>NC_139393.1:42647500-45186666 GCF_054392235.1 Sus scrofa
CTTATATGCTTTTTAAAATAGTAAATAATACCTTACTACAACATCCCACATTTGATAAATTCATGCATATGGAAACATCAGTACAGAGGAAACAAACTGCACAGATGGACAGCTAAATATAAGTTACATCTGGATTTTTGACCATGTAAAATATTAGTGTCCCTAATCCCTCTGTTGTCAAAAAGTCAACTGTGTATGATTTAGTATCACATTATATAATTTAATATATCAGATAATATTATATCACTTATCAAAGGTGAGATTTTTCAATATTTTAGAAATTTTTATGTTCACACTGGTGCCTATAGATTCAAACGAGCTATGAGGTGATAAGAATAATGGTGATTTTGCAAATATCATAATGGTATAAATAAGAATGAAAAGTACCTTCTGTTGGCCCACAAGCACAGGAAAAAATGCTCAACATCACTTATTATTAGAGAAATGTAAATCAAAACTACTGTGATGTACTCCCTCACACCAGTCTGACTGTCCATCATTAATAAGTCCACAAATAACAAATTTTGGAGAGGTTGTGGAGAAAAGGGAACCCTCCTACAATGTGGGTGGGAATATAAATTGGTACAATCACTGTGGAAAACAGTATGGAGGTACCTCAGTAAACTAAATGTGGAACTACCATGTGACCCATAAATCCCACTCTTGGGCATATATCTGGACAAAACTTTCCTTGAAAAAGACACAAAAAACCTTATGTTCATTGCAGCATAAAACTTTCCTAGAAAAATACACAAACAATCTTATGTTCATTCACAATAGCCAAAGCATGGATACAATGTAAATGTCCATTGGGAGAAGAATGGACTAAGAAGATGTGGTATATGTACACAATGGAATATTACTCAGCCATAAAAAGAAGATGATAATGCCATTTGAAGGAACATGGATGGAACTAGAGACTCTCATACTAAGTGAAGCAAGTCACAAATATAAAGACAAATGTCATATGTTATCACATATCTGGCATCTAATATAGAGAACAAATGAAATTTTCCACAGAAAAGAAACTCATGGACTTAGAGAACAGACTCGTGGTTGCCAAGGGGGAAGGGGATGAACAGGATAGACTGGGAGTTTGGGGTTAATAGATGCAAACTATTGTCTTTGTAATTGATAAGCAATGAGATCCTGATGTACAGCATTGGCAACTACATCTAGTCACTTACAATGGAGCATGGTGGAGGATAATGTGTTACTGGGTCACTTTGCTGTACGGCAGAAAATTAACTGAACACTGTAAACCAGCTGTAATGGAAAAAATAAAAATCATTTTTTAAAAAGTCAATGCCATCTGTGAGAGTGAAATCTAGAATATTCTTATATACATTTAAAAAATTATTATTAGTAGCAGTAATGATGGAGTGACTTAGGAGGTGCTAGATATATTTAGGCCCTGTACTTAGGACTTTTTATGCATTATCTCATTTAATTATAACTCAATGGGGTATAATTTAAAATCAGGCACATTTTAGCATGGAGGCAGTTAAAATGAAAAGAGGTGCAAGAGTGAGTCTAAGATCTCATTGCTAGTATGTAATAAGGCAAAATTGAAAGACATTTTAAATCCAAACCAACTGTTCTTATCCATTATGCAATATTTACTACTTCTATTTTATTTTAATTTTACTACTTCTATTTTAATATTGTAATTTAAAATTCATAAGAATGGTCTCTACACTGAAAAGTACACAAAATTTTCTGTTAATAGTATGAAGAATACACTCTAGAAAGTTTATTTTCAAGATATAATCCAAGCACAAAATATTTAAAATACTAATTATATCTATATATAATATAGATATATAGATCAATATAGATATATAGGCATGAGTTAGGTAGTGGGAATGACTTAACTATGATAACAAAGCCAGCTAAATTATTTTATGAGGTCTTTGTAAATATTTTAGGATTTTCTTCCTTCAGACCTACTTTTCATCCTTCATCATTTCAAGTTATTTTGTTATCAATGAAAGTAATTCTATCAAAAGAGATATGAAGATATGGAATCCTTTTGAATAGGTATCTCAAATTTATTTTTTCATTATTGGTACATGATCAAAAATGATGTTTTTACTGCTGCATTTGCAAATGATATAAGTAACTATAATTTTGTGTATTTCTAGAATATGTCTTAGAAAAATATGTTTATAGAGTAGTTGAAATTTCCTTCAGGTGGTTAAATGAGTGACAACTTTAGAGAATAGCAAACAAATTAGGTTAAATGGAGTGACTTTATAGATATCTATGACTAAAGAGAAATAGAGATGAGAGATGTCTGCAAGTCTGATCATTGAATATTTAGCTGAAGGCTACATTTATGGACAGTACCCTCAGTCTCTTCAGTAGCATTTCATGACAGTTCTATAGTAGTAAGTATGATAGCAAGAAATGAAAGTGAATAAGACCAGCTATGGAATTGAGAAATTATATATATTGGAGTTCCCGTCGTGGCGCAGTGGTTAATGAATCCGACTAGGAACCATGAGGTTGCGGGTTCAGTCCCTGCCCTTGCTCAGTGGGTTAATGATCTGGCATTGCCGTGAGCTGCAGTGTAGGTTGCAGACGCAGCTCAGATCCTGCATTGCTGTGGCTCTGGCATAGGCCGGTGGCTACAGCTAGGATTTGACCCCTAGCCTGCGAACCTCCATATGCCACGGGAGCAGCCCAAGAAATAGCAAAAAGACAAAAGAAAAAAAAAAAAGAGAAATTTTATAGATATGGTTTAGTTTCCAGAAATGGATTTTAAGTGCAGTGTTTGAGTCCTGGAATGACCATCAATTATCTTGCAATTATATAAGTGTTAAAACCCTTGAGCCTCAGTGTCTTATCTGTAAAAGGGTCACAATTAAAGCTAAAACTTAGTTTCTAATAATAAAACAGGATATGATATATGTGAGGGCAAAACATAGTTCCCAGCACACACTATACAATTAACATTTCTACACTATTAACTGTATAAATCTCATTTGGGATATATTCAAAATGGGTAATGATTTGTTGGTTTATAGAAATAGAAAGTGCATCAATTTTGAAAGCAAAAATATCACTTAAAAATGTGCAATAATAACTGTAATAATAGTGATTGAATATGTTCCAGAATGATATAATTACATAGTTTCCTCAGTCCCTGCTCCACCACAGCAAAGGATTGAAGCAGAGGGGGTGTTATAAATTCATTAAAGCAAAGTACATTTTCAAAGAGAGTCTGGGGGGGGGGGCACACCACAAATAAAAAAGGGCCCTCCTTGCTTTGCAATTGGTTTTATATGCCCATACTGTAGACCTGAGTGGAGACTTGATTCTTCCCACCCTGGACCACTGATACTTCCTGTCTTGGCCTGCTCTGCATGTGTAAGGGCTTAGTGTTGCTTTGTCTTTGTATGGGGGCACATTTTCATCCTCCAATTTGTCTTGGGCAGGATAACTTACCTGCATGGGTAAAAGGTTATATAGAGGCAGGGTGAGGTGTAGTACAAATACCTTCCCAATGGGGAGTGGGAAAGAGCAGGCCAGGTTGATCAAGTTGGGGGAAGTAACATTACAATGAGGCATGGCCAGAGCCCCTTGAGTTTAATCTCCTTGAAAGGAACTTGAAGCCTATAACTTTCCCCAATCTTTTTCTTGAGGGTCAGGTCTTTGGCCCCCTTGAATACCCTGCTCATATCTAACTACCTGCCTATTTCCCCCTATGGTATATGGGAATCCAGATTATAAGGGAAAGGGCTGATGACTACTCCAGCTGCCTCCTGCTGAATAGGGACATTGTAGGACTCTGGGTTACCTCTTCTAGCTCTCTGTCAGGGAATTCCTGAATAGGGAGGTGTGGCTCAATGGAAAGGCTTGTTCCAGTGTTGCCCAGGGGTTGGCTGGTAGACAACCCTGTTGAATTATCATTTGGAGAATTGTTTGTTGTATTCTAGAAGAAAAAAAATTAACAATCAGATTAAAAGTTGAGGCCAAAATCAGTAAGGGAATTATTTTAAAGTAATGAAAACAGTGCAGTTTTATATTTAATATAGGCATAACAGACCAAGTCAGAAAAAATTGGAGTGATAGTTTGAGTATTAATAGACAAAGGAAGTCTCAATTTTTTAGAGTAGGCCTGATACCAATCTGGACCTGGCACTTTGGGGAGACTTATTTAGTTGTCTAATTTTATCTAAATAGGTTTTAACTGTTAATGTAGTATTAACATATAAATAAAAAGATATACTATTCATTATGTTTTTATCTTTCCACTATTACAAGAAGGATCTTGAATATGTAAGGTCACATCTCCCAACTGCCAGGTGATGTTGCTTTGAGAATGGCTGGGGGCATCAAGTGTGTATAGATCTGCAGTTTTTAGGAATGCAAGCATTTGTCTAAAATTACTCCCAAAACATTATCCAGTATTACCTTGGATGTCTGAACCTCAGCTGTTCCATTTTTTCTTTTAATTTTGTTTTTCTCCTAAATAGCTAAAGCAGATGTCACTGTTAATGACTTTATTGTTTTTATAGATATGAGAAGATGCAATAATTTGGGCTCGTAAAAAATTCTTACCTGAAAATATCTAACTATCTGAAGGCCTACTCTATCAGTTATTTTTCAGTGCATAGAGTACTTCAATCCTAATCTCCACCCTGAACTCTTTTCAGGTGATGTTGAGGGCAGCAGCTGCAGCAGTTCATGATTCAAAACATATAGAGGCAAATGTTAAGAGCCAAACTCCAGTTCACAGATACATCCCCATGGTCATAAATTTGACCTTAATATTTTTGGGGGGCATTTCATAACCATTTCATCCCACTGTACTAGGAATATTCTCATTCCCAGGTCTGGCAAAGGTTTTGACAGGGCACTCAAGAGGCTATTACCAGACTAGGCTTCATTAACAGTAGCCAAAAGTCTCTGGACCACTTGTCTTGATAGTCTGTTATGGTCCAGGAAATTATTCCCTTTTTTGCATTTTCTCATATACAGAGTTATAGTGTTATGATCACTGATCTATTTTGAGGGCTATATATCATTTTATCAGGGACTCAGGTATACGTATGGCAATGTATGAAATAACAATTTGTAAAAACAGTTAAGAGAAGATACTATAACTGGTAATAATAGCTGGTAGGCAATTTTACCAAGTACAGCCCAATACATCCCTAGTTCACCTGGCTTTGTCTGTTCCTTCTATTTATGGGACATTATATACTGTTCTGATATATACTATACACTGATATTATATAGTAATATCAATAGTGGCCTGACAGAATTATAGTTTTTCTTGAATAAATTAGTAAAGGGCCAACTTATAAGAGCCTTGGAGGGAAGAAACACACTAAGATAAATCAGAAGTACCAGTAGTAGGCAATTGTCTACAAACCCAACAAATGGATTGATTACTGAGATTCATATAGGATCATGCCCATGATAGAAAATATTTGATTCACATGTAAAAAGAAAAGAAACCAAGAAGAAAAGTAACAATAAAATTAGGTCTGGCAAGCCTGAGATAGCTATGTACTTCTTAAGTTGTCTTCTTTTGTCCTGGTGCTTGTGTGGTATTTCTTCTTTTTCAATATTAGAGCTTTGTTTGAAGGTGAGATTGAAGTCAGTTGTTCTCCCTAGAGAACAGTCTGGTGCAGAGGCCCTTCCGAAGTGAGAAATATAAATTTAACAGTTAATTTATTCAATGTCTATATTCATGAAGCACTTAAGAATACCTGATAATAAACCTTTTATCTAGGTTTTAAATGGTATTTTAAGTGATACTTTTCTAGCGTGGATAGCCCTCTGGTTTTTATAAGGATATTTGATGTTCAACCCAACATAGCTTCAGAAACATGTTTAGAATATTTTCTTAATAATTTGATTACATTTTTAAAATAATGTATCATAGCAGCAAAGAACAATTTAGGGGTGAGTTTTAGACAGCAAGCACTAAACAGAGTAACCTTAGAAGAAAATTTATATTTATGGTCAGGATCAGAGCAGGTATTATTTACATTTCAGTGGACAGTTTTTATTTACTTAATAAGTCTGTGGAACCCAAAGTTCTATAATTTCTTGAGGATAAGACAGAGCAAAAAGAAAAAAAGTTTTAATTTTACCCACAGATATAAATTAGCAAATTGTTGCAATTCCTTAAGTAACTTGAAGGGAAATGTTTTTCTATATCTGAAAAATAATAATCAAAAGTCAGTAATATGTCAGACAAAAGGCATAAAAGTTTTAAATATACTTAGTATTTTAATCTCATGCAATTAATTTTGATCTGTACAAGTCCAGTGTTTCATTAGTTTTGTTGATCTTGCCTGATGATTGAAGATGATATTAACAGTGATATTTAAAAAAAAATCTATGGAAAAATATTAAGGCTTATATGATTTGTCCAATGAAGATGGTGTCCTGATTTCTGGAGATCATAGAAAATATACCCCAAATGGAAAACCCATTTTCTCATTATCTTTTGTAAGGACATTAGTCCTATAGCCAGGGAAAGATTTAACCTGTCAAATAAAATTATGTTTACCAAGTAGCTGGGAAAAGCCAAGTGGCTGCCTTGGATTTCCCATAGCCTTGACTCTTTAATTTAGCTATTAATTACTCATTTTAAATTCCATGATTTAACAGTACAGTAAACAGTTGCTATATTATAGGGATACCAGGATGACAACAGTCTGACAATGAGAGTATAATTTTCCACTGAAGTTGGATAAATATTATCTATGTGTACCATGCCATTTATTTTACAATGTTCCTCTTGTAATTTAAGCTGTAAAGTAATCCCAGTTAGTTTAATATTTTCTTAGGAGCCTCAGGGTCCCTCTGAAACACCTCCAGTTATCTAGAGGTCAGAAAAATTAAAGTAGAATTTGACATTTGAGAGTTTGTTAAAAACACTAAAGAGTCTTAAAATACTTGGCCAAATAGAATCATAGATCATTGTGAAACAATGCCCCTTTACCCAACCAAAGTAACAAAAAGACCCAAAAGCAAATATAAATCACCCAAAGGCAAATAAATTTATAGAATTAATTACCAAAGGCAGCATTCTATGAAAACCTTGTCTTAACAGAGACCAAACCATATTTGGCACGAGCTACTATTTAGTCTCATATCATTTTACTGAAAACACACATCCTACATTTTTAAGTAACCATGAACTGTCTTTTATAAAAGGATTCTATAAACGTGAGTACCAATAGTTTTTAAGAAGTATGAACCTATTATAGAAAATATCTCGGTATGGCACCAAATATACCCTAAGTTTCTTTGTAAAAGGAAGCCAATATTCAGTAATTAATATTTCAGTATGTTATTTTATTTGGAAATGAACCAGCTATTCAATAAGCTTCATTAGATATTAATTTAATTTAGCATGATTCTAAATTTTCAGATTATCAATATCTAAAGAGATCATTTTTAAGTAGACATACCAAGAACAATTATTCCTATGACATTTACCCCAAAGTTCTTTTCATTTACAATTTATTTATGATAATTTCATCATTTTTTTGTTGGTAATTTTGTAACAGATGATATAAGACCTTATTTAATTTCTATTAAACATCAGATACAACAAAATTGTTATACCTAATGTTGACTCAAAAGACATGTTTCTATTAATTACATCAACAAACTAACTTTAAAACCCAATATTAATTTAATATTGAATATTTCCAGTTTACATAAACCTAGGATTAATTCTGGCCAGCTACCTTACATATTTCAATAATTTATTTAAGCACTTAGTTTCCTTTAAAACAATAAATTACAGCTGTTTTATGAATTAATTTTAGAAATACTATATATATACAATGCACATATAGATATGCACAAATGAGCAAAACAGAGAGCACACTGTTTCCATTTCAAAGTAGTAGTAGAGAGACACATAGTGAAATCTAAAGTGAAGAGAAAGTAGAATTTATTGAGATAAGAGACACTGCAAGCAAAGTGGAACTACTTGATGATCAGGGAGAGCTGACACCGAGCATGTGGTCATGTCAGTTTCTATAATTCAGGGAGAGGAGAGATCCCAGTTATTTTAGTGTTGTCCTCAGCTGGGTTGACTAGTTGTTTCCCATTTAACATGGCAGTCAGGGCAGAAGAGGGTGATTGGTTAAATCAGATTCTCTGGCATCCAGTGTGGATATTCCTATGTCAGTGAGGCCTGGTTCCAGGATGCATTCCCAAGACCCTACAACTAGAAGCAGCTGGTGCAGCACATCATGTGTGGTCTAAGTGAGACAGGGTGCTTCTTGCATGGTGTGCAGGCAGCAGGGGCAGACTGCTACAGTTATCCCTGATTCGAGAGGTGGGCATGGCCCACTGCCATTGGAGATATTTCAACAAAAATCACTTGCAGCTCCATTCACCTTTAGGGCACCACAGAGGAGGGCCTTGTGACAGAACACCAACTCTTGGTGCTCTTGCATCCCTGGAAACACACCCACCCTGCTGCCACTGCCAAACATTTTGGATAGTATCCACATTCCTGATCTCTGTGACTTCCCAGGATCCTGCAACAGGATCACCCATTACAACACCTCATATGTGGGCTAAGTGAGATGGGTTGCTTCATGCATGGTCCATAGGAGGCACTGGCAAACCATCACAGTTATCACTGGCTCTAGAGAAGGTCATTGTCTGCTCCCAATAGGGGTCCCTGAAAAGACACCACCTGTGGTTTCAATCACATCGGAGGAGGAGGGCATTACAATCAAACACAAGCTGTTGTTGCTCTCACTCCCCTGGAAACACACACACTGCTGTTGTGACTGCCAAATGCTCTAGTTAACCTGAAGATCTACCTAGAGCTTATTACCGCTTCCCAGGGGCCTGCAGCTAGGAGTAGCTTGTGCCAGCTTCCTGCAGGTCTTGGCTGCTATTGAGAGCCCAATAACCAGGCACTGACTACTGGCCCTACCCACTGCCTCCTTTTCCCTGAAAACACACTGGGCATCCTGGGAACAACAGCCTGATCACACAAAAGAGAGAGAAAATAGTCAAACACCCACAACAAAAATAAATAATAACCCTTCCAAAAAAAAGGGGGGGGGGTTTTCTTCCATAGAAGTAGCCTTAAAGATTACAGTTTGGCTTCCCCAAATACACAGAAAAATAAAAACATAAGCAAGATTCAGAAGCACAGAAAACATTCTTAATTAAAGGAACAGGAGAATTCACCTAAAGCAGTCAACAATGAAACAGACCTCTGCAGTCTTACAGACATTGAGCTCAAAAGGAAGTTAGTGAAAATACTAAAGAAATTAAGAGAGGATGTGAACAGTTATGCAGATTCCTTTAGAAAGGAACTAGAAAATATAAGGAGGAGCCAATAAACCTTAGAAAATTCATTTGCAGAGATACAAACTAAGCTTAAGGCAATAATGAGCAGGACAGGAGTTCCCGTCGTGGCGCAGTGGTTAACGAATCCGACTAGGAACCATGAGGTTGCAGGTTCGATCCCTGCCCTTGCTCAGTGGGTTAACGATCCAGTGTTGCCGTGAGCTGTGGTGTAGGTTGCAGACGCGGCTCGGATCCCGCGTTGCTGTGGCTCTGGCGTAGGCCGGTGGCTACAGCTCCAATTCAACCCCTAGCCTGGGAACCTCCATATGCCATGGGAGTGGCCCAAGAAATAGCAACAATAACAACAACAACAACAACAACAAAGACAAAAGACAAAAAAAAAAAAATAATGAGCAGGATGAATAATGCAGAGGACCGAATTAGTGACAAGGAAGGTAGAATAATGGAACTCACCTGATCAGGACAGCAGACAGAAAACCAAATGAAAAAAACATGAAAGCAAATAAGAGACCTATGGGATAATATAAAGCAGGCCAATCTATGCATAATAGGAATTCCAAAAGGAAAAGAAAAAGAAAAGGGGATTGAAAATATAATTGAAGAAATTCTGGCTGAAAAATTTCCAAATCTAAAGGATACTGATATCAAGATACAGGAAGCATAGGGGGCCCCAAACAAGCTGAACCCGAACAGGCCGACACCAAGATATATTGTGATAAAAATGGCAAAAGTTAACAATAAAGAGAGGATTCTAAGGGCAGCAAGAGAAAATAAAAGCATTAATTATAAGGGAACTCCCGGAAGGCTATCAGCTGATTTCTCTATAGAAACGCTACAGGCCAGAAGGCAGTGGCAAGATATATTTAAAGTGCTGAAAGGAAAAATTTGCAACCTAGAATACTCTACCGGCAACAACGTCATTTAAATTAGGAGGGGAAATAAAGAATTTCTCCAACAAACAAAAGCTAAAAAGAGTACAGTAATACTAAACCCATTCTGAAAGAAATACTGAAAGGGCTTCTCTAAATTAAAAAAGAGAGAGAGAGAGAAAAGAGAAAAAGAAGAATTAGGATGGAGGAGACCATATTTGGAAAGCAGTCACTTAAATAAGCCAGCATACAGATCCAAAAATGAAGATGCTGAAAAAAGAAAAAAAAAAGACATCAAAATCATACAATGTGGGAAAGGAAAGTAAGAAAATATAGATTCTTTTTTTTTTTTTTTTCATTTTCATGATGTGTTTGAGCCTATATGCCTATCAGGCTAAAGTAAGCAGATATAGGAAGGGGTTAAAGTGCTTAAAAAACAGGGCAACCACAAATCAAAACCGAACATTACAGTCACAAAAACAGAAAAGAAAAGTACTCAAGCATAAAATAAATGGAAACCATCAAACCCAAAAAAGAAAAGAAGAGAAACAAAGAATCAACTGGAAAACAAGGTTTAAAATGGCAATAAATACGTATCTATCAATAATCCCATTAAATGTCAATGGACTAAATGCTCCAATGAAAAGACACAGCGTGGCAGATTGGATAAAGAAGCAAAAACCTTCAATCTGCTGTCTACAAAAAACTCACCTTAGGGCAAAGGACACACATAGATTGAAAGTGAGGGGATGGGAAAAGATATTTCATGCCAACGGACAAGACAGGAAAGCAGGAGCTGTGATCCTCATATCAGACAAAATAGACTTTAAAACAAAGGCCATAAAGAAAGACAAAGAAGGACACTATTTCATGGTTAAAGGATCCATTCAAGAAGAGGATATTACAATCATATATATATATATATGTATGCATATATATATATGCCCCAAATATTGGACCACCCAGACACATAAAACAAATATTAACAGATATAAAAGGAGAAATTGATGGGAATACAATCATAGTAGGAGAGTTTAACATCCCACTCACATCAATGGACAGATCCGCTACACAGAAAATCAATAAGGCAACAGAGGTCCTATAGGACACACTAGAAAAGTTAGACTTAATCA
The DNA here is from genome assembly GCF_054392235.1 of Sus scrofa. NCBI lineage: Eukaryota > Metazoa > Chordata > Mammalia > Artiodactyla > Suidae > Sus > Sus scrofa. Next base: position 42,658,818 of record NC_139393.1, read on the forward strand.
ACATTTTCAGGACATTACATCCAAGAAAATCAGAATACACATTCTTCTCAGGTGCACATAGAACATTCTCAAGAATTAATCACATCCTGGGGAACAAAGCTAACCTCAACAAATTTAAGAGTATAGAAATTATTTAAAGTATCTTCTCTGACCACAATGGCATGAAACTAGAAGTCAACCACTGGAAAATAAATGAGATAAAACTTACTACATGGAGACTAAACAATGTGCTACTAAAAAACCAATGGGTCAATGAGGAAATCAAGAAGGAAATTTTAAAAATACCTTGAGACAAATGACAATGAAGACACGACACTCAAAATTTATGGGTTGCCACAAAAGCTGTGCTCAGATGGAAATTTGTAGAAATACAGGCCTTCCTCAAAAAAGAAGAAATACCTCAAATGAACACCTTAACCCAACACCTAAATGAATTAGGAAAAGAACAACAAGCAAAACCTAAAGTCAGCAGAAAGAAAGAAATCATAAAGAATAGAGTGGAAATCAATAAAATAGAGATTGAAAAAACAATAGAAAAAAAAATAAAACCAAGAGCTGGTTCTTTGAAAAGGTAAACAAAATTGACAAACCTCTGGCTAGACTCACCAAGAAGAGGAGAGAGAAAAAACCCAAAAAAAAAACCAAAATAAGAAATGGAAAAGGAAAGTCACGACTGATACTACAGAAATGCAAAAAACCATGAGAGAATACTATGAACAATTGTATGCCAACAAATTTGACAACCTTGAAGAAGTGGACAACTTTCTAGAGACTTACAGCCTGCCAAAACTGAATCAAGAAGAAATAGATCAACTGAACAGACTGATCAATAGAAATGAAATTGAACATGTCATAAAAACAATCTTTACAAATAAAAGTCCAGGACCAGATGGCTTCACAGGTGAATTCTACCAAACATATGAAGAGGAATTTATACCCATCCTCCTTGCACTTTTCCAAGAAGTAAAGTAGAAGGAACACTCTCAAAGACATTCTATGATCACCCTAATTCCAGAACCAGATGAAGAAACCACCAAAAAAAAGAAAACCATAGGCCAATATCTTTGATGAATATAGCTGCAAAAATTCTCAACAAAATTTTAGCCAACCAAATCCAACAACATATAAAAAGGATCATACACCATGATCAGTTGGGATTCATCCCAGGTGCACAAGGATGGTTCAACATAGGCAATTCAATCAACGTCATTTGATGTACCACATTAACAAAAGAAAAGTCAAATATCACATGATCATCTCAACAGAATCAGAAAAAGCATCTGACAAAGCCCAATATCCATTCATGATCAAAATTCTTTCCCAAGTGGGTATAGAGGGAACATAACATAATCAAAGCCATTTCTGACAAACCCACAACAAATACAATACTCAATGGAGAAAAGCTGAAGGTCTTCCCACTAAAATCTGGACCAAGACAAGGATGCCCACTCTCACCACTCTTATTCAACATAGGATTGGAAGTCCTTGCCACAGCCATCAGAAAAACAGAAAAAATGAAAGGCCCCCAAATTGGAAGAGAAAAGGTAGAACTGTCACTGTATGCAATGGCATGATACTGTATATAGAAAACCCTAAGAACTCAAGCCAAAAACTACTTGAACTGATCAACAAATTCAGCAAAATAGCAGGATATAAGATTAACATTCAGAAATCACTCAGATTTTGGCACACTAAAAATGAAATATTAGAAAAGGAATACAAATATATAATACAATTTAAAATTGCACCCCAAAAAGTCAAATACCTGCATATACACCTGACCAAGGAGGTAAAGGACGTATATGCCGAGAACTATACAACATTAAACATTAATCAAGCAAATTAAAGAAGATGTAAAGAAATGGAAATTTATTCCATGCTCCTTGGTTGGAGAAATTAATATTTTAAAGATGGCCATACTATCCAAAGAAATCTACAGAATTAGTGCAATCCTTATCAAATTACCCATGACATTTTTCACAGAACTAGAACAAACAATCCAAAAATTTGTATGGAACCACAAATGACCCAGAATTTCAAAGCAATACTGAGGAACAAAAATCAAGCAGGAGGCATAACTCTCCCAGACCTCAGACAATATTACAAAGCCACAGTCATCAAGACAGTGTGGTACTGGTACCGAAACAGGCAAACAGAGCAATGGAAGAGAATAGAGAACCCATAAATAAAATTTTTGACCAAGGAGGTAAGAACATAAAATGGGAAAAAGACATTGTTTTCAGAGAGTATTGTTGGGAAACTTGGACAGCTGTATGTAATTCAATGAAACTAGAACACACCCTCACACCAGGCATGAAAAAATCTCTAAAATATGTATTTGTTATTTGTGGACTTATTAAAGATGGCCATTTTGACTGGTGTGAGGTGGTATCTTGTGGTAGTTTTGATTGGCATTTCTCTACTGATCAGGGACACTGAGCATTTTTTCATGTACTTGTTGGCCAATTCTCTTAACTCTTTCTATTAGTTTTCCCCCATGGCATCAGTAACTATCTGAAACACTATAATGTTTTTCTACATCTCTAAATGTTATGGATTCTCACTTTCACTGAAATGTAAGCTTAATGAAAATCAGATATTAAAAATAATACTGAGAGTATTTTTTTCTTAAATACTGGAGCACAGAGCACTGCATGTTAGCTAGATGACCTACTATAAATATGTGTTAATAAATTCATGGAAAAAGATTGAATAAATGTTTCAGGTGTTATAACAACTCATCATTTAGCAGTTAGGCAGAAGTGCTCATTTGGATCACCCTCCAAGGGTCACCCCTTATATTGATTATAGATAACTGTGGTTCATTCATATAGGTTTCTGCAGTGACATGTCCTCCAGGGATTCAGTGGCATCTTACATGGATTTCTTGATTCCTGTTCTCTCCTCCATACTTTTTTTTGGTTACACCTGCAGTGTGGATGTTCCTGAGCAAGGATAAATTTGTATCACAGCAGTGACCCAGCCTGCTGAAGTGACAACACCAGATTTTTAACCCACTGTACCACAAGGGAAGAATTATTCCTTTTCTTCCTTTTTTCTATGAAGTATGGAATTCCTAGAAGTATCTTGACTCTCTAAACTTTTAATTTAAACTTTCATTGAAATCTCATTAATTTTACAACTTTCAAAGTACCTGCAGGTAAATTTATTCCAAATGTAAATCTCAAGACTGCAGGTCTTAACAATAGGTACATATATACATGCACACACACACACACACACACACACACACACACACACAATTTCAAAAACGAGATAAAATCCACATCTATAAAATTCACTTTTTAAAGTGCATAATTCAATGAATTTCAGTTTTTAGTTTTAGATTATTCACAATATTACACAACCATTACCACTATCTCTTTCAAAAATTTTTTCATCACATGAGAAATAAATGCTTTACTCATTAACGTTTGCTTTCTACCATTCCTTCTCCCAAACTTTGACAACCATTAATCTACTTTCTCTCTCTTTGAATTTTCCAACTATGGACATTTCAAATGCATGGATGATATATTATGAATGTTTTATGCATTTTTTCAATAAGTATTATGTATTCAAAGTTCATCCATTTTGTAGTATGTATCAAACTTCATTCCTTTTTTTGGCTGAATAATATGTAATTCTGTGGATAAAACTTTATTTATAAATTCATCTATTGATGGATATTAGCTTATTTTCAGTTTTTGGTTATTAGGACAAATGCTGATGTGACTATCCATGTAAAATTTTTGGTAGGAGTAGGTTTTCAATTTTCATGGGCATATTCCTAGGAGTGTGATTGCAGAGTTATATGGTTACTTCATGTTTAATATCTTGAGAAACTATAACATTCTTTTTCCAAATAAGCTGTACAATTTTACATTCTCATAAGAGTTTCAATTATAATGGTATCAACTTCATCACATTTTCAAAAAACACTTGTTATACCTATACTAATGATGTTGGGTTATCTTTTTATGCATTCATTGACCACTTGTATAACTTCCTTGGTAACATATCTATTTAAATCCTTTGCCTAGCTTAAGGATTATATAATTTGTCTTTTCAACGTAAAGTTGTAAGATTATTTTATGTATCCTGGATACTATATCCTTATCAGATATGATTTGAAAATACTGTCCATCATTATAGATTGCCTTTTCACTTTCTTGATAGCACCACTTGAAGCAGAAATAGAGTTTTAATTTTAAGTCCAATTTATTAATTTTTGTTGTTGTTGTTTGTAATTTGGAGTTATATCTGAGAAATCAACTTCTTTGTCCCAGGCCAAATATATATATATATATATATAAAATTATTTTGTCCAAGAGATTTTTAGTTTTAGCTTGTATATTTGTCTCTGAAGTTTTAGGGGTTTTTTGGTATTGTGTGTTCCAACTTAATTATTTGCATTTGGATATCCGGATGGACCAGCATCATTTGTGCAAGACTATTTATTATTGATTTCAAATCTAGCTATATTATTATTAGTATTAGTATTTTAGGGCCACATGTGCAACATATGGAAGTTCACAGGCTAGGGGTCAAACTGGAGCCACAGCTTCAGCTGCAAGACTATGCCACAGCCATATCAATCCAACTTTGCCATCAACTATGGTGTAGGTTGCAGATATGCCTTTGATCCTGCACTGCAATGGCTGTGGCATAGGCCTGTAGCTGAATTTGCAACCTACACCACAGCCCACAGCAACACTGGATACTTAACCCACTGAGTGAAGCCAGGGGTCAAACACAGCCTCTTGGAAACTTTTCAGGTTCATTACAGCTGAGTCACAATGGGAACTCTCACATTTATTATTTTAAAAATTAGACCACAACCATACAATTTATAGACACCATCCCCTAAAAAATTATCAACTTAAATATACTGTTATGGATGCAAGTTGTCATATGTAAGCCTCATGGTAACCACAATGCAAAATCAATGGTAAACAAACAAAAGATAAAGGAAAAATTTAAGCATACCCTTAAAGAAATTCATCAAAGGAAGAGAACACAAGAAAGAAATAAGTAAAACTACAGAAAAAATGAGAAACAATGAGCTAAATAGCAATAAATATACATCTATCAATAATTGCTTTAAATGTAAATAGACTGATTTCTCTAATCAAAAGATATAGAGTGGCTGAATGGATAAAAGAAAACAATGTCCATTTATGTGCTGCTTACAAGAGACTCAATTTAAGTGTAAGGAAACATACAACTGAAAGTGAACAGATTAAAAAAAATACTTCATGCATATGAAAATCAAAAGAATGCTGGGGTAGTATACTCCTATTAGACAAAATTGACTTTAAAGCAAAAACTGGTGCTCCTGTTTTGGCTCAGCAGTAATGAACCTGGCTAGTACTGATGAGGATGCAGGTTGAATCCCTGACCTTGCTCAGTAGGTTAAAGTTCTAGTATTGTTGTGAGCTGCAGTGTAGGTCACAGATGTGGTTCAGATCTGTCACTGATGTGGTTATGGTTTAGGCCAATAGCTACAGCTCTGAATTGACCCCTATCCTGGAAATTTCCATATGCCATGGGTGTGGCCTTAAAAAACAAACAAAACAAGCATAAACTAATAAATGACAAAGAAGGGTGTAACATAATGATAAAAGTGTCAATCCAACAAGAGGATATAACATTTGTAAGTATCTATGCATCTGACATAGGAGCAACTAAGTATATAAAGCAGATATTAAAACAAAGGAGAAATAGAAATAAAATAGTGGTGCAGATTTAATAGCCGCTTATATCAATAGAAAGATCATCCAGACAGAAAAAATAATAAGAAAGTATTGAACATAAACAACAGGTTAGACCAGGTAGACATAGAAAATATAATGAGAATTCTATCCAAAAGCAACAGAGTATAGCAGCTTCGGTTTTGAAGCAGGAGATAGATGGGTCCCAGGCTGGGCATCTGTACTCTTTTCCCTGCAGACAGATAACTTCAAGATAAAAGCTACTTACTGCTTGAATAAAACATAGTGGCCTTCTATTTCTTATTCTTGAGGTCAAGGAGACATCCAGAATTACAAACTTGCAGAAAGGTTCCTAAAGGCTCAGAGAAAGGAGGATCTCCAGACCATAGTACATCCTGTCAACTCCCAGAGACCTTTGTTCTAGAATCCATCCTGAGGCCAGGGCTCTGAGTTAGTCCAAAGCCATATGAAGCAAGATGATTTGCCAGAGGAAGCCTGGAACAGAGAAGAACACTAATGTTATAAGTCTCCTGGGGGATCTCTGAGATGAGCCTGGTTCCAGGCATCCTCATCCATCTAGAAACATTGATCCTAGCCACAGTGTGGGTCAGCTATCACCCCTGTGACAATCCTGCTGACCCTAGTGTCCTGGAGCCTGTGTCCTATTCTGGCATCTGTGGTACCCAGGATGAGCAACTTTCCTGAAGGTTCCTCTATAAATTTTATAGATTAATTCCTGTTTTCTGTGGTATGTTCCCTGAAATGGAACCATATTTAAGTCCTAGCTTTCTTTCTGAAAATAGGCATTGGGCAGAAAGAGAGATGGTCAATGGAAAACCCTCTCTTTGCCTTTCTCTTTTGTGGGTGGCATTTCAGAGTTTTGGGGCAACATTTCCCTTTACCCTTCCCACATGTGCACCATCCAGCAAGCAGCAGAGCCAGGTGTAGGGAGAGGGTGTGGCAGCCAAGGTGGAGGCACCCTTTCTGTACTTAGAGAGACTGAGGGTCCAATAGCCCTGTGAGGGCATTTCCTATTGCATGGGGACAAGAGGAGGCAAGCCCTGTGATGGGGAAAGAGGGAGTAGCAGCAGCAACAGGTGACACCCCAGCAAGTAATCCCTGGGTGCAGCCGTGAGTCTGGCCAAAGCCAGACAAAACAAGTGTTTATTTAAAGACAGAATAGAGAGAAGATAGGGGTAGAGAAAGCACAGGCTAGGTTTATTTAGCGATAAGAGAGAGAAAATATGTGTGGAGAAAGCTCAGGCATGGACAGGCTGGTGGGGGGTGGAGAGGGAGAGATGGAGACAGCCACAGACAGAGGAAGAACAAGAGAGGAAAAGGAAGAGAGCAAAGCATGATTTGAAGGTTCTTTAAATCACTTGTATGAGGGCAGTCTGTCTGGGTTCCCTCTTGCCAATCATCTTGCTTTGTATGGCTTTGGCCTGACTCAGGGCCCTGCTCTCAGGATGGATTCTAGCAGGAGAGTTTCTGAGAGTTGACAGGATGTACTATGGTCTGAAGCTCCTACTTTCTCTGACCCCTCAGGAGCTTTTCTGTGAGTGTGTAGTTCCAGAGAGAGAAAATAGGTGAGGAGGAAGTGCAGGCACAGGCAGGCTGGGGGGCCGGTGCAGAGAGGGAGAGATACAGACAGACACAGACAGAAAGAACAAAAGAGGGAGAGGAAGCAAGTCACATAAAATTTCTGGTTTCCTAGCACATATAAAAATAGTGTTTACACTATAATGCATTCTCTTCAGTGTGCAATGGCATAATATCTTCTAAAAATGCATGCTTTAAAAATGCATCAAATATTACCAACAATGGAGTACCACAAAATATAATTATGAAAAAGTTTGAAATATTATGAGAATTATAAAAACATGATATAAAGACACAAAGTGAGCAAATGCTCATGGAAAATGGTATTTGCTTGATTCAGGGTTGCCACAAATCTTCAATATGTAAAAAAATTTGCAAAGTGAAATAAAGTAAAGCACAACAGAATAAGGTATTTCTGCACACATTCTTCTCAAGTGTACAAGGAACATTCTTCTATTTGGATCATATTATAGGCCACAAAAAAACTTAATAAATTTAAGAATATTGAAATCATATCAAGCATCTTTGCTGTCAAAATGGTATGGAACTAGAAATCAAATTTATGAAGAAAGCTGGAAACTCAGTAAGATATGGAGGTTAAGCTACATAAGCTATTGACCAACCAATGAGTCAAAATTAAAAAAAAATACCCTGAGACCAATGAAAAAGGAAATATTCAAAAATTCATGGGACACAGCAAAAACAGTTCTAAGAGGAAAGCTCATAGCAATGAATGCCTAACTTAAAAAACAAGAAAATCTCAAATAAATAACTTAATACCTCAAGAAACTAGAAAAAAGTCCAAAGTCAATAGAAAGAAAGAAGTAACAAAGTTTGGAGGAGAAATAAAATAGAAACTAGAAAATTAAAAAAAAAAATAAATTTAAGATCTGATTTCTTTGAAAAGATGAAAAAAAATGACAGACTCAGAGAAAAAAATAGAGAAGACTCAAATTTAAAAAAAAAATCAGAAATGAAAAAGGAAATATCTCAGCTAATTCCACAGAAATACGAAGTTTTTTAAGAGCATACTAGGAATAATTATATATCAACAAATTGGACAACCTAGAAAAAAATGGATAAATTCCTAGAAACATACAATCTAACATGAATGAATCATGAATAAATTAAAAACAATCTAAACAGACCAATTACTAGTAGGGAGATTGATTCAGTGATCCAAATCCCCTAACAAAAAGAAGTCCAGGACCAGATGGCTTCAAAGGTGACTTCTATTGGGTATCAAAAGAAATGTGTCAATCCTTCTCAAACTCTTCCAAAAAATAGAATACAAGGAAACTCTTCCAAACTCATTTTACAAGGCCAGCATTACCCTGCTACCAAAGAAAGACAAGAATGGTATAAGAAAAACAAAAACAAAAGCAAAAAACTGCAGGGGAGTATTACCAGAAAACATAGATACTAAACTCTTCAACAAAATAGGGGAACTGAATTCAGCAGTTCATTAAAGGGGTCATATACCAATGCAAAGTAGGGCTTATTTCAGAGATTCAAGAATGGTTCAGCAGTCACAAGTTAGTCAATGTTATAAATCACATTGATGTAATGAAGGATGAAAAATTAAGTGATCACCTCAATAAATACAGAGAAACCACTTGCATTTGACAAACTAATTTTGTCATTTGAAAAAAATCAGTGTTTATTTATGATAAAAACTGTCAACAAAGTGATTATGAAAGTTTCGTACTTCAATAAAATAAAGGTCATATACAATAGGCCCACAGCTAACATCATACTCAATGGTGAAAACTGATATAATTTCTTCTATGATCAGGTTAAAGACAAAGATGCCTGCCCTCAGCATGTTTATTCAAAATAGTATTGAAAGACCTATCTACAGCTATTAGGCAAGAAAAGAAAAGACATTTGGTTTGGAAAGGAAGAACTAAAATTGTCACTATTTGCAGATATGGTATATTTATAAAAACCTTGAAGACTCAATTAACAAAAAATATTAGACTTAATCATATTCAGTAATATTGCGGGGTACAAAATCAACACCTCCAAATCCATTGTACTTCTATACTACGCTGTCAGGAAAAAAAAAAAAAAAGAAGCAGAAGAAAATCTCATTTACAATTACATCACAAAGGAAAAAATACTTAGGAATAAATTTAACCAAGTAAGTGAAAGACCTATGAATTGAAAACTGTACGACATTAAGAAATTGAAGAAGATACAAATAAATAGAAAGATATTTTGTATCCATGGAATGGGAAAGTTAATATTGTTAAAATGTCCATGATACATAAAGTAATACACTGATACAAATCTAATTTCAATACTGATCAGAACACCAACTACATTTTTTCAAACGATCCTACAATATGTATAGAACAACAAAAGACCCCAGATAGCCAAAATAATCTTGAAAAACAAAACATAACTGGAGTCATAAAATTCCCTGATTTCAAACTCCATTAAAAGTATAGTATTCAGGAGTTCCCGTCCTGGCGCAGTGGTTAACAAATCCGACTAGGAACCATGAGGTTGAGGGTTCGGTCCCCGCCTTTGCTCAGTGGGTTAACGATCCGGCGTTGCCGTGAGCTGTGGTGTAGGTTGCAGACGCGGCTTGGATCCCGTGTTGCTGTGGCTCTGGCATAGGCCGGTGGCTACAGCTCCAATTCAACCCCTAGCCTGGGAACCTCCATATGACGCGGGAGTGGCCCAAGAAATAGCAACAGCAACAACAACAACAACAAAAAAAAGACAAAAAAAAAAAAAGTATAGTATTCAAAAGAATACTGTATTGGCATTGGCATAAAAATAGTCACATTCATCAATGAAATAGAATAGAGAGTGCAGAAGTTAAGCTATGTATATATCTGCAATTAATTTATGATAAAGTAGCCATGAATATACAATGTGGAAGGATAGTCTATTCAATAACTGATGTTGGGAAAAATTATCATGATAAATTGCTCGAAAGGATTAAAGACCTAAAAACATAAAACTCCTAGAAGAAAACCCAGGCAATAATCTCTTTGACAAGGGTTTTGGCAATTATTTTTTGAATGTGACACTAAAAGTAAAAACAAGAAAAACAAAACTGAATATGTGGAACTCTTATCAAATTTAAAAAGCTTCTGGATATCTAAAGTAACTATCAAGAATATAAAAGGACAAAGTATTGAATAAATATAAAATATTTTATAATCTTACATCTAATAAGGGTAAATATTCAAAATATGTAAAGAACCCATACAACTCAATAGCAAAAAATCAAACAATGTAAAGATGGATAGAATATCTAAATAGAGAGTTTTCCAAAGAAGAAAGAAGGTGTAACAGCAAACATGTACATGACAAAATGCTCTACATTAATAATAATGAGGGAAATTCGTTGTATAACTGTAATGATATATCACTTTACACACACTAGAATGGCTATGATCAAAAAGAAAAGACATAAAAGTGCTGGCAGGCTGTGGAAACAAGGGAACACTGCTGCACTTCTGGTGGGAATCTAAATTGCTGTGACCACTATGGAAAACAGTATGGAAGTTCCTCCCAAAATTAAAATATAGCCGCCGTGTTATCCAGCATTTCAACTTCTGGGTATTTATCCAAAGAAAAAGAAAATAACTGGAAAAGATATGTGCACACATATGTTCATTGCAGTACTATTTACAATAACAAAAATATAGAAACAACTTGTGTCCATTGACGGGTGAATGGATAAAGAAATTTTAGTTTGCACACACCACACACACACACACACGCACACACACAAACACACACACACAAGGTGGAATATTATTTGGCCATAAAAAATGAATGAAATTTTGTCATTTGTGACAACATGGATGGACCTAAATGACAAGTCAGAGAAAGACAAACGCAATATATTCTTTCTTACATGTGGAATCTAAAAAAAACCCCCACAAATCCACGAAAACAAACAAACAAAAAAACTAAAAAAAAAACAAAACAAAAAATATATAAACAATAAAAACACAAGCTTTATAATTACAGGAAAAAAAAATGGTGGTTGCAAAAGGCGAGGGATTGGGGATACAATTGGGTAAAGGGGATCAAAAGTTAATACCTAATTAAATACATTCCCTTGATAATTTTTTGGTGAATTTTTTATCTAAATTCTAGAAACCAGTTTACAATTGGATGTAAAGCAATTTCCCTCCTTCTGAAGAGCTTGGAGCTACTTTCCTATTTTTTATTTTTTCTCAGCATGAGAACCAAGGAAAAGGCTTTTAAATGGAGGAGGAATTTGTCAAACATTGTGTTAGAAGGAGAGTGTAGTTAGGAAAATATGCTCAAGTTGTGGGATCTGATGCTGAATAAAAACTACACACAGTGTTCAATAGTTACTCTTGAAAGTGGAGACAAATGAAGAATTAAATGAGATAATGTAGTTTTTTTTCTATAATGTAATATCTTTTTTTTTTCTGCTGTACAGCATGGGGACTGAGTTACACATACATGAATATGTGTTTTTTGTTTTTGTTTTTGTTTTTTTACTAAAAATAGAGCCTTATAAAATTTGATGAAAAACTACTGGATTCAGGAAAAAAAATATAATTATATGAATACATTCAGTAACACATTTGATAAATTTAATTAAATGTTACATAGGCAAACAAACGAAAGACATATTTAATTCAATAAAAACAATTTTGATATGAAATATTGATAAGAGAAAGTAGTTTACCAAAGGAAAGAAGTACACACAGGGTCAATGGATGGGTTTGGTTTCACATGTGATGTCTTCAGCTAGCAATTAGGAAGAAACATAATTGATATGATTTATTTTTTCCAGAGCAAGGAAAAAATATCTAAATGTTACAATTAGTTTGAAATATAAACTACCACACAAAACCTGGCAAATACAGTTTGAATAATGAGACACTGCTGGCACTTAACACTTAGAATAGCATGTTAGAATACCAAATAAAATTTAGCTGAATGACATAAATAAGATTTAACTTTTTTTTTCTTTTTTTTGTTTGTTTGTTTTGCCATTTCATCGGCCACTCCCGTGGCATATGGAGATTCCCAGGCTAGGGGTCAAATTGGAGCCACAGCATCACAGGATCCCGGCTGCGTCTGCAACCTACACCACAGCTCACAGCAATGCCGGATCCTTAACCCACTGAGCAAGGCCAGGTATCGAATCCGCAACCTCATGGTTCCTAGTCAGATTTGTTAACCACTGAGCCATGACAGGAACTCCAAATGAGATTTAACTTTAGAAAACATAGGAACAAAATGTATTTTATCAGCATGTTAAATGTACCATAATTTCAATAGATTCTCAAAAATAGTTGATAAAATCCAATTTTTTTGTTTTAAAATACTAAATATGTGATTCATTTTATAGATTTCTTTCAAAGTTAAATCCAAGTATGCTTATAAATATGAAAAATAATAAACAATAGTTTGCCAACCTTGGTTTTAACAATATAAGTTTCCTTCCTTCCTTCAATTCCTTCTTCCTTCCTTCTCTCCCTCCCTCCACTCCTCCTTTCTATCTCTTTCATCTTTCTTTTTTACTTTTTTCTTCCTTCTTTCTTTCTCTCTTTTTGTTTTCTTTCAACATAACCAGAGGAAAATTGTCAACACTTGAATCCAAATCATTCCAAATATTCTCTAAAATAACTACATGGAGTTCCCGTGGTGGCAGAAATTAATATGTTTAACAAAATAGTTAACCAATGAAACTATGGGGAAATAGTACTCTTATCAATTGCCAGTGGGGCTGCAAACTGGAACGGCCCATAAGGATGAAAATTCAGAAGGTTATGCATTGCAGCATTTTTTTCAGTGTATTGATAATAATTTATATGTCTACATATAGAAGACTGGTTGACTATAAACATTACTACACCCACACAGTCGTTATATGCATTTACATATGCAATGTTGTAAAAGAATAAGAAAGATATCTGTTAATAATTCATTATGTAAAACAGGAAAATGAAAAAGCAAACTATAGTATACTAACTTTTGTATTTCTGCATATAAGAAATACATAAATACAAAAATATACATAGATTTGCAAGTTTTAAAAGAATATATAATCAAACAGAAGCTTCTGAAATTGGTTATATACAGGGAGTGAGTGAAAAATACAATGAAATGAATGACAAAGTACTGATATTTCTCTGAATATAACTTCGTACATTTTTTTATTATAGAAACTGAATCAAATTATTAAAAAGTCAAAATTAGAACAGGAGTTCCCCTTGTTGCTCAGCAGAAATGAATCTGACTAGCATCCATGAGGAAGCAGGTTTGATCCCTTGTCCTGCTCTTTGGGTTAAGGATCCAGTGTTGCCATGAGCTGTGGTGTACATCACAGATGCTGCTCGTATCTGACATTGCTGTGGCTGTGGCATACACTGGTGACTACAGCTCTGACTCAATCCCTAGCTTGGGAACCTCCGTATGATGTGGGTGGAGCCCTAAAAAAAATTAAAACAATAAAATGGGTAAAAAATAAAAGAGAAAGCAAACAATAGCAAATTTTACTAATGAACGTAAACATAATTGATTTCATATAAATAGCATAACAATGCTAAATGGGTAAAATAAAATCTCTAGTAACTTTAGAATATAGTACTTTGACATTACAGCTTCAAGTGAAATAAAAAAAAGAATAAAACCCATAAAATTAATTATTAAACTCCAGTCAATAGATCTGTTTTCTGCAAAAGTATGGATTAGCAATTCTGAACCTACTCTCTCTTTATTATAGGAGTGAGAAAATAACAAATATATTGTAGAAAATGGAAGTCAGTTTTCTCATTTTTGGTATAGGAAGTAACAAAGGAGGAAAGAACATGAAGGCTAAAATTAACCCTGAAAAGTTAGATAATAATTAAAGAAATCAGGAGTTCCTGCTGTGGCACAGGGGGTTAAGAATCCAATTGCAGCTGTTCAGGCAGCTGTAGAGGCACATGTTTGATCCCTTGACTGGCACAGTGGATTAAAGTATATGGCATTGCCACAGATGTGATATAGGTCACAACTGTGGCTCAGATTCAATCCCTAGGCTGGGAACCACCATATACCATGGGTGCGGGCGTTAAAAAATAATAATAATAATTGAAGAAAAGAGAATGTACTCAAGGGTTTATAAATAGAGAGATGCAAACAGTAAAGAAATATAAACATAGAAACATATAAACAGATAAATATAAAAGCTTCCAGGCATTGTAGACAGTGTCTGGAGGCACTAAGAATATCCAGGTTTAGATAAGTATAATTTCAGGGTGGACAATAAAATAGCAAGATAAGCTTAGTTAGGAACTATCTAAGAAACAATAATAAAGTGATATGAACTGGTCTAAATACACATGATCCAGGTATTATTTAGACATTTTGAACATTAATCAATAAAATTAATTACAACACATTAAAAATGGGAATCTATGTTTTCACAGTTATGTAAATTAATGAAAAATAAAATCTAAAACTGAGGGTAGGGCATCTTTATAGAAAAATACCAACAATATTATACAAGAAAATCTAATTCCAACTTTTAAGAAAATGACATATTAGCATCAATGAATGTGAAAATAACTGGTTAAACTTGAATATTACTAAGATATCCATGCATTATTTAGTATTGATCACTAAGTACTTAGTGATTACAAAGGAAAAATTAAAATTTTAAAATAAAGAAACATGAAGACACCATTTTAACCTGATAATATCTATGAAAAATGCAAAACAAGTAAGTTTAAGAAAACATCAATTTATGGGATGCTTTTCAAAAATATTTTGATCAATACTCAGAAAATTAAAAGTCATGAAAAGCAAATAAAATCAGAAAAACATTTCCAGATTAAAGCCAAATAAAAGACACGTTAACTAAAAACAATGTGTGATAATTAGATCCATACCTGGAAAAAATAAGCCAAGTAATTTGGGTTCAACGAATATGAACATTGGAAAATGTAAAAGGCATTAGCCAAACAAATTTTCACATTTTAGTAATTCTAATGTGGTTATGTATGGAATGCGTTTTAAGAAATGTACGCAAAAGTACTTTGTTCAGAAATATGGGTTCATGATGTCTAAAATATAAATATGCATATTATACGCATTTTTTAATGATTTTTATTTTTTCCATCATAGCTGGTTTACAGTGTTCTGTCAGTTTTCTACTGTACAGCAAGGTGACCCAGTCACACATATTGTATATATTATGTGATATATACAATTATATACATGAGAAAATGATATATATGGTATATGAGAGAATAACAGAGGTAAAAGTTGAAGGTAAGTCGGTCAAATTTAACTACGGGTACATTTAAAAAAAGCTATTATTCCTCCAAACTATTTATCTTTGAAATTATTTAAAGATAGCTGTACCATAGCAGTGACCCAAGCCACAGAAGTGACAATACTGGATCCTTAACCCGCTGAGCCACCAGGAAAATTCTCATGCCAATATTTTTTATGCTTAGAGGAATGATCATTATAAATTTGCTTTAAAAATCTAATGTAAACATATCCATATTTTGTCATATTTTTATTCATATTATAGTCTGCAATTAGTATGAAAAGACGCACTTTAAGAAAACAGCCTCTAAAGTATATTTTATATATGATTTGTGTCTATCACATATGTATATCATATATACATGTATATATCACATTAAATACCATAATGGAAAGGTGATAGACTGCTTTATGGTGGTTTAGAAGAAATGAAAGGCTTATATAAAAGATGATGATAATATACCAACATCTGAGCATCTGAGGCCTCCAGAGTCACAACTTTAAGTGAAAATGATTGGATAACAATTTAGATGACTCAAAGGACTTTAAACATAAAGGCTTTAATAGCCAAGGTCGACTGAACCAACTGTCAATTTTTCTGGACTAATAAGGAATAAGTCTCTCTTTTAAATTATAGAGTACAGCAAAAATATAGTTTGAATGTGAAGGCATTTGTCAATATTGGGCACTGTTGAATCTAACTCCATTCCAGGAATGTTTTTAATGAGTAGTACAATAATAGAAAGCATCATTTATTTATTTATTTATTTTTATTTATTTATTTTTGTCTTTTTGCCTTTTCTAAGGCAGCTCCCATGGGATATGGAAGTTCCCAGGCTAGGGGTCTAATTGGAGCAGTAGCTGCCATCCTACACCAGAGCTACAGCAATGCAGGATCCAAGCCATATCTGTAACCTACACCACAGCTCACAGCAACACAGGATCCTTAACCCACTGAGCAAGGCCAGGGATCAAACCCACAACCTCATGGTTTCTAGCAGGATTCATTAACCACTGAGCCATGATGGGAACTCCAGCATCATTTTTTTTAATTGAAGTATATTTAGAAGGCATCATTTCAAAGGACTTTTGTGTTTCACAGTTTACATGGTATTTTAACCTGAAAAATTCCTATTAGCTAAATATGTTCGTTACATTTCATGTAAATAGGTGGTTAGAGTTAGGGACATATTATATCTCACAACATTTCATATATTAAACTAGTTATGTTTGTGTACTTTTTAGAGAAAAAAATGCATTTTCTCCCTTTAATATAAATGATTATAGTGAGTTTCTTCATCTCTATACCCATTCTGATCAATAATTTCAAAAATTTCTTCACAAATCACTTAAGGGTTTATTTTGAACCAACTTAGTATTATAAAGTTTGTGCTGTGTGGCCATTAACTGGTGCCTGTCTTTGGGTTATTTGGGAAGCAGGCCTTGAAGTGGATGGTAGCATTCAAGTGTTTATCAAGGATGACATTTGGGATGGCCCTCTGAGGTAAGGTAAATAAACAGGATTGGTCAGAGAATAGATCTCTTCTTTAAGACCTCAAAATTAACCTCATGTTCTGTAACAGTGATGGTCTCAGAATTTCTGTTTGAGTTGGGGCAAAGAGGCCCAGACCCCAGGACCCTAGATAAAGGCCTTTCCAGGAAGGATGTATTGGCTACACAGTAAAAATTCCTTACATGTCTGTAAAATATTAGAGTTAAGGTCCTTTCTCAGAAAATGAGAAATTTAAGAAAGAAGGCACTATTATGAGGGTTTTCCAAAACTACATACAGTTCAATAGAGTGATCTTTAAGTATTATTAGCATATGGCATAATTTGTCACTTTACAAGTATAATAATTTCAGCCTGAATTTTAGCTAAAACCAATGCATTGAGAGAATTAGATGTCTTGTCATCTCATTCCAAAGGAAAGTGTTATAATCCTCAGAGAATCATGAGATTGAGATATTCTTTCCACCTGAGCTTCATATGACTATATCTGACTACAGGAAAATAATGGTTGAAGATTTGAGAAAAGTGAACATAGTTTAGAAATTCATCATGTATTTTTCACCACCATTCACTGAAAATGAAGGATGATTCCACTGTTTCAAGCCCATTGAGAAGGACTACATCAGGGACTTCAGATGGTGGACTGTAAGAATTTATAAATATAACTCCTGTGTTTGGGGCATTAAAGTGGAATGTTTATGGTTGGAGCTTTTGGCTCTGTGACAGAGAAAAGAGAGGTAGTTGCACCAAAAGTGAATGACAATCAAAGGTAGGACAAAATTTCATGTGTCCTAGGCACCAAATATAAATTCTAATGTAAAGAGTCAACTTATATGAAAATGGACTCCACTGAAGAAAATCATCTGTGGCACAAGAGCATCCACCTCCCTTTTGTGCAGGGTAGATCACTAATACCAGCGACTGAGGGAAGTTGATCATGTGTCCTCACTTCAAACCTCTATAATTACTTACTTTTAAATACAATAAAAACTTTAAAAATATTTTATATATATGTTATCAATATGATGAAAACAATTAAATGTCCCAATAATAATCCTAAGAACACTGCTAATTCTCCTGCTGTAATCAATTAAATTATCTCTAATTCTCATAGATATCAAGCTTTTAAGAGTACTCTTACTTTATCTGAAGTAACCAATACCTAGGTTTTCAAAGGGAACAAAACAGTCAAAGAATTCATCAAACAGACAAATCAGAAAATTTATGGAACATCTAAAATTTGAATTATAAACTTCTAGCTAAGAATTTTTAAAGAGCAACAAAATAGTATCCAGGCTCCAGGAAAGCATAATATTAGATATAACCTGTTAAATAACAATTCTTTTTTTTTCCTTTCAACTTCTAGAGGAGGTGGAATTTATAGGGCACTTAGATATGTGAGCCTGTACTGCCATGAACTGCACCAAGATCCTGCTCAGACAAGACATTTACCAAATCGTCCGAATCAAATAATAATAAATTTTATTTGAAATATTAAAGATAAGGACATTTATTGAGTAAAAAAAGTCCTTAGTATTATAAAAGATATTAATTTAACCTATTTTACTCTGTAATTGTTCTTAAATGCTTTCTTCCACAAATATATACATGTGCGAGCACACACACACACACACATGCACACACACTCTAATCCCCCAACAGATTGATGAATTGCCCTCCTCTCTTACTAATCCTGTTTCACAGTTTTGGCCAGCATAGAAAAATTGTCCTTCAATGTCATTAGTTTTAGATATATTTTAATAAGGTGATCTTCAACATTTTTGGTGGGAAAGATGCAGGAGGGGAAGCAGGAGACATATAGAAAATAATATTGATAGAACAGGCTATGTTAAACTGTTTCTCACATATGGCAGGGAATGAGACCAGGGCCTTCAGAGAAGACAGGAAAACTGAGGAGATAAATATTTTGGCACATAAGTAGCATATTTAAAGAATAACACAAATTGACAATATCTAGATTAGGAGATTTAAATTAAGTAATTATTTTCACAGGTGGACAAAAAGTAGTTTATTCTGCAGATAAGGATGCCTCCCAGAGAGATGTTACTTGAATAGCTCAAAAGAGCACCGGTATATTTTTTATTCTAGTACTACTTTTGCCACTTAGCTGTTAATATGCAAGGCTTTATCAGGCAACTGAGCTATTTTCATTGTAAAATAAATGCATACCTGTCTCTGGCAATAGTAATTGACCTATGTTGCAATTTATATAATTTACATATGCATACTATATACAAACTAATATATTAATGGAAATATTTATTTAAGTATGAAATTCCTCTTGATTGAAGACACACACACACATACACAGGTTTAATGGAATTTGCCAAAGCTTTTAAGAGCATTTGGAGGGAGTTCCCATCATTGCTCAGTGGTTAATGAATCTGACTAGGAAACTTGAGGTTGCAGGTTTTATTCCTGGCTTCATTCAGTGGGTTAAGGATCCCCTGTTGCATGAGCTGTGGTATAGGTCACAGATGTGCTGCAGATCCCATGTTGCTGTTGCTCTGGCATAGGCTGGTGGCTATAGTTCTGACTGGACCCCAAGCCTGGGAACCTCTATATGCCATAGGTGCAGCCCTAGAAAAGACAAAAAATAAAAAAATAGCATTTGGAGATGGAACATACTTTAATATTCATAAATTTAAAATATAAACTCCTTTAAAAATTATGTGTTTATCAATTGTCTAATAATTTTTTAAGTGAAGGAAATAAGAACAGGAATTTAGAGAACATGGGAAAATGTTTAGAACTCTACTTAGAGAATAGTGCATGAAAAAAAATAGTATGAAAAATATAACCAACAAATATATTTTGTATTTATTGCATTGCCAATTACTAAGCTAGAATTAATACCCAGAAATCAATAAACATAGTAATTCAAAGGCAGCCTTCAGCAGTAAAAGTGAAAGTGAATCTTGACTCTGTCACAAAAAGATACACTGAGACATAGAGGCATATAAATTCTGGTTCTCAGTTTGCAGAAAGGCCTCCCGGTATTTTATTTTCCTTTTCTATTGGATTAGCCCATACACTTTGTTTTGATCTTATACCAGTTTGAGTAAGGATTATACTTTTTTAGTCAAAATAATCATGATTAAGACAAATTTACAACTAAAAATGTCATAATGATCATTATTAAACTGAAAATGTGGTACTTCAAGACAGCACATGAGGGCAGTAAGGCCCAGTCAATCCCAGTTTTTAGGTGCTACAATATTCACATTGACTCTTGTGACTTTTACCATATGCCTACCAAAAGCAGAGGTAGGAGGCTCAAAATATGAAAATATTGGAGTTCCCATCATGGCTCAGTGGTAACAAACCCAATTAACATTCATGAGGATATGGGTTTGATCCCTGGCTTTTATCATTGTGTTAAGGATCTGCTGTTACTATAAGCTGTGGTGTAGGTTGCAGATGTGGCTTCAATCCCTCATTGCTGTGGCTGTGGTATAGGTCAGCAGCTACACCTCTGATTCAACCCCTAACCTGGGAACTTCCATATGTCTTGGGTGAGGCCCTTAAAAAACAAAACAAAACAAAATATTAGAATGGAGTTTACTTTTTTTTTAATCTTTTTTTGATACTTCTTTGGGCCGCTCCCACGGCATATGGAGGTTCCCAGGCTAGGGGTCGAATCAGAGCTGTAGCCACTGGCCTACACCAAGCCACAGCAACGTGGGATATGAGCCACATCTGCAACCTACACCACAGCTCACAGAAACGCTGGATCATTAACCCACTGAGCAAGGGCAAGGACGGAACCTGCAACCTCATGGTTCCTAGTCAGGTTCGTTAACCACTGTGCCACGATGGGAACTCCTGGAGTTTACATTTTTAAATGTTCTGTAAAAAATGAAAGAGAAGGTGACGAAAACCAGTGAAGGCTTCATAAATGCATCTATAGTATCTCTTTTATTCTAAAAGGCCAAGAGTCTTTTTTTTTTTTCTTCCTAAATTACCTCCTCTTTAAATTTAGGGTGTATATTAAAAAAAATAATGTTTAGTCAAATCAGAGTAGAAATAGTTCAAACATTTTAGAGGAAACAGGATTTTTTTTCCCAGATCATGCCACTTTGCATGTTTACCAGTTTGTCTTCAACTAAGATTGGATGTAAATGATCACGTGCCAAGTAGAAAAGTATGGGCCAGCACCCTGAACTTTAGCTTTATGCTTTGGAAGCCACTGCCAAGGTCTATAGGATTAGACTAAGCCCTGCATGGCAGTAGGAGAATAGATCCTTTCCACCTGGTATTCAGACATATAGAACATTTACACATAGGGTTTTTAGTTTTATTTATACTGACTCAGCATAGGCCAGCTACCTAGAAAATCCACAAAGTGAAATCTATATACATAGAAATTCACTTTCTAAGAGAAAGGCACTTTACATTCCAGAGGAAGGCCTGAAAGACCCTAAATAGAAATTCATCCTAGCAGAAAGAACATGGGTTGAACAGATTGGGTAACCATCACTTCAACATCTGCAAATCAGCCCCTCAACTTGTTATTACTTGATACTAGTTAAGGGCTTCTAGCCATACTATTCTACTATTCATCACAGAGTCAACATGTATTTCAAGTAAAACCAATCACATTTTCCTGAGATATTAGACTTTAAGTAAAAAAAGGGACAGTTATCTTTTAGTAGTGAAACTATTTATGACAGGAAGATACACTTTTTTACAGTGGAATAATTAATAAGGAGAAGATGAAAAAATTCAAAAGTAATGGATTGAGAGCATTCTGATATTGAGTCATGATTCAATACTCTTTTTGCTAAATTCTCTGTCAAAAACTTAGCTGTAATGTTTTTCTTTCTGCCTCTCAATTTGAAGAATTTTTAAGGAATTTATTACATAAAAGAAATGATATAAATTACTATGGAAAGTATCCTAAAATATAGTTTACTAATGGGTCAATAATAACAGGGAAAATGAAAACTACTTGAAGGAAAAATGGGTGGGAATCTAAGTAAGGGTTCTAGTATATAAACTGCGTTTGCTGATAGTTCATCTTATACTGGTCAGATTTTAATAGTATTTCTTTTTCACCAAACATTTTCATTTTAGTATATTTTCATGCCCATTTCTCCTGGAGAATACACATTTCATAATTACTTCTAATTATGTTCTTTATTTGTACACCTCAACCCACAACCTTAAAGTGACTCTGTGTGGCCATGAAAAAATGAGCTAAGAGCAAATAAATATGCAAACAAATTTGTAGATGATGTCAATTCACTTTGGTCTTCTTGGCTTTAAAATTGCTTTCTGATCTGTGCTTCCCAGTGCATCCCCTCCCCCCACCCCTGCCACCTCCCCACACACTCGCCAGACCTGGGGCTGCCTGCTATCTGGGAGGGCTGGCCTCAACAATTGACTGAAGCCTACCACTGCAGGGGCTGTCCCTACACTGGCCTGCTTGACCTTTGGAGGGGCTACATCCCTGAGGAGCAGCACCAAACACCACCAGCCCCTGAGAAAAGGCCTGCAGCCCAGAAAAGCTAGAACAAGCCTGGCCAGGCCGTGAAAAGATCTGTCTAATTCTCGGACAGTCTTTCCGAGTCGGCCTGCACTGGGGAAGAGCCTCGTGGGTTTGCAGCAGCACAGCTAGCCTCTCCAGCTCTTGGGAGGAGCCGCACTGCCATGGAACAATGGCACAGGACTGCCAGCTCCCAGCAGGACACCCCACACCCCAGAAAAGATAGAACAAGCATGGACAGGCCATGAAAAGATCTGCCTAATTCTCGGACAGTCTTTCCGAGTGGGCCTGCCATGGGGAAGAGCCTCTTGGGTTCACAGCAGCCTAGCTAGCAACTCCAGCCCTCAAGGGGTGCCGAACTCTCATGGAACAGCTGCACAGGACTGCCATCTCCAGACAGGACCCCCTGAAGCCCAGAAAAGCTACAAGCCTGGCTGGGCTGTGAAAAGATCTGCCTAATTCTTGGTCAGTCCTTCTGAGTCAGGCTGACCTGGGGAGGAGTCTCATGGGTATGCAGCGGCCCAGCTAACTGCCCCAGCTCTCAGGGGGAGCGACACTCTTGCTGAACAGCTGCACAGGACTGCCAGCTCCAGGCAGGACCCCCTGCAGCCCAGAAAAGCTACAATAATCTTGGCCGGGCTATGAAAAGATCTGCCTATATTCTCAGACAGTCCTTCTGAGTTGGGCTGCCATAGGGAAGAGCCTATTGGGTTTTCAGTGACCCAGATAGCTGCCAGCCCTCAGCAGGTGCTGCACTCCTGAGGAATAGATGCCCAACACTGCCAACACCCTGTAAGAACCCCACAGCCTAAAAGCACCAGAGCAAGCTCTGCCTGACCGAGTGAAATCTTCTACCATCGTGGTGTGGACCTCCCAGTCCTGTCTGCACTCAGAAAGTCCTCCTTTGCTTCAGAGATACCCTGTTAGCCCATCAACACTCCAGAAAGCCACACTGCCTCAAAAAAGACTGACCAACAATGCCAGACCTCAGGAAACATTCCACGGCAGTGACAAGGCAAACACTGCCTGGCCATGGAGACTACAAATCCACCAGGAAAAAGAAAATAAGCAGCACAATGAAGAAGCTGAGAAACCACCCCCAGTCAAACCAACAGGAGAACTCACCTAAAACAGTCAACAATGAAACAGATCTCTGCAGCCTGACAGACCTGGAGTTCAAAAGAGAAATAGTGAAAATACTGAAGGAATTAAGAGAAGATATGAATAGTAATGCAGATACCCTCAGAAAGGAACTAGAAAATATAAGGAGGAGCCAGGAAAAACTAGAACATTCATTTGCAGAGATACAAACTGAACTAAGGGCAGTAAAAATCAGAATGAATAATGCAGAAGAACAAATCAGTGATATGGAAGATAGAATAATAGAAATCACCCAATCAGGTCAGCAGACAGAAAACCAAATCAAAAAACAGGAAAGCAATAGAAGAGACATATGGGATAATATAATGCAGGCCAACCTGTGCATAATAGGAATTCCAGAAGGAGTAGAAAAAAGATAAGGGGATGGAAAATATATTTGAAGAAATTATCACTGGAAACCTCCCAAATCTAAAGGATACTGAGTTCAAGTTACAGGAAGCACAGAGGGCCCCAAGCAAATTGAACCCAAATAGACCCACACCAAGACACATCATAATAAAAATGGCAAAAGTTAGTGATAAAGAGAGGATCCTAAAGGCAGCAAGAAAAAAGCAGAATGTTACCTACAAGGGAACCCCCATAAGGTTATCAGCTGATTTCTCTACAGAAACACTACAGGCCAGGAGGGAAAGCCAAGAGATATTTAAAGTGCTAAAAGGAAAAAATATGCAACCTAGAATACTCTATCCAGCAAGAATATCATTTAAAAAAGGAGGTCAAATAAAAATTTTTCCAACAAACAAAAACTAAAAGAATACAGCAATACAAAACCCAGGTTAAAAGAAATACTGAAAGGGCTTCTCTAAACCTAAAAGGCAGGAAGGAAAGAAAGGGTAGAAAAAAGAAAAAAAAGAAGAAGAGGAAGAACTAGGACTGAGGAAACTGCAATCAGAGAGCAGTCACTAAAATAAGCCAGCATACAGATTTAATCATGAACATGTTTCAAACAAAATAAAATTAAAAAGAAAAAAAAAGAGTCATCAAAATCATAAAATGTGGGCAAGGAATGTTAGGAAATAAATAGACCCTTTTTGTTTGTTTGTATGTTTCTCTTCTTAATTTTAATATGGTAATGAAGTGTTGGAACCTACAGGAACATCAGGCTAAAACACACAATTATCGGAAGGGGTTAGCATACTTAAAAAACAGGGCAACCACAAAACAAAACCAAACATTGCATTCGCAAAAAATGAAAAAAAAAAAAAAACACTCAATCAGATAATAAACTGAGATCATCCAACCAAAAAAAAAAAAAAAAAGAAAGAAAGAAAGAAAGGAAGAATGGAGAAGCATAGAATCAACTTGAACACGAGGTTGAAAATTGCAATAAATAATCATCTATCAGTTATCACCTGAAATGTCAATGGACTGAGTGCCCCCATCAAAAGACACATAGTGGCTGAGTGGATAAAAAGGCAAAAACCTTCAATATGCTTCCTACAAGAAACTCACCTCAGGACAAAGGATACACATAGATGAAAAGTGAAAGGGTGGGGAAAAATATTTCACACCAATAGACATGACAGAAAATCAGGAGTCGCAACACTCATATCAGACAAAATAGACTTTAAAACTAAAGACATAAAAAAAGACAAAAAAGGACACTACTTAATGATTAAGGGATCCATCCAAGGAGAGGAGGTTACTATCGTCAACATATATGCCCCAAATACAGGAGCACCCAGATGCATACAACAAATATTAACAGACATAAAGGGAGATATTGATGGGAATACAATCATAGTTGGAGACTAATACCCCCCTCACACCAATGGAACGATCCTCTAGACAGAAAACCAATAAAGCAACAGAGATCCTAAAGGAAACAATAGAAAAGTTAGACTTAATTGACATCTTCAGGACACTACATCCAAAAAAAACAGAATACACATTCTTCTCAAGTGCACATGGAACATTCTCAAGAATTGGCCACATATTGGGACACAAAGCTAACCTCAACAAATTTAGGAGCATCGAAATTATCTCAAGTATCTTCTCTGACCACAATGCCATGAAACTAGAAATCAAACATGGGAAAATAAATGAGAAAAAACCTACCATATGGAGACTAAACAACATGCTACTAAAAAACCAATGGGTCAATGAGGAAATCAAGAAGGAAATTAAAAACTACCTTGAAACAAATGATAATGAAGACACAACCTCTCAAAATCTATGGGATGCTGCAAAAGCAGTGCTCAGAGGGAAATTCATAGCGATACAGGCCTTTCTCAAAAAAGAAGAAAGATCCCAAATTGACAACTTAACCCTCCACCTAAACGAATTAGAAAAAGAAGAACAAAAGAGGCCTAAAGTCAGCAGAAGGAAGGAAAGTATAAAGATCAAAGAGGAAATCAATAAAATAGAGATGCAAAAAAACAATAGAGAAAATTAATAAAAGCAAGAGCTGGTTCTTTGAGAGGGTAAACACAATTGACGAACCCCTGGCCAGACTCACTAAAAAGAAGAGAGAAAGAACTCAAATAACCAAAATTAGAAATGAAAAAGGAGAAATCACAACGGATACTGCAGAAATACAAAGAACCATAAGAGAATACTATGATCAACTGTATGGCAACGAGTTTGACAATCTGGAAGAAATGGAGAATTTTCTAGAATCTTACAGCCTGACAAAACTGAATCAAGAAGAAACAGACCAACGGAACAGACCCATCACTAGAAATGAAATTGAAGAGGTCATAAAAACACTCCCTACAAATTAAAGTCCAGGACCATATGGGTTCATAGGTGAATTCTATCAAACATCTAAAGAGGAACAGGTGCCCATTCTCCCTAAACTCTTTCAAATGGTTGAAGAAGAAGGAATACTCCCAAAGACATTCTATGATGTCACCATGACCCTCATTCCAAAACCAGATAAAGAAACCACCAAAAAAGAAAACTATTGCCCAATATCATTGATGAATATAGATGCAAAAATTCTCAACAAAATCTCAGCCAACCAAATCCAACAACATATCAAAAAGATCATACACCATGACCAGGTAGGGTTCATCCCAGGTTCACAAGGATGGTTCAACATACACAAATCAATCAACATCATACACCACATTAACAAAAGAAAAGTCAAAAATCATATGATCATCTCAATAGATGCAGAAAAAGCATTTGACAAAATCCAACATCCATTCATGATCAAGACCCTCACCAAAATGGGGATAAAGGGAACATTCCTGAACATAATCAAAGCCATTTATGATAAACCCACAGGAAATATAATACTCAATGGGGAAAAATCAAAAGTCTTCTCACTCAAATCTGGAACAAGACAGGGATGCCCACCCTCACCACTGCTCTTCAACATAGTACTGAAAGTCCTAGCCACAGCAATCAGACAAACAAAAGAAATAAAAAGAATCCATATAGGAAGAGATGCAGATGACAGAATACTATACATAGAAAACCCTAAGGACTCAACCCAAAAATTACTTGAACTGATTAATAAATTCAGCAAAGTAGCAGGATATAAGATTAACAGTCAGAAGTCAGTTGCATGTCTGTATACCAGCAATTAAATATTAGAGAAGGAATACAAAAATACGATACCTTTTAAAATTGCACCTCACAAAATCAAATACCTCAGAATACACCTGACAAAGGAGGTAAAGGACCTATATGCCAAGAACTATAAAACTTTAATCAAAGAAATCAAAGAAGATGTAAAGAAATGGAAAGATATTCCATGTTCATGGATTGGAAAAATCAACATTGTAAAAATGGCCATATTACCTAAAGCAATCTACAGATTCAATGCAATCCCTATCAAATTACCCATGACATTGTTCGAGAACTAGAACAAACAATCCAAAAACTTATATGGAACAACAAAAGACCCAGAATTGCCAAAGCAATTCTGAGGAACAAAACCCAAGCAGGAGGCATAACTCTCCCAGACTTCAAGAAATACTACAAAGCCACAGTCATCAAAACAGTGTGGTACTAGTATCAAAACAGACAGACACACCAATGGAACAGAATAGAGAACCCGGAAATAATTCCTGACATCTATGGTCAATTAATCTTTGACGTGGGAGGCAAGAACATAAAATGGGAAAAAGAAAGTCTATTCAGCAAGCACTGCTGGGAAAACTGGACAGCTGCATGCAAAGCAATGAAATTAGAACACACCCTCATGACATGTGCCAAAATAATCTCAAAATGGTTGAAAGACTTAAATATATGACAGGACACCATCAAACTCCTAGAAGAGAACATAGGCAAAACACCCTCTGATATCAACATCATGAATATTTTCTCAGGTCAGTCTCCCAAAGCAATAGAAATAAGTGCAAAAATAAACTCATGGGACCTCATCAAACTGAAAAGCTTTTGCACAGCAAAGGAAACCCAAAAGAAAACAAAAAGACAACTTCCAGAATGTGAGAAAATAGTTTCAAATGATGCAACAAACAAGGGCTTAATCTCTAGAATATATAAACAACTTATACTACCCAACAGCAAAAAAGCCAATCAACCAATGGAAAAGTGGGCAAAAGACCTGAATAGACATTTCTCCAAGGAACATATACAGATGGCCAGCAAACACATGAAAAAATGCTCAACATCGTTGATTATAAGAGAAATGCAAATCAAAACTACCATGAGATACCACCTCACACCAATCAGAATGGCCATCATTAAGAAGTCCACAAATAACAAGTGCTGGAGGGGCTGTGGAGAAAAGGGAGCCCTCCTGCACTGTTGGTGGGAATGTCAACTGGTACAGCCACTATGGAGAACAGTTTGGAGATACCTTAGAAATCTATCCATAGAACTTCCATATGACCTCACAATCCCACTCTTGGGCATATATCCGGACAAAACTCTCCTTAGAAGAGACACATGCACCCGCATGTTCATTGCAGCCCTATTCACAATAGCCAGGACATGGAAACAACCCAAATGTGCATCAACAGATGATTGGATTAGGAAGAAGCGGTGTATATATACACAATGGAATACTACTCAGCCATAAAAAGAATGACATGATGCCATTTGCAACAACATGGATGGAACTAGAGACTCTCATGCTGAGTGAAATAAGTGAGAAAGACAAAGACAAATACCATATGATATCACTTATAACTGGAATCTAATATCCAACACAAATGAACATCTCCTCAGAAAAGAAAATCATGGACTTTGAGAAGAGACTTGTGGCTGCCTGATGAAAGAGGGAGGGAGTGGGAGGGATCAGGAGCTTGGGCTTATCAGACACAAATCAGAATAGATTTACAAGGAGATCCTGCTGAGTAGCATTGAGAACTATGTGTATATACTCATGTTGCAACAGAACAAAGGGTGGGGAAAAAATGTAATTGTAATGTATTCATGTAAGGATAACTTGATCTCCTTGTTGTATGGTGGGAATATAAAATAAAATAAAATAAAATAAAATAAAATAAAATAAGATAAAATAAAATAAAATAAAATAAAATAAAATAAAATATTTGAAAGAAAAATAAATAAATAAATAAATAAATAAATAACAAAAAAATAACAAATAAAATTGCTTTCTGGCCAGCCCTATTTATAGCGTGTAATTTTTGGGGAATTGATACAATAAACTTTTAAAAACAATCTAGGATTACTCAATTTGATTCTGCTTTATTAATTTTCTAACTCAATTTGAAATGAATTGCTTCTTGGCATTGTTTTACCTCTTTCTCTCTCATTCTCCCTCTCCCTTTCTTTCTCCCTCTGTTTTAGGAATTTGTTAATAGTCTTTGTAACACAATTATTTTTGGATGCTCTAGTCCTCATTTGGTAATCACTTCCTATCATGGAAGTTACAATTACAGTATTTTAGATCTATCACGTCCACTATATGTTATTCACCAGTGCCAATTTCACCCATGGAATTAAACAGCAGGGACATAAGACTATCAAACTACTTTAATTCTTATCTTCTTTTCTTTATATCAGACAATAGTATAAGTGAAAGCAGCATTTCAAAAGTTATGTAAAATGCATAGT
Source organism: Sus scrofa (assembly GCF_054392235.1). NCBI lineage: Eukaryota > Metazoa > Chordata > Mammalia > Artiodactyla > Suidae > Sus > Sus scrofa. The sequence continues at coordinate 42,688,579 of NC_139393.1, forward strand.
ATGTTTGACCAAGGTAAAGAAAAGCATAATGAAAAATAAGTGTGAAAAGTAAATCAAGGAGTTCCTATTGTGATGCAGTGGAAATGAACCTGACTAGTATCCAAGAGGTTGTGGGTTCCATCCCTGGCCTTGCTCAGTGGGTTAAGGATCTGGCATTGCGGTGAGCTGTGGTGTCACAGATGTGGCTTGGATCTCGCATTGCTGTGGCTGTGGTGTAGGCTGGCAGCTGTAGCTCTGATTAGACCCATAACCTAGGAACCTCCATATGCTGCAGGTGTGAAGCTAAAAAAAAAAAAAGTAAATCAAGACAAATTTTCAAATATTATTTAAATTTTTTAAGTTATGTATTGTTTAAACACACCATTAAAAAAAAACACTGAAAATGAGTGTTTCTTTCTTTCATGTAGATCTTGGGGAACTTGTGGTATTTTGGGAAGAACATACAATATCGATACATATGTACAAATTTTATTATTTCATTTAATAGACCTAGGACTATCAAAAAGTTGCTTTTACTTATTAGCTCAATTAGCTGATGTATGAACCTGTGGCATTGATTTATATATGGCAAGGTCATGTGGAGCTAATAAAATATTTAATATGTAAAACAATAAGTAATAATAGGTAAAATAATAGTTCCTAAGTCATTTCATATTCACAATGATTGTAAGACTTCTTCTTCTGAGTATTAGTATTTATATGTATATTAATAACATATAACGATTAAAATTTGTAGCTATTTAGCTTTATTTGCCATTCTGATTCTATTTAATGAAAGAAAATAGTTATTAAAGATAAATGATATGATTTTTATGTTGAAAATAAATATATTATGGTGAAATAAAAATAATCTTCAAAGAGAATACATTGTGGGCAAATATGCCTTCTGTTTAATTACAATAAATAAAATTAATAATAAAAATAAATATCAAATAAATTTACCAAAGTTGTCATAATATTGTTAACTAAAATCCAAATATTTTACTTATAAAATAAACACACAAACACACCACATTTTAATTGTATAACTATAATACTTCCTTTTGAATTGTTATATATCCTAGATAAAAATAATTTTCTTGTTTTATATTCACATACTTCTGAATAGTGCATGAATCATTCAGCTTTCTAACTAACTTGTTCAGATATCAACAAGACATGTGTTTGGTTTTGGGGGATAACTAGACCATTTTCAATGAACGAATTCTACGTTAATGAGAAAACCTAAACATTGTTCATCTATCTATAAAACATTTCATCAGTCTAAATATGAGACAATGATAGACATTTCTTAATTTCAAGTGGCAGAAACTTCAGAAAAAAGAACAGCATCATAAAACCATAATCTAGGCATAATCTAAAAAGAATCTAAGCAAATTAATAGATATAATATTGGAAGAGAAAAATGTGTAGATATATTCTGGAATTTTAAATAAATTATTTTTCTTTGATGAGAGAACAAATACCTAAAGTTTAAGCATTGTTTATTATTTGTTTAAAAAGAATCATTTGAAAATATTCTTCAACTACTTGGAGTATAAGAAAGTTCATAGATTTTTAAATTTGTTTTAATATTTTTTCTATGACATTTTGATGAAAAAACTAATTTTTGTCATTACATGGATTTAAACTGAAAAACCTAAAAGTGAAATGATATGCCCCTGAAATAATAGTGTCAAACTATATAAAAAGTTATGTGTACCAAGTTTCTTTTCATAAAACTGGCTGATTAAACAAAATATCCAAACACTAAAATTTTTTCCTCAGTATATTCTGAATTGTATAAAACAATCAAGAAATCTAAATAGAGCATCCTAAAATTTAAAAACCTAAACATATAGGTGTTTAAGATATTTCCTTACAAGGAAATCACAGCTGGAAGTGTTATTCAGCAGATTATATTGGGTTTAAAAAATAGGTACAAATTGATGAAGTCATTAAATCTTCAAAAGTTATAAATTATCCTGCAAAGCTTCACTGGTTACAAATTATCCTGTGCAGTAGCCCTCTGCTAACAATCTATCGATCATTTTATTATTCATGAATTTTCAGGACACCATGGGTCATCTTATGCTCATTTATTTGCTAAACACCTTGTGCTTTTATGCCTATGCTGAAAAATTGCTACTATTTATTCCCTGTGATAGGAGCAAGCAACAAAGTGCCAATTTTGGCCCCAGACATCCGGTATGCCAGGCTGCACATACATCTTGCTGTCAGTGAAATAAATGAGCCCTTAAATTGGCTGCAAAGCTTTAAGAACAGAAATTTATATGTCTAGTTATCAAACAGAAAGTTCAGACCATCTGCCAATATGAAACATAATTGTGACAAACTATTACATTTTACCTTTAACTTTTCAGTTTTAATAGGGCAGCTTCATTATAAAATATCCTACAAAACCTCTCAAGTCAGCAAAGACAATTTTGACATATGTGTGTGTGTGTGTGTGTGTGTGTGTGTGTGTGTACAATGACCTTACCTTCTAAATACTGGGGCATCATCAGCAGATGAAAAATATGTCACAAGTAGCCAGAGCATAAAATATACTTTGGTCAGAAAGTCAAGTTTCAACAGATTTGCCAACTTCAGCAGACATTTAGATATCATGCTGCTGGGTTTACTTTTTTCCACAAATTCTTCTCAAAATATCAATAATACCAGGGATAAAGAGTCTCTGTTTTATATTAGTTTTTAATCATTAGAGATTTTGACAGTTTGAAGGATTAAATATTGTTAGTTGTTTTATAGGGCATTTGCAGATGAAGAAACATTCTTTAAGGGATACATGACTTTTCTAAGAAAGCATTCAGTGAGTGAAACAAGGAGGGATAGTCTGTAAAAGGGAGGGTTTCTCTATAACTCTGATTTCTAAGTAGGATAGTATATTTATATTATTTTTAAATTTTTTTATTGTAATTTCCCCAACACAGTAATACTACTCAGCCATAAAAAAAGAATGAAGTAATGCCATTTGCAACAACATGGATGGAACTCCCATACTGAGTGAAGTAATTCAGAAAGAGAAAGACAAATACCATATGATAGCACTCATATCTGGTATTTAATATACAGTGCAAATGAATGTTTCCACAGACAAGAAAATCATGGACTTGGAGAATAGACTTGTGGTTGCCTGGGGGTGGGAGAGAGAGTGGGATGGATTGGGAGCTTGGGGTTAATGGATGCAAACTATTGCTTTTGGAATGGATTAACAATGAGTTCCTGCTGTGAAGCACTGGGAACTCTGTCTAGTCACTTATGATGGAGCATGATAAAATGTGAAAATAGAATGTGTATATGTATGTGTAACTGGGTCACCATGCTGTACAGTAGAAAAAAATTGTATCTGGGAAATAACTATTAAAAATAATAGTAATAACAAAGAAAAGGAAATAAATTTAAAAACAAAAATTTATTTCTGATATATATTTATATATATATTTATATATATATAACTGTTATTTCCTCCAACACACTTTTTTTTCCCACTGTACAGCATCGGAGCCCAGTTACACATACATGTATACATAATTTTTTCTCCCATTGTCGTGCTGAGTTGTAAGTATCTAGACATAGTGCTCAGTGCTACACAGCAGGATCTCATTGTAAATCTGTTCCAAGATCAATAGTTTGCATCCATTGACCCAAGCTCCCAATCCCTCCCACTCCCTCCCCCTCCCCCTGGACAACCACAAGTCTGCTTCTGATGCTTTGGTTCAGATGTTGCTTCTCAGATTGGTGATAGGCAATGCTTGTCTTCTTAGTAGAGGGGGAATGTAATTTGACTGTCATATATTTTGCTAATTTATTTTTTCAAGTTATTCTCTTCTTCTGGTGATAGGCAATGCTTGTCTTCTTAGTAGAGGGGGAATGTAATTTGACTGTCATATATTTTGCTAATTTATTTTTTCAAGTTATTCTCTTCTTCATTATAGTCATCAAATAAACTGCTTCTGTAGCTATCTTAGAAAATAGAAAATTGATTATTTTACATTGCAGTTTAACTGCTTTTGTTCAAAATTCAATTCTATATATACCATCTCGAATTTTAACTTGAAGTTGCACCTGACACCATAGATGATTTGCCATGAATAAGAAAGTTCCTGACATATATTAACTATTCAATGTTAAGTAAATTAACTTAGTTTTAATTATTTATCTCTCCTCTTTTCAATGTGATGCCATATCAAGCCAATTATATTATTCTGTTTTTAATTAATTTCACCCTATCAACAATCAAGTAATATTTTAATAATAATTTTGACTTGTGATTATTGAACTCTTATGAGATCCAAATAGTTTTAATGATTTTCAAATATATAAAACTCATACTAAACTTATTATAGAGAACTTAAGTTCTCAAAGAGCTTAAGAAAATTGCCCAGGCCACATACTATTAAGTGTTGGAGTTGGTGAGCACCTGCAGGAAGTTGAAGAGAAGGTAGAGAGTAAAGTGAGAGTATCAATTTTCTTGGTTTCTCACCTACTGAGAACTGGCTGTGATTCTGTGCTGAAAGTCATATTCTTGAGTTTTTATCAGGTGGTCCTTTCTACTTCCATATGTGCCCATGTCCAAAATTTCTATGTCATCCGGCCTCTTTAGGCCTAACTGCATGAATAAATATTCCTTTATTTCCATTTTTCTTCACACCCCAAGTGTGTGTCATGGGTTACTTTTGGCTTCTTTATATTCTATTTACAATTATTCAATTAATTTAATTTTCTTTGTTATTAATATGAATGCATTCTATGTTTCTTGCTTTAACCTCATTGATTCAGAGGTATTTTTTTATAATATTCACATGTCCACAGATATGATAGCAGAAAACTGAAGAAGTTAAGTGACTCTGCTGTTTTTTTTTTTTTCGCTGTCATGGAACTTGAGAAGGAAGAATGAAAGGAAACAATGGAGTCAGAATGCTAACAGCATTATGAATATGCAGAATTTTAGAGTGGGGAGGTAAAGAAATGTGAAAGTTATGAAGAAAATAATCTTAAATAAGAGTCTATTGAGTCATCTCTGTTCTTTACACTAGCAATTATTAGTAAACCATGGAAACATAATAGAAATAGACATATTCATACATATTCAAATTTATAACATATTTGAAGTGTTTTCAGTCCTGGATTACCAAGTTAGCCCTATGTACTCACAATGTTCTTTAAAAGTAGAAGAGAAAACTAGGAAGAAAGAGTCATAAATGGGTAGCATGAGGACTTGAACCAATATTGCTATCCATGAAGATTGAGGAAGGAGGCCACAAAGAAGCAAGTAGCCTCTGGAAGCCAGAAAAACAGGGAAAGAGATTCTTCATAGAATCTCCAGATGGTTATTCAGCCCTGTTTATACCATTATTTAAATCCCCAAAGATTTTAATCCATCAGACTTTTGACTTACAGAATTCTAAGATAATAAATTTTTGTTGTTTTAAGCCACTGAATTTGTGGTAATTTTTTATAGCTGCTACAGGAAATTAATAGAAATAAAGGAAAAATTTAAGTAATATTCATTTTCCTAAATATGTGACATATTAAAATTAAAACAGTACATTAATTTCCTAATTTTTTTCAAATTCTATTTTAATTATAATTACAGAATCAAAAAGTTTTATGTATAACTAATACTACCATAGTTGAAATAAAAAGTTTAATATATAACTAATAACAACCTAATTGATATACCACCCTGTTTTATTTTATTCCAAAATAAAGTTTTATATATAACTAATACCACTCTAATTTTTGTCCACTTAAAATTTTCAAACATGACAAATATTATTTAAATATTATTATAATATTACACATTTAATATCACAACAATTTTCAAAAGAAAAAGTTAAAAAGATATGTAATAAGATATATAATACTATTGATTTTACCTTATTTGTGGAGTGTTAGAAAATGATGACTTCCTAAAAAAATGCAATAAAAAATGCAATGAATCTTTTTTAAATTTTTTAATTTTGGACTTTTACTTCCTTATTATAGTTGATTTACAATATTCTTTCAATTTCTGTTGTACATAAAATTGACCCAGCCACACATATGCATATATCCTTTTTTTTTAATACTATCTACCATTATGTTCTAACTCAAGAGACTGGGCACGGGTTCCTGTGCTGTACAGTAGGATCCCACTACCTATCCACTCTAAATGTAATAGTTTGCTTCTACTAACCCCAAACTCTCTGCCCTCTTCTCTCTACCCACCCACCCTGGCAAACAGAAGTCTAATCTCCATGTCTCTGATCTATTTCTCTTTTGTAGATAGGTCATCTGTGCCATATTTTAGACTCCCATATTAGTGATAATCATATGGTGTTTGTCTTTATCTTTCTGACTCACTTAGTATTAGATTTTCTAGTTCCATCTATGTTGCTGCAAATGGCATTATTTTGTTGTTTTTATGGCAGAATAATATTCCATTGTATATATGGAATACATCTTAATACATTCTTAATCCAAATGTCAATGGTCATTTGAGTTGTTTCCATAGCATGGCTCTTGTGAATAGTGCTGCAATGAACATATGGGTGCATGTATTTTCTTTTGTCTGGATAAATACTCAGGAGTGGGATTGCTAGATCATACTTCTATATTTAGTTTTCTGAGATGTCTTTGTACTTTTTCCCTAGTGGTTGTACCAATTTAAATTCCCAACCAAAGTGAAGCAGGGTTCCTTTTTTTCCATACACTCTACAATGTGTGTTGTTTGTTCACTTGATATAACCATTTGTTATATAGTTGATATAACATTTGTTTGTTGGCTTGAATGATAACCATTCTAACTAGTGTTAGGTTGTATCTTGTTGTAGTTTTGATTTACATTTCTCTAATATTTAATGATGTTGAGCATTTTTTCCTGTGTCTGCTAACCATCCATATGTCTTCTTTGGATAAATATTTCTCAAGGTATTTTGCTGATTTTGATAAGGTTGTTTTGTTTTTTGTGGTTGAGTCGTATATGTTGTTTCCATATTTTGGATATTAGGCACTTGCGTGTTTAATCTTTTGAAAAGATTTTCTCTCATTCTATGGGTTGTCTTTTCATTTTTTTAATGGTTGCCTTTGCTGTGCAAAAGTTTTTGAGTTTAATTAGGTCCCATTGGTTTCTTTGTGTCTTTATTGTCATCATTCTAGGAGGTAGGTCAAACAAGATGTTGCTGTGATTTATGTCAAAGAGCATTCTACCTATGTTTTCCTCTAGGAGTTTTATAGTATTTGGCCTTACATTTATGTCTTGAATCCATTTTGAGATTGTTTTTGTGAATTGTGTTAGAGAATGTTCTAATTTCATTCTTTTACAAGTAGCTTTCCAGTTTTCCTAGCACCATTTATTGAAGAGACTCTTTTCCTGAACCATATATTCTTGCTGCTTTTGCCATAGATTAATTGACTATACATGTTTGGGATTATTTCTGGGCTTTCTATCCTGCTCCATTGATCTCTATTTCTATTTTTGTCTTAGTGCCATACTGGCTGTGATGACTGTGGCTTTCTAGCATAGTCTGAAGTCAGGGAGCCTGATTCCTCCAAGTCTGCTGTTTTTTCTTTTAAATTTACTTTGGCTATTTGGGGTCTTTATTGTTACCACATGAATTTTAAAATATTTTGTTCTATTTGTATTTCTGTGCTGTCAGAAGTAGATTCTTATTTTTCATTTCTAATTTGACTTGAACCCTCTCCCTTTTTTCTTGACGATTCTGGCTAATGGTTTATACATTTTGTTGATCTTTTCAAAGAACCAACTTTTTGTTTCATTGGTCTTTCCTATTGTTTTATTTACCACTAGGTCATTAATTTCTTTTCTAATTTTTATGATTTCTTTCTTTTTACTAATTCTGGACTTTGTTCTTCCTTCCCTAGATATTTTAGATGTAAGGCTAGGTTGCTTGAGTTTTTCTTCTTTTCTGGGATAAAATTGTGTTGCTATAAACTTCCCTCTCAGAACTGCTTTTGCTGTGTCCCATTTGTTTTGGATTATTGTATCTCTATTGTCATTTGTCTCTAGGTATCTTTTAATTTTCTCTTTGATTTCTTAAAAGATCTATTGGTTTTTTTAGTAGCATATTGTTTAGCTACAAGGAGTTTTTGTTTTTTGCTGTTTTTTTCTTTGTACTTGATTTCTAGTTTCATTATTATGTTTAGACAAAATGATTTATGGCTATAAGCAGTATCCATATATATTGCAGTGCTCTTATATTGGGTGCATATGTATTTATAATTGTTATATTTTCTTCTTGTAATTCCTTTAATTATAATGTAATATTTTTATTTGGATCTCATGACTTTTCTTTTAAAATCTGTTTTTTTCTGATATGAGAATTGATACGTCTGCTTTTCTCTATTTCCATTTGCATGTAATATTTTCTTCCATACCCTCACTTTAAGTGTGTATGTGTCCTTAGATCTGAAGTGGGTCTCTTGTAAACAGAATATATATGATTTTGTTTTGTATTGATTCAGTCTGTATATTTTAGCTGGAATATTTAATCCATTTACATTCAGTGTAATTATCAATAAATACATACTTATTGCCATTTACTTAATTTTTTGGATTTTTATCTTGGGTCTATTTTTTGTCTCTTCCTCTTTTCTCTTGTGATTTATAGGCCATTTTAGTTTGATTTTTGTATTTATTTTCCTCTTTTATATGTGTTTCAATTACAATTTTTTAATAGAATTATTTTTCTCTTTTTCCATTATAGCTGGTTTTCAGTGTTCTGTCAATTTTCTACTGTACAGAATGGTGACCCAGTTACACATACATGTATACATTATTTTTTCTCACATCTTCAGGCTCCATCATATGTAACTAGACATAGTTCCCAGTGCTAAACAACATGATCTCATTGTTAATCCATTCTAAAGCAATGGTCTTCATCTATTAACCACAAGCTCCCAATCCATCCACTCCCTCTCCCTTCCCCTTGGCAACCACAAGATTACTCCAATCTTGGCTTTATAAGTAAGGAATCAGATCCTGATAAATTCTAAAATGTCCATATTGATCCACCTCAAGGTACGGGCATTTTTGTTGTCAAAACTCAAATTCTCTGCATATATTAGCCCCAAACTCCCAATCCATCCTACTCCCTCTCCCTCCCCCTTGGAAACCACAAGTCTATTCACCAATTCCATGATTTTCTTTTCTGTGGAAAGATTCATTTGTGCCATATATTAGATTCCAGAGTTCCCTTTGTGGCTCAGCAGTTAACAAACCTGACTAGGATCCATGAGGATGTGGGTTCAATCCCCAGACTTTCTCAGGGGGTTAAGGATCCAGCATTGCCATGAGCTGTGGTATAGCCTGCAGATATGGCTCACATCCTGCATTTATATGGCTGTGGTGTGGGCTGGCAGCTGTAGCCACAATTTGACCCCTAGCCTGGGAAGTTCCATATGCCATGGCTGCAGCCCTAAAAATCAAAGCAAAAAACAAACAAACAAACGAAAACCCAAAAAAAATAGATTCCAGATATAAGTGATATCATATGGTATTTGTCTTTCTCTTTATGACTTACTTCACTCGGCATGAGAGTCTCTGGGAAACAACCTAAATGTCCATCAACAGATGATTGGATTAGGAAGATGTGGTATATATACACAATGGAATACTACTCAGCCATAAAAAACAACAAAATAATGCCATTTGCAGCAACATAGATGCAACTGGAGACTTTCATTATAATTTTTGTTTTGTGTTTCCAAGTACATTTTGATATAACCAACTATATGTGTATGGCCATAAAAGATGAAATTTGCAGCAAAAAATAATAGTGTGGGACTTTAGCAACCCACTCACAGCAATGGACAGGCCATCCAGACAGAAAATCAACAAGAAAACACAGACCTTAAATGACACACTAGACCAAATAGAATTAACTAATATATATAAAACTTTCCAACTCAAAGCAGCAGAATATACTTTCTTAAGTGTGCATGGAACATTTTCCAGGAGAGATAACATCTTCAGTCTCAGATAAAAGCTTGGTCAATTTTTAAAAGTTGAATTTTTTTCAGTCATTTTATCAGAACACAATACTTAGTTGGGAGCAGTAGTATCAAACTACCTCTTCTGGGGCTGGGAGGCTGCAAGGGATTGAGTCTGTGAGGAAGGTAGCAGTGATTCACAGTTCAGAGAATTGCTTTTATATCCTGCAGGGACTGTAGTGGCTCCTGGGACCTATCCTGCTACCACGTATCTCTAAGGATTATTTACTGAAGCTGGCAATTTCAGCAGCTGCTCCTTCAGTCCCTCCCTTTGCCAGGGAGACTCTTAGGACTTCTCTCTATAGCTGAAGGAGCAGACACAATTCTGCAGTTACTCCTCTTCAGAAATGCAATGAATCTTGCAAGATTTCTCTATTATCTGTTTGAGAAGGATATATATGTTGAATAACCTCATATTTGCTATATAAGTTAAATTGCAAGTTAAAAATATCCTACATGCAAAATTTTATGGCTAGATAACTTCATTGTGAGTTATAACAAAAATAATAGAGAAAGGTTCCCAATTCTATTGCTATAAAGTAAAAGGCTCAGGAACCCTTCATAAATTAATGTATGAGGATAGAATTATGAAGATACAAAAATCATAAGCTAATATAAGAAAAAAACTATATTTTAAGAAAATTAAAGAAAAATATTTAAACAAATTATTATCAAACTAAATCCAGGATTTAACTGCAAGCTCTCACCAAACAAGGAAGAGAAAAGGACTTCATCAACATAATAGAGACCATCTATAAGTAACCTACATTTAATGTCTTAATTAATGGTGAAAATTTTATTCCAAATATGATTTTTTTAAGGATCAAGCCAAAGATACCTGATTATTACTCCTAGGCAGTGTTCTTTTTGATGTTTAGTTAAGTACAATAAAACAGATTTTAAAAAGACAAAAACATAGAGGTTGAAAAGAAATAAATATAATTCTTTTTTTATTTTTATTACTCAAATGAATTTATCACATAATATAATTGTCTATATCTAAACATCATGATGAAAATAGAAATTTTCAAAGAATGCATGAAAAGCCACTAATAATAATGAGTCTAATGATTTTGAAAATTATTTTGATAAAGATATTGTGAAAATGGTGTAAGGATATACTAATAAATCAATAAAACAAAATACACTCTATAAATAGAGTGCACATATATTGTCAATTTGTGAGTGACGGAAGTGTCTAGTTAATTTAGTGGGAACAGAACACTTTTTAAAGAATTTATACTGGAAAAACTGTATAAACCTGGGAAAAAGATAAGAATCAATCCTCACTTTACTCCATATAAAAATATTAATTCAATGACATATATATAAATTTAACATATGAAAACAAACAAGATTTCAAGAAGAAAAAGAAAGTCTTTGTGAGCAGTGTCAAAGACTTTGTAGATAGGACAAAAAGCATTAATTATAAAAGCAAACAGGAGTTCCTGTTGTGTTTCATTGGAATGATGCATCAACATAATTTCTTTGATGATGCAGTCCTTTGCCATGCTCACTGGGTTAAGGATCTGACATTGCTGCAAGCTGAAGAGTAGATCACATGTTCAGCTCAGATCCAGTGTTGCCATGTCTGTGTTATGCAGCTCCACAGATGCAGCTCCAATTTGACCCAGGACTTGGAATTTCATATGCCTCTTGTGTGGCAGTAAATGAGAAAGAAAGAGAGAGAGGGAGGGAGGGAGGAAGAGAGGGAAAGAAAGAAAGAAAGAAAGAAAGAAAGAAAGAAAGAAAGAAAGAAAGAAAGGAAGGAAGGAAGGAAGGAAGGAAGGAAGGAAGGAAGGAAGGAAGAAGGAAAAAAGAAAAAGAAAGAAAGAGAGGAGTTCCCATCATGGCACAGTAGTTAATGAATCCGACTAGGAACCATGAGGTTGCGGGTTCGATCCCTGGCCTTGCTCAGTGGGTTAAGGATCCGGCATTGCTGTGAGCTGTGGTGTAGGTCGCTGACGCGGCTCAGATCCCACGTTGCTGTGGCCCTGGTGTAGGCCAGTGGCTACAGCTCCAGTTGCACCCCTAGCCTGGGAACCTCCATATTCTGTAGAAGCGGCCCCAGAAAAGGCAAAAAGACCAAAAAAAAAAAAAAAAAAAAAAAGAGAGAGAGAGAGAGAAAGAGAATGGAGAATAGTAAATTGGACTTCATGAAAATTAAAAACTTCAGCTCTTAAAATACCTTATAAAGGAAATGAATTAACAGGACGCACATTGGAAGAAAAAAATTAAAAACTCTTATATGAGGAAGGGCAGATGTCTGTAATATATAGGTAAAATCATACAACAAAGAATAAAATGACAGAATACTTTGGGGAGAGCTGTGCCTCTGGCATGTGGAAGTTCCCTGGCCAGGAATCAATCCCACACATCAGCAGTGAACAGAGCTGCTGCAGTTAAGTGATCCTTAACCTGCAAGAGAGCTCCAAGAATGACAGGACTTTTTTTTTTTTTTTTTTTTTTTTTTTTTGCTTTTTCAGACCTCAACCATGGCATATGGAGGTTCCCAGGTTAGGGGTCTGATCAGAGCTACAGCTGCCAGCCTACCCTGAAGCCACAGCAACATCAGATCCAAGCTATTTATCTGAAACCTATACCACAGCTACCTATCTGTAACCTACACCACAGCTCATGGCAATGCTGGATCCTTAACCCACTGAGTGAGGCTGGGGATCAAACTGGTTCCTTGTCAGATTTGTTTCTGCTGTGCCATAATGGGGACTCCAAAAATGACAGATACTTTAAATAAGTAGAAATATATAAGAATTTTTTTAAATAGGTGAAAGATTTAAGTAAAGAAGAATGACAACTAAGCACATGAAAAGAGACTGAATATTATGAGCCTTTTGAGAAATGCAAAGATTCAGTAAAAATTATCATAAGCACAAAATCCTGTGTTGATTTTTTTTTAAATGTATCCTGCAATTTCTGTGAGTTAGAGGCTGCGTATTTCTTTTTTCCTTTTATATTCATAGCAATAAGTATGTCAAGTAATTTATTATATGTTAAATTAGTTTTTGTTGACTAACAAATTTGATTAGTCTAATCAGTAATCTAATACATAATGGATATAACATGGAGATTGAGTCAGTGTGATGGGAAAAGAAGAAGGGAGAACATTCAAATACAATTCAAAACAGTTGATTCAGGACCTCCAGTAGAGAAATGACAACTAATTGATATAGGCAGGAGGAGTTTTGGGGTGTGATATGTTATGGACTGAATGTACATGTACCCTTCCAGCTTCATACATTGAAACTCTTCCTTCAGTGTGATGGTATTAGGTATTAGTAAGTACAGTATTTGGAGGTAATTAGAATTAGATGAAATATTGAGGGTAGAGCCTTCATAAATGGTTATTAGTGTCCTTATAAAAATTAGGAGAGAGATTTGTTGCTCTTTTTCTCCTGTGTGAAGACATAATAAGATCAACCATCTACAACATGGAAGATGGTTCTCAACCAGAACCCAACAACTGCTAGCACACTAAACATGGAATTTCTGCATGAGAAACTGAGAAATAAATTCCTGTCATTAATAAACAGAAATATTTGGTTGATATTTTGAGTCCTATTTAACAAATTAATTTATCAATAACTTTTAACAATTCACTAGCTTAAAAAGCAACCTAACAGAAAATTATATTTTTTTTGTAAATTTACACAAGTAAATAAAAATTCTCTGTTTGACCCTACACTTAAAAGTTTACATGTATTACTCTCTCAAAAATCACTCTATCAAGTTTTACAAATTACTTTATCCAGAACCAAACTGTAGGTGAGACACTAGCAATGTTCTCATTTCCATGTAAAATATAGATAAAACAACTTGCCCAAGGATGTAGACTATGGAGCTTGAGCCTGGAGTATCAGTGGTGTCAGGTTCCCCTTCTTATCCTTATGATATCCTTATGATATGCTGCCTTTCAAATGGTATATTGCCTGATTAGTGCTGTAAATATAAAGCACTAATAAACTGAGTGTTGTTGAATTAAGAAATGCTCATAGAAGTTTTGAAAAAAAAAGTTTCAAATTTAGAACACATTGCATTGAAATTAATGTAAGTAGGATATTCATAAAACTCACCACATTTAATTCTCAGTGGGGTGTGAGACAGTGTGGAAAATAGAATCTGAATAAATTTATCACAATACACAATACACTTATTGGGAGTGGATGAATAGCATTTTTAAGGAGAGTGAATGGTCTTAATGGGATTAAGATAATCTGGGTGTTTTTGTACATGTGTATGTAAATTAGCAAATAATTTATTGTAACTATTGTAAACTATTTATTTGCCCTTTGAGAAATTTTCTTGAGGCAAAATATTATTAAGTAGATTAAAACATAAGCTTCTGTAAAGAAGTTCCAAATAGTGGCATGTTCAGGAAAATAGGAATTTATCTTATTTATAACAATCTTGACGTAAGAAGTATAGGCTGTTAAGGTAGCTTTGTCCAATATATTTATTCAGGAACCAAGATTGTTGCTTTTTTTCTTTTTTTGCCATGACTACAATATGCAGAAGTTCACAGCTACGGATTGAACATGAGCCACAGAAATGACAATGAGCCATTGCAGTGACAATGTCAAATCCTTAACCACTAGAATATCAAGGAATTCCAATCATAACCATCTTGTTTTTTGCTATCCTATAGGGCCTTGACCTTGGCTATGATGTCAAAACTGGATTTCCCATTATCTACTTTCAAGGTTGTGGAAATATAAAGCCACTATGGGAGCATGGATAACTATGATTTTAGGGACAGACCCAGATAGTCTGCACACTTTAGATATTTTTTTTACTTTGTCAAGATATTAACCATAGATCACACTTCACAGCAAAAAGATAGAGAAATATAGTCACTTAGCCATATCTCCAGTTATAATTCTGTAACAATAGAGCAAGTGAGGAATGAATATAGCAAAGGAGGAATGGCCAGTAATATGTGTTTATGTATGTATCATGATAGAGTTGCATATACAATCATAATATCAAAATTAATGGACTCTTTACCACAACACATTAGTTTAAGGAATGTGAAGATAAAATGACATTGTTCTGATTTTTTTCTTCAAAAATAATATTTCCATCCATATATGACTCTAATTTGATACCCTATATTTGAAATGACTGTGAGTGTTTTATTTTATCAAAATATCACAAGCTTTTTCTGAAGCATAGCTCATGGACTGAATATACTTTAAAGCTAGTTTTATGGTACTGTGCAAGGCTATATAAATAAAAAACATAGAAATATTACTTCTGAAATTAAGATGTAATTTTAAAGCTATGCATTCTGCTTTGAGTAACAACATTTCTTTTTTTTTTTTTTTTTGTCTTTTTGCCATTTCTTGGGCTGCTCCCGTGGCATATGGAGGTTCCCAGGCTAGGGGTCAAATTGGAGCTGTAGGCACTGGTCTACGCCAGAGGCACAGCAACACAGATCCAAGCCATGTCTGTGACCTACATCACAGCTCACAGCAACGCAGGATCCTTAACCCGCTGAGCAAGGCCAGGGATCAAACCCACAACCTCATGCTTCCTAGTCGGGTTCATTAACCACTGAGCCATGATGGGAACTCTGAGTAAAAACATTTTTAATGTGTCTATTTGTACATACTTAGTCTGTTTCGACTCACAAAACTAGGCCCATTAGGTTTTTTTTTTTTTTTTTCTTGGGACATATGCATAGCATATGGAATTTCCCAGGCTAGGGGTTGAATTGGACCTACAGCTGCTGGCGACTGCCACAGGCTGAGATTGTGACCTGTACTATAGCTCACAACAATTCTGGATCCTTAATCCACTGAGTGAGGCCAGGGATTGAACCCACATCCTCATGGATACTAGTCAGATTTGTTTCAGGTGAGCCACCATGGGAACTTCCCACAATTGGTTTTTACTTTGTGCCCCCCTTAAAACGTGCCCCTAGTTGACTTTATATTTTTGCTAAAATTCCTATGAAATAATGTACTCTTAAAGGAAGTGCATTTGGAAACTTCTTCATAAAACATAAATGCATTTCCTAGGAAGCATAAACACAACAGTACAGTTCTTCCCTAAACTTTCTTTCCAACCTTTAAAAATCAACCTCATCCAGCAAGATCACTACTCTTGCAATATAAATGTAGTGCAGACTAGTGTCATGAGATAAACATGTGATTTAATATTTTCTGAAAGCTGTATTTTAAAAAGTTTAAAATGTTGAAATTTTATATTTTATTTAACTCTATAGATCTAAAATATTATTTCAATGTATATGCAATATATAAATAATGATGGCACAGTTTACATTTTTTAAGCTAAGTTTTTGAAACTGGTTAATTGATTTTACATGTTAATTCTAAAAATCAAAATTTCAATAGCCACAAATAACTAGTGGCTACTATATTGGATGGAGTAATTCTAAGATAAAGAGGAAAAATTAGATGACTTTAAAAACTATATCCTAGCATGGAGAGATAAATTTAAAAATTCATTAAAGTTTATATAATGTTATAACATATCAATTTGATTAAAATTGTAAAGGAAGGAGTTCCCATTGTGGCACAATGGTTAATGAATCTAACTAGGAACCATGGGATTGTGGGTTCGATCCCTGACCTTCCTCAGTGGGTTAAGGATCTGGCGTTGCTGTGAGCTGTGGTGTATATTGCAGACGTGGCTCACATCTTGCATTGCTGTGGCTCTGGCAGTAGGCCAGCAGCTACAGCTCCGATTGGACCCCTAGCATGGAAACCTCCATATGCCGCGGGAACGGCCCAAGAAACGGCAAAAAAAAAAGACAAAAAAAAAAAAAAATTGTAAAGGAAGAAACACTGACAACTGAACAAAGTAATGATGGAAGTCCTAAGTGTTAAGCACATAGATATCTGAGCAAAAAAACAGTCAGGACACAAAGAATCCATAAAGCTAAAGCCTGAAAATAAAATTCCAGCTATATTTTGGGAACAATAAAAATGCCACTTGAACAAAACAGAAAGTGTAGGAATTTATACAGAAATGCTAACAAGGACCATATCCTGCAGACATTATCATGGCTTTTTCTGTAAGAGAACTGTGGAGATACTAGAGGTATTAAAGGGATGCAATTTGGTACATATATATTTAAAATATCACTCAGAGTTGTACTAAGTACACACTATGGACACAAATTACTTTCTGCTATTCTGCTGGGCCTGAACTGAGAAAAGGTGTATCAGTTTCCAAGGGTTACCACAACAACAGTCACAGACTGGGTGGCTTAAAATAAGAGGTTTATTCCTTCACAGTTCAGGAGTCTGAAACCAGGGTATTAGGAGGCATGTTAACACTGAATTCTTTAGGGGAAGATACTTCTCTACTTTTTCTTAGCTTCTGGAAGTTGCTGGCAATTTCTGATGTTCCTTGACTTCTTTGGTGCATCAGTCCTCCAACCTCTGCCTCAATCTTTGCATGAAATGGTCCCCCTGTCAGTCTCTGTTTCAAATTTCCCTCTATAATTATAAGAATATCAATTTTTATATTAAAGTCCACTCTATTCCAGATGACTTCTTAACTTGATTAGCTGTACAAAGACACTATTTCCAAATAAATGCCTAACCTTGATTATGATTTGAACCTATTTTTTTGTGGGGGGGGGCACATTCAACCTCCAACAGGGAACAATTGTGGATGCATAAGGGCCAGTTACAAGCTCTTTTTAATAACACAGATGTGAGATTGCCCTGAATGAAAAGAACAGGTAAACAATGTTGGAGGTTTGATAGGGTCTTTGTGCCATCTTTGTGGGGGAAGAAAATAAGTGTTCTCTTTGTGTGTGAGTGTGTTCTCTTCTAGCCACAAATATACTTTCTGTACTATTCTTCAAGCTTAAGCAGGATGAGAAATGAGAACATTAGTGAGGATCTGGAGCACAGTATTCCCTGAAGGAATAATAAAACAGGAGACACTGGGAGCTGTAGAGTTATATAACAGTATGGAGAGTTCTAAAGGTGAAAAAGCAGAAGGGTGTGTGTGTGTGTGTGTGAGAGAGAGAGAGAGAGAGAACTTGTATGAATTAAAAAGGAGATTAGGGAAAGAAAAAAGTTCCAAATTAATTTGAAAAATATGGTAAAAGTAAATAGTTTCAAAGACCAACATTTTTGAACAGAGATTTTTTTGTTACTCTTCAAATATAGAATAAAGCTATAAATTAGCTGTTTGAATAAAGCAAATAAAGATAAGAAATAACAGTTCAGTAGTACCAGTCTCTCAAAAAATAATCAAGTTGCTATCAGTTAACAAATTTAATCAAAATTTAATATTTAATAAATTTATTTATAATAGGGAGAAGGGGACAGTACAATTTTAATGTAGCTATAGAAAAAAAGGACATAAGTGTATTGTTTTTTAAATCTTCTTTGAGCTTAGATAAAAGTAAACAGTGTTTACAAATTATGATCTTAAGGGATTTTTACCCTAAAAGCCAGAATATTTAATGAAATTCTCCTAGAATCTAAAACTGGTAACTGTTTATTTACTTTAATATCCTCCCATTATTCTATTGATCATGCATGTTTTGCAGGATGAATATAAATCAATTGATTAATGCAAATGCACAACATTCATTACCAATCTTTATATCCATGTCTGAAACTTCTTCTGAATAGGGCAATTTACTCTTAAAGAGAATGATTTTTAGCAAAACTTATTGCTAAGATAGGTAACAACTGACTTGACACAAACCCCAGAATAACCACCTGGCATAAAATAGTGCAATAAATGACTCTGAAGCTGAGGTTGCAATGCCATTAATGATGAATTCTGAATTTTATGTTTATTGAATTTGAAATTCTATTTGGTTATTCCTCATAGAAAAGCTAGCAACTAGAGATATGTTGCTTAAGTCAAGTATTCTTCATTAGGAAAATGATTTATAACTTTGAAAGCAAGGTCAATAATTTGAAAAATTCTATATAGTAATAAAGTGGTAAAATTTGGGGGGGTTAAGAAGAATTAATGAAGTTTTCTTTGAATAAAACAAATAAAATAAAACAAAATAGTTGGCCAAAGGGAAACAAAGACCCGGAAGAACTGTCCTATATAAATGATTTAAATCATCTCTCTGGTGTGCTCTTCGTTGAGGAGGATGCCCACACCCATATTCCTCTTTTGGGTGTGTATTACTTCTTTGCTCATTCGCTAGATAGATGATTCTGTGGTCTCCCATATGTACTACATTTAATAATAAAATTTATACCTGTTTTCACAGTCTTTGCATCCTTAAAACAATCTTACTTTCATAAGGGGCAAGAATCAGGGCAATTCTGCTTTTAGCCTCTAGCTAGTGTAGTGACTAGTATTCCTCATTTTCTCTCAGGCTGCCCAGGTTCAATTCCTGAGCAAAAAAATTAAGACCTCACTCCAAGCCATCACTCGCTGCTGTCTCTTTGAGATCAGTAAAGCTGGAATAGTCTTGGTGATGGTCTCTTTAATACCAGAACTTCGCTGAAAGAAGAAGCCTAGGCCTCTTCTATATGCATACAAAGAAGGTGACCCCAGAGAAACCAGCAGACCTCTTTTAACCCTGTATTTCTGCAAGGGGAGAGAGATTACAGTGTGTTAGTAATGATCAGTGACTCACTTCCACTGTCCTTAAAGCCCATTCTTGAATTCTGCAGGTGACATTGAGCTAGAATCAGGGTGCTGTAAGCCTTTACCACCTTAGCTTTTCAGGAAGTAGAGTTGAACTTGTTAGCCTGTTTAGGAAAGGGAGCAAATGGATATTCACTGGAAAGCATCACTTAACCATCAGTACTTGGAGTCAGTAAAATACACATTTGAGGTAAGAAGCAAGTAGTCCGTTGATTCTGACATCTATCATTGGTAATTAGGCAGAGTAAGGGCCAAGCTAAGCTTAAATCCATGTTCTCAATTTAAATATGATATATTGGCTTTGCACTGTAAGATCAGTCTTTCTCCTCACTCCACCCCAGGCAGAACACATTTGTGATTTTCTTCTGGCTACTGAAACCACTTTGATACAGATTGCTCCTTGAGTCAGTGGGGGGAAAAAATGGTGTTCCCATTCATTCATTCTTTGGTTTCTGGCAATTGTGCTGCAGGCATGCTTGGTAATCCTAGGGCTGGAATAGTCTTGGAGGATGTTCTCTCCAAAACAAGAAAAAAAGATTTGGTCACTTTTATCTGAGTGCAAAGAAGACATTCCCAGTCAAAATGAAACCCTATAGAGCTAGCTCTCCCCTAGATTTTCTATCCCTGTACTTCAGTTAAGGACATTACCATGTATGTGATTCATTAGCAGAGATTATCTTCCACAAACCAGAATGCTCCCAATTCTATTTTGCATGACACTGAGCTCAAGTCAGAGTGCAGTCAACTTTTCCAGGTTACCTTTTCCCCTAGCAGTGTTAAACCTGTTTGTTTTCTTAAGAAAGTGGACAAGCCACTATGTCACTAGAAAGTAGCACTAAGCCTTGGTACTTAAAGTCAATGGAATGTGTACATGTATGTGTAACTGGGTCACCATGCTGTACAGCAGAAAAAAAATTATATTGGGGAAATAACTATTAAAAATAATAATAATGAAAAAAAAAGACTGCAAAAATACCCCACAAAACTTTCAAGCCAATTGAAAGGTTTAACTCATTTAGAGAAAAAATACGTGACAAAAAACAGTATGCAGGAGACATTTTAATTTATAGGAGTCAAATATTTATATGTACTTTGGATGGACTCTATCACCTGTCCTACACTCACAGAAGAAAATTCTTTTATAGCATTAAAAAAAAAAGTCAGTGGAATACACATTTGAAGAAGGAAGCTTGTAATCTGCAATCCTCAAACTCTCTTAGAGCTCAAGCTAGAGTCAGAGCCTAACTAAACAAAGCTGAACTCTGGGTTCTCAACCTGAGTAAGACAGACTGCCTTGGCACTATATGATTAGGCTTTGCACCCAGAGATAACACACTTGTGGTGTTCTGCTGGCTATTGAAGCCACTTTGATACAGATTGTTCTTTCATCCTGCAGGAAATAACTTGTATCCCACTCATTCAATGTATGGTTTTGGGCTAGCTTTAAAGGAGGCATGCTAGCCCAAAACCATTCCTAGCATTTGCTCAAGTGCCTACATTTTCTCTCCCAGGTTGGTAGGCCTGCAGTAGTCTTGGTTGATACTGTATAAAATAACAGGAGAAAAAGCCTTGACTAATTTGGAAAAAGCTGATTTGGTATGAAAAGGCATTCTCTTTCACTACAGTGGAAACCTAGGGCAAGGCTACCTAGGTTGCTCTTCTCAAGTAAGCACTCTTACAAATGTTACACACAGAAGACTTTGTTCTTTCTACTTGCAATGCACACACCACAAACTGAAAGCACACCAGGGCCAAAGTGATTTTCCCTGTTAAAAAAAAAAAAAAAAAGCTTCCCCTTTTCCACCTAGGAATTACATTTATATTTAGGGTTTCTGACCTGCTCAGCAGCCAAATGCTCTAAGTGAGTGAAGTTCAGTAACTAGGCTTAACTAGTATGCAGCAGTTAAAATTGTTTTCCATGCTGGAGAAGGCTCATTTATTATGAAAAGGTAGTATCTTTCACTACCGTGGGAACCAAAGCCCATCCCCATCAAGTCAGCAATCTTACAAAAGTCACAAATGAGAGGATTCATTCTTCCTACTTGCAATGTGTATATCTGTTAGTGAAAGCACACCAGGCCTAGTGCTCTTTTATCCCATAAAGCTACAATTTCCCAGTTTCTAACTAGGCTTCTCCTTTATAATAATGGTATCTGATCTACAAATCTGCCAAAAGCTTTTTGTGCCCTAGGTCCAAAGTGTGGGCTCAACAAGCTTGCATCAGAGTTAAAACATGCTCTTCATGCTAGAAAATGTCTTCTTTTTTGCTACAGTAGGAATCCAGGGCATAGTTACCTATGCCACACCCCTCAAGTAGGCTCCCTTAAAAATGTCACAAAAAAGGATGTTTCTAAGTACTTTCTTGCAATGTTCTTACTAGGCCCAATAGTGATTTTCAGTAAAAAGCAATATTTACTTTATTTCCACATAGTTCATGATTAGGCTCAACTAGCTTGCATCTGAGTTAAGATGTATTTGCCATGCTGGAAAAGGCTCATTTGGTCTCAAAAGACATGCACATGCAAATAAGGTTTCAGACCAGTTCAGCTGCTCCAAGCTCTGTGAGTGCAAATTTGGGAATGTGTCTTTTTGAATGAAAGTTTTGTCTGGATGAGAGTCCTGAGTGAAGTAAGTCAGAAAGAGGAAGACAAATACCCTATGATATCACTTATATCTGCAATATATTATATAGCACAAAGGAAACTTTCCTCAGAAAGGAAAATCATGGACTTGGAGAATAAACTTGTGGATGCCAGGGGGAAGGGGAGAGTGGGAGGGACTGGGATCTTAGGGTAAATAGATGCAGAATGTTGCCTCCGGGATGGATTAGCAATGGGATCCTGCTGTGTAGCACTGGGAACTCTGTCTAGTCACTTATGATGGAACACTTAATGTGAGAAAAAAGAATGTATACATATAAGTGTAACTGGGTTACCATGCTGTGTAGAAAATAATATATAAATAAATGATACAAGAAAGTAGGCAAAGCAATTTTAAAAAAAAGTTTTGACTGTATAAATGCACAGGAGAGGGATTTCTGGATACGGTAGTTCTATATTTAGTTTTCTGAGGTACCTCTATAATATTTTCCATGGTGGTTTTATCAATCTACATTCCCACTAAATTTAGGAGGATTCCATTTTCTCTACACCATCTCCAACATTTTTTATATGTAGACTTATGAATGCCATTCTGACAAGTGGGAAGTGGTACCTCGTGGTACTTTTAATTTGCATTTCTCAAATAATTAGTGATATTTAACATTTTTTCATGTGCCTCTTGGACATCCATATATGTTCTTTGGAGAAATGTTTATTTAGGACTTCTACCCATTTTGCAATAGTTTTTTTTTTTTTTTCTGTTGATTTGTATGTGCTGT
The DNA here is from genome assembly GCF_054392235.1 of Sus scrofa. Lineage (NCBI taxonomy): Eukaryota > Metazoa > Chordata > Mammalia > Artiodactyla > Suidae > Sus > Sus scrofa. The sequence continues at coordinate 42,711,578 of NC_139393.1, forward strand.
CTGTATATTTTGGAGATTAAGCCCTTTGTCACTTGCATCATATGCAAGTACTTTCTCCCATTTCCTAGGTTGTCTTTTTGTTTTATTATAATTTCCTTTTCTGTGCAAAATCTCATATTTGATTAAGTCCCATTGCTTTATTTTTGGAATATAATTTATGTCTATTGCCTTGGGAGACTGACCTAAGACAATATTTGTATTTTTGATGTCAGAGAATATTTTGCCTATATTCTCTTCTAGGAGTTTTATGATGTATTATTTTATGTTGAAGACTTTAAGCCATTTTGAGTTTATTTTTGTGCATGGTGTGAAGGTGTGTTCTAGTGTCACTGATTTACATGCAACTGTCCAGTTTGTTTATTTGGGCTCTTTCTCTCTTCTTGGTGAGGATTGCCAGATGTTTGTCAATTTTGTTTATCCTTTCAAAGAATCAGATCTTTTTTTAATTGATATTTTCTAATTTTTTGAATCTCTATTTTAATTTCTTCTCTTTATTCTTATCTTTATTATTCCTTTCCTTCTGCTTACTCCAAATTTTGATTGTCTTCTTTTAGGTGGTAGGTAAAGTTGTTGTTTTGAAGTTTTTCTTCTTTTTTGAGGAAAGCCTCTGTCACCATGAACTTCCCTCTAAGTACAGCTTTTGTGTCATCCCATAGATATTTTTTGCTTGTTTGTTTGTTTTTATCAAAGTATAGTTGATTTACAGTGTTTCTTCAATTTCTGCTGGACAGCAAATAGACACAATTACACACACACATAGATTTTGAATGGTTGTGTTTTCATTATCATTTGTCTCAAGGCATTTTTAAATTTCCCTTTTTATTTCCTTATGGACCCAATGGTTTTTATTAGCAATGTTGTATAGTATCCATGTGATCAGGTGTTTTCATTATTTCCTTTCTGCAGTTTATTTCTAACTTCATGCTATTTTGATAAGAGAAGATGTTTATAATGTCTATACTCTTGAATTTCTTGAGGTTAGTTTTGTACTTCTGCATGTGGTCAATCCTTGAGAATGTTCCATGTATTACGTAAAATTATGTATATTCTGGGGGCATTTTGGATGTAATGTACTGAAAATATCAATTAAGTTTAAATATTATGTCATTTAGGATCTCAGTTTCTTATTGATTTTCTGTCTAGAGGAGCTATACATTAATGTGAGGGCAGTGTTAATATCTACTACTACTGTATTTGCATCAATTTATCCTTTTACATCTGTTAGTATTTGTTGTATGTATTTGGCTGCTCATAATAGGGGCATATATATTGATAAGTGTAATATACTCTTCTTGAATCCATCATTTTATCATTAAATAGTGTCCTTCTTTGTCTTTCTTTATGGCTTTTGTTTTAAAGTGTATTTCGTCTGATATAAGTATTGTAACTCCCAAATTTCTGTTTTTTTCCATTTGCATGAAATGATTTTTTCCATGCCTTCACTTTCAATTTACATGTGCCCTTTGCCTTAAGGTGAGTCTCTTGTAGGCAGTATCTTGTAGGCTTGATTAGAGAACTCAGTCCACTGATTTTTAAGGTCATTATTGATAAATATTTATTTATTCCTTTTTTAACCTTGTTTTCCAATTGTTCTATATTTCTTTGTTCCTTTCTTTTTTGGTTGGATGATTTCCTTTTATATTACACTCATGTCCTCCTCCTTTTAGTTCTTGTGAGTGTTCTCTTTCAGTTTGATTTGATTTGTGGTACCTGTTTTTCAAGTATGTTAATCCCTTCCTATATCTGCTTGCTTTAGCCTGATAGTCATATAGCCTCAACAACATTCTTTAAAAAAAAAGTCTAGATTTTCTTACTTTCCATCCCCACATTTTATGATTTTGATGTTACTTTTTATATATTCCTATTTATCATTTAGCTATTCATTGTGTTTATTGTCACTTTTACATTTTTGTTTTCTTTTTGATCTGTGTACTGGCTTATTTAAGTGATTACTTTCCATTGTGAATTCCTTCATCCTATATCTTCTTACTTCTTTCCTAATTAGAGGAGACATTTCAGTATTTCTTTTAGAATGTGTTTAATATTGCTGTATTCTTTTAGGGTTTTTTGTTTGTTTTTGCTGGAGAAATTATTTCTCCTTCAATATTAAATGATATTCTTGCTGCATATTTTTCCCTTTTAGAACTTTGAATATATTTTGCTACTCTCTTCTGATCTGTAGTGTTTTGGTAGAGAAGTCGGTTGATAGATTTATGGGAATTCCCATAAAATTAACTCTGTTTTTCTCTTGCTGCCTTTAGAATCCTCTGCTTATCTTTAACTTTTGCCATATTTCTTATATTTTGGTATGGGTCTTGTGGGGTTCAACTTGCTTTGGACTGTCTGTGCTTCCTCTATCTTTTGATTTGGAAAGTTTTCAGCCATAATTTCTTCCAGTATATTTTCAACCCCCTTTTCACTTTCTTCTTCTTCTGGAATCAATATTGTGTGGATTGGCCCACTTTATATTATCCCGTAGATCTCATATTTATTTCCTCCTTTTTCATTTAGTTTTCTGCCTGCTGTCCTGATTGGGTGATTTCCACTATTCTATGTTCCAAGTAAATTTTTCATTCCTCTGCATTATTCATTCTGACCTTCACTTCATTTCATTTAGCTTGCAACTCTGCAAATGATTTTCTAATTTTTCTTGGCTCCTCATTACATTTTCTTGTTCCTTTCTAGAGCAATCTGCTTTATCATTCATATCCACTCTTAATTCCTTCAGAATTTTCACTACCCCCTTTTTGTACTTGGTGTCTGTTAAACCACACATTTCTGTTTCATTTATTGCTTCTTAGGGGAATTCTCCTGTTCTTTTAACTTGGAACGATTCCTGGGCTTCTTCATTTTGCTTATATCTTTCTTACGCTATGACTTTGGTAAATAGAAGTACTGAAGTCTTAGAGAACTAATTTTATGTGAGAGTGCCCATAGGTAGATTGTGAGGGCTTACTATACTTGTTTGTTATTGTTGTTGTTTGTTTACTTGTTTTTGGTGTGTGTGTAAGGACTGCTTTTGTTTGGATGCATGTTGTGTCTCTCTCAGTGTGTGCAGGCTTTTATCCCCTTGATAGGTGGTGTGATGTTGCATGGCCTGTTCATGCTTCCAGGGAGATGGGGGCAATAGGCATGGTCTGTATCCAGTGCCTGGTTGCTGGGCCCTTGACAGTGGCAAGAACCCACAGGGAGGTGGCCTAGGCTATTCCTAGTTGCAGTGCCTGGGAAGGTGGTAGTGTCCCTTAGGCAGGTGTAGGCAGTACCCAGCCCTTTTTACAACTGTGACAGCAGGGAGTATATGTTCCCAAGGGAGTGAGAGCAAAATGGGTGCTGCTCAGTTGCTGTGCACTCCTCTGTGACAAACCCTGAAGTGACTGGGACTGAAGGGGATGACTTTTCACAGACCTCTAGTGGTAGTGGGCCATACCTGCATCTGGAGTCTGAGATTGCTGCAGTAGTTTTCCCCCACAACCCATAGCCCACAGATAGGTGCCCCACTGTCAGAGAGCTCACACCTAAGGGCCCACAGATGTGGAGAGAAAGATATTTCTATGTTTGTCCCACCCTTCATTCTTTTACCCTCCCAGCAAAGGCACTTTGCTTCTCCTATAGGCCAAGGACTCCTCTTACACTCCTTTGGATATACATCTTCACTTACCAAACAATAGGGCACCTATCCCTAGCTCCTCAAACTGTTTTCACACAGTCAACCCTAATCTCATCCCTGGAACTGACCTCCAGAGCTTGATATATTAGGCTGTGCTGTCTGGGTTCAGTGGTACCAAAAGTTTGTGATTCTCTCTGCTTTGCTATACTTTTCTCCAAGGCTTTGATATTGCTTCTCCATCTTGGCTTGTCTCCCCATCAATTACATCACCTTCCAGGGTGCAGATTCCTTTCTTCTTTACAGCTCCCTCTCAGCAGTGCTGGTCCCATCATGATTCTATTTTTTCTCTTCTCTCTTGCTCTTTTTTTCCTGTTTTGTTCTACCCAGTTAAGTGGTAGGTTTCTCCCCCTTTTGGAGGTTTAATGTCTTCTTCCAATGTTCAGTAGATATTCTGTGTGAATTTTTCTACATGTGCATGATTTTTTGATGTGTTTGTAGGAGAATTTGAGTGCCATGTCTTAATACTCTGCTATCTTGATACCACCCCAAGAAAATAGTAATGAATCAAAACCAAATGGAAATTAATAATTGATTACATTAATCTTGCAGTATAAAATGTTAACATGCTAAAACCAATTGCCTTATATCCTAGCAATAAACAATTAGGATTTGAATTTTAATACATAATATATGTTACAATAAAATACTTAGGTATAAATTCACAAAATTTGTACTGAATCTAAATGAGGAAAATAATAAAAATGAGGAAAGAAAGAGACACATGAATTCATAAAGCTCAAAGAACTCTAACTAGAAAAACTATGTCAATACAAATTATAATTAAACTGACTAAAGTTACAGAATAAGAGAATCTTGAAGGGAGCAAGATAAAATCATCTCGTCATGAACATGAGTGCATCTATTAGATTATCAATAAGTTTATTCAGCAGAAACAGACTAGAATAGACTGTAATGACATTCAAAGTGCAGAAATTTTTTTAAAAGCCAATTAAGAATATATATCTGGCAAAAATACATTTCAAAAATGAAGGATAAATTAAGATTTTCCCCAATACACAAAAGGTCAGAAATTTTATTGCTACTAGGAATTACCCTCAAAGAAGTGTCAAAAGGATTCCTTCAATTTGAATTCAAAAGACAATAAACAAAAATATAAAACCATACAAAAAGATAAAACTCCCAGATAAATATATAATCAAATATATAATTCTGTATTATTGTAAAATAGGTGTACATCAATTTTAAATTTAAAATAGAATTTTAAAATAAATAAAAAGCATAGAAAGTAATTATAAATATATGCTTGTGAATGTACAATATAAAATAAGTAATTTACATCATTAATTACAAAAATTAGTTGAGACAGAGATGTAAAGGATAAGAACTTTTAATATGTGAATACTGTTATTATCAACTTTAAATTGATTGTTTTAACTTTAAGAAATTTTATTGACTACAATGGTAACCACAAAGAAAGAATCTATAGCATACACACAAAGGGAAATGAAACAAATCAAAACACAATATGACAAAAAATTAATGAAACAAATAAAGCAGTAAAAATAGTAAGGATAAACAAAAAAACCTTCAAAACATACCAAAAAAATTTTTAAAAGTTAATAATAAATCCTTTATTATTAGTTATCACTTTGAATATAAATGATTAAAGTCAGCAATTATCAGACATATATTGGCTGAATGGATATAAAAACAAGGTCTTACTCTATGATATCTGTAAGAGGTTATTTTTTATGTAAAGACACCAAAAGGCTAAAAGTAAAAGACTGTAAAATGGCTTTCTATACAACTGGAAACCTAAAGAGAGAAGTTATAGCCATAATTATACCAGACAAAATAGACTTTATGACATAAACTGTCACATGAAACATAGAATGACATTATTTGTCCATTATTTGAAACAAGGAAGGATAAATGGGTCAATTCACCACAGTGGGATATCAATTATAAATAAACATCCACTAAGAATAAGAACGTCCCCAAATATATAACGTACATATAGACAGAAATGAAAGTAGAAATAGAACCATAAAAATAGTAGAAAGTTTTCATTTTAATTATGAGTAGAACAACAAAAAGAAGATCAGTACACAATCAACACTATAGCCCAATTTAACCAAACAGATAGGAGACACTCTCAACAGTAGAAATAACAGTCTTCTCAAGTACACAGAGAATATCTCTAAGAGAGACAACACTTTTGTCCACAAAACAAGTCTTAGACATTTAAGAAAAATAACGTCATACAGAGTAACTAGAAATCAATAGTAGAAAGAATACCATAATTCCAGAAATATGTTGAATTTAAACAATATACTCTGAAATAGCCATTGGGTCAAAAAGAATAAAATACAAACTTAGAAAATGTCTGCAGACAAAAGAAAACAAAATCAAAACATAATAAAATTTATAGAATACTACAAAAACAGCAATAAGGGAGAAGTTTATAGTGGCAAAATATTATACTTAAAAAGAAAAAAATTTCTCAAGTGAACAACCTGACTTATACCTTAAGTAATTAGAAAGAGATCAAACTAAACCCATAATTACCAGAAGGAAGGGAATAAATATTAGAGAGAGAGAGAGTGAGAAATGTAGAATAGAAAAAATAACCAAAAATTGTAATTTGTAAATGATACCAAGATTGACAAAGTCTTAACTCAATAAAAAACGGAGATGACACAAAATTTTAAAAAGTATTTTTTTAAATGATTTTTATTTTTTTTCCATAATAGTTAGTTTACAGAGTACAAAATAAAAAAAAAATCTAATTGAAAGAAGGGAAATTACACATACATAACAAACAATATATATGAAAGACTGTTATAAACAAATATTCATCAAAAATTGGATAACCTAGAAGTTCTCATTGTGGCTCGGTAGTTTAAGAACACAACATAGTGTCCCTGAGGATGTGGATTTGATCCCTGGCATTGCTTCAGTGCTTTAAGGATCCAGCATTGCTGCAAGCTGTGGTATAGGTCACAGATGTGGTTCAGATCCCATGTTGCTCCAGGGTACAATGGCAGTTGTAGCTCCAATTCTACTCCTAGCCTGTGAATTTCCATATGTCAAAGGTGTGGCCCTAAAAAAGGAAGAAAAAAATGGATAACCTAGAAGGGGTGGGTAAATTAATAGAAACATACAACCTACCAAAACATATTAATACATAAAAATATTAACAAACCTATAGTTATTAAGGAGATTGAATGGTAATCAAAACTTTCCAACAAAGAAAAGTCCAGTATCAGATGACTTTACTGGAGTATTCTATCAAACAGTCAAGGAAGAATTAATAAAAATCCCCCTGAAATTGTTTTCCAAGAATTTATGGGAAATGAACACTATAAATCATCTGATGAGGCCAGCCTTATTTGGATACCAAAGACAGAAATAAAATTATAAGATAAGGGCACTAGAGCCCAATATGCCTTATGACCATTGATGCAAAAAATTCTCAACACCAAATACTAGCAAACCAAATTAAACAGCATATTCAAACTATTATCAATACATAATCTAGAGGATTTATTTCTGGAGTGCAACGATGTTTAAACAAATGTAATATACTACAATAAGAAAATGAAGGAAAATCCCACAAGATGATCTCAACTGATGTAGAAAAAACATTTGACTAAATTCAAGACCCTTTTCTTGATAAAAACACTCAATCCACTAAAAATTGAAGGAAACTACACCAACATAATACAGGTCATATGTTAAATGCCCACAGATAACATCATACTGAATAGTGAAATAATGAAAAATGTTTCTGTAGCATGAAGAACTAGAAAAGATACCCATTCTCACTACTGATATTCAACACAGCACTGGAAGGGAAGTTATAGACAGAACAATTAGACAAGAAACAGACAAAAAATACATCTAAAGTGGAAAGAAAGAAAATTATCTGAATTTACAGATGATGTAATATGCTATGTGCAAAACCCTAAAGATTCACAAAGCTGCTATAACTATTAAAAAATCCTACAAGGTTTAAAGAGAAGAAATTTACATATAAAATAATTTGAAATTCTATATGCTAACAATGATGTCTAAAAAAGAATTTGAGGAGTTCCCATCGTGGCTCAGTCGTTGACGGATCCGACTAGGAACCATGAGGTTGCAGGTTCAGTCCCTGGCCTTGCTCAGTGGGTTAAGGATCCGGCATTGCCATGAGCTGTGTTGTGGGTCGCAGACGTGGATCGGATCCTGTGTTGCTGTGGCTCTGGTATAGGCCAGTGGCTACAGTTCTGTTTCGACCCCTAGCCTGGGAACCTCCATATGCCGTGGGAGCGGCTCAAGAAAAGGCGAAAAGACAGAAAAAATAAAAAAGAAATAAAAATAAAAAATAATTTGATAACACAATACCATTTACTGTAGCATTAGGAAGAATAAATATATGAATAAGCATAACCAAGAATGTCAACTATTGTTCACTGAAAATTACAAGACATTGTTAAAAAATACATTATAATAAAAATAAAAAGAAAGACATTCCATGGTCATGAATTGGAAAGACACTGCTACAGCTATTTGAATTATCAAAATTAAGGAAGATAAGAAGTGTCATTCATTGACAAGGAAGATGGTTTAACAACATGTTATTAGGTCTTTTCTGTGTAAATAAGTGTTTTGCTAACATAAAAAAGTGGAAATTTTGTCACATAGGTGATCCTCAAGGACATTATGCTAAGCAAAATAAGCCAGTTACAAAGGGACAGATACTGTATCATTCCCCACGTACAAAGTATCTAAATAGTAAAAAATCATTGAAAGAAAGTAGAAAAGAGGTTGTCAAGCAATGAGTGAAGAGGGTATAATTTGTGAGTATAGAATTTCAGTGTCACAAGTTGAAAGTTCTATATGTATACGTTGCAAAAAATGTGAATGTACTTAACACTAGTAAATAGTACATCTAAGAATGATTAAGATGATAAATATGTATTTTACCACAACTTTTGAAAATGGGCAAAAACTTTTGAGTAGACATTTATGAAAATAATATATGAAAGCCATCAATGAGCACATGAAAAATGTTCATTACTAGTTATTAGAGAAGTGCAGATCAAATCTGCCTATTCTCAAAGAATCAAAAAATACATGTTACTGAGAATGTAGAAAATTGTAAATCTCAGGCATTATTAGTGTGACTATAAATGGTATAACCACTATGGGAAACAGTAGGAAGGGTCCTCAAAAAACTAAAAATATAATTTAACTGATCCACCAGTTCTCTTTCTATGTATTCACACAAAAAAAAAAGTTAAAAAGAGGGACTCACATAAGATTCTTTTACAACTATGTTCATAGCAAGATCATTCATAAAAGTCAAAATGTGGAAAGTAAGCACCCAAGTGTTTGTTAACTGATGAGTGGATAAACAAAATATGGTATATACATACAATGGAATATTATTCAAACTTAAAAATGCAGGAAATTCTGACACATGCTACAGCATGAATAAACCTTGAGGACATTATGGCAAATAAATATATCAGTTGCTATAGTACAGAGATACTCTATTATTATACTTAAATGAGGTACTTAGAAAAGTCAAATTCCTAGGGGTAAAAGTAGAACAAAAGTTTTTATGGGCTAAAGGGAATGGGGAATAGCAAGGTAATGCTTAAGGTGTACAAAGTTTTTGTTTGGGATGATAAAAAAAGTTATCTAAAAATATTGTGGTTATTGTTAGACAGCACTGTAAAAGTACTTAATGCTATTGAATTGTATATTTACAATGGTTAAAATGGTGAATTTTATGTTATCAAAACAAGTGTATATGAGTTTCTTAGAGGGGATATTTATAATATGAGGGAGTAAAGAAGATATTTTTCTTTAAGCCAGACAGTAATAGAATGAACATTTTAGGAGATAGGAAGTAAATGAACAAAGAAATTTATGTCAGGAAGTAAATTGTGTAACAAAATGGTTTCAAGAGTGATTCAGATGTATGTGAAGTGTTAGAATAAAAAATTAGCAATCAAGTCTATAAATAATGAGGAAGCAGAGCCATATAACTGCAATTGTTTGATAGGATGTTTGACAATTTATCTGTTTTTTTGATATTGTTATTTTAAATGTTGAATAATGTCTTCCATTTAAAATATATTAAATGTTGAATAATATCTTCCAAACATACTAAGCAACTTTTAGTATTTAGTATTTAGTAACAGTTTGTTTGTTTCATTGATTGGTTTTAGTTTTGATGACATTCCTGTGCAACTTTGAGATTAGCAGCTGCAATTAAAAAAAAAAAAAAAACAGGGCAGAGTTCCCCTATATTTGGATGGCCAGGTTCTTTTTGACCACCCTAGTTCTCACAAGCTATGTGGGCAATTTGCTCCTGAAACACTTACTCATAAAGTGGGCATGGGAGTGAAAAAGATGATGGAGGATAGGTAGCTGTTACTGTATTAAGAGCTGGAATTAACTGAAATTAATAGCAATTTGACATCCAAGACTTCCTGTAGAAGTTGGAAGCTTTAAACAGACTTTAGATTTCCAAAATGGTTACAGAATGTAGATCCCACCATTGTAATATTTTCTAGTTGGAACTTCCTACTCTGCAATTTTCCTAGATGATCATAATTATATCTCTGCATATATATATATATATATATATGGATATATATGGATACATATATGTGTGCATATAAATGACATATATGGATATATGATATATATACACATCTTACATATGCATATTTAAGATGATATCTTAATACTTAATGATAATTTAGACAGCATGGGAAGTTTGGAAGAATGTAATATACTTTCTAAAAATTCTTGAAATGTAAGTCATTGATGTACACAATTTATATGTGTGACACTTATTTTCCAGTGGATAGAAGGAATGAGGTAATCTGGCAAAATACTGATGAATCTAGGTCATGAAAATAGAGGACTATTATTTATTAAATATTTAAATATGTCTCTGTAAGTTTGTGTAATTTTTTTTTAGGGCTGCACCTATGGCATATGGAAGTTCCCAGGCTAGGGATCAAATTGGAGCTGCGGCTGTTTGCCAACACCACAGCCACAGCAACACCAGATCCAAGCCATGTCTGTGACTTACACTACAGCTCATGTCAATGCTAGATTCTTAACCCACTGAGTGAGGCCAGGGATCAAACCCACATCCTCATGGATACTAGTCAGGCTGATTGCCACCAAGCCATGATGGGAAACCCATATGTTTGTGTAACCTTTGATTATGCATTGTTGTGGTTAAGTTGATCAAAGAAGAGGCAATTAACTACAAGTGAGAATCATAATGTGATGCATTTTTATTTTTGTCCTTGGGGAAGGTATGATGGTAGAATATTCTACATATTGTATTTCCAGATTCTATATAAATTTTCTTATTATTTCCAGGCAACACTTGCTTTTCCTTATTTTTTAAAATTACTCAGTGAAGTTTATTATATTTATAGTTGTACAATGATCATCACAACCCAATTTTATAGCATTTTCATCCCAAACCCTGGCACATCCCCTCCACACCCCAACCTCTCTTCTTAGGAAAACATAAATTTTTTCAAGGTCTGTAACTCAATATCTGTTCTGCAAAGTTCATTATGTCCTTTTCTGAGATTCTACATGCAAGTGATAGTGTATGATGTTGGTGTCTCACTGTCTGGCTAACTTCAATTGCCATGATAATTTCTAGGTCCATCCATATTGCAGCAAATGCCATTATTTATTTTATGTTAAAGACTGAGTAATATTCCATTGTATATATGTACCACGTCTTTTTTATCCACTCCTCTGTTGATGGACATTTAGTTTGTTCCATGTCTTGGCTAGTGTATAGTGCTGCCATAAACATTGGAGTACATGTATCTTTTCAAGTCATGGTTTTCTCTGAATCGATGCCCAGGAGTGGGATTGCTGGATCAAATGGCATTTCTATTTTTAGTTTTTTGAGGACTCTCCATGCTGTTTTCCACAGTGGTTGCACCAATTTGCATTCCCACCAACAGTGTAATAAGGTTCCCTTTTCTCCACACCCTCTCCAGGACTTAATGTTTGTAGATTTTTTAATGTTGGCCATTCTGGCTGGTGTAACATGGTAACTCACAGAGGTTTTGATTGGCATTTCCCTAATAATTAGTGAGGTTGAAGATCTTTTCATATGTTTTTTGGCCATCTGTATGTCTTGTTTGGAGAACTGTATGTTTAAATTGTATGCTCATTTTTGGATGGGTTTTTAAAATTTTTTTATGGAGCTGCAGAGGATGTTTATAAATTTTGGAATTAATCTCTTGTCAGTTGCTTCATTAGTAAATATTTTCTCCCATTCTGTGGGTTGTCTTTTCATTTTGTCTAGGGTTTGCTTTGCTGTGCAGAAACTTTTAAGTTTAATTAAGTCCAATTTTATTGTTTTTATTGTCATTACTCTAGGGGATGGATCTGAGAAGATATTAGTGTGGCGTGTGTCTGAGAGTGCTTGGCCTATGTTTTCCTCTAAGACATTTATAATATCTGGTCTTATATTTAGGTCTTTAATCCATTTGAGTTTATTTTTGTGTATGGTGTTAGGAAGTGCTCTAATTTCATTCATTTTATATGTGGCTGTCCAATTTGCCCAGCACCACTTATTGAAGGGTCTGTCTTTTCTCCATTGTGTATTCTTGCCTCCCTTGTTATAGATTAGTTGACCATAGGTGTGTGGGTTGAATTCTGGGCTTTCTATCCTGTTCCACTGATCTATACTTCTGTCTTTGTGCCTGTATCATATGATTTTGATGACTGTTGCTTTGCAATGTAGTCTGAAGTCAGGGAGCCTGATTCCTCCATCTCCATTTTTCTTTCTCAGGATGTCTTTGGCTATTCTGGGTTTTTGTGCTTCCTAACAAACTTTAAAGTATTTGTTCTAGTTCTGTGAGTAATGTCCTTGGTAATTTGATAGAGGTCGCATTGAATTTGTAGATTTCCTTGGGTAGTATAGTCATTTTGACAATATTGACTCTTCCAATCCAAGAGCATGATATGTCTTTCCATCTGTGTGTAATCTTAAATTTCTTTCTTCAGTGTCTTAGTTTTCAGAGCTCAGGTCTTTTGTCTTTTTACGTAGGTTTATTCTTAAGTATTTTATTCTTTTTGATGCAATGGCAAATGGGATTGTTTCCTAAATTTCTCTTTCTGATCTTTCATCTTTAGTATATAGCAGTGCAGTCAATTTCTGTGAATTAATTTTGTATCCTGGGAATTTGCCAAATTCATTGAGGAGTGTAAACAGTTTTCTGGTAGCATCTTTGGGATTTTCTAGGTATATAGTATCGTGTCATCTGGAAATAGTGATCATTTTACTTCTTCCTTTCCAATTTGGATTCCTTTTATTTCTTTTTCATCTCTCATGGCTTGGACTTCTGAAACTATGTTGAATAGTGGTGGCAAGAGCAGACATCCTTGTCTCATTCCTGATCTCAGTGAGAATTCTTACTGTTTTTCAGTATTGGATTTTTTATACATGGCATTTATTATGTTGAGATAGCTTCCCTTTATGCCCACTTCCTGAAGGTTTTTGGTTTTGTTTGTTTGTTTGTTTGTTTGTTTTTTTGTCTTTTTGCCATTTCTTGGGCTGCTGTCACAGCATATGGAGGTTCCCAGGCTAGGGGTCGAATTGGAGCTGTAGCCACTGGCCTATGACAGAGCCACAGCAGCACAGGATCTGAGCCGCATCTGCGACCTACGCCACAGCTCATGGCAATGCCTGATCATTAACCCATTGAGCAAGGGCAGGGATTGAACACGCAACCTCATGGTTCCTAGTTGGATTCGTTAACCACTGTGCCACGACAGGAACTCCTCTGAAGGGTTTTTATCAGAAATAGATGTTGTATTTTGTCAAAGACTTTTTCTGTATCTATTGAGAGGATCATATGGTTTTGATTTTTCAGTTTTTTAATGTGATATATCTTACTGATTGATTTGTAGATATTGAAGAGTCCTTACATCCCTGAGATAAATAATACTTGATCATGATAAAATCCTTTCAATGTATTGTTGGATTTGGTTTGCTAGTATTTTGTTGAGGATTTTTGCGTCTATGTTCATCAGTGAAATTGACCTGTAAGTTTCTTTTTTTGTGGTATCTTGGTCTAGTTTTGGTATCAGGGTGATGGTGGCCTTATAGAATGAATTTGAGAGTGTCCCTTCCTCTGCAATTTTTTGAATAGTTTCAGAAGAATAAGTGTTAGCTCTTCCTTAAATGTTTGATAGAAATCACCTGTGAAGGCATCCAGTCCTGTACTTTTGTTTGTTCAAAGATTTTTATTCAGTTTCAACTTCAGTACTTATGATTGGTCCATTGCTCTTTCTATTTCATCTTGGTTTGGTCTTGGAAAATTGTACTTTTCTTATAATTAGTCCATTTCTTCTATATTTTCCATTTTATTGGCATATAGTTGCATGTAGTAGTCTCTTATAAACCTTTGATTTCTGTGAGGTCCGTTGTAACTTGTACTTTTCCATTTCTAATTTTATTTATTTGAGTCTTTTCTCTTTTTTCTTGATTAGTCTGTATAAGAGTTTAACAATTATATTGATTTTTTTCCAAGAACCAGCTTTTAGTTTCATTGATCTTTTCTATGCATTTCTTCTTTTCTATTTCATTTATTTCTACTCTGATCTTTATGATTTCTTTCCTTCTGTTAACTTTAGGTCTAATCTGTTCTTCTTGCTCTAGCTGCTTTAGATATAGAGTTACGTTGTTTATTTGAGGTTTTTCTTGTTTCCTGAGGTGGGCTTCTATTGCTATAATCTTACCTCTTAGAACTGCTTTTGTTGCATCCCACAGGTTTTGGAATGTTGTGTCTTCATTGTCATTTGCTTCTAGGTATTTTTTAATTTCCTCTTTGATTTCCTCAGTGATCCATTTGTTGTTTAGTAGCATGTATTTAGCCTCCACTTGTTTGTGTTTTTTTGCTGTTTTTTTCCTTGTTGTTGATTTCCAGTTGTATAGCATTGTGATTCAAAAAATGCTTGATATGATTTCAATTTTCTTCAAGTTACTGAGGTTTGATTTGTGGACCAGAATGTGATCAGTCTTACAGTATGTACTGTGTTCACTTGAAAAGAATGTGTATTCTGTTGCTTTTGAATGGAATATCCTATAAATATCTACTAAGTCCATCTGGTCTAATGCTTCATTTAGGGTCTCTGTTTCCTTGTTGATTTTCTGTCTAGATTATCTATCCTTTGTTATAAGTGGGGTGTTAAAGTCCCACTAAAATGTTATTTTTCAATTTCTCCTTTTAAGGTTGTTAGTAGTTGCCTTATATATCGAGGTGATCCTATGTTGGGTGCATACATATTTAAAATTGTTATATCTTCTTCTTGGATTTATTCTTTGATCATTATGTAAAGTCCTTCTTTGTCTTTTATAATGTTTATTTTAAGGTCTATTTTGTCTCATATGAGTATTGCTACTCCAGCTTTCTTTTGATTACCCTATGCATGGAATGTTTTCTTCCATCCTCTTACTTTCAAATTTTATGTGTCCCTAGAAGTGAATCGGATCTCTTGAAGACAGCTTATATCTGGATCTTGTTTTTGTATCCATTCATCCAATGTTTTTTGGTGGGGGCATTTAGTCCATTTACTTTTAAGGTAATTATTGATATCTATGTTCTTATTGCCATTTTATTTACTGTTTTTTGTTTCTTTCTGTTGCTTTTTCCTTTGCTTCTCCTCTTGTTCTCTCCTCTTGTGGTTTGATGACTATCTTTAGTGTTGTATTTGAGCTGATTTTTCTTATTTGCGTGTGTATTAATTGCAGATTTTTGGTGTACATTTACAGAGGTTTTGATATAGGGGTGTGAGTGTGTGTATATATATACATATATATATATGATTGTTTTGATTTGTTGGTCTCTTAATTGCAAGTGCATCTCCAGTGTCCTGCATTTGTACCTTCTCCTCATGATTTCTGATTTCAGTAGAAATTTGTGCATGGATGATTTCCTACTTTTATTGTATATTTTCCTTTACTGGCAAGCCTTGTTCTTTGTGATATTTTTGTTTCTAGTTGTGCCCTTTTTTTTTCTTCCTAGAGACGTTCCTTTATTATTTGTCCTAAAGCTGGTTTCATATTGCTGAATTCTCTTAGCTTTTGCTTATCTGTAAAGCTTTTGATTTCTCCTTCAAATCTGAATGAGAACCCTGCTAGGTAAACAAATTTAGTTTGAGGTTTTTTCCTTTCATCTCATTAATTATATCAGGCTAATCCCTTCTGGCCTGCAGAGTTGCTGTTGAAAAATCTGTTGATAATCTTATCAGGGTTCCCTTATATGTTATTTGTTTCTTTTCCCTAGATGCTTTTGGTATTTTCTCATTGTCTTTAATTTAGGGCAGTTTGATTAATATGTGTTTTGGAGTGTTCCCCCTTGGGTTCATTTTTATGGTACTTGTTGTGCTTCCTAGATTTGAGTGAGTCATTCCTTTCCCACGTTAAGGAAGATTTCAGCTACTGTCTCTTTGAATATTTTTTCTGTCCCTTTCTCTCTCTCTTCTTCTGGTATCCCTATAGTATGGATGTTGCTGTGTTTAACATTGTCCCAGAGTTCTCTTAGACTGTTTTCATTTCTTTCCAATCTTTTTTTCTTTTTTCTGTTCTGCATCAGTGATTTCCATTAGTCTGTCCTCCACCTCACTTATTCATTCTTCTGCCTCCTGTATTCTGCCATTTGTTGCTTCTAATGATTTTTTTTAATTTCAGTTAGTGCATTTTGCATCTCTTCTTGCTTAAGTTTTAAATCTTGTATATCTTTGCTCAGTGTTTCTTGTAAATTATCCATTTTTCCTCCAGTTTATTACCAATGTCTTGCATCATCTTCAGCATCATCAGTCTAAAGTATCTTTCCTAGAGGATGATACTCTCCAGTTCATGCAGCTGTTTTTCTAGGGTTTTTTTTATTGTTCCCTTATCTGAGTTATAGTTCTCTGTCTTTTCATTTTTATAGGTTTTCAATGTGGGCTCCATTTTGCAGACTATAGTATTGTAGTCTCTCTTACTTCCAATGTCTTCACCTCTTGTGTCTGAAGTTGATATGGGGGATAGCTGTAGGCTTCCTGAAGGTTGGGACTGGTAACTGCCCACTGGTAGGTGGGGCTGATTACTATCCCTTTAGTGAGTGGGTCTTTGTCTCTGGGTGATATTAGAGGTAGCTGTGTGCCTGGGGTGACTTTAGGCAGCCTGTTTGCTGATGGGTGGGGCTGTGATCCCATCTGATATTGTTTGGCCTGGGGCTTCTCAGCACTGATGGGTGGGGTCAAATTTTCCCAAAATGGCCACACATTTTGATGAATATTCCTGTGACTTTGCCTCCAATGTCTTTCCCCCACAATGAGCCCCCACAGTCACCACTGTTTTCCTAGGAGGTCCTCTAAGACCTGCACCTAGGTCTGACTCAGATTCCTATGGAGCCTCTGCTTTGCCCTGGGACCCAGTGCACATGAAACCCTGTGTGCACCTTTCAAGAATGGGCTCTCTTCCCCCAGTCCTGTGGAGCTCCTGTGTACAACCCCCATTGGCCTTCACTGCCAGATGCTCCAGTGGCTCTTTCACCAAAGGTCAGATCCCCAGGTGTGGGCCCCTGCCATGAGTCTCAGAACTCTCATCTTGTATGTGAGTCTCTGTGATACAGTTACTTTCCAGTCTGTGGGGCTTCCCACCTTGGAGGTATTGTGTTGCTTATATCACATAATCACCCCTCCTACCTCTTGTTATGGCCTCCTCTTTGTCTTCTGGAGTAGAATATCTTTTTGAAAGTTTTTAGTCCATTTGGTTGAAAGTTATTCAGCATTTGGTTGTAATTCTGTTGTACTTATGAGAGAAGGTGAGTGTCAGTCCTTCCTTTCCACTATCTTAATCTCATCTCATGTATGTAGTCTTCTTAAACTCACTATTTTTCTTCTAAAATAGCTGGATATTCTTATCTCTACATTATAAACTTGATATGCTTTTCCTTATTTTTAAAGTTTTCATTTTATGATAACTTTTTTACAGTCTGTAAAATGGCCACCTCTAAGGAATACATTTTGATGAATAAGTGGCTTAATTTTGCAGAAATTAAGCCATCAGTAAAATAAAGAATTCGAATTTAATCCATCAGTATAGGAGTTGCTTGCTTGAAAAGGAAAACAGGATTTGTGTGTGTGTGTGCACATAATGAAAGGTAGTAAATAGAGTGAATATGAATTTGTAAGAAAATCTCCCAGTATTGCAAAACAGATATTTTGGTGATTAAAGAGGGGCCAACACTATGGCATTTATTTTCTTCAATAGATAAAACAAATTGAAAATATAGATTCAAAAATTTTCATGTATATTCATAGATTATATATATAATTTTATATGCAATATAGAGTGAAGAAATATATAGTGATTTTACAATCAAATTTTAAAATATTAAACAATATATTGTGCTTACTATGCAATGTGTACTTTATATTCCCTATTTTGCTTATTTTTGCAATGTATTTATGAAATACTAAATCTTAATTAGTATGAGAAAAGTACAAGGAATTTAGATGAAGCAATGTGAACAAAATCAAGCAACTACTACATTATTGAGGCAGGATTTCAAACCAGTCTTGCTAATATCCAGGTTCTGTGTTTGAACAGATCAAAATGTGAACAGCATGAGATCTACTTAGAGAGTATCACGGGCTATAGAGTTGCAAGGGAGAACTGGTTACTCCTATCATGACCTAGAAGAATTTGAGGACATAACACTAGAACTTGGTTAAATATTTATATATGTATATAAATTGCTTTGTGGAAGGACAAATTAATATTATGAAAAAAGGAATTATTATAAACAGAGAAATGCAAGGTCATAGTTTTTTAGGAGAGATGCACACAGTTCAGAAGTATTTTGAAAGGTAATTTAGAGACAGAATAAGAGATTATATGGAAGTTATAGGATGAAACATAGATTCTATTGTAGAGAAAATAAGAGGGGATAAAATGAAAATAGATTTCCCAATATAATTCCTAACTTAGTTTTCTCTTCCATTTGGAATACTTTCAAATATTAAATATAAACAAATTTATACATATGTATACACACACATATATATAAACATACATACATATACATATATTTGTTTACCACATAAAATTTCAGTCATATTAGATTCAAACAATTGCATTAATTTTGATGCTGAGCTATCTAGGGTGGTGTTGAGAGACTGTTAAGAAATTTTGTCAGGAGCAGTTGAAATGCAGCTTTGATCCCTAGCCTCACTAAGTGGACCTTGGATCTGGTGGTGCCATAAGCTGTGATGTAGGTCACAGACACTCCTCAGATCCTTCATTGCTGTGGCTGTGGCTGGCAACTGTACCTCCAATTCAACCCCTAGCCTGGGAAGGTCAATATGCCCTGGGTTCAGCCCTAAGAAAAAAAGAAAAACTTTGTCAATCAGTTCCATTAATATATATACTTATTATCATTTAGACATTTGATTATATAGTAGACCTACCTATTCTATGGTTTAATACCAGTATGGTCCAAAATGTTCCTTTTAGATTTGCATCTCAATAATTTGATCATTATTGATTTCCAGAAGGAAATTAAATCCAGCAAGTTGAAAATGATCAAAGGGTTTTGAGTCAGGCTGAAAGAATGTTCTACAATTCCTCCATAACCCCACACTTTGTACAGATAGTAAAATTCTCAAAATATTCATTTCTTATCTAAAAATTGATAGTGATTTCTTTGTTTTTTGGTTGGTTTTATTTTTTAATTGAAGTATAGTTGATGCACAATATTATATATGTTACAGGTATGTGATATAGAGATCCATAATTTTTAAAATGTGTGCTCCAATAATATGTTATTATTACATATTGGCTATATAATCACTATAGGATATTGGCTATGTTATTTTATGCATAATAGTTTGTACATTTTAATCTCGTACCGCTGGTTTTCCATTAACCTTCCTTCTTGTTGGTATTAAACAAATAGTTTGTTCTCAATATCTGTAAGTCTGTTTCTTTTGTGTGCTTGTCTGTTTTTTTCTTAGTGATTTTTATTAGTTTACATTATAGTTGGTTTACAGTATTATGTAAAATTTCTACTGTACAGCAAATTGACCAAGTCATGCGCACACACACACACACACATATATACATACATTTTTTTTTCACATTATACTCCATTATGTTCCATAAAAGTTACTATAGTTCCCTGTACTATATAGCAGGATCTTCTTGCTTATCACTCTAAGCGTAATAGTTTACATTTATTAACCCCAGACTCCAGTCCATCCCACACTCCACTCCCCCCCAGCAACCACAAGGTTTTTCTCTAAGTCCATGCATTTCTTTTCTGTGGAAAGATTCATTTGCAACATATATTAGAGTCCACCTATAAGTGATATTATATGATGTTGGTCTTTCTCCTTCTGACTTACTTCACTTACTATGAAAGTCTCTAGTTCCATCCATGATGCTGCAAATGGCATTATTTTTTTCTTTTTATGGCTGAGTGGGATTCCATTGTGTATATATACCATATCTTCATTTTTTTTTTTTTTTGGTCTTTCTGCCATTTCTTGGGCTGCTCCCAAGGCCCATGGAGGATCCCAGGCTAGGTGTATAATCAGAGCCATAGACACCAGCCTACTTCAGAGCCACAGCAATGCAGGATCCAAGCTGCGTCTGCAACTGACACCACAGCTCGCAGCAATGCTGGATCCCTAACCCACTGAGCAAGGCCAGGCACCAAACCCACAGCCTCATGGTTCCTAGTCGGGTTCATTAACCACTACGCCACGATGGGAACTCCTACCATATCTTCTTAATCCATTCCTCTCTAGATGGACATTTAGGTTGTTTCCTTGTCTTGGCTATTGCGAATACTGCTGCAATGAACATAAGGGTGTGTGTATCATTTTCAAGGGATTTTTCTTCTGGATATATGCCCAAGAGTGGGATTTTTAGGTCATGTAGTAGTTCTATATTTAGTTTTCTGAGGTACCACCATACTGTTTCCCATAGTGGTTGTACCAATTTACATTCCCACCAACAGTGTAGGAGGGTTCCCTTTCCTCCACACCCTCTCCAGGATTTGTTATTTGTTGAATTGTTAATTACGGCCATTCTGACTGGCATGAGGTATTACCTCATAGTAGTTTTGATTTGCATTTCTCTAATAATTAGTGATGTAGAGCATTTTTTCATGTGCCTCTTGGCCATCTGTATATTTTTGGAAAAATGTCTATTCAGGTCTTTTGCCCATTTTTCAATTTATTTTTTTGTTGTTTGTTTGTTTTTGCTGTTGAGTTGTATAAATTGTTTGTATATGTTAGAGATTAAGTCCTTGTCAGTTGCATCATTTGAAACTATTTTCCTCCCATTCTTTTTTTTATGGTTTCCTTTGCTGTGCAAACGCTTGTCAGTTTTATTAGACCCCATTGGTTTATTTTTGCTATTATTTCTATTGCTTTGGGAAATACTTCTACTCCATTATGTTACATTGGTAAGATGGAGAACACATAGTAGCATAATCAGGATTATTAGCTACTATAGGAAGTTCCCATTGTGGCTCAGTGGAAACAAGTATGACTAGCATGCATGTGGACAAAGGTTGATCCCTCCCCTTGCTCATAAGCTTAGGGAACTGACATTGCCATGAACTGTGGTGTGGGTCACAGATGTGGCTCAGATCTGTCATTTGCTTTGGCTCTGGCATAAGCCAGCACCTACAGCTCTGATTTTATCCCTAGCCTGGAAAACTCCGTATGTCATGGGGGCAGCCCTAAAAAGACAAAAAAAAAAAAAAAAAAGAATTATTAGCTACTGTATTTCCAATAAACCTACTCTCAGTCATTACTTTTAACTAGGATCAATAATCTTTCACTTTTAGCTAGAACATACTACACTACATTTAGCAATTAAATCTGGGTTTGATCTAGATAGGCACGACTTGGAATTCCTTGTGGTGCAAAGAGTTAGGAATCCAGTATTATCACTGAAGCACTCAGATTGCTGCTGTGGCATGGGTTTGATCCCATGCCTGAGAATGTCCATATGCAACAGATGTTGAAAAAAAAAGATAAACAGGATGGATATGCTTGCATTAGAGGAGGGTCATAAACAGTCCTTGAATCATTGAATAAGTTAAATACTTTCTCATGATTAATGGTTTAGTTATGGGGTTTCAGAAAGCAGAAAGACATTCAAGATTGTAATGTAAAAATATTTCAGAGTAGTTATCAATATTCAATTCTTTCCATGTAGCTCCAAAATGTATCTCTGAGAAGAATTAGGGTTTTAAATTCCCAAACTCTACTGAATACTGAGATTGTGTGGTGAGCTTCAAAATCTTCTAAAGATTTCAATTAAATCTGTATGTCTGAAGGTAATACCTAAGAATCAATATTTTAAAAAATTGCTCTCTCCCTCCACTTCATGATGATTACATTATGCAGCAAATTTTGAGAATCACCAGCTTTGGGAAAGTTTTCTTCTGATTTAGGGTTCAAAGATTTTGATATGTAGGCCTGAAAAACAAATTAAATTAAATCTAATCAAGGTATAACATAAATTAAATGATCTAAAGTAATTTATTTTTAATTATCAAGTGCTTCTATAGATTATTAGTTTTGTTCAAACTTTTGTAAGTGGTATTGTTATTATTTATTGTTTTGGGGGTTTAGGGCCATACCTGTGGCATGTGGAAAAGACATGATAACATATAATCATCATTTTGGAACTTATACTTTTAACTGCTTTCAGCAGGACTTTTCATTAGATGTGTAATAAATTCCATTACCAGGTAGATATTGCTAGAAATTTTTATTGCTAACTCAGGTATTCTTCTGTGATTTATAGTATGTCTCATTTTATGATACTTGATTCCACTTAATTGATTATTTTCTTCTCTCAAAACTTTGTTTCTATAACACTACCATCACTTTATTGTCAGCAGTAATAGCTTCATTCACTCCATATATTTTTATAGTTTATAATTTTTACATAAATGTCCTATTGAAGAGTTACAAGTTTTACTATTATCACTGTATTTTCATATATATGTAAAACCTCCTTTGGTATGTCACACAGTTTCTCTCTGCCAATGAGTTGTTTACATGATATAAACTTTGTGCCAGGAATTATACACAAAATCACCCACTTGCCTGATTGATGGTAAACAAACAGGAAAGACAATAGTGAAAACATTGATCAAATAATCATGTTCAATCATGATCATTATGTGAGATGCTGTTTTATAAAAAATATGTCATTTCCATCCTTTTTTTCTTCTTATAATATGATGTCAGTATATATTTTCTATTAAAAAATAATGACAATATATAACTTTAACAATGGGCTGTTATTAATTAGTTGCCATAAGGACCAGGGAAACATTGTGTGCTCATATAATAAACTACATATATTCTATACTCTATTTAATAAACTTTTATTGCATAAGACTCTATGTCCAATCACAATACTGCCATAAAACTCCACTGGCAAAATATAAGCAGCATCATACAAATTGAGTAGTGAATAATTAAAATTTACTACAAAGTTAATTTAAAAAAACACTTCAAAAACAAGCCAGGTCATGCTGTTTTTATTAACTGTTTATAAAGCAATGGAGAATTTTAGGAAATCAATGTGTACACTCTGAATAAAAAATAAGTATTCTTGCAGTTATTGTGTGGTATATATGACAATAGATTGTACATACTTTTATGATATATATATTGGACTCAAAATTGTAAATATAACATAAACATTACTCACTATGTACAAAAGAATTGTTGATGCATATAGTAGAAAAATTTTGAGGTTTTTTTAAAGTAACATATAGAAAAAAATTGATGGCACTATTACATGATAATTTTGGTAATTTTACTAACTTCCTAATATGTGTAAAAGAAGAAATACCTCAATATATTGATGTTGATTTTTGCTGTTCAGTGTAATTCAGTAACTGAAACACACAGCCATATATTTGTTAACTAATTATTGGTAGATATAATAAAATTTATATTCACACAAAAATAATTCCAACATTTTAAAATCATTTGGTAGACATTTTACTAAAACATTTTTAATAGAAAGTCAGATTTAACATTTTCTGTTTTAAGTTCAATCTTTTTCTGCACTTTCAGATTTAATTTATATTATACTTATTGTCTACATAACAATGTTGATCTTTAGATGA
The DNA here is from genome assembly GCF_054392235.1 of Sus scrofa. NCBI lineage: Eukaryota > Metazoa > Chordata > Mammalia > Artiodactyla > Suidae > Sus > Sus scrofa. The sequence continues at coordinate 42,735,419 of NC_139393.1, forward strand.
TTCCTCAAATACATCCACATTAGTCACTTCTTCCCAAATGGACAATGGGTTTCTGAAATTCACATATTGATATTTCAAACTTCTCTTTTATCTCATATAACTTACCATTTTGAATAATGCCTGATTGTGTGTTACTTGGATTTTATGCTTTTTTCAAATTAATATCCACTCTTCAAACCATCAATCACTATTAAACCACATTTATATAAATGCTTATTACTAATATTATTATACAAGTTTTATATTTGTATCAAACATAACAGTTTCATGATAATTTTATACCAAGATTACCTTACATCTACATCTACTTCGACATTCGGTAAGTTTGTCAGAATGTCTCTCAGTGGAGGTGTGGTTCTTGGAGCAAGTAGAAAATCATGAGTCTAGCACATTTACTTCCTCAGCATCAATTATGATCAACTCAGATAAAAAAGCAATGATAAAAAGTGTAAAATGAAAAAAGCATCAATGAATAAGAATGTCCACTTGCTACCAATTTGCTTCCAAGGATTATATATAATTTTCTATATCATCTGGACAGTTATTTTAAAGTATTTATCTTTGGCCTTATGCTTACAAAATAAGCTGATGTGTTTCTTCCAAACAACTGCTAGATCCCTTTGTTTTTGTTTTGTTCTGCTTGTTTTTAAAGAAAATCTTATCCCAGACTTATTAAAAGATAATATAAAATTGTGTTGGAAGAAAATACAATAGTCAATTTTTATGCATCAAATTTAGTCAATTCTTCTGGTACATTCAAATCCATTTATAGAACTTCTAATAATTGGTAAAATTGATACCATCACAAATAAAAATTCTAGTTAAATTCCTTGTAACTGGAGAAAATATTTTGAGAATAATTTGTGTACTTTTTTAAATTCAAAAACAAAACAATTCTAAGGTTATTCAGTATATTAACAAGCTAGCCTCATCGCAAGAATCCTGGTGAGACAGGAAAAATCAGAGAAAGTGTAAGGGACATAATAAAAGAAGAGAGTAAGAGAGACCTGAAGATTTGCACTGCTGTCTTGAAAATAGAGGAAGAGTCCATGAGCCCTGGAATGCTGCTAGCCTCTAAAATCTGAAAAAAGACAGGAAAGAGATTTTTTTCCTGGGATCTCCACAGCAAAGCATACCTGCATATGGATTCAGCTTTACATAACCAAAAGTACTAAATTTGTACAGTTTTATTTTACTAAGACTATTGTAATTTCTCATAGCAAACATATGAAATTAATACACTGAAAAAACAAAATTTGACATTGTTTATAAAATGAGGAATCAATGTGTTAAAAGCTTTTACTTATAACTTTAGATTTTACTTGTGAATATTTGCTATGAGCCATATCGTGCTAATTGATTGACTCAATTAATACTCCAGAGGCTGAGAGATAAAATTCATCCAGGTTTTATTTTTGTAGCACTTTGCGAACAAAATTGTAAATATATTATTTAGATATATTTATTATTTATTATAATTACATTTATAATTGAAGTACAATAAAAATGACTCTTTATTAGACAGATGTTTTAGTTGTTTTCATTAATCTTAGATCATACTTAGAAAAACTAACCTTAACCCTAACAAAATGTTCTTGGTGGTATGGTGAGCTTTTATCAATTACTTCTTCTCAAATTCTGCAAATTCTCAACTTTTTACAAGATAGATGAATATAAAGTTGTTTTCAGCCTCAATTTAACATATCAAAATTTTATCTCCAAAAAAAATTGTGTACAGGCATACTTCATGTTAATGCACCTTTTTATTGTGCTTTGCAGGCATTGCATTTTTTTTCCTAATTGAAGTTTTGTGGCAAATCTGAGTCAAGGAAGTCTATAGGTGCCATTTCTCTAACAGCATTTACTCACTTCCAGTCACTGCATAACATTTTGGTAATTTGTGTAAGATTTCAAAATTTTTATATTATTATATTTGTTATGATTATCTGTGTTCAGTGATATCTAATATTGCTTTAAAGTTCGAGGGAGTCACAAACCACATGCATTAAAATAGGTAAACAATTGATAATGTGTGTTCTGACTGCTCCACTGACAGGCCGTTGCCCATCTCTGGTCCTCTTCTCAAACTCCTTGTTCTCTGAGATGCAGCAGTAATTAAATTAGGCTAATTTACAACCCAACAATAGCCTCTAAGTGTAGGTGAAATGAATATGTGTCCATTTTTTCACTTTAAATCAAAACCTAGGAATAGCTTCATCAGGAATCCTTTCAAATATCCTTATTGATAGCTGAGATAGGCTGAATCTAGGACATTTGTGCCAAACAGCCATGTTGTAAATATGAAGAAAACATTTCTTTTTTTTTTTTTCTTTTCAGGGCTGCACCTATAACATATGCAAGTTCCCAGGCTAGGGACAGAATCAGAGCTGCAGCTTCCAGCCTTCACCACACCATATCAACATGGGACCCAAGCTGAATCTGAGACCCACACCACAGGTCACAGCAACACAGGATCCTTAACCACTGAGTGAGACCAGGGATCAAACCCACATACTCTGAGATAACTTCATGTTCATTACCACTGAGCCACAATGGGCAGTCCAAGAAAAAGTTATCGAAGTAAACTGGAAGTGTTGCTCCAGTGAAAACATGAAAAAAAAAACCTTATTTTTGACCTAGGGAAAATTTTACTGGTTTGGATAGAAAATCAAACCAGCAACAACTTTCCATTAAGCCAAATCCTAATATGGAGCAAAGTCCTAACTCTCTTCAGTTCTATACAGGGAAGAAAGATGAGGAAGTGGAGATGAAATGTTTGAAGCCAGCAAAGTTTAGTTCATGAGGTTTAAGGAAGGAAGCTCTCTTCATAAGATAAAAGTGCAAGATGAAGCAGCAAGTCATAGTATAGAAGCTGAAGCACATTATTGAGAAGATCTAGCTAGGGTAATAAATGATGGTGGCTACACTAAACAATATATTCTCAATGTAGATGAAATATAGCCTTGTTTTAGAAGATGCCATATAGGGTTTCATTGCTAGAGAGAAATCAATGCCTGGTTTCAAATTTTCAAAGAACAGGCTGACTCCCATCTTAGGGGCTAATGCAATTTAGTGACTTGAAACCAATGCTCATTTCCCATTCTGAAACCCCTAGCATCCTTAATAATTATGCTAAATCTACTTTGTGCACTATAAATGGAATGACAAAGGCTGGATGACAGCAAATTTTTTTTTTTTGTAATCTGGTTGACTAAATATTTGAAGCATACTATTAAGAAAATAAAGATTCCTCTCAAAATTTCACTCATTGACAATGAACCTGTTCATCAAGAGGTCTAAAGGAGATGTGCAATGAGATGAATTTTGTTTTATGCAAGCTAACACAGTATCCATTCTGAAGCCCTTGGATCTAGGAGTAATTTTGACTTTCATGTATTATTAGTTAATAAATACATTTTGAAAAACTATAACTTCAATAGATAGTGATTCATCTGATGAATCTGGGAAAAGTCAATTGAAAATCTTCTGGAAAGTATTCAACATTCTAGATGACATTAATAACATTTTATGCTCTTTAAAATCTTTTTAAATTAGAATATAGTTGATTTACAATACTGTGCCAATTTCAATTTCCTCTGTACAGCATAGTGACCCAGTCATAAAATATATGTGACTGTCTGTATATCTATCTATCTATCTATCTATCTATCTATCTATCTATCTATCTATCTATCTATCTTTTTCTCTTACTATCTTCCATCATATTATATCACAAAAATAGATTGCACATAATTCCCCATGCTACACAGTAGGACCTCATTGCTTATCCATTCTAAATATAATTGTTTGCATCTACTAACCCCAAACTCCCAACCATCCCATTCCCTTCCCCCTAAACCTTAGAAAACACAAGCCTATTGTCTGTGAGTCTTTTTCTCTTTAGAAGCTAGGTTAATTTGTGCCACATTTTAGATTCACATATAAGTGATATGGTATTTGCCTTTCTCTTTTTTTTACTTAACTTCACTTAAAATGAGAATCTCTAGTTGTATCCATGTTGCTGCAAATGACATTATTTTATTATTTTATGGCAGTGTAGTATTCCATTGTATATATGGACAAGATCTTTTCAATTTATTCATTTGTCCATGTACTTTTAGGTTGTTTCTACATCTTGGTTTTGTGAATAGTGCTGCAATGAACATATGGGTGCATGTACCTTTTTTTTAAATATATATATATTTTTTTATTTTCCCACTGTACAGCAAGGGGATCAAGTTATCCTTATATGTATACATTACAATTACATTTTTCCCCACCCTTTGTTCTGTTGCAACATGAGTATCTAGACAAAGTTCTCAATGCTATTCAGCAGAATCTCCTTGTAAATCTATTCCAAGTTGTGTCTGATAAGCCCAAGCTCCAGATGCTTCCCACTCCCTCCCCCTCCCTCCCCCTCCCTCCCTCTCCCATCAGGCAGCCACAAGTCTTTTCTCCAAGTCCATGATTTTCTTTTCTGAGGAGGTGTTCATTTGTGCTGGATATTACATTCCAGTTATAAGTGATATCACATGGAATTTGTCTTTGTCTTTCTCACTTATTTCACTCAGTATGAGAGTCTCTAGTTCCACCCATGTTGCTGCAAATGGCATTATGTCATTTGTTTTTATGGCTGAGTAGTATTCCATTGTGTATATATACACCGCTTCTTCCTAATCCAATCATCTGTTGATGCACACTTGGGTTGTTTCCATGTCCTGGCTATTGTGAATAGGGCTGCAATGAACATGCGGGTGCATGTGTCTCTTCTAAGTAGAGTTTTGTCCGGATATGTGCCCAAGAGTGGGATTGTGGGGTCATATGGAAGTTCTGTGGATAGATTTCTAAGGTATCTCCAAACTGTTCTCCATAGTGGCTGTACCAGTTGACATTCCCACCAACAGTGCAGGAGGGCTCCCTTTTCTCCACAGCCCCTCCAGCACTTGTTATTTGTGGACTTCTTAATGATGGCCATTCTGATTGGTGTGAGGTGGTATCTCATGGTAGTTTTGATTTGCATTTCTCTTAAAATCAACGATGTTGAGCATTTTTTCATGTGTTTGCTGGCCATCTGTATATGTTCCTTGGAGAAATGTCTATTCAGGTCTTTTGCCCATTTTTCCATTGATTGATTGGATTTTTTGCTGTTGGGTTGCATAAGTTGTTTATATATTCTAGAGATTAAGCCCTTATTGGTTGCATCATTTGAAACTATTTTCTCCCATTCTGAAAGTTGTCTTTTTGTTTTCTTTTGAGTTTCCTTTGCTGTGCAAAAGCTTTTCAGTTTGATGAGGTCCCATGGGTTTATTTTTGCTCTTATTTCTATTGCTTTGGGAGACTGACCTGAGAAAATATTCACTGTCAAACTGCTAGAAGAAAACATAGGCAAAACACTCTCTGACATCAGCATGTACCTTTTTTAATTGTAGATATAACCAAAGGCATGCCCAGGGGTTGGATTGCTGGATCATAGGTAGTTTTATATTTAGTTTTCCTGAGGAACTTCCATACTCTTTTACATCTTAGTTATACCAATTAAGTTTCACAAAAGCAGTGCAGAAAGTGGTCCCTTTTCACCACACCCACTACAGCACTTGTTATTTGTATATTTACTAATGATAGACATTCTGACGAGTGTGAGCTGGTACCTCATTGTGGTTTGGATTTGCAATTCTGTAATAATTAGTGATGTTGAGCATTTTTAATGCACCTACTGTTCATCCATTTGTCTTTCTTGGAGATATGTCTATGTAGGTCTTAAGCCCATTTTTGACTTGGATTTTTTCTTTATTATTGTTGAGTTTTGTGAGTTGCTTTTATATTTTGGAGATTCAGCTCTTGTCAGTCACGTTATTTGCAAATATTTTCCCCCGTTCCATACATTGTCTTTTCTTTCCTATTTAATGATTTCCTTACTGTGCAAAAACTTGTATGTTGGATTAAGTCCCATTTGTTTATTTCATTTTTTAAATATCTCTTTCCTTGGTAGATTGACTTCATAAAACATTTGTACTGTTTATGTTAGAGAATGTTTTGCATATGATCTCTTCTAGAAGTTTTATATTGCCTTATCTTATGTTTAAGACTTTAATCCATTTTGAGTTTAGTTATGGCATGGCGTGAGTGCGTGTTTTAGATTCATTCATTTATATACAGTTATCAAGTTTTGCCAGCCCCACATTCTAAGGAGAGTTTTTCCCAATTTATATTTTAGTCTCTTTTGCTAAAAATTAATTGGTCATAGATGTGTGGGTTTATTTCTGGGGTCTCTATTATATTTTATTGTTCTGTATGTCTGTTTTTGTTCTAGTACTATCCTCTCTTGATTTATGTAACTTTGTAATATTTCCTGAAGTCTGGGAGATTTATGCCTCCAACTTAGTTTATTTTCCTAAATATCACATTGGCAATGCTGGGTCTTTTACAGTTCCATTAGATTTTTTACTTTTTTGTTCTAGTTCTATGAAAATGTTATGGGTAATTTCATAGGGATTACATTAAAACTGTAGATGGCTTTGGGTAGTATGGTCATTTTAACAATATTAGTTTTTCCAATCCAGGAGCATGAAATATTTTTCCATTTCTTTGGGTCCTCTTTAAATTCCTTGATTAATGTTCTATAGTTCTCAGGGTATAAGGCTTTCACCTACTTAAGTTTACTCTTAGTTTTTATTTTTGAGTTCTGATTACAAAAGATATTTCTTATTTATATTCTTTTTAAAGATTTCATATTTAGAATACAGAAATGCAACTGATTTCTGAATGTTAATATTGTATCCTGCTACTTTGATGAATTCCTTGATCAGTTTGAGTAGTTTTTGTGTGGAGTCCTTAGGGTTTTCTATATATATAGTATCATATCATCTCCATGCAGTGACAAATTTACCTCTTCTCTTCTAATTTGGATACATTTTATTTCTTATATTTGTCTGATTGTTGTGGCTTGGACTTCCAAAATCATGTTTAATAAAAGTGGTGAGAGTGGGCATACTTGTCTTGTTCCAGATTTAAGTGGGAAGGCTATCAACTTCTCTCCATTGAGAATTATATTGGCTATGGATTTGTCATAAATGGTTTCTACTATGCTATGTTCCCTCTACACTCAATTTGGTAAGAATTTTATCATGAATGGATATTGTATTTTGTCAAAATATTTTTCTGGATCTGTTGAAGTTATGTGGCTTTTGACTTTTCTTTTAATTTGGCAGTATATTTGGTTTTGGTATTAGACTGATATTTGTTTCATAGAATGTCTTTGGGAGTGTTCCTTCTTCAATATTTTGGAAAAGTTTTTTAAAAATGGGTTTAATTCTTCATTTTACATTGGTATAATTTCGCTGTGAAGCCATGTGGTCCTGAAGGTTTTTTTGGAGGGAGTGTTTTTATTACACATTCAATTTCATAACTACTGATTGCTCTGTTCAGATTATATATTTCTTCTTGATTCTGTTTTGGTGATCTGTATGTTTCTAGAAATTTGTCATTTCTTCTAGGTTTCCAATTTGTTAGTGTAAAATTTTTTGTAGTATTTACTAATTTTTTTAAATTATTTCTACAGTGTCAGTTGAGATTTCTCCTTTTCATTTCTTATTTTGTTTATTTTAATTATCTCTCTTTTCTACTAAGTGAGTTTGGCCAAAGGTTTGTCAATTTTGTTTACTCTTTCAAATAACCAGCTCTTGGTTTCATTTTTTTTTCTGTTATTTTAAAATCTCTATTTTATTGAATCCTCTCTCATCTTAAGATTTCCATTCCTCTGCTGGATTTATTTGTTTGTTCTATTTTTTCTAATTATTTTAGGTGGTAGGTGAGATTTTTGATTCAATATTCTTTTTTAAAGAAGGCCTGTATCACTTTTAACTTCACTCTATGAACTGCTTTTGTAGCACCTCATAGATTTTGATTTTGTTGGGTTTTCAATATAATTTGTCTCAAAATATTTTTTCCTTTTCCTTGCTTTCTTTCTGTGTCTGTCTCCTTCCTTCCATACTTCCTTCCTTCCTTTCTGGCTTTTTGGGCTGCACATGTGGCACAAGGAAGTCCCAGGTTAGGGGTCACATCAGAGCTACAGATGCCATCCTATGCCACAGCCATGCCCGATCCAAGTCATGTCTTTGACCTACACCATGGCTCACAACAATGCTGGAAACTTAACCCTGTGAGTGGAGCCAGGGATTGAGCCTGCATCCTCATAGATACAAGATGGGTTTGATTCTGATGAGCCACAACAAGAACTCCCCTTTTAAAAAAATTCTGATTTCCTCTTTGAACAATTGAGGTTTTTTGTTTTTGTTTTTTTTTTTTTTAGTATGCTGAAGATGAAAGTCTCCATGTAGTCATTTTTTTCTCATTTCATTTCCTTGGGTTGATTTCTAGTTTCATACCATTGTGGTCAAATAAGATGCTTAAAGTAATTTCTATAGTCTTAAATTGGTTGAGGTTAGCCTTGTGTCTCAGTATGTTGTCATTCCTTGAGAATGTTCCATGTGCACTTGAAAGAATATATATTCAGTTTTTCTTTGATGTAATGCCCTGAAAAAATCAATTAAATCTAACTGTTCTCTTTTGTCATTTAGGATCTCTGTTGCCTTATTGATTTTTCTGCCTAGTGGATATGTCATTGATGTGAGTCGGGTGCTAAAATCTCCTACTATTATTTTATTCTCATCATTTTTTCTTTTTATGTTGTTAGTATTTGTTATATATATTTCTGTGCTCCTATATTAGGGGCATATATATTGACGATTGTAATATCCTCTTCTTGAATGTATCTTTTATCATTAAATATTGTCCTTCTTTGTTTTACTTTATGGACTTTTTTTAAAGACTATTTTGTTCAATATGAGTATTGCAAGTCCCAAATTCTTTTCATTTCCATTTGCATGAAATACCTTTTTCCATTCCCTCACTTTCATTTTGTGTCCTTTGCCCTTACTTGAGTTTCTCATAAGCAGCATATTGTATGCTCTTGTTTTTAATCTGGTCTCTACTACTCTACAACTTTTGATTTGAGCATCAGTCTACTGATATCCAAGGTAAATATTGATAAATATACATTTATTGCCATCTTAAACCTTGTTTTCCAGTTGATTCTTTGTTTCTCCTTTGTTCCCCTTTTTTAAACTCTTTCATTTTATTTTATGCTTGTTTCCTATTCCTTTTAGATTTTGTGAATGGGTTGTTTGGTTTTGATTTGCAGTTGACCTCTTGTATGTTAAACCCATCTTATATATTTGCTTTAGCCTGATTTTCAGATAGGCTCAAACACATTCTTAAAAAATTAGAGAGAGTGAGTCTAAATTTCCTTCCCCATATTTTATGATTTTGATATCATTTTTTACATCTTTATGTTCATATTTTGCTAACCACCACTTTCACAAATTTTTTTCTTTTTCATCTAAATACTGGTTTATTTAAGTGATTACTTTCCAATTGTGATTTCCTTCCTCCTATATCTTCTTATTTCTTTACTATTTAGAAGACACCTTGCATTATTTCTTTTAGAATGAGTTTGGAATTGTCATATTCTTTTAGTTTTGGTAGTTGAAGAAATTCTTTACTTTTCCTTCCATTTTAAATGGATAGTATATTCTACTCAGCAATTTTTCTTTCCTTTTAGAACTTTGAATATATCTTGCCACTCACTTCTGTTCTGTTGTGTTTCTGCAGAGAAGTCAGCTGATAGCATTATGGGGGAATCCCTCAAAAGTTATTCTTTGTTTTTCTCTTGCTGTCTTTTGAATCCTTTCCTTTTCTTTAATCTTGACATTTTTATTATGTCTTTGTGTTACTTGAGGCCCTCTTTGCTTCCTGTATCTTGATATCTGTTTTCTTTGGATTTGAAAATTTTTCAGCAATAATTTCTTCAAATGTATTTTAAATCCCCTTTGTTTTTCTTCTCCTTTTGGAAGCCTTTTTATTTATAAATTTCCCTGCTTTATATTATTCCATAGATCTCTTATATTGCTTTTATTTAAAAAAAAATTGGTTTTCTGTCTATTGTCCTGATTGGGTAATTTCCAGTATTTTATATTCCAAGTCACTTATTTATTTCTGTACATTACTTATTATGCTTTTCAATGCCTTTAAATCAGCTTTTGCAAATTAATTTTCTAATTTCTCTCAGCTCCTCCTTATAATTTCTAACCCCTTTCTAATGCATTCTGCATTACTGTTGATACCCATTCTTAATTCTCTCAATAGTTTTAGTATCTCCTTTTTAAATTTAGTGTCTATTAGACTGCAGGGGTCTGTTTCATTGTATGCTCCTTCAGGTAAACACTTCTTTTTTTTTTTTTTTTTTAATGGGAATGATTCCTGTGCCTTTAGTTTTGCTTACATTTTTCTTATTCTGTTTGTTTAGGGAAAACAATTATCTACCGTAGTCTTGGAGGGCTATTTATATACAGGAGTGTCAAGGGGTAGCTTGTGAGATCTTACTGTTTTTTTGGGTGAGGGCTGCTTTTGGTTTGCATGTTTGCTGTCTCTCTCCTCAGTGTGTGCAGGCTGTTATTCCTTGAAAGGGGGTGTGTGGGTGTGTGGATAAATGTGTTTCCAGGTAGGTGGTGGGCAGAGCCTCTAGCCAGTGTCTGGTTTCTGGGCCCTTGGTAGTGATGAGGACTCACAAGGACATGGAGGCATAGGTTTCTCCTTGTCACAGAGCCCTGGGCAGTAGCTGTGGCACTCAGGAAGTTGGGGGGGTTACTCATTACCATTAGCAGAGAGAATGTTGGTATGTTCATTTCCAGGTGTGTGAAGGCAATGTATGGCATTTGGTTGGAGGGCCCTCCTCAGTGGCAACCCCTGAGATGACTTGGGCTTCAGCCAGCACCTATTCATGGGACCCTTAGTACTAGTTTGCTGTGTCCTCCTCAGGCATCCAAGATGGCTGTGTCTATTTGCACCTACCCCTGTAACCCACACAAGAAACACCTGCTGTCAGAGAGCCTACACATGTGCATAAAAAGATTATTATGTTATTGTTTTGCCTCTCTTCCCTCATCCTCCCCAACAATGGTCCCTTGTTTTATCTTGTGGGCCATGGCTTCCTCTTGCATTTGATTGGCTGTGGCATAACACTCTCCAGTTCATAATGCATTGCACCTTAGGTCCCTCAGGCTGTTTCCATATAGCCACCCCACTTCTTCTCCCCAAAACTGACCTATGAATCACTACTCTCATCCCCCAGGCTCCATCCAAATATCTTGGGCTGTAGTGTCCTCGGCAATGGTACCTGTAGTCTGTGTGGCTCGCTCTCACCTTTGATTTCCTCTGCCCAGCTGCTGTGCTTTTATCCAAGGCTTTGAGGATCCTCTTCTGTCTCAGCTGATCTCTCTGACAGTTAATTGGCCTACTAGGGTGTGGATTCCTTTCCTTTTTCTCAGTTTCCTCTCAGGAGTGCTGGTTCTGTCCTGATTACTTGTTTTCTTTTCTTTCTTTCTTTTTCCCCCTTTTTCCACAATGGTAATTCCCTAATATAACTTTTATTTTCACTGGGAAATAAAAAATTCATGTATCTCACTTTATTTTGATGTTCACTTTATTGTGGTGGTTTGGAACTGAACCTGTGATATCTTTTAGGTATTCTTGTATTTATTAATGCTCTTCCCCTTATAACCTGTGTTCTCTTTTTTGGGGAGAACATAATAGGATAACAATTTCCCAAGTCCTTTGACGATAAGAATGACCATTATATTGGCCAATGAAATTCAAGAACAAGAAATAGATTTCAGTATTGTGTTAAAGTTCTGAATGTCAGTGTATATTTCCTTGTCAAGGCATAAGTGAATAATTATATTGATATGGGGCCTCCATTAGCTTCTGTCCCTTTGTGAGCTTTATAATGTGGTATAAATGAGAAATTTACTTTGCTGTTTTTAGAAAAAAGAATTGTGGCTATATTTTATTAACAACTAAATAACAGTTTAACTGGAATGATATATAAGCACCCAAGATGAAAATAATTTTAGTAAGTAGAAAACTGCACCATATTAACCTAATTAATCATATTTTCATTCTCATTGGTATTATACACCATCATTATGACATCTATTTTAAATTTTGGAGGTGGGTGATAAATATCTGCATACTATCTACAAATACAGATTCTTTATAAAGGGTATATTTTAATTAAGCAAAAAATAAACTGAATTTTTGTTCATAAATTGACCTGATAGTGATAAATCCAGGGGTTAACAGCTTAATAATACATAGTTTTTCTCACCCTGTGAGACAGATTTGCTAACAGATTTGATGTGGAAAAGTTGCAGGATATATTTTCTTGATTTTCAAATGCTAAAGTGAAATTATAGGTAATTGAGCAAGGCCAATGGGAGAAAAAAACAAAACAAAACAAAACACATCTTTTTGGACCCCACATTGGTACCCTCCCCACATTTAAGAGCTAAAAACCTCTATAGGAAAATAGATAAATGGGCTCTTCTCCCCCCTACCAGCTACCCTGGGAGCTATTTGCTTTCCTATAGTAAAGACTTTGCTTGCTTGCTGAAAAAAAAAATAAATAAAAATATATTTTTTTCCAAAAAGCAAATTTGAATTCAGAATTTTATTGGAAAATAAACCTAATATTTCCCATTGTTAATAACCTTAATCTCTTCTTAATTTTTTGTCAAGCCATAGACCCCATGATATTAAATTATCCCTGTCATATTCAGTAATTTAATATTTTACCCTTAAGTGTTTCATTTCTAAATCAGGTAAGCAATGTGTGACTCTAAACCAAAGATCTAGCTGCCTTATTCCCAACCCACCATGTCATTCATCACTCTTCAAATACACAGAAATTTTCTCTCTCACACACACAAAACACACAGAGAAATTTATGACTATCTCCATTTGTCATTAACAATTCAGATAATATCTAAAAGAAACTCCATGCTACATAATAATATGTTTAATTGAGTTGGTCCATTGTATGCTTTTATATTTTAACATACATAAAATTAACAATATTATTTTAAGATTAACATTTAGCATAAGATTATTCTAATATTGCTTTTAATATACAACAAAATTATCACCCTGCTTCACAGTAAGTAATCTTCACAGTTCCAAATTACAATTTACCTTCAGAGAAAGTTTCCTGCCAGATTATATTTTTCTTTTTATATTAATATATTTCTCATATGTTCCACTACTTTCTATAATCACTGAGTTCTCATTCAGAATAAGTACCAAATTTATTTTATAGAAGCTTTATTGTGATATAATTCTCACACCAAAATATCCACCTTAAAAAACTATACAATTCAGTGGATTTTGGTATATCCAGAGTCATGACATTATTACCCTCTAATTTTAAAATATTTCATAACTCCCTCCAAAAATGCCACACATATTAGTATTCATTTTCCATTCCTCCCTTTACTTTTTTTTTTTTTTTTCTGCTATTTCTTGGGCTGTTCCCACGTCATATGGAGATTCCCAGGCTAGGGGTCCAATCAGAGCCGCAGCCACCGGCCTACACCAGAGCCACAGCAACGAGGGATCCGAGCCATGTCTGCAACCTACACCACAGCCAACGGCAACGCCGGATCGTTAACCCACCGAGCAAGGGCAGGGACCGAACCCGCAACCTCATGGTTCCTAGTCGGATTCGTTAACCACTGCGCCACGACGGGAACTCCCATTCCTCCCTTTAAAACCATCCATGTCATTACTCTAGGAAGTTGATCTGAGAAGATAGGGCTGTTGTTTTATTTCAGAGAGTTTTTGGCCTATGTTTTATAATACCTGGCCTTATATTGAAGTCTTTAATCCATTTTCAGTTTCTTTTTGTGTATGGTGTTAGGAAGCATTTTAATTTCATTCCTTAACATGTAGCTGTCCAGTTTTCCCAGCCCAATTATTGAAGGGGCTGTCTTCTCTCCATTGTATATTCTTGCTTCCATTGTTTTTAGATTAGTTGACTGTAGACGTTTGGGCTTAATTCTGGTCTCTCTCTTCTGTTTAACTGATCTGTATTTATGTTTTTGTGCCAGTACCATACAGTTTTGATGACTGTAATTTTGTAGTATAGTCTAAAGCCAGGGAGCCTGATTCCTCCAGCTCCATTTTTCTTTCTCAGGATGGCTTTGGCTGTTCTGGGTCTTTTGTGCTTCCAAAGTTTAAAGTATTTGTTCTAGTTCTGTGAAAATATATCCTTGGTAATTTGATAGTGATAGCATTGAATCTGTAGATTGCCTTGGGTAGTATAGTCATTTTGACAATATTGATTCTTCCAATCCAAGAGCATGGTATATCTTTCCATCTCTCTGTGTCATCTTTGATTTCTTTCATCAGTGTCTTATAGTTTTCAGAGCTCAGGACTTTTAACTCTTTAAGTAGGTTTATTCCTTAGTATTTTATTCTTTTTGATGCAATGGTAATGGGATTGTTTCCCTAATTTCTCACTTTGATCTTTCATTGTTAGTATATAGAAATGCAGTCAATATCTGTATTAATTTTTTATCCTGCTACTTTTGCCAAATTCATTGATGAGGTCTTTTTTTTCTGGTAGTGTGTTTAGGATTTTCTAGGTACAGTATCATGTCATCTGGAAAAAATGAGAGTTTTACTTCTGCCTTTCTAATTTGGATTATTTTTATTTATTTTTATTCTTTTATTTCCATGGCTAGGGCTTCTAAAACTATTTTGAATAGTAGTGATGAGACTATTCTTATTCCTAATCTCAGCAGGAATTCCTTCAGCTTTTCTCCTTGTCTTGTTCCTGATCTCAGTGGGAATTCTTTCACAATTGAGAATGTTATTAGCAGTGGCTTTGTCATATATGGCCTTTATTATGTTGCGAAATTTTCCCTCTATGCCCACTTTTTGGAAGTTTTTATCATAAATTGGTGTTGGATTTTGTCAAATGCTATTTCTGCGTCTAATAGGAGGATTGTATTGTTTTTATTCTTCAGTTTGAAAATGTGGTGTATCACACTGATGGATTTATGAACACTAAAGTATCCTTGCATCCCTGAGATAAATCCCACTTGGTCATGATGTATAATCCTTTTAATGTATTGTCAGATTCTGTTTGCTAGCATTTGTTGAGAATTTTTACATCTATGTTCATCAGTTATACTGGCCTGTAATTTTCTTTTTTGTGGTATCATTGTCTGGTTTTGGTATCAGGGTGATGGTGGCCTCATAGAGTAAGTTTGGGAGTGTTCCTTCCTCTGCAATTTTTTGGAGTAGTTTCAGACATATAGGTGGTAGTTCTTCTATAAATGTTTGATAGAATTCTCCTGTGCAGCCATCTTGTCCTGGATTTTGTCCGTTGAAATTGTTCTTTATCTTTTTATGGACACTCCTGTTGCATTTGGAGTTTCCCAGGATATGGGTCAAATTGGATATGTAGCCACTGACCTACAACATAGCCTGAGCAACGCAGGCTCTATCTAAGCCATGTCTGTGACCTATACCACAGCTCACAGCAATGCCAGATCCTTAACTCACTGACTGAGGCCAGGGATCAAACCTGCATCCTCATGGGTATTTGATTCATTTCCACTGAGCCACAATGGGAATAACTGTTGGATGTTTTTAAATCAGTTTCAATTTCAATATTTGTGATTGGTCTGGTCATCTTTTCTATTTCAGCTTGTTTTAGTCTTGGAAGATTGTGCTTTTATAAGAATTTGTCCATTTCTTCTGGATTGTCTGTTTTATTGGCATATTATTGTTGTGATCTTTTGTATTTCTGTAATGTTCATTGTAACTTCTCCTTTTTCATTGCTAATTTGATTGATTAGAGTCATTTCTCTCTTTTTCTTGATGAGGTTGGATAAGGGTTTATCAATTATGTTGATATTTTCAAAGAATCTGCTTTTAGTTTCATTGACCTTTTCTATGGTTTTCTTCATTTCTATTTCATTTATTTCTGATCAGATCTTTATGATTTCTTCTGCAGATTTTATGTATTGTCTGTTCTTCTCTCTCTAGTTGGTTTAGATGTAAAGTTAGGGTGTTTATTTTAACTTTTGCTTCTTTCCTGAGGTAGGATTGTATTGCTATACACTTCCCTCTTAGAACTGTTCTAGCTGTATCCCATAGGTTTTGCATTGTTGTGTTTTGTTGTCATTTGTTTCTAGGTATTTTTAAAATTATTCTTTGAATTATTCAGTTATCCAATGGTTGTTTAGTAGCATGCTGTTTAGTCTCCCACGTTTGTCTTTTCCCAGTTTTTTTATTTTTCTTTTTGTTGATTTCCAGTTGTATAGTGTTGTGGTCAGAAAAGATGCTTGACATGATTTTAATTTTATTCATGTTACTGAGGCTTGATTTGTGGCCCCAAAACTGTTCCATGTGCTCTTGCGAAGAATGTGTATTCTGTTGCTTTGGGTTGGAATATCCTATAAATATCTATTAAGTTCATCTGGTCTAATGCTTCATTTAGGGGCTGTGATTCCTTTTTGCTTTTCTGTCTGGATTGTATTTCTATTACTATAAGCCAGGTTTTAAATCTCCCACTATTACTGTGTTATTGCCAATTTCTCCTTTTAATATTGTTAGCAGTTGCCTTATATAATGAGCTGATCCTATGTTAGGTGCATATATATTTGTAATTGTTATAAATTATTTGATTGATCCTTTTATCATTATGTAATGTCCTTTTTTGTCTCTCATAATATTCTTTAAGGTCTATTTTGTCTGAATTGAGTATTGCTACTCCAGCTTTCTTTTGATTCATATTTTCATGGAATATTTTCTTCCATCTTCTCACTTTCATTTTGTACATGTCCCTAGTATTGCAGTGCTTCTCTTGAAGACAGCATATATATGGGTCTTGTTTTTGTATCCATTCAGTCTATGTATTTTTTGAGGGGAATTATTCCTTTTACTATTTTATTAACTGTTTTGATTTTTTTTGGTCTATTTTCTTTCCTTCTCTTGGGTTTGATGACTATCTTTAGTGTTGTATTTAAGTTGTTTTTTTTCCTATTTGTGTGTGTATATATTGTAGATATTTGGTTTGCAATTACCCTGAAGTTTTGATATAGGAGTCTATATATACAAAATTGTTTTAAGTCATTGGTCTGTAAATTGCAAGGGCATCTCAAGTGTACTGCATTTGTACACTCCTCACAATTTCTGATTTTGGTAACAGACTTGTGTGTCAATGATTTCCTATTTTTATTATATGTATGACGTTACTGGTGTGCCTTGTCACTTATAATAATTTTTGGTCCCTGTTGTGGCCTTTTCTTTTCCACCTAAATAAGTTCCTTTAGTGTTTGTTGTAAAGATGGTTTAGTGTTGCTAAATTTTCTTAGCTTTTACTTGTCTATAGAGGTTTTGATTTCTCCTTAAAATTTCAGTGAGAGCCCTGCTGCATAGAGTAATTATGTTTGGAGGTTTTTTTCCCTATCATCACTTTAAGTATATCATGTCAATACCTTCTAACTTCCAAAGTCTCTGCTGAAAAATCTGCTGATGACCTGATCAAAGTTTCCTTCTATGTTGTTTTTTCTTTTCCCTAGATTATTTCATTATTTCCTCATTGTCTTTAATTTTGGTCAGTTTGATTAATAAATGTCTGACGGTGTTCCTTCTTGTGTTTATCATATATGGTATTCATTGCGCTTCCTGGATTTGAGTGCATGATTCCTTTCCCGTGTTAGGGTAGTTTTCAGCTATTGTCTCTTCAAATATTTTTTTCTGGCCCTTTCACTCTTCTCCTTCTGGAACCCCTATAATATGGATTTTGGTGCATAATGTTGTCCCATAGTTCTTTTAGATAGTCTTTAGTCCTTTTCAATCATTTTTTTCTTTTTTCTTTTCCATATCAGTTATTTCTACCAGTCTGTCCTCTGCTTTGCTTATTCATTCTTCTGCCTCCTATATTCTGTTGTTGGTTGCTTCTAATGAATATTTATTTCAGTTATTGTATTTTACATCTTTATTTGCATAATCCTTAAATCTTTTATTTTTTTGCTCAGTGTTTCTTGTAAATTATCGATCTTTGCTTCCAGTTTATTTCCAATGTCTTGAATCATCTTCATAAACATCAATCTAAAATCTTTTTCCTTGGGGGTTGATAATCTCCAGAACACCCATTGCTCGCTTATCTGAGTTATAATTTTCTGCCTTTTCATTTTGTATAGATTTTTGCTGTGGTTTCCTTTTTGCAGACAGTAGAATTGTAGCCTCTTGCTTCTGATATCTGCCCCCCATTGTGGCTGAAATTGGTACAGGAGCTTTCTGTAGGTTTCCTGATTGGAGGGACTGGGGCCTGCCCCCTTCTTATCACTCTGGTGGGTGGGTCTTCGTCACTGGGTGGGAGTAGAGGCAGCTGTGTGTCTGGGAGGATCTTTAGGCAGCCAGTTTGCTGATGGGTGGGGCTGTATTCCCACCTGCATTATTGTGTGTTCTCGGCTTCTCAGCATCAATGGGTTGGGCCTTATTTTACAAAAATTACCACCTCTAGAGGGACACATACTGATGATTATTCCTCCAATGTCCCTCTCCCACAACAAGCCATAGTCATCCCCTGTTTTCCCAGGATATCCCCAAGTACTGCAGTCAGTTACAACCCATATTCCTATGGAATCTCTGTTTCGCCCTGGGACCCAGTGCATATGAAAGCCTGTGTGCGACTTTCAAGACTGGGGTCTCTGTTTGTCCAAGTCCTGTGGAGATCCTGCACACAAACCCCACTGGCTTTCAAAGTCAAATGCTCCAGATGCTCCCTCTCCTGATGCCAGATCCCCAGGCATGGGGACCTGATGTGGGGCTCAGAATTCTCACTCCTGTAGGTGAGTCTCTGAGATACAGTTAGTTTCCTCTCTGTGGGCTGCCACCCAGTGGGTATAGGGTTGCTTATATCATGTAATCATATCTCCTATCATCTTAATATATCCTGCTCTTTGTCTTCTTGCATAGGACTTTTTTGATAGTTT
Organism: Sus scrofa; assembly: GCF_054392235.1. Taxonomy (NCBI): domain Eukaryota; kingdom Metazoa; phylum Chordata; class Mammalia; order Artiodactyla; family Suidae; genus Sus; species Sus scrofa. The sequence goes on from NC_139393.1 coordinate 42,754,324, forward strand.
GCGACCTATTTGGTTGAATATTGTTCAGGAGTTTGTTGTAACTTTTCACTTTTATGAGAAAGGTGAGCTCCAGTCCTTCTACTCTGCCATCTTAATCCCATCTCTGTCTCTATGTTATTAATGTCTGCTTTAATATTTATGATTTCTTTCCTTCTACTAATTATGGGATTTTCCTCTTTTTCCTTTTCTAGATGTTTCAGGTATAAGTTTAGGTTGTTTGCATTTTTTTTCTTCTTTCCTGAGATAAGTTTGCATCACTATAAACTTCCCTCTCAGTGATGCTTTTTCTGTGTCCCATAGGTTTTTGATTGTTGTTTCTTCATTGCCATTTTTGTCTATGTATCTTTTAATTTCCTCTTTGATTTCTTCAATGATAATATTGGTTGTTTATTAGTATATTGTTTAGCTTCCAAGAGTTTGTGTGTTTTGCTGTTTTTTTTTTCTTGTATTATAGCATTTTGATCAGAGAAAACACTTGAAATAACTTCATTTTTTTTTTAATTTATCAAGGATTGATCTGTGGCCCAAGATGTGTTCTATCCTGGAGAATGTTCTCTGTGCAGTTGAGGAGAAAGTATATTCTGCTGCTTTGGGTGAAAAATTCTATAGATATCAACCAAGTCTATTTGGTCTAGTGTATCACCTAAGGCTTGTGTTTCTTCGTTGATTTTCTGTTGGAAAATGTATCCATTGCCATAAGTAGGGTGTTAAAATCCCCAACTATTATTGTGTTACTTGTTGTGAGACATGCCTCTTTGCTGAAAACTCCATCTTGTCCTGCTTTACTTTATCCCATCTTCCTGCTTGAAAAACAGTTGTGGTGCTGGCAAATGACTTAAGCTTAAGAACAAAGACCTAAAGGCAGTTATTCATAGGGCCAGCTGAATGAGGACTTAATGCATTGGTCTAGGCACACTGGACCTATGCAGATTGGCACACTGTTTGCACAGCATGATATGTCCTCTTAAGAATAAAAGAGGAGCCTCATGGCCCAAAGGGGTTTATGAGGGGGTGTTAGCTGGAAATGCATTAGGAAGGAGAACGGAGGTGTAAACCTAGGCAGGCTGGGTTGCTGCAGATAGGCATGCCTTCTGCAGAAGAACAGTGGTGATTCTCTAGATGCTATGCATAGACAGCTGACATCAAGCTTCCTCAAATGCTAATGACTGTCCTGACATCAAGCTTCCTCAAATGCTAATGATTGTTAAATGCCTAAAGGTCAGAGTAAAAGCTTAATCAGCAACCAGTTATGTGACTTTTAAAATAATTTTTAAAAAACCCTATATCCTGCAACTACAAACCCCTTCTCACTTGACATATCATAAAAAAAAACAAAATAAAAGCAGTGTGGATTCGTAAGGCAGTGCTCTTGGTCCCTGAGACCTTGAGTCCCCAGGTTCCCACTTTTACTTAAGATAAATGTCTCTGTGTCTTGTTTTATGTTAACGCTTTTCCTTAAGTTTCACAGCATCTGTTCTTTTGACCCATCCTACTGAGCTGATTTCGGCAGTTACTGTCAATTTCCCCTTTTATGGCTGTTAGTAGTTGCCTTATATATTGTACTGCTCCTATGTTTCATCCAATATGTAAATTGCATATATGTTCACAATTGTTATTTCTTCTTCTCTTATTTATCCTTTTATCATTATGGAATATCCTTCTTTGTTTCTTATGATCTTCTTTATTTCAAAATCTATTTTGTCTAATATGATTATTGCTACTTCTGCAGTTATTTCCAAATATCTGTCTTCTACCTCACTTATTCGTTCCTCTGATTCCATTAACCTGCTATTGTTTCCTTCTAGATTACAATTATCACTCAATTATTTATCAGTTAAATTGCCTGACTCCTCATCATGTTTTTTTTGGGGGGGTTTTCTCTAGTTCCTTTGTCATAAAGCTGCTTCTTTGATGTCTCATAGTGTTTTCCTTTTGGTTTATCACCCCCCTTGACAGTTGGTGTGTAGATGCAGTAGCAGGTTTGCAGTCCTGGAGTTCCCAGGGGTGGTAGTGGTTTACATGTTAGTAGGATGTGTGTTGGTAGAAACAGTATCACACTTTTTCTCCTGTAGTGGGATGGCTACTAGGGACACAGATACTGTCTGTGAGGCAGATGGTAGTGTTTTACCATTCACAGGATTGCTTTTGTAGCTGACAGGGATAGCAGTGTCACTTACAGCTCCTCATGCTAGTAGGTAGATTTGAGGGCTCTTTTTCATACCTGTCAATGACAACAGTTTCTCTTGCCACCTCTCCATTTGCAAGGTAGTCTCTAGGGACTTCTCTCTGTAGGTATAAGAGCAGGTGCCACTGTTCTGCCAGCACTCCCTTTGCTTGGCTACTCTCAGGATCTCTTCTAAAGCCCCAGAGGTAAGGAAAATTCTCCCTAATTTTTGCTAAGAAGCTCTCTCTGTAGTTGCAGGGTGTATGTTCCTGGCATTCCCTCCCATTGTCTTGCTGCTTGTCAGAGTGATGTCTGCAACCCTGAAGTTTGGAATGTAGGTTTATGGATTCCCCCCACTCCCTTGGTGTGAAATGAGTGCCACTGATATGGGTCTTCAACAAGCTACTGGCAGGGGCCCTGTATCTTTTGCTTTTCTCCAGTTGAGGGGCCCACAACTCGATCAGGGAGTGGGAAACTGCAACTATCTCATGGGAATTGGTGCTGCTGCCAACACCTCTTCTAGGGCCGATTGGGCTCTATTGAAGTGAACCTCTGCAGATTCTTTGGATGGAAACTGGGTGCCTGTGTTTTCTCTGATTTCATGGGGGATGGACACCACTTCCAGAGGCTATTCTGTAGCTGAACAGGCTCCACTGAAGAGTCCTGAGCCTCTTCAGACTCTTTGGGTGGAGCCTCGCCACTGTGTTTTCCCTGATGGGGGAGATGGGCACCACCATCAGGAGCTTTTCTATCCCAGGTAGGGTTCCACTATCATGGGGACCACTAGCACAAACTGGAAACTTGTGTTATTTTCCCACACATTTATCCACCTGCTCCAAGATGTCTATAGCCTTAAGAGCAGACCTCCTTCCCGGCAATTTCTGGGCAGCTGCTACGACCAAGTGGTTTCCCCAAGCTGAAGCAGACAATGTCCTGCAGCTTGAGAAGTGGGTGCAGGGAACAAGGCTTTAGTGGTTGGTCCTACTCCTTCATTCTGGAACCCCAAACAATGATGCCTATTCTCTAAGCCCAACTGGGTTGTCTCTGCTTAGAAGCTCTCCACTGTGGTTGCCCTTTACACTATTTCTTCTAGGCTGTTTCTGCATGGCCAATCCCAGTTCCCCCCCCCCCCACATATCTGGCCCCAGTACCCATTCGGGTCTAATTTCTAAGGTCAAAATTTTAGTTCCCACCAAAATCTGGCACCATAGGTTTGCTTCACACCATGTGTCTAGAGTTCCTCTGCCATTCTGGCTGACCCTCTCACTACCCAGTGTGGAGGATCAATTTCTATACCCACCTCCTTCCTGGGCAAGCAGGTTCTATCTCATCTACTTTTGTTTCTTTTTCTCTTGTTCTTCTTTACACCTCCTTATGCCCTTTTTTTTAAAATTTTAGATGATATGTAATTAAAGGGACAATGAGAATATATAAAAAAATCTCCCTTCCAAAAGAAGAGGCTTTGTTTTGACCAAAAAAAAGTTATTCTCATGGCTTTTATGACACTCATAATTAATATTTGCATAGTGCTAAAGAGTTCACAAATATCCTTTCATAATATATCTCATTTAATCATTTTTTCTCTTTTTTTAAACTGTTATTTCCACAATACAATTTTTTTCTACTGTACAGCATGGTGACCAAGTTACACATACATGCATACATGATTTTTTCTCACATTAACATGCTCCATCATAACTGACCAGACATAGTTCCAAGTGCTACACAGCAGGATCCCACCACTGATCCATTCCAAAGGCAGTAGTCTACATCTATTAACCACAAGCATCCCATCCAACCCAATCCATCCCCCTCCCCCTTGGAAACCACAAGTCTATTCTCCAAGATCATGATTTTCTTTGTGGAAAGGTTCACTTGTGCCATATATTAGATTCCAGATATAAATGATATCCTATGGTATTTGTCTTTCTCTTTCTGACTTACTTCACTCAGTATGAGAGTCCCTCATTCCATCCATTGTGCTTCAAATGGCATTATTTTGTTACTATTTATGGTTGAGTAGTAGTCCATGTGTATATACCATTTCTTCCTAATCCAATCATCTGTCCATGTACATTTGGGTTGTTTCCATGTTTTGGCTACTGTGAATAGTGCTGAAATTAACAAGCAAGTGCAGGTGTTTTTTTTAAGGAAAATTTTGTCTGGTTATATACCCAAGAGTTGGATGCTGGGTCATATTGTAGTTCTATGTATAGATTTCTAAGGTACCTTCATACTGAACTCCATAGTGGTTATACCAGCTTACATTCCCAGCAACAGAGCAGAAGGGTTCCCTTTTCTCCACACCTCCTCCAGCACTTGTTATTTGTGGACTTCTTAATAATGGCCATTCTGACTGGTGTGAGGTGGTATCTCATGGTAGTTTTGATTTACATTTCTCTACTAATCAGCGATGTGGAGCATTTTTTCATATGCTTATTGGCCATCTGTATATCTTCTTTTAAGAAATGTCTGTTCAGGTCTCTGCCCATTTTTCAATTGGATAGTTGCCTCTTTTTTTTTTGTATAAGTCGCTTGCATATTTTAGAGATTAATGCCTTGACAGTTGCATCATTTGAAACTATTTTCTCCCATTCTGTAAGTTGTCTATTTGTTTTCTTTTTGGTTTTCTTTGCTGTGCAAAATCTTGTCAGTTTGATGAGGTCCCATTGGTTTATTTTTGCTTTAATTTCTGTTGCCTTCAGAGACCAACTTGAGAAAACATTTGTAAGGTTGATGTCAGAGAATGTTTTGCCTATGTTCTCTTCCAGGAGTTTGATGGTGTCTTGTCTTTTATTTAAGTCTTTAAGCCATTTTGAGGTTTTTTTTTTTTTTTTTTTGTGCATGTTGTGGGTGTATGTTCTAGTTTCATTGACTTGCATGCAGGTGTCCAGGTTTCCCAGCAATACTTGCTGAAAAGACTATTTTTTCCCATTTTATTTTCTTGCCTCCTTTGTCAAAGAGTAATTGACCAGAGATGTCTGGGTTCACTTCTGGGTTCTCTATTCTCCTCCATTGGTCTGAATGTCTGTTTTGGTACTAGTACCGTACTATCTTGATGACTGTGGCTTTGTAATATGGCATGAAGTCTGGGACAGTTATGCCTCCTGCTTGTTTTTGTTTTTCAGGAATGCTTTGGTAATTCTGGGTCTTTTTTGGTTCCATATAAATTTTTGGAGTGTTTGTTCTAGTTCTGTGAATAATGTCATAGGTAATTAGATGGAATTGCATTGACTGTGTAGATTGCTTTGGGTAGTATGGCCATTTTTACAATATTGATTTTTCCAATCCATGAACATGGAATATCTTTCCATTTCTTTACATATTTTTTAATTTTCTTGATTAATGTTTTATAATTCTCAGCATATAAATCCATTAGCACTTTGGTCATGTGTATTCCCAGGTATTTGATTTTTTGGTGCAATTAAAAGGTGCATTTCTGTATTCCTTTTCTTATATTTCATTTTTAGTGTACAGAAATGTGACTGATTTCTGAATGTTAATCTCATATCCTGCTACTTTGCTGAACTTGATCATTTCAAGTAGTTTTTGCGTTGAGTCCTTAGGGTTTACTGTATATAGTATCATGTCATCTTCATACAGTGACAATTTTACCTCTTGTATTTCTCTGTGGATGCTTTTTATTTTGTTTGTTCGATTGCTGAGGCCAGAGCTTCAATATTATGTTGAATAACCATGGTGAGAGAGGGCATCCTTATCTTGTTCCAGATTTTAGTCGGAAGACCTTCAGCTTTTCTCCATTGAGTATTATATTTGCTGTGGGTTTTTCATAAATGTCTTTATTATGGTAATTTATGGTCCCTTATTCTATGATGCCACCATCACCCTATTTCCAAAAACCAAAGATACCACCAAAACGGAAAACTATAGGCCAATATCTTTGATAAATATAGATGTGAAGATTTCAGCAAAATTTTCCCCAACCAAATCTGACAACACCTAAAAAAGATCATACCCCATGACCAAATGGGATTCATCCCAGGTTCACAAGGATGGTTCAATATGTGCAAATCAATCATCATATACCGCATTAACAAAAGAAAAGTCAAGAACCTCATCGTCATCTCAATAGATGCAGAGAAAACATTTGACACAGTACATCATCCATTCATGATCAAAATTCTCACTAAAGTGGATATAGAGGGAACAATCCTATCCGTAATAGATTTTGTAATATTTTTCTTCTATGATAATCTTGAGGTCTTTTGTTCAGTTTTTAAAAAATTTTTGGGAAATAGTTCTACATATATTTGCATTTTCAATGTATTAATTAATCCCTTGGCAGGCAGTTGCATCATTTGAAATTATTTTCTCCCATTCTTATGTTTGTCTATATACAGTCCCCTTTGCTGTGCAAAAGCTTGTCAGTTTGATTAGGTCCCATTGGTTTATTTTGGCTTTTACTTCTGTTGCCTTGAGAGACTGACCTAAAAAAAATATTTGTAAGGTTAATGGCAGAGAATATTTTGTCTATGTTCTCTTCTAAGTGTTTGATGGTTTCTTGTCTTATATTTAAGTATTTCAGCCATTTTGAGTTTATTTTTGTGCATGTTGTGAGGGTGCATTCCAGATTCATTGATTTACATGGGAATGTCAAGTTATCCCAGCACCACTTGATGAAAAGACCACCTTTATCCAATTTTTTTCCACCTTTATTGAAGATTAATTGACTGTGGGTGTATGGGTTTGTTTCTGGGCTCTCTTTTCTGTTCCATTTGTTCGTATGTCTGTTTTGGTACCAGCCCCATTATACTCTTGACAAATGTAACTTTGCAATATTGCCTTAAGTCTTATAATATTGTCTTAAGTCTGGGAGAGCTATGTCTCCTGCTTGCTTTTTCTTTTTTTCCCCCTCAGGATTGCTTTTGAAATTCTGGGTCTTTTGTGGTTGTAGATAAATTTTTGGATTGTTTGTTGTAGTTCTGTGAAAAATGTCATGGGGAATTTGATAGGGATTGCACCGAATGTGTAGATTGCTTTGGGTAGTATGGTCATTTTAGCAATATTAATTCTTTCAAACCAGAGCATGGAATATCTTGATTTCTTGGAATCTAATTTAATTTCATTGATTAATGTTTTATAGTTCTTAGCATATAAATCTTTAAACTCCTTGGTCAGTTTCATTCTAGGTATTTAATTTTTGAGGGTTCAATTTAAAAAGGTATTGAATTTTTGTATTCCTATTCTTATATTTCATTTTTAGTATACAGAAACCCAATTTCTGAATCTTAATCTTGTATCCTGCTACTTTGCTGACTTCATTGATCAGTTTGAATATTTTCTTGGGAGTACTTAGGGTTTTCTACATATAGCATCCTGGCACCTGCATACAGTAATAATTTTACCTCTTCTCTACTACTTTGGATATGATTTATTTCTTTGTTTGTTTGATTCCTGTGACTAGTACATCCAATATTATGTTTAATAAATTTTGTGAGAGTTGGCATCTTTGTCTTATTCCAGATTTTAGAGGGAATGATTTCAGCTTTTCCCCATTGAGTAGTATATTTTCTGTGGGTTTGTCATAAATGGCTTTTATTATGTTAATATATGTTCCCACTATACCCACTTTGGTAAGAGTTTTTATCATGAATGGATGTTGGACTTTGTCAAATGCTTTTATTGCATCTATTGATAATAACATGTTGATTTTGACTTTTCTTTTGTTAATGTGTATGTTGTGGATTGATTTGCTCATGTTGAACCATACTTGTGAACCTGGATGTATCCCACTTTGTCATAGTGTGTGATCTTTTTATATCTTGTTGGATTCAGATGGCTAAATTATTGTTGAGAATTTTTGTGGCTATAGTCATCAGATTTATTGGCCTATAATTTTCATTTTTGTGGGATCTTTGTCTGGTTTTGGTGTTAGCATGATGATGGCTTCATAGAATGTCTTTGGGAGTGTTCTTTCTTCTTCGACCGTTTGGAAAACATTAAGAAGGATGGGTATAAATTCTTCTTTTTATGTTACATAGAATTCACTTGTGAAGCCATATGATCCTGTTTTTTTCTTTGTAGGTAGTGTTTCTATTACATAATCAATTTCATTTCTACTGATCAGTCTGTTCAGTTCATCTGTTTATTCTTGATTCAATATTAGCAGACTGTAAGTCTCTATAATTCTGTCTATTTCTTCTTCTAGGATGTCAAACGTTGGCATATAGTTTTTCATAGTATTCTTTTGGTGTTTTTTTTTTTTTTTTTGTATTTCTGCAATATCCATTGAGATTCTTCCTTTATTGTTTCTCACTTGTTTACTTTGATTTTTTCTCTCCTCTTCTTGTTGATTCTAACCAGTGGTGTGTCAATTTATTTTACCTTTTCAAACAACCAGCTCTTGGTTTTATTGACTTTTTTCTACTGCTTTTTGACTCTCTATTTTATTGATTTACCCCCTGATCTTTATGATTTCCTTCATTCTTCTGACTTTAGGTATTGTTTGCTCTTTTATTTCTAGTTCATTAAGTTGTTGGGTTAAGAGGTTGATTTGATATTTTTCTTACTTTTTGTGGAAGGCCTAAACCGTGTGTTTTTGGCATCCCATAGATTTTGAATGTTTTTTTCTTCATTAACATGTGTCTCAAGGTATTTTTAATTTCTTTTTTGATTTCCTCATTTACTGATTGATTTTGTAGTAGCATGTTGTTTAGTCTCCATGTCATCAGTTTTTCTAATTTCTTTTCCTATGGTTGATTTCTAGTTTCATGCTATTGTGGTCTGTCACAAGAAATGTTTCTTTGAAAACTCCATCTCTTCCTTCTTTACTTTATCCCATCTTCTTGCTTGGAAAAAAAAGTCACAGTGCTGGTAAATGGTTTAAGCTTAAGAACAAAGTCCTAAAGGCATAAATGACTTAAGCTTAAGAACTGTTATGTGCCTAGAGGTCAGAGTAAGAGTTTAACCTTTTACCAGCTAAGTGGCTTTTAAAATAGTAAAAGAACTTATAAAATAGTAAACAAACCCTATATCTTTCACCCATAGCCCCTCCTCACTTGATCTCATCTAAAGAGCACAATAAAAGCAGTGTGGTTTCTTGAGGCAGTGCTGTTGGTCCCTGAGACCTTGAGTCCCCTGGTTCCCACCTTTACTTAAGATAAATGTCTCTGTGTCTTGTTTTATGTTAACTTTTTTCCTTAAGTTCCACAGCACCTGTTTTCTTCAGCCCCATCCTGCTGAGCTGGTCTTGGCAAGTGGTGTCCAACGTGGGGCAGTCTAACAGGCTAAATAACAGGCAGGCATGAAGAAAAAAAGGACCATGACCACAGTGGAATTTTTATTCACTGGAAGTGCTGTGGAGCCCTGAGAAGAAGGGAGGAATTTTGCATGGCCACGCTAAAGAAATCCTGTGGATACATTCCCTCTCTCAGGTGTTAACAGGTTAACATGGGAAATAAGGTAATTGCAGGAAACTATAGTCCTTACATTTGTTTGTTAGGACAGCTCTTTAAAAAAGGGGGTGCAAAAACAAATGAAAGTAAGCTTTTGGAAATTTTTCAGACTATTGAGAAACATTGTGATTGGTTTCTTACATTAGAAACATTATATTTAAAGATATGGGAAATGGTAGGAATGGAACTTAGGATATTGCATGATGAGGGTGTTCCAATTCCTGTGTCCATTTGGAGTACTTGGAGCTTAATTAAATTAGTTTTAGAACCTCTACAGACCATGGAGGACTTAGAGGAAGAAGAAGGGGAATTCAAACTTTTGTTGGAGGAACCTAAATATGCAGTCCCTGAACAAAATTATCATAGAGAATATTTGGATCCTAAGCTTTCAGCTCCAATTTTTGATTCTGGTATTTCTCAATTGCCTCCTATTAGGAGTAAGGTGACAAGGAGTTATTAAGCCTCTACTTCTAGGGTTGTAAAGAAAATGAGCACTATCCCTGAACAGCATCTATCATCCATTCAACAGGGAATTTTACAGGCTTAAAGGGAAGGTGATTTGGATGCCATACATTTAGACTTTCCATTAACTGTCAGGGAGACAGTGGATCCAGGCATTGATCCTGCCAACCCTGATGGAGTTTATGAGTTCATTCATGAGCCCTTTCCTTTTAAAATTCTTAAAGAATTAAAACAGGCCATTCAAAACTATGGTGTTAATTCTCCCTTTACAAAAGGAATCATGCAGGGAGTAGCTGAAGGTAATTGTATGATTTCTGCTGATTGGCATAACTTAAACCGTGTTGTGCTATCACTTAGTGAATATTTACAATTTAAGTCTTGGTGGCAAGATCATGCCCAAATTACTGCTAATCATAATCAGGCTTGAAATCTTCTGATTACAATGGAATAATTGTTAAGGATTGGTCATTGGAGTAATCCTCAAGATCAAATGAGAATTGAATGATTTGGGTATTGAACAGATTAGACAATGTTGTTTAATGGCATGGGATAAAATTTAATCTAAGGATCAAATAAATACTTCTTTTCAAAAGATCCTACAAGGCCCTAAGGAATCTTATACTGAATTTCTAGCTCACTTACAAGAGGAATTAAAATGACAAATTACTAACTCTGAGGTGTCTGATACTATTTTTCAATTGTTAGCATATGAAAATGCAAATGCTGATTGCAAAAAGGCAATAGGATTTTTAAAAGGAAAAGCTAACATTGCCAAATATATTAAAGCCTGTCAGGAATCCTTTAAGGCCTCAATGCTAGCACAAGCAGTGGCTAGTTTAAAGGTTAAAGACAAATTTTCAAAAAAATGTTTTAATTGTGGTAAGACAGGACATACTAAAAAACAATGTCGTGTTCCTCCACGAGGCTGACCTTTCTTTCACAGAGCTTTGGCACCTTCTAGTAACAATAATAAACAGCCCAGACTATGTCCAAGATGTAATAAAGGAAATCACTGGTCTGACCATTGCCAGTCCATCTTTCACAAAGATGGACTCCCCCTTGTCAGGAAACTACCCTTGTACTACTACTACTACAGGGCAAGCTTCCAGCCCCATCAACCAAGGAATATTTCCCTATTCAGAGCAAGAGTCAAACTCTCAACTAATGTGAGATTCCCAGGGACTATGCTCTGCATGAGTGTTCAACATCACAGTAGATATCCCTAGTTTACAGGATTTAATTATCCTTCCTAGTGAAACTCCTACTTCTATTACAACTAAATTGGAAAAACCATTATTGGCAGATACTGTAGGATTTGTAGTAGGAAGGGCAGGGCTAACAGAACAAGGAGTTTGAGTTCATACTGGGATATTGGATAATACAGGGGATGATAAAGTACAAGTGATGGTTTCCACTGTGATTCCTTGAAAATTGAAAAAGGGGATCAGATTGCTCAAATCTTAATTTTACCTAGAGCACAGTAGAAAAAAGAGAGGAATAATTTTAGACAGAAGGGATTCAATACCACAGGAGGGGCAGGAGTGTTTTTATCAGAAAAGGTCCCAGAGGAATGACCCACTTGTCAAGTTATCATAAATGGGAAGTCTTCTAGAGGATTGATTGATACTAGGGCTGATGTTTCAATCATTAGCCATTTACATTGGCCAGACACCTGGCCTCTTCAGCCAGCCGATATTGAAGTCACTGGGTTAGGAAAAGCAGAGGGTCTCAAAAAGAGTGCCCAATGGCTTAATTGTGAAGGACCAGATGGGCAGCCAGCTATATTGAAACCTTATGTTGCTCAACTCCATATCAATCTATGGGGGAGAGATTTATTACAACAGTGGCATGCAGAAATTTACATCCATATAGATCCATATAGTCATCAAAGCCAAAAAATGTTACAGAAAGAGGGTTACATTCCCAGACTGGGGTTAGGGTGACATTATCAGGGGAGAGTGGAACCTGTCAAATCTGAGATTAAAATGGACAAATCTGGTTTGGGACATCGGCCTTTTCATTAGTGGCCACTGCTTGTAAAAATAATTATGCTTTTCCTGAATCTATTCAATTAAAATAGACTACAGAAAAACCAGTTTGGGTTGAGCAGTGGCCTCTCCAGAAAAATTAAAGGTTTTAAATGATCTCATCCAAGAACGATTAGAGAAGGGCCATGTAGAAGAATCCTTTAGTCCTTGGAATTCGCCAGTGTTTGTTATACAGAAAAAAATCAGGAAAATGGAGATTGTTAACAGATTTAAGTGGAGCAAATGCTGTAATTCAGACTATGGGTGCCCTTCAACCAGGCCTCCCATCTCCTAGTATTATACCAGCTGACTGGCTGTTAATTATCCTGGACTTAAAAGACTGCTTTTTCACAATTCTTTACACCCAGGGAAAAATTTGCTTTTTCAGTGCCAGTGGTAAACAATATGGCCCCTAGAAAGTGTTATCAATGGAAGGTCCTGCCTCAAGGTATGTTAAATTTCCCTACCTTGTGTCAGTATTATGTGGCTTCAGTTGTTGAGCCAGTCTGAAGACAATTTCCTAAATGCTATATTGTTCATTATATGGATGATATACTTTGTGCTGCACCCTCTCGGGAGTGGCTGGCTGAGGTTTTTCAATGCTTGCAATCCTGTCTAAAAGGAGCAGGAATGATTATTGCTCCTGAAAATATTCAAATGAAAAGTCCATATCAATATCTGGGAACTGTAGTTAAACATACCACTGTTCATCTTCAAAAGGTAGAATTGAGAAGAGATCAAATTTCTACATTAAATGATTTACAAAAACTGTTAGGAGATATTAATTGGCTCTGACCTTGTTTGTCAAATCTTTTCTCCTTACTTAGGGGAGATTCTAAATTAAACAGCCCCCACTCTCTAACTGCAGAAGCAGAAGAGGAACTAAAAAAGATTGAAGGTAAAATACAAAACTTTCAACTAAGTTGGGTCAATCTAAAACAGCCCATTCAGTTAGTAATTATACCTTCTCCTCATTCTCCCATGGGAATATTGATGCAATTAGAAAACATTCTTGAGTGGCTTTTTCTTCCCAATAATGTCACAATGTCTTTGTCTTACCTGGACCTTATGGCACAACTTATTCTAAAAAGTCATACTCATTGTGTACAAATGTCTGGAAAATATTTGAATCATGTAATTGCTAGTTTAACTGTTAAGGAAATCCAAAATTGTTTTCAAAACCATATAGGTTGGCAAATTGCCTTTGCAGATTATGTAGGATCAATAGATAATCATTATCCAAAAAAACCTATTTTACAATTTATAAAGAAAACTCAATGGATTCTGCCAAAAAAGTTGAAAGATTCACCCATCATTGAAGCCCTGTGATCTTTACTGATGGGATTAGTAAAGGGAAGGCCAGATATGTGGCTAATCAATATAAAATTATAGAAACACATGGCCTTTCCACCCAACAGGCTGAAGTAACTGTTGTAATCCATGCCTTGAGGGATTATCCTGAGCCAATCAATATTCTTTCTAATTAGGCATATGTAGTTCATACTGCCAAAATGATTGAAACTGCTACCATTAAACAAAATCTACCTATCTTGTTATTTGACTTGTTTACAGAATTAAAAACTGTGTAAGGGAAAAAAGATATCCATTTTATATTACCCATATCAGAGCACATACTAACCTACCTGGGCCCCTAGTTGCAGGAAATAAAGAAATTAACCACTTGATGACACCTGTGTTACAAGAAGCTCAACATTTTCATGATTTAACACATGTTCGAGGCCTTAAAAAGAGATTTGGAACAACATGGGCTAAAGCTAAGACAATTGTCTGTCAATGTCCTCCATGTCAAATTATTAACAATCCTTCTCAATCTGAGCCTGGAGTTAACCCTATGGGACTTGTCCCAAATGCTCTCTGGCAAATGGATGTTACTCATTATTCATCTTTTAGAAAATTGTCATTTATTCATGTATGTATTGACACTTACTCTAAATTTATTTGAGCTACTGCTCAATCTGGTGAATCTGCTAAACATGTTATTCATCATTTATATGCCTATTTTGCAGATATGGGCCTGCCACAAGCAATTAAAACTGATAATGGCCCAGCTTATATCAGTTCTCAACTTAAAATATTCCTGGACACATGGCATATTGCTCACTCTACTGGTCTCCCTTACAACCCCCAAGGACAGGCTATTGTGCAATGAGCCAATTTATATGTAAAACAGGCTCTTCAAAAACAAAAAGGGGGAGACACAGAAATAGTTAATTCACAACAAACACTTGTAAATAAAACCTTACTCACTTTAAATTTTTAAAATTTGGCCTCTGATGAAAAAATGGCTGGAGAGACATTTTAATTCAGAACAAAATAAGATTAACTCTCCTCAAGCTGAACAGCCCTTGATTTGGTGGCAGGATCCATTAACAAACTTCTGATCTCTGGGAAAACTTATTACAGGAAAACCTGTCACGTGGGGTGGGGATATGCTTGTATTTCACCAGGTCATGGATTACAACCTGTTTGGATTCCATCAAGAAGAATCAAACCATATCATGAGCAAGCCCATGAAGCATCCCTCAACTCCAGACCCCAGAAGGAGGATGATAAGGCCTCATCTTTCCATTTGGGGTCAGATCAATCATCTATCCCAAGAAGATGAAAATCTACTAAGAAGAGAAGGAAAGCCTCTCACTCCAAATAATTTGGCCCTAGCTCTCTTTACTTTGGTTTCTATTGCAGTGAGTATTCTCACATTGGCATAGAAATCATTTTATTACTTGTATAGTAGAGGGATTAAAAACCTCATGAGTAAAGCCAGTTAAAAACTATCAGAGGTTTACTAGGGGAACAAGAGAGTCCATCAGCTTTCTTAGAAAGACTCAGAAAGGCATTAAGAAAACATACAAAGGAACCCAGAAACAATGGAGGACTGAATAATAAAGGATAAATTCATAGCTCAATTGGTGCCAGATATATGGAGCAAGTTCCAAAAATTGTCTTTTGGCCCTGTTCAGGACCTGGAGCACCTCCTCAGAGTAGCAACTCAAGTATGTTATAATCAGGGCCACGAAGAATGAAAGGAGAACAAGAAGAGAGACAGGGAAAAGGCTGAGGTGCTATAGGGAGTCAACCTGGGAGTTTCCAAGGTGAGAAGACTAGGGCAGAGACCTATGCACGGAGCCCATTTCCTCTGTGGAAAAGAGGGATCCTTTAAATGGGAATGCCCCTAGACACAGCTGTGCCCCATATGTTGGGGACATCACTGGAAGAGGGACTGCCCCCGAAGATGAAGGTCTCTGTGCTTGACCCCTCAGGCCCAGGATCAAGACTGGCAGGACATCTCCATAATGGCTCCTGTCCTTATCACTACTCAGGAGTCCTGGGTGACTCTAAATGTAGGAAGACAGCCTATTGACTTCCTCCTGAATACAGAGCCACTTTTCAGTCCTCCTCTCCAATCCTGGGCCCCTCCCTCATGAATCTACCACATTCATATTTCTGGCAAGCCAGTTATAAAATTCTTTACACAACCTTTGAGTTGTGACTGGGAATCCATTTTCTTTTCTCAATACCTTTCTGGTTGTTTCAGAGTCCAACTCCTCTTTTAGAAAGAGATTTTATGAGAAGTTAAAGCCTCAATGCACATGCAAATGGAGCCTAATCAAGGTTTATGCCTGCTTTCAATGGACTAGATTTAAAAGATGCCTTTATTCTGCATTTCCTTGACTAAGGCTTTGCATATACAAATTCTTAAAATATGGAAGGTAACTAACTGGCTAGAATTAATTTTAGGTTCAAGTAAACTGGGAAATATTCAGTATTAAATTAATATCTTAAATTAGAATTGAAGTTTGCTAATCTAATACATACATGCCATTACAGCTGTCAACATTAGGTGTAATATCTTATCGTAAGTAGGTTTAACAGAAGTGAAATGAGACACTGAGATATCAATTACTAAAAAACTAAATTTATTTAGAATGATTAATCAATATGATCAGTGCCACCCTGAGATGGTCTCTATAAGAAAAACATGTGTTTTTAGAAATTATAAAGGACAGTCCATGGTTACTTGAGAAAAGTAGAATGTGTGTGTTTTCAATATAGAAGGAATGAGGAAGGGAATTTCATCTTATTAAAGCAAAAGAAAGATTGTCTTCAGCTGATTGGTCTGGTTGGAAAATAAGGGACAGACTAATATGGATACAGAACGTGATACAATGTGTGTGGGAAGTGGACACTGAGAAGAGAATTTTGTGCATGGTGGGGACTGTTTAGAATATATTTGAGTAAGTTAACTTTAAAAGTAAGGTGGTGCCATAAATCAAACTGTTCACAAGGACATAAGGTAGCTTTCAATTACATGCTGACCAAGGCATACATATATTTCATAACCAGCCAGAGAAATCAGAAAGATCATATGAGTTACCTGTGCTATTATAAAATCTAAAATCTTGTATTCCTGATTGTTCTCAGAATGTGGCTAATTACCTGCTAGATCTTCAAAAGTAGATTCATGAGCTGTCCTGTCTAGCTCCAGCTTTTGGAGCTGCCCTGTGGAACCAGCTGACCTCCTTCTCCTGGTGAAAATATTTATTCACCATATTCATTGTGGTCCTGATCCTTTAATTATCATTAATTGTATTTCTTGCTTCATTACATCCTGATTAAAAGTTATCAATGTTCAAATGTTGATAGAAGGGTACCCAAAGCAATGTATCAAAGCCCACTTGACCCCAATGAGTGGAGGCCTAACTGCTTTCCCTAGTGATGCCCCTTTTCATCAGGAAGAAGTCAGAGTGGTCATCAGCCCTTTTCCTCACAGTTAGAGTCTCCAACTCGGAGGGAGGATTGAGGCAGAATATTAACTCAGTTAGTCAGTGTAGGGATATGGGCTTCATTCTTTGATGTGGCTATTGATTAACATTTGTAAACTGAAGGTCGCATGGCAACCCCAACTGCTATGAAGGTTGCGGGTATTGCTCCATGGATCCATCACATCAGAGTCAAGAAGGCTGCATCTACTGCTGACATGGACACAAGAGAGGCTGTATAGCACCTTGAGAATCCCCTCATGGTCAAGTTCCAGAGACTCCATTCACCATCGTCAGAGAACTCTAAGTCCTGCTCTGGCCACCCCGGAAGCTGGTCAGTCTACGGCAGAAGCCTGAGGAGTTCCACATGATACTTAACTTGGACTCATGTTCTGTCTATAGATGTAAGAAGTGAGTAATCCAAGAAGAAATGAAAAAGTTGCAAGATCTATTTTTGTCTCCCCACAAAAACAAAAAGGGGGAGAGGTCACAAGACATGTTTCTTTGAAAACTCCATCTCTTCCTTCTTTACTTTATCCCATCTTCTTGCTTGGAAAAAAAAGTCACAGTGCTGGTAAATGGTTTAAGCTTAAGAACAAAGTCCTAAAGGCATAAATGACTTAAGCTTAAGAACTGTTATGTGCCTAGAGGTCAGAGTAAGAGTTTAACCTTTTACCAGCTAAGTGGCTTTTAAAATAGTAAAAGAACTTATAAAATAGTAAACAAACCCTATATCCTTCACCCACAGCCCCTCCTCACTTGATCTCATCTAAAGAGCACAATAAAAGCAGTGTGGTTTCTTGAGGCAGTGCTGTTGGTCCCTGAGACCTTGAGTCCCCTGGTTCCCACCTTTACTTAAGATAAATGTCTCTGTGTCTTGTTTTATGTTAACTTTTTTCCTTAAGTTCCACAGCACCTGTTTTCTTCAGCCCCATCCTCTTGAGCTGGTCTTGGCAGTGGTCACAGAAGATACTTGAAATAATTTCTATATCCTTAATTTTGTCCAGGTTAGTTTTGTGCCCCAGTATGTGGTCAATCCTGGGAAGTGACTGTGATCAAGTATGTGTGGGTGCTGCCTTAAGCAGTTTTCAGTGGCAGCACAGGGTGGGTGTGTTCCCAGGGGAGTGAGAGTAACAACTTATGATTCTCAGTTGCAGTGCCCCTTTTTTTGCTGATCTCTGAGGTGACTGGGGCTGCGTGTGGAGTCTTTTCACAGACCTCTATTGGTGGCAGCCTATGCCTCTCTGTTTTCTTAGGTTATTTCTGTGTTTTATTGCCACTGCCTATAGATCATGCAAGAAGTGTTGCATTGTGCTTAGCACCCCACTGACCTTAGACCACACAAGTGGTGCCCAACCACCAATAGCCCACACAATGAACTCCCAATCTCCTATAACCTGGAAAAAGGCCCCTCTACCTACCTATAGCCTGGGTGAGAGAAGCCCCACTATCTGATAGCCCATGAATGTGCAGGCAGATTCCTATGGAGGTCTTCCCATCCTCCTGTCACCCTCCCCAACAATGGTGCCTTTCTTTTCATGCAGGAACAGACCTCCTCCTCGGTTCCCTTGGCTGTGGCCTTCTACTTCCCAGCCTATGGCACAGCACTCCTTAACCCCTCAGGCTGTCTCCACAAAACCAGCCTTAGTCCTCTTCCTGGAACTGACCTCTGCAGCTTGAGTCTCAGCACCCAGGCCCCACCTGAAAGTCTCAGGCTGTGTGGTCTGGGGCAGTTGTGCAGATAATTTGTGTGACTCTCACTCTGCCCTGTCTTCCTCAGTCTGGCTACTGCGCTTTTCTTAGAGACTTTGAGGTCCTTCCATCTTGGCTGAGCTTCATGTAGGTTAGGTGGTTTCCCAGGGTGTTTGTTCCTTTTCTCTTTCACAGCTCCCTCTCAGGAATCTAGCCCCATCCTGATTCATTTTCTTTCTCTCTCTTTTTTCTTTTATTCTGCCCAGTTATGTGGAGTGTTTCTTGCTCTTTTTGGAGGTTTAATTTCTTCTGCCAGCATTCAGTAGATGTTCTGTGTGAATCATTCTACATATAGCTGTGTCTTTTTTTTTTTTTTTTTGATATATTTGTGGGAGAAGGTGAACATGATGTCATACTCCACCATGTTGATCCCTTCTCCCATACATTTTTAAATGTACCTGTTAAACATCTGGTTGTCTTCCTGGGAAAAATGTCTATTCAGTTACTTTGCATATTTTTTAGTCAGTGCATGTTTTATTGCTGTTTTTATTGGATGGTATCCAAATTGCTTTTATATTTTGGATGCTAACTTTTTATTATATGTTTGGTTTGCAACTATTTCCTCTACTTCTATAGATTGTCTCTTCATTTTATTATTTTCCTGAGAGAAACTTTTTAGTCATTTATTTTTGCATTTGTTACTTATGATTTTGGTGTTAAATAAAGAAAAATCCTTGCAAAGCCCAATATCAAAAGGCTTTAGACTTGCCTTATGCTTAGATTTTTATGGCTAAAAATGTTATGTTTAAGTCTTTAATCTATTTTGAATTAGTTTTTGAGTGGTGTAAGATATGGGCTTAGTTTTCTTTTTCGGCATGTGATTATTCAGCTTTTCCAACAAAATTTATTGACTAGAATCTTCCTTCTCTCATGAGTTTTCTTAGCCTTTTTGTCAAATATTGGTTGGCCATACATATATGAGTATTTAGAAATTTAATAGCAAAATAAGTAAAAACAAATCATATTACAACACTAAAGAATTACAGACAATTTGTATAGTATTATAGTAAAGGCACTTGATTCATTTTACTTACTTCATGTTTGTCATCTTCCTATTTCCTATATATACATTTATGAAAAAAAGAATAAAAGACCATGTAGGGTTTTTTTTTTTTTTTTTGTATTTTTTAAGGGCTGCACCCATGGTATATGAAACTTCCCATGCTAGGGTTGAATTAGAGCTATAGCTGTCTGCCTATGCCACAGCCACAGCAATGCCATATCTGAGCTGCATCTGTGACCTACACCACAGCTCATGGCAATGCTAGATCCTCAAACTCAAATCCTCTGGGCACTAGTCAGTTTAATTAACATTGAGCCACAGTAGGAACTCCCAGCAATGTAAAGTATTGTGATGAAGTATACTTCTTTTTCATTTGAAAAAAATGAAGAAAGTGTATTTTAATTCTTAAGTTATAGGCACTGCTCTATTTTGTGAACAACAATAAATATTCTATGTTTAAATGTAAACTGCAATTTAATTTACTGTGTATCCAATAATCACAAGGTATGGCAATAAGAGGTTAATATATAGCCACAATTTTTTTGGCAATGATCTCTGATCACTTCATTCTTTACTTATTTTCAGCATCAGGGGCTCCTGCTTTTACTCTAAGGTACATTATTTTACCCTCGTCTTGTATCTTTCAGGTCTAGAAATAGGTGTTTATCTGATGCTAATAGTTTTTTGTGCTTAGAATACAATAACTATATTTGTAGTTTATGTTGGTAATATTAAAATGAAAAAATAGAAATATTATTTTTAGTTTTCCTTTCTTTTTTCTTTCTCTCATTCCTTCTTTACCTCTCTTACCTAATTCATAGACTGAATGAGTTAAATATCTTTTAAAACAAATTATAAATTACATTATAAAAACTCCTACTTATAATGTGTAAAATTAGACATAATAGGTAAATCACCACTTGTTTACTTTTAAACCAGAATGACATTTTGGTGTTAATACTATACTAACTCAGTAACGATCTCCCCAAATTTATGAGGAAATTGCTGACTATATGTGGTTTCCATATTTAGTAAAAATGAATATTAATATGTAAAAGGATGAATTCCTAATATGGAAGAGTGAACTTGAAATCCTCTATAAAATATCACTCATATAAAAGACAAACATTTATAGTGATAAATTTAGAGCTCAATTCAAATTTCTAATGCCATGTATAGAAAAGGAGTAGATAATTCAACACCACTTTGTAAGGAGAAATAAATATTTTTTAACATGCTTATGTTATTTTTTGGGGTAAATAATTTAACTGTGTAATAATTATACACATTTTATTTTAAAATGTGTTCCAGATATAGAGGAAATTAGGAAAAAGCCTACTTTTTGGTATAAAATAAATGCTTATTGAAAAATTCATGTAATTAAACTCATAAAAGTCATTCTAAATTCATAACCACAAGTAGTTAAGAAATGCTAACATCAAATTTATGTTCATTTTAGTCAAGGTGTATTGCTACATTGTATTGTTTTTCTTTACCAGTAACAGAGAACCAATGTTTGGATTTAATTTTGTTTAAGTATATTAAAAATTATTTCTTAACAAAAATATAATCAACAATTAATTCATTTCATTAGCACTAAGGAAAATTTCTAAGATTATAATAAGTAACCAAGTATTGTATATATAAAATTAGGTATAAAAAATTCAATTCAAAAAATATATTTAAAACAGATCTCAGACTATATATATTTAAATATTTCAATGCTCCAAATTTAAGAAGAAACTGGATGAAAAGTTGCAATATTTATGACAAAAGATTAACTTTCCTCATATTAAGCTCCTCTAGTGTAACACTTCAAGTCCTCCTCTCTCTCCCAGGTCTTAGCCAGGTGTTCCACCCAGGCAATACTGTAATAACTGTGGTTTGTTGCTTGCTCCTGATTTTATGTAGATAGATCCTTACTAAGGCTTAGATCATATACTTTTTGCTTCCAAACCTGAGGCTTCTATGTTGAACACAGGGCTTGAAACATCTCAGCGTATATGCATGAGTAACAAATATGGGGGGGGGGTCAGTTAAAATCTAGGAGCACAAATTTGTTTTTTTTTTATCTTTTTGTCTTTCAAGGGCCATGCCCACAGCATATGGAGATTCCCAGGCTGGGGGTCTAATAGGAGCTATAGCAGCTGGCTATGCCAGAGCCACAGCAACACAGAATCTGAACCACATCTGTGACATACAGCACAGCTCACTGTAACACCAGATCCTTAACCCACTGAGTGAGGCCAGGGATCAAACTTGCAAACTCGTGGCTCCTTGTCAGATTCGTTAACCATTGAGCCATGACAAGAATTCCACAAATGTTTGACTAAGGATATTTAGGATCCAGCATGTAAGTTCTTACCCCTTACACTCTCATATAGTAATGGCTGAGAAGCATCCATTGTAATGCTCCTCAGAAGTCATGGGCTCAAGCAGCCAGTAATGTTAATATCAAGTGATAATGCTCATGGCATTGGCCTTCCTTTTTCCTTTCTTTGCCTGCTTGTTCTTTACTCCCACTTTTCTTATTACACATTTCCTAAAGAAAGAATATCACATAGCGCTTTGGCTCTGCTTTCTGAGAATTCACTCTAAAAAAACATAAAATACTGTTACTAGTTAAAAAGACTAGAGAGAAATTCCATAATATAAAAACAAGCAAATAATGTGAAACATAATTCATAAACCAAGAAAATATGCAAGAAAATGAAAAAGACTTTGCTACTTATGAAACACAAAGTAAAACATGATCTCCCCAGATTAGCTAAGTTTTTATAATAATAACATCAAACATTGATATTTTGAGGGAGAAATCATACATTGTTGAATAAAATGGAAGTTGTTAATTCTCTCTTCAAAAAAAAAAATAAATGTTTAGTAATTGATTACTATAGCATATATGTTTTTATTGGTGCTTTTTAGATATTAAATCATGTAATTCTTAAACCAAATTTACTATGCTTATTATTGTTTTCATTTTTTAGATAAAAAGCAGAGAACTAGGGGTAAACATGGAATTCAAACTCAGATCCCTCACTCCAGAAGACTTGTTCTTTACTGTTCACTTTCCTACACATTATTGATTGCAGATATGATGGTAAGTTGTAGACATATACTTCCCATTTCAGGGTATCTTCCTGGTGTTAACCCCAGGCTTTATATACCTTATTTTTTAACTTATTTATTTTTTGTTATTTATTTATTATTTTCCCAATACATTATTTTTTTCTACTGTACATGCATGTATACATGCTTTTTTCTCACATTATCATACTCCATCATAAGTGTCTAGATACAGTTCTCAGTCCTACACAGCAGGATCTCAATGCTTAACCATTCCAAAGGCAATAGTCTGCATCTATTAACCCAAAGCATCCCATCCATCCTACTCCCTTTCCCTCCCCCTCTCCCTCCCCCTCCCCATTGGCAACCACAGGTCTGTTCTCCAAGTCCATGATTTTCTTTTCTGAGGAAACGTTTATTTGCACCATATATTAGATTCCAGTTATAACTGATATAATATGGTATTTGTCTTTCTCTTTCTGACTTACTTCACTCAGTATGCTGCAAATGGCATTATAAATAAACTTAAATATAAGACAAGACACCATCAAACTCCTGGAATAGAACATAGGCAAAACATTCTCTGACATCAACCTTACAAATATTTTTTCAGGTCAGTCTCCCAAAGCAGCACTAATAAAAACAAAAATAAATGTGTGACCTAAAAAAACTGACAAGATTTGCACAGCAAAGGAAACCAAAAAGAAAACAAAAAGACAACATACAGAATGGGAAAAAATAGTTTCAAATGATTCAACTGACAAGGGCTTAATCTCTAAAGTATTCATACAACTTATACAACTCAACCACCAAAAGCCAACAACCCAATGGCAAAATGTCTTTATATACTTTAGATTACTGAGGCAAACTTCCCAAACTCAAAGTTCTCAAGCATCCGGCTTACAAACAGATGATTAAACATTTTATTTTTTTTGGCTATGGACCCTTTTGGCAGTCTGGTGAAACCAATATATGCCTTCTGAAAATAATACTTTTAAGTTAATAAAATAAAACACTGAATTAATGAAATAATTTTATTTAAATATAGTTTACAAATTATTGAAATAAATTTGTGGCAGAAATGTATACAATTCTTCAGCAGCATCTTGTGGTGTTCTAATAAATAATTTCAAAGTAAACATAACACACAATAAATATAAATTATATTTCCAGATGTCACTATAGGAATTTATGAGCCCTGAATTAGAATTTCTGCCAAAGTTTTCAAAAGCTGCACTTTTAAGACAATGGATGGTTTTATTAGAGTTAGGAATTTCCTTTCCCCAGGTTTGTCTCAGGTAACATTCCAGCAAGTAAGGCTCTGGTTATGTAATTATACTAAGGGTGAGCCCTATTAGGAATAACAAGGTGTTCTATGATATTTCAAATTTGTTCCTTTACTACTCCATGTTGCAGAAATGAACACATTTTTCTCCAATATTTACTGTTAGAATCTGGTCAAGTTCCTGAAGATAAAACTCACAAAATATTGGTGTCTCATTATAACTGGGTGCCCCTGGAATTATAAAAATATATATTTTATTAAAGTATAGTTGATTTACAATGGTGTGCCAATTTCTGACGTAAAGGAAAGTAATATATATATATTACTTATTTAACATATATATATTATTTTTAATATCTCTCCCAGGAGATTGGCATAGTTCCCCATGTTGTACAGTTGGATATTGTAGTTAATTATTTTTAAATGTAATATTGTGCAACTACTAACCCAGAATCCTCTTCCATTCTACTCCTTTTCCCTTCTCCTTTGACACCACAAGAATATTCTTTATGTACCAAATCCTGTTTCCATTTCCATTTTTGTTCCAAATGAACACAAATCCTGTTCATTTGTGCCCTATTTTATATTCCAAATGCAAGTGATATCATAAGGTATTTATATTTCTCTGTCTGGATTACTTCACTTAGTATGATAATTTCTAGATCCATCCATGTTGCTGAAAATGGCATTATTCCATTCTTCTTATGACTAATGTTTCATTGTACATATGTACTACCATTCATCCCATCAATGGACATTTAGGTTTTTTCCATGTTTTTGTTACTGTAAATAGTGCTACTATGAACATAAGTGTGAATGTATCTTTTTGAATTATGATCTTGTCCCAATATGTGCCCAGGAATGGGATTAGTGGATCATATGGTAATTTTATTTTCAGTTTTCTGAGAAACTTCATACTGTTTTCCATAGTGAGTGTATTAACACACATTCCCACCAACAGTGTAGGAGGATTTCTCTTTCTCCACACCCTCTCCAACATTTATTATTTGTAGACTTTTTTGGTGATGACCATGCTGACAAGTGTGAGGTGATACCTCACTATAGTTTTGACTTGCATTTCTCTAGTAATTAGTAATGTTGAGCCTCTTTTCATGTGACTACTGTCCATCTGTCTGTCTTCTTTGGAGAAATGTCTATTTAAGCCTTCTGCTCATTTATTGATTGGGGTCATCAATTTTTTTTTTGTTGGTGGATTGTATGAGTTGTTTGTATATTTTGGAGATTAAACCATTGTCAGTCATATTGTTTGCACAATTTTCTCCCATTCTCTAGGTAGACTTTTAGTTTTCTAAATGATTTACTTTGCTGTGCAAAAGACTGCCAGTTTGATTAGGCCTCATTGGTTTTTTGTTGTTGTTGTTTGTTTTGTTTTTATTTCTATTGTCCTAGGAGACTGATCTAAGAAAATATTTTTATGGTTTATGTCAGAGAATATTTTGCCTATGTTCTCTTCCAGGAGTTTTATGTTATCTTGTCTTATGTTTAAGTATTTAAGCAATTTTGATTTTATTTTTGTGCATGATGAGAGAGTATGTTCTAATTTAATTTATTTATATATTGCTATCCAGTTTTCCCAGCACCACTTGCTGAAGAGACTGTTTTTTTCCCATGTTATAATCTTGCCCCCTTTGTTGATGATTAATTTACTGTAGGTGTCTGAGTTGATTTGGGATTGCCCATTCTGTTCTATTGATCAGTACGACTGTTTTTGTACAAATACCACACTATTTAGATAACCCTATCTTTGGAGTATTATCTGAATTATGAGGGAGTTTTGTCACCTCCCTAGGAATTTCTAACAAAACTGTTCACATTGAGCCTCCAGCAATTAAGTTACTATATATATTTGCTTTTTAGGGCCACATCCACTGCATATGGAGATTCCCAGGCTAGGGGTCAAATCGGAGCTGTAGCTGCTGGCCTATACCACAGCCACAGCAACACATGATCTAAGCAGTTTCTGTGACCTACACCACAGCTCACAGCAATGCTGAATCCATAACCCACTTAGCAAGGCCAGGGATGAAACCTGCATCCTTATGGATGCCAGTCAGATTTGTTGACTACTGAGCCAAGACAGGAACTCCTAAATTACACTTTAAATTACAGGTTTCCTCTACCTCAGCACTGGTTTCCACAGCACTTTCTACTCTTCAGCCTCTTTTCCAGAAAGCCATGACTCCCTGTATTTACCTTTCTTTCTCCCCACTCTTGGAAGTAACCATTTTCCCAGTCTTCTCCCTTAAGGATTAGAGAACAATTACTGAATTTTTAGTCTGCTCAGAATTTTGCTTGTTGTTAGGACAGAATGGAGACATCTGAGCTACTTATATGTGGAACTGGAAACTGGAATTCCTATTATTTGTTATTTTGGAAAAATAAATGAAACAGTATATACTTTAATTAAGCTAAACTAAGTTAAATTTATGCAAGAGGAATTCCCATTGTGGATCAGCAGAAATGAATCTGACTAGCCTCCATAAGGATGCAGGTTTGATCCCTGGCCTTGATAAGTGGTTTAAGGATCTGGCATTGCTGTGAGCTGTAGTGTGGGTTACAGACACAGCTCAGATCTGGCATTGCTGTGGCATAGGCTGGAAGCTATATATACAATTTAACCCCTAGCATGGGAGCCTCCATATGCCATGGGCACAGCCCTTAAAAAAAAAGACAAAAATATTTATGCAGGATAACTTGATTTTTAGATTTTAAATTCAGGACCCTTGATTAAAAATTTACAACATAATATTTATTCATCAAAATCATGTTTATATGTGACAAGGTTGTAAGTAGATA
Organism: Sus scrofa; assembly: GCF_054392235.1. Taxonomy (NCBI): domain Eukaryota; kingdom Metazoa; phylum Chordata; class Mammalia; order Artiodactyla; family Suidae; genus Sus; species Sus scrofa. Next base: position 42,781,096 of record NC_139393.1, read on the forward strand.
ACTAGACTTTTCAAAATTATAAAATATGTACCAAGCATTGTCAGAGATCCTATATTTAAATGGCAGAGAATGGATAGTGTGTCATTATTCCAATTATTGCAAAATGTAATTAAAATTTCAATAAATTAATGTTTTTCTTCACTAGAATCAAATGGATCTTACTTTGCTTTAGTCATTCTTTTAATTTAGTCACATTTTATATAATCAATATTTTTCACAAGCTTTATTTACTATCTTAGATCAAATTAAAAAAAAAATCTTCAGCTCCACCCATAAAATTTAAATTTGACCACATTTCTCCCATGCTTAACTCTTTCAGTAACTACCCATTATATATGAGATTGGTGACTTTTTCTTTAAAGAGTCAGATAATAAATATTCTAGGCTTTGTTGACCATATTATCTCTGTCACAACTGTGTAACATAAATGTAATTACAGCCAATTTATGGCTTTATTCCAATAAATCTTTATTTACAAAAAGATGGCAGGACTGGTTTGACAACCTCTAATATGTAAGGAAAATCCAGTTTTAACATTATTTTATCAAGCACTTCAATACCTACCCAACCTATATATTCATTCACATTGACTACTAGCCTCTGACTCTCACTTTGTAGCCTAGACATTCTAAATAGCTTATATTTTCTTAGAGATACAGTTATGAAGGATTCATCATAGAAATCCCTTAGTTTAATGGTATATAGGAGTTTGTTGCAACAAAGGGCAGGTAGCAGGAGCAAAAGAGATCTGGGCTTACTGAAATCATTTCTTTGATATGCATCTCAGGTATTGGGGCCAGTATCCAGAGTTTTCATTTCCTTCAGGGTTAAAGGCTCATCTTGAAGATGGCTGCATTTGCAGATGACTGTGAAATACCACCTCAAAGAGGAAGGAGAAAATAATAGCTTTGTATATGGTAAAGGTGAGAGGGAGGAACACACAGCCATGCACATATTTTACAAAAGTTTGCTGCTGTTCTCATGAAATTTACTACTAGCCACAAGGAGCATACATCACCTTGAAGGATTTTAGTGTTTTTCTAGATATGAGTAGATGCAAGAATTGGGCATATAAAATCTTCTAAAAATGTCTATCTGAAGAATTTTTCTTCCAGTTTTCCCAGAGTACAGAGTGCCTCATTCCTGATCTCCACACAGAGTTTCACTCAGGGAATGCTATGGTTCAGCAGCTGCCATGGCTCATTATTTAATCCATGTAGAGGATGATGGCAAGGGCCAAACTTCAGCTCACAGTAACTATGACCCCCAAATCCCTCCTTCCCAGAAATATTCCCACCTATGAAACTGTATGCCCCTTATAACCAGCATGCCAAAGAAATGCAGCACACCTACTCACCTCTCTACCCACCTTTCATTCAGAGGTGTTATTTCTCACTTAAATAAATCCCACTTTAGTTTCTCAATTTCCATTTCATTTCTGAATTCCTTCTCTGACAAGAACCTTCCCTTCAGGGAAAGGATGACTTGGTTATCAGATTGATTATGTTCAAATCATCCTTAGATTACTTAATAAATGCTCCAAAGTACATGATTATTCGTGCTGGCTATTCATATATGCAGTAAAAAAAAGCTTTAAAGTGCTTCCTTTAGGTGAAAAAGTAAATGTTTTCAATGTAAGAAGAAAATAAGAAAAGAAATTTGCTGAAGTTGCTGAGAATCTTTATCTGTGAAACTGTATTGAAGAATGTTGGAGGCCAGCTCCGGCGGCCAGGGCATGTACACTTTCCCAAAGAAGGTGGGTGGACATCAGCTTTTGCATCAGAGACAGCCACTTTGTCCCTTCTTTTAGGGTGCTGGACTGCTCAAACTTTATTGGCAACAGTGGTTGATTATATAGACAGTTTTTCACTTCAGATTACATTGAGTGTTAAAAGTACATTGATTAACCATTACATGGTATAGCAGCTATGCATCCTGTTTTAAGATCTCTATCTTAACTAAACTTAGTGAGTATTTTGAAGAGGCCATAAAACACAAGAATTTGGCATTTACAAACTTTTTTGTAGACTGGTGCTTATCTTCAAAGTGTTATGGCAGGGAGACAGTGTAAGTAAATATAAACCAACTTAAACTAGCTATCACTAAAAAGCTTTTAAAATCAAAAACAAAACTCACAGCTAGGTTTTTTGGATAAGATATGGCTAACTTCTATGGACCTCATTAAAATCCTAACTCTAAAGTTTACTGTATAACTAATTAATAGATAAACACTATGTTTTAACTAAGTTGGATTTAAATAGGGGAAAGTCTTTCAGGATGAAATTCTTATTATATTATTGTTGTAACTTTGTTAAATCACAAATCACCACAGGAAAATAAGAATGGGAAATAAGAATAATAAGTAAATAATCAGGAAAGACTGAGGAAAACCGAATAACAAATAAAACAACAGGAAAGACTAGGTTACACAAGAAACAATCCATGTTCTCCAGTGCAAACATGGAAATTGTTTTCCCAGGAAAGCCCCAATTTTTCCCCATCAGCATCAAAGTGAGAGCTGTGTAACCTGAGGCCTTCCCTCGGCTTGTACCATGCAGGCAGGCTTTTATCCTGACCAGAGGCCCACCTTCAGCATGCACCATTCAGGTGAGCTTTTTTCCTGACCAAAAGCCCACCTTTGGCTTGTACCCTTCAGGTGAGCTCCCTTCCTTGGTTAGGAACTTGCCTTCAGGTTTTTCTGCTATCAGACAAGGTCCTTTTTTTGAGTCCCTACATTTTCTCAGCTCCCCACAGAAGAAAAAAAATTGTGCCAGTTTTCCTGTTGCAAGTCAAACTTCAAAAGTCATGGCCACAGTGCATAAGTGCTTGGTTAAGATGGAAAAGATATTAAATGTATACAATAAGATATTTTTAGAGAGAGAAACTGTATTCATATAACTTTTAATAGAATGTATTATTATTGTTCTATTTTATTTTTAGTTAATTTTGTTAATCTCTGACTGCATAATTTAAAATTAAGCTTGATTATATGTAAGTCTGAATAGGAAAAAATAGTATATATTGCATTTGGTACTATCAATTATTTCAGGCATCCACTGGGAATCTTGGAATGTATTCCCTGTGGATAATGGGGGATTATGGTAGTAGCAAGTAGACCGAAGACCATATGGCCCAGAAAACCTAAAATATTTCCTATCTGACTCGTCACAAAGTTTGGTGACTCCTTTCTTAGGTGAATAAAAATAGCCACACACTCAAAATATCTAGTTTGATATATGCACTTTGATAAGTTCCACATCCTCTTTTATTTTTTTCTTTTTTGTTCACACTCCAGCATATGGAATTTCCTGAGTGATGGATAGAATCTGAGCCAGAGCTATGGCAACACCAAATCCTTAACATTCTGTATCACAGCAGAAACTCCTCATTTGACTTCTGAAGCAATTGTGTTTAGTGTTGTTGAATGTCAAATTTGGAATTCCTACTTAATCTATTAAAAATTTCCAGAAAATAATTTTTAATATTGCCCTTCATGTATATGTATTTATATCCAAATCTTGTCCTTTATGTTCTCTCTCCTTTCTTTGAATGTGGTTAATTTCTAAGTTTATTCCTTGTAAATTAGCCTTCATATGTTATAAACACTTTTATCCAGAAAACCTAAATTTATGATAGCCAATATCTTAAATATAAAATTATAAGATTTTGATTTCAATAATATTAATTTTATGTTGCTTTTGATGTGTACTTAGGGATGAAATAATTGTTCCCATTTTACCCATTAGATAAGGCTTATGTTATTCAAATCTTTGGGCCAGGACTTGTGTGCATTTTAAAATTGTTTAATATCTGGTGCTGAAAAGATTATTTTCCATGACACTTTTTCCTTAAATAAGATTTGGCTTGTTGGGTCAAGGAGATTAATACTGAGCTCTGTGTGAAAGGTCTATATTAAAGGAATTTCAAAGGGCAGGCAGCAGAATGAAGTTCTGGTTACCTGTTACTTTCAGAGTTCTAGCAAGAGATAAGGGGAAAGATACTAATAGATACCCAAATCACAGCAGTAGAAGAAAATCTGACCACAAGTATAAGTGCCAGATATAGGACACAGATATCTGAAATTAAAAGATCAAGTTGTATTTTATGTCAGAATTCAATCATAATATGGAAGAAAATGGCACTGGGCTTTTTACCAGGTGGATATTTGGGACATGGAATAAATTGGGAATCTATATGGGAAATGAGTGAGAGACAAGGACTTAATTACCAATAATTTGGAACCATTTGCTGGTACAATGTCAGAGTAGTAGCAACTGAAATATTTAATGAATAACTAATAATCTATTTCTTTGTTTTATTTTATTTTTTTCAGATTGGCCAGTGAATCTGGGAAAAGGTGAAAAACATTAGGTGCTATTAAATAATCCAAATTCAACATTAACATCACAAAGGGCCACAAAGCTAAAGAAAACCATCACCAATAATTGTACTTGTCAAGTGTTTCTGCATTATTTCTCTTGAATCTTGCCCACATGCAGCAAGAATTTGGAGGTACAAGTAGTTTGGAAGTGCTACAGCTGTGCCAGGATAGATCCAGTGGAGGCAGGTGATCTGGCATTTTACAAATCTATTAAAAAATTTTTCAGAGAAAGAGACAACTCTTACATGTGAAGGTTAAAAAAGAGTCCAGATCACTTTATAATTGCTTTACTCCCCACACTATGGATATTATTTTGATGGGGAACAGGTTATACAGAGGTGGGGTGAGGAATAACCAAAATTCTTTCCACAATAAGGAGTGAGCAGCACAGGTTTGGGAAAGGACACTACAATGAAACATGGTCAGAGGCTTTTGGGTTTAATCTTCTTGAAGGGGACTTGAAGCCTATAACCCCCCACCTCTTTTTCTTAAGGGCCAAGTCTTTGGCCCCTTTGAATACCCTGCTCATATATAACAGCCTGCTTATTTCCCTTTATGACATAGGGAAACCCAGATTATAAGGGAAAGGGGCTGACAAAAACTTTAGCTGCTTCCTGCTGAATGGGGGCACGGTAGGGCTCTGGACTCCCTATTACTGCTCTCTGTCAGGGCATTCCTGAAGAGGGAGGTGTGGATCCATGGGACAGCTTGTTCAAGTGTTGTCCAGATGTTGACTAGTTGATATTCCCAATGAATTATCTTTTGGAGACTTGTTTGTTGTATTCTAGAAGAAACAATCAATAAACAGATTAAAAGTCAAGGCCAAAAATCAGTAAGGGAATTATTGTAAAGTAGTGAAGCCACTTAATGCAGTTATATATTTAATATAAGAAATATATTATTAGAAATAATTGGAGAAGTGACAGTTTGCATATTAATAGACAAAATAAATCTCATTTTTTTAATAGGCCTGAGAAGCAATTTTAACCTGGCACCTTTGGGAGATTTGTAGCCAGGTAATTTGTTGTCTAGTTTTATCTAGGTGGATGTCACCATTTAATGTGGTATTAACATACAACAGAAGCTATTAGTATTATATGTTTTTATTTTTCCATTGTTACAAGAGGAGACCTTGAAAATGTAAGGTCACAGCTCTCAGTTGCCAGCTGATGTTGCTTTGAAAATGGCTGGTGAGATCTAGTGTGTATAAATATTAAGTTATTAATATAAACATTTGTCTAAAATTACTCCCCAAATATTATCTGGTATAACCTTAGATGTCTGAACCACAGATACTCAATTACGTCTTTTAATTTTGCTTTTATCCTAAATGGCTAAAGGAGATATCACTGTTAGTGATCTTAAGGTTTTCCTAGGTATGAAATGCAAGAATTTGGACTCATAAAAATCTTTACCTGAAAATATCTATCTGGAGGCCTGTTTTGTCAGTTTCTTCCAGAGAACAGAAAGCCTCCTTCCTGATCTCCACCCTGAATTCCCATGAGCAAACCTGGGTGGTATGAAAGCAGCTGAGGAAAATCACCAGATCAGGCCCCATGGTGGCAGAGGCCCTGCAGCCTGGTGAGTGAGGCAGATATGGCAATGGCAGCTGCATAAGAAAATCTCAAAGAAATCCCAGAGGGATTGTCAGTGAAAGTCACACTAGTAAAATTCAGTAGAGGTCCCATACTCTCCCCTTCACTTGCCTCCTGTATTGCAAGCCATAGATGGAGTACAGATCCCTCTAGAACCAGGGATTCCTCCCTTTATCTGAGTCACAGGCATCATTAATGTCAAGTCTGGTAACAGAGGATGGTTTAAAATTTCAAGTCCCTCTGCATTATTTCTTGATCCTTGGCCACACACAACAAAGATTGGAAGTTCAGGTGGTATGGCATTTTAAAAATTTATTAAAACTAAAGTGCATTTTCAGAGAGAGAGAGAGCTCACACATGGGCAGGTTATAATAGGGCCTGACTCATTTTACAGTTGTTTTTATAATCCCACAATGTGGTCTTTAGTGGAGACCCAATATCTCCTACCCTAGCCCCCTTTGTCATGCATAATGGCTGAGTGTTTTTTGATCTCTGTATAGGGCATATTTGATCCTTCTGACTGGTTTCAGGCAGGATACCTTATTTGCATGGGGAACAAGTTACATAGAGGTGGGGTGAGGAATGGGTTACATTCCTTCCCTATGAGTCTGTTCAAGGTGGGGAAGGGGCATTACAATGAGACATAGAGGCATAGAGGTTTTAATCTCCTTGAAAGGGACTTGAAGCCTATAACAGGTTCACTGAAATCATTCCTTTGATAGGTACCTCAGTTATGAGGGGCAAGTATCCCAAATTTTATCATCCTGAGTTTTCTCAGGTTTTACTATTTTGGTGATGGCTATACTTTCTGATGGTTTGATGGTAGGCATTAAGTTTCCATCCTGATTTCCTTCAGAACTCACTATAGTGGTTGGCTTTAGTGGCTTGATGGCTAAAATGTCCTTTGTTTACTGACATGGCAGGTAGCATTCTTAGTTTGCATTAATAATACGTATTACTAATTTAGTTATGTATTAATAATATGTATTACTAATAGAGTATATATACGTAAAATATATGTATGTATTGTTGGAAGGAAATTACCCTGAGATATCTGGCCTGCTTAGAACAATAGTTAAGGACAATTAATAAAGCTAATTAATATTAAGGACCTCATTCCTTTGGCTCAACCCCTCACTGGGGATCTTAAAGCATTTCTACAAAGATAGATAAATGACTGGGGAATGCTTCACCCTGCCTAGTATTATAAGACAAGACATATTAATCTGCCTCTAGGCAGTATTAATTAAACATACTAAAGAAAATAAAATGGGTTACATGAGCCCACACAGTATGAAATAAAAATTGGGAACTAATATTTGGGGGCTAATAAAAATAATGTGTTTTGTATACATTCTTTTTTCTCAGTGCTATAATGGAAAAAAATAAAAATCATTACATAAAAAAAAATGTTTTGGTTTTGGGTTTTTTTGGCTCTGCGTTTAACTTATGCCCTCAGAGAGAGGGCTTTTGTTGAATGCCTTGTGTGAATTTTGTAGCCATGATAAATTGAAACCCAAAGTTCTTGATTTTCTGCTTATTTGGAAATCTTCTCACTGATATAAATAACAAATTGTATGAATCAATCTTTTAACATCATTTAGGAGGTAGATTAGTTCTTTGGGGCATTAAAGACAACTGTATTTTTCTTTCAAATCTTTACAAATCAGATATGCACCCTACAAGGATCTGAGATGGAGGTTAGTTAAATTAATCAGGTAGAGCCTGAAACCAAAGGGGGGAAAAAAAAGGAGAAAGGCCTTTCTAAACTCAAACTTGTGGAAAGTTTCCCTCACCCAAAATCTAATTCTAAAGAATTATGAAGAGCATATACAAATCTTAAAGGTGTTTTCCACAAATGTAAAATCTAATAATCTGAGCATGTAAATTTAATTTATTACAGCTCTAATTTATAGGCCAGTAAGTTCATATTTGACTCATAACTCAGTGTTAAAACAAAGTCATGAGATTTCTAATAATGTCTTGACTTCTTGATAATATTATCAAAATTAGATGATAAAAGAGCTCTATTTAATTGACTGAAAAGTAAGTACTTACAGGGAGTGTACTTACCACTGTGGTACATTTGGTTAAGAATCTTACTGCAGTGGTTCAGTTAACTGTGGAGTCACAGGTTCAATTCCAAGCCCGGTACAGTGGGTTGAAGGATCTGGTGTTGCCACAGCTGTGGCATAGCTTCCGGGTGCAACTTGGATTCAGTCCCTGGCCCAGAAATGTCTATATGCTGAGGGTACAGTTATTGAAAAAAAGTGTTTACAAATTAAATATTTCTCTATATAAAAGAAACTGGCCAGAATGAATTTTAGATTCATGTGATCTAGGAAACATTCAGTATTAAAATCATATCTGAAAACTAGCCTATGCTTGTTTAATCAATACAGACATGTCTTACTTTTATTGTGCCAAGGTTTATTGGGGGTCAATACATTTACATTACTTCTGTTGCAGAATTTTTCAGCATGAAAAAATAAAGTGGTGTGATGATATTTTCATAAGTTATAAAATAAAGGCAAGTGAGACAATAGTTTTCAGATAAACACTTCAGAATCATTATGTTTTGGAGATGTCTGTCTAAAATAGTTTCTACAAATTTTTCTGTAACAAAATTTAGAGTTTTGTTAAACTAAGTCAAATGATAGAAATCACTGAATATACAGATTATTTCAAATAAGATAAAATACTGGAACACTAATTGCTAAACAAGTCTAAGTTTTAACTTCACCTACTTGGTTTTTTTTCAAGAAGAAATCTAAAGCTGTTGGATCTACTAGACATACTTTCGTACCACATTAAGGAAAAAATATTGACTATGAGAAATTATGCATTTCTAGAGGTTATAGAATATGCTCATAAATTTGCCAATCAAGAAACACTACTAAGTTCATAGTTGCTTAATCCTTAGTTTTCACAAGAAATTAATGTTTGTAAGAGGTGAGATTTTGAATTAAACTATGTAATTAAATATGTAATATGTAATTAAAACTACCAGAAATAAAAGGGAAAATTTTGAGTATGGGAAGAAAGAGGATGTGTGTTTTCAGCAAAAAAAAAAAAAAAAAAAAAGTGAGAAATGGAAATTCATTTTAAGGAGAAAGTGTTTTTTTTTTCTAAAGCTGATCATTTACAAATGGGAAAGAAAAATATGGGATAAAGTAATATATAAACTATGTAAAAGTTATGGAATGTTTGTGGAAAGGGAGCCCTATAAGAGGAATTTTGTGCTTAATCAGGCTGGTATTGGATTAAATTTACTTAGGAAAATGTATTTTGTTCTTGAGGGTGGGCTAGCACAGGACTGGAATTTGCTTTTCTCTCCCCCAATTAAAAGAACCAAGTTTTCTTGGAATATTTATCTACTTTTTATAACAGATTGGTTTTGCCCTGTAAATGATCTGTATTATTCACTTTGAATGAATAAGTATTGTTTCACAATGACCTATGATCTTATTTGACAAAATTTTTTATTTTTTTTAATTCATTTATTTTTGCAATTTTTAGGGCTGCACCCATGGCATATGGAAGTTCCCAGGCTAGGGTTCTAATTGGAAGCACAGCTGCTGACCTACACCACAAGACACAGAAATGCCAGATCTGAGCCACCTCTGTGAACTATACCACAGCTCACTGTAATGCCAGATTCTTAACACACTGAGTGAGGTCAGAGATCAAACCTTCACCCTCATGGATCCTAGTTGGATTCATTTCCACTGCACCAACATAAGAACTTCTGATCAAGCATTTTTTAAAAATCTTTTGATAACTTTGATTAAATTCCCCAAGGTCAGAGTCTAAATTAACTTCTTTTGGTTTCTAGCTAATTTTGGGAGGCCTCAATGGACCCCTGAGACATCCCAAAGAGAAATATTAAACTAATTAGGTTTATTTTGTTTGATAAATTACATGGGATACATTGTTAATGTGATAAAACTTCCTATGTTATATTGTATGGGTAAATGTCATTAATATAGACATTCCAAAATTTATGTGGAATTTCTAAAAATCTGATAGGTCCTGGTAAAATGTTATCAATCATAAAATTATAGTTAATATTTTAAAATATGTTACAGAAATAACCAATTTCTTTTCAACTGCATTTTAATGAAATTTTTAACTATGACATCTTAAGTCTTTATTATTTATAGGTAATAATTATTTTACTCCAATGCTTTTACAAAAAAAATCTCCAAAAAGATTAATGAAATTTCTTTTCCACAAATAAAATTTTCTGATAAATTTTAGATCATACCACTGAACTGTGTAAGAAATTACAATCTAATGGAAAAGCTGATGACTTCACTCAGATAAACAGGAATTAGGTGGGACAGAATGAACTGATAAATATAATTTATAATTTCATGATTTTTTCTGAAATATACTGGTTTTTAATAGTTTGTTCCAGGAAACTTTTTTTTTTTTTTTTGGTTATGCTGTGACCTATCACGTACTAATAATGTATATTTTGGTAAGCAAAGAACATTCATCTTTTTCTCTCTTACTCAATCCATCTAGAATTTTCCTTCTCCAGTAGACTCCCATGTGGACTTGTGCTTATTGCAACATGATTACAAACAGTTATCCTAATTTTTTTTAACTTGTTCTGTGTTTCCAAACAGTTTATGCATTTTTATCTCTATCTGTTTCATCATGACTTCATTAATATTACTAGCTAGGTGTGTAATTTATATCCTGTCTATTTTATTATTTTTTCTTTTATATTCCCAATGTATAACCAAGCTTCCTACAAAACTGATGATGACTAAATATATTGAGGGAATAGATTACATTTATAACTCTACAGAAAATAATTGTGATGGTGTGATTCTAGGTATGGGAATAAATAACAAAGGAAAACACTTCCTCAATCATAATACAGTAGTAAGACAGGGGACCTAGAGAATTCTATATTATCAATAGGGCTTAATAATACAACCACATCAAGTGGCCTATCAAAAGAATCCTTGTCTAATCTAGGAATTAGCCTTCCTAGCCCATGGTTTCATAACCATAACAGTTTGGTTATGAAATGCCTCTCAAATCTTGGTTGAATTTATGATGAAGAGGAGGCACTGTAGACAAAAATAATTGCCTACTATTTTAATAAACAAAAAAGGTTGCTTGTCATTCCAGTAAACAACAAATATTGTCCTCTCTCAAGCCATTATCCACTGCAGCCACCCCAATGGTGTGCTCCAAGGGTAATTCAGGATGGAGAAAAACAGGATACTGGCCTTAGATAAGATGTACATCTAAGAAAGAATTTCAATGAGCCCAGACTCTTGCATCTTCTCATACATAGAAAAACACTAAAATCATTAACTTAAGATATATGTTTCTTTGTGATCAGCAGTAGTCTTTTGATGTTCAAGAACTTTTTTTCTGTAAAAACTTCTTTATATCCTGGCTCCTCACTTACCACTTTGCAACAGTTCCTCAGAGCATGCTGAGAAGCTGTCTCCCAGGCTATATTCCTTATTAATGCTCTAGATGAAACATAAATCTCAACTTTTGCATTTTGTTTGTGTGTATTTTAATCAATAAGAATATAGTGTAGGTATAGAATAATTTATTATTGTATCATATAACAAGGTATAGTTAATAAAATCAGGTGTCTGAAAACAATTTGTTGATATTCTCTTTAGACTATAAATAAGCACCTAAAAAGTCTTAATTATTCTCATTTCCTTTAATATTATAGAGAACTTAAGCTTATTTCCATTTGCTGTGATATAACTTTATGATTTAATTCCCAGGGTGAAGACCGAGGATGCTTTGACATATTATTGAGCTAAGAGGATATAAAATCATTATTGGCCTTCAGAGAAATAAAAAAAAAAAACACTTTGTATTGTACATCAAAACTCTTACTTGGACAAACAACTGATGAAACTTTTTAAAAATACATGAATTTAAAAAAACAGTAAATATTATATCTACAAACTTACAATTTTCCAGGCATTGTTCCAAGCATATATGAATTATGTTAATCTTCATAACAAGCCAATGAAATGGTATCACAATGCGAGACATTTTGGTGTTTTACTCAAATTCATACAGATATCAAATGTATTTATTGGTATTATAATCTAGCCTTTAGGGAGAGATTCTTAATATTGTCAATAAAATTGAGAATTTTAGAGCTCCCTCTGTGACTCAGTGGGTTGAAATCCCAACCTAGAGTCTATGAGGTTGTGGGTTAAACCCCTGGCCTTTCTTAGTGGGTTAAAGATCTGGCATTGCAACAAGTGGTTTCATAGGTTTAATTTGCAGCTTGTTTTGTTAGTTGAAACTTTCATATGCCATAGGTCTGGCCATAAAAAGAAAAAAACTGAGAGTGCACCTTCCTCATTAGTCTTTTTCCAGACCTACCAGATGTTTGGTGCCCTTAATTAAGTAGTCAGTATAGTTTTTCCCTCCTAGATACCTTTGCATAATTATTTATTTTAGTATTCTTTCTCATTTTCCATTTCTTTAATTTTCTAATTTTCTCCCTTTTGTTTCCTATGTCTGACTGATGAGGTCCATTTTTCTTGCCATTTGTCTCAAAATTAAGACATCAGCTTTCTATTTCTCCCAGGTTATTTTGACAATCTCATGTATTTACAAGTTGAGATTTTTTTTTTTCCAAATGATACTAACAATATCCATTCCCAGTGTTCTTCTTTCATGTAAACTTATCACTTCCCCATCAGGAAATAGAATTTTACTTCCCAGTCCTTCAATCTAGATAAGTTTATACATGCTTTGACATATGGTATATGTGAGAAGACAGCTATATATATTTCAAGACTAAGTCAAAAAGACAACAAGTCCCCACTTTGTTATATGTTTGATATTCACTCTAAACCTAACAAGTTGATATGCAAGAACTCCAACTCCCCTGAGACTACAGTGCTAAAGAGGTGAGTGGCACACCAGTCAGAATGGCCATCATTAATAAATCCACAAATAACATGTGCTGGAGGGGCTGTGGAGAAAAGGGAACCCTCCTGCACTGCTGGTGGGAATGTAAACTGGTACAGCCACTACAGAGAACAGTTTGGAGATACCTTAGAAATCTATACATAGAACTTCCATATGACCCCACAATCCCACTCTTGGGCATCTATCTGGACAAAACTCTACTTAGTAGAGACACATGCACCTGCATGTTCACTGCAGCCCTATTCAAAATAGCCAGGACATGGAAACAACCCAAATGTCCATCAACAGAGGACTGGATTCGGAAGATATGGTATATATACAATGGAATACTACTCAGCCATAAAAAAGAATGACATAATGCCATTTGCAGCAACATGGATGGAACTAGAGACTCTCATACTGAGTGAAATGAGTCAGAAAGACAAAGACAAATACCATGTGATATCACTTATAACTGGAATATAATATCCAGCACAAATGAACACCTCCTCAGAAAAGAAAATCATGGACATGGAGAAAAGACTTGTGGCTGCCTGATGGGAGGGGGAGGGAGTGGGAGGGATCAGGAGCTTGGGCTTATCAGACACAACTTAGAATAGATTTACAAGGAGATCCTGCTGAGTAGCATTTAGAACTTTGTCTAGATACTCATGTTGCAACAGAACAAAGGTTGGGGAAAAAAATATAAATGTAATGTATACATGAAAGGATAACTTGATCCCCTTGCTGTACGGTGGGAAAATTTAAAAAATAAAAATAAAAAAGAAATAGTCCTAATTTGCACTTTAAGATGTGTTAGATCAAGTTTTAATAAAATGATATAGTTTAAAAAATAAAAGAGGTGAGTGGGTGTATATCTAGGTGTATCCATCCTTTCATTCATCCTTGCCTATGCTCGAGACAGATGAGCAAAGCCTTATTGTACCATTAATAGAAGCCCAAACGCCAGTAAAATACTACTGAGTAATTTCAGATAATGAAAGAAAAGCAATATATTAGTCTTCCATTTTTATCTCAATAAATTGCTTTCATCTTAAGTCCTACCCACATTTCTTATCCACAGAATCTTTCAAAAGAATTAAATTATTTTAGTAACAACTAAGTTTGAAGTTCTTTGTTCTGCAACAGCAATAATTTGAATATACATTTATTCCAAAAAATTCCCTTTTTACAGATAGACTTCTATTAATTTACTACTCCATCACATCTTCCTATTATGTTCCACTTATATCCAACTTTTTATTCTAGATACTACATTAGGCAGGAGACAGATAACATAAATAAAATGTAGTCTCTTTGGGGAAAAAGAAAATATAAAAATATATTGGATTAAATCAAGTTTGTAAAATAAAACAAAGGTATTTTGGGAGAAATTAAGAATCATAGCTAACAATTAGTCAATGGGTTACAAGATCAAGTATGACTGACTAAATATTGAGTTGGAGAAAATAAACCAACTATATTATTGTGAAGCTGAGTGTTTTGAGGATAGGACACTCATATTACAGAACAAAGAAGAAATATATAGGTGTATATTAAAATTACAATTAGCTCGAGTGTTAGAAAATTTTATAATAATAATAATCAGAGAGACTGAAAGAAAGAGGAAGAGAAAGACTAAATCATAGATATCAAAGGTTACTGTCTTTGACTATATTTTATAAATAAGAACTCCAGACAAGAATGAAAAAATACATTGTTGCTTCTGAAACTATTGGTAATAAAGGATCAGTGTTCATTTTTCTCTCAATTTGCCATGGATGAATAATTTTATGAAATACATTAAAAAAGAAATTACTGGAAAAATAAAAGTGATACACAAAGTATAAGGCTTTATTTTTTGTTATTAGAGTTAATTAACATAAAATTAATCTATAAAATTACTAAATATATCAACTTTAATATTTTCTAATTAAGTAATTATCTACTGTGGAACTTGTTGCAAACATTATCTGAATTGTCTTGAGCCTATGAACCACACATTGAACAGCACAATACTGGGGGATCCAAATAGATCTGTGAATTTTGGAGATGTTATTACATTTGTCTAACTGAGAATAACAAATACATTACTCTTTTATTATAACTAAAAATGAAAAACAGAAATTATTAAAGAGTTACCTGCTCATCATATTGTGTATACTTTCAAGTTAAATCAAGAGCAATTCTCAAGAGAGTCTTAGACAACTGAATAAAAGTTACCCTGTAGTTAATGGAGAATATTCATGGACTTTATGGGGGGCATTTAAGTTACAGTCAAGATATATTAGGGAGTAAATGCAGAAGATCTGAAACCACTGCTGTTTTCAGACATGGATTAGTGGGTGACCTCAGGCATGTATTCTACTCTACAAAATGAAAATAGTAGTAATCAAAAATGCCTGATTTTTGAACTGCCTACTCAATAGTTTCACCTGAGTTCTGTCAGATCAAACTCAAAAATATGAAATAAAATTATTCATGCATCCCTCCAAATTTGTTCTACCTTCTAGTAATTATTTTTATTAATGACACAATTACAGCCTAAGAAAACTTCACAAAATTTAGTAAGTTTTTTTTCTATTATTTGCATTTAATTAATGGCTAATTCTGTTTATTTTACCACTAAAATAAAACTATTCTATTTACATTTCTAAAGATATTGCTTTAATATAGGCGTCCTCAATTTTAAGATGTAAAATTTCCTAATATATAGACAATATATTCTGACTCAACCTATGGATGGCAATAAGTAATTAATTGGTTGATATAGTTTTAAAAGCCATGCAAATATGGATTTATAAAAAAGAAGATTTAAAAGTGTTCCTCAATTTAAATATTTAATAGAGACAATAATACAGACCACAAAAAAGTAAATTACAGGTCACAAAATTATTAAGTGCCACAATCCAGACCTGTTTTTACATATTTAGAATTCAGGAGAATACCATTCTAAAGGTTACATATATCTTATATTGTTCCTTATGTTCTAGATCTCTGGATGGTTATGCAATGAGGACCAGATATTCATCTGAATATGCAGCAGATTTTGTACCATAAGAGATAAACCCCCTAATTCTGAGACCCAGAACTTAAACACAGTGGCAGACAAGTCTAATTTTTCTTTGTTCTGGGGAAAATCCTATTTCTGGAGAGTAAAGGAAGGCCCCTAAGTTTTACCCTGGAAAAGAGCAAATACTTAGTGTAGACGGAAAAAATAGCTCTGGTTTTTACCATAAAACTGTAATCAAATGTCTTCAGGTGAAGATAATACTCTAAATATCACCAAAGCAACTCAATATCTTTAATTTCAAGAGGATGTTTACCATTTAATAATATACTTCAAAAAATAAACTAACGTGAAAACATTTATGGAACATTGTCTCCCAATAGAGTTAATAACAATCATATTAGTGTAATGCAGGTTTATGGGTGCCTATTTATATGATACACATTCTACTTCATGTATGTATTTCATTTGTTTTCACAACACCTTGTAAAGAAAGTACTATTGTTCATTTCATTCACTCTAAATTAAACAGAATAATAGAAGTTCAGTAGTATAGTCCTAGATTTGTAAGATCTCAGATTCAAATTCAGAGCAAGATGGCAGGGTATGAGCATCCTTCCTTCTTCTCTCAAAAAACAATTACATGTCTATCCACAAATGAATACATACCTTGGAAGGTTCAAAAGTCCAATTAAAAACCACTAGAGATTGTTGAGCAAAAAAAAAAAAAAAAGATAATAACCATACATAAAATATCTATGAAGAGTCTGGCTTAGCTAAGACATCTGAAGATGGCTAGGTACAAAAAAAGGGGAGGGATATCAGTACCAGCCATATGGCAGACGTCATTGGTATCCCCAGTAGCCCAGTCTGGGCCTTTGCTGTTGAGGACCTTAATAGCTACCATGACACTAACAGAGTCCTCATAGTTTTCACAGTAGAGAACACATAGTGTTCATTGCATACCCCAGCAGCTTATTCTCTGAGAACACTGGCAGTTTTTGCTATTGAAGTAATCAACCATTGCTGGCATAGAAACTCTGGAGACACTGCTGTGTGCCCCTCAAATGTAGCTTGTGTGCTGTCCAGGATCAAGGTTGTCAGCCTTCTCCCCAACCCTGCATGTCCCAGACCCCAGAGATCCAGCTCTACCATGGGTACTCACACTTTAGAACTTGGTCCACAGTTGCTGCAGATGGGACCAGATCTCAATCCCCAGAGCCACCATGCTGTGAATCAGACAGTGCCCTGGACCTTGGAGCTGATTTCATTCCCTGAGCACTTGTATTCCAGAACCCATTCTGTGACTGTCCCACATGCACCATTATACACAAGGTCGTTTATCATTGCAAGGGTGCCCATGAGTCAGATTTGGTACTATGAGGGACTCCAACAGCATAGATATCCCTATGGGAGAAAATTCAATCAAGAGGTCCCCAGCAGCCTTTGTCACAGAGGACCACATCAGCCCTTGCCACTGCTCCATATACTCTCAGCTTTAGCCTCTGAGAATCCTTGAGGTATTCATCAGATGCTAACTTCAACCGATGGATCTGCATAAAAACTGCAGCACTGGGGCTTCCCTGGAACTGAAACTGCTACACTCCACCCAGCTGACTCCTTCACATCTAACCAAGGTGAAGCTCTTTCCCACAAAAACCAGTCTGTAAATCTGGAAGACAAGACTGCTCAACAAAATATACAAACATCAATCAATACAAGATTTTCCCAGAAAACAAGAGTTGAGGGAGTTCATCACCACTAGATCTGCCTTATAAGAAATGCTAAAGGGAGTTCTTAAAGCTAAAATAAAAGGACAGTAAATTGTATCAAGAAAATACACTCAATTTTATCTAAAATCAAAATATTCATTGTTCGAAATAATGTTATATACTTTGGAATTCAGAACAGTTTATGGTACATCTTTTGTGATTATAGTAAACAGAGGACTATTAGGAAAGGCAAAATACTATTAAATAAAAATGAAATTCAAGAAAATATCTGTTTTATCATAAACATACTTCCACTTAAATAAATTGATTTGACTTGAAATTTATTTCCTGATTACCAATTGATTTTTATAATTTATATATTTATATAATAGTGAATTGTTAAATAGATATTTAGCAGCAATATGCTGTAGCTATTATTTTGTCTACAGTCACTTTTTTTCAAGAACATGCATAATAAAGGGTGGTGCAAAGCATATTGCTGTACTGTTTTCTAAATGTCAGATGTGGTATTTTTGAGAAATCACCTTAACTCTGTGGTGTTTCCCTTTGTCCATGATCTTACATTTTAACACATCATACACTTATAACATTACAATAATTGTTGAATGAGACAAAATCACTTAAACTGCTTTTCATTATGATGATTATTAGGCAAGAATTGCCTTCAAAGTCTTTAACATTATTTTCACAGAATTATGTCTACCATAAAGAAATAAAAATGAAAATTGGAGTTTTGACTGTGTACAGTGGTTTAGGAATCTGACTGTAGCAGCTCAGGTCACTATGGAGATCTCTGATCCCCAGCATTGGGCACCGGGGTAAAGAATCTGGCATTGCCACAGCCATGGCTCTTATTCAGTCCCTGGCCCAAGAACTGCCATATGCCATAGGTGCAGCCATTAAAAAAAATATGTTAATACTTGTCAAAATAAATACACTGGAATAACTACTAAAAAGCTTTCTCTAAGTATATTTCAGAAGTAAATTTCAACAGTGTTTTTCTTTGGTTTCAAAATATTATATTCAAGATTTTAAATTATTTGAAAAAATTTTTCATTTATATAGCCTAACCTATAACTCATAAAACTAAAATGAGTTATTTGTTTCTTTAATTACCAAATTCACTATTTAACAATCAAACTCAGATACACCAGGGTATGAAATCTGTTGTGTTAATTCACACTTAGATATATTGATGGCTCAGAATCTTTAGCATTATCTTTAGCAACATGCTAGGTATGAGATATTACAATTCACTACATTTCATGTCTTAGAAATTTTTATGATTTTGTTATTCACACTGTATCAGCATCAGATGGCCAAAAAAGACAAAAGGGACAATATGTACATAGCATGAATAGCAGCACATAAACTGAGACTCAAACTGTGGCTTAATTCAATCTTGAATAGTAACTGAAGAAATAATGAAAATAAGCAAGTAAACATCATAAGAGAGTGCACAGCACAAACACTGATTCCAGAAAAACAACATAGATATACTGGTTGATGTCATTATTGGACAAAAGATGTTTGAGGATATTTACTCAGGTTAGAGAGACATTCAGCCTAATCATGCAAGAAAGTAGGAAATAGAATTAAGCTGTCAACATAATAGAGAATTTTTGACTAAATATTTAAACAAAAATGATTTTGTTTTATTCTCTGATGATACAACGAATGTTTTCAATTTCTTAATATTATAACCAAATGACCACATAGAAATTCCACAACAGTTATATAGTCTTTTTATTTATCTACAAGAGCCTATTAGTGGATAGTAGTTAAAATCACCACCAAAAAAATTTTGTATGCTTCTCCATTTCATATATTAGCTCTAAGTGTTCAATTGTTTTCTTGGTTGAGAGGGCTAACTACTATTTATCATGGCATCAGATATGACTTAAAACCATATTATTCTCTTGTCTTTTATGAATGTAAGAAAGGCACTATTAGCTTGACACTTTCCACTCAACCTGCATTTAATTTTCTTGAAGTGTTTGAAAATATTTAATAAATTTTAACTGCAAGAAAGAAACAACTTGTGAGATATAGTTTATTGATATATTCAAGTTAACTGGTATTCATGGAAAAAATACTAGTTCTAAGATTAATTCAATTTAGTCTATTCACCATTACTCATCCATTCATCCAACAAAATTTTAGTAAGCACTTTCTAGAAGACAGTACTGTGATATGCTGCATGTAGAGTGGCAAATAAAATTTGCATTAACCCTTGTATTGATCAGAATTCTCTCCTGCTTCTGTTTTACCCAATTCATTTTCAATATTTTAATATATTTAATTATGAAACTATTTCATGTAATCTCTGAGATTATGTAGGTACATTTTGTACTTCAGTGCATTTAATTTATAATTATGTTTCATCATAAGTCATTTGGTTGAACCATTTGATGTAGAAAAATTAGAGTGATAAACATAACATTCCTCCATATGTAAAAAATTGAGAATGCTACAAAAATTGAAACATCTTTGAATGAATTGATAAAAATGTTCCTCTATATTGATTCATTCAAAGAAGATGTTTTACTTTTTAAAGTATTCTCAAATTTTTACTTATGGAAGAATATTTTTATACTCAAATATCATGGGTAATTACTTTAAATTATTATTTAACTCAGTGAAAGACACAATTTCCACAGAACAAAAAAAAAAAGAATCAGGACTGAAGTAGCACTCCTGAGAAAGAGCTGTTAAAGAGAAAAGGAACACACACCCTGGGAAGGCACCTAACCAGGGGGGAGATTAGCTGAGATGGAGGGGACCTCAAAGTTGCCAAGAAAAGTGCAGCATCTAGACTGGGGAGGGCAAATCAGAGAGAGAACCACACAGATCATCTGCACCATTGCCCCAGACAGCACAGCCTGAGTCAAATAGTGTGGGGGCTGGGCATTGAGACTTAGGCTCCAGAGGTCAGTTACAGGAAGAGAAATAGTGTCAGTTGTATAGAGATGTCCTGGGGGCTAGGGAGTGGTGTGCAATGGGGAACATGATGCCACAGCCAAGGGAAGCTGGGAGGAGGTTTGGCCTGTAATAGAAGCAAGATTCCACTGTTGGGGTGGGCAAAAGGAGGAGTGGTAGACTACCACTGGAATCTATATATGCATGTGGGGCTCTCAGAGGGCAGTCACAGGTAACAAAAGGAGACTTGCTCAAGCTATGGGAGACAGGATGCTTCATGTGTGGGCTATGGGTGGTTGGGCACCACTTGTGTGGGCTAAGGGCATTGGGGGGCTAAGTGTAAGGCAGTGATTCCTGTATTATCTAGAGGTGGCAGGGACAAAACACAGCAATCAACTTAGAAACAAAAGGGAGGAATGGCCTACCACAACAGGGGTCTGTGAACAGCTTCTGCCTGTGGTCCCAGTCACTTCAGAGGCCAGAAAGAAAGAGGACATTGTAACTGATCACCACCAATTGTTGCTCTCACTCCCCTGGAAACACACCCACATTGCTTCTGCCACTGATAAATGCTCAGGGACTCCCCCACATATGCTGGATCACTGTCTTTTCCCATGATCATGCAACAAGGAACAGCCTGCAGCACTTCCTGCATGGGCTAAGTGGCACAGGTGCTTTTTTCATGGTCTAGAACTGGTGGGGGCAAACCACCACAGTTATTTCTGACTCCAGAGGTGAGTGTGGCCCATTTTAGGAGTCCATGAATGGGTACTATCTGTGGCCCCAGTCACCTTATAAGGCACCATAGAGGAGTGCACTGTGACCAAACACCACCCATTATTGCTCTTACTCCCCTGGGAATTCACAGACCCTACCACTGCCAAATGCGCCAGAAATGGCCTAAAATTGCCAGAGGCTCATTACCACTTCCAAGGGCCCAGCATCTAGGAGTAGCCTCTGCAAACTTCCTTCAGGTCCTTGTTACTGTCATGAGCCCAGGAACCAGGAACTGATTACTAGCCCTACCCATTGTTTCCCTCTCCCTGGAAACACACTCAGCACCCTGGAAATAACGGCCTGCTCACACTGAAGAAAGAGACAGAAAATATTCAAACTCACATGTAAAATTAAATAGTAACCCACTACAAAATACACTCTGGCATCAAAATAGCACTCTAAGACTACAGTAGTGCATTTCCATAAACTCACAGAAAAAGAAAAAAATATAAGTGACATGAAGATGCTCAGGAACCATTCCCAGTTAAAAGAAGAGGAGAAATCATCTGAAGCAGCAAACAATGAAACAGACCTCTGCAGTATAATAGACACTGAGTATAAAAGGGAGATGTGAAAATACTTAATATAAGGGAGATAGTGAAAATACTTAAGGAATTAAGGGTGAATATGAGAGAATTAAGAGTGGATATAAAAAGTAATGCAGATTGCTTCAGAAAGGAATTGGAAAATATAAGGAGGAAAAAAGAAAAAAAATAGAAAATTCACTTGCAGAGATTCAAACTGAGTTAAAGATACTAAAAAGCAGAATGGATAATGCAGAGGAAGGAATTAGTGACTGGGAGGATATAATACTGGAAATCACCCATACAGGACAGCAAAAAACCTAATGAAAAAACACAAAAGTAATATAAGAGACCTATGGGATAATATAAATTGGGCCAAACTACATATAACAGGAATTCCAGAAGGAGAAGAAAAAGTAAAGAGGATTGAAAATATATTTGAAGAAATTATGTCTGAAAACTTTCCAAATCTAAAGGAAACAAGTGTCAAGATGCAGGAAGCACAGAGGGCCCCAAACATGTTGAAAGCAAACATACCCACACCAAAACAAATTATAGTAAAAATGGCAAAAATTAAAGATAAACAGAGGATTCTAAAGGCAGCAAGACAAACCTAAAATGTTAATTAAAAGGGAACACCCATAAGGCTATCAGCTGACTTATCTATGGAAACACTACAGGCCAGAAGAGTGGCAAGATATGCTCAAAGTTCTACAAGGGATAAAATTTGCAGCCTAGAAAACTACCTAAGAATATCATTTAAACTAGAAGGAGAAATAAAGAATTTCTCTAGCAATCGAAAACTAAAAGAGTACAGAAATACTAAACCCATACTAAAAGAAATACTGAAAGAGATACTCTAAATAAAAAAGAAGTAAGAAAAATAGGTTGGAGGAAATCACAGTTGGAAAGCAATCAATTAAATAATCCAGTATACAGTTATAAAAGGAAAAAAACTTTTAAAAATTAATGATAAACAAAAGGAACAGCAAAGGTGAAACATAAATCTGTTAAAAAAGTACTTCAAAATCATAGAATGTGGGGAAAGAAAGCAAGAAATTCTAGACTCTTAGAATGTGTTCGAGCTTATATGACTATCAGGCTAAAGCAAGCAGATATAAGAAATGATTAACATACTCGAAAAACAGGGAAACCTCAAATAAAAACCAAATATTACATTCACAAAAACTAAAAAGAAAAGGACACAAGCATAAAATAAAATGAAATCATCCAATCAGAAAAAGAAAGGAACAAAAGAGAAACATAAAATCGAATGGAAAACAAGTTTTCAAAAGGCAATAAATACCTATTTATCAGTAATTACTTTAAATGTCAATGGACTGAATGCTCCAATCAAAAGACACAGAGTGGCAGACTGGATAAAAAGCAAGAGAGTACAATATGCTGTCTACAAGAAACTCATCTTAGGGCAAAGAACACATATAAATTGAAAGTGAGGGAATGGGAAAAGATATTTCATGCCAAAGACAAAAGAAGAAAGCAGGAGTTGCAATATTCATATTAGACAAAATAGACTTTAAAATGTAGGCCATAAAGAAATACAAAGAAGGACACTAATTAATGATAAAAGAGTCCATTCAAGTAGAAGATATTACAATCATCAATATAAGTGCCCCTAATATAGGGATACCAAGATACATACAACAAATACTAACAGACATAAGAGGGGAAATTGAAGGGAATACAGTAATAGTAGAAACTTTAATATCCACTCACATCAATGGACAGATCCTCTAGAGAGAAACTCTATAAGACATCAGAGATCCTAAGTGACACAATAGAAAATTTAGACTTCATTGACATTTTCAGGATATTACATAAAAAAAAAAAATCAGAATATACATTCTTCTCAAGTACACATGGAATCTTCTCAAGAATTGACTACATATTGGGGAACAAACATAACCTCAACAAATTTAAGACTATAGAAATTATTTCAATTAACTTCTCTAACCACAATGGCATGAAACTAGAAATGAACCACAGGAAAAGAAATGAGATAAAATGAACTATATGGAGACAAAATAACATGCTACCAGTAAAAAGGGGGGGCGATGAATAAACAAAAAATAAATTAAAAAATACCTCAAGACAAATGATAGTGAAGATAAGAACATTCAAAATCTATGGGATGCCACAAAGGCAGTGCATAGAGGGAAAATCATAGCTATACAGGCCTTCCTCAAAGAAGAAGAAAAATCTCAAATCAACAACTTAACACACCAACTAAGTGAATTAGAAAAAGAACAAACAAAACCTAAAGTCAGCAGAAGGAAAGACATCATAAAAATCAGAAGGGAAATCAATAAAATGGAGATTCAAAAAGAAAAGAAAAATCAACAAAACCAAGAGCTGTATCTTTGAAAAGATAAAAAAAAATTGACAAAACTCTGTCCAGATTCACCAAAAAGAGGAAAGAAAAAACACAAATTAAAAAAAAAGAAATTAAAAAAGGAGAAATCTCAATGGATACTGCAGAAATACAAAAATCCATAAGAGAATACTACGAACAATTGTATGGCAACAAATTTGACAACCTAGAAGAAATGGATAACTTTATAGAGACTTACAGTCTGCCAAAACTGAATCAAGAAGAAATAGATAACTGAATATACTGATCACTAGAAATGAAACTGAATATATAATAAAAACAAAAGTTCAGGAACAGATGACATCACAGATGAATTCTACCAAACATGAAAAGAACTTACACCCATTCTTCTTAAACTTTTCCAAAAGTTTGAAGAAGGAACACTACCAAAGCCATTTGATGAAGCCAGCATCACCCTAATACCAGAACCAGATAAAGATAAAACCAAAAAAGAAAATTATAGGCCAATATCTCTGATGAATATAGACACAATAATTCTCATCAAAATTTTAGCCAACCAAATGCAACAACCTATAAAAAAGATCATATACTATGACCAAGTGGGATTCATCCCAGTTTCACAAGGCTGGCTCAACATATTTAATCAACATCATACACCACATTGACACAAGAAAGTAAAAAAACACATGATCATCTCAATAGAGGCAGAAAAAAACATCAAATACCAATATCCTTTCATAATACAACTCTTACCAAATTGGGTATAGAGGGAACATAATTTAGCATAGTAAAAGCCATTTACAACAAACCTACAGCAAATTTAATACTCGGTGGAGAAAAGCTGAAAGCCTTCCCACTAAAATCTAGAACATGACAAGGATGCCCACTCTCACCACTGTTATTCAACATAGTATTGCAAGTCTTAGCCACAGCAACCAGACAAAAAAGAAATAAAAGATATCCAGATTGGAAGAGAAGAGGTAAAATTGTGGCTGTATGCAGATGACATGATACTATATATATAGAAATCCCTAAGGACTCAACCCAAAAACTATTCCAACTTATCAACTAATTCAGCAAAGTAGCAGGATATAAGATTAACATTCAGAAATCAGCTGCATTTCTATATACTAACAATGAAATATTAGAAAGGGAATAAAAATACAATACATTTTAAAATTGCAACCCCCAAAATCACATAGCTGGGAATAAACATGACCAAGAAGGTGAAAGACTTATATTCTGAGAATTATAAAACATTAATCAAGGAATTAAAGAGGATGCAAAGAAATGGAAAGATATCTCATGCTCCTCTGTTGGAAGAATTAATATCATAAAAATGGCCATACTACCCAAAGCAATCTACAGATTCAATGCAATACCTATCAAATTACCCATGACATTTTCCACAGAACTACAACAATCCAAAAATATACATGGAACTGTAAAAGAACCAGAATTGCCGAAGCAATCCTGAGGAACAAAAAACCAAGAGGGAGGCATAAATCTCCCAGACTTCAGGCAAAATTACAAAGCCACAGTCAAAAAGATGGTATGGTATTGGTACCAAAACAGATATACAAACCAATGGAACAGAGCAGAGAACCCATAAATAAGACACCTATGGTCAATCTTCAAAAAAAGAGGCAATAATATATCATGAGAAAAAGAGAGTCTTTTCATCAATGATGCTGGAAAAACTAGACAGCCACATGTAAATCAATGAAGCTATAACACACCCTCACACCATGCACAAAAATAAACTTAAAATGGCTTAAACTCTTAAATGAAAGACAAAACACCATCAATCTCCTCTCCAAAAGAAAGCATAAGAAAAACATTCTCTGACATCAACCATACAAGTGTTTTCTCAGGTCAATCTCCCAATGAAACAGAAATTAAAGCAAAAATTAACCAGATGGAAATCCTATAAAATTGGATTGTGATGATCATTGTACAACTATAAATGTAATAAATTCAATGAGTAATAAAAATAAATAAATAAATAAATAAATAAATAAATAAATAAATAAAATAAAATAAATTAACCAAAAAACAATGCAGCCACATGGATGCAACTAGAGATTCTCATATGAAGTGAGGTCAGTAAGGGAAAGACAAACACCATATGATATCACTTATAACTGGGATCTAAAATATGGCACAAATGAACCTCTCTACAAAACAGAAACAGACTCACAGACATGGGGAACAGACTTGTGGTTGCCGAAAGTGAGGGGCAGAGGATAGGATGGACTGGGAGTTTGGGGTTAGCAGGTGTTAATTATTCCATTGAAAAAGGGTGGGCAATGAGGTCCTACTGTATAACACAGGGAACTTTATCCAATCTTTTGGAATAGACCATGATGGAAGATAATATAAGAAAGGGAAAATGTATGTATATAGGTATATACATGTGACTGTGCACTTTGCTATACAGCAGAAACTGGCACAACATTGTAAATCAACTATAATTTTAAAAATATTGAAAAAAATTTTTTTTTAAAAAAGCAAGAGTTTGTGCAGTAAAAGTTTATTTAGTAAAAAATAAATAAATAAATAACCAGAGACCTAATCCTACTGACAAACTTTTGTACATCAAAGGAAACCATAAAAAACAAACCAAAATGACAACCCATGGAATGGG
Source organism: Sus scrofa (assembly GCF_054392235.1). NCBI lineage: Eukaryota > Metazoa > Chordata > Mammalia > Artiodactyla > Suidae > Sus > Sus scrofa. The sequence continues at coordinate 42,807,956 of NC_139393.1, forward strand.
AGAAAATTGTTGCACATGACGCATTTTTCACACAGAAAAAATTCCATGTTTGGGGAAAAAAATAGTAATGTCAGCACTAATAAATTTTATTCTGGTAAAAATAAACATTGCTAAATATTGTATTTTTCTGTTTTCAGTTTTTGTGGTTTAATATTTTCCTCTATCTTTCTGCATTCTCAGACATCAAAGTAGATGTACTTTTTTTCTTCACTCTGAGAATGACAAATATATTTGGGGCTTCTTCATATTCTCATGTTTACTGAGGGAATACTAGTACATTTAGAAAATATATGATAGAACAAACATTAAAATGCAAGATTTTCCATCAGAGAAACATTTATCTCTTTTTTGAGAAATGAAATAAAAACATCCAATTATAGCAACAGATAAAAAAGGTAAACACTAAAATGAAACTTGACTTTTGCGGGTTCTTAACTTTTATTCTACTCACAAATAAAACCTACAGAGCAAATGTGCAAACTTACAAAAAAAACCATATTTTAAATAAAATTATTTACAGTCAGTAATAATTTATTAATTATTACCTTTTTGTATAAAAGAAATATCCAAGTAACTAGAAAAAACTCTCAATCCCAAGCCACTGAAATTGATTTCCATTTTTATAAATTTTATGTTCTTTTTGTTAATTATAAGATATTTAAAGGATTTACCTCTTAATTCACTTTAATATTTTATAGATTATTTTTGAATACCTCATGATAATTTAAAAATCTCTTTGTAAAGTAATGACTGCCTCATCAACTCACTGGCAGAAAAGTGGAAAATGAAGCTATCTTATTAAAAAAAAAACCAGGAAAACAGGAAACAAGCAAACAAGAAATGATTAAATAGCTACCACAGTACACATGCGGAAGGTCTCTCAGGTTTGAAGCAAATATAAGAAGGAATATATTTTCAAGTAATATGTGTAAACTTCATCAATATACTTAGGAATTTTATATACCTAAACTAGTGATTTGAATTAATAATCAAAAATAGACATTTATTTATTTATTCATGTCATTTATTTATTTATTCATGTCATTGCTTACCAGTAATAAACCCAACTAATATCCATGAAGACATGGGGTTTGATCCCTGGTCTCTCTCAGTAGGTTAAAGATCTAGCATTGGCATGAGCTATGGTGTAGTTTGCAGATGAGATTCAGAACCCCATTTCTGTTGCTGTGGTGTAGGCCAGCAGTAACAGCTCTGACTCTACTTCTAGTCTTGAAATTTCCATACACCACAAGTTTGGCCCCTAAAAAGAAAACAAAACAAAACAAACAAACATGGAAGGTAGAAAATTGAAGTTAAGACTGCCTTATATCCTTACCTGACCATAGACTTCAAGACATTTAAAATGTGATGTGGTGCATTTCACTCAGAAAAAAGGCCTTGTGGATCTTATTGTCAAAGAAAAAGTTAGCAAAATATTTAAAAAATACTTTTTTCCAGGAAGAATACTTTGTCATGGATGACTTTACAGTACCAATCCCTGAAAACAATGGTAGTGCTCCTGACTCTGCTGAGACTCAGAGAGACTGCAGACTCCAGGATGAAATTGACATTGATGTCTGTGAAGGACACAACAGTCTCATTCTGCAATGTGACTCTGGTGTACACTGTCTGCTTAATTATGAAAAGGAGATTTGTGAGGAAGGACTCTATGGAGAGAATGTCACTTCCCATTTAGAAACCTTTTAATTTCACACCATTGCCCTCAGGGAAAAATCCCAAACTAGAGTTGACCTCTAGGTATCTGCCACATTTAGGTCACATTCCATTTCTTTTCTTTTCTGCTTATGCTCCAGATATACAGAACACGTCATGATTCTTGAAAGAAATGTTCTTTCCTGAATCTCAGGGTTTCAGTCCAAGTATTCATATCATTGTACACTATATAATAATTCCTTGCCTATTTTTTTCCACAGCTTGAAAGCTCTCAGAATAGGAGACTGTTTATTTTCTGTTTGTATATTTTCAGTCCTTGGCACACAGTAGCAGTAAAGAATATTAGACAATTTTAGAAATGAATACAAACATGAATTAGGAAGTTTGCTTCTAGAATTATACTCTCTACTAAAGATTTGTAATAATTGGTCAGATTACAAGAATGCTAAGGCATCCCTTATAACAAAGGGAACATCCTATTCATGGCTCTAATTACCTTTAACAGACTATTACATATTTGTGTTGTATAGAGCTATTACAGAGGACAAATTTGCTTTTCTATTAATAGAAAAAGAGACAATACTGGTTTTATGAACTGATCAAAGCTAAGTAAATAACAATTAAATTATTTGAATAAAATAAAAAATTAACAGATTGTTTGAATAAATATCTATATTTTCCTCATCACCAGCACCACTCTAGCATGTGGCATGTTACACTAAAATTTGTCTACACATAAAAATATTTAATGCAAAGAAGTCAAGAAAAAGCCATACAAATTGTTGATGTAAGTCAGCAGATTATCTCCAAACCCATCAACTCTATTATTAGACACTTTGAGAAGCACATAGAGTCAAGCATTTACTCATGCATTTTAATTAAGTGTTCATTTGGGTAAGAATTATCCATTCAGTGCTTAGCTGCTGGGTTCAAGAATTTATACATTTTTCTCGTGCAGATGTTAATGCCTATGTGATACTTCTTGGTATACACATTTTTGGAGTACTATCTATTTCTCCAAGGAAAATTATTTCTAGCTTCCCAACATTAAATTAAAACTTCTGGTACGTATTTAGGAAAGGATGATTGACAGGTTGGTTACATCCTTGTAGGCAGTGTGCATTTATTAAAAGCAAATGCTACATGCTAATTATCCACCCCCAAAGTTGTAGACAATTAACCTGTTTATGCATATGCAGATATTTTAAAATAAATTACAGATTTATAAATATTTGTTGAAGAGATGAAAACCAAAATCTCAACACTGAAGACCACTCGTAATCACTAAGATTGTTTTTTTACCCTTACCTCCTTTGCCCTTATAGTCCTTTGGAACCATATTTTTATTATATGCTTTTCCCTCCATAACTTTCCTAGCATAGGATTTTTTTCCTCAATTTCTTGCCCTTCAATGTTTACCAGTCATGGTTACTGAGTATTTTTCTTCATATTTCAACTATACATATTCTTTTCTTAAAAAGAAAAATAAACAAAAATACATAAAACTGAGGGGAAAATGTTTCCAATATTTTTTTCTCTTCTATTTTGTTCTGATTCATATATATGGTTGCTAAGGCTGCTGTTTACTATGCTTTTTTTTTAGTATGTAACTTATGAATTATATCTTACTTTCTTATGAAATCATAGAAATTAAAATTAAATAATATTCTCCTTTGGTGGCAGGGGGATATTTTCCCTAGATTTAGGCCCATTGTTAAGCAAGAGGAAAAGCATATAAGAAAACCAAATTTTGATGTACCATGGCATATATGCGAAAGACCTAAGACAGCATTGACTTCTTAGGAGATATGAAAATTCATGAAATAAGCTATTAAAACAGAAGAAAAGACTACAATAGTAATGTATTCATAGCAAAAAACAACAAATGCTGAACTAAGAGGGGCATGTTTTTGTGGAGGTGATCATGTACAATTCACACTGAAAATGGAAGACATGTTGTAAACTTTCCAGAATTGCAAGTAACTAAATTTGAATTTTAGTTCTTCTGAGAGAAGGGTGTGTCTAGTAGACTGGTAAGGAAAGCCTACCAATAAGTAAAGAATTTATACAAGTAATGATTTATTGTTTGGAATTGTGTTTTCCTTTCTAACACCTGGCACACTGGAAATTAGTTCCACATACTGGGTAGATTGAGGCCGATATCTGTAAGCTCCTTGGTGATTAAATATTTTATACAAAATATCTTTAAATGGAAAAAAGAAAACAAAATAAGGAAAGTACCAATATTATATAAGTAACATGTTCCATTATCAAATATAAAGTTATGAAATAAAAATAATTTTATAATATTTAAAAATAAATAATAAACCAATTCTAGCTAGTATATTGAAATGACTAAACAAAATTCAAGATCAAGATTCCTAAATATGGTTTCTTCAAATTTTTGATATAAAGATTAAATATAAGCAGCTTTCATATAGATAGATGACAAAAAATTAAACATTTTTACAACCATTCATAATTTAACATTTCAAATTATATTATTAAAAAACCACATCTCTCATTCTTTAATTAACAAAGATAATGTTGAAAATGAACATTATTTTAATTTTTGTTGAACTTTTTTTCCCTGTTTCCCTCCATTTATTTATTTATTTTCTAATTGTTATTTTTCCGATACAATTTTTTTTCTACTGTACAGCATGGTGACCTAGTTACACATACATGTATACATCCTTTTTTCTTACATTATAATGCTCCATCATAAGTGACTAGACATAGTTCCCAGGGCTACACAGCAGGATCTCATTGCTAATCCATTCCAAAGGCAATAGTTTGCATCTATTAACCTCAAGATCCCAATACACCTCACTCCCTCCCCCTAACCATTGGCAACCACAAATCTATTCTCCAAGTCCATGATTTTCTTTTCTGTGGAAAGGTTCATTTGCGCCCTATATTAGATTCCAGATGTAAGTGATATCATATGGTGGTTGAACTTTTATTATCAAATCTTTCAAAATAACTAAAAAACTCTAATTGGGCCATTGATAGAACTGTTCTACTGTAGTAAACCTTGATGTCATTAAAAGGTATTTCTACTACAAAAATAAAAAAGTATACCACACGTGAAATAGTAGATATTCAAGTACCTTATATATAGAGAGAGTAGATATACAGGTATCATAGATACATATGACAGCCAATCAAAATTTTCACCATCTAAATAAACATAATTAAACACAAACAAGTACAATAGCTAAAGACTGATAACTTAAATTGAGCTTTCAATCAGAAAATATTTATTTTTATGACAACTAAAAAGATAACTTTTTCTTTTACAATTTTTAAATTAAATGTTTAAACTGTTATACCTATATGATTCTTAGTCCAAAAATTATTTATCTCATAATATTTTGGCTTTTTAAATTGTCATTAACTATCAGTAAACATGTATAAATACTTGTAACCAAGACAGTAAAAAGGGGTGAGGGGCATTTAAATACTAAGAAATAACTTTATCCCAATTGTCTCCAAAAAGATGCTCTGATAACAATAATATTTTGGTAACTGAAATTTAAAATTTTCTCTGATATTTTTCTTGTTTAAAATAGATTTAATGTAGCTTGTACTTTAAAATATAAATATAACTATATGTAGATTTCTATAACTAAGTTTGAAAAAACAGCTAAAATCACAGTTTTTATTTACATGGTATTAACAGTTTTATCTATTCATGGATTATTTATTTATATCTAATCTCATGAGTATTACAGAATGTAAATTAGAGAATATTATGAAAATTTTAATAAAATCTCATTATTTCTTTTTTATCTTTTTAGGGCTGAACACATAGCATATCAAATTTCCCAGGGAAGGGGTCAAATTGGAGCTGCAGCCACTGGCCTTCACCACAGCGACAGTAATGCAGGATCCTAGATGCTTCTGTGACCTATACCACAGCTCAAGGTAATGTGGGATCCTTAAGCCACTGAGTGAGGCCAGGGATCCAACCCATTTCCTCATGGATACTAATCAGATTCCCTTCCTCTGAGTCACAATGGGAAATCCCTAAAATCTCATTATTTCAAAATAATGAATATGCAAACATTTAGATATCTTATTTAAATCAACTCCTAACAAAGTCTTAGAACAAAATGGAATAAAATGGTATGAATAAGTCATACTGCCTAACCTTGGTCTCCTTAGCATGACTATAATTCAGTAGAAACATAAGAAATTTATGTGCAGCTTTTTAAAAAAAAAAAAAATTTTGGTAAGGGGACTAGAGGAATTAGAATCAAAGAAAGATCAGGTGATTTGCTTTGATAATTCTTCTTAGAGCCTTGATTTTTAAGTCTGAAAAATAATGAGATAATTGCATATTATTCATACAATTCTGTGTCTGATTTTTGACTGATTTGAATTATTAGCATATTTTAGCAATAAAATATATTAGTGGTTAGATTCAGTCAAATAAAAGAAAAATTGAATCATTACTATGCTTAAAATTCTGGCATTTTTTTTTATTTCTCAACACTAATTTCATGACTCTAGCAATGCAATGACTAAAAAGTGTACTTAAAAAAACTGGATAATTTTTTAAAAAATAGAATGAATTTTATTCTAAATTGAAAATTTGGATCATTACTTTAAGATTATATATTGTAGCTGGTATAAATAGAATATTATGGCCTTCTGCCATCCTTTGGATTTAGGAAAAATGTTGCACATTTGGTAACTGTGGTAGGCGGCACAGAGATTTTCCATTATAGCAGCTAAAGTTTTACAAAGAAATTAAAAAAAGTAATCACCAGCAGATAAAGCTATTCATTTGTGAATAGGACATTATCATCTACTGAATAACTGCTTGCAAAATGATTTATCATTGTCAGTCTCTGACATCTTTTGCACAATGAAAAAAGAAGGTGATTACTGAATCATTTGAAATCATTTAAAAATACAACCTTGCAAACTGCTTAAGATTGCCATTATATTTATGTTAATAATGCAATGTTGTATTTGGATTTCTAAATGATTTTGGCATGTTTTATACTATTTCTCACATTTTAATATGGCAAAAAAAAATTGCAAAATTTCAAGAATGAGAGAATCTTTGTTTCTTGTAGAAACTTAGTGTATACTTATAGCTTAATGTTATTTTAAGACTGTTTTCCTGGATTCCATAAAAGTAGCTATTCATTTACCAAAATGCAGTCAATATTCACAATAGAAATAAATTCTGTTTCCTGAAACTAGATCTATTTCTGCATTATAACAGACACATTCCCTTTTGAGTTACTTTTTAATCATTCCAATCTAATCATTCAATCTCTTCTACCATTTCATCCTCCAAATTATAAGTGAACTTTTACCAGTTGACTTGGTAAATGAGCATCTTGGCCTTAAAATTCCCCTCAGCTTGACTAAGATTTTCTTCCTGGTCCCTGGCTTTCCTTTTCTTAGTGAATTTATTTCAGAGAAATTACAATTATAAATTATTTCTTTAGCCCTTTGATAATTAAATGAACCCAGCCTCTTAATAGATTTGCCACCCATAAATGTCTTTTTCAGACTAGAGGTCATCTTTTACACAGAAATATCTTTTTCAAGGACTAGGCATCCTCTCAGTCTCCTTAGTAGAATAGGATTCTAACTTTGATTAGTACCAATTATCAAGCACATTGATCTAATTACATCAACCAACTTCCCTGCTAACAATTAGTAATTTTCCACTAGCTAATTCCAGTGTTTAAAAAATCTTCTGCCTTTTCTTTCTACAGAGTTGAATTCAGTCTCTTTCCCAATTGTAATAAACTTTAATGAAGACTTTATTGCCCCCTTTACTTTTCTGGCACAATTTTCTTTGCTATATATTGGCTATCAGCATATTGGTAATCATAACTTCTGTTTCACATTGCCTTGTTTAATGTGTTAAAAATACACTCGAAGTTTATATATTTGAAACTAAAAGATTACTACTGATAAAAAAGAAAAAAATATTTCACAAGCAATTTTAAAGTGGTAAAACTTTGGAGGTAAAGTTGAATATTCTTATGATTTCACTAACCTGCCTCCCTCCATATGGGAACCTCACTCTATTAATGACCATATGGTCATTTCTAACTGCCTTGTCTTGAAACATTAAGCATATTGTATTCAACATTTTTTGCATACCTACTATGTCCCAGACATCTAAGCTGTATTATTTGTTATCTCAGTATATTTTAACTAAAGAAGTATGAAAAGATATTTCCTTCTCAATAATCATTTAAAAATAGACTATGTCTAAATAATTATTTTATTTCCAACAGCACATATTATTGTGCCTTGGATAACTGGCACTCAATACTTTTAGAATGAGGCATAGAATGTCTTGTATTTACTTGAGTTTCAAAGTCAATTTCTTTTAAAACTAAAACACATATGTTTTGACAATTTATTACTAAAAATTGGTATATATATGGTTATATAATTTATATTACATGTGCCATTATAAAATTTATTATACATTTTACCCTGGAACAACCTGGGTTTGAATTATGAGGGTATACTTATACACAGATTTTTTTTCAATAAATATGTACTATAGTACTAGAGATTTTAAAATTGGTTGAATACAAGGAGGAAGATCCTGAAATATTATAGACAAATTTTTTACTGCATGGCAGTCAGAGTCCCTAATCTCTATGTTATTCAGTCATCTGCATTTTGATTCTTATATATTGGATTTTTATTCCAAGATTAAAAATATATATAGTACATGTACACTTGAACTCACAAATAGATTAATTTTTATAAAACACAATAAAAAATTAAGTTCTAATAGGTAAATTATCTGATAAAAAAGTATTCTAATATATTATTGTTTTCAGATAGTTACTGGATTGGGGAATAAGAAGGATCATAACAAAAACCGTATTTTGGATAATATGGTTAAAACATGAACGACTAAATTTAGGCAAGCAAGCCTAAATTGAAGAAAGTAATTCCAAGAAGCTTCTAGACTTCAAGAAGGGCCTAAACTTAGAAAACATAAGTGAAAATGAAAAGAAAGGTTATATAAGAAGTAACATGTGAACAGTGATTATCCATGAATGTTGAGTTGGAAAAGGAAAGAGTCAAATATAACTCTAAAATCTCCCATTTTGACCATGGGCAAGAGAACAACGTTAACAGAAACAGACAAATAAGGAGAGGAACTGTGTGAAAATGAAGATGAGAAAATGGTTTGGACAAGTTAATAGGACATCAATATAGGATTATTCTGGATAGATTTATACAAGAGAACAAGCTCTATGCATAGCCTCAAGATCTTCAGATTCTGAATAATAACACCTACCTAGTAGGACCACATGGGGAAAAAGGCAATAGTGAAAGAAGAAAGTCAGGAAGATTTTTATGTATTGTATGTTTTGCCAGAGTTTTATTAAGAAAAACATGTACTAATCTATATTTTCTACACACTACTGAACCTGGCATTTTAACTTAAGTATATGTTTTGGGGACATATCATGGTAATATTTAGAGTATTTGGTACTCTATACATGGCTGCATTATCATTTATTCAAATTTAACCCTGTTGATGAACACCAAGCTTTCTATTTTTCCATATTTCAAACTCTTCTTATCAGTTTTGCCTCATATATCTTTTTATTTTTGATCAACATGTAGTATAAATTCACATGAAGGACTATATAAACCCCCATGAAAAATTATCTAGGAGTAAAAAAATAATGCTTGTAAATTTAATACAAATTCAAAATATTACTCATTTTTTTAAATCACACATAAAAGATTCATCAAAATTCATTAGTAATCAATTGCTTAATTTTAACATTTTTTTATACTGGTGATTAATCAAGTTTAGGATTTAAAAGCAACCCATCTAATTATTTTGTTCACTATTATTCTGCTTGTAGATTAAGTAAATGTCCTAGGAATTTCTAATACATAACCTTAGTTAGCGCCAAAGCAATCGGATAATGGAAGAGCCTGCATTGGACTTTAAAACATTATAAACTCACCAAAACTCAAAACATTTTGTGTCTCTATTTCCTGCATTTCAACCTTTAACCCCTGAAAAATACAGAAAAGGAAATACAACATAAATATTTGTATATTAATTTTATGATAATATTTGCTATTCTGCCTAGACTCTGTCTCCAGTTGAGAGATGAAAAGAACATGAAGTAGAGATGCATTGCTGTCCACCAAATTTATGATCAACTTCTGTGATGTAACTTTGTTCCTGAGAAGTGACTGACAAGCCTAGAACTACATTACCCTCTTACTCTTAACTCAGGTGAGCAGGTGATTAGTGTTCAGGGAATTCCTTTTGTGGCTAAGTACAACAGATGTGATTTGTTGTATTGTGTCAGTTGTTTACAAGGACTTTTATGGCACAGGTTAGTTGATGTATCCTTCCTCCTTTGCCAGTTGGATGTAGATGAAAACTAGCCACTAAGGGATGGTAGAGGTTAAAATTTCAAGAATCATATGCCCTTCATTTCAGAATATAGAGGAAGGTATCTGCTTACCTGAAATAGCCCACCAGGGACTATCATATGAGCAAAATATAAATTTCTACTATGTTAACTCACTGAAATTTCACCATACAGATTTTTCAATACCTAATGTAACAACAACTAATGCAAAATAATTCAGCACAGGAGTTCATGAAAGCTTTGTAACCTTCCTTCAGATTTTCTTTCCTTTCCTTTTATTTTTCCTTCCTTCATTCCTTCTCTTTCTTTTCATTTATATTCTTCAGTCCAGGTATTTCATTGTATCAACTTATATGATTACTACCTGAAGTGATCTTGAGATGTGCTTTTAAAAAATCAGTTTTAAATAACTCATTTCTGAAGACTCTTTAATGACAAATTCCAGTTAAGCTGTGACGGACATATGCAGACATTCTAATAAGGAGAGTATCAAAAGAGAGTGAACACTCAGTGGAGGTGAATGCTTTTACCTTTCACTTCAGCTTTCATAAGCAGCCTCTTAGGACTAGTTATATAAGTACTACCCAAAGCATTCTGACCTTGACTGATTAAAAATGATGCTAATAAATCCATAAAGAAATTATCAATAACTGATCCTATATCATATTGTAAATAGAATTTCCTAATATGAAAATTATATGAGATTAATTATATTACATAATAGCAATTAGAGTTCTGAAAGACAAAGTGAATCTGACAAAATATAAAGAACAGTATTAAACAAAGAAAAAATATATATTTGTGGTGTATACTCCAACACCAAACATACATTTTCCTGTATCTCACTTATTCACTTTACTTGTCTCCATCAATTAAAGCAGTTGAAAGGGAAATCTTACTCTCAGACATTATTAGTATTCTCTGTAATTACTCACAGTATATTCTACTTAGCTTCTGAAGATTGATTTCCTCAAATGAGTATTTCAGAATGCTTACTACAAGCTATAATCTAGGTTTGTATAAACTACATTTTAATAAAAATATAATATATTTAAATAAATCTATATATTCCTACCAGTTACATCTCTCAAAAAATGATTGTTTGGAAAAAGGTCATCACTCTGGGATTGTGAAGGGGAGATGAAAATTTAAGTAATTTCTTATTACATAATTCCTATTTGCCTTGAAAATGGCATTGTGAGAGTGACTTCATGAATATATTGATACAATTTGCTATTCAAATAGTCTATACATGCAATATTCAAAGTATATATGAAAATATAGAATTGAGCTTCAAGTCTATTAAAAAGCAGTGTTCAGGGAGTTCTCTTTGTGGCTCAGCAGTTAATGAATCCAACTAGAATCCATGAGGATGCAGGTATGATCCCTGGCCTTGCTCAGTGGGTTTAGGATCTGACATTGCCATGAGATGTAGTGTAGGTCATAGATGCAGCTTAGATCTGCCATTGCTATGGCTGTGACTGTGGCTGGCAGCTGTAGCTCCAATTTGACCCCTACCTTGGGAACTTACACATGCCATGGGAGTGGCCCTAAAACAAACAAACAAAAAAAGCAGTGTACATTTACATGAATATTCAGAGTATATTGGGAAGAAAATTTGATCTTTATGTGCTAACTTCTACACAAGAGCAATATAGCAATGAAAATGTTTTCCAGCTCTAACTCTTTGCAGTCAATATCCATGCATAACCTCTTCACAGTAATCTGACTTTTAACTTCCTAGAAGGGTGTTTTCTTAAGAAAGAATACAGTTTCTTATAGCAATACAGGCTTTCCTTCCTGAGTTTCAGTTCAGGTTATGTTGCACAATTTAAATTGGGGGAAACATGAACTCACTCTTACTATAGAATAAGTTAGTAAACTGAGAGCACATTCACTTCTATTCTCTCTCTTAGGCCCTCATTATAAAAACAAATGAGACATGTTTGCTTTTGAATGAATTTCAAGTCCTATTATAAATTTCACGTGAATTTGAAATACAGCATTCATTTAGTACTCAATCACTAACAACTCTGAGTTTCAGTTTATTTATAAAGTTATACACATTATGGTGGAATAAGCCATTAACAAGACAGATTAGAATTATACGATGAGAGATTTGCTCTCCAATAAATTCATGCCCACCTCTACATTCCTAAAGGTGGTGGTTTCCTTTCATTTCCATAATCATTTTAAAGGAGTTACTGATAGAAATTTCTGTAAATTATGTTAAAGCATTAACATTTTCAGAATCTTGCAAAGTTCTTCTACTTATATAATGAAATGTTAATCAAAAATTCTTTTATAAGTATAGCACCACCACAGTTTCATCCATGTGTTTCCCTTCTCATGACTTCTTTCCTGCTAGTGTCAAATTCTAAAGACATTTTCCCAGATCTCTACTCACTGATAGTCCTGTATTTTCTTATGGGAAACATATCTTTTCCTTTATATCACTTGCTTAGTTATTTCATGATTTCACTTGCTCTTTTTTCTGTCTTTACAAAGTAATTGAGAATTCTAAAGCACTCAAGCAAATGATTGGGTGTATTTTGTATCCTGTTGTACTCCCTTGTAGAGCTCAATGTTTTTTTGAGAGCCTAATATACTGAAACAGTTTACCTAATATAGAGGCAGAAGTTTATCCTTGGTTACATTTAAATACAAGATTGCTTAGAATAGAAAGAGATGCCATTAAAGAATTCAAGATTTGGAGTTCCTGTCATGGCTCAGTGGTTAATGAATCTTACTAGGAACCATGAAGTTTTGGGTTCTATCCCTGGCCTTGCCCAATGGGTTGAGGATCTGGCATTGCTGTGAGCTATGGTGTGGGTCACAGATGCAGCTTGAATCCTGCATTGCTGTGGCTGTAAGATAGGCTGGCGACTACAGCTCCAATTAGACCCAGAGTGTGGGAACCACCATATGTCATGGGAGCAGGCCTAGAAAAGCCAAAAGACAAAAAAAAAAAAAAAAAAAAAAAGAATTCAAAATCTGATACACCTCTAAGGGCATACAACAATAGAAACAATTACAGCATAATCTTTTCAACAGAACCCCGGCAATAATCTGTTTTTTTTTCTTTGTTCCTTTATTTCTATGTGTTTTTTAGACATCCCTGAAGTGAAAATTTCAAATTAAAAGATGTTAAATTGAAGATAGTAAAAAGTGGAATAGGAGGATACTGCAAATGGCAACTGGAGATTGATACTTACCATCTAGTTTTACAAGGATTAAATCATGAGCTGCTGCAGCTGATGACATTCAAACCCCCTGAAAGGACTTAAGTGTAGAGATCAATAGTGAAGCACTCTGCTCTGAAAAAACTAGCAGAACAGGTTTTTAGATAGGTACATATTTTCTAGAGAAGTTTTTTTATTTTCTTTTGTTTTTAGGGCTGCACCTATGGCATATATAAGTTCCCAGGCTAAGGGGCAAATCTGAGCTACAGCTAGTGGCCTACATGTTAGCCACAGAAATATGGGATTTGAGAAAACATCTGTGATCTACACTACAGCTCATGGCAATGTGGGACCCCTGACCCACTGAGTGAGGCCAGGGATCAAACCCACATCCTCATGGATACTAGTCAGATTTGTTTCTGCTGAGCCACAATGGGAAATCCCAAGGAGAAGGTTTTATGAGCCCAATTCTTATATCTCATATCTAGAAAAGCACTAAAATCTTTCATGGTGACATCTGCTCCTCTGGTTACTGACTAGTGGTAACCTTCTTGAGACTAGTGGCAACCTTCTGCAAAATGTGTGCTTGATTGCATGTATCTCACCTTCACCAAAATCACAAATATGCTGAAATTCTCCACAACTCCTCTTTGAAGCAGTTTTTCAGAGCTATATGAATGCTACCTCCTAAATTAAAGTCCTCATTTTCCCTAAATTAAAATTTAATTCACAACTCTCAATGTGTGATTTTTTTTTTTTTTTCAGTTGACATAACAAATTTAGCTTTGGTGATGGTCAGGAATGAGCTTAGAAGATCAGAGGATAAGCTGATTCTCCAGTCTGAAAAAAAGGCCCTTTTCAATAATTATTGCTTTTCAAAGGATCTTTCTATTGTACTCCAATAGAATCCCCGGTTGCTATCCACCAAGCATAATACCTGAGAAAAAAAATCCCCTATATGTTTAATCATCCCACTTATGATATGTTTCATAACATATATTTCATTATAGGATGTGATGTCCTATAGTGAATCCTGGAGTGCTGATTTTATATTTTTTTTGTTACTGATTAAAGGTCTTGCCACATTCTCTCTCAAATATGTGCATAAAAAGGAAATACTTGAAAACCTTCCAATTATCAAGGCTGTTCTAATGTTATATTTCAGTCCACTATTATGTCTTTTGTTTATAAACTATTTTCAATAAAAATTTAGTACACAATAAAAATTAAAATTTTATCTGAGAAACAATAGCCTGAGTCAAATTATTTTTTTATGTTTAACAAATAACCTATAATGCAAGTAAATATTTATCATATTACAACAAAAAATAGACCATGTAAAACATTACCAATTACATATTTTAGGTTGAAGGTTTACAGAGAAGTTATGTCCCCAAATACTTTATAAAACCATCAAGTAATTAGAAGTCTTTATATCTTGTCATCTATGGTATCTCATAGCAAAGCAGATAATTATCAGGCATTAAATGTTCAATTAATTTTCAGACAGACATAAATGTTATAAGCATAAGTTCATTTCAATTGTTTCAGAGAGAACTGACATTTTGAAAAACTTAATTATATATATAATTTTATATATATATTATGTACACAATATAATTTTAGTATGATACCCTTTATATATTATACATAAAATTAGAGATAAATAAATCATGTAATCATATATAAATGTACAATTGGAGACAACTAAAAATAACCTGGCCTTTGTTTTCACTTGAGAGCAAAATTTATAATTTTAATAAAATCCCCTTTATCTAATATCAGTCTCAAAATAATTGTAATCCATTCTTAACTGGCATGGAAGAATACGTTCCAATTAATGAAGTAGGTAAAAATCAGTCAGAATCAGGATAAATGAAAGTTTTAAAAATTTGTAGGATTATTACTGAGTGAATGTGGCATAATCTATCTGGATTTTATACAAAAAAAATAAAGCAGTCTACTGAATTGGAGTAGACATCAACAAAAATACACCTCATGTAGGTAAGGCATTCTAAGATCTAAACCTTATTTTAATTTATACCTGTTGACTACTCATAAATAGTTGCTTGATTTTTCTACCCATCCAAGGTAGGTCTTATTTAAACACAATGATTTGAGTTTTAGCTAGACATCTTTTGCAATTATAATGCAGTTGTCTCTTGAATATACATACAAATGCAGGAGCAATGCAGCAGGAAAAAAAAACTACAGTTTATGAAAACTACAAATAAAATTTTGTTTCAATTAAAGTGATAAAAATTATTTACCACACAAAGGAAAAAGCCTCAGTAGAGAATATTTATCTTGCATCAGAAAACAGAGTTTTGGCATTGTCATCTTTATTTGATATCAGCCTACATGAGTAAAACTTGAAAAAGTTTTTATAAGCAAGACATGCACATAATTTATTTTATTTATCTTTAAAAGAGATAATTATTAAGTAAATTTCTATGTGTAAAATGTCTTTTATGTCACTTTGACAATGTGACAAAAGTCAGTAATAACATTTAAAATTTGTCTGAAACACTACCAAGTAATTGTCTTGATACAAATGCTTACTTGCATTTGATCTACTTTATAAAGAGTGTGACTTAAGAAATAAATCTTTAGATTCATATTCTTATAAAATTTATATTTTTTCTATTACAGTTATTTACAATGTTCTGTCAATTTCTGCTGCACAGCAAAGTGATCCAGTCATACATTCTTTTTCTCACATTATCCTCCATCATGTTGCATCACAGGTGACTATAGTTCCCTGTGCTATACAGCAAGATCTCATTGCTTATCCAGTCCAAATGCAATAGTTTGCATCTAATAACCCCAGGCTCCCAATTCAACCCACTCCATCCATCTCCCCCTTAGGATTTTTAATGTCGTGTGTAGTGTATTATACTCTCTACCAGGATGGTGAAATTTAGGTAGGTTGATAGATGGGTAGATGGACAGCCATATAATAAGTCTTCTGATTGTACTAAAAACAGTAATAGTCATAGGAATGGTTCATGACAGACCTGGACTTGTGGGTGCTTGGATTTTAAGAATCCATATAGACACAGTTTTTAAGAGGAGATGAAGCCCAAGTGACAGTAATCTGTAAACAGGCACTTGGCGATAGGAGTCAACATGACATCACTTCCACATGGAATCACTCTGAGATTTTGTAAGCCAGGAGTTATAAGAATAAAACTTAAAAATTATATTTAACCAAGAGATCAATCTGCTTATTTATTTATTCATTTTACTAATGAGAGTTAAGCCATAGGGAAATTGGCAGAAGGATATTTCTAAAATTTTTGCACAAAAGGGAAGGAAAAAACTCTCTAATTTGGGTGTCTACCAGGTCTGTAGCAATAATGAAAATGGCAAGGCTGGCTTTGAAATGTCTTTGTCAGTGGCTGATATCATAAATAGGGTAAAAATATCAGAAAAAAACTAAGAAAAATGAAACTAGCATTTGTGATTATACAATAAATTCCCCAAAGGCCTACCAGACATAATTGGAAAAAGGAATATTTTTAATGGGAACTAGGTTCCAATGGTATGTAGGTAGTAGTCAAGACACAGGAATTAGAGATATTATTGTTAACATTTTTGTGTGTTTAAACACCACTGTTTTGTCAGCTCTACACAAAGTCAAATATATATATATATATAAAATCATATATATAAATGTATACTACACACATACACACTCACATTAATACCCTATGCATTGTAAGTCACTATGTAAGTGTGTGAGGGTGAAATATGTATTCAGATATATAACTTAATTTATTTGATGTTAATTATAACAATAATGACAATGAGGAATGTCCAAAACTATGGAGAAACACAAATTTATCTGCCAATTCAAGAGTGTATTTATTTTAGTGAATGTTTTGTTCCCTAAATTTGTTTTAGCAAAGTACCACCCAATGGGTGGCTTAAATAACATAAGTTTATTCTATGATGTTGCTGTGGTTAGAAATCAAGTGTGGGCAGAGTATATTACCTTCTGTTCTAAGACTATCTCTTTCAATTTATAGATGGCCCTATTTTCCTTGTGTCTTCACATCATCTTTCTGTACATGTCTGGTTAAAATTTCTTCTCCTAAGGACATATAAGGACAAGTCATATAGGATTAGAGCTCTTCTTAATGACCCAATTTTTAACTTTTGTAAAAAGTTTATCATCAAAATACAGCACATTATTAGATATTGAGGGTTAAGTCCTCAGCATATGAATTGGGTGGGGTTATTATTTATCACATAACAATGAATTATTATTTTTATCTTCTAAATGAAAATATTGAGCTCATTTTATTAAATGAGTTCTGATGTCTTTTGCCCAATGTTGATCCTTTATTTAGAATGTATTTGCTTTCTTTGTTTTATAGAGTTGTTGTGGGAGAAAATTAAGGAAAATCACTTTGAAAGATTTTTTTACACCACTCACTTCTAAATAAAGAATTTATATTCTTCCTCTTTGATGAATTTAAATCTATGGTTTTATTCATTCCCTTATACTATACTGAACAAATGTGACTTTTGAATCCTAGAAAAATGCCTTTCCAGTTAGTAGACTGATTGTCTTTGCTCAACTTGCTCAGAGTTCAATGTTCACAGTAAAAATACCAGCTTTTGACAATCGGTTTAAACATGAGTCAAGGAGAATATGAATGGGTCAAAGAGCTTCAGGCCTTTTTTTAATGAGGAAATAGATGTCACAAAAGGTCTGTCTGTGCATCCAGGCTACCAAGTATGGTGGCTTTTTCTTGACACTACTACCAGGAAAGTATTGAATTTGGGAAACTTGACTTCCCAGAATACTTATAAGAACAGTATGGAAGAAAGTTTGATAATAGCTTTCTTTGGATGGAAAATAAATTTGTTTACATACTTTAAGGTTAAATTTTCAAAAGATATTGGCTATACAGAGGAGAAGGATCAAGATGGCAGAGGAGTAAGACATTGCTCTCACCATCCCCCACAAACAGGTCCAAAAAAACACATCTACAAATTCACAGAGGAAGGGCATAGAAGGATTCACACAGAACATCTACTGAATGCTGGCAGAATTTAAACCTCCAAAAGGGCAAGAAACCCTCAACATAACTGCATAGGAAAAAAGAGAGAGAAAAAAAAGGAATAAGGATGGGACTAACATTCATGAGAGGGAGATGTGAAAGAGAAAATGAACCCAGGCCCTGGGAAACCACCTAAATGATGGAGCAGTCAGCTGAGATGTAGGGAACTCAAGGTGGCTGAAAAAAGTGCAGCAGATTGACTAAGGAGGGAAAAAAGAGGGAGAGCTCCACAGATCATCTCAACAACCACCCTGGAAGCCACAGACTGAGATGCTTGGGTGGGGGCTGGGCACTAAGACTCAGGCTCTGGAGATCAGTTCTGGGGACAGGACTAGGGTTGGCTGTTTAGAAAAAGCCTGAGGGGTTAGATAGCAGTGTGCCATGGGCAGGGGAGCATAAGGCCACAGCCAAGGGAATCTAGGATGAGGTCTGGGCCCACAGAGAGGCAAGACACCATTGTTGGTGAGGGTGAGTGGAGGAGGGACAGCCTGCTATAGGAATCTCCCTGCACAGGTGCAGGCCTTCATAGTTGGGGCACCTCTGGTGCATATTATGGGTTACAAGAGGCCAGTTGGTCAGGCTATAGGAAACTGGGCAATTCTTATGTGGGCTACAGGTGGCTGGGCACCTCTTGTGTGGGCTAAGGGCAGTGGGGGGCTAAGGGCAATACATTGACTCTTGTAAGATCTATAAGCACTGGGTAAAGCCACAGCAGTAATCTCAGAAACCAGAGGAAGGAATGGCCTGCCACCACTAGGAGTCTGTGAATAGACTCCACTTGTGACCCCCAGTACTTCATAAGTTGGCAAAAAAGAGGGAACTGCAACAGAGCACCACCCATTGTTGCTCTAACTCCCCTGGGAACACACTTGCTCTGTTGGTGCCACTGCCAAACACTCCAGGCAGTGCCCATGCACTTGATTACCATCACTTCCCAGGACCCTGAAAATAAAAGCAGCCTATGCAGCACCTCTTGCATGAGCTAAGAGGGGTGGGGTGATTTTTGCATGGTTTATATATTGCTGGGTCAAACCACCACAGTTATCTCTGACTCCAGATTTGGGTGTGGCCTGCCACCACTAGGGGTGTGGACAGGCACCACTAGCAGCCCCAATCACTTCAGAGAGCACCCCAGAGGAGGACACTTTGACCAAACACCAATTATTATTGCTCTAACACCCCTGGGAACAAAACCACCCTGCTGCTGTCACTGCTAAACATTCCAGGTAGCACCCACACATGCTTGATCACTGTCACTTCCCAGGAAAGTGCAACTAGGAGCAGCCTGTGCAGCACCTCCTACATGGGCTAATGTGGGTCAGGGTTCTTCTTACATGGTCTAAAGTTGTGGGGGCACCACATTTATCTGACTCCAGAGGTGAACATGGCCCTCCACCACTACAGATCCATGATACTATTAGCACCACTTGTGGACCCAATCATCTCAGAGGGCACCAGAAATGAGGGCATTATTACCAAAAACCACCCTTTGTTGCTCTCACTCCCCTGAAAATTCACACACTCTGCCACTGCCAAATGTTCTGGGCACATTCTAAATCTGCCTAAGGCTCATTACCTCTTCCCAGGGCCCTGCAATTAGGAATAGCCTCTGCCACCTTCCTGCATATCCTTGCTACTGTCCATAGCCCAGCAACCAGGCACTGACTTCTAGCCCTACCCATTGCTTCCTTTACCCTGGAAACACAGGCAGCATCCTGGGGATAATAGCCTGCTCACATCAAAGAAAATGACAGCAAATATCCAAATTCTGACACCAAAAATAAATAGTAAGCCCTCACAAAATACAAAGGGGTGCTCTTGCGTAGAAGTAGCCCTCCAAGACTACAGCTTAGTTTCTCTAAATTCACAGAAAAAGAAAAAAATATGTAAGCAAGATTCAGAAGCTTAGGAAACATTCCCATTAAAAAAAAAAGAAAAAAAAGAAAAGGAAAAAGGAAAATTCACCTAAAGCAACAAACAATGAAACAGACCTCTGCAGTCTGACATACATTGAGTTCAAAAGGGAGATATTGAAAACACTGAAGGAATGAATGCTGACTATCAAGGAATTAAGAAACATTATAAACCATAATGCAGATTACTTTAGAAAGGAACTATCAAATATAAGAAGGAAAACAGAAAAATTATAAAATTCATTTGCAAGTTGCAAACTGAGCTAAAGGCACTAAAGAGCAGAATGAATAATACAGAGGAAGAAATTAGCAAATTGGGAGATAGAATAATGGAAAACATCCAATTATTACAGCAGATAGAAAACCAAAAAGAAGATATGAAAGCAATATAAGAGATCTATATGATAATATAAAGCAGGACAATCTATGCATAATAAAAATTCCATAAGAAGAAAAAGAATAGGGGATTGAAAATATGCTTGAAGAAATGATGTCTGAAATCTTTCCAAATCTGAAGGAAATAGATATCAAGATACAGGAAGCACAGAGGGCCCAAAAAAGTTGGCACAAACAGGCCCACACCAAGACATATTATAGCAAAAATGGAAAAGTTAAAGAGATAATTCTAAAGACAACAAGATGAACACAAAGCTTGAATTATAAGGGAATGCCCATTAGGCTATTAACTGATATCTCTACAGAAACAGGCCTTCTCTATAGGTCTGAAGAGAGTGGAAGATATATTCAAAATTCTAAAAGGAAAAAAAAATTGCAGCCTAAAATGATCTACCCACCAAGAAAATCATTTAAACTAGAAGGAGAAATAAAGAATTTATCCCCCCAAAAAACTAAAAGAGTACAGAATACTAAATACATTCTAAAAGAAATGCTGAAAGGGCTAAAATAAAAAAAAAATAATAAGTAAGAAGAAATAGGATGGAAGAAATCACAATTGGAAAGCAATCACTTATATAAGCCAATATACAGACCTAGAAAGCAGGAGAAAAAAAAAAAAAACATTGTAAAACTGATGAAAAACACACAGTAAAAAGATAAACATGAAGATGTTTAAAAAGGACTTCAAAATCATAGAATGTGGGGAAGGAAAGCAAGAAAAATCTAGACTTTTTTTCTCATAATATGTTTGAGCCTATATGACTATAAAATGAGCAGATTTAGGAACTGGTGAACATACTTGAAAACAAAACCACACAAATAAAAAACAAATATTACATTCACAGAAACTAAAAACAAAATGCACAAGCACAAAATAAAAGATCCAGCCAAAGAAAGAAAGGAACAAAAGAGAAACATAGAGTGAACTGGAAAACAAGTTTTAAAATAGCAATAAATACTTACCTTAAATATCAAGGCACCAAATGTTCTAATCAAAAGACACAGAATGTCATGTTAGGTAAAAAAGAAAGACACTACACTATGCTGTCTACAAAAGATTCACCTTAGGGCAATGAACACATATTAATTGAAAGTGAGGAGTTGGGAATAGATATTTCACACCAATGAAAAAGACATGAAAGAAGGAATTGCAATATCCATATCTAACAAAATAGACTCTAAAATGAAGGCCGTAAAGAAAGACAAGGACACTAATTAATGATAAAATGATCAATTCAGGAAGAGGATATTATAATCATCAACATATGTTCCCCTAATATACAAGTACCCAGATACATACAACAAATACTAACACACAAAACAGGAGAAACAGAGGGCAAGGCAATAATAGTAGGAGACTTTAACATCACACTCACATCAATGGACAGATGGTCTAGAAGGAAACAATAAGGCAACAAAAATCCTAAATGACATGAGAGAAATGTTAGACTTCATTGACATTTTCAGAACATTTTTTTTGTCTTTTTTTTTTTTTTGCTATTTCTTGGGCCACTCCCGCGGCATATGGAGTTTCCCAGGCTAGGGGTCTAATCGGAGCTGTAGCCACCAGCCTATGCCAGAGCCACAGCAACTTGGGATCCAAGCCACATCTGCAACCTATACCACAGCTCACGGCAATGCTGGATCGTTAACCCACTGAGCAAGGGCAGGGATCGAACCCGCAACCTCATGGTTCCTAGTCGGATTCGTTAACCACTGTGCCATGACGGGAACTACTCAGAATATTTTATACAAAATTTAAGAATATATATTCTTTTCAAGTACACATGGAAATTCTCAATGATTGTCCACATACTGGGGCACAAACTAACCTCAACATAATTAAGAGTATAGAAATTATTTCAAGTATCTTCTCTGACCACAATGGCATGAAACTGGAAATCAACCACAGAAAAAGAAATGAGAAAAAAATGACCACATAATGACTAAATAACATGCTACTAGAAAAACAAATGTGATAATGAGGAAATCAAAAAGGAAATTTAAAAATACCTGTAGAGAATGATAATGAAGACACAAACATTCAAAAATATATGGGATGCCACAAAAGCAATGTTTAGAGGGAAGTTCATAGCAATAAAGGCCTTCCTCAAAAAAGAAGAAAAATCTCAAATCAACAACTTAACATACCACCTAAATGAATTAGAAAATGAAGAACAAACACCACCTAAATTAATTAGAAAAATAACAAAAAACGGAGCAGAAGGAAGGAAATCATAAAGATCAGAGAGGAAATCAATAAAATAGAGACCCAAATACAATAGAAAAAAAATCAATAAATCCAAGAGCTGGTACTTTGAAAAGGTAAAATAAATTGACCTGACTGGCCAGACTCACCAGGAAGAGGAGAGAAAAAAATCTAAGTAAACAAAATAAGAAATGATAAAGGAGAAATCTCAAAGGATACTGCAGAAATTTAAAAAAAGAAAAAAATCACAAGAGAAGACTATGGACAAAAATATGCCAACAAGATTGACAACCTAGAAGAAATAGACAACATTCAAGATACTTACAGCATCCCAAAACTGAATCAAGATAAATAGATCAACTGAACAGATTGATCAGTAGAAATTAAATTGAATATGAGGTAGAAACAAACCCTACAAAGAAAAGAACAGAACCACGAGGCTCCACAGGTGAATTCTATGAAACATGCAAAGAAGAATTTATATTCATCCTTCTTAAATTTTTCCAAAATGTTGAAGAAGGAACACTCCCAAAGATATTCTATGATGCCACCCACCATCACCCTAATTCCAAAACCAAAGAAACATCCCACAAAAATGAAAATGATAGGTCCAAATTTTTGATGACTATAGTCACAAAAATTCTCAACAAAGTTTTAGCCAGCATACCCAAATACATAAAAATATCACACAACACAACAAAGTGGGATTCATGCAGGTTCACAAGGATGGTTCAACCTATGAAAATCAATCAATGTCACACACCACATTAACAAAAGAAAAGTCAAAATCAGCATGTTATTCCCAATAGATGCAGAAAAATCATCTGACAAAGTCAAATCATCTGACAAAGTCCAACATTCATTCATAATAAAAAATCTTACCAAACTGGGTAGAGAGGGAACATATATTAAAATAATAAAAGCTATTTATAACAAACCCACAGCAAACACAATGCTCAAAGTAGAAAAGCTGAAAGACTTCTCACTAAAATCTGGAACAAAACAAGGATGTTCACTGTTATTCAACATAGTACTGGAAATTCTAGCCACACAATCAGATAAGCAAAAGAAATAAAAGGCACCCAAATAAGAAAAGAGATAAAACTGTCACTGTATGCAGAAGACATGATACTACATATATAAATACCTAAGTCCTCAACCCAAAAACTACTTGAAATGATCAAAAATTTGAGCAAAGTAGACTGGTGGTCCGAAGAGGGTGGAAGAGTAGGGGGACATGCTTGCCCTCTCCCACAAACACACACACAAAAAACAAATCTACAGGATAAATGACTCACACCAAACAGCAACCATTAACTGGCAGAAGAACCTAAACGCCAATATCGGCAAGAATCCAATGACATTACTAGGTAAAACAAGAGAAAAGAGGAGAGTGAGAGAAGATGAATCTGAGCTGGACAGGTGATCGAGAAAGGGAACTGTGGAGGAGAAATGGATCCCACACCCTGGAAGTCACCTACTCGATGGAAAGATCAACCAAACTGGAGGATCTCCAGATGCAGAAAAGAGTGTAACAGTAAGTTGGAATTCTGAAAAGCAGAATGAGAACCAAACAGATCATCTGAACCACTGGCAGTCACCAAAAATTGAGACAATTGGATGGGGACTGGGCACCAAGACCTTGGCTCCAGAGGTTAGTCCCCAGGAAAGGGCTGGGGGCAGGGTGGAGCAGAGACTGCTTGGGAGGTCTAGGAACCAATCTGTCAAGTTTGACAGGGAAGAGACTGCCTGGGAGACTAGAAAGCAGAGCAAGGCGGGCTGGGGTGGGGGGGGAGCAATACGCTAAGGGTGGGAAAGTGGAAAGCCACATAAGAGGAAACATGGGAGAAGAGCTGGGTCTGTGCCAGTGTTGGGGAGGGGAGAGGGGGGGTGGGCCTCCATAGAATACTCCCCATGACACAGCAAGCTTACTGGCCTGTCAGCTATTAGAAAGCTGTGCTTCCCAGTGCATTCCCCCCCACCACCACCCCTTAAGTACTGCCATTCGGGAGGGCTGGCCTCAACAACTGCTGGAAGCCTATCACCACAGGGGCTGTCCCTGCCCTTTAGAGGGGCTAAAAACCCACGGAGCAGCAACAAACACCTCCAACCCCCCAGGAAAAGGCCTGCAGCCCAGGACAACTAGAACAAGCTTGGACAGGCAGTAAAAAGATCTGCCTACATTCTCAGACAGTACTTCTAAGTTGGGCTACCCTGGAAAAGAGCCTCTTGGGTTCTCAGTGACCCAGATATCTGCTCTAGCCCCTGCAAGAGACCCACAGCCCTAAAATACCAGAGCAAGCTCTGCTCGACCTATTGAAATCTGCTCCCATTGTGGTGTGGATCTCCCAGTCCTGTCCACACTCAGGAAGTCCTCCTTTGCCTCAGAGAGACCCCGTCAGCCCCGCTCACCCTCTGGAAAAGCCACACTGCCTCAAAGAAGAATGACCAACAATGACAGCCGTCAGGAAACATTCCATGGCAGTGACAAGGCAAACACTGCCTGGCCACGGAGAGTACAACTCCACCAGGAAAAAGAAAACAAGCAGCACGATGAAGAAGCTGAGAAACCACCCCCAGTCAAACCAACAGGAGAATACACCCAAAACAGCCAACAATGAAACAGATCTCTGCAGCCTGACAGACCTGGAGTTCAAAAGAGAAATAGTGAAAATACTGAAGGAAATAAGAGAAGATATGAACAGTAATGCAGATACCCTCAGAAAGGAACTAGAAAATATAAGGAGGAGCCAAGAAAAACTAGAACATTCATTTGCAGAGATACAAACTGAACTAAGGGCAGTAAAAACCAGAATGAAAAATGCAGAAGAACAAATCAGTGATATGGAAGATAGAATAATGGAAATCACCCAATCAGGTCAGCAGACAGAAAACCAAATCAAAAAACAGGAAAGCAATAGGAGAGACCTATGGGATAATATAATGCAGGCCAACCTGTGCATAATAGGAATTCCAGAAGGAGTAGAAAAAGATAAGGGGATAGAAAATATATTTGAAGAAATTATTACTGGAAACTTCCCAAATCTAAAGGATAATGGGTTCAAGTTACAGGAAGCACAGAGGGCCCCAAAAAAGTTAAACCCAAATATACCCACACCAAGACACATTATAATAAAAATGGAAAAAGTTAGTGATAAAGAGAGGATCCTAAAGGCAGCAGGAGAAAAGCAGAATGTTACCTACAAGGGAACCCCCATAAAGTTATCAGCTGATTTCTCTACAGAAACACTACAGGCCAGGAGGGAAAGCCAAGAGATATTTAAAGTGCTAAAAGGAAAAAATATGCAACCTAGAATACTCTATCCAGCAAGAATATCATTTAAAAAAGGAGGTCAAATAAAAATTTTTCCAACAAACAAAAACTAAAAGAATACAACAATACAAAACCCAGGTTAAAAGAAATACTGAAAGGGCTTCTCTAAACCAAAAAGACAGGAAGGAAAGAAAGGGAGGAAAAAAAAAAAGAAAAAGAAGAAGAGGAAAACTAGGATTGAGGAAACGACAATCAGAGAGCAGTCACTGAAATAAGCCAGCATACAGATTTAATCATGAACATGTTTCAAACAAGAAAAAATTAAAAAGAAAAAAAAAGAGTCATCAAAATCATAAAATGTGGGCAAGGGATGTTAGGAATTAAATAGACCCTTTTTGTGGTGTTGTTTGTTTCTTTGTTTCTCTTCTTAATTTTAATGTTGTAATGAAGTGTTTGAACCTACAAGACCATCAGGCTAAAACACACAATTATAGGAAGGGGCTAGCATACTTAAAAAACATGGAACGCACAAGCCAAAACCAAATATTGCATTAGCAAAAAATGGAAGAAAAACACACAAACAGATAATAACCAGAGACCATCCAAACAAAAAAAAGAAAGGAAGAATGGAGAACCATAGAATCCACTGGAACACGAGGTTCAAAGCGGCAATAAATAATCATCTATCAATTATCATCTGAAATGTCAATGGACTGAATGCCCCCATCAAACGACACCGAGTAGCTGAGTGGATAAAAAGGCGAAAACCTTCAATATGCTTCCTACAAGAAACTCACCTCAGGACAAAGGATACACATAGATGAAAAGTGAAAGAGTGGGGAAAAATATTTCAAGCCAATACACATGACAGGAAAGCAGGAGTCACAACTCTCATATCAGACAAAATGGACTTTAAAACAAAAGACATAAAGAAGGACAAAGAAGGACACTACTTAATGATTAAGGGATCCATCCAAGGAGAAGATGCTACTATCGTCAACATATATGCCCCAATTACAGGAGCACCCAGATATATACAACAAATATTAACAGACATAAAGGGAGTTATTGATGGGAATACAATCATAGTTGGAGACCTCAATACACCCCTCACATCAATGGACAGATCCTCTAGACAGAAAACCAATAAAGCAACAGAGATCCTAAAGGAAACAATAGAAAAGTTACACTTACTTGATATCTTCAGGACACTACATCCAAAAAAATCAGAATACACATTCTTCTCAAGTGCACATGGAACATTCTCAAGAATCAGTCACATATTGGGACATAAAGCTAACCTTAATAAATTTAGGAGCATAGAAATTATCTCAAGTATCTTCTCTGACCACAATGCCATGAAATTAGAAATCAACCATGGGAAAAGGAAAGAGAAAAATCAGACTACATGGAGACTAAACAACATGCTACTAAAAGACCAATGGGTCAATGAGAAAATCAAGAAGGAAATTAGAAATTACCTTGAAACAGGGAGTTCCCATCATGGCGCAGTGGTTAACAAATCCGACTAGGAACCATGAGGTTGCGGGTTCGGTCCCTGCCCTTGCTCAGTGGGTTAACGATCCGGCATTGCCGTGAGCTGTGGTGTAGTTTGCAGACGCGGCTCGGATCCTGCATTGCTGTGGCTCTGGCATAGGCTGGTGGCTACAGCTCCGATTAGACCCCTAGCCTGGGAACCTCCATATGCCGCGGGAGCGGCCCAAGAAATAGCAACAACAACAACAACAACAACAAAAGACAAAAGACAAAAAAAAAAAAAAAAGAAATTACCTTGAAACAAATGATAATGAAGACACAACCTCTCAAAATCTATGGGTTGCTGCAAAAGCAATGCTCAGAGGGAAATTCAGAGCAATACAGGCCTTTCTCAAAAAAGAAGAAAGATCCCAAATTGACAACTTAACCCTCCACCTAAACAAACTAGAAAAAGAACAAACAATACCTAAAGTCAGCAGAAGGAAGGAAATTATAAAGGTCAAATAAGATATCAATAAACTAGAGATTCAAAAAACAATAGAGAAAATTAATAAAAGCAAGAGCTGGTTCTTTGAAAAGGTAAACAAAATTGAAAAACCCCTAGCCAGACTTACTAAAAAGAGGAGAGAAAGACCCAAAAAACCAAAATTATAAGTGAAAAAGGAGAAATCACAACAGATACTGCAGAAATACAAAAAACCATGACAATACTATGAACAACTATATGGCAACAAGTTTGACAATCTGGAAGAAATGGACAATTTTCTAGAGTCTTACAGCCTGCCAAAAGTGAGTCAAGAAGAAACAGACCAACTGAACAGACCGATCACTAGAAATGAAATTGAAGAGGTCATAAAAATACTCCCTACAAATAAAAGTCCAGGACCAGATGGCTTCACAGGTGAATTCTATCAAACATATAAAGAGGAATTGGTGCCCATCCTCCTTAAACTCTTTCAAATGGTTGAAGAAGAAGGAATACTCCCAAAGACATTCTATGAGGCCACCATCACCCTCATTCCAAAACCAGACAGAGATACCACCAAAAGAGAAAACTATTGCCAAATATCTTTGATATTTTTGAGATGCAAATTCTCAACAAAATCTCAGCCACCCAAATCCAACAACATATCAAAAAGGTCATACACCATGACCAGGGAGGGTTCATCCCAGGTTCACAAGGATGGTTGAATATATGCAAATCAATCAACCTCATACACCACATTAACAAAAGAAAAGTCAAAAATCACATGATCATCTCAATAGA
Organism: Sus scrofa; assembly: GCF_054392235.1. NCBI lineage: Eukaryota > Metazoa > Chordata > Mammalia > Artiodactyla > Suidae > Sus > Sus scrofa. Next base: position 42,836,848 of record NC_139393.1, read on the forward strand.
TGCAGAAAAAGCATTTGACAAAGTCCAACATCCATTCATGATCAAGACCCTCGCCAAAGTGGGTATAGAGGGAACATTCCTGAACATAATCAAAGCCACTTATGATAAACCCACAGCAAATATAATACTCAATGGAGAAAAACTGAAAGCCTCACTCAAATCTGGAACAAGACAGGGATGCCCACTCTCACCACTGCTCTTCAACATAGTTTTGGAAGTCCTAGCCACAGCAATTAGACAAACAAAGGAAATAAAAGGTATCCATATAGGAAGAGAAGAGATAAAACTGTCACTGTATGCAGATGACATGATACTATCTATATATAGAAAACCCTAAGGACTCAACCCCAAAACTCATTGAACTGATTAATAAATTCAGCAAAGTAGCAGGATATAAGATTAACATTCAGAAGTCAGTCACATTCCTGTATACCAGCAATGAAATATTAGAAAAGGAATACAAAAATACAACACCTTTTAAAATTGCACCTCACAAAATCAAATACCTCAGAATACACCTGACCAAAGCAGTAAAGGACCTATATCCCAAGAACTATAAGACTTTAATCAAAGAAATCAAAGAAGATGTAAAGAAATGGAAAGATATTCCATGTTCCTGGATTGGAAAGGTCAATATTGTAAAAATGTCCATACGACCCAAAGCAATTTACACAGTCAATGCAATCCCTACCAAATTACCCATGACATTTTTTGCAGAACTAGAACAAACAATCCAAACTTTCATATGGAACAACAAAAGACCCAGAATCACCAAAGCAATCCTGAGAAACAAAAACCAAGCAGGAGGCATAACTCTCCCAGACTTCAAGAAGTACTACAAAGCCACAGTCATCAAAACAGTGTGGTACTGGTATCAAAACAGACAGACACACCAATGGAACAGAATAGAGAACCCGGAAATAAACCCTGACACCTATGGTCAATTCATCTTTGACAAGGGAGGCAAGAACATAAAATGGGAAAAAGACAGTCTATTCAGCAAGCTTTGCTGGGAAACCTGGACAGCTGCATGCAAAGCAATGAAACTAGAACACACCCACATGCCATGCACAAATATAAACTCCAAATGGCTGAAAGACTTAAATAGAAGACAGGACACCATCAAACTGCCGGAAGAGAACATAGGCAAAACACTCTCCGACATCCACATGATGAATATTTTCTCAGATCAGTCTCCCAAAGCAATAGAAATAAGTGCAAAAATAAACCCATGGGACCTCATCAAACTGAAAAGCTTTTGCACAGCAAAGGAAACCCAAAAGAAAACAAAAAGACAACTTACAGAATGGGAGAAAACAGTTTCAAATGATGCAACTGACAATGGCTTAATCTCTAGAATATATAAGCAACTTATACCACCCAACAGCAAAAAAGCCAATCAACCAATGGAAAAATGGGCAAAAGACCTGAATAGACATTTCTCCAAGGAACATATACAGATGGCCAGCAAACACATGAAAAAATGCTCAACATCGTTGATTTTAAGAGAAATGCAAATCAAAACTACCATGAGATACCACCTCACACCAGTCAGAATGGCCATCATTAATAAATCCACAAATAACAAGTGCTGGAGGGGTGTGGAGAAAAGGGAGCCCTCCTGCACTGTTGGTGGGAATGTCACCTGGTACAGCCACTATGGAGAACAGTTTGGAGATACCTTAGAAATCTATCCATAGAACTTCCATATGACCCCACAATCCCACTCTTGGGCACATATCCGGACAAAACTCTACTTAGAAGAGACACATGCATCCACATGTTCATTGCAACCCTATTCACAATAGCCAGGACATGGAAACAACCCAAATGTCCATCAACAGATGATTGGATTCGGAAGAGGTGGTATGTATACACAATGGAATACTACTCAGCCATAAAAACGAATGACATAATGCCATTTGCAGAAACATGGGTGGAACTAGAGACTCTCATGCTGAGTGAAATGAGCCAGAAAGACAAAGACAAATACCATATGATGTCACTTATAACTGGAATGTAATATCCAGCACAAATGAACACCTCCTCAGAAAAGAAAATCATGGACTTGGAGAAAAGACTTGTGGCTGCCTGATGGGAGAGGGAGGGAGTGGGAGGGATCAGGAGCTTGGGCTTATCAGACACAACTTGGAATAGATTTACAAGGAGATCCTGCTGAGTAGCATTGAGAACTATGTGTATATACTTATGTTGCAACAGAACAAATGGTGGGGAAAAGAAAAAATGTAATTGTAATGTATACATGTAAGGATAACTTGATCCCCTTGCTGTACAGTGGGAAAAAATAAATTAAAAAATATATATTTTTTACAATCTACTGAGACAACTCTTTGGTTGTTATTTTTTAATGTGTTTGTGTGGGTTGTATTTGTGGATACTGTACCATTTTAATATCCCTGGGGTAGATGTGTTTTGATTATGGTGTTTGATACTTTACTGTATTGTTGAATATGGCTTGATGACACTTGTTGAGGATTTTTGCATCTATGTTCATCAATGACACTGACCTATAATTTTATTTTTGTGATATATTTAAGCTGTATTTTATCAGCGTGAGGCTGGCCTCATAGAATGAGTTTGGAAGTCTTTCATTATCTGAAGCTTTATGGATGAGTTTGAGAAGAAAATGATATCTTTTTCAATATTTGGTAGAATTCCTGGTGAATTTTTTTCATTAGGTATTTTTTAAATTACTGATTCAATTTTATTACTGCCAATTGATTTGTTCATTTTTTTTTCTATTTCTGCCTGATTCAGTTTTGGGAGATTGATTGTACATTTCTAGAAATCCATCCTTTTTTAGTTGTCCAGTTTATTTGCAAATAATTGCTCATAGTAATCTTTTATGATTCCTTGAATTTCTGATGTCAATCATAATCTCTTTCATTTCAGAATTTATTAATTTGGATGCTCTCTTTTTTTTTGGTAACTCTGGCTGAAATTTTATCAATTTTGTTTTTCTTTTCAAAGAATGAGCTCTTAAATTCATTGTTGTTTTCTTTTTTTTTTTTACAATTTAGTTCATTTATTTCTTTTCCATTCTTTATGTTTTCTTTCCTTCTACTAAATGTGAGTTTGTATTTATTTTTCTTGTTCTTTAGCTGTAAAATTAGGTACTTTAAATCTTCCTTATTACTTTAGAAATATTTTATCAATAAAACTTTTCTGTTAGAATGGTTTTTGCTGCATTCCATTGATTCTGGATCAATATATTTTCATTTTCTTTTGTTGTTGTTGTTGTTGTTTGTTTTTTTAGGGCTGCACTTGCAGCCTATGGAAGTTCTCAATAAAGGGATGGAATCAGAGCTGTAGCTGTTGGCTATCCCAAGCTACACCAATGCAGGATATGAGCCTTCCATGACCTACTCCACAGTTCACAGCAATACCAGATCCTTAGCCCACTGAACAAGGCCAGGAATTGAACCTGAGTCCTCATGGATACTAGTCAGTTTCATTACCACTGAAACACAATGGGAACTCCATAAAGCTGCTGGTTATGAAAACTAGATAGACTTAGGCACAATGAAAATAAAAAATAGGAAATCAAGAAAATATGGTAAAAGACATAGTGAATATATTTTGAAGTTCTGATATTTGATTCTTTAAAGAGACAGGAAATGAGCAAATTAATAACAAAGTAAATAATTTGTGATAATTTAAAACATAATAAAATACATTAATTTTCAAAAGGAAAAACTCCAATAAATCTCAGACATAACAAATCAAAAGGAATTCACAAACACAACACAGGATACTACAGAAAAAAGACAAAGACATTTTATTTTAAAAGAAGAAAAATTGCTTTTGATTAACATAAGATTTTCTTCTTGTTAGTAACAATGAAACCAGGAGATAATAGAATTGTATTTTTCATGTGATTTAAAAACAATCATCCAATTATGAATTCCAATTATATTTTAAAAATTCTCTAGTATTACAGGTAGAGAAATTTTCAAACATAAATGTTTAGAAACTTTCATAATCATTGCCTCACAGAAAAAGTAAGAAATAACTTTCTTTAGAAAGACTATCCCAAATGTAGCATTAGAATGTCATGGAGAAATAAAAAGGTAAATTTATGAAAAGATAAAAATATAGCTAACTAAAGATTTACTGAATACTGGTGGTTGTACTGAAAAACAGAGATACATATAATAAATACAGTACAATAACACATAAATATCACACAATATGAAAGGTAAATATTAGATTTAAAATATCCTATGGTTTTTACCCTATGTGAAAGTACTAATTAAATTTATCCTTACTAAATTAATGATGGATATCATACATTCCATAACTATGAAACTACCAAAATAAAAAATGATATTTAATTCCAAACTATCAGTAGCAAAACATTAATTATTACAATTATCTAACATTTCAAAGAATGCAGGAAAATAGTTAAAAGTATAAAGAGAAGCAGAGTATTATTTTCTATGAAAATCAGAACAGGACATAATTTAAGGAAGGCAGAGAGGGTCTGATTGGAAGACACTCTGTAAGTTTTCTGAAGGCTGGCAATTTTTTTTCCCCTGATCTGTATGGCATTGCAAAGATGTTTATTTTATAATATATTAAGTGGCACATATAAATTTTGTGTCTCTTTTGAATGAGTTATATATTACAACAAAAATATTTTAAGGTTTCATAATTTATAATGGCAATATTTCTGGGATATTTTACATTTGTATTTCTATTGTAGATGATTCTTTATATATTTTATTTATTTTGAATTGGCTGGCATGAGGAAGCATTTTAACCAATTACCTGTTAAATTTCCTCAAATTGTTTTATATTTTCTCTGATGGTGATATTGATGTGGCAAGTTTGAAATACTAATAATGTTTAATATTATCCTCTTCAAATTGACTTTCTAGCTACAAATAAGTATTCAATTAAATAGAGGCAATTCTTATTGTTCATAATAGTACCATGCTAAAAATTGCTGCAAGCAATAAATTAATGAATAATAAACCATTGCTCCTAAGGGAAATATAATGTCAATTTCCTACAAGTCTCTAGTCACATTTTCATCAACTGATCAATACACAACCTTGCATTGTGTGTGTTTCAGTTCACCTTATTTAAACTATATTGTGAAAATGTTGACATTGGACTATTGGCTAACAGCACCTTAATTCATGCCTGAATGAAGCTTAGCTAACACACTTATAATCTCTGAAAGGCACATAAAAACATCCTAGTACTTAGGACAGGCCTTTAAAATTATGTTTAGGGATCAATTAAAAATAAATCACCAACAGCAAATACACAAAAAATATTGGCCTTAATATATCAAACATCAACAGAGGACATGTATACAGTATGAGAGCTGAAACAGGATGGCACAACATAATTTTAGTCGACTTCAGTTGGGAAGGTAAATGTTGTGTGAGCCATTTAATTTTTTTTTTTGGCTGTATCCACAGCATATGGAAGTTTCTGTTACAGGGATAAGATATGAGATGCAGCTGTGACCTATAATACAGCCGTGGCCACCAGATCCTTAACACACTGCACCAGGCTGGCTATGGAACCTGTCCCTCAGCAGCAATCTAAACAATTGCAGAGAAAACACTGGATCCTTAACTAACACACCACAGCAGGAATTTCCTTTCCAACCTTTTTAAATATTCATACAAAGAAACAATTATCTTGAAATTTCATAATGCTTTCCTTCTATTCAGATAATTAGAAAAAATGTATCTCTTTTTTGATATTATGATTTGATTCCATGAGATAAAAATGTAAAATTATTGTTATCAGCACATTGCAATGCTGCTTAAACAAAAGATTATGTTGTTAAATTTTCAAGATATAAATGTAATACTCAGATTTTGAGAAAAATATTTTGTGATACTGACCTTTTTTAATAGGATCACTGAAGATTAAAAAAATACATTTGGAAAATAAATAGGCTAATTAGGAATTGCTTGAGTTTTAGTTGCTTGAAATATGCATTTGATGTTATTAATTGCCTCTTCCTGATTTAGGGTACAATGAAATATTTTATTCATTTTTTCAACATAAAGTTTGTAAATTTGAGATGTAACATTAATCTACAAGTTAAGTAGTAACAGCGTATATCTTTATTCTATATTTCATTGTTTGAAATGTCATTTGAGTGTTAGGTTAATCAGGTAGGTGTGGGGTTGTGTAATGAAATATAGTTATATAAACTGGTAGAATGAATTTTCAATTAGAACATGTAATTTGAGGGGTATTTGAGGTGCCTGCAAACATTTTCTGTAAGAAACTTCCTCTGTGTTCCATTGATAAATTATTCCTTCGATTTATCACAGAATGTCAATTATTAGAAAAAAATTCTCTAATACAATAGCTATCTGGGGAATATAATGATAAGTTTTCACTAGCTACTTTTAAAAACTTTTTGATATTAGTTTAGTATATTAATTACTAGGCACCTTTGAAAATGTGGAAGAAATGTAGAATGACAAATACTTGCAGAAAATCCCTATTGGGATTTTTGAAAATAGCAAAGTTATTGGAGTCAAAGTGATGTTTATTTAGATCTAAAAGCATCCTATAGAGAAACTATAAAATTAATAATTGTATATTAATAAAACTGGCTATAATATAAATACTGATACTCTGTATAATATAGCTAAATATCAGGAAGATAATATTAATCAAATAAGTCAGATGTAAAAGATTATATACTGTATGATTCCACTTATATAAAGTTCAAAAACATATGTGGCTATCTATGAAAATTGGAATCAGATTAGTTACTTTTTTGTAGATAATGTCTTGGAAGTCACAAGAGCTGTTTTTCTTGGGTGCTTGCTTTTTGCATGTGTGTCTTTTTAGGGAAACACCTGCAGCATATGTAGGTTCCCAGGCTAAGGGTCAAATAGGAGCTATAGCTGCCAGCCAACACCACAGCCACAGCAACATGGGATCTGAGCCACATCTGTGAACTACCCCACAGTTCAAGGCAACTCTAGGTCTTTAACTCACTGATAAAGGCCAGAGATTGAACCTGCATCTTCATGGATGCTAGTCAGATTCGCTTCTGTTGAGCCATGATGGGAACTCTGGGTGATTGCTTATTTTGTATTTTCTTTGAGATGTTACATAGTTATGTTCACTTTATTTATTTATTTTTGTCATTTAAAAATATTTATTGAAATTTTTCTAAGTGGCAGACAGTGTGTTGTTCTTGAGATATAGCATTTCCCCTACTAAGATGTAAGTAGCCTGAGGGCTGAGATTTAAACAGGAAATACATGAATTAAAATGATATTGGCTGGCTCTACTAAACAAAAAAAAAGAAAGTTTTGACTAAGGGAAAGATAGGAATCCAGGCAGAAAGAAATGATGGGTAGTCTCTTCCATCTTAAAATTAAACACCTCTACAGGTTAGGACTTTGCTTTTTGAATCAAAAATTAAATTTCCTCAATCCATATGTCTTGGGGTGATTCACAGTTCTACCACTTGACTAGAGACACTTATACAGATGACCTTGGCATATACAACAGTGGTGATTTACTCAAGCGAATGGGAATGTGTCACCAAATCAAGGGGAACAGACACAGACAACAAAAACTCAACAAGTATATTCAGTACATGGCAATGCTACACAAAAATCTTGTACATCTAGGTTTTATGACATAAAAGGAGATCCATCCTTAGGTTTTCTCTAGAAGAATTAATTTCCTTCTGCTACCCAACACATCTCATTTGCCCTTAGCCTTCTTTTTTTAAATTTTTATTATGACTGTTTTACAATGTTCTAGCAATGTCTGCTGTACAGCAAAGTAATCTGGATATATATATTTTTTTTTTCTCACATTATCCTCCACCATTTTCCATCACAAGTGATTAGATACATAGCTCCCTGTGGTATACAGCAGGATCCCATTGTCCACCCACATTTAAAACAATAAGATTTTTGATGTGTTCACTCCTCAATGTTTTTAATTTTTTTCTCTTTGCTTTTTAGGGTATATGGAATTTCACAGTATAGGAGTCACATTTCTGCAGCTGCTGGCCTATTCCACAGCCACAGCAATGCATGATCCAAGTCGCATCCATGAACTACACCATGGCTCAGAGCAATGCCGGATCTTTAACCTATTGAGCAGGGCCAGGTATCAAACTCGCATCCTCATGGATACTTCTAAGGTTTGTAACCCACTGAGCCACAGTGGGAACTCCTGCTATTTTTTTAAATTACCTACTTTAAAATAAGATACATAAGTTTTATACTTTCAATATCAACTGAAAATATTCACCCCCTAAAATTTGAGAGCCACATTTTATTCAGCAGATTCTGAGGACTGCAAGCCTGAGACACAGCACTTCAGATAACACTGAAAAACTGTTCTGAAGAGACAAGGGCAGGGGGAGCCAGGATATATACAAGTTTTTGCAACAAAAGAGCAGGTAGTCAGAACATCACAAAAATACAACTGACTGCTTAACAATCATCAATAAAATAGACTGGAAACTACCAAAAAAGATATCCTACGCCTAAAGACAAAGAAGAAGCCACATTGAGATGGTAGAAGGGGTAATTTCATGATACAAACAATCTCATAACTACCAGGGAGGTGACTGGAAAATAACTAATCACAAATGGCCTCCTGTATGAGAGAGAGTTCTGAACTCTAAGTCAGTTTCCCCTGCCCAGGGTTCTGGCATTAGGAGGAAAAGCTCCCAGGGCATTTGTAATTGAAGGCCATTAGGACATGTGTACCAAAGATCCACAGGTCTGAGGGAAATAGAGACTCCACTCTTGGAGGGCATACACAGGATTCCACATGAACTGGGTCCCAGAGTAGAACTGGGACTCCATAAGAATCTGGGTCAGACTTACCCAAATGTCTTGGAGGATATCCTGGGAAAGCAAGGGCTGCCATGGCTTGTCTGGGGGCAGAACATTGTAGGCCGTGGTCCTGGGAATATTCATCAGTGTGAGATCCCCTGCCATTTTGGAAGAATCTTGTACCATCCAAAAGGGCTGAGAAGCCCCAGGCCAAACAATAAGCAGGGTGGGGACACAGCTCCTTCCATAAACAAACAGACTGCCTAAAGTCCTCCTAGGCACACATCTTCCCCTAATCACACCCAGATACATAGCCCCACCCCCCAGAGTTAAAAGCACTCACTTTTATGACTATATTAAAATTTACTTATCCATTTCATTACTCTTTGATATTTGGAATGTTTCAAATTTTGAGAACTTAAAAATAAAACTTTGTATATATTCTTGAAATATTTTTATTGTATTTTTTATATTTTCTGCACATGTGGTTTCATTTATTTGATTAAAAAACAAGGATTAGAATATTTCTAATAAGTTTTAGGTGTGCATTCAGTTATAAGAAACCCCTTAACATTTTCCCAAAGTAATTGTAGTATATTTTACTCTTGCCAGTAAAGTATGTGATTTCCAGGTATTGCACATAAAAAGTATACCTTAATATACTCTTAGGTGTCTTTTTATCTGACATAGCTATGTAACCAGATTAAAAAAAAAAAAAACTTGTATGATTATGGCTAAAACTATAGCCCAACTTAAAAAAATATTAATTGCATGCTAAAATGATTTTTTGGTTTTAGTGCTATAGAAAAGAGTCCCTTACCTGTATAAAACTTTGATATCTAGGCTTACATCTAAAGTTATTAACAGATAAATTTATTTTTTATCAGATTTTTTTTTTGTCTTTTTAGAGCTGCACCCATGGCATATGGAGGTACCCAGGCTAGTGGTCAAATTGATGCTGTAGCCTCTGGCCTATACCATAACCACAGCAATGCCAGATCCAAGCCATGTATGTGACATACACCACAGCTCATAGCAATGCCATATCCTTAACACTCTGAGCAAGGCCAGGGATCAAAACTGTGTCCTCATGGATACTAGTTGGGTTCATTTACCACTGAGACATGAAGGGAACTCCCAATATGTATAAGTTAACTCATGTTTCTGACAAAATATTTTTTAATATTTTTGTATCCTACAAATCACTATTTAAAATAAAAGATAGTGTTGTTATAGACTTCAAGTCCAGTTCAAGGAGATTAAACCCAAAAGCCTCTAGCCATGCCTCACTGCCATGCTTCTTCCCCCAACATGACTAGCTTGGGCTGCTCACTCCCTAGTAGAGAAGGAATGTTGCCTATTCTTCACCCTACCACAATATAATCTCTTCACCATGCAAATAAGTTATCCTGCCCAAGACCAACCAGAAGATCAAATGTGCCTCATACAAGATCCAACAACATTCAGCCCTTATACACAGCATAGGAGGCTGGGGCAGGAGAAATGGGGTCTCTACTCAGCTCAGCATTATGGGGTATAAAGACAATTGCAGAGTGAGCTGGGCCCTCTTTTTTGACCTGCACTCATGTGAGTTCTCTCTTTCTCTGAAAATGCACTTTCACTTTAATAAATCTGTAAAATTTCCACCATTCTGATGTTTTGCTATGGTAAGCTGGGGACTGAGGAAACTGTGACCCTACCATATTAATGGTACCATAACTCAGATCAAGGTAGGAATCCCCCATCCCTAGAGGGATCTGCTCTCCATTTTCCACCTATGAAGTGCTATGGATTTGGGGGTTGTGAATGGGAGGTACTGAAATTTGTTTCTCACTTCTTCAGCTGACTCTTCATCTAGCTCACCAAGCTGCACCTGCTAACATGAGCATGAGCATGCCAGTGTCTGCAGGTGAACCTGTTGTGCATTCCAGCCCCTAAGAGGATGCACTGCACAAAGAGAAATGTCTCTCATGCTGTAGAATCCCTGGCTTGTTTGTGAGAGTGGCCTGTGATGTCTAGAAATTAAAATAAATCTGATGCCTTTTTTTCCCCTCCAGCTCACGAATCATTCTTCTTTCTCTCTGAGAACATGTTCACCTCCACTCCCCTCCCATACAGGCCATCTCCCTGCAAACCATTCCCTTCCCCCTCTTTATCTTTGCATTGGACAGAAGCTCAGCAGGAGCTCCACAGATGTCCCAGAAACTTAAAACCCACCTAGCCTATCACTGCCATCTGTGGCTGCCTTCCTGTCTTTCTTTTCTTTCTTTCTTTCCTCTCTCCACCCCCTACTCCTCCCTCTGGAAACCTCTCTGATTGGATAACTGGCTATGGAAGCAACTGGTAAATTCTGGTCAGGGATAAACCCTCTTGTATTCTGAAGGTCTCCATAGCTCACTGCTTTAGTAATGGCTGCCTCTTCCCTCAAGTCTTCTCTTTATATTACTGTCACTTTGCATTAGACCTTAAAACTTGCTGCTCCTGGGCAATTTTATTTATTTTTATTTTTATTTTTTTTCTCTACCAAGGCATATATCTTAACTTCTTTCATTTTAATGTACTTTTTATTTTATTTTATATTTATTTATTTATTTTTGCTTTTTAGGGCCACACTTGCAGCATATGGAGGTTCCAAGACTAGGGGTTGAATGGAGCTACAGTTTCTGGCCTATACCACAGCCACAGCAATGTCAGATCTAAGCCACATCTGTGACCTACACCACAGTTCATGGCAATGCCAGATCTTTAACCAATGAGCAAGGCCAGGGATCGAACCCACAACTTCATGGTTCCTAGTCAGATTTGTTTCTCCTCTTATTTATTAAAGTATGGTTTATTTGTGTTGTTTCTTCAATTTTTCATGTACAGCAGACTGACCCAATCACACAGAGTTCCCTGTGCTGTAGAGTAAGGCCCCACTGCCTATCCTTTCCAGGAATAATAATAATAATAATAGGATTGTCTGTGCAACATTTTGGATTCCACAAGTGATATATGGTACTTGTCTTTTTCTTTCTAGCTTAATTAGTATAAGAATCTCTGGTTCTAACCATGTTGCTGTAAATGACATTAGTCTATCATTTTATGGCTGAGTAATATTCCATTGTATATATGTACCACATCTTCTTGATCAATTCTTCTGTCAATGGACATTTAGGTTGTTTCCATGTCTTGGTTATTGTGAGGAACGTAGGGGTACATTTATCTTTTCAATGAAAATTTGTCCAGATATATGCCCATGAGTGGGATTGGTAGATAATATGGTAGTTCTATATTTAGGTTTCTGAAGTACATACACATGTTTTCCATAGTGGTTGTACCAATTTACATTCCCACCAACAGTGAAGGTATGCTTTTCTCCACACCCTGTACAGAATTTATTTGTTGAGTTGTTAATGATTGCCATTCTGACCAGTGTTGGTATTTCCTCAGTGTAGTTTTGATTTGCATTTCTTTAATAATTAGGATGTTGAGCATTTATTTCATGTTCCTGTTAGCCATCCATATATCTGTCATAGAAAACTGTCTAAGTCTTCTGCCCATTTTCTGATTGGTTTGATTTTTTTATTGTCAAGTTGTATGTGTTTTTTAGTATCCTGGGCAGTCTTAAAGGGCACTGCTCTTCTCTGTCTACAGAAATTATCTCTGAAGAAAACCTCAGCCCCCTTACCCAAATCTTGGGGTATCCCAGGAAAATTATCCCAGGATAATTTCTTCTCCTCCTCCCATGGCACGAGCTATGCTTGCTCTGTTAAGAGAAGGACATTAGGCCAGGGCTAGATTCATTGTCATTAATGCCCCTCCCAGTGGGTTGGCACCACCTAGGCTCTAAACAACCTGGCCTAAGAACAAGAAGAACATTATTAAATAAAGATATGGTACACGTAGATAAATTTTATTCCACTTCTATGGAAAATCAACCTCTCATTGCCAGGATTTTCCCTTCCTGATGCCCTTATAATATGGCAACAGTCTACTGTTAAATCAAGGAACTTAAAGAGTGTAAGCAATAGGGATATGGGAAATCCAATATGGCTGCATAGTTTTCTCAGCTCCCTGGCATACATAATTCTTATTTGATGAATTAAAACTTTCCCTGGCTATAGGGCTGACGCCCTCACAAAAATGATTAAAAATGTGTTTTACATTTGGGGTATACTTTCAATAATCTCCAGTAATCAAGGCACTTTTTTAACTGGACAAATAATATGAGCCTTATTTTTCCCCCCACAAGATTCTTAAAATTATCACTATTACTATCATCCTAAATCATCAGACAAGATCAACAAAATTAATGGACTGGTACAGAACAAAATTAATTAAGTGGGATAAAAACAGCTAAGTATGATTATAATATTTACAACTTTTGTTTGACATATTATTGGATTTGATCTTTTTTTTTTTTTTTTGTCTTTTTGCTATTTCTTTGGACTGCTCCTGTGGCATATGGAGGTTCCCAGGCTAGGGGTCGAAACGGAGCTGTAGCCCCCGGCCTATGTCAGAGGCACAGCAACACAGGATCCGAGCCGTGTCTGCAACCTACACCACAGCTCACAGCAACGCTGGATCATTAACCCACTGAGCAAGGGCAGGGACTGAACCCACAACCTCACGGTTCCTAGTTGGATTCGTTAACCACTGCGCCATGATGGGAACTCCCTTGATCTTTATTTATTATATGTTATAAACAATTCTCTTCAAGTTACTTAATAAACTCCAACAATTTGGTGATTTATTTCTGTGGGTAAAATTAAAACATTTTTTTTTCCTCTGCCTGGTTCCTCCAAAAAATGGAGGCCTCTGGGTTCTTCAGCCTTATTAGGTAAATAAAAAGTATCTCTTGAAATGTAAATAATACCTTCTCTGTCCCTGACCATGAATACAAAATTTTCTTCTAAATTTACTGAGTTTATTATTTACTCTCTAAAACAGCCCAAACAGCACTTTGATATCATGCTATATTACTGTAAAACTTAATTGAATTTTTAGGAAAATATTTAGGAAAATTTTGAAGCTGATGCTATATCTGTGCTATATGTGTGTGTGTGTGTGTGTGTGTGTGTGTGTGTGTGTGTGTGTGTGTATGCTATAATCTATGTTTTGGTGAATATCAGATGCCCTATGATAATCAGGGGCTATATGTACTGGGAAAGGTATCATTTGAAAGACTGTCTCCAAACTAGATAAAAGGTTTATTTTAAGGTATTCTTAAATGCCTCATGAACAAAGAAATTGAAAATTAACTCAAATTGTTATTGCTCTCTTAAGAAGGGCCTTGCATTGGATGATTCCATAGAAAGAACTACTAACTTCAAACTCACCTTAAAATAAGGTTCAAATAAGAAAAAGGAAATTGCCAATGCCAGGACCAATAAGACTATTTCAGAAATAGACAGCTATTTCAAGAATGCCTGTTCTGACCATATGGTTACTTTTCTTCTTGGTTTCTCCTTGTTTTACACAAAAATCCCCACATGTTTTCTATCATGGGCATGATCCCATGTGAATTTTAAAAAATCAACCAACATGCTTGATCACTGTCTTTTCCCAAGATCCTGCAATTAGGAGCAGTGTGGAAACACCTCCTGTTTGGGTTAAACAAGATGGGGTGCTCTTGCATGGTCCAGAGGTGGTAGGATCAAACAACCAGTTATCACTGACTCCAGAGGTGGTTGTGGCCACTAACAATAGGGTTCCCTGAAGAAGGCACTACCTGTGGCCCCAATCACTTCAGATAACACTACAGAGGAGGGCATTGTGACCAAACACTACCTGTTGTTGCCCTCACTCCACTAGGAATACACACACACTGCTGCTGCCATTGCCAAATGCCCTGGGAACCTCATAAATCTTCCTAAGGCTCATTACCACTTCCCAGGGCCCTGCAACTAGGAGTAACTTGAGCTACTTTCCAGCAGGTCCTTGCTGCTCTTAAGAGCCCAGTAACTAGGTACTGAATAATAGCCCTAGCCATTGCCTCCTCCTCCCTAGAAAAACACTGTACTATAGGGATAACAGCCTGCTCACATTGAAGAAAAAGATAGTAAATATCCAAACTCCCAAGTCAAAAATAAATAGTAACACCCCCCAAAATAAAAAGGGGTGCTCTTGCATAGAAGTAGCCCTCCAAGACTACAGACTACAGCTTGGCTTCCCTAACCACACAGAAAATGTAAAACATAAGTAAGATTCAGAAGCTTAGGAACCATTTGCAGTTAAAAAAAAAAAAAACAGGAAAATTCAACTTAAGCAAAAAACAATGAAACAGACCTCTGAAGTCTGATACACACTGAGTTCAAAATGGAGATAGTGAAAATACTGAAGGAATTAAGGCTGAATATCAAGGAATTAAGAGCAGATATAAACAGTAATGCAGATTACTGTAGAAAGGAAATAGAAAATATAAGGAGGAAAATAGAAAAATTATAAAATGTATTTGCAGAGATTCAAAATGAGCTAAAGACACTAAAGAACAGAATGAATAATGCAGAGGAACAAATTAGTGACTTGGAAGATAGAATAATGGAAATCACCCAATCAGGACAGTAGACAAAAATCCAAATTAAAAAAAAAAAAAGTGAACAAATAAACCTGAAAGCAATATGAAAGCTATGGGATAATATAAAGCAGGCCAACTTATGCATAATAGGAATTCCAGAAGGAGAAGAAAAAGAAAAGGGGATTGATAATATATTTGAAGAAGCTATGTCTGAAAACTTTCCAAATCTAAAGGAAACAGATATCAAGATACAGGAAGCACAGAGGGCCCCAAACAAGTTGAACCCAATCAGGCCCACAGAAAGACATATTATAATAAAAATGGGTAAAGTTAAAAATAAAGAGATGATTCTAAAGGCAGCAAGACTAACACAAAGCATTGATTACAAGGGAACACTCATAAAGCTCTTAGCTGATTTCTATAGGCCAGAAGAGCATGAAAAGATATATTCAGATTCTAAAAGGAAAAAAAAAAAATTTGCAGCCTAGAATACTTTACTGGCAAAAAGTATTTTCTATCTAAGGATAGAAAGCTTACTAGTGGTTAACTAAAAATGGTTAGAGGGAAATGGGGGTTGGGGGGCAACAACTAAAGTGGAGATGCATAAGATGGAATATAGACTTTTTCTTTCAATGTTCCACATTTTATATATTTGACACTGGAGTCATGCAATTTTTACATATTTATAAGACAAAAAAAATTTAAAAGTGTAAAAAAAGAATATAATTTAAAATAAAAGGGGAAGTAAAGAATTTCTCCAACAAACAAAAGCTAATTTAGTACAGCAGTACTAAACCTATTCTAAGAGAAACACTGAAAGGAGTTCTCTACATAAAAAAGAAATAATCAGTAGGATGGAGGAATACAAAATTGGTAAGCAATCACGTAAAAAAGCAAGCATACAGAAATAAAAGGGGGAAATATCTGTTAAAGTGACCATAATCAGAACAAACAGCAAAAAGACAAACAGAAAGATGTAAAAAAAGGACTTCAAAATCATAAAATGTAGGGAAGGAAAGTAATAAAATATAGACTATTTTTTTTTTATAATGTGTTTGAGCCTATATGACTATCACACTAAAGCCAAGCAGATATAGGAAGGGGTAAAAATACTCTAAAAGCTGGCCAACCAAATATAAAAACTAAATATTACTTCACAAAAAATAAAAAGAAAAGCATAGAAGCAGAAAAGAAGTGTAAATCATCCAACCAAAAAATAAAAATAAAAAAGAAAGGAACAAAGGAGAAACATAAAATTAACTGAAAAACAAAGTTTAAAATGGCAATAAATACATACATAACAATAATTACCTTAAATGTCAATGGGCTGAATGCTCCAATCAAAAGACACAGGGTGGTAGATTGGATAAAAAAGGAAAAAACCTGCAATCTGCTGTTTAAAAGAATCTCACCCGAGTACAAAGGACACATATATATTGAGAGCGAGGGGATGGAAAAACATATTTCATGCCAATGGACAAGACCGGAAAGCAGGATTTGCAATACTCATGCCAGACAAAATATACTTTAATTAAAGGTACACAAAGAATGACACTATTTAATGGAAAAAATCAATTTAACAAGAGCATGTTACAATTTTCAATATATATGCCCCAATACAGTAGCACACAGTTACCTGCAAAAAATGGTAATAGGCATAAAAGGAGGAATTGATGAGAATACAACATTAATAGGACAGTTTAACACCCAAATCACATCAATGGACAGATCCTCTAGACATAAAATCAACAAGGCAACACACATCCTAAATGACACAACAGAAAAGTTAGACTTCATTGACATTTTTCAGGACATTACATCTAAAAAAATTGGAATACACATTCTTCTCAAATGCACATGGAATATTCACAAGGATCAATCAAATATTTGGATACAAAACTAACCTCAACAAATTTAAGAGTATAGAAATTATTTCAAGTATCTTCTCTGACCACAATGGCATTAAACTAGAGATCAACCATGGGAAAAGAAACAAGAAAAAACTAACTATATGGATATGAAACAATATGCTACTAAAACAATGGGTGAATGAGGAAATCAAGAAGAAAATTAAAAAATACCTAGAGACAAATGATAATGAAGACACAACCATTTAAAATCTATGGGATGCTGCAAAAGCAGTCCTTAGAGGGAAATACATAGTGATACAGGCCTTCCTCAAAAAAGAAGAAAAATATCAAATTGACAACTAAACACACCATTGAAAAGAAGTAACACTTCCAAAGACATCACCCTAATTCCAAAACTAGACAAAAATACCACAAAAAAGAAAACTATTGGCCAATATATTTGATGAATATAGATGAAAAAATTCTCAACAATATTTTATCCAACTGAACCCAACAAAATACAAAAAAGATTGTACACCACGACCAGGTGGGATTCCTCCCAGGTTCACAAGGATGTTTCAACATATGCAAATCAATCAACATCATACACCACATTACCAAAAGAAAAGTCGAAAACCACATGATCATCTCAATAGAGGCAGAGAAAGCATTTGACAAAGTACAACATCCATTCATGGTAAAAAACAAACAAACAAACAAACAAAAAAAAAAAAACTCTTACCAATGTGGGTATAGAGGGAACATTCCTTAATGGTCAATTAATCTTTGACAAAGGTGGCAAGAACATAAAATGGGAAAAAGACAGTCTTTTCAGCAAGTGTTGCTGGGAAGCTTGGACACCTGCATGCAAATCAGTGAAACTAGAACACACCCTCACACCATACATAAAAATAATCTTAAAATGACTTAAATTCTTAAACATAAGTCAAGACATCCTCAAACTCCTAGAAGACAATATAGGTAAAACCTTGTCTGACATCAACCTTACAAATATTTTCTCAGGTCAGTCTCCCAAAGCAACAGAAGCAAAAGTAAACCAATGGGACCTAATAAAACTAACAAGCTTTTGCACAGCAAAGGAAAACCTAAAAAAAAAAAAAAAAGAAAGAAAGAAAAAAGAAAAAACAACTTACAGAATGGGAAAAAATAATTTCAAGTAATGCAACTGACAAGGGATTAATCTCTAGAATATAAAAGCCACTTGTACAACTTAACAGCAAAAAAAGCCAACAACACAATGGAAAAATGGGCAAAATACCTGAATAGACATTTTTCCAAGGAAGATGTACAGATGGCCAACAAGTACATGAAAAAATGCTCAACATCCCTGATTATTAGATAAATGTTAACCAAAGCTGGTATGAGGTACCACCTCACATCAGTCAGAATGGCCATCATTAATAAGTCCACAAATACAAATGCTGGAGGGGATGTGGAGAAAAGGAACCCTCCCACACTGTTGGTAGGAATGTAAATTGGTACAGCGCTATGGAAAACAATATGGAGGCACCTTAGGAAACTAAATATAGAACTACAATATGACACAGCAATCCCATTCTTGGGCATATATCTGTACAAAACCTTCCTTGAAAAAGACTAATGACCTGTATGTTCATTGCAGCACAATTCACAATAGCCAGGACAGGGAAATAACTTAATTGTCCATCAACAGATAAATGGATTAGAAAGAAGTGTTTTATATACACAGGAGAATACTACTCAGCCATTAAAAAAAAAAAACAAAATAATGCCATTTGCAGCAACATGGATGGAACTAGAGATTCTCATACTAAGTGAAGTAAGTCAGAGAGAAAAAGACCAATACCATATGATATCACATATCTGGAATCTAACATATGGCACAAATGAACCTTTCTATAGAAAAGAAAATCATGGAATTTAAAAACAGACTTGTGTTTGCCAAGGGGGTGGGGGATGGACTGGTAATTTGGGGTTAATATATGCAAATTATTGCCTTTGGAATGGATAAGAAGTGAGATCCTGCTGTACAGCACTAGGAACTATATCTAGTCACTTATGATGGATCCTGATAATGTGAGAAAAAATATGTATATATGTGTTTGTTACTGGGTCAACTTGCTGTACAGTAGAAAATTTACAGAGCACTATAAACATGCTATGATATAAAAATACAAATCATTTAATAAAAGTGGTGAGTGAGATGAAAGGCAGTTGTGAGATGACTGGTAGATATAACAAAGTGGTGGTCTAACATGTGTCAGGTAGTTCTCAGGACAGAGAAGTAAAAAGTGACATTTGCAGAGGAACCCTGGGGTAAAAACCAGGGTTTTTAGGTCAAACACTAATTTCAGATGCTACTCTCATTTTGATTGAATTGGGCTCTCCAGGGCATTGTTCAAATAACTAAGATAATCAACTAGCAATTAGTGTACCTAATCTTTAAGTGTGGTCATGGAAAGAGAAAGAGAGCCCTACTAAAATCACTGTCACCCCAGAGTAGACCTAGTCATGCCTCTCTGTGTAGCAAAAGCAGAGTTTTAATGTCAAATGGAGTTTGGAGGAAAGTATATTTTTATCAAAGTAATAGAGCCTGCAACTGAAAAACATAAATCAAATAAAATATTCCCATAAGCAAAGGGTGGGGAGACAAGTAATCAGATTTGCTACAGTATATTATCTAAAATGTTCATCACCCACCCCTTGCAAATTATGAGAAATGCAAAGAACAGGAAATTAGATGTTAGGAGTCTCTTTCCCTGACAACACACAAATGTAAGTTTCACTTTTCTTTGAATTATATAATGAGGAAAAAAAAATAAAGTCCCTGTGAGAGCAAAGAGATGGCAGATGTAATGAAGAATGACTTCAAAACAGTCATAATAAATATGTTCAAAAAATAAAGGAAGCCCTAATTAAAGAGGTAAATTATAATGATGATGTTATATCAAATATGGACTGCTAAAGTGACAAATATTACAAAAAAGAACCCAATAGAAATTCCATAGTTAAAAAGATAACTGAAATGTAACATTCATTGAGGGGCTCAATAGTAGATTTGAACTGGTCAAAGAAAACAGAAAAATACACAATAGAGATTACACAATCAAAATGACAGAAATTAAAAGGAATAAAGAAAAATAAATATAGCCTCAGAAAAATATGGGATTTATTAAACATACCAATGTAGGAAAAATGGAAGTACTAGAAGAGAGGAAAGATAGGAGAAGAAAAACATATTCGAAGTAATAATGGGTAAAAACTTCACAAATTTATTAGAAGTACCAATCCACATATCCAGGAAAGTTAACTAATTTTAAGTGGGATAAACACCAAGAGTTCCACAAATCAACATATCCTAGTAAATATGCTAATTTATAACACAAAAAGAAAAATCTTCAGAGATTCAGAAGAAAGAAAATACTCATTATTATTGGCAGAAGTAAGATTAACTGTTGATTTGCCATAAGAAACAATGGAGAACACAAAGCAGTAGGATAAAGTATCTAAAGCGCTCAAAGGGAAAAAAAAATCTGTCAACAAAGAATGCTATATCTAGCAAAGTTATCTTTCAAAAATTATGGCAAGTTAAAGATATTTTCATATATATATATATATATATATATATATAAACAAATCAATGTTCAATGGCAGTCCTACCCTACCAGAAACACTAAAATAATTTCTTCAGACTAAAAGCAAGTGGCCCCAGAAGGTAATCTGAATCAACACAAAAAAACAAGGAGCTTAAGTCAAGCAAGACTAAATTTACAAGTCAGTATGTTTGAATATTTCTTATCCTGTGTTCTCTTAAGTGATTTAAAAAAACATATAAAATTATGTATGCATATATAATTTTATATTTATGCATATATATGTGTATATAATACATATATAATATAATATATAATTTTATATTTATGCATATATATATGTATATAATACATATATAATATAATATTGGGCCTGCAACATATTATAATGTAATAAGTTTGCCAATAGCAAACAACACAATAGAGATGCCTAGTAGTAAAGCTGTGCTGGTTTAAGGAAATGAAGCCTTAAATGATAAGAAAATTATAAAAAAAAACTGTAAATATATACTTGTTATGCTATCTTCTCTCAGCTTTTTAAAAAGACATAAAATTGTACAGGAGGCTGAAAAAAGGGGAAATCAAAAAATGCAAATTAAGTAAACAACATAAAGCAAGCAACTTGGTAGATTTTATTCTAATCATGTCACTATTCTTTTTGAATAAGGATTTACACAGGTGACTTAAAAATGGTGATCTTTACATTCCATTAAACAAATTAGACTCTACTGTACATTTTTATAATTTTGGAGTTAAACTTACTTTAAATATATATACATAGATATATTAAGGTAATAAAGAAAGATATACAATAGAAAATAATCAAATGAAAGCTGGAATAGAAAAGTAGATTTCAGGTGTTCCTGTCATGGCTCAGTGGCTGTTTTTTTTTTATTTTTGAAATTTTATTTTTTTTAAAGAACAAAATACATATAATTAAACACAATTACATTCACACAGATTATTATATCATGGATCTTAAGAAAGAGATTAAGTGACTCCCTCTGGAATAGTGGAATGGAAAATATGCAGAGACAAATAGGAAATTTATTCCTTACTTTGTCCCACTTTGTATGGCTTTCACCTTTACTATATAGTACTATCTATTACATTTCAATTTTTCTTTAAAAATTAGCATTATATTAAAATTGTGTATATTATGCAACTAAAATTTATAAAGAAAGCCTTATATACCATTAAATATTTCATATAGCATAATAAAAAGAATAAATTAACTGGTAAGAATAACAAAAATAATACACCCTCTGAAAATAAGTAAAATATAAAATGCATAAATTGGTTAAAAACCAGTGTAACTATATAAATACGTCCTCACAGTTTGTTACATCTTATTGATTCTTCAATAAAGAACTTACACCATTCTAGGTGATGTGATAAACAAGACATTATACACCTTTCATTGTACCATGAAGGGAAATGGTTATTAATAATAGAATTGTAGAACTGTATTAATTGTACAATTGCATTATTTAATTATAATTATCATAAATTCTTTGATGGAGAGGAAATCAGAATCAGATCTAAGAAGAACTCAGCATTCCAAAAATGATGTCAAATGACCCCCTTCATGGTGGATTATGCACTTATTTACTATGAGATATATTTCTTCCCAGAGATTCCTTGATTATGTATCAATTGTAGATTTTTGGTTTGCAGATATACTGAAGTTTTGATATCAGAGTCTATATGTATATGAGATTGTTTTAAGTTATTGATCTCTTAAATGCAAGTTCAATTCCAGTGTCCTGTATTTGTACCCACCTCTTCTCATGATTTCAGATTTTGATGGTACAATTGTGCATGGATGATTTTGTATCTTTATATATACCTTTACTGGTTAGCTTTGTCATTTGTGGAATTTTTGTTTCCTGTTTCTTTTTTTTTTAATTTCTTTTTTTTTTCCCACTGTACAGCAAGGGGATCAAGTTATCCTTACATGTATACATTACAATTACATTTTTTCTTTTCCCCACCATTTGTTCTGTTGCAACATAAGTATATACACATAGTTCTCAATGCTACTCAGCAGGATCTCCTTGTAAATCTATTCCAAGTTGTGTCTGATAAGCCCAAGCTCCTGATCCCTCCCACTCCCTCCCTCTCCCATCAGGCAGCCACAAGTCTTTTCTCCAAGTCCATGATTTTCTTTTCTGAGGAGGTGTTCATTTGTGCTGGATATTACATTCCAGTTATAAGTGACATCATATGGTATTTGTCTTTGTCTTTCTGGCTCAATTCACTCAGCATGAGAGTCTCTAGTTCCACCCATGTTTCTGCAAATGGCATTATGTCATTCGTTTTTATGGCTGAGTAGTATTCCATTGTGTATACATACCACCTCTTCCAAATCCAATCATCTGTTGATGGACATTTGGGTTGTTTCCATGTCCTGGCTATTGTGAATAGGGTTGCAATGAACATGTGGGTGCATGTGTCTCTTCTAAGTAGAGTTTTGTCCGGATATGTGCCCAAGAGTGGGATTGTGGGGTCATATGGAAGTTCTATGGATAGATTTCTAAGGTATCTCCAAACTGTTCTCCATAGTGGCTGTACCAGGTGACATTCCCACCAACAGTGCAGGAGGGCTCCCTTTTCTCCACACCCCTCCAGCACTTGTTATTTGTGGATTTATTAATGATGGCCATTCTGACTGGTGTGAGGTGGTATCTCATGGTAGTTTTGATTTGCATTTCTCTTAAAATCAACGATGTTGAGCATTTTTTCATGTGTTTGCTGGCCATCTGTATATGTTCCTTGGAGAAATGTATATTCAGGTCTTTTGCCCATTTTTCCATTGGTTGATTGGCTTTTTTGCTGTTGGGTGGTATAAGTTGCTTATATATTCTAGAGATTAAGCCATTGTCAGTTGCATCATTTGAAACTGTTTTCTCCCATTCTGTAAGTTGTCTTTTTGTTTTCTTTTGGGTTTCCTTTGCTGTGCAAAAGCTTTTCAGTTTGATGAGGTCCCATGGGTTTATTTTTGCACTTATTTCTATTGCTTTGGGAGACTGATCTGAGAAAATATTCATCATGTGGATGTCGGAGAGTGTTTTGCCTATGTTCTCTTCCGGCAGTTTGATGGTGTCCTGTCTTCTATTTAAGTCTTTCAGCCATTTGGAGTTTATATTTGTGCATGGCATGTGGGTGTGTTCTAGTTTCATTGCTTTGCATGCAGCTGTCCAGGTTTCCCAGCAAAGCTTGCTGAATAGACTGTCCTTTTCCCATTTTATGTTCTTGCCTCCCTTGTCAAAGATGAATTGACCATAGGTGTCAGGGTTTATTTCCGGGTTCTCTATTCTGTTCCATTGGTGTGTCTGTCTGTTTTGATACCAGTACCACACTGTTTTGATGACTGTGGCTTTGTAGTACTTCTTGAAGTCTGGGAGAGTTATGCCTCCTGCTTGGTTTTTGTTTCTCAGGATTGCTTTGGTGATTCTGGGTCTTTTGTTGTTCCATATGAAAGTTTGGATTGTTTGTTCTAGTTCTGCAAAAAATGTCATGGGTAATTTGGTAGGGATTGCATTGACTGTGTAAATTGCTTTGGGTCGTATGGACATTTTTACAATATTGACCTTTCCAATCCAGGAACATGGAATATCTTTCCATTTCTTTACATCTTCTTTGATTTCTTTGATTAAAGTCTTATAGTTCTTGGGATATAGGTCCTTTACTGCTTTGGTCAGGTGTATTCTGAGGTATTTGATTTTGTGAGGTGCAATTTTAAAAGGTATTGTATTTTTGTATTCCTTTTCTAATATTTCATTGCTGGTATACAGGAATGTGACTGACTTCTGAATGTTAATCTTATATCCTGCTACTTTGCTGAATTTATTAATCAGTTCAATGAGTTTTGGGGTTGAGTCCTTAGGGTTTTCTATATATAGATAGTATCATGTCATCTGCATACAGTGACAGTTTTATCTCTTCTCTTCCTATATGGATACCTTTTATTTCCTTTGTTTGTCTAATTGCTGTGGCTAGGACTTCCAAAACTATGTTGAAGAGCAGTGGTGAGAGTGGGCATCCCTGTCTTGTTCCAGATTTGAGTGAGGCTTTCAGTTTTTCTCCATTGAGTATTATATTTGCTGTGGGTTTATCATAAGTGGCTTTGATTATGTTCAGGAATGTTCCCTCTATACCCACTTTGGCGAGGGTCTTGATCATGAATGGATGTTGGACTTTGTCAAATGCTTTTTCTGCATCTATTGAGATGATCATGTGATTTTTGACTTTTCTTTTGTTAATGTGGTGTATGAGGTTGATTGATTTGCATATATTCAACCATTCTTGTGAACCTGGGATGAACCCTCCCTGGTCATGGTGTATGACCTTTTTGATATGTTGTTGGATTTGGGTGGCTGAGATTTTGTTGAGAATTTTTGCATCTCAAAAATATCAAAGATATTTGGCAATAGTTTTCTCTTTTGGTGGTATCTCTGTCTGGTTTTGGAATGAGGGTGATGGTGGCCTCATAGAATGTCTTTGGGAGTATTCCTTCTTCTTCAACCATTTGAAAGAGTTTAAGGAGGATGGGTACCATTTCCTCTTCATATGTTTGATAGAATTCACCTGTGAAGCCATCTGGTCCTGGACTTTTATTTGTAGGGAGTGTTTTTATGACCTCTTCAATTTCATTTCTAGTGATGGGTCTGTTCCGTTGGTCTGTTTCTTCTTTTTTTTTTTAATTTTCCCACTGTACAGCAAGGGGGTCAAGATGGTCTGTTTCTTCTTGATTCACTTTTGGCAGGCTGTAAGATTGTATAAAATTCTCCATTTCTTCCAGATTGTCAAACTTGTTGCCATATAGTTCTTCATAGTATTGTCTTATGGTTTTTTGTATTTCTGCAGTATCTGTTGTGATTTCTCCTTTTTCATTTATAATTTTGTTTATTTGGGTTCTTTCTCTCCTCTTCTTAGTGAGTCTGGATAGGTGTTCGTCAATTGTGTTTACCCTCTCAAAGAACCAGCTCTTGCTTTTATTAATTTTCTCTATTGTTTTTTGAATCTCTATTTTATTGACTTCTTCTTTGATCTTTATAATTTCCTTCCTTCTGCTGACTTTAGGTCTTGTTTGCTCTTCTTTTTCTAGTTTGTTTAGGTGGAGGGTTAAGTTGTCAATTTGGGATCTTTCTTCTTTTTTGAGAAAGGCCTGTATTGCTCTGAATTTCCCTCTGAGCACTTCTTTTGCAGCATCCCATAGATTTTGAGAGGTTGTGTCTTCATTATCATTTGTTTCAAGGTAATTTTTAATTTTCTTCTTGATTTTCTCATTAACCCATTGGTCTTTTAGTAGTATAGCCCAAGAGGCTCCTCCCCAGGGCAGCACACCCCAGAAAGACTGTCCGAGATTTAGGCAGATCTTTTCTCAGCTCAGCCAGGCTTGTTTTAGCTTTTCTGTGCTGCAGGGGGTCCTGCTGGGAGCTGGGAGTCCTGTGCTCTTGTTCCTCAGAATTGCAGCTCCTCCTGAGAGCTAGAGTGTCTATCTGTGCCACTGTGAACCCATGAGGCTCTTCCCTAGGGTAGGCCAACTTGGAAAGAGTGTCCCAGAATTAGGCAAATCTTTTAATGGCCTGGCTAGGCTTATTCTAGCTTTTTGGGCTGCAGGCCTTTTCTTGGGGGCTAGTGGTGTTTGGTGCTGCTCTGCAGGGGTGTAGCCCCTCCAAAGGGCAAGCAGGCCTGTGCAGGGACAGCCCCTGTGGTGGTAGGCTTCAGGCAATTGTTGAGGCCAGCCCTCCCATTTGGCAGGCAACTCCAGGTCTGGATAGTGCGTAGGGGGTGGCAGGGGTGGGGGAGGGGATGCACTGGGAAGCACAGTTTTCTGCTAGCTAGCAGTTTGGTAAGCTTGCTGTGGCATGGGGAGTATTCTATGGGGACCCACCCCTTCTTCTCTCCCCTCCCCAGCATGGGCACAGACCAGGCTCTTCTCCCAGGTTCCCTCTGATGTGGCTTTCCACTTCCCCGCCCCTAGAGTATTGCTCCCTTCCCCTACGACAGCTTTGTTATCTAGTCTCCTAGGCAGTCTCTGCCCCGTCAAACTTGATAGACCAGTTTCTAGACCTCCCAAGCAGTCTCAGCTCCATCCTGCCCCCCCAGCCCTTTCCCAGGGACTAACCTCCGGAGCTCTTGATGCCCAGCCCCTACCCAGGCATCTCAATTTTTGGTTACTGTGCCCATAGTTCAGATGGTCCATTCATTCAACTTTGCTGAGATTGCTCAGACTTTAGTTGTGAATTTTCTTGTTTTTAGGAGAGAATTTGAGTTCCAGTCCTTCCATTCTACTCTCTTAATACTCATGACTTAGTGGTTAATGAATCCGACTAGGAACCATGAGGTGGCGGGTTCGATCCCTGGCCTTGCTCAGTGGGTTAAGGATCCGGTGTTGCCATGAGCTGTGATGTAGGTCACAGACATGGCGTGGATCTGATATTGCTGTGGCTGTGGTGTAGACTGCCAGCTACAGCTCCGATTAGACCCCTAGCCTGGGAACCTCCATATGCTGTGGGTGCAGCCCTAGAAAAGACAAAAAAAGGAAAAAAAGAAAAAGAAATGTAGACTTCAGAAGAAAGAGGGTTGTCAGGGATAAAGATGGACATTGCATAAAGTAAAGGTGTCAATTCTCCAAGACATGGAAATCATAACTGCATGTACTTAACAAGAGAGTGTCAGGCAATACTTACGGCAAAAATAACAACAATAACAAAACAGATAGATCTTAATACAGAAATAGACAAAGCCGTATTTAGAAATTTACACTTACCTCTCTTGGTATTGGTAGAATAAATAGGTAGAAAATCAGTAAAAATAGAGATGACCACAACACAAAATATCAGCTAGTTTGACCTAAATAATCTTTTAAGATGGATTATTCAACAAGAATAAAATACATTCCTCTCAATTACACATAGAATTTTGTTGCTACAAATCATATTCTGAATCATAAACCTTAATCTAAAAGAATAAAAATAATAAAAATGCCATGGTCTGAATGTTTGTGTCTCCTTCACATTCATATATTTGGTTCCAAATGCCAAAGAGATGGTGTTAGGAGGTGAGTCATTTAGGAAGTGATTAGATCAGGATGGTGCAGCCCTCATGAACAAAATTTTTGCTCTTATTAAAAAAAAAAAGATTCCACATAACTTCCTAGTCCCTTCTGCTATGGGAAGATATATCAAGAAATATGCAACCAGGAATACAGCCTCTATCAGATGAAGGTAGGGCCCTGGTCTCATATTTCCATCCTTCAGAACTATAATAATAAATCTGTTGATTATAAGCTATTTAGCATTTTTGATTTTGTTCAAGAAAATGGATTAAGAAACAAAATATTTTCTCATACTCTGAGAGTTTAAGCTAGATATCAATAAAAAATGTATCTGGAAAACCCCAAACACATTGAAATATTCTGAGAAATAACGTCTTGATGTTTTCCAGAAACTATAAGTTGAATTATCTGAAGTTTTTATTATATGAATTATGGCGATGTTAGAAGTGTATTATAGACATAACTGAGAGTGGAAAGTGGAAATGTAGTAATCATGAAGAATGTAAGAGGTTTATCATGCTTTAGTAAAGATAGGCTATAGTTACAAAACTTATACCCCAATTGTAAGTTGGATAATATAAGATATATTTATTTTTTATTTTTATAACAATATTGAGCAGATTCTTAAGTCTGCTTTCCTCCATGCAGTTGTTCATAAATGCCAACATCTTCCATTTTTTATTCTGTCCTCCCATAATATACTAAGCCAATGGAAAGTAGAAGAGCATAAAGAAGCATGCAGGGAAGCTTTGTAAACCAGGACTGAAAGTGCTATATGTTACTTGTTCTCAAATTGCTTTTCATAAAATTTAAGCAAGTATTCAAATGCAAAAATCTGGGAAACTTAGTTTAGTTGTGCAGTAAGAAGGGAGAAGAGAAGGAACTCAAACACAGGTGGTACAATTATTCCTATGGTAAACTCTGAAATTACTCCTACTGACTGAGAAGACAATTAGAATTATGTGAAGAAAACTGAGGAAAGAACTTTCCCTTTCCATACAAGTCACCAAAAAGAAAAATTAAAAGGATCATCAAATGTACAGTCACAATATGTAAGATCTAGACCAAAAACATTTTTAGGTAAAATAAAGGCACATACTCTACTTGGAAATTCATAGCTCTTTGATGACCTTAACAAAGCCTAAATGCAAGGTGTAGTAAAGCCAGAAGCTATATTGAATTGAACTGAGCAGGGAAATATTTAGAAACACCAATCTCTTTGTGAGAAAGATTGACAAGGAAATGATGAAAATATTTGTTGTTAGAGGTGAGCTTAAAATTAAGAAAATGTGGTGTGGTGTGGTGTGTGTGTGTAATATTACAAAGATAACACTAAGAATGGCTAAAATATAAAATATAAAAAATCTTTTCTAATTTACCAACATGCATGAGGAAATCTGACAAGAGGAAATATATAGTAGATGTTATATATTAAAACAATTCTTAAATGTCAAGAAGTGCTCTTTACACTTTAATAGTAAAAAGGGTTTTTACACTTTAATAATAAAATCTATGAGCTAAATATTAGTTTAATATATTTGTTTAACTTCTTTTGAAGTTGGGAATGTTGAGTAATAGCCCTAAGCAAATATCCAAGTAAATAAGAATCAAGAATTTAAAACAAAATCATTATGATTCTGGAAACTTAATTCTTAAATACTATATTTTCCCATTTTCTAATACAGCATATGCCTTCCAAACAAATTATATTGACTAGGAGAAATAATAGATGAAGCTAAGTGAAGGATGAAAATAAAAATAACTCATTGACATGATAGAAGAAATATCTGAGAAGTCTTGAATAATGGTCTAAATTTTATTTATTTAATGGGACTATTTTCATATACTATGAATGAGACAATACTGGTGCAAATGAGTGTTTTGGCAATGTGATGAGGAATTGGAACAGTTATGGATAGTAAGTGAAATAATATTTATTGAGAAATCCATTTGAGGGAATTCCTGTCATGGCTTAGTGGAAATTAATCTGACAAATATCCATGAGGATGCAGGATAGATCCCTGGTCTCATTTACTGGGCTGGGGATCCTGTATTGCCATGAACTGTATTGTAGGCCACAGACACAGCTCAGCTCATGCACTGCTGTAGCTGCGGTATAGGCCCCTAGCCTGAGAACTTCCATATGCTGTGGGTGCAGCTAAAAAGCAAAAAAAAAAAGAAAATCAATTTTAAGATTGCAAGACAGTGTTGAATATCCATATGAATTTGGAAGCCACTCATTACACTCCTATCAGTCTAAGTTCTAAAAGAATTACTTAAATTTGCCTTCTCTAACCATGGTATTGAAATAAGATTTTGAAAATGTTTCTCCTCATGTTGGCTCAGAATTACTTTTAAAGAGAGCTAGGCAACAGAAAGGGAAAAAAAGCACTGTAAATCCACCTTCTTAAAAATCATTGGTTCAGAAATAACACACATCATTTCAACTTGAATCCCATAGATAAGAACTATTATTTGCATGGATATAAATTCTAAGAAGATAAGTGTTCAAGAATAAATAAACATGAATTATCATGAAGATCTAGAAATCTATGGCATCTATCAATATTTGATTTAGAGATGTTCCTATCACTAATGCTCTTTGAAAGGAGTGGTAAGGGAATGAGATTAGAGTGGGCTGAGAAGTGGCAGAAATGAAAATCAAGGCAGAAGTTATAGATCACATTTTCAAATATGAATGTGAAGAGAGACAAAGCATGACTATTATTTGGCAAGGAATGAGAAGTTGAGGTTTTAAAAATGTTTTCTATTATCACCTCCATTATCAGTAGTGTTATTCTTCTTAATTTTATCTTTTAAGGAAAACTTCCTGAATATGTATATGTTATAATTATATACAGGGGAAAAGTTGAAAAAGTAAGAAAGAAAAAATATATTATTAGAAGTGGTCTGAGAGAGAAAGGTATGAAGACATATGAAGAAACATTTTATCTCTTAAATGGATGTGTAATTTACTCATGTTATTTGAAGAAGACAATGTACTCTGTTATGTGACTGCATTACCAAAAATTGTACCAACAACTTTTTCAGAGAATGGAAAATATGGGAATAGATATATTTAATTCCATATTTTAGATAATCAGTAAGCTTTTATTCTATGAGGAATGGGCTAAAAACAGAAAAGAGTGAATATATAGTAATCAAATGAGATAGCAGACATTTGGAAAGAGTTAGCAATTTGAAGAAAGAGTAGTATTGGGAAGTTTTAGATATGTTTTGGGAAAATGTGGTTGAATAAAAAATATAGATTAATTTTTCAATGTTTAGTGCTATTTTTTTTTTGAGTTTATATGAAATTGATATTAAGGCAGAATAATAATTCAGGTAGTAAGTGTAGGAACATGGGCTTCAATATATTCCCTGATTAATGTCCATGGTTTAAGATTTGTAAAAACAAACAGGCCTTTCTTGTTGGAAGATTAACTATTGAAAGTACACTTGTTTTATGTTAAGTTGGACATTAACACCTGACCTATACATTTGACTATTAGCAAAAGAATGTAAAGAGTGGCAACCCTAAGTCTAGGGGAAAGAAGAACAAAAAGGACCACAAAATTTATAGACCATACCCTAGCCCTAAGTCCCTATTGTACAAGACCTGATATAGACGTGAGGCAAGGCCAATAGGAATAGGAACTGATAGCAGGAACCCATGTTGGTACCATTGTCTTTAAGAGATAAAACCTCCTTAGAAGATTGGGGAAGAAAAGACTCTTCCTCCCCCTTCCAGAGTCTGTTCTGTTGTGAGGCAAGGCCAATAGGAATAAGAAATGATAGCAGGAACCCATGTGGGTACCCTTGTTTTTAAGAGATAAAACCTCCTTAGAAGATTAGGGAAGGAAAGACTCTTCTTCCCCTTCCAGTGTCTGTTCTGGGAGCTATCAGCTTTCCTGTAATAAAAACTTTTCCTTACTTATTGCTTGTGTGTTCATGAAGTTCATTCCTTGGCTCCATGAACAAGAACTCAGATTTTGGTAACATTTTTCTGGTAACAAGAAATCTAAAAAGAGTGAACATATTTAAGGGATTAAATACTGAAATTATTGGATTTACAGTATATTACAAATACTGATGAAATTAAATCCCATAATTTTTTCCAAAAATGGGTGTGGAAGTGTTGCATTGAAAGGGAGATAATCAGAAATGAGTTTGTCAAGCAAGTGAGAGTCTAGATGTTGAAATTTTTCTTGATGATGGTCAGTGTTATAGAGAAAAATTGAATCAAACTTTATATTTTTAAATAATGTTTAGAACTGAACAGATAAAAATAATTGAGCCACTATTACCTACTTGTCAAAATTGGACAATCTTTTATCTCCATTGTGTAAAAAGTACTATGAAACCTATAAGGATCAAAAATTTTAACATCTCTCAGCACCTAATTGATGAAGCATAAAAGCATTATCTGATGGTAGTTATCATCCACATTTTGTTGAGTATTTAACATATTAAAAATGTTAATTGATTCCATTACTCTCAGTAGGAGAGTATATATAGATGGTTAGAAATACTGCAGACAGAGGAATCTGTATTACATTTCAAAATAATTTTATGAAAATATACCAGATTAACCATCTTGACACAGACTTATTGTTTCATGGATGATTTGGCTGTATTTTAAATAAAAAGTAATAAATGCTATAAAATATTTGATTTAGTAAAATGGATTCATAATGCTTCACAAAAATTATCTTTTAATTTTATTTAAATATTCTAGTTATAGAAACAGTGATGGTTCTTTTAGTTGAGGAGGCCTTATTTACTTAGAAATGAAAAATGGCAGTCCCACAGGGTCACAGAGAAGCTTTTATCAGGAACAGCCTCTAGGCCACAGTTTGCAATCAGTGAATATTTATATTAGTAGCAATTACTCAAGACAGTAATTATCTTATGACAGAGGAAATGTTAAAAGAAGCTTTTCCATTGGACACCTACTGTGTGGACAATTAAGTATCTCCACAGCCTCTTTCATTACTACATTCAATAATAGTTAAATTATTATTAGAGAATTTAGCTGTAATCATACATGATTTGGTAAGACAGAGAAATGCAAGAGCAAACAATTTTTGTCTCTAGATTTTCTAGCTAAATTTCTTAATTTAATAGACAATGGCAAACAAATTTTATAAAATCCTCTAGTCATCCACTGTTGCCCAATGAATAAAGTTACTTACTAGAAGCACTGAATTACATTATGTGATATTATAGGAAATATATTAGCATATCTAAAACAATAAATATTTTCTATTAAAAGTATGTTGAAAGTTATTTGGGAGGGTAATTGTTAAAAACAATTTATTTATGACACATTTGGGTGATACATAGAACATTATTTTATCAGATCGTTTAATAAACTCATCTGTATTAACTTATCCCTTGAAAGGCTCTCAAATAAGATTGCACATTGACTCTTTCAGATTATTAAAAATAAATAAAATTTACTTTAATGAAATACTAATGCAGGCCATTGAATGTCACTTATAAAGCATTGAAAACAATGATTTTAATTCAACTAAATTTGATCTAGTGAATTTTAAAGGAATGCCAATAGCATTCATTATACAAACAATGGGCTTGATGCTTCAGTTTCTTACAAAAGGTTCTTATGGAACTGGATGAGGGAAATGTATGTATTTATTTTCACTAAGTTCTAATCAACTTTAACATTTCTTTAATTAGTAGTGTAGAGGAAAATTTCAAGTAATGTCATAGCTGTTATTTTTCAACAATAGAAAACACAATCATTTAAAATGTTACAGTTAATTCAGATATAAAGAAATAGTATTTACATTCAGATATTATTGTCAGATGTTACTGTTGATTATTCTTACTGCAATAAATCTTATTATTTAACAAAGAAATGTGTGTATCATCATATCAAATTTTGTACTTAACATATTTAATAACATTTTAATTTTGGAATAATTTTATGCTTATAGATAGTTACAAAAATAATTCAACCAATGCCATATAATTGCAAAAAAATATATTACTACAATAATTTTTTCATAAAAATGAAATTATTAAATTACTGCTAGCTAATAATTATTAACTTCAATACTGATATCTAAACCAAAAGTACAAATTAGTCAGTAATATCTTCTTAGACTTTTCTGGTCTGTGACATTTTCTGTGTTTCATGACTTTGACAATTTGGAGAACTACTACTGATCTGATATTTTGTTTTCTCAATTTGCATTTTGCTAGGTGTTCTTCTAGTATTATAGTGCTTCACACTCATATTTTTCTTGCTGCAGCTATGTCTCTAAGAAACCCTGATTTTTTTATTGGAAAATACCTATGTTTTTGCTGTGTTTATTGCTTTTAGAGTATCACTGCCTCTCAGTAGAGATAGTTGGGAAACATATGTTTATATACCAACCTTTTTTCCATATATATAACATGATCATCCTTGTCTTCAGTTTTTCTTATCTATACCTTTACTTGATTTCAATATGATTCCTTTCCCTGTAATTACATGTGTCTTTATTTTATACAATTACTTTTTTTGAAAAGGGATTCCTGGGTTTGGGGAACCATAGAATTAAAAAGTTAATAAATTCAAATATTAGACTATATTTTCATGATGATGAGAAAAATCTAATATAAAAGAGCAAATATTTTAATGTAATAAAAGATAAATGCATATGTAAAGATTTGGGGAAAATTAAATAACATGCTCTAGAACATACATGGAGGATTGAAACCAAGCAGAACTCTGTAGGGCCCTCCCAGTCCCCTGTTTCTTAATTACAGGAGAAAAGTCATTCAGCCTTTCCTGAGTTCCTGATAATAGATTCACTATTACAAGTTACTAGTTAGAGGAGTGAGAAGATTAACAAATAAAGGAAAATGAAATAATAGTGCAAAATGGGGCAGGGTCCTGGTTCCTCCTAAAGGAATAAGCATGACTATCTGATACACATCACCGAATTTTTCTGCATGAACTAAGACCCCAGATGGAGGATGAGAACTTCAGACTGAGCACAAGTATGTGGACCCCAAACTGGTTGGAATTATAAGGCTTCTGAATGAAATTCCTGAACCACCATCCTGTTACATCACCAACAATCAATCAGAGAAAGGTCACACACCCTGTAGGTTCCACACCCAATTTTTCCTATAAAACTTTTCTCAGAAAACTATCCAGAAATTCAGTTTTCTTGATCATGAGTTTCCCATCCTCCTTGCATGTACCTGCAATAAATGTTTCTCTGCACCAAACTTTCAAATTGGGCACAAAAATTTGAACTTGGGTTCATCAACAGGATTTACACTGTCCCGTTTTACATTTCAAAAAAGAGAAAGATGCAAAAGGAGTTTTTTCATCAAGAGTAGGATTGGGGAAGTACATTGGAGATTTGAGAAGTGAGTAAATAAATAAATAAATAAATAAATAGTTTGAATTAATTCATTTCTTCAGGAAATGTATTTGTACTTGGGGGGGAGTTTGGTTAATCTGTTTATGTTAAAAACAGATACAGGGTGGATTTTCAGGTTAGCATGCTGGAAATAATAGCAAAGCATTTGAGTCTGTTTGCAACTGTGATTAAACATATATTTAATGGAATATATGAATAGAAAGGAAGGGAGATCATTAATGTATTTATAATGAAGATGAAACATTGAACCAGTTAAAATACTTGAGTAAATATGATTATGGTAATCAGACTGGGAGAGTAAAAATGAAGCATTAGATAGTCGTGTAGCTTCTATTTCTATACAAAAATTCTATTAAAGTATTGGTGATTTACAATGCTGTGCAAATTTTTGCAGTACAGCAAATAGACTCAGTTTTACATAATATAAACATTATTTTTAATATTCTTTTCCATCACAGTCTATACCAGGAAATTGAATATAGTTCCCTGTGATATACAGTAGGATCTTGTGGGGTTTTTTTTGTTTTGTTTTGTTTTTTTGGTTTTGGGCTGTACTCCTGGCATATGGAGCTTCTCAGGCTAGGGGTCAAATCAGACCTGTACCTGCTGGCCTATACCACAGCAACAGCAACACAGGATCTGAGCCACCTCTGTGACCTACACCACAGCTCATAGCAATGCTGGATCATTAACCCACTATGGGAGGGCATAGATCAAACCTGTAACCTCATGGTTACTAGATGGATTTATTTCTGCTGCACCACAATGGGAACTCCATACAATAGGATCTTGTTAATTGTCCTTTATAAATGTAATATTGTGCATCTACTAAGCCTAACTCCCAGCGCAACCTTCTCCCTCCCCTTTCCCCTTTGTCAACCACAAATCTGTTCTCTATGTTTGAGTCTGATTTTGTTTTATAATAGGTTCATTTTTGCCATATTTTAGATTCCATATCTGTGATATCATGTGGTATTTATCTTTCTTTTTCTGAATTTCTTCACTTAGTATGAGAATCTCTAGTTGCATCCATGCTGCTGTGAAGGTCATTATTTTGTTCTTTTTAATGGCTGAGTGGTATTCCATTGTATATTTGTACAATATCACCTTTTTCTGCACACAAAAGCTTAATTTAAAATACAATAAAAATATATGGAATATAATCTATGGCACAAATGGACCTACCTACAAAACAAAGACCTACAGACATAGCAAACAGACTTGTGGTTGCCAGTGGAGAGGGGGGAGGGAATGGGTTGGGAGTTTGGGATTGGTAGATGCAAACTATTACATTTAGAATGAATAAGCAATGGATCCTACTGTACAGCACAGAGAACTACACAAATTCTCCTGGAAAACACCATGAAGAAAGATAATATAAGAGAAGGAATGAGTGTTTATATATATATAAATAACTGGGTCACTTTGCTGTACAGCAGAAATAGGTACAACATTGTAAATCAACAATACTTTAATAAAAATAAATAAAAATTTAAAAATACAATCAATAACAAAGCACAGTACAGATATAATATAACCCAGATAAGAAAACACATTTGTTGATAAGTATATGTGTGTGAAGTTAAAATTTTATTCAATAAGCATTTTAAATTTCGAAGAGGGAAAAATAATATGATTTGGGAATTTAAGGAATTTTTAAAATCAAGTACAGTTAGTGTCAGCCTTCAAAACTTTGTAACATATGGATATTAAAGAAGAAATGTAGTAAGGATAGGAAGAGACAAGAAATACAAGACAGAATGGTAAAAGACATTGGTTCTTGTTAGGAGAAAAAAGTAAAAATTAAAATTATGGAAATGACATATGTTGAATATATTGAGTCCTAAGTAGTCACCCAGTGTTGTTCTAAGGGCTTAACATGTTACAACCAATTTAAGATTCATGAAACTGTGGCATATTTATAACTGCTTCACAATTCCTTGTTCTCAATCTTGAATTCCCAAAATTCCCTTTAAAATGAAAATGGGAAAAGCAAAACATTCTGCATTGAAGTACTGCTACTTCAAGTCTACTTCACAGATATATGTGTTTATATTACTGAAGAATTCTTAATGTATTTGATTAAAGTGCAACCCCAAGTTCCTTTCTGAATTGTACATAATAATAGGGTTTAGATGCCATATTAACTTTCAAATAAATTTTATAAATTTTTAATTTCAAATCGCATCTGGACCCTAGAGTTTCAGATAAGGGATTGGGAATCATTTTATAGATACAGACATTAAACTGCAATGTGTAACATATCATCTTAATCCTTTCAACTGTCAATGGGCATTTAGGTTGTTTCCATATCTAAGCTTTTGTGAGTAGTGCTGGACTGAACATATGGGAGCATGTACCATATTTATTTTATTTTTTTATTAGTCAAATGAATTTATCACATCTGTAGTTATATAATGATCATCACAATCCAACTTCACAGGATTTTCATCCAATAACACAAGCCATTGCCCCACCCCACAAACTGTCTCCTCCAGAGACCATAAGTTTTTCAATGTCTGTGAGTCAGCATCTGTTCTGCAAAGAAGTTCAGTCTGTTCTTTTTTCAGATTCCACATGTAAGTGATAGCATTTGACAGTGGCGTCTCATTGTCTGACTGAACTCACATAGCATGATAATTTCTAGGTCCATCCATGTTGCTAAAAATGCCAGTATTTCGTTCCATTTAATGGCTGAGTAATATTCCATTGTGAATATGGACAACACCTTCTTGATCCACACCTCTGTCCATGGACATTTAGGTTGTTTCCATGACTTGGCTATTGAAAATAGTGCTTCAATGAACACTGAACTGTATGTGTCTTTTTAAGTCATGGTTTCCTCTGGATAGATGCCCTGGACTGGGATTGCTGGATCAAATGGGAGTTCTATTTTTACTTTTCTGAGGCATCTCCATACTGCTTTCCACAGTGGTTGCACCAATTTACAATCCCACCCACGGTGTAATAGGGTTCCTTTTTCTCCACACCCTCTCCAGCACTTACTGTTTGTAGACTTTTGGATGATGGCCATTCTGGCTGGTGTAAGGTAGTACCTCAGAGTGGTTTTGATTTGCATTTCTCTAATCATGAGTGGTGTTGAACACCTTTTCATGTGTTTCTTGGCCATCCATATGTCGTCTTTGGAGAACTGTCTGTTTATATCTTCTGCCCATTTTGTGATGGAGTTGTTTGTTTTTTTGGTATGGAGCTGCAGAAGGTGTTTATATGTTTTGGAGATTAATCCCTTGTCAGTTGATTCATTTGCAAAGATGTTCTCCCATTCTGTGGGTTGCCTTTTTGTGTTGCTTAGGGTTTCCTTTGCTGTGCAGGAACTTTTGAAAGTTTGATTTAGGTCCCATTTGTTTATTTTTGTTTTTATTGCCAATACTTTGATAGGTGGATCTGAGAAGATGTTGCTGTTGTTTATGTCAGAGAGTGTTTGCCTATGTTTTCCTCTAAGAATTTGATAGTGTTTGGTCTTATATCTAGGTGTTTAATCCATTTGGAGTTTCTTTTTGTGTATGGTGTTAGGGAGTGTTCTAATTTCATTATTTTCCATGTGGCTGTCCAGTTTTCCCAGCACCACTTCTTGGACAAGCTCTCCTTTCTCCATTGTATATCCTTGCCTTCTTTGTCATAGATGAGTTGGCTGTAGGTGTGTGGGTTGAATTCTGGGCTTTCTATCCTGTTCCACTGATCTATATTTCTGTCTTTGTGCCAGTACCATTTGGTTTTGATGATTGTTGCTTTGTAGAGTAGTCTGAAGTCTGGGAGCCTGATTCCTCCAGCTCCATTTTTTGTGTTCAGGATGTCTTTGGCTATTCTGGGTCTTTTGTGCTTCCAAACAAACTTTAAAATATTTTGTTCGGGGTTCTGTGAAAAATGTCCTTGGTAATTTGATAGGGATTGCGTTGAATCTGTAGATTGCCTTAGGTAGTATAGTCATTTTGATAATATTAACTCTTCCAATCCACGAGCACAGTATATCCTTCCATTTACTTGTGCCATCTTTGATTTCTTTCATCAGTGTCTTATACTTTTCAGAATACAGTTCTTTTGTCTATTTAGATAGGGTTACTCCTAGGTATTTTAGTCTTTTGGATGCAGTGATACCCGGGATTGCTTGGCTAATTTCTCATTCTGATTTTCATGGTTAGTGTATAGAAATTCTGTTGATTTCTGTGTATTAATTTTTATCCTGTGACTTTGTCAAATTCGTGGATGAGCTCTAACAGTTTTCTGGTAGAGTCTTTAGGATTCTCTAGGTATAGTATCATGTCATCTATAAACAGTGATAGTTTTTTTTTCTACCTTTCCAATTTGGACTCCTTTTATCTCTTTGACTTCTTTGAATGCTGTGGCTAGAACTTCAAAAACCATGTTGAATAATGTTGGTGAGAGCAGGCATCCTTGTCTTGTTCCTGATCGCAATGGGAATTCTTTCAACTTTTCACCATTGAAAATGATGTTCACTGTGGGTTTGTCATATATGGCCTCTATTATGTCCAGGTAGGTTCCCTCTATGCTCTTTTTATGAAGGGTTTTGATCAGAAATGGGTGTTGGATTTTGTCAAAGGCTTTTTCCGTGTCTATCGAGAGGATCATATGTTTTTTTTTTTTTCTTGAGGTTGTTAATGTGGTGTATCACACTGATGGATTTGCAGATACTGAAGAACCCTTGCATCCCTGGGATAAATCCCACTCGATCATGATGTATTGTTGGATGCGGTTTGCTAGGATTTAGTTGAGGATTTTTGCATTGATGTTCATCAGTGATATTGGCCTGTAGTTTTCTATTTTGGTGGTATCTTTGTCTGGTTTTGGTATCAGGGTGATGGTGGCCTCATAGAATGTGTTTGGGAGTATCCCTTCCTCTGCGATTTTTTGGAATAGTTTCAGAAGCAGAGGCATTAGCTCTTCTCTAAATGTTTGATAGAATTTGCCTGTGAAGCCCTCTGGTCCTGGAGTTTTGTTTGTTGGAAGTTTTTTAAACACAGTTTCAATTTCAGTTCTTGTGATTGGGCCATTCATCTTTTCTATTTCATCTTGGTATAGTCTTGGAAGATTGTGCTTTTCTAAGAATTTGACCCTTTCTTCTAGGTTTTGCATTTTATTGGCGTATAGTTGCATTTAGTAGTCTCTTATGACCCTTTGTATTTCTGTGATGTCCATTGTTAATTCTCCTTTTTCATTTCTAATTTTATTGATTTGAGTCCTCTCTATTTTTTTTTCTT
Source organism: Sus scrofa (assembly GCF_054392235.1). Classification (NCBI taxonomy): domain Eukaryota; kingdom Metazoa; phylum Chordata; class Mammalia; order Artiodactyla; family Suidae; genus Sus; species Sus scrofa. The sequence goes on from NC_139393.1 coordinate 42,877,312, forward strand.
GATATGTCTGGCTAAGGGTTTATCAATTTTGTTGATCTTTTCAAAGAACCAGCTTTTTGTTTCATTGATCTTTTCTATGGTTTTCTTTGTTTCTAGTTCATTGACTTCTGCTCTGATCTTTATGATTTCTTTCCTTCTACTAACTTTAGGTCTTGTCTGTTCTTCTCTCTTGAGCTGCTTTAGATGTAAAGTTCACTTGTTTATTTGATCTTTTTCTTGTTTCCTGAGGTGGACTTGTATTGCTACAAACTTTCCTCTTAGAACGGCTTTTGCTCCATCCCATAGGATTTGGCGTGTGGTATCATCATTGCCATTTGCTGCTAGGTATTTTTTAATTTCCTCTTTGATTTCCTCAGTGATCCCTTGGTTGTTTAGTAACATGTTGTTTAGTCTCCACGTGTTTGTGTTTTTTGCAGTTTTTTTCTTGTTGTGGATTTCCAGTTGTATAGTGTTGTGGTCACAAAAGATGCTTGGTATGATTTCAATTTTCTTAAAGCTACCGAGGTTGGACTTGTAGCCCAGGATGTGATCCATCTCAGAGAATGTTCCATGTGCACTTGAGAAGGATGTGTATTCTGTTGCTTTTGGATGGAATGTCCTATAAATATCTATTAAGTCCCTCTGGTTTAATGCATCATTTGGGGCCTGTGTTTCCTTATTGATTTTCTGTCTGGTTGATCTGTCCATTGCTGTAAGTGGGGTGTTAAAGTCCCCGACTATTGTTGTGTTATTGTCAATTTCTCCTTTTAAGGTTGTTAGCAGTGCCTTATATATGGTGGTGAACCTATGTTGGGTGTGTAGATATTTAAAATTGTTATATCTTCTTCTTGAATTGATCCTTTGATCATTATGTAATGTCCTTCTTTGTCCCTTAAAATGTTCTTCATTTTAACGTCTATTTTGTTTGATATGAGTATTGCTACTCCAGCTTTCTTTTGATCTCTGTCTGCGTGAAATATTTTCTTCCAACTCTCACGTTCAATTATTATGTGTCCCTCGAAGTGAAGTGGGTCTCTTGAAGACAGCATATATATGGGTCTTGTTTTTGTATCCATTCAGGCGGTCTAAGTCTTTTGGTTGGGGCGTTTAGTCCATTAACATTCAAGGTAATTATTGATATGTATGTTCTTATTTCCATTCTATTAATTGCTTTGGATTAGTTTTTGTTGTTTTTTTTTTCTTTCCTTCTTCTCTTGTTCTTTTCTGCCTATAGAATTTCCTTTAGTATTTGTTGTTAGGCTGGTTTAGTGTTGCTGAATTCTCTCAAATTTTGCTCCTCTGTGAAGGCTTTGATTTCTACTTCAAATCTGAATGATAGTCTTGCTGGGTAGAGTAATCTTGGTTGGAGGTTTTTTCCTTTCATCATCTCAAGTATATCATGCCACTCCCTTCTGGCCTGCAGAGTTTCTGCTGAAAAATCTGCCGATAACCTTATCGGGGTTCCCTTGTATGTTATTTGTTTCTTTTCCCTAGCTGCTTTCCAGATTTTTTCTTTTTCTTTAATTTTGGTCAGTTTGATTAATATGTGTCTTAGGGTGTTCTTCCTTGGGTTTATTTTATATGGTACTCGTGCTTCCTGGATTTGAGTGAGTGATTCCTTCCCCATGTTAGGGAAGTTTTCAGCTATTATCTCTTGGAATATTTTTTTCTGTCCCACTCTCTCTCTCTTCTCCTAGCACTCCTATAATATGGATGTTGGTGCATTTTACCTTGTCCCAGAGTTCTCTGAGACTCTCTTCATTTGTTTTCAATCTTTTTTCTCTTTTCTGTTCTGCATCCATAATTTCCACTAATCTGTCCTCCACCTCACTTATTCATTCTTCTGCCTCCTGTTTTTATTTCAATTATTGTATTTTGCGTCTCTTCTTGTTTAAGTTTTATATCTTGTATCTCTTTGGTCAGTGTTTCCTGTAATTTATCCATCTTTGCCTCTAGTTTATTTCCAATGTCTTGCATCTTCTTCAGCATCAACAGTCTATTGTCTTTTTCCTGGAGGCTGAGAATCTCCTGATCACTTAGCTGATTTTCTGGGGTTTTTCCTTTCTCCCTCATCTGAGTTATAGTTCTGTCTTTTCATTTTTATAGGTTTTTGGTGTGGTGACCTTTTTACAGATAATAGGGCTGTAGCCTCTCTTACTTCTGGACTGCCCTCCCCCTTGTGGCTGAAGCCAGTATGGGGGGCTTGGTGTAGGCTTCCTGATGGGAGGTGCTGATGCCTGCCCACTGGTAGGTGGAGCTAATTCTAATCCCTCTTGTGGGTGGGGCTTAGTCTCTGGATGGTATTAGAAGCAGCTGTGTGCCTGAGGGGTCTTTAGGTATCCTGTTTTCTGAGAGGCGGGGCTGTGATCCCACCTGTGTTGTTGTTTGCCCTGGTGTTTCTCAGCGGCTGGCTGATGGGTGGGGCCAGATTTTCCCCAAATGGCCATCTCCAGAGAAAGGCATAGCTGCTGAATATTCCTGAGAGCTTTGCCTTCAATGTCATTCCCTCACAATGAGCCACATTCACCCCTGTTTTCCCAGGATGTCCTCCAATAACTGCAGTCAGGTTTGACCCAGATTCCTATGGAGACTTTGCTTTGCCCTGGGACCCAGTGCACATGAAAGTCCATGTGCACATTTTAAGAATGGTGTCTCCATTTCCCCCAGTCCTGTGGAGCTCCTGCAAACAAGCCCCACTGGCCTTCAATGCCAGATGCTCCAGGGGCTCTTTCTCCCAGTGCCAGATCCCCGCACGTGAGAGATTGATGTGGAGCTCAGAACTCTCACTGCTGTAGGTGAGTCTCTGTGAACCAGTTAGTTTTCAGTCTGTGGAGCTTCCCACCCCAGAGGTATGGGGTTGTTTATATCACAAAATCGCCCCTCCTACCTCTTGATGTGGCCTCCTCTTTTTCTTCTGGAGTGGGATATCTTTTTTTAAGGTTTCCAGTCCATTTGAGTGAAGAATGCTTAGTATTTAGTTGTGAATTTTGTTGTTTTTAGGATACAAGTTGAGCTCCAGTCCTTCTGTTCCACCATCTTAATCCCTGTGTTTGCATATTTTATTAATCCCTAATTGGTTTCTTTGTTTGCATACTTTTGCTCCCATTCTGTGGGATGTTTTTCTTTTGTTTTCTTTATGGTTACCTTTGCTCTGCAAAAGATTTTAGGTTTAATTAGGTCCCATTTGTGAATTTTTTTTTTTCCATTACTCCAGTAGTAGTGTCAAGACAGATATTTCTGCAATTTATGTCAAAGAGAGTTCTGCCTATATTTTCCTCAAAGAATTTTATAGTATCTGGTTGTATGTTCAGGTCTTTAATTTATTTTGAGTTCATTTTTGTAGCTATCCAGTTTCCCAGCAGCACTTATTGAAGATACTATCTTTTTTCAGCATATGCCCTTGACTCAATTGTCCTATAAATTTATTTGACCATAGGTGCATAGATTTATTTCTGGGATATCTATGCTGTTCCACTGACCTACATTTCTGATTTTGTGCCAGTACCATACTGTTTTGGTGACTGTGGATTTGCAGTAAAATCTGAAGTTAAGAATCTTGATTCCTCCACTTCCATTTTTCTTTATCAAAATTGCTTTGGCTATGTGGAATTTTTTTGTTTCCATTCAAATTTACTTTTTTGTTTTTCTTGGTCTGTGAAAAATTCCATTTGTAGTTTGATGGGAATTGAGATGAATGTATTTATTGCATTGGGTAATATAGTGATTTTGATAATGTTGATTCTTCCAAGACTAGAAAATGGTATAGCATTCCATGTGTCACTTTTGATTTCCTTCATCACTGTCTTATAATTTTCAGCGTACATATCTTTCATGTCATTAGGTAGTTTTATTCATAGGTATATTATTTGTTGTGATGCAATGGTAAGTGGAATTATTTTCTTAATTTATCTTTATGATATTTTGTTGTTAGTTTATAGGAATGCAAGAGAATTCTTTTTCTAAGATTATGTTTTATTTTTTTAACTCAATAGATTTTATTACATTTATAATTGTACAACCATCATCACAACCCAATTTTACACCTCCATCCCAAGTCCCCAGCCTATCTCTCCCCTCCAAAACTGTCTCCTTTGGAATCCATACGTTTTTCAAAGTCTGGAAGTCAGTATCTGTTCTGCAAAGAAAATCATTGTTTTCTTTTTTATATTCTATACATAAGTGATATCACAGGGCATTGTTGTCTCACTGTCTGACTAATTTTACTTAGCATGGTCCATCCATGTTGCTGTAAATGCCCTTATTTCATTCATTTTTAGGGCTGAGTAATATTCCATTGTGTATATGTGCCACATCTTCTTTATCTATACCTCTGTTGATGGACATTTTGGTTGCTTCCATGTCTTGGGTATTGTATATAGTGCTGCAATGAACATTGGAGTACATGTAATTTTTTCAGTCATGGTTTTATCTGGATAGATGTCCAGGAGTGGACTGGCTGGATCAAATGTTAATTCTATTTTTAAGTTTTTGAAGAATCTCCATACGGTTTTACATAGCGGGTGCACAAATTTACATCCCCATCAACAGTGTAATAGTGTTCCCTCTTCTCTGCAACATCTCCAACAATTTTTTTTATAAGTCTTTTTGATGATGATCCATTCTGGCTAGTGTAATGTGGTACCTCATAGTGGTTTTGATTTTTTATTTCTCTAATAATTAGTAACTTTGTACTTCTTTCATGTGTTTTTTGGCCATCTGTATGGCTTCTTTGGAGAATTGCCTCTTTAGATCCTCTGCCCAATTGAGTTGCAGTAGGCTTTTATATATTTTGGATATTAATCCCTTGTCATTTGCTTCATTTGCAAATATTTTCTCCAATTTTGTGGGTTGTCTTTATTTTGTTTAGCAGTTCCCTTGCTGTGCAAAATCTTTTAATTTTAATTAGGCCCCATTTGTTTATTTTCATTTTTATTGTCATTACTCTAGGAGGTGGATCTGAGAAGATATTGTTGTGGTTTATGTTGGAGAGTGTTCAGCCTATGTTTTCCTAGAAGAGTTTTATAATATCTGTTCTTTAACCCATTTTGACTTTATTTTTGTATATGGTGTTAAGGAGTGCTCTAATTTCATTCTTTTACATGTAGCTGTCCAGTTTTCCCAGCACCACTTACTGAAGGGATTGTCTTTTCTCCATTGTATATTCTTGCCTCCTTTGTCATAGATTAGGGGACTGTACGTGTGTGGGTTTAGTTCTGGGCTTTCTATGCTGTCCACTGATCTATATTTCTGTCTTTGTGCCAGTACCATATGGTTTTGATGACTGTCTTTGTAGTATAGTCTGAAGTCAGGGAGCCTGATACTTCCAGTTCCATTTTTCTTTCTCAGATTCGCTTTGGCAATTCTGGGTCTTTTATGCTTCCACACAAACTTTAAAATATTTTCTTTGACTTCTCCGAAAAATGTCCTTCATAATTTGATAGGGATTGCATTGAATTTGTAGATTGCCTTTGGTATTATAGTCATTTTGAGAATATAGATTCTTCCAATCCAAGAGCATGGGTATGTTTTTCCATCTCTTTGTGTCATCTTTGATTTTTTTCATCAGTGTCTTATAGTTTTGAGAGTACAGGTCTTCTGTCCCTTTAAGTAGGTTTGTTCCTAAGTATTTTATTATTTTTGATGCAAGGGTAAATGGGATTTTTTCCCTAATTTATATTTCTTATCTTTCATTTTTAGCATATAGAAATGCAGTCAATTTATGCGTATTAATTTTGCATCCCGTAACTTTACCAAATTCATTGATCAGCTCCATCAGTTTTCTGGTAGTATCTTTAGGATTTTCTAAGTGTAGTATCATGTCATCTGCAAAGAGCCATATTTTATTCTTCCTTTCCAATTTGGCTTACTTTGATTTATTTTCTTCTCTGATTGCCATAGCTAGGACTTCCAAAACTGAGTTGAATATTAGTGGCAAGAGTGTATATCCTTGTCTTGTTTTGATCTTAGCAGGAATTCATTCAGCTTTTCCCAATTAATAATGATGTTAGCTATGCTTTTGTCATATATGGCCTTTATTAGGTAGAGGTAGGTAAGTGGTCTGCCCACTTTGGAGGTTTTTTTTTTTTTTTTTATCAGATTTGGGCGTTGGATTTTGTCAAAGCTTTTTATGCATCTTCATTTTTATTTTTCATTTTGTTAATGTGGTGTATCTTATTGATTGATTTGCATGTACTGAAAAATCCTTGCATCACTTGGAAAAATCCCACTTGACCATGATGTCCAATCCTTTTAATGTATTGTTTTCTAGTATTTTGTGGAGGATTTTTGCATCTATTTCATCAGTGATATGGGCCTGTAATTTTCTCTTTTTTTTGTTCTGTATTTGTCTGTTATTTGTATCACAGTGATGGTGGCCTCATAGAATGAGTTTGAGCATACTCCTTCCATTGTATTTTTTTTTTTGGAATAATTTCAGAAATATAGGTGTTAGCTCTTCTTTATGTTTACAGTTGTTACAACTTCTTCTTGGATTCATCCTTTCAGCATTACATAATGTTCTTCTCTGTCTCATACTATTTTAATTTAAAGTCTGTTTTGTCTGATATGAGTATTTGTATTCTAGTTTTCTTTTGAATCCCATTTGAATAGAATATTTTCTTCCATCCTCTCATTTTCAATTTGATCGTGTCCCTAGAACTGAAGTAGGGCTCTTGAAGACAGAATATATATTGGTCTTGTTTTTGTATCCATTCAGCTGGTCTATATCTTTTGGTTGTGACATTTAGTCCACTTACAATAAAGTAATTATTGGTATGTATGTTCTTATTGCCATTGTATTAACTGTTTTGGATTTGTTTTTGTTGGTCTTTTTTCTTCCACCCTCTTTTCTTTTCTCTTGTGGCTTAATGACTATATTTAGTGTTGTAGTTGGATTGCTTTTTCTTATTTTTGTGTGTATCTATTGTAGATTTTTGGTTTGCAGTTACCCAGCAGTTTTAATGTAGAAGTCTATATATATATATATATATGTGATTGTTTTAAGCTGTAGGTCTCTTAATTGAAAATGCATCTCCAGTGTCTTGTATTTGTACTCTCCTCTTCTCATTATTTCTGATTTTGGTAGCAGATTTGTGTCAATTATGTCCTAACTTTACTATATGTATGCCTCCACTGGTGAGCCTTGTCACTTATAATATTTTTGTTTCTAGTTGTGGCCTTTTCTTTTCTACTTGTGGGCTTTTCCTTAAATTACTAAAGGAAATTTAGAAAAAAGTTCCAAAAATATTTACAAAGCTTGTTTAGTGGTGCTGAATTCCCTTAGCTTTACCTTGTATTTAAAACTTTTGATTTCTCCTTCAACTCTGATTAAAAGCATTGCTGGATAGACGACCCTTGGTTGGAGATTTTTTTCCTTTCATCACTTTAAATATATCATGCCACTCCCTTCTGGCCTGCAGATTTTCTGCTGAAAAATTTGCCAAAAAACTTATCAGTGTTGCCTTGTATGTTATTTGTTTCTTTTCCCTAGTTGCTTTCAGTTTTTTCTCTTTGTCTTTAATTTTGGTCAGTTTGGTTAACATGTGTCCCAGGGTGTTCCTCCTTGAGTTTATTTTGTATTGTACTTGTGCTTCCTGGATTTAAGTGAGTGATTCAGTTCCCATGTTAGGGAAGTTTTCAGCTATTGTCTCTTCAAATATTTTCTCTAGTGCTTTCTCTCTCTATTCTCCTTCTGACACCTCTATAATACAGATATTGGTGCATTAAACATTGTCCCAGAGTTCTTCTATATTGTCTTCATTTTTTTCCAATCTTTTTTCCTCTTTTCTGTTCTATATCAGTGATTTCCACTAGTCTGTCCTCCACCATGATTATTCATTCTTCTACCCCTGTTTTCTGCTGTTGCTTTGTTCTAACAAATATTTTATTTGTTATTGTATTTTGCATCTCTCCTTGCTTAATCCTTAAATCTTGTCTTTCATTGCTCAAAGTTTCTTGTAATTTATCAATCTTTTCCTACAGTTTACTTCCAAGATCTTGAATCATCTTTATTCTCATAAGTCTTGTTGCAAGACATGTTTCCTTGAAAACTCCATCTTGTCCTTCTTTACTTTATCCCATCTTCTTGTCTTACTTTATCCCATCTTCCTGCTTTGAAAAACAGTCGCAGTACTGGTAAATGACTTAAGCTTAAGAACAAAGACCTAAAGGCATAAGTGACTTAAGTTTAAGAACTGTTATGTGCCTAGAGATCAGAGTAAGATCTTAACCCTTTACCACCTAAGTGGCTTTTTAAATAGTAAAAGAACTTATATAATAGTAAACAAACCCTGTATCATCCACCCATAGCCACTCCTCACTTGATCTCATCTAAAGAGCACAATAAAGACAGTGTGGTTTCTTGAGGCAGGGCGCTCATGGTCCCTGAGACCTTGAGTCCCCAGGCCCCCACCTATACTTAAGATAAATGTCTTTGTGTCTTGTTTTATGTTAACTATTTTTCCTTAAGTTCCACAGCACCCGTCCTTCAGCCCCATCCTGCTGAGCTGGCCCCGGCACAGTCTAAAGCCTTTTTCATGGAGGTTGGTAATCTCCAGATCACTTACCTGTTTTTCCTGGATTTTTTCTTGCTCCCTTGTCTGAGTCATAATTCTCTAACTTTTAATTTTGTATAGATTTTTGGTGTGGCCTCCTATTTGCAGATAATATATTTGCAGCCTCTTTTGCTTCTGATGTCTAATCCCCTTGTTTCTGAAGTTGTGGCCATTGCTTGCTGTAGGCTTCCTGATGGGAGAGACTGATATCTAACAACTGGTAGATGGAGCTGATTCTTATCCCTCTGGTGGGTGGAGCTTTGTCTCTGGGTGAGGTTAGAGGTGGCTGTGTGCTTGGGGTATCTTTAGGCAGCCTGTTTGCTGATAGGTATGGTAGTGTTTCCTACCTGGGTTATTTTTCAGCCTAGGCCTTCTCAGTGCTAATGTGTAGGGCCAGATTTTTCAAAACTGGTCACCTCTATGGGAATACATGCTGATGATTATTCCAGAGAACTTTCCCTCCAAAGTCCTTCCCCCACGATGAGCCACAGTCATCCCCTATTTTCCCAGGAGATGCTCTGTGTACCACAGCCAGGTCTGATCCAAATCCCTACAGAGTCTCTGCTTTGCCTTGGAACCCAGTGCACATAAAATCCTGTGTGTGACTTACAATAATGTGTTCTCCATTTCCCCCAGTGCTATGGAGTGAACACAAGTCCCACTGGCCCTCAATGCCAAATGCTCTGGGGGCTCCTTCTCCCAATCCAAGGTCCCCAGGCTTGGGAACCTGTCTTGGGGCTCAGAATGCTCACTCATGTTAGTTGATTCTCTTTGGTACAGTTATTTTCCAGTCTGTTGGCTGCCCTCCTGGAAGTTATTGAATTGCTTGTATCATGTAATTTCCCATCTTACCATCCTGATTTGGCCTCCTCTTTGTCTTCCAGAATAGCATGTCTTTTTTGTTAGTTTGCAGTCTATTTGGTTGAAGGTTGTTCAACAGTTGGTTGTAATTTTGTTGCTTTTATGAAAGAAAATGAGTTCTAGTCCTTCTACTTTGCCATATTAATCCTGTCTTGAGACTTCTGTTTATTTATTTTGTATCCTAAAACTTTACCCAGTTCATTGTTGAGCTGTAATAGTTTTCTGATAATATTTTTAGGATTTTCTACATACAGTGTAATATCACCTGAAAATAATGACAGTTTTACTTCTTTTCAATTTGGATTCCTTTCATATATTTTTCTTCTCTGTTTGCTGTGGCTAGAACTTCCAAAACTAGTTTGAATAAGAGTAGTTTGAGTAGGAATAATTGTCTTGTTGCTGAACTTAGCAGGAAAATTGTCAGAATTTCAACTATTGAGAATGATATTAGCTATGGATTTTTCATATATGGCCATTATTATGTTGAAGTAGCCTCCCTTTTTGGAGTTTTTATCAAAAATGTTTTAATAACCTTATGGGGATTCCCTTGTATGTTTCTTGTTGCTTATCCCTTTTGGCTTTTCATATTTTTTTCCTTTGTATTTAACTTTTGTCTGCTTGATTAATGTGTGTCTTGAAGTGTTCCACCTCACCCCTTGGTTTATACTGTATGGTCCTCTATGTGTTTCCTCTATTTGACTGAGTATCCTTTTCCATGTTAGGGACGTTTTTGCCTATAATATCTTTAAATATTTTTTCATGCCCTTTCACTTTTATCCTGGTACCTCCATGATGTAAATAATGGTACATTCATTGTAGTCCCAGAGTTTTCTTAGATTGTCTTCATTATTTTTATTTTTTCCTTTATTCTTTTCTGTGGCACTGAATTCAACCACTCAGTATTCTATCTCATTATTTTATTTTTCTGCCTCAGTTATTTTACTATAGATTTCTTCTAGTGTATTTTTCATTTCAAACATTGTGTTATTCATCTTTTTATACTTAATTTTTAAGTCTTCTTGTTGTTTGTTAAACTTTTTTTTAACTTCTTGATGGGTGCTTCCATTCTTTTTTGAGATTTTGGACTATTTACTGTCATTATTCTGAACTCTTTTAAAGGTAGCTTGTTTATCCCCTCTTCTTTTAGTTTTTCTTTTTTTTTCTTTTGTGGATTTTTATCTGGTTCATTTGTCTAAAACATATTTCTGTATCATCTCATTTATGGTTTTGTCTGGAATGTAGTAATGAGCTAAAAATATATGATTATTAAAGGAATTAATAAATTATAACAGTTATAATGGAATCAAGGCCATATCTCCTTCCAGAGGATTTCCATATTTTTTTCTACCTAAAAATCAAATCAAAGAAAAAAAAGATAATGCACAGTGAATTTTGGTTATTTGTTGATGCTTTATTTGCTACATCATTAAAAATATTTTGAATTAATTTGAAATATTTTCTATTATTATAAATTTTCCACAATACTATGAGTACATAACTGTAAATAGAATACTGTACAAATGTTTAATATAAAGACTTTTTTTTGAAAGTGAAGATTAGTGTTCCTTAGTGTTTTTCATCTATTTACAAACAGAAATAAAGATACAGACTTCTATAATCTAGCAATCTCACTTCTGGGCATATATATGGAAAATACTATAATTCAAAACGATGCATGCCCCCTATGTTTAAAGCAAAACTTTATAATAGACAAGACATGGAAACAACCTAAATATCCATGGACTGAATTGATAAAGAATGAATAGATTAAAAAAATATGTCATAAAAGTACATATATTACTGTCAAAGTAATAACATGAAATGTCTTATTAACACATAGAAAGTAGAATGATTATGATAAATAAAAATAAGACAATACATAAAATTTAGATCTTGTGTTTCCATAATGAAGTAGTATATTACTTAAATGTTAATATGTTAGATTTTTCCATACTGCTTTTTTAAAACAAGTTTTGAATCATCACCTCACTATGTGATCAGATATTCACCATTTAAGAGTAAAATGACCTATTTAACAGATATCTTATAGAAATACAGAAGACTTTTATTTAAAAAACAAATTTTAGAAACACTAGATAATACACATCTTTACAGTGTCCAACAATCTTTATTATCATACTATGTCATTTATACATTTTAATCATTTAAGAAGTTCTATACAATTGTATTTCAGATTTACTTCACATTTTTAATCTTCAGTACACAATGAAAACCCATGCCAACTTTATATAATAGCTGTAATCAGAACTTCTGTATCATAAAAATTTTTGAATAACTTAAATAATAAAGATTTCAGGTGAAAGCAAAGAGAAAATGAGAGAATATTACTGAAAAGATCTTATTGCATGTGTGTTTGTGTAATCCTACTCAAGTTTCTCACTTTGTGTTAAAACTGCAAGGTAAAATAAAAATTTCCTCTTAAGTAATTCAAAGCTAATATGTGCCTTTATTATTTAGAGTGAAATAATTTAGCATGATGTCAAACATTTGGGTCCATGTTTGACAATTGCCTCATATTTTAGATCAGAAACTGCTTGAAGATAAAGAAGGAAGAAAAAGGACACATTCATTTAAGTACTTCATTGTGGATATGTGCAATAAATAGGCTTTATAGTAATTATGGAGATGTGTGGAATATTATCCTATTCATATTTCTAGGCATAAAAAAGCATATGTAGGAATAACCCAACATATTTGAAGTTAGGAAAAATTTTAAATGCCATTATTTTTCAAAATGCATGTATTTACCTCTTTTTCTAATAGTGATATTTACTTTTTCATTTTTATTTTATGATTTTTTATTTTTCAATTATACTTGATTTACAGTGTTCTGTCAATTTCTACTGTACAGCAAAGTGACACAGTTATATATATATATATATGTATATATATATATGTGTGTATATATATATATTCTTTTTCTCACATCATTCTCCATCATGTTCCATCACAAGTGACTAGATATAGTTCCCTGTGCTATACAGCAGGATCTCATTGCTTATCCATTCCAAATCCAATAGTTTGCACCTATTACCCCTGACTCCCAGTCTATCCTACTCCCTCACCCTCCACCTTGGCAACCACAAGTCTGTTCTCCAAGTTCTGGAGTTTCTTTCTGTGGGAAGTTTCCTTTGTACCATACATTAGATCCCAGATATTAGTGATATCATATGGTATTTGTCTTTCTTTTTCTGACTTACTTCACTTAGTATGAGAGTCTCTAGTTCCATCCATGTTGCTGCAAATGGCATATCTTAGTTGTTTTTGATGGTTGAGTAGTATTCTACTGTGTATATACAATACATCTTCTTAATCCATGCACCTGTCAATGTATAGTTGGGTTGTTTCCATGTATTGACTATTGTGAATATTGCTGCAATGAACATATGGGTGCATGCATCTTTTTCAGAGAAAGTTTTTCTGTATATATGCCCCAAAGTGGGAATGTTGGGTCATATGGTACTTCTATATTTAATTTTCTTAGGTACCACCATACTGTTTTCCATAGGTTTTACCAATTTAAATTCCCACAAAGTGTAGGAGGGTACTGCTTTCACCACACCCTCTCCAGCATTTGTTATTTGTTGACTTGTTAATGATAGCCATTCTGACAGGTGTGAGGTGGTACCTCATAGTAGCTTTGGTTTGCATTTCTCTAATAATCAGGGAAGTTGAGCATTTTTTTATACGTGTTTTGGACATATGTATATCTTCTTTGGAGAAATGTCTATTCAGGTCTTTTGCCCATTTTTCAATTGTATTTTTTTTCTATTGAACAGTAATCAAGACAGTGTGGTACTGGTACCAAAACAGACATAGAGACCAGTGGAACATAATAGAAAACCCAGAAATAAACCCAGACACCTATGGTCAACTAAGGAGGTAAGAATATAAAATGGGAAAAAATATAGTCTTTTCAGCAAGTGGTGCTGGGAAAATTGGATGGCCACATGTAAATCAATGAAATTAGAATACACCCTCACTCCATGCACAAAAATAAACTCAAAAATGACTTAAAGGCTTAAACATAAGACAGTACACTTTCAAACTCCTCCCCTATAAGATAACATAGGCAAAATATTCTCTGATATCAACTGTACAAATGTTTTCTTAGGTCAGTCTCCCAAAAAAATAGAAATAAAAAAAAAAGATAAACCAATGGGACCTAATCAAACTGACAAGTTTTGCACAGCAAAGAAAACCATTAAACAAACAAAAACAAAAAGAAAATCTATGGAATGGGAGAAAATAATTTCAAATGATGCAGCTGACAAGGGCTTCATCTCTAAAATATACAAATAATGACATTTTAAAACCAACATAGTTTCCCATTTCATGGAACCTTCAGCCTTATGTTTAAGAGGATAAATTTTTTCTCAATTTTTTCTTAGTATCCAGTAATTTAAGTCTTTGGGCTAGTTTGTGTTTTCCACATATCTACAGTAACCTTCTATTCATGTCAGGCCACAGAAGGACAATATATATTCTCTTTACCAACAAAGAAAATTTATCATTTGAATTATTAATATAATTTATAAAGGGACAATTAGCTAGCCAAAAGAGTGTTAAAAAAACTGCTTTATTTTAGTTGATCTAAATAATTAAAGGATAACTGAATTTTCATTTGAATTCCTTAAATAAATAACTTTATTTTTAAATTATGTAAAATAAGTGTTAAAATATCAAGATTAAATTCTACACAAATATCCCTTTAGGCTCTGGGATGATTCAATTGGCTGATAAACAATGTGAGTCATTATGACACATTCGTGGACTCTGTAAGTTTGTAAAGATGAAAAAGCCTCGGTGTAACACCAGTCAAGGCTGTGTGTAAGAAACCAGCTCAGTAAAGAACTTGAAGCAATCCAGTCTAATATATTCTAAACTAAGCGATACATCCTGCTTTAATCATTACCAGATTTTTCTTAAAATATCACAAAGATTCAAAGCAGATAACTAAAAAATACAGAAGGACCCCCCCACCTCCAAGTATTCTTTTTTTTTTTTTTAAGTAATCCAGCAATTTTCCACTGGCTTTCACTGAGAAAAATAAAATGACAACCTTACCATAAAATGAACTCTGTTTGATTTCAAACATGTTACACTGGAAAGATAATTTTGACACAAAGAAACGTAAATTCTAGCTCTGAATGTCAATTGAAATTTGACAAATAACAACCCTGAAATCCATCATTCTCATCTGTGATAATGAGAAAATACTCCATATATGCTAGTTTTAATAATTGGAGTCAGTGTATGTAAACCATTATACACAGTATATGTAAAACAAACACTCAAACAAGAATGAGAGAAATAAGATAAATAAAAATGATAATCTATCCAATTTGATTACCTACCTACACTCACATCATTCCATAAATTCTATTATCTAGTTTGTGACTTCAGAAGTTATTAAGATCTTTTAATTCTTTTCAGGAATTTTTAGCACTTCCTTGAGAAGTGATGATTCAATTGAGATCTAAAAATAGAGTTGGAAGATGCTTAGTAGAAGTGGAGAATTCGGAGTTCTCGTCGTGGCGCAGTGGTTAACGAATCCGACTAGGAACCATGAGGTTGCGGGTTCAATCCCTGCCCTTGCTCAGTGGGTTAACGATCCGGCGTTGCCGTGAGCTGTGGTGTAGGTTGCAGACATGGCTCGGATCCCGTGTTGCTGTGGCTCTGGCGTAGGCCAGTGGCTACAGCTCCGTTTCAACCCCTAGCCTGGGAACCTCCATATGCCGCGGGAGCGGCCCAAGAAATAGCAAAAAAAAAAAAAAAAAAAAGAAGTGGAGAATTCATGTTATGTATGCTAGGTTCCTGCAGCATAGAGAATCATGTTGGGAGTGATTAAGGAAATAAGAGGGCTATTGCTGTGGGATCAGAGGAAACTGGGGGATGCTCATGGATCACCAGATGTTAGATTCATGTTAAATGAGGTTTAGACTATGAGAGGTATTCTAACCTAAGAACAATTGGAAGTTTTTGAATGATTTGTATTGTTACAAAATGACTTAACCTGTCTTTCAAACTGATTTCACTGTCCATAATATTTAGAAAGTTTAAGTAACATAGTATTAATTGATAATATGGAAAGGATTAGTGATAATATTTTATAGCAGTTGGAGAGGCAAAAAAAATCAGATTACTATCTAAAGAAGAAATTAAAATGTTATATTTTAATATACATTTATTATATATATGTGGCAATGCTAGATCCTTAACAAACTGTATTGGGCTGGGGATCCAACCCTTGCCATATGTGGCAATGTGGGACCCTCAGCCGGGTGAGTCACAGCAGGAATTTCTCCTTCATATTTTTTTCATTATTTACTTAGTATATAACCAATATTTCCAAAATAATTCACCCCCATGATTCAGGGCCTATCCTAATTTTCACACAGCTATTTTATTTATTTTTATTTTATTTTACTTTTTGTCTTTTTAGGGCTACACCAGTGGCATATGGAGGTTTCCAGGCTAGGTGTCTCACTGGAGCTGTAGCTGCTGGTCTATGCCACAGCCACAGCAATGTGAGTTCTGAGCCACATCTGTTACCTACACCACAGCTCATAGCAACACCAGATTCTTAAACCACTGAGGAAGGCCAGGCTTCAAGCCTCATGAATATTAGGTTCATAACTGCTGAGCAACAATGGGAACTCATTCACAATGCTGTTTTAAATATAACTATGGAACTATTTTGAATATAATTATTGGGTCTAAAACACCATGTAACTAGAAACTACATATACAATGAAAACATTAGTCATGAACTGCAAAAACCTCAGAGTAACTCTGAACTCCAGTGTAGATACCAATTGTGCTTTAGACAAGGTTCACTTAAGCAGCCATTACTTTCTATAAAACTCAAATGCATTGCCAATGTAAACAATGAATATGGTTGCAAACATTTATGTGTGGGTCCACTGTGAATCTAGACATTATTTATAAGGAATGACTTTAGATATAAGAATAAGTATCTCTTGGGATTTCCTGTTGTGTCTCAGTGGGTTACAAACCTGACTAGTATCCATGTGTGTTTGAGCCCTGGCTTCACTCAGGGGGTTAAATATAACACATTGTTGTGGCTGTGGTATAGGCCAACAACTGCAGCTCTGATTCAAACCTTACTTTTGGAACATCCATATGTTGCCATTGCAGCCCTAAAAAGGAAAAAAAAAATATGGAGCACTTAAAGTACTGAAAAGTGGAAGGATAGACATTAGACCTTGCCATAACAACAGAAAGCATATCAGCCAAGAATAGTGAATTTTTTCATCAGATTGTGGACATTCAATGAAAAATAATTTCTAAAATTCTAAATAATTTCATAATGTACTAAATAGTAGATAACAAACAGAAGTTACAACACTTCAATTATAAAATATTAAAAATTTGAAATTATAAATGTCATTTATCAAGAGTTTTAAGTGAATTTTCATTTTTTTTGTGGCTTTTTGTTGTTTAGCTGAAATAGGAAGGGCTCTCTGTGTATCTATCTATCATCCATCTCTAATTTATCATTTAAATTGTGAAAAGAAGAGCTTGACTTCTTGCATGCTAATTGTAAATGGGACACTCTAACACACTAACACAAAGGCTGGAAATGGACAAGAGACTGGGATCTGATTAGGCCAACTAATGTGAGTCTACCATTGTGGTCGAATGAATCAGTGGATAACAGAAGTCTAATTAAGATAAAGATCAGGCTCTGATTTTGGTTGCTGGTAGATCATTTTGTGGTAAGGAATTTGATCTCCCAAGAAAAGTCAAAACATTGTCCCAGCTCCTGGGATGTCACCTCTAAACATTTAAATTTCTAAAGTAATGGGAGTGCCTGTTACATATGGTGGGGCACTCTGATCTCACATAACATTTATTTATTTATTTATTTTCTTCTTTTTAGGACCACACCTGCAGCATACGGCAGTTCCTGGGCTAGATGTCATATTGAAGTGGCAGCTCCCGGCCTATTCCACAGCAATAACAATATTAGAGCTGAGCAGCCTCAGTGACCACCACAGTTCATGGCAATGCCAGATCCTTAATCCACAGAGCAGGACTAGGAATTAAACCCACATCCTCATGGATACTAGTCAGTTTCATAACCCACTGAGTTGCATTGGAAACTCCCTGTACATAATATTTTATACTAATGCAGTAACTCATGATATCAATAGTTATGCTAGGAGATGACACAAGTTTGGGGCTAGTGACCAACATCGTGACTAGAGAATTGGGTCTCAGACCTCAGGGTCTTAGGCCTCTGGCATAGATTGAGTTCAACCACATTGAGTTCAGCTGTATGGCTAAAGAATCATTCATAACTAATTAAATAAATACCAAGAAAACTTTCAACTTGAAGATAAAATGAACATCTTGGTTTTCAGTACATTGTAGATACTACCACATATTTATTCTTGGGAAAGGAAAGCATCATTGAGATGAACAGAAGCTTTAACTTTGAATGCCTTCAAGACTTCACCTTATGAATCACTTCCTTTGGTTCTAAGTTGTGTCCTTTCACTGTAATAAACTTTAATTATTAGGCATAATGCTTTTCTGGGTTCTGTGAGTGTTTTAGTGAATTATAGATACTGAGGGTTGTCATGGAGACCTCTGCATTTGTAGCTAGCTAGTTTGAAATGAGAGTGACTCTGGAGAACACTAAAATTACAGGTGGCATCTGAAATGGGGGCAGTTCTGGGAAATTTTTCTCTCACAATTTGCACATGGCTAATCTGCTTTAAGAAATGGTTTAGGGCAAAACAGGACTTAAGCTCAGAGAAATTAGAGGCCTAGTTAACTGAGTTGCAAGGAATGCAGATCCAATTACTAGGCTTTGGACACATAGTTAGAATCTGGCTAGCAATTTTATAATCCAAAGCCTATCTTCATTACCACACATAATGGGATTTAGTTGATTAATCTTGGCCTTTATGGCCCAAGCTATTTCAGATTTATTTTCTTTTGTATATAATGAAGAATGCTATCTAATATAATAGATTCTCAGGGTAATCATGGTATACATAATATTTATATTTCTTGTCCAATGGTAATATAAAATTTAATATTTTGAAAACTGGAAAGTGACCAGATAGAATAGTCTACTAAAAAGTCAGAAAAAAATATTTTCATGTATTCCTTTATGTAAGACAATTTTAGAAAATTAGTATCATAAGTACTTCATCAATACCAAATATAAATGAAGTTGGTATTAACATAGTAAATGGAAAATTTTTTGTTAAATCAGATCTTTTTAAGTATAGGTATTCGATGTCTATCTTTTAAGTATATGTATTCTAAAAGTATATGTGTACATTTTAAGTATATACATTTTTGTACATTTGTATTAAATTTATGTAACTGAATTAATGTATATGCATTAAATGTATCAATTTTAATTGCATGTTTATATTTAAATATATGCAAATATATACATTAAAACAAACTTTGAATTAATTGCATATTAAGTATGATAGTACTTTCCAATTTGTCAATTTTATGAAGAAAATAAAATATAATTACAATTAGACTCAAATAGAGTCAGTGTCACAAATTATCACTTAAATTGTATAAATCTTTAAAGATGAGTTTATATTACTTTTCTATGAACTTCTTCATGTAAAGATAAGTGTTTTATCTATGTTCTCTTCAAAATCTCATAAAAATCATTCCAATTGAAAACTATAAACAAGTGTGGAAGGATAAATTATGCTTAAAATAATATCAAATCAGGAACATCTAAATCATCTTCATAAGAATTGTTTTTTAAACAAGACTATAAAAACAAATTTGCAAAATACTCTCAAAAAATTTGAGGACTGATTGGAACACAAGGTAGACCATAGAGCATAGTTCAAAAGCATATTTGTATAAATTCAAAATCAAAACTATTTTTAGTATTAAAAGAGGAAACAGTCATGTACTCTGAAGAATGCTGTGACTGAGCAGCTCACTGTCAAGTATGTTTACTTTCCTGGAGTACAGGCATTGTAACAAATGACTGTGTGTAATAAATATAAGAGATTTAATTGAAAGATATCAGCTCTCTGTCAGGTATTACATTTTAGGCATTAGCATCTTCAAACTCATCAGAACAGGCAACATTTTCCCTGAATGTGAAACAAAATTATGTGTGCTAATGGCATTTTAACTTCTGATCTGGAATTCATGTATTTTCCATTTTACTTGATAAAATGAATTTTAAATAGTTTGAAAATTGCTCAACATAATACCTGTTTGAAAAAAAAATATGCCAGGCATAAAAAAAGATAGAACTCTCTAGAATAAATCATCATCTGATACTGTTTACACAGATTTAAAAAAGATATAATATGAACAATTTTAAACTGTCTTTTCATGAGTAAATTTTATTTATCAGCTTCAGGTATTTAAAGAGTAAAGTAATTAAAGCACTGGTGGCTGAATACCTATTACAACATTCCTTTTTCCTTTTCTTCTAAAGTGTTAGTGAGCTCTAATTAGAGTTGCTCACATTTTGTCTCAAACATGCTTTATTACAGAGTGTAGCAAGGACCTGTAACTCACTTCATGAACACCAAATGATAGCAGATATGTAAATGAAAGCTACAAAGCTAGAGAAGAGCCTGAAGATATTAACATCTGTGTGAATGAACCAGACATTTCACAAGCCAGTGGACCTTAAACACAGCAGACACTAAAATCTGTTCAGTACATGGAGTAGATTTTTAAAAATGTTAAAATACCTCTTGTCTTCCAGCTGCTGTCTGAACATAGCTTCTGTAATGTTAAGGAGTCTGCTTTGACATCACTGGCATATAAATATCATATCCTTGATTAATATTTATTACCATAATAAATATCCATTTAAAATCATAAGTACACATTTTAATTGCACCTTTTTTTTGTCTTTTCTAGGGCTGTACCTGTTGCATATGGAGGTTCCCACACTAGAGGTCTAATCAGAGCTGTAGCCACTGGCCTATGCCAAAGCCACAGCAATGCAGGATCTGAGCCACATCTGCAAACTACACCATAGCTCACTGAAATGCTGGATCCTTAACCCACTGAAAACGGCTAGGGGTCAAATCCACAACCTTCACTAAGAAGAGAAATATGAGAAAAACTTCTGAAAATTTTGGTTGTTATTTTTTGTGTCAATATGAGAATTGATATTCCATATCTATCTATGTATAAATTAGTCATTAAATCAATGAATCAATGAATATTTTAGTAAGTTACTTGGAAATCAAGATCATTTTTGAATAGAAAATTTTCAATCACAAGAAGGAAACTACAAATTTGAAAAATGATGTTTATTTCTATTCAAAAGACAATGTTTTAAACAATAACATTGGTGTTTCCATTGTGGTGCAGTGGAAAGAATCTGACTAGTATTGATGAGGACACAGGTTCAATCCCTGGCCTTGCTCAGCAGGTCAGGGATCTGGCTTCACTGTGAGCTCTGGTGTAGGTTGCAGACATGACTCAGATCCCACATTGCTGTGGCTGTGGTGAAGGCTGACAGCTGTAGCTCCGATTTGACCCCTAGCCTGTGGACTTCCATATGCCATGGGTATTGCCCTAAAAAGCAAAATAAATAAATATTATCTTACTATTTATTTAAAAATAAAAAAATCTGGAAATCTGATTATTTAACTGTGTGATTTAATTACATTACAAATACTTTGAGAGGCCAAACTTTTTTTTATAAGAATTATCCAATACTTAGTTTCCAATTACTGAAACAACCATATTTTTTAATTAATAAAATGTAATAGATCTACCATATAAAATAAAAAACTTTCATATCTTATAAATTCCACTCTATTATTATCATAAAAACATACAACTACTAGTATTTCCAATAGGACGGACAGAATAATATTCTCTACTCATAACATTTATAATTAAAACAGTTACTGATGATAAATATATATATAAATGCAACTGTTACCATTTAAATGCCAATTTTATCATTTTATGTTTATATACTAGTAGAAAATTAGCATTATTTTCTACATGTTTGGTAACTTTGCAAGCATAATAGACAATTTCTTCAACTAATAACATTTAAAAAATACAGATGACATCCATTTTGAAATTTATACAAATTATAGTCAAAAATTTATGTATATTGGGCTATAAGCAATAAATATTTTAAATAGTCACTCAGGGAGTTCCGGTCATGGCACAGTGGTTAACGAATCTGACTAGGAACCATGAGGTTGCGGGTTCAATCCCTGCCCTTGCTCAGTGGGTTAACGATCTGGTGTTGCCGTGAGCTGTGGTGTAGGTTGCAGACATGGCTCGGATCCCACGTTGCTGTGGCTCTGGCGTAGGCTGGTGGCTACAGCTCCGATTCGACCTCTAGCCTGGGAACCTCCATATGCCGTGGGAGCGGCCCAAGAAATAGCAACAACAACAACAACAATAACAACAACAACAAAAGACAAAAAAGAAAAAAAAAAGTCAGATTATTTAGACTCAATATTTACTTCAGTTATTGAGTGACTCAGGCATATTAGGAATGATATGTTGTATATGAATCTTCAACATTCTACATTTATTAGACTTGAAAATATAAGGCATTGCCTGACACACTTTAAAGGCTTTAACTTCCTCAGAAATTATGCTGCAACTTAGTTACTCTCAAGGAATTTCTATAATGTTATTTATTGGCATTTAGCAGATTCATATTTTTATTTTAACCATGTGAAGTGTTGTGAATTGGTATATAAAATGAGTTGTGTTAATTAGTGGAGATAAACACTGGGGAAGCCTATGAATGTGACCCAGGACCTGAGGATCTTTTTGCTAATGAGAATTTTTGAAACTTAAGACTCTGTGTTAATGTTAAAATGTAGAAAAACTTTAGTAAAGCAGTATAAGAGAGAATCTAAAACATTCCAATTAGTCAAAACTAATCAACTTTTCTTTGAAGTGGTATGCCAGCAATTGTCAAAGGTCAAGTCTGTCAAAAATCTCAATAAAAATATTTCTCTAAAAATAAAATTTCATTTAGTATAGTTATTTCATCTGCTATTAATGAATTTCAACAAAAGTTATAAAGTTATATTCTTAAACGTTATAAAAAACCAAGACGCTGGAACTGTAAAATAAAAAAAATATCACATTATAGACTATAAAAGCCAAAATTTTATTGAATATATATATTTTTTCTAAAAAAATATTTTTTACTTCACAAAAATGCTTTTATTCATTTTTTTCAGCAAGTGTTTTTTATGAACCACATATATACCAAATACACATCCAGGTTGTTGAGACTGAGGGAAAAAAATGCCTTCAGAGAGCTTACTTGCAGTGTCATATCAAAGAAAAATTGTATAAGCAAATTAATACACAATAATTAATCAATTTAAAATATAGTAAAAAGACTAGAGTCCTGTGGCAAGTTAATTTTTAATGAGGGAGACACAGGGGGCCAAGTTGAAAACACACCATTGAAACAAAGATTGGAAGGAAAGATGGGAATAAGCCATGTTAATAACTCTATGAATAGTGTGAAGCAAATCAATTGCAAATGTAAAGTACTTGAGATAGATATATGCCTGGTTTATATATATTGGAGCTTTTCTTTATATGTCTCTTGGTAAAGATGTATATAATATATAAATAAATATTTACCAAAAGAGAAAAATTACTAAGCAATATTGAAGTTAAAAAATAACCAAGAGACAGAGTTCTCATTGTAGCACAGTGGAAGTGAAAATGACTAGGAACTATGAGGTTGTGGGTTTGATCCCTGGACTCACTCAGTGAGTTAAGGATCCAGCATTGCCATGAGCTGTAGTAAAGGTCACCAATGTGGTTCAGATCTGGTGTTGCTGTGGCTTTGGCATAGGCCAGTGGCTACAGCTCCAGTTAGACCCCTAGCCTGGGAAGCTCCATAAGCCACAGGTGTGGCCCTAAAAAGACAAAACACAAAAAGATAACCAAGATAGAGAAATAATTTGTAGAAAGTTTGATGTTGATTTTTAAAAATGATGTGCTATGTTATTTTCATTTAACAAAATATTTCAACGTATACAGTGCACAGCACTATGAAAATAAAATCAGTAATAAATCAGCTAAATTGATGGAGTAGGAAGACTTTGTAGTCTTCTCAGATTACAACAAAATCACAATTTGCATAAAAAGCCCCCAGAGCATTTTTTTTTTTTGAAATCTAGTGGGGCTTAGCTGAAAGAGTACAAAAGGGCCCATGTAATAGAGAGTTTACTCTTCAGGAGTGTACACAAACATCCATGTGCCCAAGGATAAAGGGCAAAAGCAGTAATTTGATAGGAGCCTGAGCCATGCCTACCTGCTGGACTTGGAGTATCTGCCAGAGGAACAGAGGTGGGCTGAACCCCACCATGGGGAATAGACAGTGACAGCAGCCATATATGGGACCTTTCTACCATGTAGATACTGCTACTGGTGCCTCCATCATGGGATCCTCCCTCTAACTTCTTAGAACCAAGATTTGGCTGCATCCAATAGCCCCTACGTGTCAGTCCTGGGATGCTTCAGGACAAACAATTAACTGGGTGAGGACGCAGAGCCATCAATAAGCAGACAAGCTGCCTAAAGACTTTCTGAGCACAGAACTACCTCTAAACATGCCTCCAGACACAGAATTGCCTAACATAGGCTGGTCAAGATCTAGCTCCAACCACCACTGGGTAAACATCAGCTCTGCTCTCCAGGAAGCCTGAAATAGCCTCTATATAAGTCTCACACACCAGGGGGCAAGCATCAGATGCAAGAAAACCACAGTCTTATAGCCTGTGGGGCCAGGTGGCCCACAGCAGACCAGACTCTACTCTGAGACCAACAGGGCCCTGGCCCGCCCCTTTAGTTAACAAATCACAAGAGAACAAAAAAGGGAAAAAAAAGACCTACAGAACCCAAAACCCTTAACAAAATGGCAATAAGAACATACATACTGATAATTATCTCAAATGCATGTGGAATAAATAATCCAACCAAAAGACCAGAATGGCTGAATGGATACCAAAAAAAAAAAAAAGAGATAGAGACATATATGGTTGAAATGAGAGACTCATTCAAATCAGGAGACATTCAGATTGAAACAAAGGGAATGGAAAAAGGTATTTAATGCAAATGGGAATCAAAAAAAAGCCAGAGTAGCAATACTTGCATCAGACAAAATAGACTTTAAAATAAATACTCTTATAAGATACAAAGAAGGACACACAATAATGATCAAAGAACCAATCCAAGGAGTTCCTGTCGTGGCTCAATGGTTAACGAATCCTACTAGGAACCATGAGGTTGTGGGTTCGATCCCTGACCTTGCTCAGTGGGCTAAGGATCTGGCATTGCCTTGAGCTGTGGTGTAGGCTGCATAAGAGGCTTGGATCCTGTGTTGCTGTGGCTCTGGTGTAAGCTGGTGGCCACAGCTCCAATTAGATCCCTAGCCTGGGAACCTCCATATGCTGCAGGAGTGGCCTAAGAAATGGTAAAAAGACAAAAAAGAAAAAAAAAAAAAGAACCAATCCAAAAAGATGTATTGATTGTCTATATACCCAATATAGGAGGACCACAATATACACAGCAAATATTAACAAATAATGAGAAATCAATAGTAACACAGTAAAAATAGAACACAACACTTACAAAAATGGAAAGATTATCAATACAGAAAATGAAAAGTTAACACTGACCTTAAATGACACATTAGACCAGATGCATTTAATTAGTATATATAAATCATTCCATCAAAATGCAGACACACTATTTTCAAGTGCACACAGAACATTCTCAAGGATAGATCAAATGCTAGACCACAAAACAAGACTTGGTAAATGTCAGAAAATTAAAATTACATGTAGCATCTGCTCTGACCACAGTGATTTGGAAATCAAATATGAGAAAGAAAAAACTAAATACAAAAACACATGGAGGAGTTCCCGTCGTGGCACAGTGGTTAACGAATCCGACTAGGAACCATGAGGTTGCAGGTTTGATCCCTGGCCTTGCTCAGTGGGTTAACGATCCGGCATTGCCGTGAGCTGTGGTGTAGGTTGCAGACGCGGCTCAGATCCTGCGTTGCTGTGGCTCTGGCATAGGCTGGTGGCTACAGCTCCAATTAGACCCCTAGCCTGGGAACCTCCATATGCCACGGAAGCGGCCCAAAGAAATAGCAAAAAGACAAAAACACATGGAGCTAAATAATATGCTGCTAAACATAATAAATAGTATGCTACTACTAATAAATAGTAAAAATAATAAGCTACTAACTAACCAAAGAAATCAAAATGGAAATTTAAAAATTCCTAAATCAAATGAAAACCCAAATTCTATGGAATGCATCAAATGCAGATCTAAAAGGGGAGTTTATTGCCACAGAAACTTACCTTAAGAAACAAGAAAAATTCAAATAAACAACTTTAGCCATATACCTGAAGGATCCAGAGAAAGAAGAACAAAAAACCCAAAGTTAATAGAGAGAAATAAATAACAAATATAAGGGGAAAATAAATGAAATAAAGTCTAAGAAAACAATAGAAAAAAATCAGTGAAACAAAAAGCTTGTTATTTGAAGAGATAAAAAATAATTGATAAAACTTAAGCCAGACTCATCAAGTGAAAAATGCAGAGGGTCCAAATCAATAAAATTGGAAATTAAAAAAAGAGGAATTATAACAAACTCCACAGAAATACAAAGGACCATAAGCAACTACAAACAACTATATGCCAATAAAATGGACAACTTAGAAGAAATGGACAAATTCTTAAAAATGTACAATCTCCCAAGCTGGAACAGGAAGAAATAGTGAATATTAACAGACAAATTACAATCAGTTAAATTGAAGGAGTAATTTGAATAATTGCAAGAAGCAAGAGTCCAGGACCAGATGGCTTCACAGTTGAATTCTACCAAATATTTAGAATTAAAGCCTATCCACCTCAAACTATTCCAAAATATTGCAGAGGAAGGAATACTTCAAAATCCATTCTTTGATGTTACCATCTTCCTAATATCAAATCAAAAATTGATATCACAACAAAATAAAATTATAGGCAAATATTACTGATAAATACAGATGAAAAAAATCTTAAAATACTAGCAAACTAAATTCAACAATACATTAAAATGATCATTCTCCATTATCAAGTCAAATTTTATCCCAGGGATGCAAGGATTATTCAATATCCAAAAATAAATTAATGTGATATGCAAAATTAAATTGAAAAATAAAAAACATGCTTATATCAATAGATGTAAAAATTGTTTTGACAAAATTCAAAATCCACTCATTAGAAAAACTAAACAATGTAGATTTAGAAGGAAAAATCTCCAACATAATGAAGGCAATATATATCAAACCCACAGCTAATATCACACTCAATGGTGAAAATAGAACACATTTCCTCTAAGCAAGACAAGGATTCCTATTCTCACCACTTTCATTCAACATAGTTTGTGAATTTGTAACCACAACACTCTAAGAAGAAAAAAGAAATAAAAGAAATCCAAATTGGAAAATGATAGGTAAAACTGTCAGAGTTCCTATCATGATTCAGCAGGCAACAAACCTGACATTCATGAGGACAAGAGTTTGATCCCTGGCCTCACTCAGTGAGTTAAGGATCAGTCATTGCATGAGCTGTAGTGTAGGTAACAGTTGGTAGCTTGGATCCTGTGTTGCTGTGGCTGTGGCAAAGGCCAGTGGCTACAGCTCTAATTGGACCTTTAGCCTGGGAACTTCCATATGCCATGGAAGGTAAAAAGACAAAAAAGACCCCCCAAAAAAGTAAAACTGTCACTGTTTACAGATGATATGACATTACAAATAGAAAATCCTTAAAGAGTTCCTGTTGTGGCTCAGTGGAAATGAATTTGACTAGCATCCATGAAGATGCAGGTTTGACTCCTGGCCTCATTCAATTGGTGAAGTATCCACCATTTATGTGAGCTATGGTGAAGACCAGAGACAAAGCTCAGATTTAGCACTGCTGTGGCTCTGGTGTAAGCCAGTAGCTACAGCTCCAATTTGACCCCTAGCCTGGAAACATTGACATACCATGGGTGTAACCCTATGAAGAAAGAAAAAATCCTTAAGGTGACACCAGAAAGCTACTAGACCTCATCAATGAATTTGGTAAACCTGCTGGATACAAAATTAATACACACAAATCTGCCGAATTTTATTAAATAAAAACAAACAATAAGAAAGAAATTTTTTAAAATCTCACTTATCACTTTATCAAAAAGAATAAAAAAACCTAGGAATAAACCTACTTGAGCATGCAAAATACCTGTACTTAGAACATTACATTGAAGACAACACAAACAGATGGGAAAATATCAATGTTATTAAAATAATCATAATATTCTAGGTAATCTACAGATTCAATGCACTCCCTATCAAAATATCAATGGCATTTTTCACAGAGCTATAACAAATAACCTTAAAATTTGTATGGAAACACAAAAGAGCTCAAATAATTAAAAATATCTTGAGAGTATAACAAAGCTATAGAAATTGCACTGCCTGACTTCAAACCGTAATAAAGAGTTGCAAATCAACACAGTAAAATGCTGGAACAAAAACAGCCATATTGAGAAATGAAACTGAATAGAGAGTTCAAAAATAAACCCACAGAGTATTGATTTCATAAAAGGAAACAAAAATATACAGTGGAGAAAAGGCAGTCTCTTCAAAAATAGTGTTAGGAGAAATAGATGTCTACATTGAAAAGAATTATATTAGAATACTCTCTACCATCCTATACAAAAAAAAAACAAACAAACAAACAAACAAACAAAAAAAAAACCTCAAAATGGTTTAAATACTTTCATGTAAAAGTGGATACCATAAAACTAGAAGAAAATATAGTCAGTACATTTTTTACACGAACCATAGCAATATTTTTTATGGCCATTCCTGTGACATATGGAAGTTCCTGGGCCAAGTGATTGAATCTGAGCTTCAGCTGCAACATATATCACGGCTGCAGCAATACCAGATCCTTAACCCACTTCCCAGGCCAAAGATTAAACCTGCACCTCTGCAGTGATCCAAGTTGCTGCAGTCAAATTCTTAACTCACTGTGCCTTAGAAGGAACTCCTATAACAATGTTTTTGGGATATATCTCCTAAAACAAAGGAAATAAAAGATAAAAAATGGGATATAATTAAACTTAAAAGCTTTTGGACAACCAAGGAAACCATTGCCAAAATTAAAAGAAAACCTATTGAATCAGAGAAAATATTTGCAAATGATATGACCAATAAGTTGGTTAATATAAAAATATACA
This sequence comes from Sus scrofa, assembly GCF_054392235.1. Taxonomy (NCBI): domain Eukaryota; kingdom Metazoa; phylum Chordata; class Mammalia; order Artiodactyla; family Suidae; genus Sus; species Sus scrofa. The sequence goes on from NC_139393.1 coordinate 42,906,004, forward strand.
AAGAACTCATATAATTTAACATAAAATATTGATTAAAAAATAGGCAGAATACCTGAACAGTCATTTCTCCAAGGAATACATACAGGTAGCCATCGTGGCCATGAAAATATGCTCAGTAGTGTTAATCATCAGAGGAATTAAAATTAAAACCATGAAGAGCCATCACCTGACACCTGTAAGAACAGATGTCACCAAAAAGAACACAATAAAAAATGTTGATTGGGATATGGAGAAAAGGGAACCCTTGTGAGTTGCTCTTCAGAATGTAAATTGTTACAGCCACTGTAGAAACAAGAGGGTCTGAAAAAAATAAAAATATAACAATCACATGACCCAGCAATTCTACTCCTGGGTACATATCAAACCCCTCCCCCCAAATATTTAAAAAGGTAGATGAACTCCTATTTTCCTATCAGTATTATTTAGAATTACAAAGATATGTGAACAAATTAAATGTTCCTAACAGATGACCACACAAAGAAGCAATCATATATATGTATATATAATATATATATATATACACACACAATGAAATATACTATTCAACCATAAAAATGGAATTTTGCCATTAGTAGAAACATGGATGGAATTTAAGGCCATTATGCTAAATAAGTCAGAGAGAGAAAAATAAATATTGTATGATACCATTTATGTGTGGAATCTAAAAAATGCAACAAACTTTGAATATAATGAAAAAGAAGCTGACTCAAAAATATAGAGAGCAAATTTTGTGGTTACCCATAAGGAGGAGGAGAAATATAATGCTAGCACATTAAGAGTTTAAATACTATTAGGTATTAAATAAGCTATAAAGATATGTTGCACAACACAGAGAATATAGCAAGTATTTTATAATAACTATAAATAGAATATAACATTTACAATTGTTACTCTATATTGTACAGCAATAACATAAATTTTTATACATCAATTATAATTTAATTATAGAAAGAAACTGAGGAATAAATATAAATAAATAAAATTAAAGAGTTCCCTTGTGGTACAGTGGGCTGTTCAGTGTGATCTGGTGTTGTCATTGCAGTGGCTTAGGCGTCTGCTGTGTCATGGGTTCAATCCCTGGTCCGGGAAATCATATACGCTGTGGGCACAGCCAAATAAAATAAAATAAAATAAAATTGTGTGTGTGTGTGTGCGATAAAGCACAGGAAAAAATTCTGGATTCTTCACTGTTTGTTGAAAATCCAAAGGGTAAATAAGCATTTAAATAGCAATAGCTACAGAAGCTATTTTGTCAATTAAAAGGTATAGCATTCATCATGTTTATCTTTTTTATCTCTTTTTTTCATTCTGTTGAGTGTCAGGTGCATAGTATTAAGTTAGTCAATACTTGAAGTCATAGCATAATTAACTTATTGTTTCATCTAAAGCATAAATTAATTAATACTACTGTATTTTTATCTCTTTCCTTCTTCCTATTATCTGATTTTTCACATTCAACATTCACTCTGAAATATTTAAGAAGTGAACATAGACCAGTAGCTATCATTGAACAAAATGATACATTTATTATTTTGCATGTTTATAATTTTAATGATGAACTATATATGTATTTTCAGCTTTTATCTAATAATTGTAAAATACCCTTCACATTCCAGCATGTAGAAAAATTTCATTTTTTTAAGAATAATATTCCACAATCTCCCAACACAACCACATTGTAGTAATCCAACCCTACAGTAATACATTCTAGCCTGACTCTAAAGTCCTGCTAAAAAGATATGGCCTATGCAAGAATTTCTCTTGGAAGTTTTCCCAGGAAAATAGTGCATAATTGATCTTATGTATGTACAAATTTTCCTGTACATTATATGATTTTATTTTCAAAATTTAGATTTAGGAATATAAAATATAAAACAATAAATACAAAAATTAGGTATGAAGAGATCACAGACCCAGGAACATACCATGGATACAGCCAAAAAAAAATATATATATAGTTCTTCTTTGTTTCTCCTTATGTTTATCAAGATTATAAATGACATGCTACATTACATTTTCATTATTAACTAAGGTTTATATGTTCATATATAATGCTCTAAATGATATATTCACAACGTAGCAAGCTACAATGAAGCAATATATTACATGATACAAAAAAGTAAAAAGTAATATTATAAAACAAAATTTTATTTTATGAAATAATTTATATGAGCCTGTTTTTGTCTATTTTTGATTAAATTTAAATAATATTAAAACCCAATTTGTCAGATGTATTAAGTGTATAAGTGTATAAGTGCTCATTTGCCACATGGGTCTTGTGAATACAATATTGAATATTTTTGAAAAATGTGGAAAATGCATATTTCTGAAAGAGATGCTGCTTGGAGAAGCAAAATGAAAAGAGTTAATAGCATGAAACATGATATTGTCTATGCTATCAAGGCAGGGGTTGTTTTAACCCAAAGAGAAGACACTCTGGTGAAAAACACATGCAAGTTTTTAAGAGAGAAGCACTAAATGTTCAGATCTTGATACCACTGGTCTGGCAATTTCAGCCATTGTGAATCCACATTCATTGTACACCTTACTAATAATTTGCATCCCATGGGTTTTCTATGGGGGTATGCTAGAATAACATACAGCCAATATGAAAAAGTCTCTATTTGAAAATCTTTACATTAACCATGTGAATCATGCTCTTTTATTACAGCATAGTTGGTTTACACTTTTGTCAATTTGTACTGTACAGCATAGTGACCCAGTCTTACATATATATACATTATTTTCCTCATATTATCTTCCATCATGGTCTATTCCAAAAGATTGGACATAGTTCCTGTGTTATACAGGAGGACCTCATTGCATAGTTTGCATCTACCAGCCCAAAACACCCTGTCCAATTCACATCCTCCCTTCTCCCACTTGGCAATGACAAGTCTACTCTCACCATCCTTAAGTATGTTTCAGTTTTTTATATAGGTTCATTTGCACCATGTTTTAGATTATTTTTTACTTTCTCACCTCTGTAATAGTTTATTTTTATTTTTTATAATGATCTTTATTTTCTCTATTATAGCTGGTATAGAGTGTTCTGTCAATTTTCTACTACACAGCAAGTTGACCCATTCACATATACATGTATATGATCTTTTTTCTCACATTATCATGCTCCATTACAAGTGACCAGACATAGATCCCAGTGCTATAAAGTAGGATACCATTGCTTATCCATTCAAAAGCAATAGTTTGCATATATTTGTTTTAGATTTTACATATAAGTGATATTATATGATAATTCTCTTTCACCTTCTGTCTTACTTCACTTGGTAGGAGAATCACTAGTTGCATTTAATGTTGCTTTAAATAGCATTATTTCATTCTTTTCTAAGGCTGAGTAGTATTCAGGTGTATATATGTAATATATCATTTTATTGCATTCATCAACCTGCACCTCTGCAGGGAGGGTTTCGGTTGGATCATTAAACCACTGTGCCACAGCAGGGAATCATGGTATTTATATTTTCTGCCTCAGTTATTTCACTAGCACCATCTAGGCACATCCATTTTGTTGAAAATGGCAAGTATTCATTTTATGGTTGAATAATATTCCATTATGTGTATTTGTATACATATTTTTTATCAGTTCACCTACCAATGTATGGTTAGGTTGAATCCACACCTTGGCTATTGTGAATAATGTTTCAATGAACAAAGAGGTGCTTAGATCTTTTTTATTTAGTGGTTTTGTATTCTTTGGAAAAATACCCATGAGTTAAATTGTTGTATTGTATGGTATTTCAATTCTTAATTTTTTTGAGGAGTCCATACTCTTTTCTACAGTTGCTTCATGAATTTACATTCCTACCAAGAGTGCATGAGCATTCCCTTTGCTCAACATATCCTCCAACACTAGTTGTTTGTTGTCTTTTTGATTATTATATCAAAATATTATCAGTGATAAGTAGTGTCATTCTGAGTGTTATGAGTTGATGCATCAGTGTGGTTTTGATTGGCATTTCCCTGATGATTAGTGAGGTTAGGATCTTTCCATGTATCTGTCATTGGCATATTATCTTGTGAAAAATGTCTATTTACGTCCTCTGCACATTTGTTAGTCAGGTTGTTTGTATCATTAATATTGAATTGTGCGTGTTTAATTAAATACTTTTCATATTAACCCCTTGTCAGATATATACTTTGCAAAAATCTCCCATTCAGAAGCTGGCCTTTTCATTTTTTTTTTTGATAGTTCCTACACTGTGCAAAAGCTTTGAATTTGTAGTAGTCTCATTTGTATATTTGTATATTTCCTTTGCCTGAGCAGATATATCAAAATATATTAAGACTGATGTCAGAGAACTTACAACAGTTTTCACCTATAAGTTTTATGAATGTAGATACTACATTTAAGTCTATAATTCATTTCGAGTTTATTTTTTTATATTTTGTAAGAAAGTAGACTAGTTTGATTTTTTTTAATAGCTCTACCATTTTCCTGTTTTTTTAAGGAGGTTTTTTTTTTCTTATTGTATATTCTTGCATCCTTTGTCTTGGAATAATTGATCACATATGTGTGGGTTCATTTCTGGACTGGTGTTTTATTGTGTTTCATTCCATCTATGTGTCTGTTTTGTACCAGTACAATACTTATTTGATTACTGTAGCTTTGAATGGTAGTTTGGAATAAGGGAGCATGATACCTTCAGCTTTGATTTCTTTCTCAATATTTTTTGGCTCTTCAGGGTCTTTTTTGTTTCCATACAAATTTAAGAATTATTTCTTCTAGTCCTGTGAAAAATATCATTGGTGTTTTGCTAGGGATTGAATCAAATCTGTATATTGCCTTGGTTAGAATGGTCATTTTAACAATATTGGAGAGGTCAAGTAAGATTGCAGAATAGGAAAACATGGAGTTCACCTCTTCACACAAATACATCAGAAATGTATCTGCAAATGGAACAGTACCTGCTGGAAAGCTACAGAACACTAGCAGAAAAACTCAAACACCCGAAATAAGGGCTCACCATGTAACCAGATAGGACTTAAAAGGACAAAAAAGAGGTATAAATAGGTTGGGACCTGTGCCCTATGGAAGGAGCTGAAGGAGAGGAGAGGTTGCTGTAGCCAAAGGAGTCTTCTCACCATCATGGAGATCAGAAGATGCAGGAAAGGAGCTTGTGCACTCAACAAAAAATACAAAAAAAAAAAAAAAGTCTGGGGCAAGCAGAAGAGAATGAGACATATATAGAGGGTTGTGCATCTGTCCTGCTCCCCAAAACCTGAGACATGGGTCTGCAGATAAGTGTAGGTGTTGAGTGCTAGAGTCTGAGATTTAGAGAATAGTCCTGGGAATAGGATGGCTGTTGGTTGTGTGAGACAGCCTGGTGGAGTGGGAGGGTGGAGTAACACAACTGAGAATATTTTGCGAGTTGGCCTAGCTACCTTGGAGCTGATGTGGTTATCATTGTTATGTGATGTGTGAGAAGGAAGGCCATGATTACAACCTCCTTACCCAAATACCCTTGCTTATTCAAGCTCTTTGGGAGGCTTTAGACTGAGCTGGACTGCCTGAACTGGGATTTACCCCTATCACAGCCTCACCTCTTCCTGTACAGAGGAGGCCCTTGCTTGCCCCAATCTTGTCCCTGCCCCTCTCTTGCACATATCCATCACCACTCTTCTCCTGATAAGCCTGTTGCCTCTAAAGCAGTTTCTCACTGCCAGGCCCCCTGTGTACATACTGCTTAGGAATAATCTACTGTGGGTCCCTCATGCATAAAAGTGGAGCTGAAACCACAGCTGAGCTATAGTGACCCCACCACTATGGAGAAAGAGCTGAAACCTTTCTTCATGGATACATGAATCACATATTTTCACCTCTACTGCTGAACTTATAGTGTCAGAAATTTTGGAACATCTGCATGACGAATGTTGCTACAGCTGAAAGGGATCTGGATTTAGTGTCTCTGGAGTACACAGGGGCTTGTACCAGGCCAGAATTTCCATTTCCACAATGGGACCAGGAGGATGAATATTACCACCCTGGGCCCTGACCTTCGATCAGTACTGGTAGCCAGATGAAAAAAAAATGCCTGAGAGACACCTGGGACAATAATCAACAAACCCATGGTTAAGGTGGGCCAAAAGCAGTACCAACAACAATGTATTTTTTTAAGCCCCCACAATCAGTGAGTAGTGACACAACAGAGCACACTCACAGGTAAACATCTCCAGTGGAGGAATACTCAGTGACTCTTCTCAAAGTGAGAGAGCTGCAATTCCTCTTACCTTGCACTGTGGATCAAAAATGCAGCTTAGAAACAGTTTCTAGGGCTTCTACTCCAACAACTAAGGATCGGGCCCTACCCCTTACAATACTGTGAAAACCTCAGAGAAAATATGAAGCCCAATTCAATATCCAGTGTAGGGTCTAGTCACTACATCAGTCAAATCTGTTATTAAGGGGATAGAAACAAGCATACATTGAAGAAAGAGGTGGCAGACATACAAACTAAAAATAGCCCTCATAACAAAAAGATATTAAACAAAGGGATGCTGCCTAAAGCCACACTAAGCCAACAGCTAATTCCAAACACACTGCTTGACAAGACATTGACCACCAGAGGGACAAGACTTAGTTCCATCTACCTGTGGGAAGACACCAGTCCCTCCAAATAGACCTTCACAAAGCCCTGAACAAACATTACTCAGCAGAGGGCAGACAACAGAAGCAAGAGGAACTAAGACCCTGAAGCCTGCAGAAAGGAGATCACAAAAATAGAAAGATAGACAAAATGAGATGATACAGAAATATGTTTTAGACAAATGAACCAGATAAAAATCCACAAAAGAAAAAAAAAGAAAAACTAAAAGAAGAGGGGATAAACAAGCTACCTTTAAAAGAGTTCAGAATAATGACAGTAAATAGTCCAAAATCTCAAAAAAGAATGGAAGCACCCATCAAGAAGTTAAAAAAAAGTTTAACAAACAACAAGAAGACTTAAAAATTAAGTATAAAAAGATGAATAACACAATGTTTGAAATGAAAAATACACTAGAAGAAATCTATAGTAAAATAACTGAGGCAGAAAAATAAAATAATGAGATAGAATACTGAGTGGTTGAATTCAGTGCCACAGAAAAGAATAAAGGAAAAAATAAAAATAATGAAGACAATCTAAGAAAACTCTGGGACTACAATGAATGTACCATTATTTACATCATGGAGGTACCAGGATAAAAGTGAAAGGGCATGAAAAAATATTTAAAGATATTATAGGCAAAAACGTCCCTAACATGGAAAAGGATACTCAGTCAAATAGAGGAAACACATAGAGGACCATACAGTATAAACCAAGGGGTGAGGTGGAACACTTCAAGACACACATTAATCAAGCAGACAAAAGTTAAATACAAAGGAAAAAAATATGAAAAGCCAAAAGGGATAAGCAACAAGAAACATACAAGGGAATCCCCATAAGGTTATTAAAACATTTTTGATAAAAACTCCAAAAAGGGAGGCTACTTCAACATAATAATGGCCATATATGAAAAATCCATAGCTAATATCATTCTCAATAGTTGAAATTCTGACAATTTTCCTGCTAAGTTCAGCAACAAGACAATTATTCCTACTCAAACTACTCTTATTCAAACTAGTTTTGGAAGTTCTAGCCACAGCAAACAGAGAAGAAAAATATATGAAAGGAATCCAAATTGAAAAGAAGTAAAACTGTCATTATTTTCAGGTGATATTACACTGTATGTAGAAAATCCTAAAAATATTATCAGAAAACTATTACAGCTCAACAATGAACTGGGTAAAGTTTTAGGATACAAAATAAATAAACAGAAGTCTCAAGACAGGATTAATATGGCAAAGTAGAAGGACTAGAACTCATTTTCTTTCATAAAAGCAACAAAATTACAACCAACTGTTGAACAACCTTCAACCAAATAGACTGCAAACTAACAAAAAAGACATGCTATTCTGGAAGACAAAGAGGAGGCCAAATCAGGATGGTAAGATGGGAAATTACATGATACAAGCAATTCAATAACTTCCAGGAGGGCAGCCAACAGACTGGAAAATAACTGTACCAAAGAGAATCAACTAACATGAGTGAGCATTCTGAGCCCCAAGACAGGTTCCCAAGCCTGGGGACCTTGGATTGGGAGAAGGAGCCCCCAGAGCATTTGGCATTGAGGGCCAGTGGGACTTGTGTTCACTCCATAGCACTGGGGGAAATGGAGAACACATTATTGTAAGTCACACACAGGATTTTATGTGCACTGGGTTCCAAGGCAAAGCAGAGACTCTGTAGGGATTTGGATCAGACCTGGCTGTGGTACACAGAGCATCTCCTGGGAAAATAGGGGATGACTGTGGCTCATCGTGGGGGAAGGACTTTGGAGGGAAAGTTCTCTGGAATAATCATCAGCATGTATTCCCATAGAGGTGACCAGTTTTGAAAAATCTGGCCCTACACATTAGCACTGAGAAGGCCTAGGCTGAAAAATAACCCAGGTAGGAAACACTACCATACCTATCAGCAAACAGGCTGCCTAAAGATACCCCAAGCACACAGCCACCTCTAACCTCACCCAGAGACAAAGCTCCACCCACCAGAGGGATAAGAATCAGCTCCATCTACCAGTTGTTAGATATCAGTCTCTCCCATCAGGAAGCCTACAGCAAGCAATGGCCACAACTTCAGAAACAAGGGGATTAGACATCAGAAGCAAAAGAGGCTGCAAATATATTATCTGCAAATAGGAGGCCACACCAAAAATCTATACAAAATTAAAAGTTAGAGAATTATGACTCAGACAAGGGAGCAAGAAAAAATCCAGGAAAAACAGGTAAGTGATCTGGAGATTACCAACCTCCATGAAAAAGGCTTTAGACTGTGCCGGGGCCAGCTCAGCAGGATGGGGCTGAAGGACGGGTGCTGTGGAACTTAAGGAAAAATAGTTAACATAAAACAAGACACAAAGACATTTATCTTAAGTATAGGTGGGGGCCTGGGGACTCAAGGTCTCAGGGACCATGAGCGCCCTGCCTCAAGAAACCACACTGCCTTTATTGTGCTCTTTAGATGAGATCAAGTGAGGAGTGGCTATGGGTGGATGATACAGGGTTTGTTTACTATTATATAAGTTCTTTTACTATTTAAAAAGCCACTTAGGTGGTAAAGGGTTAAGATCTTACTCTGATCTCTAGGCACATAACAGTTCTTAAACTTAAGTCACTTATGCCTTTAGGTCTTTGTTCTTAAGCTTAAGTCATTTACCAGTACTGCGACTGTTTTTCAAAGCAGGAAGATGGGATAAAGTAAGACAAGAAGATGGGATAAAGTAAAGAAGGACAAGATGGAGTTTTCAAGGAAACATGTCTTGCAACAAGACTTATGAGAATAAAGATGATTCAAGATCTTGGAAGTAAACTGTAGGAAAAGATTGATAAATTACAAGAAACTTTGAGCAATGAAAGACAAGATTTAAGGATTAAGCAAGGAGAGATGCAAAATACAATAACAAATAAAATATTTGTTAGAACAAAGCAACAGCAGAAAACAGGGGTAGAAGAATGAATAATCATGGTGGAGGACAGACTAGTGGAAATCACTGATATAGAACAGAAAAGAGGAAAAAAGATTGGAAAAAAATGAAGACAATATAGAAGAACTCTGGGACAATGTTTAATGCACCAATATCTGTATTATAGAGGTGTCAGAAGGAGAATAGAGAGAGAAAGCACTAGAGAAAATATTTGAAGAGACAATAGCTGAAAACTTCCCTAACATGGGAACTGAATCACTCACTTAAATCCAGGAAGCACAAGTACAATACAAAATAAACTCAAGGAGGAACACCCTGGGACACATGTTAACCAAACTGACCAAAATTAAAGACAAAGAGAAAAAACTGAAAGCAACTAGGGAAAAGAAACAAATAACATACAAGGCAACACTGATAAGTTTTTTGGCAAATTTTTCAGCAGAAAATCTGCAGGCCAGAAGGGAGTGGCATGATATATTTAAAGTGATGAAAGGAAAAAAATCTCCAACCAAGGGTCGTCTATCCAGCAATGCTTTTAATCAGAGTTGAAGGAGAAATCAAAAGTTTTAAATACAAGGTAAAGCTAAGGGAATTCAGCACCACTAAACAAGCTTTGTAAATATTTTTGGAACTTTTTTCTAAATTTCCTTTAGTAATTTAAGGAAAAGCCCACAAGTAGAAAAGAAAAGGCCACAACTAGAAACAAAAATATTATAAGTGACAAGGCTCACCAGTGGAGGCATACATATAGTAAAGTTAGGACATAATTGACACAAATCTGCTACCAAAATCAGAAATAATGAGAAGAGGAGAGTACAAATACAAGACACTGGAGATGCATTTTCAATTAAGAGACCTACAGCTTAAAACAATCACATATATATATATATATATATAGACTTCTACATTAAAACTGCTGGGTAACTGCAAACCAAAAATCTACAATAGATACACACAAAAATAAGAAAAAGCAATCCAACTACAACACTAAATATAGTCATTAAGCCACAAGAGAAAAGAAAAGAGGGTGGAAGAAAAAAGACCAACAAAAACAAATCCAAAACAGTTAAAACAATGGCAATAAGAACATACATACCAATAATTACTTTATTGTAAGTGGACTAAATGTCACAACCAAAAGATATAGACCAGCTGAATGGATACAAAAACAAGACCAATATATATTCTGTCTTCAAGAGCCCTACTTCAGTTCTAGGGACACGATCAAATTGAAAATGAGAGGATGGAAGAAAATATTCTATTCAAATGGGATTCAAAAGAAAACTAGAATACAAATACTCATATCAGACAAAACAGACTTTAAATTAAAATAGTATGAGACAGAGAAGAACATTATGTAATGCTGAAAGGATGAATCCAAGAAGAAGTTGTAACAACTGTAAACATAAAGAAGAGCTAACACCTATATTTCTGAAATTATTCCAAAAAAAAAAAATACAATGGAAGGAGTATGCTCAAACTCATTCTATGAGGCCACCATCACTGTGATACAAATAACAGACAAATACAGAACAAAAAAAAAGAGAAAATTACAGGCCCATATCACTGATGAAATAGATGCAAAAATCCTCCACAAAATACTAGAAAACAATACATTAAAAGGATTGGACATCATGGTCAAGTGGGATTTTTCCAAGTGATGCAAGGATTTTTCAGTACATGCAAATCAATCAATAAGATACACCACATTAACAAAATGAAAAATAAAAATGAAGATGCATAAAAAGCTTTGACAAAATCCAACGCCCAAATCTGATAAAAAAAAAAAAAACCTCCAAAGTGGGCAGACCACTTACCTACCTCTACCTAATAAAGGCCATATATGACAAAAGCATAGCTAACATCATTATTAATTGGGAAAAGCTGAATGAATTCCTGCTAAGATCAAAACAAGACAAGGATATACACTCTTGCCACTAATATTCAACTCAGTTTTGGAAGTCCTAGCTATGGCAATCAGAGAAGAAAATAAATCAAAGTAAGCCAAATTGGAAAGGAAGAATAAAATATGGCTCTTTGCAGATGACATGATACTACACTTAGAAAATCCTAAAGATACTACCAGAAAACTGATGGAGCTGATCAATGAATTTGGTAAAGTTACGGGATGCAAAATTAATACGCATAAATTGACTGCATTTCTATATGCTAAAAATGAAAGATAAGAAATATAAATTAGGGAAAAAATCCCATTTACCCTTGCATCAAAAATAATAAAATACTTAGGAACAAACCTACTTAAAGGGACAGAAGACCTGTACTCTCAAAACTATAAGACACTGATGAAAAAAATCAAAGATGACACAAAGAGATGGAAAAACATACCCATGCTCTTGGATTGGAAGAATCTATATTCTCAAAATGACTATAATACCAAAGGCAATCTACAAATTCAATGCAATCCCTATCAAATTATGAAGGACATTTTTCGGAGAAGTCAAAGAAAATATTTTAAAGTTTGTGTGGAAGCATAAAAGACCCAGAATTGCCAAAGCGAATCTGAGAAAGAAAAATGGAACTGGAAGTATCAGGCTCCCTGACTTCAGACTATACTACAAAGACAGTCATCAAAACCATATGGTACTGGCACAAAGACAGAAATATAGATCAGTGGACAGCATAGAAAGCCCAGAACTAAACCCACACACGTACAGTCCCCTAATCTATGACAAAGGAGGCAAGAATATACAATGGAGAAAAGACAATCCCTTCAGTAAGTGGTGCTGGGAAAACTGGACAGCTACATGTAAAAGAATGAAATTAGAGCACTCCTTAACACCATATACAAAAATAAAGTCAAAATGGGTTAAAGAACAGATATTATAAAACTCTTCTAGGAAAACATAGGCTGAACACTCTCCAACATAAACCACAACAATATCTTCTCAGATCCACCTCCTAGAGTAATGACAATAAAAATGAAAATAAACAAATGGGGCCTAATTAAAATTAAAAGATTTTGCACAGCAAGGGAACTGCTAAACAAAATAAAGACAACCCACAAAATTGGAGAAAATATTTGCAAATGAAGCAAATGACAAGGGATTAATATCCAAAATATATAAAAGCCTACTGCAACTCAATTGGGCAGAGGATCTAAAGAGGCAATTCTCCAAAGAAGCCATACAGATGGCCAAAAAACACATGAAAGAAGTACAAAGTTACTAATTATTAGAGAAATAAAAAATCAAAACCACTATGAGGTACCACATTACACTAGCCAGAATGGATCATCATCAAAAAGACTTATAAAAAAAATTGTTGGAGATGTTGCAGAGAAGAGGGAACACTATTACACTGTTGATGGGGATGTAAATTTGTGCACCCGCTATGTAAAACCGTATGGAGATTCTTCAAAAACTTAAAAATAGAATTAACATTTGATCCAGCCAGTCCACTCCTGGACATCTATCCAGATAAAACCATGACTGAAAAAATTACATGTACTCCAATGTTCATTGCAGCACTATATACAATACCCAAGACATGGAAGCAACCAAAATGTCCATCAACAGAGGTATAGATAAAGAAGATGTGGCACATATACACAATGGAATATTACTCAGCCCTAAAAATGAATGAAATAAGGGCATTTACAGCAACATGGATGGACCATGCTAAGTAAAATTAGTCAGACAGTGAGACAACAATGCCCTGTGATATCACTTATGTATAGAATATAAAAAAGAAAACAATGATTTTCTTTGCAGAACAGATACTGACTTCCAGACTTTGAAAAACGTATGGATTCCAAAGGAGACAGTTTTGGAGGGGAGAGATAGGCTGGGGACTTGGGATGGAGGTGTAAAATTGGGTTGTGATGATGGTTGTACAATTATAAATGTAATAAAATCTATTGAGTTAAAAAAATAAAACATAATCTTAGAAAAAGAATTCTCTTGCATTCCTATAAACTAACAACAAAATATCATAAAGATAAATTAAGAAAATAATTCCACTTACCATTGCATCACAACAAATAATATACCTATGAATAAAACTACCTAATGACATGAAAGATATGTACGCTGAAAATTATAAGACAGTGATGAAGGAAATCAAAAGTGACACATGGAATGCTATACCATTTTCTAGTCTTGGAAGAATCAACATTATCAAAATCACTATATTACCCAATGCAATAAATACATTCATCTCAATTCCCATCAAACTACAAATGGAATTTTTCACAGACCAAGAAAAACAAAAAAGTAAATTTGAATGGAAACAAAAAAATTCCACATAGCCAAAGCAATTTTGATAAAGAAAAATGGAAGTGGAGGAATCAAGATTCTTAACTTCAGATTTTACTGCAAATCCACAGTCACCAAAACAGTATGGTACTGGCACAAAATCAGAAATGTAGGTCAGTGGAACAGCATAGATATCCCAGAAATAAATCTATGCACCTATGGTCAAATAAATTTATAGGACAATTGAGTCAAGGGCATATGCTGAAAAAAGATAGTATCTTCAATAAGTGCTGCTGGGAAACTGGATAGCTACAAAAATGAACTCAAAATAAATTAAAGACCTGAACATACAACCAGATACTATAAAATTCTTTGAGGAAAATATAGGCAGAACTCTCTTTGACATAAATTGCAGAAATATCTGTCTTGACACTACTACTGGAGTAATGGAAAAAAAAAATTCACAAATGGGACCTAATTAAACCTAAAATCTTTTGCAGAGCAAAGGTAACCATAAAGAAAACAAAAGAAAAACATCCCACAGAATGGGAGCAAAAGTATGCAAACAAAGAAACCAATTAGGGATTAATAAAATATGCAAACACAGGGATTAAGATGGTGGAACAGAAGGACTGGAGCTCAACTTGTATCCTAAAAACAACAAAATTCACAACTAAATACTAAGCATTCTTCACTCAAATGGACTGGAAACCTTAAAAAAAGATATCCCACTCCAGAAGAAAAAGAGGAGGCCACATCAAGAGGTAGGAGGGGCGATTTTGTGATATAAACAACCCCATACCTCTGGGGTGGGAAGCTCCACAGACTGAAAACTAACTGGTTCACAGAGACTCACCTACAGCAGTGAGAGTTCTGAGCTCCACATCAATCTCTCACGTGCGGGGATCTGGCACTGGGAGAAAGAGCCCCTGGAGCATCTGGCATTGAAGGCCAGTGGGGCTTGTTTGCAGGAGCTCCACAGGACTGGGGGAAATGGAGACACCATTCTTAAAATGTGCACATGGACTTTCATGTGCACTGGGTCCCAGGGCAAAGCAAAGTCTCCATAGGAATCTGGGTCAAACCTGACTGCAGTTATTGGAGGACATCCTGGGAAAACAGGGGTGAATGTGGCTCATTGTGAGGGAATGACATTGAAGGCAAAGCTCTCAGGAATATTCAGCAGCTATGCCTTTCTCTGGAGATGGCCATTTGGGGAAAATCTGGCCCCACCCATCAGCCAGCCGCTGAGAAACACCAGGGCAAACAACAACACAGGTGGGATCACAGCCCCGCCTCTCAGAAAACAGGATACCTAAAGACCCCTCAGGCACACAGCTGCTTCTAATACCATCCAGAGACTAAGCCCCACCCACAAGAGGGATTAGAATTAGCTCCACCTACCAGTGGGCAGGCATCAGCACCTCCCATCAGGAAGCCTACACCAAGCCCCCCATACTGGCTTCAGCCACAAGGGGGAGGGCAGTCCAGAAGTAAGAGAGGCTACAGCCCTATTATCTGTAAAAAGGTCACCACACCAAAAACCTATAAAAATGAAAAGACAGAACTATAACTCAGATGAGGGAGAAAGGAAAAACCCCAGAAAATCAGCTAAGTGATCAGGAGATTCTCAGCCTCCAGGAAAAAGACAATAGACTGTTGATGCTGAAGAAGATGCAAGACATTGGAAATAAACTAGAGGCAAAGATGGATAAATTACAGGAAACACTGACCAAAGAGATACAAGATATAAAACTTAAACAAGAAGAGACGCAAAATACAATAATTGAAATAAAAACAGGAGGCAGAAGAATGAATAAGTGAGGTGGAGGACAGATTAGTGGAAATTATGGATGCAGAACAGAAAAGAGAAAAAAGATTGAAAACAAATGAAGAGAGTCTCAGAGAACTCTGGGACAAGGTAAAATGCACCAACATCCATATTATAGGAGTGCTAGGAGAAGAGAGAGAGAGTGGGACAGAAAAAAATATTCCAAGAGATAATAGCTGAAAACTTCCCTAACATGGGGAAGGAATCACTCACTCAAATCCAGGAAGCACGAGTACCATATAAAATAAACCCAAGGAAGAACACCCTAAGACACATATTAATCAAACTGACCAAAATTAAAGAAAAAGAAAAAATCTGGAAAGCAGCTAGGGAAAAGAAACAAATAACATACAAGGGAACCCCGATAAGGTTATCGGCAGATTTTTCAGCAGAAACTCTGCAGGCCAGAAGGGAGTGGCATGATATACTTGAGATGATGAAAGGAAAAAACCTCCAACCAAGATTACTCTACCCAGCAAGACTATCATTCAGATTTGAAGTAGAAATCAAAGCCTTCACAGAGGAGCAAAATTTGAGAGAATTCAGCAACACTAAACCAGCCTAACAACAAATACTAAAGGAAATTCTATAGGCAGAAAAGAACAAGAGAAGAAGGAAAGAAAAAAAAAACAACAAAAACTAATCCAAAGCAATTAATAGAATGGAAATAAGAACATACATATCAATAATTACCTTGAATGTTAATGGACTAAACGCCCCAACCAAAAGACTTAGACCGCCTGAATGGATACAAAAACAAGACCCATATATATGCTGTCTTCAAGAGACCCACTTCACTTCGAGGGACACATAATAATTGAACGTGAGAGTTGGAAGAAAATATTTCACGCAGACAGAGATCAAAAGAAAGCTGGAGTAGCAATACTCATATCAAACAAAATAGACGTTAAAATGAAGAACATTTTAAGGGACAAAGAAGGACATTACATAATGATCAAAGGATCAATTCAAGAAGAAGATATAACAATTTTAAATATCTACACACCCAACATAGGTTCACCACCATATATAAGGCACTGCTAACAACCTTAAAAGGAGAAATTGACAATAACACAACAATAGTCGGGGACTTTAACACCCCACTTACAGCAATGGACAGATCAACCAGACAGAAAATCAATAAGGAAACACAGGCCCCAAATGATGCATTAAACCAGAGGGACTTAATAGATATTTATAGGACATTCCATCCAAAAGCAACAGAATACACATCCTTCTCAAGTGCACATGGAACATTCTCTGAGATGGATCACATCCTGGGCTACAAGTCCAACCTCGGTAGCTTTAAGAAAATTGAAATCATACCAAGCATCTTTTGTGACCACAACACTATACAACTGGAAATCCACAACAAGAAAAAAACTGCAAAAAACACAAACACGTGGAGACTAAACAACATGTTACTAAACAACCAAGGGATCACTGAGGAAATCAAAGAGGAAATTAAAAAATACCTAGCAGCAAATGGCAATGATGATACCACACGCCAAATCCTATGGGATGGAGCAAAAGCCGTTCTAAGAGGAAAGTTTGTAGCAATACAAGTCCACCTCAGGAAACAAGAAAAAGATCAAATAAACAAGTGAACTTTACATCTAAAGCAGCTCAAGAGAGAAGAACAGACAAGACCTAAAGTTAGTAGAAGGAAAGAAATCATAAAGATCAGAGCAGAAGTCAATGAACTAGAAACAAAGAAAACCATAGAAAAGATCAATGAAACAAAAAGCTGGTTCTTTGAAAAGATCAACAAAATTGATAAACCCTTAGCCAGACATATCAAGAAAAAAAAATAGAGAGGACTCAAATCAATAAAATTAGAAATGAAAAAGGAGAATTAACAATGGACATCACAGAAATACAAAGGGTCATAAGAGACTACTAAATGCAACTATACGCCAATAAAATGCAAAACCTAGAAGAAAGGGTCAAATTCTTAGAAAAGCACAATCTTCCAAGACTATACCAAGATGAAATAGAAAAGATGAATGGCCCAATCACAAGAACTGAAATTGAAACTGTGTTTAAAAAACTTCCAACAAACAAAACTCCAGGACCAGAGGGCTTCACAGGCAAATTCTATCAAACATTTAGAGAAGAGCTAATGCCTCTGCTTCTGAAACTATTCCAAAAAATCGCAGAGGAAGGGATACTCCCAAACACATTCTATGAGGCCACCATCACCCTGATACCAAAACCAGACAAAGATACCACCAAAATAGAAAACTACAGGCCAATATCACTGATGAACATAAATGCAAAAATCCTCAACTAAATCCTAGCAAACCGCATCCAACAATACATCATGATCGAGTGGGATTTATCCCAGGGATGCAAGGGTTCTTCAGTATCTGCAAATCCATCAGTGTGATACACCACATTAACAACCTCAAGAAAAAAAAAAACATATGATCCTCTCGATAGACACGGAAAAAGCCTTTGACAAAATCCAACACCCATTTCTGATCAAAACCCTTCATAAAAAGAGCATAGAGGGAACCTACCTGGACATAATAGAGGCCATATATGACAAACCCACAGTGAACATCATTTTCAATGGTGAAAAGTTGAAAGAATTCCCATTGCGATCAGGAACAAGACAAGGATGCCTGCTCTCACCAACATTATTCAACATGGTTTTTGAAGTTCTAGCCACAGCATTCAAAGAAGTCAAAGAGATAAAAGGAGTCCAAATTGGAAAGGTAGAAAAAAAAACTATCACTGTTTATAGATGACATGATACTATACCTAGAGAATCCTAAAGACTCTACCAGAAAACTGTTAGAGCTCATCCACGAATTTGACAAAGTCACAGGATAAAAATTAATACACAGAAATCAACAGAATTTCTATACACTAACCATGAAAATCAGAATGAGAAATTAGCCAAGCAATCCCGGGTATCACTGCATCCAAAAGACTAAAATACCTAGGAGTAACCCTATCTAAATAGACAAAAGAACTGTATTCTGAAAAGTATAAGACACTGATGAAAGAAATCAAAGATGGCACAAGTAAATGGAAGGATATACTGTGCTCGTGGATTGGAAGAGTTAATATTATCAAAATGACTATACTACCTAAGGCAATCTACAGATTCAACGCAATCCCTATCAAATTACCAAGGACATTTTTCACAGAACCCCGAACAAAATATTTTAAAGTTTGTTTGGAAGCACAAAAGACCCAGAATAGCCAAAGACATCCTGAACACAAAAAATGGAGCTGGAGGAATCAGGCTCCCAGACTTCAGACTACTCTACAAAGCAACAATCATCAAAACCAAATGGTACTGCACAAAGACAGAAATATAGATCAGTGGAACAGGATAGAAAGCCCAGAATTCAACCCACACACCTACAGCCAACTCATCTATGACAAAGAAGGCAAGGATATACAATGGAGAAAGGAGAGCTTGTCCAAGAAGTGGTGCTGGGAAAACTGGACAGCCACATGGAAAATAATGAAATTAGAACACTCCCTAACACCATACACAAAAAGAAACTCCAAATGGATTAAACACCTAGATATAAGACCAAACACTATCAAATTCTTAGAGGAAAACATAGGCAAACACTCTCTGACATAAACAACAGCAACATCTTCTCAGATCCACCTATCAAAGTATTGGCAATAAAAACAAAAATAAACAAATGGGACCTAAATCAAACTTTCAAAAGTTCCTGCACAGCAAAGGAAACCCTAAGCAACACAAAAAGGCAACCCACAGAATGGGAGAACATCTTTGCAAATGAATCAACTGACAAGGGATTAATCTCCAAAACATATAAACACCTTCTGCAGCTCCATACCAAAAAAACAAACAACTCCATCACAAAATGGGCAGAAGATATAAACAGACAGTTCTCCAAAGACGACATATGGATGGCCAAGAAACACATGAAAAGGTGTTCAACACCACTCATGATTAGAGAAATGCAAATCAAAACCACTCTGAGGTACTACCTTACACCAGCCAGAATGGCCATCATCCAAAAGTCTACAAACAGTAAGTGCTGGAGAGGGTGTGGAGAAAAAGGAACCCTATTACACCGTGGGTGGGATTGTAAATTGGTGCAACCACTGTGGAAAGCAGTATGGAGATGCCTCAGAAAAGTAAAAATAGAACTCCCATTTGATCCAGCAATCCCAGTCCAGGGCATCTATCCAGAGGAAACCATGACTTAAAAAGACACATACAGTTCAGTGTTCATTGAAGCACTATTTTCAATAGCCAAGTCATGGAAACAACCTAAATGTCCATGGACAGAGGTGTGGATCAAGAAGGTGTTGTCCATATTCACAATGGAATATTACTCAGCCATTAAATGGAACGAAATACTGGCATTTTTAGCAACATGGATGGACCTAGAAATTATCATGCTATGTGAGTTCAGTCAGACAATGAGACGCCACTGTCAAATGCTATCACTTACATGTGGAATCTGAAAAAAGAACAGACTGAACTTCTTTGCAGAACAGATGCTGACTCACAGACATTGAAAAACTTATGGTCTCTGGAGGAGACAGTTTGTGGGGTGGGGCAATGGCTTGTGTTATTGGATGAAAATCCTGTGAAATTGTATTGTGATGGTCATTTTACATCTATAAATGTAATAAATTCATTGAGTAATAAAGTAAATATTATGTTTCTAAGGTCAAAATCTGGTAATTAAAATGTTAATATAAATACTAACACTTAACAATTGTCTACATTTGATATGCATCTTTTCTCATAATTTCATTAAAAAGATTTTGGGAGAAGTTATTTTTCTCAGAAGAGTAATTCATTCTTATTTTATATAAATTCATGGTTTTATTTCAATATTTATTTCAATCTCTAGTATATATAATTAGTTCACAATGTTGTGGGTAAAGTAGGCCCCAAAGCACATATTTTGGTTATAAACTGATATCAGAGGTTTGTATATATACCATGATGACTATAGCAAATAATTACTGCATTGAATATTCAAAAGTTTCGAAGAAAGTAGATATTAAATGTCCTCTTCACAGGGAAAACATCTATTACTATGTATTGTGATGGGTGTTAACTGGATTTTCTGTAATCATCTGATGATAATCATAATATCAAACCATTATGTTGTGCACCTGAATCTAACATAATGTCACATACCAATTACACTTCAACTAATTTTTTAAGTCCCCTCTAAAAAAATTCACAAGGATAATTGACATCAGAAAAAGGAGTTATTGGAAATAGAGATAAAGGGGGGTCTGGGGTATAGAAATGCACGTTTGATATCCTTGGCATAGATGTGAATAAGATTGAGATTTCTCAGTGGAGGTCAGTGTCTGATGAGGTACTGATAGCAGTTGAGAATTAAGCATCCCAGTTCTTTTTTTCAGTGTCTCTCTCATACACTCACAAAAACACACATACATATGCACACAAACACACCACATACACCCACATATGTGGGCCATTAAGATATGTTATAGACTTTGGTCCAGTTCATCCAGTTTTTCTTCTTGGTTGCTCATTTACATTTAGGTTTAATATTCTGCTTTGAAAACAACTTGAAAGTTGTTCTTGCCTATGTGGCTGAAATTGCTTATGTTTTTTTGAAATCTGTTAAGGTTAAATCTGCCAACAATGTCTACATATTTCCCTTGTTATATATAGTTTATCCAAATGAAATTTCAGAGTGTAAAACTTCTTACTTTTTGTAAATTGTGAGGTAAAAGCAAAATAATTTGATCCAAGTGATTTCACAAAATACAAGAAGGGCTTTACAGTTTTTATTAATTGTAAAGGATTAAGTCATAATTATCTGAGTTCAAAGATAGATGCCTTCCTAGCTTAATTCCATCTTGATTTATGTCCATCTTCTATCCTATAGCACTCACTTTTTTCTTCTATTAATAGAAAAAAATATTGTGTCTTCCTTCGGGATACAAAATACACAATTTCTGATATGTTGTGGGTGTTCAATAAATGTACTTTATCTATGTCTCTTTTTTGGTATTCAAACTTAAATTTTCCTTTTATTTAACTTCTCTCAATACAAGTAACACTCACCAAAGATGACAATGTGTACATAATTATAATTTTTATATATATGCATGTGTATGTTTTAGAAATTTTAATGTTGAATTACATACATAAATATAGTTTTTTTGTTGTTACTGCTCTCTTTATATATAGACAGAGAATTCAATGCAAATTTAAGAATATTTGAAAAGTAGTTTGATTTTGTGATATAATTTTTCTAAAAAAATATTTTTATAAATTACCTCAATTGATTTCTTCCTTAATTGACCACATCATATTATGTAAATCATAAATCATTGCTAATGACTAATTTTGACTTATATTTTACCTAAATTCTTTCTCATGTATGATATCTATACAATATTATTTTTTAAAATAATTTACAAGAGCTAAATTTAACTCTAATGAGTTTTTAAATTAAAAAAAAAAAACCTCATGAGAGTTTAATCAAGAATCGCCCCTCAAAAGATAAAATCAAATGGCAACATGAGTCTGCAATATTAATATAGCAAGGAAGATATCAAAAGATCCATCCTCATAATGAATACCATTTCAAATGTGGTAGGACATATAAAACATAAGGGTGATCTGATTACAACATCTGGCAAATTAATAGTTTTCCTAGAATCAGAGACAAGTGTTTGCCCAGATACCAAGAAGTAATATTGCAATATTTACTTTGACTCTATAGTTATTTTCACATTTTTACACACTTATAAGTTTCTTCTTAAATTGCACTCTATGGGCCATGATTAAATT
The DNA here is from genome assembly GCF_054392235.1 of Sus scrofa. Lineage (NCBI taxonomy): Eukaryota > Metazoa > Chordata > Mammalia > Artiodactyla > Suidae > Sus > Sus scrofa. The sequence continues at coordinate 42,928,364 of NC_139393.1, forward strand.
AGCATTATTATTTTTTACAAGACCCAACTTTGATATTTTCCTCTTATGCCTTGCATATTTCTTTTTTTGTTTTTTTAAATGTTTTGTGTTTTTCTGATGTACCTTACCCCAATTTTTATTAATTTCATTTTATTTTTAATCTTTTCATCTATTTGTTGAACTTTCCAGTATTTCCATTGCTCCCTCATTTTTATAAGGCACACTTTACTTTTCCCAATTAGTTTCTCTGCCTGGAAAATTAATTAAGATTCTCAGTTCCTGATTCTAATGTTCAGCCTGAATAATCTCATTTTGTACATGAGGTAATGCTGTGATTGGCTAAAATGGCAGGAGGACTTAATATTCGGCAGGCATGATTGTGATTATTCAGAATTAATAAATTATAATAAATACAGAACAATTGCTTGAGTGTAAACAATTTTTGTGAGGTAAAACCATAAGAAATTGGTCATGACTTGAAATTTCAAACACAAGATATGTGTTTTGAGTGTAATGACAGTGACGAGGTAAACATAGAAGTGATTTTGTGCCTGTGTTTGTAAACAAACTTCCTAAAACTCTCCTAAAATACATATGTCAAATGTAATCACAATATATTCTGCTTTATTAAAATATTAAGAAAAATAAGAGCACATTCCATCTCTAAGTGACACTCCATGTACTGAGTTAGATACATATGTACACAGAGAAATATGAGGTATATCAAATATTTTCCATCTTACCAACATCTCTCTTTTGGAATTCTATAATGTTTACTACATAAATTCACTTTTTAAATATAAGACATTATAGATCCCTATGAAATTCAAATTGATTTGCTGAGAGAATACATAATGGACAGATTATAGTAAATAAAATAATATATCAGCTTTCTGTTCTGATGCTATAAAACAATATTTATATAATTTTACATCTTGAGGAGTAGAAGAAAAAAGAAACTAGTAAAATATTTGAATATTCTGGAGACATATCATATTAAAGGAAATCATACCAAAATATAAAATTAAATAAAAAACATGAGATAGTATTACTAATAATAATGGTTTAATCATTGGATTTTTTTCTCAAGTGCTTTAAGTGTAGCATATGTTATTTCTCACAACTTCCTTAATGATACGTATAACATTGGTCAAATTTACAGATAAAATATAATAAAAACCAGTCTCAAAATTGGTCTGAGAAATATAAACATAATGTGCTAAAGGATTTATGCTTTACTATTATTGATATTGGAAGCATTGGGGACATAATAATGTAAGGAGTGGCATCATTTGACTTGTTTTATATCAAGATTGCTGTGACTACCATGTTAATAATAGAGTGAAAAAGGCAAGGGGAGAAACTTGAAATTATTAGGAGGCTATTTCCAAGCCTGAGTTTAGGTTGGCTTAATTAATATAACAGCAGTTATGGTGCTGAAAAGTTATTAATTCAGAATGTGTTTTGAGGATAAAACCTATTAGATATATAGAAAAAATACATGTGGGTTCTGAGAAAAAAAGATACATCCAATGTGTCACTGTGATTTTTATTTAAAACAAACAGAAGGCTAGCCTTGTCAATAACTAAGATAGAGAAGAACAGATTTAACATATCAGGGAGAATGGGAACTGAATTCTTGAAATGCTAAGTTTGAGATTATTGAATAAAAAAGTGTGTGTAATAGATAATTGTATACTTAAATAGAGTAATCAGGAAATAACAACATCAGAGATATCCAATTGTTATATGCATATATGTATCACTTAAAGCCATGAAAAAAGAAGCAATCATGACAGAATAATATTCCAGCAAATGACAAGGATAAGTGGTCCTTAAAACAGAAGGAATATAATGAAAGCATTTATTTCTGGAGCCATGAAAAGCAATAATTTCAGCAGGAGGGAGTGATCAAAGGTTCCTCATAATTCAGGTAAAGTGAAGACAGAGAATTGATTACTGAATTTAGCTACCTGAACTTCACTAGAAACACATGAGTATTTTGGGCAAAGTATTGTGGATTAGAAAGAGTTTGTATTAGAAAGAGTGAGAATACTAAGCAATGAATTTTCACAAAGTTTTTCTGTAAAAAAATAGTTTAGTAGCTAAATATGGAAAGAAAATCAAATACACATTAAAATTTTCATGATGTAACATAATATTTTAATTTTGTTGGGAAGGATATAGAAGTTTCTTAGAATTCCTTTGGCCATGTGCATTATTTGGAAGAGCATGTGGGAATACCTTGTGTACAGAAAATAAATTATCTTTTATTAAAACCTGGAATATTAAATCCTAATAATAGAAAAGGCAGAGATGAGGATTTGGTAATGGGAGATTATGAAAATGTTCTTCAGATTGTTTTGATTTTTATCAGTAAAATTATTATAAATATCATCATCTAATAATGAGAATGGAAAGGGAGATTTGGAGGTTTAGAAATTGAGGGAGAATTTCTTTATGTAATTTCAACTGTTAGAGATCAAAAGTTTAAAGTAGGTTCTTGCCTCCTTTGCCAAAGATTAATTGACTGTAAGTGTCAGGGTTTGTTTCTGCGTTCTCTATTCTGTTCCATTGCTCTGTTTGTCTGTTTTGGTACCAGTACCACTCTGTCTTGAGAGTTATGGCTCCTGCTTCACTTTTATTTCTCAGGATTGCTTTGGAAATTCTAGATTTTTTGTGGTCCCATATAATTTTTGGGATTGTTCTAGTTCTGTGAAAAATATCATGAGTAATTTTATAGGGATTGCATTGAATTTGTAAATTGATTTGGGTACTATGGCCATTTTTAAAATATTATTTTTTCCAATCCAGGAACATGGAATATCTTTTCATTTCTTTTCATATTTAATTTCCTTGATTAATGTTTTACAGTTCTCAGCACATAGGTTCTTTGCCTCCTTGATAATGTGTACTCCCAGGTATTTTATTTTTTGGGGTGCAATTTTAAAATGTACTGTGTTTTCATATTTATTTTGTAAAGTTTCCTTGTTAGTATAGGGAAACGCTACTGATTTCTGAATGTTAATCTTATATCTTGCTACTTTGTTGATCAGTTCAAGTAGTTTTGGGGAAAAGAGGCAGTCTATTCAGCAAGAATTGCTGGGAAATCTGGACAGCTGCATGCAAATCAATGAAACTAGAACACACCCTCACACCATGCACAAAGATAAACTCAAAATGGCTGAAATACTTAAATATAAGACAGGACACGATCAAATTCCTGGAAGAGAATAGAGGCAAAACATTCTCTGACATCAACCTTACAAATGTTTTCTCAGGTCAGTCTCCCAAAACAACAGAAATAAAAGCAAAAATAAACCAAATGGGAATTAATCAAACTGATGAGTTTTGCACAGCAAAAGAAACCAAAAACAAAACAAAAAGACAATGTACAGAATGGGAGAAAATAGTTTCAAATGATGCAACTGAAAATGGATTAATCTCTAGAATATACAACCAACTTATACAACTCAACAGCAAAAAAGCCAACAACCCAATGGAAAAATCGGCAAGACATGAATAGACATTTCTCCAAGGAAGATATACAGATGGCCAACAAGCACTGAAAAAAATGCTCAACTTCACTGATTATTAGAGAAATGAAAATCAAAGCTACCATGAAATACTCCAGCCATCATTAATAAGTCCACAAATAACAAATGCTGAAAGAGATGTGGAGAAAAGGGAGCCCTCCTGCACTGTTGGTGGGAATGTAAGCTGATACAGCTGCTATGGAGAACAGCATGGAAGTACCTTAGAAATCTATACATAGAACTACAATATGACCCAGAAATCCCACTCTTGGATATATATCTGAACAAAACTTTCCTTAAAAAGTACACTTGCATCCTCATGTTCATTGCAGCTCTATTCACAATAGCCAAGAAATGCAAACAACCCAAATGTCCAGTGACAGATGATTGGATTAGGAAGATGTGGTACATATACACCATGGAATACTACTCAGCCATAAAAAAGAATGACATAATGCCATTTGCAGCATCAGTGATGGAACTGGAGACTCTCATCCTGAGTGAAGTAAGTCAGAAAGAGAAAGACAAATACCATATGATATCACTCATGTCTGGAATCTAATATACAGCACAAATGGGCCTTTCCACAGAAAACAAAATCATGGACTCGGAGAATAGACTTGTGGTTGCCCTGGGGTTGGGGAGTGAGTGGGTAGGATTGGGAGCTTGTGGTTAAAAGATACAAACTATTGCTTTTGGAATGGACTAAAAATGAGGTTTTGCTGTGTAGCATTGAGAACTATGTCTAGATACTTATAATGCAGCATGACAATGGGAGAAAAAATTATGTATACATGTATGTGTAACTGGGTCCCCATGTTGTACAGTGGAAAAAATAAAAAGTGTGTTGGGGGAAATACAATTTAAAAATACAAGTTTAAATTAGACTAGTCAAAATGATCTTAAAAGTTTTCCTTAAGAAATGATTTTAGTAAAGATTTAGGACCAAAGAAGGGATTTGTGCTGGATTAGGTTGGTGTCTTTGGCTTAGAAAGTATGATAAGTAGAGGAGTGTAAGGAGAGTCAAGGATATTTTACTGAAGTAGGTATTTAATCTGTTTACAGAGATAACTAAGGACATGATATGGTAAAGGGAGATGAAAAGATAATAGGAGCAATATTTGGTAACTATGTGATTAAAATATCATTAAAGTTATATTTTTTCTCTTTAAAAATTGAAAACAGCTAAAGATTAGGAAATCTGACATATATTTGACACCCAAATATTTGTTCAATGTATATATATAATCTAAAATAATAAGCCCATCACTTAACTGATTAAAAAGTTATTTTACATTTCTTGCTGAAGTTTAGAAGTTTTTACTGATTTTTTATAAAGAAGAAAAACTATTTTTATATTTAATATAAATTTTTACTTATTGTATGAATAAATAATATTATATAAATACAAAATTAAATAAATAAAAATAAAGAATTGCCTTCCTATCCTATGCTACATTAGGCAACTTTGATGTTGGGATAAAGATATGATAAAATTTATTTACCTAGCTAGTAGAACCATCTTGCCTAGTTTCGAGTTGTGTGAACATTATTTAAGTCAGGTAAGACTCTCCTCATCAAGGTTGCATTCATATTTTCATTTGTACAGTGATGTCAATGCCAATGCCTTATATTGGTTTTAATTTTTTTAAATTAGTAATATACTTCCATATATGCTTCTTAAAGTAACTTCATATATTGAACAGCACGGTTAGACTACTTTATCTTACAAATGAGTCTTTTTAGATTCAGATAGACTAAATTACTTCCCAAGATCACATAGATAAAAATATAGGAACTATAAATCTAATTTTATGAACTCTAGTTTGTTGTAAGAATAGTGCCTCTTCAGCAATATTTGTGAGTAGATTACATAAAGCATTGATTTTCCACCACAAATGGAATCTAAATGTCCAAAAATTTCTAATACCTTACACATCCACACACACACAGAAAAATCATGGAGTTGAAATCCTTCTAAAGATTAATCGCTGTATTTTTTCCCAAATAGAGCAAATGTGTTTTTGAAATTATACACTTTTCCATAACAAAGACCTAAATAATGATATAGGTAATAACTGTAATAGAGAAAAGTGACAACTAGTTTAACACTGAAGATATAGTGAAACAGTGAAAACAATTATGTTCAATATGTATTATTATGTTAGTTGAATTATTTTTCTTTCTACTGAAAGGAACCCCAATATAAACCAACTTAAGCAGTGCAGATGTATTTAAAAATGCACACATGGTATAAATGTATGGTCATAACTCACATAACTTTCATGGAAAAATAGTAATAACAATAAAGCTTGTTATGTAGAGACAGTGATATACCTTTGTAAAATAAAGTTGTTTTTTTGAAGTATAGACAATTTATAATATTACATGAGTTTTAAAAGTATAGTAATGCAACATTTCTAAAGACTATACTCATTAAGGGCTACTAAAAATATAATCACTATAATATTTTGTTGTGTTATATATTATTGTTGTTTATTTTATACAATGTAATTTGTATCTGCAATCTCATCCCCAATTACCTCTCCTCACTTGCAACAACTGGTTAGTTTTCCATATCTGTGAGTGTGTTTCAGCTTTGCTATTTACATGCCTTTGTTTCACTCTGTGGATTCTACATATATGTGATATCATATAGTATTTATCATTTTCTGTATGACATTTCACTAATCATAATATTTTCTAGGTCCATCTACTTTACTGAAAATAGCAGAATTTCATTTATGTTAGGATTATTGATATTCCACTATATGTGTATACATATATATGCATATATATGTATCACATCTCTTCTCACTCATTTTTGATGTATTTTATTTCTTTTTCTTCTAATATTTGTGTGGCTAGGACTTCCAATATTATGTTAAATAGATGTGGTGAGGGTGGGCATCCTTGTATTTTTCCTGAATTTAGAGGAAAGTCTTTTAGTTTATCACTGTTGTCTATGAGCATAATTATGTGTCTGCAATAAATGGCCCTTACTTTGTTGAGATACATTCCCTCTATATCTTCCTTGAGCAGTTTTTTTTCTTTTTATGAATGGATATTGAAGTTTGTCAAATGCTTTTTCTATATCTATTAAGATAATCATATGGTTTTTCTCTTTCCTTTTATTAAGTGGTGTATCACATTGATTTCCATGTATTAAACTATGCATATGACCCTGGAATTAATCCAATTTGATCATGGTATAATATCCCTTTTATGAATTGTTTGATTTGGCTTGCTAATGTATGTTGAGGAATTTTACATTCATATTCATCAAAGATACTGGCTTGTGAGTTTCTTTTTTTTAGTAATATTGATATCGGGATGATAGTGGCCATATAGAATAAATTTGAAAGTGTACCATTCTCTTTAATTTTTTTCAATATTTTGAGAAGGATATGTATTGGCTCTTTTTTTACAGGTTTTGTTGAATTCCTTGTGAAGCAATCCAGTCTTGGACTTTTATTTTCTAGGAGAGTTTTGTTATGTCTTTTTTTGTATTTTTAGGGCTGCATCTTTAGTATATGGAACTTCCCAGCCTATACCACAGCCACAACAACATGGTATCCAAGCCACATCTGTAACCTACAGCACAGCTCATGGCAACACTGGATCCTTAACACAATTAGTAAGGCCAGGGATCAGATAAAATAGTAAATATCAATATTAGGCCCTTTATAGAAAGAAAATTGGATTAAATAATTCATTCAGTTCCATTAATCTCTATTAATTTAAAGTAGCAAGTTATCTTGTTCTTCAGTTTACATGGCTTCTTTCTATACACTATTTCCATCAATGAAATTAGAGATTTGAGCATAAAAATTATTAACCATATATCAATTTTTTAAGGGAAAAAATTTACAAATTGAATCACATTACAAATTCTAAAATCTGCTTTGAATTAACAGAACTTAAAAACATTTTTCAGGCTTTATTTTTATATAATAGAGCAGTACAAATGGGAAGTCACGAGCACTCATACAGAAACGTGGATGATGATTTTATACTTTATAATTCATATGGACATCACAAATAAAATTATGACATATCATTAATAATGACTTGATATTTTCTTCAGAATAAAATGTGATGTTGAAAATAAATTTTGATTAAGTAGGATATATGAATTATCTTGAACAAAAAAACTGATCCCTGAAAAATACAATATTTTACTATCTCTTTTTATTTTTTTGGTCAGGAATTCATAAGTATTTTGGCTAAAGTGGCTCCTGATTTGTCTCTTCCACTAATGAGGTGACAATCAAGCTGTCAGAATGGGCTTCGGCAATCTATACGGTTGCTTGGGCTAAAGGTTCCTCATCAGAAATAGTTCACTCAGAATGGTGATTTGACACAATTTAACAATCCAGGATGATCTCCCCACTTTAAGAATGTAGGCTTAATTTTATCCACAAAACCCCTTTTGATACATGAGAAGATTATATATTCACAAGTTTCATACAATGAGGGATGACTTCTTAGCATCAGAAAATGTTTTCAGTAGAGCAAACAGAACCTAAAGTCAGCATCATAAATATGAGAGAGGAAATCAATAAAATAGAGATTGAAAAAACAATAAAAATTAATAAAACCAAAAGCTGGTTCTTTGAAAAGGTTGAAAAAACTGTGGCCAGACTCACCAAGAAGAGGTAATAAAAACCCAAATAAACAAAATAAGAAATGAAAAAGGATAAATCTCAACAGATACTGCAGAAATACAAAAATCCATAAGAGAATGCTATGAACAATTAAATGCCAACAAATTTGACAACCTAGAAGAAATTGACTTTTTAGAGACTTACAGACCACCCAAACTGAATCACGGAGCAATAGATCATTAAAATAGACCCATAACTAGAAATTAAATTGAACATGAAATAAAAACACTCCCTACAAACAAAAGCCTAGGACCAGATTGATTCACAGGTGAATTCTACCAAACATACAATGAAGAACTTATACCCACCCTTCTTAAAGTTTTTCAAAAGTTTGAAGAGGAAGGAAAACTCCCAAAGACATTCTATGAAGCCATCATCATCCTAATACCAAAATCAGACAAAGGTACAACCAAAAAAGAAAATTATAGGCCAATATTTTGCTGAATATAGATTCAATAATTCTCAACAAAGTTTTAGCCAACAGAATCCAACAACATATGAAAAAGATCATATACCACAACTAAGTAGGCTTAAACCCAGGTTCACAAGGAAGGTTCAACATATGCAAATCAATTAACATCATATACTACTTTAACAAAAGAAAAGTCAAAAACCTCATGATCATCTCAATAGATGCAGAAAAAGCATTTGTCAAAGTCCAACATCCATTCATGATGAAAACTCTTACCAAACTGGGTATACAGGAAACAAACCTTAACATAATAAAAGCCATTAATGAGAAACCCACAGCAAATATAATGTTCAATGGAGAAAAGATTAAAGCATTACCAGTAAAATCTACTACAGGACAAGAATACCCACTCTCACTACTGTTATTCAACATAGTTGGAAGCCCTAGCCACAGCAATTAGATAAACCAAATAAATAAAATGTATCCAAATTTGAAGAAAATAGGTAAGATTGTCACTTTATGCAGATGACATGATCCTACCTATTTAAAACATTAAGGACTCTACACAGAAACTACTCTAACTGATCAACAAATTCAGCAAAGTTTCATGATACAAGATTGATTCAGAAATAGGGGTATTTACGTAAACTAACAGTGAAATATTTAAAATGTAATACAAAAATAAAATATCTTTTAAAATCATGGCCCCAAAAATTAAATACCTAGCAATAAGCCTGACCAAGGAGGTGAAAGTCTTATATACTGAGAACTATAAAACATTAATCAAGGAAATTAAAGAGGATTCAAAGAAATGGAGAGCTATTCCATGCTCCAGGGTTGGAAGAATTATCATAAAAATGGCCATACTACTTAAAGCAACCTACAGATTCAATGAAATCCCTATGAAATTATACATGACATTTTTTACAGAACTAGAAAAAAAAATACAAAAATTTATATGGAACCATAAAAGATCCATAATTGCCAAAGCAATCCTGAGGAACAGAAACCAAGCAGGAGGTATAACTCTCCTAGTGTTCAGGCAATATTGGAAAGCTACAGTAGTCAAGACAGCATGGTACTGGTACCAAAACAGACATACAGACCAATGGAACAGAATAGAGAACCCAGAAATCAAACTAGACACCTTTGGTCAATTAATATTTGACAAATGAGGCAAGAATATAAAATGGGAAAAAGACAGTCTTTTCATCAGTGATGCTGGGAAAACTGGACAGGACAAGTTAGTCAATGAAACCGGAACACACCCTCACACCATGCACAAAAATAAACTCAAAATGGCTTGAAGACTTAAACATAAGACAAGACACCATCAAACTCCTAGAGGAGAACATAGCCAAAACATTCTCTGATATTAACCATACAATTTTTTTTATAGGTTAGTCTCCCAAGGCAACAGAAATAAAAGCAAAAATAAACCAATGGGACCTAATCCAACTGACAATTTCTGCACAGCAAAGGAAAACACTAAAAAAAAAAAAGAAAAGAAAAAGAAGGAAAACCTAGGCCATGTGAGAAAATAGTTTCAAATGATGCAATTGGCAAGTGCTTAATCTTTAAAATATGCAAACAACTTATACAACTCAACAGCAAAAAAAAAACCAAACAAAAAAATTGAAAAACAAACACCTGAATAGACATTTCTCCAAAGAAGATATATAGATGGCCCACACATGAAAAAATGCTCAACTTCACTGACTATTAGCAAAATGCAAACCAAAACTACTATGAGATACCACCTCACACCAGTCAGAATGGCCATCACTAATAAGTCAAAAAATAGCTAATGCTGAAAAAATAATAGCAAATGCTGTAGAGGGTATGGAGAAATGTGTGCCCTCCTACACTGTTGGTGGAATGTAAATTGGTACAACTACTATGGAAAACAGTATGGAAGTACATCAGAAAACTAAATATCATACTACCATATGACCCAGCAATCCCACTATTGGACATATATTCAGAAACAAAATTTCCTTGACAAAGATACATGCACCGGTATGTTCATTGCAACACTATTCTCAATAGCCAAGGCATGGAAACAACCTAGATGTCTATTGACAGATGAATGGATTATATACGCAATGGAGTACTAATCAGCCATCAAAAGGAACAAAATAATGCCATTTGTAGTATAGAAGGAAGTAGAGACTCCCATACTAAGTAACATATATCAGAAAGAGAAAGGCACATACCATATGATATCACTTATATCTGTAATCTAATATATGACACAAATGAAAGTTTACACAGATAAGAAACTTATGGACTTGGAGAATAGACTTGTGGTTGCCAAGGGGGAGGGGGAGGAGGAGAGAATGGGATGGACTGGGAATCTGGGGTTAAATAGATGCATTTGGTGTGATGAGCAATGAGATCCTGCTGTATAGCACTGGGACCAATATCTAGCCACTTTTCATGGAGCATGATGGTGGATAATGTGAGAAAAAGGATGAATATATGTATGCATGACTGGGCCACTTTGCTGTACAGTGTAAAACTGACAGAACACCGTAATCCAGGTATAATGGAAGAAATAAAAATCATTTAAAAAAGAACATTCTGGAGGAGACAAGATGGTGGAAGAGTAGGGGGACATGCTCACCCTCTCCCACAAACACAACAAAAAAAACACATCTACAGGATAAATGACTCACACAGAACAGCAACCAATCGCTGGCAGAAGAACCTAAACTCCAATAACGGCAAGAAGTTCGTGACATAACTTGGTAAAACAAGAGAAAAGAGGAGAGTGAGAGAAGGTGAATCCGAGCTGGATGGGCGCTCCTGAAAGGAAACTGCAGAGGAGAAAGGGATCCTGCACCCTGGAAAGTCACCTACTTGGGGGAAAGATCAAATGAACTGGAGGAATCTCCAGATGCAGAGAAGAGTATAGCAGTAAGTTGGAGTTCTGAAAAGCAGATTGAGAACTGAATGGACCATCTGAACTATGGGCACAGTCACCAAAAATTGAGACGCCTGGGTGGGGGCTGGGCACTGAGACCTCGGCTCCGGAGGTTAGTCCCCAGGAAAGGGCTGGGGGGGTGGGGTGGAGCGGAGACTGCTTGGGAGGTCTAGAAACCTGTCTGTCAAGTTTTATGGGGCAGAGACTGCCAGGGAGACTAGAAAACAAAGCTGTTGCAGAGGAAGGGAGCAATACTCTAGGGGTGGGGAAGTGGAAAGCCACATCAGAGGGAACCTGGGAGAAGAGCCTGGTCTGTGCCTGTACTGGTTAGGGGAGAGAAGAAGGGGTGGGTCCCCATAGAATACTCCCCAAGCCACAGCAAGCTTACCAGCCCGCTAGCTAGCAGAAAGTTCTGCTTCCCAGTGCACCCCCTCCCCCCACCCCCACCACCCCCTGTGCACTCACCAGACCTGGAGCTGCCTGCCATCCGGGAGGGCTGGCCTCAACAACTGCCTGAAGCCTACCACCACACGGGCTGTCCCTGCACAGGCCTGCTTGCCCTTTGGAGGGTCTACACCCCCACAAAGCAGCACCAAACACCACCAGCCCCTGAGAAAAGGCCTGCAGCCCAGAAAAGCTAGAACAAGTCTAGCCAAGCCGTGAAAAGATCTGCCTAATTCTGGGACAGTCTTTTCGAGTCAGCCTGCCCTGGGGAAGAGCCTATTGGGTTTTCAGTGGCCCAGATAGCCGCCCAAGCCCTCAGGGGTTGCCAAGATCTCATGGATCAGGTGCATAGGACTGCCAGCCCCAGGCAGCACCCCCTGCAGCCCAGAAAAGCTGCAACAAGCCTGGCCAGGCTGTGAAAAGATCTGCCTAATTCTCGGACAGTCCTTCTGAGTTGGGTGGCCTTGGGGAGGAGCCTCCTGGCTTCGCAGCAGCCCAGCTAGCCGCCTAAGCCCTCAGGGGGATGCTGAGCTCTCCTGGATCAGGTGCATAGGACTGCCAGCCCCAGGCAGGACCCACTGCAGCCCAGAAAAGATGCAACAAGCCTGGCCAGGCCGTGAAAAGATCTGCCTAATTCTCGGACAGTCCTTCTGAGTCGGGCTGCCCTGGGGAAGAGCCTCTTGGGTTTTCAGTGGCCCAGCTAGCTGCTCCAGCCCTCAGGGGAGCCTCAATCTTGTGGAACAGCTGCAAAGGACTTCCAGCTCTCTGCAGGACCCCCTGCAACCCAGAAAAGCTACAACAAGCTTGGCCAGATTGTGAAAAGATCTGCCTACATTCTCAGGCCATCCTTCTGAGTTGGGCTGCCCTAGGGAAGAGCCTCTTGGGTTTTCAGTGACCCAGATAGCTGCTCCAGCCCTCAGGGGGTTCTGCACTCCCGAGGAACAGCTGCCCAACACCACCAACACCCTGCAAGAACCCCACAGCCTAAAAACACCAGAGCAAGCTCTGCCTGACCAAGTGAAATCTGCTACCACTGTAGTGTGGACCTCCCAGTCCTGTCTGCACTCAGAAAGTCCTCCTTTGCTTCAGAGAGACCCTTTTAGGCTCAAAACACTCCAGAAAAGCCACACTGCCTCAAAAAATACTGACCAACAACGCCAGCCCTCAGGAAACATTCCACGGCAGTGACAAGGCAAACACTGCCTGGTCATGCAGAGTACAACTCCCCCAGGAAAAAGAAAACAAGCAGCACGATGAAGAAGCTGAGAAACCACCCCCAGTCAAACCAACAGGAGAACTCACCCAAAACAGTCAACAATGAAACAGATCTCTGCTGTCAGACAGACCTGGAGTTCAAAAGACAAAAAGTGAAAATACTGAAGGAAATAAGAGAAGATATGAACAGTAATGCAGACACCCTCAGAAAAGAACTAGAAAATATAAGGAGGAGCCAAGAAAAACTAGAACATTCATTTGCAGAGATACAAACTGAACTAAGGGCAGTAAAAACCAGAATGAATAATGCAGAAGAACAAATCAGTGATATGGAAGATAGAATAATGGAAATCACCCAATCAGGACAGCAGACAGAAAACTGAATAAAAAAATGAAAGCAATAGAAGAGATGTATGGGGTAATATAAAGCAGGCCAATCTATGCATAATAGGAATTCCAGAAGGAGTGGAAAAAGATAAGGGAATGGAAAATATATTTGAAGAAATTGTCACTGGAAACTTCCCAAATCTAAAGGATACTGAGTTCAAGACACAGGAAGCACAGAGGGCCCAAACAAATTGAGCCCAAATAGACCCACACCAAGACACATCATAATAAAAATGGCAAAAGTTAGTGATAAAGAGAGGATCCTAAAGGCAGCAAGAGAAAAGCAGAATGTTACCTACAAGGGAACCCCCATAAGGTTATCAGCTGATTTCTCTACAGAAACACTACAGGCCAGGAGGGAAAGGCAAGAGATATTTAAAGTGCTAAAAGGAAAAACATATGCAACCTAGAATACTCTATCCAGCAAGAATATCATTTAAAATAGAAGGGGAAATAAAAATTTTTCCAACAAACAAAAACTAAAAGAATACAGCAATACAAAACCCAGGCTAAAAGAAATACTGAAAGGGCTTCTCTAAACCAAAAAGAAAGGAAGGAAAGAAAGGGAGGAAAAAAGAAAAAAAAAAAAGAAGAAGAAGAGGAAGATCTAGGATTGAGGAAAACGCAATCAGATAGCAGTCACTCAAATAAGCAAGCATGCAGATTTAATCGTGAACATGCTTCAAACAAAATAACATTAAAAATAAAAAAATAAAAGAGTCATCAAAATCATAAAATGTGGGCAAGGGATGTTAGGAAATAAATAGACCCTTTTTCTTTGTTTGCTGATCTTCTTAATTCTAATACGGTAATGAAGTATTTGAACCTACTGGGCCATCAGGCTAAAACACACTATTATAGGAAGGGGTGAGCATAATTAAAAAACAGGGCAACTACAAGCCAAAACCAAATATTGCATTCACAAAAAAATGAAGAAAAGAAAAACACTCAAGTATATAATAACAGGAGACCATCAAACCAAAAAAAAAAAAAAAAAAAAAAAGGAAAAAAGAAAGGAAGAATGGAGAACCTTAGAATCAAGTGGAAAACGAGGTTCAAAATGCAATAAATAATCATCTATCAATTATCACCTTAAATGTCAATGGACTGAGTGCCCCCATCAAACGACACAGAGTGGCTGAGTGGATAAAAAGGCAAAAACCTTCAATATGCTGCCTACAAGAAACTCACCTTAGGACAAAGGATACATATAGATTGAAAGTAAAGGGGTGAGGATAAATATTTCACGCCAATAGACATGATAGAAAATTAGGAGTTGCAACACTCATATCAGACAAAATAGACTTTAAAACTAAAGACATAAAAAAAGACAAAGAAGGGCACTACTTAATGATAAGGGATCCATCCAAGGAGAGGATGCTACTATCGTCAACATATATGCCCCAAATATAGGAGCACCCAGATACATACAACAAATATTAACAGACATAAAGGGAGATATTGATGGGAATACAATCATAGTTGGAGACCTTAATACACCCCTCACATCAATGGACAGATCCTCTAGACAGAAAACCAATAAAGCAACAGAGATCCTAAAGGAAACAATAGAAAAGTTAGACTTAATTGACATCTTCAGGACACTACATCCAAAAAAATCAGAATACACATTCTTCTCAAGTGCACATGGAACATTCTCAAGAATCAGTCACATATTGGGACATAAAGCTAACCTTAATAAATTTAGGAGCATAGAAATTATCTCAAGTATCTTCTCTGACCACAATGCCATGAAATTAGAAATCAACCACGGGAAAAGGAAAGAGAAAAATCAGACTACATGGAGACTAAACAACATGCTACTAAAAGACCAATGGGTCAATGGGAAAATCAAGAAGGAAATTAGAAATTACCTTGAAACAAATGATAATGAAGACACAACCTCTCAAAATCTATGGGATGCTGCAAAAGCAGTGCTCAGAGGGAAATTCAGAGCAATACAGGCCTTTCTCAAAAAAGAAGAAAGATCCCAAATTGACAACTTAACCCTCCACCTAAATGAATTAGAAAAAGAAGAACAAACAAGACCTAAAGTCAGCAGAAGGAAGGAAATTATAAAGGTCAAATAAGAAATCAATAAACTAGAGATTCAAAAAACAATAGAGAAAATTAATAAAAGCAAGAGCTGGTTCTTTGAAAAGGTAAACAAAATTGAAAAACCCCTGGCCAGACTTACTAAAAAGAGGAGAGAAAGAACCCAAAAAACCAAAATTATAAGTGAAAAAGGAGAAATCACAACAGATACTGCAGAAATACAAAAAACCATAAGACAATACTATGAAGAACTATATGGCAACAAGTTTGACAATCTGGAAGAAATGGACAATTTTCTAGAGTCTTACAGCCTGCCAAAAGTGAATCAAGAAGAAACAGACAAATGGAACAGACCCATCACTTGAAATGAAATTGAAGAGGTCATAAAAACACTCCCTACAAATAAAAGTCCAGGACCAGATGGCTTCACAGGTGAATTCTATCAAACATATAAAGAGGAACTGGTACCCATCCTCTTAAACTCTTTCAAAATGTTGAAGAAGAAGGAACACTCCCAAAGTCTATGCTGTTACCATCACCCTAATTCCAAAACCAGAGATACCAACAAAAAAGAAAACTATCGCCCAATATCATTGATGAATAGAGATGCAAAAATTTTCAACAAAATCTTAGCCAACCGAATCCAACAACATATCAAAAAAATCATACCCCATGACCATGGAGGGTTAATCCCAGGTTCACAAGGATGGTTCAATATACACAAGTCAATCAACGTTATACACCACATTAACAAAAGAAAAGGCAAAAACCATATGATCATCTCAAAAGATGCAGAAAAAGCATTTGACAAAGTCCAACATCCATTCACGATCAAGACCCTCGCCAAAGTGGGTATAGAGGGAACATTCCTGAACATAATCAAAGCCATTTATGATAAACCCACAGGAAATATAATACTCAATGGAGAAAAACTGAAAGCCTTCTCAATCAAATCTGGAACAAGACAGGGATGCCCACTCTCACCACTGCTCTTCAACATAGTTTTGGAAGTCCTAGCCACAGCAATTAGACAAACAAAAGAAATAAAAGGTACCCATATAGGAAGAGTAGAGATAAAACTGTCACTGTATGCAGATGACATGATACTATACATCAAAAACCCTAAGGACTCAACCCCAAAACTCCTTGAACTGATTAATAAATTCAGCAAAGTAGCAGGATATAAGATTAACATTCAGAAGTCAGTCTCATTCCTGTATACCAGAAGGAAGTATTAGAGAAGGAATACAAAAATACAATACCTTTTAAGATTGCACCTCACAAAATCAAATACCTCGGAATACACCTGACCAAAGCAGTAAAGGACCTATATCCCAAGAACTACAAGACTTTAATCAAAGAAATCAAAGAAGATGTAAAGAAATGGAAAGATATTCCATGTTCCTGGATTGGAAAGGTCAATATTGTAAAAATGTCCATGCGACCCAAAGCAATTTACACAGTTAATGCAATCCCTATCAAATTACCCATGACATTTTTTGCAGAACTAGAACAAACAATCCAAACTTTCATATGGAGCAACAAAAGACCCAGAATCGCCAAAGCAATCCTGAGAAACAAAAACCAAGCAGGAGGCATAACTCTCCCAGACTTCAAGAAATACTACAAAGCCACAGTCATCAAAACAGTGTGGTACTGGTATCAAAACAGACAGACCCACCAATGGAACAGAATAGAGAATCCGGAAATTAACCCTGACACCTATGGTCAATTCATCTTTGACAAGGGAGGCAAGAACATAAAATGGGAAAAAGAAAGTCTATTCAGCAAGCATTGCTGGGAAACCTGGACAGCTGCATGCAAAGCAATGAAACTAGAACACACCCGCACACCATGCACAAAAATAAACTCCAAATGTCTGAGAGACATAAATAGAAGACAGGACACCATCAAACTGCCGGAAGAGAACATAAGCAAAATACCCTCTGACATTAACATCATGAATCTTTTCTCAGGCCAGTCTCCCAAAGGAATAGAAATAAGAACAAAAATAGACCCATGGGACCTCATCAAACTGAAAAGCTTTTTCACAGCAAAGAAACCCAAAAAGAAAACAAAAAGACAACTTTCAGAATGGGAGAAAATAGTTTCAAATGATGCAACCGACGAGGGCTTTATCTCTAGAATATATAAACAACTTATACCACCCAACAGCAAAAAAGCCAATCAACCAATGGAAAAATGGGCAAAAGACCTGAATATACATTTCTCCAAGGAACATATACAGATGGCCAGCAAACACATGAAAAAATGCTCAACATCGTTGATTTTAAGAGAAATGCAAATCAAAACTACCATGAGATACCACCTCACACCAGTCAGAATGGCCATCATTAAGAAGTCCACAAATAACAAGTGCTGGAAGGGCTGTGGAGAAAAGGGAACCCTCCTGCACTGCTGGTGGGAATGTCAACTGGTACAGCCACTATGGAGAACAGTTTGGAGATACCTTAGAAATCTATCCATAGAACTTCCATATGACCCCACAATCCCACTCTTGGGCACATATCCAGACAAAACTCTACTTAGAAGAGACACATGCACCCGCATGTTCATTGCAGCCCTATTCACAATAGCCAGGACATGGAAACAACCCAAATGTCCATCAACAGATGATTGGATTTGGAAGATGTGGTATATATACACAATGGAATACTACTCAGCCATAAAAACGAATGACATAATGCCATTTGCAGCAACATGGGTGGAACTAGAGACTCTCATGCTGAGTGAAATGAGCCAGAAAGACAAAGACAAATACCATATGATACCGCTTATAACTGGAATATAATATCCAGCACAAATGAACACCTCCTCAGAAAAGAAAATCATGGACTTGGAGAAAAGACTTGTGGCTGCCTGATGGGAGAGGGAGGGAGTGGGAGGGATCAGGAGCTTGGGCTTATCAGACACAACTTGGAATAGATTTACAAGGAGATCCTGCTGAATAGCATTGAGAACTCAGTCCAGACACTCATGTTGCAACAGAACAAATGGTGGGGAAAAGAAAAAATGTAATTGCAATGTATACATGTAAGGATAACTTGATCCTCTTGCTGTACATTTGAAAAATAAAAAAAAGTATATATATATATATATATATATATATATATATATATATATATGAACATTCTCTAAATCCATATAAAAAAAACCTTCAAAATTGATTAAAGTCCTAAATACAACACCAAGTAATATAAAACTAAATGTGAACATAGACAGAAGACTCTTTGACATAAATCACAGTAACATCTTGTTTGATACACCTCCTAGAATAAGGTCAATAAAAACCAAAATAAACCAATAGGACCTCATTAAACTCAAAAGCTTTTACACAGCAAATGGAGCCATTTATAAAATGAAAAGACAATCCACAGAGTTGAAGCAAATTCTTACAAACTATGCAACAGATAAGGGCCAATCTTCAAAATATATAAATGATTCATATGACTCAATAACAGCAAAAAAACACACAACCCAATTTAAAAATGGACAGAAGATCTAAATGTACATTTATCTTAAGAAGATATGTGTATGGCCTCAGGCACATAAAAAATGCTTAATCATCACCAATTATTATACAAATTCAAATCAAAACTATAATGAGTTACCACCTCACCCTGGTCAGAATGGTGCCTTTACTCCTACTTAAAATCATTATCCAGATGTATATTTGTTAACACATGAATGCTCTTTAACTTACCTAACTTAGAAAATCTGTATAAAGTAAAAATTTATATACCCTCAATTTAACCTTAATAGAGAATTCCTCCCTGGAGCATTTGACACTTGTGATACAAATAGTGAGAAAGAAGGGTAAAATTTAAAATACCAAACTAATATTCATCATATTAATTCAGTCAATATGGCCACCCTACTTGATTAAAAAATTGTCAAAAGTAGATTTTTATCCAGTATTACACGGATACTTTGTTTTCATTTTTATGTATGGATGAGCTTAGAATATTAATAATAGTATATTGGTTATTATATAAACTTCTGATTTTTTCCAACTTGCACCCATTTTTTTTTAGGTAGACAACTTGCATTTCTTTCACTTTCAGCCTATGCAGTTTGGGTGGGGTAATCTTCCAGGAAAGAGCATTGCTATAGACTGATCAGTGGAAACACAATACCCATTTTCAATAATGACTGTTTCTGTAGACATAAAACTATATTTGTTGATAATAGGAAAAAAATGATGCTTATAATTTACTTTGTAAACAGTAAGATGTACCACAGTAGGTAGAAATTATCTTTGCAGCTATGCATATGTCTCGAGCATGAAGAGTCTGCACATTGTTAAAATCAACATATTGGAAACAGAACATCCAAAAAATGGGGTAGATAATAATGAAGTTTTTGGATTTCTGGGTTCAGCCTTTCCTAATGTACATTAATATTTTTTAGTTAGATGAATTAATAAATCCTCTCCAATGGGCAAGAATTTCTGGTATAAACCAATTTATTTCCAGTCCAGGGATGGATCCTGAGCCACAGCAGTGACTGGAGTCACAGCAGTGACAATTCCAGATTCTCAACCCAATGCACTACTAGGAAATTAAATCCTATAAGCCAATTTGAGGTGGAATTCTTTTCTTTAACCTGATAAATCCTCTCTGTCTCTTACTATAAAGTAAAACTTTGTGATAAATGATAATTATCTCTCTATTTCCTGGAATTTGATTCAGTCTTGCATAAGAAGAGTCAAATTATAGACAACTTTCCTTTAAAATTAAAAAAAAATGATGAAACAAACAGATTTCAGTAGTAGTTACCAGGCAAGAATTAATAATAAGTAAAGTAAGCCAAAAAACTATTTTATCTAATTTACTTTAGCATAGGTATAGTAAATTTTTGCACTTAGGTATTAATTTACTAATAGTACTCAAGGCACATGAATTAATGGAGTATAAAAAGTAAATTACTCACTGTATTTTATGAAGTGAAAGAATCTTGATCATTAAGTGCCTAAATATTCATGATGGGGATGATATCCATCATATATTCATATACAATATTTTAGGTATATAGATTGTTTTTCAATTGTTTAAAAAATCCCTCTTTCCAGAAAATAAAAGTCTACAGATATTTTTATTTTATATCTTCTAGTATTCTCCTAGGTAGAGGCAAGGGATAGAAAAGCATAACAAAAACTTTCCTAAAAGCTCTTGAAAACCAGGGGAATGTGGTGAATTATACATATTCTCTAGTAAAGAGCTTTGATAATATTTCAAAAGGGGAACATCAAATCTCTTGGTAGCTTAATCTATATGCAAAAAAGAGGATTTATGACTCACAAAAGTCATGACTCGAATAATGACATCAAATCAAGATGCCAAATCAACACACAATTTATAAGTATGTACTCAAATCCTATCCCCACTTAAGAATAGTATTGCTGCTATATTTTTTTTCTTATAGAACTCCACATCCTAAAGTTTCACTCTAGAAAATCTCTCTTCAACCATAAAGTCTAAGCTCGAGCATTGCATTCCTCTGCATAAATAATCAGATAAATTATAGTTTGATATGTGATATGATAAAAAATACAGGATGCTATGAACTCATCTAAAGAGAATACATAGCCTAGTGAGGGTGGCAGTAGTGGAGATGATGGGTGGGGTTGTGTGGTGTATTGCATGTGTGGCCACATCTCACTTTCTGGAGAAAGTAGTACCCAAAATTTATCTAGAGTTACAAGAATATAAAGTCTATGAAGAGTTGTTTGTTTTTTTTTTTTGTTTTGCTTTTTATCCAAGCTGCTATGCTATCAGAGGTTAAATAAATGTCTGATACAATATATGTGCTCAAAAATGAATGAATGAATAAATTATTTTTTGAAATTAAAGAGTGTAAGTATAAGAAGATATTTAGTGGAAAAAAGGGAGGATTACATATTAGAAGGAGGTAAAAAAAACATCAAAATACTCTTGTTATTTCTTCACAGAATATTCACTGATGATTATTTTAGAATGTACATGGGGAGTTGGAGTGGAGGTAGACACTGATGAAGTACTTTAAAATCACAAGAAATGAAGATTTTTATTTATTTTGGTAAACAATTGTATACCACCTGCAATGATATACCACCTAACAGTGTCAATACAACGTAAAAGAATAAATTTTGTATCTAGATATTAAAATGATTTTGAGTATATTGATTTTACTAATTTTATAATAAAATAACTAATATATAATTGTTTCATAAAACTGCCATTTTCAATGATAATTATCTCATTTAAAAAGTCATAAAAATAATTAAATAATTTTTATTAGATTTATTTATTTATTTATTTATTTATTTATGGTTATTACAAATACTTCTCCTAAGAACACTTATGTACATGTATTTGTGTGAATATATATTTCAGCTTTCTAGGGTATTTACCTAGGAGTTGAATTTATGGTTGATGGAGACTCTATATTTAATATTTTGAGGAACTGCCCTTCTGTTATTACAAGTGGCCGTAGCATTTTGCATTCCTAGAACTAATGTATAAAAACTATAATTTTTCCGCATCCTGATTAAAATTCTTATTATTTATTTTTTAAATTATTACTTTTCTAGTGGGAGTTGATACCTCATTATTTGACTTGCATTTCCATATTGACTAATGGCATTGAGCATATTGACACATTATTATCAGTCATTAATACATCTTTGGAGATATGTCTGTTCAAATCACCTGTCTATTTTAAAAATTGGGTTGTATTTTTATTATTCTATTTTTAATTATTATATTATACTATTGTATTTTTATTGTTATCTTAGAGGTCTTAATATATCCTGGATTCAAGTCTTTTATCTCATATGCGGTGTGCCATTACCTTCTCAAATTTTGTGGACTACTTTTTCACTTTTTTGATGGTATCTTATGAAGCTGCAAATATTTTAACTTTAACTAAGTCCAATTAGATGATTTTTTCTTTTACCAATTGTGGTTTTAGAGTTGCAGCTAAAATATTGCCTAAAATGATCACCAGCATCAATTTCTATGTTTCCCCTCCCCAGGATTTTTATGGGTTAACAAGCTGTCATTTTTTTATACTATTGAATATTATTAGGCAATAAAAATGAAATATGAATGTATTCAAAATAACATTCTGTAAAAATAAACCAGACCCCCCCAAAATATTGCATGATTTCATTTATATGAAATAGTGAAATAAAGAAATATACAGAGTATAGTAGTGGTCTCTTGTGGCAGGGGAGAGAAGAGGGTATGACTGGTAAAGTAATCAAGGTTTCTTTTGAGAATGATGACATTCTTCTAAAATTAGGTTATTGTCATTGTGCAAAAATTTATAAATATACTTAAAATCTTTGAATTGAACATTTTAAAGGATGTACTTTATGTTATGTAAATGATATCTCAAGTTGCTAAAATATATTTCTATTCATAAAAAAAGTATTATGAAACAAAGAATTCAGGAAAACAAAACTTTCAAAATCAGATTTTAGCCCTTGAAAGCTTTCACCACCTCAATTTATAAATAAAATAAGAGTGGCTATGAATTAAAACTTAATTTCCCTTAATGAGAAATATTCCAAAGCATAAGTACTTGTGTACACAGAATAAAATATTAATTTGAGTATTTCATCCATTTATTCATTTATATTTGCTTTTTAGGGCAAACCCATGGCATATGGAGGTTCCCAGGCTAGGGGTCCAATGAGAGCTATAGCTGCCAGCTTACACCACAGCCACAGCAATGTGGGATCTGGGCCCTGTCAGTGGCCTACACTCAGCTCTTGGCAATGCTTGATCCTTAACCCACTGAGTGAGGCCAGGGATTAATCCTGCAACTTCTTTGTTCCTAGTCTGATGTATTTCTGCTGTGTCATGATGTGAACCCCCTAATTTGAGTATTTTAAATATCTGTTTTTTTCCAATAAGATATTAAAACTGCAATCCCTGTTTATACCACCAATCTTGGTAGAAGACATTTAATTCAGAGTAAATAAGTAATTTCTAAATAAGATATGAGGGAGGGAAAACCATCTTTTTTGCAAAGATAAATTTCCACATAATTTTGTGAAATTTTCTTGAGAATAAATATACTTGCTGAGAGTATTGGGAAACTAGTGGGATTTATTATAAATTTTGGGGGAAAATGAATTTAACAAGAGGTAATGCTGTGGTGATGAATTCAATGTTTTTAATGTTCTTTGACAGATGTGAATTACAAATGGAATTACTTTTTAATTGTCCTTGCCTGGTGAACTGTATGACACACTCATAATCTGGGCTCTGATATTTCTCAATGCATTTTACTTAAATAGTTGGATATCTTGCATATTGCCAAGGGGTGAAGGCTAAACATTTATATCTTGTATTTCTAACAATTCAAACATTGTTTATATGTTAGTGAACCCAGGTTTAAGTTTTTGAATTTGTCTGGAAATAACCAAGAGTTTCATTCATGATTTAAATTCATCTGTAATCAATTTCCACAAAGATTTTTGGAGAACTAATCAACTACAGTGGCTCCTGAATAAAATACTCACAATATAATATTTTATGCCACAGGTAGCCATTAATGTTGAAAGGTGAATAGCACGTGTTTCATAAAGATTTGCATGAAAGGTTGATCTGAAAAATAAGAGGTGCTGATAGAGAATGCACCTGGCTTCTAAATGAGGCAATATTTTCCCTGAATTTATTTATTACCAATGTATTTCAATTGTGAGAGATGGTATAAAGATTTGGAACCCATAAGCATCTGGATAGAAATTTGAAGATGGCTTGACCTTGCAGATGATGAGTTATTTGCCACAGCTCTTGGGTTTTATTCTGTTTGCTATGGGCAAACAGTATGATACTGCCAACAGAGGGAGCTAAAGACAGAAGACAAATGAAGCAGATTTTGTTTAGGACTGTAATTTGGCTGAATTGACAATATATTGTACCTTAATAGCCCCTCAGAGTGAATGTAATTGATGATCCAACTTAGATATTCTCTTACAGTATCTTTGTACTGGATTTGGATGCAAGCAGGGTGCTTAAGATTGCTTCCCTGCTGTTAATAGAGAGTGCCATCTGGAGAAGTTATCTGCTAATATGTTACAGAAAGTTTTTTCTATTTTTGCTGCTTATGTGAAAAAGTCAAAAGTTTCTGATAATCCAAGAGAAAGAGACAAAACAAATGTTTCTCTCAGTGATATCTAAAAAGGTTTGGTATAGAGACAAAGATTACTAATATTTTATGTGGTTTATTTCATTTTCAGTCAGGTAAAATGAAAGTAGAATTTGTATTGGATAAAATAATAATAATGTTTTTTAGTGTTGAGACTATCCATATACACATATATACAAAAAAAAACAAATAATAATTCAAGAAATAATATATTTAAAATAAGGAATTTACAACTAGGTACTTGATTCATACTATAACATTAAAAGCTAATGGCAGATAAAAATGTTTAGATTCTTATAATTAACAATGGTCAGATAATCACTTGTCATTCTTAATTATAATGACCTTGTTTTTGATACAATGTAGATTGGGAACAAAAATTAGGACTAATCATTTTTATCTACTTATGCATATACTTGAGAAGCTGGGCATTTCATATTGTGATGATAGATGACAATACTAATTAAAAATGTGGTACAATCCCACAGGTCAAATTTACTACATGCCTGAAAATCTTTTTCTAATGTAATATTCATTCATTTATTTATTCACCAAGAGTTGCATATTCTATGTTTCAAGCATTGTTATGTACAAGGAAAATAATGATCCAGACATTTTCACTACCTTCAAATTGTGTATCACTTAGTAGGAAGAGACAGTTATTTAAATATATGACTTCAATAATATTACAGATGCTAAGTTAGAAATATGCAAAATATACACAGAGAGTAGATGTAGTGACTATTTGTCAATTGGCATCTGACTGGATTCTATTCTGTAAGGGAGATATTGGGCACATATCAGTTTGAGGCTTTGTGTTTGCTGTTTAGAACACAAAAAGTCCATACCCTTTAGGAACTCACACATAAACTCACACATTTATCTTAGTACATTACCAAGTCATTGCCTATTGTCTCTTTTTCGAATTCTCAACAAAAATCTTAAGGTCAATATGGGCCAAACTAATCTTCCTTTCCTTCCTAAATATATTCCTACATTTTTCCCACCATTTTTTCTCCAAAGCATGAGAATTCAGAGTTATTTTCTTCTTCTCATTTACTTGTCAGATACATCTATTCTATGCTCTTCTATCTCTGTTATCATTATAGAATTAAGGTACTTTTGTCCAAATTTATCAACATCTATAATCTTTTTTCATTCCTATTCCAATTTATATTAAAATAACTTCAGAATGAATTATAAGAAAACTGCCCTGTATGCACTACTATTATCTTCCAGTCTCAAATAATATTAATGATTTCATATACATTCAGAAAAAAAATCCCTAACTTGCATTTAAGGTAGTCCATACCTAGCCTACTTTTCCAATCTGTCTCATTATTTCCTGGTATTTTTCAATACATACATTTAAAGGAAATTATAAAAGAATGCATAGCCAATATTTTGTTACCAAGACCAGCTCAGCAGGTGAGGGCTGAAGAATGGCTGCTATGAAACTTAAGAGAAAAAGTTAACATAAAACAAGACACAGAGACATTTATCTTAATTAAAGATTGGAACCAGGGAACTCAAGGTCTCAGGAACAAAGAGCCCTGCCTCAAGAAACCACACTGCTTTCATTGCACTCTTTAGGACTATGTCAAGTGAGGAGAGGGTTGTAGGTGCATGATATAGGTTTTTTTTCAATTATTTTAAAAGTCACATAGCTGGTAGCTGCTTAAGCTTTTATTCTGTCCTTTAGGCATTTATTCTGACCTTTAGGCATTGAGGAAGCTTGGCATCAGGTATCTATGCATAGCATTCTAGAGAATCACCATTATGCTTCTGCAGACTGCATGCCTATCTGCAACAACCCAGAGTGCCTAGGTTTGAACCTCAGTTCTCCTTGCTAATGCATATCCTGCTAATGACCCCTCATAAACCACTTGGGGCCATGAGGCTCATCTTCCTCTTATTATTTAGAGGACATATCATGCTATGCAAATGGCATGCCTATATGCACAGGTCTGTCATGCCTAGACCAATGCATTATGTCCTCATTCAGCTGACCACATGAATAACTTTTTAGGTCTTTGTTCTTAAGCTTAAGTTATTTACCCTCACTGTGACTGTTTTTCAGGCAGGACAAGATGGAGATTTCAGCTTAGAAAATAGAAACAAAGAGGCTAAGAAAATAGTGTAGAAACATGTCCTGTGACATTTTGTAGTAACTATAAAGGGAGTGCAACCTTTAAAATTGCTTAAAAATAATTACAAATAGGAGTTCCCGTCGTGGCGCAGTGGTTGACGAATCCGACTAGGAACCATGAGGTTGCGGGTTCGATCCCTGCCCTTGCTCAGTGGGTTAACGATCTGGCGTTGCCCTGAGCTGTGGTGTAGGTTGCAGATGTGGCTCGTATCCTGCGTTGCTGTGGCTCTGGAATAGGCTGGAAGCTACAGCTCCGATTCAACCCCTAGCCTGGGAACCTCCATATGCCGCGGGAGCAGCCCAAAGAAATAGCAAAAAGACAAAAAAAAAAAATTACAAATAAAGGGAATTATATAGTATTTCCTCTATCTGTGGTTTGATTTCCTGATTTTTCTTCTTTTCTCCCCTTGTCATTTATTTTTATTTTATTTCTTTTTGCCTTTTTGTCTTTTTTTTTTTAATTTTGGGGGTCACATTCATGGCATATGGAAGTTCCCAAACTAGGGGTCCAATTGGAGCTGTAGCTGTGAGCCTACACCACAGCCATAGCAATGCCAGATCCTCAACCCATTGAGCAAGGCCAGGAATTGAACCCCCATCCTCATGGGTGCTAGTCAGGTTCATTAACTGCTGAGCCATGATGGGAACTCCCCCACTTGTCATTTATACTGCAATGTATTTTCCATGCAGAAATCATACATCTATGAGGCTTTCCTCAGTACCTGTTGATAGGTTGATAGGTTAATCATAAATTCACACAATTTTGTGTGTAGTGTAACATGGAAGTGATCATTTGAGGTTTCTGTGAACCAGAAAACATTGGATTTAGAGTTAGACTCTAAATTTCAAGATTTGAGGCTCAACTGATTTGAACCTGTCACTGTTACTATTGCTTCTGTGACTTTAGCCATATCTTGTTCTATCAGCCTTAGTCATCACAGAAGAAAATAATAGATATCAATAACAACAATAATAATATTAACAACTGATAATAGAAAATTAACTTGAAAAATGTTAGACACAAACAGGAGATAGTCTTAGTTTTTAAGCTTTGGTTCTTATTTTCTACAGGAAAATGTGATTTATTTGGGATTCATTTTCTATTACTATTGGGTCTCCATAATAGTCACTTTAAAGCAAGAAAAAACATAAGTGTGAATAACTGTTATTTGCAGTTAATAATCACGAGAGATATTTTTTCTGAATAATGAAATGACTGATAGAATAAAAATGAACTTCAGCAAGAGATGCTGCCTGTTTCCTAGGTAGCATTAGCTTGTATATAAAACTCACTAACTGCATATTTAAATTCCTTAAAGAAAAATGTCTGATTTTGAAATTAATTGCTTGTTCAAAATCATCATAGATGAGTTTTAATTTTTTCAAAAAGAAAAATAAAATTTTGGCATGGTTGAGATGAGCAAAATTTGTTTATATCAATTCCTCTTATAATGAAGGTCACATATGCTAATAGAGAAAAACACACTTTAAAAAAGGAAAACACATTTAAAGAGACATATGAGACCTTTTTTTTTTTTCATTTTGCAGCTGCTCCTGAGGCATCAAAAAGTTCCTGGGCTGAGGGTCAATTTGGAGCCATGGCAACACTGGATCTGAGCCACATCTGCAACCTAAGTTGCAACTAGAAGCAGTATTATATCCTTAAACCATTGAATGAGGCCAAGGATTGAACCTGAATCCTCACAGAGACAAATCTCATTCTTAACTCAGCAAGCCACAATGGGAACTCCATATGAAACAATTTTTAAAAGGCCATAGGTGACTGCTTAAAAAAAATATTCATTGAGTTCCCCCTTTCACCTAGACATTGTGATAAAAGTTAGCTTTACATTGTTCTTCTTTTTAAACTGATGGGTGTTTAATAGTTTTACTTTTCTGTTGATCTGTTAGCACAAAGGTACACTTCTAAAACAATAAAACAAAATGAACTCTAATTCAAACAATTGCTATATCCTCATGGTCATTTCAACTTCAAATTCACACTGCCAAAAGGATTGTAAGAAATACAAAATATTATGTCATATCACATTAAATTAGAACCATTTTCACAGAGAGGGACTTTTAAATGCAATAAATTGGGAGACATAAGTCCTTTTTTAAAAATATAATAATAATGTAACAGAACAATATTTTAATTTTGCAAATTTTTTTCAGATGTGCCTTATAGATCATTATTTTTATTTGTTTGAGTGGAGTTACTTCCTTTAAAATTTCAAGCTTTTTGTCTTGTTTGATATGAGAAAGAAAGTGTTCTCTGTATAAATATCAACATGTGCTTTGATTGGCATCCCTATTAAATATAAACTCACTTCACCAACTTCAGAGCAATGGGTATTTTTGAACCATCTTACTGTATTAATTTTAAATACCTACTTTTTAGAATTATAGAACTTCAAGTCTAAATGAAGCTTTTGTTAGTTCAACCCAGTCAATTCACAGATATGTAAAATGAGGTACACACAGAATAAGAAAATTGCCCAAGATTAGTTATCTTTCTAAAAGCAGAATGAAGCTAAGCTTTTCTCTCCCTCTCTCTCTATCTTCCCTTTTAAAATAAATGTTATCCATTTTTTTAGACCAGTTTTCTGAGACTATGTAAAAGATATTCTCAAACTTTTGTACACAAAGGTTATACGACATAAAGTATCTCATAAAATTATGAAATAATTCCTTAACTCTATATTCATCCATAAATCTTATATCAAGTTAAACCATATACTAATTATTAATATAAATATAGATTTTTACTAGTAATGAATATAAATATGGATTTTTGCAGAATATACTATAGCAACAAAAAAAGTAAAAAGGATATTTAAATGTTAAATTTATTCTAAATAGGAGACATTTTTCCACGTTCCTTGGGATTTACCTGTTCTTTAACAACACAGCTCTCAAAATTGTAGAAAAACAACAAAAGTTGGTAAAATTATTCACAGGACACACACACTAATTTTTATTTTGTTTTGGCAAACAGGTGTATAATGATTAATTTGGTGAAAAATAGAATCACGCACAGAAGAGAAATATAAAATGAGTTGTGAGCACATTAACAAATTTTCAGTTAAATCAACTTGTGTTTGGCAATAAAAAAAAGCAAAAGTTTCAATGAGTCAGTATAAGATCTGATTTTTGAGATAATTTTTTTTTTTATTTTCCCACTGTACAGTAGGGGATCAAGTTATCCTTACATGTACACATTACAATTACATTTTTTTCCCCACCCTTTGTTCTGTTGCAACATGAGTATCTAGACAAAGTTCTCAATGCTACTCAGCAGGATCTCCTTGTAATTCTATTCCAAGTTGTGTCTGATAACCCCAAGCTCCTGATCCCTCCCACCCCCTCCCTCTCCCATCAGACAGCCACAAGTCTTTTCTCCAAGTCCATGATTTTCTTTTCTGAGGTGTTCATTTGTGCTGGATATTATATTCCAGTTATAAGCGGTATCATATGGTATTTGTCTTTGTCTTTCTGGCTCATTTCACTCAGCATAAGAGTCTCTAGTTCCACCCATGTTGCTGCAAATGGCATGATGTCATTCTTTTTTATGGCTGAGTAGTATTCCATTGTGTATATATACCACATCTTCCAAATCCAATCATCTGTTGATGGACATTTGGGTTGTTTCCATGTCCTGGCTATTGTGATATAATTTTAAAACATTATTTTCTAATTACAGTTTAAATACTGCCTATGGCATGATTACTTTTATTTTAGCATGGCTAGTTAAACAAAAGGACTATTAAGAATGATTTTGTCCCTTTGGTATTGAGCAGCAGAAGGTGTTTATAAATTTTGGCGATTAATCCCTTGTCAGTCACTTTATTTACAAATATTTTCTCCCATTTTGTGGGTTGTCTTTTCATTTGGTTTAGGGTTTCCTTGCTGTGCATAAATTTTTAAGTTTAATTGAGTCCCATTTGTTTATTTTTGTTTTTATTGTTATTACTCTAGGAGGTGGGTCTGAGAAGATATTGCTGTGGTTTATGTCAGAGAGTGTTTGGCCTATGTTTTCCTCTAAGGGTTTTTTAGTATCTGGTCTTATATTTAGGTCTTCAATGCATTTTGATTTTATTTTTGTGTATGATGTTAGGAAGTGTTCTAATTTCATTTATTTTACATGTGGCTGTAAAACAAAACCAATAAAACAATAAAAAAACAAGCAACCCCATCAAAAAATGGGCAGAAGATCTAAACAGACAATTATCCAAAGAAGAAAAACAGATGGCAAAAAACACATGCAAAGATGTTCAACAGCACTCATGATTAGAAAAATTCAAATCAAAACCATTCCACGGAGTTCCCATCATGGCGCAGTAGTTAACGAATCCGACTAGGAACCATGAGGTTGCTGGTTCAGTCCCTGCCCTTGCTCAGTGGGTTAACAATCTGGCATTGCCGTGAGCTGTGGTGTAGGTTGCAGACGCAGCTCGGATCCCATGTTGCTGTGGCTCTGGCGTAGGCCGGTGGTTGCAGCTCTGATTCAACCCCTAGCCTGGGAACCTCCATATGCCACAGGAGCAGCCCAAGAAATAGCAAAAAGACAAAAAAACAAAAAACAAAACAAAACAAAAAAACCACTCCAAGGTACCACCTTGTACTAGCCAGAATGGCCAGCATCAATAAGTGTAGAAACAATAAATGCTGGAGAGGGTGTGGAGAAAAGTTAACCCTATTACTCTGTTGGTGGGAATGTAATTTGGTGCAACCACTGTGGAAAACAGTGTGGAGATTCCTCAGAAAACTAAAAACAAAATTACCATTTGATCCAGCAATCCCACTCCAGGGCATCTATCCAGAGGAAACCATGACTCAAAAAGACACATGTACTCCAGTGTTCATTGCAGCACTATTCACAATAGCAAGACATGGAAACAACTTAAATGTCCTTCAACAGAGGAGTGGATCAAGAAGATGTGGTACATATACACAATGGAATATTACTCAACCATTAAAAAGAACGAAATAATAAATAATAAAATTACTGATTTAGTTAATTTAATCAAGTGGAATGGTGTTTCTTAGACTTTCAGAGGTGATGCACTTACTTTCGATTTAGCTTAATTTTCCTTCCTTGTCCAGGCTAATGTTTTTGTAAAACAAAATAAAAATGAAAAACCAGGAAAATATAATGAGAAAAGATTAAAAATTTCAATCCTCAATTTCTAAATATTAGATTGAACAAAATTTATGCAATATTTACATAAATAAGCCAGAAAAATATCAGACTGAAAAAAGAAAATAAATTTTAAAATTGTATGAATACTTTATTGAAAATATGCCAATAGATGAATAATGTGCAAAATAATTATTATGCACTATTTTGTTGTTACATGTAAAATAAGGATTCTACAAGTTCAATGTCTACATACTTACATTGAACAAACACCATATATAAAATATTAAAGTTTTTATTTAACAAGGGATATAGGGAAACATATCTTAATAAAAAACATTGATGACAAACCACAGCCAATATGATACTCAACAGAGAAAAGCTGCAAGACTTCCCATTAAAATCTGGAATAAGACAAGGATGACACCTCTCACCACTTTTATTCAACATAGTATTGTAATCCATAGCCACAGTGATAAGATAAACAAAATACATAAAATATATCCAAATTGGAAGAGAAGAGGTAAAATTGTCATTATATGCAGATAACATGGTACTATATATAGAAAATCTTAAGTACTTCTACACAAAAACTACTCAAACTAATCAACAAATTAAGCAAAGTAACAGGATACAAGATAAACATTAGGAAATTGATTGCATTTCTGTATGCTTAAAATGAAATATTAAAGTGTGAATATAAGAATTCAATACCTTTAAAACTGAACCCCAAAACATTAAATACCTAGGAATAAAACTGAGTAGAGATGAAAGACTTATATGCTGAGAATCATAAAAAATTAATCAAGGGAATTAAAGCAGATTCAAAGAAATGAAAAGGTATTCCATGCTCTCAGACTGAAGAATTAATATTGTTAAAATGGCCATACTACCCAATGCAATCTACAGATTTAAGGAAGTCATATCAAATGACACATAACATTTTTCACAGAACTAGAACTATCTGAAAATTTATATGGAACCATAAAAGATGCAGAATTGCCAAAGCAATCCTGAGACGGCAGGGAACAAGCAGGAGGCAAAACTTTCCCAGACTTGAGACAATAAAAAAAAAGCTACAGTAATTAAGACAGTGTGGTACTGGTACAAAAACAGACATGCTTGCCAATGGAATAGATAGAAGACCCAGAAATAACCGAACACCTGTGGTCAATTAACCTTTGACAAAGGATGCAATAATATAAAGTAGGGAAAAAACAGTATAAGTGGTGCTAGCAAAACTGAACAGCTGCATGTAAATAAATCAAACTAGAGCAAAACATCACACCATGCACAAAAATAAACTCAAAATGTCTTAAAGACTAAAACACAAGAGAGGAAACTATAAAACTCCTAGAAGATAAAATGGGCAAAACATTCGCTGACATCAACCATATAAATTTTTTCTTAGGTCAGTCTTCCAAGGCAATAGAAATAAAAACAAAAATAAACCAATGGCTTCCTTTGCTGTGCAAATCTTGTCGGTTTGATTAGGTCCCATTGGTTTATTTTGCTTTTATTTCTGTTGCTTTGGGAGACTGACCTGAGAAAACATTTGTAAGGTTGATGTCAGAGAATGTTTTGGTATGTTCTCTTCCAGGAGTTTGATGCTGTCTTGTCTTATATTTAAGTTTTTCAGACATTTTGGGTTTATTTTTGCACATGGTGTGAAGGTGTGTTCTAGTTTCATTGATTTGCATTCAGCTGTCCAGATTTTCCAGCAATACTTGCTGAAAAGATTTCTTTCCCCCTTTTTATGTTCTTGCCTCCTTTGTCAAAGATTAATTGACCATAGGTGTCTGGGTTTATTTCTGGATTTTCTATTCTGTTCCATTGGTCTGTATGTCTGTTTTTGTACCAGTACCACACTGTCTTGATGACTGTGGCTTTGTAATATTGCCTGAAGTCTGGGAGAGTTACGCCTCCTGTTTGGGTTTGTTCTTCAGAATTGCTTTGGCAATTCTGGGTCTTTTGTGGTTCCACATAAAGTTTTGGATTGTTTGTTATAGTTCTGTGAACAATGTCATGGGTAATTTGATAGGGATTGCATTGAATCTGTAGATTGCCTTGAGTAGTATAGCCATTTTTACAATATTAATTTTTCCAACCCAGGAGCATGGAATATCTTTTCATTTCTTTACATCTTCTTTAATTTCCTTGATTGATGTTTTATAGTTTTCAGCATATAAGTCCTTTACCTCCTTGTTCAGGTGTATTTCTAGGTATTTGATTTTTGGGGGTGCAGTTTTCAAAGGTATTGTATTTCCGTATTCCTTTTCTAATATTTCATTGTTAGTATACAGAAATGTGACTGATTTCTGAATGTTAATCTTACATCCTTCTACTTTGCTGAATTTGTTGATCAGTCCAAGAAGTTTTTGGGTTGAGACTAAAAGACGTCTTACAGAATGGGAGATAATAACTTCAAATGATGCAACTGACTGGGGCTTAATCTCTAGAATATACAAGCAACTTATACAACTCAATGCAAAAAAGCCAACAACCCAATTGAAAAATGGCCAAAAGACCTGAATAGACATTTTTCCAAGGAAGATGTACAGATGGCCAACAGGCACATGAAAAAATGCTCAACATCACTGATTACTAGAGAAATGCAAATCAAAGCTACTATGAGATACCACTTCACACCAGTCAGAATGGTCATCATTAATAAGTCCACAAATTAGTGCTAGAGGGGGTGTGGAGAAAAGGGAACCCTCTTGCACTGTTGGTGGGAATGTAAGCTGGTACAGCCACTTTGGAGATCAGTATAGAGATACCTTAGCAATACACAGAACTGCCATATGACCCAGCAATCCCACTCTTGGGCATAATGTCAGAAAAAAACTTTCTTTAAAAAAGACACATGCACCCACATGTTCACTGCAGCTCTATTCACAATAGTCAAGAGCTGGAAACAACCTAAATGTCCATCGACAGATGATTGGATTAGGAATATGTGGTATATATACACAATGGAATACTACTTAGCCATAAAAAAGAATGACATAATACCATTTGCAGCAACATGAATGGAAATAGAGAATCTCATCCTGAGTGAAGTAAATCAGGATGAGAAAGACAAATACCATATGATATCACCTATATCTGCAATCTAATATATGGCACAAATGAACATTTCCACAGAAAAGAAAATCATGGACTTGGAAAATAGACTTGTGGTTGACAAGGAGGAAGGAGAGGGAGTGAGGTGGTTGGGGAGCCTGGGGTTAATAGATACAAACTATTGCCTTTGGAATGGATTAGCAATGAGATCCTGCTGTGTAGCACTGGAGATTTTATCTAGTCACTTATGTTGAAGCATGATAATATGCAAAAATAGAACATGTACATATATGTGTAACTGGGTGATCATACTGCACAGTAGAAAAAAATGCATTGGGGAAATAGATATTAAGAAATAAATTAAATAAATACAAAAATTTTAAAAATGCAAAAATAAGCCAATGGAACCTTAACAAACTTAGAAGATTTGGAACAGCAAAAGAATCCTTAAAAAGTAAGAAAAACCTATGGAATGAAAGAAAATAGTTGTAAAGGATAAAACTGACAAGGGCTTAATATCCAAAATACACAAACAGTTCATACAGCTCAACATCAAAACAAACAAACAAACAAAAATTGAAAATGAGCAGAATACTTAAAAGACATTTTTTTTTTCCAAAGCAGACATGAGGATGGCCAATAGGCACATGAAAAAATTGTTAACATCACTAATTATTAGAGAAATGCAAATCAAAATAAAATGGAGTATTACCTCACACTAGTCCAAATGGCCTTCATCAAAAAGTCTGAAAAAAAAAAAAGAAAAAGAAAATAAAATTCTGGATAAGGTGCAGTGAAAGGGAACCATTCTACACTGCTGGTAATTTGGTAAAACCATTATGGAAAACTGCATGGAGGTACCTCAGAAAACTAAATATAGAACTACAATATGATCCACCAATCCCACTCCTCCAGCATATATCTGGACAAATCTTTCATTGAAAAAGATACATTGCTAATCACAATGAACATGCCAATGAAAGCAATGATTCTTATAGAAAGACTGAGGAAAAATAATGTAATATTAAAAGCATCTATAGCTTAGATTGATGATATTAAAATGTTTTAAAGTGATAAACTAACCATGAAATTCCAGGGTGTGTGGAGAGTTGTTGTGAGCAAAATAAGTGTTGGGAAGGAGACTCTAATTAAACACAGCTTAGGAGATACTTTCCATAATGCATATGCTTGCTTAAAACTCTGTATTTCAGATTGTAAAACAATCTTAGAAAAGTAGAGTGAAAGTAGATAAGGAGAGAGACATGGATGTATAATTATCTTACTTTTAACATTTTCTGTTATGCAGAACTTTAAATTTATTGAAGTGTTTATCCTATTTAAAGATATGAAGAGATTTTGTTATATAATAAAATAGTTTAATTCCACAAATTATTATGTACCCATGGGAATGGTAAACATAACTCCTCTCTAATGAATGAAAGGTTATTAATCTCCTATATTACTTATAGGTTTTACATGTGCTTGTGTGATTTCACCTTTATTTATGTGTTTATTTTATTGTGTTAAAGTTAATACACATAAAAATGTAATTTATGGACCTAAGATAACTACTCATTCTAATATTAGTCAGAATTACTCAAAATAGAAGAGATTTTTAACTACCCATAACAGCCAAACCAAATTTGTTGATGAAAAAAGTCATTGTTCCTTGGTAAAATATTTTGTTATCTGAGAATTCCAGTAACTTTCACTGAGTTTGTTTTCTAAAATATATAACTTCAGCAGAATCTCTGCTGAATCTCTGCTGTCAAATTAATACAAGAGCTGCCATTGTGTGACAATGTGAAATTCGCTCATCCAAAGTAGAATGTGAAAGTTCCCAGTTCTCAGTCATTACAAACACAACTAGTATCCATGTAGAGTGTAACACAGGAATAATGAGTTCTTAGATTATTTGTTGACGTATTTGGAACATACTAGAAATGAATCAAATCTATGTATGCAATAATACTCAACTAAAATTTAATCAAATGTAGGCCATAAGAAAAAAATACTGAATTATTAGTAAGTGAATTGAACTTAATAGTCCACATATACACTGCTCTGAATGTATTTAGATGGGGATGTTATTAAGAAATAAAAGCTATCTTTTAAAACTTGAATTGACCCTACTTATTCAAGCATGTAAATGTAGAATACAAATTGTTCTATAACTAATATATAAAATGTGTTCAGTAGAGCTAAACAAAAATATATAACAAAATTTTTCACAAAGATGGTTATATGAACTTTCAGTCATTCAATACACTTTCTAATAAGTATTTTATTGAAATATACATGAATAAAATTAGATTACAGCATCTTCTTTATTCATCCATTTATTTTTAAAAAATCCATTACAACTCATACATGGAAACAATAAATCTGACTTCATCATCTATATGTTAATAATCCAAAATTGAAGGCCATGATTCCTTAACTTAATTTTTCAGGACAACTCTTTTCTAAGTTATCTAAAAGTTATTTTATGTTGAAAGCTATAATTCAGATAATTGCTCTTAGTTACTTCATATCACTAACATTAAAACTTCTGTACGCCAAAAAATGGACAACCTAAAAGAAATGGGAAAGTTTTAGAAACATCAGGTACCAAATGAAAAAAATATATATATAAATATAAAAAAATAAATTAAAAAATGTGGTACTCTGCTAAAAAAAAAAAAATCCATGACTTTTTCAAAGAACTACAACAGGTAATCCTAAAATTTATATAGAATTTAAAAAGGCCCAGAATGTCCAAATAAACCCTATAAAAAAAAGAACAAATGTGGAAGTATAACTTTTCCAGATTTCAGACTATACTACAGTAATCAAACAACATGGTATTGGCTCTGAAACAGATATATAAATAAATGAAGAAAAATAGAGATCTTGGAAATAAACTCAAACACTTTCAGTCAATTCATCTATGACAAATGTGGCAAGAATATAAAATGGAGAAAAGGCAGTCTCTTCAACAAGTGGTATTTGGAAATCTAGACAGCTATATGTAAATCAATTACATTAGAACATTTATACACATCATATATAAAAATAAACTCAAGTGGTTTTAAGACCTAAATATAAGACATGACACCATAAAACTAAAACATAGGCAAAACATTATTTTATATAAACTGCAGCAATATTGTCTAATATTAATGTCCCAAGGTAAAATAAAAAAGTAAAAATAAACAAATGGGATCTAATCAAACCTAAAAGCTTTTGTACAGAAAAGGAAACCATAAACAAAATGAAAAGACAACCTAGGGAATGGGCTCAAATACTTGCAATTGATGTGACTGAGAAGGAGTTAATATTTAAATTATAAAAACAGCTCATACAACTTGACATCAAAAAATGGGCAACCTAGGTAGATCTTTTCCCAAAAAAAAAGACATACAGATGGCCAATGCACACAATAAAATAAGCTTAACATTGCTAAATATTAGAGAAATACAAATAAAAACCACAATGAGGTTTCTTCTCACACCAATCAATGGTCTACAAATAATAAATACTGAAGATGTTGAGAAAAGTGAACACTTGTATACCATTGATGCAAATGTGATTTGGTGCAGCCACTATGCAAAGCAGTATGGAGGTTCCTTTAAAAATGAAAAATAGAGCTATCATATAATCCAGCAATTCCAATCCTGTTTATACATATTCAAAATATGAAAACTCAAATTCAAAAAAGCTTCATGCACCCCAATGTTCAGAGCAGCACTATTTATAATAGTTAAGACTTAGAAACAACCCAAGTGCCCATCAACAGATTAATAGTTTAAGAAACTATGGCATATATAGGTATAATACAATTAAAAATTTCATAAAAATATGAACTAAATAGCATTTGTAGAAACATGGATGGGCCAGGATAATACCATACTAAGTGAAGTAAGTCAGAAAGAGACATACAAATACTATATGATAATAATTATATGTTGAATCTCAAAAATTAATACAAAATACCCATATACAGAACAGAAACAGACTCCTAAATATAGAAATCAAACTTATGTTGCCAAAGGGGAGAGGAAGAGAGGGAGAGAAAAATTCACATATTGGATAAAAACTATATACAGAAAATAGATAAACAAGATTTTACTGTACAGCACAGGGAATTATTTTCAATATCTTGTAACAACCTACTGTAAAATATAATCTACCAAAAATTGAAATATTATACCATATACATGATGATAATGCAATATTGTAAATCAGCTGTACTACAATTTAAAAAAAATTAAAAATTCCTCTCTGTGACCTTTGTTGAAGACACTGCTTTAAAGGAATTAAAAATGTCTTTAACAGTGTAATGTGGCAGATAAATCCTGGTAAAATATGGTTAGTTTATATTCTATTATTTAAATTTAGATATTGCACTTAATTTGACATTTTTGTCATAATTCATTAAAAATAAGAACCCTGACAAAAATATGCATTGCTTCCCAAATTTGTGAATTAGAATAATCTTTTACAAAAACCTGGGATAATTATTTCTTTACCTGAAAAGGATTA
This sequence comes from Sus scrofa, assembly GCF_054392235.1. Taxonomy (NCBI): domain Eukaryota; kingdom Metazoa; phylum Chordata; class Mammalia; order Artiodactyla; family Suidae; genus Sus; species Sus scrofa. The sequence goes on from NC_139393.1 coordinate 42,968,026, forward strand.
TAGTACTGTGTATTTGCATACCACTTTGGAATGAAAGTGACTTTTAAAATACAGAATATGATTTGTCAAGTCAAATATGGGTTATAGAGGCAGGAGGTGTGGATTAGAAATGGGTTTTGGGACCATTTTTAATGCTTGCACTATCCTGTACAAAACTTATGGGATCTGGTCTTATACACATTACTATCCTCCATATAAAAAATCTTACATGGTGAGAAAATACAATGACAAGATGAAAAACTAATAAATTAAATTATATTGAGAAGAAAACTAGAATTTTGGCCATTGAGAATTGCTCAGGAAAGAAAAAAAATCTGTCAATCAACCATAGAATGGAAAGAAAAAAAAAAAATCTGTCAATCAACCATAGAATTTCTCCCCTGGAAAGGTTAATTAAGCATGGTTTAACTTTTTAAGAGTTGTCTTTTGAAGAAAGGGGAAGAAGGAGGTCCATTAGAAAGATTGGGCAGTATAGGAGAATTCAAAAGAAAGAAAATAGTTTGATGTTCAGGAAATGCCATAGTTAAGATAAATTAATTTTAGGATTCATCCTGGTGGGACCTGTTCATCTACAGATCCTCTAGGCTTGGTAGAAAGTCTTGGTAGTCATAGTTTGGGAGTCAGGGGCAACAGATCCTATTTTCAGCACAATTATCTTAGTAGCAAAAATTACACACAATATATATGGCAGCAATAGCAGCTTATAATTTATTATGGGTTAATATATAATAAAATAGTAATTTTGTTGTTACTTTGAGATGTGTGTTTCATACCACATTAACAGAAACAGTATAACTAACCACACACAATATCCTACCTAAGTTTAGGCTTAATAGCCAGAGCTTATAATTAAAAGGATTATCAAGCTAGGACTGATCAAATGTCCTCTTCCCCTGGGAAAGGTGAAATACAACATTATGAAAATTTATTTCAGTGACATTGTGATTATTTTTCCTTGACCTTTTTCTACCACTATCTTCTTTGACATGTGGCCCTTCAGGCAGAAATATCTGCATTTCTACAGTTTTGAAACATTTTAACATTCACAGTGTTTTGATTAATGAGCTCTCATTGTTATTCATTCTAGTTAGATCTTGATGAACAAAAATGTCCTTTACTTAACTTCAAGGTTACTACTGAGGCTCTCAAAAAAGACCCTGTGCACATTCTCAGACACTTTTATAAAGCAGAACTTCAGAACTTTGAACTTTTAATCAGCAACAATTTTATTTTTGTTCAACAAGAATATTTGCTGTTTGGCAACATTATAATAAATTTTACTATGTTTTACCTATTCAATCTATATAATAAAATTGGGCTTCTAAATTTGAAAACTATGATCATAATTATTATGCTACCTCACAGTATCCCAATTCATACATCTCACAAATATTTATTCCCCTCATTGTTCCTCTAATGAAGTTGTATTTTTAATAATTATATCTAAGAAGAATTATTTAATGTAATTCCTTACTGTCACATGATATTTTGAGTGTAATAATTTATGTAACTATTTTATGTGACATAAATAAACATTATTTGATGTTCTTGTTTGGTGAAACCAAGGTTAGTTTAACATCCCTGTGTTGCACCTAGAGATTAAGTGCAGAAAATCAAAGACAAATATCATATGATATTGCTTATATGTGGAATCTAAAAAAATGATATGAATGAACTTATTTACAAAGCATATATAGATCCACAAACATAGAAAACAAACCTATGGTTAGTGAAAGGGATAGTGGGTGGAAGGGAAGGAGAGATAAATTAGGAGTTTGGGATTAATATAGTCACACTACTACATATATAAAATAGGCAAAAAAAAAGACCTACTGCAAAGCTTAGGAATTATACTCAATATCTTTTAATGACCCATAATGAAAAACAATCTGAAAAAGAACACTCATATATACATAAATATGGATAGATAGATAGAAATAGATAGATAGATAATAGATAAATATCAATATATAAACTGAATCTCATTATCGTATGCTTGAAACTAGCACATTCTAAATTAAGCATACTTCAATAAAAAATGGAATATAAAATAATCATATTTTATTTCACAGAAACTATTATATTAGAAAACATATTCACATAAGCAAATTTGAAGATAATTGATAACTAAATACCAATATTTTCTCTATTTATATTGTCTTTAGATCAAAGTCACAATATCATAACATTTCTGTGGAAAATTCATTAGCCACATCAATATGAAAATAATGCAGTTCATTTGGCTGCTTAATAGTTGATAATATTAAGTTGATCAAATTGATTGCAAACATATATATATAGAGAGACAAATAAAAAAAGAAAGTAAAGAAAGGAAGAAAGAAAAAAGAAAGAAAGGAAGGAAGGAAGGAAGAAAAAGAAAGAAAGAAAAGAAAGAAAGAAAGAAAAAAAGAAAGAAAGAAAGAAAGAAAGAAAGAAAGAAAGAAAGATGATATAATCAGACAAACGAATTCATATGCCCCTGTTCTTAGCAACCTCAGATTAAATTCTTGGCAATTATTAAATAAATCCTATTACTTCATTTCTTTCATGGCTGAGTTTTTTTCCACTGGATTTATATACAACATCCTCTTTATCCATTCATCTGTTGATAGGCATTTATGTTGTTTCTTGGTCTTGGCTATTGTAAATGGCACTGTTATAAATATTGTGTTGCAGATACCTTTTCTTTTTTATTTTTTAAAGTTCTCTTGAAATGTATTTCAGTTATAATTTTTTTATAACTTCTGCTCCTCAACAAAGTGACTCAGTTATACATACATGCACATCTATTCTTTTTCAGATAGTTTTCCTGGTATGTGGAGCTGGATTTTTGTCCTCTAGTGGCCAGGGCCATGTCCAAGGGGGCATTTTGAGGCAGTTATATACTCAGGAAGTCTTTAGGCAACCTGGCTGTTATGCGTTAGTCTGTGGCCCCTCTCAGTTTGTTGTCTGGCCCGTGGTGTACCGACACTTGAGCCTATAGTCTGCTGTGTTGGTCATGTCTTTGTGACAAAGTTTCAGCCTTCAAAAGAGATCACACACTGATACTAGTGCCTATGTCCCCAGGGTGGGCAACAGCTGCCTCCCACCTTTCCTGGAAACCCTCAAAGATCAGCAGGTAGCTGTAGTCTATGCTCCTATCAAATTGCTACTTTTGTCATTGGTCCCAATATGCATGAGGTTTTGTTAACTCCTTTAAGAGTAAAATCTGTATTTCCCCTGATCCTGTGGAGCTCCTGCAATCAAGCCTCACTGATTTTCAAAGCCAAATGTTCTGGTTATTCCTCTTCCTGTTGCCAGATCCCAGGGCTGTGGGGGGTGGGGGGTGGGGGGTGCTGAGCTGGGGCTCAGGACTTTCCTATGGGAGAACTTCTGTAATACAATTATTCTCCGATTTGTGGGTTACCCACTTGGAAGATATGGGATTTGGTTATATTGCAGTCTGCCTCTCCTACCAGTCTTATTGTGGTTTTGTCTTCATGTCTTTAGTTGTAGAGGATTTTTGCTGGCAGGTTTCAGTCTTTTTCAAAGATGGATTTTATGAAGATTGTTGTGATTTTGGTATGTTTGGGAGAGCTTAGGGTCATTTTGCTTAGCTGTCGATTTCTTTAATGTTCTTCACTTATTAATTATCATTTTTAGTATGATGACAAAGATAATTTCAAAATTCTTAACATGTTGTTCCTGTACAAATACTGTAGAAAAAGTCCAAGTCTTCTTTTTACTACATTTTAAATGTAAAGTATTAATTTTCTGTAAGCATCACTGGTACAAAGAGAACACTGGGAAACATATTGGAAATTATCATAATTATATCAAAAGTTCCCTAGTGGTCAAAACCATTTGTACTCAAATTGCATTATGAATATGCAAATCCGGCATTTTTAATTTTGGTCATTTGTCACTGGTATCAGAAATTGCAATTCACTGCTGCTGTGTAAACTTCTTAAAGAGTTTCAGATGACTTATGATTTAATTCAAAAGAACTTTTGGTTTGTCAGCATTCTATCAAACTACGTAAGACACATTAATAGACAATATTCTATTTTGTTTAAACACTAAAACATTCGCCTTTTCCTTTTGCATTATATATTGTAGTAATGGAAATGCATGAATAAAAAATAGTTCTTCTGAAACTGATATTAAGGTAAAATATAAGTTCAGAATCAAATTTATATTGTTTGCTCACCTAGCTAGTGCTAATTCTTCTGTAATGGAAGTATCATTACTTATTAGCTGTGAGTTCAGAGCATTAATTCATTAATATTAACTATAGGTTCAGACATTCAACTTGCAGCTGGATTTATGTAGCATGAAACACTTGTATAGGACATAAAATTAAAACAGGTCATAAGTGCAAAGTAGTGTTGCTAGATATTTATCTCATACTATGACAAATAAGTGCCACCCATTAGAATATTATTTTGCAGTGTACCTTAGATGCATGAGAAAAGAGAAAGCCATTATACATTGCATACCATATATCATGACTTTAGGACATTTTATTCAAATGCATCTATATGAAAGAAAGGAAATATTTTTTTAAAAACTGGCTATAAAAATGGCTTTGATTCAGAAAATTTACTTGTTTCATACCTTTGTCTGGGGGAGGGGGAGGGAGTGGGGTGGATTGTAGCTTGGGGTTAATAGATGCTTACTCTTGCTTCTGGAATGGATTAGAAATTTGAACCTGCTGTGTAGCACTGAGAACTCTGTCTATTCATTTCTGATGGAGATTGATAATGGGAGAAAAAATACATGTATGTGTAACTGGGTCACCATGCTGTACAGTATAAAAAAATATTGGGGAAATAACAATAAAAAAACTTTTTAATGAAAAGACACATGAGACTTACCTATACTCAATAAAATATACCTAATAATTTTGTCATATGCAATAATCACTCTCTTTCATCTTTCTCTCTCATGAGCTTGGAGGAAGAGCACTTATCTGAACTGTGCCAAAACTTTTGACCTACAGAAATAGTGAGATAATAAATGGGTGTGGTTTTAAGCTACTAATTTTACAATATATGAAACTAATATACTGGCTAAGTCATTTTCTATTTACTTCAATCTCTCACCAATATAAATTTGTTTAAATCTGGTGTAGATTTCCTGTGTCTTAAGATTTGACTTCTGTAGGAAATCAATAAAATAAAAATAAAAACATCATAAACATATTTATTTTACTTTTATATAGTGGAAAAATTTCAGGAGTAATATTCAATGCTGCTTTGGTGGCTTCACAGAGTCATTAGAGAGTCCTTCCATCTCTCTTCCACCTTTATCTTCTTGTTTACAAGGTAACTGCTGAAGCTTTATATTCAAGCTCCAGACATATTCATTGTTCAGCAAGCAAAAATATTAGTAAAAAAGTTTCATAAGGGGGCAGTCCTTTTTTAAATAGTTCTTATTGAAGAACAAACCCACAAGTTCTATTTATATTACTTTGACTATGATTTAAAAAACTAGCCATCTCTATTGGCAATAGATGCTGGAAAATGTAGCATTTAGTCAGGCAAATTGTTCTTCCAACAAAACTGGATTTTGTTTTGTTGTAAGGGAGAATGGAAGAATGAGAATGAGATTCCAAAATATATTTATTATTGCCTGGTAAAAGTTTGAGTTTTATGTTACAAAGTAGAAATACTATTGTGTAATGGAAACATAAGGATGATTCTAACTATTCTTTCTTTTTGAAAATTTAGGTTCTAGTCATATGAATAAGTAATTTACTAAATATTTCTGCAAATTAATTACTTTTCAATGGTATATAATGAATTAGAAGAGCATAATAATTCCTTCCTTGCAAATAGACAAGCATTTTTCTTCATTTAGCTTCATAAATTTTGAACTCATTCATTCTAACTCATTGGGAAACATATTTTGTTATAAATTAAAAACATTCATTATGATTCAATGGTATCATACCAGTTCTGATAATTTTCCCATCTATTTTCAGTATCCTATGTCTCATTTTCAATAAGAAGTTATGCTGGAAACTAAAGTATATCTCTCATAATACTCTTCAACATTAATTACTGATTAGCATCAGAAAAATTAAAATAACCATTTATAAAAATATTGATAGATTGACTAAATCCTTGACTACCAGCGAAAAAAATCTGCTTAACAATTATTCTTTTTCTACTGTAGAAAATGTGCTGTCACCATTAGGATTATTTAAAATTTAAAATTACATAGAAATTTTATACTTTTCAAAAATAATTTGGTGAAAGTATACCATGTTGAAGGCATAAATATACAACATGAAAAAGAATGGAAAGAAAAGACTGGTGCCATAGAGTGGCTGTAGAAGATCAGTCTGTACAAAGTCTTGTGACTCTCTCATGACCCTTGAGGAAAAATGAATGAGAACAACATCAAAAAATGGCATCTTGAAAACAAGATTGCTGAAGCACTGATGTTGCTGATGGAAAACCATCAGCTCTGACATTCTCAGGGCTGGAGCCTTGGGGGATTTATGGGAGAGGCTATAGATGGCTTGAAACAAACAACAAATTACAGCCTGGGAGGGCTAAAATATTTATGATTACTTTTTGTGCTTAGAAATGACTGTCCTAGCATATCTTGCTTCCAATAAGTTTGAAGTAAAGTTCCAATGAGTTTGATGTATCCCCTGTATGTACAAAGAAGTAGAAAATAGTAAATAAAAGCCATGAGTTGGCTCAGAGGGTTGTTATTGCCTCTTGAAGGTGGTAGCCCCCCAGTCTCCACTCTATTTCCGTGTCTCTTCTTATTTCTGTGGCACTGCTGACTTCAGGACCTGGGTTGATGAGTAGGCCTCATCAGTAGCAATTTTTTTTCTTGGAGAATGATATATTCCATGGTTATAGAAATAAATATTTGGAAAAAATTTATTGGAATTTTCCTGAGGGTGACAAGTAACTGCAATTCTGCCTCACCTCTTTCAAAGTTAGAACCAATTGAGAAATAATAAATAAGACTGGATAAATTAAAATTAAATACACTTCATTACTAATAATCATAATTAATAACACATCTTAGGTTTAATGCAAAATGTGCCTCTTTATCCTCCCACCACTAAATTGAAATTACAAGTATAAATGCAGGTAGAGAGGAATAACTAAAGATATTATCCAAGTGGCAGTTCACTTACCTCCTGAAAGAAATGAATAGGCTTCTACAAAGATCAAGAATTCAGAAATTCATAAGCTACTCACTCATACATGTTTCCTTCTGTTTGGTTATGTGCCTCATGTCAAATTTTATATGGAAAAGCTAGAGAGATTTGGTATTGGATGGAAACTAGATCTGTTCTTCTCATACTTTTCTTATAGAAAATTAAAATCCAAGTCCCTTCTATACATAGAGTGAAGTGTATATGTTTATCCCTAGGAATGTTGTGGTATTAATAGTGCTGATTTTAGTAAATTCTTTAAATGTTTGAGCACAAAATTTTCTTAAAAAATTACATATTGGTCCTTAGTAATAATAACTTCTTCTAAAGGAAAGTTTATTTATGTAAACACCTTCCCAATCATTATGCATTCATTAGGTCACTCATTTTTATCAGATTCCAAATTTTATGTTACTAAACACTACAGCATCTTCTCCATCCCATGAAGTCCTAACATCACCAATAAAGCTTTGAAATGTTGTGATGGAGATGATTTCAAATTTGAAGTGGAAGAAACAAATACATACACTAATATTATTCCTAATTTTCATGAGTTCCCAACTTTTTAAAATATCATGATAGGCCTCAGATGCAGCTCAGATCCAAAAAATTACCATATGTTACTATATCTATTTCTTCATTTTTCAGTTAATTACAAAATTAATGTAGACCTTGTATATTACAACAAAGTTTATTTTTAAGCATTCTTGAGCACTGAAAGACTTCTGGAGAGACTCAGAGCTAGAAGAATGACACTATTTTACCTTGAAGAATCCATAAAAATGCCTAGTATTTCCAGTCTAAAGCCAGGGATTTTATAAGAAAAAAAAATATGGAGAAGAAAGTCTTTGCTAATTAAATGCAGAAAATATGATTAGAGACCTTCTTTCCTAACACTATTCACTACAATATCATTACAATGATATTAAAAGTTCAGTTAAGAGTGCAATAAAAAACATAGTATTTCTTTCCCAAGATTTGTCCCTGTAACTGTGGCAAAAGTCTGGAAGAGTGAAATAAGACACCCAGTTACATTTTCTTATCACTCTCACTCTACTAGTCTTCAAAATTTATCCTTAACTAATGTATATTTTGAATTTAAAAAAACACCATAACTGGTTATCTATTAAATGACTTCTAAGTTTTCCTAAGTAAGTCATCTACAAACATGGTTAGAATTCTCCTTAACCCCCTTGATCTCTGAATTTAGTTCCCATGCAAAAAAAAAAATAATAGTAATAATTCTTAAATTATTACCCTATAGAGCAATGTCCTGGATTCATAGTTAGAACTGAAAATCATTGTGTTGCATTAGAGAAAAATCAGAGTTCAATTTAATGTTTAATTTTTATTAATTTGTAACTATGATAGAGGTAAACTTTAGGAGTGTGATAAAAAAATTAGGTGACTCAGGACAGAAATAAAATGTAATGTTAATTTTTTACATTATGCACAATTTTCAAGGGAGGAATTCTTGGCTATATAATTATTATCTTGATAATATAGACCCACTAGATTAATATTTTCTATACTTACTGATTTTGTTTCTAAAGCCACATAATTAAAATATGGTTTTTAAAGGCTGAAGATTAGGATGTCTCTTTAATACTCTAACAGGACTATAAAATGTAAACAGATGGTAAACTCAAATACTACTTAAAAGAAAACTGATCTTATGAGAAATAAGTACATAAGAAAATATTTGTGTTAAATATACTTAGAAATTTAATCACATGTTTTTTTCCTAGATATCAGTTTATGATGACATCGTTAATAGTAAATATGTTCTCATTTTAAATGAATCTTGAGTAAAGAGTTAAGGTTTATTTATACAGAGATAAATAGGTAATTATAAAATTAAATGGCCATAATGCTGTTTAAGATGATCATTTAATAAACTTAATAATCCCTGAAGATTGGAGCTACCTCTCTAACTCTTTCATTTTGTTTTCCAAAGGTAATATCAAGGTACTTCTCAATGTCATTTGTGGGGCAGAAGATGATCAAGTTTTATGAATATGCATTCTACAGCTTCATTTCCATTAGGTCTGGAATTGGTTTACTGATAAGAGCTAACAAAAAGGATATAGGAGTAAAACTTATAAGCCTTTTCTAAATATTCATGATTCCTATGAAGAGCAGCAGATCAACCTTGCGCTGATTGACACATAATACCATTGTGATAAAAAGGCTACAATAATGTTGTCTTAATAACAAAGCAGTCAAAAAGGAGAGATTTACCAGGGACAAGGAAATAAAAACAAGAGTAATTAAATGAAAAGAGGTAGGATAAAGAACAATTTAGGGTGTTAAAAAAGAAATTTGATAGATAATATATAAAGCTTGTTCTAGGGATATGAATTAGATTTTTGTAAACATCTGCTTCTGACCGCAATATCCCAATAACTATTAAATGAGAGCCTTGGTATTAAATAAACTGAATACTTGAGGAAACAAAATGATTCTACAAAACTTCCCCTTAACTAAGATATACCTGGTAGGGTCGGGATGTAATAGAGTGACTATATAGAGAACTACCATTGTATATGACTTTGATATTTGTATCCTGAGTGGCTTTACCTATCATATCTTAATATCTTATTGCTTTCAAACAAAGCACACATTGTCAAAAGTCTACTGAGGGATAGTAGCAGTCTACACATAGATTTTTGAATTGTTAGGGAGTAACAGTTATCAACAAATCATATAGAAAAATTATTATCATTGTTCAAAATATATACTTAATACCAACTAGAGATCTCCAGCATTCAACTCAGGGTTTTGATCTAAAAATACACCATATGAACATGTTTCTTAAAAAGTCATTCAGCATTATAATGCAAAATATGAAATATCCATATTCAATTATGATAGGTACTTCTATCAGACTTTAGTCACCCATTTTACATACTGAGGTATTTCACAACACAAATCCATCAGTAAGTACAGTAACCCTCAACCCTTTAGTGTCCTTGAAGATTATAGCAGATTTATTTTATAGATTTGAAAACTGAGGCTGATATAATTTGAGTAATTGTTCAATATCACAGTCTATTTTAAGATAAGAACTAGAAAACAGACAACATTGTCAGTTCACTATTATCTTAAACATTTCTATGTGAATAAGCACCATGGCTTGTTAAAATGTAAGCTGTTAAAAACCGGGAGAATGTATGTGTTTATTTGCTGTACTCCATTTACCTATAGACAATACCTGAAATATAGAGATGCTCAGTAAATATTGGTTTCAAAAATTGTGTGGCAGTAGAGATTCAAAATGAAAATATTCTTTGTCAAAATTGAGATTTGTTGGCTAAAAAAGAACCGTGACAATAATTTTCTTTTGCTTTTATATGGAGGAAATTGCTACATAGCTGTTCTGAAAGCTTAAAATATATAGTATTATTGAACTAAATTATGTCCTTGCAGATATTCTTAAGAATAAACAGTTGAGTATTAATATATCTGTTAAAACATTACTTATTTCTTAACAAAAAATGAAGACTCTTGTTACACAAATGTGAGCAGGGACTACAAATGTTCTCAACATGAACAAGGTTACATATGTAACTATCAAATTAAATTAAATATTGCAATTATGGACCTTCAGCATGCATTTAATATGCACTAAAAGCACTTTTATCATTAATATGATATTAGCAGGTCTTAAATTCAGTCATTGGCTTTCATAGAATGTGTAAATATGAAATTATAAAGCAATCCTGGAAATAAAGCTTATATCTCACCAAACCAATTACTTAAGTCCAATCTAAGGGTTTTGCCTAATTTACTTAGCTAACATACCATTTATTTTCTCACTTAAACACAACAATCTACCAGTGTTACTTTTTTTAAAGGAGTTATAAAAGAAAAAAAAAATAACTAGTTGCTTGACAAGACAGAGACAAAGTAAAATCATCAATTGGCAAATATATAACTTTTCTAATGTAGGTAGTACAATAAATAAGTTATTTTGAGCTAACCTCCAACATTACTCATTTCTGTAGACAAATATAATTGTTATATATTTGCACACTAATTAAATGTTATATATTTGCACACTAAATGTATCATCAAAACTTTTCAAATTTTAAAATTTTTATATATAAAATAAACCTCATGGAGGAAATGCAAGTACCATTAAGAATATTCCATCAGGTACACAAAAACAAAGCACAGTATGTGTAACACAATAAATTCATAAATTTATTTCAAAGTTTTAAAATATTTTTAAATTATACAATATATTCCTTAAACTAGCAAAATATATGCAAGTCATGTTTATCTTGGAGATGAATAATAAGGAATTCAAATAATCAGCCTCTTTTACATGATTTTTCTATGATTTCCTTGGAAGTCAAAAAGTCTGCTCTTTTTTGTTTTTCTTCTGGCAATAAAATAAGAAATGTATGTTCTGGGAACATAAATCTACTGTAATTTTTTATCTAATTTCACTTTTTCTACCACCACTGAGTTCAGTGTGTCACAGTATTTGAAACAAAGGTAATTAATGCTATATTGGGACTGCCAAATACATTTCACACAGCAGTAATTACAATAATAATGTAAATAATATAAAATCATCCATGAGAATAAACACAATTCTGTGAATCAATATCCCAAAGAAATCAGCCCCAGTCTAAAGAAAATCAGGCAAATGTTTTTAAAGAAACAATTATTCTATTTCATTCTTTGTATTGTTTGTTTTTATGAACATCTGTTATGTGGGAATACTTTTGTTTTATGGTTTTTTAAACAGGCAGATGTTTGTGTGTTCTCATCCTAGTAATTGGAGAAGCAATTAGAGGTAATGGGAATGGTAACAAGGAGGAAGTTTGCCAAAATGTCTTGTTTAAGCTGAATTCTAAGAAACTACCTGTGAAACAGATTTTACCCTATTTATCCAAGCAGAAAACTTAAAAACACCCCATTTTGACTCTTTACCATATTACCACTCTGCCTGTGAAGTAGGTTAAAGACATTGCCATTTTTTTTTTTGGGTGAGGGGGTAGAAGTTAGGCATAAAGCTAATTTACAGAAACATGTTAAATTTATTTTCAGTCTTTCCTTTGTATTTCTATTTTCTTTTCCTTCATTTATATCCATTAATATATCCTTCATTTTATTCTGAAACAAGAGCCTTCATGAGCCTCTGATTCAGTGTATAACTCTGTGCCATATTTTAGTCCCATATCTAGCTGTCTATCCAAGATTCTTCTCATTACTTCTCAATGGAAATTTTAAGCACATAAAAGTATCTATCAAAGGGTCTGTCTTGCAGAATATTATGAAATGCTGATATGTTAAATCTTAAACACTTCAGCATAAATACCAATATTGAGTAAATTTATAAAACTTAGTAAAATATATTATAATATTGACCAGTGAGTAGTTAACAACATTATGAGAGTAGTACATATAAAACACTTGATATTGATAATTACATGCATTCAGTCTGAGTAATATTTTCTTGAATAACACACACAGGCACACACACACACACAAACACCAAGCATGCAGAAAATAGAGTAATATGATTAATTACATTAAAATGTAACTCCTTCTTTATGGTATTTAAAATCATACACAAAATCCAAATTAAGTGGTAGAGTAGATATTTCCAATTTACATGACAAAAAGTAGAAAAATATAATAGATAATGAATATAAATATTAGTAAGTTGACATCAAGAATACATGTCAGTTCCCAGAAATTTAAAATAAAATATGTATAATCTGGAGGGTAAACAGAAGTAAGAAAGAGGACATTCTCAAAATACGTAAGTAGAAGCATCGTCAATAAATAAAAAATTGTCAATCTCACTATTGATCAGAAAAACCAACACAGTATTATCTTTACTTACACAAATAAATGTGAAATCAATTAAAATCTGAATATAGAGACAATAAGATTGTGGCAGTTTTAGTTAGAGGGGAAAAGCATACCACAACAATTTACTCATGCCAGAATTTTTTAACACTGGCATATAGTGCATAGGAAAATATATACATGAATATACATCATACCATTTGTTTTACAAGTAAAATATGGAAACAGGAAAAATGTTTAGTAATTGATAAATGAATACGATGTTGTAATGTGTGCAACATATGGGAGTTAAAAGAAAGTACTTTTATAACTAACCACAGATTTTTGATGTTGTTACAAAATGATGGGATATTTTCACTTACATCACCTAACTGATTTGCTTTGCATTAGGGCTGAGAGAGTGGAAGCTTTGCACATAAGATTTTTACACACACTATTTATCTTTTTGAATGTTCAAATCTATTCATTCTTGAAATAAACCAGTAGAAGCCCAAATATAGTGTCTGTGTTAGCTTTTTTAGTTTCAATAATGGTTATTAAAGAAGGACATATTAAGTTCAGAGATGGGTGTGAAGTATGTCCTTAAGATGCACTTATTCTCAGTTATTGAGCTGGTTAAAAATCCTAGTTTTTTTTAAAAAGAATGTTATTATTTAAATATAATGGCTGTTTTGCTTTATAACTGAAATATATTTGGTTATATTTTAACTGAAAATATCATATTCGAGAAACACTAGCTGAATACTTCATGCAAATTCTGAGTTTATAAATTTATATCAATTATGTACATAGAGAAAACTACATTGAGAAGCATTTATTAGAGAAGTGTGAATCAAAACTACACTGAAGTATCTCTTCACACCAGTCAGAATTGATATGATTAGTAAGTCTACAAATAACAAAGGCTGGAGAGAATGTGGATAATAGGAACTCTCCTATACTCTCGGGGGAATGTAAATTGGTACGACCACTATGGAAAACAGTATGGAGTTACTTCAGAAAACTAAATATAGAATTAGTATATGTCCAGTAGTCCCATTCCTGGGCATATATCCAGACAAAACTTTCATTGAAAAACATACAGGAGTTCCCATTGTGGCACAGCAGAAACAAACCCTTCTAAGAACCATGTGGTTGCAGGTTTGATCCCTAGCCTCGCAGGTGGGTTAAGGTCTGGCATAGCAATGAGCTGTGGTGTATTTTGCAGACTTAGCTTAGATCCTACATTGCTGTGGCTGTGGTAGGCCAGCAGCTGTAGCTCTGATTCGACCACAAGCCTGGAAACTTCCATATGCTGTGAGTGTGGTCCTAAAAAAAGGAAGAAGAAGAAGAGAAATATGCATGCACCTCTGCTATTCACAGTAACTGAGACATGGAAACAATGAGATCCTGCTGTATACCACAGGGAACTATATCATTTTGTGATGTAACATGATGGAAGACAATGTGAAAAAAACAATGTACATATGTATTATGACTTTTCTTCACTGTACAGTAGAAATTGACAGAACATTGTTAATCAACTATAATAAAAATTTAAAAATAGAGGCATTTATTATAATAAACATAGCTCTCTTAAATTACAATTTTCTCCCCTTGCTTAATTTGTATTCTTTATTACTGTCTCTGCCCATCTTAGTTTATTTTGTGTGTGTGTGTTCTCCTCACATAGTAGGTTTATATTTGTCTTCCCTGTATCCCCCCTAAATAGAATATAAACTCCATGTAATCAGGGACTTCATTTTATTCACTGCTGTTGCCATTACCCATTCTTAAGGCTCAATAAAAAACTGCATATGCAGAATACCTTGAATGTGTCAGGTATAATCCTCAGCACTGTATATCCAGTGCTGAATAAAATAGATATAGTCCTTGATTTCATGAAATTTACCTTTTATTGAGGGTGAAAATAAATTATCGAACTTGAATATTTCTATAATTAATAAATGCTAAAAAAAGACGTAAACGAGGTGATGTGACAGAGAATACTTTAGATTAAGAGGTGATATTATGATATTTGTGAATGATATGTAAAAACCCAATAAATAAATGCAGCAAACATGGCATTTTAAGGTTAGTCAATGACACATATAGAAATAATAAAATATTTAGATTTTCTGACACAATTTTCCTCAACACTACTGAAATTAAACAATTCTTAGAAGTTATTTATTTTTTCCTCATAGGATAGTTTCATATTATTTTTCAGCAACATATGATTAATGCTAAAACATAATCTGAGGAAGAGAAACACCTTTAATGTTTTAAATTGAATCCTGAAGGAGTAAAGCACCTTATAAGGGGAAGGACAATTTTCCATAGAACTAGATAATTTGAGTAAGTTCCCAATGTGCTGGCACAGACACTTTTTCATAGATCAAAACAATCCCAGGTTCTATCTTTCTGCTTATTTGAACAATGTTTATAACAAATGCAACTTCAAATCTATGTATATGAACACATACATACACCTATATTTTAAATTTTTTTCAAATTAACAGTGAATTTTTTATCACCTGTATTTTTTCCATTTTTGCTGCATATTTAGCCTTATAATTTTTATTAATGCAAATGAGGCATTTAAGTTGACTCCAAAATGCCACAAAATGTTTTAAATAACTGAAAATATGAATAATAATTAACTCATATTTTTAAGAACAGGAGTGGAGTGGTCGAAATATCTCTAGATCGCTTAATTCCAAGATATTATATACTATTATTACAATTAACACAGAAATCAGAGATATTACACATTTCAATGGAAATCTATCTCTGATTCAAAGAAATGTATACATTAAATTATGCTTGTTATGGTCAAAGTTTATGTATATGAAGTTGAATTTTCCCAATTTCTCAGAAGTGACATTTAAGTTATGATCTCAGCATGTTTAGCATGCTTAATGAACTCCTTGGGAGACCAGAATATCTTTAATGAAATTAACTTCCCATTCTTATGTAAATGAAGAGTTTCAGAGTCCCTGATGAAAGCCAGCTTTTTGACTCTAGTAAAAAAATGTATGCCGTTAAATGACAAATAGAGCCTCAAGCTGAAATTTAAACTTTAGTAATTTGTGCTGTGACATGAGCAAAGTGCTTTGGAGGAACTGTGAAACAGAGTTGTTTAAATGTAGTTGACAAATTTGGGATTATCATTTTGGGCTAAACTGTCAGCAGCAGCAGCCTTATTGCTTTTACAATTTTCTCTAGAAGGAATATTTGACATACTTTTCGCTGAAAATACTTGCTTTATATTATCATTATCTTGCATAATTGAAGTCATTTTATCTCAGATAAAACAAACAATAAAAAAGAATTTTTTCAATTCTCAAAATTAATAAAAATTAATATTCCTATTAATTCAGCAAGAATTTACTGAACGTATAAAATATTTTATTTTCTATAAAAACCTTTAAATGATACTTAAACATATCAAAGGTAAATATATAAGGAATGTCAATTAGAAAAATATAATAAACCATATTAAATATATTATTTTTGCATATTTTCATGCATATTTTATCTAGATGAGTTTTATATTTTTATTTTTTTATATTTATATTTTATGTTAAATCAAAAAACCTGAGATTCACATTTTCCTTTTACCATGAAGGAATAATGCTTAAAATAAAACCTATTAGAGAGAGCACACCTATTTATAAAAAGTGTTCCCTGGTGGCTCAGTAAGATAAGGATCCAGCATTGTCATAGCTGTGGTTTGGGTTACTGCTGTGGCATAGGTCCAATTCCTGGCCATGAAATTTAACCTTCACCTCCCTCTGCCCTTCCTACAGGTGGTTATGGTTGGGGGAGATTGAAATTTCTAACTCACTAGTCACATGGTTGGGTCTTTTGACAACAAGACCTCATCTTTATGTTACCTAGATGATTTTAAAAAGTCATCTTATTAAAACAAAAAAGAGACCTTTATTGCTATCATCTCTTAGGAAATTGCATTGATTTTGAGATATTTGTCAGAAAAAGGAATGAATATATATATATATATAGACTATTTCTTAGTATAAATTACAACTTTACATATAGATTCTTAACAACTTCTGGTTAATGGTGAATAAATTATTTATGTCATGCATAACCAGAATTGGTCAACCACAGAAGCATATGCACACAGACCAAAAAACAGAGCAGTAGAGAAATGACTATTAGTACTCTTCATTTTTTCCCTATTCTGGGGAAAGGAATTCTTGTCCTCTAGGAATCTACATGTTTAGGAGAAGATGTAGATATTTATGAAAGATGTAAGCATTATTTCTCCTTGATCTGATTCCATCCCGTCAACTACTCTGTTTAATTGTATTCTTAGTCATATGTTTTGTGATTTTTGCTATTTTGAATTCATCTAGTAAAAGAAATTCATGATTTCTGTCTCATTAATTTGAGATGAAATTTGAGGAGGAAATTCTGAAGGCTTCAACATTGGAAGTGACAAATTATTCACCATATGATCCCACCCTGTAGGAATCCAACATTGAAGCCATTTGTACATCCCAAATCTTAGATTTGTTATGTTTATTGTTATCTTATCATTTCCCTTTGGAATTTATAATCTCTTCAAAGGCATTTTGTATTTTAAAATAAGAAGATTAAATGTGGAACACTGGGGAAAAACTGTATTAGTAGAATCTATGCAGGAAAAAGAAAGATAAATGCATGTTCCTTTGGTTATTGACTTACCTTCAAATAATGAGCTGTTCTTAAAGACTCCAAAGTAGGTTAAGGAAGTTTTTAGTTGTATACTATTGTAATTTCCTTCACTTTTGCATATCTGAGCCTTTAACATGTCTTTCCTGTGGAAAGTGTCTCCCAGGATGAATAAATAGTTTATGATAGATTATTCATCCTTATAAAATTATTTCAAATGATATATAGGTAAGAAATAAAATAATTTCTAAATCACAACTTGGTATTCCCAGTAAAATAACAAGTTTAATTATTGGTTACCAAGACTTGGCAATATCACATACAAAAGAGGAAAACTCCTCCTATGATGTATTTTTATTAAAAGAAAAGAAACTGTACTGATTAAGGGCCAAGTTTCAACTAGTTCGTTTAAAGAAAATAAAGGCCAAAAAAAAAAAAAAAAAACCCACATGTCAAACAAGACACACAAATTCTTCAATAAAATCAGGATCCTTACCAGAGACACCAAATATCAAACTATTTACGGAAAGAAGAGTGGCCAATATACCAGAGGAGGACACTGAGCTCACCCCCTTCATGGGCACATGAAAATTGCAACTGTTTACAGAGAAACTATCCATGAAAATGATCAGAAGACCAACAGAAATGATCTTCTACAGCTAAAGATACAAAGAAAGGAAAGTTTAAGGTGTGGCATAGTAAAAACCTATATCACCATTTAGGTGACCCACAAATGGGAAGATAATTATAATTGTAGAGGTCTTCCACATTAGGCTCCCCAGCCTGAGGTAACTTCCCTGGGAATATGAGTCCTCAGAATATTTGGCTTTGAAGGCAAATGAGACTTATGGGAGAGCCAGAGGGCTATAGGAGAGACTCCACTATCAAACTGAGCATGACAAACCTCACATGCTCTAAGACCCAAGGAAATAACAGTAATCTGAAAGATTAAGTCAGAACAACTTTTTATTCTTGGAGTGCTCTGGAAGAGTCAGGAGATAATTAAAACACATCCTAGGGACATAGATGCTGATGGCCACAATTTGGGGACATCCATCCACACTAAGGTGGTAATTGTTATTTTGTAATTCCCCCTTTAGCATATAAAAATCCAATTGGTCAGCACAACTTCTGGGATGCCAGTTTGGATAGGCACACAGACTCATCCACCAGCTAACTCACTGGCTTATGACCTCCCTATGCCCCTGACACCCCAGAACCCAGTTCTATCCTCCAGACAGCCCAGGACTTAATCTTGCACAACAGTGGGCCAGAACTATTCCTGGGACCTTGCCTTATCCACCAAGGGAAGACAACAGCCTCAGTATTTCCTGATCCCCACCCATACCCACCTGTAGGTCATTATCAATTGTAGGACCCCCAGGTTCCTATAGCCAGAAACTCCTTCACCCAAATCCACCCAGTGGTAGAAAGGAATTGCCCACTGGAAAAACTATACCATATCCAGAAGCTCAGCTCCCCATACCAAGAGACCCCAAGATCTGACTCAGCCCACCAGTGAGCCAGCAGCAACCCTCAGACCTGGGCTCACCTACCATGGAGGGACAGCATAACTTGGAGCCCCATATCCAGATTCCTACTCATCAATGAATAGACACAAGTTCAGGACCACAGAGGTCCTCGGGACAGCTGTGTCAAAACATTGTGGACTCAACAGCATCCCACACCATCCCCAGAACTGATTTGATCTTGGCCACCCTGGTGCCTGGCCCTACACAATAATGAATCAGCAACAGCCTCAGAACCATGAAGGTATTATAAGTCCAGTCACCTTTTGGCCAAGCCCTGCTCACCAGTGGGTAAGCATCAGGATCCAGACCGCTGGCCATCCAGCCAGCCATGAAGGATTTGTTCCCATAATTATCACCTGATATCATCCACACAAGTCAGGCCTAAAAACCCACCTTACTGGGAGCCAGCCACACCTAACAGTATACCTATAGTAGTCAGCTCACTGCAAGAAAAGGACCCACATAGAGAGCATTTCTAGATCACATGACTCAGGGGATCAGAGATCTGCACTGTAAGACACTATAGAACATATCCTACATAAGGCCACTTCTCAAAAAGACCTAGAAATATAAACAATCTACTGGAGTTTCTGGTGTGACACAGTGGATTAAGAATCCTATTCAGTGGCATAAGTTGCAGATATAACTCTGATACCATATGCCAAAAGTTCAGCCATAAAAAAAAATCTACCAAATACATAGAGAAAAAAACCTAGAGAATTAGGCAAAAGAGGTGACAGAAAAATATATCCCAAATGTAGAAACAAAATAAAGACCTGGAAGAACCAAGTGAAATGGAAATAACCTAACATTGGGGGCAATATAGACTTTAAGGTAATTATTATAAAGAAGCTCAAAGAACTCAAGAATGAGTGAAGAGTGAAAAGTCAGAAATTTTTAACAAAGAGAGCTAAAGAACAACTCTGTTTGTTTTAGCTAACAAACAGAGCTAAAGAACCCATTACTGAGGTAAAAAGTACACTAGAAGGAATTAAGAGTAGGGTAGATGATACAGAGGAATGGATGAGCAAACTCGAAGCCAGAAGAGTGGGAATCACTTAAGCAAGACAGGAACAACAACAACAACAAAAAAAGGGGGACATTTCAGGAGATTTCTGAGACAATTTAAAGCATCATAGTATATACAGTTTTAGGGGTCCCAGAAGAGACTAGAGAAAGAAAAGTTCAGGGAAAATACTGAAAGAAATAAGATCTGAAAATTCTCCTAACTTGGGAAAGGAAAAACTCATCTAGATCCAGGAAGCACAGAGCGTCTCAAACAGGATTAACCTAAAGAGGAACAAATGTTACAATGAGCACAACAAAAACTAAACTTGAACAAAGAATATTAAAATATCAAGGGAAAAAAAAACATTAAATAAAATGGATCCCCCATAAATCTGTTGGGTAGCTTTTCAGCAGAAATTTTGTAGGCCAAAAGTGAGTGAAGCAATATATTTAAAGTTAAGAAAGGTAAAAAAAAAAAAAAAAAAAAACCTACGATCAAGTATGCTTTACCCACTAAGTCTTTCATTCAGATTTAAAGGAGTGATCAAAGGTTTTATGGGCAAGCAAAAGCTAAAAGAGGTCAGCACCACAAAAACAGACTTACAAGAAATGTTAAAGGGCCTTCTACAGTGGAAAACAAAAGGCCACTATCACAAATATGAAAATTATGGAAGGAAAAATCTCACTGGTGATGGCAAATATATACTAAAGGAAGTAGATCGACTACTTATAAGGCTAATAGGAAAGTTAATAGACAAAAGTGGTAAAAACAATCTATGTCAACAATAAGTAGTTAAGGGAAACACAAGGAAAAAATGATGTAAAATATCATATCAATATGATGTCCAAAACAGTAAATGTAGGGGTGATATTAAAAATACAGGGTTATGTTTGAGCTTAAGATATCAGCACCTTAAAATAGTCACATATATACATGTGGATTGCTAAATATAAACCTTATGGTAACCATAAAGAAAAATCTATAATAAATCCACACACAAGAAATTGAAAGTAATGTAAGCATAACAATAAAAACTGTTATTGAGTCATAAAGGAAAGGAGAAATGGAACTAAAACAATAAGACTCAAATTAGGACAAAAGAAACACACATACTTGGAGTTCCTGTTGTGGCTCATTGGGCTCAGAACCAAACTAGTATCCATGAGTATGTGGGTTCAATCTCTGGCCTCACTTAGTGGATTAAGGATCTAGCATTTCCATAAACTGTGGCATATTTCATGGTTGCAGCTCAGTTCTGGCATTGCTGTGGCTGTGGCACAAGCTGGTAGCTACAGTTCCAATTTCACACCTATCTCTGGAATTTCCATATGCTGTTGGGCCAGCCATAAAAAGAAAAAAAAGTGGGGATGCTATAGAGAAACCTATAGACTGAAAGTGCAGGTATATAAAAATATATTCCAAGAAAAGGGAAATAAAAAATCCTGAGTATCAATATTTATATCAAGATTTTAAAACAAAAACTGTAATGAGAGAAAGGAAGTCATTGAAGAAAAAAATCAATGAACAGATTCAAGAAGAAGATATAACAATTGTAAATAACAATGCATTTAACACTGGATCACATAAATAAATAAACCAAATATTAACACACAATTAAGGGAGAAATTGGCAGTAACATTAAAAGAGTAGGGGACGTTAGTACCCACTTACATTGCTGAATAGATGATACAGACAGAAAATCATTAAGGAGCACAGGTAATAAATTATAAATTAGACCAAATGGACTTATAGATGTATCTAGAACATTTCATCTCTAAACCAGCAGAATACAAATTCTTTTCAAATGGACATGGGATATTCTCTAGGATCCATCATATCTAGGCCACAAAACAAGTCTTAGTAAAACTTAGAACCTTGAACTCATAAGTATCTCTTCTTATCATAAAACTATGACTCTAGAAATAACTACAATAAAAACTGAAAAAAAAACCCCACAACCCATAGAGGTTAAACAATATGCCACTATACAAGCAAAAGTTCACTGGATAAATCAGTGAGTAAATTAAAAAAAAAACAACCTTGGAGTCGAATGAAAACAAAAACACAATGATCCAAAATATACACATCAGAGAAAAAGGAGTTCTAAAAAGGAAGCTTACAATGATACAAGTATATTTCAGAAACCATAATAAGCAATCTCACCTTATAACTAAAGGAACTAGAAAAATAAAAAAAAAAACAAAATCCAAGGTCAGTAGAAGGAAAGAAATCATAAATATCAGAGAAGAAATAAATAATAATGAGACTAAAAATAGAAAATAATGGCTAGTTCTTGGAGTTCCTACTGTGACAAAGTGGATTAATGAGCCACCTTCTCTCTGAGGAAGTCCTGATTTGATCCCTGGTCTGGTGCACTGGCTTAAGGATCCAGCATAGATCACAGCTTTGGCTAGGATTCACTCACAGGCCTGGGAATTTCCATAAACTTCAGGAGTGGCTGAAAATGAAAAAAATAAGTAAATGGTGGTTCTTTGAAACGTTAAACAAAATTGATAAACTTTTAATCAGTCTCATCAAGAATAAAATAGAGAAGACCCAAATAAAATATGAAAGAAAAGAGGAAAAGTTACAAATGACACCTGAAAAATGAAAAGAATTATGACATTATTATGAATGACAAAAGTGGGCAACCTTGAAGGAAATTTATAGGAATGTACAATCCCCTAAGACTGAATCAGGAAGAAATTCAAAACATAAGCAGACCAGTAAACTATAATGAAATTAAATCTGTAATAATAATGATAACTCCAAACAAGTAAAAAGCCCAGGACAATAGCTTCACAAGTAAATTCTACCTAACATTTAGAGAAGAAAATACACCAATCGTTCTTAAATTATTCCAAAAAATTGCAAGGGAAGTAATACTTCCACACTCGTTCTACTAGGCCAGCATCACCCTAATACCAAAACCAAAGATATGACAAAAAAGAAAATTACAGGCAAATGCCCCTGATGAAACAAATGTAAAAGACCTTGACAAAACCTTAGCAAACTGATTTCAACAATATATTAAAAGTATCTTATGCAAATGTCCTAGAGTGACACTCCAGCTTGTGTGGCACACATTTGGCCAGACATAGCAGGTGTCTTAACTACGAGGGGAGAAGGAGGCTATTATTTATTGGGTGAATTGACAACCATGTGGGATCACTAGTTACCAGGGGCTAGAATAATTGGATAGTCAAGTGAGCGAAGCCTAGTCAAGCAGGGAATTTACAGAGTACAAGAGAAGAGCCACCTTGAGTGGCCTGACTATGCCCTCCACCCTTACATACCCTGCATGGCTCTTACAATCTTGATCCACCCCACTTCCATGGTATCACTGGGATAAGTTATGTGGAAGTGCACTGCAACCAAATACAATAAACGCAATCAGACACAGAGTCCAAGAGGTGGGAAAACTTCAGATTTAGAGATGCATACAAAATAAAATTGAGGAGATGAGAAAAGTTATTCCAAACACCTTTAAATCAAAAGGAAGTAAGAGTAGCAATACTTACATGAGACACAATAAACTTTAAAATACTGTTATGAGAGGCAAAGAAAAACACTACACAATAAGGGATCAATCTAAGAAGATAGGGGAACAATTATAAATATATATGGTCACAACATAGGAGTACCTAAATATATAAGTCAAATATTAATAGACAAAAAAGGAAAAGTTTACAGTAGCACAGTAACTAGGAAACTTTAACACACCACTAACATCAATGGTCAGATTATCCAGACAGTAAATCAGTAAGGGAACACATGCATTAAATGATATATTAGACAAGATGGAATAGAGCTTTCCATCCAAAAGTAGGAAATTACAAGTTCTTTTCAAATGCACATGGAACAGTCTCCAGGATAGATCACAAGCAAGCCTCAGTAAATATAAAAAAATTGAAAATATATCAACCATCTGCAAACACAACAATATGAAACAAAAAACCAAATACAAGGAAAAAAGAATTGCAAAAAACAAACATGCAGAGACTAAACAATCACTGAAGAAATTAAGAAATAAAAAAATACCTAGAGAAAAAATGAAAATGAAAACAGCAATTCAAAACTTATGAGATGCAGCAAAAGAAGTACCACGAAGGAAGTTTATAGCAATACAAGCTTACTTCAGGGAACAAAACAAAACAAAAAATCAAATAAAAAATTAATCTTACAGATAAAGCAACTAGAGAAAGAAGAGCAAACAAAACCCAAAGTTAGTAGAAGAAAAGAAATACAAAGATCAGAACAGAATATATATGAAATAGAGATTTTAAAAAAGGAAAATTTCAATGGAAATAAAAGTCGGTTCTTTGAAAAGATAAACAGAATTGATAAGCTGGACTAATCAAGAAAAAAGAGACAGGGTCCAAATCATTAAAAGTAGAAATGAGGAGTTCCCATTGTGGCGCAGTGGTTAACGAATCCGACTAGGAACCACGAGGTTGCGGGTTCGGTCCCTGCCCTTGCTCAGTGGGTTAACGATCTGGCGTTGCCCTGAGCTGTGGTGTAGGTTGCAGACGCGGCTCAGATCCCGCATTTCTGTGGCTCTGGTGTAGGCTGGTGGCTACAGCTCCGATTAGACCCCTAGCCTGGGAACCTCCATATGCCGCGGGAGCAGCCCAAGAAATAGCAAAAAGACAAAAAAAAAAAAGTAGAAATGAAACAGAATTAAAAATCAACACAATAGAAAAACAAATGAGCATAAGAGACTACTAAAGTCAACCATATGCCAATAAAGTGGATGTCCTAGAAGAACTGGGCAAATTCTTAGAGAGGTATAATCTCCCAAGACTGAACCAATAAGAATATAGAAAAAATGACAGACAAATTACCACCACTGAAATTGAATCAGTAATTTCAAAACTCAAAATAAAAATCCAGAACAAGATGACTTCATAGGTAAAATCCACTAAATGTTTAGAGAAGAATTAATGCTTATCCTTCTGACTCTATGCCAAAAATATTGTAAAGGAAGGAATACTTCCAAACTCATCCTACCTGGTCAGCATCACCCTGTTACCTAAACCAGATAGATATCACAACAACAACAACAACAACAACGAAAACATCAACAATTATGATTCAACCTCACTGATGAACATGGATGCAAAATTATTCAAGAATTTATGAACAAAAAAATTAATTATTTATTAAAATTGTCTTTAACTATGATCAAGTAGTATTTATCCCAAGGATATGAGAATTTCCTATATTCCAAAATCAATTTATTTTATAAAGCACATTAACAAATTGAAAAATAAAAGTCCTCTGGTCATCTACACAAGTAAAAAAAGTTTTGACAAAACAGAACATACTTTTAAGATAAAAACCTAGACAAAATAAATATAGAAATTATATCCTAACATAATAAAGGCCATATACAAAAAGCCCATAACTTACATCATATTCAAAAGTAAAAAGATGAAATCATTTCTTCTGTCAGGAACAAGGCAAGGATGCCCACTATTGTAATTTTTATTCCATACAGCTTTGGAAGTACTTGCCATATAAATCAGAGCAGAAAAGGAAATAAAAACAATAGAAATTGGAAAGCCAGAATTAAAATTGTCTCATTTTGGAGATGACCTGATACTCTACATGGGAAGTTGGTAAAATGCTCCATGGGAAAACAAAAGATCATCAATGAATTCAGTAAATTTGAAGGTTAGAAAGTTAATACACAGAAAAATGCTGTTTTTCTATACACTAAAAACAAAATATCAGGAGAAATTATGGAGCCAATCCCACTTCACATCACATCAAAAAGAGTAAAATACCTAGGAATAAATCTACCTAAGGAAGAAAAAGACTTGTGTTTCAGAAAGCTATAAGACTTATGAAAGAATTTGAAGATAACAAAAAATAGATGGAAATATATAACTTGTTCTTGGATTGGAGAATTCAATATCATTAAAATGACCATAATATCAAATGCAATCCATAAATTCAATGTAATAACTAACAAAACACCAATAGTTTTTTTTTCACAGAACTAGAAGTAAAAATTAAAAAAAAAATAATAGAAACACAAATGACCTCAGATCACCAAAACAGTGTTGAGAAAGGACAGAGTTGGTGGAAGATTCATGATTTCAGACTGTATTAAAAAGTCATAGTAATCAAACCACTATAGTACTGGAAAAAAAATGTAGATAAATTGAACAGGATTGAGAACCTAGAAATATAACCAAAAATTCTTGGTTAAGTAATTTATGACGAAGTATTCAAAAATATGAACTGTCAAAACAGAGAGTCTCCTCAAAAAGCGGTGCTGGGAAAATTGGAAAACTACATGTAAAAGTATGAAATTAGAAGTTTTCTTACACCATATACAAAAGTAAACGCGAAATGGAGTAAAGACCTAAATGTAAGACTGGAAGCCATAAAACTCCTAGAACACATAACCAGAACATTCTTTGACATAAATTGCAGCAGTATATTTTTTATCTATCTCCTAAAATAAAGGAAATAAAAGAAAAATGAAAAATGGATCTAATAAAAATTAAAAGGAAATCATTGACAAAAAGAAATGATAACTTAATGAATGGGAGAAAATATTTACAAATTATATGCCAACAAGAGGTTAATATCCAACATATAAACAGCTCATACAACTGAACATCAAAAAAAGTCTGATTAAAAATTGACAGAATGGAGTTCCCGTCAGAATGGCTCAGTGGTTAACGGATCCGACTAAGAATCATGAGGTTACAGGTTTGATCATTGGCCTTGCTCAGTGAGTTAAGGATCTGGCGTTGCCTTGAGCTGTGGTGTAGGTTGCAGACATGGCTCAGATCCCGCATTGCTGTTGCTCTGGCATAGGCCGGTAGCTATAGCTCCAATTAGACCCCTAGCCTAGGAACCTCCATGTTTTGCAAGAGCGGCCCTAGAAAAGGCAAAAAGACAAAAAAAAATAAAAAATAAAAAAATGAAAATGGACAGAATAACTAAATAGACATGTTTCCAAAGAGGAAATGCAAATGTCCAACTGGCACATAAAATATAGTCAACATCATTATTCATCAAAGAAATGTAAATCTCAATGAGGTATGTCCTCACAGTTTTGAGAGCAACTGTCATCAAAAATATAAAAAATAGCACAAAGGACAAATGTTGGTGAGGATGTGGTGAAGGTGGAAACTCTTATACTGTTGGATGGAATGTAAATTGGTGGAGTCACTGTGGAAAAAATAAGGAGTTTTCTCACAAACCTTAAAATCTTAAAATAGAACTAATATTTGACCTATCAATTATTTTTCTGGATATATATAAACAAACAAACAAACAAGCAAACAAAAAACAATATTTTGAACTATTTTGAAAAGATACATGCATCCCAATGCTCATAGCAGTATTATTTACAATTACCAAGATATAGAAGCAAACTAAGTGTCCATTGATAGATGAATAGATAAAGATGTGTTATATGTATACAATGGAATACCACTCAGCTTTAAAAAGAATGAAATTTTACCATTTGAAGCAACATTTTTTACTTGGAATGTATTATGCTAATTGAATAAATCAGACAGAGAAAGACAAACACTTTATGATATCATTTATATGTGAAATCTAAAAAATACAGGAAACCAGTGAATATGACAAAAAAACAGACTCAGAGATATATAGAACAATAAGTGGTTACAAATGGGGTGGAGAAGGCTCAATACATGGGTGGGAGAATAGGAGGTATGAACTGTTGGGTGTATGATAGACCCATTGCAAGAATGTGTTTTATAACATGTGAAATAGAGCCAATATTTTAATAACAGCAAATAGAGATTAACCTTTACAAATTTGTATAAAAATAAATAAGTAAAAATTTTTTAAAAATCCAATATATTAGAAGTAACATGCACCATGATCAAGTTGGGATTTAATGCAGAAATTCAAAAATGGTTCAATATGCAAAAATCAACCAACCTGATATGCCACATTAGAAAATTAAAAATAGAAATAACATAATCATCTCAGTAGATATAGGAAAGACTATTGACAAAATCATTTTTCCATTCATAATAAATAAATCTCAATATATATAGAGGAAATATACTTCAACATACTAAAGGCCATATATGACAAGCCCACAGCCAACATTATACTAAATGGTGAAAAGTTGAAGGAACATTTCCTCTTAGATAAGGAACAAGACAAGGGTGTCCTCTCACCACTTTCATTCAATACAGTATCAGAAATCATAGCCACAACAAACAGAAATAAATTATGTCCAAATTGGGAATGAAGAAATAACACTGTCAATGTTTGCAGATGATTCAGCTGCAATGTTGCAGTATTCATAGAAAACTCTAAAGAGGCCACCAAAAAAAAAAAAAAAGAAAAAAAGAAAAGAAAACTAGAACAGGGTTTATTTTCGTTTATGGTGTGAGGGTATGTTCTTAGTTTCATTGATTAGCATGCAGCTTTCCAGGTTTCCCAGCAATACTTGCTGAAAAGACCATTTTTTTTCCCTATTTTTATGTTCTTGCTACCTTTGTCAAAGATTAATTGACTGGGTTTGTTTCTGGGTTCTCTGTGCTATTCCTTTGGTCTGTATGTCTGTTTTTGTACCAGTACCACACTGTCTTGATGACTGTGGCTTTGTAATATTGCCTGAAGTCTGGGAAAGTAATGCCTCCTGCTTGGTTTTTGTTTTTCGGAATTGCTTTGGCACTTCTCAGTCTTTTGTGGTTCCACATAAATTTTTGGATTGTTTGTTCTAGTTCTATGAAAAATGTCATGGGTAATTTGATAGGGATTGCATTGATTCTGTAGATTGCTTTGGGTAGTATGGTCATTTTTAAAGTATTAATTTTTCCAACCCAGGAATATGGAATATCTTTTCATTTCTTTACATCTTCTTTAATTTCCTTGATTTAATGTTGTATAGTTCTCGGCATATAAGTCCTTTACCTCCTTGGTCAGGTGTATTCCCAGGTATTTGATTTTTTGGGGTGCAATTTTCAAAGGTATTGTATTTCCGTATTCCTTTTCTAATATTTCATTGTTAGTATACAGAAATGCGACTGATTTCTGAATGTTAATCTTAACATCCTTCTACTTTGCTGAATTTGTGGATCACTTCAAGTAGTTTTTGTGTTGAGTCCTTAGGGTTTTCTGTATATAGTCATGTCATCTGCATACCCTGACAGTTTTAATTCTTCTCTTCCTATTTGGATGCTTTTTATTTCATTTGTTTGTCTGACGGCTGTGGCTAGGACTTCCAGTAGTATTTTGAATAACAGTGGTGAGAGTGGGCATCCTTATTTTTTTCCATATTCTAGTGGGAAGGCTTTCAGTTTTTCTCCACTGAGTTCCATATTTGCTGTGGGTTTGTCAAAAATGGCTGTGATTATTTAAGGAATGTTCCCTCTATACCCACTTTGGTAAGAGTTTTGATCATGAATGTATGTTGGACTTTTTCAAATGCTTTCTCTGCATCTATTGAGATGATCATGTGGTTTTTGACTTTTCTTTTGTTAATGTTGTATATGATGTTGATTGATTTGCATATATTGAACCATCCTTGTGCACCTGGGATGAATCCCACCTGGTCACAGTGTATAATCTTTTTGATATGTTGCTGGATTTGCTTGTCTAAAATTTCGTTGAGAATTTTTGTGTCTATATTCATGAAAGTTATTGGCCTATAGTTTTCTTTGTGTGGTTTTGGAAATAGGGTGACGATGGCATCATAGAATATCTTTAGGAGCATTCCTTCTCCTTCAACCTTTTGAAAAAGTTTAAGGAGGATGGGTATAAGTTCCTCTTTGTGTGATCTGTAGAAATCACCTATGAAGCCATCTAGTCCTGGACTTTGTAGGGAGTGTTTTTATGACATATTCTATTTCATTTCTGGTAATCGGTCTGTTCAGTTGATCTATTTCTTCTAGATACAGTTTTGGCAGGCTGTAAGTCTCTAGAAAGATGTCCATATCTTCTAGGTTGTTGAATTTTTTGGCATATAATTGTTGATAGTATTGTTGCATGTTTTTTTTTAATTTTTTTTATTTCTGTAGTATCCATTGTGACTTCTCCTTTTTCATTTCTTATTTTGTTTATTTAGGTTTATTCTCTCCTCTTCTTGGTGAGCCTAGCCAGAGGTTTGTCAATTTTGTTTACCTTTTCAAAGAACCAGCTCTTGGTTTGATTGATTTTGTCTATTGTTTTTTTGAATCTCTATTTTATTGGTTTCCTCTTTGATCTTTATTATTTCCTCCATTTGTTGATTTATGTTTTGCTTGTTCTTTAGCTAATTCATTTAGGTGGTGGGTTACGTTGTCAATTTGAGATTTTTCTTCTTTTTTGAGGAAGGCCTGTATTGCTATCAATTTCCACCTGAGCACTGTTTTGTGGCATCCCATAGATTTTGA
This sequence comes from Sus scrofa, assembly GCF_054392235.1. NCBI lineage: Eukaryota > Metazoa > Chordata > Mammalia > Artiodactyla > Suidae > Sus > Sus scrofa. The sequence continues at coordinate 42,998,602 of NC_139393.1, forward strand.
GTGGTTGTCTTTTCATTATCATTTGTCTTAGGTATTTTTTATTTTCCTTCTTGATTTCCTCATTACTCCTTTTTTACTACTTTTTTAGTAGAATGTTGTTTAGTCTCCATGTAGTAGGTTTTTCCTCACTTCTTTTCCTGTGGTTGATTTCTAGCTTCATGCCGCATAACCATAAGTCACAGAATATACTTGAAATAAACTCTATACTCTTAAATTTGTTGAGGTTAGCTTTGTGCCCCAATATATGATCAATTCTTGAGAATGTTCCATATGCACTCGAGAAGAATGTATATTCTGATTTTTTTGGATGTAATATCTTGAAAATGTTGATTAAGTCTAAATTTTCTATTGTTTCCTTTAGAGTCTCTGTTGCTTTATTGATTTTCTGTCTAGAGGAACTGTCCATTGATATCAGTGGCATGTTAAACTCTCTTACTATGATTGTATTCCCCTCAATTTATCCTTTTATGTCTGTTAATATTTGTTGTAGGTATCTGGATTCTCCTATACTAGGGGCATATATATTGATGATTGAAATATCCTCTTCTTGTGTGGATCCTTTAACAATTAAATAGTGTCCTTTGTCTGTCTTTATGGCCTTTGTTTTAAAGTCTATTTTGTCTGATATGAGTATTGCAACTCCTACTTTCCTGTCTTGTCCATTGCCATGAAATGTCTTTTCCTATCCCCTCACTTTCAATCTATAAGTTTCCTTTGCCCTAAGCTGAGTCTCTTGTAGGAAGCAGTTGAAGCTTTTTGCTTTTTTATCCAATCTGCCACTCTTGTCTTGGAGCATTCAGTCCATTGACATTTAAGTGATTATTGATAGATATATATGTATTGCTATTTTAAACCTTGTTTTCCAGTTGATTCTGTTTCTCTTTTCTTTTCTTTTTTTGGTTGGATGATTTCCATTTATTTTATGTTTGCGTACTTTTCAGTTTTTATGAATGAAATGTTCAGTTTTGATTTGTGGTTGCTCTGTTTTTTAAGCATGTTAACACCTTCCTATATCTGCTTGCTTTAGCCTGATAATCATACAGACTCAAACACATCCTTAAAAAAAATAAAAAGAATCTAATTTTTCTTAATTCCCTTGCCCACATTTTATGAATTTGATGTCTTTTTTTCTTTTTCTTTTAACATCTTTATGTATGCTGGCTTATATAAATGACTGCTTTCCAATTATGTTTTCCTCCATCCTAGTTTTTCCTCTTTTTTTTTTTTAATTTAGAGAAGCCCTTTCATTATTTCCTTTAGAATGGGTTTTGTATTGCTGTACTCTTTTAGCTTTCGTTTCTTGGCGAAATTCTTTATTTCCTCTTCTATTTTAAATGATATCTTGCTGGATAGAGTATTCTAGGTTGCAATTTTTTTTCCTTTAATCACTTTAAATATACCTTGCCACTCCCTCCTGGCCTGTAGTGTTTCTGTAGAGAAATCAGCTAATAGCCTTATTAGGGTTCCCTTATAATTAATGCTTTGATTTTATCTTGCTGCCTTTAGAATCCTCTTTTTATCTTTAACTTTTGCCTTTTTTATTATAGTATGTCTTGCTGTGGGCCTGTCAGATTGTTGTTTAATGTATTCTAATTAATTCTCTAAATCTGCTGACTTTTGCCTTTGGAATGAATTAGCAATGAGATCCTGCTGTGTAGCACTGGAAACTATGTCTGGTCACTTATGATGGAGCATTATAATATGATAAAAAAGAATGTATACATGTCTGTGTAACTGTGCCACCATGCTGTACAGTAGAAAATTGACAGAACACTGCAAACCAGCTATAATGGAAAAAAATTAAAATCATTATAATTAAAAAAATTCTAATCTAAGAATTCAAAGTATGTTTTGGGTTAACACATATTTGTTTCCAAGTAGTTATTATATTTTGACAATATTCTTTTGAATTATAGATATAGTAATCAATATTAAAAATAAATAGTGCTCTGAACATATGATTCTATGTTAAAACACACTTGACATTTTTTAAATAAAAATTTATATGAAAAAATAGTGTGTACATAAAAGGCACAAAATGTATGTATTGATGATTTATAAAAGAATGAACCTTAAAAACTTAACCATTATCCATACCAAGAAAGAGAAAACTGATAGAACTGTAGGACAATTTCCTCTAGTTTCTTTCAAAATTTTCTCTCTGCTTTGATTTTCTGCAGTTATATCTTAGTTTATTTTCTTAAATTTATTATCCTGCTTGATATTGTATGAATTTGGTGGATATGTGATTTTGTGTTCTTAATTCATTTTGGAAATTTCTCAGTTATTATTGCTTTAAATATTTCTTCTTTTTCTTGTTCTTATTCCCATAATTCCTCTAATGAATATGTTATATTTTTTGTAATTCCACAGAGGCCTTGACTATTCTGTTTCTTTTTCAGAATTTTTTTATCTGCTTTTTAGTTTGGGAATCTTTTACTGGCATTTCTTGAAATTCACTGATCTTCCTTGGCCATATTCAGTCTAGAGATTAGCTCCCAAAAGCCATTCTTCATTTCTTAATACAGTAAGATAAAAATACAGTAAGAACGCATTTTATTAGGATTTTTTTTTAATTTCTTTCCTAGAAATTTTAGAGCTCTTCCTATGTTACCCATCTGTTCTTGAATATTGTACTCTTATTCCAGTATAGCCCCTTGCTCATTAATCATATTATTCTAAATTCTCAGTTTGATAGTTATAAAATCTCTCTCATATATGAGTCTGCATCTGATGCTTGCTTTGTCAGTTATGATTGTGTTTTTGCCATTTAGCTTCCTTGAAACATGTTTGTAGAATGCTGAAAATGATATATTGGAACAAAAGGAATTGAGGTAAATAGGACTTTAGTGTGAAGTTTTACATTTATTTGTCTAGAAGATAGGCTATATGTCAGAGAATAACATTTCCTCTACTGTTTTTGTGTTTTATTTTCATTATTGTCTTAGGTTTCCCTAGAGTCTTCCTTAAAAGTGTGTGAGCCCTGCAGTATTTTCAACTCTAATATGTTGTTGTACAGAATGCCAACTGATGTAGGTGTAAGGTTTATCATTTCTCTATTGGGATTAAAAAAAACTAACTTTTATTTAAATTGTTAGCAATAAATGTCAGAAATTAAAATGTTAGCACTAAATGATATTCTCCAATAAGGAAACTCTGTCTGGAGTAGCAGTTGTAGTTGTAGTTACCAATTAATTAAAGTTACTATAAACTGTGCTCATTCTCTAAGAATCCTCTCTTTTGAAATGGCAAAACTAAAAGGATAAGAGAACAGTGAGATTACTTACACTGTTACACATTAGACTGGTCAGAACATCATGCTCCTTCCACTGTAGGACAAGAGGCAGGATGCCATAAAGAGATAAAATTTTCCATGATAGAAAAAATTTTCTCTCCACACTATGCAAAAAAATAGTGTATTTTCCTCAAAGTAAATATACTTGAAAGTTCAGAATTTTTTTTTTATTATTCTTAAATCTAATTGATATATCCTCTAATAGGATACCAATTTTCCCTTAAAGATAATTCAGGATATGAGATCTTGAGGTATGATAGTCACTATTGAAACCATGTACCAGACCCTAAATCATTGTGTTTTGAAGTAAAAGCCTTTTCCTTTAACCTCCCGGGCCTACTCTCAGTCTCAAAAGTCTGACTCAAGTGTTAATGATTAGGAAATATAGTTACAGCTAAAAACTATTAAAACATTGTTCATTATATTATGCCTTGCCTTCGACCACTAACATTACTAATATTTAATTTCTAGTTAGAGTTGTATTTCACCTAATGTCTAGCTTTTCACAAATGATCTCTTCCTTATTTAATGGCTCGCTTTCTTTCTTTCTTTCTTTCTTTCTTTCTTGTCCTTTTGCCATTTCTTGGGCCACTCCCACAGCATATGGAGGTTCCCAGGCTAGGGGTAGAATCTGAGCTGTAGCCACTGGCCTACGCCAGAGCCACAGCAATGAGCCGCTTCTGCAACCTACACCATAGCTCATGACAATGCCAGATCCTTAACCCACTGAGCAAGGCCCAGGATTGAACCCACAACCTCATGGTTCCTAGTCGGATTCATTAACCACTGAGCCACAACAGGAACTCCTTAATTGCTTTCTTTTACTAATGGTTACTTCCTAGTTAGAGTTATATTGCCTCTAGTGCTTTCCTTTGTAATTGAAACACTCCCTAATACCCTTTCCCTGTAAGCAATCTTTTTTCAAGAGAAAAGATCAGGGAACAATAACCCAGAAGAAAACCAGAAACCATCACTAGACTGACTGTTCCTAGTTTTGATGATTCAAATTGAAATGCTCTATGGATGAAGAATAATACAGATGTTCTTAATCACTAATCTCATCTTCTGAGCTAAGTGTATAAAACCCATTGCTATGTCCCTCTCATCAAATCCCCTTGAGGCATTAGCCTCCTGTGTCCTCCCTTGCCTTGCTAAGTGATAAAGCTGTTCTTTCTGCTTCACCCATAACTCTTATCTCCAAACTTAATTGGTGCCAGTGTACAGAGACTGAATTTTGGTTACAAAATTACAACAGAATTCAATGATAGGTTTAGAAGTTTGTCTTTATATGCATTAGAAATGAGTATATATTGTACTAAAAAATAAAGTTACAAAAATTAAATTTGGGTTATCTTATACCTCAGTTGTATTGCCTTTTCAAATATTCCTTACTTCACATTATATTTTTTTCCTGGAATTAACAAGTCTTTAGCTTAAGTATGAAGATCTTTACATGGCTGTGGCTGTTGTGTAGGCTAGCAGCTGTAGCTCTAATTTGACCCCATGGGAAATTCCATGTGCCATGGGCATGGCCTTTAAAAAAAAAGCAAAAAAAAAAAAAAAAAAAAAAAAAGAGAGAAAACACTCATACTGCCTCTATCTATTCCCACTCATGAAGGTATTCTTTTCTCAGTCTTTCTCCCTCATCTACTGTCACCAGCCTTAGATTCTTAAGCACTTTTTTTTATTTTACTTCTGGTGATAACACTGTCATGCCAGTTTTAAATTTTATGTTAGTGTTCTTTATATTTTTCATTGCATACTTATTTCTTTGTGCAATCAAAATTACTATTCTAACCATTTCTTTTCTCTTACCTTGGCATGAACACAACTATATGCTCCACTGGGCACCAGTATCTCCAATGTGTTAAGCACATATTTTGCTAGCTGTAGTCCAAGTAGACCAATTATTACAGAACATCAATCTTACCTTGGTTCATGTGCTCAAAAGACAATCATATTTGGTATGGAGGTGTCGGTGTGGAGGCGGGGCTCTTCGGGGAGCTGGCGGCACAGGGGTAGGGGCAGGGGGCAGTGGCAACAAGACTTTTTCTTGCCTCAGCACTTAAGCAATTTCCCTCAGTTCCATACAACAACAAAAAACCTGAACTATCCCAGTTTTTTTCCATAACAGAATATCCTTGAGTTTTGAATGACAATTTTCTTATAGCTCTAGAAATATGATGATACTTTGCACCAATAACTATACATGAGAAGGAAATTTATAAAACTAGTGAGCGAGTAAATTCAAACCAAATTGCTTAAATCACTCTTCAAGAATAGGATTGTTTCAAAAATTTCCTTAATTCTGAGGTAGGAGGTAGATGGGCCCTTGGGCTGAGGAGAGCTGGGTCTTTTTAGACCAAGTAAATTGGGACTTGTTTTGCTTTGATACTTCAACGAAAAATTTAATTGCAGCAGCTGAGCTCTGCTGGAGTAAAAACATAAGATGACCACTTCAAACACTCCTGGGGTCAAGGAGATCTCCCTAATTGCACATGTGCAATAAAACTCCTTGGAGTCAAAATGGGAGGGGATGCCTGGCCATAATAAGTCTTGATGGCATTCCAGTACACTGTCATTTTGGAATCCATATTTGTCAAAAGATGTGCAAGCATATTGAGGAGGGTCCTGTGTCCAGTCAGGTGTGAGAAATAAAACAAGGTAATTGTCCCAAGGAAAACAAAGACCCAGAAGAAGTGTGCTATATAAGTTATTTAAATCAGATCTCTACTGTGCTCCTCACTCAGAGGAAACCTGAATCTGCATTCCTCTTTAGGGTGTTTATTACTTTTTTTTGCTTTTTAGGGTTACACCCATGGCATATGGAAGTTCCCAGGCTAGGGGTCCAATCAGAGCTATAGTTGCTGGGCTACACCACAGCCACAGCAATGCTGTGGGATCTGAGTTGTATCTGTGACCTCACCACAGCTCATGGCCACACTGGATCCTTAACCCACAGAGCAAGGCCATGGATTAAACTTACAACCTCATGGATACTATTCAGGTTTATTACCACTGAGCCATGATGGTAACTCCTGTATTATTACTTTGCTTCTGACTTAAATAAACTACTTACCTCTGTGCACTCCAACATGTTGTACTGTGACTCTAACAATAAAATTTATACCCATTTTCACAGTCTTTGCCTTCTCAAAACATTCTTGCTTTCATCAGGGGGCAAGAACCAGGGCAGTTCTACTTTTAGCCTCCAGCTAGTCTAGTGGCTAGGATTTCTGGTTTTCAACCAGCCTGCCCAGGTTCAATTTCTGAGCAGAAAATTAAGATCTCACTCCAAGCTATAACACACTACTCTCTCTCCTAGATCAATTTGTCAAGGGCTTTTAATTAGAATGAAAGAGATTGAATCAAATTTAGGGTTATCATCTTTTCGAAAAACAGGAAGATAATTAGTCCTGTCCCACTGATATCTTATTCAGGAATAATGATTTTTTTAATTAGAAGATTTTAATTATAAGTCATCAAAACAGGCTTCATCACGTATAGGAGCAAAATGTAAAAAGAAAAATTCATGTGAACTAGTTACCTTCACTATCTGCACACTTGTACAAAAAGAGGTGTAATTCTTATTGATCATTTTTACCAAAAGGGTAAAATATATTTCTTATTATGGATATCATTCAAAAAAATGTGAATAGATGGCCGAGAAACACATGAAAAAATGTTCAACATCACTCATGATTAGAAAAATGCAAATCAAAACCACTATGAGGTACTACCTTACACCAGCCAGAATGGCCATCATCCAAAAGTCTACAAACAATAAGTGCTGGAGAGGGTGTGGAGAAAAAGGAACCCTATTATACTCTTGGTCAGGTTGTAAATTGGTGCAACCACTGTGGAAAGCAGCATGGAGATGCCTCAGAAAACAAAAATAGAACTCCCATTTGATCCCGCAATCCCACTCCTGGGCATCTATCCAGAGAAAACCATGACTCACAAAGACACATGTACTCCAGTGTTCATTGCAGCACTCTTTGCAATAAAAGACATGGAAACAACCTAAATGTCCATTGACAGAGGAGTGGATCAAGAAGAGTGGTACATACACACAATGGAATATGACTCAGCCATTAAAAGGAACGAAATCCCAGCATTTTTAGCAACATGGATGGACCTAGAAATGATCATGCTAAGTGAAGTTAACCATACAATGAGACACCAACATCAAATGCTTTCACTGACATGTGGAGTCTGAAAAAAGGACAGACTGAACTTCTTTGCAGAAGAGATGCTGACTCACAGACAATGAAAAACTTAAGGTCTCCAGAGGAGACAGTTTGTGGGGTGGGGGGAATATGCTTGGGCTGTGGAATGGAAATCCTGTGAAACTGGATTGCAATGATCATTATGCAACTACAGATGTGATAAATTCATTTGAGTAATTAAAAAAATAAAGTAATTAAGGGAAAAAATAAAATTAAGGGAGGAAATACTGGAAATAAAATAAAATAAAATATTTAGCATTTTTTTTAACATATGAGAAAACTAGACGACAAGAGATTAGGTAATTTGCCCAGGATTACACAACTAGTAAGAGGCCAAGTTTAGGCATGAACAATTGTCAAGCTCCAGAGTTTGTGCCTATAGTCATTGGACTATGTTGCCTCACATACAAATATTTTAATGTTATTTTTGTTTACAATATTTCCCATTTTAGCCATTTGGCTGAAATCCATCTACTTCAAAAGCTGTTGATACCTGTACTCTGATGGAATAATATAATGGTATCTGTACCTTAAAAAAATGTGAATAGAACTTCTCTTGTAAAAATAATCATAGGAAATAAGTTTTGAGGCCTCTGGAAAATTTCTCATCATACCCATTTTAAGGTTTTGTTGTTAAACTTCCTAATGGAGTGGAAATTCTAATTGTCTTCCCTCTGTTTTTATAATTATCATTTGGTTTACAAATGCATCATAAGTGCTTTGCAATAAGCTAAACAAAATCTATAAAATCTCATTCCAAAGTCACAATTCAGAACTTAGGGATCTCTGAATAATAATTGAAAAAAAAAATAATGTTCTAGGAGAGCTTCCATATGTCACCTTTCCTCTTATGTTTGAAGATAGAAAAAGAAATATATAGCCTTTAATTCTTACTTTAGCATCATATATACTAAAATTGGAATGATACGGAGAAGATTTGCATGACCTCTGCACAAAGATGACACACAAAGTTGTGAAGTGTTCCATATTTTTAACTCAGAGAGAAGGGACATAATAAAAAAAATAAGAAGCTAGACATATTTTCATATTTAAATATTGATTATGAAATGATAACTTTGTAATTCACAAAAACATTTGCAAAAGAGGTCAAACAGGATGAATCATAACAAAACAAGAGAAGATACTCAATGAGAACTTAAAGTGTGAAATGAAAAGGGAAGCACTGAATAACTTTAGATTTCTATTTTAAATTGGTAGATAAATTTATAGTTATATTTTTTACAAATTAAGAATGACCACTAAAATAATAAAAATAATTTTCTTATTTATAGCAAGTATTTCAAATTGACTGAAGGCACACCAGGTAGCTACAAAGTCATTCATTATTCTGAGGTAAGAAAATACTGGAATGTCTATTAACATTTATTTTTGTATGAAAGACAAGTTTGTTAAGCTATAATAATATTTAATATATAGAAAAATATATAAATATATAGCCTCCAGATTTTGTCAGTCTTCTTTTGAGACTATAAAGAGAAGCCAGGCTTAATCTCATGCCAATGCAGAGGATGACAGTTTCAAGTGAGAATTTTCTACCCAATGAATGCTTCAGTCATTGTTGCCACTTATATAAGAAAAGTCAAATAAATTCTAATTTCCTAGAAGAGACAATGTTTTGTGATTGTAGGTATTATGAGATAATTCAGCCTCAGGTTTCTTCAGCTAAAAGGTATCTAATTTCCTAGACCACTTCATACAGACAAAAGATATTCAAACTCCAAACTATGATAAATTCTTGTGATTAATAGAGAAATGTTAGCTCCAACTACCACTTTAATTTAGAATCCCTTTTTATTTTTGGTATATGGAATCTATCTGCCTTTTTTTTGCATTAAGTATGCCTTAATTACTCTAAAATTACTCACTATAGTCATAAAGATTCATACTCACGGAATAGCTTTATTATATATGCAAAGGATTTAGTACACTAGCAACCTGAAAAGGATAGGCACTGAGAAGTGTCCTGAGGTCTCAGGCACAAGTTTTTGTGTCCTTGCACTGCTCGGTCACACAGGTCTCCAAGCCTTGAACCACCATCAGCATGCAGGGACGCCTTTTGGTATGAGGTAGTCCAAAATCTGTGCATGGTGGGGCTCACTTTTATAAACTAGTTATTCAGTACATTCCAATTACATGACCAGCCTAATTTGTCAATCTTCACAGCTTTCACTGAAACTAGCATAAAGTAAAAAAATCTAGTTAGTGTTACTAAACAATGCTGACAGAGTGGTATGACCTGCTGCCAAAACAGCTTAGACACTCCTACATAACAAAATTTAGTTTGTATTTACTACATTGTCCCAAAGATCTTACCATACTCCAAGAAAACAAGCATGTGCTCAACCCAGATGTCTGATACTAGTCTACATTAGGTAGTCTTAGATGTGTCAACAAAAAAAGTAATTAACAGTCAATGTAAGAGAGAAATGGAAATTTTTATTTGAACAAACTTGAGGATTATAACTGGAAGACAGTCTTTCAGAAAGCTCTGAGGACTGTTCTGCCTGTTAGAGATCAAAGAAGAGTTATGCAATATTTTGAGACACAGTTATATAGTAAAATAACATATGGGCAGTTAATATAATCCTGTCAGGTACACATCATTGTGACCTCTTACAGGACTGAAAGAGGAATATTTTCTCTTAAGGATTTACATTGCTGATGCCAGGAGGAAATAGAAATTGCTATGTTTTTTGTAAGTAGGTATTCTCATGTCTTCAAAGGTGATCTAGTTAAAAATGCAGATGCAAAATACACACTAAATTATACAGAGAAAATTTTATGTTTAAAAATTTTCTCATCCTGACTAAAACTAATTTTATTTCATCAGAAGTAAACATATATTCAAAAAGTCCCTCATTTATACCAGATATAGCCAAATTGAAAATAATTGCTGTGCAAAAAATAGTCTGGTTAACTGATTATATAGGCATTTTAAACTTGGCAGTGCTGCAGCTTTTCATAAGAAATCTCAGACAACTTTTAAAAGGACTCTTGAGGCCAGGGAAGTTGTGTTAATGACTTGCTACAGATTCCACCTATGATGTTTGTAGACTTGGGTGAATTATTCTCTTCTTGAGGTCCCCAAAATATATTGAGGTGCTACATCTGCCAGGAGGTAGCCTTTCTTATTTCTTATTTACCTGAAAAGGCTGCTGTAAACCCTGAAAGTGATGTATCCGGTTATTTCTTCAAGGAGCTTTATGGTATCATGAAGTCCACCTTAGTTCTTTAAAGCTGCCTGGTCATAGTTGATGTTATGTATTTTCAAAATATTACATTTCAAAGTCACAGTTTCCAATTGTGTCCTTTTATATGAAGAATGGATTCTTCTTGAATTTATACAAATAACTGTACTGCCATAAAAGTGGCAATACTCTCTAAAAGTTTCTTGAGGGATCAGGTAGAGAGAAAAGATAAATGTTTTAATTCTACTTACAAAAGTGTAGTTTACCACTTTGCTTAAACCATAAGTGACTTAAGGGGAAATGTTTACTTTTTTCTGGAAAAACACAGATTAAGAGCCAGGAACATTTCAGACAAAATTCCTAAAAATTATAACTATATTCTTCAGTTCATTCAGTCTTATGTTACTCTAACTTTGACCTTAATCTTTTGTTGTTTTTGAAGCCGTTAGAATTTCCATTAGAATTCTTTAATTTTTCACCCAATTCAGCAAATTTATCTGAATGTTATCAGAGACCTGTACTTATCAAGAAATCCTTTCTTTGAATCTTCTGGAAATATTGTTTGTAAAATGCAACAGAGTAAAACAATATTTATAAATGACAAAGTCTTTAAAAGGTATGACTAAGGATACAATTACAATAAAAGGAAGAAAGAACTTATTCTGTGGCATACAATGTAACAATTACTAGAATTATGACTGATAACATTATATCAAGACATGTCAAATTTTTAAAAATTCTTGTAATTTTTAGAATAATCATACTAATTACATTTTACTCATGTAGTATAACCTAAGAAGGTTTCCACTCACTTGATAATGCTTCCCATTTAACCCCAAACATCACATAATCCTACCTGGTTTAATATAGCTCTCTCTTTCTCTCTCTCCCTCTTTCTCTTGAGATGCTTTAGGAGCCTTCTGAATTATCCCAAAATTAGCTAGAGGTCAAAATGCTTTCAATTAGAATTTGATCTTTGAGTAGTTTGTCAAAAGTGTTGAATTTTAAAATACTTACTTGGTCAAATGGAATCACATATCACTGTGAAAAAAAATATTTACTTAACCAAATCGACAATAAAATATTTTAAAAGAAATAAAGTATTTACTCTTTTTTTTCTTTAATCTTTTTAAGATTTTATTTTTAATTACAGTATAGTTGATTTACAGTGTTGTGTCAATTTCTGCTATACAGCACAGTGAACCAGAAATATATATGTGTGTGTGTGTGTGTGTGTGTGTGTGTGTGTGTATATATATATGTATTATTTTCCTCGTATTTTATTTCCATCATTTTCTACCCAAGCGATTGGATATATTTCCCTTTGCTTTACATTAGGATCTCATTGCTTATCTATTCTAAATGTAATAATTTGCATCTACTAACCCCAAACTCATAGTCCACCTTACTTTCTCCTCCCTGCAAACCACATGTCTGTTCTCTGTGTCTGTGAGTCTATTTCTGTCCTGTATGGCCAATTTGGGCCATACTTTAGATTACACATATAAGTGGTATTATAAGGGATTTATCTTTCTCTTTCTGACTTTACTTAGCATAAAAATCTCTAGTCACATCTACATTGCTCCAAATGGTGTAATTTTGTTCCTTTTTTATTACTGAGTGGTATTCCATTGTATATATGTACCACATATTCTTAATCCATTAAGTTGATAGGCATTTGGGTTTTTTTCATGTCCTGGCTATTGTGAATAGTGTTGCAATGAACATAGGGGTGCATGCAACTTTTGAATGAAAGCTTTGTCTGGATATATACCCAGGAGTGGGAGGGCTGGATTATATGGTAATTCTATATTTAGGTCTCTGGGGAAACTCCATATTGTTTTCCATACCAGTTGTACCAATTTATATTCTCACAAACAGTGAAGGATGTATCCCTTTTCTCCACACTCTATTCAGCATTTGTTATTAGTAGACTTCTTATTGATGGACATTCTGAGCAGTGTGAGGTGGCACCTCATTGTAGTTTTGATTTGCATTCCTCTAATAATTATTTATGTTAAGCATATTTCATGTGCCTATAGGCCAGTTGTATATCTTCTTTTAAAAAATATGTTTAGTTATGCCCAATTTTCCATTGGTTTTTTTGTGCAAAATCTTTTGAGTGTAATTAAGTCCTGTTGGTTTGTTTTTGGTTTTATTATCATTATTCTAGGAGGAGGATCAAATAAAATGTTGCTGTGATTTGTCCAAGATGCTTCTGTGTAAGTTTTTCTTCTGGGTGTTTTATATTATCTGACCTTAAATTTAGGTCTTTAATTCATTTTGAGTTTATTTTTGTGTATGGTGTTTGAGAATGTTCTAATTTCATTCTTTTACATGTGGCTTTCAGTTTTCCCAGCACAACTTATTGAGGGGACTGTTTTTCTCCATTATATGTTATTGCTTCCTTTTCATAGATTAACTGACCATAGGTGCTTGGGTTTATTTCTGGGCTCTCTATCCTGTCCCATTGATCTATATCTCTGTTTTTGTGCCAGTAACATACTGTTTTTATGACTGTACTTTTATAGTATAATATGAAGTCAGGGAGCCTGATACATCCAATTCCCTGTTTTTAAAATATTGCTTTGGCTATTTGAGGTCTTTTGTGTTTCAAAACAAATTTTAAAATATTTTATTGTAGTTTTGTGAAAAATGCTATTGGTCATTTGATAGGAACTACATTGAATCTGTAGAGTGCCTTGGGGAGTATAGTCTTTTTACAATATAATTCTTCCAATCCATCTATTTATGTCATCTTTGATTTCTTACATCAGTGTCATAGTTTTCAAAATAACATCTTTTTTCATGTTAAGTAGCTTTATTCTAGGTATTGTATTCTTTCCAATGCAATGGTAAATAGCATCTAATTTCTTTTTCTGATATTTAATTGTTAGTTTACAAAAATACAATTGATTACTCTGTATTAATTTTGTATCCTACAACTTTACCAAATTAATTGATGAGCTCTAAGAGTATTCCAGTAGTATCTTTAGGATTTTCTAGGTATTGAATTATGTCATCTGCACACAGGGATAGTTTTACTTCTTTTCTTCCAATTCAAATTCCATTTATTTCTTTTTCTTCTCTGATTGCTGTGGCTAGGACTTCCAAAACTATGTTGAATAGCATTATCAATAGTTAGGGATCAAGCCCTGACTTTGAGGCTGCAGATAATGTTCCTTAGAGTAGCCAAAAAAAGGAATGACTGTGGAAGAGCTCCTGACTTACATGTACATATAGAAGTCCCAAGAGCCTCCCTTAGAAAGGGAGGGACTGTAGGAGCACCTGTTGACATTGTCAGCTATAGTCTGAGTGCTGCCATGTAGTGGGAGTGGTCTCAGGAGCAACTACTGTCCTATAAGAACAATCATGTCAAACATGAACCACTTCCACCTCCTTACAGACTCCATCCTTTGCAACCACACAGCCCTGGGACAGGTAGAGTGATACTGCTGACCCTAGTGTGTTCTCTGGGTACATGTGAGTTGTGATCACCCTTGAGAACTCCATGGTTTGGCACCAGGTGCTATATCTATATACCTGCTGTCAAGGGGACCATAAATATAGAAAGTTAGACAATATTAGGTGACAGAGAATTAGATTTCAGAAAAAAGAACAAGACAACAATACACAAAAACAACTAAATGAAAAAGAGGCAGGCAATCTACCTGAAAAAAAAAATCAGAGTGATGATAGTAAGCATCATCCAAGATCTAAGAAAAATAATGGAGGCACAGATCTAGAAATTATAAGAAATGTTTAATAAAGAGCTGTAGAACTTCAAGAGCAAATAAACTAAAATGAATAGTATAATATCTGAAATGAAAAATGCAGAAATCAATAGGAGGACTCTGGAGGCAGAAGAATGAATAAGTGAGATGGAAGACAGAGTTTTGGAAATCACTGACACAGAAAAGAATAAAGAAAAAGAATGAAAAGTACTGAAGTGAATCTAAGAGACAGCTGGTAAAACATTAATTTTACAAATATTCACATCATATGTGTTACAGAAGAAGAGAGAAAGGGCCAGAGAAAATATTTGATGAGAATTTATACAAGTGCTTAATTTTATTGAAGCCAATTTAAATAGAATTCATTTAAAAATTACTTTGATAATACCATTTGGAAGTAAAGATATATCTATAACATACACAGACAAATATACATCTATATAGACATAGATATCTCATAGTTTTCTTACTTGAATTAAAAAAAAAATCCTCTTTTGTCTTTTTTTTTTTTTTTCAGTCTTGGGTATTGGAAGTGGTCTCAATAAGATAAGAGTTCCTGAAAGCCCTGATAAAAATTTACATCACAAGTCAAAAGGAGAGGGAATAAAATTTTCCTACATGTTTTTCAGTCATGATCTTAATTTTGAAAAGATGTTCTGTCAAGCTGGTTTTCTCTTACTGCCTGCAAAACAAATTTGGGATTGTCAAAAGAATTCCTTCTTGGCAAATTTCTGGGCAAAACTTCCCTGCCTAAGTAAATATTTGCAAGTATCAGTTCCAAAAACATTATACATAAATCCAGCTGGTACTCTTATAGTTGACTATCCCTTAGGGAGCTGCTTAGAATTGAGGCATAATTTCCCATTATTAATTTGGTAGCCTCATTCAGATATGATATATGATCTGAGGACATTGTGAATCAGATACAACCTGCTTCTGATTTTAATTCCAAAAGGACTTACTCTTGGGTCAGTTCTTCTATTTTACATATCCATTTCTCCTTCCCACATTCTCAGAGTACTAGGTTATCACTCTCTATTGCATTCCCCCAGATGTGCAGTATTTACTAAATGGTTGTAGTGAAGTTCTCTTGTTCCTTGGAACTGAAATTTAGTTTCTAATTTTACTAACCAATTATTTGTTCAGATCATACAAGTTTTTTTTTTTTTAATTTGAGCCAAATTCATCAAAAATCAGTTATCTATATTTCCTTGGATTTCATGCTCAGAATCCTCTATGTCCTTGCCTAGGAAATATACTGGTGCCTCTTAAGACTCCAAGTCTTAAGTAAAACAGCTTGAAAAAAAAATTTGTATCATCACTTGAACAATGAAATCTGAATATCAATAGGACTCATTGGAACAACTGAAGAGTACCAAGTAGTCAGTGGGGTGCAATGGGCCTGTGCTGGTACAAAATCCTAGTATGGGATAAACTCCAGGTGTCCTCTGGTGAGTATCCCTCATATCTTGTCAGCTACACCATGTAAATATCAATGAAAAAATGATATCCAATCTAAGAAAGAAATTTTTAAAAAATTATATGAGCTAACCAGAGGATTATGTCCTGGGAGAGAGAATGCTCTGAGAACTGTTCTACTCGTTAGAGGTCAGAGCAAAATTATATGTTTAACGTGATAAAATATCATTCATCAAAATCATTAAATATTGACAGTTTACATAATCCAATAAGGTAAGTAATGGGTTATTTTGACCCCTTACAATATTGAGAAAGTGTTGTGAGACATGTTTTTATAATATTTTCTTAGCCTCTTTGCTGAAAACTCCATCTTATCCTTCCTTACTTTGTCCCATCTTCCTGCTTGAGAAACAGTCACGGTAATGGTAAATGACTTAAGCTTAAGAACAAAGACCTAAAGGCATGTGTTATGTGCGGGGTCAGCTGAATGAGGACATAATACATTGGTCTAGGCACGCAGGACCTGTGCAGATTGGCACGCTATTTGCACAAGCATGGTAAGTCCTCTAAAGAATAAGAGAAAGAGGAACCTCAGGACCAAGTGGTTTATGAGTGGTCGTTAACAGAATATGCATTAGAAAAGAGAACCAAGGTGCAAACCTAGGCACACAGGGTTGCCACAAATAGGCATGCCATTTTCAGAAGCACAGTGAGGATTCTCTGAAATGCTATGCATAGACAGCTAACTCAAATGCTAATGATTCTTAAATGCCTATAGTTTAGAGTAAAAGGTTTAACTATTTACCAGCTAAGTGACTTTTAAAATAATAATAATAAAAAACCTATATCACTTGATGTAATCCTCAAGAGCACAATAAAAGCAGTGTGGTTTCTTGAGGCAGGGCTCTTGGTCCCTGAGACCTTGAGTCCCCCGGTTCCCACCTTTACTTAAGATAAATGTCTCTGTGTCTTGTTTTATGTTAACTTTCTTTCCTTAAGTTCCACAGCCCCCATTCTTCAGCCCCATCCTGCTGAGCTGGTCTCAGCAAGAAAGGAATGTTACTTCTAAAGAATTACTTTGCTGGTGCCAAGAGGAAATTGTTTTTGTTGGGTTTTGGTGGATAGGCACTCCTGGGTCTTCAAAGATGATCTAGTTAATGTATAATGCAGAAGCACAATGCACACTAAAGGGGATGGGGTAATAACTCAATTGGACAGAGAGAATTTTATGATGAATTCAGAAAGAACTTAAGGAGATGTAGTATAGTATAATTAAGTATGTAGTCATATATTATGTATGTATGGCTGACTCTACCACTAAATATTGTAAAGTACACTATTACAGATTTTCTTTTTTAATCACATAGAAATAGTGAACTAAATCATCTTAAGTGCATAGAATTCTTAGAGTAACAAGATAAGCTTTAAATCTGATGTGTCCATTTGTAAAGCAACATTTCATGGTTCATACCAATATTGTATAAATGTTTTAAAACGTCCTGTGAAAGAATAAACTGTTATGCAATGAATGGCATCTACTTTGAAGGAAGTAGAATAAGTTTCTATTTTCTTGTTTACTTCCAATCTTTAATTACAAAAGATTGAGAGGACATATCTCAAAGCAAATTATTGCAATAAGTAAAAACGTGTTTTAATCAATTCATTCACCATTCCAGTTGACACCATCTTAGTCTTTGGATTTCTACCCTTTAATAAATCATAAATTTTCCTAATACGGTGGGGTTTTTTGTTTGTTATTTGTCTTTTTAGGGCTTCACCTGCACCATGTGGAGTTCCCAGGCTAAGGGTTGAATGGGAGCTATAGTCCCTGGCCTACACCACAGCCACAGAAACACCAGATCTGATCCACATCTGTGACCTACAACACAGCTTGCAGCAATGCCAGATCCTTAAACCACTGAGTGAGGTCAGGGATCGAATGTTCATTCTCATGGATACTAGTAAAATTCCTTTCTGCTGAGCCACGGTGGGAACACCCAAGCTTTCCTAACATAAATTTCATAATTTTTATTGTAATGTCTCCTTTGTGTGTTTTCCTAGAGCTTAAAGTCTCAGGATCCAGACGGATCATAGCTCACTAACTCACTAATTTTTACAAATTGTTCTGCTAGTCATTTGTTAAATGGATGCTACTTTTTGTGGGTTTTTGTTTGTTTTGTTTTGGGGTATTTTGTTTCTTTATTTTTTCTCATTGTATTTCTTACCCAATAAATATTTATATTTTAAGAAGACTTTTGGAGAAAATACTTTGCTTCCAAAGTGTAGCTAAAATTTCAAAGACCATTGCAGGTAGTAAAAGGAAATAATTTTGACCATCAGTTTTCTTAGTATTGTTTTCATTACAACAAATAAGGTATTTTAAGAAAAATCCAACATAAATGGAAATGCCATCATTCTAGTTCTAGACCAAAACTCTTTGACTCATCTTTTATTTCTCTATGGCTGTTTATTGCATGTGTCCCCACATTCAGTTTTTGCAAATACAATCATAGTGTAATCAGGCTTTTGTGCAGAATAAATGATTTTGTTCTGTCTATGATCTGCCATCTAGAGAACTTACATTCCTTCCTATGGATCAATTTATTTGGTTATTGCTGCTGCCCCTATGTGTTTTTCTTTATCTTAGCCACAGAATATCAAGGCCATAAGTCAGAAAAGCAGTAAAAATATCAAGAAGGATATATCTCAACCAAAGGCAGAGGACTAAGGTGACTGAGGATATTGTCATGGACAGTAGAAAACTGGCCTCAGCAGAAGAGTCACAAAGCTTCATGACCCAGTAACTTCCTGTATTCCCAGAAGCAGGATAATAGTTTTCAAGATGTTAGTTGGCTATTTTCCTCATTTGTTGTCAAATCAATAAATTTCTCTTTCCTTTTTCCCAAAGCCATGTCCTCCTTATTCCTGTCTGGCCTGGGAGACAAGGACTGAATTTTCATTTACAGCAGTTAATACCAAATTTTTTATCAATAATTCATATATCCTAAGTACCTCATCTGTGTTGGGCTGTGCCTCTCAGGCCTGCAGGTCCTGTACTTTCCCAGGTTTAAGACCAAATAAAGGACCCAGAGACAGCAACAAAGACATTAGAGGTCTAATGGTCAGGGGAGCCTACATATGAAGCAAGGTCCTTGTGACACCACACCACATGAGACAGATGGCAGACAGGACATGATGGCAGTCTTAACTTGGCAGTGGGGGTGGGAAGGGGAGATTGCCATTTACAGGGGGAATTCAGCTTAGCTCATTAGTTACCATATAAACCAGCAAAGAAGCAAACCCTACACCACCCCTTTGATTAGAACAATCACTAGCTGGGGGCCTGGGGCAAATATATAGGAAGGGGAGGCAGATGATAGGGTTTAGGTGGAGCATGAATTAGTTGGGCGGGGAATGTAGAGAAAGCAAGAAAACAGCCATCAAGAGTGGCCTGATCATACAAACCACTACTCCATTTTTTCTTGAATTGCTATTATTCCTTTTAAACCATGTCCCTGCTTTTTTACCATCACATTCATTTAGTTTATTTTTAACATAACAGTGAGAGTGATATCATTCAAGAGTCAGTGAGATCATGTCCCTTCTCTGCTTGACATCTTCTCACATGAAAACCAAACTCCTTGCAGAATCCTAGAGTAGACTTTTTTTAATTACTCAATGAATTTTATTACACTTATAGTTGTACATCAATCATCACAACCAAATTTTATAGCATTTGTATCCCAAACCCCCAGTGCATTTTTTGTTTTTTTCTCCCCATCTCAATTTCTCCCACTCTCTCACTTGTTCACTCTTCAAGTAACACTAATCTCAATGTTTCTCAAACATATCAAGAACATTTCTGCTTTAAGTTATTTGAAATTGTTTTCCCCTTTCTCTCAATGGTTTCTTTCCCAGACATGCACATGGTTGACTACTTCATCCTCTAAGTTCTTTTTTATAATTCTCCCTTCTCATTAATATCCCTCTTGGAGACATTACATACTCCCTGTCATCTTTTCCTGTTTTATTTTTGTTCCTGGATACTTATTGTTAGGGGCTACATGGTGGCTCATTGTTAAAATAGCTCTTTATGCTGAGCCATGAGACTGACCACCTGGCTCAAGCCACATCCTATTTTCGCCTCTGGTGCCTACTTTCCAAAGACTGTGAGACCTTTCCCCCCTCACCATGGGACACCACACACCTCCAGTTTTCTCAGGATTATGAGACCACCCTACCATGAAGCACCTCTGACTTTCTCATGAATACGAGACCACCAGAGTCCAGCTGCAGGTGACAGATAAACTAACCTCCCCCCACCTCAGGGAATCCAATTTCCCATCCTTGGTATATAAGAAGGTATATAAGAAGGCCCCACAAGAAGGGTCAGTCGCCCTCTCCTTTTTCCCTCTAATAAATTTTCTTATCTTTGCCTGAACACCAGGCTAGTTCTCTTTTTCTCCACACTCACCTTACACTTATCAGTGAAATTGTTTTTTAAAATTACATGAACTTTTTTCTATAATTGTAAAATGAATGCAATCAATTAAGGGGATTAAATGAATAGCCACCCTATATGCTTGTTGACATCACCAGAAGGTATTGTAGTGGCACATATTGGATAAAATTATGCTTTTGAAAGTTATGAAATTTAAAAATATCAGAAAATGATTATCTGTGAAATGCCTAATAAGAACTAAGTCACCCTAACAAAACTGAATAAAATGATTTAAATCAGAATTAGCATTTATTTTATTATAGACTAATACTGCAGAAAAGCAACATCTCCATGTCAAGATCTTTCTTTTCATCAAAAAAAAAAAAAAAAAAAAAAAGTCTGTGACAAAATCACCTTGACTGGAATTATTATTCAATAGAGAAGTCCTTCAAATATAATTGCAAAGTCAGGAATCTACAGGGAAATGAGGTTCAAAAGCTCTCATCACTCCAGATGCTACAGGCCTTCCCTTACAGATGCTAAAGATTTTACCTTCTATGTATTTTTAAATTAGGAATCTGCCTTAGGTGGTATAGGAAGAGAAGAGGTCAAGCTAAATCAAATGATTCACCTAAACCTATTGAACAAGGAAAGTGTCCTAGGAGTCTTGTTGCTATTGTTAAGTATTATTTAGTGAATACAATTGCTGAATTTCTAAATATATCAGCAGTTTGATAAAACAATATCTTGATTTGATCAGGTCAGAGTCTGAAATTAGCAAAACATATATTAGACAGTATGAAATCACAGCAGCTTCTCAGATATGTTGGTTATTGCTTACTATGGAAAAAACAGAAAATTAGCTCCCCTGACTAGAAAGCTACAAGTTTTAAGAACTTAATTCTCAACAGAAACCAAGATGATATAATGTTTTCTAAGTTACATTAATTATTACCTATGAAAATAATGTTAAAGATAGATATATTTGTTCATGAGTAATCTAAAAATTTATGGATAAGAATATAATAATAAAAATTTATTTCCTTTGTTTATTGTTGGTATTGAGTTTATAAAGCAAAACTTCTACATACTATAAAATACAATAGACTACATTATCTCTTCCTAACTCAGAAGAGGATAATTATCTATCTAACAGAAGGTTTCTCTTAGACATTTGTGTTCAAAGATTGTGAGCCGAACTCAGGGGAAATATGCTTTTTTTTTCCACTTCATTTTAAACATTCCAAGTATTCCATGCCATTAGACAACTCGGTAGTACTAAAATCAAACTTAGACTTACCTATGTGAGAAATAAACTCTCACAAAAGGAATGAAAGAAGAGAAGAGAGGAAGAGAGAAACAAAAAAGAGAAAGAGATTGAGATAAACACTTTTTAAAATCATGATGGTTAATTAAGGTTCCAGTGAAGAATGAAAAATAATTATGTGATTCCTAGCAGAATTTCAAGTGTATAATCTGCAACCTAGCTGTCTGACATCAGGCAAGTTACATTACCTCTTTGTGCATTCCTGATCTCATATTTGATATGGTATAAACTAATGTCAATCAAATGACAGAAAATGTTGTATCAATTCTCACACTTGACTGAGGACTACCTGAGATAATGTTAAATAACAATAATAGCTTTAAATATGTCTTGTATACTCATTGCTATGAAGATTGTTAAGTTGGAATAAAATATCTTAAAAAAGACAATTAAAAAGCTAAATAAGACAATGCATTTAAGACATCAAAAAGGCTCAAGATAGATTTTTTAAAATAAAACAAATTTTTTTCTTTCTTTTTTAGGGTGTTCTATGGCATATGGAGGTTCCCAGGGTAACAGTTGTATTGGAGCTATAGCTGCAGGCCTACACCACCACAACAGCAATATAGGATCTGAGCTGTGTCTACAACCTACACCACAGCTCATGGCAATACCAGATCCTTAATCCACTGTGTGAGACCAGGGGTCAAACCTGAATCCTCATGGATACTAGTCAGATTCATTTCCACTGAATAACAACAGGAACTCCTAAAACTATTTTTTTATTGTTTTGATTTAGATTGTATTTTGCTAAGTTTACAAGATTCCAAATTTTACTACTACACTTACCATATTGAGAAGTTGATAGTAGCATTATGGCTGTGAAACAAGGGATGTTTCAGTGTCTTCATTGCTGTTTATAATTTGAAATGTTTCTACAAATGTCTCAACTACTTTAGATTATCCTGATGAAGGAAGTCATTTCAGGCTTGTTAAAGTTCAGTAAGAAATTCTAGGAAAATTGGGCTTTTAATGATTTTTGTAAACTTGAAAACATAAAATGCTTTAAAATAAGATAGATCTATTAAGTTTTACATATATTTATATTTTAAAATATTTTTCAAGTGTAATTTTTTTTAGGCTCCACCCATGGCATATGGTGGTTCCAGGGCCAGGGATCAAAACTGAACTGCAGCTGCAACTGACACCACAGCTCTGGTAATGCCAGATTCTTAACCCACTGGGCTGGGCTGTGTCTCAAACCTGTATCACCACAGAAACAATGATGTTTCCTTAGCCCACTGAGCCACAGTGGAAACTCCTCTAGTGTTTTTTTAAGTGGAGGAAATATAAAATAAAAAATATGAAAATGTAAAATGCAAAATATAAACAATAATACATATGAAAATATAAATCACATTGGCTTTATTTTACTCCTTTAAAATATATATTCTAGGAGTTCCCATCATGGCTCAGCAAAAATGAATCTGACTAGCATCCATGAGATGCAAGTTTGATATCTGGCCTCACTCAGTGGGTTAAGAATCAGGTGTTGCCATGAGATGTGGTGTAGGTTGCAGACACACATCAGATCCTACATTGCTGTGGTTGTGGCCTAGGCTGGCAGCTACAGCTCCTATTCAACTCTTAGCCTGGGCACCTCCATGTGCTGTGAGTGTGGACCTAAAAAGACAAAAAAATATATTCTAGAAATTTTATGTGGCCAAAGACATTTTTTTCCTTAATATGTTTTTGAACAATTTTGTTTCCATCTGAGGGATGTCTATACATTGATCTGTAAAACCTTCAGATGATTAACATGGTAATAAATGTTCATAATATCAATACCTTGTTACTTTTTTCCTCATTTGTTCTAATATCTACAAATTTTACTAAATTCAGTACAGTGATTTATGAATTGATCTTCTGCTGAAGGACCTAAAATTGGATAGATTAGGAAAATATACATGGGAAAATTCAAAATCATCTACAAAAAAATTTAGTAATCTACCATACCAAGAAATTATATACAATATTTTAATCTAGATACACATTTAAAAGTTTTCAGATATAATAAGGCACATATTAAAATTTAAATAGATATTGGAATTAATATAATAACTATAATTTGTATAGATCATTTTCCTGTCCCATAAAGCACAAAAAGTCATTTGTAACTTATAAGTTAAATTTCTATATTTTTCTTTCCATCCTTCTCATCATTATTTGCGTCCCTTCTTATTTCCCTTCTCTATTGAAGCTTTTTTTTTTAATTACCCTTTGGATCAAGCAATGAAAAACGTGTGGGATACAATTGTGTTTATTAGCTTTGAAATATTTTAGTAAGCTAGTGTGAACAAAATTTGGGGTCCATATTTCTCAGAAAACTCTTCTAAACAGCTAAACTGCCACAATTTTTTCTTAAGTAGGCTCCTTGTATTTGAAAGTAAACTAAAAAAAAACATAGTTTCAAATTGTAATAGAAAAGATAATTGCTAATGTCCATAAGATATCATTCAGAGAATTTATAAACAAGTAGGAGTAGGTGTCCTCCCCACACTACAAATAGTGATGTTTTCTCAACAAAAAAGCAAAGGTTAATTTGACAACTGGTTTTAATATATTCTTCATGCATGTTAGTTGACTGTTATTATATATACAGCTTTCTATAGCATGAATATGAACCCATTCTGCTTCACACTGAAAATTACTATAGGTTCAATTTATTTTTGAAAACATTTGGCTGAAATGATTAATTTTATACTGTCACATGTAAAAATGATTTTCTTTTAATATGTAGTAATGATAAATTATTTACTTCAAAATTATAGATTTTTTAGGAGCACTATTAAATGATACTTTAATCAATTAAAATAGGATATTAGTAAATGTTTATGCTTATAAAATACTGTCATTTGGATTGAATTTTTGATTGACTATTAAAAAAAGGAAACTGTTAGAAGGCTACTTTTATTGCAATTAATTTTCTTAGGAAAAGACTGGAAACTGATTTTCCTGTCATAACTATAACATATATTGGATTTTTTAAAAATATCATAGATTTATTTTAATTGTAAAAGAGAAAGACATTCATCTTTTTAATGTTAGGATTATTAATAGTCAATATTAAAAGCCAAATGTCAAATTAATAACATCATAAATCAATATGGAGGCTGCAGGAAAAATGTTTTTATAAATTTTTCTTACTCAGCTTTTTGAAGTCATGAAACTTTCAAGAGATTCTCATTTTGAACAAATAATATATTATATATAATTTTAGTTACCATTGGCCCAAAACTTAACTTAAAAAATTGTATTCCTCAAGTAAGCATATTATTCCCAACAAGCTGAAGTATGTAACTGTAATTCTTAAAACATGGTATGGGGTATGTCACTGCTGGTAATCCATATATCATATTCTCTACCCCTTCCTGGCACAGAGAAGAACTGAACTGGCCTGATCCATTTAAATTAGGCCATAGTCAAATAGCTTGTTTCTAACAAAGAATATGATGAGCAAAAGTAATAGCACTATTATTTATGGGTAGAAGTATTTAATTTCTAATCATTACTTATCAAGATGCAGCCCATGTCATTGCTTAAAGAAGTATTTATATAAGCTAATGTCCTCTAGAGCCAAAGAACATAAAATGCTAAGATAAACTTTGGGCAATTGAGAATGGGACTAAGAAATATACTTTATTCATTTGGTGGTGTTTGATATCACAACATAGCCAGCCAGACATCAAAATATATAACCTCAGAATAAAGTAATAATTAATATATTAACTAAGCCAATGTATTGAAATAAATGAACAGCAAAGTCAAATTTCACTAATTAATCACAGAATTTGCACATATTTTTGCCTTCCATCTTGCTTTCTTCTAGGTTAATCTTTTTCAAATGTGCATAATATTATATTTAAAAGACAATTAAAATAATATATATTTTTAAATGTTTCTTTGTAGAGAAGTAAAGTTAGTGCTCTTTAAAATTTAACATTTTCCTAATTTATAATCCATGATGGAATATAAAGAACATGGAATTCTTTAAAATGTAACTGTCAGGGGAAATATTTAACATGTCTCATTAGGAAAATAGCTTACAGTAGTTTAAAATATAGGTATTATTATTTATTAACAGCTATAATTATAATTCATATATGTGTTTACAGTACATGTATCTCTCAAATATATTTTGAATGTTGGTCTACACATAATAAATTGGACATTTTTATATGTTTAACAACTTTTTCTTGACATTTTATAGTTTGGCATATATATAAATCTAAGTCAACATAGTTTTTTCCCCACAAGCTGACTTTTGCTTTTTATGGCCACACTAACATAATATGTAAATTCCCAGGCTAGGGATTGAATCTGAAATGAGAGTTGAATTCTTAACCCACTGTGCCACAGTAGGAACTCCATTTTTTTCAAGTTTTACTGAAGTACAGCTAATTTGCAAGGCTGTCATAATTTCTGTTGTACAACAAAGAGACCCAGTCATACATATATGCATATCCATTCTCTTTCAGATTCTTTTCCCACATACATTATCACAGAATACTAGATAGAGTTCTCTGTGCTATACAACAGGACACTCTTGGCCAATCATTACATATACCTCAGTGTGCATATGCCAATCCCAAAGCCCCAGTCCATCCCTCGCATCCTTCACCTGTCCTTTTTAGTAACCATAAGTTTTCAAAGTCTATGAGTCTATTACTGCTGTGAAAATAAATTCATTTTTATCATTTTTGTTTGGTTGTTTTAGATTTTATGTATAGGTGACATCATATGATGTTTGTCTTTCAATGCCTAACTTCATTTTTATGATTTTATGATTTTTATGATTTTATGATCAAATGCTGCTGCAAATGGCCTTGTTTCATGCTCTTTTATGTCTGAGTAATGTTCCATTGTATATGTACAATATCTCCTTTATCCATTCCTCATTGATGGACATGTAGATAGCTTCCATGTCTTGGCTATTGTAAATAGTGCTGCAATAAACATTGGGGTACATACATCTTTCCAAATTGTGGTTTTCTCTAGATAGA
Organism: Sus scrofa; assembly: GCF_054392235.1. Taxonomy (NCBI): domain Eukaryota; kingdom Metazoa; phylum Chordata; class Mammalia; order Artiodactyla; family Suidae; genus Sus; species Sus scrofa. The sequence goes on from NC_139393.1 coordinate 43,025,259, forward strand.
TGCCCAGGAATGGGATTGCTCAATCATATGGTAATTCTGTTTTTAGTTTTTTGAGGAACATCCATGTTTTCCATAGTGGTTGCACCAATGCACATTCCCACTAACAGTGTAAGAGTGTTCCATTTTCTCCACACCCTCTCCAGCATTTATTATTTGTAGACTTTTGGATGATGGCCATTCTGGCTGGTATAAGGTGGTACCTCATAGTGGTTTTGATTTGTATTTCTCTAATAATTAGTTATGTTAAGCATTTTTTCATATTTTTTTTGGTAATCCATATGTGTTCTTTGGAGAAATGTCTATTTGGATTTTCTCCCTACTTTTTGATTTGGTTGTCTTTTTATTTTTTATATTGAGCTATAGGAAATGTTTGCATATTTTGGAGATTAATCTCTTGTCTGTTGCTTCATTTGCAAAAATTTTCTCCCAATATTTGTGCTGTTTTTTGTTTTGTTTTGTTTATTGTTTCATTTGCTGTGCAAATACTTTGATGTTTAATTAGGTCCCATTTATTTATTTTTGTTTTTATTGTCATTATTATAAGAGGTAGATCTGAGAAGATACTGGTTTGCTTTATGTCAAAGTGTATTTAGTCTATATTTTCCTCTGAGAAGTTTTATAGTATAGTAGAGTTTTATGAATACTTCTGTTTTCTTGCTCAAAATTTTTAATGAAATTGAATATATAAACCAAATAACAAAATACACCATAAAATTTTTTGTTTCTTTTTTTTTAGTAACTCTCATTAAATTAGAATTTAAATAATTACTTTAACATTACTAAAAATTTAATTAGGCAGAAATACATTGTTTTTTAACCATTCTTTGATATTAATACATGTATATTTAAAATAAAAATACTTACAGAATAATTTATGATTCCTGACACACATGTTCCCCAAACATACACACATATTCCAAATAAAGAAACAAACCAGGAGAGACAAGTTGTTCTAGATCACTGAATATTTTGATTAAAGTATAGTTATAAATTATATCTTGCATATTAATGAATTTCAAGTGATAAAGACATAGAAGATATCAATTTTAAAATAATAATTTTCATGACTCCAATTTCTATTATTACTCTGTAATTAGCTCCCAAAAGTATCTAGCCTACACATGTTAGATTTGGAATTTCAAGAGATCTCTGTATTGTTCTATAAATTAAACTTTATCAGATTGTTTGAATGATTGGATAAAATATTAATAGATTAGGACATTATTTAAGGCAGAACTTTGTTTTAATAACAGTATCACTGACTCTAAATTAAACACATCTCCTCATTTTGCCATCTGTAGAGAAGAAAAAAAGTACCTAATTTAACAAAATATATAAAATAAGTGGAGCTCCTGTCGTGGCGCAGTGGTTAGCGAATCCGTCCAGCAACCATGAGGTTGGGGGTTCAGTCCCTGGCCTTGCTCAGTGGGTTGGGGATGCAGCATTGTGGCGAGCTGTGGTGTGGGTCACAGATGCGGCTCGGATCTGGCATTGCTGTGGCTCTGGCGTGGGCCGGCAGCTACAGCTCCATTTGGACCCCTAGCCTGGGAGCCTGCAAGTGCCGCGGGAGTGGCCCTAGAAAAGGCAAAAAGACAAAAAAAAATTTTTTTAAATAAATAAAATAAAATAAGTGAGATATAGTTAGTAGGTAAACCAGCAGTCATGAACACTTCAATAATTTAAAATTACGTATTAAAATAAATGAACAGATTTATACAGTTCATGCTTTATTCCAAGTACTGTGCTAATAAAGGAATACAGAAAATAGTAATCATTCATCTATAATCTCTCCCTGAGATATTTGTTTACAGTAGTATTCCATTTTAGCAGATGTTTTAATACTCAATATATATGCTACACATAAATAATATATTCTGATTCTTTTGAAAGTTTTGATAAATTTTACTAATTTGTTTCCATGGAGTGAAAATTATTTTAGCTTATTTTGGAAAAAATATTTCTTAAAAAGTGCCTAAAAAAGGAAAAGAAGAAAATTATTACTAGTTTACATAGCTAATTTAAATAGCTAATGTTAATAATGAAACTACCAGTTTTTAATTTTTTTTATAAAATAAATTTTATTACATTTATAGTTTTTCAACAATCATCACAACCCCATTATATAGCCTTTCCATCCCAAACCCACAGTCCATCCCTCACCCAGGAACATGTCTCATTTGGAAACCATAAGTTTTTCAACGTCTGTGAGTCAATGTCTGTGAGTCAATGTCTGTTCTGCAAAGTTCATTGTGTCCTTTTTTTAGGTTCCACATGTAACAGATAGCATATGATGTTGATGTATGACTAACTTCACTTAGCAGGATAATTTCTATGTCCGTACATACTGTTTCAAATGCCATTATTTCTTTCCTTTTGATGACACAGTATTATTCCATTGTGTATATGTACCACATCTTCCTTATAAACTCCTCTGTTGATGTACATTTAGGTTGTTTCCCTGTTTTGGCTATTGTAAATATTGTTGCAAAGAATATTGGATTACATATATCTTCCATGGTTTTCTCTGGATAGATTCCAAGGAGTGGAATTTCTGGATCAAATGGTAATTCTATTTTTAGTTTTCTGAGGAATCATCATACTTTCCTCCACACCCTCTCCAGCATTTATTGTTTGCAAGCTTTTTGATGATGGCCATACTGGCCAGTGTAATGTGGTACCACATAGTGATTTGATTTACCTTTCTATAATAATTAGTGATGTTGAGCATCTTTTCATATGCTTTTTGGCCATCTGTATGTCTTCTTTGGCGAATTGTCTGTTTAGATCTTCAGACCATTTTTTAATAGTGTTGTTTATTTTTTTGGTATTGAGCTGTGGGTGGTGTTTACAAATTTTGGAGATTAATCCCTTGTCAGTCACTTCATTTGCAAGTATTTTCTCCCATTCTTTGTGTTGTCTTTTTGTTTTCTTTTGTTTAGGGTTTCCTTTGCTCTGTGGAAACTCATAAGTTTTAGTCCCATTTGTTTATTTTTATTTTTATTGTCTCTAGGAGGCAATAATTTTTTTTTGTCTTTTATTTACTCTAGGAGGTAGATCTGTGAAGATATCATATAGCTGTGGTTTATGTCAGAGAGTGTTTGGCCTATATTTTCCTCTAAGAGTGTCATAGCATCTAGTCTTATATTTAGGTCTTTAATCCATTTTAAGTTCACTTTTGTGTTCACTTTTAGGAAGTGTTCTAATTTCATTGTTTTACATGTGGCTATCCTGTTATCCCAGCACCACTTATTGAAGGGATTGTCTTTTCTCCATTGTATATGCATTCCTCCTTTGTCATAGATTATTTGACTGTAGGTGTGTGGGTTTAATTCTGGCTTTCTATCCTGTTCCACTGATCTCTATTTCTGGCTTTGTGCCAGGACCATAAAGTTTTGATGACTGTAGCTTTGTAGTATCGTCTGAAGTCAGGGAGCCTGATTCTTCCAGCTCCATTTTTCTTTCTCAGGATGTCTTTTGTGATTCTAGAACTTTCATGCTTCAAAATGAACTTTAAGATATTTTGTTCAAGTTCTATGAAAAACACCTTGGTAATTTGATAGGTATTTTATTAAATCTGTAGATTGACTTGGGTCATATAGTCATTTTGATAATGTTGATTCTTACAATCCTAGAGTATGGTATGTCTTTCCATTTTTTGTGTCATTTTTGATTGCTTTCATCAGTGTCTTATAATTTTCAGAGATCAGGTCTTTTGTCTCTTTAGATAGATTTATTCCTAAGCATTCTATTTTTTTTTTTTTGGTTTGATGATAAATGGAATTTTTTCCCTAATTTCTTTTGCTGATCTTTATTTTTTAGTATATGGAAAAACAGTAAATTTCTGTGTATTAATTTTGTATCCTACAACTTTGCCAAATTCATTGATGAGCTTTAACAATTTTCTAGCAGTATCTTTAGGATTTTCTAGGTGTAGTATTATGTCATCTGCAAATAGTGATAGATTTACTTCTTCCTTACCAATTTGGATTCATTTTATTTCTTTTTTTTCTCTGATTGCTAGGACTTCTGAAACTATTCCAAAAAATTGCAGAGAAAGGAATTGAATAGCAGTGGCAAAAGTAGTCATCATTGTCTTATTCCTGGTCTCAGTGGGAATTTTTTCAGCTTTTCACCATTGAGAATGATGTTGTCTCTGGGTTTGTCATATATGGCCTTAATTATGTTCAGTTAGTTTCCCTCTGTGCCCACACTCTGAAGGATTTTTATCAGAAATGGATGTTGGATTTTGTTAAAGGCTTTTTCTGCATCTATTGAGAAGATCACATGGTTTTATTCTTCAGTTTGTTAATGTAGTTTATCACACTGATTAATTTGTAGATGTTAAAGAATCCTTGCATCTCTGGGGTAAATCCCTCCTGATCATGGTGTACAATCCTTTTAATATATTGTTGGATTTGGTTTGCTAGTATTTTGTTGAGCATTTTTGCATCTATGTTCATCAGAGAAATTGGCCTGTAATTTTCTATTTTGTGTTATATTTGTCTGGTTTTTGTATAAAGGTTATGGTGGCATCATAGAATGAATTTGAGGGTATTCCTTTCTCTGCAATTTTTTGGAATAGTTTCAGAAAGAAGGTGAAAGCTCTTTCCTAAATATTCTATGGAATTCACCTGTGAAGCCTTCCAGTGCTGGACTTTCATTTGTAGGAATTTATTTTAATCACAGATTAAATTTAAGTGTTTGTGAGTGGTCCATTCATCCTTTCTATTTCATCTTGGTTTCACCTTGGAAGATTGTACTTTTCTAAGAATTTGTCTGTTTCTTCTAGGTTTTACATTTATTGGCATATAGTTATATATAGCAGTCTCTTATGACCCTTTGTATTTCTGTGATGCCCATTGTAACATCTCCTTTTTCATGTCTAATTTTATTGATTTGAGTCTTCTCTTTTTCTTGAATATTCTAGCTAAGGGTTTATAAATTTTGTTGATCTCAAAGAACCAGAATTTATTTCAGTGATCTTTTCTATGTTTCTTTTTAAATTTCTATCTGATATTTTTCTGCTTTCATCTTTATGATTTCTTTCCTCATTCTAACTTTAGGGCTTATCTATTCTCTCTATAGTTGCATTAGATGTAAAATTCCATTATTTATTTGAGCTTTTTCCTGTTTCCTGAGGTACGCTTGTATTGCTGTAAACTTCCCTCTTAGAATTGCTTTTGCTGCATCCCATAAGTTTTGGATTTGTGCCTTTGTTGTCATTTGCTCCTATGTATTTTTTAATTTCCTCTTTGATGTCTCCAGTGGTCCATTTGTTGTTTAGTACCATATTGTTTAGTATCCATGTGTTTGTGTTTTTTTTGCAGTTTTTTTTTCTTGTTGATTTCCAGTTGTATAGCATTGGGGTTAAAAAATATGGTTGATCTGATTTTAATTTTCTTAAAGCTGCCCAGGCTTGGTTTGTGGACCAGAATGTGATTACCCCTAGAGAATATTCCATGTGCACTTGAGAAGAATGTGTATTCTGCAGGTTTTGGATAGTATTTCCTATAAATATCTATTAATTCCATCTGGTCTTATGCTTCATTTAGGGCCTCTGTTTCCTTGTTGATTTTCTGTCTGGATGATCTGTTCATTGCTGTAAGTTGGGTGTTACAATCCCCCACTATTTTTGTGTTATTGTCCATTTCTCCTTTAAAAGAGTTAGCAGTTGCCTTATATATTGTGATCCTATGTAGGATACATATATATTTACAATTGTTATTTCTTCTTCTTGGATTGATCCTTTGATCATTATGTAATGTCCCTCTTTGTCTCTTATAATGTCCTTTATATTAAGGTCTGTTTTGTCTGATATGAGTATTGCTACTCTAGCTTTCTTTTGAGTCCTGTTTGCATGGAATACTTTCTTACACCCTCTCGCTTTGTATTTGTATTTGTCCCTAGAACTGAAGTGGGTCTCTTGAAGACAACATATATAGAGGTCTTATCTGTGCATCCATTCAGCCAGTCTATGTCTTTTGTTTGGACCTCTAGTCCTTTTACATTTAAGGCAATTAATGATATAAATGTTCTCATTGCCATCCTATTAACTTCTTTGGATTTGGTTTTGTTGCTCTTTTTTCTTCCCTTCTTCTCTTGTACATTCCTCTTGTGGTTTGACTACTATCTTTAGCGCTGTATTTGAGTTGATTTTTCTTATTAGTTTGTGTATTGATTGTAGATTTTTGGTTTATAGTTACCCTGAAGTTTTGATATAGTAGTGTGTGTGTGTGTGTGTGTATGATTGTTTTAAGTTGTTGGTCTCCTAATTGCAAGTGCATCTCCAGTGTCCTGCATTTGTACCCTCTTCTCATGATTTCTGATTTTGGTAGCATGTTTCTGTGTGGTTGCTTTTCTACCTTTTACTGTATATATGCTTTTACCAATGAGCCTTGTCATTTGTATTATTTTTATTTCTGGTTGTGCACTTTTCTTTTCTGCCTAGAGAAGTTCATTTAGTATTTGTTGTAAAATTGGTTTAGAGTTGCCAAATTTTCTTACCTTTGCTTGTCTGTAAAACTTTTGATTTCTCCTTCAAATCTGAATGAAGACTTTGCTGGGTAGAGTAATCTTGTAGTTTCTTGCTTTAGTCACTGTAAGTATATCATGCCACTCCCTTTTGGCTTGCAGAGTTTCTGCTGAAAAATCTACCTATAATTTTGTCAGTGTTCCCTTGTATGTTATTTGTTTCTTATCCCTATCTTCTTTCAATATTTTCTCTTTGTCTTTAATTTTGGTCAGTTTGATTAATATTTGTCTCAGGGTGTTCCTCCGTGAGTTTATTTTATATGGAATTTTTGTGCTTCCTGGATTTGAGTGAGTGGTTCCTTTCCCATGTTAGGGAATTTTCAGATACTATGTCTTCAATTATTTTTTCTGTCCCTTTCTCTCTCTCTCTTTTCTTTCTGGCATCCTTATAATACAGATGTTGGTGCATTTAACATTGTCCCAGAATTCTTTTAAACTTCATTTCTTTTCAATCTTTTTCTTTTTTCTGTTCCACATCAGTGATTTCCTCTAGTCTGTCCTCCACCTCACATGTTCATTCTTTTGCCTCCTGTATTCTCCTGTTGGTTTCTTCTAATAAATTTTTTTATTTCGGTTATTGTATTGTGCATCTTTACTTGCTTAATCCTTAAATCTTTTATTTATTTGCACAATGTTTCTTGTAAGTTATCAATCTTTAACTCCACTTTATTTTCAATGTCTTGAATCATCTTCACTATCATCAGTCTTTTTCATGGAGGTTGATAATCTTCAGATCACCTAGATGTTCTTCTGGTGGTTTTTCTTGCTCCCTTATCTGAGTTATAATTATCTGCCTTCTTTTTGTATAGATTTTTGGTGTAGTCTCCTTTTTTCAGGCAATAGAGTTGTAGATTCTCTTGTTTCTGATGTCCATCCCCCTTGTTGCTGAATTTGGTATGGGGGCTTGCTGTAGGCTTCCTGGTGGGAGGGACTGGAGCCCACCCACTGGTATTTGGAGTGGATTCTTATCCCTCTGGTGGGTTTGGCTTTGTCTCTGGGTGAGATTAAAGGTGGCTATGTGTCTGGAGGACTTTATTCAGCCTGTTTACTGATGCGCGGGGCTGTGATCCCACCTGGATTGTTTGGCCTGGGGCTTCTCAGTGCTGATGTGTGGGGCCGGATTTTTAAAAAATGGCCACTTCTAACCATCACATGCTGATGATTATTCCAGAGCACTTTGCCTCCAGTCACCCCCTCTTTTCCCAGAAGATTCTTAAAGAACCACAGTCAGATCCAACCCATATTCCTATGGAGTCTCTGCCTTTCTCTGGGACCTAGTACATATGAAAAACTGTGTATGCCTTTCAAGAATGGGGTCTCCATTTTCCAAAGTCCCATGGAACCCCTGCACAGAAGCCCCACTGGTCTTCAATGTCAGATGCTCTGGGGGCTTCTTCTCCCAATGCTAGATGCTTAGGTGTGGGGCTATGACATGGAGCTAAGAACTCTCTCTCCTGTAGGTGAGTCTCTGTGATACAGTTACTTTCCAATCTGTGGGCTGCCCACATGATGGGTTGGGGTTGCTTATATCATGTAATCTCCCCTCCTAGCAAATTCATATAGCATCCTCTTTGTCTTCTGGAGTAGGATATCTTTTTTTTTGAAGTTTTCAGTCAATTTAGTTGAAGGTTGTTCATCAATTGCTTGTAATTATGTTGTTTTTATGAAGGAAGGTGGTTCCAGTCCTTCTACTCCACCATCTTAATCCTGTATCCCAATTTTTTTAAATGTGTGGATAGTGGGATAAAATTTTTTTTCTTCTGTGCTTATTCTAGTCTCACTTGCTCCAGGGAGGATGCAAGCTGAGTCCTCACACCTGGATCATGTCCTTCAGACCAGGGATCCTGGTAAGGAAAGTCCATGCCACCAAAACTTCATATTCAATGTGTCAAAACCCACCACTTTAGATTCTTGTTTCATTTATACAACTGGTCTCTGTCTTTAACTGGTTCAATTGAACTTTTTTTTTTTAACTTTATGATGGCATGAAAGCAATACCATTCAGTAGAAACTGTACTTCAAATTTGAATTTGATCTTTTCTCAGGTTAGTGATAGGCCCTTAAGAGACTCTCAGCATGCTACACAGTGGCAGGGAGCAGGAATTTCCAGTCAGAAATGAAATCACAATCACAATTAACAGCCACTTACAACCATTTTGTCCCCCTACAACCTTTCTGTTTTTCATTTTATGTACAGTATTCATATATTACATGATATATTCAATGGTTTTAGTCTTTGGTTAGATGATTTTTCCCAACTTTTTTCTAATGCAAGTATTCTTGTCTTGTTTAAATTAAGCTAGGCTAAACAATGATGTTCAGGAGGTTAAGTGTATTTGATGCAATTTTGACCTAGGATATTTTCAACTTATGCTGTGTTTATTGGGACATAACCCTATCATAAGTTGAGGGATATCTGCATTTATGAAGTAGTTTTTCATTGTATTTATTTATTATTTCAAATATCTTGTAACCATTCATTTATTTAGAAATATTTCTTATGCATATACAGGTTCTAATCACTTGTTTATTCTATGAATAATGAGATTTAATCTCTATTTTGTAATGTATTAATCACCACTATGTTAACACTCTATTCAACATACATTGCAGCTTAAAATAAAATGCACTTATTTCACTCTCTAATCTTTAGGTCAGCTAGAAGATGGCTGTTCTAAGAACATTTTGTTCAATTTTTAGAAATCAGCTCTATAGATGCAGATTGAATTTTTTAATCGTGCCTAGGTTTTTGATATATGTAGGAAGTTGACAGGGTTGAAAGTGTTACTCTCATACCTTCCTTGGTCCCTGTTTCACTGTAACAAAACATTGGAATGGCAGACATTTTACAAATTTATTAAAGTGAAAGTATATTTTCAGAGATGGAGAGAGGATTCACGTGCACACAAGTTAAAAAAAAAGAGGGCCCAACTCTTCTGCAATAGTTTGTTTAGTTTTTGTGTGTGTGTACGTGTTTATTTTTTATTTTTTTTTGGCAATTTACCTAATCTGACTACTTTATTTTATTTATTTTTATATTTAATTTTTTATTACTATGATTATTGTAATAGTTATTTCCCCAATACATTTTTTTTCATACTGTACAGCATGGTGACCCAGTTACACATATATGTACATGTTCTATTTTTGCATATTATCATGCTTCAACATAAGTGACTAGACATAATCTCCAGTGCTACACAGCAGGATCTCATTGCTAATCCATTCCAAAGGCAATAGTTTGCATCTAGTAACCCCAGGCTCCCCCAAAACCACACTCTTCTCCTTCCTCCTTGGGAACCAGTAGTCTCTTCTCCAAGTCCATGATTTTCTTTTCTGTGGAAAGGTTCATTTGTGCCATATATTAGATTGCAGATATAGGTGATATCATATGGTATTTGTTTCTCTCTTTCTGACTTACTTCACTCAGGATGAGAGTCTCTAGTTCTATCCATGTTGCTACAAATGGCATTATGTCATTCTTTTTTATGGGTGAGTAGTATTCCAAGATGTATATATAGCACATATTCCTAATCCAATCATCTGTTGATGGACATTTGGGTTGTTTCCATGCCTTGGCTATTGTGAATAGAGCTGCAATGAACATGTGGGTGCATGTGTCTTTTTTAAGGAACGTTTTGTCCAGATATATGAGGAAGAGTGGGATTGCTGAGTCATATGATAGTTCTATGTATAGATTTCTAAGGCATCTTTTTTCTTTATTACTCAATGAATTTATCACATCTGTAGTTGCATAATGATCATTGCAATCCAGTTTCACAGGATTTCCATTCCACAGCCCAAGCACATCCCCCCACCCCACAAACTGTCTCCTCTGGAGACCATAAGTTTTTCAATGTCTGTGAGTCAGCATCTGTTCTGCAAAGAAGTTCAGTCTGTCCTTTTTCCAGATTGCACATGTCGGTGAAAGCATTTGATGTTGGTGTCTCATTGTCTGGCTGACCTCACTTGGCATGATCATTTCTAGGTCCATCCATGTTGCTAAAAGTGCTGGTATTTCATTCCTTTTAATGGCTGAGTCATATTCCATTGTGTATATGTACCACTCTTCTTGATCCGCTCCTCTGTCAATGGGCACTTAGGTTGTTTCCATGTCTTGCCTATTGCAGAGAGTGCTGCAATGAACACTGGAGTACATGTGTCTTTGTGAGTCATGGTTTTCTCTGGATAGATGCCCAGGAGTGGGATTGCTGGATCAAATGGGAGTTCTATTTTTAGTTTTCTGAGGCATCTCCATGCTGCTTTCCACAGTGGTTGCACCAATTTACAACCTGACCAAGAGTATAATAGGGTTCCTTTTTCTCCACACCCTCTCCAGCACTTACTGTTTGTAGACTTTTGGATGATGGCCATTCTGGCTGGTGTAAGGTGGTACCTCATCGTGGTATTGATTTGCATTTGTCTAATCATGAGTGGTGTTGAACACCTTTTCATGTGTTTCTTGTGTTTCCATATGTCATCTTTGGAGAACTGTCTGTTTAGATCTTCTGCCCATTTTTTGATGGGGTTGTTGTTTTTTTGGTATGGAGCTGCAGAAGATGTTTATACATTTTGGAGATTAATCCTTGTCTGTTGATTCACTTGCAAAGATGTCCTCCCACTCTGTAGGTTGTCTTTTTTTTTTTGTTTAGGATTTCCTTGGCTGTGCAGAAACTTTGAAGTTTGATTAGGTCCCATTTGTTTATTTTCTCTTTATTGTCAATACTCTGATAGGTGGATCTGAGAAGATGTTGCTGTCGTTTATCTCAGAGAGTGTTTGGCCTATGTTTTCCTCTAAGAGTTTGACAGTGTCTGGTGTTATATCTAGGTGTTTAATCCGTTTTGAGTTTATTTTTGTGTATGGTGTTAGGGAGTGTTCTAATTTCATTGTTTTCCATGTGGCTGTCCAGTTTTCCCAGCACCACTTACTGAAGGGGCTGTCCTTTCTCCATTGTATTTTCTTGCCTCCTTTGTCATAGATGAGTTGGCTGTAGGTGCGTGGGTTGAATTCTGGTTGGATATTTTAATAATGTATATTCTTCCAATCTATTAAGACAAGATAGCTTTCAGTTTTCTTTTTATCATCTTCAGTTTCTTCATTAGTGCTTTCTAGTTTTCAGAGTATAAGTCTTTTAATTCTTCAAGTTTGTTCCCAGGTGTTTTATTGTTTTTGATGCTATTTTACAAGTGATTATGTTCTTGCTTTCTATTTCTGATAGTTTTATTAGTGTATAGAAAATAAAAGATATTTTTATATTAATTTTGTATACTGAAAGTTTGCTGGATATACTTTTTCATTCTGAAAATTTTGGGGTGGGGACTTTAGAGTTTTCTACCTAAATTGTCAGGTCACTTATAAATAATGATAATTTTTATTTCTTTCCTCCTAATTGAGATATATTTTATTTCTTTTTCTTCTCTGATTTCCATAGCTAGGACTTTCAATAACTATGTTAAATAGATGTGAGAAGAATGGGCATTCTTGTCTTGTTCCTGATTTTATAGGAAATACTCATATTTTCAGCATTGAGTATGTTAGCCATGAGTTTACAATTAATAGCCTTCATTATGTTGAGATATTTTCCATCTATACCAACTTTAATGAGAGTTTTTTTATCATGAATGGATATTGAATTTGTCAAATTATTTTTCTTCATCTATTGAGACAATAATGTGATTTTTAATTCTGTCTTTTGTTAATGTAGAATATAACATTGATTAATTTTTGGATAGTTAACAATTCTTGTGACCTTGGAATTAATCTAATTCAATCATGTTGTATGATATTTTTTATATTGTTAGATATAGAGTGATAACATTTTTTGAGGATTTTTTACATCTAAATTAATCAATTATAATTGGCCTCTAATTTTCATTTTTACAATATCTTCATATGGTTTTGGGTTCAGGATAATTGTGGTCTTATTGAATAAATTTGGGAGTTTTCCCTTCTCTTCAATGATTTGGAATAGTTTGTGAAAGGTATGCATTAGCTCTTTTTTATATGAGAATTACACCATTTTGGTCCTAGATTTTTGGTTACTTGAAGTTTTTTTATTGTTTTTGATTTTATTTCACTACTAGTGTTTATTCTGTTCAGATTATATGTTTCCTTTTGTTTCAGTCTTGGAAAAACTTATGTTTCTAGAAATTTACCAATTTCTTCTAGGTTATTAAATTTGTTGGTATACAGCTATTCATGGTATTATTTTGTCATTTTTTTTCTATTTCTGTGTTATAAGTAATTTATTATATCTCTTTTTTCATTTCTTATTTTGTTTATTTCAGTCCTATCTCCTTTCTTCTTGGTGAGACTGGCTAAACATTTGTTATTTTTATCATCTCAAAAATAACAGCTTTAGGTTTTATTGAATTTTTCTATTTTTTTGGTGTCTCAATTTATTTTCTCTCTATTCATTATTATTTCTTCCCTTCTGGTCTTCTTTGTCATTTGTTACATACTTTAAAGTCTTTTTGTCTGTTATGAGTATTGATACTCTAGCTTTTGTGTCATTTCCATTTAGTAGAATATTTTTTCCATCCCCTAATTTTTAGTGTGTGAATGTCTTAACTGTGAAGTGAGTAGATGTGTCTTTTTTTTTAAGTTTAATCAGTTATCCTACGTGTTTTGATTGGTGCTTTTATTTCATTACATTTAAAGTGATTTTTGATAAGTATGTGTAATTGTCATTTTATTGATTGTTTTCTGGATGTTTGCGTGGTTCTTTGTTGTACTGTTCTTCTTTTAGTTTCTCCCCTTGTACATTTGTGTTTTTTTTGTCTTTAGTATTTGTGTATATTTCATAGTTTTTAATTGTGTTTGTCATTGTTTCATACGTGTTAACCTAAAAATATATCCCTTTTTTAAAACTGGTAGTTCAACACATCCTAAAATATCTATATTTTTATTCCTGCTCCTATGTTTTGTTTTGGTTTTTGATGTCACATTTTTCAACTTTGTGTTCATCCTTTAATTGATTATTGTAGTTATATTTGATTTTATATTTTTTTGCCTTTTTTGTATATTTATATAAATTGATTATCCACAGTATTAATTATATATATAATGTTTACTATTGGAATTTTTTCTTTCCTATGGATTCTTCTTGACGCACCTTTTTCTTTTCTGTTTAGAAAAGACAATTTAACATTGCTTTTAACATCTGTTTAGTGTTGATGAACTGTTTTAGTTTTTGCTTTTCTTTTTTTTTTTTTTTGGTCTTTTTGCCATTTCTTGGGCCACTCCCATGGCACATGGAGGATCCCAGGCTGGGGGTGGAATCAGAGCTGTAGCCGCTGGCCTACACCAGAGCCACAGCAACGTGGGATCCAAGCTGCGTCTGCAACCTACACCACAGCTCACAGCAATGCTGGATCCTTAACCCACTGATCAAGGCCAGGGATGTAACCTGCATCCTCATGGATACTAGTAGGGTTCATTAACCACTGCGCCATGAAGGGAACTCCCTAAACTGAATGTTTTTCTGAATTAAGAAAAATAATAATAAAACATATTTAGATGGCACTAAACTTTAATGTAAAAACAAAAAAAGTGAGAAAATATTAATTATATTTCTTCAAAATCAGAGGTTAGTTGTAATAAGAAAATTACAGCACATTTTTGATTATATACATCTTATTAATATCTCAATAAATAAATTAATATTTTGGTTTAAATCACATCATCATTTTTGCTGAGAAACTTAAAATTTTTCTTGTGGATTATTCATGTATTCAAAACTTTCCCAGTGGTTTTCATTCTTGTCTACATAATACAATCACCTGGGAAGCTATATAAAATAAAAACACCTGGTTTCTACTCTTAGAGATACTGATCTAATTGATTTGGCTTTTATACATGTGATCAGTGTTTTTAAAAACTCCCAAGTAACACTAAAGTTCAGTCACGGGATAGACCTACTGACTAAGGGGCTGTTTTGTGAAAATATGAAGTGTATTCAAGATATTTTAAAACTTCAAACCTATTCCTTTTTTTTTTGCATTTTAGGGCCACACTTGCAGCAAATGGAGATTCCCAAGCTAGGGGTCAAATTGGAGCTACACCTGCTAGCCCATGCCATAGCCACTGCAATGTGGGATCCAAGCTATGTCTGTGACCTACACCACAGCTCGTGGCAGAGCTGGATTCCCAACCACTGAGCAAGGCTAGGGATAAAACCCACATCTTCCAGGATATTAGTCAGATTTGTTTCTACTGTATCATGACAGGAACTGTGAAATTTACTGTATTATCACATTTATATGACACCAGCTACATCAATATATTAAAACTAATCAGTCAATAACCCTTAATTCTACCAGGTGAAATATTCATATTTAATTCACCTCTCAGATCTAGGTGTATGACTATGACCTAAAACAAAACAGTTGATAATGATGTCCCTTTTCCCAACTCAAAGTGTATTTATGATATACTCGTTTGCTCTTTATTAAAACACAAATAACTAAACAAGTCAAATCACTATGTCTGTATTTACATGTGCACTAAACCCAATATATGTGGAAGTCTGTGGTGTTTGGTGAGGTATTTTCCAATGGGAAGATCTCCCTTGGTTCTTTATTAGGTACTTCTGTTAAAGTAATTGTAACAGCACTCATGTAACACTTCCAATGGAAGAACTGCATGGGCCTCCAAATTAGTGTTTTACTAGGTATTGGTTTAATTGTGGCCATTATTACTGATGGTAATGTGACTACTTCCTAGGAGATAAAGTAAACTGTCTAATTTTGAAGAATTTTAAGACAGAGCATACTAATTCATATTAAGGAAATAGCCTTATATAATCTTGTCAAATGAACTGTAAAAACTTGGGGGAAATAGGAACTGTTAATTTGTTTCTCTTCCTATTTACTTAGCAAGTTTTAATTTATGCCATGTAAATTTCTTATATTGAGTTAGATTGAAGTCAACTATGTATATTCTCACTAGCTCTAAAATTTGTCAGTGAAACACTACCTAAACACATACACACACTACAAAGAAAGAGAAGCATTTGTACCAGGGAAAACACAAAAACAGACAAGAATCTCCACAAAACAACAAAGTAAACTTAACTACAAACAACAAAATCAATCACAAGTAGAAATATTGGATAAAAAGAAAGGTTAAAGAAACACTATTGTTTGTAAGAGATAGCTAAAAATAAACTCAGTCATGCATCAAAGATAATGCATCTCCCCTGTACCTCTCAACTGGAGTAGATAAGGATAGGAATAAGAAAAAAGAGGATAATTTCTTCCCATGTTCAAACCTTTTCTTAGAGTTTTATTTGATGATGATACAGTGAGGATATGTCTCTCCAGTGAATTTTTAAGACAGATTATCCTCCACTAGGGCAGGTGTATTCTATCATTGTGTGGATGAACACTATATAGCCTATGATTCTGCGATCAGATTTGTGCACTTCAAAATCAGTACAGCCACATTCACCAATATTTCCAAATATACATTCTTTAGAATAATGAATTTATATCCTTAGTAGTAGGTTTTGATTTACCCTTTTAAGGATTAATGAGCAGTATTTTTCATTTCTGGAAACAATAGCAAGGGAACATGAATTTCACAAAATTTTACTCTATCAAATCAATTTCAAACATTAAATTAAGTTGATTTTATGTGTTTTTTAGAAACATTACTTTTTCATTCATTCAGTTTTAAAAAATATTCTCATAGTTTTCTCATAGTTTTCTAGCTTTAAAACATATTCTCATAGTTTTCATTCACAGTTATGAGATATATTTATTAATAAACTCAAAATATTTACTGCATGACTATTACATTTTGGGAATTCTCTAGTTTACATCAATGAACAATACAGACACATTTCTTGTTCTCATGAATCTCATAGTTTTCTGACCTTTCAGTAGATTTATATTCAAAAACCTCTGAGGATGAAACTTCTTAATGATATTATTATAATTGAACCCCTGTATTTCCATAAAAGTGTTCACACAACTATATAACTGACAGCTTATTTATATTGTCTTAAAATTTAAAAATATAACATATTTCTCCAAATATACCAAATAAAATATAATTATTGATAAAAGTTATAATATAGCAATTTATTTTACAATTTATAACCTTAACATAACTGATTCAAAAATATTCTTATTATAGTTCTTTATAATGAATCTAATAAGCTTTATATAGTTCGCAACCTACTACGCTGCATATCACGACAACCAAAATATCAAGATCTAAATTGTCATTTTGATTTTCTTTAAAAACTGTCAGTTTTATAGTATAAAGTTAAAAATTAAAAAAAAATCATTACATAGTTCTGTTGATTTTGACCTTGAAATTTTTTTTTTATTTTCTTGGTATAAAATTTCTCAAGAACTATTCATGCTTATATTATTATGTGCCTACCACATAATTTTGTAAAAAAATGTTTCATTTTGTATCTGCCAGTTGATATTCTTAGTTCCAACAAATTATTTAAATTACATGTAGATGTTTGTGATCCTTATTTTCTGGAATCAAAGTGGTAGTGCTAATCTAAAGAAGTGAGGAAACACTATTGAGAGCATGGGACAAGATACTGATCTACCAGTGTAGCAGCATGATAATTTTTTTAAATACCCAACTCCCCTTGACTAGGAAGAGAGTGATGTGATTATAGCAGATAAACAGCAGATATTTATAAGTTGCCCTTGAGAGGTGGCATAGCAAATCTGAGGAAAGGAATCTTGGGAAGTGCTAGGTCACCAAGCACACTTGATTTGGGATCGAGAAATCTATTTCAAGTTAATACAATCTTGGTCAATTTGACTTTAATATCTATCTAGAAGTTTTTTTTAGCTTATATCAAATATACTGTGATGTTACACATTATATTTAATTTTTTTTTTGTCATTTCTTTGGGCCGCTCCTGTGGCATATGGAGGTTCCCAGGCTAGGGGTCAAATCGGAGCTATAGCCACTGGCCTACACCAGAGCCACAGCAACTCGGGATCCGAGCCGCGTCTGCAACCTACACCACAGCTCACGGCAATGCCAGATCGTTAACCCACTGAGCAAGGGCAGGGACCAAACCCGCAGCCTCATGGTTCCTAGTCGGATTCGTTAACCACTGCGCCACAACGGGAACTCCCTAAATTCATTTTTGTTAAACTTTTTATTTACTGTTAAATAGTTTCTTGTCAGGTAAATTACAGTCCTTAAAGATAGATGTTTTATGTTCTTAAGATGTCCTCACAGTGCCTATCACAGTACTATATATATACATACATATATATATATATAATATTTATTACAAATATATTCCATGCTTCCCACACAGACTTCTAAGATGGTAACTATTGTCTCCCTTGCACCTATGCCATAATGATCAATGAAGAAGAAGAAGTTCTTAATGGTAATTTTTAAAGTCTAAAATATTCAACTAGGAGTTCCTGTCATGGCTCAGTGGTTAATGAACCTGACTAGTATCTATGAGGTTGTGGGTTCAACCCCTGACCTGGCTCAGTGGGTTAAGGATCCTGCATTGCCATGAGCGATGGTGTAGGTCATATATGTGGCTCAGATACCACATTGCTGTGGCTGTGGCATTGGCTGACAGCTATAGCTCTGATTTGACCCCTAGTCTGGGACTTACATATGCATGGGTGTGGACCCCCTAAAAAACCTCAACTAATGTGCCCAGAAGGAAAATTCCTCAAAGTGTGTATCTAAGTAGATTTACAAATGAAATGTGGGAGATACATAAAATGAGGTGGATGAGGGATATATATAAAATGAGGTGGGTGACCAAAATTTCAGAAAATGAGAGGGATTGAACTGGGAGTTATAAATAACTGGGACACAAAGGGACAAAAAGTAGCATAGACCGTTGTCATGAGCTTCAAAATAGCTAAGGGTTTGGGGAAAGGAGTGTATAATAGAGTGGTAGCATGGGAGAGGAGATGAAAGAGATTAGAAAGGTTAAGGAAAAAACTTTGAAGTAAAAAGCAGGACAGGGGTGGGTCAATGTAGATATCTTTCTTTTTGTTTATAAGCTAAGAGCGTCTGAGCTTATTTGTTTAATGTATCCCCATTTTTTTCTCATAAAAACATGAAGCATGATTTTATTCAAACATAACTGATTTGGAGAAAAGTTATTTGTGAAATGAACTGTTTCATATGTGACAATATAATTTGGATAAAGTTTGTATTATTAGGTTTTTTTTTTCTTTTTTTTTTTTTTTAATTTTCTCACTGTACAGCAAGGGGGTCAGGTTATCCTTACATGTATACATTGCAATTACATAGGTTTTAAGTAAGCAAAGAAAACAAGACAATGAGCTATTGGGATCTATGATTTAATGTAATTATGCTTTTACAGTTACAGTTTGTGATTCTATTCTTAGAATATGCAATGAGATTGGATAGTTATGTTTATATAAGAAATGGAAGAAGACTACTTTAAGAAATAAACAGATATGATAAATCAATAAAGAATCTCATTTGTGAGCTCCTAATGTTTCCTTGAAGAGGATTCCTAAGGTTAAGAGCAACATTCGTTACCTCATTTCACTGATGGAAATTCACAAGAATGCCTTATGAATTACGAGATTATATTCAAATGTATGAATTTGAGTGCTTCCAAGCATTCATATTTTTCTTATTCCTTTATATCACAAAACCTCTGAGACATAAGTGGTTAAATGAAGAATAATTAGAAGCAATGTGAGATTAAATAAGCATAATCAAAGTACAGAATGATGCAACACTTTCTGTTAATGACTTTATTATGTTCTTTTACTGCTTTCCCGAATGTATATTTTGTTAGTCTAATACTCAAAATAAATTTTAAGAAATTTAACTTTAATATGTAACTTCAATGTCAAATGTATCTTCAGTCAAATCATTTACTCCATTATAACAGTTTGCACTAGTCCACAGGCGTTCTAAAACATTTGGTTAGGAACTTTGTTTCTCTAGAATACTAACTCAAAGTTATTCTTTACATAGGAACACACTATCGATATTTATTTTTAAAAGAATTGTAAAAGGAAACAAATGATTAAGATAGCTATTTGAATTTAAATTCCATTCTTATGGTATAAAGTGAAATAATGGTTTTCATAGCTTGATAATATATATGACAACCCTCAAAGTTCTGTTCTTAAAAAAAAATAACTCTACCTTCCTTCTTTGCTTTTTTGCTATGAGTATTTGTGAATTCTTTGGTCTTGTAGTCATAGTTACCCAAATGAAAATATTCCTTTCGAGCACATACAACATTAAAATACTTTGAATTCCATTGTATATTTTGAGTAGCCTCTGTATGTATCAGGGCTTTTATGTTTATTTTAAAAAATTTTTATGATTAGATTTTCTAGATATTAACCTATTTACTATTTAAGTTTTTGGATATCTGTCTCTTTTCTAATTCATTTTTGTGGGGTTTTTTATTTGTCCTATAATAGTGCCAATTCTTCTTTAAGTCAATTTTATTGTTTTTTTGTTTTTGTCTTTTTGCCTTTTCTAGGGCTGCTCCCATGGCATATGGAGTTCCCAGGCTAGGGGTCTAATCGGAACTGTAGCCACCAGCCTATGCCAGAGCCACAGCAACGCCAGATCTGAGCCATGTCTGTGACCTACACCACAGCTCATGGCAACGCCAGATTGTTTAACCCACTGAGCGAGGCCAGGGATCGAACCGGCAACCTCATCGTTCCTAGTCGGATTTGTTAACCACTGTGCCACAACGGGAACTCTTAAGTCATTTTTATTTTATTTTTTTATTTTTAATTTTTTTATTTTTTTCTCTTTTTGCCATTTCTTGGGCTGCTCCCGTGGCATATAGAGGTTCCCAGACTAGGGGTCGAATCGGAGCTATAGCCGCTGGCCTACACCAGGACCACAGCAATGCAGGATCTGAGCCGCGGCTGCAACCTACACCACAGCTCATGGCAACGCCAGATTGTTAACCCACTGAGCAAGGGCAGGGACTGAACCCGCAACCTCATGGTTCCTAGTCAGATTGGTTAACCACTGCGCCATGATGGGAACTCCTTAAGTCATTTTTAATATTGACTTAATTTATTTATTTTCCCTATAGAAATATTTTACATATAGACTTAATAAATGTGAACATTTTTGTGTACATCCTCTGATGTACAATGTCACTGAAAGTTTTGTTTTACTTCATTTTGACTTTTTGGTTTTATTTTATTTCATTGTGGAAATTTCAAGCAGATTCCAAGTAACTAGAATAGGCAAGTGATTTTTGAAGAATAAAGATAAAGACCATACACAACCCAAAATTAAGTCTTTCTATAAAGTTACAATAATTAAGGCAGATTAGTATTAGACAAAAGTGGGATATACAATAAAGGAAAAGAAAAGGGGGGGCCAGAAAAAATGGCCATCACCTATAATTTACATAATATATGGGGAAAAATAAGAGAGAAAAAGAGATAGAAGGCATCACTTATTTTTTAATAACTGGTGCTGGAGAAATTTGATTTTCAATGTAGAAAAAAAGATTTTGAATATTACTTCAAAAACCAAAAAAATAAATTATAACTTAAATATATAAGCTTACATGTGAAGCTTCTATTATTAAAAAAACAGTATTTTCATATCATTGAGGTACACAAATATTTATTAACTCTGCACCAAATTATAAAGCCTAAAAGTATTGGAACATTCTGATAAAATTAAAATAGAAAATGTTTGGTCATCAAAAGAAACCATTAAAAAAACTGAGAGAAAAGTCACAACAGACAAGATATTTGTAATGCATATATTTGACAAACTATGAGTAATCATAATTTGAAAATAAATAAAATACATACAATTACACAAACATGTAGGATGAGAAAGACTACCCCCAAAATTAAGTGATTTAAAGCACAGTGAGGTGCTGCAGCTTAGTATTAATAAATAAGTTAACAATCAAGAAAAATACAGAGGAATTTACTTGTTTAATCATTACTTAGCTTTCTATAAAATTTATTTAATATTGCACTCAGATAAATGATCATTTATGATACTCCATAGAAATAGAGTGGCAAAGACAGTGGAGAAGAAGACCTGAGCTCACCTCTATCCTTGGGCACAGAAAAAGTGCAACATTTACAATGAAACAGTTTGTGAGAAAGACTGGAAGTTTAGCAGAAGATATTCCACAATTAAAAATATAACGAAAGGACTACATGAGGCAGATAGAAGGGATAGAGACATAGTTAATCCAAACCCATATCCAGAGGTGGATGACATACAAACAAGAAGATAATTAAAATTGAAGAAGTTCTCTTCCCAAAAAGCAAATAGTTTGAGACCCACATCAGGCTTCTATCCTAGGAAGGCAATCCCCCAGAATGTTTGGCTTTGAAGGCCAGAGAGCTGTGGGAAATAGACTCCACCCATAAAAGGCAAAAACAAAATTGTATACACTCTGGGACAGAGGGCAGAAGCAATAATTTGAAAGGAGTCTGGGTTGATCCACCTGTTTGCTGATTTTAGAAAGACTCCAGGAGGAGCAGGAGGCAAATTAGACCTAACCTGGGGAAAGAGACACTGAAAACAGCCATTTTTGGGGAGCTTGTTCTACCACAAGGACACTGGTGCTGTATTCCTCCTTGCAGCTTATTAGTTCCAGGATTCACTCTCACCAACAAGCCTGTCAGCACAATCTCAAGTAACTAACTAGGTGGGAACACAGAATCACCTACCAGAAGGTCAGCTGACTAAGCTGACAGCTGCCCCAGGATTCAGCCTTGTATACCAGAGGTCCCTGGAGCTTGTCCTGGGATAAGCCTTATCTCCAGTGGATAAGTGTCATCTACGAGTGGGTAGGCATCAGCTCCAGAATTCACTGAGTCCCAGCCTTACCAACAACTGGGCTGACACACCAACTCCAAGAACCCAGGGCTCTGCAGTCAGAGAACTGAAGACCTGGCTATGGACTTCAGTGTGTGTGTGTTATACCCACTAGTGTGCAGGCCCCTGGAATTACCTGAGCCCCAGCCCAGACCACAAGAGAAAGGACACAAATCCAATGAACAACCCCTTCTCCCAGTATGCTGTGTTAGGACCCAACCCATGTACCTACAGGCCACTACCATCCTGGAAACCCCTAGTCCCCAGCCACATCTACCAACAGATTGCCATTAGCTTCAGTTGTGGACCCTGCAACAGCCTATGTAAAGAACCAGTTCTGGCGACCATCAGGCCAACATCAGTGCTATGTCATACTGGGTGTTCAGCACTGCTTATCAGCAGCCCAACACAAGTTTTGAGATACCTAGCAAGTCACTACAGATCTAGGTAGACACTCCAGCCAACATGTCAGTAACTGGCCACAGCAATCAAGCAGGATGACACTAGATCTGGAAGCTCTATCCTTGCAAATGACCTGCAAAGCCAACCAAAGTAGGGCTCAGTTGACAGGGTGTGTTGTATAGTCTAGCTTGCAGACTGAAAATATGAAGAGAGGGAAGAAATATTTTAAGAAACTCTGTTTCCTTGAAACCTTCATGAAACTTTTTTTGGTCAACTGAAATGTTCTTAAACTAAAGGTCCAAGGCATAAGAAGCTCCTTTGTCTTACATTATTACAACATATGACTCTTATACATAGTAAAATAAATATCAGGGAGTCAAATATTTATACCAGTGATGAATTTTACTATAGTAGACAAAAATGAAGCAGTATTTCTTTTACTGGTACTAAGATTGTAATATATTTTTACATGCAATAAGCTTTTTTTTTTTTGGAGACAATCTTTCAGTGGAATTAGAAATTTGAAAATGAAAGTAGTAGTAAAATATTTCATGTAAATTTTAGCATAGTACTTCTCATTATATGCTGTTTAGACAGACTTCAAACAAAGTAAATCCTACTAAATTTTTAAATACTACTTCAAAACTCACCAATTAACTTCTCAGGGTTCAAAAACATAAAAATGTGAACAAAATAAAGCAGGGTAGATAATAAAACTTTAAAACATGTTTCATGATGTTTCTAATAACTGCACAAATGGAAATTAGCTCTGCCCACCAGTGGACCATCATTAGTAAGGGAATTCCCTGTGGCTCCAGAGCCAGTCACCCCATGATGCAGCACCAGTAGCCAGCAACCAAAAAATGATGCAACCACCTAATGATGCAACAGCAGTGGCCAGAAACCACCGCAAGATAGTGCCTGACCCAAATAGATAAAGAGCTACCTTTGCCTACCAGGCTACCCGCAATTGTCAATCCACCACAACAGAACTGGCTCAACCCACACTGGTGGCAATCCTAGAGCATATAGCTTTTATGGCCAGAGGAATGCTTATTTCTAGGTTGCATAGGCCACATCTCCAAGGTCCAGAAATAAAACCAACCTACAGAATACATAGAAATAAAGAGTACACTAGGCAAAAAGGAGCAAAACAGAAATATATTTCAAATGGAGGAATAACTTAAAACTTCAAAAAAGTATTAGGTGCAGAAAATATTAGGTGAAATGGAGATAAGCAATATATCCTATAAAGACTTCAGAGTAGTGATCATAAAGATGCTCAAATAATTCCAGAGAAGAAATGAACAGTGTGATGTTACAAGTAGTTTTTAACACAGAATTAGAAAGTTATAAAGAAGAACAGAACAGAAATGAAGAAGATAGTAATTGAAATAAAAAAAATTAGTTCCTGCCTTGGCTCAGCAAAAATTTATCTGACTGGTATCCACAAGGATGTAGGTTTGATTTCTGGCCTCACTCAGTGGGTTAAGGATCCAGTGCGCCATGAGCTGTGGTGTAGGTCACAGATGTGGCTTGGATTCCTCATTGCTGTATCTGTGTTCTAGGACAGTTGCTACAGCCCCAACTTGACCCCTAGCCTTGGAACCTGTGTATGCTGTATAAGTGCAGCCCTAAAAAGGCAATAAAAAGAAGAAGAAGAAGGAGAAGGAGAAGAAAAAATATGAGAAGCAATCAACAGTAGATTAGATAATACAGAAGAAGAGATCAGCCAGCTGGAAGAAAATGTAGTGGAAATAGGTGAAATAACTTAAAAAAATAAAAATAAATAATAGTTTGAGACCTCTGAGACAACATCAAGCATACTAATATTGGCATTAGAGAACAAGAAGAAGGGAAAGAGAAAGGGACAGAGAACATAGTTGAAGAACTGAAACCTATCCTAACATGGGAAAGGAAAAAAAAATATCCTGGTTGAGGAAACACAGAGATTTTCAGACAGAATCAATCTAGAGATGACCACAGCTAGACACATTGCAATTAAAATGTCAAAATTAAAGATAAAGAGAAGATTTATAAAAGAGGCAATGGAAAAAAATTAGTTAATCATGGCAGAAATCCCATAAAACTAGTGCCAGACTTTTCATCAGAAGCTCTGCAGGCCAAATGGAATGACATAATGTAGTAAATGTGATGAAATTAAAAAAAAAAAACTCAAATGAAGAATACTTTACCCAGCAAAACATTCATTCAAATTTGAAAGAAAAATAGTTCTACAGAAGTTTATTATTATTACTATTATTACTATTAGTTGCTTTTTAGGACTGCACCTGTGGCATATGGAAATTCCCAGGCTAGTAGTCAAATTCAAGCTACAGCTGCTGGCCTACAGCAGCCATAGCAATGAACAATCTGAGCTGCATCTGTAACCTGTATCACAGATCATGGCAATGCCGGATCCTTAACCCACTGAGCAAGGCCAGGGATCAATCCTGCATCCTCATGGATCCTAATCAGGTTGTTAACTGCTGAGCCGTGAAGGGAACTCTTCAGAAATGTATTTTATATTTGTATTTGAAAAACAGATTGTGAGTGGGTTAGTTTAGTAGAGAAAGAGTGAGCACACCAATTCCCTATTGCCCATGACAGAAAAGCAGTTTCTTCCCTTCTTTTGCTTTGCTCCAGTGTCTGAGGAAGAGAGAATGAAGGGTGTGGTGTAGAAAGTGCTGTGAGACTTTGGAGAGGAACTGCTTCAAAGTCTACCTCAGGATTTTGGCAGCAAATGATTGACATTCATAATATTGTAAGGAAATTGCTTCTGCAACTACTGCAGTTGTTTTCCCTAAATACACAGAATAAGAGAAATATGAGCAAAATGAAGAAGCTCAGGAACCATTCACAGTTAAAAGAACAGGAGAGAACCTGAATGAGAACCTGAATGAGCAAACAATGAGATAGACTTCTGCATAATAAGACACTGAGTTCAAAATGAGATTGTGAAAATACTGAAGGAATTAAGAGTGAATATGAAAGAATTAAAAGCAGATATGAACAATAATGAAGATTACTTTAGAAAGGAACTAAAAAAATATAAGGTGGAACATGGAAAAATTAGAAAAGCTTATTTAAAAGCACTGAAGAGCAGAACAGACACAAGTAAATGAATTAATGACTTGAAGATAGAATAATATAAACTACCCAATCAGGACAGAAGACAAAAAACCAAATGAATAAACATGAGAACAGTGTAAGAGATCTGTGGAATAATATAAAGCAGGCCAATCTGCATATAATAGGAATTCCAGAAAGGGGAAAAAAAAAAGTGATTGAAAATATATTTGAAGAAAGCATGGCAGAAAACTTTCCAAATCTAAAGGAAACCGATATCAAGATACAGGAGGAACAGAGGGCCCCAAACAAGTTGAGCCCAAACAGGACCACACCAAAACATATTATAATAAAAATGGCAAAAGCCAAAAGTAAAGAAAGGGTTCTAAAAGCAAAAAGAGAAAAACAAAGAGTTAATTATAAGGGGATCCCCCATAAGGCTATCAGCTGATTTCTCTACAGAAACACTACAGTTCAGAGGAGAGTGGCTAGATATATTCAAAGTTCTAAAAATGAAGAATTTGCAGCCTAGAATACTCTTCCCAGGAAAAATATCATTTAAAATAGAAGGAGAAAGAAAGATTTTTGCCAACAACCAAAAACTAAGAGTAGAGCAATACTAAACCCATTCTAAAAGAAATACTACAAGGGCTTCTCTAAATAAAAATGTAAGAAGAAATAGGATGGAAGAAATCACAACCGGAAATCAATCACTTAAATAAACTAGTATACAGATCTTAAATGAAAAAAAAAAAAAAAAAC
The DNA here is from genome assembly GCF_054392235.1 of Sus scrofa. Taxonomy (NCBI): domain Eukaryota; kingdom Metazoa; phylum Chordata; class Mammalia; order Artiodactyla; family Suidae; genus Sus; species Sus scrofa. The sequence continues at coordinate 43,051,858 of NC_139393.1, forward strand.
TATTGTAAAAGTAATGATAAACACAAGGAACAGCAAAAGGACAAACATGAACATGTTATAAAAGGGCTTCAAAATCATAAAATGTGGGGAAGGAAAGTAAAAACATATAGGCTCTTTTTAAAAATGTGTTTGAGCCTATATGAATATCAGTCTAAAACATGCAGATGTAGGAAGGGGTTAATATTCTTGAAATACAGGGAAAATAAAAATCAAAACCCAAACATTATATTCAAAATACTAAAAATAAGAGGACATAAGCATAAATGAAAGGAAATCATCCAACTTAAAAAAAAGGAACAAAGGAGAAACAGAATCAACAGGAAAACAAGGTTTAAAATGGCAACAATATATATTTATCAAAAATTACCTTAAAGATCAATGGACTTAAATATTTATGTCAAAAGACATAGAGTGGTGAACTGGATAAAAAAGCAAGAGCCTACAACATGGTGTCCACAAGAGATTCACCTTAGGGCAGAGAACACATATAAATTGAAAGTGAAGGGATAGCAAAAGATATTTCATGTGAATGGAAATGACAGGAAAACAGTAGTTGCAATACTCTTATCAAACAAAATAGACTTTACAATGAAGGTCATCAATGAAAAAAAAATAAGGACATTATTTAATGTTAAAAGTATCCACTCAAGAACAGAATATTACAATTGTCAATATATGTGACCATAATATAGGAGCACCCAGATACAGAAAACAAATACTAACAGACATAAAATGAGAAATTTATTGGAGTACAATAACAGCGGGAAATTTTAATGCCCCACTTACATCAAAGGACAGATGCTCTAGACAGAAAAACAATAAGGCAAGAGAGATCCTAAATGACACAATAGAGAATTAGGACCTAATTGATATTTTGAGGAAAATACATACAAAAAAAATCAGAATATACATTCTTTTCAAGGATACCTGGAACATTATCAAGGATTGACCATATACTGGGGCACAAAACTAACCTCAACAAATTTAATAGTATAGAAATTATTTAAAGCAAACCTTCTTACCATGAAGGACTGAAACTAGAAATCAATCACAGGAAAAGAAATGAAAATCAAAACAAAACACAACACAACAAAACTGAGTACATGGAGGCTAAAAAACATGCTACTATAAAAACCAAAGAATCACTGAGGAAATTAGAAAAAAAATGGTAATGAAAATACAACCATTCAAAATTTATGGGATGCTGAAAAAACAGTGCGTAGGGGGATGTTCAGAACAATAGAGTCCTTCCTGAAAAAGAAAAATTTCAAAATGACAATTTAACCCACCACCTGAAAGAATTAGGAAAAGAATAACAAACAAGACCTAAGATTAGCAGAAGGAGGGAAATCATAAAGATCATAAAGATCAGAGATGAAATCAATAAAAGATTCAAAAAGCAATAAAAAAATCAATAAAACAAAGAGCTGTTCCTTTGAAAGTGTGAGAAAAGTTGACAAAATCTCTGGCTTTATTCACCAAGAAGTGGAAGGAAAGAATTCAAATAAACAAAATAAGAAATAAAAAAGGAGAAATCTGAGCAGATACTGTGGAAATGCAAAAAGGATAAGAGAGTACTTTGAAGAATTATATGCCAACAAATTAGACAACATAGAAGAAATGGAAAACTTTCTAGAGAATTACAGTCCACCAAAACTGAATCAAGAAGAAATAGGTCAATTGAACAGACTGATCACTAAAAATGGAATTGAATATATCATAAAAACACTCCTTACAAACAAAAGTCCAGGACCAGATGTCTTCACAGGTAAATACTACCAAACATGTAGTGAGGCACATATTCCAATTCTTCTTTAATTTTTCCAAATGTTTGAAGAAGGAAAACACCCAAAGATATTCAATGAAGCTGCAATTTCCCCAATAGCAAAACCAGAAAAAGATACTTCCAAAAAGGCAAATTATAGACCAATATCTTTGAAGAATATAGACACAAAAATTCTCAACAAAATTTTAGCTAACTGAATCCAACAACATATAAAAAAGATTGTACACCATGATCAAGTGGGATTCAACCCAGGTTAATAAGAATGGTTAAACATACACAAATCAATCAACATCATACACCACATTAACAACAGAAAAGTAAAAATTGACATGACTATCTCAGTAGGTGCATAAAAAGCATTTAAAAAGTCCAACATCAATTCTTGATTAAAAAAAAATCTTACCAAAGTGGGTGAGGAGGGGATGACATAATTAATGCCATTTATGACAAAACCACAGCAAATATAACACTCCTTCAAGAGAAACTTAAAACCTTCCCACTAAAATATGGAACAAGACAAGGATGCCCAAGTTCACCATTTTATTCAACAGAGTATTGGAAGTCTTAGCCACAGCAATAAGACAAACAAAAGAAATAAAATATATCCAAATTTGGCAGAGAAGAGGTAAAATTGTCACTCTATGCAGATGACATAATATTATATATAGACAACCCTAAGCATCCCACATAAAAACTACTCCAACTGATCAATGAATTCAGCAAAGTAGCAGGATCTAAAATTAACATTCACAAATCAGTTGCATTTCTGTATACTAAAAATGAAATATTATTAAATAAATATAAAAATATGATGTCTTTTAAAATTTCATGTCAAAAAATTAAATACCTTGGAATAAACTTGACCAAGGAGGCTGAGAAGTATAAAACATTAATCAAGAAAATTAAAGAGGATTCAGAGAAATGGAAAGATATTCCATGCTTCTGTGTTGGAAGAATTAATGTTGATAAAATAGTCATACTACCCAAAGCAATCTACAGATTCAACACCATCCTTGTCAAATTGCCCATGATATTTGTATAACAAACTATAACAAACAATCCATAAATTTATATGGAACTGTAAAAGACCCAGAGTAGGCAAAGCAAACCTGAGGAACAAAAACCAAGCAAGAGGCATAACTCTCCCAGACTTCAGACAATATTACAAAGCTAAGGTAATCAAGACTGTGTGGTACTGGCATGAAAACAGACATAGGGACCAATGGACCATAATAAAGAGCCAAGAAATAAACTCAGACACCTATGGTCAATTAATTTTTGACAAAAGGGGCGAAACTATCAATGGTAAAAAGACAGTTTCTTTAGCAAGTGGTGTAGGGAAAACTGGAGAGTTGCATGTAAATCAATGAAACTGGAACACACCCTCACACCATGCACAAAAATAAACTTGAAATGGCTTACAGATTTAAAAAGACAAGACACCATCAAACTCCTAGGATACAGCATAGGCAAAATATTCTCTGACATCACCCTTACAAATGTTTTCTTATGTCAGTCTCCCAAGGCAACAGAAATACAAACAAAGATAAACCAATTGGATCTGATAAAACTTAGATTTTGCACAGTGAAAGAAACCATTAAAAAAAGACAACCTAGGGAATGGAAGGAAATATTTTCAAACCATGCAACAGTCTCTAAAATACACAAACAATTTTTTAACTCAATAACAAAAAACAAACAATCCAATTGAAAATTGGGCCATGGAGTTCCTGTTGTGGTGCAGCAGAAACAAATCTGACTAGCAACCATGAGGTTGCGGGTTTGATCCCTGGCCTTGCTCAGTGGGTTAAAGATTTGGCATTGCCTTGAGCTGTGGTGTAGGTCACAGATTTGGCTCAGATCTGGTGAGGCTGTGGCTGTGGTGTGGGCCGGCAGATACAGCTCCGATTTGACCCCTAGCCTGGGAACCTCCATATGATGCAGGTGTGGCCCTAAAAAGACAAAAGACAAAAAAAAAAAAAAGAAAAAAAAATGGACCAAATACCTGAATAGACCTTTCTCTAAAGAAGACAAAAAAATGGACCAAATACCTAAATAGACCTTTCTCTAAAGTTACCTCATGGATGGCCATGAGGTAACTGAAAAATGCACAACATCAGTAATTATTAGAGAAATGAAAATCAAAACTAGAGTGAGGTACCACATCACACTAATCGGAATGGTCATCATTAACAATTCCACAAATAACAAATGCTGGAGAGAGAGGGTGTGGAGAACAGGGTACCCTCTGTCACTCTTGGTGGGAATGTAAATTGGTAAAAGCATTACGGAAAACAGTATGCAAATACCTCAGAAAACTAAATATAGAACTATAAAATGACCCAGCAATCCCACTCCTGGACATATATCCAGATGAAATTTTCATTAAAAAATATAAATACAGGGCTGCTCCCAATAGCCAAGCCTGGAAACAACCTAAATGTCCATTGAGAGATGAATGGATTTAGAAGAAGTGGTACATATACACAATAGAATACTACTCAGCCATAAACAACAAAATAATTCCATTTGCAGCAACATGGATGGAACTAGAGACCCTCATACTGAGTGAGGTTAAGTCAGAAAGACAGTCAGAAACTATATTATATCACTTATATCTGGAATCTAATATATGACTTGTGGTTGCCAAGGCAGAGGGGGAGGGAGTGGGATGGACTGGGAGTTTGGGTTTAATAAATGCAAACTCTTGCATTTGTAGAAGATAAGCAATGGCATCCTGCTGTATAGCACAGGGAAGTATATCTACTCACTTGTGATAGAACATGATGGAGGATAATGTAAGAAAAATAATTTATATATATGTAATATATAAATATAACATATAATATCTACATTGTATGTAGACATATAAATATTAATATATTAATATATATTATCTTTATTACATATAATTATGCATATATTAAATAAAATACATTACATAAATATATTAATACATAACCATATTTATATTTATATATTTATATATTTATATAATATATGTTATATCCAAATATATTATATGTATAATATATAACATATAAGCTTATATATAAACATATATAAATTATATATAAATGTATGTAAATAATATAAATATATATCTACATATAGAAACAATATAAATATTATATATAAACATAATTAATATAAATATTATACATAATATATTTATATAATTTATAAAATATTTTATATGTAAATATATATTCTATAAATATTAAATATAAACAACATATATATTTATATAATGTATATTATATAAATATATATAATATATTAAAATATATAATTATATATTATATGTAATATAAAAGTATGTTATATAAACATATATAATATACAACACATATTATATATAAATAATAAATATATATATTTAATTAAATATGTAATTATGTATTTATATGTATTGTATGTGTTTTATATAGTATATATAAATATATAATTATATATATATTACTGGGTCAATTTGCTGTATATAAAAAATTGAAAGTACTTTGTAAATTAACTGCAATAGTAAAAATAAAAATCTAAAAATACCAAAAACCTACAAAAACAAAAGAAACATGTTTATGGTAAAGATATCTGGCAAACAACTTAACCAGGTGATCAACTTTGTTTCTCAGTAATAACAGAATAAATTTATATCCTATACCTCTTCCTCATAAGCCACAGTGTGAAATACAAAATATCATTATTTATTAGTTGTCCCAAAGTGTTTAACTTAAATCTAATCCATAGGACCAATCCAGCATTGTGGTAAATTCTGTAAGATAATAGCTCATATTCTTTAAAATGTCAATATCAGGAATGAAATAAGAAAAGGTAGAGTGATAGTATTTTATATTAAATGGGGAAAGAGACATACGAGTCAAATATGATGAGTAAATTTGGATTTCATCTTGGATTTTAAAAATACATAAATGCCTTTTTGAAGATAAGTGGACTGTATATTAGATGATATCCAGTCAATGGTAAATTTTTTTATGAATGACAATAGGTGCAGAAAGTCATGAATGTCATTTGTGGTAAGGTGTCATGATGTTTGCAACTACATTTTAAATAATTTTTATAGTATATGTTTTTGTACACTGTATGTAGTATTGTATTATATTTTATGCTTATATGAATATAAATAGACAGAGACTAAGTAAAAACAATGACCAGCCTATCAGCAGTAAGCATCATTAGTGCCCTAGTTGTGAGCTTGAAATACTATTTCTCACTAAAAGAAACCAGTGCCTTTTGGGGAAAAAAATGGCTGATTCCAAGTCTGTGGCAGATAATGACAAGATGAGCCTGAAATATATTGTCTATCAAATACCAAGGATATTATTAAAGACAGGATTACCTCTACTTCAGCCCAGTGAAGACCTCACTGGCAAAAGATGGGACAACTGGGGCTTCAATCATGAAGAACTGATCACCTTTAGACTGTGATAGGACAATTAATTCATTATCTTGAAATATGGTTAAAAAATAACAAAAATCTAGGACTACCCTGGTGGTGCAGTGGGTTAAGTATCTAGCATTGTCACTGTTGTGACTCTCGTCACAGTTGTGGTACAGGTTTGATCCTTGGCCCAGGAACTTCCACATGCTATGGAGGCAGCAAAAACAAAAACAAAATAAAAAAAGCTAATAAAGAATCTATCCTGTCTTCCTATGGAACTATACCACTGAGTAACAAAATAACAGATTAGGTGAAGTATCTGTATATGATACTATTTCAACCAACAAATGAAATAGAAATGATTAAAATTAAAATACCTCCATTTTGCATACCAAGTGAATTCCTAGATACAGGCAGTAATGATCAGTTGTTGCTGACATCACCCCAACAGAAATAATCCCACAGAATTTCCCAACACCCCCCTGCCTTGCCAATAGGATCAAACATGAACCCACTGACAAACTGCAGGAAATACAGAGGACTAAGAAACATGCTGACATACATGAGTGTGCACCTATCAGAATTCACACTGGGGAAATCTGCTGGTCAAAGCATGCAGATAAAATGTAAGGAAAAGGAAGGGATCATTAGATTAAAACTTAAAGTAATTTTTAATAGGCAACACTAAATTATAATGTCCAGGGGTATTTTATCACAGTTGGGTGCTAAAACTACTTGCATGGCAGCAATTGGGGAAGAAAGTGTTCATCATTGGAATTAGTTTCATGAACAGGGCTTCTGAAGTGGAAAGCAAAAGCTTTGTTTTTTGACCTGGCCATAGTTACAAAGCATATACATATGTAAAATAATGTTAGAAAAAAAAGGGAAAAGAGTTTGTGAGTATATTAGTCTGCTAGGGTTGTCATTACAAAACATCAAAGGCTAGGTGGCTTAAACAATAAAAATTTATTTCTTACAGTTCTGGAGAATAAAAACCAAGATCAAGGTTTCAGCAGATTTGATTTATCCTGATGTCTCTTTCTTTGGCTTTCAGTTCATTACATTACCTTTGTGTGCTCACCTGGTCTTTCCTTTGTGTAAATAAATTCTGAAGAGTGAGACTCTTCTTATGAGTGAACAAGATATATTGAAGTAAGTCTCAACCCTCATGACCTCATTTAATCTTAATTATCTCCTTAACATTAAAGGGCACTGGACATTAGAGCATCAACATATGAAGTTGGGTAAACATAATTCAGTCCATAAAATTATTGACAATTTCTATCAATTTTTATTGTCTTGAAAACATCTTTATTTCAATCACATTTTCTTGGGGATAACCCCCACCATCACCACCACCAAAAACAGAATTTTAGGTTGCCATTAATTTTCATTCTGTTATCCGAAAGCATCATGCCACTCTATTGTCTTACATTTTGTTCATTTATTTGCTTAGACTTTATTTTTCTTTTGAGAAGTTGGCAATAGATCTATGTATTGCTTACTTGAAGATAATGTCCTGCGGCTCCTTTATTATCTCCTTCTCTTTGACTTGTAGCCATTTCAATATTGTGTGGTGATACATAGACCTCCATGTATTTACATTGGATGGGGTTTACAGAATGTGAACTTGAGTCTTAATGTCTTTTCATCAATTTTGAAAGAATTTTAGTATATATCCCTTCAAATATGTCAAGCTTCCCATTCCGTTTATCTTTTCATTCTGAGGATTCAGTTTTACATAAACCATAACTTCAATCTATCCCTTAGCTCTTTTAACTTCTATTTTTTTAATATTTTTTCATCTTAGTGTATCTTTCTCTTTATATGTAAGATTGGGAAGGTTCCAATTCACAAATCCCTTTTTTGACAAGGTATAATATGCTGTTAAATCTACCCACTATGTTTTTAACTTTTGTTTATTGGTATCTTTTAACCAGAATCTTGGTACATTTTTTTTAATTTGGGTTAAAAGCTACAGTTTCATCATTTGTTTCATTAAGTGTTCTGTGTGTACTCTTCCCCAGATTTTCCTCTTTTGATGTCTTCTTTTATTTGTCCTTTGTCTTTTTAGGGCCAAACCCATGCATGGCATTTGGTGGTTTCCAGGCAAAGGGTCAAATTGGATCTGTAGTCACCAGCCAATGCCACAGCCACAGCAATGCAGAATTCAAGCTGCATTTGTGACCTACACCACAGCTCACAGGAATGCTGGATCCACAGCCCAATGAGCAAAGTCAGGAATCAAACATGCATCCTCATGGATACTAGTCATATTTGTTAACCACTGAGCCATGACAGGAACTCCTGATGTCTTCTTTTGAGTTAATGGGGCATTTTTCTTTGTTAGCCACCTAAAAGATTAGTACTACATTTAAAAATTTTGGTTGTGAAGTTCTTATTGTGGCTCAGTGGACTAAGAATACAACATAGTGTCTATGTATGAGAATGTATATTCAATCCCAGCCCTGGATAAGTGGGTTAATTATCAGGCACTGCCTCTGACTGTGATGCAGGTGATAGATATGGCTGGGATCCAATGTTACTGTGGCTGTGCTATACACCAGCATCTCCAGCTCATATTTGACCCCTAGCCTGGGAAATTCCATATGCCACAGGAGCAGCCATAAAAATTAAATAAATAAATAAATAAATAAATAAATAAATAAAATTTGGTTGTTTTAACTATGCTATAGAAGTAAGTCAAACTAAACTTAGTAACAGTATCATAATTGACTGAATTTTGTTAATTTCAAAAGGTCAAGGGATACAAATTTTCACTTATAAGATGAATACGTTCTGGGAATTTAATATACTTAATGTTGATTTTAGTTAAAACAATATATTGCATATCTGAAATTTGCTAATAGAGTAGATCTTAAGTTTTCTCTCCATACATACACAAAATGTTAACTATGTGAGGTGATGGATGTATTAATCAACTTAATTGTGATAACACTATTATAATATGTATATGTTTATTAATCATATTGTATACTTTATAAATTTAGAATTTCAAAAATATTTTCAGTATACAGAAAATTAAAAATGCAAGTTTTATTGTCAAATATAATTGTATGAATCAATTATGATTTATAACATAGAAATTTGCTTCTCACTGATTTTTTAAAATAATAGGGTACAGCATTATGCCTTTTCTCCATATTCTAGGTGAGTTTTGTTGTTATGGTTATGGTTCACAAATCCAGGACCAGATGGCTTTGCAGGCAAATTCTACCAAACATATAAAGAGGAACTGGTGCACATCCTCCTTAAACTCTTTCAAAAGGTTGAAGAAGAAGAAATACTCCCAAAGACATTCTATGATGCCACCATCACCCTCATTCCAAAACCAGACAGAGATACCACCAAAAAAGAAAACTATCGCCCAATATCATTGATGAATATAGATGCAAAAATTCTCAACAAAATTCTCAACAAAAATTCTCAACAAAATCTTAGCCAACCGAATCCAACAACATATCAAAAAGATCATACACCATGACCAGGTAGGGTTCATCCCAGGTTCACAAGGATGGTTCAACATACACAAATCAATCAACGTTATACACCACATTAACAAAAGAAAAGTCAAAAATCATATGATCATATCAATAGATGCAGAAAAAGCATTTGACAAAGTCCAACATCCATTCATGATCAAGACCCTCGCCAAAGTGGGTAGAGAGGGAACATTCCTGAATATAATCAAAGCCATTTATGATAAACCCACAGCAAATATAATACTCAATGGGGAAAAACCGAAAGCCTTCTCACTCAAATCTGGAACAAGACAGGGATGCCCACTCTCACCACTGCTCTTCAACATAGTTTTGGAAGTCCTAGCCACAGCAATTAGACAAACAGAAGAAATAAAAGGCATCCATACAGGAAGAGAAGAGATAAAACTGTCACTGTATGCAGATGACATGATACTATACATCAAAAACCCTAAGGACTCAACCCCAAAACTCCTTGAACTGATTAATAAATTCAGCAAAGTAACAGGATATAAGATTAACATTCAGAAGTCAGTTGCATTTCTGTATACCAGCAATGAAATATTAGAAAAGGAATACAAAAATATGATACCTTTTAAGTTTGCACCTCACAAAATCAAATACCTCGGAATACACCTGACCAAAGAGGTAAAGGAACTATATGCCGAGAACTGTAAAACATTAATCAAAGAAATCAAAGAAGATGTAGAGAAATGGAAAGATATTCCATGTTCCTGGATTGGAAAAATCAATATTGTAAAAATAGCCATACTACCCAAAGCAATCTACAGATTCAATGCAATCCCTATCAAATTGCCCATGACATTCTGCACAGAACTAGAAAAAACAATCCAAACATTTATATGGAACCACAAAAGACCCAGAATTGCCAAAGCAATCCTGAGAAACAAAAACCAAGCAGGAGGCATAACTCTCCCAGACTTCAAGAAATACTACAAAGCCACAGTCATCAAAACAGTGTGGTACTGGTATCAAAACAGACAGACACACCAATGGAACAGAATAGAGAACCCGGAAATAAACCCTGACACCTATGATCACTTCATCTTTGACAAGGGAGGCAAGAACATGAAATGGGAAAAAGAAAGTCTATTCAGCAAGCATTGCTGGGAAACCTGGACAGCTGCATGCAAAGCAATGAAACTAGAACACACCCGCACACCATGCACAAAAATAAACTCCAAATGGCTGTCTTAAATATACGACAGGACACCATCAAACTCCCAGAAGAGAACATAGGCAAAACACTCTCTGACATCAACATCATGAATATTTTCTCAGGTCAGTCTCCCAAAGCAATCAAAATAAGAGCAAAAATAAACCCATGAGACCTAATCAAATTGAAAAGCTGTTGCACAGCAAAGTAAACCCAAAAGAAAACAAAAAGACAACTTTCAGAATGGGAGAAAATAGTTTCAAATGATGCAACAAACAAGGGCTTAATCTCTAGAATATATAAACAATTTATACAACCCAACAGCAAAAAAGCCAATCAACCAATGGAAAAATGGGCAAAAGACCTGAATAGACTGTTCTTCAAGGAAGATGTGCACATGGCCTTCAAGCACATGAAAAAATGTTCAATATCACTGATCATAAGAGAAATGCAAATCAAAACTACCATGAGATATCACCTCACACCAGTCAGAATGGCCATCATTAATAAATCCACAAATAACAAGTGCTGGAGGGGCTGTGGAGAAAAGGGAACCCTCCTGCACTGTTGGTGGGAATGTAAACTGGTACAGCCACTATGGAGAACAGTTTGGAGATACCTTAGAAATCTATATATAGAACTTCCATATGATCCCGCAATCCCACTCTTGGGCATCTATCTGGACAAAACTCTACTTAAAAGAGACACATGCACCCGCATGTTCATTGCAGCCCTATTCACAATAGCCAGGACATGGAAACAACCCAAATGTCCACAACAGATGATTGGATTAGGAAGATGTGATATATATACACAATGGAATACTACTCAGCCATAAAAACGAATGACATAATGCCATTTGCAGCAACATGGATGGAACTAGAGAATCTCAGACTGAGTGAAATGAGCCAGAAAGACAGACAAATACCATATGATATCACTTATAACTAGAATCTAATATCCAGCACAAATGAACATCTCCTCAGAAAAGAAAATCATGGACTTGGAGAAGAGACTTGTGGCTGCCTGATGGGAGGGGGAGGGAGTGGGAGGGATCGGGAGCTTGGGGTTATCAGACACAACTTGGAATAGATTTACAAGGAGATCCTGCTGAGTAGCATTGAGAACTATGTCTAAATACTCATATTGCAACAGAACAAATGGTGTGAAAAAAACAAAATATATACATGTAAGGATAACTTGATCCCCTTGCTGTACAGTGGGAAAAAAAATAAAGAAACCCCACTAATTTTCAGATATATACCCAAAAGTTAAATGAAGAGAATCTGAAATAATATTCAATAAACAATCACAAAACATTTCTCTAGTACCAAACTTTTAATTAGTTAACTGTAATCATAGCCTCAAATCTGTAAAAAAATTGTTTGGCTTCAGAGGAAGAAAGAGAAAGACTATGAGATCCTTCCCACATCCCCCTCTTTGGCACACATCAGCCCTGCATCTTATTCATAATTGTTTTTTCTTCCACCATTGAGAAATGAATTCTGTAAAGAATGGCAAAAATGTCCTTGCAAATGAAGATTAATACAACACCAATATAAGCAGAAAACTCACCTGTTGCTGAAAGAATTTTGATAGTGTATAATGGAAATTTACCTAGGTAACTTGAAAATCTCATTTTTGAATGTTAATTTTCATAGATATGGAAAATATTGTTTGCTATCTTGCATAGGAAGAGTATGATAGCAGAACTATAAACATGAAATCATTCAACATTAAAATAGCAAGATCAAATAGAGATACCATGCTTATCACTGTCTAAGAATCCCTAAAACCAGAGAATGATTAAGAATATTTAAGTATTATTAAGAATGTTTAAATATATTTAAGAATGAATTAAGACTGTTTCATGATTAAGAATACTTAAAAATAAGTAAGAATTTTCAAGTCTAATGAGGAAAAAGATTATTATCTAACTCAAAATGTTGCTTGTATTGAGAGGCTCAAAAATAACTTTAGACTAATAGAGTAATTATATTGTATTATCCCTATTATTAATTATCTGGGGATATTAGGAAGGGTTACAGTTACAATGAAACACATTGTATAGGTGAAGGAAAACAAAGATAAGGAGAAAATAAAAATGTTGGCTCAATTTTATAGACATATTTTAGCACAATTAAGAAAACGAACATTTATAAGTAGTAATTATCTGTGTATAATGTTATTAAAGAAGTTTATCTGAAAACATTTTAAACAGGTTTGTATTTTTATTCACTCTTTTCTTAAGGTGAAATTTAAAATAATTTAACAATGCAAAATCAGTATATCTAAGATTCACTCTTTCCCCAGGACACAGAAATGTGATTACAAATACATTTTGTAGTCTCATTAGTATTTTAAAAACTGAATTTTGACTACATTACACTAGATTGTTTAATTGTCAGTTTAAACTAAGTTTTGGTGATATGTTGAGGCATTAATACTGAAAGGCACTGATCTTTCCCTAGAAAGACGAATATAGTCTGTCCAAATAGGGAAAAAGAAAGAATAATAGAGAAAAAGTATCAAGTTGCAAGATAATTAAGAGTGCTTTTTTTACTTTATTTCCCCCATATCACTTTATATTGGTATATTATTTAAAACTCTTAATAATCCACTAAAACATTATATAATTAAATGAATTATATGATATACGTCTTTATAAGGACAAGAAATTCCTACAGATAATATCAAGAAGAAGGAATGTGATAAATTAACCATAGAGAATCCTCTAACCTAAGAAGAAGATGCTTTAGAAAAACATAGCATGATGTTTTAACTCCATGGATTTTAAGTGAATGTACAGAAATCATTTTACAGGTATAATTTGAGACCCACCTCTTCAGAAACTCAAGTCATTGTAATAGTCTACTATATTGGTATGGAAGTAGTTTTCCTTGGTTCAAGTTTAAGTTATATATAAGATTTTATATTGTGGTAATTAAATTTTATTTCAAATATTTGTCATTTTCAAAATGGAACTAAAACTATCATGATTAAACACAAGCATATAAACTATACTTGAGTTTTATTTTTAAATCTCTTAAAAGTGGTAGTCTGGGGAGTTCCCAATTTGGTGCAGTGGAAACAAATACAACTAGTAACTGTGAGGATGTGGGTTCAATTCCTGGCCTCACTCAGTGGGTTAAGGATCCAGCATTGCCATAAGCTGTGGTGTGGGTCATAGATGTGGCTAGGATCTGGCATTGCTGTGGTTGTGGTGTAGGCAGGCAGCTGCAGCTCTGATTCAACCCCTAGCTGTGGAGCTTCTACATGCCATGGGTGTGGCCCTAAAACAAAGAAAGAAAAAAAAAGGTGGTAGTCTAAGTTGAATAAAATTATTTTGTATCCAGAAGAAAATGTTTATATATGTCTCATTCTATTTTTCATATAAAATATATTTTGGAAAATAGAATGATTTATTTTGAAAATATAATTTTCCTTAGAAAAATTTTAGAGAACTGAATAGCATAGGCAGTTTAGCTTATGTCTACTTATGTCTACTTAAAGTAGACAATTTCATATCTTTTACATATATATACTTTTCAAGCTTAAAACTAACACTGACATTCCTATAAAAGTTAGAATTATAAATTATTCTTTAATAATTTATTATTTTGTTTTGATATTCTAATTTTTTGTTTGTGTGATACACATACAAAATATACCAGATATGGTTGGATGATTCAATATCTAAGATTCCAATATCTTTGTATATTGACAGATGGTAACTACTTATCATGTGATAATTCTAAATGGGTAGGAATATTATATTATTACTCTATATACAAGGAATTAGCATAGAGTTGTAGGTCAAATATACTTCAAAAACAAACTCAAAGAGAAAGAGATTAGATTTACAGTTACCAAAGGCAGGAGTAGAGCAAGAGGGAACTGGGTGAGGGCAATCAATGTACAAACTTCCAATTATAAGTAGAGTATGTGAAATAGAATTACTGCTGCTGTATGTTATACATAAAAATTGTTGAGAGTAAACACTAAGATTTATCATCACAAGAAAAAATATATTTTAATTTTTTTAATATACCTAGATGAGTTGATGTTCAATAAACTTGTGGTAATCATTTCATGAAGTAAGTCAAATTATTATGCTGTGCTCATTAAACTTATACAATGCTGTATATCAATTATATCCTCCAAAATACTGGAAGAATAAAAAATTCTATGCTTCCAAACCCAAATTTTGTAAACTCTCTCACTGTCTCTTTCTCTCTCTCTCTTTTTTTTCATATTACCAGGGCTTTTATTTTATTCCAGAGAGTATTGTATTTTATTTTACAACAGCACACCATGTACTCTGAAGCAATTCATAGATAGAGGAAGCCATCAGATGGAAAAGATCAGAAGAGAAAAGAGTCTCTGAAGCCCTGTCCAAAGATTCTCAGAATCCCTTTTATTTTTTCCAGAAACACTGTTGTTCTGGAGCCAGCCTACTGGGTGACTGAGTCTCAGAACTGAAATGGACTCAATAGACCAGAAGTTATTATTTCCTCCCCTTTTCCCCTCAGAAACATAGCCAAGATCTGTCAGTTTAATGAAGGGTACATGAACTATAATAAGAGGAAAATTACGGACATCTGGCATAGATTGGTGTCCATCCCTCCAAAATCCAAAACAGAGTGTATTGCACTTTGGCAGTTTGTTCCCCATGGGGAGACTTAAGGCCTTGGTTCTTGCTGCCAGAAGCCCTAGATCTGCCCCCCAGGCTCAAGAGCAGCCTCTGTTCACTCACACTAGCTTGAGGCTTCATGCTGAGGTTCATGCCCTAAACTGGGAGCCCTGGGTATATCTGAAATACCACAGGGCCTGAATGTCCTGGATAAGAGCAAAGAGTGGGTCAGGTTGTCCTGATCTTCTGTTACCATATTCACCAGGACTGCTGATAAAAGGGCAGTAGTATTCTGGCAGACCTCCAAGGCAGGGATAGGACAGGTCCTACTGGGCATCAAGACCACTGTGTTGCCATGGGCCAGGGTGGAAGCCACAAGGGACATGAAGGCAGGAAATGGCCAGTCCTGGCACAACTAGTTTCTTCCATAGGGTAAGCATGGGGACTCTCAGCTCTGCTACCTAGAGGGTGTAGCTTCGGGCCTGGATGCAGGGCAAGGGGAGATGCAGGAAGCTGCCTCACCCTCTGCTTCACCTCCCTCTTGGCAACCTTAGGCTCAGATCCCTACCTCTCCAGCCTCTAGGCCAGGGTGGATTCTCAGAATTGCAGCACTGTTTCCACCAGAGCCCACTGCAGGGCTGCTTGGAGCCCTGGCTACCAGTACACCCAACCAGGGGGAAGCCTGATGAGTGGCCTTCATACTACCTCAGATATCATTGCCTCCACCTTCAACCACCTAGCTTTGGAATATTCCATGAGAATCACAGATGGGCCAGGGCACCAGGCCCCAGGAGACTGGAAACAGACCTCCACGAAGAGTCTGTATGGTGTGCTGGGCTCTGTTTCTGGCCAAGCTAGTAGGGTTGAGGGAACAGCATGGCCAAAAGAGTCATAGTTCAGATTCTCAGTCAGGCAGGGCAGCTTGGCAGGGGTTGCTGAAGGCTGCAAATACTCATACAGAGCATCTGGGCTCCTGTGCCAAAATCTGTGGGTACTACAGGGTCTCTGAGGCTTTGGGTATTGATCTAGACAGTGCCCACTCAGAATCCAGAGGCTACCTGGGGTACCTAACCATGGCAGAGAGCCACCCATGTGCATTGGTCTGGTTGGACATGCAGGACCTGCACTTGATTCAGTATGTTAATGGAAAGTGGTTAAACCTGGGACAGAGGAATTCGGTGCCTTGCTAGGATCCATCCTATCACTGGATAGAATTTGGCAGGCATAGAATATAAGTGCTGTATGATAGCACTTATATTTGGAATAAAAAAAATCACAACAATCTAGGGAAACTAGGGAATTATAAAAAAAAGCATGCAAACTCACAAATATAGAGAACAAACATGTGGTTACCAGAGGGGAGAAGGAAGGAGGAAGTGAAATAAAGAGGGAGGGCAATAAAAGTGTTAGCATGGGATTATACTAAATCATATGTGTGAATTTTTTGAAAATTGTAAAGCATTATAGATTTTAAAGAACCTTTCATTGAATTAAAACAAAAACACAAAAATAAAATAATATTTTAATTGTCAAAGTTGGTATGATTTATTATCTATGTAGATTAGGTAGCCTTAGCATAATGTTTAAGGAAAATGTGCAAATTGAATTTTCCCAGTTGTCCTATTGGAAGGGTTAATAAAATTGATCTTCTAACATCTTCTTCCACTAATTACAATGCTCATTATTATGTCTGCACTTGGAGTAATTGTTTTTCATTTATAGTTGCACAATAATGCACAAAACTATAGTAAATTTGGAAACTTGGAATTCACTATGAAACCTGCATAGATCAGGCACTTTTTAAATACATTCTTACTATGTCTTCAGAAAAGTTAAAAACAAATTTGGTAACAGAAGTTTCTACAACTATAAGCTAAAATAAACAACACAACAAAATTTTTATTTTTTATTTATTTTATTTTATTTTTAATATTTATTTATTGCCTTTTTTAGGGCCACACCTGTGGTATATAGAAGTTCCCAGGCTAGGGGTTGAATGAAGCCATAGCCACCAGCCTATGCCACACCCTCAGAAATGTATCAATCTGAACTGTTGTCTGTGACTTATGCCTCAGTTCATGGCAACACCGGATCCTTAATGCACTGAGTGAAACTAGGGATTGAACCCATGTCCTCATGGATACTACTCAGGCTCATTACTGATGAGCCACAATGGGAACTCCTACTGCTGACATTTCATTTTGCTTTATTTTTTATTTTTAAGGCCACACCCAGGGTATATGGGTTTCCAGGATAGGGCTCAAATGAGAGCTACAGCTGCCAGCCTATGACACAGCCACAACAATGCAGGATCCAAGCCACATCTGCAACCTACACCACAGCTCATGGCAATGTTGGATCCTTAACCCACTGAGTGAGGCCAGGGATCGAACCCGAAACCTCATGGTTCCTAGTAGGATTCTTTTCTGCTGCACCACTTTGGGAACTCCACAACAAAATTTTTAAAAGCATATATTTTTACTGGATAAGCATTTTTTTCTTAAATAACACCTAAGTGTAAGTGTTCCCTGAGTCCTGAAATTTTTACTCTCCTGTTAGTCTATATTTTTATCTCCTTTGATATTTTATGATGGCTTAATTTTTACACATTTCAATTTTAATTGATTTTTACCCTCCCAGAGCTCTCTAGTTTCATATTCTCAACTTTCCACAGGTTTTTTTTCAAATGTCTATCTTTATGTCAAATTAATTATATAAAAATTAAAAATATAAATAAGCAAAATCAGATCCTTACAATTTTCTTAAAGCTAATCAAATCCCCCTTTCTTATTCTTGGTAACATCTTTGCCACTCCTGATGTTGCATTAATATCATTATGGCATAAAGTATTGGTTGACTGATATAAACTGAGTTCCCAACTCCCCTTCTTTCTAGGCATTATTTTTTAAATTCAATAAATTTTATTTTATATATATGTATATATACATATATATATATATAATTTAGTAACCATCATCACAAACTAACTTTAGAATATTTCCATCCCAAAAACCCAGTCCATTCTTCTGTCCTTTCCACCCATCCCCTTTGGTAATCATAATTTCTTCAAAGTCTAATTCTGTTCAGCAGGTAAGTTCATTTTAATCTTTTTTTTATTCCCCATATAATTAATATCATATGATGTTTGTCTCTCACTGTATGACAAATTTCACTAGTATGATAATTTCTAAATCCATCCATGTTCCCACAGATGCCATTATTTCATTCTTTTTACAGCTGAGTAATATCCTATGGTATATATGTACCACATATTCTTTTTCCTTTTTGCTGTTAATAGACATTTAGGTGGCTTCCATGTCTTGGTTGTTGTAAATAGTGCTGCAATGAACATTGGGGTACATGTATTTTTTTGTCATGGTTTTCTCTATATAGATGCCAAGGAATGAGTATAGATCATATGGTAATTCTGTCTTATTTTTTGAGGAAACTCCATCCTTTTTTTCCCTATTGTGGTTACACAAATTAACATTCCTACCAACAAAGTAAGAGGGTTATCTTTTCTACATACCCTTTTCTCTAACACTTGTCTGTAGACTTTTTGATGATGGTCATTCTGGCTGGTATAATATCATAATTCAGAATAGTTTTGATTTGCATTTCTCTAGTAATTAGTGTTGTTGTTAATCATCTTTTCATGTGGTTTTTGGGCATCTATATGTCATTACTGGAGAAATGTCTGTATAGATCTTCTCCCCATTTTTGAAGAGGTTATTTGTTTCTTTGACATTGAGCTTCAGGAGATATTTGATTATTTTGGAGATGTGCCCCTTGTCAATCATTTAATTTGCAAATATTTTCTTGCATTTTGTGGATTGTCTCTGTTTTATTTATGGTTTTCTTTGCTGTGCAAAAACTTTCAAGTTTAATTTGGTGCAATTTGTTTATTTTTGTTTTTATTGTTGTTACTATAGGATGTGCATATGAAAGATATTGCTGCAGCTTATGTCAAAGAATTCTCAGCTTATGTTTTCTTACAAGAATTTTTTAGTATCTTGTCTCATATTTAGGCCTTTAATCCATTTTAAGTTTGTTTTTGTGTAGTGTTAGAACATGTTCTAACTTCATTGTTTTGTATGTAGCTCTCCAGTTTTCCTAGCAACACTTATTAAAGGAAATATCTTTTTTCCACTGTATTCTTGACTCCTTTGTCATAGATTAGTTAACCATAGGTGCTTGGGTTTATTTATGGGCTCTCTACCCTGTTCCACTGAGCTATATTTCTGTTTTTGTGCCAGTACCACACTGTTCTAATGGCTATAGATTTGTAGTGCTGTCTGAAAACAAGGAAT
The DNA here is from genome assembly GCF_054392235.1 of Sus scrofa. Classification (NCBI taxonomy): domain Eukaryota; kingdom Metazoa; phylum Chordata; class Mammalia; order Artiodactyla; family Suidae; genus Sus; species Sus scrofa. The sequence continues at coordinate 43,071,660 of NC_139393.1, forward strand.
CTGATTCCTCCAATTACATTTTTCCTTTTCAAAGTTGCTTTGGCTATTCAGGGTCTTTTCCATTTCCTTACAAATTTTAAAATATTTATTCTAGTTCTGTGAAAAATGCCATTGGTAGTTTTATAGAGATTTCATTGAACCTGCAGATTGCCTGGGGTAGTACAGTAATTTTGACAATATTTATTCTTCCAATTCAAGGGCATGGTATACCTTTCCATCTGTTTGTGTCATCTTTGATTTTTACCATCAGTGTTTTATACTTTTCATAGTATATGTCTTTGACTCTTTAGGTAGGCTTATTCCTAGCTTTTTTTTTTTATGCAATGTTAAATGGGATTATTTCCCTAATTTCTATTTCTGATCTTTCATTGTTAGTATACAGAAATGCAATTTACTTCTGTGTACAAACTTTGTATCCTACAACTTTGCCAAATTCATTGATGAACTCTAATAGTTTCCTGGTAATTGTCTTTAGGATTTTCTAGGTATACTGAAATAGAGTTTTAACTAAAGAACAACCCCCCCCCCTTGGCTAAGAAGGCAGCCTCAACCCTTTCCAGCTATGCTCATCACTATACCACCCTTCTTGTAATAATGTAACAACTGTGTGCCCTATGTCCAAGCCAGCAGCCCTGCTACACATGTACCCAACATTGCTTATCAGTTCTGCTTCTGTACCTTTGCTTGTTCAGTTTCTTAGGGAGGAACACTGTCTGCTTGGGGATGGGGGGGTGGAGGTCCCAGATGTTTACATGGGAAAATCAAGACCTTGTAGTGTATAAAAGTTATTGAGAACAAAGACCTGGTGCTCAGACTCTGGCGGTGACTCCTCTGAGCCCACACTGGTGCTGAATAAACCTTGATTTTCCATATCTCCTAGTGCTGTTTGTCTCCTTCCACTGCCATGGTTTTTGTGGTTTCTGCAACATTTTTGGTGCATTGGCCAGGAAGCCAACAACTGAGCTGGCCTCTTGTGCCACCATTGTCGGGGAACCGGGGGAGGCCACGGTCACACCTTGGCTCACACCGCATCCTGAATGGACTCAGAAGGGGAGTGGAAACAGGTTCCAGGACAGGACGTAGGACTGGTGAGTACCCCAGGGACATCTGCCCGAGTTAGGACCCACCATACAGTGAAAGGAGAGACTGACAACCTCTCAGTGACCAAAGGGTCACTCAGGTCAGGATTTGCTCCCTTGGGATTGAGAGTCTTGTCAATTATGGTGTGTGTGTGTGTGTGTGTGTGTGTGTGTGTGTGTGTGTGTGTGTGTGTGTGTGTGAGTGACTGGAGAGAATGAGAGCCCGTGTTCCACCGTCTTTGGACTACGGAGCCAGAGTGAGTCCTAACCTGCAGTTCCGCAGTGACACTCATATGTCTTATGGTGGCCCTCTTCAGAGGGATCCTGACATTGGGGTTTATACAGTCCCACCTATGCTAAGAGGTGCCTGAAATATCCCCTTTGGGGGAGCGGTCAGGCAGATGAAGTGATTGTTACCTGAGGCCTTGTCCTCACTGTTTGTCTTGTGTCACCGTCACAGGGTGGGACTTCACACAATGGGTAAATCAGCTTCCAAGCCCACTGTCTTAGAGTGTATGGTTAAGAATTTTAAGAAAGGATTTTCTAGAGATTATGGTGTTAAACTGAGTCCTGGAAAACTGTGTACACTCTACCCTAGAGTGGCCTTCCTTTGGTGTTGGCTGGCCTCCGGAAGGGACCTTAGATGTGTTCACAGTTGCAGCAGTATATAACGTTATAACAGGAGACCCTGGACACCCAGACCAATTTCTGTATATTGATCAATGATTGGAAATTGCCTATTTGAGGCCCCCACAGTTTTGGTTCTGCACCACAGACCAGAGACAGTGTAGGGTGCTAGTAGCCCAGTCCAAGAAGAAAAAAAAGGTGCCACCTGTTTTTCAAGGTGAACCAGAGGACTTGCCCCCTATGCCACCACCTTATGTGCTGCCGTCCTCACCTCTGAGAGCTGAAGGTCCCCAGATGCCAGATAGCCCACTACCTTCTGTTTCTCCTCCTCCTTCTGCTTCTGAAATTCCCGAGGCAATATCACTCCTGCCGCCAGATTCTTCAGAACCAATGAGCAGGTGTCTTCAGTCAGCTCAGGGAGCAGCCACTCCAGCTTTGCAAATGCCCTTATGGGAGACACAGGGACCATGGCAAGTCACCCCTGATGCGACCATACAAGAGGGGGAATGGGTTTTTTATTATCAGCCCTTTTCCACTGCCAATCTCCTCAACTGGAAACACCATATTCCCTCATATTCTGAAAAGCCTCAGGTGCTGATTGATCTCTTAGAATTCATTTTCCAGACACACTGTTCCACCTGGATAGACTGCTGGAAACTCCTTTTTACTCTGTTTGACACTGAAGAGGGCTGGCGAATTGTAACAGAATCCCAAAAATGGCTTCAGGCCAATGAGGGGGGGGCAAGCAGACTTGGCAAACTGGGTAAGGGCAGCTTTCCCAGAAGAAAACCCCCACTGGGATTATGACACTGAAGAAGGGAAATGTAACCTAGAGAGGTACTGGCAGGCCTTCCTACAGGGGGCAAAAGCTGGGCCTAAAAGGCCTACTAATATAGCTAAGACCAGTGATATACTACAAGAGCCGAATGAAAGCCCAGCCAAATTCTATGAGAGACTATGTGAGGCTTTCCGAATCTACACCCCTTTTGATCCCGAGGCCCCTGAGAACCAACGGATGATAAATGCCACCTTTGTGGGACAAGCCCAATCAGATATCCATAAAAAGCTACAGAAATTAAAAGGATTTGCAGGAAAGAATGCTACTAAACTGTTGGAAATAGCCAACAAGGTTTTCATTAACCAAGACCAGGTGGCCCACCATGATGCAGAAAAGAGAATAAAACAAAAAGTGACTCTTCTGGTGGCCACCCTGTCAAAACTGGTGCCCCCAATGGAATCACCCCAGAGGGAACAAGACCCAAGGCCAGGGAAAAGGAATCCCCTGGAACATGATCAATGTGCTTACTACAAAGAAAAGGGACATTGGAAAATTGAATGCCCCAACCATCCTGAGAAAAAGACCAAGGCCCCACCTAGCTGGTACCAACCTGAGCCATTCAGCACCAACATTATCGGCCTAGCTGAGTCTGATTAGGGGGGACCAGGCTCTCTCCAACTGGGCCCCTGAGAGCCTATGGTCAGAATTCAAGTAGGGGGCCACCCCATTGACTTTATTGTTGACACAGGTGCTGAACTTTCTGTGGTCATGCAACCTGTAGATTCCCTCTCAGGGAAAGAAACCACCATCATTGGGGCCACAGGTAACCAAACCCACAGGCCCTTCTGCAGTCCTTGATGATGTCAGTTAGGAGGCCATGAAGTAATACATGAATTTCTTTACCTGCCTAACTGCCCAGTCCCCCTGATGGGAAGAGACCTGCTGGCTAAAATGGGGGCACAAATTTCCTTTTCTACTGATGGATTGGCCTAACTCAAATTGACAGAACCCCCCTCTCCTTTACTCATGGCGCTTGCTGTAAAAAGGGAAGAGGAATGGCGCTTGTACTCTTCCCCTTTGGAAATTGGGACCATTCTCCCAGAACTAGAGACTAAATACCCATTGGTTTGGGCTGAAGGAAACCCACCAAGACTGGCAAAATGCCATGCTCCTGTCTTGATTGATCTAAAACCCGGAGCTCAACTGGTAAATCTACAGCAATACTCAATTCCCACAGAAGCTCATCCTGGAATCCAGGTTCACCTGGATAGGCTGCTTCAGCATGGACTGTTAATAAAATGTCAGTCCCCTTGGAACACCCCTTTATTGCCCGTAAAAAAAAAACAGGAACACAAGTCTACCACCCAGTTCAGGACTTGAGAGCCATAAATGAAGCAACAGTCACATTACACCTGTCTGTCCCTAACCCGTATACATTGCTAGGGCTGATACCCTCCACTGCTGAGTGGTTTACTTGCCTGGACTTAAAAGACGGCTTTTTCTGCCTCTGGGTGGTGCCTGCCAGTGAGCCCTTGTTTGCTTTTGAATGGGAAAATCCACATACAGGGACAAAGGAACAGCTCACCTGGACTAGACTCCCACAAGGATTCAAAAACTCTCCCACTCTTTTTAGCAGCACCCTAGCCACTGACCTGGCTGAATTTCCTGGACAAAAACTGGGCTGTGTTTTGCTACAGTATGTTGATGACCTCTTACTAGCTGGCACCACGGAGGCTCAGTGCCTAGAGTGAACAAGAGCTCTCCTTTCCCTACTGATGGAGGCGGGGTATCGGGTATCAAAGATAAATGCACAAATCTGTAAAAAACAAGTCAAGTATCTGAGCTTTAACATCATGTAGGGCCGATGAATGCTGGGGACTGAAAGAAAGCAGGTAGTTTGTGCCATTCCTGTCCCTACCACCAGCCGGAAGGTTTGTGAGTTCCTAGGGGCAGCAGGATTCTGCTGGATATGGATCCCTGGGTTTTCAGACTTGGCCAGGCCTCTGTATGAGGCTCTAAAAGGGGAAGAAAAAGCTCCCCTTAAATGGGAACCAAGCCAGGAGGCAACATGTCAGACAATCAAAACCAAACTCACTGAGGCTCCAGCCTTGGGACTTCCTGATGTAACCAGAGGATTTTTTGTTCATGAGAAAAATGGGACAGTGGGTCACACGGGATCACCGAGTTTATGTTCCAGAACAGCTGGCCTACAAACTAGTCCACCAACAACACGAGTTAACCCACATGGGCAAAACTGTCTTAGAGACCCTACTGGGCCGGTATTATCTCATTGCTTGTCTTCCTGCACTCTGCTCCTCTGTCTCCCAAAGATGCATAACCTGTTTGTAGAAAAATGCCTACCAGGGGCCCAACAGACCAGTTGGGGCACAACACTGTAGACTGTCCCCATTTGAGGATATGGAAGTGGATTTCACTGAGGTTACCCCTACTAAGGTGTACAAATGTTTACTAGTTTTTATCTGTACTTTTTCAGGATGGGTAGAAGCCTTCCCTACCTGAACTGAAAAAGCAAGGAAAGTAACCAAGACACTCCTGAGAGACATTATTCCCAGATATGGAATGCCTCTGACCATCAGGTCAGATAACAGACAGGCATTTGTGGCTGAAACAGTACAACAGGTGGCAAAAGCTTTACAGAGCTGATGGAAACTACCTTCTGCTTATTGCCCTCAAAGTTCAGGGAAAGTAGAATGCATGAACTGGACCCTTAAACAGACACTGGCAAAGTTATGTCAGGAAAACTGGTTTGCCCTGGGTAGACATGTTGCCGGTGGCCCTCCTAAAAGTAAGATGTTCACCCTGAGCAGGAATAGGATTCGCGCCATTTGAAATCTTATATGGGAGGCCACCTCCACTAATCAGTTTAAAAGGAAACACCAGGGAGTTGGGAGACTTGGAATTACATAAACAATTACAAGGACTGGGCCCACTATTTCTCAGATACATAAATGGGTCACAGACCAAATACCTGTGTCCTTAGGTATAACAGTACACCCCCACAAGCCAGGGGACCAGGTGTGGATAAAGGACTGGAGAAAGGAGCCAGCATGGAAGGGCCCCTATACTGTAATTCTAACCACCCTCACTGCTCTTAAAGTAACAGGAATAGATGCTTGGATACATCATTCCAGAGTTAAACCGGCTGGCCCAGCTGATGACCGTGGAGAGTGGGAGACTGCCCTCGAGCCGGAGAAACCTTGTCGCCTGACAATACAGAGGAGGAGATGATGATCTTAAAGCCCTATTCTGACCACACCAGAAGCTGGTCAGTCAACGCATGGCTGAAGCTTGAGGAATCGGCTGCCTGGTAAAATAAACTGCCTTACCTACATTCCACAAGAGACTTTCTTACTGTTATGTACTATCTTATATCCAACATGTATGTTTGCTGCCTGTTGCTGTTAATCTGGTCCCCTTTGGTTCTGCCAGGATCCATTTCCTGTGACCCATGCATTCAAGTGACCCGATCAGATCAAGGGGTTACATGGACTTTGCTTTACTCCACTCATTTCTCCTGTTCCAGAGAAATTCACAGAAGTTGTACTCACAACAGGACCACTTATTCTGTCAACAGGGGGCCAATATACTTGCTTTGATCCCACAATACTCACCAACTGAGGAATGGTTAGAAGTCCGGCATTCTCATAAATCAGGGCAGATAATTAATTGGACCCAAATTACCAACCCCAAGTTGCCAGTCTCAATGCTTTTTGATGCCTGTGAAGCTATGAATGGGTCATGGGCTTCCACAAGACCATGTGGAAGCCTGTCATGGGAAAGAGAATATAGGCTCCAGCATAAATATATGTGCTGGGGGACCACCAGCAGCAGTTGCCAGGAATGCACTTTTACTGGAGCTGTGTGGCCTGGGCAACCTGGAATAAGGGAGACAAAACAGCTGTCCTTCAAAAGGGTACAGCCCCTCCAGACTGTCAGACTAAAGCTTGTAGCCCAGTTAATTTCACTATTTTAAATTCCATTGAGCCCAAATGGAAGGAGGGTTTCAAAATAAGCATTTGAATTGACGGAAGAGGCCTTGACCCTGGAGCTGTGCTACATTTCTAGAGAATCACATTTGCACTCCAAGCTGCCTCTCACAGGGTCTTTCATTCCTTTTATGAAGAGATGAGAAACACTCCACCTCCCATTCTGGCCACAAATAAGAACTTGTTTTTAGCCCTGGCAGAAACTATTGCACAAACTCTCAAGGTCTCCTGTTATGTATGCAGGGGACCAAACACAGGAGACCACTGGCCTTGGCAAGCCAGAGAACTGGACCCATTAGAGCCTCATAATAAGACTGCATACCCCCAATTCACCAATGGGGTATGGCTCCTCAGAACTGCTATTTTAGGGAGAAATTTTCTTGTGAGGCGGGGAGGATGGTTTAATGTTTCAGTTGGAAGCCTAACATTTTTAAGGCCTAAGGTATTATAATATGACTGCCCAAAAGACTCAATGGTGGTCATCTTCCAACCTCTCAGAGCCCAAGCCTAATCCCCTGTCTAACTTTTCCCACCTCCAACAAGCATGGGAAGATATCAGTGCTCATATCCAATGGCGGGCACCAAAGGGATTATATTGGATTTGTGAAAAAATGGCCTATTCCATACTACCCCCCAATTGGGCTGGAGCATGTGTACTGGGAACAATCAGAACTCCCATTTGCTGCCACTGTCACTAGGGGAGCAACTGGGAGTTCCTATACATAGGGCACAGCTTGCCCAGAGAGACCAGAGAACTCTCCAAATTGGGGCTGGAAAGATGATGAATGGCCCCCAGAATGGATAATTCAATATTATGGGCCTGCCACCTGGGCAGAGGATGGCTCTTGGGGATATTGCACCCCTATCTATATGCTCAACCACATCATCAGACTACAGGCAGTTTTGGAACTTATAACAAAAGACACTGCAAGGGCCTTGACTGTATTGGCCCAACAACAAACTAAAATGTACAGTGCAATCTACCAAAATCACTTGGCCTTGGATTATTTACTTGCTTCTGAAGGAGGAGTTTGTGGAAAATTTAACTTAAGTAATTGCTGTCCACAAATAGATGACACTGGAAAGGTGATAGAAGAAATTGCTGACCGTATGACTAAACTTGCCCATGTGCCTGTACAAACTTGGAAAGGATGGGATGCAGACAGTCTCTTTGGTAAATGGTTCTCTTGGTTGGGGGGAATTAAGACAATGGTCGGAATAATCATGGTTATACTTGTAGGGTGCCTACTTGTTCCCTGCCTTGTACCTCTCCTGATAAATATTATAAAAAGTTTTATAAGAACCATGGTTGAAAGAAAAATAGCCTCCCACCTAATACTTATCAGAGGCTACCAAAGGGTCATGACTGATGATGATCTCTAAAGGGTGCAGATGCACCCTGAACATCAAGAGGGGGGAATGAAATATAGTTTTAACTAAAGAACAACCCCCCCTTGGCTAAGAAGGCAGCCTCAACCCTTTTCAGCTATGCTCATCACTATACCACCCTTCTTGTAATAATGTAACAACTGTGTGCCCTATGTCCAAGCCAGCAGCCCTGCTACACATGTACCCAACATTGCTTATCAGTTCTGCTTCTGTACCTTTGCTTGTTCAGTTTCTTAGGGAGGAACACTGTCTGCTTGGGGATGGGGGGGTGGAGGTCCCGGATGTTTACATGGGAAAAATCAAGACCTTGTAGTGTATAAAAGTTACTGAGAACAAAGACCTGGTGCTCAGACTCTGGTGGTGACTCCTCTGAGCCCACACTGGTGCTGAATAAACCTTGATTTTCCATATCTCCTAGTGCTGTTTGTCTCCTTCCACTGTCATGATTTTTGCGGTTTCTGCAATAATACTGTCATGCCATCTGCAAACAGTTATGGTTTTACCTCTTCCTTTCCAACTTGGATACATTTTATTTCTTTTTCTTCTGATTGTTGTGGCTAGGAAGTCCAAAACTATTTTGCATAAAACTGGTTACAGAGGACATCCTTGTCTTATTCCTTACCTTAAAAGGAATTATTTTATTTTTTCATCATTGAGAATGATCTTAGCTGTGGTTTGTCATATATGGCCTTCATTATGTTGAGGTATGTTTGCTTTTATCAGAAATGGGTGTCAGATTTTTCAAAAGCTTTTTCTGCATCTATTGAGAGGATCATGTTTTTTATTCTTCAGTTTGTAGATGTGGTATGTTATACTGATTGATTTGTGGGTATTGAAAACTCCTTGCATCCTTGGGATAAATCCCACTTGATCATGGTGGGAAATTTTTATTCATGGTGTATGATATTTTTATTATATTGCTGGATTCTGTTTACTAGTGTTCTGATGAGGATTTTTCCATCTATGTTCATCAGTGATATTGGCCTGTAATTTACTTTTTGTGGTATCTCTTTCTGGTTTTTGTGTCAGGGTTATTGTGGTTTCATAGAATGAGTTTGACAGTATTCTGCAATTTGATGGAAGAGTTTCAGAAGAATACATATTAACTCTTCTCTAAATTTTTGATGTAAAATATAATTCACCTGTGAAGGCCTATGGTCCTGGACTTTTATTTGTTGGAAGGTTTTTAATAATGGTTTCAATTTCAGTACTTGTGATTGGTCTGTCTTTATTATTTCTTACTGGTTTAGTGTTGGAAGACTGTGCCTTTCTTAGAATTTGTAAATTTCTTCTAGATTGTCCATTTTATGAGCATATTTACTTGTAGTAGTTTCTTATGATCCTTTGTATTTGAATGATATCCATTGTAACTTCTTCTTTTTCACTTCCAGTTTTATTGATTTGAGTCTTCTCTCTTTTTTCCTTGATGAATCTGGCTAAGGGTTTATCAATCTTTTCAAATAAACTGCTTTTAGTTTCTTTGATCTTTTCTATTGTTTTCTTTGTTTCTATTTCACTTATTTCTGTTATGATATTTATAATTTATTTTCTTCTGCTAACTTTGGTTTTTGTTTGTTCTTCTTCCCCTAGTTGCTTTTGTTGTAAAGCTAGGTTGTTTATTTTAGATTATTCTTGTTACCTTATGTAGTCTTATATTGCTATAAATTTCCCCCGTAGAACTGCTTTTGCTGCATCCCATAGGTTTTGGATTTTTTTTGTCATCTGCTTCTAGGTATTTTTTAATTTTCTCTTTGATTTTTTTTCAGTGATTCATTGTTTTATTAGTCTCCACATGTTTGTGTTTTTTGCAGGTTTTTTCTTGTTGTTAATATCTAGCCATAGAGAATTGTAGTCAGAAAAGATGAAATTATTTCAATTTTCTTACAGTTACCAAGGCTTGATTTGTGTCCCAGAATGTGATATTCCATGTGCACTTGAGAAGAATGTGTAGTCTGTGGCTTTAGGATAGAATATTCTATGAATATCTATTAAGTCCATATCATTTAATGCATTATTTAAGGCCTGTATTTCCTTGTTATTTTTCCGTCTGGGTAATTCTTATAGATGCATATAGGGTATTAAATTCCTTCATTATTATTGTGTTATTTTCAATTTCTCCTTTTAAAGTTATTAGCATCTGCTTTATATATTGAAGTGCTCATATGTTGTGTGGATATATATTTATAATTGTTTTATCTTCTTGGCTTGATCCCTTGATCATTATATAACATTCTTTAAGATCTATTTTCTTTTGATATATGTATTGCTACTCCAGCTTTCTTTTGATTTCTGTTTTCATGGAATGACATTTTCCACCCTCTCACTTTCAGTTTGTATGCATCCATAAAAATGAAGTGTGTCTTTTGTAAGATGGCATAAATATGGGTCTTTTGGTTTTTGTATTCATTTAGCCATTCTATGTCTTTTGGTTAGGACATTTATTTCATCTACTTTTTGCTTTTCTTTCTTTCTTTCTTTCTTTTTTTTTTTTTTTTTTTTTTTTTTTGCTTTTTCATTCTGCACCTGTAGTATATGGCAGTTCCCAGCCTAGGGGTTGAATTGGAGCTATAGCTGCCAGCCTACAACACAACCACAGCCATGCTACAACCAAGCTGAATCTGTGACCCACACCACAGTTCATAGCAATGCCAGATCTTTACCCACTGAGCAAGGCCTGGGATTGAACTTGCAATCTCATGGATCCTAGTCGGGTTTTTTAACCACTGATTCACGAAAAGAACTCCTAGTTCACTTACTTTTAATGTAATTATCTGTATGTATGTTGTTATTGCCATTTTGTTAATTGTTTTGTATTTGATCATGTTGTTTTTTTTTTCCTTCCCCCTCCTTTTTTTTCTCTTCTCTTATGCCTTGATGACTATTTTAGTATTGCATTTGGATTGCTTTGTCTTAGTAGCATGTGTATCTATTGTTTGTGGTTACCATGAGACTTTGATATAGGAGTATATCTATATGATTATTTTAAGTTGCTGATCTCTTAATTGCAAATGCTTCTCTAGTATCCTTTGTTTGCACCCTCTGCTTCTCGCAGTTTCTGATTTTGGTAGCATATGTGTATGTGGATGATTTCTTACCTTTACTATATATTTGCCTTTACTGGTGAGCCTTGCAAATTGTAATTTTCTTATTTCTAGTTATGGCCTTTTCTTTTCCATCTAGAGTAGTTTCTTTAGTATTTGTTGTAAAGTTGGTTTAGTGATGCTGAATTCTCTTAGCTTTTTCTTGTCTATAAAGCTTTTGATTTTGCCTTCAAATCTGAATAAAACAGTATTCTTAGGTGGAGTTTTTTTTTTCCTTTCTTCCCTTTATGTATGTTATGCCATTCCTTCTGGCCTGCCAAATTTCTGCTGAAAAGTCAGCTTATATTATCTGCATCCCCTCATATGTTATTTGTTTCCTCCCTAGATGTTTTCAATATTTTCTCTTTGTCTTTAATTATTGTCTTTTTGATTAATATGTGTCTTGGTGTGTTCCTCCTTTGGTTTATTTTATATAGTATTTGTTGTGCTTCTTGTATTTAAGTTAGTGATTTCTTTCTGGTGCTAGGGAAGTTTTTTACTCTTCTCTTAAAATATTTTTTCTGGCCCTTTTTCTCTCTCTTGTCCTTCTGGCACCCCTATAATATGGATATTAGTTTATTTAAAATTGTCCCAGAGTTCTCTTAGACTATCTTCATTTATTTTCATTCTTTTTATTCTGTTCTGCATAAGTGATTTCCACCAGTATGTCTCCCACCTTGCTTATATGTTCTTCTGTCTCCTTATTCTGCTATTGGTTACTTGTAGTGAAATATTTATTTCAGTTATTGTATTCTGCATCTCTGCTTTTTTAATCTTATATCTTCTATTTCTTAATTCAATGTTTCTTACAATGTATCAGTCTTTGAATCCAGTTTTTTTTTTTTCCCAAGACCTTGAATCATCTTTGTTATCATTACTCTAAAGTGCTTTTCATGGATGTCACTAATCTCCAGATCACTTATCTGTTTTTCTCTCTTTTTTCCCCTTACCCCTTCATCTGGGTCATGTTTCTCTGCCTTTTCTTTTTGTATAGTTTTTCATGTGGTCTCCTTTTTGCAAGGTGCAGTGTTGCAGTCTCTCTTGCTTCTGGTGTCTGCCCCTTGTGGATGAAGTTGGTAGAGGGGCTTGTTGCAGGCTTCCTGATGGGTGGAAATGTTGCCTCCCCACTGGCAGTTGGTGCTGCTTCTTCTCCATCTGGTGGGTGGGAATTTGTCTCTGGGTGTGATTAGAGGCAGCGGTCTGTCTACAAGGACTTTAGGGAGCTTGCTTTCTGATGGGTGGGGCTATGTTCCCACTCTTTTTTTTTTTTGCTTGGCCTGGGGCTTATCATCCCTGATTAATAGGGACAGATTTTTTCCACAATGGCCACCTCCAGGGGTGTTCACCCAACATCTAGTGAAAGCACCCTATCTTTTATTTTTTCTAACTCCTTAGCTTCAGTTTCCATTATATTGTTTCTTTCAAAATTTGGTTGATATTTTCCCAGAAAAGTATTTATATTACTCCTCCAAACATTATATTACTTATTTAAACATTTGAATGATGAATAGCAAATTGACATGGAAGAAAAGCAATCCAATTTTCTATTAGTAGGGTGCCCACCTATATTGATTTTCTGGAATAGGCACAACTTATACCTGGTGTACTTCTGTAATTATTGTAGCATTCTTTTTAAGTAGTGTTCATATTTACACAATAAATTATGTTGTCCTATATATTACTTATCTACTTACATCTGTTTAATTAATACTCTAAATAGCAGAATATTAAACATTTGGAAGAATTGCCATTTAGTGGATTCAGGAATACAGAGTGACACTAATTGCTCATTTCTCTCAGCTTTTGATGTGTGGACTGGATAATTCAGCACTCAATTTAATGCATATTAGCCTATTTTTCTGATTTGAATATTATTGAAAATTGGCATTTTGTGGGAAAGCCAGTCATGTAATATTATTTGAAAAATCAGAATTCATATCCCAGTGATTTAACTTCTAAATACACTTCAGATATCATGCCGTCATCAGAAACAGGTATTGCTCTTCACTTTTAAATCAATGTCGGATGTGGATGACTCAACAGAGGCTTATTTTAATCCCAGAACCTGCTCATTAAAAACTGAAGTTTACTAAAGGTTGGCTCACTTGTTTTGTAACATAGAGATTTTGCATATACAGGGTTTAGAAAATCTGGATTTTATGCATGACTTCCAAAGTATTAATAATTCTCCTCATAAATTAAACACCTCAAAATGACATTTATAGTTTGTACTTTAAATGTTAATGGTTCTACAAGAATGAAGTCACTAGTCACTGTGGTTACTGACCTTTAACACACCCTGAAAGGGGTGTTCATGTTGGAGATCAGGAATGAAGCACTCCTTGCTCTAGGAAAAATTGGAAGAGCAAGTCTTCAAATAGATATTTTCAGTAGGAAATATTATGAACCTAATTTCTTATTTCTTCTCATACATAGAAAAGAATTAATATTCCAAATGGAGACATCTGCTCTTCATGGCTAGCAGCAAACTTCTATTGAGATGTGTGCTTAATTGCACACAACCCCTTTACTAATTCATATATCTAATGACCTCCTTTCTAGCCCCTATGGAGAAGTTCCTCAGAGCTATCTGAGAGTCTGTCTCTGGGAAAATTTTTCTCAGTTAGTCCCCAAATAAAATTGAACTTACAGCTCCAGCATAGTTTTTTTTTTTTCTTCTTTTCACTCAACATTGGTTATGCACAGAAAACATCAGCTGTTGTACATTTTTTTCCTCTCTAAATCCCCAATGAAATCCTCTTTCAAGGAGGCCCACATTGTCCATTTTTGTTTCTTATTTTAAAGCTTTATTCAAACTTCTTACCCAACCAGAATATTCCCTTCTCATTTTTAAAAAAACAAAACACTTATTTCATAATTGAAAAACTCCTTGTCCAAATAAGATATTATGATTTTTTTTCTTCTCTGATCCTATATAGGACTGGGCAATGTGAAAAATGTTTTGATACTCCAGCATTTACTAATTGAAATAGTATATATCATTTTGTCTTCCTTGAGACAAATAGTATTTGCTTAGTATTCCATGTTTGCCTAATGTTGCAGAAAAATAAATGTGTAATACATTAAATGATTAACTTTCACTAGAAATTAAATGAACAGGTATAATATTGTCCAAATATAATAATATCTGGATTATAGATACTGGCCTGCTCTGTATGGTAGCTTATACTTAAATATTTTTTTGAAATGATTTTTTTCAGGTTTTATCCCATTTAAAAAATCTTTCTTCAGAGTATAAATCCAAGTAAAATGGAATAACTGTGTTCTCTATAGTATTTGTACCATAGTCACTAGTAAAAATAAATAGACATGAGCTCTTAATAAATATTTTATGATTTATTTTTGATAACTCTCATATTATGTTTCCTGAGGAATTCCCAATCTGGCAGTTCATACCTGAAAAGGGAAAGCTCATGCTGATTTTGATAACTGCCAGATCAGAAAATTAATAATTATCTCTCACTCCTGTAAACACTGTCTATGACCAAACATTTTCCCATTTCCTATTGGTGTACAAACAGAACTCTCATGTAAGTTTGGCATTCACTACACAAAGGGTGTACCCCTTCATGCTGAAAGATTAACATTTCTAAAATAAACTCCTTTTACATCTAAATTGCAACTTGCAGGAAGTCTCACTCCTTATGTGTATACAAATAAAGAAGAGGAAGACTGTGCTGTGGATAATGAATATATGAAGAATTCTTTAGTGAATAATCATAGACACTGGTTAAGGCAAGATGCAGTTATGATGGTGATATTCTTAAAAAAAAAAAAACCTGTTTGGAGCATGGCTTGTGTAAAATAAATCAATATAGAGATTAAAAAGTATATCACTAGCTTTAAAAACTATAATAAATATTATGAGAATATAGTATAGTAACTGGATTTAACAAAAAAGATTGGCTCTAACAGGAGAGAATATACCCTTTGTGATAATTATTTAATATTGCTTCAGGAAATATCTATTTAGAAATAGAGGTATGCTTTAAATGTGGAAGGTAATTATTCACATTTGGGATGAGTAGGATCTGAAGCTCAACCATTTACTGAGTAAAACCACATCTTAAGTGCATTTGCCAAAACGGGCTTGGAGACAAAAATATAACTTGAATAGACAATAGGGGCTGATATCTTGACTTTCATCAGCCTGTTACTCTCCTCTCTTTTACTTTCCCACTTTGTTTTTACTTTTTTTGTCTCTACTCCTGCTTTTCTATATTCCTATCCCTGTCTTTATATTTGATCTCTCTTCATTCACCCTCCTCCTTTTCCATCCACTTATGTCCCTCCATTCCTCCTCTTTTCCTATATCCTTACCCATGATATTCAAGGGAGGGTTTTTTTTTTTGGCATATAGATAAAAAAAGAAGAATGCAAAATCTGTATGTCACACCTCTTTCCCTACCATATTCCACTACTCTCAAAGATTATGGTTAAAAACATAATAGGTAAATAAAAATCAGACTAGCATGTGGACCAGGCCAGAGAGAGAAGCTTAGAAAACATACTTGTATTGAAAAAGCATGGACCCAAGCAGAGCTGAGGGCAAACCCAAATGAGATTTTTAGTAATTTGTACTAAAAATAATTTGTACTAAAAATAGCTGTTGAAGTTATGCCTTGACACTACTGTTATTATTATTAATATGTTTTTTGACTTTAGTTCCCTAAGTAAGAAATATAGCTATGAACTCATAGGACTAAAGCAATTCAGGGAATAGGAGGCTTCACTATGTAACCTACATTGATTAATTAGTCCCAAACAAATAGTGTTCTACTATAAACTATTGAATAGTTATGACATTTCCAAAAGCCAGTGAAGTTGATTTCAGAAGACTGGGATGTGTTACTCTTGTTCTTAGAGCAGAGAAATCTTCTTCCTGATAAATGGTTCTCCCAAACCTAATTGCATATCTGAGTCACTTGGGGGAGCTTTTAAAAGGACATGTTTTGATCTCACCTCAAAATTGGTGATGAGGGAAATGGGTAGAGTACATTTTAAAAGCTTTCCACATATTTCTGAAAAATACTCCTTGATATATGATCATCTGCTACAGATGATTAGGTTAAATTTATGTTAGAAACTCCAGGGAGGTCAGAGCCACACAACTGATTTTTCAGTACCCAGGCTGAGAGACATAATCATTCAATTTCCAAATAAAACAAACTGGAAATTATTGGTGTGAAATATCAACTATGCAGACAATGTTTGGATCAACCTTGTCTCTATCACTATTATTAAAAACCCTATCAATTTGTTGTCATATTCTTCCATAAAAGTATTTGAGCCTATACAATGCAGTTAGTGTGTTTAAGAAAGCTTCTCTTGACAACTATTTTTAATTGAGTAATTCTATCTTCTTTCTGTCAGTTTGGTCTTTTGCAAGGCCTGCTGATGAAGCATCATCCCTGTTACCTGAAAAAAGATAGTCATCAGGGAAATTATATTATTATAATGCTTTTGAGTAGTGTTACCTAAAAAGTTACCAACGTTGCTTTCTGGAGATGATATAGTTATTTATTACTAAATATGGATATTACCATTCCCATCACCTACACTACTTACCGCCACACAAAGGTATTGTTAGTGCAATTGAATAAACCACTTCCTCTTTCTTAAATTTTGCTATATAGCTCTATCAATTTAGTGTTTTATTCACTGTATAAATATTCAATTAACTCTAAGAGATGCCTGGTTCTATACTTGATGCTTCCAAGTAACTATTTCTGTAGGTGATAATACTTCTACTGAAGATTCTGCTTCTGGTAATACCCACAGAAATAAGATGAGAAAATCACTGCCCTGCCCTGAATTAGTCCCTCCCAAAGAGAGAATTCTTCCTATTTTTACTTTTGTGACACATTCTATTATTTTCATATAAAAGAACTATTGCCTTGCTATTGAAATCTTGAACACAAAATTTAAACATTCTTTTTAACAGTCTACTTTACCCATTCACTAGGGAGTATGAAGAGAAAAATATGTATACCTGTATGTGAAATGGGAAGGGGATTTTGATTCTGAATTACATGAACCATGATATATTAAATAACTTTTTTCCTCAGGCTGAAGGTACTGGTTATAGAAAAATTTCCTCACCATTTCTTCCACTTCATCAGTTTACCTTTTTTTTTTTTTGTCTTTTTGCTATTTCTTGGGCCGCTCCCACGGCATATGGAGGTTCCCAGGCTAGGGGTCGAATTGGAGCTGTAGCCACCAGCATACGCCAGAGCCACAGCAACGTGGGATCCTAGCCATGTCTGCAACCTACACCGCAGCTCACGGCAATGCCGGATCATTAACCCACTGAGCAAGGGCAGGGACCGAACCGCAACCTCATGGTTCCTAGACGGATTCGTTAACCACTGTGCCGTGACGGGAACTCCTACTTTTTTTTTTTTTCAATTTTCCTTAACGCTTCATGCAAGTAGGCTCCTAAAGAAATGTTGTGTATATAAGAGAATTATAATTGAGCTCATGAATCACACTTAATAAAATATATAATTATTTATTTTAACATTTACATTCTATTTGTAGTTTTAAATTTTATTATTGTTTAATATTTCTAACAACCTACATCTGTTTGTTTTAATAAGAACCTATTTGAAGTTTTCATACATCACATTCCAAATAACACATGTCTTAGTAAATATTTGATGATTTTGTAGAAAATAGTGCTTGATTTTTTTTTGACTGGAGTATACTGTATCTGTTCTATGGACCCATACAAGTATATACTGTATCTGTTCTACGGACCTATACAAGCATATCAGAACAAGCTTTTGTTTCTCAGATTAGAAATGTAACAAAAATGTATCTGTTAAATAAACAATGTTATCAGCACATCTTATTCAATATTCTAGAAGAGTAATTTGCAGCCATCATTGTTATCAAATTTGGTATTAGATATACAGTCTCTACATTTCTATTATTAGGATCTATGTAAATGGAAAACACTAGAGAGAGAATAGTCTTTTATTTTGAAATGCAAATGCAATATGTGCCCATCAAAAGGCAGTTGGAGACCACAAGCCTCTCCATTCCAGCCTTTCTACATTTTATCCCAGGGTTTGCTGATGAATGAAATAATTAAAATAATTATCATTTTCATTAACAGCATGAAATAATTAACAAATCTGAACTAGAGAGAGAGAAGATTGTGAAAGAAAGTATTCTGATGGATTAAAAATATTTATGAAATTTAAGGCTACAAGTGACTTTTTGAGTAGATCTATTAAAACACATATATTTTTAAATATTTAAAAAATATTTTAACATGAGTATTACTCAAAAAAAAAAAAAATTCCTACACTGAAGACAATTTCCTGGATGTAATTTATAACAAATAGCTTTCTTAAGTTTAAAACTAGAGAAAATGTTACCTTCAAGAAGCACAGAAATTTAAAGTAACATTTTCATTTTTATTTAGATTTGAGCACTTAAAAATCTAAGAGGAATAATACAAAATATAATCAATCATACACTTCCTAAAATTTCTCCATTTTACTTCAAATGCCTTTATATATATTCTCTTTCCTCTAATTCTCATATTTATTTTCAAGCCTGTCATATAGAAAATTTATAGGGTAATATTTTGTGTGGTGATAAATAAAAGTTTATGTATATCTCATAGGAGTCTACAGACTTATCCTTCTGAATTTTTATTTCTCATTGAGAAATATTTATTTACATGCTTTCATTTTACCTGTTATTTATTTTTAAAATATTCTATTTAATAATTTATTGTTAATTATAATAAATTATTTAAATTACTCAATAATAATTGATTACATAATTTATTATTAAATAGGTGATGGAAAAAAATTACATGATTTTAGAACTCATTTGTACCAAATAATAATATTCATTGTTAGAAAATAGGCATAAGAAATAGAATTGCCCTTGAGTTTACCATTAATTTTCTCAGATTGAATAATACTCTTTGAATGTAAACTTACACAGTAAAATTGTCCCAAATAAATTACTTCTTCCTATCTATACAACAATTTGTGTGGTGACTGTGCCACTGAGTATAATCTACTTACTCATCCCTAAAACTTACATGGTTTTCTGACTAATGCTGGCTGGTAGAATGTGCCAAAAATGATATTATGTGACCTAAGTATCATCTGAGTCTTGCAATTTTCATTTTTGCCCTCTTAGAATGCTTTTGATGTTAAATAAAAAAGCCTAGTCTGATGGTATATGAGAGGCCATATGGATAGGAACTAAGACATCCTAGCTGAAGTCAGTACCAACCACCAAAGGTTTATGAGAGGCCTTGTTGAACAATTTTGCCCAGTTGGACTGCTGATGCACACAATTCTGAGAAAATGGTGTTTTGAAATTGTTGGGATAGTTTGATATAAAAGATAACTCACATAACTCTATTCTATATTTAAATATTAATATTTTCCCATTTACATGAGCATTATACACATATTTTTAGGATTCCCTAATCCAAAGTTACTCAAAAATGTTTACAAAGCAAGCATAACAGACACGAAATAGTAGTTTTTCTAAGATGAAGAATTCGCATGGTTTAAAAAAAAAGGAATTATTGTTTTTTTACTGTCTCAATATGGCAGTTCATTCTACCAATTTTTTAGGGGGGGATTTTGACTCACAGGTATTTCTTGAGGTCAGGGTTTGGAGGAATATTTTAATTTGATCTAGGCCTAAGAAATTAATATTAAGTGTTTTGTGACTTAGAGAAGACAATAGTCCATAGTTTTTGCTTTTCTCAAATCCAAGTTGCATCTGCCACCTACACCACAATTGTGATAATGATGGATCCTTAACCCACTGTTCTGGGCTGGGGATTGAACTGGGTTAATAATTCAGTTTCCATAGAGATAAACTGAATTATTAACCCACAGTGCCACAGCAGGGACTCCCTAAAAGACTATTTTAGACTAATGGAATTGATTATTAGAAATAATAATCCAGTAATTTATATTCTCTTTCAGTAGAGGTTTAAAATGATGGATATTTTTATTGTAACAGAAATCAAAATGACCATTCTTGCTATGCTTAGGAGAAAATATTGATAAGCCTACAGAGTTAACTGGCAGAGAGAATGTTATCAAAACTTTCAAAGTTGTGGGAGATAATCTATTTTGTTGCAAATCTGAAACTAACAAGAAAGTACTTCCTTCAAAGGAAGAGTTTTGCTATAAACTATTGGGATCCTGCAAACAAGTGCTTGTTTTATGGTAGTTTAGTATCTTCTCTTTCAGAAATATATTAGGAGAGGCCTCTTTTGCATGACATCACATATTCCATTTTAAGAAAGATGAACTTTTACAATTTTCATAGAATAATTTTATGGAAAATTAAAAATCATTAATATCAATAAATAGCACAAACTATCATGAGTGGGGAAAAATACTTTCATAATGATACTGGAAAGATGACACCAGAATCTGGGTTCTTGTTCATGGCAGTCAAAGAATTAACTCCACAAACACACAGGCAGCAAGCAAGCAAAGTCTTTATTCAAGGAAAGCAAATAGCCCCCAGGGCTGCTGGGAGGGGGAGAAGAGTCCCTTCTTTATTGTCCTACAAGGATTTTTATCTCTTAAATGTGGGGAGAGGTACAAATGTGGGGTCCAGAAAGATGTGTTTTTTTCCCATTGGCCTTACTCAATTACCTATCTCAGTCCTTGTCCAATAGGGTTTTTATGGTTGGAACTGTCCCCAAAGTTTTATGGTTTCTTTGTCCTTTTCTTTCCTTAGATGAAGTCACCATTTCTCTCATTCCTTTTTCATCAGTTGAGGAGTGGGCTAGAGATTTGCATTTCCTATAGTAAACAAAGTCTGTGGGGAATGTGCATTTCCTATAATAAAATAAGTCCTGTGGAGGTGTTACTCCCTGGAGCCCTTAAGCCACAAAGGTTAATCAATGTCCATATCAAAAGATTGTATTGGAGCCCATACTCCTACAATAACTACCTGAGTTAATATTCCGTCTCAATACTTTACAACTTAATTCATGTAAAATAAAATTAAAACTTATTCTAAGTATATTCCATTGGCAAAATATACAAATACACAGCTATGATACCTTAGATAACATAATATAAATATAAAATTAAAATTATTATTTGCAAATATAAAATAATGAGTGCTGCCAAAACTCAGGCTCCATCCACCAGTACCAAAAACAAATATGGAGACAGAGTATTGTGTGAAGGAGAGTAAAATAGCATTTATTTCTCTATCAGGCAAACAAGGTCACAGCAGGCTAAATTCTTAAAGACTGTGCCCTCTCTTGAAGAATTCCAGGGAGGTTTATAGTCTAAAAGGAGAAAAACAAGTTTTCAGATAAAGATCAGATTTGGGGCAAATATGCATTCTTATTTCTTTTGAGGACTCCTAGTTATGGAAGGAGATCTCAGTGTGATCCTGTGGTGGTTTCCTGAGTGACGTTCTTTTGATTTTTCTCAGAATAACAATACTTGTGAAAAGGGCATATTGATCAGAGTACAACAATCTAAGATAGTTCCTGAAAACCATAAGGTAATTAGCATAATCTTTAACTCCCAGGTGTCTCTTCTGAGTCACCAAAACTGTCAACTAAAAAAAAAAAAAAATGCATAGCCTAAAAGTTGGGAGTTAAGTTTCATTTGGGGCAAAATGAGACTTAAGCTCAGGAGGCAGCATCTCAAGTACCCCTGGTAAAACTGC
The DNA here is from genome assembly GCF_054392235.1 of Sus scrofa. NCBI lineage: Eukaryota > Metazoa > Chordata > Mammalia > Artiodactyla > Suidae > Sus > Sus scrofa. The sequence goes on from NC_139393.1 coordinate 43,093,333, forward strand.
TCCAAGAAGGCAAAGGGGAGACAGGCCTAGGATATACAGGAATTTTGCAAAAAAGTATAGGAAGTGGGAACAAAACATTACTGCTAATAACAGAAAACCAAGTATCTCAAGTTAAGGAATTTAGGGCTTCTCTATGGGAAGATGCAAAGGTCTGGGTTCACTGAAATCATTCCTTTGATATGCACCTCTCCTATCTGGAGCCTGTATCTGTGTTTCCACAGTCTGGTTTCCTCAGGGTTTGTTGTTAGTAGTGGCTGCAGTCTGATGGCTGTTATAAGGCAGGTATTTGTTTCCTTCCTGAGTTCCTTCAGGGCTCACTGGCAGCAAGGCATACATTTTAAATAATTTGCTGATGGTTGTGAGAAATGATATTACTAGTCATGAGGAGCAAACATCACCAAGAAAGATTTTAGTGCTTTTCTAGATATAAGGAGATGCAGGAATTTGCCTTTCTAGATATGAAGAGATGCAAAAACCTCAAAAAAAGTTTCCCAGAGATGATACACTAAAGCTGAATATCAATATTTCTCTTAGCATTGAATAGTTTTACTGATTTTAAGTTTGTTTTCATAAACATGTCACTGTTCATTTTTATTTATATATAAGATTAGATATAATGAACGAGCCACCACTTATTTTCACTACTAGTATTGATTGATATTTTGATTGTTTCAAGGTCTTCTTAGTAGGGCAATCTTGTTATAAATATTCATGCAAATGTGTGTATTTGAAACTGATTTTATTGTGATGATATGAAATATACATGCAGTGTTTTTTTCTTTTTCCTAAGGATAATCAATTTCCAGCATTATCAGTAAAGTGTATGTCTTTCTACAATTACATACAATGACACTATTGTATATGAAGTGTTACATGCCATGATATATTTTAGAAATAGCTTGTCAGTCAGTTTACACACACACACACACACACACACACACTCCATAATTTAACTTGGATTTTGAATGATTTGCGTTTGAATCTACAAAGCAGTATGGACATAAACAATTGACATATTTATGATATTGAGATATTTAATTACATTTTTTTTTTCAGGAAGTCTTGCATACACATTTCCTGGGCCAAGGATTAAATGTGTGCCATAGCAGATACCCAAGCCACTGCAGTGATAACACTAGATCCTTAACTTGCTGTGTCAAAAGTGAAATCCTTTTCTCCCCCATATTATCATTTTGTTGCTATTTTAAATATTGTTTTAAAGACTCAGTTGCCAGGCTTTTCTCAATGTATTGAAATGAAAAATCTTTTTTTATATTGATTTTTAATCCAAAAATATAAATTTGCCAGTCTATTTTATTAATTCCTTTAGTTTTCTGTAGATTCTCTTATATTTTCCAAAGAGAAAACTATATGATACTTCAATATTAGCAGTTTATTTCTATTTCTTAAAATGTTATTACCTTTTTTACTTTCTCAGTTCGTATTGAGTAGAAGTTATAACAACCAGTAATATTATCTTATTCTTGATTTTTAAATTAACATTCTCCAATATCTTCTGTGATACAAAATTTCTGAAACTATTCTCAAGTTAAAGGAATAGTTCTATTTTTACATTATTAAAAATTTTTTTATAAGATGATACTGAATTTTACCAAATGCTTTTTTTAATTGATTGATACAATAATATTACACCTTTGATTTTCCCTTTAAACTCTTAATGTTATCTTAATATTTTCTAGCATTAATTAATCTATTTGTGACTGCTTTTTTAAATTCATTAGCTGGTTTTATTAGTTTGTTATAGAGGATATATCACTGCCTCCAATTTTTTCAGTTAGATATCTTATAAAATTTATTACTTGTGCTATGCCAGTTTGATATTATTTGTAATAAAATGAGGAATGTTTGTGTGGTTTCCAAGATCTTCTAGTGCATGGAAGAAAATCGATTGGTAATACTAGTTAAATGTCCGCATATCTACAACAACATGTACAAAAAGAATATAATTAGGTGGGATAGTCCCAGAAACAAACACAGAAACAACAAACAAACAAATAACAACAAAAACCAGAGCACATCATAGAAGTGGAGATGAATTTATGTCTAAACAGTCACTGTTATAATGTGAGTTTAGCCTTTACTTTGGCTGAAGTTTACTTATAGTTTCAGTATCATCTGAGGCTCACCTTTCATGTCCTCTTTTCACAGGTTTCAAACCACCTACCATGGTCTGATGGCTTTTCCTATTTCTCTTCCACCTCTTTAATATCATTAGGTATTTATTCCCATAAATCCCTCACACTTCTAATCATACCTTAACATATGCTTCTTAAAGAATACAAACTATGACTGGTGGTATTATTATAATTATTATTATAAGTAACCAACAGATTAGAGACAAACTCTTAAAGTACCACACCAAGAACATTGCTGATAAAATGTGGTTTAACTAAGATTTCACCTCATGATTCTAGATACATTGCAATTAGCTCATGGATTTATGAGAAAAAAAGTAAGTTCTATTGATGAATAAAGTTAGCATTCAATACTACTCTTTATGTGTGTATATATGTGTGTATGTATAAAATCTACACATATTTAATAGAAAAGATAACAAGTCCTTGTATATTAGGCTTGCTGTATTTTTGCTCTGCAAGTCTTACCATGACATATTTTAATTAATATTTATAACAAGTTTGCCCTTTTTCAGATCAAGAATCTTTTCTTTTTTGTGTGTTTTTTAGGGTTGCACCCACGGCATATGGAGGTTCCCAAGCTAGGGGTTGAATAAGAGCTACAGCTGCCAGCCTACACCACAGCCACAGAAAAGACAGATCTGAGCTGAGTCTGCAACCTATACCACAGCTCAGAGCATTGCCAGATCCTTAACCCATGGATCGAACCTGAAACCTCATAGTTCCTAGTCAGATTTGTTAACCACTGAGCCACAACAGAAACTGCACAGAACAAGAATCTTTGGCACAGAGAGTACCTTGTCATGATGTGTTTCAATGGCAAAAGAGAGACTGACCTGGATTATCTGACTCCAGAGCTTTCCTACTTAACAAAATAAAGAAATGTAGAGTTTCCATTATAGCTCATCAGTTAATGAACCCAACTACTATCCATGAGGATGGAGGTTTGATCCCTGCCATTGCTCAGTGGGTTAAGGATCTGGCCTTGCTGTGAGCTGTGGTCAGATTGCAGATGTGGCTCAGATACAGGATTCCAGTTCAATGCCTACCCTTTGAACATTTGTTTGCCATGGGTGTGGCCCTAAAGACAAAAAAATAACATAATGTCTCTACTGAATTAAATACATACAAGAACAAATTTTGTCAAGAAGAGAATTTTATATTATTTTAGCTTACCTTTTTAGAAATTTTCATTCCAGAAAAATATTCAAAAGTAATTTCAAAGTTTACATGATGAAGTATAAATCAAGCTTATTAATATTGATTATACTTAACTCATATTTGAATGTATGTTACCTATATAAATGTTTACCAATGAAAAAGATTTCATAAAATTTTAAATGCAAGTATTTTTAGCTTTCTTACAACATCATTAGCATTTAATTTAAGTTCTGATTCAGCAATCTCCAGGCCATAGCAATATAGGGCAAATATCTTCATATATACTGTATTATATTAGGCCAGATTTTATTTATAAGCCACTTAAATTTAGTGTTAAATGTGAAGCAGGATAAAAAAATACACAAAAAAAGAGGTTTTATTCTATATTAAATATTCTGACCTTATTAGGAAGGATAGGATAGAAAATTGGACCTGCAAGATTCAAAACAGTCCACTTATATTACCTAAAACAGGAAGGCTGTGATTAAACAATAAGGATACATGCAAAAGGTATGCTCTTTAGAGCCTTTCCCTATAGCCTATTCCCCATGCTGATGAGGCATCCTGCCCAAAACCAATCAGGGGATAAAAATATGCACACATATTGAGAAGAAACAACACTCAGCCTTTATACATGGTGCAGGAGTCCTGTGACAGGAAAAAATAGGGAGGCTAGAGTGGGAGAAATTTTGTCTCCAGTAAGGCCCATGACATGGGAATATAATAGAGGATCCAGTTGAAGCCAGAGCCAGTCCCTATCCTAGGATGGCCTGCTCTCTCTGAGGGCATAAATAAAAGTTACAATACACTGCAATGAACTTGACTCTTGATTGTGATCAAGAAAAGGGGATTGAAAATATATTTGAAGAAATTATGGCTAAAAATTATCCAAATCTAAAGGATACTGATATCAAGATACAGGAAGCACACAGGGTCAAAAACAAGTTGAACCCCAACAGGCCCACACCAAGACGTATTGCAATAAAAATGGCAAAAACTCAAGATAGAGAGAGGATTCTAAAGGCTGCAAGGGAAAAGCAAGGCATTGATTGTTAGGGAACTCCCATAAGGCTATCAACAGATATCTCTACAAAAACACTACATGCCAGAAGGGAGTGGCAAGATATATTTAAAGTGATTAAAGGAAAAAAAAACTTGCAGAACAGAATACTCTATCCAGCAAGAATATCATTTAAAATAGAAGGGGAAATAAAGTTTTTCCCCAACAAACAAAAGCTAAAAGAGTACAGCCAATACTAAAACCATTCTAAAAGAAATACTGAAAGGGTTTCTCTAAATTTAAAAAAAAAAAAGAGAGGAGAAAAGAGAAAAAAAGAATTAGGATGGAAGAAACCACAATTGGAAAGCAGTCACTTAAGTAAGCCAGTATACAGATCTCAACATAAAGATATTAAAAAAAAAAGACATCAAAATCATACAATGTGGGGGAAAAAAGTAAGATGATAGAGATTCTTTTTTTTTTTTTTTTTGTATTTTAATGATGTGTTTGAGCCTACATAACTATCAGGCAAAAGCAAGTAGGGCAACCACAAATCAAAAACCAAACATTACATTCACAAAAACTGAAAAGAAAAGTACTCAAGAATAAAATAAATGGAAACCATCCAACACAAAAAAGAGAAGAAGAAAAGTGAAACCTAGACTCAGTGGGAAAACAGGGTTTAAAATGGCAATAAATACATAACTATCAATAATCACCTTAAATGTCAATGGACTGAATGTTCCCATCAAAAGACACGGAGTGGCAGATTGGATAAAAAAGCAAAAACCTTCAATCTGCTGTCTACAAGAAACTCACGTTAGGGCAAAGGACACATATAGATTGAAAGTGAGAGGATAGGAAAAGTTATTTCATGCCAATGGGCAAAACAGGAAAGCAGGAGTTGCAACACTCATATCAAACAAAATAAACTTTAAAACAAAGTGCATAAAGACAGACAAAGAAGGACACTATTTAATCGTAAAAGGATCCATTCAAGAAGACGCTAGTACAATGGTCAATAAATATGCCCCTAATATAGGAGCACCCAGATACCTCCAACAAAGACTAACAGATATAAAAGGAGAAATTGATGGAAATACAATCAGAGTAGGAGGCTTTAACACCCCACTCACATCAATGGACAGATCCTCTAGACAGAAAATCAATAAAGCAGCAAAGATCCTAAATGACACAATAGAAAAGTTAGATGTAATCAACATTTTCAGGACATTACATCCAAAAAAATAAGAATATACATGCTTTTCAATGCACATGGAACAACTCAAGAATTAATAATATCCTGGGGCACAAAGATAACTTCAACAAATCTAAGAGTATAGAAATTATTCCAAGTATCTTCTCTGACCAAACTGGCATGAAACTAGAAATCAACCACGGGGAAATAAATGAGAAAAACACTTACTACATGGAGACAAAACAGCATGCTACTAAAAAACCAATGGGTCAAGGAGGAAATCAAGAAGGAAATTAAAAAATACATCGAGACAAATGATAATGAAGACACAACCACTCAAAATCTATGGGATGTCACAAAAGCAGTGATCAGCGGGAAATTCATAGCAATATAGGCCTTTCTCAAAAAAGAAGAAAAATCCCAAATCGACAATTCAACTAAACACCTAAATGAATGAGAAAAAGAAGAAAAAACAAAACTTAAAGTCAGCAGATGGAAGGAAATCATAAATATCAAAGAGGAAATCAATAAAATAGAGACAAAAAATAGACAGTCAATCAAACCAAGAGCTGGTTCTTTGAAAAGGTAAACAAAATTGACAAACCTCTGTCTAGACTCACCAAGAAGAGGAGAGAAAAAACCATAATAAACAAAATAAGAAAAGAAAAAGGAGAAGTCACAACTAATACTTCAGAAATACAAAAAAAAAAAAAAAAAAAAGAGAGAGCAAATACTATGAACAATTGTATGCCAACAAGTTTTACAACCTAGAAGAAATGGACAAGTTTTCAGAGACTTTAGTCTGCCAAAAATGATTCAAGAAGAACTAGATCAACTGAACAAATTGATCACTAGAAATGAAATTGAATATGGCATAAAAACACTCCATACAAATAAAAGTCCAGGACCAGATGGTTTCACAGGTGAATTCTACCAATCACACAAGGAGAAACTTATACCCATCATCCTTAAACTTTTTCAAAAGCTTGAAGAAGGAACACTCCCAAAGACATTCTATGATCACCCTAACTCCAAAACCAGACAAAGATACCACCAAAAAAGAAAACTGTAGGCCAATATCTTTGATAAATATAGACACAAACATTCTCAACAAAATTTTAGCCATCTGAATCCAACAAAATATAAAAAAGATCATACGCCATGACCAGGTGGGATTCATCCCAGGTGCACAAGGATGGTTCAACATATGCAAATCAATCAACATCATATACCACATTAACAAATGAAAAGTCAAAAACCACATGATCATCTCAATAGATGCAGAGAAAGCATTTGACAAAATACAACATCTGTTCATGATCAAAATTCTTACCAAAGTGGGTAGAAAAGGAACATACCTTAACATAATTCAAATCATTTATGACAAACCCGCAGCAAATATAATACTTAATGGAGAAAAGCTGAAAGCCTTCCCACTAGAATATGGAACAAAACAAGGATGCCCACACTTACCACTGTCATTCAACATAGTACTGGTAGTCCTAGCCACAGCAATCAGACAATCAAAAGAAATAAATGTCATCCAAATAGGAAGAGAAGAGGTAAAACTGTCAGTGTATGCAGATGACATGATGTAATATACAGAAAACCCTAAGGACTCAACACAAAAACTACTTGAACTGATCCACAAATTCAGCAAAGTAGCAGGATAAAAGATGAACATTCAGAAATCAGTCACATTTCTGTATAGTAAAAAGGAAATATTAGAAAAGAAATACAAAAATACAATACCTTTTAAAATTGCACCCCAAAAATCAAATACATGGGAATACACATAACCAAGGAGGTAAAGGACTTATATGCCGAGAACTATACAACATTGAATCAAGGAAATTAATGAAGATGTAAAGAAATGGAAAGATATTCCATGCTCCTGGGTTGGAAAAATTAATATTTTGAAATCTACAGAATCAATGCAATCCCTATCAAATTACCCATGACATTTTTCATAGAACTAGAACAAACAATCCAAAAATTTATGTGGAACCACAAAAGGCTGAGAAGTGCCAAAGCAATTCTGAAAAACAAAAATCAAGCAGGAGGCATTACTTTCCCCCACTTCAGGCAATATTACAAATCCACAGTCATCAAGCCAGTATGGTACTGTTACCAAAACAGACATACAGACCAAAGGAATAGAATAGAGAAGCCAGAAACAAACCTAGACACCTTTGGTCAATTAATCTTTGACAAAGGAGGCAAGAACATAAAAAGGGGAAAAGACAATCTTTTCAGCAAGTATTGCTGGGAAACATGGACAGTGGCATGCAAATTAATGAAACTAAGAACACACCCTCACACCATGCACAGAAATAAACTCAAAATAGCTTAAAAACTCAAATATAATACAAAATATCATCAAACACATGGAAGAGAACATACACAAAACATTCTCTGACATCAACCTTACAAATATTTTCTCAGGTCACTCTCCCAAAGCAAGAGAAATAAATCAACAATAAACCAAGGGGACCTAATCAAACTGACATGCTTTTGCACAACGAAGGAAACCTAAGACAAAACAAAAAAACAACTTACAGAATGGGAGAAAATGGTTTCAAATGATGCACTGACAAAGGTTTAATCTTTAGAATACACAACCAACTTATACAACTCAACAGCAAAAAAGCCAACCACCCAATTGAAAAATGGGCAAAAGACCTGAAGGGACATTTCTCCAAGGAAGATATACAGATGGCCAACAAGCACATGAAAAAATGCTCAACATCCCTGATTATTAGAGAAATGCAAATCAAAACTACTATGAGATACCACCTCACACAAGTCAGAATGGCCATCATTGATAAGTCCACAAAGAACAAATGCTGGAGGGGGTATGGAGAAAAGGGAACCCTCCTGCACTGTTGGTGGGAATGTAAGCTGGTACATCCACTATGGAGAACAATATGAAGGTACCTTAGAAATCGATACATAGAACTACATATGATCCAGCAATCCCACTCTTGGGCATATATCTGGACAAAACTTTCCTTAAAAAAGACACCTGCACTTGCATGTTCATTGCAGCACTATTCACAGTAGCCAAGACATGGAGACAACCCAAATATTCATCAATAGATGAATGGATTAGGAAGATGTGGTATATATATACAATGGAATACTACTCGGCCATAAAAAGAATGACATAATGCCATTTGTAGCACCATGGATGGAACTAGAGACTCTCACCCTAAGCAAAGTAAGTCAGAATGAGAAAGACAAATACCATATGATATAATTTATATCTGGAATCTGATATATGGCACAAATGAAACTTTCCACTAAAAAGAATATAATGGACTTGGAGAATAGACATGTGGTTGCCAAGGGGGAGAGGGAGGGGGGTGGATTGGGAGGTTGGGGTTAATAGATGCAAACTATTGCCTTTGGAATGGATTAGCAATGACATCCTGCTGTGTAGCACTGGGAACCCTGTCTAGTCACTTATGATGGAGTATGATAATGTCAGAAAATGGAATGTGTACATGTGTGTGTTACTGGGTCACAATGCTGTACAGTAGAAAAAAAATTGCATTGGGGAAATAACAATTAAAAATATATATGTTCACACACACACAAGATTTTCATCTCTGAGTTAAGTAGCGGGAATATTTTTTGCTTGGGGAGAAAGAGCCAAAGACTTTTTGTTTGGGTTCTCATTAAAAGCACCCAAACAAGAGTGTAATTTTCAATTTAAGACACTGTCAATTTGGGTGGAATTCCCTTCAGCCCAGAACTACTCCCTTCCTTAACTGAATGTTTCTGCCTAGAGAGCCTGCCTGCCTCCATCCCTACACTGTGAGAGTGCTGACTTTATCCTGGTGCTGCTGCAGCACTTCGCAACTGGAACAGTCCCCCACCAGACCACCCATACCTCCAAATCCTTGCTTCATATAGGCAGGAATCGAAAGAAATAATGTGGAGGAGTGTATGATACTTAGTAATCATCATTCTCCCATGAAGACCCACTTACAGCAGGAATCCTTGCTCTCTAGTGACTGAAGAATTGAGAATGTTCCAGTTTCCATCTATCACTTACTATTCATGGAGCATGCAAAGGGTAGAGTGAACTTTTACTGGTGGAACTTTCACTCTCTTTGGGATTTCTGAGTTTTTTGTTTTTTTTTTTCCCCCACCACTGCCACATTCTCTCTGCCTCACTCACTGGGCCATGGGGCCTCCACTGCCACTGGGCCCAGACAGGGAGGCTCCCTCCACCTGTTCCTGGTAACTGACCCACACCAGGCTGCTAACACTATGGTGTGAGCTTCCCTGATGTGTTCCCTAGCCTGCCACAGCCCCAGATGTTACTCCAGCTACAGTTTATTTCTCTAGCTCATTCCACTCTCTCTGAATACCTGCTCATGCCTGCTCCTATCCCCTGCAGGCTGTCTGTCAGCAGGAATGGCTGATGATGGCTAGCAGCAATAAATTTCCTAAATTCCCTCCTCCTCTTACTCCCCCCAGTGGATGGAAACTCAACATGAGCTTGTGCATCTTTGGGCAACTTAAAACCAACCTAGACTGTCTGTAACTGCTGTTTCTGCTTTCCTCCCTTCCTCCCTCCCTCCCTTTCTTTCTTTCCTTCTTTGCTTCTTTCCTTCCTTCCTCCTTCCTTCCTTCCTTCTTTTCTCCCTTTTTCCTCTTTCTCTCTACCTACTTCTCTCTCTGGAACCCTTTGTGAATGGGTGAGTGGCTATGAAAACAACTGACCAAATCTGGTCAGGGCTACACCCCGATGTATCCCAAAGGAACCATAGCTCACTGCATTAATAAATATTGACTAAAATGGGTGAGGATTCCTGTACTTCTACTCCTTGGATGGAGACTAGGTCAACTGATGTCAAATGGATTAACTGATGTCCATGATTGGATTATATAAATCAGAGTCCCAGACTTTTCTTTTTATTATTGTCACTCTGCCTCAGACCTTGAGGAAACCACAAATCCTGAGCTGTTTTAAATGAAGCAATGCTTTTATACTCTATCCACAGAAATTATTTCTGAACAAAACCACTATCCCATTACCTAAAACTTAGGGCATCTCAAGACAGTTTCTCCCTCTTCCTCCTATGGCACAAGCCATGCTGCCTCTGTCAATGGAAAGGCTATTAGGCCAGGGCTAAGTCTACTGCCATTAAGGCCCCCTCCCTGTGGGATGACACCACCTGGGAAGAACAATCTAGTCTAAGATAAAGTATAATTACCCATTTTCTAAGGTGTGTCATGGAGAACTCAGACCAAGGTGAAACCTTCCAGTGGGGGACCCACTGTGCTAGCTGGCTAGGGGACACCATCCTCCACTAGCCTTGGAATTTTGAGGGGCATCCAGAGCATCCTCAAACTATGCAATCTTTGATCTGGAGATGTCCAAGCTCAGGCCTGTCAGAACAATCCTCAAATCGCTTTGTCACCCTGAAAAAAAAGTGTCACCTGTTGAGGCAAGGGAAGCCCAGTCTTCCCAGGGAGTTCAAGGGTGCATGTGAATGCCCCAGAACCAGGCCTTTCTCTGATGTAAGGCCACCCAGCTCTCAGAGACTATCCTCTAGCCACCAGAGACTGCTCATTAGTTTCTTTAATCCATCACCCTCTCTTCCCAAAACTGTCAGCATTTTTGGTGATACTGAGGATGCCTCTGAGATGTATCCTTGATAATTGGGATCTATTTGACCTCCAAATACTGAGGAGAATGAGAATTAACTTTTTCTCTAACACCATCTGGCTCCAATATCCAGTCAGGGATGGAGAACACTGGAAAGAGAATGGGAACATAAATACTAACCCTATCCTAAAGATAGACCTATTTTTTCAAACAGCAGGGAAAAAGGGGTGGGAAAAATCCCCTATGTGCAGGCATTCTTCTGGCTGATGGACAACAGGGAGCTATGTCATAAGTTTGGATTGGATGCGGATCAAAGGTGTGATACCAGAGAAAGGAAGGGGCCATAACACCTCAGGGACATTTAAAACCTGAAGTCCCTCATGAGGTAACCCCAAAGGTCACCAAATTCTATCTATAATTACCTCCTTACTTAAGACAAAGCCTACAGTTAAGAATAATGGGAACATGCTCACCAGTAAAAGATGGAGAAAAGGAGACAATAGACAATGTAAAGACCTGCCCATTAGTGGAGGCAGGAGGGGAATTTGGGCCTCATGTGGTACACAAACCCATCTCTATTCTTAAACTAAAACAAATCAAACAGGACCTGGGGAGCTATACAGACAACTCAAGCCACTATATAGAGGCCTTCCAACATGTGACTTTAGCTTTTGACTTGACTCAGAAGAATGTAATATTGATCCTTATCTAGACTCTGACAGACCCAGAACAGAGCTGAGCAATCACAGAAGCTAGAAAATATGTCACTACATTTCATATGCCTAATCCCAGGCATAGCACCCAGTGTTGGAAACAGAAGTCTCCATCTCAGACCTTAATTGGAATTATAAACATCCAGACTATATTTGGGAAAGAGAACATTTTCTCTTAAGTCTCAAAGGGGGCCTAAAGGCAGCACAACAAAAGGTCATCCATTATGCAAATGTACCCACAGTATCCCAGTGACTGGAGGAAAAACCAATTACATTCCTGGAGAAGCTATGGAATACACTCCAGAGATTCACAACCTTAGATCTAGAGTCCTATAAAGGGCAGGCCATCCTAAAGGGTAATTTCCTGAACTGATGCCTATCAGACATCATAATCAAGTTGCAGAAACTACAACAGCAGGATTCTGGTGCTGCACTAGAAGAGATGATCTAAGTGACTGATAAAACCTATTACAACTGGGAGCAGGAGAGGGAGGGTGAGCCTCAGGAGGAGAGAAAAATGATCTTAGGCATGCCCAAATGACTGCAGACCTCCAGGGTCACACCCAAACCTCCACTAATGCACCTTAAGTAAATTGGAAAGGAAATACTGGATTTGTAGACAGCCAGGGCATCCTAAACAGAACTGACCACCAAAAACAGCTTGTGCTAAGTATCATCAGCACAGATGTTGGGGAGCTTTCTGTTTCCAGAGCCCCTAGGTCCCTGGGTTGTAAGTAAACCCAAAGGCAATTGTGGTCCAGCAAGACTGAAGTGGCCCATGCCAGCTGACCCCACTTTTTCATATTGTCATAATGGGGCTGGAGCCAAGGATGCAACTGAATGTGGAGGGTAGGACTGAAAGTTTCCTTATAGATAATGAGGCTGCCTACACCACTTTAATCTCCCAGTCAGGACCCTTATCCTCTAAAACCTGCACCATTTTGGGAGCCACAGGGAAAGCCACCAAGTGCTTCATACCAATAGTACTTTGCATGTGGAATGGACCGACTTTCACATGCAGCTTCCTGGTGGTCACTGAATTCCCCATTCCCTTACTAGGAAGGGACATACTCTCCAAGGTGAGAGCCACCATAACCTTAGGTGGGACTCCTGGCTCAAGATCATTACAACCATGAAAACATGCCTTAGGCTTGGGAGAGAGAATCATGGGAATTGTATATATATACCCATATCTGGGCCCAAGGAATACCTAGATGAGCTCACAGGGCATTCCTGATTGTAATCTTACTTAAGGACCCCACCAGATTTCCCAAGCAAAGACAGTACCCCCCTTAAAAGTGAGGCTAAGAAAGACTACAATCCCTGATTAACAAGTTCCTTGCCTGCAGGTTTCTGGACCCCAACAGCATCCCAGCTCCCCATGCAATACTCTTTTTTTTTTAGGGTGAAACCCATGGCATATAGATAGGGTGAATCAGAACTGCAGCTGCTGGCCTATGCCCCAGCCACAGCAATGCAGGATCCTTTATCTATTGGGCAAGGCCAGGGATGAAACTTGCATCCTCATGAATGCTGATCAGATTCATGTCTGCTGACACACAGTGGGAACTCCTCTATGTAATACTCTAATTTTCCCAGTGAGGAAAAAGGATGGGACCTGGCAAAATTGTCCAGAACCTTTATTAAGGATAATAAAGCAGTGGTCCCCTTGCATCCCACCATAATTAACCCTCATGTGCTCCTCAGAGAGATTCCCCCAGGGTCTCAATTATTCATGCTTCTTGACCTAAAAGATGCCTTTTTTCCTGTATTCCACTGGCAAAGGAATCACAGTTTCTCTTTGCTTTTGAATGGGAGACCCTTGAAGGAAACAATTAGCAGTTAACATGTGCAGTCCTGTCACAAGGATTCAGAGATAGCCCCCATATTTTTGGATAGGCCTTAGCATGGGACCTAGTAGCTCAGACTTAGGACTGGGAGGAAAGTTGTTACAATTTGTAGATGATCTTCTCTTTTGTTCACCAGGACAAAAAGAATCTCAACAACATACTATATTGGCTCTCACATTTCTGGCCGAGGTGGTACTAAGTCTCTAAGGCCAAAGCCCAGCTTGTGAAATGGGAGATCTCCAGTGGTCTTTGGAGTTCTGTCCCAGAGGATTCGGTCAGACCTGAGGCTGGTGGGTTACCTCTCCAAGTGGCTTGACCTCACTCCACAAGGATGGCCACCCTACCTATGGGTTGTAGCGGTCATTGCCCTCTTGAATGAAGACACTCTCAAACTTAATCTTGGAGGTTCTCTAACCATATGTACAAACCACCAAGTGAACAGCCTCCTGAAGAGCAGAGGACACCTATGAATGCCCAACCATAAGATCATCAAGTACCAGGTGATGTAAATGGAAAATCCAGAACTAAATATTTTCCCCTAGGGGGCATTTAACTGCACCACACTTTTACCAATCCCTGACACCAAGGCCACATATCACTACTGCCTTGAGATCTTAGACAATTGGTCTGAGGCAAGGGAAGGATTGAGCAAGGACCCCTTAACTAACACAAAGGAAGTTTGTTATACAGATGGGAGCAGTCTAGTGGTAGAAGGAAAAAGGAAAGCTGGCTATGTAAGTCTTAGGACATTAGGTAATAGAGGCCAAAGTCCTACCACTGGGGATCTCAGCACACCTTGCTGAGCTCAGAGAGCTCACCTGAGTGCTGTAACTTGGGAAAGGAAAGAGGATAGCTATATATACTGATTCTAAATATGCATTCTTGGTTCTCCATATGCACGCAGCTGTCTCGAAAGAATGAAACCACCTCACAACAAATAGGACTTCTATTAATTATGCATGTCAAATACTCAAACTACTAGATGCATTACAGCTACCTGAGGAGTTCTCTGTTTTCCATTATAGAGGTACTAAAAGGGAGATTCAGAGGTCACCAAAGGCAAAGGGGCTGCTGACCTGGCAGCCAGGCAAGTGGTCTTGGTGTCCCTTGCTGTAGTGAGAGTTACTAGCCTAGTTCCTGGATTGACTTACCTGAAAGGCCAAAACACACCAAAGGGGAAGCCCTCAGGGCGAATATTGAGGGCTTTCAACTGAATGTTTCAGGATGGCTCTGAAAGAAAAGACAACTCTCTTTGCCAGGAAATTTACATTGGAAGGTAGATTATTCCTTACATACTACCCCCCATCTGGGACAGGAAGCACTTGGAAATCTCATTGGATACACCTTTAATGGGATAAATTTAAGAAACACTATAAAACAGGTTGTTACCTAGTGTCCTACATGTCGGGGCAATATCCCACAAAGGTCGCTCTGGCCCCTCCTAGCTCAACACATTCAATGAAGGGGCAAATATCCTGGGGAAGACTGGCAGATTGATTTCACTCAGATGTCTGCTAGCTGAGGATTAAATATTTACTAATAATGGTGAACACATTCACAGGTTGGATAGAGTCTTTCCCCAAATGCACCAATAAAGCTGAGGAGGTAATGAGAAACTATTATATGAAATCATACCCCAGTTTGGACTTCCATGGTCTCTACAGTGTGACCATGTGGCAGCTTTCACCTCCAAATCACCCAGGGAGGTTTTAACACCTTGGGAATCATCTGGAACCTCCAATGTGCCTGGAGACCTCAATCCTCAGGGAAGGTAGAATGAGTCAATCAATTTGTAAAACTAGTCCTAAGAAAAATTACACAGGAGACTACCCTTGGCTGCAGGGAGGCCCTACCCATCACCTTACTCTGAACCTGGATTGCTCCCAAGTAACAGGTAGGATAGGGACAGTTTGATATCCTATATTGAAGACACTTTTCTTTTGCTACTCAGGCACTCCTAGATCCAGAAACATCTGCACCTTCAGGCATATGCCATCTCATTGGCACAATTCCAAAATGAGGCTTAAAACCTGTGGATAATAAGTGGGGAGAGTGACACTGATTTACCACCTCTATACCCTCCAGGAGTTCAGGTCCTAATTAAATGCTGTAAAATCATATGCCCAGCTTCCCAGCAATACCCCACTTGGAAAGGCCATATCCAGTAATAATTTCTGCCTCAAAAGTGGTCAAATTTCTGTACTGGAAAGCTCAATACATCACTCCAAAATTAAGCCATGGTGAGCTCCAGTAGAGGCCAATACAGCTTCCCACTACCCCCTGTGAGCCACTTGGAGACCTCCAATACCTCTTCAAACCATCAGATAAGTAAACATGGTACCTCACAATTGGCGCCTTTCTCTTGACAATAATCCCAGGCCCAGCCACTGATTCTACCATAAGAAAGACCAGTTTCCTATTGAGTCATACACCTCACTAAACCTTACTGATACCTTCTGGATCTACCTCAATGCCCATAGGTGGGGGTATACCCAACCTATCCCTGGACACTTATGGGTCATTATTCCAGCTCAGGTAGAGGCCAAGACAGAACTAACCTCCCAGAAGAGGGATGACATTTTGGATAAAGAGAGAAAAATGCTTTCTCCCCTGGTACTAACAAAATTTGACAGCATTAAATCCAAAGCCACAACCCTTTCTACCCAGCCCATGTTCTTCCAGTTACCTAACTTACCTAAGTAAGCTTCCCAATTTGTATTGAGAAAAGTGGGCCTGGAAAACATGTAGGGCGTATGAAAAGATGTTGGTACAGTGTAAATCTTTAACATTAATTCCAATAGACATCTAGAGAGCAGGTCTCAGGGATTATCCATATGTATCAGTAATCTATGACACATCAAAATCTGACACTCTTTACCTGTCTTCATTTAAGCTTTTCTTTAATGCAGTCAACTTGTCCAGGAGCTCTCACTTCTGTTCAGGATGACCTAAGAATCACACAGCGTCATCTTGGCTCCTCAACCTGATGAGGGGCTCTGATTACTGTTACTTTCTTGAAAGAGTCACTATCACTAAAAACCTAATCATGTGGTGGGAACCCAAATTAAACACTCTTTTCCTGGAAGAGAAAACCCAGGACACTTCCTAATATAAAACCTGCTCCTAAATAGCCTCATATCTGCTGGGTTTGCTGCCAAAAGGGTAACAATCCCCCACCAAAATGGAAGAAACTGCCCCCATAGTGGCCTCGTTAAGCCATGTTCCTAATGTAAGCCTGATGGGGACACAATCTCCTTGTGGCAGACCGCTTCACTGCCCATCTTAAACATAATCATGGCTACTTTGTGTGTGGAACAAAGGCATATCTAACTCTGTCCCCTTTTTATCAGGAATCTGCTCACTGGTGTTTGTGACCCCCCCCAAAAAAAAATACTTAATCTTCTAACCTTTGCCAGTGTATTCTCATCAGAGAGTATGCATAGCACTGGCACTCATTTCATTGTTCTTGGCTTTGGGGCTCAGGACCAGGCTGGTTGGTTTCACCACACAGTTTGGGTTCACCACACAAGAACTTCCCTACACATTACCATTTCCAATGGCAATCCAGTGACACTGCCATCTCCATAGAAAAAACTACACAGGCACTCACACCTGTGCAGTTGGACTCCTTGGTGGCAGAAGTTCTACAAAACTACCATGCCTTAGACCTGTTGACTGTAGGACAAGGGGTGACGTGCCTCTTTCTGAAGGAAGAATGTTTCTTCTACTATAATCAATCAGGGCTAGTCCAGGAGGATATCAACAGACTTTTAGAACAGGTACAAAAATGTGTGACACAGGGGTATCAGGAGATTGGATTTTTTTCCTCAGCTGCAGCCTGGCTCCTCCCATTCCTGGGACCACTCATGACCATCTTTTTGGTACTCCTGTTTGGTCCATGTTTGGACCAACCTAGAACTACTTCTGTTCTGAACTGAATTCTTCTGTCTAGAGAGCCTGTCTGCCTACATTCCTATACTTTGAGACGGCTGGCTCTATGCAGGAAGCACTGAAGCACTTCCTAGCTGGAACAGTCCCACCAGACCACTCACACCTCCAAATCCTTGTTGCATGTGGGCAAGAATCAAGAGAAATAAAGCAGAGGGCTATGACATCCTCAAATTAAGACCATACTTAGGGATATTTTCTTTATTCCTCCACCACATTTTTATTTTTTTTTGTTTTATTCAATATATTATAAGAAATAAGAAATTAGATGAACTCTGCAAATGTGAAACAAATTTTATTAAACAGTTTATTTGAAACACTAATATTCCCATCCCTAATTTTTAAAACTTGTCTATTTCCTTTGACTACATAAGGTTTATAATTTTTTGCCAGTTGTCCTCAATCTTCCTTTCTCAGCTCACTTTGTACCATTCTTTCCACCTAGTGGTATAAGCAACTCAAAACATCTGAATTTTTTCATGAAAAAAAATTCCCATAACTACTTTCTCCCTCATCCTTGTCATCTGGGTCAGATTACACAGATTTTTATAAGTTAAAACCCTAATAAAATGTCAGGAGCATAGAAACATTTTTAAAATTTAATTTCCATTAATGATTAATTAACCCTGTCATCACTGGTAACACTGTGCCTTTTGAGTTTCCAGTAAAATTGTATTCTGTGAAATGTGCCTATGGGCCATGAAATTCTAAGGACTTAACAAGTGCCTGAATTCCAAGAAGGCTTAACATTTTATGTCTACAGAAGCTTCTAGATTCTGTTTATGTGTGTGATGTGGAGGTTTTGTACAGAGCTTCTTAATTATGCACCAAAATAATAAGATAATCTTAATAAAGGGTTAATTCTGATTTGCAAATTGGAGTGACACTTAATAATATGCGTTTCTAACAGTATTATATGCTGCTGCTGTCTGTGAGCTATTCTTTGAATAGCAATATTATCAAGTATCCAATAACCCTTATACTAAATTTAATTTTTTAAAAAAAATTTCCACAAAAAGTCCCACTATATAATACATACAGAATCTATATATGTGGTAGACTTTTTAAACTTCCTAGAAAAGATTGAGAAGAGTTTTAAATTGAAATGTTGTAAACAATTTCAATTGAATCGGCAGAGCTCACAACCCTTTAAGTTCCTGTTGCTTGCCCCACTAAAGAGATTTTCTAGCTTTTTACCTTATGTAATGCTAGCTTCTTCATTTAGTCAGCTCTTCTCTGTAGCACCCTACTTGTCTTTACAACTTGTATTTTTGTTTTTGGTTAGCATTATCTTTACAGGCACTTCCCCATTCAAGAGTATTCAGCAAGGTGCCTTCATAAAGAAACTTTATTGACATATTTTGGCTATTTATTTCTGAGAAAATAGAGTCATATCTTATAATTAATAATAAAATATTATTTTAAAAAGTTGTTGCTTTTATTATTCTGATTAATGACCCCTATCAGTAATGTCCACCTTAACAACTACTGTGTGACTGGCTATTAAGTCAAGACTGGAAATTCAAAATGCACCCAGATTCTAGAGACACTTAAAGGATATGAGGTTCCAAGGTATAAAGAGAAGGTGGTCAATTGTCTTAGGACATGCTTTTGACATAATATAGAGCTAATGGCACAAATACAGGAAATTGATGCTTAACAGGCATGATTATTTCTTGCCAGATCCAATTCTTGACCACTTATTTATCTAAATGTGGCCTTTCAGTTTTTGCCTTTATAAGCTCCCTCCATTTTTATAGTGCAGTGAAACACAGTTCAAGTGCATCCTGAATTTTGATCTTGCTGCAGGAAAAAAAAAAAAAAAAAAAAGGAAGAAAGAAAAAAGAAAGAAAGAAAAAAATAAATACTTATTTCAATCCAATCTCTATTATGAAATTTTGGTTAACAACTTAAAATTTATCTAAATACAAAATTCCACTATGTTTTCTTCTCCATTATTTTCTTTATTCTCAATATCAGAACCCATATGGATGTGTGATTAAGTCTTCTTAGCCCCCAATAAGAAATATAACAAGATACTTCATAGATTATATAGCTTCTTAATCTTACCTTTATCTATCTTTCTTTCCTAGGGTTTCTACCCACTGTAATGAATATGAGATGGTGTTTTGGGTTGCACATTTAAGAAATTCACACCATGAAAGGATAAGATCTGCAATAAAATTATTTGGGGAAAACCTGAAAGGGAAAATGAAGAAAAATACAAGGCAGGTCGTAGAAAGTGATTATTACTGTGATGCAAGCCTGACCCGTGTGAGGGAGGAAAAAAGAAAGGAAATTGGGGTGGAAGATTTTCAGAATGCAGTGCAACTGGAAGAATTTCTGGCAAAGCCGATGGGCTGTGAAGTCAAAGTTGCCTATCAGAGGAATGCAATGTCTCAGGAACAGACCTTCTTTAGCATCCCTGCAACACAGTCTTTGTCTGGGAACAGTCTCTTAGAAGCTAAGCCTTGATCTTAATGTGGAAATGGATTTCAGAATATAATAAAAGGGATCTCCTTAGACTGAGGGGAGCATTTTCATGGCTGCCACATATTTCTATCAAAGGGCTTTTTTTTCTAGAAATTGACATATTAAGTTGTAGTAACTTGGACTGAATGATTAATTTGCAAATATGTTCCATTTGCAACATATTTCCAAAAAAAAATGTTAATTGAAAAAATATCCAATTGACTTTTTTTTTTTTTTAATTTGGGTAACATGCCTGGTATCACATAGCCAGGATGTTTTAGGGTTTTTTATTTTTATTACTTTTTATATAATTATTTTAATTTTTTTCCATTATACCTGGTTTACAGTGCTCTGTCAATTTTCTACTGTACAGCATGGTGACCAGTTGCACATACATGTATACATTCTTTTTTCTCACATTATTATGCTCCATCATAAGTGACCAGACATAGTTCCCAGTGCTACGCAGCAGGATCTCATTGCTAATCTGTTCCAAAGGCAATAATCTGCACAGCAAAGGAAACCAAAAAGAAAACAAAAATACAACTCACAGAATGGGAGAAAATAGTTTCAAATGATGCAACTGACAAGGGCTTAATCTCTAGAATATACAACCAACTTACACAACTCAACAGCAAAAAAGTCAACAACCCAATTGAAAAAATGGGCAAAAGTCCTGAATAGACATTTCTCCAATTGACTTTTATTTCCTTGGCCATTTTTTATCACATTTCCATATTTTTTTTCTAAATAAATGCAATTGCGCTTATACTATTTTATTTTCTTCTATCAAAAAAATAGTTTTTCACAGGAGTTCCTATTGTGGCTCAGCAGTAATGAACCTGACTAGGATCCATGATGACATACGTTCAATCTCTGGTTTCGCTTAGTGGTTTAAGGATCCAGCATTGCTGTGAGCTGTGCTGTAGGTTGCAGATGCACTTCAGATCCCACATTGCTGTGGATGTGGGGTCTGATTTGACCCCTAGCCCAGAAACTTCCATATGCTGCAGGCATGGCACACACACACACACACACCAAAAAAAAAAAAAAAAAGACAAGTAAATTTTTAAAGTGTTTTGCAAATTTTCAGTAGTTATTGCAATCCAGTGGGACTTTGAAACTACAAGGTTGCAGCTACCATCTACCAGCAGATGTTATTTTGAAAATTGCTGATACTGTCTTAGAGTTTGGTGCAATTCAGAAAAAATTCAAATTCTCAGTAGTGAAGGGATGTGCCTGAAAACACATACACAATGACCACCAGGCTCCATATTGGATGCCTGGACCATAGTTATTCATTTTGATTTTAAATAAACTTAAATGCATATCTTCAAAGACTAATCCCTCTTTGCTTTATAACACATAAATGAACTTTTGCAGCATCCTTAGGCTTCTCTGAGACCATAAAATTATTTTGCACTTTTCTTTTTGCAAATTTTATTACATAAATATGCTAATAGTAAATATTTTATTGTTTGCAAGTAGCATACAAGTTTCTGCTCCTTCTCTTTCTCTTGATTTGTCTTTTCATCTTTTCCTCACTTTGTTTTCATTCTAAATTCCTTTAAAATGTAAACAACAAGCAAAAGACTAGCTTGCAGGAAACACAAACACAGAGCAGTATTGGTAGTTTACTGACTCCTATCTTAGATGGAAAGGAAGAGAGTATTCCATTATCATATCATTCTATCAAATTTAAACAAAAATATCAAAATGGAGGTTTAAATAAGAGCTTTTATCAAATTCCATGTGAAATCTTGAAACCTAAATTTTGCCTTATGCTCAATTCTTGCCTACCCACTTCTTACCATTGTGAAAACCATATGTAAGCAAATACATGAGATGACTTTAAACAAATAAGTAAAACCAAATATGTAAGTGTGCACACACTCAAATATATGTAATGTGTTTAATTTTAGTGGGCTGAGTGAAGGATGCACTACTCTTTATATTTTGACTCCAAATAGGAGCAATAGCGAGGTACAAGTCTCCCAAAAGCTGCAGATGCTAAGGGTAAACAAACAAAGAAACAAAACAAGTATTGCCCACAGTTCAAGTTCCATGAGATCAAGTCATTAGCTACTGCATTCACTGAACTACAGTATACCCTGAGAAGAATTCAGGATTAGGCATTTCATGCCTTGGCAAAACAGGTTCTATTTAGCTAGATATATTTCAGGACAGATTTTTATGAAACCAAAGTCTTACATCATTTCATACTTAGAAAAGCACTAAGAGAATTTCTAATTAATAAATCACCCATCTAATGAATGGAAGAATGCTTCAAGGAGCAAAACAGAAGACTTTTGTAGGCAGAATGAGGATAGCACAAGGAAGTTAAAAGTGGATTTCAGGCAAGCTCTATGTCACTTAGGGAAAACAGGGGGTCTTATCACCTGATTACTTACTAGTGTAGATCAGGAAATTCCAGACTGATTGAATAAAGTTCCACTCCTAGGAGAGGATGAAACTGCAATTAGGTTAGATATTAAGTCTTGGTGAGGCTTATCATAAGTAAACCCATTTTGGGCCTGTAGTTTATTTCTAATAGAGCTTAACTGGCAATCAAGTTTTAAGAATATTAAAAAAAGCAGAAGAATTTTTATTTTAAAGTTAAATTACTATTAATATAAATCCTTGTAATAAATATAAATATCAAAACTATTCAAAATTTAGAATAAACACTGAAATTTTATGTGGATGACCACAAGCACAGAGAAGAAGCTCCTGAAATGAGTGTGGCAGGACATACATACACTGAACAGAGCATTTGCCAAATAATTTGGGAGATTCAACAAGTCAAGAATCTTAATTTAAAAAAATAGTTTCAAATGATTCAATGGAAAAGAGCTTAATCTCTAGGATACAAAAGCAACTTATACAACTCAACAGCAAAAAAGCCAACCACCCAATTGAAAAATGGGCAAAAGACCTGAAGAGACATTTCTCCAAGGAAGATATACAGATGGCCAACAAGCACATGAAAAAATGCTCAACATCCCTGATTATTAGAGAAATGCAAATCAAAACTTCCATGAGATACCACCTCACACAAGTCAGAATGGCCATCATTGGTAAGTCCACAAAGAACAAATGCTAGAGGGGGTGTGGAGAAAAAGGAACCTTCCTGCACTGTTGGTGGGAATGTAAGCTGGTACATCCACTATGGAGAACAATATGAAGGTACCTTAGAAATCGATACATAGAACTACATATGATCCAGCAATCCCACTCTTGGGCATATACCTGGACAAAACTTTCCTTAAAAAAGACACATGCACCCGCATGTTCATTGCAGCACTATTCACAATAGCCAAGACATGGAGACAACCCAAATGTCCATCAATAGATGATTGGATTAGAAAGAAGTGGTACATACATATACACAATGGAATACTATTCAGCCATAAAAAGAATGGCATAATGCCATTTGCAACACCATGGATGGAACTAGAGACTCTCATCCTGAGTGAAGTAAGTCAGAATGAGAAAGACAAATACCATGTGATATCACTTATAACTGGAATCTGATATATGGCACAAATGAACATTTCCACAGAAAAGAAAATCATGAACTTGGAGAATAGACTTGTGTTTGCCCAGGGGGAGAGGGAGGGAGTCGGAGGGACTACGAGCTTTGGATTAATGGATGCAAATTATTGCCTTTGGAATGGATTCACAATGAGATCTTGCTGTGTAGCATTGAGAACTCTGTCTAGATACTTACATTGCAACACAACAATGGGAGGAAAAACTATGTATACATGTAAGTGTAACTTGGTCCCCATGCTGTACAGTGGAAAAAATAAATTAAAAAATAAAAAAAAAACTGAAAAGTTATGAGTTTTTACTCATCTGTAATAGAGAAGCCACGACAGGAACTCCCCACTTGGATCTTATAAGCCAGTCTTATCTCTAAAATGTGTTCTAAATTATTCCATTTAATTTTACCTTTAAAATAATGAGCTGATTCTATGGAGTTCCCGTCATGACGCAGTGGTTAACGAATCCGACTAGGAACCATGAGGTTGAGGGTTCGATCCCTGCCCTTGCTCAGTGGGTTAGCGATCCGGCGTTGCCGTGAGCTGTGGTGTAGGTTGCAGACGCGGCTTGGATCCCGTGTTGCTGTGGCTCTGGCGTAGGCCATTGGCTACAGCTCTGATTCGACCCCTAGCCTGGGAATCTCCATATGCGGCAGGAGTGGACCAAAGAAATAGCAAAAAAGACAAAATAAATAAATAAATAAAAAATAAAATAATGAGCTGATTCGAATTGACAGGAATATACAAATTATCTCAGCAGAATTATAGAGAAAGAGATTATAAATTCCTTTCTCTGTGATTAGACATCAATGTCAATGAAATGCAAATCACAGCAGCTTTATTTGCTTTGAGAACACACTGAACACCCTGCAATAATGTGCTATCTTCATGATTTCAGAAACTGGACAACTTTGGGATATAAGCTAAATTTGAAAACTATCTAGTTATTCCATATTTTTTTTTATGCCAGTGTGCATATTTATTGTTTATCTTATCTATTGTTGCACATTGTTGCATAACACACTTCCTCTAAATTTAAAAAAAAATCATGATTTCTATTAATTTTCTAGGTTTCCAGGGCCATACCTATATAGTCATTCTGTTGGCCCCCACTTGAGGTGTCTAAGGCAGATCTAGTCAACTGTGGCTTGGGCTGAAACATCCCAAATCACTTTTCCACTTATCAATCTGAAAGTTCACTGCTTTCCTTTGTGGCTTTTCTCTCTAGAAGGAAGCCTGAGATTTTTAATAGTGCAACTCAGGAGACATGAATTGGCAACTCAGAAATTCCAAAATGTCACTTAATAGCATTTTATTAGCACTTATTTTATTAATATTTAATAGTAATTATTTATTCACCTAAGTCAGGTGAAATATAAGAAAAAAATTTACAACAGAGGGAAAGATGAGTAGTTGTTTGTTTATTTTGGTGAAGGGACTGCAGTTTTAGAGAATATTTACCACCTGCGCCTTGTTAAATTTATATTCCTATTAATATTAGACAAAGATGAAATCCAAACAAGGATGGATTTAGTGGATTTTTGTAATTATTTAGTCCTAACAGTTATTAAACAATAAGTTGTGTGTAATGTGGAATTGCTCATCATTATAAGGGAGAGTAGATCTTTGGAAATGTGATAATTTAATCCTCTAAAAGTTTTCATGAGGAGGAGAGAATATCCTTCTAACTACAGAAACCTGAGAATCTAGCATTTCTTTTATAACCCCATAAAAATCTCTGCCAAAAGTATTAATTCTGTCACTAAAATTCATTCCAATCTTCCTGGATCTTGGACTTATGGACCACTTGGCTAGGCAATACATATTTCATCCTCCTTTACAATTAAAATTAAATGTTTCTAAACTTGCTATGTAGAAGTTGTAGGTTTAATATCCATCTAACTTACCTAAAAGTCTATTGATTAATCTCTATATAATCTTTTTCTTCAGCATTGTCTGGAATGCTGACTTACCTGTATTTGCTGTTTGTTTTGTTTTGTTCCATTTTGACAACACAAATAAAACTAATGCCAAAGGCAGGTGGAACAACATGAAGGAAGAGATCAGGATCCAATAATTTTGTGGTTCACAGAGAGCTTCCAGGGCAGACTACAAGAACTTTTAAATAACATATAAATATACATTCTTTTTCCCTAACAAATTTCATTTTAGTGAATTTGCTAGGGTATTTAGTCTTTTCCATAACTAATACAAAATTCTGCCAGGATTTTGAGAAACTCTGTTATTAGTTGAGTCAATCTCACTTCAGTTGACCTAGATTTTAGGGAATTACTATCTTTGGAAGTGAACAAAGCAAACATTATTGAGAACTTTTAAAAGCATACATGAATAAAAGAATGGAATAAATAAGGATGGTATTTCATACATTAAATTTGGTCTTAAGTAGAAAAAATTATCTTCTGTCTGATTGCTAAAAATTCATATGTTTGATGTATTTTATTTTATTTTACTTTACTTTACTTTTATTTTATTTTATTTTATTTTATTTTATTTTATTTTATATTTTCCCTAAAAAGGGCTAAAAAGGGCTGCACTCCTGTCATATTGAAGTTCCCAGGCTAGGGGTCAAATCAGACCTGCAGCCACTGGCCTATGCCACAGCCACAGCAATGCCAAATCTGAGCCGTATCTGTGACCTACACTATAGCCCATGGTAGCTCCAGATTCTTAATCCACTGAGTGAGGCCAGGGACCAAACCAGCATCCTCATGGATCCTAGTCATGTTCATTAACTTCTGAGCCATAGAGGGAACTCATGTTTGATTTAATAGAAGTAGGCTAATAATAGAAAGAAATATTATATATTAGCATAGACACAAGTGTTCAGCAGAGACTCAAGTTACCTAAAATGACTAATAAATAACACATAACTTAAAAAATGTGAAGGCAAATAATAGAAAATGAAGGGAGAAGGCACTGGAAGTCAATCAACCAAGACGAGTTCCTCAGAGTTTTGCCAAGGACTAGATCATCCAATCATTATTATTTAATTACTATAAAAGGCAAAATTCATATAATAATTTTGTATATTTTTCCTTCTGAATGTTTGCCCTACTCACTCTTCCCTATGTATCTCATTTGTTAATAAAATGTTAATATAGAGATGTGTATTTCAATTTATATCTAACATAAAAATAAATAAAATTGGAAATTTTCTCAGAAGTTAAAAAAGTTCCTCTAAGAAATTTAATTTTTTTCCATTGCCTTTATTTATGATATTTAGAAGTGTACTATGTTATTTCTGTGTTATTTTCTCTTTTTTTAAATTCAATTTTGGATTTAAATTTGAGAATTTTCAGAAATTAATATTTCATACACTTCCTACTAATTATTCCCTCTCTTCTCTCCTTCTGGGTGTCCTTTTAAAACTGTGCTAAATTTTATACATTAATCATTTTATTTCATCATCACTTTTACAATAATGCTGATTCTGTGGTATTTTTTAAATTATTCTAATTCACTGAATTCACCCTACACCTAATGTAGTCTATAACTGTGTTGAAAATGCAGTTTTTATCTCCAGTATTTCAATGTAGATGTGGACTTGGATTTCTGGCCTTTGAAAACACCTGTGCTTCATTTTGTTATCCACATTCTTGTTGATTTGGAGATAACAAAATTATTTGTTGTAGTCTTTTCATATTGCCCTATTATCTCTAGTCACTCCTATGTAAGTTATTTGGTTTTCTGAGTGTTTTATTTCCCTCCCATTAAACTGACTGTTTTCAGGTGCTTCAAAATATTTGATTTAAAGTTATGTTTTATAGATTTTTTTTTACATGATTTTACAAACTTCCATGAGTTTCACCTTGGATTGTGTTTCCTGACTAAATTATGTTCATTGCTTTAGGGAATAGGCTTCTTATAATTAGGTGACACGACCCACCTTTTCAAGTTGTGGATAAGCGGCTCTTTTGAGGCTGTGGTCCTGGTGAGCAGGAAAAGCTGTTCTAGATGCCCACTTCACAAGCATAGTCTTTTTAGCTATGGACATAGTCAGGCAGTAAGACCAAACCCCAGCTGCAATGGTTTTCCTATGTATGGACTAACTGCAACTGCAGTCCCTGTGGAACACTGTCTGTATTGGAGCACTTCATTTTTTAGTAATATTTCTATTATTATGTCTTTCTTATAGATCCTTCCCATGCTTGTGTGTGTGTGTCTGTGTGTGTTATAGAGTTCACAATACAAAAAGTTACCTTACCATAGAACATTAGCAACATTTTATCTTGTACAGTACAATATTTCTCCACATTTAGGTCATCTAAACACTTTTTTCTTCCTTTCTTTCTCTCTCTCACTTATTAATGCAATTTGATTTACAATGTGCAAATTTCTGCTGTATAATAAAGTGACCCTTTACTGTATACACACACACACACACACACACACACACACACACATACACACATTCCTTTTCTTATATTATCATCCATCATGGTCTTTCCCAAGAGATTGGATGCAGTAGGACATTATTTCTTATCCATTCTAAATATAGTAGTTTGCATCTCGAACCCCTAACTCCCTGTCCATCCCACTCCCCATTCCTTCTCCCCCTTGGCAAATATAAGTCTGTTCTCTATGTCTGTGAGTCATGTACATACTTTTATTCTTCTTGAGAACTACAAAAAAATATAGTTTATAACTTCCTTGTGGGAACAGTAGTTATCTACAACACACATTTTTACCAAGGGGAATCTAGTAGTTCTCAGCTCTAATTAACCTCATTTTCAAAATGTAACAATTATTGGTATTCTGAAGGGGGGTATTACAAATATAATTCATATGTTTATAAAAATGGCACTGCCTTTCATTTTGCTACAATTTCAGAACACTTCCTCTGTCCAAATAATCATTGAATCCTATGTCTACTGCTCCAAACTACAGTATAACTATTTACTTGCAAGAGTTACAATATGTAATATAAGTGTATAAATAAAACACTAAATTGCTGTGCACTAAGTATGTTTTAGTTTTGTGTTATATTACATTTGGCTCAGGTTCTCAATTTTAGGTCTTAAAAAGTTGTGAAGTTATTAATAAAACCTATAGTGCATAGAAAAAATTTCCCCTCAATATAATTTTTTAACAGCTTCGACATATGGCTGCTATAACAGCTAGACACTAACTTGGAGCAAGATCTTAGGCAAAATGTTCTAAGTAATGTGAAAGACTAATTTCTTTCATTTGCATGGGGTCCTCTTAATGGTAAAAACCCAAAAATACAATTTTGAGTACAAAAATCAAAATTTTATGTTGCAAAAGTAACTACTTAAATCTTATTTATTGAAAGGAAAAGACCCTGAGGTTAAACTGTATTTGTAAAAACCATTTATATAACTATCTCCTCTTCTTAGCAATGTAGCTAAATGATTTATCACAGCTATCTCAGCATTCATCTCCATAAGGTTTCTTCCAACAAAGTGTGGAAACACATGCAAGACAGTGTGAATATTTATGACATAAATGAGTACACATATTTTGCACCATCTTCAATATTGCACACCACTTCTATATATCAGCAAAAACAAAACTAAATCTATTACATTTATTTTGGATAGAATATACAGGTGTGTGTTCACACACACACACACACACACACACCCACCCACACCCCTCGGCTATTCTTAGGACAATTCTCAATATTCTTTAAGGTGATAACTTCTTACTTTCTTCAGTTTTCTAAACCATTCAAATTGAATATCCAGTATAGTGTGGAATATGAAATGTGAAACTTTCCTCTTTTGTATACTGTTGAGAATCTTACACTTGAAATTATTTTTTCTGTTGAACACAGAAAAATTAGTGTGTGGGAAAAGGAAAGAAAACATACTCAAGGTAGGATGCATTGCAGAAAATTCAATGGGAGTTGTCTAACCATACATTTTGAAGTTTCCAAGGATTGGCAATTAATTTTATGAAGATCCATAAAAGATTCTCTTATAAAATTTATTTTGATCTTCCACTGATCTTACTACATACCCTTCAGATATAACATAAGGTTACCAAAAGTCCTGTAGAAATATATCCTTAATATTTCTTTAGCCATCTACCACTTATTCCTGTGTCAACGATAAATCTCTTATCATCTATGTATTCTTTGGATTTGTCCCCTGCTATAAATCTGAATGCTGTGACATTTCCTTAAAACATGCCTTATTATCTTTCCCTTCTAAATATTTTACATGAAAATTCAATAGTTAGTTACTTTGATGTGAATCATGGTAAACATTTATCCCAGTGATTACCAAATTCTAGTCTGTGGAATGTTGATTGGCTGGCCAACAGAATGAAAATCACAACAGACTATAAATAAAAGTACACAAGTTTTCCTGATACTACCGTATTTTTATTTAGTTCACATATCTGACATAGCTAGCTCTTGAAATTATTCTTAAATACAGCCTTATTAATAACCTACTATAGTAGTTATTCTCCAGCATTTGCAATAAAATTAAGTAAACCACATATTCTAAAATTATATATTAATAAAATTTATATATAACATTTTAGAATAAATAATTTTTAGACATGCTACTGTAATTGTACTTTTTTATGCAATTATCTTAATAGAAAATGCCAGCATATGCAAAACATGTACAAAAACATCAATTGTGTAATATAATGTCTATACATAATGCACACTGGTGACTCCTTTTGTTCCACATAGTTCAGATTACCATGACTCTTTCCTCTACTATATTTTCAATTTTTTAATTTTAATTTTATTTCCCTTTTTACAGCTTTTTAAAACAATAACTTTATAGAGAAAAAAATCCATGTACAATAGATTTCACCCATTTAAAGTGTACAGTTCAATGGATTTTATTACAACCACAGCTATGTACTACAATCACCACAGGCAATTTTAGAACATTATCATCACCCCTAAAAGCAACCATATATCCCTTAAATATTTCTCCCCTACCCAACTCCTGGCTCTAAGCAACCACTCACTAATCTGCTTGTCTCTAATTTGTTTTTTCTCTAAATTTCAAAGCCTCTGAGATAATCCACTTTAATTCATGCCACTCCATGTTCCGACCACAATGTCATAGAACACAAAAATTAAAATTTCATACTGGGATAAAGAGAATATAACTCCCTGGATCTATGAGAGGAAAATAATTTATTTATTTATTTTGGTAATTGATTCATTGGAACAGGGAATCATTGAAACACCCATTATATCAGTAATTCACCTGTTCCATATAATAGTAAATTACATTGAAATAACCCAGTGATTTTCACCCAAGAGAATATATTCTTTACCTAAAAATGCATTTATAGTAATTAATTTCTCTGTTTTCTTCCAGCCACATTGATTTCAGCACTGAAATCTGTTAGTTGTTGTTCCTTCTCATTGAAGAAAATTAGGGAAAAAAACGGTAAATGTTGGTAGTAAAATGGAAAATGGAAGAGGTTCCCTGGTGGCTCAGTGGGTTGAGGATATAGCATTGTGACTGCTGTGGCACAGGTTCAATCCCAGACTTGTGAATTTCCATATGCCATGGGCTTGGAAAAAATTAATTAATTAATTAAATTAAAATTAAATGGGAAATAGAGGCAATGATATATATACAGTTTCTGAAATAATTCTTGAGATAGTTAAGTGGTATAGACAACAATCAACTCAGGCAATGTCTGTGAGGAAAAAAACCTGAAATGAAATTAAGAATTTATGATAGGTTTTCCTTTTCTTTTACTTTTTTATTGTGAAATTATCAAGGTAGAATTAATTCTATATTATTCTCATTCAAGTAAATAACAAATATGATGGTGACAATCAGGTGTAAAATATATAAAACAAAATTTTAAAAAATCAAAATTCCTTGCAGTTCCCATTGTAGCTCAGCAGAAATGAATCTGATTAGATTCATTAGGATGTAGGTTTGATCTCTGGCCTTGTTCAGTGTGTTAAAGATCCAGCATTGCCATGAGCTGTGATATAGTTCGCAGATACAGCTCCAATCCCATGTTGCTGTGGCTGTGACATAGGCCTGGCTAGAGCTCCAATTCAACCCTTCACCTGGGAACCTCCATATGCCACAGGTGTGGCCATAAAAAGATTTTTAAAAAATCAAAATTCCATTTAAAAATCAGATAATCACATAAGCAAATATCACTTTGTATATATATTTTCTAAGAATACAAAAATAGGACAGGTTAAACTTCTACAAAGTATCTGAAAATCTTAGGGGCAGAAAATCCTGACATTCTTTATGAAGCAAGAATTGTAAATAAAAATTTTCTGTGAGCTTATTAAATAAATGACCATAATTGTCTGATTAGATACCCAAGTTATTGTACATTTCAATGATCACGAATCAAAGTTTACTCTAAAATACAGAACTATGACAATTAAAAATGATATTGCCACAGAAATTAGAGAAGGACATGTTTAAAAAAAGATTAACAAATATATCTGTTCAATACATTAAATACAGTAAATATGGAAATACTACTCTGGGATATATAAGAAGTTCAAATTTTTAGATATAATACGGAAATTATTTGGATAGAGATAATATTTATTTTCTTTTTTTTTCAAAAAAAGTTGGAGTAGACACTTATTTCTATACAGAGACATTTTAAAAGTCTAAAAGTGCATAAGCCAGAAAAAAATAAAATTGGTAATTTCTTTGGAATATTAACATATGTAATTTTCTTTTTCGAGTTTTCCATATTTACTTTTTCTTTTTTTACATTTAAAATTATTTTTATATTAATGAATTTATTACATTTATAGTTGTACAATGATAATCACAATCCAATTTTATAGGATTTCCATCTCACAACCCCCAGAGCATCTCGCCATCTCCCAACCTGTCTCATTTGGAAACCATACATTTTTCAAAGTCTCTGAGTCACTATCTGTTCTGCAAAGAAGTTCATTGTGTCACTTTTTCAGATTTCATATGTCAGTGACAGCATTTGATGTTGGTGTTTCATTGACTGCTGACCTCACTTAGCATGGTAATTTCTAGGTCCATCCATGTTGCTAAAAATGCTGGTATTTCATTCCTTTTAAGTAGTATTCCATTGTGTATATGTACCACTTCTTCTTTATTGACTCCTCTGTTGGTGGACATTTAGGTTGTTTCCATGTCTTGGTTATTGCAAATATTACTGCAATGAACATTGGAGTATATGTGCCTATTCGAGTCATTTTTTTTCTGGATAGGTGCCCAGGAGTGGGGGATAGAGATAATATTTAAAATTCTAAAATGAATTTATATTATTTGCCCTCAATATGATGGTCAACTTTATGAAGTTGAAAACTAGTATAAAAATAATAGTGTCCAAGGGCACTTTTTAATAAGTTTAATTAGTAAGAGCTCAGTTAAATAGTTTTATTCATTCAGTTGCCCTAGTATAACAGATATCACTAAACTGAAATTCAGGAATGAAAGAACAACTTTAGTGTTTTCTTCACTACCACCCTACCCAGAATATTAAGCAAATGATGATATTTATAAAAGATTTTGATTGGCTATAGAATAATTCATAAATTTTCTCTCCCCCAAACACTTACCAGGTTGTAAGTGATAAAATGTCCAAGGCCTAAAACTTCTATTATTGTCATTATTCTTCATATGTGATACACCAAAACAAATAATTTTGTACCTACAGAATTTGAAAAAGAAAGCATGCTTATCCTTCATAAAGTTGACCATCATATTGAGGGCAAATAATATAAATTCAATAATAAGTAGTATGATATCAGCAAGAAAAGGACAATTTTTTCCTCAAAAGTAATACTTTGTAATAGATGTGAATCTGTGCTACACACTGAAGGACAAAAGGTAAGGTAAGGTAGGAAACAAAAAGACTGAGGCAATATGGCATAATGATAACATGAAAAACTATGAATTCATGAGAATGCAGGATTTTAAAATTGTACTCTATTGCATTTATTTGTATCACCATCTCCTGGAATGGATTTTAGAAATCTCCAAATTATGTGCAATTCTACACTCTAACTCAATCAAGTCCTCATATGCAGTTGTTTTCCAAAATTATTGAATCTACTATGTAATTTCTTCCACTACATCCCTTCTTTTCCAAAAATGACAAGGATTTCTCAATTTCATTTCCTATTTTAACGTTTCCCTTCAGTGATGTGTTTCTCAATTTCATTTCCTGTTTTAACATGTTTCTCTTCAGTGATGTGTTTCCTCTCTAATTCAGTCTTTAATCTGCCTTTATATATGGTTAATTCTTATATATCAATTGATATTGTAAAACAAAAGCAATTTTTTTCATAGAAAACAAGAACATTTTATTTGTTCTCCAAAAGAATAGCCTATTTATATTAGTTTTTTTATTTTATTTATTTATTTATTTATTTATTTATTTATTTTTTTATTTTCCCACTGTACAGCAAGGGGGTCAGGTTATCCTTACATGTATACATTACAATTACAGTTTTTCCCCCACCCTTTCTTCTGTTGAAACATGAATATCTAGACATAGTTCTCAATGCTATTCAGCAGGATCTCCTTGTAAATCTATTCTAAGTTGTATTGTGTGTTTTAGCCTGATGGTCCTGTAAGTTTAAACACTTCATTACTATATTAAAATTAAGAAGAGAGACATACAAACAAACAAAAAGGGTTATTTACTTCCTAACATCCCTTGCCCACATTTTATGGTTTTGATGACTCTTTTTTATTTTTTTCTTTTTAATTTTATTTTGTTTGAAGCATGTTCATGATTAAATCTGTATGCTGGCTTATTTGAGTAACTGCTCTCTGATTGTGGTTTCCTCAGTCCTAGTTCTTCCTCTTCTTCTTCTTCTTTTTTTTTTTTTTCTTTTCTTTTTTCTTCCCTTTCCTTCCTTTCTATTTGTTTTAGAGAGGCCCTTTCAATATTTCCTTTAACCTGGGTTTTGTGTTGCTGTATTCTTTAAGTTTTTGTTTGTTGGGAAAAATTTTTATTTCCCCTTCTATTTTAAATGATATTCTTGCTGGATAGAGTATTCTAGGTTGCATATTTTTTCCTTTTAGCACTTTAAATATCTCTTGCCATTCCCCCCTGGCCTGTAGTTTTTCTGTAGAGAAATCAGCTGATATTCTTATGGGGGTTCCCTTGTAGGTAACATTCTGTTTTTCTCTTGCTGCCTTTAGGATCCTCTCTTTATCACTAACTTTTGCCATTTTTATTATGATGTGTCTTGGTGTGGGTCTGTTTGGGTTCAGTTTGTTTGGGGCCCTCTGTGCTTCTTGTATCTTGAATCCAGTATCCTTTAGATTTGGGAAGTTTCCATCGATAATTTCTTCAAATATATTTTCCATTCCCTTATCTTTTTCTACTCCTTCTGGAATTCCTATTATGCGTAGATTGGCCCGCTTTATATTATCCCATACATCTCTTCTATTGCTTTCCAGTTTTTTGATTCGGTTTTCTGTCTCTTGACCGGATTGAGTGATTTCCATTATTCCATCTTCCATATCACTGATTCATTCTTCTGCATTATTCATTCTGTTTTTTACTGCCCCTAGTTCAGTTTGCATCTCTGCAAATGAATGTTCTAGTTTTTCTTGGCTCCTCCTTATCTTTTCTAGTTCCTTTCTGAGGGTATCTGCATTACTGTTCATATCTTCTCTTAATTCCTTCAGTATTTTCAGTATTTCTCTTTTGAACTCCAGGTCTGTCTGACAGCAGAGATCTGTTTCATTGTTGACTGTTTTGGGTGAGTTCTCCTGTTGGTTTGACTGGGGGTGGTTTCTCAGCTTCTTCATCTTGCTTGTTGTTTTCTTTCTCCTAAGGGAGTTGTACTCTCTGTTATCGGGCAGTGTTTGCCTTGTCACTGGCGTGGAATATTTCCTGAGGCCTGGCATTGTTGGTCAGTCTTTTTTGAGGCAGTGTGGCTTTTCTGGAGTGTTGATGGGGCTAACAGTGTTTCTCTGAAGCAAAGAAGGACTTCCTGAGGGCAGACAGGACTGGGAGGTCCACACCACGATGGTAGCAGATTTCACTTGGTCATGCAGAGCTTGTTCTGGTGTTTTTAGGCTGTGGGGTTCTTGCAGGGGGTTGGCGGTGTTGGGCAGCTGCTCCTCAGGAGTGCAGCACCCCCTGGGGGCTGGAGCAGCTATCTGGGTCACTGAGAACCTAAGAGGCTCTTCCCTAGGGCAGCCCAACTCAGAAGGACAGCCTGAGAATGTAGGCGGATCTTTTCACAGTCTGGCTGAGCTTGTTGCAGCTTTTCTGGGCTGCAGGGGCTCTTCCAGGGGGCTGGTGGTGCTGAGCAGTTATTTCACGGGAGTGGGGCACCCCCTGGGGGCTTGGGCAGGTAGCAGGGCTGTTGGAGACCCAAGAGGCTCCTCCCCAGGGCAGCCCGACTCAGAAAAACCGTCTGAGATCTTTTCCTGATTCGGCCAGGCTTGTTGCAGCTTTTCTGGGCTGCAGGGGGTCCTGCCTGGAGTTGGCAGTCCTATGCAACTGATCCACTAGAGCATCCCCTGGGGTCTTGGGTGGGTAGCAGGGCCGTTGGAAGCCCAAGAGGCTCCTCCCCAGGGCAACCCGACTCAGAAAAACCGTCGGAGAATTAGGCCAATCTATTCACAGCCTGGCTAAGCTTGTTCTAGCTTTTCTGGGCTGCAGGCCTTTTCTCAGGGGCTGGTGGTGTTTGGTGCTGCTCTGCGGAAGTGTAGTCCCTCCAAAGGGCAAGCAGGCCTGTGCAGGGACAGCCCCTGCAGTGGTAGGCTTCAGGCAATTGTTGAGGCCAGCCCTCCTGGATGGCAGGCAGTCTCAGGTCCGTCAAGTGTGTAGGGGTTGTTGTGGGTGGGGGGAGGGGATGCACTGGGAAGCACAGCTTTCTGCTAGCTAGTGGGCCAGTAAGAATTTCTGTGGCATGGGGAGTATTCTATGGGGACCCACTCCTTCTTCTCTCCCCTCCCCAGCACAGGCACAGACCAGGCTCTTCTCCCAGGTTACCTCTGATGTGGCTTTCCACTTCCCCACCCCTAGAGTATTGTTCCCTTCCTCTACAACAGCTTTGTTTTCTAGTCTCCCAGGCAGTTTCTGCCCCGTCAAATGGTTTCTAGACCTCCCAAGCAGTTTCCGCTCTGCCCCGCCCCCCCAGCCCGGGGTCTATCCTCTGGAGCTGAGGTCTCGGTGCCCAACCCCTACCCAGGCATCCCCCGGCCCCCTCTTGGGGACTAACCTCTGGAGCTGAGGATTCAGTGCCCAGCCCCCACCCAGGGGTCTCAATTTTTGGTGACTGTGCCCATAGTTCAGATGGTCCATTGGGTTCTTGATCGTCTTTTCCATACTCCAACCTACTGCTACACTCTTCTCTGCATCTAGAGATTCCTCCGGTTCGTTTGATCTTTCCCCCGGTAGGTAACTTTCCAGGGTGTGGGATCCCTTTCTCCTCCGCAGTTCCCTTTTGGGAGCGCCCATCCCGCTCGGATTCACCTTCTCTCACTCTCCTATTTTTAAATATATACAAACAAATGACAATGAATTATAAAAAACTTTTTGAGATTCAAGCTTGACATATTTTGACCTGCTGTCAAGAATAGGCTATATTTACCTTGATCAAAGTCTTCCACAGACAACATTTTATCTTATGTCATTCAGTTTTCTGGTCCTTTTTCTTCAAGGAAAGTAAATTTATTACCAGAGATAACCCTGTGGCATGTTCAGCTGCCACCTGTATCCATTTGAAAAGACTTGTTTTTCTGACCATTATGTCAAATGTGCTCATGCATGGTTTGTGGGCAATATATTGGAGTATTTGAAATTTAACATTTTTAGGGATAAACCAAGTGTAACATTTAGTTGAAAGCTGCCAAAAATGGGAAGAGTCTTTATGTAGTTAAAACTGTTAGATTTCTTAGTTCCAGTTTAAAAAATGAAGCAATTAATAAATATGTGCAATATGTTTAATCCATAAAACTCTATTTTTACATTTTTATGTCATTCTTATAATCAAAGAGAAATGTCTTCACTTAGTACACACTGCATGATTATAAATAAATCTTAACAAAACACAAAATATAATGTCCAACTATATATTCATAAAATAAGCATATAGGACATTGATTAAACAGATTCTTCAAGTCAACTCACATTTTTACTCTGAAAAAAAGCTGGTTTCAAATAAGAAATGTATATTAACAATATAAAATTATCAATAAATTTTTTAAATTTATCTCTGTATCTATATCTATCTATCTATATAGCTCTTAGGGTTTTTTTTTAAACTTTTTGATTGTTTTTTGAGAGCCTCTTACACAAGACCTATATTAATTTTCTGTATTTTCAGACAAGGAAACAAGCTTGGAAATATAGGCCAGTATAGGAAATAAACTCATAAACATAAGAATATGATTTGAAACGAAAGTTTTCATAACTCCCTAATATATCTATATTTTGCCAACCCAGTACATTATGATATGTCAGAAGAAGTATGAGCTTTATAAAATATGTCTTGCTTTAAATATAGCTATGCCATTATTTGTTATGCTTCCAGGAGTGCTTAATGAAATGGTCTTTGACAGAGTTTTTTATTTTTTTTTAATCAGTAAAATTGGGAATTCTCTGTTGGTTCAAGGGGTAAAGGATCTGTCGTTTTCATTGCTGCTGTCATAGCTGTAGTACAGATTTGATCCCTGGGCCCAGAAACTTCAGTATGCAGTGTGTGAAGCCCAAAAAATCATTAAAATTGGAATAATAATAGTAATTTGTACATATTATGAAAATTATTTGAAATAGAATATAATGTCTAATATGTCATCTGACATTTAGTACAGACTCGATAAATTTTAATTTCATTATCTTTTTTTTTCCTTTCCAGGGTATATATGTATGCAATATGTGTGTGGGTTTTGTGTGTGCTGGTGTATGTGTGCAAATGCTTACATATACATGAATATATATATGTATGATTGGATGTCTGTATGAATATGGATACGTATACATATATATAATGTATTTGTATATCCGCACATACATTAATTTATTACTAAGAAATGGAATGATATAAATATTCTTAAGTAGATGCATAGCAAATACATGTAATGTAGTAAGCTGTCTCTCAATTCTGACAATGCATGAAGTACAAAAGATATCCCAATTTATT
Source organism: Sus scrofa (assembly GCF_054392235.1). Classification (NCBI taxonomy): domain Eukaryota; kingdom Metazoa; phylum Chordata; class Mammalia; order Artiodactyla; family Suidae; genus Sus; species Sus scrofa. Next base: position 43,132,111 of record NC_139393.1, read on the forward strand.
GATTTCTCACTTTTCTACTTTTGTAATGTTAATGACTAGAGTCTGACATATAATGTACAACCAAAAAATATGAAAAATGTATGCAATTCTAATGCATTTCAGTCACCTATACTAGTTCCATCTTAAGCAGAAAGTAGTGTCACAGCATTTCCCAAGTACTGCAGAAGCAATTATTTAGTAATATCATTAAACATTACTAAGAGTCCAATGGAGACATTATCCTGGTTTAGCACAGAAATATATTAATCTTTTTTTCCTTTTTCTTTTTATAGCTGAACCCACCTGTGGCATATTGAAGTTCTTAAGCCAGAAGCTGAATCAAGCTGCAGCCAGGGCCTATACCTCAAACAGAGCAACACTGAATCTGAGCCACACCTGCAACTTGTGCCACACCTCACAGCAATACTTGATCCTTAACTCACTGGGAGATGCCAGGGAACAAACACGCATCCTCACAGAGACAACGTCAGGTCCTCAACCCTCTGAGCCACAATGGAAAATCCACATTAATCTTTTTTTAATACTTTAATAGTTTGTAATGAAGTAAAATTTCTTTTCATTATTTTCTGCTTTCACTTATATTCTATTTTCTCTCTTAATATTCATACCTAATAAGTTTTGTTATATTTCCAATCTTATTTGTATGGATATTTATTTCTCAACACTTTATTTTCTTTTTTAGCTATATTGACAAATTATCAGTGTATATATTTAAGTTGTATAACTTGTTTTTAGATACATATGCATTGTGAAATGACCACCCTAATCAAGCTAATTAATACATCTGTCACTTCATATAGTTACAATTTTTGCATGTGTAAGGATATTTAAGATTTACCCTTTTAGCAAAATTTAAGTGTACAATACAATATTGTTAACTATAGTTGTTACACTTTACATCAGCTCTCCAGAACTTGTTCATTTTTGCTAGTTGTTCTTTAGTGACTGTGCCAATTTACATTTCCAACAACAGTGTAGGAAGGTTCCCTTTTCTGCACACCCTCTTCAGCATTTATTATTTGTCATCATTTTGATGATGGCATTCTGACTAATGTGGGATAATTTTTACTTTTTTTATTCCTAAATTCTACCATAGGATATTGAGAGAATATGCTGGAGGAATAGCAGGCAGAACATACATCCTCCCACAGAAACATTAAAAATACATCTATAAGTGGAACAGTCCACATGTAACATCTACTGAATGCTGACAGAAGATATCAGACTTCCAAAAATGCAAGAAAACTCCAATTAGCCTGAGTATTATGAAAGGTAAAGAAGTAAAAATAGAAAAAGGGGGGACAGAGAGATAGAGAATGGAACAGAGAAAATATCCATGTTCCAGGGAGGGAGGTGTGAGAGAGAAAATGTCCCCATACCCTGGGAAGCCCTCTCACTTGCTTGGCGATCAGCCTGAAACAAGGGGGAAGTTTTGAGCCTAGGAGGAAAGAGCACTAGGAAGTTTGTAATAGGTGAAATGGAGAGTAAGCTGTGCAGAGAGTCAGCACTGTGGTTCTGGGCTCCTCACTTATCCTTCAAACACTTGGGGGCTGGGAGCTGAAATATTAGATTGAGAAGTCAGACTCAGGGAGATGACTAATGTTAGCTGCTCAGAGACAGCCTAAAATGGGTGGACAGTGACAAAGGAGGGTGTACTCAGGAGACAACAGATCTTACCAGAGAGGCAAGTCACCAATGTTGGGGGGTGCTCAAGGAATGGAGCAGGACCACCATTGGAACTTCCACCTCTGTGAGCACTATCACAAAACAGGAAACTACCTATGTACTAAAGTGTGGAGTGTGCACAAACCTATGGCACATTTGTGAGGTCAAGAGATTTGTGGCTGCTGGGATGGTGGCAAGCAGGAGCTGATCCCTGCCTCTGAGATCCCTGAAGCACCTAAACTTCAGATAATCCAGCAAAAACTTCTGACAGGTGCCAGGCCATACTCCTCCAGTCCTAGAAGCTCTCTTGCACCAGTTGTTCCTGTAAAAAAAGCCAGACATTGCCTAACCTCTCTCTAGCTGTTACAGGAATACAATGAGGTGCAAATAAATTTTGAAATTTGGCATCAGGAACCAGTATCTGCTCCAGCTTCCTTGGGAGTGCAGTTATGTGCAGATACCTGGTGAGACCTGGACTCTGCCTCCACTATCCTGGGAGTGCAGAGAACTACAGTTACTTGATGAAACATGTGAGTGGACACCAGACACTGCCACCACTGTACTGAGCCCAATGCACCTGATTGCTGCCTCACATTTCTCCCACCTGTATAGGCTTCTGTGCTCCTACTACCTTGGGGTAGACCCCAGTGTGTTGTCCGCACTTAGAGGTGGGGGTTGTAAACACAGATGAACCCATGGGCCATGCAACTAGGGAAAAAGACCTGAAATCTTTCTTCCTTTGGCAAATTTATACCTCTCCTGCCAACTTTATAAATCCAGCACCTGTGAAACATCCCAATAAGCAACAAATGCTCCTGCAGTTGAGACAGACATGACTTTAACTTATGTGGGCCCTAGGGGAACATACAGATGGTGACAACCATTCCAAATTCTAAGCTGTCTCCATAGCTCCTACAGTGGGCACAGGAGCATGAGTACCATAGTCCTGGGACCTGATCTCATCATTTGTGCTGATGGCCTGGCAAATAATGCCTATGAGAAACCAGGGCCAAATGCTAACAGAGCAGTTCCAAAAATAGTGTACTCTGAAACCATACAACAGGTAAAAGGCAACACAACAGAGCACACTCACAGGTGAACAGCTGCAGCAGAGGAATATTCAGGGGCTCCTCCCCTAGTGGGAGCACTTAAATCCTGCCTATTTCACACCACAGAGCAGAAACACAGCTCAAAAAGAGATTTGGTGGCTCCTATTCCAACAACCAGTGAGAAGACCATGTCCCTGAAGAGCAGTGAAAAACACAAAGCAAAGAAGAGGCCTAATTCAATATAGAGTGAAGGCTCTGGTCACTACAACATCAGTCACACCTCTTATCACGGGGATGACAGACAGAATACACTGAGGAAAGAAGTATCAGGCGTCCATATTAAAAACAGCCCTTGCATCAAAAAATATCACATCCAGATAAATGGCCAAAAGTCATCCTGAACTCACAGCCATCTCTAATCACATGGCACTGAAAATCAGAGAGACTAGACTCAGCTCCACCCACCAGGGAACAGACATCAGAAGCAAGAACCATAATCATGCAGCCTGGGGAAATTAGACCATAAATATAGAAAGTTGGACAAAATAAGATGAGAGAAAAAAATGGTTTCAGATGAAGGAAAAAGTAAAAATCCACAAAAACAACTAAGTGAAGAGGATTTAGGCATCTGCCTGAAAAAAAAGTCAGAGTAATCCTCTTAAGGATGATCCACAATCTCAGAAAAAGAATGGAGACTAAGATTGAGAATCTACAAGAAATATTTAACAATGTGCCAGAAGATTTAAGAACAAGGAAATAAAGATGAATGACACAATATTTGGAATAAAAAAATAGAGTAGAACAACTCAAGAGCATGATATCAGAGGCAGAAGAATGAGTAAGTGAGGTGGAAGACAGAGCGGTAGGAATCACTGCCACAGAGAAGAATACAGAAAAAATGAAATGAATTTAGGATAGTCTAAGGGACATTTGGGACAACATTAAATGCACAAACGTTTGCATCACAGGCATCCCAGAAGGGGAAGAGAAAGAAAAAGCCCTGGAGAAGATATTTGAAGAAATTATAGCCAAAACTTACCTAATATGGGAAAGGAAATACTCAAGTTGAGGAAGCGCAGGAAATCCCATAAAGGAAAAATCCAAGGGGAAACATGAAGATACACATACTAATCAAACTGACAAAAATTAAATGCAAAGAAAACAAATAGCAACAAGAGAGAAGCAACAAATAACATAAAATGGAACCCCATAAAGATATAAGCTGATTTTTTCAGCAGAAAACCTGCAGGCTAGATGGGATTGACAAGATATATTTAAAGGAATGGAGGAGAGGAACCTAAAACCAAGAGTACTCTATGCAGCAAGGTTTTCATTTAGGTTTGGCAGAGAGGTTGAAAGCTTTTCAGACAAGCAAAAGCTAAGAGAATTCAGCACTATTAAACCAGCTTTACAGCAACTACTAGAGGCATTTCTCTAGGCAGAAAAGAAAAGGCCACAACTAGAAACAAAAAAATTATAAATTTGAAAGCTCATTGGTAAAGCAAACATAAAAGTAGGAATCACCCATTGACAAATATGACCTCAAAACTAGCAAGCATGAGAATAGGAGAGGATAAATGCAGAACATTGAAAGTACATTTGAAATTTAGACACCAGCAATCCAAAACAATTTTGTATATATAAATATATAAGCTGCTATTATCAAAATGTAATGGGAACCCCAAGCCAAGAAAACTACAATAGAGATACACATAAAAATAAATAGCAAACCAAGTACAACACTAGAAATAGAACATCATAAGAGAAGAGAACAAAAGAGGAAGGGGGAAATCTAAAATAACAAATCCAAAGCAAGTAAAAAAATAGCAATAAATACAAACATATCCATAATTACACTGAATACAACTGGACTAAATGTGCCAATCAAAAGACACAGGCTGGCTGAGAACACAAAAACAAGATCCTGCTTCTTTTTTGTATGCTGTTTTTTATAAGAAACCCATTTCAGAACTAACAACACATATGGACAGAAAGTGAGAGAATGGGGATTTATTGACATAAGTCACATCAATATCTTATTTAATCCAACTACTAGAGTAATGAAAATAAAACAAAAATAAAGAAATGATATGTAATTAAACATAAATGGCTATTGACAGAGAAATAAAGAAGATGTGATATGTATATACAATGGAATATTACAGTCATAAAAAAAATAAAATCATGCCATTTGCTACAACATGAATCTACTTATAAATTATCATACTAAGTGAAGTCATATACACAAAGACAAATATTATATGGTATCTCATATGTGGAATCTAATAAAAATAATACAAAATAACTTCATAAAAATATCTCAAAAATTTATGGTTATCATAGGAAAAAGTGTTGGGGAAGGGAAGAATTGCAAATGTGGGAATAATATATACACACTATTTTATAAAATAAAGGATTAATGAGAACCTACTCTATAGCACAGGAAAATCTACTCAATAGTTTGTGACAACCTGTATGGGAAAATTTTATATATATAATTAATGTACATATATATATGTACATTATATATATATATATGATTCCCTTTTCTGTAGACCTGAAACTAATACAACATTGTAAGTCAACTATACTCCAATAAAAGTAAATTTAAAAATAAATAAAAATAAATTCTGATATATATGAAACACTGTACTTTCTTTTTTTTAAGCTTATTTATTTCATATATTTTTAAAAATTTCTTTGGCCACACCCAAGGCATGCATAAGTTCCTGCGTCAGGAATCAAATCCATGCCACAGAAGTGACAATGATGGATATTTAACCCATTAGGCCATGAGGGAACTCCAACAGTGTACTTTCTTACACAACATTTTACCTTTAAGATATCTTGACATGATGCTTTTGGGTTTGATGTAAACTTTTCATAGTCTACCAAATAAATAATAAAGTATCATTTCATAGTCTACCAAATAAATATGGAATAAGTTAAGGATTCATTCAGCTTTACTTACTAGAAATTCTCAACAATCCTCAATTTAAATGGTGATTATTTTTCATATAATAAGGATTTGGTGGTAGAGAGTCTGTAGCTAAAATATGTATTAATGGAGCCAGTCTCATATCTTTCCATCAGTGACTCTTAGCATTCATCCTTAGCTTTTCCTCATAATTAGAAGGCATGACTGCAGTTCACTGAATTATGCTCTAATTCCCATCTGCAGGAAGTAGGTAGGGAGTGAGACTCTTTCACCTATTTACCTATATATGGAGAAAACTAATTTCCTCAGAAGCCTCACAACAGACCACTATTCAAATCGCTAGGATAAAATTAACATGGTCTTTCCAAGACACAAAAGACAATTTAGAATTTTTTTTCTCTGTCTTTTGCCTTTTTTTCCCTGCTTTTTAGGGCCACACACACAGCATATGAATGTTCCCAGGCTAGGGGTTAAATGGAGCTGTAGCTGCTGGCCTACACCGCAGCCAGAGCAACACTGGATCCTTCACCCACTGAGAGAGGCCAGGGATCAAACCCACATCCTCATGGAGACTAGTAAGGTTAATTAACTACTGAGCCACAATGTGAACTCCTAGAAATGTTTATTTTGTTTATTTTCTATGATAAATGCCAAAGAGATGGATTACTGACATAGCTAAACAAAAATATTTTTTACCAGAGTTCCTTTTTGGCTCAGCAGGTTAAGTATCCAACTAGTACACATGAGGCTATGGGTTCAAACCCTGGCCTTGCTTAGTGGGTAAAAGGATCCAGCATTACTGTGAGCTGCAGTGTAGGTCATAGACACAGATCAGATCCAGCATTGCTGTGTCTGTGGTGTAGTCTGGAATCTGCAACTCTGATTTGACCCCTAGCCAAGGAACATCTATATGCTGCAGACATACCCCTAAAAAAAGAAAAAATAGTGTTTATCAACAACATGCCATATTTTTTCCAATGGCTATCATTTAGACTTCATGTTTTTACTATTAAAATTAATGTACACGCTTAGAATCTGTTTGGACAGTTTGTCTACCAAATAGATTTTCCCTTGAATCTCCCGCTTCCAAGGAGAGTTGTTGGAAAAGTTGCAATTTAGTGAAGGTGTATACAAGTTCCTGTGTACTTGCCTTTCAAAGTAAAATGCTGATTCAAGACTTAATTATTGGAAAATGTGATGTGAAGATGTAGAAACAGAATAGATTTTGGGTTGGGGAACTGGTGACAATTTAGATTATGAATCTGCCACATAGCCTAGTCATGGAACTCACAGTTCTCTGAAAGATATAAAGGCCTGATATACATTCCTAAATTGTTTTTATAAGAAAGAAATCCTCTCCAGATGAAAACTGTGACCACAAGAAGATAGACCTTAGACTGGTTAGAACCATAATGTTGGTGATTCTGACTTCCAATTATCTCACCACCAACCACTCAGAAGAATGTCCATGAGATGATCACATCCTGCTCTTGGAACCATTGCTATAAATCTCCTCACTACCTCCTCCAGGTGGGGACACACAGTCTTAAGGAAATTAGCCCACTATGGCCCTTTCACCTGGTAAAGCCATAAAGTTATCCTTTTCTCCTTCATCCAAAACTGTCTCTGAGATTCAATTCAGTCTCAGTGCACAGACGCTGGGGTTCAGCATCAGTTGCCTGCTCAAAAGCAGGAAACTTCACTGATTTGCTTAGTCAGACTAGTCTGAAATGGCTGGATAAGCAGAAAACAACCATCCTCAGCACAGGTGGAACACAGTGGAATCTCATTTAGTGACCCTAGGTGTGAGTTTGGAGAAGCAGAAGGCCAGTAGCAAAATGAAGTGTGGTGGTGCCAGTGGGGAATCAGGACAATAAGAACAGACAGTATGGAATCTGTGTAGAAGGAACTGTGGGGAGAGTATCACCAGGCTAGTCCTGGGCTATTAGTTGGCTGAGCTACTTCATATAAGGGGTAGAGGACCTCAGTATGTTCTCATGCCTATGGTGACTACATCTGTGAACAGCCAGAAATGACCTGAGAATATTACAATGAAGCAGTTCAGTATTGATAGAAGGGCCATGTACTCTCAATTTTACTTCTATCAATACTGAACTGCTTCATTGTAATATTCTCATATGGCTTTGGGAGACATTTTAATTCATAAACTGCAATATACCACTCTTTAAAGAAGCTGTTGTGGGAGGGGAAGAAGATATGTTATAGTGGCAAAGAGCTATGGTCTCTTTTATCTCATTTCCTCCTTCTTTCCTTCCTTCTTAAAAGTGAATGATTAATTACTGAAATGAAGTTGTGTACATGATGATGAAAAAGAAATTCCATACATGAGGAGAAGCTATAGACAGAACAAAATTTTTTCTCTGTCTCTGCCTATTTTATTTACGGAATGATACAGACTAAGGTATTTAAAATGTCTAAAATTTAATGCCTTTATTTATAAAATGGGAATTAATATCTGTTGCCTAAAATTATCATGTAGATTAACTGAAATTATTCCAAATTTTAAAAAACAGTTAATGACTAAGGATCATGGCAACGCCAGATCCTTATCCCACTGAGCGAGTCCAGGGATCAAACCTGCAAGCTCATGGTTCCTAGTTGGATTTATTTCTGCTGCGCCATGACAGGAACTCCCCAATCACCTTCTTTCAATGTTAGAATGAAATATTCACTCTCTGTTTTTTCCCCATTTGTCAAACCTGACAGTAAATCAAAAGATAAAAATAAAGACTAATTACATAATTATTATGTCGTTATATTACACTGGAAATATTTTTTCTTCTTTTTTAGGGCTAAACTGGTGGCATATGGAATTTCCCAGGCTAGGGGTCAAATCAGAACTGCAGCTGCTGGCCTATACTATAGCCACAGAAACTCAGGATCTGAGTTACGTCTGCAACCTACACCACGGCTCAAGGCAATCCTTCCTTGTGTATCATTTCTGGGAAAATGCACAGGAAACTTTTTTTGCAGTTCTGGAAAATTTCTAAATTATGTGTAAAAGTTAATAAAAAGGAACATCAATTAAATAGAGTTAGGAGACCAGAAGGAAGAATTTTCATGCCCTGCAACAAAATCAGACTCCAACATGAATAAGAAAGCCAGTTTTTCTTTACTGGCATGTACTTGGCCAAGCAATATCCATGGACTCACTTTATTATAGCCCTCCAAACTTCATTTTCCCTCTAAAAAATGTTCTCTTTCCTTTTTCATGTGGTAATTTTCATGTGGTTTTCCATGGTTGAAGACTGAATTGCTTCAGAAACAGGGGGCTGCCTCACTGAAACAGTGGTTTTTTTTGTTCTCATCATTTAGCCTATTCCTTTAAAAAGGGCTATTCTCTGAAGCTGGCTGAAAAAGTCTTTAACTTGGTGCCTCTGGGACTAAGATGTTTCCTTAGAATCATCTGGTATTTATGCTTATAAGGTCTAGGAGTTGAGGTATTTGACCGGTAAGCTGTTTGAGCTCTTTGAAAATTGTAATTTTGCCCTAGATAAAAACCTCTGAGAAATGGGATCACAGCTATCTTAATATTGTGAGAGTATGCCCCCTACAGCAACTCTGGCCAATTTTGTGTCTAAAAACTGTAGCCCTTCCTTATGTTTATTTCTGATGAAATGGATCCACCTGACCAAAGGGAATTTAGAATGTAGAGAAAAAGGAAAGTCCAGTGAGAGATTTACTATGGGAGAATTTAGAATTTACAATACCAATGGCCATTGTAGGGATTATTTTAAAATTTTTTAAAATTTTTTTATTTTTTTGGACTTTTTAGGGCCACACCTGTGGCATATGGAAGTTCCCAGGCTAGGGGTCAAAAAGGAGCTGTAGATGCCTGCCTATGCCACAGCCACGGCAATGCCAGATCCAAGCTGTGTTTTCAAACTACACCACAGCTCTCTATGGTCAAACTCTGCCTCTGGTGCCATCTTCCTCACTTCTTTCTTTGTTGCCTACACCTCTTCTATACATGTGATTCTCCAATATTAAATCTCTCAATGAACTTTCTTTTTTTTCTAAATCTCTCTCCACCCCCATTTTCCTCTGAATTTATCAGATCCTTTTACTGTAAAATTTAACCTTCTGAGGATCCAGAAGCTAAACGTTTAATTTCTTATATCCCCTCTTATATTCCCTGGACTAAAGCTGAATTGTAAGCTATGGTCAAAGATTTTCCGAAAGCAATTGAAATTCCTCACAGATTTGCTGAGAAATTTAATATAGTCATTCGGGTTCATCAGCCTGGTTTCTCTGATTTATATCATCTAGTTCATATGCTTGTCAGTGAAGGCCAGGTACAACATAGGTTGAGAAGTGCTAATTGGGAAAATCCTGAATGGTCTTTAGAAGGACAACTAGGAGATATTCCCATAAACTTGTTATATAATCAGGCAATTGATCTATCTAGCAGTCCCTAGAGTTTTTACAAAAACTGTTTTATTGTAGCAAAATTCAGGTCTGCACACAAAACTATGATAAGATTGTTCATGAATTTTGCCATCAACCTCAGTTTATTTTTAAAGAAAATTCTGTTGTCCCTTCATATACTGATTCAGCCCATGTAACTCTTAACTATATGTTTATTAATGTACTGAACTGGGATTTTTAGCTTCTACTAAAAAGAACCAGGCTGAAATAGGACACTATGTCCACTATGGATTTAGTTAATCTGGCTAATCAGCTCTCTTGTATTCTAGATGAGTCTCCAAAATTATTAGTCTTCAACTCCAGGAAATGAAGGCTCCCAAATGAAATTAAAACCCTCCTAGTTTCTGTTATTATTGCAAAAAGCCAGAATATTGGAAAAATATTGTTATAAATATGAATGCTTTAGGCACCTTCAGCACTCCAACAGCTTTTTCAGTAACCGCCCTTTTCTCAATGATGGGGCTTCAAAGAACTACAGAGGCTCTTCCCAATCCTCCCTCTTAATTGTTTGGAAAATATTTCTACAATCCTAATTGACACTGCTGACACACCCTCAATGCTCAACCCCTCTGTTTTGCAGAGATTCTGCCTCAGAGTACTAAAACATTTTATATAGTGAGGATCTCTAATAAACCTAAAAAATTCTGTCTCTAAACCTATTCCTTTTTGTTTAAGCCCTTTGAGAGATGCACACCCTTTTCTCCTTAGTTCCTCCACTTCTAACCATTTGTTAGACCAAGACTTCCTAGAGAAGAATCATGCCAAAATTTCTTTCTCCCAAAATGGGGTAAGAATTCAAGTATTCGGCACTAGTTACCACAGCAATCAATCAGGTCAGTTAAATGACCCTTTGGCATGTTTTATTTGTTCTGTCTCTGATAGCACTAGAGCTGATTCTGAGAAAGTGTTCTCAGTTCATTTGTTCTGATCTTTTGTTCCTACCAAATCTCCAACTATCTTCACTGCAGGCAAAACCTTTGACTAATACGCGCAAAATTCCCTGTGCACCTCTCATAAAATTCAAGTAGATCTCAAAGACTCTTCTCAAAATTAATCAACCATGATCAGTTTCTTAAACTTTTTATCTCCACTTGTTTATTCCTCTTTCTGGCATTTTGTCTTATTGCTTTGTTTGGAACATAATTCCTTTGTCTCTTCATTTTACCTAATTCTCAGTTTTTATTTCTATTTACTAAGTAGATTTTTACTTTTCTTGATCTTGGAGAAATTGGTTTATGTAGAAGGCATCCTATGGGGATTCGCAGCACACTCTCCTCTGGCCACCAGCACTATATGCTCTAGGAGTATCCCCTATGTTCACTTTATTGGCCCTTCTCTTAATGCTGGACTGACTACCATAGTGCTGGGTCGATCTGGTCCTCAGCCTCATTGGCTGCTAAGCTATTAATTGTGGCCTATGGTGGACAGGACCTGATACAGAAGGTTGCAAGGACTGGAGGTCCTATGACTTGTTTCACCCCACTGTGGGCAGGACCTGGTACCAGAAGACTGGCTGCTTGACCTAGATTTCTAAACACAGTGGGGCTGGTGCTGTCCCAGTGTGTTTGGAGCTGTGTCAGGGCATGGCCCAGGGATATATAGGCCTGATCTTGACATGCTAGTAAGTGGTTCTGGGTCTCAGGGCAGCTGGTTGTGATATCCTGGGGTCCTTAGACTGCTGCTAACTTCCTGGTGGGTGAAGCTGGGTCTTGTGGTAGTTGGTTGTGGTGTTAGTATGTATCACATATATTTTATGTATTATATAGATAATAAACTTATATTTTATATAGTCATATACATTATGTATGTAACATCTATGTTTTTAACACAATAGACTTGGTTCATTAAAGAAAATCTCAGAGAACTCAATATCATTTGAAATATTATTATACTTAATTATAATTCCAAATATTAGTTTGATTTGTTTATTTGATAATTTCAAGAAAGCAAAGTGAGATTTAAGTATTTATAAAGTATTGTATTTCCTTAAATTATAGAATATTATACAAGCAGAAAACTGTCTTTTTTTTAGATGTATGCCATTATTCTTTTTTTCAGAGTTTTGAAATGAAACTTCTTTGTCTAAGTCTCATTTTGCTTTTTAAAATTGCCCCGGGGTTCACTTAAGTATAAATTATCTTATACTGTATAAATCATATGTTAATTTTACCCTATTTGAGTCTTATTCATTCAATTTTTTTAAGACAAATGTATGCTAATAAAAAGTTCAAAGGAATCTAAATTTGATTTGAAAGCCAAATAGCTAAAAGAATCATTAAATTTGAGTTCCTGAAACAAAATGCTTAGGAATCAGATAAATTAGCTATTTTTTCAAGTCCAATGTCTCCCCAAATCTGAAATATAAGTAGAATTAACTAAAAATATTCAAAATTATATTACTACATCATACTCACCTAACTAGTGTATATGAAAACTTTTGCAATTTTTTGTGAAATAATTTTAAAAACATGTCAACTTTTATAGAGCATTAATATTTTAAACTTGGTACCTCTAGTTATCTGTGTTAATCCTAATTTTTGTGAAAGCATAATACGATATTAAGAATAAACATGTACTCCAAGGGGTCATTGAGAAATGAAACCATTGCTAGTTTCAATTTTCAAAATATGAAATTAATATAGGAAAAAATTTAATTTTATGAGCCATGAATTATTTTGTATTAAATATTAACACATTTAAGAGAAAGTAAGAAAATGCAAAAATAATGCATATATTTGAGTTTTAGGAAAACATTGCTATCATTTTTTTCTGAAATGACAAAAGTAGCTAGGAGTCTTTGTAATTCTTATTTTTAATTACTATTTAAAAGAGTCTACATATATTAATTAGTATCTAAAAGGAATATTTAACACAAAGCACAGAACACAATGTGCAAAATAACTCCATTCTTTGCTCATGAAATTTTAATCATAATGCTGACCTACATTTAATTAGGAGACAGAGATTTTTTTTCCCCAAAGACATGAGATCACCAACTGAAGCATGTGTAATTTTTAAAAAGTAGCAGAGGTTCATAGTGTACTGCTACCTCTGTTCCCTTTAAACATCGACTTAAGGAACCCAGGGTCTATGGTAGATCTAAACTCATGCATGCCAGTTCAGTTTTGTTTTGCTTGATTTGTTTTACTCACACCAAAACAATGCAGGGTTGATAATAAGAAAAGTCAGAGGGATAACCTTGAAGTGAAAGGAACAGGATACTGGAGATTTGAAGAGGAGAGAGAAATGAGATGGTAAATCTGGAAGAAAAAGAAATAGCTGAGAACCAGGACCAATCTTCCATTCAAGAAGAATCCCATTTTCCACAAATATCTTGAGATCCTTGTCAATGTTCCCTAAAGAGAAGGTGGTAAATGGGCAAAAAAAGAAAATGATGCCTCTTGACCAAGGAAGAATTGATCAATATCACTTGAGAATTTTCCTCTGAAATAGAGAAATGGCAAACTCATAAATGTTTCAATAACATAGTAAGACAATTTCTATCAACTTTTCTCTAAGAAATAAAATATTATCTCTTGCCTCTTCCCGTTTCTGGTAATTGTCACTCAGTTTAGAGATAGCCAATGTGGTTTTAAAACGTTAAAATCTTTCTCTTTTTTTAGCAATTAGAATACAAAACCAATAAGGTTAAAACAGAAGCAGGTTTTTTTTGTTTGTTTGTTTGTTTGTTTTTTGTCTTTTTGCCTTTTTTTTTAGGGCCGCTCCCGTGGCACATGGAGATTCCCAGGCTAGGGGTCTAATCGGAGCCATAGCCACCGGCCTACACCAGAGCCACAGCAATGCGGGATTTGAGCCATCTCCAACCTATACCACAGCTCACAGCAATGCCAGATCCTCAACCCATTGAAGGAGGCCAGGGATAAAACCCGCAACCTCATGGTTCCTAGTCAGATTCTTTAACCACTGTACCATGACAGGAACTCCAAAATAGAAGCAGTTTTAATTAAAAACATATGGCTTCATATTAATAAGTTTAATGGCTACAATTGACCTTTAAACTATAAAATATACATATCCATTATTCAGTTAAATAATAGGTCATTGATATATAGACATTCTGTTCCAGTGTATAAGGAGAAATAATTATCAAACATGCTTTTGTGGGTAGCAAAATACTTCATAGTATAGAAATGAAACATTTTCTTATTCTATTAAAATGTCAGACTTCATTTACTTGAAGTCATAACAGCAAATTACTCACAGATGCATATTAAATGCAAAATGTAAAGATACATTTAAAATATATTTTCCATCTGTGTGGTATAAATTGTTGCTCTTTGGATATGTTTGTTTTTTATTGTAAATAATATAATTTTTGTTAAATTTATGTTCACATCTCATCAGAAATTTAAATTGATTAAAAAACTTTAATGAACAAACTATAGTTTGTCCTTTCTGTGGAAAATGGATGGAAAGGATTTTTTTTAAATCTATCAAGACATTGTTCAACAAGGAAAATGTTTAAATACATTTGTATATGTTAATTTTCAAAATAAAGACAAAAAGCAATTGTACATTGATGTTACTTCTAATACTTCTATTAATATGTAATTACTATACACTTTAATTTTTATTATACTTTATTAACTATGTATCTTCCAAAAATACAGAAAGATGATTCTTTCGTGGTGATTCATGGAAAAATTGTAAATGAATGATTCACTTGAGACTTTTTCCATGATGAATCTTCTTCAATATTTTTTCTTTGTTTATTTTCTGTAGTTTTGCTATGAATTGCAGCTAAAAAGCCATAGCATTTTTAGAAAATCAATTTGCAAAATATCACTCCAAAAGAAACTTGTCACTTTTCAAATTGAAGGTCCAATAACTTTAAAACATACAAAAATATTAAAAAATAAATATTATATGCATAACAATGACTATGTTCTAAAAATTTAGACCAAATTCATTAACAAAGAATAAACAATGATCTTATTTATCTAATTTTATACTCTTCTTCAAAATAGCAATTTGTTATCAGCATCTGACTTATAGTCTTACTCTTTGACTTAGTTATGAAATCAGAGGGTTAAAAAATCTCATTCTAGAATAATGACTTATCTCTATCATTATTTCGGGTTCCATTTGAAGAAAAACATTCTAGCCGGGCACTATCCAGGAGTCACTGAAGGGAGTATTAATGATCCTGATGGAAAGAATGCAGTTATTCTCCAGAGGATGTAGTGTAACAAACTAGTGACCATGAAGAAGTTAAAAGAAAAGGCAAATGGGATCATTCCTTTTCTGACTGAGAGTATATCTTGAGAACAATTCCTTAGAAGCAAGTTCTGCTTTGATAAATTCTGCTTTGGATAGCCTCACTTTGATCTCTGCCTTATTTCAAGGGTAGACATTAAAATATATTTAATGAGTGTTAGTCTCCCCTTGAGATGAAGATGGATTAGAGAATTAATCATTTTCAAGCCATATATTTTGATAATATTTTTCTAACTTTCATCTCTCTTATAAATTTTATATCTATAGATAGATCTTGAGGCAGAAGTTACATAACTCACTCAAATGGTAACAAAATTTAGGAGTAGCAGGAGATCTAGAATTTATTTCAAATTTCAACCAAAATTTCTCTCTCTTGTACTTGCTTAAAGAATGGTTCTCATATCATCTACATCAAATATTTTGTTATTTTGGCAGAGATAAACATTTTTGCAAGGCTTATTGAATGTGAAATGTTTCAGACATATTCATAGCACTGAGGATAATTTTGATACTTAGACTTGAGTAATTTGTCTACAGACATTGAATGTCTTTTTAAAATTCATTTTCACTTACCCATTTTACAGATAAGTAAACTGTGAGGTGGAAATTTTACCTTTCTTCTTTGATCCATTGTCCATAATGTTAATTGCCCACATTTAATTGTTGAGTAAAAATCAGTAATAATCTTCATTTATCCAGGTTTTATTTTTATGTATATCATCAATTCTAATTATTTATTTATTTATTTATTTATTTTTTGTCTTTTTGCCATTTCTTGGGCCGCTCCCATGGCAGATGGAAGTTCCCAGGCTAGGAGTCCAATCAGAGCTGTAGCCGCCAGCCTATGCCAGAGTCACAGCAACGCAGGATCCAAGCCGCATCTGCAACCTACACCACAGTTCATGGCAATGCCAGATCCTTAACTCAATGAGCAAGGCCAGGGATTGAACATGCAACCTCATGGCTCCTAGTCAGATTTGTTAACCACTGAGCCATGATGGGAACTCCTCAATTCTAAAAATTTATTATGGTCATTTTTTTGTTTGTTTATTTGTTTTGTCTTTTCTAGGGCCATACCCATGGCATATGGAAGTACTCAGGCTAGGAGTTTAATTAGAGCTGTAGCCACTGGCCTACACCACAGCCACAGCAATGCAGGATCTGAGCTGTGTCTGCAACCTACACCACAGCTCACAGCAACACCAGATCCTTAACCCACTGAGCAAGGCCAGGGATCAAACCTGCAACCTCATGGTTCCTAGTCGGATTCCTTATCCACTGAGCCACAATAGGAACTCCTATTATGGTCATTTTTGTGGTAAGTACATTGACTGTCAATTCACAAAATATTATCCATTTACATCGAAAAGTAAAAATAATTCTCAGAGAATCATACTACCTCAGTGTATTCACATGCAAATATAAATTACATTAAATTTTTCCTAGAATGTAACATTATTGTTGATTAAGATGTGAAATAGTACATTAATTAAAATATGAATTTTTTATACCTGCTACAGGTATATGGAAATTATTTTTATAAGGTATGACATATTTTAATAAAAATTCTATATAGAAGTAAATTATACTAGAAATCTTGAAGTTATTTTATTGTTGTATTTAAAATTAATCATATATTAAACATCTTATTACATTAAAATATGTCATCTTTATTATACTTTTTTATTTCCTTAATGAAAGAATTTAGACCACAAATTATTATATCAAAATATATCAAAATAATTTTATAAAATGATTAAATGTTATTTTTATCAATATCAATGCTTAATACATTGCTATAATTAATTTAAAGAGATCACCTTAAATTTAGAACTTTTCTTAAATGTAACAACACTTGTAAGTATGCAGGACATTAGTAAAACATACCTTGATGATTAAAAGGTAAAAGAAAAAACACAGAGTGTTCTCAGAAAGAAAAGAAGAGGATTACATGGGGAAGTATTTTAATCAATTAACATAGCTTTAAAAAAACTAGGCAGATATTTGATAACAATCTAAAACTCAAATGGACACAAGTCCTGATTACAGAGGCTTAATTCTTTTTCTTTCTCTTGAGACTTTTATACAAAATATCCTAAAATTATATTATGGGAAAAAATAAATGAAAAGTCACATTAAATTATAACTGAGGTCTAATTTTTAAAAAAGGTAATAATTAAGTAGTTGGAATGCAACTGAGATTTTATTTTAAGAAGAGCAAATCTAAATTGTCACATTTATGTCACAAGCCTAATTATATATAAAAATGAATCCTTTGGGAGATATGAGAACAATTTAATGCTTTCATGTTGAATAACTGTTTCTTAGCACTGTTGAAATACTCTTCTTGAAATTATAAAAATTTCATAACATGGGTTGCTTCAGTCTATTTCCAAAATGCTCTATTACAAGATGATTTCTGATGAATGATTTTTGATTACAGTGAATCTTTAATCCAAATCAGAGTTTTATGCATATAATATTTTTGTAAATATAAAGGGATGGAATTATAAGGTAATTAAAACACTTAACATATTCTTAAATACATATGATTGCCTATCATTTTTCACTTCTCAAATATTAAACTAAGTGGTAATAAAATGTTAATGACATAGTTTTAAAAATTTTAGTAGAAAAGATACCATTGATACTTACTAAAAAAATAAGTTTGAATGCTAGAGTATTCAAGGTGAGCATAGTAGTTTGGCATTCAAATAATTATCTCTGTATAAACAATATTATGTCTCATTTGAAGTAAATTAGTGATTTTAACTGAAGGAAAAATTGTCAAAGTAAGTTAGAATTTTTTGCTATATTTTATTTATTCAAAAGTCAGTTGCTATTTAATTTGAATTTGGTAATTAACACTGTCCAGATATTTTGGAATAATATATAGTTGAATTAATTAACTTATTTATTTGACTCATTAAACTATATTATTTGACTGATTGCATTTGACTGACCAATTGTTATAATTATGCTTCTTTAAATTGGGATCTTTATAAACCAGGCATATTACAAAATGTGTCAAAGAAAATATGAAGCCATAACATAAATATGGTTTAGCTTTTTAAAAATTTTTTTTATTACTCAAATGAATTTATCACATCTGTAGTTGTATAATGACCATTACAATCCAATTTCACAGGATTTACATCCCACAGCCCAAGCACATCCCCCTACCCCCCAAAATGTCTCCTCCAGAGACCATAAGTTTTTCAATGTCTGTGAGCCAGCATCTGTTCTGCAAAGAAGTTCAGTCTGTCCTTTTTCCAGATTCCACATGTCAGTGAAAGCATTTGATGTTGGTGTCTTATTGTATGACTGACTTCACTTAGCAAGATAATATCTAGGTCCATCCATGTGGCTAAAATTGCTGGTATTTTGTTCCTTTTAATGGCTGAGTAATATTCCATTGTGTTTACGTACCATTTCTTCTTGATCCACTCCTCTGTTGATGAACATTTCGGTTGTTTCTATGACTTGGCTATTGAAAACAGTGCTGCAACAAACATTGGAGTACATGTGTCTTTGTGAGTCAAGATTTTCTCTGGATAGATGCTCAGGAGTGGGATTGCTACATCAAATGGGAGTTCCATTTTTAGTTTTCTGAGGTATCTCTATACTGTTTTCCACAGTGGTTGCACCAATTTACAATCCAACCAAGAGTGTAATAGGGTTCCTTTTTTTCCACACCCTCTCCAACACTTATTGTTTGTAGACTTTTTGATGATGACCATCTGGCTTGTGTAAGGTGATACCTCATGTTTGTTTTTATTTGCATTTCTCTAATCATGAGTGATGTTTAACACCTTTTCATGTGTTCTTTGGCCATCTGTATGTCTTCTTTGGAGAAATGCCTGTTTAGATCTTCTGCCCATTTTTTGATGGGGTTGTTTGTTTTTTTGGTATGGAGCTGCAGAAGGTGTTCAAAATTTTGGAGATTAATCCCTTGTCAGTTGATTCATTTGCAAAGATGTTCTCCCATTCTGAGGCATAGCTTTTTAAAAATTTAGTTTGAATATTTTAAGGAGAAACTAACTTTTATTTATTTATTATTTATTTTATGACTGCACCTACAGCATATTGAAGTTCCCAGGTTAGGGATTGAACCTGAAGTCACAGCTGTGGCATCATTGGATCTTTTAATCCACTATGCTAGGCTGGGGATCAAACCCACACCTCCACAACTACTCAAATCTCTACAGTCAGATTCGTAACACACTGCACTGCAGAAAGAACTCCAAGGAGAAACCATTTATAATTTAGTTTCAGTTGATAAATTTAAAAATGATTAAATTAAAAGATAACTTCAGAAAAATTAGAATCATCTACAGATGAGTAAAAGTGTAGTGAGTAAAATTTTGATAAATAACAACACATACATATCACCAAATGTCACCTACAACATACTTTTAGTTATGCAGAGGGAAAAGTATAACTAATAATTTGTCATTAAACTACCTTAACCACATAATCAAAGTTAACATCCAATAATGAGACAAACCAAAATCAAGAGCCTCTTAATATAGTACACTGGGAAGAATAAAACATTGCTTCTTTCTTATGCTTGCCAAAATTATACACTGTAATATTACCACAAGGAAATATGGCTGGAAATATTGAAAAGAAGACAAAGTCCATAAAGGCATGAAAGTTTGTGAAATTTTACATAGTAGAAAAGAATAAAGAGAAGAGACATGAAGACAGGATACAACATTTTGTGAAGGATTATGAAATTTATTTTAGTTTTCATTCTTTTTGCTACAGAGTACATTAATGGGATAATTAAGGTGTATTTTTAAAATGTTTGTAGAATAGGTAATAGTTTTAGGTGAGCATAAATGTCCTTACTTTTGTAATTATAATATGGCTATGTAAGCAAATATCTTTGTTCTTAATAAAAAATGGAAATATTTTTAGGCATGTGGACCATGTAACTGCAATTTATACTATATTAACTCAAAAATATTGTGATTGTTGGAGTTCCTGTCATGGCACAGCAGAAGCAAATCTGACTAGGAACCATGAGGTTGTCGGTTTGATCCCTGATCTTGCTCAGTGGGTTCAAGATCCTGCATTGCCATGAACTGCGGTGTAGGTCACAGATGCAGCTCAGATTTGGGGTTTCTAAGACCCTGGCATAGGCCAGCGGCTACAGCTCCAATTAGACCAATAGCCTGGGAACCCCCATTTGCAATGGGTGTGGCCCTAAAAGGACAAAAAGACAAAAAAATATATTATTGAATTTAATTTGTGAAAATTTGAGTGTCTAATTTGGTGTTGGTTTTCCCCAAAGAGATTTTGCATTTGCCTCTACCTGGAAATAATATCACCTCTCTTATCTGTCAGTGTCCACAGCATTACCTGCAGGAAATATTTTCAAATTCCCCCGCCTACCTCTGGCAATACTAATTCTGAAATTTCTCTCAGGCCACTCTAAGTTTCTATGTTTAATTGAATTTCACTTATCAATTTTGTTATTTAATAGTTAATTAAATGTCCAGCATAGGACACTTTCCAAATACACTTCTGCATTTCCTTGTATTTGTTAAGTATTTTATATTTAGTTATATAAAGTACTTCATTTAATAAAAGTACTTCATTTAATATTAAGTACTTGGTTGTCAAAACTGAGAAGAGTCTGAAATTTTATAATATTTCTAGTTTATAAATTAGTCTTCATTGATTAATTCATGGATGTTGGTAGAATACTCAAGATCTCTAACAAAGAAACAAAGGGAGTTTATTATTTTTAGCAAAAGCAATAGTGATTTGTACCATTTGTGTCAGTTCCACAAGTAACCATTTCTATAGGGCTATATGCAGAAGGATAAGCAAGGAGAAGTTTGTATTGCAGGAGGAAAAATTGAGCTTAACTTTCAATAATGTGCAGTGAGCATGTCTGTTATTTTCTCTAGAGGAAGACACTCTCCGAAGATGGTAATCAAAACTATTCTTTTCTGGAAGGAGATGCTCATGATCTCTCTATTCTCAGGCTATTTATAATAAAGTTATAATTGAGAAGATAGTCTGGAATAAAAATAATAAATGACTTCTCATAAATTAT
Source organism: Sus scrofa (assembly GCF_054392235.1). Classification (NCBI taxonomy): domain Eukaryota; kingdom Metazoa; phylum Chordata; class Mammalia; order Artiodactyla; family Suidae; genus Sus; species Sus scrofa. Next base: position 43,153,520 of record NC_139393.1, read on the forward strand.
GTAGAGACATGAAAGACTGATGAAAAAATTTCTCCCAACAATATGCACATAAAATGTATTCAATTTCCTGGCTTCTGCAGCATTTTTCTGAACATGCCACTTTGTTGGTATCTGATTAATCTGATGAAAATTGGTTGTCAACTTGTCTCATTCAGAATTTACTTGAGGTTATTACCAATGAAATTCCCAGTATAAGGAAGAGTCTCAACAATGTCTACAAAAATTCCATACAAACCTCTGTAAATTTCATAAAAAAGCAGGATCTACTTTATGAATCCAAGTGGATTTATCCTTAAGTTTCTATATTGACCTATCTTCCCTGAGACATTAATCCATGCATAGTAGGACTACTACTGTCTTGCTCCCCAAAGGAAGCGTCCATAACAAATGTACCATAGAGCAATAAGGCTGAATAAATTATTTTGAAGACAGAGATTTTATTATTGATCACCTTTTATAACTGACTCTCATAGTAAAGACCTCTGCATTCAGTGTCAACATAAATAACATAACCATTATCTCACTGCAAAGCTGCCACAATGAACCAAGGGTAGCCTTATTTTAGATCATAGTTTAAAGGATCAATTTGGATATCTGAATCTAGTGTCTGTTTTGGTGACAATTATCTGAGAACAATTGACCCAACTTGACTTTTTTGTCCACACTTTCAATAGAGCAGTATTAACTTGCTCCATGATTGAGCAAAGACTATGAAAATAAGGGGTGGGGAGACATCCTAACATCTTTCAGGTGTTTTCCAAGAGAGATTAAGGAGCTGGGTGTATTCTCTGCTATTTCTGATTGATACTCAAGAAATGTTGATGACAAGACAAACAGAACATGGTCAGAGAAGTCTGGCAATGAATGTTAAATTAAGTAGATTTTTAAAAAAAAATTAAGTTTAAATAGTGTCTACTGGTGAAACTGACAGTATTAACATCCTGAACCTAGCCAGAACACAGGTTGGGACTTGAACCCATGTGCCGGGACTCGAACCCAGCCTAAACCCAGATTGAGATTTAAACCCAAAATTTTAAATTAGAATCACTCACCCTGTGTATGAACTCACTGAGGTTCAGGTTCTTCATGTCTCTGCACAGAAGAAATTCAGTGAGAGAAAAAGTGATAGGCAAGAAATTGATTTATTAGGATAGGATGCTTTTGAGAGATGCAAGTGGGAAGGTGAGGAGGCTCTACCCCAAGGATTCTAGGATCTGGTGGGCTATAGTTTTATCCTCCAAGGGGAGCGGAGGTTGGAAAAGCCCACCTCTTCTTTTCTGGGAGTAGCAGCTCCTCCTTGGAATCTGGTAAGTTGTGTATTCAAATCAGCCAAAGGCAGTCCTCAAATTCCTGCCCTTGGTCTGAATCTCATCCCATCCCCCACCAAATGACCTGAGGCAATTCTTTCACTTCCAATAGTCAGGCAAACCTGCCTTCTTTTGATGGCTTTTTTGAGGAATTTATTTACTTACAGTGATCTCCAGTGTCCCTAAGTTTCCATCATTATCTGTAGTCCTTTACTGTAGGACTCCTAACACTACCTGTGCATACTCCATCCCTATCACTGGGACTGTAGTAATGATGAACAATTCTGACTCCATATTATATATGTTCTGTTGCTTGCAGTTAGTCATACTGGCTCTGCAGTTTTTGTAAAAGAATGTTGCCTATCCTGAAGTATACAGGATAGCCTATTCTCAAGGCTCTTACTTTTAGGAGTCCATTCATAGAGGGATAAAGCTATAAGAACAAAGGATTCCAACACCTAGAAATTTGCAACAACTAACCACAACCCTCCCTCACCTTGCCTTTAAAAGTTTTTGCTGAAACTTTTTGAGGAGGCCAGGGGTTTTGGGACACAAGCCACTCATCTCCTTACATGGTTCTGCAATAAACCTTTCTCTGCTCCAAAGTCCAATGTTTTGGTTTGTTTGGCCTCACTAATATTGGGCACATGAACTTGCATTCAGTAACAACACAGATGCTCCCTCTCTGTCACAAGAGAAATGAGTGTGTTCCATTCACCTTATAAGTGTATACAAATTCACCTTATTTCCAACCATATCTTACTTGTGGTCAGAACTTTTATCTAGAAAGATGCGAAAATAAAGATTATATTACACTATTAACAAAGACATATCATGTCCCCAACTTGTACATATGGGCCTCTCTATGGAGATTTCTGCAAGCAATCAACTCATGCAAGTATTTGTCCTTTTTGCTATTGTTGTTATTGTTGTTATTTTTATTACATAAGGCAATGAAATTTGAAGAAGAAAATCCAGATGGCTAAATTGGAATCAGGTTTAAAGATTTTAGACATATTTTCTTGGCCTAGTTGATACCCATAGGATATAACAAGCATGCAAGCCTGAAATTGCCATTAGAAGAAAGAAAGAAGTATCCTGCCAAGGAATCATCAGGGTAGAATCCATAATTGTCAAAAATTTCAAAATAAGTCTATAATAACTCAACTTTCATCTTGAATGTTATTTACTAAGGAATCAAGAAGATATGAATGCCTTATGGGGACAACCATATTCATAAGTTTAACTGCTTTTCTGGGACAATCACAGGATATTAGTCATTGTAGACCAGTATGAGTTGTACAGGAGATATCAATACTGTCATGTTGGTGAGTAAGTTTCTCTTCCTATAAGAAACAAAATAGCACTAGCTTACCCTTTGAACAGTTGTCTTTAGCTGTAATTCCTAGTATGTGGTTCAAGTAACTCTTTCTTCAAATCGTGTCAATCTGCCTGAAATTCCCTCAATATTCCTCTTCCAGGGAGTTATATTTGCTACCAAAACTATCAAATGTGAACGTCTGAAATTTTACCTACATATTTGGCTAACAATTTAGCTTGTCATAAATTCATTAATATGGATAGAAGACATGATACTCCTGGGCCATAGACAAAGAGCAGTTTATTACTCCTGATTTCAATGGCCTGAATGACTTTGTGTTGTGCACTTGAACCCAAGGTCCTACATAATTCCTATATAATTACTACAGATTTAGGGTTCAGAGCCAGACTAACCTGCACAGAAACTGATTTATATTACAGAGCCCTGAACAAAGGGAACCCAGATATTTTACTATGGATAGTAAACACAACTGTCCTTTGAGGCATTATTTTTATTTACTGGACTATAAGAATGTGTGCTTTATACCTCAGAGGAGGCAACTATCCAATTTCTTTCTAAGGCTCTTTAGAATACAAACATTTTTGAAAGGATGGTTATGTTAACGTCTGGTTAAATTTCAATGTATGAAGAGCTTAGAAATCACCATAACCACTTTTAATCAAGATTAAAAACTTGATTATCAATGATTTTTATTGCACCTGCCAGAAAATTGAAATCACATTGGCATACTTAAGTATGGAGAGACTGACAAAAACAGAGAATCACATTCAAAATAAACTTCTCTAGAGCAGGATTGACTTAAGCCATAAATTATTAGGAACACATAAATAGAAAATGTGATGATTTACTGCCAGCACAGTATGGATTAATATAGATTGGGAGTGAAAACTCCTCAGGGCTTTTACCTTTGGGGGCACACTTTTATGGTTTTACCTCTAGGAAAAAATTAGGTTCTCATAGTGGAGAGTAAACAAAAACCTTCATATTTCTGGCAAGAGGAGGGGAAAATAACCATTTGGACATACATCCAGAGTATTCTTCATAATCAATTCCTACTAAGGTAAGTCAAAGACTTTACCAGCTTATAGGAAAACTGAAGTTACCCAACCCCTGACCCCTCTACCCTGCTAACTCACCTAAGGGGTGAAATAAAACTGAGAAACATTTAGCCATAGTCTAAGACAAAGTCTTACTAAAAGACTAAAAACTAAGATTTCATCGTAGAATAATAGAACACTTCCCTTCCCAATTCCTTATCTCCATCAACAGTGTGCTAGTGCAACAGTGGATTGCAGCTAAAAAGTTGCAAGGCACACTCTTTTAGAAACAATTTAGGTAATCCCCCAAACAGTAGTGAAGACAAAAACAGGAACAATAAAAGAAGTTGAAGCTTCTTGTACCTATGAATATGGCAAAAGTAAAAAGCCCAAATCCTTAGAATGCTTACCATAAAACTTCACAGTAAATGCCTAATAATTGTGTTTATGTAATATGATATATTATCAATTAAAATACATTAATGATAAATATCAAGAAAAATAAACAATCCAAAGAGAAAAGATATAATGTAGATATTAGAATTAATAAAAAGAGCTTTAAAATTTTTTTTTTTTTTATTTTACCACTGTACAGCAAGGGGGTCAGGTTATCCTTACATGTGTACATTGCAATTAGTTTTTCCCCCACCCTTTCTTCTGTTGCAACATGAGTATCTAGACATAGTTCTCAATGCTATTCAGCAGGATCTCCTTGTAAATCTATTCTAGGTTGTAAAATGTTTAATATGTTAGGAATTCTAATGGGAAAAGGGGACACAATTCAAAAAGAGATAAACAATGGAAACAGAAACATGTAAAATCTAAGATAAAAAAGAAAAACTAGAAGTAATGTTAACAAACTGTAGCATAAAAATATCTTTGATGGTCTCAGTAGTAGACTGGATGCATCCAAGGAAAGAATCATTGAGCTTAAAGATATATCAAAAGAAAATTCCCAAATTGATATATTAACAGAAAAATGTTTTTTTTTAATTTTTTGCTCTTTTTATTTTTACCTCTAATTAAAGTTAATTTACAAGGCTGTGATAACTTCCACTGTAAAATAAAGTGACCCTTTTATACATATACACATATCCATTCTCTCTGATTCTTTTCTCACGTAGATTATCACAGAATCCTAGGTAGTGTTCTCTGTGCTATACCACAGGTTCCCTTTGGCCAAATACTCTATATACCTTGGGATGTATATGGCAATCCTAAACCCCCAATACATTATTCCCACTTCCCTCCTGTCCCTTTTGGTAATCATGAGTTTGTCAAAGTCTGTGAGCCTGTTTCTGTTCTACAAATAAGCTCATTTGTATCCTTTCTACAAATAAGCTCATTTGTATCCTTATTTTTTAGATTCCACACATAGGTGATATCATATGAGGTTTGTCTTTCACTGTCTAACCTCACCTAGTATGATAATTTCTAGAGACATCCATGTTGCTGCAGATGGAATTCTTCCATTATTTTTATGGCTGACTGATATTCCATTGTGTATATGTACCATATCATCTTTATCCATTCCTCTGTTGATGGACATTTACGTTGCTTCAATGTCTTAGTTATTGTAAAAAGTGCTGTAGTGAATATTGGGGTGCATGTGTGTTTCTAAATTATGGTTTTGTCTGTATAGATGCCCAGGATTGGTATTGTAGGATCATATAGTAGTTCTATTTTTAGTTTTTTGAGGAACTCCCATACTACATTCCATAGTCATTGAACCAGTGTACATTCCCACTAACAGTATGAGTGTTTACTTTCCTCCACACCCTCTCCAGCATTTATTATTTCTAGAATTTTTTTTTGTCTTTTTAATGGCCACACCCATAGCATTTGGAGGTTTCCAGGCTAGGGGTTGAATCAGAACTATAGACTCTGGCCTATGCCACAGCCACAGAAATGCCAGATCTAAACCATATTTGCAACCTGCACCACAGCTCACATCAATGCTGGATCCTTAACCCACTGAGCAAGGCCAGGAACAAACCTGTGTCTTCATGGATACTAGCTAGTTTCATTTCTGCTGAGAAATTGCAGCAACTGTGATTCTGTAAAGAATTATTTTATTGAAAAAAAATGCATAAGGCAGATCATAGGAAATGTTGCTAAGAGCTTTAATCAGCCTGAAGCATACCTGTAAAATGTCATTTTTTCCACTGAAATGGTTTGCTGTGACAGAGCAAACTAAAATCTCTAGTCAGAGATATTCCTCATGGTCAAAATATTTTCCCTTTATACTTTAAATATAATGTATGTTCAAATTAAAAAAACCATCTAATAAATCCTTTCTCCTCTATTTATAGAAAGTTTTTCTCAGAGCTGTGCAGTATTTGTAATTTGTTATTCATCTAAAGAAATACTAAATAATTAATAGCATAAATTCTAATATGTATAACCCATAACATTAATATAATTTAAGAGTTTTGGAGAATATACAGTTCTAAGTTTATTAAAACCTCAGTGCTATAGAAGGCATGTGTAATTTGAGAATGAACTGCTGCATGTTCACCTCTTAAGAAGCAATAAAAGAAAGCCAAGGGAAAGATAAACAAAGAATTTGTATTATTTTTACAGTTACAGAGTAATTATCTCAGATGAAATATGTTCACACAGAGATTTTAACTACTTGAATGGTTTGTGTGAATGAACTCAAAATCATCTTTATGGCTCTCTGTGGTTGGCATAAGTAAAAGGTAGAGATATAATGAGCCAGCCCTTCAATGTAACTGAGCAGTCCATTATGACTATCAAACAAGGAAGAAATTCTGTGTTTAAGTTAACAGTAACTATGATAGCTACCAATATTAAAAAATATAATAGGGAACAGATACATTTAAAAGAAATAAATTGCTTAAATACTAATAATATTTAAATTATATGTTATTTCTTATTACTCAATGAATTTATTACATTTATAGTTGTACAATTATCCTCACAGTCATATTTTATAGAATGTCTCTCCTACAACCCCAGCACTTCCTTAAACCCCAAACTGTCTCCTATGGAAACCATAAGTTTTTCAAAGTCTGTGAGTCAGCATCTGTTCTCCAGAGAAGTTCAGTCCGTCATTTTCTCATATTGCACATGACAGTGACAGCATTTGATGTTGGTGTCTCATTGTTTGACTGACTTCACTTAGCATTAAAATTTCTAGGTCCATCCATGTTGCTAAAAATGCTGGTATTTCATTCCTTTTAATGGCTGAGTAATATTCCATTGTGTATATGTACCATTCTTCTTGATCCACTCTTCTGTTGATGGACATTTAGGTTGTTTCCCTATCATGGCTATTGCAAAGAGTGCTGCAATGAACATTGGAGTACATGTGTCTTTGCGAGTCATGGTTTTCTCTGGATAGTTGCTCAGGAGTAATTGCTGGATCAAATGGGAGTTCTATTTTTAGTTTTCTGAGGCATCTCCATACTGTTTTCCTCAGTGGTTGTACCAATTTACAGTCCCACCAACAGTGTAATAGGGTTCTTGTTTCACCATACCTCTCCAGCACTTATTGTTTGTAGATTTTTGGATGATGGCCATTCTGGCTGGTGTCAGGTGGTACTTCATGGTTGTTTTTATTTGCACTTCTCTAATCATGAGTGATGTTGAACATATTTTCATGTGTTTTTTGGCCATTCATATGTATGCTTTGGAGAACTGTCTGTTTAGATCTTCTGCCCATTTTGTGATGGAGTTGTTTGTTTTTTTGGTATGGAGCTGCAGAAGGTGTTTATAATTTTGGAGATTAATCCCTTGTCAGTTGATTCACTTGCAAAGATATTTTCCCATTCTGTGGGTTGTCTTTTCATTTTGTTTAGGGTTTCCTTTGCTGTGCAGAAACATTAAGTTTAAAGAAGTCCCATTTATTTATTTTTGTTTTTATTGTCATTATTTTAGGGGGTGGATCTGAGAAGATATTGCTGGGGTTTATGTCAGAGAGAGTTTGGCCTATGTTTTCCTCTAAGAGTTTTATAGTATCTGGTCTTATATCTAGGTCTTTAATACATATTGACTTGACTTTTGTGCATGGTGTTAGAAAGTGTTCCAATTTCATTCTTTTCCATGTGGCTGTCCAGTTTTCCCAGCACCATGTATTGAACAAGCTGTCCTTTCTCCATTGTATATTCTTGCCTCCTTTGTTATAGATAAGTTGGCTACAGGTGGTTGGGTTTAATTCTGGGCTTTCTATCCTGTTCCACTGATCTATATTTCTGTCTTTGTGCCAGTACCATATGGTTTTGATGATTGTTGCTTTGTAGAGTAGTCTGAAGTCTGGGAGCCTGATTCTTCCAGCTCCATTTTTCTTTTTCAGGATGTCTTTGGCTATTCTGGGTCTTTTGTGCTTCCAAACAAACTTTAAATTATATTTTGAGTTGTGTGAAAATGTTCTTGGTAATTTGATAGGGATTGCATTGAATCTGTAGATTGCCTTGGGTTGTATAGTCATTTTTATGTTATTGACTCTTCCAATCAAAGATCATGGCATGTCTTTCCATCTATTTGTGTCATCTTTGATGTCTTTCATCGGTGGCTTATAGTTTTCAGAGTACAGCTCTTTTATCTCTTTAGGTAGGTTTACTCCTAGGTATTTTATTTTTTTTGGATGACATGGTAAATGGGGTTACATCCCTGATTTCTTTTCCTGCTCTTTCATTGTTAATGTATAGAAATGCCATTGATTTCTGTGTATTAATTTTGTATCTTGCGACTTTGCCAAATTCATGAATGAGCTATAACAGTTTTCTTGTAGAGTCTTTGGGATTCTCTAGGTATAGCATCATGTCATCTGCAAATAGTGATAGTTTTATTTCTTCCTTTCCAATTTGGATTCCTTTTATTTTTTTGACGTCTCTGATGGCAGTGGCTAGGACTTCCAAAACTATGTTGAAGAGTAGTGGTGAGAAAGGGCATCCTTGTCTTGTTCCTGATCTCAGTGGGAATTCTTTCAGCTTTTCACCATTGAGAATGATGTTAGCTCTGTGTTTTTCATATATGGACTTTATTATGTTGAGGTAGGTTCCTGCTATGCCCACTTTCTGAGGGTTTTTTTTAGAAATGGGTGTTGGGTTTTGGCAAAGGCTTTTTCCGCATCTATTGAGAGGTTTATATGGTTTTTAATCTTCAGTTTGTTAATGTGGTGTATCATACTGATTGATTTTCAGATATTGAAAACCCTTCCATCGCTGGGATAAATCCCACTTGATCATGATGCACAATCCTTTTAATGTATTGTTGGATGTGGTTTGGTATGATTTTGTGGAGGATATTTGGATCGATGTTCAACGGTGAAATTGGCCTGTAGTTTTCTTTCTTTGTGATATCTTTGTTTTTGGTATCAGGGTGATGGTGGCCTCATATAATGAGTTTGTGTGTGTCCCTTCGGCTGTTATTTTTTTGGGTTAGGTTCAGAAGTCTAAGTGTTAACTCTTCTCTAAATGTTTGATAGAATTCACCTGTGAAGCCATCTGGTACTGGACTTTTGTTTGTTGAAAACTTTTTAATTACAATTTCAATTTCAGTTCTTGTGATTGGACCATTCGTCTTTTCTCTTTTTTTTTTTGTTTTAATTTTAATTAATTTATTTTTTTTAATTTTTCCACTGTACAGCAAGGGGATCAAATTATCCTTACATGTATAAGTTACAACTACATTTTTTCCCCACCATTTGTTCTGTTGCAACATGAGTGTCTGGACATAGTTCTCAATGCTATTGAGCAGGATCTCCTTGTAAATCTATTCCAAGTTGTGTCTGATAAGCCCAAGCTCCTGATCCCTCCCAATCCCTCCCCCTCCCATCAGGCAGCAACAAGTCTTTTCTCCAAGTCCATGACTTTCATTTCTGAGGAGATGTTCATTTGTGCTGGATATTAGATTCCAGTTATAAGTGATATCATATGGTATTTGTCTTTGTCTTTCTGGCTCATTTCACTCAGGATGAGAGTCTCTAGTTCCACCCATGTTGCTGCAAATGGCATTATGTCATTCTTTTTTATGGTCGAGTAGTATTCCATTGTGTATACCACAACTTCCGAATCCAATCATCGGTTGATGGACATTTGGGTTGTTTCCATGTCCTGGCTATTGTGAATAGGGCTGCAATGAACATGCGGGTGCATGTGTCTCTTTTAAGTAGAGTTTTGTCTGGATAGATGCCCAAGAGTGGGATTGTGGGGTCATATGGAAGTTCTATGGATAGAATTCTAAGGTATCTCCAAACTGTTCTCCATAGTGGCTGTACCAGTTTACACTCCCACCAGCAGTGTAGGAGGTTTCCCTTTTCGCCACAGCCCCTCCAGCACTTGTTATTTGTGGATTTATTAATGATGACCATTCTGACTGGTATGAGGTGGTATCTCATGGTAGTTTTGATTTGCATTTCTCTTAAAATCAACGATGTTGAGCATTTTTTCATGTGTTTGCTGGCCATCTGTATATCTTCTTTGGAGAAATGTCTATTCAGGTCTTTTGCCCATTTTTCCATTGGTTGATTGGCTTTTTTGCTGTTGAGTTGTATAAGTTGTTTATATATTCTAGAGATTAAGCCCTTGTCGGTTGCATCATTTGAAACTATTTTCTCCCTTTCTGAAAGTTGTCTTTTTGTTTTCCTTTTGGTTTCCTTTGCTGTGCAACAGCTTTTCAATTTGATTAGGTCTCATGGGTTTATTTTTGCTCTTATTTCGATTGCTTTGGGAGACTGACCTGAGAAAATATTCATGAGGATTATGTCAGAGAGTGTTTTGCCTATGTTCTCTTCTGGGAGTTTGATGGTGTCCTGTCTTATATTTAAGTCTTTCAGCCATTTTGAGTTTATTTTTGGGCATGGTGTGCAGGTGTGTTCTAGTTCCATTGCTTTGCATGCAGCTGTCCAGGTTTCCCAGCAATGCTTGCTGAATAGACTTTCTTTTTCCCATTTCATGTTCTTGCCTCCCTTGTCAAAGATGAATTGACCATAGGTGTCAGGGTTTATTTCTGGGTTCTCTGTTCTGCTCCAGTGGTCTGTCTGTTTTGATACCAGTACCACACTGTTTTGATGACTGTGGCTTTGTAGTACTTCTTGAAGTCTGGGAGAGTTATGCCTCCTGCTTGGTTTTTGTTTCTCAGGATTGCTTTGGTGATGCTGGGTCTTTTGTGGTTCCATATAAATGTTTGGATTGTTTGTTCTAGTTCTATGAAAAATGTCATGGGTAATTTGATAGGGATTGCATTGAATCTGTAAATTGCTTTGGGTAGTATGGCTATTTTTACAATATTGATTTTTCCAATCCAGGAGCATGGAATATCTTTCCATTTCTCTACATCTTCTTTGATTTCTTTGATTAATGTTTTACAGTTCTCGGCATATAGGCCCTTTACCTCTTTGGTCAGGTGTATTCCGAGGTATTTGATTTTGTGAGGTGCAAACTTAAAAGGTATCATATTTTTGTATTCCTTTTCTAATATTTCATTGCTGGTATACAGAAATGCAACTGACTTCTGAATGTTAATCTCATATCCTGCTATGTTGCTGAATTTATTAATCAGTTCAGGTAGTTTTGGGGTTGAGTCCTTAGGGTTTTTGATGTATAGCATCATGTCATCTGCATACAGTGACAGTTTTATCTCTTCTCTTCCTGTATGGATGCCTTTTATTTCTTCTGTTTGTCTAATTGCTGTGGCTAGGACTTCCAAAACTATGTTGAAGAGCAGTGGTGAGAGTGGGCATCCCTGTCTTGTTCCAGATTTGAGTGAGAAGGCTTTCAGTTTTTCCCCATGGAGTATTATATTTCCTGTGGGTATATCATAAATGGCTTTGATTATATTCAGGAATGTTCCCTCTCTACCCACTTTGGCGAGGGTCTTGATCATGAATGGATGTTGGACTTTGTCAAATGCTTTTTCTGCATCTATTGATATGATCATATGATTTTTGACTTTTCTTTTGTTAATGTGGTATATGACGTTGATTGATTTGTGTATGTTGAACTATCCTTGTGAACATGGTGTGTGATCTTTTTGGTATGTTGTTGGATTCGGTTGGCTAAGATTTTGTTGAGAATTTTTGCATCTGTATTCATCAAAGATATTGGGCGATTGTTTTTTTTTTTTGGTGGTATCTCTGTCTGGTTTTGGAATGAGGGTGATGGTGGCCTCATAGAATGTCTTTGGGAGTACTCCTTCTTCTTCAACCTTTTGAAAGAGTTTAAGGAGGATGGGCACCAATTCCTCTTTATATGTTTGATAGAATTCGCCTGTGAAGCCATCTTGTCCTGGACTTTTATTTGTAGGGAGTATTTTTATGACCTCTTCAATTTCATTTCTAGTGATGGGTCTGTTCAGTTGGTCTGTTTCTTTTTGATTTACTTTTGGCAGGCTGTAAGACTCTAGAAAATTGTCCATTTCTTCCAGATTGTCAATCTTGTTGCCATATAGTTGATCATAGTATTGTCTTATGGTTTTTTGTATTTCTGCAGTATCCATTGTGATTTCTCCTTTTTCATTTCTAATTTTGGTTATTTGGGTTCTTTCTCTCCTCTTTTTAGTAAGTCTGGCCAGGGGTTTGTCAATTTTGTTTACGTTTTCAAAGAACCAGCTCTTGGTTTTATTAATTTTCTCTATTGTTTTTTGAATCTCTGTTTTATTGATTTCTTTGATCTTTTTAAATTCCTTCCCTCTACTGACTTTAGGTCTTTTTTGTTCTTTTTCTAATTCGTTTAGGTGGAGGGTTAAGTTGTCAATTTGGGATCTTTATTCTTTTTTGAGAAAGGCCTGTATTGCTCTGAATTTCCCTCTGAGCACTGCTTTTGCAGCATCCCATAGATTTTGAGAGGTTGTGTCTTCATTATCATTTGTTTCAAGGTGTTTTTTAATTTCCTTCTTGATTTCCTCATTGACCCATTGGTTTTTTAGTAGCATGTTGTTTAGTCTCCATGTAGTATGTTTTTCTCTTTCCGTTTCCCATGGTTGATTTCTAATTTCATGGCACTGTGGTCAGAGAAGATACTTGAGATAATTTCGATGCTCCTAAATTTGTTGAGGTTAGCTTTGTGTCCCAATATGTGGTTGATTCTTGAGAATGTTCCATGAGCATTTGAGAAGAATGTGTATTCTGATTTTTTTGGATGTAGTCTCCTGAAGATATCAAGTAAGTGTAACTTTTCTATTGTTTCCTTTAGGATCTCTGTTGCTTTATTGGTTTTCTGTCTAGAGGATCTGTCCATTGATGTGAGGGGTGTATTAAGGTCTCCAGCTATGATTGTATTCTGATCAACATCTCCCTTTATGTCTGTTAATATTTGTTGTATGTATCTGAGTGCTCCTGTATTTGGGGCATATATGTTGACGATAGTAGCATCCTCTCCTTGGATGGATCCCTTATCATTAAGTAGTGTCCTTCTTTGTCTTTTTTTATGTCTTTAGTTTTAAAGTCTATTTTGTCTGATATGAGTGTTGCGACTCCTGATTTTCTGTCATGTGTATTGGCGTGAAATATTTTTCCCCACCCTTTCACTTTCAATCTATATGTGTCCTTTGTCCTGAGGTGTGTTTCTTGTAGGCAGCATATTGAAGGTTTTTGCCTTTTTATCTACTCAGCCACTCTGTGTCTTTTGATGGGGGCATTCAGTCCATTGACATTTAAGGTGATAATTGATAGATGATTATTTATTGCATTTTGAACCTCGTGTTCCAGTTGATTCTATGGTTCTCCATTCTTCCTTTCTTTTTTTTGTTTGGATGGTCTCCAGTTATTATCTGCTTGAGTGTGTCTTTTTTTTTTTTTTTTCATTTTTTGCGAATGCAATATTTGGTTTTGGCTTGTGGTTGCCCTGTTTTTTAAGTATGCTAACCCCTTCCCATAATTGTGTGTTTTAGCCTGATGGTCCTGTAGGTTCAAACGCTTCATTACTATATTAAAATTAAGAAGAGAAACATACAAACAACACCACAAAAAGGGTCTATTTATTTCCTAACATCCCTTGCCCACATTTTATGATTTTGATGACTTTTTTATTTTTTTCTTTTTTAATTTTATTTTGTTTCAGGCATGTTCATTATTAAATCTGTATGCTGGCTTATTTGAGTGACTGCTATATAATTACGGTTTCCTCAGTCCTAGTTCTTCCTCTTCTTTTTTTTTTTTTTTTCCTTTCCTTCCTTTCTTTTTGGTTCAGAGAAGCCCTTTCAGTATTTCCTTTAGCCTCACTTTTGTGTTGCTGCATTCTTTTAGCTTTTCATTGTTGGAAAAAATTTTTATTTCTCCTTCTATTTTAAATGATATTCTTGCTGGGTAGAGTATTCTAGGTTGCATATTTTTTCCTTTTAGCACTTTAAATATCTCTTGCCATTCCCTCCTGGCCTGAAAAATTTCTGTAGAGAAATCAGCTGATAACCTTATGGGGGTTCCCTTTTAGGTAACATTCTGCTTTTCTCTTGCTGCCTTTAGGATCCTATATCACTAACTTTTTCCATTTTTATTATGATGTGTCTTGGTGTGGGTCTATTCGGATTTAACTTGTTTGGGCCCTCTGTGCTTCCTGTATCTTCAACCCAGTATCCTTTAGATTTGGGAAGTTTCCAGCAATAATTTCTTCAAATATATTTTCCATTCTCTTATCTTTTTATACTCCTTCTGGAATTCCTATCATGCACAGATCGGCCCACTTTATATTATCCCATAGGTCTCTTATATTTCTTTCATGTTTTTTGATTTGGTTTTCTGTCTGCTGTCCTGACTGGGTGATTTCCATTATTCTATCTTCCACATCACTGATTCGTTCTTCTGCATTATTCATTCTGGTTTTTACTGCGCGTAGTTCAGTTTGTATCTCTGCAAATGAATGTTCTAGTTTTTCATGGCTCCTCCTTATATTTTCTAGATCCTTTCTGAGGGTATCTGCGTTGCTGTTCATATCGTCTCTTAATTCCTTCAGTATTTTCACTATTTCCCCTTTGAACTCTAGGTCTGTCAGACTGCATGAGATCTGTTTCATTTTTGACTGTTTTGGGTGAATTCTCCTGTTGGTTAGGCTGGGGGTGGTTTCTCAGCTTGTTCATCTTGCTGTTTGTTTTCTTTTTCCTGGGGGAGTTGTACTCTCCGTTATCGGGCAGTGTTTGCCTTGTCAGTGCCGTGGAACATTTCCTGAGGGCTGGTGTTGATGGTCAGTCTTTTTTGAGGCAGTGTGGCTTTTCTGGAGTGTTGATGGGGCTAACAGGGTCTCTCTGAAGCAAAGGAGGTCTTCCTGTGGGCAGACAGGACTGGGAGGTCTACACCATGATGGTAGCAGATTTCACTCAGTCAGACAGAGCTTGCTCTGGTGTTTTTAGGCTGTGGGGTTCTTGCAGGGGGTTGGCAGTGTTGGGCAGCTGTTACTCAGGAGTGCAGCCCCCTGAGGGCTGGAGCAGGTATCTGGGCTGCTGCAAAGCCAGGAGGCTCCTCCCCAGGGCAGCCTGACTCAGAAAGACCATCCGAGAATTAGGCTGATCTTTTCACGGCCCAGCCAGGCTTATTGTAGCTTTTCTGGGCTGCAGAGGGTCCTGCCTGGAGCTGGCAGTCCTATGCAGCTGATCTGTGAGAGCTCGGCACCCCCTGGCAGCTTTGGAAGCTAGCTGGGCCACTGCCAACCCAAGAGGCTCCTCCCCAGGGCAGCCCAACTCAGAAAGACTGTCTGAGAATTAGGCAGATCTTTTCAAGGCCTGGCTAGGCTTGATCTAGCTTTTCTGGGCTTCAGGCCTTTTCTCAGGGGCTGGTGGTGTTTGGTGCTGCTCTGCAGGGGTTTAGCCCCACCAAAGTGCAAGCAGGTCTGTGCAGGGACAGCTGTTGCAGTGGTAGACTTCAGGCAATTGTTGAGGCCAACCCTCCCAAATGGCAGGCAGCCCCAGGTCTGGAGAGTGCATAGTGGGTGGCAGGGGTGGGGGGAGGGGATGCACTGGGAAGCACAGCTTTCTGCTAGCTAGTGGGCCGGTAAGCTTGCTGTGGCATGGGGAGTATTCTATGGGGACCCACCCCTTCTTCCCTCCTGTTTACTTTTGTGTGGGGCTGTTATCCCCCCTTGATTGTTGTTTGGCCTGGGACTTCTCAGGATTGATGGGTGGGGCCAGATTTCTCCAAAGGGGCCACCTCCAGAGAAAGGCACACTGTTGAATATTCCCAAGATCTTTTCTTCCAATGTCCTTTCCTTGCAACAAGACACAGTCACCCCTGCTTTCACAGGAGGTCCTCCAAGAACCATAGCCAGGTCTGATCCAGATTCTCCTAGAGACCCTGCTCTGTCCTGGAACCCAGTACATGCAAAAGTCTGTGAGTGCCTTCCTTGAATGTGGTCTCTGCTTCCCCTTGTCCCATGGAGCTTCTGCACATAAGTCCCACTGGCGTTCAATGCCAGATGCTCTGGGGGCTCTTTCTCCCAGTGTAAGATCCCCACAGGCGATTTGGTGTGGGGCTCAGAACTCTCACTCCTATAGGTGAGTCTTGTGATATAGTTGCTTTCCAGTCTGTGGACCTTCTCCTCCAGGAGGTATGGGCTTGCTTATATCACATAATCACCCTTCTTACTTCTTGATGTGGCCTCCTTTTGTCTTCTGGTGTAGGATATGTTTTTGAAAGTTTCTCATCCATTTGGTTGAAGATTGCTCAGCATTTGGTTGTAAATTTTGTTGTTTTTAAGGAGAGAAGTTCTCAAAGTATACTCTAATAAAAATTTTATATATATATATATATATATATATATATATATATATATATATATATATATATATATTCTTTAGGGCCACATCCACAGCATGTGGAGGTTCCCAGGCTAGGAGTCCAGCCTATGCCACAGAAACATCATATCTGAGCTGTGTCTGTGACCTATACCACTTCTCATAGCAATGCTGGATCTTAACCCAGTGAGCAAGGTCAAAGATTGGACCTGCAATCTCATGGTTCCTATTAATATTCATTTCTGCTTTGTCATGATGGGAACTCCTAATAAAAATTAAATTCTTTTAAATTCAGTTTAAATAATTTTCAACATTAGAGCCCAGAATGATTCATTAGATTTTATTACACCTGCTTTTTTTTTTCTTTTAGTGGATGACACACTTTTCAGGACAAAACATATTTTTTTCTATAGATATGTTAGAGGGATGCAAGGGGACATTATCTTCTCTATTTGACTTCCAAACTTGTGATTTTAGTTCCCTGTAGTTTGATTTGTAGTGGTTTTCACATGATAACCAACCTTTATCATGGTACTGGAATCTAAGTCACAGGTTTTCCAGACTGAAGTCTATATAAATTTACTTATGTTCATTCTTCAGAAGTAAAGACTCAGTTTTTTTCTAGGCTCTTAATATGATTTTATTATTTTCAACATATGTCTGTTACTTTCCATATCAATCTGCAGTTATTGATATTCATTCAAATGCTAAAATCCCTTTAACTATTTACATATCATGTTATTATCATTATATTTATTAAGAAAGGCTAATAAACCTCTTTATGGGCAAAGCTAATAGACTAAGGTCCCCCTAATGAGGTGGCATCTTACATAAGGAAACCAAAATCTAACACTCTAAATGCCTCACAGTTACCAAATCAAAATTTGATGACCACCACAGACATCCAATTAGACTTTAAGCTATAGCCAATCAATAATTTCATTCCTTTGCTTCTGCCTTTAACTATAAAAAGTCTTTCCCTGAGCTCCCTTTGGGGGAGTTCTTATAACCACTTCTGGTTTGGGGTAAGCCTATTAAACTAGGTTTTTGCTCAAATAAACTTTTACAATTTTAATATATATCATTTTACTTTTAATAGTAGATATGAAAATTGTCAGAACATAGTAGAACTCATCAATATAACACATGGTAGGTTTTAGCATTAATAAATGTTATTTGAAAAAATACAGAAATATAAATGAGAGAGGGAGATTGATTTTAATTTTAATAGATGTTACATAAATTATTTTAGGTATTATTATCTTTTAACCAAAAGTGATTTTTTTTTCAAATTCATAAAAGCTTATCACATGTCTTATTTACAATAACAATTATACTAATTATACTGCATTAGCTCATACTCTGCTCATAAATTACAATAAAAGCTTTTCTCTCTTTCAAGTTCCTTTCCCTTAACTCATAAAATGCACATGAGTTGTTATGGTTATAAGGTAGGATATGTCACTTCTTTATATTGGTTCTTATTTATTCTGAGTTTGATCCCAGAATATATGGCAAAATCTTTGGCCATTCCATATTAAATATGACTTCTGTTGATTCCCCATCTTGTCAGTAATTCTGTATGCATCTTTAGTTTCACACTTAGAAAAGTTAAGTATCCCAATAAAAGAAAATTTTTAAAATTTCTTGCTTAGAGTTTGTCAATCTCTTCCATTAGAATGCAGAATCTTTGCAGTCAAGATAATTTTCTATGTTGTTATTTTATTATTGCTGTCATCCTGTTGCTTATCAGAGTGCTTAGAATACCATAGAAATATAGTAAATATTTGTTAAGCCAATAAACTGGTATCTGCACTTTCTACAGATATTTCTTTGGCAAGGAGGGAGAGCTTTTACTTCTGCATTTTTATTATAGTCTTCATGCTATAGAAAGACTTTGAGAAAATTTTCAAAATCATCCAAAGAACATCAGTGGCAGCACTGTGCTGGATATTATGCCTACTTTTGACCAACATGTCCATTGATGGGGGCACATCTCAAGTGCCCTACAATTCTTCAAAGAGAATTTCCCCTTTATTTAGTTCTTTAAATATTACGCAAATTGAGAGCATAACTTTTTATCCCTTGTAGTGTATATTTATTCTCTTTTCCTTTTCATCAAATGTGTGTCCATTGCCTCTTTCTGATTAAGAAACCCATATTATCTCCTTAGAGAGATACTTTTTCTTCCCTTCTGTGTTTGTGTAATTTATGCAGCTAGGAATCTACATGCATGGAATAGGAGCAAGCAGAAATTTTAATCAACATATATTATTTCTGAATGAATCATTCAGGGATTGCTTCTGACCTAAGCCTGTATAAGGAGACCCAAACCAATGACTCATTAAAATTAAAAACCAGGAAATTTATATTATATCTTAGAACACAGAGAAGAAAAGTGCATTACTTATTTGAGAGGATGTGAGCTTCAAAATACATATTTGCCAATAAGAAGTGAGAGATTAATAATGACATCACACAGAGAAAGATAAAACTAAGACAAACTATGCCTGATGATAAAATGTGAGTACATGATGCAGCTATCCTCAAACTAGAGCTATTCTTGACCTATATATTACATGGGCCAGTTTGAGATTTTTTTTTCTCTCACAAGTATTAAAACATAAATCTGGGAATTCCCGTTGTGGCGCAGTGGTTAACGAATCCAACTAAGAACCATGAGGTTGCGGGTTTGATCCCTGACCTTGCTCAGTTGGTTAAAGATCCGGCGTTGCTGTGAGCTGTGGTGTAGGTCACAGATGTGGCTCGAATCCCGTGTTGCTGTGGCTCTGGCGTAGGCCGGTGGCTACAGCTCTGATTCGACCCCTAGCCTGGGAACCTCCATATGCTGTGGGAGTGGCCCAAGAAATGCCAAAAAGACAAAAAAAAAAACAAAACAAAACAAAACATAAATCTGCTTAAATCCTTGGTATAGATAACCTAAATTATGATTCAGGGATTGAATGATTTATTTTCCATCTCTATGACTATATCTAATTTTTTATGAAAGGTATTCAAAACCATTCCAAATATTGCTTTATTAGTTTCTTTCTCTCCTTCTTTCTTTCTTTCTTTCTCTTTCTTCCTTCCTTCCTTCCTTCCTTCCTTCCTTCCTTCCTTCCTTCCTTCCTTTCTTTCTTTCTTTCTTTCTTTCTTTCTTTCTTTCTTTCTTTCTTTCTTTCTTTCTCTTTCTTTCTCTTTCTTAGTATTGATAGAAGGGCAGCATATTCTGAAATTACATTCCCATGTAGTTGTTATTAAGAGTTTTACAGTGATAACAATTAAAATATATTATGTTAATTAAAATTTATTAAATATATCCTTATAATTGTGATAAGCTGAGATCCATGTCTTATATACAAATGGCCTATACAAGAGATATTTAACATATTCATTAATTTAACATAGAGTCAATGCACACTTCAAAACATTAACATAAATACAACACAACTTCTATGTGCCAAGTGATTTTCTGGGAGTTTGGAATATATTCTCAAATAAAGCTGACAAATGTTTCCTGACTCATGTAGATTACATTATAATAAGTACTTTATTTTTTATTTATTTATTTATTTTTTTAATAATAAGTACTTTAAAGCCTTTGCTCTATAGATCATTCTTGACACCCAGAAGTACCATGTCAACACAACTTCTAAAATGAAGAATATGGGAGTTCCTATTGTGGCTCAGTGGTCAATGAATCCAACTAGAAACCATGAGGTTGCTTGTTCAATCCCTGGACTTGCTCAGTGGGTTAAGGATCCAGCATTGCTGTGAGCTGTGGTGTGGGTGCAGATGTGTCTTGAATCATGCATTTCTGTGGCTGTGGTATAGGCTAGCAGCTCCAGCTCAGATTAGACCCCTAGCCTGGGAACCTCCACAGGTGCAGCCCTAGAAAACATAAATAAATAAAATTAAAAAAAATAAAATAAACTGAAGAATATTTATTTGTGTGACTTAGTAAATATAGTCTACATGTGTAGTTAAACAGTTAAATTCAAATTGAGGTTCTGATATTAGGTTTAGATTAATATTGTATCAAATAATAAGTGCATTATTTATAACATATCAATTTTTTAATCCATTCAATAGTTATTTATTGAGCATGTGTTATGTGTTAGTGGTGTGTTGGTGGCTAGAAGAGTAATTTTTCTTTTTCTTTTTCTTTTCTTTTTTGCTTTTTAAGCCCACACCCATGGCACATTGATATTCCCAGGATAGTTGTCGAATCAGAGCTAAATCTGCTGGCCTATGCCACAGCCACAGCAAAGTATGATCCAAGCTGCATCTGTGACCTACACCATAAGTCAGAGAAATACCAGATCCTTAACCCACTGAGAGGCTTGGGCAAACCTACATCCTCATGGATACTAGTCAGATTCATTACCATTGAGCCATGATGGGAACTCCAGAGTAATTTTTCTAAGATTTCATATTGTCTTGTGAGGAAAATAGTTTATAAAAACTAATAAAAACAAATTAATCATTTCCAGATGTATAAATTTATATTTCATATAACAGAAATAGAAAATAAGAAAAAAAATGAAGGTTGGCTTGGATGGCTATATTAATAGAATTTTCAAGTGATTACTTTCTAGCTGCCAATTTTGATTCTCAAGAACTATTGTCTTCCACATATTACATGGGATTTTAACTTTGGCCAATTGATAAAATAATCACTATGATAAAATATAATCTTAAGCGATGACAAGGATTGATCATCCTCTAATATTTTATATTATTAACATCAATTTTAATAGCCTGAAAGGAAATGAAAAAGCATTAAAGTTTTTAAAAAAGAAGAAACAGGATTTCCCATCTTGGCCTAGTGGAAACATATCTGATCAGTATCCAAGAGTATGCAGGTTCAATCCCTGGCCTCGTTCAGTGGGTTAGGAATCCAGCATTGCCATTTGCTGTGGTGTAGGTCACAGATGTGGCTCAGATACCACCTTGCTGTGGCTGTGGTGTAGGTCAGCAGCTGCAGTACTGATTCAACCCCTAGCTTGTGTTTTGGTGTGACCCTAAATAGACAAAAATAAATAAATAAAAGTAAAAAAAGAGGAAACATATTGATGTATATATACATATATGTATTTCTAAGTAGCTGTATTTAACTAAGCCCTATGGGCTAAACAAACTACATATTACACTGCATCTAGTCTTAGTTTTATCAATTTGATTAGGGCCCAATAAGGAAACTAACATTAAAAAGTTCAGGTAAATTTTGCAAGTTCTTTGAGACAGAAAATAATTAGAGCCCAAATTATGAATTCCATCAATGCCCTGTACACTACAGCAAACTGTATAGAAAAATGAAAAAAATCAAGTACATAAACCTTTACAAATAATTCATATCCAATATTGCCCATCTGTATCTTTGACTGTTTTCCTTATTTTGTTTTAACCAGTCTATTATTTACTCAATTTTGGATCAAAGAACTGCTATTCATTTTTCTCATTTGTTTCCCAAAGTGAAAGCAAAATTTCTGGTCAAATTTTAAATTCTGCATCTGACTGAATTTTTCAAGAAATGTAGAGAAATCACAATCATGAATATCGAAAGTTGACAAAAAAGAAAAGCAATGCATGCTTAAAAAATAAAATTAGAAAATTATGAAATTATATGAGTTAAAATAAATATAAATTATTTTCCTACATATATAAGTGACTTACAATGTATTTGGAGTGTATTTGGGAGAGTGTAGATCTCTTTTAAGCCTTTCAAAGGCCCCAACATTCTCAATTATTTCCTTAATTATAGAAAAATTAACATTAAGACTTTACTTTCCACTCTTACAACTTAAGTATTAGAGTTGGTTTCATTATTGCTTTCCAAAATCTATAAGTCCTTGTGAGATCGGCTTATATCCCACCCCATTCTCTAACTTCTTTATCGCTCACCGATCTTTATAAGCTTGGCAACTTCTATTCAAATAGCAACAACTTGGGCTGCCCTACCTAAATATTTAACATAGAATAAACATTCTAGGCTTTATTATGTTGCCTCAATTATTAATATTTGTTCATGGCACTACTTACTTTTCTATGCTGTGCTTTCAAAAAAATGTTGATTTTAAGACAGCAAAGACTTTGTCTATCTTATTTGTTGCAAGATTAACTTCTCTAACATTGTAAGTGCTCAATAAATAGTTGTTGACTAATTGCATGAGGAAATTCTATGCCAATTCAGGACTTACACGTGACTCTTTTGGGGCTCAAATAGAATTTTGTAAGGGAAGCATCAGAGAGCATTTCCAAATAATCATATTTGAGGAATATATATCTACTTTTTCCCAACTTAAAATCATGAGCCTATGAAAAGTTTCAATTTGATGTGGAAAGGAAACTCTGTAATTTCCAATTTTAGGATACCGTCTCAATAAAAAAAAGTTATATGGTCACATTTCAAGGGGTTGCCTCCCATGTCCTTGAGAAAGATATTCCTGGGTTGTAAAGTTGTTATTTAAAAAAGTATATAACACAAAGAGTGGGATCAAGACAGCAGAGGAGTAAGATGTGATATTCATCTTCTCCCACAAACACATTTTATACAATGTACACATAGAAAAATTTAAACAGAACATCTACTGGATTCTTTCAGAAGATCATATGCCTCCAAAAATGGAAAGAAACCCCCAACAGAACTTGGTAGGACAAAATGAAAAAAGAGATAGAGAGAAAGAAGAGGATACAAAGAAATCATAATGGAGCAATCACTTATGAGAGGGAACTAGGAAAGAGGAAATAAATCTGCACCTAGAATGCTGCCTAACTAATGGGGAGATCAATAAGGATGGAGCAGGAATCTCAAAGCCCTGGAGAAAAGTACTGGAGCTGGACTGAGTACATCAAATAAGAGAGAGAGCTACACAGACCATCAGTACCACTGCCTAGGACACCACAGCCTGAGACACTAGGGTACGGTTGAGCACAGTGACTCAGGTTTCAGAGGTCATTTCTGGGGAGAAGATAGGGTTGTCCATGTGGAGACACTCTGAGGTGATAGAGAGTTGTTCACTACTAGCTGGGGAGTGGAGCACAACAGCTTAGAGAGTGCAAGAGGAGGCCTGGGCCCATGGAGAAGAAAGACACAATTGCTGGGGAGGGCAAGGGGAGGAGGGTCAGGACTGCTATAGAAAAATCTTTCTCCGTGCACTCATGGGCTCTTGGGTGGTGGGGAACTGCTTGCACAGGCTGTAGAGAGCAGGAAAAACCACCACAGCCATATCGGACCCCAGAGGTGGGGGCACCTGCCACCACTGTAGGTCCTGTGAAAAGGTATCACCTGTGGTCCCAGTCATATCATGGGTTGCCACCAAGGAGGTCAGGATAATCAAGGATGACTTGTTGCCACTACTCCCCTTGGAATGCACATGACATGCTGTTACCACTGCCAAAGGCTCTGGGCCTCAAATTTCCTAAGTGTCACTACCACTGCTGAGGGGACTGCAACCAGGAGCAGCCTGCCCCTACCTCCATAAAGGTCCACACTATTGTCAAAGGCCCTGAAACCGGGCACTGGCTACAAAACCTGTTCATTGCCCGTATCTCCCTGGAAGGATACACAGCACTAAACTGGCACACTCCCTATCAAGGGTAATAATGCCTGCCCATGCTGTGGAAAGAGACAAGAAGCATCCAAACAAAAAATGGCCCTAACTCCAATATATATCCAGGAGCATTCCTGTGAATAAATAGCTCTCCAAGACTACAGCAGATAATTGTTTTCCCTAAACTCACAGAGTAAGAAAAATATAAACAAAATGAAGAAGCACAAGAAACATTCCCAGTTAAAGGAACAGGATAATTCCCTTGAAGGAACAGACAATGAAAGAGACCTCTGCAGTTTAATGACACTGAGTTCAAAAAGGAGATAGGGAAAATTCTGAAGGGATAAAGAACAGATATGAACAGTAATGCAGATTATTTTAGAAAGTAACTAGGGAGTAGGAGGAGGAACCAAGAAAATAGAAAATTCATTTGCAGAGATGCAAGATGAGTTAAAAGCATTGATAAGCAAAATGAATAAGTAAGAGGAACAAATAAGTGACTTGGAAGATAGAATGATGGAAACCACCCAATTAGGAAAGAACAGAAAACCAAATTAGAAAACAGGAAAATGGAGTAGAAGGATCAAGATGGTGAAGAAGTAAGCTGTCACACTCACCTTCTCCCAAATACACATCAAAAAAACACATCTACATGTAGATAAATTTGCATAGAACACAGACTGAACACTGGAATAACTTAAACCTCCAAAAAGAGTAAGCAAAACCCTTGACATAACTGGGTAGAACAAAAGAAAAAAGAGATATATATAGAGAAAGAATAAGGATGGGTCTAGCATTCATGAGAGGGAGATGTTAAAGAGGAAAGGAACCCACACTGTGGGAAGCCACCTAATGGATGGGGACAGCCAAGATGGAGGGACATTGAAGTTGCCAAGAAAAGCACAGCAGCTGGTCTGAGGAAGGCAAAGCAGAGTGAGAGCCACACAGATCATCTGTACTACAGCACAAACACCATAGCCTGAACCACGCTGGTGGGGTGGGGTGCTGAGACACAAGCTCCAGAGGTCAGTTCTGTGGAGAGCACTAGAAAGTGCTGTGTGGAGACAGACATAGGAGTTAAAAAGCCAAGTACCATGGGCTAGGGAGCATAATACCACACTTGAGGGAACCCTGGAGGAGGTCTGGGCCCACAGGAGAAGCAAGACACCATTGTTGGGGAGAGCAAGAGGAGGAGGGGAAGACCAACATAGGAATCTCTCTGCACACACATGTGGACTCTCAGAGGGTGTGGCACCTCTGGTGAAGGCTATGTGTGCCAAGAGCCCACTTGTTTAGACTATGGGAGACCAGGCACTTCTTGTGCAGCCAATGGGTGGCCAGCCACCTTTTATGTGGGCAAAGGGCAGTGGGAGGCTAAGCATGATGTGGTACCTCTTGCATGATCTACAGACAGAAGGGACTAACAACAGCATTCATCTCAGAATCTAGAAGACACCATGGCTTTTGATCACCATCGATCTGAGAACAGGATCCACCTATGGCACTGGTCACCTCAGAGTTCAGCAAAAAAGAGAACACTGCAACCTAGCAATACCCATTGTTGTTCTCACTCCCCTGGGAACACACCTGCACTGGGGCTGCCACTGCCAAATGTTCTGGGCATTGCCTACACATGCTTGATCACTGTCCCTTACCAGGTTACTGCAACTAGGAGCAGCCTGTGCAGCACCTCCTAAGTGGGATGGGGTATTTCTTGCATGGTCTACAGGTGGCAGGATTCAAACCACCAGTTATCTCTGACTCCAGAGTTTGGCATAGGCTGACACCACTAGGGGTTCATGAATAGGCAAAACTTGTGGCTGCAATCACTTCAGAGGGTGCCAGAGAGGAGGGCTTCATGACCAAACACCATCTGGTGTTGATCTCACTCACCTAGCAACTTACACACCCTGCCACTGCCACTGCCAAATGCACTGGGCATAGCCTAAAAACTGCCTAAGGCTCATTACCATTTCCCAGGACCCTGCATTTAGAAGTACCCTGTGCCACCTTCTTGTAGGTTCTTTCTACTGTCAACAGCCCAGCAAATAAGCACTGACTACTAGCCCTACACATCACCTCCTTCTCCCTGGGAACACAGTTAATAGTCTGTTCACACCAAAGAAAGACATCAAATATCCAAACTCCCATGCCAAAAATAGTAACCCCCCACAAAATACAAAGGGTGCTCATGCATAGAAATAGCCCTCCAAGACTACAATTTTGTTTCCCTAAACTCACAGAGAAAGAAAAATATAAGCAAGATGGAGAAGCCCAGGAAACATTCTAAGTTAAAAGAATAGGAGAATTCATATGAAGCAGCAAACAATGAAACTGACCTTTGCAGTAAAATAGACACTGAGTTCAAAATGAGATAGTGAACATACTTAAGGAATTAAGTGTGAATATGAAGGAACTAAGAGCAGAGTTAAACAGTAATGCAGATTACTTTAGCAAGGATCTAGAAAAGATAAGGAGCAAAAAAGAAAAATTAGAAAATTCATTTTCAGAAATGCAAACTGAGCTAAAAGCACTAAAGAGCAGAAAAATAATGCAGAGGAATGAATTAGTGCCTTGGGAGGTAGAAAAATGGAAATCAGCCAATCAGGACAGCAGACAGAAAACCAAATTAAAAAAAAATGAAAGCGATATAATAGATCTATGGGATAATATAAATCAGGCCAATCTACATGTAGCAGGAATTCCAGAAGGAGAATAAAAATACAATGTGATTTAAAATATATTTGAAGAAATTATGTCTTCCAAATCTAAAGAAAACAGATATTAAGATACAGGAAGGACAGAGGACCCCAAACTAGTTGAAACCATATAGGCCCACAAAAAAGACATATCATAATAAAAACAGCAAAGTTAAAGAGAGAATTCTAAAAGCAGCAAGAGTAATACAAAGTATTAATTAAAATGGAACCCCCATAAGACTATCAGCTGACTTTTCTACAGAAACACTACAGACCAGAAGAGAGTGGTGAGATATATTCAAAGTTCTAAAAGGGAAAAATTTGCTGCCTGGAATACTCTACCCAGCAAGAATATCATTTAAAATAGGAGAAAGAAAGAATTTCTCCAACAAACAAAAGCTAAAAGAGTATAGCAAAACTAAACCCATACTAAAAGATATATTGAAAGTTTTTCTCTAAATAATAAACAAGTAAGGAGAAATAGGATGGAGGAAATCAAAACTGGAAAGCAATCACTTACATAAGCCAGTATAAAGATCTAAAAGGAAAAAAAAACTAAAAGTGACAATAAACACAGGGAGCAGCAAAAGGACAAAGATAAAGACCTTAAAAAAGGATTTCAGGAGTTCCCATTGTGGGGCAGTGGTTAACGAATCCGACTAGGAACCATGAGGTTGCGGGTTCGGTCCCTGCCCTTGCTCAGTGGGTTAACGATCCGGCGTTGCCGTGAGCTGTGGTGTAGGTCACAGACGCGGCTCATATCCTGCGCTGCCGTGGCTCTAGCGTAGGCTGGCAGCTACAGCTCCAATTCGACCCCTAGCCTGGGAACCTCCATATGCCGCAGGAGCGGCCCAAGAAATAGCAAAAAGACAAAAAAAAAAAAAAAAAAAAAAAAAGGATTTCAAAATCATAGAATGTGGGGAAGTAAAGTAAGAAAATCTAGAATTTTTTTTAATGTTTTTGAGCCTATATAACTATCAGGCTAATACAAGAAGATTTAGGAAGGAATTAACATACTTAAAAAACAGGGCAACCACAAATAAAAACCAAATATTACATTCACCAAAACTAAAAATAAAAGTACACGAGCATAAAATAAATAGAAATCATCCAACCAAAAAAAAGAAAGGAACAAATGAGAATCAGAATTGACTGGAAAACAAGGTTTAAAATGAAATAAATACATATTTATCAAAAGTTACATTAAACGTAAATGGACCAAATGCTGCAATCAAAAGAAACAAAGTGGCAGATTGGATTAAAAAGCAAAAGCCTACAATATGCTGTCTACTAGAGACTCACCTTTGGACAAAGGACACATCCAGATTGGAAGTGAGGGGATGGGAAAAGGTATTTCATGCCAGGACAAGACAGGAAAGCATGAGTTGTAATATTCATATCAGACAAAATAGACTTTAAAATAAAGACCATAAAGAAAAACAAAGAAGGACACTAATGATAAAAGAATCCATTAAAGAAGAGGATATGATAATTGTCAATATATATGCCCTTCATATAGAAGCAACCAGATACATACAATAATACTAACAGACATAAAAGGAGAAATTGATGGGAATACAATAATAATAGGGGATTTTAACACCCTGCTCAGAACAATGGACAGAATCAATAAGACAAAAGAGATTTTAAATCACACAGTAGAAAATTTAGAATTAATTGACTTTTCGGGGCATTACATCCAAAAAAATCAGAACATACATACTTCTCAAGTTCTCATGGAGCATTCTCAAGGATTGACCACATAGAGTGTCACAAAAAAATCCCTCAACAAATATAAGAGTATGAAAATTATTTCAAGTATCTTCTCTGATCACAATGGCATGAAACTAGAAAACAACCACAGGAAAAGAAACAAAAAACTGACTACATAGTGAATAAAGAACATTCTACTAGAAAAACCAATGTGACAATGAGGAAATCAAAGAGGAAATTAAAAAATACCTTGGGAAAAATGATAAGGAAGACATGAACATTAAAAAAAAAAATTATGGGATGCCACAAAAGGAATACTCAGAGGGAAGTTCATAGTGATGGAGGCCTTCCTCCAAAAAGAAAAAAAATCAGCAACTCATCCCACCACCTAAATAAATTAGAAAAAGAAAAACAAATTCTAAAGCAGAAGGAGGGAAGTCATAAAGATCAGAGAGGAAATCAATAAAATAGAGATTCAAAAAACAACATAAAAAAATCAATAAAACAAAGAGTTTGTTCTTTGAAAAGGTAAACAAAATTGACGAACCTCTAGCAAGACTCACCAAGAGAGGACAGAAAAACCCCAAATAAACAAAATAAGAAAAAAAAGGAGAAATCAAAACAGATACTACAGAAATACAAAAAACAAACAAAGAAGAAAAAGTAGGAGAACACTCTGAACAATTATATGTTAACAAATTTGACATCCTAGAATAAATGCACAACTTTCTAGAGACTTAGAGCCCACTAAAGTTGAATCAAGAAGAAATATATCAACTAAACAGACTGATCATTAGGAATGAAATTGAATATGTAATAAAAACTGTCCCTACAAACAAGTCCAGGACCAGATAGTTTCATAGGTTAATTCTACCAAACATGCAAATAGGAATTCATATCCAACCTCCTTAAATTTCTCCAAAGGGGTGAAGAAGAAGGAGCACTCCCAAAGACATTCTATGAAGCCACCATCACCCTAATACTGAAACAGGACAAAGATACTACCAAAAAAGAAAATTTTAGACCAATGTATTTGATAGATATAGAAGAAAAAATTCTCAACAAATTTTAGCCAATTAAATCCAACAACATATAAAAAAGATCATGCACCATGACCAATTGGGGTCCAAGCAAGCTTCACAAAGATGGTTCAATATATGAAAAGGAATCATCATACACCACATTAACAATAGAAAAGTAAAAAACTACATGATCATCTCAATAGATGCAGAACAAGCATTTGACAAATCCCAACATCCACTCCTGATAAAAACTCTTACCAAAGTAGGTATAGAGGGAATATACCTTAAAGCCATTTATGACAAACCCACAGCCAATATAATACTCAATGGAGAAAACCTGAATCCTTTCCTCATTAAAATCTGGAATAAGTCAAGGGTGACCACTCTCACCACTTTCCTTCAACATTGTATTGGAAGTCCTAGCCACAGCAATCAAACAAAAGAAATAAAATGTATCCAAATTGGAAGAGTAGAGGTAAAATTGTCACTGTATGCAGATAACATGATACTATATATAGAAAACCCTAAGGACTTGCACAAAAATGTTTGAACTGATCAGAGAATAAAGGAAAGTAGCAAGATACAAGATTAAAATTTAAAAAATCAGTTGCATTTCTGTATAATAATAGTGGAATATTAGAAAAGGAATACAAAAATACAATACCTTTAAAATCACACCCAACAAAATTAAATACCTGGAAATAACCTTACCAAGGAGGTGAAAGACTTATATGCTGAGAACTATAAAATTTGTTAGTAAAGGAAATTAAAAACGATTCAAAGAATTGGAAAGATATTACATGCTCCCACATTGAAAAAAGTTAACATCATAAAAAACAGCCATATTATCCAAAGCAATCTACAGATTCAATGCAATCTCTATAAAATTATCAATGATGTTTTTCACAGAACTAGAAGGAAGAATTCAAAATTTATATAGATACATAAATAACTCAGAATTTCCAAAGCAATACTGAGGAAGGAAAACCAAGCAGGAGGCCTAACTCTCCCAGACATCAGACAATATTACAAAACTATAGTGATCAAGACAGTGCAGTAGTGGTACAAAAACAGAGATATAGACCAATTTGACAGAATAGATGAACCAGAAATGAACTCAGGCACCTATGGTCAATTAATTTTTTACAAAGGAGGCCAGAATATAAAATGGGAAACAGACTGTCTTTTCAACAAGTGGTGTTGTAAAACAGGGCAGCCTCATGTAAATCAATGAAATTGGAACACACCCTCACACCATGCACAAAAATAAACTCAAAATGGCTGAAAGGCTTAAATATAAGACAAGACACCATCAAACTCCTAGAATAGAAGATAGGCAAAACATTCTATGGCAGCAACAATACCATTGTTTTCTTAGGTCAGTCACCCAAGGCAACAGAAATAAAAGTAAAAATAAACCAATGGCTCTTCATCAAATTGACGAGTTTTGCACAGCAAAGGAAAAGATAAAAAAAAAGAAAAACTACAGAATGGGAGAAAATAGTTTCAAAAGATGCAACTGACAAGGGCTTAATCTGTAAGATATACAAACAACATATACAACTCAAGAGCAAAAAAAAACCCAAGAACCCATTTGAAAAATGGGCAGAAGACCTGGATAGACATTTCTCCAAATAGGTAATACAGATGGCCAATAAACAGATGAAAAATTGCCCAATATCACTTAGTATTAGAGAAATTCAAAACAAAACTACAATGAAATACCACCTCACACCAGTCTGAATGGCCATCATTAACAAGCCCACAAATAGCAAATGCTAGAGAAGGTATGGAGAAACATAACCCTCCTAACACTGTTGAGGGGAATGAAAATTGGTACAACCACTATGGAAAACAGTATGGAGGTACCTCAGAAACTAAATATAGAACTACCATATAACTCAGCAATCCCACTCTTGGGCATATATATGGACAAAACTTTCCTTGAAAAAATGCATGCACCTGTATATTCATTGCAGTACAATTCACAATAGCCAAGACATGGAAATAACCTAAATTTCTAACAACAGATGAATTGATTAACAAGAGGTAGTATATATACATGATGGAATACTTCTCAACCATAGGTCATTTGCCTCAATATGGATGGAACTAAAGACTCTCATCCTAAGTGAAGTTAAGTCAGAAAGAGAAAGAAAAAATATTATATAATATCTCATATCTGGAATCTAATATATGGCATAGATAAACCCTTCCACAGAAAAGAAACTCATGGACTTGGTGAACAGACTTGTGGTTGCCAAGGGGATGGGGGAGGCATGGGATGGGGGAGGCATGGGATGGGCTGGGGGAGGCATGGGATAGACTGGGAATCTGGAGTTAATAGATCAAACTATTGCCTTTGTAATGAATAAGCAATGAGATCCTGCTGTATAGCACTGAGAACTATATCTAGTCAATTATGATGGAGCATGATGGAGGATAATGTGAGAGAAAGGATGTATATATGTTTGTATGAATGGGTCATTTTGCTGTACAATAGAAAATTGACAGAACACTGTAAACCAACTATAATAGAAAAATACAGGTCATTAAAAATAAAATAAAATAAACAAGGTGAGGAGAATGCGGAAAGCAAAACAAAACAAAACAAAACAGGAACACATTATGAGATCTATGAGGAAATACAGAGTAGGCCAATCTACACATAATAGAGTTTCCAAAAGGCAAAGGAAGAGTTTGAAAATATATTTGAAGTACTTATAGCTCACACTTTTCAAATCTAAAGGAAACAGATATCAAAATACAGTAAGCACAAAGGGTCCAAACAAGTAACAAGGTGAACACAAACAGATCTACACCAGGATATAATAAAAAAGGGAAAAGGTAAAGAAAAATAGAGGATTGTAAAGGCAACAAGAGAAAAACAAAAGGCTATCAGCTGATTTCTCTAAGGAAACACTACACAATGGAAAAGAATGGTAAGGTATATTCAAATTTCAAAAAGGGAAAAATTTGCAGCCTAGAGTTCTCTACCCAGCAAGATTATTATGTAAATTAGAAGGATAAATTAAAATTCCTCTAACAAAAAATCATGGAATATTGCAACACTAAACCCATTTTAAAAGAAATATTGAAAGAACTCCTCTAAATAGGAAAGAAGTAAGAAGTTTTAGGATGGAGGAAATTACAATTGCAAAGTAATCACTTAAATAAGCCAGTATACACATCAAAAAAAAAAAAAAAAAAAAAAAAAAAAGGAAAAGCAGCAATAAACACATGGAACAGCAAAAGGATAAACATGAATTTATAAAAAAGGACACCCAAATCATACAACATAGGAGGGACATTAAGAAAATCTAGACTTTTTTTTTAAGAATGTGATTGAGCATATATGACTCTAAGTCTAAAGCAAGCAGATATAGGGATGGATAAACATACTTGAAAAACAGGACAATCACAAATAAAAACCAAAAAAAAAAAATACTTTCACAAAAGCTATAAATAAGAGAACACACATATAAAATAAAAGGGACTCAACAAATTTAAAAAAGAAATAAAGGAGCTAAATAGAATCAATAAGAAAATAACATTTAAAAATGGCAGCAATATTTTTATCAATAATTACCTTAAATTCTAATGTACTTAATGCTGCAATAAAAAGACATAGAGTTGCAGATTGGAGTAATAAGTATAAGAGCCTACCATAAGCTGCCTACAAGAGCTTCATCTTAGGGAAAATAAAAATATATATAAATTGAAATTAAGGAGATGGAAGAAAATATTTCATGCAAAATGAAATTATGGGAAAGCAGGTTTCACAGTACTCATATCAGACAAAATAGACTTTTAAACAAAGGCCATAAAAAGACACCATTTAATAATAAAATGTTCAGTTAAAGAAGAGGATAATACAGGTATCAATATACATGCCCTTAATATAGGAGCACCCAAATCCATATAACAAATACTAAGAGACATAAAAGGAGAAATTGGTGGGAATACAATAAGAGTAGGAGACTTTAATACCCTATTCACATAAATGCACAGATCTTCTAGAGAGAAAATCAGTGAGGTAACAGATTCTAAACGACACAAAAGAACCCCTAGCCTGGGAACCTCCATATGCCACATGTGTGGCCCTAAAAAAGACAAAATAATAATAATAATAATAATATACACTTCAAAGTGGTGGAGAAAGAACTTAATTTTATAAAATAAATTATATGAAAAGGGAGGTTGGAGGTTTAAAGTGCAGAAGACTACACTTTAGTCAAGCTGAGGAAATTAAGGTCATCTCAATCAATGACATGATTGATTGGACATAAAAAGATACCATTTAATAATAAAATGTTTAATGTTTAATGTTTAATAATAAAATGAACCAATTTGGACAAACTTCTCACAGTCAGTGAAATTCATACAGTTCATATGTAAAAAAAAAAAGATAGTAGGAGTGCCTGCAGTGGGTTACGAATCCTATCACAGCACCTTGGGTTGCTGTGGAGGTGGATATTTTATTCTCAGCCCAGCCCTGTGGGTTAAAGGATCCATTATTGCCAGGGCTGTGGCTTAAATTCAATTCCTGTTCCAGGGACTTCCATATGCTGCAGGTGTGGCCATAAAAATTTTTTAAAAAAAGAAGATTCTAAAAATATTTTAATTTCCATTTGTTCCACTTTGTTCTATTCAACGACATGTTATTTTCTTTCAAACTCAGAAAATTTGAAATGACACTGTCTAATACAATATAAATATTTTATCATTGATTTGGAATTGACTATATTTCATTTTATATCAAAAGGACAAATTTTGGTGTTTTATGTTAAAACATATTCTATGGTATGATTGAAATTAATAAAAAATTGTCTAATGTATTGTGAATAATAAATTTCATTAAAATTCTAATTTGGGAACATACTGCCTAGTTATCCAATTATTGTGACCAGATTACAAGTGAAAAAACTTGAATTTTTCAAACTAATGTCATTGAATAATTAAGACTGTTGGAGAATATTAATAATACTATATTGAGGAGAGTAATAACACAAAATGTACCTGTTCCCTTCATTCAGAATTATATTCCCATTGAAAATTAATTGTCCAAAAGCCTTAGAAAATTAATAGTTTTAAAATAAAACTAATAATATACATATTATACATATATACATATGTTTTTATATACATATGTAAAAGGGATCATATTTAGATGACACCTAAGATAAGTAATGAAATAATTTGAGATTTATCTTTTTATAAGAAAAAACAATGGCTTATAAATAAACAGAATTAACATAAAATGAATATGTGAATGTATGGTAACTGTTAGCTTAAAACATCTACTTAAATGTAAAACACCACTAAAAATAATTCATTAAAAAATAATAACAGGAGTTCCTGTCATGGCTCAGTGGTTAATGAATCCAACTAGGAACTAACTATGAGTTTGCGGGTTTGATCCCTGCTCTTGTTCAGTGGGTTAACTATCTGGCGTTGCTGTGAGCTGTGGTGTAGGTTGCAGACGAGGCTTGGATCCTGCATTGCTGTGGCTCTGGCATAGGCTGGCAACTACAGCTCCAATTAGGCTTCTAGGCTGGGAACCTCCATATGCCATGGGAGTGGCCCAAGAAATGGCAAAAAGACTAAAAATAATAATAATAATGATAATAATAATAATAATAATAACATTGGAGTTTCTATTATGGCTCAGAGGTTAACAAAACTGAGTAGTATCCATGATGACATGGGTTCCATCCCTGGCCCTGCTCAGTGGATTAAGGATCTGGCATTGACATGAGCTGTGGTGTAGGTCACAGAAACATTGCTGTGTCTGTGGTGTAGGTGGCAGTTGCAGCTCCAATTCAACCCCTAGCCTAGGATTTTCCATATGCAGTATGTGCAGCCCATAAAAAGATCAAATAATAGTAATGATAACAACATTAATCACCCTGTTTTCTTTTTAGCTTAACAGATATATTTGAGAGAAATGGAAAAAATCTCTAAAAAATGTGCTAAGACAGCTTATGGAGAGGAAATGGCTGAAGGTTGTATGTAAGAGAAATAAAGTGAAATACATGAGTCCTGATCTTGAAATTCATTTTATTTTGCATCTTAGGAATTTGAATAAACATTTCTACAGTATAAAGAACAAATTACTGGAGTTCCCATTATGGCACAGTGGAAAAGAATATGGCTAGGAACCATGGGGTGCAGGTTCGATCCCTGGCTTCGCTCAGTGGGTTAAGGATCTGATGTTGCCATAAGCTGTGGTGTAGGTCACAGACAGGGCTTGGATCTGGTGTTGCTGTGACTGTGGCATAGGCCATCAGGCAAAGCTCAAATTAGACTCCAAACCTAGGAATCTCCATATGCCATAGGTGCGGCCCTAAAAAGCAAAAAAAAAAAAAAAAAAACCAACCAAAAAGAAAAACAAAAAACAAATTACCTAATATATCACAAAAATAAAGATGATATGAATTTCTCAATTACTGCATGTTTTGAAGTATATTTCTCATTCCACTGAATTTGACTCACAAAATTTACAAACAAATCATAGACAATTTTTCTTCCACTGCAAATACCAGTATATGCGAACTGTGGCAACTAAGTTTTAACTTTGCTCTCCAAAGCAGATTATGGCTTTTTAGAGAGTAGTGGTAGATAATTTTTTTCCTTCTTCTTCAGGATTTGCTCTCAAATAATTCAATGTCCTGTAGAAGGATTTTTCATACTTTGAAAATATGTGAAAGTAATATTGTCTATTAAACACAGCCACACATCTGAAAAACCGAATCCACCAACACGATTTCCTTATTAGCACAAAGCTGAAGTTGTGTTTAAAAAAAAGTAGTTGTTTAATTGACTGACTAAATATACTGGCTATCATGAGCATTTTCTATCTTCTAGGCATATTGGTAAGTAAATTTATCGACATTTTCCTCTTTTTTTCTTTTTTTGTTAATTTCTAAAATGAATTTATCACATTTGTAGTTGTATAATGATCATAACAATCTGATTTCACAGGATTTCCATCCCATAACCCAAGCACATCCCCCCACCCACCAAATTGTCTTCTCCGGAGACTATAAGTTTTTGAATGTCTGTGAGTCAGTATCTGTTCTGCAAAGAGGTTTGGTCTGTCCTTTTTTCAGATTCCACATGTCAGTGAAAGCATTTGATGTTGGTGTCTCATTGTCTGGCTGACATCACTTAGCATGACCATTTCTAGGTCCATCCTTGTTGCTCAAAATGCTGGGATTTCGTTCTTTTTGATGGCTGAGTCATATTCCATTGTGTATACGTACCACAACTTCTTGATCCACTCCTCTGTCGATGGACACTTAGGTTGTTTCCATGTCTTGGCTATTGTAAATGGTGCTGCAATGAACATTGGAGTAGATGTGTCTTTGCGAGTCATGGTTTTCTCTGGATAGATGCCGAGGAGTGGGATTGCTGGATCAAATGGGAGTTCTATTTTTGTTTTCTGAGGCATCTCCATACTGTTTTCCACAGTGGTTGCACCCATTTACAGTCCCACCAACAGTGTCATAGGGTTCCTTTTCCTCCACACCCTCTCCAGCACTTACTGTTTGTAGACTTTTGGATGATGGCCATTCTGGCTGGTAAGGTGGTACCTCATCGTGGTTTTGATTTTCATTTCTCTTAATAATGAGTGACGCTGGACATCTTTTCACGTGTTTCTCGGCCATCTGTATGTCTTCTTTGGAAAACTGTCTGTTTAGATCGTCTGCCCATTTTGTGATGGGGTTGTTTGTTTTTTTGGTATGGAGCTGCAGAAGGTGTTTATAAATTTTGGAGATTAATCCCTTGTCCATCGATTCATTTGCAAAGATTTTCTCCCATTCTCTGGGTTGTCTTTTTGTGTTATTTAGGGTTTCCTTTGCTGTGCAGAAACTTTGAAGTTTGCGTAGGTCCCATTTGTTTATTTTCTTTTTATTGTCAATACTCTGATAGGTGGATCTGAGAAGATGTTGCTGTCGTTTATCTCAGAGAGTGTTTGGCCTATGTTATCCTCTAGGAGTTTGATAGTGTCTGGTCTTATATCTAGGTGTTTAATCCATTTGGAGTTTATTTTTGTGTATGGCGTTAGGGAGTGTTCTAATTTCATTCTTTTCCATGTGGCTGTCCAGTTTTCCCAGCACCTCTTACTGAAGGGGCTCTCTTTTCTCCTTTGTATATTCTAGTCTCCTTTGTCATAGATTCTTTGGCTGTAGGTGTGTGGGTTGAATTCTGGGCTTTCTATCATTTTTAAGGTTTCTGGTCGATTTGAGTGAAGATTGCTCATGCTTTAGTTGTGAATTTTGTTGTTTTTAGGAAAGAGATTTTGAGCTCCAGTCCTTCTATTCTGCCATCTTCAGCAATGCTGAACTTTTCTTCTTTTTAAAGGAATATCCTCTGTTAGTCTCTCTTCATTTTTGCCAAGATGTACACTCAATTCTACCATGAAGTCAATGTTATGATTTGTTCAACATAGTTTTCTTATATATAAAAGAGTATCACTAAAGGCATAAATGTGCATAAAACAAGTTACTTGGCGTTGAAGTCTC
Source organism: Sus scrofa (assembly GCF_054392235.1). NCBI lineage: Eukaryota > Metazoa > Chordata > Mammalia > Artiodactyla > Suidae > Sus > Sus scrofa. Next base: position 43,191,405 of record NC_139393.1, read on the forward strand.
TCAAAGTGGAATGGCAAAAAACTATGAGGCACTGTGAGGGATATATCCAGATTGGAAGCTTATCATTTATAGAATGTTTTTAAGAAAAATGTTACAGTATACAGATCAAAATCATATGCAGGCCCTTCAAAGGGAGCAATACAACAATGGGATCTGAGTCTTAAATTTCATTTAGGTTATGGTTAATCCACTGCTGATACTGAACATTATAATGGTGATATATTCAACATGCTATGGGAATGCAATTGGTCAGATTAATTTCTTAATATAATTATCATGTCATTAACTGTTAGAGAAAGAAGACTATTATTCTGCCACCTGTGAAAATCAGTTGAGTTCATTCAAGTAAAATCTGAGCTAAGACTGGCAAATGAGGAGCAGATTACCAGGTTGAATATGTGTGAAGGATAACCTTTCAAACAGAGAGAGATGAAAAAACAAAGGACAAAAAGAGATAGATGTGTACCTTTTAAATAAATTGCAATTATGTACAGCATAGCTGCATCATAAATGAATAAGGAAGAATATATATAGGCTGGATATTAGATTGTTGTTAGAGAAAGTCTTGGTTCTTGTTTGCCATCCTAAGTACAATTTCTATAAATTTTAAATCAGAGAAATGTTTAACAAGGAAGTTGTAGCTCTCTTTTTTAAAACAGGTCTAATTAAAATTATGTCTGTTTCCATTTTTTGACTGAAGAATATATTTCATGCTAGTATGTTATCCAAATAATTTATTGTTGTTATATTCATAATCTTTATGAAAGGATATAGGAAAATAAAAACTACCATTTGACATTCATATTAGTTTATATATTAAATATAAAATACGTAGAGAACATTTTTTGTTAAGTGACTAGATATCATTAAATCACTATGAAAATAGTTAGATAGCCATCTAATTTTTCCCATTTTTATATACATTCTCATTTGTTCCAGAGAAAACTCCCAGGCTCATGACAGTTTGAGTGATGACAGAATCATCTGTCAGGCTTCTCTGTAATTCTCTTCAGGCACTGTCAGACAAATATGATTTTATATGCTATATACAACTTAGTATCAAAACAATATAAAACTAACTTTAAGGGTCTGATAAAATAGGCTAAAGCAAGGACATTGAAGGTGAATGCTTCCCTTTCCTCCTAAATGTGCCTTACTCAATTTCACAGAGTTTATAAAATGTAATAATTTTTGAAAATCTGAAGAGGGCAAAGAGATATTCTAAAAAAAAAGATATAAATCATGTCTTAAATGTGATTATGAATCACCTAGATGATTCCAAATTTTATTTCGGATGGTTTTTGTTGAAGATAACCAAAACCCAACACAAAGTGGTTTAAATTGTAAGTAGAGTTGTAACAAATCATGGCTTTTGTTGCATTTGTAACTATCTGTTCATGATAATTTTTTATATGTAAACATAGTGCCTTCAGAGGTTGTTGTTCTCACACATGCCTCCAGAAGGAGCCCATCAGTCCTAATATTTCCAGCAAGGATAAATGAGCAAACAATTTTATGCATGTCTATTACTTAATGCCTGCCCAATGGTATATAAAGTACTGGTTCATTTGAATCAACCCTGCCCTCTTTCCCCAGCTGGGAATGTGGTGATTATTCACCAGTGTGAGCAGTGTATGTAAGAAATGGGGATCCCTTAACAAAAAAAGTTGAATTCTATTAAGACAGTGACAAAGGGAAATTAATTGTTGCAACAGCATAAAATGGAATGCCACTGCTTTATCTCAAGTACTCATAATTTATCTCCTGAAATGTTGTCATCACTCTGAACTGTATTCTTTTTAATGTATTTTGTCCACAAACTCCAAGCCATATCTTTAATGTGTTCTTTATAGCACAAATCTGAATTTATTAAGGTTTTTCAAAACACCCTAAAAACTCAATGAAAAGAATAGTTTTCATGAAATGGACATCTGAAATTTTTCATGGTATTTCTCATGACTTACACATGTGCCTCCATTTCCCTTACACTGTACCTCTGAATTAACGTTAAAGAATTACCTGTAGGCATTTTTATGCTTCTGTTCATTTTAATGTATGACTTTCCTATAATGTCTGTGGTCATATTTCATTTAAACCTGGACTTTTTATTCTCCCCTAATAATCACAACTATTTTAAATACATCCTCATTGTAGACCACTTCCCAGACATCAAAAGCTAGATAGCCATTGAGACTTCTCACAACTCTAATACTCATGTGTCTTAGAATATTATTCTGAAAGTTCTATTTTTTTTCATGTGAAGAGCTTTATGCAAGAACCTGTATAGTAAAAACTGTTTAGTAATAACTGTAAGTCCAATTCCTGTATAGATGCATTTAATAAATATTTACAAAATGATATCATGGAACCTCTCTGCCAGCTAAAAGACTCCCGTGCTTGGCAGCAGGCAGCACTGAGGCCTGATGGACCCCTTTATCAGTGCCCTTAAATTCCTGCAGTATAACTGCATGGGCTACCTTTTGCTCTATACTGGCTCAAATCAGGACCATGGAGGTCTTATGTGTGGGATGGAAAATGGATTCCAAGTCTGAAATACCCATTCATGGAAAAAAAAAAAAAGAACACAAATGTTTAAAAGGATGAACTAGCTATGTTGAAATGTTATTTTGCTGTAATTATTTATATTTAGTTGATGATAAGGGAAAAACCCTCCCACCATCTGGGATGATCTGGAAAAGATAATTAAAATAGAATTTTCTAAGCCCTGGTTTTGTGGCATCCCAGGATTTTGAATAGTGGTAGTTTCATTATATGTTTCAAGGGATATTATAATTATTTCCCTTTTGATTTCCTTGTTGACCTTTTTTTTTTTTTAATTGTAGCATGTCATTTAGTCTCCCTATAATCAATTTTTTCTCATTTGTTTTCCTGTGATCGATTTCTAGTTTCAGGCCATTGTGGTTGGAGAAGGTACTTGAAATAATTTCTATAATCTTAAAATTGTTGAAGTTAATTTTGTGTCCCAGTATGTGGTCAATCCTTGAAAATGTTCCAGGTGCACTAGAAAAAAATGTATGCTCTGATTTTTGGGGATGTAATGTCCTGAAAAAGTCAATTAAATCTAACTTTTATATTGCATTATTTAGGATCTCTCTTGCCTTATTGATTTTTCTGTCTAGATGATCTGTCCATTGATGTGAGTGGGGTGTTAAAATATCCTAATATTATTGTATTCCCATTAATTTATCTTTTGATGTCTGTTAGTATTTTTTGTGGTGAATTTGGGAGTTCCTATATTAGGGGCATATATATTGATGATTGAATATATATCTTCTTGAATGGATCATTAACTAGTGTCCTTTCTTGTCTGTATTTATGGCTCGCTTTTTTTCTTTCTTTCTTTCTTTCTTTCTTTCTTTCTTTCTTTCTTTCTTTCTTTCTTTCTTTCTTTCTTTCTTTCTTTCTTCCTTTCTTTCTTTCATCTTTTTAGGGCCATACTCATGGCATATGGAAGTTCTCAGGCTAGGGGTCAAATAAGATCTCTAGGTGGTTGCCCACACCACAGCCACAGTAATGCAGGATCCAAGCTGCATGTACAACCTACACCACAGCTCACCCAAACACCACATCCTTAACCTACTGAATAAGACCAGGGATTGAACCTGCGTCCTCAAGGATACTAGTCAGATTCATTTCCACTGATCCAAGATAAGAACTCCCTAAAGTTTGGTTTTGATTTGTGTTTTCCCTGTTTTCAAGTATTTTAACAACTTCCTCTATCTGCTTGCTTTAGCCTGATAGTCATATAGACTCAAATGCATTATTAAAAAAAATTGTCTAGATTATTTTGCTTATTTAAACTTCTACTGCTTGAAACTTCTCTATATTTCTCTGACTTAATTATTGTCTTTGGGGTACAAAGACCAAGGAATTATAATATATCTGGAACTGTGATTTGGATACTTGTATTTGAAAGGTATGCTTGACTTTTGGCCAGCAGGACCTTCTATTCCTGATTCTGATCTCCATTTTCCCATCCTGCCACTTTGCACCATGCAAGCACACTTGCCAGATGATTTGACTTTTGTGTTTGTATAGGACATGTGAGATGATGATGCCACCTGTTTACTCTCAGGCCCAGAACAGGAATCTAATAGATTTCCTTCTCTTTATTTCTGACCTTTCAAGAATCTGGCATTCTGACACTTAGTAACCAAGAGATGAGTCATCATCCTTAGCTTGACTTGGACAGAATAAAAGATCAATGACATAGAAGACTTCTTTAGAATGGACAAATCCCCAAACTAGAAACACTGTCCGGGTGTTTCATACTTCATATTACCCTTAAACAGGGTCAAGGGGACTTGAGGAGAGGATGGGATTGAAACTGCATCCTTATTGGTGACCTTTGCAGGGAAAGGACTCAGGGAAGTCACAAAAGGTTCAGGCCAGGGCACACAGTAAGGTCCATCCCCTGGGACAAGTGACATGTCTTGCTTCACAAGTAGGGTGAGGGATGCCTTGCTTACAAGAGGCTTCAGGGGGCTTTAAGGGGTGCATAAAATCCTCTATGCACATTTATCTTTTCTCTTTCAGATAGGCAAATGACTGTCCACCCCTTGAGACTTGCCCTTGAGATGTATCCTAGATAACTGGGCTAAAGAGGAAGCAGTTAATTTTCTTCTGCCACACAGCATGGCCACAGCATAAACTGGAAGGGGGAGAAATTTGGCCTGAGGATGGGAGTTTAAATTACAATATCATTCTGTGTGTGTGTGTGTGTGTGTGTGTGTGTGTGTGTGTGTGTGTGTGAATGATGGTCAAGTGAATTGAGAGAAGTCTCTTACGTCCCAACTTTCTTTGCCCTAAGGAAAACCTCAAATTTCAGAGTACTTGCTGGGTATACTCTGCTGTCTTAGGTTAAATTGTCTGCCAAAGTTCTCTCTCCTTCTCCAATGATACTAAACATCAGCCAGCTGATAATCCCTATCCTATGGACACCCCTTCTGAGGAGAAGAAGGGGCTTGTACTATGGGACCCTTCTTCACTACACCCAATAATAGACTCCCCTGGATCCTTTTCTGGTGCCCAATTCTTTTCTGAAACTTTACTACTCCAGGCTGTAATAGGGCCCACTGGACTTCCTATGAGAATAAGAGTTCCCTTTTCCTTGCAGAAACTGTCAGATAAAAAAAGTTCTCAGATGATCATAAGAGATATATGGACAAGTTTAGGCATCTAACTCTGAACTTTGAGTTAACCTGGAGGTATGTTTATATAAGACACTCTTACAGTCAGGAAGGGCAACTATCTATGGAGTTTTACCCAGCTGGTAGAAAGCTACCACATGATAAACATCCAACAATCCCATGACCTCTCCCCAAAAGAAATCTGCTTGGGATTATACCACTTCAGCAGTGTTAGCAAGCAGGGATCACTTTATTTATGCCTGGTTGAGGAAATGAAACAATATAAACTAAAACCTTTTAATCATGGGAAACTGGCCACTAAAAATCAAGAAAATCTTACTACCTTCTATTATCAAAGGAAGAGCTGATAAAACATAATAATTTAGATCCTGATTCAGAGACTGAGAAGTTAATATTTAATGACAGCTTCATTATTCAGGTTGCCCCAGATATAAGAGGAAAATACAAAAGATGGCCTTGGGACAAAATACAATTCCTGCAAATATACTCAATATCTACAATTGCAACATAGAGGTGGAGAGAGAGAGAGGGAAAATGCAAAGTTAAAAGTGCTCAAATACTGGGAGCATTATTGGTATGACAGACAACTCCTGGTTGCCCCCAGAAGGCACCTCCCACTCCCCCACATAAAGCCAGGACAATGGAAGACAAACTGTCTGGAGACAAAAAAAAAAAAAAAAAAAAAAAAAAAGTCCCAATAAGCCATGCCTCCAGTGCAACAAGTTTGACTATTGGAAAAGTTACAGACCCAAGGTCCAGAGAGATCTTGAGTCAGGATCTGGCTAAATCATGGCCTTGAATTGAAGGGTCCCCCCACTCTGGCAGGCTACTGAATCATCTAAGAGATGAAGCCCATGGGAAATTTGGATGTGGAAGGTAGGACTGTATATTTTCTACTGGACATGGGAGCTACCTCCATGACAGTAGACTACGATTGTTTCAATAAGCCTAAATTTTATTAGGAAAATTTTAACTATAAAATTATGATTAAAGGAAAAGAAACATGTTTTTAATGCATTGTGTGACCAAAAGTACTCTTTAAACTCAAGCTAAGTGGTTAAGAAGACACGCTTGAAATTCTGAAATTAGTTTTTTTACATGTGCAGTCAGAGAGAGCTAGCTTAATAATGACACATAATATTAACTCAAGTAGTCAGTGTAGGAACATGGGCTCTGATACATTCTTTTGATATGGATATTGATTAACACTTGTGGCTTAAGGGCTCCAGGGAGTAACACCTCCACAGGCCTTGTTTTTTTTATAGGAAATGTGCATTCCACACATCCTTTGTTTCCTATAGGAAATGTGAATCTCTAGCCCACTCCTCAACTGATAAAAAAGAAATGAGAAGAATTGTGACTTAATCTAAGGAAAGAAAAGGACAAAGAAACCATAAAACTTTATGGGACATTTCCAACCCTAAAACCCGTATTGGGATTTAAGTGACATAAGTAACTGAGTAAGGCCAATGGGAGAAAACCACATCTTTCTGAACCCCATGATGGTAACCCCTATAGGACAATAGAGAATGGGGGCTCTTCTTCCTGCTCCAAGTAGCTCTGGGAGTTATTTGCTTTCCTTTAATAAAGACTTTGCTTTCTTGCTCCTTGTGTGTTCAGGAATTTCATTCTTTGACTGCCCTAAAAAAGAACCTGGATTGTGGTATCATCTTTCCAGTATCAATAAAATACTTATTTTTCCAGAATTCTGACCCTGAGAGAACAAAATTATGCCTAGGTGAATTCTTAAAGTTAAATCTTTATCATGTTTTTTAAATACAAACAGCTCATTTTGCTTGATACTTTGGCCTTGTGTTAATTAGAACTTCAAGCTAAGAAGAAAAGGGAGAAGAAGCAGAAAAAGCAGAAGGAGAAGAAGGAGGAGGAGGAGAAGAAAGAGAGTAGAGAGTAGTTTAACATTTTGTACCATGTTTAAGAGAAATTGTGCTATGAGAAAAAATTTTATTTTTAGAGTGTAAAATATGTTCTTAAGTTTTTGAATCAAAAAAATCTAGTGTAACAGTTCAATTACGTAAGGTTTTTAAGGGTTAAAATTTGTAATATGTGAAAATGATAAAGGGAACATTTCAGCATGTTCAGAAATTAAAATATATGTTGTTAGTGATAGAAAATATGAAGACTGTGATTTGGCTTTCTCCATTTTAAGAAAAATAATTTTCTTGGAATTTTGCTTTTGATAACAGAATATATGAATTCTTTGCCTTTAAGTGACTTGCATTTTCTTATAAAATCTTTCATTACTTTGCTTGAGTAAATAAGTGTTATTTCACAATGATCTATGATTCTACTTTACCATGTGTTTTAAAAATTTTTGATATTTTTGGAGTTCCCTTCGTGGCGCAGTGGTTAACGAATCCAACTAACAACCATGAGGTTGAGGGTTCGGTCCCTGCCCTTGCTCAGTGGGTTAACCATCCGGTGTTGCCGTGAGCTGTGGTGTAGGTCACAGACGCGGCTCGGATCCTGCGTTGCTGTGGCTCTGGCGTAGGCCGGCAGCTACAGCTCCGATTGGACCCCTAGCCTGGGAACCTCCATATGCTGCGGGAGCGGCCCAAAGAAATAGCAAAAAGACAAAAAAAAAAAAAAAAAAAAAAAAAAAAATTGGTATTTTAACAAACTTCTGGGGTCAATTTTTTTTTTTTTTTTTTTTTTTTTTTTTTTTTTTTACTATCTTGTTGTACATGGAGATCCAAGACACAGTTGCAAACTACTCCATAGCTGTGGAAATACCAGATCCTTTAATGACTGAACCAGGTAGGGACTGAACAAGTAGTGCCACAGAAAAAAGCCACATCATTAACCCACTGTGCCTCAGCAGGAACTCCATGTATGAATTTTTTTTTTTTTTTTTTTTTTTTTTTTTTTTTTTTTTTTTTTTTAAGGTATATGGAGGTTTCCAGGCTAGGGGTCAGATTGGAGCTACACCACAGCCACAGCAACGCAGGATCTGAGCCATGTCTATGATCTACACCACAGCTCACAGCAATCAGCAATGCTGGATCTTTAACCCACTGAATGAGGCCAGGGATCGAACCTGCAACCTCATTGTTCCTAGTTGGATTCATTTCCACTGTGCCATCATGGGAACTCCCACATTTTCAATTCTAATTAAAGTTTTTTTGCTGAATTCCAACTAGCATTGAGGTGTTTCAGAGTGCCCTGAGAAATCTCAGAAAAATATTAACTAACTTGGATTGTTTGATGATTAAATTACAGGAGGGATATTGCCAAATAAAAGGTAACCACAGAATCTGTGAAGATTTGGACACATGTAGATGAAATTCATTACACTTCTATGTAAAATGTAAGACTTCACTGCTAGACTTTTGCCATCCTGATGTCCCTGTAACATGGCAACAGTCTACTCTTAAATCAGATAATTTTATTTATTTTTTATTTTTATTTTTTTCCCACTTTAGAGCATGGGGACCAAGTTACTCTTACACATATACATCTTTTTAACCACCCTTTATTCTGTTGCAATCTAAGTATCTGGACATAGTTCTCGATGCTACTCAGCAGGATCTCCTTGTAAATCTATTCTAAGTTGTATCTGATAACCCCAAGCTCCTGATCCCTCCTACTCCCTCCCTCTCCCATCAGGCAGCCACAAGTCTATTCTCCAAGTCCATGATTTTCTTTTCTGAGGAGATGTTCATTTGTGCTGGATATTAGATTCCAGTTATAAGTGATATCATATGGTATTTGTCTTTGTCTTTCTGGCTCATTTCACTCAGGATGAGAGTCTCTAGTTCCACCCATGTTGCTGCAAATGGCATTATGTCATTCTTTTTTATGGCTGAGTAGTATTCCATTGTGTATGTGTGTGTGTGTGTGTGTATATATATATCACATCTTCCTAATCCAATCATCTGTTGATGGACATTGGGTTGTTTCCATGTCTTGGCTATTGTGAATAGTGCTGCAATGAACATGCGGGTGCATGAGTCTCTTTTAAGTAGAGTTTTGTCCTGACATATGCCCAAGAGTGGGATTGCAGGGTCATATGGAAGTTCTATGTATAGATTTCTAAGGTATCTCCAAGCTGTTCTCCATAGTGGCTGTACCAGTTTACATTCCCACCAACAGTGCAGGAGGGCTCCCTTTTCTCCACAGCCCCTCCAGCACTTGTTATTTGTGGCCTTACTAATGATGGCCATTCTGACTGGTGTGAGGTGGTATCTCATGATAGTTTTGGTTTGCATTATTCTTATAATCAATGATGTTGAGCATTTTTTCATATGTTTGTTGGCCATCTGTATATCTTCCTTGGAAAACAGTCTATTCAGGTCTACAAATCAGAGAATTTTAAATAGGTTAAAAATAGTCGTGAATCAAATAGTTCTGTGAGAAATCCAAGATGGCTGCTTGGCTTTTCTGACTCCCTTGCAAACCTCATTTTCATTTGATTTGTTTCCTTGGCTATAGGAAAATGCATTGTGTGACCAAAAGTACTATTTCTTATACCCTCAAAATAAAAAAGGGAATGGTTAAGCAATATTTTTTCCACAGAAGACATTCTTCTACAATCTCTAATGATCAAACACATGCTTCATTAGACTCAAGCAAAACAAAAATTAATTACATGGCATCAAATTAACTGCCAAATATGATTGCAATTATTATTACTTTTTGTCTGACATATTAGTGGATTCTAATCTTCATTTTCACATACAGAGGAGCTCTTCTCTTCAAGCTACTTCAGGATTACAGCAGTTTGGTAATTTATAACTGTAGGTAAAAAGAAAATATTTTTCTTTTCTCTGCCTTGTCCCTCCAGAGATTAAAGATCTTTGGATTCTGAGAAGACTTTTCAGAGAAAAAAACTATCTCCTGACATATATAAAAATCTCAAAATATTTGGGGGACCTCTAAAAGAGAGAAATCCACTTAGACAAAATCTGATGACATGTCTTTGGCATGGCTTTCTTGGCCTTGAGAGGACTTTTCTAAATTTAGTCTGTGATGTCTTTGGAAGAATTCAACAGAGTCTATGTTAAAAATTCTATGTAGTCAATGGCATATTTATTCTAAATCAAACTAGTCTTGATTTGGTTGCATTTGGTAGAAACAAGGATATTTTAGAAAAATGATTTTTTCTCTAAATATTAAGTTCTAGGTTTGTTAATTGAGGTATGTATTTACCTATACTACTAGCTATATTATTTCTTTTTTTGCTTGTTTTACAAATTTGTAATTTCGTACATCACCAAATGTGTGACTGAACCTTTGATATAATGATATACGGTCCTGCATTAGATGAATAATTGTAATAGTGTAACTCTAGATATGAGAAGAAACAAGAGGGAATATTTTCCAGGACTCTAAGAGACTAGTAAGACAGGTGTTCCACAGAATTTTGGCTACTGTTATTATGGTGTAGTCCAGTAATGAAACATTGTGTGGTTTATCAGTAAAATCTTTGCCAGACATGGGAATGAGCATTCCTGGCACTATGGACAAAATGAACATAAAATACTTCCCAAACTATGGTCAAATTTGTAAGCATGAAGGGGCCCTGCCAGCTGGAAATTGGCACATGCAATCTGTCTCTACAAGGATTAAATCATTTGCCTCTGCAGTGACTGACCTTCAGCACTCCCTGAAAGGAGTAGGTAGAAATCAGTAATGAGCCACTCTGTACTCTGGGAAAAACTGACAAATAAGCCTTCACATGGTTAGATATTTTCAGGTAATTATTTTTATGAGCTAAAATTCCTGTATCTTCTTTCACCTAGAAAAACACTAAAATTGTTAATGGTGACATCTACTTTGACCATAAAAGAAAGTTACAATCAAAAGTTAAATTGGAGTAGCTGTTGTTCAGACATCTAAGGTAATAGTAGGTAATTCCATGGGTGTGATTTGTATTTCTGAGAAATTAAATTTGATGAACTGTGTCAGACTTGATGCCACCAACCATTCTCAAAGCAATACTAGCTGGCAGCCAGTAGTAGCAACCTTATGCAACAGGCCTCTTGTCTCAGGGCTAGAAGCTCCCAATTGTGATTTGGTTGGGAAAACACATGATATTGGATGTCTTAGCTCCTTCTTTCTCTGGGGCCATTTCTTCCATCTTCCTTTTGCTCTTGTTTAGGCCTTTCTTTCACACTAGAATTCCTAGCTAAACTTCTCTTTTGCCTTCAGGAAATGAAACTTCAGAGGGTCCTTCAGCTAGGGGGGACCTGTCATTCTCCAGGAAATGACATTATTCTACATGGGACATTAGGATTGATCTTCCAGGACAAGTGGACAGAAAACCAACAGTTAGAAAGAGAAGGGACCCTAAAACCTTCCTTCATCACTTTTTAGCAGGAAACATCCAGAGAGAGATGTTTCCTATCTTCCCAAAGATTTTAGGGTCCTGACTCTTGAGGGTGGAAGTATTAAGTAGCTAGTCAAACTTGAGTGGGTCACACTCCATCCTGGATGCAGTCATCTTCCCCTCCTTTCTGCTCCCTCTTGACAGTGAGCAGAACATTCCCAGGGATCCTCCCTTTTATAGTTAAGGGCTGCAAAGTTCCCAGCATTATCTGGCCCAAGAAAAAGGTTACATTCATAGCTGGGCTTTCTAAATTGCCAGCACTCTTTGACATGAAGACATAAGAGGTAGTCCCAAACCACCCAGGTGCATTATGCCTTATTAGTAGTAAATCAATATTGCAGAATTTGCCCCCACCCCCACCCCCTGCTCATGGTTTTGCTTTGGTGCTTATGGGTTCTACCCCCATTGTGGGGGTGCTTCTGGTTTCTATGCTGACAGCTCCCCCTTATAGAGCATACTTTAGCTTGCTTTGCTTAATAAAACACCTGTTGCCTGAAACAGCTCTTTGTCTGACTGAACTTTTTCCTAAGGAATTGTAACAGGATAATAGTACAAGAAGGTTTAGAAAAGGAGAAAGAAAATCCTATCTAAATATGAAGGAAAAATATACCTCCAAATTAGAGAACCACTCCAGTGTTTTCCTGGAGAGTCCAGACCCACTTCTCCTCTGTGCTTGTAGTTGGTTCAAGAATTTGGGTGTTGCAGTCTCTGTGATGGAGTTGTTGAAAATAAGGCAAATTCCAGGCCCACTCCATGAGAAATGCTTGTGTATTTCCTATGGTCTCCTGGTGGAAATATGAGTAAAAATTAGAATTTCCTTACATGCAGGGAAGAGAGAATTTATAGAATTATTCATTGAATAAAGTATCAATTAATTTAGAGGTTATGAATGGAAGCACTGAACATTTCAACAAAGAAATACATAATTTAATTGGCCTGGAGTGGTACGCTTACCCTTCCATTTCTACTTTCCTCTTCAACATTTTCTTATCTCCCCAGTGTTTACAATAATAGCTACACAATAACATTCTGGGAATGAAAGACAGATATCACTTTTTTTTAACATTAGGTAACTAAAACAGGTTATGAGATTTGTATTGTTAGTACCACTTGAAGTATTTATTTTGTTTTCTTAAATTCCCTTTAAATTTTATTTTATGGTTTTGGTCAAAGGTTGCAAATATTTAAAATCTATAGTAGCAGGTTCTCAGGTTTGCCAGTTCCTTTACTGTCATGTAACTTGGTCTGTGGATTTCCATTTAAAATATGCATGTTAATTTTTCTGCACACTCATTTATAATGTTTTTTAATTAATTAATTGATTAAATTAATTAATATATGCTTTTTAGGGCCACACCCATGGCATATGGAAGTTCCCAGGCTAGGGGTCTAATCAGAGCTACGGATGCCAGCCTACACCACACCCACAGCAACACAGGATCTGAGCCACATCTACAGCCTAAACCACAGCTCTTGACAATGCTGGATACTTAACCTACTGAACAAGGCCATTGAACTGGGATCCTCATAAATCCTAATTGAGTTTGTTACTGCTGAGCCACAATGGGAACACCCTATAATGTTTATTTTAAATACAAGTGACTACTTCTGTTGTACTTAAGAAAATGAAATGACCTATATATATGATACTAATAATCATCATGTGGTACCACATTGGTTCTCACTGCCTATATTCTAATTTTACCTAATTTGTCTTTAAATGTATTTTTTAATTTTCATTTCTTTATACTGGAACTGCCCTCTCATTTTATCTAGTAAACTATAAATTTTTTGCTAAGACTTAAGGGTGTCACTGTTAGCTAGGCAGCTGTTTATAACTCTTATGTTCATATTAAGTATGCCTGCAATACATTTTAAATTTGAAACTATTCTTCTCAGTGCTCATCTTTTTTTCTGTATATTGCTTTAGGACATTTCAGAGAGTTTTGTAATTAAGTGGGAGTGGATATGATAATCATATGACTTTCATATATTTTAGACCAAAGACCATGTTGAAGTCTTTATTCTGTTAGTGACTGGGAACAATTACAATGTTTTTAATCAAATAGTATCTTTATTAATTCTGTGCTCTAGAAATACCACTTTGATATAATTGTGAATGATATGTTACAAATTTTAGAAGACAGAATAATGATTTGTTGGAAAACAGTTCCAACAGGGAGATGACAAAGGTCTTAAAAATGTAATGACAGTAAAGAAAAAAAATGTTAAATTTTAAGCACTTAAAATCATGGATATAAAATGAAAACAAAATGACATTAAATTGGCTTTTATTTTTTCAGCTGAACATTTTAATGACGTGGTTCTTAGCTCTGTGTGATTTTGCCCCTTCTCTCTGGTGACATTGGCAATATCTTGTTGATTGTCACAACCCTTTTCTAATTGACAGACATCAGATAGTCTGGCTTTCTGTTAAGACTAAATTTGAGACTACTGATTGACATCCAAGTAGATATATTTTATATTGGTTGTATAAATAGGTCTGGAACTCAAATGAGAGTTCATGTCTGGAGATACAGATTTGAAAACTGATAAAATATATATGGTATATGAAGATTTCAGTGAGATTAATCAATAATAAAATGTGAGCAAATATGAACCAGTTTGTCATTAAATACAACGGTGATAAAATATGTTATAAATGTGCCAATATATTGATCCTTTCAGCTCTCTTGATTGATGAGTTTAAAGCAGTTGTTAGCCTCTGAACCTGTCATTCTCAGGGGTAAGCAATTTTATTTTAACCCAATGGCCAAAAAAAAAGAAAAAAATATTTGCTAAATGTTCCACAATGTGGGAAATGTTAGCATACACTAAAAGCATGGAAAAATGAAAGGAAAAATGACAAAGGAAGATGAGAATTTAAAGAATCTATCAGAATGGAGGAAAGTTGGAGGAAATTGTGAGAAAATATCACTTGTAGAAGCAAAGTAATAATATTGAAAAGAAAAACTTAGAACATATAAGATTATTGAGATGTCAATGAGGATAAAATTGTGAATGTAGTAACTGAGTTAAACAAGAATAGATGTGAGTTACTTTGAAGAGTGTGGTTATATTAACTCATTTATTTATTTATTTTTATTTTTATTTTTTTTTACTCAAATGAATTTATCACATTTGTAGTTGTATAATGATCATAACAATCTGATTTCACAGGATTTCCATCCCATAACCCAAGCACATCCCCCCACCCACCAAATTGTCTTCTCCGGAGACTATAAGTTTTTGAATGTCTGTGAGTCAGTATCTGTTCTGCAAAGAGGTTTGGTCTGTCCTTTTTTCAGATTCCACATGTCAGTGAAAGCATTTGATGTTGGTGTCTCATTGTCTGGCTGACATCACTTAGCATGACCATTTCTAGGTCCATCCTTGTTGCTCAAAATGCTGGGATTTCGTTCTTTTTGATGGCTGAGTCATATTCCATTGTGTATACGTACCACAACTTCTTGATCCACTCCTCTGTCGATGGACACTTAGGTTGTTTCCATGTCTTGGCTATTGTAAATGGTGCTGCAATGAACATTGGAGTAGATGTGTCTTTGCGAGTCATGGTTTTCTCTGGATAGATGCCGAGGAGTGGGATTGCTGGATCAAATGGGAGTTCTATTTTTGTTTTCTGAGGCATCTCCATACTGTTTTCCACAGTGGTTGCACCCATTTACAGTCCCACCAACAGTGTCATAGGGTTCCTTTTCCTCCACACCCTCTCCAGCACTTACTGTTTGTAGACTTTTGGATGATGGCCATTCTGGCTGGTAAGGTGGTACCTCATCGTGGTTTTGATTTTCATTTCTCTTAATAATGAGTGACGCTGGACATCTTTTCACGTGTTTCTCGGCCATCTGTATGTCTTCTTTGGAAAACTGTCTGTTTAGATCGTCTGCCCATTTTGTGATGGGGTTGTTTGTTTTTTTTGGTATGGAGCTGCAGAAGGTGTTTATAAATTTTGGAGATTAATCCCTTGTCCATCGATTCATTTGCAAAGATTTTCTCCCATTCTCTGGGTTGTCTTTTTGTGTTATTTAGGGTTTCCTTTGCTGTGCAGAAACTTTGAAGTTTGCGTAGGTCCCATTTGTTTATTTTCTTTTTATTGTCAATACTCTGATAGGTGGATCTGAGAAGATGTTGCTGTCGTTTATCTCAGAGAGTGTTTGGCCTATGTTATCCTCTAGGAGTTTGATAGTGTCTGGTCTTATATCTAGGTGTTTAATCCATTTGGAGTTTATTTTTGTGTATGGCGTTAGGGAGTGTTCTAATTTCATTCTTTTCCATGTGGCTGTCCAGTTTTCCCAGCACCACTTATTGAACAAGCTGTCCTTTGTCCATTGTATAGTCCTGCTTCCTTGATCATAGATTAGTTGGCTGTAAGTGCATGGGTTGCATTCTGGGCTTTTTTTCTTGTTCCACTGATCTCTATGTCTGTCTTTGTGCCAGTACCATGAAGTTTTGACGACTGTTGCTTTGTGGTATAGTCTGATTCCTCCAGCTCCCTTTTTTGTGTTCAGGATGTCTTAGGTTATTCTGGGTCTTTTGTGCTTCCAAACAAACTTTAAAATATTTTTTTCAAGTTCTGTGAAAAATGTCCTTGGTATTTTGATAGGGATTGCAGTGAATCTATATATTGCTTTAGGTAGTATAGTCATTTTGAGAATATTAACTCTTCCAATCCACGAGCATGGTATATCTCTCCATCTATTTGTGTCATCTTTGATTTCTTTCATCAGTGGATTGTAGTTTTCAGAGTACAGGTCTTTTGTCTCTTTAGGTAGGATTACTCCTAGGTATTTTATTCTTTTGGATGTGATGGTAAATGGGATTGCTTCCCTAATTTCTTTTTCTGCTTTTTCATTGTTAGTATATAGAAATGCTATCGATTTCTGTGTATTGATTTTGTAACCTGCAACTTTGCCAAATACATGGATGAGCTCTAACAGTTTTCTGATAGAGTCTTTAGGATTCTCTAGGTATAGTATCATGTCATCTGCAAATAGCGATACTTTTACTTCTTCCTTTCCAATTTTGATTCCTTTTATTTCTTTTACTTCTCTGATGGCCGTGGCTATGACTTCCAGAACTATGTTGAAGAGTAGTGGCAAGAGCAGACATCCTTGTCTTGTTCCTGATCTCGGTGGGAATTCTTTCAGCTTTTCACCATTGAGAATGATGTTCGCTGTGGATTTGTCGTATATGGCCTTTATCATGTTGAGGTGGGTTCTCACTATGCCCACTTTCTGAAGGGTTTTTATCAGAAATGGGTGTTGGATTTTGTCAAAGGCTTTTTCCGCGTCTATTGAGAGGCTCATATGGTTTTTATTCTTCAGTTTGTTTATGTGGTGTATCACACTGATGGATTTGTGGATATTGAAGAACACTTGCATTCCTGGGATAAATCCCACTTGATCATGATGCACAATCCTTTTAATGTATTGTTGGATGTAGTTTCCTAGTATTTTGTTGAGGACTGTTGTATTGATGTTCATCAGTGTTATTGGCCTGTATTTCTTTTTTTGTGGAGTCTTTGTCTGGTTTTGGCACCAGGGTGATGGTGGCCTCATAGAATGAGTTTGGGAGTATCCCTTCTGCAATTTTTTGAAAAAGTTTCAGAAAGAGGTGTTAGCTCTTCTCTAAATGTTTGATAGAATTCATCTGTGAAGCCATCTGGTCCTGGAGTTTTGTTTGTTGGAAGTTTTTTAATCACAGTTTCAATTTCAGTTCTTGTGATGGGTCCATTCATCTTTTCTATTTCATCTTGGTTTAGTCTTGGAAGACTGTACTTTTCTAAGACTTTGGCCATTTCTTCTAGGTTTTCTCTTTTATTGGCATATAGTTGCAGATAGTAGTCTCTTATGATCCTTTGTATTTCTGTGGTGTCCGTTGTTACTTCTCCTTTTTCATTTCTAATTTTATTGATTTGAGTCCTCTCTCTTTTTTGCTTGAGAAGTCTATCTAGGGGTTTATCAATTTTGTTGATCTTTTCAAAGAACCAGCTTTTTGTTTCATTGATTTTTTCTATGGTTTTCTTTGTTTCTATATCATTGATTTCTGCTCTGATCTTTATGATTTCTTTCCTTCTACTAACTTTAGGTCTTGTCTGTTCTTCTCTCTCAAGCTGCTTTAGATGCAAAGTTCGCTTGTTTATTTGGGCTTTTTCTTGTTTCCTGAGGTGGGCTTGTATTGCTATACACTTTCCTCTTAGAACGGCTTTTGCTGCATCCCACAGGTTTTGGAGAGTCGTTATCTTCATTGCCATTTGCTGCTAGGTATTTTTTAATTTCCTCTTTGATTTCTTCAGTGATCCATTGGTTGTTTAGTAGCATGTTGTTTAGTCTCCACTTTTTTTTTTTTGGAGTTTTTTTCTTGTTGTTTATTGTATAGCATGGTGGTCAGAAAAGATGCTTGATATGATTTCAATTTTCTTAAAGTTACTGAGGTTGGATTTGTAGCCCAGGATATGATCAATCTTAGAGAATGTTCCATGTGCACTTGAAAAGAATGTGTATTCTGTTGCTTTTGGATGGAATGTCCTATAAATATCTATTAAGTCCATCTGGTCTAATGCTTCATTCAGGGCCTGAGTTTCCTTATTGATTTTCTGTCTGGTTGATCTGTCCATTGCTGTAAGTGGGGTGTTAAAGTCCCCGACTATTGTTGTGTTATTGTCAATTTCTCCTTTTAAGGTTGTTAACAGTTGCCTTATATATGGTGGTGAACCTGTGTTGGGTGCGTAGATATTTAAAATTGTTATAACTTCTTCTTGGATTGATCCTTTGATCATTATTTAATGACCTTCTCTGTCCCTTAAGATATTCTTCATTTTAAAGCCTATTTTGCCTGATATGAGTATTGCTACTCCAGCTTTCTTTTGATCCCTGTTTGCATGAAATATTTTCTTCCATCCCTTCAGTTTCAATTTGTATGTGTCCCTAGAAGTGAAGTGGGTCTCTTGAAGACAGCATATACATGGGTCTTGTTTTTGTATCCATTCAGCCAGTCTATGTCTTTTGGTTGAGGCATTTAGTCCATTCTCATTTAAGGTAATTATTTATATGTATGTTCTTATTGCCATTTTATTAATTACTTTGGATTTGTTTTTGCTGCTCTTTTTCCTTTCCTCCTTCTCTTGTTCTTTTCTGGCTATAGAAGTTCCTTTAGTATTTGTTGTAAGGCTGGTTTAGTGTTGCTGAATTCTCTCAGCTTTTGCTTATCTGAGAAGCTTTTGATTTCTCCTTCAAATCTTAATGAGAGCCTTGCTGGGTAGAGTAATCTTGGTTTAGAGGTTTTTTTCCTTTCATCACGTTGAGTATATCATGCCACTCCCTTCTGGCCTGCAGAGTTTCTGTTGAAAAATCTGCCAATAGCCTTATCTGGGTTCCCTTGGATGTTATTTGTTTCTTTTCCCTAGCTGCTTTTAAGGTTTTCTCTTTGTCTTTAATTTTGGTCAGTTTGATTAGTATGTGTCTTGGGGTGTTCCTCCTTGGGTTTATTTTGTATGGTACTTGTTGTGGTTCCTGGATTTGAGTGAATGATTCCTTCCCCATGTTAGGGAAGTTTTCGACTATTATCTCTTGGAATATTTTTTCTGTCTACTTCTCTCTCTCTTCTCCTTCTGGCACCCCTATAATATGGATGTTGGTGCATTTCACTTTGTCCCAGAGTTCTCTGAGACTCTCTTCATTTGTTTTCAATCTCTTTCTCTTTTCTGTTCTGCATCCGTAATTTCCACTAATCTGTCCTCCACCTCACTTATTTGTTCTTTTGCCTCCTGTATTCTGCTATTAGCTGCTTCTAGTGAATTTTTTATTTCAGTTATTGTACTCTGCGTCTCTGCTTGTTTAAGTTTTATATCTTGTATCTCTTTGGTCAGTGTTTCCTGTAAGTTATCCATCTTTGCCTCCAGTTTATTTCCAATGTCTTGCATCATCTTCAGCATCAACAGTCTAAAGTCTTTTTCTTGGAGGCTGAGAATCTCCTGATCACTTAGCTGTTTTTCTGGGGTTTTTCCTTTCTCCCTCATCTGAGTTATAGTTCTCTGGTTTTTGGTGTGGTGACCTTCTTACAGATAATATAGTTGTAGTCTCTCTTACTTCTGATGTCTGCCCCCCTTGTGGCTAAAGTCAGTATGGGGGCTTGGTGTAGGCTTCCTGATGGGAGGTGCTGATGCCTGCCCCTGGTAGGAGGAGCCGATTCTAATCTCTCTGGTGGGTGGGGCTTAGTCTCTGGATGGGATTAGAGGCAGCTGTGTGTCTGAGGGGTCTTTAGGTATCCTGTTTACTGAGGGGTGGGGCTGTGATCCCACCTATATTGTTGTTTTCCTGGGGCTTCTCAGCAGCTGGCTGATGGATGGGGCCTGGTTTTCCCGAAATGGCCACCTCTAGAGAAAGGCACTGCTGCTAAATATTCCCAAGAGCTTTGCTTCCAATGTCCTTCCCTCACAACAAGCCACAATTCACTCCTGTTTTCCCAGGATGTCCTCCAATAACTGCAGTCAGGTTTGACCCAGATTCCCTTGGAGACTTTGCTTTGCTGTCGGACTCAGTGCACATGAAAGTTTGTGTGCACCTTTTAAGAATGGGGTCTCTGTTTCCCCCAGTCTCATGGAGCTCCTGCACACAAGCCCCACTGGCCTTCAATGCCAGATGCTCCAGGGGCTCTTTCTCCCTGTGCCAGGTCCCCACAGGTGAGAGTTTCATTTGTGGCTCAGAACTCACACTCCTGTAGGTAAGTCTCTCTGAACCAGTTCGTTTCCAGTCTGTGGAGCTTCCCACCCAGGAGGTATGGTGTTGTTTATATCGCAAAATCGCCCCTCCTACCTCTTGATGCCGCCTCCTCTTTTTCTTCTGGAGTAGGATATCTTTTTTAAGGTTTCCCGTCCATTTGGGGGAAGAGTGCTCAGTCTTTAGTTGTGAATTTTGTTGTTTTTAGGAGAGAAGTTGAGCTCTAGTCCTTCTATTCCACCATCCTGTATTAACTCTTCTTGTTGAATGGAATGCCTTATAAAACTATGGGCTAAGGCTTTCTCCCCATTGTACTGAAAAGAGATAAGGTACATTGAAAATATCCTTTACTCTACTTCCCCTTTGTGGTTATTTACTGGGAAAATAAGTTATTCACTGCCTCAGTAAGGTTTATATGACTTTTGGGCTGTTTGCACCACATCCAAAATTCTCAACATTTCATTGGCCTTAAAAGTAAGAAATGGGAGACTGACCTGAGAAAACATTTGTAAAGTTGATGTCAGAGAAAGTTTTGCCCATGTCTCTTCCAGAAATATGATGGTGTCTTTTCTTACATTTAAGTCTTTAAACCATTTTAAGTTTATTTTCATGCATTGTGTGAGGGTGTGTTCTAGTTTCATTGATCTGCATCAGCTATCCAGTTTTCCCAGAAATACTTGCTGAAAAGACTTTTTCCTATTTTATGTTCTTGCCTCCTTTGTCAAATAATAATTGACCATAGGTGTCTGAGTTTATTTCTGGGTTCTCTCTTCTGTTACATTTGTCTGTATGTCTGTTTTGGTACCAGTACCACACTGTCTTGATTACTGTGGCTTTGTAGCAACATGGATGGAACTAGAGACTCTCTTACTGTGTGGAGTAAGTCAGAAAGGGAAAGACAAATACCACAAGATATCGCTTATATCTGGAATATAATATACACACAAATGAACCTTTCCACAGAAAAGGAAATCATGGACTTGGAGAATAGACTTGTGCTTGCCGAGGGGGAGGGGGAAGGATTGGGATGGATTGGGAACTTGAGTTTAATAGATGCAGACAATTGCCTTTGGAAATGGATTAGCAATGAGATCCTGATGTATAACACTGCAAATTATGTCTAGCCACTTATGATGGAGCATGATAATGTGAGAAAATAATGAATACATGTGTATGTTACTGGGTTAATATGCTGCACGGTCAAAAAAAATAATGTATTGGGGAAATTAAAAAAAAGTAAGAAATGGATATTTCCCTTTCTCTTCATATGCTAGTTCACAGATGAGGCAACAAGCATTTATTTATTATTGTTATTTATTATTATTATTGTTTGGTAATAATTAATTAATTTATATATTTATTTAACAGGACATCTCTCTAGACTTTATCTTCATAACTGAAACTTGAATAACAACTTCCCCAAGCACTCCCCCAGCTTGGTAACTACCAAGCACTTGGTAACTACCACTATATTCTCTGTTTCTATGTGTATAACTATTTTCTAAACCACATATGTAAGGGGAATTATATAACATTTATCTTTCTTTGTCTGGCTTTTTTCACTTAACATAGTTACCTCAATATTTTTCATTTTATCACATATGACAAGAGTTCATTTTTAAAGCCAAATAATATTCCAAACATAAACAATGTTTTCTTTATTTGTTCAGCTGTCTGTCGACATTTATATCATTTATACACTGTGGCTATTGTAAATAATACTGTAATGAACTAAAGGGTATATAGATAATTTCTCAAGATTTCATTTCTTTTGGATAAATATATATCAAAGTGGGAATACTGGATCTTATGGCAGGTACATTTTAAGTTTTTGAGCAATCCCCATTCTATTTCTGTAGTGGCTGAGAATTTACATTCCCACCAAAAGTATATAAGCTTCCCTTTTCTCTAGGCACTTGCCAATACTAGTTATCTTTTGTCTTTTTGATACTAGCCATCCTAACATGTGTGAGATGATATATTTTTTCTTTTAATTTTTCTGATTTCTAGAAATGTTGAGAATATTTTCATATACCTATTGAAATTTCATATAACTTTGTATGTCTTCTGTGGAGAAAAGTCTATTCTAATTATTTGCCCATTTTAATAGTTTTTTCCTTTAAATTTTAGGAATATTCATCCTAACTAATTATTATATATTTTAGATATTAGCCTCTAATCAGATATATTGTTTGCAGATATGTACTCCCATTCAATGGCATTGTTTTTGTCTTTTTGTCTTTTTCAAGGCCCCACCCATGGCATGTGAAGGTTCTCAGGCCTGGTGTCCTATTGGAGCTGTTGCTGCTGGCCTATGCCAGAGCCACAGCAATGCCAGATCCAAGCTGCATCTATGATCTACACCACAGCTCACAGCAATGTCGGATCCTTAACCCACTGAGTGAGGCCAGGGATTGAACCTAGTCGCACTTGTCTCTGTTGCACCACAATGAGAACTCCAATGGAATTTTTAATAAAACTAGAAAACAGAGTTTTGATTCTATAAATCTAAAAAGGACCCTGAAGACCTAAAACAATCTTGAGGAAAAAAAAAAGAATAAAACAGAAGACATCCTACTTACTAATTTCAAATTATGGAGTTCCTGCTGTGGCACAATTGGATTGATGGCTTCTCTCAGCATCAGGATGAAGTTAAATCCCTGGCCCAGCAAAATGTGTTAAGGATCCAGCATTGCCACAGCTGAGCTGTATGTCACAATTGCAGTTCAAATCTGATCATTGGCCCAGGAAATCTACATGCAGGGGGCAGCCAAAATGAAAAAGAGCAAAATATTATAAATTAATTAAAACAGAATGGAACTGTCATAAAGACAGACATGTAAACCGATGGAACAGAATAGAGAGATCAGAAATAAAATCGCACATATAAGATCAAGTTTGATAAAGATGCCAAAAATACACAATGAGGAAAAGATAGTCACTTCAACAAATGTCATTGAGAAAACTGCATACCCACCTGCAAAAGAATGCAATTGTTTCCATATCTCAAATCATACACAAGAATACACAAATACAATTGTATTCGTATCTCAAATCATACACAAGAATACACAAATACATAGGATTAAAAGCCTGAATGTAAAGTCTGAGACTGTAAAACTCCTAGAGGAAATATAAGGACAACTTTCCTGACATTGGTCTTGGCAATGATTTCTTTTATATATACCAAAAACATGTGGAAAAACAAAAACAAAAACAAAAGACCAGTAGACTACAATTAATTTTTTGTTTTGGTTTGTTTATATCATTACTTGGAACTTATTTCCATCAGCCTTAAAGACACATCCTTTATGAAAATATTCCTTAGGTCCATGAATGTTCCTAGTTCAATTCTTTAGGAACACTGTCATAGCCTTGCCTAACCCAAGTGTACATCCTAGGAGACAGGGAAAGGCTAGTAAAAGGATGGTGGTAATTGGATTAAGGTAGCCCAGGAAAGGCCTTGTTGAAGAAAGTAAGAAGAAAACGGAATAAAATTTGCAGGTGGTAGGGGATTTATTTACATATTCACTGGAATGATGTTTCATTGGAAATAGCAAAAATGAAAATTTTTGTTATTGGTGTATTCTTGTTTTCTTGGGTTAGCATGGATAAGAGTTAGAAAGAATCACCTGTTAGAGTGAGAGAGGGAGTTGGATCAAAAATAATAAAAACTCTTAATGAGATTCTAGAACATGAAAAATAAGAATCAGGAAGACAGCATAAAAAGAATGTGCACATTCTCAGAATATTAAAAGTTTTTATTTCAGAAATATAAATAATGTAGCTGCAATATGGAAAATATATATTAGTTACATATCAAAAATACTAATATAAAAATCATATCAAATATAATTTTATTTACTTAAACACTTCACTATTAATAAACATTTCATTTTTTATTGTTTATATCGGCATGGTAGTTTGATATATATTATTTCATAAATAAGATATTAAATCTTAACTCAATATTCATTAATATACATTTCACAGAATAGTGGGTTCCATTAGATGCTTGAAACAAAGAACTATAAAATGTCCGTACAGTTAGAAGCCACAGTTGAGCTACTCAACCAGAGGGATGGATGTTATGTAAACAAATTTTTGGAGGAAGGAATGGGCTCTGGCTTCATTATTTGCAGTTTAGGTTGAGATGTTTTCTCTCCCCTGCTGAGTTGAAAGGCCAGTTTCACCAGTCAACATAAATGTTTCTATTGTGCTGCTGGGCTGTCATGTGTCCCTTGATTCATCCTAATCTATGAAATTTCAATGTTATCCACTGTCAGCCATAGGTCTGGAATGAAAGAATGAGATCAAGTCTTGCAATTCAATTTGTGCGATGTTGCTGCAATGATAATAGTGAACCTCATTAAAATATAAGTGGTCTCTGACCTTTACAAAAAGGCAGAATTTGTGATTATCCATCCTTTAAAATATTTAGTTTTTTCCAATAACAATGAGAAAGAGTGGCAAAGAATATGAGCTTAATTCATCTCCATTATATGGCCTGGTAGAAAAACACTCAGGTGATTAATTTTTGCCATTGTTTATTTTATTTTTAATTAATTAATTATTTACTTTAATGTGGCTCTTGCATATATGGTGGGCTGTCCTTTTCATTTGGAGAGAAAAACTCCCTATTTTCACCACATTTCTGTTTTTTGGCATGACTTATGAACATATTTCCTACTTTCTTTGAAATTTCCTTTCTGCCTCTAGTTTATCCCAGACTATCCTCATCTTACAAAGATGATAACTTCTTGGCATGCACATAAAGTGGATCTTCAAATATCTCTGACCTAGGTAAAGGGATTCCTTATCTAGCAGACATAGAGCAGCTCCAGGCAACATCATGACCATCTCTCATGAACTGATCACACTAACTGCCTTTGGTAGAGTTATGATAGAACCTTTTTGGTTGTGTTGATTTTGGCTCCTGTCTGAATGGTCTGTACCCCTATCAAAGTGGCTGCTAGGATGGTGGTCATGTCTTTCCAGAAAGTGATGCCATCTGTATTAAATGACTGATAGAAGATGGTCTTTCCTTCAACACATGCTGAAATGCCACTTGCTGCCCCTAGACAATGATTGGCTAATGTGATTGTGTCAGGCTGGCTGTGGCTGCTGGATAATGATGTGGTGAGTCTGGTACTACAGTTCTGCAAAGTCTGTCCTCTCTTTTCCCTACATATCTTTACCCATCTCAATGGAAACAACCATATTTGCTACAAATATTCTGTGTCCCAAATACAGGTACTTGCATTATTATTTGATCCTGTCTGCCAGGAAAAGTTTGAGTAATGATAGTTTGCCCAAGGATTATCACTGACTTGTACATCTAATAGATGCTCCTTGATCCGTGGTTGAATATATCCAATGATCTGCTCTGTGGAAATATTGCTGGTTTTGGCTTTTTGTTCCATGGTACAAACAAGTTAAAATCCTATTCAAAGATTAATTTTCTCTAGAGATCCAGAGGACTGTGAGGTGCACTCTAGAGTATAGGGGATTTGGAGGCAGACAAGATTTCTCTGGGACTTGAAATGATGGACATACTGTGAGAAAGAATGGGATGCATCTCCACCTGGCACCAGCATTCTGCAAGGGTCAAGGACCCCAATATGCCTGTTCCACCAGTCACATCCCTGCAATAAAATGGCCTCTCCAGACCTTGGACTGAAGTTCTTGGAGGCACTCACAAATTCTGGGCCAAAGCCAAAAGCTGTTTTGCTCAGGTAAGCTCAATTCTTACAATATATATATTTTTCATTTAACATATACATATGCACACTGAAATACATTGCTTTCTGATGGATATTCATGGATATTTAGGCAAGAATTAATCATAAGATCATCTATAATACAGTGGAAAAAATGAAAACAGCACAGAAAACTGCTATGATAAGACAAAAGAAAGGAGACAAAAAGAAAGAGATATTAGCAGAATAAAAACCCTGTCTCAAAATCAGAGAATAGAGCACAGAAGGAGTGAAATTTACCATACAAATAATTTTGACAAGCAAAGTAGGAAATTCATGGAAACCTGGATAAATTTCTTTCAAAAAATGGAGAAAATCTAATTGGACAATAACATAAGACGTGTAAAGGAGTTGCAATCTTCTAAATTCTGTTAATATATTCTCTCTCAAGTTTTTTCTTTCCCCTACAGATAACATTTGTACATATTTGTTTAGTATGGGCTTCTTTTTTTCAATCCCATAAATTGGCATTTCCTATGTTTCTGGTTTTAAACATCTTACTTTGTACACTTATCCTTGGATCTGACATTCACAGCCACTGCTCCTTGAAAAAACAGAAATATATTGACACCTATCCTAAACCAGTATACTAATCTACAGACCATTTCATCAAATGTCTCCTATATATCTCTCAATGAATGCCCCATAATGTCCTTCATTTCCTCATAAGTCTATGTTGCCTTGAATTCCCTAACTTAATCCATAGCAATAAAATGCTTGAGAAAAACAATAAGTAGGAATCCCCAGGCAACAATAATAATCATAGGATGTCACATCTTTAGACAATTTAGAATATATTTCAGAAATTTTCCACATAGAGAGATAAAAGAGAATAATAGCAATCAATCTTAAAGATATTTCTCATGGCAATGGAATTTCTCTGAGATGTGCCTCTACAGAAATGTAGAAAAAAAAGAGCAAAATAGATTTTCAACTTTAAAGTTGAATAAGGAGGCATATGGGACTAGCAGTGCCCAGTGAAAAATTGGGAGTGGGGCTCTTGTTCAAAATTTATTACAATTTTCAAGTCCACAGAAGCAGACATTAAATCAAGTTGGGACCCTTCCATGTGCAAGCCCTAGGCAACTGCATAGGCCACACACTTTGAAACCACCCTTCTCAAGTCTTATAACCTGCCAAAATTGTTTAGTTACAAAGTACCTGGGGTACACATTAAAGGACAATAAGTTTTCCCATTGTATAAATATAGGAAAATATTCATAAATTTTAAAGAAAATTAAGAGATGTGAGCTTATATGAGGAAAAAATGTGACATATATTAGTCACTACTATGTGCATTCTCCTATGCATCAGCTCTATGTGTAATTACTTTAGTGAAAAGAAATATTAAGGAATTTTTTTTTTACTTTATGAACTCATAACCATTTTGTGTTCATAAGTTTTCTTGGAAGTATGTGTGATATTCATTCACCTATTTTGTAACCAAGAAGCTCACACTGTTCATCAGTGTTGGTCTTAACCTGCATATGTTTATTTTAAATAAAATATTCACGTGGCTTCTATGAAGCCTTATTTTCAATTCTGACAGTCTATCTGCAACCTTCTGTATGTTAACTTCAGAAAAAAAAAAGGCTTATTGTCTGCATTTGCATTCTATTCTGCTTTTATTTAATTCATTTTGTTATCCCTTAGTGGTATGAAGACATCTATTTTGATCATGTTATATTTCAAGAAATATTGAAAAAAAACTTTGTTGTTTAATTCACTTTCAATGCAGCACATCTACATATCATCACCTGTGCTTTTTCAATCAGTGTATTTACCCTTTCAGTTTTATTTCATTATTTACTCTTACAGCCTATAAAATATTTCCAAGATTTAAGAAAATTGAGCATTGATTCAAAATACAGGAAGATACGTAAAATAATTCTATAAATATCTGAGACACATTTGTGAATCATTGTTGACACATACCCCCCACTGGTCCAGTTTTGGTCCCTTGTCATTGGAACCTCTCTAAATTATATTTGGCTTTTATAATGTGAGGCTATTTCTCATAAATTCTTTGGTAATTTGAAAAACAAACAAATAAATAGATTCTACAAAAGACATGATAGAACATGCCATTTTGTGTATTTTGTATTATCTGTATTTTTAATGCTGTACCATAGAGAAATTATGAAAAATATATTACTAAAATTGTTACAGTACAAAATATTTTAAGTTTATTTTCCTTTCAGAAATTAAAAAAGGTAAATTAAATAGCCTGAGTCAATAATGGAGAAAAAACTAACTGATACAATATGTTTTGTATAATTGGTAATTTTTTAATATATTTTAATAAATGGTAGGTATAAATATTTGGTTATATAATTTTAATAATGTATAAGCAAATGAGCGTTTCTCTAATTCTAACCTCTTTTCCATTGTCTCTTATTCTGGTCATGTGCTACTTTCATTTCCACTGTTGTTATATTGTTATTCTCAGTATAATATTTTTGTTTCACTTCATGCTTATGAATTGGGAAAAGTTTATCAGAAAACATATTTATAAAGTTCAAAATCCTAGACTAGGAAATATCAGTATGTAACTTTCATTTTTCACAAATGAATGCTTAAGTGCCTGGTGTTTATCACCATATTGTAAATTCCATAATGGTGGTAAAGTATTTAGTTCAAAATTAGGTGCAGAGTTCCATGGTCATAGTTTTCAGTTTTTTATCAGTTCACCACATGAGTTCAAATTCATATTTATTTTGTGAGATATAATAAATAAACTTGTAGAATTTTATAGGAACTATACAACAAAATCAAAATTATAAAATATAGGCATATTTGGATATAATTTTTAAATTGTTGTGTTACTGTTTTAGGTTTTGCTTGTTTGTATTTACTTTATGAGAGCACAATAACTTCCAAAGTTTAATTTATTTAATATTCTGTGAATTACAACTCATTGGAAAATGAACATAGTTAGACATGTGATGTGTCAATCATGTTTCCTGTATAATAAAATTTTTACCATAGAAGTTACTGTTCTGGGCTCTAATTTCTCCTTTTCACATACATTTGATTATGTATGTGTTTATGCTGCTGTTGGAGAATATTTGTGTTGGGTATGGTTGCAAGAATTTCAGGGAATAACACCCTTAATTTCCAATCAGTTTGAGAATAAAATCTCAGAGAATAATTCATTGAAAAGTGGGGAGAATTTCACATTTCTATTGCTTTCCTATAATCTTTTCCATGAGGATCACAATTAATTCCCAAAATAAAACCAAAGGAAACAAGGAAATTCAAGAACTGAAATGGTGATCTTACCCAGAGATGAAGGTGAATGATTAGTATAAGAGAAGATAAGAGGAAGCCCCAACTCTAAGGTTATATACTGTTGATGATGCTTATGAAGTAGTGATAACTGTATTGTAAACCTTAGAGTTGGGGCTTCCTCTTACTGTTTATCTTCTCTTATGTGCATCAAATGGAACTGGATTGTGGCTCAGGCCTACAGCAGCAGATATTTTTAATTCTGGAATTCACACTAATACTAGATTCAGTATTTCCCATAAATTTGAAGGGGTAAAGAAGAATTTTAGAAAAAAAAAATCAAAGTCATATTGGTCTGTATTGTCCCTTTTACTGCCAACATCTACTAATTCTCTAAGTTTCAGAGCCTGATAATTGGTATTCTCTGATCTGATGTGAATGAAATTGTCTAGGCCTTCAAAATAATTTTAACTAATAGTTTTTTTTTTCTTAGAATTGTATGCATTGCAAATAGAAAACACAATGGATATGTTGGAAATAAACTATAGACTAGAGGGAAAGAAATCTCATGTTCAAAAGAAACATCACAAGACCATGGTGTCTAACCATAACACAATAAAATTAGAAATCAGTGAGAGGATGCAAAGCACCTATATCTGGCAAATAGCACACTATACAGTGAATGCTTGGTTAAAAATGAAATAAGTACATTTGCAAAATACTTAGTACTTACTTACTATGGAATTATTATATATCAAAATATGTAAGACAAAGCTAAACTAGAAAATGTGTAGCTAAAAATAGAGTTCAAAAGTTAGATGTATATGCTATAAAGCCTCTAGAATGGCAAAAGTTAAAAAGACTGTCAATAACAAGTATCAGTGAGAATGTGAATGAATCCATATTCATATATTGTTGATGGCAAAATAAATGGGTACCACTTTGGAAAGTTTTACACCTTGGTGCTATCTTTTAAAGTGGAAGACTTGCATATCTTTTGACCTAACATTTACATGCTTAAGATATGTAGTAGAATGTTCATGATAGTATTACTTTAGCTGACCCAGAATTTGAAACTATTAGATGACCAACAATAAATTAAATCTTAAAGAGAAATAAAGTATGTAAATTAAATTATAATATATCTATCTGATATAATCCTTTTTAAAAATAAGAAGGAATGCTCTGGACTACTTGCAATAGGAATAGCTCTCACAAGCATTATGACAAGTAAAATAAGTCAATAAGTAAAATAAGAAAGACATGGAAGGATATACACTATTTGGAAAAAATACTGAATAATACTACATAAAATGCTGCTTTGAAAGAGGATAGAAGCTGAAAGGGAAAAAAGGAGGGGTTTTAAGAGGTTATGATTTTTGATCTAGGATGCTAGTTTCACAAAGCAGTCAGTTTGTTAAAAATATGTGAGCTACATTCTTATGTGTACTCTTCATCTTTATATTACCTTTCAATAAACAGTTTTAAAAGACAGATGACTCAAGTCAAAATTCTAAAATCCGAAATAGGATGAAGGAAGTTGGTTTTGAAACATAGTCAGAGTAATAAGCAAGATCAATTACAAGGCCTGGTTCAGATTTGAAGATGGTAAGAACATGATTTGCATTCAATCAAGATTAGTATCACCTTAATTTCTTATAGAATTATCAAGAAGCAGTTAAATTAAAATCCATTTTAATGTGACAGAAACATTTTCCTTCCTTCAAATAGAAGGAGCAAAACAGAGAACAATTTCATAGATAAAGGAATACACATCAATCATCCTTTTACTAAGTGGTAATAGGAGACAGAGGTTGGGAAGGAATATAAATACAAAATCAGCAATTTTCCTTGTTACTCATCCATTCCATACATGGTAGAGGAAAATCTATTCATACTCTGTAGTGACCTCTATGGGAAAAGAAACTGAAAACGAATGGATATATGTGTATTCATAACTGATTAACTTTGCTGTACAACTGAAACTAATACAACATTGTAAGTCAACGGTCCTTTAATATATTTTTAAACAAATAAATAAGGTTTTTTAGAAAAGGAGCCATTTTACCTTTTCAAATTACATTTCTCATTGTATTATATGGGTCAATTTTGTTT
The DNA here is from genome assembly GCF_054392235.1 of Sus scrofa. Lineage (NCBI taxonomy): Eukaryota > Metazoa > Chordata > Mammalia > Artiodactyla > Suidae > Sus > Sus scrofa. The sequence goes on from NC_139393.1 coordinate 43,222,762, forward strand.
GTATCATGGTAGGTATGGCTATGCCCTACATATCAACTCATCTTTAACCAGTATTTAAACAGTTTTAATGACCTGTAGGTACACTTTCTCATAAATCTGTGAGAAATATTTTAATTCATCATTAATACACCAAAGTACCAATTTAATTAAACAGTAAAATTCACTGTATCAAAAACCTTAACAGAAATGTTAAAAAGAATAAACACTTCATTCAATTGAACTCTTGAGCCTGTTGGTGAAAGGATGTGTTTCGCTACCCCATATTGTTTATGAAATTCCAATTACATGCCTAACCCTATGCAAGAGTTCAATAAGCCTTTTCTTGTTAATCACCAATAAACTGATCAAAACATTTGTCCTCAGCCGATGGTGGAATGTGTCATGTTATCAGGACAATAGAGCATATGACCTGTCAGTTACAACACAGGCTCTGGGTCTGTATGACCAGTTAACTTCATTTAAATGGAAAATTTCTGGTCCTTTAGGGACAACTTTTGGATTTTGCAAAATAATTAATCTTTTTTTTTTTTTTGGCTTTTCTAGGGCTGCACCTGCGGCATATGGAGGTTCTCAGGCTAGGGGTTTAATCAGAGCTGTAGCTGCCAGCCTACGCCACAGCCACAGCAACGCCAGATCCGAGCCACATCTGCAACCTACACCACAGCTCATGGCAATGCTAGATCCTTAACCCACTGAGTGAGGCCAGGGATCAAACCTGCAACCTCATGGTTCCTAGTCAGATTCTCTAACCACGGAGCCACAACAGGAACTCTAAAATTACTCTATTTTTGCTGAAAATTTGCTGTGAGCATAAAAAAATTGCTGTGAGCATAATAATTTCTTCTTCTCCACCACTAGGTCATATTTCCTGGACCCTTTGTAATTACTTTATTTGTCTGATCTACACTGACCTCTATCCAAGGTATTTAGAATTCTTATCCCTTAACTTTTTATTAAGTTATAACCAAAAATCTGAATAAATATTTATTACTTTTTGCATTCTAAAATATTATTCACCTTGATATTACCATGAATCTAACTACCACACACACATACATACAAATAGACTATGCATAATTTCTGCTATCACATTTATTGGGGAAGTTTGAGTATGAGAAGATATACCTGAACCACAATAGAGTATGGGAAATTTTAGTATTTTGTGGAATATATATATTGTACTGCAAGCATTCTAGTCCCTCAGATGCACCAGTAGAAAAAACTAAGTGAATTCCATGACAGTGCTTCCTGTGAACAAAATACAGTATATTTATTCATGTCTCTTATAATTCCTTATAGAACACTTTACTGGGTGTCATTATTGAACCAGAGATCTTTTATTTGTTGACGTCTAAGTAGCTATTCATTATAGATTGCAGATGTCCTTGGGTACTTTTTGAAATAGAAAAAATGTTGTTTTACTTGCCAGATTGCTCTGTACAAATACCAGAGGGAATTGACCATGTGGACCATCCGCATTCCATAAGGACTTATAACCTCTATCCAGTTTTTGCACAGCTTCATTGCAACTCTGAGAACCTGTAACAAAGTTATTCTCATGTGGATGTTTTAGAACCAGTTAATTTACACCAGTGCAATAAGAAAAATAAACTTAATATTATACTGTTGATAGTGCAAAAAACTATCATTGTCAAAGATAGTACTGATTATCACAAGAGTGACACAATTTTATTTAACCCATTTTAGTTCCACTGTACAGTATCATGACTGTTGGGAGACATGTTTCCACAATATTTTCTTAGCCTCTTTTCTTTTATTTTCTATGCTAAAAACTCCATCTTGTCCTGTTTTACTTTACCCCATATTCCTGCTTGAAAAGCAATCACAGTGCTGGTAAATGACTTAAGAACAAAGACCTAAAGGCATACGTTACTCATACGGTCAGCTGAATGAGGACATAATGCTTTGGTCTAGGCATGCCTGACCTGTGCAGATAGGCATGTCATTTGCATAGCATGATATGTCCTCTAAATAATAAGAGGAAGATGAGCCTCATGGCCCCAAGGGGTTTATGAAGGATCATCAGCAGGATATTCATTAGCAGGGAGAAACAAGGTACAAACCTAAGCACTCTGGGTTGTTGCAGATAGGCATGCAGTCTGCAGAAGCACAATGGTGATTATCTAGAATGCTATGCATAAATAGCTGATGCCAAGTTTTCTCAATGCCAATGATTGTTAAATGCCTAAAGGTCAGAATAAAAGCTTAAGCAGCTACCAGCTATGTGACTTTTAAAATAATTGAAAAAAAACCTATATCATGCACCTACAACCCTCTCCTCACTTGACATAGTCCTAAAGAGTGCAATGAAAGCAGTGTGGTTTCTTGAGGTGGGGCTCTTAGTCCTGAGACCTTGAGTCCCCCAGTTCCAATGTCTATGTGCTTTGTTTTATGTTAACTTTTTTCTTGAGTTCCACAGCACCCGTTCTTCAGCCCTGACCTGCTGAGCCGATCTCAGCACATGACCAACCTAAAAAGAGGGAATTGTTTAATAGTAATAATATTATGTAAAATACATTAAATACATGTTTTATTTTTTATCTTTTATAGCCACTTAACATAGAAAGAAGCATTTAAACATGTTAACAACTGAAAAATGTTTAAACTATGGGACTTCTGTTGTACATTTTCCATTATTCTGTACCTTGGCTTTCTTCCAAATGGATAAAATATCACTACCTTCTGAAATCTCATTTATTTGTCTCAATATTTCTTGCTTCTAACATTACAGTTTTAATAGAATAATGTTTGCCTCACTTGCCATGACTCCACTAATATATCTATTATTCTTAATAATTTCCGTGTCATAGGCAGTATCCACATCTCATAGTGACTGACACTAACATCAGCACAATTACATGTTCTACAAAATGTAAAATTACTTTATAGCAGATGGTGGGTGGTGGTATGACTTTCATGTTGAGCTACTGCCAGCCAGGTAAGCTCTGGTAAAGGATTTTCTAAGTACCCGGGCCCAAGTGTGCCATTCAAAAAGTAATCCATACACCCTAAAAAATGATTTTTCTTTTCCTATGACTACATATTGTCCTACTGCATTTGAGCAAGTTGCAACCTTTTTTTTTTTTGTCCTTTTTAGGGCTGTACCCATGGCATGTGGAGGTTCCTAGGCTAGGGGTTGAATTGGAGCTACAGCCGCCAACCTATGCCACAGCCACAGCAATGCTGGATCCTTAACCCCTGAGTGATGCCAGGGACTGAACCCACAAACTCATTCATTTCCGCCACACTATGATGGGAACTCCTGATACCTTATTTTCTGAATCTAGTGTTCTGCTCATTACTAAAGTAAATAATAAAATTATGAAGCAGTTGATAAATGGCAGGCATATAAGACTCAGGTAGAGGCATCTAAGCAAGAGGGCTCCCACTTGGGTGTCCCCAATCTGTCCCTAATTATAGTACAGATTAAGAGCCTTAGTCTACTAACTCACACCAGTTCTAAGATATCTGTAACAAAGCATCTGAGTCCAGACACTACAAAGGACCTTGATGCAAAAGTGCATGCAAAAGTCAGGAATGATCTCACCTGGGGAAATAACCAATAGAGTCTAGGTCACCTCAAAAATCCAACCCTCAAATTCTCACTTGGGTTAGAGATTAAAACTTGCTCTTCTAAATATTTGAATTGAAAATTTTACTCAAGAAGAGGGACTGGCTTTCTGCCAGAGGCCCTTTCTCAAGGACACTTAGACAGTTCCTTTTGGTTCCTTTTTGCCTTGAAACAACAATAATGAGATGCAGCTCATATTTATATCAGTCTTCACCCATTCTCACTTAAACCACTAGACTATTCTAGGCACATCTCCTCTAAAGCCAGTGTAGTACATTTATAAAATGTTTTCCATGGCTTTTTATCCATGTATATGTGTGTGCATATGCACTTAGGTGCACACACACTGGATAGTAGAATTGAGGGAAAAAAGAAGTCTGTTATTGGAAAAAATTGATCAATAAAATTTAGAGGATGAATATTGTATGGTACATATAACAATTAGAAGAGTCTTCATAAGCAATCTAGGAGAATGTTAACACCCTGCACCCTGATAAATTCAGATTTCTTCAAATAGGATGTAAAAAATCTGTAATCCCATTAGGTAGCATTAAAACAGAAATCTGCCTTCTTTGAACTTAAGGTCCTTCTTAGACAAGGCCCCTCTTTGGCCTGACTCCTGCTCTATATATTTACTTACATGGATACATGTACATGTAACAGGTTATTCTCTTTAGTACAATAACTTGAATTATTGGTCTATTTCTCTACATTTGGCAGATCAACATGCTTAGATCATCCCACAATCAAAAACACAGCCTTCTACCTTTAATCTATCTAAAGTTTGACTGGTTCACCAAACTTAATTTTTTTTAAAAAGTCAGCCACCATGAAAATAGGTATATCTATTCTCATTAGCCTGGCATATTAGTTATGAATTATCAGCTAGATTAGTAAGAACTTATTTGTCAGATTTACCAGTTTATTCCTAGATCACAGTATGCTGTCCATTTCAATTTTTAAAAAATATTAGGAGTTCCCTTCGTGGCGCAGTGGTTAACGAATCCGACTAGGAACCATGAGGTTGCGGGTTCGGTCCCTGCCCTTGCTCAGTGGGTTAATGATCCAGCGTTGCCGTGAGCTGTGGTGTAGGTTGCAGACTCGGCTCGGATACCACGTTGCTGTGGCTCTGGCGTAGGCCGGTGGCTACAGCTCCAATTCGACCCCTAGCCTGGGAATCTCCATATGCCGCGGGAGTGGCCCAAGAAATAACAAAAGACAAAAAAAAAAAAGAAAAAAAAGAAAAAATATTAAATACCTTTTATGTTCTATCCCCAGTTAAATATTGAATAATTCTCCACACCATATGACTTCATAATCATGTTTGGAACCTCAAATTGTAACTTCCTCTTATTGTGTTAAAATATATCACAAAACTATAGTTTAAGGAGCTGAGAAATAAAATGACCTGTGATAAAGGGGAATCTGAACTGATGAATGGTTTTAATTACTAAGTACTTAAAGAAAAATCTAAAAATATAATGTTCAGAAAGAGATAATAATGTCTCATAATCAGGATATTACTTATATTACATTTTTTATGCCAATTAAGAAGAAACTTTATGTAATTTCTAACTATACATTTCTTTTGAAATTGTCTTTACTTTCGCATAACTAAGGTCATGACTCATTTATTTCACATAGATATTCTAATTTTTTTGTCTCTTTAGGACAACAGCAATGGCATATAAGAATAGTAGCTTCTGGCATATGCCACAACCACAGCAATGCCAGATCCAAGCTGCATCTGCAACCTACACTGCAGCTCATGGCAATGCCAGAGCCTTAACCCACTGAGCAAAGGCAGAGATTGAACCTGTGTCCTCATGGATACTAGTCAGGTTTGTTACCACTGAGCCACAATGGAAACTTCTAAATTTTTTATTAATTCAGCTCCTTGATGATAATAAAATAAAAAGATAATAATGATTACATATCTATAAAATGTCACATTCACAAAGTATTTCACTGAATATACTACAGACCAAAGCTAATTTTGCGCCATTTTTCCTAATTAAAAAACCCTTTGATTATGATAAAACAGCAGATAAATAAACAGAGTAGAAATTTGTTAATGGGTTTACTAGGAAAAACAAATTGAAAATTAGATTATATTAATACATGTAGTTAAAAAAAACCACGATTGTTCAGCACATTTAGAGTAGAAAAAGCATGGGAAATTCACACAGATATATTTTGGTATATCTCTGTTGTTGGGTTTTGGAAAGAAAAATCAAGGTAATGAAATGTCAAAAGTCCAAAGCTGAATTTAAATAAAAGCATTCCACCTAAAATTAGCAAATGTATTTGGACTAGATGTAGACTGCCTTCTACCTCAGTTTAATGCTTTACCACTTTGTCTTGAGAGAAAAACAGTGAAAAAAATCAAATAAAATATTTGCCATCAGCTGAAATGTCATTGATCTGGATTCTAATCACTAATAGATTTAACTCCTTAAATAAGAACCTCTTATTAACATATACCAAAAACTCTTATTTTTGCCCTCAATTTTTCTTGAGGCCACTGGTGTCTGGACTTCTACTGGAAAAAGTACTATTTAGGATATGAGTCATTGTTTTCACTAATCATTGTGCTTCAGTACTAATTTATTATGTAGTATTTTAAATAAATACATCCCGTTTATAAAGAAATACAGTCATTGTAGTGTGTAAGATTATATAATGAATAGTTTATAGGTGGATTAAAACATAATGATGTTCTCATCTTCTATAAGTATAACAATCCAGGTTCTAGAACATAGAGTTGTTTTACTTTCTGATAAAATACTGCAAATGCTATAGTGTGGTTTATATTCATTGCTGAGTACTCAAACTTGTATTCATTATTTCAAAAAGATTGAAAATCTTGATAACTTGCTCCAGAAATATCTCTGATAAAATGTCTCTGATAAAATTTAGTATAGTACATTGATTAAAACCCAAATATTTGAAGGTTGCTGCCTGAATTTGTGGTATTAATTTTGTTTCCTGCAACTTTACTGAGCTCACTGATGAATTCTAGTAGTTTTCTGGTAACATCTTTAGGGTTTTCTATGTATAGTATCATGTTATATGCAAACACTGACAGTTTTACTTCCTTTCTAATTTGGATTAATTTTATTTGTTTTTCTTCTCTAATTCCCATAGCTAAGACTTCAATATATGCAACTATATGTCAATAAAATGTACAAGGTAGAAGAAATGGATAAATTCTGAGAAAGGTACAAACCTCCAAGACTTAACCAGGTAGAAATTGAAAATACATTTAGGCCAATCACAAATACTGAAATTGAAAATTTGATTTAAAAATTTCCAAAAAAGAAGAGTCCAGGACCAGATGGCTTCACTGGGGAATTGTATCAAATATTTATAGAGGAGTTAACACCCATCCTTCAGAAACTTCCAAAAAATTGGAGAGGAAGGTATATTTATAAGCTTATTCTATGAGGCCACAATCCCAACACCATAACCAAAGACACAACAAAAATGAAAACTATAGGCTGATATCATTGATAAACATATGTTAAAATCCTCAACAAAATATTATCAAACCAAATACAACAATATATTAAAAGGATCATACACCATGATCAAGAAGGATTTATCACAGGGATCCAAAGATTTTACAATATATGCAAATAAATTGATGTTATATACCACATCAACAAACTGAATAATAAAAAACATATGGTCATCTATGAAAAAAAACCTCCAGTAATTGGGTATAGACATAATAAAGGCTACAAACACAACACCAATCCACAGCTAACATAATTTTCCGTGTTGAAAGCCAAAATAATTTCCATTAAGATCAGGAACAAGACAATGATGTCCACTCTAACAACTTCTTTTTATATTTTGTCTCTTTTGCTTCAACACTTCTTTTCTTTTTAATGGCCACACCCATTGTCTATGGAAGTTCCCAGGCCAGGTATTGAATCTGAGCAACAGCCGTGACCTGAGTTACTGCTGAGGCAACACAATTATCCTTTAACCTACTGTGCTGGGCTGGGGATTGAACACATGCCTCTGCAGTGACCTGAGCCACTGCAGTCAGATTTTTAACCCATGGCACTCTGGCAGGAACTCCTTTCACCACTACAACGTTGTTTTTTATTGGAATGTTTCTAATCCTAATCCATCCTGAAAGCACTTTGCATGATAAAATCTTCTCTATCTTCTACTCTTCAGAGTGTTCAAGTCTTGAAAAATTGGAGTTGACTATACAGCTTCTGATCAACAACAAATTCGCTAAATATATATTTCCGATTTTTTTGAGAATATTTGTGAAAGAGACTTAAACAAGTCAGAAGTGTCAAGTACCAATTTTCTCATAAAAGAAAATATATATGTAGAGAAAACTTACCTCAAGTGACTGCATTTTTTGTTTTACTATTTTAATATTATTTTAACATTATAGCAAAAGCTCATTTATTTGAAGTTCAGATAATATGCTAGGCATTGGCTTCTTATATTTATTTTAACACAAGTTTTTAAAATTGTATAGTTTTTAAAATTTTATTTAAAAATTTGTACTTTTTAAATTGTATTTAAAATTGTATAAATTTAAAAAAAAATAAAAATAAAAAAAAAATTGTATAAATTTTAAAATTAGCCCTCGGTGCCTAAATTTTTCTGTTGACTATTTCACATAGGAATTGCACAATATCAACAATTACAGAAAGACACATATGACTCTCAGCCATTGGTTTAATTTGGTAAGTCACTGTGGACAACTAAGAGAATCATAAATATGTTTCTTTTCCTTGAGTTTAGGTATAGCACTCAGAGTATTATTGGCTCTGTCTTTTGTCATAGAGCTGGGAGGTTGTTACATTGGGCACCAAAAAATGAAATGTTTATAATTTAAAAAATAATTTCATGTGTATAAGTGTGCAAACTTATATCAGAGAATAGAGATAATATCTTGATTCTTTATCATAAATTCCCAAAGTGATTTTTATTTGGCTTGTAAAAATACTTAATACACTATTTTATTAATGAAAAAAATATACTTTTGCACTTCACTTAAACATCATTAAATATTTGTAAACATGTGACCATAAAATCATATGTACTAAAATTTCATGTCATGTTTAAATATCATCACAATAAAAAATAACAGAGGTAAATGTAAAAATACTGATTGTGCTAAGAACTTACATTATTTGGCTTAATAGAAGCATATTCTCATGAAAGAAAAAAAACTATGTGCCAGCATAATAATTATTTCTTAAGAGGATAAATAAGCTACTCTAACAGCATTTAATTTTAGGTAATAAAAGACAAAAAAATGAGGAATATTCATATAATTTCTGGGTATTAAGAATCAAATATGTGAGCTCATTTTTTGAGGAAACTACTGTTTCCAACCCAAACATTATGGTAGTTTCCTTCTCCCTGATTTTCTCACAATCTTGACTAGTTTTACAAGTGATATAGAAGAAAACAATATATTAGACCAAATAAAAAATGGGATATGAAAAACTATATAATTAATTGTAAAAGACAAGTTTTATGATTTCCATAATCTTAATATGTAATTTGGTACTATGTGCATATTTATCTATGAATTGTTATATTAATATTTTATGTCTAAATTTATTTTCTTTTTAATATGAAATCAAAAATTTGATTCTTCACAAACATCCCATGAGGCTATTAGATATTATCATCATTAAATGTGATTTTTAAAATGTAATACATTATAATAACTGAGAAAAGTAGTGAGTGAAATTAGAAAATAATTTTAAAAGAATGAGGTATTTATTATCATCCTCATTGTTCTGCCAAAGTAAAATTTAGTTTCTTCTAAGGCCATTGTATAAAATTTACATTTGTTAACTAGAGACTTCATCTATTCTTGCATTAAAGCATTTTGTTTCCCTATGAAGAGATTTAAGAGGATGATATTATTTACAATCTACTATTCAAGTAAAAACAAGTTTGGTTTACTGAAGTCAGCTAAATATTTACTAAAAATCATAAAGACAAAGTCTAATTAAAGTGCTGATGTTCTCTTTGATTCCAGTCATGTTTGAGTATTAAATAAGACAATAAATTTAAAGTACCAATCTAAGTGCTCTTAATCATTGTTTGTTACTTTTAATTTTTGTTTATGTTTTATTTTTCCATAGAAAGACCTACCTACATATGTACACACTGCTTACCATAGTGAAGCACTTACATATGCATCACTTAAATAAAGCTTTCACATTCTGTTACTCTATGAACACACAGAAGAAACTACTCTCCTGAATTTTATATAACATATTATCTTACTTTATGCACACAGTTATATAAACACATGCATATGCACATACACATACAGAAGAGTTCCAGCTATAGGGATTTTAATTAATATATTTACTAAACATTTTATTTTTGTCTGTGAAGTATTTTTTCTTTTTTTTCTTTTTTTTTTAAATTTTATTTTCCCACTATACAGCAAGGGGACCAAGTTATCCTTACATGTATACATTACATTTTTTTCTCCACCCTTCGTTCTGTTGCAACATGAGTATATACACATAGTTCTCAATGCTACTCAGCAGAATCTCCTTGTAAATCTATTCTAAGTTGTGTCTGATAAGCCCAAGCTCCCGATCCCTCCCACTTCCTCCCCCTCCCATCAGGCAGCCACAAGTCTTTTCTCCAAGTCCATGATTTTCTTTTCTGAGGAGATGTTCATTTGTGCTGGATATTAGATTCCAGTTATAAGGGATATCATATGGTATTTGTCTTTGTCTTTGTCTTTCTGGCTCATTTCACTCAGGATGAGAGTCTCTAGTTCCATCCATGTTGCTGCAAATGGCATTATGTCATTCTTTTTTATGGCTGAGTAGTATTCCATTGTGTATATATATATCACCTCTTCCGAATCCAATCATCTGTTGATGGACATGTTGTTTTCATGTCCTGGCTATTGTGAATAGGGCTGCAATGAACATGTGGGTGCATGAGTCTCTTTTAAGTAGAGTTTTGTCTGGATAGATGCCCAAGAGTGGGATTGCGGGGTCATATGGAAGTTCTATGGATAGAATTCTAAGGTATCTCCAAACTGTTCTCCATAGTGGCTGTACCAGTTTACATTCCCACCAACAGTGCAGGAGGGTTCCCTTTTATCCACACCCCTCCAGCACTTGTTATTTGTGGATTTATTAATGATGGCCATTCTGACTGGTGTGAGGTGGTATCTCATGGTAGTTTTGATTTGCATTTCTCTTAAAATCAACGATGTTGAGCATTTTTTCATGTGTTTGCTGGCCATCTGTATATCTTCTTTGGAGAAATGTATATTCAGGTCTTTTGCCCATTTTTCCATTGGTTGATTGGCTTTTTTAGCTGTTGGGTTGTATAAGTTGTTTATATATTCTAGAGATTAAGCCCTTGTCGGTTGCATCATTTGAAACTATTTTCTCCCATTCTGTAAGTTGTCTTTTTGTTTTCTTTTTGGTTTCCTTTGCTGTGCAAGAGCTTGTCAGTTTGATGAGGTCTCATGGGTTTATTTTTGCTCTTATTTCAATTGCTTTGGGAAACTGACCTGAGAAAATATTCATGATGTGGATGTCAGAGAGTGTTTTGCCTATGTTCTCTTCCAGTAGTTTGATGGTGTCCTGTCTTATATTTAAGTCTTTCAGCCATTTTGAGTTTATTTTTGGGCATGGTGTGCTAGTTTCATTGCTTTGCATGCAGCTGTCCAGGTTTCCCAGCAATGCTTGCTGAATAGACTTTCTTTTCCCCATTTTATGTTCTTGCCTCCCTCGTCAAAGACGAATTGACCATAGGTGTCAGGGTGTATTTCTGGGTTCTCTATTCTGCGCCAGTGGTCTGTCTGTTTTGATACCAGTACCACACTGTTTTGATGACTGTGGCTTTGTAGTACTTCTTGAAGTCTGGGAGAGTTATGCCTCCTGCTTGGTTTTTGTTTCTCAGGATTGCTTTGGTGATGCTGGGTCTTTTGTGGTTCCATATAAATGTTTGGATTGTTTGTTGTAGTTCTGTGAACAATGTCAAGGGCAGTTTGATAGGGATTGCATTGAATCTGTAGATTGCTTTGGGTAGAATGGCCATTTTTACAATATTGATTTTTCCAATCCAGGAGCATGGAATATCTTTCTATTTCTTTACATCTTCTTTGATTTCTTTGATTAAAGTCTTATAGTTCTCGGCATATAGTTCCTTTACATCTTTGGTCAGGTGTATTCTGAGGTATTTGATTTTGTGAGGTGCAATTTTAAAAGGTATTATATTTTTGTATTCCTATTCTAATACTTCCTTGCTGGTATACAGAAATGCAACTGACTTCTGACTGTTAATCTTGTATCCTGCTACTTTGCTGAATTTATTAATCAGTTCAGGTAGTTTTTGGGTTGAGTCCTTAGGGTTTTCTATGTATAGTATCACGTCATCTGAATACAGTGACAGTTTTATCTCTTCTCTTCCTATATGGATGCATTTTATTTCTTCTGTTTGTCTAATTGCTGTGGCTAGGACTTCCAGAACTATGTTGAAGAGCAGTGGTGAGAGTGGGCATCCCTGTCTTGTTCCAGATTTGAGTGAGAAGGCTTTCAGTTTTTCCCCATGGAGTATTATGTTTCCTGTGGGTTTGTCATAAATGACTTTGATTATGTTCAGGAATGTTCCCTCTATACCCACTTTGGCGAGGGTCTTGATCATGAATGGATGTTGGACTTTGTCAAATGCTTTTTCTGCATCTATTGATATGATCATATGATTTTTTATTTTCTTTGCTTAATGTGGTGTATGACATTGATTGATTGCGTATGTTGAACCATCCTTGTGAACCTGGGATGAACCCTACCTGGTCATGGTGTATGATCTTTTTGATATGTTGTTGGATTCAGTTGGCTAAGATTTTGTTGAGAATTTTTGCATCTATATTCATCAAAGATATTGGCTTATAATTTTCTATCTCAGTATTTAATTCCTCTTTTGACTGAATAATATTACACTGTATGAACATACAACATCATGTTTATTAGTGCTGTTTCTATGAATAACCATAATACACCCAGGCACTATGGCTCAAGAATTTGTGATATTTACCACCGTACCATGCAGCATTATGATTTGCTTTCACAAAAATTTCCCTCTTCATTCACTCTGTTTGAACATATAGGATACAGAAAGACAGCATAGTAGAAAAAGCATAGTAGAAAAGCCAGAGATTTTTGTGGTTTGATGTACAGGGAAACAACTCCTTGATTTATTAAAAAGTATTATATATAAACAGGTAAATAATTACAATTTATATAATTATAAAATGTGAAAATGATCAGTTCTATGAGCCTAATGAGACGTGAACTTTATATCATATATATGGTAATTTCCAGGAATTTTCTTTGTTGATATATTTCCACACCAAATACTAAATAGACCCTTTTGGAAAACTGTGTCAGAGATTTATTATTTAAAGATGTAGTTGACAGGGAGGATTTTGTCGTATTTTGACATTCATAAGACTTCTTTATTAAATGTCAGTTTATAGAAAATATGCATATCATGTAGTCACTTTATTTCTGCTGACAAAATTCTTTCAACATCTTTCCTCCATTTTTATATTTAAAACAGGGGTCAAAGTTGTTACCACTGAATTCAATAAATAATCTAAAAAGTATTTCATCAGTCATGATTTAAACTCTGCAATGTATAATAGAACCTTAATTTAAATCTCAATTTTGTAATGTAGGACCTACCTTTAGAAGACAAAGACAAAATGAGCTAAACTATACACAATAAATTGAAATAATTCTAAGAAATCTTTTCTGCTTATGGGAATTTCCTTATATTTATTTTTTCTTTCTGCACTGAGCCCATTCCCTACCTAAAATATGTTGTCTTACAAGTTACCAGGAAATGTAGCTGCATATAATTTTTTTAGGGCTACACCCACAGAATATAGAGGTTCCCAGGATAGGGGTCTAATCAGAGATACCGCTGCCAGCCTACACCTGGTGATAGCCATGCCCAATCTGAGCCAAGAAACACCACAGCTCATGGCAATGCCAGATCCTTAAGCCACCAAGTGAGGCCAGGGATTGAAACTACAACCTCAGTGTAGTAGGATCAATTTCCACTGCAGCATGATGGGAAGGAACTCCAGCTGCATACAAATTTTTATCCATGATAAACATGGAAGAAAATTTTATGATATTGAATTTAGAAAAACAGCCAATCTTTGCATTCAAGTATGTTTACACATGCATGATTTTCCTACCAAGATAGTGAAAATTTCATGCTTATTTATTTAAAAAACTATCAGTTTTGTAAATTGTTAAATACCAATATGTTAACATGATTTCAAAATATTCATCATTTATTAGCAAGAGGGTATATATATATATTTTTTTTTTTTTTTTGACTAGCACGGAATTAAGTTTAGAGGAAATGAAGCAAAACTCATTTTTTTGATTCAACAACATCAAATTAATTTACACAAAGCATTGTGGCTGAATATATATTTCTTTTTTAATAATGATTTTTATTTTTTTGATTATAGCTGATTTACAGTGTTCTGTCAATTTTCTGCTGCACAGCAAGATGACCCAGTCACAAATACATGTATACATTCTTTATTCTCACATTATCATGCTCCATCACAAGGGACCAGACATAGTTCCCAGTGCTATATGGAAGGATCTCATTGCTTAACCATTCCAAAGGCTATAGTTTGCATCTATTAACCCCAAATTCCCAGTCCCTCCCACTCCCTCCTCCTCCCTCTTGGAAACCAAAAGTCTGTCCTCCAAGTTCATGATTTTCTTTTCTGTGGAAAGGTTCATTTGTGCCATATATTAGATTCCATATATAATATGATATTTGTCTTTCTCTTTCTAACTTACTTCACTCAGGATGAGAGTCTCTAGTTCCATCCATGTTGTGGAAATGGCATTATGTCATTCTTTTTTATGGCTAGGGAGTATTCCATTCTGTATATATATACCACATCTTCCTAATCCAAACATCTTTGATGGACATTTATGTTGAATCCATGTCTTGGATATTGTGAATAGCACTGCAGTGAACATGTGGGTGCATGTGTCTTTTTCAAAGAATGTTTTGTCTGGATATATGCCCAAGAGTGGGACTGCTCGGACATATGGTGGGTCTATGTGTAGTTTTTAAGGTACCTCCATACTGTTTTCCTTAGTGATTATACCAGTTTCCATTCCTACCAACAGTGCAAGAGGGTTACCTTTTCTCCACATCCCTTCCAGCATTTATTATTTGTGGACTTATTCATGATGGCCATTCTGACAGGTGTGAGGTGATAGCTCATAGTAGTTTTGATTTGCATATCTCTAATTATCAGTGATATTGAGTATTTTTTCATGTGCTTTTTGTCTATCTGTATATGTTCTTTGGAGAAATTTCTGTTCAGGGATTTTGCCCATTTTTCAATTGGGTTGTTGGCTTTTTTGCCATTGAGTTGTATAAATTATTGGTATATCCCAGAGATTAAGCCCTTTTCAGTTGCATCTTTTGAAACTCTTTTCTTCCATTCTGTAAGTTGACTTTTTGTTTTTTTATTGTTTCCCTTGCTGTGCAAAATCTTGTCAGTTTGATTAGGTCCCATTGGTTTACTTTTGCTTTTATTTCTGATGTTTTGGGAGACTGACCTGAGGAAAGTTTGTAAGTTTGATATCAGAGAATGTTTTTCCTATATTCTCTTCCAGGAGTTTGATGGTTTCTTGTCTTATGTTTAAGTCCTTAAGCTACTTTGAGGTTATTTTTCATGAATGATGTGAGGGTGTGTTCTAGTTTCATTGATTTACATGAGGTTGTCCAGTTTTCCCAAGCACCACTTACAGAAAAGATTGTATTTTTCTCAATTTTTATTTTGCCTCCTCCATGGAAAATTAATTGACCATAAGTGTCTTGGTTTACTTCTGGGTTGTCTATTCTGTTCCATTAGTCTGTATGCCAGTTTTGGTGCCAGTACTGCACTGTCTTGATGACTATGGGTTTGTAATATTGCCTGAAGTCTGGGAGGGTTATGCCTTCTGCTTGGTTTTTGTTCCTCAGCATTGCTTTGGCAATTCTGGGTCTTTTGTGGTTCCATGTAAATTTTTATATTATCTGTTCTAGTTCTGTGAAAAATGTCGTGGGTAATTTGATAGGGATTGCATTGTATCTGTAGATTGCTTTGGGTAATATGGCCATTTTTACAATATTAATTTTTCCAACCCAGGAACATGGAATAAACTTCCATTTCTTTGAATCCTCTTGAATTTCCTTGATTAAAGTTTTATAGCTCTCAGAAAATAAGTATTTCATCTCCTCTGTCAGGTGTATTCCCAGGTATTTGATTTTGGGGGGTGCAATTTTAAAATGTATTGCATTTTTGTATTCCTTTTCTAATATTTCATTGTTAGTATACAGAAATGAGACTGATTGCTGAATGTTAATCTTATATCCAAATCCTTTGCTGCATCGGTTGATTATTTCAAGTAGTTTTTGGGATGAGTCTTTAGGGTTTTCTATATATAATATATCATGTCGTCTGCATACAGTGACAATTTTACCTCTTGTTATTTGGATGACTTTTATTTTTTTGTTTGTCTGATTACTGTGCCTAGGACTTCCAATAATATGTTGAACAACAGTGGTGAGAGTGGGCATGCTTGTCTTGTTCCAAATTTTAATGAGAAGGCTTTTAGCTTTTCTCCACTGAGTACTATACTTGCTTTGGGTTTGTCATAAATGGCTGTTATTATGTTGGTATGTTCCCTCTATACCCACTTTGGTAAGAGTTTGTTTTTTTTTTTTTTATTATGAATGGATGTTGGACATTGTCAAATGCTTCTTCTGCATCTATTGAGAAGATCACGTGTTTTTTGACTTTTCTTTTGTTAATGTGGTGTATGACATTGATTGATTTGTATATGTTGAACCATTCCTGTCCACCTGGGATGGATCCCACCTGGTCAATATGTATGACCTTTTTTATATGCTGTTGGATTTTGTTGGATAAAATTCTGTGGAGAAATTTTGTGTCTATATTTATCCAAGATATTTGCCTATAGTTTTCTTTTTGGTGGTATCTTTGTCTAATTTTGGAATTAGGGTGATGGTGGCATCATAGAATGTCTTTGTGAGTTTTCCTTCTTCTCCAGCTTTTTGAAAAAGTTTAAGGATGGATATAATTTCCTCTTTGTATGTTGGATATAAGCTCCTCTTTTTATGTTTGGTAGAATTCACTTGTGAAGCCACCTGGTAGTGAACTTTTATTTGTAGGGAGTGTTTTTATGACATGTTCAATTTCATTGCTAGTGATCTGTGTGTTCAGTTGATCTTTTTCTTCTTGATTAAGTTTTGGCAGGCTGTAAGTCTCTATAAAGTTGTCCCTTTCTTCTATGTTGTCAGATTTGTTGGCATACAATTGTTGATAGTATTCTCTCATTTTTTTTTTTTTTTTGTATTTCTGTAGTATCCGTTGTGACTTCTCCCTTTTCATTTCTTATTTTGTTTATTTGGGTTATTTCTCTCCTCTTCTTGGTGAGTCTAGCCAGAGTTTGGTCAACTTTGTTTACCTTTTCAAAGAACCAGCTCTTGGTTTTATTGATTATATATATATATATATATATACATATATATATATAATTGATTTCCTCTCTGATCTTTATGATTTCCTTCCTTCTGCTGACTTTAGCTTTTGTTTGTTTTTTCTAATTCATGTAGGTGATGGGTTAAGATGTTGATTTGAGATTTTTCTTCTTTTGTGAGGAATTCCTGTATTGCTATGAATTTCCCTCTGAGCACTGCTTTTGGGGCATCCCATAGATTTTGAGTGGTTTTGTCTTCATTATCATTTGTCTCAAGGTATTTTTTAATTTCCTTCTAGATTTTCTCATTGACCCATTTTTTTTTTTTTTTTTAATCTTTAGGGCAACATCCCCAGCATATGGAAGTTCCCAGTCTAGGGGTCAAATCGGAGCTACAGCTGCCAGCCTATGCCCACAGCCACAGCAATGCCAGATCCTTAACCCACTGAGTGAGGCCAGGGATCGAACCCACAACCTCGTGGTTCCTAGTTGGATTTATTTCCCCTGTGCCACAACGGGAACTCCAACCCATTGGTTTTTTAGTAGCACGTTGTTTAGTCTCCATGTTGTAAATTTTTCCTCATTTCTTTTTCTGTGGTTGATTTCTACTTTCATGCCATTGTGGTCAAAGAAGACACTTGACATAATTTCTATAATCTTAAATTTGTTGAGGTTATCTTTGTGCCCCAGGATGTGATCAGTCTTTGAGAATGTTCCATGTGCACTTCAGAAGAATGTATATTCTGATTTTTTTGCATGTAATGTCCTGAAAATGTTTATTACATCTAAGTTTTCACACTTAACCCCTGATTTCCTTAGCCCACACAAGAGGTGCTAGCCACCAGTAGCCTGCACAAGAAGCACCAAATCTCCTGTAGACTAGCAAGTGGCTTCTTGCCATGGGCAATCTGTGCCAGAGCTTGCCCCACCCTCTGAGATCTCATGAGCTGCATGCCTGCTCAGGTACCAGGAGTTTCCTATGGCTCTCCCCACTTCTCCTTTGCCCTCCCGAACAATGGTGCCTTGCCTCTCCTGAGTGTCTGGACTTCCTCCTGGGTTCCCTTTGTCCTGGCATTCCCCTCCATAGCCCATAATATACCACTCCCCACCCACGGCACACTGCTCCTTAATCCTTTAGGCTGTCTCCACACTTCCAAACCCAGTCCTCTCCTGGAGACTGACCTCTGGAGCCTAAGTCACCTTTCCCAGCCCCACCCAAGCATCTCAGCCTTTGATGTCCAGACTGATGTTTCAGATGATCTGTGTAACTCTCACTCTATTTTGCTGTTCTCAGCCCAGCTGCTGTACTTTTCTTGGTGATTTTGAGGTTCCTCTGACTTGGATGACATTTCATAAGTTAAGTGGATTCCCAGGATGTGGGTGCCTTTTCTCCATCACTGCTCCCTCTCAGGAATGCTAGTCCCTTCCTGATTCCCTTTCTCTCTCTCTCTCTTCTTTTGTTCTACTCAGTTGTGTCAAAAGTTTCTTGCCCTTTTGGAGGTTTAAGTACTTCTGCCATTATTCAGTTAATGTTCTGTGTTAGTCACTTTATACGTAGTTGTGTTTTTTTGATATATTTGTGGGAGAAGGTGATTACAACCTCATACTTCTCAGCAATCTTGCTCTGCCAATCTACATGCTTATTTATTGAACTGAATTTACTTATTTATATTTGACAATATACTGCTATAATTATTAAGGAATATCTACCCTTTAAGGTCTTAATCAAATATCTTATCTTCTATTAAATATAATTCTCCCTTTATTTTTTACATTCCCAATATTTATCCCTTACATTTCCCAAATACTTTTCACATATTTTTCATATAACACTTATCCAAGTAAATTTTACTTAAAATATTAATATATTTATCATATCACTCCAATATCTGCTACCTTAATAAATGTGATCATTTGAATATTTTATTTCCCAGTTAATATTATATTTCTATTTTATGAAATATATAAAAACATTATATTTATTATTTTTTAATTTTTGAATTAAGTAGTGTAAGCAAAATTTTATCCATAGCAAAGAAAGATTCTTTTAAATTGGTAATGATTCTCTGTTATGAAAATTTGTTACAAGGGTAGAATTATAATGGAATCCATTGTAGGTCAGCACACAGATATGAAATAGTTTTCTTGGATATGTTTTTGCCCAAAATATTTAGTTTTATACAGGCAAAGGGAATATTTACACAGTTGGAAAAATTATTCCTAAAATCCCATTCAGACATATATTTTCAGACTCTGTAAAACATGGAGAAAAATGTTAATGTCAAAAATGTTAATTGAAAATTGTTTAAATGGGAATAAATTTCCTGAGTACAGGGGGAATTAATGTTTTCCCACTTATATAACATAGAAATAGTTCTCATGGGGAAAATATTAGTTGAGAGAAAACCAAAAGGATTTAAAAATCACTCTGGACAAATGGTAAATGGATCATTTTACACAGATAAATGGAAATTATTAATTATGTATAGTATTTGTTGCTAACAAATGTATCAGAACTTTTTAAAATAACAATTTTATGTTTACTATATATTACAGATAAATTATTAAAATTTCATTGTGTTGATGAATACACAGACCTTTATTTACTGTGTATCTGTCTTTAAGGTTACTTATAAATGATATTATCAGTCTTAGAAATAACCAAATATTATATATTAAATTATTAATCAATATCCAAATTTACATTATTGCAATAAAGCTTTTGATGTCATACAGTAGCTATTGATAAGTCCATATACTTGTGTCACAGTGTGCTAGTCTAATAGGAATCATAGTGTATCACATTAATCTTTCTAAAATTACCCTTACAAATCTGTTCATAGTTGATATTGTGATAAATTCTAGGACTAATCTAACAAATCTTCCAATTCTTCTCAGTATTAAAAATTCTTCTTGTCATTTCTAGTCTCAAGAATATTGCCATGTAATCAATATATTCAGTCCAATATAATGACCAATCTAAGCTTTGAGGCAAATCTTTTTACCTTGTATAGCTCAAGTCTGGGCAAGGCTCTTCCATCTTTACTTGTCAAGTTCTCCTATTTATCTCCCCTCATGATACTTTTGGTGACTCCAGAGTTGAAAGGAACTAGTAAGTTGGGAGAAGTAAATGAATTTTTGGGTCCTTCTTTCCCAGCATCAATATAATTAGGCTTCATATCCTCTGGCCTTGGCAGTGACCAAGCTGACACATGTTTGTCTTGGAAAATAATAAAAGCTAGTTAAGTATTTTGTACTCACTTATTTGTGAGTTCTGTAGAGATGTCCACTAGGGATATTTGACAAGACTTCCCTTGACATGTGCAATTTATTTCCTTCCTGTTGATCACCTGCATTTCTTTTAGTACTGAGAATTTTGGCATTTTGGATACCTTATTTTTTAAGGGTTAACAGGTAATCCCTTCTTTAAACAAGCTTAAGGAACTGATTTAAAATGCCTTTAGTTTTTTTTTTATTTCCTGCTGTGTGATTTATATTTGCTAACAACAACAAACCAAAATAGTCAAGCAAACAAAATAGCAATATTAGTAAAACAAACAAACAAACAAAACCTTCTGCATAATTTCCTCTCCAGTAAGTGGATATATAAGCCAGGAAGGATTGACAATAATGCATAACTTAAATGTCAAACCTTTGTTCCAAAAGAAGGAAAGTGTGTTCCTAAAGATACTAACTATAAATATATATATAATTTTTCCACAATTTTTCTGCCAACACATCATGTTATATTTATTTGATATTTAATATCAGTGTCCTTCAAACACTGGAATTCCAAGGGGCTGCATATAGATCCTTACAAGTAACTGGGGACCTGTCCTCCCAAATTGTTGGGCAGAAACCTGGCCATTGGGTCCCTCTCCTACAAGCTGCTATACAGATATCACTACCCTGACTAGATCTGAGTCCACCACACCTACCCATGGCAGACAAGCAACCTCCAAGGTGCTGTAAATTCAACACCAAGCTGTAATGAGCTCTTGTATCAGGGGTGCATGAGAAGCTCACTTTTTCAAGTAATTAGCTGAATGTGCTGTGGCACTGACATCAAGAGCAGGATATAAACAGCATACTCCACACCAAAATGTCATAGGATGTATGCATCAATACTTCATAAACATTATGACTATGTCTACATCCATATTTCAGGCAGACAACCAAGGCAGAACATTGGGTTCCCCATACCAATATAATCAAGAGGCCTCATTGCCCACTAGCAGTGGAAGCTGAGCAGGATTGGAAATTATGGTGTTGGCAAGGGTGATTAACCCTAAGAGTAAGGAAGCAAACTTCCAAGAACACATCTCAGGGAGTTGTCAAGAGACAGTAACACAAGTGAGGATAAAAATCCCTGAAGTGTGCTGCATTGTGCTATGGATTTCACTTGAAAATGCATATTTAAAGAAGAAAAATAAGAGTTTAAATGTGTTGACCACAGAGCATTACACACCAACTGTACATCCCTCCTAAACATGGGGCCTTATGAAACTGGCC
This sequence comes from Sus scrofa, assembly GCF_054392235.1. Classification (NCBI taxonomy): domain Eukaryota; kingdom Metazoa; phylum Chordata; class Mammalia; order Artiodactyla; family Suidae; genus Sus; species Sus scrofa. The sequence continues at coordinate 43,244,434 of NC_139393.1, forward strand.
ATTGCCCTTAAAGCAGCCCCTGAGGAAAGTTTGATGAAATTCTTTCACTCTCCCTCATTCTCCTGAGCTCATTCAAACTTTCTCTTACTCTCTTTTACTCATTCTCTCTCAATTTCTTCTGATACCTCAAGGTGAGCCTCTTGCCTTTACTTTCTTTAAGAGCCATAAAATCCTAATTCAGTACACTGAACAAGTAACAAAATGGCAACAATGACATATCTATCAATAATCACTTTAAGATAAATGAAATGAATGCTCTAGTACAAAGTTATATTGTGGCTGATTGTATTTTAAAAAAAGTTCCATCCATACACTGCATGCATGATATTCAGTTTAGAGCTAAACACTTGAAAGTAGAACAATGGGAAATGATATTTTATGCCAATCAAAATAAGCAAAAAAAACAAACAAAAACGAGTAACAATGTTCTCATCAGAAAAATAGACTTTAAAACAAAACCTTAAACAGCAGGAAAATAAGGAATTAAGGAATTATATAATTATAGAGTCCCTCCAAGAAGAAGATATAACAGTTGTAAACATATATGCACCAAACATAAGAGCATTAAATTTATAAAACAAATATTAATAACCATAAAGGAATATATTCACAGTAATACAATGAGTGGAGAATTTCATGTCCCAAAAACATGGATGGATATATAATCAGCTATAAAACTAATTTAAAAAATGGTATTCAATGACACTTTAGACAAGGTGAGTTTATAAATATTTACTTTATATTCCATCTGTTAAAGCCAAATACACATTTTTTTTCAATTGTACATTAAAGATATTCCAGGATAGATTACATATCAAGTCACAAAATAAGTCTCCACATATTTAAGAAATTTGAAATATCAAACTTTTTTTCTGACCACAGCATTACAAAACTTAAAATCAATTACAGGAATAAAAGTGGATACAGACACAAACAAATGGATACTAAACATCATGCTGCTAAAAAAAATCAATGGTCAAAGAAAAATCAAAGAGGAGGTTTTTAAAAAATTACCTTGAGGTAAATGAAAATACAAACACCACTTTCTAAAATCTATAACATGCAGAGAAAATATTACTGATAGGGATGTTTAGAGCAATATAAACCTACCTTAAGAAACAAGTGGAATATCAACATACTTTCCCATCTAATGGAATTTAAAAAAGAAGAACAAATCCCAAATTCATCATAAAGAATTAAACAAGCTCAGAGCAGAAATAAATGAAATAAAGAAAAAATAGGAAAGATCAATGAAACTAAGAATCATTGAAAAATAAGATGAATTTTTAACAAGGATAATTAAGAAAAATGAGTAGTCTCAAAATAATGAAAAAGAATAAATTACAAAAAATAATACAAAAATACAAACAATTATAAGAGAATATTCTAAACAGTTAATACACCAAATGGATAACCTAGAAGAAATAAATTCCTAGAAACATGTAATCTTAAAAGACTGAATAATGAAGAAGCAAAATACATTAAAAGATTGATCACTAATATGAAATTTCAATTAATAAGCAAACAAAAACATTCCAACAACAATAAAAATGTCCAAGACTAGATGGCTTTATATGAGATTTCTCCCAAGCTTTTAAAAAGTTAGTATGCATAGTTCTCAAACTATTAAAAAACATGGACCTAGATACTACCAAAAAAAAAAAATCTGATAAATAAAGGAAAAAAATCTTTGACAAAATGATAGTGATTTAAATTCAGCAATGCATAAAAAGTATCATACATCACAGACAAGAGGAAATCATACTAGGGACACAAGGGTGGTTTAATATATACAAATCAATCTGTGATACATCAATTAACAAAACAAAGGAAAGGGATGAGAGGGGAGAGGGAGAGACAAGATGTTGGAGTTGAAAGACTTGAGTTCACTTCCTCACAAAAACAAAAAAAAATCACAACTAACTACAGAACAATCATTGACAAAATAGACTGGAAGCTACCAAAAAAGATATCCTACACCAAAGACAAAGAATAAGCCACAACAAAATATAGGAGAGGAAATTTCAAAATATAAGCAATCACATACCCAAGAGGTAAGTGACCCAAATGCTGGAAAATAACTATATCACAGAGACTCATAGGAATAAGATTTCTGAACCCCACATCAGGTTCCCTATCACAATGTCTGGTATTGGAAAGAACCACTAGAGCATTTTGTGTTGAAGGCTAGTAGAGTATGAGCACAGGAACTCCATAAGATAGGGAGAAACTCCAATCTTGGAGGGTGCACACAAGCTTTCAGGTGCACTAAATCTCAGAGCAAAGCAGAGACTCCAGAAGAATCTAGGCCAGACCTCCCTGTGGGTCTCAGAGGATTGCCTGGGGATGCAGGGGTTGGCTGTGTCTCACTCTGGGACAGAACACTGGAGGCAGAGGTCCCAGGGAATATTAATTAGCATGAGATCCTCTGCCATTTTTGAAAAATTTTGTCCTCATCCAATGACATGCCAACATCAATACTGAGAAGCCCCATAACAAACAACAAATAGGATGGGAACATAGACCCACCTATGAGCCTAAAGTCTCCCATGATCACGATGACCTCTAATCACACCCAGCGACACAGCCCCACGTAGCAGAGGTACAAGATTCAGCTCCACCTACTAGTGGGCAGGCACCAGTCCCTCCCATTAGGAAACCCATCACAAGCCCTTGTATCAATGCCACCCACCAGGGGGCAGACATCAGAAGCAAGAGAGGCTATACCCCTACAGCTTGCAGAAAGCACACCATAAACACAGAAATCTAGACAAAATGAAATGGCAGAGTAATATGCTCCAGATGAAGGAACAAAACAAAACCCCAGAAGAACAACTTAGTGAAATGGACGTAAGAAAAATACATGAAAAATATTTTAGAGTAGAGATAGCAAGGATATCCAAGATCTTAGGGAGGCGGGTGGGACAGGAGACAAAGATCAAGAAATCACAAGAAATGTTTAACAAAGAAATAGAGTATCTAAGAACTAACAGATGAAAAATAGAATGACTGAAATGAAAAACACACTTCAGGAATCAGAAGCAGAATCCATGTGGCGGAAGAACAAATATAAGTGAGATGGAAGGCAGATTGGTGGAAATCACTGATGTGGAACATAATAAAGAAGAAAGAATGAAAAGACATTAGGAGAATCTAAGAGACTCTGGGACAACATTAAATGAATGGACATTCACATTTTCACGGGGTCAGAAGGAGAAGAGGTAGAGAAAGGGCCAGAAAAAAAATTGAAGAGATAATAGCCAAAAACTTCCCTAACATGGGAAAGGAATCACTCATTCAAGTCCAGGAAACACAAGTACCATATAAAATAAACCCAAAGATGTACACCTCTTTTGATTTATTATACATGGTAAGCAAACTGACCAAAATTAAAAATAAATAGAAAGTTACTAAAGTATCTAGGGAAAAGCAAAAAATAACACAAAAAGGAAACCCCAATAAGGTTATCTGGTGATTTTTCAACAGAAAAATTGCAATCTAGAAGGGAGTGGCACAATATAATTAAAGTGATGAAAGAACAAAACCTACAATCAAGAAGACTCTGCACAGCAAAGCTCTCACTCAGATTTGATTGAGAAATCAGAAAACGTACAGACAAGCAAAAGCTAAGATAATTAAGTATCACAAAACCAGGTCTTCAAGAAATGCTAATTGAACTTCTCTAGGCAGAAGAGAAAAAGTCACAACTAGAAACAAAAAAATTACAAATGAGGCAGTTCACTGGAAAAGGTTAAAAATATAAAGAAGGAAAACATCCACACACAAATATATCAAAATCTGCAATCATGAAATGAGAGTACAAATACATGATATTGGAAATTCATATGAAATTAAGAAACCAGCAAATTAAAAAATCTTGTGTGTGTGTGTGTGTATAGGAGTATACACATATATATATAAGAATATATAGAGATATTCCTATATCAAAACCTCATGATAACCACAACCCAAAATTCTATGATATACACACAAATAAGAAAACAAAATGCAGTCCAAATACATCACTAAAGATAGTCATTGAACCACAAGAGAAGAGAAAAAAAAAGGAAGAAAAAGACCAACAAAAACATAACCAAAACAATTAACAAGATGGTAATAAGAACATACATATCAATAATTACCTTAAATGAAACAAACAAGTTGCTCCAGACAAAAGACACAGACTGGCTAAATGCGTACATAAACAAGTCCCATATATATGCTGTCTATGAGAGACACACTACAGTTTTAGGGATACCTACAGACTGAAAGTGAGATAGAAAAAGATATTCTGTGCAAATAGAAATCAAAAGAAAGCTGGAGTAGCAATATTCATATGAGACAAATAGACTTTAAACAGTTCCAAGAGACAAAGATGCAACTTACATTATGATCAAAGTATCAATCTGAGAAGAATATAAAACAACTGTAAATATATATGCACCCAAAACAGAAGCACCTCAGTAAATAGGGCAACTGCTAACAGCCATAAAGGAAGAAATTGACAATAACATAGTCATAGTGGGGACTTTAACACCCCACATACAGCAATGAAGAGATTATCCAGACATAAAATCAACAAGGAACACAGGCCATAAATGATGCATGAGAACAGATGAACTTAATAGATATTAATAGAATATTCCATCCAAAAAGCGGCAGGATATACATTCTTCTCAAGTGCACATAGAACATTATCTAGGATAGTTTAAATTCTTGGCCACAGATCAAGCCTCAGTAAATTTAAGAAATTTGAAATCATATCAAGCATCTTTTCTGACAACAACACTCTAAGACTAGAAATCAACAAGAAGAAAAAATGAAAAAAACACAAACACCTGGAGAACAAAAACAACATATTACTAAATAACCAATGGCTCACTGAAGAAATCAAAGGGGAAATTAAAAAATACCTAGAAGAAGATGGCAAAAAACTCACAACAATCCAAAACCTGTGGAAGGCAGAAAAAGCAGTTCTAAGAGAGACTTTGGAGCAATACACGCCTACCTCTGGAATAAAGATAAATCTCAAACAACCTAACTTTATACCTAAAGCAACTCAAGAGAAAGAACAAACAAATCCCAAAGTTAGCAGAAGGAAATAAATCATAAATATCAGAGGAGAAGTGCATGAAAAAAGAAATGAAAAAAAAAAAACAATAGAAAGGCTCATGAAATGAAACTAAATGCTAGTACTTTGAAAATATAAACAAAATTGATAAACCCTTGTCCAGATTCACTAAGAAAAAAGGGAGATGACTCAAATCAACAAAACTAAAAGTGAAAAGAATTTACAAAGGACATCAGAGAAATGCAAAGGATCATAAGAGAATACTTCAAGCAGCCATATGCCAAACAAATGCACAACCTAGAAAAAATGAACAAATTCTTAGAAAGGTATGATCAAAGTATCAAAGTATCAAAGTATCAATCTGAAAAGAATATATAACAACCATAAATATATATGCACCCAACATAGGAGCATCTATGATCTTCCAATCAGTCTTTTATCTTCCAAGACTGAACCAAGAAGAAACAAAATACAAAGAGATCAATTACAATTACTGTCATTGAAAAACTTCCAACAAACAAAAGTCCAGGACCAGATGGCTTCACAGGCAAATTCAGCCAAACTTTTAGAAAAGAGGTAACTATCCTTCTGAAACTCTTTCAATAAATTGCAGTGGAAGGAATATCCCAAGTTCATTCTATAATTCTACCATCAGCCTGATATCAAAACCAGACAAAATGCCATGAAAAAGAAAATTATATGTCAATGTCAATTATGGATATAGATGCAAAATTCCTCAAGAAAATACTTTCAAACCAAATTCCAACAATATATTAACAGGATCCTACACCATGATCAAGTGGGATTTACCTCAGAGTTGCAAGGATTTTTCACTATGTCCAAACCCTTCAGTGTGATACACCACATTAACAATTTTAAGAATATATATATATATATATATATATATATTTGATCATCACATAGATGCTCTTCAATAAGTGGTATTTGGAAAACAGGATAGGTGCATGTAAAGGATGAAATTAGAACATTTTATTACACTAAATACACACACAAAAAACCTCAAAATGTAAGACCTGAAACTCTAAATCTTCTAGGATAAAGCATATGTGATACATTCTTGGCATTGGTCTTTGAAGTATTCATGGATACACCTCCCCAGGGAAGTAAAATAAAAGCAAAGCAATTTAAAAAGGGGAATATTTCAATCCAAAAAGATTTTGCAGAGCCAAGCAAAGTATCAACAAAATGAAAAGACCACCCTCTGAAAGGAAGAATATTTTTGTAAATGATATGTCTGATAAAGACAATATTCAAAATATACAAATAACTCCTACAACTAAACATCAAATTAAACCTAGTTAAAATTAATTAAACCTAATTAAAAATTGGTCAGAGGACCTGAATAGTTATTTTTCAAAAAAAAATACAGATGCCAACAGGCACATGAAAATATGTTCAAAATCAATAGTCATCAAGGAAATGAAAACAAAAACCACAGTGAAGTATCACCTCACACATGTCAGAATGTCTATCATCAAAAACACAAGAAATTGGAAGTTTCCCTTTGGTGCAGTGGATTAAGGATTCAGCATTGCTGCACTGAACAAGTAACAACAAATGCAAGAGAAGATACGGAAAAATGAACCCTTGTGCACTGCTGTAGGAATATAAAGGGGTACAACTGCTTGGAAAAGAGTATGGATGTCCATAATTAAAAATAGAACTACTTATAATTCAGCAATTTCACTCCTAGATATTTATTCAAAGAAAACTAAAACACTCATTCAAAAAAAATCTATACCACAATGTTCATGGCAGTACAGTGAACAATTGTCAATATATGGAAACAACCTAACTGTTCATCAGCAGATAACTGGATAAGAATAAGTACATACACACACACAATGTGATATACACACAAAATGTGATAAAACTCAGCCACAGAAAAGAATGAAATTTTGACATTTGTGACAAAATGATGTACCTAGAGGGTATTATGCCTATTGAAATTGCTACAGATAAACGTACAATCTAAGAAGATAAAACAAATGAACAAATATAACAAAACAGAAGCAGACTCAGATACAGAGAACAAATTAGTGATTACCAGAGGGAGAAGGGTGCTGGGAGTAGTAAAATACATAAATAGTATTAAGTAGTACAAACTACTAGGTATCAAATAAATTTTACAGGATGTAATATACAGAAATGGGAATATAGTTTATATACTACAGTAACTTCATATGGAGTATATTCTATAAAAACATTGAATTCATATTTTGTACATCTAAAACTAAAAAAATATTGTAAGTCAACTGTACTTTATACTACATAAATACCAAACAGATAATTGTGCCATAAATAATAATCTTGTGTATAAACCACTCAATTTTGCACACACATTTCTGAAGGTTGAAATATTTATTGGGATATATTCAGAAAAGCCATTCCTCTGAGCTGTCTCAGAATCTCCTCAGTGTCCAATATCTATGGAAGTCTGTCTTGGTTAGAAGCAGAATTGGGCCTGACGTTTTGGCACTAGACTGCTGAGCTACTCCAGTTTTGTGCTGGTGCCTGTGCAAAAGCAATGGCTGTGTCTGACTTAGCAGGGAGACGTGCAGAAGATGGGTCTGTAATAGGAGCCTGGTATGGATGGTGGGTTGTGCTGTGGTGGTCCTGGTGGGCCTTCAAGAGCCTCAGGCAGTTTTCAATATTTTTCCCCTACACAGGGACTTGCAGCAAACAAATCTTGTGCTCTCCAAGGACAATCTTGGTTTCCCTGCAGCCCTCTAGTAAGCCCCACTGATTTTCAAATGGCTAAGGGGGATCATATTCCTGGATAGGATAGTCAATATGGAGCTTGAACCCTTTGTTCCTTAGGGAGAATCATCTAGCTGGTGATAACCCCTCCTCTTCAGGGTCACCAACCAGGTCCCGGCTAGATCATTTCTCTTCCCCATCTTCCAGACTCTATGTGATTCTTGCTTTGTTGGTTGTACAAGAGCCCTTATGCTAGTCCTCAGGTTGTTCTCTGTATGAGAGTTGCTCTATATGCAGTTGTAGTTTTGATGTATTTATCAGGGGAGATGAGCTCAGTTTTTTCCCACCTCACCATCTTGATCCTATCAAGAGAAATATTTTAGTGTGTGTATTTAATCCCACTAATTTTGATAATGTCAGAAGTTATTAGGTATTCTAGCCTTTTAATTTATCTTTATTGCATAGGTTCAAAATTTCAGTATCTTCATATTTGTTATGCAAATATTTTTTATTTTACATTTTCCGGGATCTACCTCCTTATATTTTAGGCCTTACTAAAATGTGTTTGTTTACATTCAATAGTAAGCTTATATATTATTTTTTTGAAAATATTGTTTCCTCACACTGTTCATTTTGTAATAATTTCCTCCATATCCATAAATACTCCTCAAGATCCCAATATCCAAACTATTATTTTAATAATTACTCATAAAGTATATTATGAATCATCTTGAATTATTTTTTAATTTTTAAAAACAAATGCTATAAAAATATTTTTCATCACAATGTTATGTTGGTGTTACATGTAACTATTCTGTAGAGGAAGAAGGAAAATGAGCCTAAGGAATGTAAATAAAGAGAAATAAATATTAAATGAACTGATAAGTGTTTAAATAAATAATTTGACTGCTTTTTCATGGGGCATGGTGATAATGTGGCATAAATTGAAGAAAAGATTTACTCAAACTTCTGACCTTAGTTTCAAATAGCAAAGCAAAGCTTATGGAAAAGTTATAAAATTTAAAAATGTATATATGTTTAATTATATATATATGTCTCTGTCTATCTATCTATCCATCTATCCATCTATCTCTCTATGTACATATATAGTTTTTTTCCCAAAAATCAGGAGAAGGAAAAGTAAAAGCATGATTACTTTTTAAGTGTTTCTTATCCATAAGGCCTTTAAAAATCTAAATAGTCAAATTATGTTTAGGAACTATCTTTTTTTTTGCTGTTATTTTAAGATATGTATCAGTACTTCTGGCTTGAGAAAGAATACTTGCAGCACACCTCTTACCTCGGTATAGATTAGAATTGCTAGAGCACTGAGAAAGAAGAAAATAAGCCAAGTACTGTGTGTAAGATAGGAACACTGATACTGATTCCTGATGCAATGGAAAATAATGTACAACCTTATCCAAGAAATGTTACATAAAGGGGGATATAGATAAAATAAATAAAGTAGATTCACTAAAACAATACTAACAATGCTACATTTAAGTAATAATGGATATAGTAGTTATAAATATTTGCTTTTTTGTCTTCTAGTATCTGTATAAAATAAATGTATAAAAATTGAATGAATAAATTTAGGACTTTGTAAAATTCCCTCCAAGGCTGAAAAAATGTCTTTCTATTTTACTACATTAAATCCAGTGTTTAAAATATATTAGGTGTACAATATATTTATATGCTGGTTAACTATGTCAAAAATTTCCTAGAAAATCAGATATTGAATATACTAGTTAAATTAATTAATAGTTTAGATTTGTAATTAAAGATGACCTAATGCAACATGGCACTTTTATTAGGCATAACAGAACTCCAAAGTAAAAAACAAAATTCTACACTATATTTGCGATTGCCTGAAAAGACCCCATGGATCAAAGAACACGTATATTTAACCCTCACATGAGGAGGGCTTGAAATGTTTGAGCAACAATTTCTAGTTCTTACTTCAGGGATTTTGTTCCTGTTAGAAGATTTTTTTCCAAATTTTATACAAATTGTACTCTTTTATTCTATATTTCTTATGACAGACAAAACTATGAAACCTCCATTTCTAGGGCAGATATGAGAAAGTTTTTTAAATGATGCCTCTATAACCCTAGAGACACAATATACATTGAAGTAATTCTGAGAAAAGAAAGGCAACCGTAGCAACTTTACCAAGCACGCCAAAATGGAGTACATATCCTTGAAAATCAATGTTGTTCAAACCAAGCAGGAACAGGAAGGAATTGCACTAGTTATAGCTACAAAATATAGTTAGCAAAACTCTACCCTAAATATATGAATTTGTTTTAAATGGAATAATCATAATTAAATTTAAAATATTTGACACAAGAAATTATATTTTACATATTGTTTATACTTCTATGAGTTTGCTTAAAATTGTATTAGAGAATGCATAGACATATCAAAGTAATTTAAGATTGAATAAGGAAGACATGTTTACATAGGATTTTGATTCATTAAATAGAATGAAGAGAAAGTAACTCAAAATGATAACAATTTATATGTTATTTGTAAATTAAGATACATACCTCAGTCTAGGTTATCAGAGGAAATGGACAATACACTCAATAGGATAATATAAGGTTTAATTAAAATTTTAATATTTACAAAGCTATACTTTTTAAAGGAAACCACAGGGATATTTCAGTAACTCAGGGTTTCTGGTAGAGAGCTGTTACTATACCTAGGCCCAGAAGAGACAGAAAGGAAGGCAATCATATCAAAAACCAGATATCATAGCCTACCAAAGTCTGAAAGACAGAACTTTGGATAGGGTTGGCAGTATTGAGAGAAATGTGATTTGACTCGAGAAGTGAAGTCAGAAGCCTAAAAGCAACTTTGTAGGAAGGTAGCCAAAGCTATATTCTAATTTCACCTTCTCTCTTCTACAATATTTTAATGAGGCTTCCCATTGTCTGAACACAGCTGCAACTCAGAGGTACAGAGCACTGCTGATGAACAAATACAGGTCAACTTCCTTGGCCAAAGAGAAAGGTAGAGATATATGGTGAGGGAAAATAGAAGGATGTAGAAAATACAGTCAGAACAAGAAGCCATATTTAGGTTAATTTTTTTTCCCAGGCTAGTGGTTGAATTGGAGCTGTAGCTGCCAGCCACAGCCACAGCCACAGACACACAGGATCTGAGCTGCATCTGAGACCTACACTACAGCTCATGGCAACACCAAATCATTAACCCATTGAGCGAGGCCAGGAATCAAACTTGTGTCCTCATGGATACTAGTCAGATTCAATTCTGCTGAGCCGCAACAAGAACTCCCTAGGTTAATTGTTAAGTCTGTCTCAAAAAGTTTATTTCATTGTATGAGCTTACTTATTCCTTTTCTTACATTTTCTCTATTTGTTTAATTGGTAAATTCCCATGTTAAACATCCCGTCAGATCCAACTGATGATTACATTCAAAATGGTAGTACCCCTATTAAAAAGTAGTATCCAGTGTCACTTTTTACACTTTGAAAGTGCTTTTTATTGGGTCTCCAGAAGCCAATCTGAGATGAAAATCTGTGGACAAGAGATTAACTAAGTCTGTATACCCACAGAAAAAAAAAGGGGGAAGAAAATAAGGTAATACGGTCACATTAGGGGATTAAACCAAGCCAGGCTGCATTTTCTGCAGAGGTCTCAGCCTCAGCCAGATTCTATAGGGAGCTCTAGAGCATAAATTAAAGCCCAGGGTTTGTCGTTGGCACCTAATACCTTATTTGGATAGAAATGCTCATAAAATTAGTAATTAAATTTCCTAAGTGAACAAACTGTAGATGGAGATATTTAAACATTTGTTGATTATAAATATATATTACCTAAAAACTTTAATTGTGTAATATGCTTAGATATTAATGAGATATGTGATATTATTTATTATCTGAACTGAACAGAGTCATATTGTTTGGATTTTTGAAAAGAAGGAAAAAAGGAAACAGTGCTTCTTAGGCTGTTTTTTATTATAAACCTATCCCTGTAGACCCCTTTGTTACTCAGCACCCTCTCCAAACCCCTTTCATCCTACACATGCATGTACACACACATATGTGCACATACACACACATCGAATTCAAATTTATTAGTTTCTTTGAACCAAGTAAATAGAAAATGAACTGTTTGTATTAATTTTAAAGTAAAAAACAAGGAGTTCCGTCGTGGCGCAGTGGTTAATGAATCCGACTAAGAACCATGAGGTTGCGGGTTCGATCCCTGGCAGTGGGTTAAGGATCCGGCGTTGCGTGAGCTGTAGTGTAGGTTGCAGACGTGGCTCGGATCCCACGTTGCTGTGGCTCTGGCATAGGCCGGTGGCTACAGCTCTGATTCAACACCTAGCCTGGGAATCTCCATATGCTGGGGGAGCGGCCCAAGAAATGACAAAAATAAAATAAAAGCCGATTCCTTAAAAACAAAAAAACCCTGTAATTTAACAACTCAGAGCTGTAGGAGATATATAAAGTCTTGTGGGTTAAGGGGAAATTTAAAACCACAGATTTCTTAGTTCTACCAAAGTGTGCTAATGTTACTGAAAAGATTTTATCTCAGCTACCACATGGGGAAAAAAATAACATTTGAATTTCATATCAGTTTTGGAAAATTATCAATTTTTTTTTATCTGTTTTTTCAAAAATATTAGAATTGATGTTCTCATTTATTGTCATATTAAAATATTTAACAATATATTGAAGAATCTGCTCGATTTGAAATTTTTGGAAAATAGGACTATCATAAAGATAAATATATAAATTAGCCAAAATTTTACCCCTTGAGAAAGTACTCATTTCAAATATTTTATTCATATATAAATATTTATGTATAAAGGTATCACACAACCTAATATATAATATATAATCTGCCTAATCTTTTTAAACTAACTATGTATAATTATATTTATAACTATAATAATTATTTTCTTAAAAGATGACAGTTAAAATAGGGAGGCAAAATTTTGCTGTTTACTTAGGATAGATTCTTGAACTATCCTTGGTCAAAAGGAATATATTTCAAAGGGCTCCTGGTGCTTGCTTTCCAGAAACTTTTCTATCCTACTCAGCTGTATGACATTCATTCTTCCACTGCAGCATTCAAGCACCATCTGTGTTTTCTCCTAACGCTTGCTTATTTTATGTACACAGAAAAAAATTCTATGCCAAAATTTAAATATGTGAATATTTTACTTGGACATTTGAACCATATTTTCGTTATTAGCAATTTGTACTTTTCCTTTAAATTCTTTTATAATTTTTCTATTGCTATGGTAGTATTTTTCCCTTTTTATTCATTATGTCTCATACAAGAAGGATAAAAATATACTATCATATTCATCTCGTGTGTATTTTTTTACAAATATTCCATACTGTGACACTTTTAAATATTGTCACTAATGTAAATATTTTTCTGATTAGTCAAAATATTTGTAAAAAATTCATTAACAGACTTCAGAACTGCTATAATTTGTTGTGACATTTAGCAGTCTGGCAGTCATATTCACTTGAACTCTGTACATTCTAAAGGCCACCTTAGGAGCTTGTTCCAGACCCACTTAATTTCACTCCACATGGATCTGCCTACTTTTTTCTTTAAAAGTCTTAAGGATAGTCAGGGTCAGGCCAATTAAGAAAATGTTATCATGAAACTAGCAAGAGTTTAGAAAGTTTGGTTTGTTGATGACAAAGTAGATTGTTTCTTCCCTTAATGAATACAAGTAATGACAAGTACTTTTAATGACTCCATATTCTACCAGAAAAAGGCCAAGAAAGTTGCCTTAGGGAGGTCAATTATTTTTAATGTCTTTTTAGTGTTCATTTTATGGCTCTGTATGGCTGGATTAATTAGCACAAGAAGTATGTATGAAAATGACACAAAATAGGATGTTTTATCTAATGTGAGTAAGCATGACATCAAATAATTAAAATGCAGTCATTAATTGACTAATTTGAGATTTTATTTTATCTCTTGAATGAAACTACAGCTGCAAAGTATAGCATATCATTAATATACATTACTGAACCTTTGTCTCATTTATTTCTCAAAGCTCAGAATTAAGCTTTCTTTTGTCCTTCTGCTTCTTTCTGATTTGTGTCTCTAAAGGAATGCTTTCTTTTCTTCCTTTATCTATGAAAGGTAAAGCTTAGCCATAATAAATCTCCTACATCTTGGTATAATTAGAAACCAGAAACTTAATGTATAAATATAAATATATATACGTGATTATCAAAATATCACAATAATTCAACCAAATGTGAATTTATCGCTATCTAATACAGCTCACTTCTTTAAAAATGAAAGATTTCCTCAGTCCATTGAATAAATCCTATAAGCTATTTTTTCCACTTTATAAGAAAACAATAATCATTCAGTGACCACTTTATGTATTAGAGGGTATTCCTTTTAATCCAGTTTTATTGAGCTATAATTGACATAAATTATTGTATAAGTTTAAGGTGTAGAACATATTGACTTGATTTTCATACATCATGAAATGATTACTGCAATAATTTTGGTAAACACTATCACAAATAAAAAAATAATTAGTAAAAAAAAATTTTCCTCAGAATTTGCTCTTTTTTTTTTGTTTGTTTTTATTTATTTATTTATTTTGCTTTTTTTTTTTTTAGGGCCACACCTCTGGCATATGGAGGTTCTCAGCCTAGGGATCTTAATGGAGCTGTAGCCGCTGGCCTACACCACAGCTCATGGCAATGCCAGACCCTTAACCCATTGAGCAAGGCCAGGGATTGAACCCACAAGCTCATGGTTCGTAGTCAAATTCTGCTGCTTCATGATGGGATCTCCAGAATTTACTCTCTTAATATCTTTCAGAGAGTTTCTTTTGTGGCACAGTGGAAACAAATCCGACTAGAAACCAATTTCACAGAATTATTAGGAAGACTGGGTATTACTGCAGATACTAAGCAGTTAAAAAAAAAATCTTATTTTGATGACCAGTGCAAACATAATACCATCCTTTCCTATAATAATATACCAAACCTTTTTTGATAAGGGACTTGGTCCTTCGTTCCAGCTCTTTCTACCAACTTTTGAAACGTCTTTTTTTGTTTCTTGCCTTTATCTGTCAGCATCATCTGAGCCCTCACTGGCATGATGCAAATGATAGCCAGAGCCTAGGTCATATGATTGTTTCCTATTGGAAATAGAGGCTTGAGAAGCCAGCAATCAACAATGAATATCAACCCCCATAGCAGAGGCAGCTTTTGCTGACTGTTAACATCCATAACATAGAAAAACACCTAAAACATAAAATGTAGGCCTGGCTGGTCGACTAGTAAAAAGACAAAATTCATTAAAATTTCCTTGTGCCAGGAGCTGTGCATAGATATTCATAATAAGAAACCTCTCATTTTCTGTTCTGTATGTGAGAATACAGAGAATGAGGAAAGCTAAATAACTTGCACAATAAATAATAAATAACACCACCAATATTCAAACCTAGAGTCCTAGAGCATGGCTTGTAAAATTTCTCTGTAGCTATGTTCTCAAAAAAACAAAGATATCATTAAGTAGCATACAATTTTTTCTTAATAGATATACTTATTATTTGACAAAATTATTCAGGTTTTATTGTACTTGAAGTATACAGAGATTTTGAGGGTGTCATCCTTTTAATTCAAGGTGACTAAATTCATATTGAAAGGGAATTTTTGTTTTTCTTTTAATGAGTCTCATTGACATGATTTTGTAAGAAATGAAATATCCATTTTACTGCAAATACAACTTTATACTTGAAAAACCATATACCTCTATTACAAATGTAGAAAGTTAAATGGGCTAAATAACTAACTAATTACTGTTCACCTCCAAAAGGAAGTTCATCAAATATTCAATATATATTTACCCCTCATAGAATTATAACAAAATTATAAAATTCCCTGGAAAATATCAGAAAAGTGTAATTAAGAGCTTATTTATATTTTAATGATAATGTATTAGATATGAAAATATAAAAATATGGCTAAACATGATGCAAAAGTGTCATAAAATGGAGTAATTCTAAGGTTAAATAAGGCATTAGCCTATACATTTATGTAAATTATATATATATAAAATTTAATTTGTAACTTTATACTCTTCCCTTTCCTTATTATGAAGGAACATTATAAGCAAGTATGCAAGCGATGGAAAGTGAAAACCTATGGTCAAATTAATGATCTCTGTTTATTTATTTTTGTCTTTTTGCTTTTTAGGGCCACACCCGTGGCATATGGAGGTTCCCAGGCTAGGGGTCTAATCAGAGCTGTTGCCACCAGCCTACGCCAGAGCAACAACAATGCCACATCCAAGCTGCATTTTTGACCTGCACCACAGCTCACGGCAATGCTGTATTCTTAACCACTGAGTGAGGCCAGGGATTGAACCTGCAACCTCATGGTTCCTAATTGGATTCATTTCTGCTGCACCACAATGGGAACTCCTGATCTTTGAAACTTTTCTCTAATGAGTAATTTGTGTCTCAGTAGATTTCAAGAAATTACTGGTTTTGGAAATAGAGTCTATCAATTAAGTTGATAATGAAAATCATTAGGGTGGAATAAAATAAAAGAACTAATTTGTAATACACACTAGCATTTCCCAAGTCTCAAGCTTGCCTCATAATTTGAAGTCTTATTTAAAATACAATTATAGAATTTGTACTATGTAGGCTAATATATACTGTCTTAATATTACCTTCTTAGTATTTTGATACCACATTTTTCATTAAAGAAATAAAGTTTATCTACTTTTTATCAGTCATTCTAGAAGAGTATCATTTTATTGATCCTTCTAGAGAATCAGATTTGACTTTGATTCTCTCTTTTATTACCTGCCACATATTTTGGGCTTATTTGTTCCTTTTTGCTTGTTTGTTTCTAAGTTTGAAGCAAAGGTTGTTAATTTTAGATCTTTGCTAGAATGAATTTTAATACCATAAATATCTTTTTAAATATTGCTTTAGCAGCATCTCACAGATTTTGATATATTATATTTTCAATGTTAAAAAAATTTTGTAATGTCCTTTGATATCTACATTGATCCATAGTTTATTTAGAAGTATTTTATATAGTTTTTAGATATTTGGTGATTTTATAGACCCCTTTGCTATTGATTTCTACTTTAACTACAGTAAAGCAACAAAAAATCTTTCAGTATTTTGAATCATTTTGAAAGTATTATCTTTATGGCTGTAATATCTTCTACCTTAGAAAATGTTTTGTGTGCACTTAGGAAGAATATGTCTTCCGTAGTTGTTTAGTTGTGTATTCTAAAATGTCAATTATATAATTTTGCCTCATAGCATTTTTCAAATCTTCTATCCTTGTTGACTTTCTATTTACATGTCCTACTACGTCCTTTTTTTAATTTGATGGAAAGTGATATAAAAAAGAATGTGTGTTTGCATATGTATAACTGAGTCATTTTGGTGTACAAAAAAAGTTGGCACAATGCAAATCAAGTACACTTTAATAAAAATAATTTGGTGAAAAGAAGTCTCCAAATAGGCAGGGCTTGGCAACTATCTATCCCAGAGACCAGCCTTACATACAAGCCTACTCACAGTAGTTAGCCTAACACAATAGAAAGACACATGGCACACACTGAGAGCAACTGCTATTCCTATAGCTCCGGCAACTGGAAAGGAATGAGTACTAGGGCCTATAGGACATATCCCATATAAAGCTATCTCCCCAAGATCGGGAAACATAACCAAACTATCAAGTAAATAGAAATAAAAGCAATTAATTAGGTAAAATTAAATGACAGAAGAATACGTTCTAAATGAAAGAAAAAAATAAAACCCAGAAGGAGAGTTAAGAAAAGTAGAGACAATTGATCTTCCAAAAAGTATTCAAGGTAATATCCATAAATATGTACAGAGAACTTAAGAGAAAAATGAATGAACGTTGCAAGAAGAGAGAAGTTTCTAACAAAGAGCTTGAAAATATAAAAAGGACCAGAGATGAAGATTACAATAACTTGAAATAAAAATGCACTAGAAGGAATCAGCAATACATTAGCATATACAGGGGGAAATTAGAAAAATAAATGAGGACAGTTAAAGTGACTTCCTCATTTCTCTTCAAGTGAGTAGGAAAACATCAAGTGTGCTAATGATTGAATTACAGGGTTCCCAGAGAGAGAAGGAAGAAAAGAGCAGAGAATATATTTGAGTACATAATAGAGGAAAATTTTCTTAACTTGAGAGAAGACACAAACATCCAAGTCCAGGAAGCACAGAGAGTCCAAAACAGGATCATGGGATCAAACCAAGAGGACCACATCAAGAACTATTGTAATTAAAATGATAAAATTAAAGATGAAGAAGAATATTAAAAGCAGGAAGGGAAAGAAATAAGTTACATACAAGGGAGTTCCCATAAAGCTGTCAGCTGAACTTTCAGAACTCCTACAGATGAGAAGGGAAGTGGCATGACATATTTAAAGTGTTCAAAAATATATATATAAAACCAGGAATACTCTACCTGGAAAGACCATGATTCAGATTTTAAGTAAAGGGCAAAAATGTTACAGACAAGCAAAAGGTAACAGATCAGCACTGTGAAAAAATAAAAGGAAAGATAGCAGATTAAACACTTATAAAGCTAGTAAAAAGTTTAAAAGACAAAGGTAGTAAAATCAACCATATCCACAATAAATGGTTAATGGATAGACAAAAAAATGCAAAAAGTGATGTTAAAAACAGTAAATATGGGATTTACTATTGTGGCTCAGTGCATTAAGGATCCAACTATTATCCATGAGGATATAGATTCTATCCTTGGCCTCAGTGGATTAAGGATCCAGTGTTGCCACAAGCTGCAGCGCAGGTCACAGATGTGGCTTGGATCTGGTGTTGCTGTGGCCATGGAATAGGCCAGCAGCTGCAGCTCCAATGCAACCACTAGCCTGTTAACTTCCATATGCTACAGACATCGCCCTAAAAAGAAAAAGTAAAAAAAAAAAAAAATGAAACATTATATATATCAGGGGGAGTAAAAATGCAGGGTTGTTAAAATGCATTCAAAGTAAGAGATCAGTAGCTTAAAACAATCATGTATAAATATAGATTTCTATATATAAAATTCATGGTATTGTCAAATCAAAATTCTATAATAAACACACACACACACACACACACGATAAGGGGAGCAAAACATAACACTAAATATTTCAATCAAACCACAAGGAAAGATATACAAAAGCCAATACAAAAAAATAAATTAAAAAGTTCTAAAAATTACATCAAGTAAATACCTAAAGTAGTTAAATTTAAGCCAACAGACTACATTCTCCAATCAAAAGACAAAGAGTGGCTGAATGAATAAAAACACAAGATCTATTCATTTGCTTTCTACAAGAGACTGACTTCAGATTGATGATACACATTTACACACACACACAGACAGACACAGAAAGAATATGAGTGGATGTAAAAAGATGCTTTATACAAATGGAACCCCCTCCAAAAAACAACTGGAGTAACAATACTTATGTCAGATAAAATAGATTTTAAAACAAAACTGTAATAAGAGATAAAGGATATTATACCAATGATAAAGGGATAAATGCAAAAAGAT
The DNA here is from genome assembly GCF_054392235.1 of Sus scrofa. Classification (NCBI taxonomy): domain Eukaryota; kingdom Metazoa; phylum Chordata; class Mammalia; order Artiodactyla; family Suidae; genus Sus; species Sus scrofa. The sequence goes on from NC_139393.1 coordinate 43,263,820, forward strand.
ATATTTTAATTATAAATGTATATGCACCCAAAATAGAAGCACCTAATATAATAATGCAAATATTAACAGATATAAAGTGAGAAATTGACAGTAACACAATATAAGTAGTGAACTTTAACACATCTCTGACATAAATGGGCATATTATCCATTCAGATATTAAATAGAGAAACCATGGCCTCAAATAATACAGTAGAGCAGATTGACTGAACAGATAGATATAGATAGCTAACTTCATCCAAAAGCAGCAAAATATACATTATTTTCAAGCACATAGAGCATTCTCCAGGATGACTCACATATTAAGCCACAAAACAAATCAGTAAAATTTAAATTATTGAAATTATTCAAGCATCATTTCTGACCACAGCACTGTGAGCCTAGAAATTAATTACAAGAAAAAAAACCTACAAAATCACAAACGCTTGAATGATAAGCAATATGCTACTAAACAACAAAGGTGTCACTGAAGAAATCAAATAGAAATCAAAAACTATCTAGAGGAAAATGAAAATGAAGACACAATGACGCAAAATCTAAAATAACATAGCAAAAATAGTTCTAAGAGGAAAGTTTACAGTGATACAAGCCTACTCAGAAAACAAAACAAAACAAAACTCAAGTAAGCAACTTCAACTTATACTTAAAGAAACAGGAAAAAGAAGAAACAAACCAAAATTTAGTACAAGGCAAAAAATTACAAAGGTCAGAGATAAAATAAATACTAGAAAACAAAATAAAAGATAAATGAAAATAAGTACTGTTTCTATGAAATTACAAAATTTATAAACCTTTAGCCACACTCATCAAGACAAAAAAGTGCTCAAATCAATAAAATCAGAAATTAATAAGAAATTAACGGCCAATATCATAGAAATACAAAAAGATCATGAGACCACTGCAGACAATTATTTGCCTATAAATGGACCGCCTTGAACAAATGAACAAATTCCTAGAAAGGTTTTTACCTTTTAGACCTAAAACTGAATCTAAAAGAAATGGAAAATAGAACAAACTATTCAGAGTATGAAACTTAATTGGTAACTTAAAAACTCTCAACAAAGAAAAGTACAGAACCAGGCATTTTCATAAGGATTTTTCACCAAATTTTTAGTGAAGAGTTTTCACCTATTCTTAAAGTATTCCACAAAATTACAGAGGATGAAATGCTTCCAAATTCTATCTACAAGATATCACCCTTAAATAAAAAAATCAGATAAAGATACCACAAAAATGAATTACAGGCCAATATACATGATGAATATTAAGTGAAAAAATCCTCAACAAAATATTAGCAAACCATATTTGACAAAATCAAGTCAGTTTTATCCCAGGTATTCTGAGATGGTTTAATCTCTACAAATCAATCAATATGACACGTCACTTAACATATTAAAGTATAAAAGTAATAAAAGCATAAAAGTACAAATCAAGTCAGTTTTATTCCAGGTATTCTGAGATGGTTTAATCTCTACAAATCAATCAATATGACACATCACTTTAACATATTAAAGTATAAAAGTAATATAATCATGTCATTAGATGCAGAAAATGCTTCTGACAAAATTTGACATCCATTTATAATAAAAAGCCTCAATTAAGTTGGTATTGAGGGAATATACATAAAAAAATAAAGACCTATATGAGAAACCCACAGCTAATACCATATTCAATGGTGAAAATTTTAAATCTCTAAGCTTGGAAAAAAGAAAATTGTGTCCACCCTCACCATTTTTATTCAACATCATAATGGAAATCACAGGTATAGGATCAGACCAAAAATTAGAGAGGAATAAAGAAAACTGTCACCACTTGTAGATGACATTATATACAGAAAATCCAAAACACACAATTGAAAATGCCCTAGAATTCATCAATGAATTTGGTAGTGTAGTGGGAAAAAAATTGATATAGAGAAATCTATTGCATTTCTATACACTAAAAATGAACCATCTAAAAGAGAAATTTAGAAAAAAATCTCATCTACAATCACATAAAAATAATAAAATACCTGGTAATAAATCTAACTAAAGATCTGTATGAGAAAATTATAAGATTCAGATGAATGAACAATTGTATGGAGGGATATATGGTGCTCCTGAATTAGAAGAATTGATCATTTTAAATGGCATTATTATCCAAGACAATCTATAAACTCAATGAAATCCTTATTGGTACAACTAACAAATTTTATAGAATGAAAATTTGCATGAACATAAAAATACTTTGAAGAAAATTTGAACTATTACCCTCCTTGAATTCAAAGTATACTACAAATTTGTACTAATCAAATGAGTATCACAAAACCAGACACATAGAGCAATGGAACAGAAAAATATCTAGAAATAGATCCACATATATATGGGCAATTAATCTATTAGAAAAATATGATCAATATACAATGGGGAAAGACAATTTTTTAAATAAACAGTGTTAAGAAAAGACACATGCAAAAGAATCTTTTCTTACACTACATGCAAAAATATACTCAGAGTAATGACTTAAAAGTAAGACCTGAAACCCTAAAAACAAAACAAACAAACAAAAAAAAACCCAAAAAAACTATAAGAAACATAGGCTCTATGCTTTTAGATACTGGTCTTAGGGTTTTTGGTTACATCTCTTTCAGGCTAGGGAAACAAGAGAAAAATAAGTTGATGGCTTTTTTGCTGTTGAGTTGTATAAGTTGCTTGTATATTTTAGAGATTAAGCCCTTGTAAGTTGCATCAACACCCTAATTGAAAAATGGTCAAAAGACCTGAATAGGCATTTCTCCATAGAAGATGCACAGATGGCCAACAAGCACATGAAAAAATGTTCAACATCACTGATTTTTAGACAAATGCAAATCAAAACTACCATGAGATACCACCTCACACCACTCAGAATGGCCATCTTTAATAAGTCTACAAATAACAAATGCTGGAGTGGGTGTGGAGAAAAGGGAACCCTCCTGCACTGTTGGTGGGAATTTAAGCTTGTATAACCACAATGGAGAAGAGTATGGAAGTCCCTTAGAAAACTACACCTTGAACTACCATATGACCCAGCAATCCCACTTCTGGGCATATCTCTGGACAATACTTTTCTTGAAAAAGACACATGCATCTGCATGTTCATTGCAGCTCTATCCACAATAGCCAAGACATGTAAACCACCCAAATGTCCATTGACAGATTATTGGAATAGGAAGATGTTGTATATATACACAATGGAATACTATTGAGCCATAAAAAAGAACAAAATAATGCCATTTGCGGCACCATGGATGGAACTAGAGACTCTCATCCTGAGTGAAGTAAGCCAGAAAGAGAAAGACAAATACCATATAATATCACTTACATCTGGAATCTAATATATGGCACAAATGAAACTTTCCACAGAAAAGAAAATCATGGGCTTGGAGAACAGACCTGTGGTTTCCAAAGAGGAGGGGGAAGGAGTGGGGTGGATTGGGAGCTTGGGGTTAATAGATGCAGACCATTGCCTTTGGAATGGACTGGTAATGAGATCATGCTGTGTAGCACTGGAAGGTATCTCTAGTCACTTATGATGGAGCATGATGATATGGGAAAATAGAATGTGCATATGTGTGTGTAATTGAGTCACCATGATGTACAGTAGAAAAAAAAATTGTATTGGGGAAATAACAATTAAAAAATAAATAAATGAATAAGAAGCAATTAAGAAAAGAAAATTCCAAAAATAGTTGAACATATTAAAAATCTAAATGTAAAGGCCACCTAATTTGTAGGAGAAAATATTTCCAAAAAGTAAATCAGATATGTGATTAATATCAAAACAAATACAACTCCACATCAGAAAAAATATATTTCATTAAAATTTTACAGAGGTCATAAATAGACTTTTTTCTAAAGGAATGTAAATTGTCAATAGACACATGAAACGATGCCCAACATCTCTAATCAAGGAAATACAAATCCAAACTGCAATGGGATATTATCATCTTACACATTTAATAATGGTTATCATCAAAAGAAAATAAACAACATATATTTAGGAGGTTGTGGAGAAAATTGAACAACAGCAAATTATTTGTGGGAATATAAGTTGATGCAGTCACTATGGAACAGCATGGAGATTACCCAAAAAATTGAAGATATACTGCCATACTATCCAGCAACTGTACTTACAGGTATTTATCAGAAGAAAACAAAATCACTAAGTTGAAAGGATATATGCACCCATTTACAATAGCCAAGACATGGAAGCAACCAAATTGCCTATCAGTAGATAAATTGATAGGGAAATCATGTATAAATATACATAAATATATATATATGTACTTATATATATAATGTATAATACATATTATATTTACATATAATATATATTATTACATATTATAATATTTATAATTATATATGTACATGTATATATATACCCACAAAATGGAATCCTAGCATTGAAAAGAATGAAATCTTGCCACTTGCAATAACATGTGGACCTAAGTGGTATTGGCTAAGTGAAATAAATCATACAGAGAAACAAACACTACTTGATTGTATTTATATGAGGAATTTAAAAACAAAAATGATGAAACAAATAAAGGCATAGATACAGAGAATCAACAAGTGTTCACCAAAGGGTGAGGAGTGGGGATAGTAGGAATAAGAAAGAGGATTAAGAGGTACAGTTTCTTGGTTACAAAGTAAGTAAATCAGAGGTATGGAATGTACAGTGTGGATTATATGGTCAATAATTTTTATAAATATTTTATTATATATCTAGATTTATTATGAAGATAATTTTTAACTCTGGAAATACTGAATCAGTATCTTGTGCACAAAGAACATGTTGTTATAGGTCAATTATACTTCAAAACCAAACATATTATTAATAAAATGGCAAGATTTTCAAGGATCTATATTTTACAAAAAGTTTAATGAGTACTTTTACCCACAGAGCACTGTTTAGATTACTTTGAAATTTTATTGATGAGAAAACTTTACTGATTTTCTTTTCTAAATAATATGTCGACTGGTTATATGTATTTGCTTCCCAAATGAAAGTATACATTTATTTCTTTTATTACTTGAAATGATTTTTAAGCTGTGGGAATATAGACTGTAATTCCAAAATATTTATAATTCTGAGTGGCTAAGTTAATGTTTTTTTAGAAATACAAATAGTGTACAAGAGTTTTTTTCTATTACATTATGTTTATTGCTTCCCCTAATATAAAGACTACAAAAATAATTAAAATAATTATAAGAAAATAATAACAATAATATTTTCATTTCATGAAATGGGTTTGTATAGGGGAAAGCACCATAATTATCCACTGACATCTACAGGCAATTTTTTTCCAGGAACCCTACAGATACCAAAATCCATCAATGCTCAAACACATATATAAAATGGTGTAGTATTTGTATGTAACCTAGGCACTTCCTCCAGTATACTTTAATTGTCTCTAGATTACTTATACGTAATATGATGTAAATGATATGTAATAACCTTCCAGAACAAGACACATTCAAATATCATATTGTGGAACTTTTGAAATGTTTTTTTAAATTTTTTTTTAATATATGATTGGTTGAATCCCTGAATGCAGAACCCACAGATATGGAGGGTAGACTATCAATTGTTTGCATATTGGAAAGCCTATGCTAGGAAAATATGCCAAAAAAAGACTCAGGAAGCACATGGCAGCAGGAACATCTGGCCAGAAAATACTAGGCCCTCTACCAATATTTAGTATTATTTCTCTGCCAGCATAAAATACTTAAACATTCCATTTGACATGAAAATATCTATATTTACACTTCCATATCTAAGACTGTGATGGAATGAGCATTGCCATGGTTGGGCTCTTATTCAGAAGCAAAGTTATTGCCTCTCACAATATGGGACTGGCCCCATTGAGGAAGAGAAGGGGGTTATTGGAAGCTGAACAGCCAGCATGTTGTTACTATATATCATCAATCTGGCTATTCCAACTCCAAAATTCTAATCTTCTTTTTATATGCATTTTTCTAGGTGAAATAATGACATCTCTCATTTAGGAGATCCTCACCTATCTCACATCAAGGAAAGAATCCCAAATACTGTTATTTCCTGACTTAATTCTACGTATGGGTCTTTGGATAACAATCAAAATTTTACTTTTTTAAAAAAAACTATTTTCATAACAGTTTTAAGTTTATTGGAAAAACAGAGAGTTCCCAAATATTCCCTCTGCACCCAGTCTCCCCCATTATTAACATCTTGCATTAGAATGGTATATTTATATTCCCATCATGGGTCAGTGATTAACAAACCTGACTATTATCCATGAGGACTTGGGTTCAATCCCTGGCCTTACTCAGTGGGTTAAAGATCTGGAATTGCCATGAACTGTGGTGTAAGTCACAGAAACAGCTCAGATCTTGCATTGATGTGGCTGCGGTGGCCAGCAGTTACAGTTCTGATTCAGCCTCTAGTCTGGGAAACTCCACATGCTGTGGGTGAAGCCCTAAAAAGATTTAAAAACATAATGGTATATTTATGATAATTATTAAAATAATATTGATTTTTATTAATGATTAATATTATTATGTTTTGTTCTATCATAATACATAATATACCTATATAATCATATATATGTAATAGGTACTCATATGAAAATGGGATTTCTTTTACTTAGAAATATCCATTTAAGCTTACTATATGCATTTTTGTGACTTAATAATTTATTTATTTTTATTGTTGAATAATATTCCATTAACTGGATATATTCCAGCTTAACCACTCACCCACTCAAAGACATTTTAGTTGCTTTTAAATTTTAGCAAGAGTAAATTTTCCTGCTACAAACACATATGTACAGATTTGTGTATGGACATAAGCTTTGAACAAATTTGAATAAATATCAAGGGCCATGATTATATAATAAGACCATGCTTAGTTTGCTCCTCATCTGTAACTTCATTTAGTATTGTCAATGTTTTGACTATGACCAATTCTAATAGATGGATATTTGTATCCTATTGTTTTAACTTGCAAATCACTAATGATAATATGCTATTGAGCATCTTTTTATGTGTTAATTTGGAAATACTTTTTGTTTGTTTTTTAGGGCCACATCTGTGGCATTTAGATTTTCCCAGCCTAGAGGTTGAATTGGAGCTGCACCTGCTGGGCCTATGCCACAGCCACAGCAATGCAGTATCCAAGCTGCATCTGTGACCTACACCACAGTTGAAGGCAACACCAGATCCTTAACTGAGTGAGGCCAGGATTGAACCCACATCCTCATGGTTACTAATCAGATCCATTACCACTGAGCCACAGTGAGAATTCCCAATTTCTTTTTTTCTTTCACTTATCATCATAGAGTTCTAATATGCAAATTAGAGTCAATGGTAAAATTGTCCATGGTAAACACACTGTATAAATAATAAAAATCATTTGAAAAATAAATAATAATTATATTGGAGGAAAAATAAGAAATTTACTTAGGTAAAAATATAGATAACTCATACAGTTTTCCTGCAGTAACTATTAAAGTGTATACATCAGAATTTATTAAGTCCTCCAAGATTACACATTGTTGTCTTTGAGAAAAATATCAGATAGATGGGACAGAATGGAAATATGAAAAAGAAAATCAGTTCCTGTCTCCATTCATCTGGTATCCATTATCTATCCAAATCTCTATTTCTTAATGATAACAAGGATCAACAACCCAAGTCAGTAATCTGAACTGATTTTTTGACTATTCATACTGAAATTCACTCACAGCAATTTCAAAATTGGCAATTACCTTCAAGATTATGTGTTATCTTACTGTAAAACAATTTTTTGACCCCGATGAAGCAATCCTTTATGTCATAAACATTTGTCCAGAAACTCAGCAGTGTCCTGCACTCCAGGAGTAGGAAATAAATTTTTTTAAACAGGTCTTTCATTGCAACCATTATAAATTCCCCTCATATGGACATTGAGTTAGCCAATGGTCACATAAAAAGATGCTTGACATAATTAATCAACAGAGAAATGCAAATTAAACTTGCCATGAGATAATGCCAAACATGTCAGAATGGTTAGCATTACAAAGAAACAAATAAAAAATTCTGGTAAGGAAACAAAAGTAGCAGATGCTGGTGAAGATGGGAAGAAAAGAGAATGCTTGCACACTTTTGGTGGCAATATAATTGGTGCACCCACTGAGGAAAACACTTTGGAAGTTTTTCAAAGAACTAAAAGTAGTACTACAATATGATCCAGAAATTCCACTCCTGGATAATATCTGAAAAAAACAAAAGCACAAATTCAAAGAGATATATGTACCCAAATAGCAGCATGTTCATAGCAGCATTATTTATAATTGCCAAGATATAAGGAGCAACCTAAGTGTCCATCAACAGATATACAGATAAAGAAGATGTGGTTTATATATTTATGGTACACATTTCTATATATTTATATAGATATTTATGAAATTACCAAGTCTACATATATATAACATATACATATAATGACTGAGTAGTATGCCATTGTATTTATACATACATGTAAAGTATATATTGTATTATATTGTATAATGTATTATGTATTAGAAATATGCCATTGTATTTATACATACATAGAAATTATATATTGTATTTATATATACATATAAAGTATATATTTTATATTAAATACATATATATTTATACACACATATAGTATTTCTTTGTCATAAAAAGAATGAAATTTCACCATATACAACAATATAGATGGAAGGTATGATAAATGAAAGAGGTCAGATAGAGAAAGAGAAATACTGTATGAAATAACTTATAAGTGGACTCTAAAAAATAAAACAAACTAATGTATGCAACAATAAAGAAACCTATTTATGGATATGGAAAACAAACTAGTGGTTACCAGTGCAGAGAAGTGAAGGATGGGGGTAGGAGAACAATGGGTGCAAAACATTGTTATTAAAATAAATAGATTATGAGGCTATGTCATACAACACAATGAACATAGGTAATATTTTATAACTATAAATGGTATATAACCTTTAAAAATTTTGAATCACTACTGTTTATCTATACATTATATAATATTGTACATCAACTATACTTCCATAAAATGTGAGTTTTCCCTCATACACATGCAGGTATTCACAGTTCTCTCTGTTACCCACATTATGTTCTGTTTCAGAGACTGGACCACATCTTTAAAGCAGTCCTTCAAGTGGAAACCATATAGTATGGTGATGATAAACTTCCATGAGAAGGGTAATGAGAAAATAAGTAGATGTTCCTAAAAAACATAACTTTTAGTTAGACATTATTCAAAAGTGTTCTGGACGCTTTACAAGTCCATCAACTATATCAAAATCTAAGTTTCAAAAATTATCTAATTTGCAGTGAGTTCACTTACATATAGACAAAATATTAATGTAGTTAGTTTAAAACAAAAAGCATTCAACTTAATGTTACTTGCTGACTATTTATATATTAACTATCAATTTTATTCTCTTAATTTAAGGTGAAAGAGGAGAACGAAAGAGCATGAGAAACAGAATTTTGGGGAGAGATGAGAATCAGAGATTGATATGTGGTTGGGAGCATGATCAAGTAAAACTATTTGGAATAGTTTCTTTAAATAAATGGAAGAGCTTTAAAGCAATACCCTGATAAAGGCATTTCTTTTCTTGATATTTTAGGATTGAAACATATTTTGGTCATGAAACTTACTCTTTCTATGGCTTTTCTTTATGTCAAGAATAAAATATAAACCCCTTAGAATAGTCAAATCCCAGCCAATATTTCTAATCCTAAATTAGCTTTAATTAAATTCTAATTTTAACATTCAAACTATATCCAAAATTTCCTCAACATTTTTTCCAGTTTAAGTACTCTATGCATAAGAAATCTAAACTACTCATAAATCTTTTGAATAGCGCAGGAATTTTCCTACCTCTGTAAATGCTGGCCCTTTTCTGCCTAGAAGGCCCTGTGCTATACTCCTTACTTCCTGTCAAGCAAATAGGAATGCTTCGGAGCATGTATTAGATTCTACTTCTTTTCTGAATTCCCCCTCATCTTTCTTTTGCAGAGTAAATCATTCTTTCTATAGTATGGTTAGCACATTTTTATATTACTTTGAAATTATTTGTTTACCCAACCTCTTTACCCAGTAGATGGTGAGCATAGAGATTATGTCACAATCATCCTGTGTCTCTTGTGATAAGAAGAATAGGTACCCAAGTGTTTAGCATTGAAAAATTGTGATCTTCAGTCATTTTTGGAAGCAGTTGATTATGTGAACAATATTTCCAATGGAACTTTGTCCCTGGAGGCTAAATCATGAAATCATGATCAGTATGCCTGTTTTTATTTTTTTACATACACCTATTCAGGATTCTTAAATTTAACTACTGCTTGAGTTTATAAAATAGATGGCAGAAGAAGCAAATAAAAATAAATTAATTTTTGCACTGAAAATATACAATTATAGAGATTTATATTTTTTAACTGACAAGAGTAAAATATAAATTTTAACTTGAAAGTCTTAACGTATTTCCTATAAAATTAGAAATAAGAAATTTCTTCCCAAAGACCCCCCTCCAATACCATTATATCACATTGAGAATTAAGGTATCAACAAATGAATTTTAAGAGGACAGAAATGTTTAGTCCATAACATGTATTTAGCGATAAAGAAAAAAAAGAAGAAAAAAAGAAAGAAAAAAGATGTGGTATTTGGAGACAAGTGAGGACCTAAAATAAAGTCTGAAGACTCGCATGAAGTGTGGTCTTTGTATTCAGATCTTGAAAATGACAGAGAGAAGGTAGAGCCTTAGAAGATAACTAAACTGCAACTGAATAGAAAATCTTGTATTTCCCTGGCAAGCTTCAGTTTTTAATCACTATTTTTAGAGTGAGACAATAAGGTTTCACATTCATGAAGTAATTCAAATGAAGTCAAACCTTTAGAAATCAGCATGCTCAGTCTTCCCCCACCAGCATCCTGCATGGAGTTATGACATCCTGCCCTCCATGTGGCCATGGCCTTTAAATTTCCTGGTTCCTCAAGTAGAGGTAAGGGCCCTGAGTTTCCTGCTGCCCAGTCCCCTTCTTCTCCTTGTTCCCTCTCACTTACCTCCCAAAGGCCAGAAAGATGTAGTCCTCTTGGCATTACATACCCTCACCCTGACCACAAATGTGCCAGCATGAGGCACTAACAAGGCCAATGAAACTAGTGCTTTCCCTGAAGTAAGTTTGACACAGTTTCTGCCTCTTCTCCCTCTACGGATGAAAGAATTGAGACATGAAAACTATAAGCAGAGCTCAGTATAATACAACTGGATACAAACATCAGGAAGACACAGTATATCATATCTCATGTTCACTTCTGAATCTTAAGCATCTAATACTGTACCAGGGATATGATTTTCTCTTTAGGTCTGAGACAAGATGACAAAGTAGAAGGACTTGAAGTGTTCCCATTGTGTCTCAGAAGACGTGATTCTAACTAGTATCCATGAGGATGTGGATCTGATCCCTGGCTCTGATCAGTGAGTTGGGGATCTGGCATTGCTGTGAGCTGTGGTATAGGTCACAGATGTGGCTTGAAGGGATTAATAACAGAACAAATGAAGCAGAAGAACAAATAAGCTAGTTGGAAGACAAATTGGTAGAAATCACTGCCACAGAACAGATGAAAGAAAAAAGAATGACAGGAATGAGGACAGTCTAAGAGACTTTTGGGACAACATTAAACAGACCAACACTCACATTATAGGGGTTCCAGAATCAGAAGAGAGAGAAAAAGGCCTGAGAAAATTTTGAAGAAGTTATATATGAAAAATTTTCTAATATGGTAAAGGAAACGTTACCTCAAGTCCAGAAGGTGCAGAGAGCCCTGCACAAGATGAAGCAAAGGAAGAAAAAGCTGACACACAGTAATTAAGCTGACAAAAATTAAAAAGAAAAAGAAAATATTAACAACAACAAAGGAAAAAACAGATAATCCCCATAAGGAATATGTCATCAGAAACTCTACAGGCCAGAAAGGATAGAGATGATATACTGAAATTGATGAAATGAAAAAAGTCTAAATCCAAGAATATTCTATGTGGATCACTGGGTTAAGGATCTGACATTGTGACTATAGTGGCTCAGGTTGCTTCTGTGGCAGAATTTCGATTCCTGGACTCAGAAATTCCAGAGGCCTTGGGTGTAGTGACAAAGAGAAAGAGAGAGAGAGAAGTGAGAGAGAGAGAGAGAGAGAGAGAGAGAGAAGGAACACTTTATTCAGCAAGGCTTTCCATTAGATTTTATGGAAAAAACAAAAGCTTTACAGTAAAGCACAACTAAAAGAAGTCAGTGCCACCAAACCAGCTTTACAACAAATGCCAAAGAAACTTCTCTGGGCAGAAAAGGAAAGACCACAAATTGAAACAAAAAATTACAAAGAGAAAGCTCCTTGGTAAATGAAAAGATACAGTAAATGTAGGATATATGATATGATATCAAAAGAGCAATTGTGAGAAGAGGAGAGTAAAAATTCAGGATACCATAAGTCCATTTGAAAATAAGAGATCAGCAATTTAAAACAATTATGGATATATACAGATGGCTAAATAAAAAACTTAGGGTAACGGTAAACCAAAAATTCACAATAGATCTACATATAAAATAGAAAGGGGAATCTAAACATAACACTAGAAGTAATCGTCATATCATAAGAGAAGAGGACAAAAGAGGAAAGGAAGAAAAAATTCTACATCAACTCAAAACAATTAAGAAAATTGCAATAGGAACATGCATGTTGATAACTACCTTAAATATTAAAAGATAAAATGTGCCATTCAAAAGACATATACTGAAAGAATGGATACAAAAAAAAATCCTGTTTATATACTATCTATAAGAGACCTATTTTAGATCTAGGGATACATACAAACTGAAAGCAAAGGGATAGAAAAAGGTATTTCATGCAAATGGAAACAAAAAGAAAGCTGGGGGAGCAATACTTCTATGAGACAAAATAGATTTTAAAATAAAGATTGTTCCAAGAGAAAAAGATGGACATTATATAATGATGAAAGTATCAATCCAAGAAGAAGATGTGATAATTTTAAATATATATTCAACCAACAAAGGAATGCCTCCATATATAAGGCAAATACTAACAGCCATAAAAATAGAAAGTAAAGCAATAATGTAGGAAATTTTTATATTCTATTGACATCAATGGACTGATCATCCAAAAAGAAAACACAGGCCTTAAATTATACATCAGATCAGATGGGCTATCGCTTCTCGGCCTTTTGGCTAAGATCAACTGTAGATCCGATGGGCTTAATTGATATTTATAGAACACTACATCCAAAGCAGCAGAATACACATTCTTTCCAAGTGCATGTGGAAAATCATATAGGACAGGTCACATGATAGGTCACGTTCAAGCCTCAGTAAATTTAAGAAAATTGAAATCAGGAGTTCACAATGAGGCCTAGTGGAAATGAATCTGACTGGGAACCATGAGGCTGAAGGTTTGATCCCTGGCCTCAATCAGTGGGTTAAGGATCCGGCATTGCCATGAGCTATGGTGTAGGTTGCAGTCATGGCCTGGATCTGGCATTGCTATGGCTGCAGCGCAGGCCAGCAGCTCTAGATCCAATTAGACTCCTACCCTGGGAACCTCCATAAGCTGCCGGTGCAGTTCTAAAAAGCAAAAAAAAAAAAAAAAAGAAAAAAGAAAAAAGAAAATTGAAATCATACTATCAGTCATATTTTCCAATCACAACACTATATATAATTAGAAAACAACTACAAGAAAAAAATATAAAAAGCTATAAACACTTGGAGGCTTGAACAGTCTGTTACTATACAATCAATGGATCACTGAAGAAATAAAAGAGGAAATAAAAAATACTTAGAAGAAAATGAAAATGAGAATACAACAATTCAAAACCTATCTGATAAAGCAAAAGCAGTTTTTTTGGGGGAAATTTATAGCAGTAAAATGTTACCTTAGGAAATAATAAAAGTCTCAAACAACCTAGCTTTATACCTAAAGCAACTGGATGAAAAGAACAATCAAAAATAAAAAAAATTTAAAAACCCACATAGTTTAGTAAGAGGAAGAAAATAATAAAGATTAATGCAGAAATTAATGAAATAAAGGTAAAGAAAACAATAGAGAAGATGAATGAAACTAAAAGTTGATACTTTGTAAAGGTAAACAAAATTAACCTTTAGGCAGACTCATCAAGGAAAAAAGTGAGAGAGTGTTCAAATCATTAAAATAAGAAATGAAAAAGAAACCACAACTGATATTATAGAAATACAAATTATCATAAAAGACTTCTTCAAGCAACTATATGCCAATATAATGGACAACGTAGAAGAAATGGACACATTGTTAGAAATGTGCAATCTTCCAAGCCTGAACAAGGGAGAAATAGAAAATGTGAACAGAGCAATCACAAGTACTGACATTGAAACTGATTAAAAAAATTACTAACAAACTAAAGTCCAGGACCAGATGGCTTCACGGGTGAATTCGATCAAATGTTTAGAGAAGTTAATACCTAGACTTTTGAAACTTAGAACACTCCTTTAACACCATTCACAAAAATAAACTCAAAATTGACTAAGATCTAAATATAAGACTGTATATTGTAAAACTCTTATAGGAAAACATAGACTGGACACTCTTTGGCATAAATCACTGTGATTTTTTTTTTTTTTTTTGGATTCACCTCCTAGTGTAGTGAACAGAAAAATAAATAAATGGGACCTGATTTATCTTAGAAGCATTGGCACAGCATAGGAAACCATAAACTAAATGGAAATACAACTCACAGAAAGAGATAAAATACTTGCAAATGATGTGACTGACAAGGGGTTAATGTCCAAAATATGCAACAATTGTGCAGCTCAATGTTAACAAACAATCAATAAATGGCCAGAATATCTAAATGGACATTTTTCCAAGGGACACACACAGAACGCCAATAAGCACATGAAAAATGCTCAACATCACATTTTATTAGAGAAAAGCAAATCTAATCTTAAATAAGGTATCACCTCACACAAGTCAGGATGGCCATCATCGAAATGTCTACAAACAATAAATGCTGGGTGTAGTTTGGAGAAAAGTGAATCCTCTAACATTGTTGGTGGGAATGTTAATTGGAACCCCCACTTTGGAGAAAGAAGGACATTTTTATAAGACTAAAAGTAGAACTACAATGTGATACAGCAATCCCACTCCTGGGTACATATCCAGGGAAAAACCATGATTTGAAAAAGTACAAAACGCTCATTGAAGCACTATTTAGAATGGACAAGACATGGAAGTATTCTAAGTTTCCACTGACAATGAATGGATATAGAAGAACATATGGAAATGGAAGCTTTTCGTGTTTCAACAAATTGCACCCTTAAGATCACTGATATTATAAATTCATATCATAGCCAACAAAAACTCCCCTACTCAGGAAATGAATATTTACTCAATAACATTATCTTATTTAATTGTCTACCCATATAGTTACAACCCATTTAAACAGTTTATGTTTTTGAATACAGCAGTTTTTGTAAAATACTATTGTCAAATTTCAGATGTTTTTTATTTTAAATTTTTAATTTTTTAAAAGTTTAAATGTTATATTGCACAAATATTTTTATTATTAAAAATTCGAAATAAAGAGTTTGAGGACTACTTAGAACATTTGTTTTTTTATATTTTGTTTACTTTAAAAAGGTCATTTTCTCAAGAAAACAAAAATGGTGCATAAGAGGACACGGAGCTCAGCTCTCCCCAAGAAGATATAAAAATTCTTCTACATGTAGAACAATTCTTACAAAAAACTAACTGGAGACTTACAGAAAGACTCCTGTACAATAAGACTGTAGAAAAGATCCACATGGAATCAGGTAGGAATGTAACAGAAGAAACCACGTCAGGCTTGTGCCCCTGGGAGGGGACTCAGAGGAAAATGGAGATTACACAGGCAGATCCCCATTCTGAGGAGTGAACAGGCTGAGCCACACACTTAGGTGTCCTAGTCCAGGAGTCTGACATAAAGAAGACAAACCCCCTTTGGCTTGTTGAAGGACTACTGTGACAAATCAAAGGGCTAGGAGAAATCTAGACTTCACTCATGAGGCAAGTATGTGCACTGGCCAGTCCTCAAGTCTAGGCAGGGAGCCATTTACTCTATCAACTGTTAGAACATCTCACCATGTGCCCCACTCAAGCCAAGAAATTGCTCTGGCACCCCTCACTCTACACCACAGCATGACACTAGATCTGGGGCAGCACAAACAGAGATATGTCTTAACTATGGGACACAGAGGTGCAATTCAGTTCTGGGATGGAGCCTAGGTGAGGTGATGCCAGTCTTTGGTGGTTCTCGAGCAACACCTCAGGAGCTGCACAGAGTTCTGAAGTTGGCCACTCAGTACAACAGCTAACCTCCTGATACATGCTGTGAGTTCACATGTGCCCCCCATCAGCCTAGGAGAGTGGTTTCACAACAGGATGGGAGATGGAGGCAGGATCAGCAACTGGCTGTAAGAAGGAAATGGAGGCAGGATCAGCAACTGGCTGTAAGAAGGAAAGGGACCTTGTACTAAAGGATGAAGATACCTACTGAGGCAGTGAATTGAGACCTCTATCTGAATACTGGCTCCTCTTGCTTTAGCACCCTCTTCCTCCGGGGTAAATGTCCTGGTCCGAGGAGAGGAAAAAACAAACACTTGAAAGGAACAGAGCCAGCACAATCCTGACCTTCAGGGTTTGTGCTCCAGCAGCTAGGGATAAGACCATAACCCTGACAGGGCTGTCGCAGATACTAAGCGTAGAGGAAGTCCCATCTCACACCCAGAACCAGCTCTAGCCACTCCATCCCCAGCCACACTCATTACCAAGGTGATAGCTGCCAACAAATCCTGAGAAAATACATGGCTGATGTCCATGTCAAATCCAGTCCTCCCACCAAAGGCATTGGTCACACACGTAGCCTATAAAGAGATGCTCCCACAAAAGAACACACTTTCATGATCACAATAGGTAATTATCCAACAATAGACAATGGTTCACCTAAATTCATAGAGGCAGAGAAAGTGAAGCAAAATTAAAAAGTAGAGAAATTACTCTCAAGTGAATGGACAAGAGAAAAATTCTAAAAAATAAACAATGAAACAGAAATAAAGAATTTACAGATAAAGAATTCAAAGAATAAGTAAAAATGTTAACCAAATGGAGAAAATAATTGATCTAAACAGTGTACATTTTAATAAGGACCTAGAAAATATTTTAAAAGACTAAATTAGAAATGAATAATTCAATAGCTAAAAATTTAAAAAACACATTAGAAAGAGTGAATAGAAGACTGTGATACAGAAGAATGCATACATGGTCTAGAAGATAAAATAATGGAAATTGAGAGTTCCGATTTTGGTTCAGTGGTTAATGATCCTGACTAGTATCCGTGAGGATGCAGGTTTGATCCCTGGCCTCCCTCACTAGGTTAAGAATCAGATGTTGCCAGGAGCTGTGGTATAGGTAACAGACACAGCTCAGATCCTGCGTTTCTATGTCAGTGGTGCAGACTGGCAGCTGCAGATCCGATCTGACCCCTAGCCTGGGAACTTCCATATGCTGTAGGTGAGAACCCCCACAACAAAAGAATAATGGAAATCACCCAATCAGAATAGCAGAAAGAAAATTTTTTAAATGAAAGCAATTTAAGAGCTCTCTAGGAAAACATGAAGTATTTCAAATTTTCACACTATATTCCAGAAAGAGAAGAGAAAGAGAAAATGATCAAAATGAATAAGGAATCCTACTTTTTAGGTCTTTTACTTCTGGCCAAGTTTGCAGAGAAAATCAATATACCTTCCATACAAAGAATGTAACAAAAACTTGCTAACAAAAACTCAAAAGAGACTTTCAGAAAAAATAATGAATCAATAATTAACATACAGATCCTTCCTAGAATTAAAAGGAGAAATTGAACAATAAAGACCAAAAATAGAGAAAACTACAATTGAAATTAACAAATGAATAGAAAGTATTAATCTTGTTTAAAAAAAGTTAATTTAGCAATGAGAAATCATAGAATGAAAATACATAAGTGCATGAACAAAGCATATATAGACATATTTACAACTACATTTACACTTATGTCACTGCTATGATTTAAAGTAACAATACTAGGAGAAGTAAATGTGGTGGACATCAGAGCAAGCAATTAGTAGAAATAATTCTTTTTAAAAAAATATGTTTTGAGAAAAAATCCCATGAAAACAAATTTTGAGAGTAAAAAAACCTCTTAATAATGCTCCTTTGACAAAGTTTGCTTTCTTCACTGCAGACATTTAACTATTTTTGTCTTAAGAATAGTGGAGTCAAACGGCAACTCACAGAAAGGGGTTGTGAAACAAGAAACAGCTTCACCAAAGAGGGGAAAGAGCATCACTGGAAGCTGGAATCAGCAGAGAAAAGATTTGAATACCACCAGCACTGGACTGGGCAGCAGTTTTAGATAGCACCAGTGATTAAATGGGATAGTTGAATCTTTGGAAGTCAGCAGGGGACCAGAATAAAATGAGTCCGAAGATAAAAAGTTTCAGGGTAAACACATACTCCTTTAACTTCAGGCCTCATGTGAAAAATGGCCCTTGGCCTTTGTAAAGAACTCTGAAATAAATGCGCAGAGAAGAAATAATCTTGGCAGAGAATGAAACTAAGTAAACAGAAAATATTACCTCCCACTGGCAATCTTAAGCTTTCTTCATTATTATCAGGACCCGGGATTTCTGAAATCTCAATGCTTTATTGTAATTAAGGAGCTCTAGTGTTTTGATTGCTTTAATAATACTATAGGTGATAACTTCCCCACCTAAAGAAGTAGTAGACTTAACATGTAAGATGAAAATTATTATTATTATTATTATTTTTTTGTCTTTTTGTCATTTCTTGGGCTGCTCCTGTGGCATATGGAGGTTCCCAGGCTAGGGGTCCAATCGGAGCTGTAGCCACCTGCGTACGCCAGAGCCGCAGCAACTTGGGATCCGAGCCGCATCTGCGACCTACACCACAGCTCAGGGCAACGCTGGATCCTTAACCCACTGAGCAAGGCCAGGGATTGAACCCTCAACCTCATGGTTCCTAGTCGGGTTCGTTAACCCGTTAACCACTGCGCCACGATAGGAACTCCTGAAAATTATTTTGATTACAAAAATTGATTTGATTGAAGCTATCCACATGTGTTATCACAAAGCTAATATTTACCCAGAATTATCATTAGAGTTTTATTCTATTTTACTTTATTTTTGTCTTTTGTCTTCTTAGGGTCAAATCTGAGCTTTAGTTGCCAGGCTAGGCTACAGCCACAGCAATGCCAGATCCGAGCTGCATCTGTGACATACACCACAGCTCATGGCAATGCCAGATCCTTAACCCTCCGAGCAAGGCCAGGGATTGAACCTGCAACATCATGGTTCCTAGTTGGATTCATTTCCACTGTATCATGATGGGAACTCCTAGAGTTTTAAAATAATTTTTCTTCTCTACCTCTCTGAATTTTAGGCATTATGTTTATAGAAAATGAGACAGAATCAGGTACCTGAATAGTTCTTCCTTGTTTCTGACTACAGTTTATTTTTTTATATTATTTTTATTTATTTATTTATTTATTTTTGTCTTTTTGCCATTTCTTGGGCTGCTCCCGTGGCATATGGAGGTTCCCAAGCTAGGGGTCGAATTGGAGCTGTAGCAACCGGCCTACGCCAGAGCCACAGCAACACGGGATCCGAGCCGCGTCTGCAACCTACACCACAGGTCACGGCAACGCCGAATCGTTAACCCACTGAGCAAGAGCAGGGAGTGAACCCTCAACCTCATGGTTCCTAGTCGGATTCGTTAACCACTGCACCACGGCGGGAACTACTGTTTCTGACTACAGTTTAAATGACTTTGAGTAAATTACCTAACATTAATGTGAAGTTCAGTTTCCTCATCACTATTGTAAGATAAAAATTGTAATAATTTTAGTAATTACAACAAACTTTAAATTTAATGGAACACTTATGAGGTATTCTGTATTCAGCATACAAACTCTTCAATTTGGGGAATTCTAATTCTATGGATCTTGAAGGAAGACATAGACTGACCCTCTCCCCAAAAATTCAAAGTACCCTGTTATTTTCTCCACACTCCTATAATCTAGAGTACTTGTAAATGGATTCATTTTGACTCTGTAGAATATTATACATCTAGGACTTTGCATATTAAAAAATTTCTCAAAGACAATAGACAAATGAGAATCTTTTTATAGTATCAAGTTTGGTGCAAGTATGAAGAAGGAGGAGTTGAAGAGTACCCTTGATCATTCTCAGCTATGGCAGTGCAGTAGGTGGTAACTAAACCTAGATTTTTCCTGGGATGGCTATCCATAATTAATACCTATATATTTTCTGTGACTGACAAAATATCTTATTTATGCATGAGTCACCTGATATGTTTCCAAAACTTTCTTCTGCTAAGTATCTCCAAGTCCATATCTGTTGTTTGCAGCTGATAACCATAACTAACATCATTTTGTATTCATGATGTAATTAGAAAAATGAAAAACATGAAATATATAACAGTTCATTATAATGATTTCATGGAAAACATATTTTAATTTAAATACTTTGTAAACTTTCAAACATCTTGCTATATTCAATAGAGTCCCTCTCAGTAAGGAGCAGTGTATTAGTTTTTGATCACTGTCTACAACAAAATAACACAAACTTGGTGGTTTAAAAGAGCACAAATTGGAATTCCCATTGTGGCTCAGTAGGAATGAAGCTGACTAGTATCCATGAGGATGCATATTTGATCCCTAGACCCACTTAGTGTGTTAAAGATCTATCATTGCTATGAGCTACGGTGTAGGTTGCAGACATTAACACAGATCTGGGTTGCTGTGGCTGTGGTATAGGCCTGCAGCTGCAGCTCTAATTCTACCCCTAGCCCATATATTTTAGGTGGGACCAAAAAAAATTTAAAAAAACTGTATGAACAGTTATAGAAATAAATGATTTAAGGTAGAGCATGAGAGCATGCTATTAATATTTACTTAATCTATATCAAGTAATTTTAACCAAATTCAAAATAGTTTATTCATGGGGAAAATCATTTTGTGTATATAGTAATGTTAAATTAGTTTGACAACAACTAAACCCACTGACTAATTTTAACATCCCTAAATTTGGGACAATGTTTTCTTTTATTTCTTAATGTGAGCCAGTTTGATAATGGTTAAAAACTATCAATATCTGAGAGAAGGAATGGAAAGTAATTTTGAGCAAAAGTAATCTGACATTATATTTGATAATATCAGTGTCTACAAGGTATCTGAAAGGATACCAAATATTCTTCACAATTTCTTAAATAACCTCATTTATTTCTCATTAATCCTCCTTTTTTTTTAAAAGTTTTTTAGGGCTGCACCTACAGCATGCTGGCTAGGGGTTGAATGAGAGCTGCATTGGTTGGCCTGCATCACAGCCAAAGTAACACATATCACAGCTCAAGGCAATGCTGGATCCTTATCCCACTGAAGGAGGCCAGGGATAAAGCTAGTAACTAGTAACTAGTCAGGTTTGTTACTGCTTAGCAACAACAGCAACTACCTCTTCCTCCTTCTAAACACTTTCATCAAGCAATGGAAATACATTGATAAGAAAATATTATATTTATTTTTTTGTTTTTTTGACAATTTCAAAAATATATATTACCAATTATTAATAAACTATAGCAAAATTAGGATCCACATGTACATTTAACATTTTTAAAATTTCACCATCTTAAAATAACCATTCTTAACATTGTTTTCTTTGGCAATTCCCTGTATATTGAAAACAGCGACTATATTATTAACTATTGAAAAATAAATAATTTATTACTTAGGAGTGACAATGATTCTTATGGGGGATTTTTGGTATATTTCTGTTAAAAAATCTTAATATTTATACAAGCGCTTTTCCCATTATGACAACACCTGAGCATTATTTTATCACTGGGATATTCTTATATTTTAAAACATAAAATCCTACAGCAGCAAATGAGTCATTTTATAGAGAAAAAAATTACAGTTCAAATAAGATTAATTTCTTGGAGATTACAATGCATGGAAGTCATGGGATGAGATGATGTAAATGGCAAATTCAATACTTATGAACGTGCATGCAGCTTTTCATTGGAGGTTTTTTCCTTCTCCCAAAACAACACACAAGATTAAATTAACCAACATCCTCATCCTAGTTTCCTTCAGGCTATTTAATTTTCTACACAGTTTTATTTAACCCCTAATGTATTTTTAGGAATGCTTTAACTTTCTTTAATAAATGCACAAGTATGTAGGGATGTTCGGAGTTTTTTACTATTTGTTTTTAATTTATTGGTATTTCCTTAAAAATAAAATGAAATAAATTTGTGGGAGCTCTTTTTATACAGTACATTGAGTGGTCAGTAAATGTTAATTTTACAGTGCTCTATACTAACCAATATGTTTTAAAATAAAGTAGTAATGAGATTTGTTGATAGAATTTAAGGCAATATGATCAACCAAGAAAAACACAGAATATTAAATTGGGGTAAAAAGGGTAAAGAGCATGGAATTTTAAGGTGGAATTTTAAGTAGAGGAGATATTAAGATAGTATATATTAAGGTAAGGGCATTTACAGAATAGGTTGCTAAATGGGGGAAAAATGGTTAGTTTTTCTTTGAAATCCAAATATTACAACTACTACCAACATCCCCATCCTTCTCTTCTATCATGTGGAGGAAAATATTTATAAAATTTTGAAAATTATCTTGAAGAATTTGGATAATCTATCAGATAATATGAACTCAGTTTAGAGAGACTTAATATCTATGTCTAAACCCTATATTTGGTCTATATTGCACTATTCTATCAAGAAAAGAGAACATAATACCATCTGCTTGTTGCTTCTAAGTAGGCAAATAAGTGGTGGAATGCATTTCAAGAAATAGCAACAATAACAACAACAACAAAAAAAGACAAAAGACAAAAAAAAAAGTAAATTTCATGAAAAGGAATCTATATAAATTAGGAAAGGATAACAACAAAAATACTATAAACTGCGTATTTTACAATCCACATTAATATTTGCAGTCCTTAAGGATATTGATAGACTGTGATCAACATAAACTCATCGAAGGAGCTGTCTCATTGATGATTATACTTGACATGAAAAAAGTCTTTAAATAAATGTATTAAATGAGTTCACTCCATAACTATGGTTGCCATAATAGTGAGAAGGAATAGTTTAAACTAATAGCAGAAATTTAGGGTTTTTTTATTCTGTTTTGTTTTGTTTTTGCTATAGAGCTTTGCAAGAAGATAAAATATAAGAAATCAAGCATATGATAAAATTGTCATTTAATGTGACTGTAACTAATACTTCAAACAACTAATACTTCAAACAACATAATACTTCAAATGACTCCTTGAAATATATGTATATATAATATATATGCATTCTTGTAATTTCCAAAATATACATCCCAATTAGAGTATTTCTTTACACTATAAAAATTAAAAAATGCCTTTCAAATTTGATCAAAATGAAGGTTTTGTGTTGACTCAAATAATTTAATGCATTGCAAGTAAGTTTAACTATGCCTACCTTATCTAAAATACACACTAACTGCCAGTTGTATGCCCCATTTTTCTGACTCATCGAGGTTTGAGTTTAAATTCAACAGGGTTAAATTTTAACTAAGATTATTTTGACTTGTTTTAAACAATAATGAATATGAAGTTTTCAAGATTACATAAAAATAAATGCAATCCTGATAATGTAACTTCATATAATGTTTAGAGTTGAGATAAACTATCCTGAAATAAAGAATATGTTCTGTAAGTCTAGAGAATTTTGCAGAAAATTTCTAAAATAGAAGGCACACATAGCTACTTCCAAAATTCTATAAATGTATTTAGGAAGACTAGCATATATGATTATCAGTATTTTCTTTGTATCTAATATGAAATTTTTATAATGTACCTAATACTGCAGTTTGAAAATGTTCATGCATGTTAGTTAATTCCATTAATATTAATTTTCTAACAAATTATATATGCTATGACTTGATATGATTAGTAATGCCATTAAAATGCAATTTTTATGCATATAATTATATAAATTATGGTATAAAATATTTTTACAATTACAATTGAAACTTTTTTTTAGTGTTAGAAATCCTTGTGAACAAATAAGAAATGGTAACTGGGAGGGGGTGTGGTGATGGCATAGGGTGCGTTAGATGCTGCTAATATTCTATTTCTTGGGGGTTCAATAAACTGTATACATTCAAGTTCTTGTACATTTCTCTAATAATACTGACCTGGGAGTTTTCTAGGAGGAGCCAACCAGGCCACATTTCCATGAAACCCAGTCAACTTGCTATACATTTGGAAGATCCAATAGCTTTTATCTTCACCATCTTTAATATGTTTAAACAAACAAGGACCTGAATAGACATTTCTCCAAGGAAGATATGCAGATGGCCAACAAGTACATGAATAACGCTCAACATCACTGATTCTTAGAGAAATGCAAATCAAAACTACCATGAGATACTGCCTCACACCAGTCAGAATGGCCACCACTAATAAGTCCACAAATAATAAATGCTGGATGAGGTGTGGAGAAAGGGGAAACCTCCTGCACTGTTGGTGGGAATGTGAGATGATACAACCACTAGAGAAAACAGTATGGAGGTACTTTAGAAAACTACATTTAGAACTACCATATGACCCAGGAATCCCACTCTTGGGAATATATCCAGACAAAACTTTCCTTAAAAAAGACACATGCACCTGCATGTTCATTGCAGAACTATTCACAATAGCCAAGAAATGGAAAAAACCCAAATGTCCATTGACAGATGATTGGACTAGGAAAAGCAGTATAGATTCACAAAGGAATACTACTCGGCCATAAGAAAGAACAAACAATTTGAAGGAACATGGATAGAACTTGAGACTCTCATACTGAGTGAAGTCAGTCAGAAAGAGAAAGACAAATACTCTATGCTATCACTTATATCTGGAATCTAATATATGGCACAAATGAACCTTTCCACTGAAAAGAAAATGATGGACTTGGAGAATCGACTTGTGGTTTCCAAGGGGGAGGGGGAAGGAGTGGGAATGTTTTGGAGCTTGGGATTAATAGATGCAGACTATTGCCTTTGACATGGATTAGAAATAGATCCTGCAGTGTAACACTGGGAACTTGGTCTAGTCACTTATGATGGAGCCTGATAATGTGAGAGAAAATAATGTATACATGTATGTGTAACTGGGTCACCATGCTGTATAGTAGAAAATTGACAGAACACTGTAAACCAGCTATAATGGAAAAAAGTAAAAATCATTACATAAAAAAATTAACAAGGAGCTCAAAATATTTGAAACAAAATTTTCTGATTTGATAAAACAAAACAAATGAAAAGCAGAAAAAATAAACACCTTTGAAACAGAAGCCTTGTAAGAAAAATCTCTAAAACACATATTATTAGTATACTCATAAAGACAGGTAAAGCTTCTTTCTTCAGACAACAGAAAACGTTATCTCTACAAACTAAGAATCACTCAGATAACACAAACATGCAACTATTAATGAAAACTCTGTATGAACGTTGAAGATCAAGGTAAAGACTTTCCACAGAAAGCAAGCAAAATACAAATAGATGAAAAATATGGAAGAAAAGATAATAAAATTGTTTTATCAGTCTGGACCTCCATTAACTAAGTAACAAAAGAAATATAAAAAAAGTGCAATCAAAAGAAAGAAGGTAAAATCAATTAGGAAATAACGCAAAATAATTTTACACAATTAAAAGACATTGATTTTAGGATAGAAATGATCTACTACGGGTAAATAAAATAGAGGAATATGGAAATATATGACACTAGGGAGTAGAAAGAACATCCTCAACAATTTTAGGATCATGGATATAATAGAGGGAGGGATAAAGAGAGAGAGAGAAATTTTTCTTGTAAAATATAAAAATATCAAGTGATCCTGGATGTTAGCAGACCAGGTAGAAATGTCTCAAAAATCAAGACAAGTTACTATCCACCATGAATTGCACATACCACCAAATCGTAACTTAAGTGTAAAATAAAAATTATTCTAAATTTCAATGTCTCAAGTATGTTAAATCCATGTACCATTTGTCAGAAAATTACTGGTGTATATGTTCCAACATTTTTGGGAATCAATTAAGGAAGTAGGAGGTATAAGATTCAGGAAAAGAAGATAATACAAAAGACATATGAATAGAATCATTGAAATAATGGCCCTTGTGGGTCTCTGGAACATAAATGTGTAGCTAACCTTGTGACAAACCAAGGGAGTTTGATGATGTTAGAAGGCTCTTTGGAGGAATTTGTTTTTAACTGTCACACAAAAAACTCAAACTCAGACACACCAAATGCATGTGCTTACATACACAAACACACATGTTTGGGAGGGTTTGATATTAAATTAATGATAAATGCATATAAAATAAAAGAAATGGAATAAATGATGATTATAGTATACAGACAAAAATACGAGTCAGATAGTCATAATATATCACATGTCCACTTATCAATCATATGAGAGAAGAGAAACATAAATGCTGTATCAATTATTTTTTTGAAATGTTCATTGTCTATTTTTCTTGATAAATCAAAAGATGCAGTTTAAGTTTGTTATTTAGATATATAGGACGAATGCAGAAATAATTTAAAGGAAATGGAAATGATTACGGCTTAGAAGGTATAAGGAGACTTCTATTTTCTGGTAACAAGTTTTAGAGATTTTCTCTTTATTCTTAATCTCTGAATATGCATACATTTAATAAAATTTTAAAATAATAATACTACTTAGGAATATCAGGAATTATGTATCTTCTCAGTCAAGTATATAAGAACTTATGGAAAATCACGGATCAATTTCTTCATTTATCAGGGAAGGTAGTTTGTGCCCCCAAAATAGCTCATGTTTTAGAACAATGTACAATGGCTTAAACAAGATAGTAACAGAAGCCTTTAACTACAAAGTAGGTGGGGTTTTTTTGTTTTTTTTTTTTTTGTTTTGTTTGTTTGTTTTTTGTTTTGTTTTTTTTTTTGGTTTGCTTCCGTAAGGGAAGTGATTTATTTCCTAGTAAAAACATTCAGCAGTAGGTTTCTAGATATATGTAATTACTAGAAAATTTCATTTCATTATCAACATGAAGTGAGTCACGCTTTTTTACTGCATAATAACATGGTAAATAAAACAGGAATAAATTCATCTCATCCAGAGAACTGGATCTGTAGAATTCATGAGGATGAACACTCAAGTTGACTTTTTAGCGTAGACTTTCATAAGCTTTCTAATTTCTGATTAGTTAAGTCACATGAGCAAGGAATCAGTTGTGGAAAGAGGCATATATGTGCACACACAAAACCTTCTATTACATTCTGTATTCAGAGTTTTATTCTCATCTTTCTGTATTCAGAGTTTTATTCTCATCTTTCTAAGGCTTGGTGTTCCCAAGGTAGTAAAACATAATCTCTGCTTTCCTAGATAAATAAATCCTTCCTTCAAGGAATACGGTTTAAGCTTATTTTTCTAACATGACCATTTCTCAATTTAGGACTTTCTCAGTTTAGGACTGTAAAACCAGTGGCCTGTGGATATGTCTGGATTTACAAAGGACAAACTCCAGAATTAAATATTGTTTCATTTAAACATGCTTACCTTGAATAGCATAAACTTCAAAGTAATGAATAAAAATGATGTAATCCAATTTAACAGTATCCAGACAATATTTGTTATACAGTTTTGTTTAAATTTGTTTTGTTATCAAAAGTGAGTGGCTCCAGTTCAGGAAGAAAGAAATATTTAAAAAATGATGCTTCCCATAATTTCCTTGATAGTTTCTGAAAAAGCCAAAGCATTTATCAGTGATTTACAAAGGAAATAACTGGGGTGGGGGGGTAAGGAGAAATGGACAAGGCTAAAATTACTAAGACTTTATTAAAAGAATTTATCATAAATAATCTAGGCCATTTAAGTTATTGTTCTACCTGCATATTTTTTATTGTCAATAAGAGCAAGTTATTAGTGATAGCTTGTGAAATGTTTAAATCAAACAAATATAACAGAAATATGGCTTTCTTTTCTTTTTTTTACTCAATGAATTTTATTACATTTATAGTTGTACAACAAATTACAACCCAATTTTATAGCATTTCCATCCCAAACACCCAGCCCATCCCCCCAACCCCAACCTGTCTCCTTTGGAAAGTGTAAGATTTTCAAAATATGGCTGTCTTTATTTAATAAAAATGGAAGAAAGTCTGTGAATGTCTAAAGCACTATTAATTTAACAAAATAATTGTTTTATATTCTTTAAATGTATTCATTTTTGTTAATGATTTTTTATTTATTAAAAATCTCTTATTTCATTCAGGAATGATAACTTTTCTTCCCTGGTATTTATTAATCTCAAGAATGAAATGTTTTTCCAAAACATTGGAAAATCCATGTTTAGATTAACATTGTTAATCTAATGCTATAATAACATTTGCATTTCTAGGAACAATACTCCATTTCTTTCCTACAAATCATGACACTCATAATCTGCCAGTAAGTGAAGAGTTCATCATTGCTACATACTACTTGAAGAGTTAATAACAAGTGATAGTACCGTTTTTTGAGAGTTACAATTATTAATTTATAGTTCATGACAAAGAAAAAAATTACACTCCTGCACTCAAGATCAGACTTTTTTACTATATTTATTCAGGATGAGCTGAATATGTTTTCCCCTAATGAATTCTACAGGCCAATTCTTCTACAATTTAAAGGCTTCTGGATACAATATTCATTCATATATAGAACCTCAATTCTCAGTAGTAATGCAGTGAAGTAAATATGTAGAAATCATTCAGAAAATATATTGCTATTTTTTTAAAAGTAGATCGCTTCAATGTTTAGACTGTTATTGCTTATAAATTTAAAATATTTCACTTTTAATGGTTTCAGTTGATATTTCCATAGCAAGTTAGACTAAGATTGTTCCTGTTTATGTTCTGCAACTTATAAGGTCTAACTCTCTTTCTTATACTTGTTGATAAAAGCAAAATATAAAATACATGTTACCTCAAAATGGACTTGTTATTTTTGCACTAAATTTGCCTATATCTGAGAGATTTTTGAAGAAAAGTATGTTTTAGTTGAATCTCTTTTTATTTTAAGTAAAGAAACCTGCTTGATGATACACACAAACAGACACACACACACTTATGGTAAAAATCCGCATGGAAATATTATAGTTCTTAATTTAATTTACTTTAATTTAATTTTTATTTATTTATTTATTTATTTATTTTGTCTTTTTGCCGTTTCTAGGGCCAGTCCCGCGGCATATGGAGGTTCCTAGGCTAGGGGTCCAGTTGGAGCTGTAGCCACCGGCCTACACCAGAGCCATAGCAATGCAGGATCCGAGCTGCGTCTGCAGCCCTACAACACAGCTCACGGCAATGCCAGATCCTTAACCCACTAAGCAAGGCCAGGGATCAAACCTGCAACCTCATGGTTCCTAGTTGGATTTGTTAACCACTGAGCCACGATGGGAACTCCTATAGTTCTTAATTTTAGACAGCAGCTAGATTGTGTCATTGGATAAAGCAACAACCAGAGATCTTTGTGAATTTTGTAGTTCTTTCTGTACATCAGCTTAATGTTAACAAATTTTCTAACAGAATAACAATAGCTCAAATTTTCATAGTTTATATATTAAAGTTATAAAGTTGCAAGTATACAAAACAAAATAAAAATATAAAACTGAATTGAAGTCTGTGAATTTCCTTTCATTATTAGAAGGTAAATTCCAATTGGCTTAAGTCATGTCAAATTTCTATCATTACCAAATCAATGATAGTCATAGGATATGGTTGTATAATGAAATGTGCACATCATGGGTACAGTCACATAAGTAACAGTGATTTTCTATGGAAAAATATACATTATATGCTAGTTTAATTATTCTAGTAGACTTGTAATATTGTATTGCTTTCCATGATTTTGATATTTTACAATTGTAAGTAATACATCACAATCATTATCAAATGAACTATACAAATTAAATACAAAATGTACTTAGTAGTAGTATATAGCAAAGGTTTACTGATAAAAATCTGATATTTGCTGTGTTTGTTTTAATTAAGAGAAGATTTAGAGATAGGAAAATATTCTGCTTTTATTTGGTGAGTTCTTCTGGAGGCAAACACATAGCCAGGCCATATTTAAGTATTATGAATGCTGAAATACACAGGGGGGTTGAGTATGCATTCAGGAATATGTAAAGGAGATACATTCTCCTTCTCATTCCAAATTCTAGTCAGAGCCATATTTAGTAAAATATATCTGAGGTAAAGCAGATATTAGATATGGGTATCAAATATGAATGACAGATTCTAACGGATCTGCCTGCATGAAATTATTTGGATACTTATACCTAAAAAAAACTATGTGTCCTTGTGTGTACAAATAACTAATACATGTCTGGATAAGCTCTACTTTCACACTGCATAAAATTCCTTTTTTCAGATTACATGATTTCATCCATTTTGCTTGATTCCTTTTGATACATAAAGTCATAGTCTTAATATTAGTAACATATTAACAATAATAGTCTTAATTTCCGGACTATTATTTCATTTTGGGATAAACTATAATAGAACTTAATTTGAGGTAGATACTGACAAGATACTGGCCAATTTAGTTTCCTTTTCCTACACACACACCAAGATTATCTTCTACAGTTTTCCTTATAATTATTTATGGATTATGTAACAGTATTCTAGTCCAATATAATGTGGTCAAAAATGATGTGCATAAATACAAGTCTTATTGTTAAACAATTTGTAGGGTTCTCCACATCTCTGTTTTTGTACAGTGGCTTCTGGAAGAATGAAAATCATCTAAAGGAAGACTCAGAGGAATCCCTGAGTGGAGCAGCAAGTTGTTAAGGAAGCTCTTTCAGTTTTGACTGTCCATTGACAGTTAACTATTGTCATCCATTGTGACATAATGAAGAAATAAAGATTTATTGCATTGACTCTAAGATTTTAATGTTTATTTATTACTCATGACCCTGACTCCTGTGACAGTATATTTATATATTATTATTTGTACTATAAGAAAACAACTATATTTTACCATTCTGTAATTTTTTAAAATGTCACTACTTAAACACTTACTGCTTGTAATTTCATGTTTGTTAGTGACATATTTTTGAAAGAAATTTTTAATGTTCCTTCAAGTTTTAACGCACTCTTCTTAAGATTTTTATATTCTCATGCCTACACCACTGTAGGCTGAATATTATATGAAGGGAAAGTAGTATATTGTCAGAAGAATAGAATTATATGATATATTTTTATTTGTAGTTCTACCATCTACCAGCTGGAGGGCCTAATGCAAGTAATTTTAGTATCTGAGTTTCAATTTCCTCATATGTAACATAAAAGCAAAGACCTTCAAGGTCCTATCCAATTCCGAGATTTAATAATCTAGAAATAGTCAAAAATAAAATAGAAAGGGAAGATGTGGGAATAATGGAAAGAAGAAGGAAATAAAGATCACAGTTTGAAGAAAATACATGTTGAAATAGGAGATGTGGCAGAAACTATAAAGAGAAAACAAAACTATAGAAAGCCACTTTTTATTACAGTTGTAGAAATTCTATGTACAGAAATATTTTATAGTCATGTATAAAAGTTTAGGCTGTGAAATCATACAAAGCTAATTTCAAGCCTAAATCTGCAATGTGTATTTGGAAATGTATTTAAATCTCCCTGCTGTTGTTATCTCATTCCTAAATGAAGATGATGACATGAAATGCATGATATGTATTCCAAATAATAGAATGTATTTATTTAAATATTTAATTCTCAAATCAACAAAAAAATTAAATTTAAAAAATTATCTTTTTAGGGCCATAGCCACATCATATGGAAGTTTCCAGGCCAGGGGTCCAATCAGAGGTGTAGCTGCAGGACTATGCTACAGCCACAGCAAGGCCAGATCCTGGTTACATCTGTGACTTACACTGCAACTCATGGCAATTCCTGATCTTTAACCCACTCAGAAGGCCTGGGATTTAATACCATATTACCTCTGCTCCCTCATATTAAGTTTTTAAATTTCTTTCTATGTTTTAGTTTATTCTAACTTTCTATGTAAATTTGTCATCACATTCTGTCTTTGTGCCTCAATTTCCTAATTTGTGAAAAAAGGGTAAAATAAAATCTTAAATTACCTTTAGAATTTAAAATCATGTTATGCCGATTTCCTCTGCATTGGTCAAAAGCACATAGAATTGGCAAAATATACAAATTAGAAACACAAAAGAAAATTACTGCTATAGTTTCCCTTTATAAATATTGTACGTGCCTGAGAAGAAAAGCACATATAATCCTCTTTGAAAGAGTCAACATGTCTTACTTTCCAAAATATTATAAATTACTTAAAATACTACATTAAAGATTGAATAAATAGTAATGGGCTTGAAAAGTAAGTACAACAAAGACATACTGTGAATATTAATTAAAATTTCAAAAATTTACTACTCATTATGCTATGAAAAAATACCCCATAGAAGAGGAGTTTTTCTATGGGAGAGCAGGTTAAGTCTCTGGCATTTTCACTGCAGCAGTTTGAGCAATTGCTGTGGTGTCAGGTTTGATCCCTGGCTTGGGAACTTCTGCATGCCATGGGAATAGCCAAAAAATGAATAAGTAATATAACCCTAAGAGATAAAAACTCTGTATTCAACTACCCTAAGTAAAGACTGAAATCTTAAAATTTTAGCACAATATTTATAATCTATTTATATTAGATATTTTGATAATTATTTTTTATTTTCATGCACATAAAACAAAGGAATAGAATTATTTCCAAGTGGTAGTTAGGTTAATAAAAATGATTTAAAAAATGTTTCTTTTTATTATGCGTGCACTATTTAACAACCATTTTAATTGAATCACCACTTCTTCCTTAACTTTATTATCCGTGGGTTAAAACTCTTAATGGGGAACTTGAGGAATAACTATACTCATTTTCTTAAAATAAATAGCTAAGTTTACTTTTTTGCCTGTTGTAGGAGAATGTCATGATTTCATTCTTTTATGTATAACTCTCCAGCTTTCCCAGAACCACCCATTGAAAAGGTTGCCTTTTTCCATTTTGTATTCTTGCCTCCTCTATCTTAGGTTAATTGATCGTAGATCTGTGGGTTTACTTCTGGACTATCTATCCTGTTCCACAAAACTGTACTTCTGTTTTGTGCCAGTAACACATGGCCTGATGACTGAAGCTTTGTAGTGTAGTCTCAAGTTGGGGAACCTGACTCCTCAAGCTTCTTCTTCTTTTTTTTTTTTTCTTTTTTGGTCAAGATTACTTTGGCTATTTGGGGTCTTTTGTCTTTCCACACAGATTTTTAATAATTTTCTTTTTCTAGTTTTTTTTTTTTTTTTTTTGAAAAATCCCATTGGTAGCTTGAGAGGGATTGCACTGAATCTATAGTTTGCCCTAGATAGTGTAGTCATTTTGACAATATTGATTCTTCAATCCAAGAGCATGATAAATCTTTCCATCTGTTTGTGTCATCTTTGATATTTTCAGAGTACAGGTCTTTTGCTTCTTTAGTAGGTTTATTCCTAGTTTTTTTTTTTTTTCTTTTTCTTTTTTTTGGCCTTTTAGGGCTGCACCTGTGGCGTATGGTGGTTTTTAGGCTAGAGGTCAAATCAAAGTGGGAGGCACTGGCCTATGCCACAGCAACATGGGAACTGAGCCACATCTATGACCTACACCACAGCTCACAGCAATGCCAGATCCTTAACACACTGATCAAGGTCAGAGATCATACCTGCATCCTCATGGATGCTTGTCAGATACATTTCCACTGAGCAACATTGGGAACTCCTATTCCTTGGTATTTTATTCTATTTGAAGTGATGGTAAATGGAATTTTAAAAAATTTTTCTTTCTCATCTTTCATTGTTAGTGCATATTAATACAAGAGGTGTCTGTGTATTAACTGTTTCCTGCACCTTTACCAAATTCATTGATAAGCTCTAGTAGTTTTCTGATAATATCTTTAGGATTTTCTATGTATAGTATATTGTCTGAAAACAATGACAGTTTTAAATTTTTACTTCTTCCTGGACATGTACCTGGAGAAAAACATAATTTGGAAGGATACATACACCCTAATGTTCACTGCAGCAATGTCTGCAATAACAAAGTTATGGAAGTAACCTAAATGTCCATCAGTAGGAGGTTGGATAAAAAGACATGATGTATATAAACAGTGGAGTATCACTCAGCCATAAAAACAAGGAAATAATGCCTTATGAGGCAACACAGATGGATGGACCTAAAGATTATCATACTAAGTAAGGTAAATCAGAGACAAATATGATATGAGATCATTAATATGTGGAATTAATCAAAATGATACAAAATAAAATATTCTTAAACAGAAACAGACTGAGTGATTTCAAAACCAAACTTATTGTTACTAAATGGGAAACATTGAGAGGAAGGATGGATACTGAGGTGGGAATTGACATTTACACACTACTGTACACAAAATCAATGAGTAACAAGGAGGTGCTGTAGAGCACAGGGAAATATATTCAATACTCTGAGATAGTCTATATGGGGAAAGAATCTGAAGAAGAATGAATATATATGTATGTGCATGACCGATTCACTTTGCCTTACACAGTGAGACTAGCACAGAATCATGGGTCAACTATACTCCAATAAAATTTATTTTAAAAATAAAAAAATAAGTAAAAGTAATAGCTTAAGCCTTAAATAATTTTTAAGTATTTTTAAAGAACTAAAATGGTCTTTGGGACTTGACATCAGATTTCCCAAATATTAAAATGACATAATACATAAAAGAAACAATGATATACACATGATGAATACAATGAAATCCTACCAGTTAGCAGAATTCTGAGAAGGATAAAATTATTTAGATTAAGGGATTTGAGGAATTACTGTAAGGTCATTGGGATTAATAACTCTGAAGCATCATGACAACTTACCAAAAAAAGTCAAAATAATGTGAAATTTATTCAATGTTTAGTCTCAAAAATTATGTTGGAAACTTTCTAGTTTTGCACTTGTGGTTTAACAAAACTGAGATTTTAAACATTCTATTCTATATTTTATCTTCTATTTATTCTTGATTTATATCAAAAGGGGGCAACATATAAGGATCAAAATACCTAATATTACAGAAATCAGCTTATCCAAATATAGTATATTACTTTTTTCCTTAGTTGTTGGTTTTTCATTTTCTGTGTAATGTTCATGTTGTGAAATTTTTTCATTTTCTGTGTAATGTTCATGTTGTGAAAATATTTTTTTTGTATATTAGAACTTAAGTTCTATATGTAATACTCTGATATATGTTTATTTGTATTATTTATCTCACTTATTTATCCATTCATCTATCCATTGATAGACACTTGGGTTATCTCCCATATCTTGGCTATTGTAATGAATGTTGCTAATTATTATTGAGGTACATATATCTTTTCAAATTAGTGTTTTTGTTTTCTTCAGAAAAATGCAAGGAGTAGAATTTCTGGATTATAGGGCATTTATTTTTTTAATCTTTGAGGAAACTGTATACTGTTTTCCATAGTGGCTATACCAATTTACATCCCTACTAACAGTGCAGGAGGGATTCAGTTTTATCCATAATTTTACCAACAGCAGTTATCTTCTTTTGATGATCCCATCCTAACAGGTGTGAAATAATATTTCATTGTGGTTTTTATTTCAATTTCTATGATTATTAGCTATGCAAGCATTTTTTAAGTGCCTGTTCTTATTTTGTTTGTCTTCTGTATAAAAGTACTAATTCAGTTCCTCTGCCCATTTTCTAATCAGTATGTCATTTTTTGATATTCAGTTTTCTTGATTGATTACTGTAATTAGGACTTCCAATATTATGTTGAATAAAAGTAAGAGTGAGCATTCTTGTTTGCTCTTGCTCTTAAAGAAAAATATTAAAACTTTCACTGCTTAGTGTGAAATCAGCTGTGGGCTTGTCATATATGACCTTTATCATGTGGAGTTACCTTCCTTGTATACTTACATAGCAGAGAGTTTGTGTCATGAATTCTTGTTGAATGAGTCAAATATTTCTCTGAATATATCGAGATGGTCATGTGATTTTTATCTTTTATTTTGTTAATATGGTGTATTACATTGCATGGTTTGCAGATGTTGAACCAACACTTCATGCCTAAATAAATCCCACTTGATCATGGTATATGATCTTTTAAAATGTATTTTTGAATTTGGTTTGGTAATATTTTATGTAGGATATTTGCATATAACTTAATCAGCGGTATTGGCCTGTAATTCTCTTTTCAGTGGCATCCTTGTCTGGCTTAAATATACTTGTAAATGATTTTGGTAGGTTTTCCTCATACACTATTTTTGGAAGAATTTGAGAAGTATTGTTATTAATTCTCCTTTGAATGTCTACTCTTTGGTTCTGAACTTTTGTTTGATGGGATGTTTTTTTGAATTTTTCTCCTTACTCATGAACAATATGTTTAGTTTTACTATTTTCATGATTCAATCTTGATAGGTTTGACTTTTCTAAGAATTTATTTATTTGAGGTTCTCCAACCTGTAGCCACATAATTATTTATAGTAGTGTTTTGATTCTTCACATTTCTGTGGCATCAGTGGTAATAGCCCCTCTTTTATTAATAATTTTATTTTATTTAAATAATTCTTTTTGGCTGTGAGTCTAGCTAAAGGTTGGTCATTTAACCGCTTTTAAGTGGGAATCCAACACATAGAAGAAGATTGTATTTTAGTCTTCTTTGTCCATATCATCCTTTTTTTTCCTTTCAGAGCTAGGTTACTAAGGCTTCAGAAATTTGGGATTCACTTGTGGAGAAGAAAAAGAGAAAAAAAGTAGTAATCATTTGACATGAACTATCTTTTTTCTTCATTTTCTTAGTAAATGATTAGTTAGTGAACAAAGTGTTACTGAAAATGGTGATAGATGTTTAGAAGTTTATCGTGGTATATTTAGATTAGCATATTGATGATTATTAATGAAGAAATAATAAACAGTTCTTGAGCATTGCACAATTTCTATATGTTAAAGCAGTTTATTCAATATCTGTTGTGAGTTTAGACATCTTTTTTTGAATGTTGGAATATATGTTATATTTT
Source organism: Sus scrofa (assembly GCF_054392235.1). NCBI lineage: Eukaryota > Metazoa > Chordata > Mammalia > Artiodactyla > Suidae > Sus > Sus scrofa. Next base: position 43,301,127 of record NC_139393.1, read on the forward strand.
GTTATATCCTCCAAAGTATTATGCCCAATACATTTTTAATAATTATTCTGTATTTCTGAACCATTTTTTATAATGATATAGCTTATAACAAAGTTTTAAATATATACTTAGAAAATTCAATGGTTAAATTTGTCAATATTTTATTTACTTGCATGAAATACAAAAGTTGATATTATGTGAGAAGGTAAATGGTATATTTGTGCTGGCTACAAGCAATTTCAGTGTGCATTTATAGATTTTCCATAATTTTTGCTACAGTATTTTCAAATGAAAAATCAGAATTAGCCAAAATTCAGCACATTCTGTAAAGACACATTTTGCAGAAAAGACTTTAGTGAACATGGAATAATTTTTATTTTCCACCAAATTCTTGATGGACTTGTATTTGTATACTGATGAAGTCTCCAATTAGGCCAGTGAAGAAAAGCAGACATTGGAAAAGTTTGTAAGACAGGAGAGTCCAATGTGGATATTTACTGAGTATGTAAATCCATTTTCAGGTGAACTCTGGTTTGTAGTTACACATATGAAATTCTAGAATGGTCCCAAAGAACCCCATATTATTTGATTTTCTTCTAAAAAAATAACCAACCTACCTATAGTGCATCCAGAGTTCTATTTGTCAAAATAGGAAGAGAATAAATGTAATTTCCTTTCTAATATTTAATGATCAATTCAAAATATTCCTACATGGTTAAAATATAGTTGTTGGGACTGATAAGCTTGGATTTTCTATAATTTGTTCCTCCATAAACATAAAGGTGTTCCTGTAAAAATCACCTAGAATTTAAAAAAAAAGCAAAAAGATGTTAAACTGACAAGATAGTTTTAGAATGACTTCAGAATATGTAAGTTCACTTATGACATATTCTTCAGGAAATTATACATCTACACAATGTTGCATCATTGCCTTTGACCGTTATCACCCAATGTATGCCTAGCCATGTTAAAAGACTAGTGTGTGCTCCAGTACAAACAAAGAAACTGATTCTTTGACAAGCACCACCTCCTAAAAAATAATGAAAATACAAAGTTGTAGTGCATTATATGGATGAATTATTCTTATGACTTGAGATAGCTTTTGAGATTTCCATAGTCATTGTTGTCTTTGATAAATTAGTTAATGTGTGGTCTTTTATATGCTGTGCCAAATGATATAAATATATCCAATCTAAAAAGGACGATCCTTTATTATGTATGAAATAAAAGCTTCATATTATATTTGATAACGTTAAATATGTAATATGTCTAATCTGGTTTATTTAATAGATTTTTGGAGAGTTAAATCTAAAAATGCTCTTATATTAGCAGTAAAACCTTTACCAGATAGAGTGTTGTGATTTTTAATTATTTAGTTATGCAGTAAGAAATCTACTTCTCCAAAGCTAACAGTTCACATGCAGTGACAAATGAAACACCATAATCTTAACAATATTATTATAGTAAAGTGTCATCAGAGAAATAAAATTATATTATTTAATTATGGGATTATAACACCTTTAAGTCCTTTGAATAAAAAGTGAGAATTGGGAAGCTGGACAGGAGAATCAATAGATGCCAACTAAATTCCGAGAAAATTAAAGGGAATGTGGAGAAATAAACTACAGTATTTCAGATAATTCAGGTAATTTATTTAGTAGCATATGTTTGTTGTAGATTGCAATTTCCAAACTATAATCATAAGAAGTGCACTATGTTTTTTGAATTTTGTTATTTCAGATTGCCTACACAAGCAGCACTGAAGGCTACAAACTTAAAGGATGATCCTTATTTAAATATGTCTAGTGCAGTGAATTAATTATGGCCTAAATAAGTTACTAGAACAATATTGTTACTGATGCATTATTTATGAATAGTTGTTGAAAAGTTTGTAATCACAGAAGTACCAAAGTGACATTCCCAAAGACATTAACATGAAAATGAGGAGATTTTGAAGAGAAAAATTTATTCAACATGCAACCTCTTACAAAATGATCTTCAATAATATATACAGAATCTACATTTTTTAACTTCTAATATACACATGTAATATTCATAGGCCTCCTCTAAAGCTTTTTCAAATTAAGTTTGCATGTATAAATGAAAAAACAGACACACAGTGACAGTAAAATTTATATGATAAAATTATATTCATCTAGGCATTGTTATGAAATGCACAATAAAAACCTTAAGAGAAAAACAACCTTCAAAGTTGTTACAGACCATGCAAGTTTTAAAATAAATAATTATCCACTTTCTTACAGTAATGCTGACATATGTTAGATACACAAATATAATTATATTAAATTTTAGGTGATATGTACTTTTTGAAGATTAAATAAGATAGGAACAAGCAAATACATTATATTCAGCAAAGTGTGTTATTAAAATTTAATATAGGAGAAATCTAGGTTGTTTATATTGTAAAGAAAGGATAATATTATACTACTGTGTGAAAAGATCTCAATGAAATTAGCTTCTGACAAGAGATTGTACAGAAATGATCCTCAAAACCATTCAGAAAAAGCAGTAACAATTGCTACAATCATTGAAAAATAGCCCGTAGGAAATGAAGATAGGTTCAGAAGACAAAATGTATTCAATTTCAAAACCTAAGTGATCAAGCCAGAGGCTTTGGATTATCCATTATATATGCTATTTATATTAAGAAATCCAGTCAAAAGTTCTTCAGGGTCATGCATAACTCAAACAAATGTGAAGAAATATTGTGGTATATATGGTAGTATAATATGGTAGTATAATTGTTTACCTCAAAATTTCATGTGATTTTTGCTAATATCAGGAAATGTGTATACTAGCATCAAGAAATCATCAGGGTTTCACTTCTATGTCACACTTTTAGACTCGGAATTCATCAGTTGATTAATATTTCTAGAAATGTGAAGGCATGACTTTAAGTTATTTGATATCATATCTTCTAGAAATATTCCTGATGAATTAGAAAGCATTCTTTCTTTCTGAATTTATTTTGTTATAGTATTTCTTAGGTTGTTTTTATTATGTGATACCATTTTTTTTCTGCTAACAAATAAATGTTTTAACAAATTTGTCCTTTTCTATTCAATATTCACTTTATCTTTCAATTTGGCTAAAAGAAACTCAGTTGTATCCGGTCACCATTTGTGCCTACTCAGTATTCAAAAGCAAAGGGAATTACTCAGTTGCCATGTCAAGGAAGATTCCCTAAGCCAATTATGTGGTTGCCTTCTTATCATCAATGATTACTTTAGTGATTAGTTTTGACTATGCTTATATGAAGTCAGCTGTTAAAGCATAGACCTAGGCAACACTTCCTTACTCTTGAAATAATGGAGGTGATGGTAGTGAAAGACAAGTTCACCTTGAAATAAAGTGAGTGCACTAAAATGTTAGAGGAAAGGATAAAATTTTATGACTGATCCCTACCTGAAACTTGTAATATAATCAATCTATCATTTAAGAAATTTTGAATCACATCATTTAATATGTTCTATGATTTTCCAAATGTTATGGATGTTAATAAAATAAAAAACTCTAGTAGAAATCATCACCTGTTAGAAGCTATAAACTTATTTTGCATCTTTGAATCATACCATTTACAAAAAATTCAATTCTCAGAAGAAAAAATATATTTTATTTTATATATTTCCCATCTACATTCTATTGCTTTCTAGTAGTTATAATTAAACATATCTTCTAACTTTTTTAATATTTTAGAAGCTACTAATATCCTTACATATTAATATCCTTTATAATTGTGACCATAATATTGTTACTATTTTATATGATAAAATTCACATGCAGGAACAGACACTGAAATGAGATCCATCCCTGTGTTCACTGTTTTGGATAAATCATCTTTTAGGGAATAGACAAATCCTTGAAGATGTATCTGGATAAGAGAAAGCATAGCAAATAGAACTTCAATATGATTTATTTGAAAAGAACTAAAATAAATGGAACTTCTTTACAGTTATAAAGTGCTACTTAGGTGTCTTATTTGAACATGGCGAGACTTCATTTAATTGGTAATAAATATACAGTCATTTCCTCAGTAGCACCTAGCAGGGGAGGGATAAATCTCTAGACAACCCACAGAATGGGAGAAAATCTTTGCAAGTGAATCAACGGACAAAGGATTAGTCTCCAAAATTTATAAACATCTGCAGCTCCATACCAAAAAACAAACAACCCCATCAAAAATGGGCAGAAGATCTAAGCAGACAGTTCTCCAAAGGAGATAAATGGATGGCCAAAGGACACATGAAAAGGTGTTCAACATCACTCATGATTAGAGAAATGCAAATCAAAACCATGATGAGGTACCACCTTACACCAGCCAGAATGGCCATCATCCAAAAATCTACAAACAGCAAGTGCTGGAGACGGTGTGGAGGAAAAGGAACCCTATTACACTCTTGGTCGGATTGTAAATTAGTACAGCCACTGTGGAAAGTGGTATGGAGATGGCTCAGAAAACAAAAATACAACTCCCATTTGATCCCGCAATCCCACTCCTGAGCATCTATCCAGAGAAAACCATGACTCACAAAGACACATGTACTCCAATGTTCATTGCAGCACTCTCTGCAATAGCCAAGACATGGAAACAACCTAAGTGTCCATCAACATAGGAGTGGATCAAGAAGGTGTGGTACATATACACAATGGAATATCATTCAGAAATTAAAAGGAATGAAATACCAGCATTTTTTTGCAATATGGATGGACCTAGAAATGATCATGCTAAGTGAAGTCAGCCATACAATGAGACACCAACATCAAATGCTTTCACTGACATGTGGAATCTGAAAAAGGACAGACTGAACTTCTTTGCAGAACAGATGTTGCCTCACAGACATTGAAATTTTTATGGTCTCTGGAGGAGACAGTTTGGGGGGTGGGGGGAATGTGCCTGGGTTGTGGGATGGAAATCCTGTGAAATTGGATTGTTATGATCATTGTATAACTACAGATGGGATAAATTCATTTGAGTAATAAAAAATGTAAAAAAGAAAAAGACTCTATTGGCTAAATTAGTTAATTTTTAAAATTTCCCATGGCCAAAAGCCCATTCCTGGCATTGCTCAACCTAAGGTATAAATTTTGGGGGGAAGTACTTTCTCCTTTTGAAATAATTACAGAATGGTCAATAAAAGTATACAATGGACTACATGAACTCAATCTTACTCTAGGAGACATTCTAATATATTGCCAATAAATACTCAAAACATTAAAAGTTACTGTTTCACTAATATAAAAATCTTTTAACAGCAAGCTCCCGGGAGAGGAGAACTTTAAATAATGCAATATATAACAAGGTAAGTATATTTACTGAAAATGCATCTCCTCAAAATTGCTTTACAACCTGGAAGAAAGTAGCCATACCAGTTACTGTTGATTAACTCAGATACAGCAAAACTTTCTGGTATTGACTAATGGATTTATGTTTCTCATTTTAAAAAGGCACTCAGTCCTGAATGGATTTTCCAACTCCTTGGGTAATTTCAACTTCTTGGGTAAAACTAGATAAACTTTCATGAGTCAGAAATAGGCAGCGTCTGCGTAGAGAGCATGTTGAAATGTGAGGTCCAGACCTATCACCCTAATTTTGTCAGTGTTTTTCTCCTTGTTTACCAATATATCTAAACTCTTTACCACACTATAGCAACAGTTGATAAAACCTTTCATTCCTTCTCTATTGTTTTTAATCTTAAAACTTCCCCCAATTTTTTTTCTGCTTTCCATCTTTATAGTTCACTTTTGTTCTTGGAAAGATACTGCTATTGCCTTGAGATATTTGTATCAGTGTCTTGCCCCCTCTGAAAATCTATCCAAATTTTGGATATGTCACCTTTTTCACTACTTGGTCCTTTGTAAAAATATTGTCCTCATAGTTGTGTCCATAACCAATTTTACCAATATACTTTACTATTGATAATTAAAGAAAACTTTCCAAGATTACTTACCATCTTCATATCTTTACTCAGTCCTCACCTCTTCCTTTTTCTTCCTGATGTCACTGGAAACCATCCCAAGGGATACTAATTTACCTAGGTGTAACCAATCCAGTGCTTCTAACCATAATGTTAGTCACAATGTCTTTACAAAAGGACCTATTACTACTTGCATAATCAATGCCACTTCTCTTTCCTATCTTCTACACCATACTTACTGATCACCTGTTATAATAAGGCTAGTAGCAAATATAATTATCCTTTATATATGATGTTTAGAACATGACCTACTTGAGCTGGTTTGGGCCCACTTCTCTTTCTAATTGCAAGCTCAATTTGCTGTTTCAAAACTCCTGTGTGCTTGCCCATGTTTAGAAAATGTGGTTACCTACCTTTCAAAAAATAACTCAATGTTCAGAGTATTATGTACCCCCAAGGATTTATATTTTTGCAGGTACAGTAACCAGTCTTAGGCATACAAATATTTAGATATTTGGAGAATAGGATAAACTTGTCTGCTGGGATATCTGAGCACTCCACTCACTTTTTCATAATTCCCACTTCCCCAAATTCTAAGCCTAATGAATATAGCTAAAAAAAGATTAAAAAAACCTCTCAATTATTGAAGACTACCTTGCTGAAGACTCCTTCAAATATCAATAGTTGTGGTCATTCTTAGGGGTGTGACCTACCTGTAGGAGAGTCAGAGGGACAGTTAAACTATTTCTTTAGGATTTGGTGCTCTTTGCTAATAGCTGGTACTACTGATTTAGAAGTGATAAAAAGAAATCTTACCAAAAATTTCTAGAAACTCTATAAGAGCTTTTAGGGATCAATAAAGAGCTTTAGACCCTGGCTTTCATAGTGCTTTACAACCACATTTCTTCATATTATCTCTTGACTGCCCAAGGAGGTAACATATGTTGTTAATACTTATTGTTGCACTTGGGTCAATATCTCCTTTCAAGTAGAGCTTGGAATCAGTACACTTTTCAAACTTGCCAAAACCTTTAAAAGAGACTTTGCACCCAAATGGCTAAACTCCAAATTCTTTGATATTTTCAGCTGCCTCCTTTTGATCATTGGAGAAACTTCTGTGTTCAGAACTACAAATAATCTTTGTATTAGATATTATTATCTTTTTTCTTACTAATGTTAAACTAATTGTGCTTTTATTTTGAGAATATTTAAACAGTGGATCTGAGGATAATGGTGAATCAGAGATTGAAATTTATTTATCAATCCTTCATCTTGTCCCCCAAGATGATCCTCTAAGAGATCAACTAGCAAAAATCTGAATCAAGATATGACTTGCCTGGCATCAGTCCCCCCATCAGGAAGCCTACAGTAAACCCCCATGCTGACTTCAGCCGCAATGGGGGCAGATGCCAGAAATAAGAGAGGCTACAACTCTAGTATCTGTAAAAAGGTCACCACACCAAAAACCTATAAACATGAAAGTACAAAGAACTATAACTCAGAGAAATGAAAAACCCCAGAAAATCAGCTAAGTGATGAAGAGATTCTTAGCATCCAGGAAAAAGACTTTAGATTGTTGATGATAAAGATGATGGAAGATATTAAATATAAACTGGAGGCAAAGATGGACAACTTACAGGAAACACTGACCAGAGATACAACATATAAAACTTAAACAAGAAGAGTTGCAAAATATAATAACTGAAATTAAAAATTCACTAGAAGCATCCAACAGCAGATTAGAGGAGGCAGAAGAATGAATAAGCGAGGTGGAGGACAGATTGGTGGAAATTATGGATGCAGAACAGAAAAGAGAAAAAAGTTTGAAAACAAATGAAGAGAGACTCAGAGAATTCTGAGACAAAGTTAAATGCACCAACATCCGTATTATAGGGGTGCCAGAAGGAGAAGAGAGAAAAAGGGGACAGAAAAAATATTCCAAGAGATAATAGCCGAAAATGTCCCTAACATGGGAAAGGAACCACTCACTCAAATCCAGGAAGCACAATGACTACCATATAAAATAAACCCAAGGAGGAATACACCAGGACACATATTAATAAAACTGACCAAAATTAAAGACAAAGAGAAAGTCTTGAAAGCAGCTAGGGAAAAGAAACAAGTAACATACAAGAGAACCTCAATAAGGTTATCAGCAGATTTTTCAGCTGAAACTCTGCAGGCCAGAAGGCATTGGCATGATATACTTAATGTGATGAAAGGAAAAAACCTCCAACCAAGATTCCTTTACCCAGCAAGGCTCTCATTCAGATTGGAAGGAGAAATCAAAAGCTTCACAGATAAGCAAAAGCTGAGAGAATTCAGCAACACTAAACCAGCCTCACAACAAATACTAAAGGAATTTCTCTAGGCAGAAAAGAAGAAAACAAAAATTCCACAAATGACAAGGCTCACCAGTAAAGGTATATATACAGTAAAGACAAGAAATCATCCATGCACAATTATACCACCAAAATCAGAAATCATGAGAAGAGGTGGGTACAAATGCAGGACACTGGAGATGAACTTGCAATTAAGAGAACAATAACTTAAAACAATCTCATATACATATGGACTCATATCAAAACTTCAGAATAACTGCAAACCAAAAATCTCCAATTGATACACAAACAAGGAATCTCTGGGAATAAATATATCTCATAGTAAATAAGTGCATAATCCATCATGAAGGGGAACATTCAACATCATTCTTGGAATGCTGAAGTCTTCTTTAATCTGATTCTGATTTCCTCTCCATCAAAGATTTTATGATAATTATAATTAAATAATGCAACTGTATAATTAAATAATACAGTTCTACAATTGTATTATTAATAACCATTTCTCTCCATGGTATGATGTAAGGTCTATAATGTCTTTTTATCACATCATCTAGAATGGTGTAATGCCTATATTGAAGAATCAATAAGATGTAACAAACTGTGAGGACATATTTATATAGTTACACTGTTTTTTAACCAATTTATGCATTTTATATTTTACTTCTTTTCAGAGGGTGTATTATTTTTATTATTCTTACCAGTTAAGTTGTTCTTTTTATTATGCTATATAAAATATTTAATGGTATATAAGGCTTTCTTCTTTATAAATTTTAGTTGCATAATATACACAATTTTAATATAATGCTAATTTTAAAGAAAAATTGAAATGTAATAGGTAATACTGAATAGTAAAGATGAAAGCCATACAAAATGGGATAAAGTATAGAATAAATTTTCTATTTGTCTCAGCATATTTTCCATTCCACTTCTTCAGAGAGAGTCACTTAATCTCTTTTTTTTTTTTAAACACACTTATTTATTTATTTATTTTTTGTCTTTGAGGTACACCACAGCTCACAGCAATGCTGGAACCTTAACCCACTGAGTGAGGCCAGGGATTGAACCTGCGTCCTCATGGATGCTAGTCAGGTTCCTTAAACACTGAGCCATGACAGGAACTCTTTAATCTCTTTCTTAAAATCCATGATATAATAATCTGTGTGAATGTAATTGCATTTAAATATATGTATTTAATTCTGTAAAAAAAAATTTTAAAAATAAATAAAAAATAAAATAAAAAAGTTATGACTTGCCTGAGACCATATCCCTAAATCCCCGTGTTACTTAAATATGTCCCAAGTCTTAAATTCTGAAATTCTGAAAATATAACAGTCCTTTCCCCTACAGCACAAACATCCTGGGTGAGATCCATCTCTGAACCATGGGACAAAAACAACTAATACATACATGAGGTTGAACATAAATGCTTTCTAGAACAAAGATGGAAGATTTTGATCAAAAGGGGGAAATGATGACCTCAAAATTAAAATGGAGTAATCACACATCAGGCAAACAAACATAATCAGGCAGCCCTTGAAAATCTGGTCTCAGACACATCCCTACACCAGAGAGAACTTGAACTTTCTTTGGGCCGTCAAAAACCCAAGAATACCATCAGCTTATTCAGAGCAATTTCTGCCAGCTGCAACTTAGGATCTCAAATTCCCCCCTCCCAGTAACTGTGTAACCAATTCATTACAACTTGTAACCTCAACAAGTTCTTGCTTAAAGACTGTGGGTTCTTCTTGGCAGCTCCAATTATAATTATTACAATTATATAACTATCTGTCGCCTTGCAGTTATTGCCTTCATTAAACTCCTCCTTTTTGAGTCTGGCAAACCACAATTCTGGTGCTTTTATAATTTTTGTCTTCCTGGCTTCAGTCCTAAAAACACCCAAACAAATTATTTATTTAAATCAGATCTTAATTTCTAAAAAATTGGCTATAAGATGTCAACAATTGGAAATGGAAACAATGGCAATACCTAAAAGTAAAGAAAATGTATAAAAGTTTTGTGGAAGAATAAAATAAAGAATACTGGAGGTGGTGGTAGGCATGTGGTCAGACTAAATTAATTAACGTGTCAAGAAAGCAAATACAAACAAGTACAACAAAAACAACAAAAAATAGTTCATTGAATCATCAAGGGAGAAAATAGAGGGTGGAAAGTAATTATGTTCTAGAATGTCAGGAGCGTCCATGCTCATTTTGCTAATAGAGAATGGGAAGCTTATACTCTGGATAGGAGTGAATGAGTGGCCTGTTTAAAAAAGTGCCACCATTCACTGTCCAGGAAGGAATGTCCTGTGTTTGTCCATTAAAAGTTGTATGTTACAGAAATGTTTAAATTTCTTAGTTCTTTTTCAGTTTTTATTGATGAATTTTATAAAGTTCATAGTATTTCTGTCCTAGTTGCTATTGTTATTGTTTTAATGACTTGAGGTGGTTAGGACAATTTGTACAGAAACACAGTAGTCAGCTGCACTATTCCTAATCAATGGGAAAATTATTATTATTTTCATTAATTATTTTGGTTTTTTATTTTTTATTTTCTATAATGATTTTTATTTTTCTATTATAGTTGGTTTACAGTGTTTTCTGTTTTCTACTGTACACAAATTGGCCCAGTAACACACACACACACACACACACATATATATACATTCTTTCTCTCACATTATCCTCCAACATGATCCTTCACAGGAGACTGGATAGAGTTCCCAGTGCTATACAGCAGGATTTCATTGCTTATCCATTCCAAATGCAATAGTTTGCAACTATTAACCCCAGATTCCCAGTCCCTCTCCCTTTCTCACCCTCCCCCTTTTTCCCCCTCCCTCTTTCTCCCCTTCCCCTTGTTAACCACAAGTCTGTTCTCCAAGTCCATGAGTTTCTTTTCTGTGGAAATGTTGGTTTGTCACAAATATTCGATTACAGATATGTGATATTATATGTCATAGATCTTTCTCTTTCTGACTTACTTCACATAGTATGAGAGACACTAATTCAATACAGGTTGCTTAAAATAGCACTATTTTGTTCTTTTTATGGCTGAGTACTATTCCATTGTTTATATACACACCTATTCTTAATCCATTCTTCTGTTGATGGACATTTAGGTTGCTTTTATACCTTGGATATTGTGAATAGTGCTATAATGAACATACAGGCACATGTGCCTTACTTTTTCAAGAAAAGTTTGTTTCAGATATATGTCCAAGAGTGGGAATGCTGGGTAATATGATAGTTCTATATTTAGTTTTCTGAGGTACCTCCACACAGATTTCCATAATGATTATACTGATTTACATTCCCACTAACAGTGTAGGAGGGTTCCTTTTCTCCACACCTTCTCCAGCATTTGTTTGTGGACTTATTAATGATGGCCATTCTGAATGGTGTGAGGTGGTACCTCCTAGTAGTTTTGGTTAGCATTTCTCTAATCAACATTGAGCATTTTTCCATGTGTTTGTTGGCATCTGTAAATCTTCTATGGAGAAATGTCTGTTCAGTTCTTTTGCCCATGTTTCCATTGGGTTGTTGGCTTTTTTGCTGTTGAGTTGTATATGTTGTTTGCATATTTTAGAGATTAAGCCCTTGTAAGTTGCATCATTTGAAACAATTTTCTCCCATTCCGTAGGATGTCTTTTTTTATTTTATTTATGGTTTCCTTTGCTGTACAAAACCTTGTCAGTCTGATTATGTCCCATTGGTTTATTTTTGCTTTTATTTCTGATGGCTTGGGAGACTAACCTAAGACACCATTTGTATGGTTGATGTCAAAGAATGTTCCATGTTTCTTCTAGGAGTTTGAATGTGTCTTGTCTTATGTTTAAGTCTGTAAGTCGTTTTCAGTTTATTTTTGTGAAAGGCATGAGGCTGTGGTCCAGTTCCATTGATTGGCATCTGACTGTCCAGTTTTCCCAGCACCTCTTGCTTAAAAGATTGTCTTTTGCCTATTTTATATTCTTGCCTCCTTCGTCAAAGATTATTTAACTTAAAGTGTCTGAGTTTATTTATGTGTACTCTATTCTGTTCCATTTATCTGGTATGTCTGTTTTTCATACCAATACCACACTGTCTTGATCACTGTAGTTTTGTAATATTGTCTGGAGTCTGGGGGAGTTATGCCTTCTGCTTCTTTTTTATTCCTCAGGATTGCTTTGGTAATTCTGGGCCTTTTATAGTTCCATACGCATTTTTGGATTGTATGTTCTAGTTCTGTGAAAAATATCATGAGTAATTTGATAGGGATTGCATTTAATCTGTAGATTGCTTTAGGTATTATGGCCATTTTTACAATATTAATTTTTCCAACTCAGGAGCATGGAACATATTTCCATTACTTTGAACCCTCTTAAATTTCATTGATTAACATTTTATAGTTCTTCGACATTTAAGTCTTTCACTTCCTTGGTCAGGTTTATTCTTAGGTGCTTAATTTTTTTGGATGTGATTTTAAAATTTATTGTGTTTTTATATTCTTTTTCTAATATTTCACTGTCAGTATACAGAAATACCCCTGATTTCTGACTTTTAATCTCGTGTCCTGCTACTTTGCTGAATTCATTAATCAGTTTGAGTAGTTTTTGTGTTGAGTCCTTAGGGTTTCTGTATAGAGTATCACGTCATCTGCATACAGTAACAATGTTTTCTCTTTCAAAAGTACTAAGATAGTTTTTAATCTTTTATTTTTCTGATGCTGGGGCTAGGACTTCCAATCCTATGTTGAATAAAAGTGGTGAGAGTGGGCATCCTTTTCTTGTTCCACATTTTAATGTCTTTACCTTTTCTCCATTAAGTATTATATTTGCTGTGGGTTTGTCATAAATGGCTTTTATTATGTTAAGGTATATTCCCTCTATACCCACTTTGGTAATATTATTTTATCATGAATAGGTGTTGGCTTTTGTCAAATGTTTTTTTCTGCATCTATTAAGATGTTCATATGGATTTTTACTTTTCTTTTGTTAATATGGTAAATGACGTTGATCAATTTGCATATGATGAACCATCCTTGTGAACCTGAGATGAATCCCACTTTGTGGTGTTGTATGATCTTTTTTACATGTTGTTGGATTCAGCTGGCTAAAATTTTGTTGATTTTTTTGTGTCTATATTCATCAAAATATTTGCCTATTATTTTGTTTTTTGGTACTATCTGTCTGGTGTTAGGGTGATGGTAGATTCATAGAGTATCTTTTGGAGTGTTCCTTTTTCAACTTTTTGGAAAAGTTTAAGGAGGATGGGTATAAATCCTGTTTGTATATTTGGTAGAATTCCCATGTGAAGCCATCTGATCCTGGCCTTTATTCTTTCTGGGCTTTTGTTTGTAGGGAGTGGTTTTATTACATGTTCAATTTCATTTTTGGTGATATGTCTGTTCAGTTGATCTATTTCTCCTGGATTCAGTTTTGGCAGGCTGTCTCTATAAAGTTTTCTATTGTTCTAGGTTGTCAAATTCATTGGCATACAATTATTCATAGTATTCTCTTAGGATTGTTTGTATCCTGCAGTATCTGTTGAGATTTATCCTTTTTCATTTCTTTTTTTTTTTTGATTGATTGATGGCTTTTTTATATATATAATTATTTTAATTTTTTTCCATTATAGCTGGTTTACAGTGTTCTGCCAATTTTCTACTGTAGAGCATGGTAACCTCCTGTGTGACTTGCAGCATAACTACTCAGCATTGCATTTTTTATTTCTTGTGTTGTTTACTTGGATTTTTTATCTCCTTTCTCGGTGAGTCTGCCTGGGTGCTTTTCAATTTTGTTTACCTTTTCAAAGAATGAACTCTTAGTTTTATTGATTTTTCTTTTGTTTTTTCTCTAATTTATTGATTTCCTCTCGATTGTTATGATTTCCTTCCTTCTGATAACCTTAGGTTTTGTTTGTTCTTTTTCTAATTCCTTTAGATGGTGTGTTAAGTTTTCAATTTGAGATTTTTCTTTTTTGAGGAAGGCCTGTATCACTATGAATTTCACACTAAGAACTGCTTTTGCTACACCCAGTAGATTTTGAATGTTTATGTCCTCATTGTCATTTGTCACAAAGTATTTTTTAATTTCCTTTTTGATTTTTTCATTGACCCACTGGTTTTTTAGTAGCATGTTGTTGAGTTTCCATGTAGTCTGTTTTTTCACATTTCTTTTCCTATAGTTGATTTCTAGTTTCATGCCATTGTGATCAGAGTAGTTACTAGAAATAATTTCTACATTCTTATATTTGTTTTGAGCTGCAGTATTTGATCAATATTTGAGACTGTTTCATGTGCACTTGAAAAGATTTTATATTCTGATTTTTTGGAATTAATGTCCTGAAAATATCAATGAATTCTAAATTTTCTATTGTGTCATTTAGGATGTCTGTTGCCTTATTGATTTTATGACTAGAGGATCTGTCCATTAATGTTTGTGGGGTGTTAGAAATTCCTGCTATTATTGTCTTCCCATCAATTTCTCCTTTTATGTATGTTCGTATTTGTTGTAGGTATCTGGATGCTTCTATATTAGAGGCATATATAACGATTGAAATATCCTCTTCTTGAATGTATCCTTTTACCATTAAATAGTGTCCTTCTTTGTCTTTATTTATGGCCTTCATTTTAAAGTTTATTTTGTCTGATATGATAATTGCAACACCTGCTTTTCTGTCTTGCCATTTGCATGAAATACATTTTCCCATCCCTTCACTTTCATTCTATATGTTTCCTGGCCCTAAGTTGAGTCTCTTGTAAATGGCAGATTGACAATTTTTGCTTTTTTATCCAATCTGCCACTCTTTGTCTTTTGATTGGAGCATTCAGTCCATTAAAATTTATGATAATCATTGATATATATGTATTTATTGGGATTTTAAACCTTGTTTTACAGTTGATTCTGTGTGTATCCTTTGTTCCTTTATTTTTTGCTGTTAGAAGATTTCCATTTATTTTATGCTTGTGTACTTTTCTGTTTTAGGTTTGTGAGTGTAATTTTTGGTTTTGATTTTTGTTTACCCTGCTTTTTATGTATGTTAACCACTTCCAATATCTTCTTGATTTAGTGATTTTCAATAGGCTCAAATCATATTAAAAAAATGAGTCTAGATTTTCTTAGTTTCTTAGATTTTCTTAGTTTCCTTCCCCATATTCTATGATTTTAGAAGTCATTTTTTAACAACCTCATGTTTGTCCTTTTGCTGTTCCTTGTATTTATCATCACTGTTACAGTATTTTTTTTTTCTATTAGATCTGTATACTAGCTTATTTAAGTGATTTCTTTCTTTCTTTTCTTTGTGTTTTCATTCATCCTATTTCTTCTTACTTTTTTATTTAGAGAAGCCCTTTCAGCATTTCTTTTATAATGGGTTTAGTATTGGTGTACTCTTTAGCTTTGGCTTTATTTCCCCTTCTATTTTAAATGATATTCTTTCTGGATAGAGTATTCTAGGCTGCAAATTTTTTTCCTTGTGGAATTTTGAATGTATCTGGCCACTCTCTCCTGGCCTGTATTGTTTCTGTAGAGATATCAGCTGATAGCCTTACGGGAGTTCCATTTATAATTAACACTTTGTTTTTCTCATGCTACCTTTAGAACCCTCTCTTAATATTTAACTTATGCTATTTTTATTATAATATGTCCTGTTGTATGCCTGTTTGGGTCCAACATGTTTGGGGCTCTCTGTGATTCCTGTATCTTGATATCTGTTTCCTTTAGATTTGGAAAGTTTTCAGACATAATTTCTTCAATGTATTTTCAATCCCCTTTTATTTTCCTTATCCTTCTGTAATTCCTATTATGTGTAGATTTTCCCACTTCATATTATCCCATAGATCTCTTATATTGTTTTCATGCTTAGCCATTTGGATTTCTGTTTGCTATCCTGACTGGGTGATTTTCATTGTTCTATTCCAAGTCACTAATTTGTTCCTCTGCATTATTCATTTTATTCTTTAATGCCTTTAGCTCAGTTTCTCACTCTTCTAATGAATTTTCTAATATTTCTGTTCTTCCTTTTATTTTCTAGTTTGTTTCTAAAGTAATCTACCTTACTGTTTATATCTGCTCTTAATTCCTTCATATTTAACCTTTATTCATTCAGTATTTTCACTATCTCCCATTTGAACTCAGTGTCTATTAGACTTCAGAGGTCTGTTTCATTGTTTCTTGCTTCAGTTGAATTCTCCTGTTCTTTTAACTGGGACCATTCCTGAGCTTCTTCATTTCACTTATATTTTTATTTTTCTGTGAGTTTAGAGAAACCAACTTCTGTAGTCTTGGAGGGATATTTCTATGCAAGGGTGCCCTTTTGTATTTTGTGGGGGGGGTCATATTTTTTAATGTGAGAGTTTGTTTTTTTCTCTTTGTTTCTTTGGTGTGTGTTGGGTGTAATCCCCAGGGTGCTGAGTGTGTTTCCAGGCAGAAGGAGGCAATGGATTGGGCTATTTTCAGTCCCTGTTTCC
Source organism: Sus scrofa (assembly GCF_054392235.1). Classification (NCBI taxonomy): domain Eukaryota; kingdom Metazoa; phylum Chordata; class Mammalia; order Artiodactyla; family Suidae; genus Sus; species Sus scrofa. The sequence goes on from NC_139393.1 coordinate 43,317,832, forward strand.
TGGACTATTGCCAGTAGAAAGCACCTGCAGGATGGCAGCACAGTCTACTCCTAGTTCTTGGGTCCCAGGAAGTTATAATGAGCCTCAGGCAGATTATATGGTGCCCAGAGCATTTGGCAGTGGCAGTGGGAGGTTGTGTGTGTTTCCAGGGAGGTAGGAGCAACAACATTCAGTCACAATGCCCTCCTATGCAGTGCCCTCTGAGGTTATTGTGGCCATAAGTGGTGCCTGTTCTTTCACCATAGTGGTGGAAAGCCATGCCCACCTCTGAGGTTAGAAATAACTGTGGCGATTTGCCCCCACCATATACAGACCATACAGGAAGCATCCCATTCTGCTTAGCCCATGCAGGATGTGCTGCACACACTGTTCCTTGTTGCAGGGTCCTATTAAGTGAAGGTGATAAAGCATGTGTGGGAAATGCCCCGAGTGTTTGGCAGTGGTAACCCTAGTGTGGGTGTGTTCCCAAGGGAGTGAAAACAACAATGGGTGGTGCTCGGTTGCAGTGTCCCAACTTTGCAGAACTCTGAGGCGGTTGGGCCTGCAACTGGAACCCGTTCATATACCCCTCGTGGTTGCAGGCCATATCTCCCTCTGGTTTCTGAGATGACTGCTATGTTTTGTCCCCACAGCCAGTAGATCACTCAAGAGGCACATCATTACACTTAGCTCCCCACTGCCCTTAGCCCACACAAGAAGTGTATGGTCACCTATAGCCCACACAAGAAGTTCCTGGTCTCCTGTAGCCCAGCAAGGGGCCTCTTACCACCTGTAGCCTGCATCAGAGGCCCCATGCCCTCTGAGAATCCACATATGGACAGGTAGATTCCTATGGTGGCACACCCACCTCCTCTTGGCCTCAACAACAATGGCACCTTCCTGTCACAAGACATGTTTCTACAATATTTTCTTAGCCTCTTTGCTGAATACTCTATCTTGTCCTGCTTACTTTACCCCATCTTTCTGTTTGAAAAACAGTCGCAGTGCTGGTGAATGACTTAAGCTTAAGAACAAAGACCTAAAGGCATAAGTTATTCATAGGGTCAGCTGAATGAGGACTTAATGCATTGGTCTAGGCACACGGGACCTGTGCAGATTGGCACACCGTTTGGACAGCATGATATGTCCTATTAAGAGTAAAAGAGGAGCCTCATGGCCCCAAGGGGTTTATGAGGGGTCATTAGCAGGATATGCATTAGCAAGGAGAACCGAGGTGCAAACCTAGGCAGGCTGGGTTGCTGAAGATAGGCATGCCATCTGCAGAAGCACAATGGTGATTCTCTAGATGCTATGCATAGATAGCTGACACCAAGCTTCCTCAAATGTTAATGATTGTTAAATGCCTAAAGGTCAGAGTAAAAGCTTAATCAGCAACCAGTTATGTGACTTTTAAAATAACTTAAAAAGCCCTGTATCCTGCACCTAAAACCCCCTTCTCACTTGACATATTCCTAAAAAACAAAATAAAAGCAGTGTGGTTTCATAAGGAGGTGCTCCTGGTCCCTGAGACCTTGAGTCCCCCAGTTCCCACTTTTACTTAAGATAAATGTCTCTGTGTCTTGTTTTATGTTAACTTTTTTCTTAAGTTCCAGAGCACCCATTATTCAGCCCCATCCTGCTGAGCTGGTCTTGGCACCTTGCTTCTTCTGGAGGCCCATACTTTATCCTGGCTTCCCTTGGCTGTGGTGTTCTTTTCCCCAGCCTGTGGCACAAGGCTCCCTAGCTCCTCATGTTGTGTCCAATATCCAATCCCAAAACTGACCTTTGGAGTCTGAGTCTCTGTGCCCAGCCCCACCCTAGAATCTCAGGTTGTGGTATCTGGGGCAGTGGTACAGATGCTCTGTGCATCTCTCACTCCTCCCTGCTCTCCTCAGTCCAGCTGCTGCACTTTTCTTGGCAACCTTGAGGTCCCTCCATCTTGGCTTATCTTCCTGATGGTCAGGTGGCTTCTCAAGATGTGGGTTCCTTTTTTCTTTCATGGCTCCCTCTCAGGAATGCTAGTCCTGTCCTGATTCCTTTTTTCTCTCACTCTTTCTATTTTTTTTTCTTTTGTTCTAGCCAGTTATGTGGAGGTTTTCTTGCCCTTTTTGGTGGCTTAAGTTCTTCTGCCAGCATTCACTAGAAATTCCATGTGAATCATTCTACATATAGATGTGTTTTTTGATGTATTTGTTGGAGAAGGTGAGTGTGATGTCTTACTCCTCCATCATCTTGACCCTTCTCTGGAAAAAATTATAATGAAGAAATATCAGGTTTTAAAATCTTTGTTTGCCATCCTGTATTTTTTTCAACTTTCCTGATCAAAATCTATCAAAATACTACTGTTTCAAATTATTTCAAGAAGTATCAAAAATCTTTGAAAAATTTAATTATACTGAACTAGATATACATTTACAAAAGGTGAATTTTATATAGTCATTCAAGTAGACTTACAAAATTTAAGATTAAGATATTTCCAACAACTAAGAAGCTGCTAAACAGGCCAGTTTCAAATAAGACAATATAATCCAATGAATAAAACATGTTACACAAATTAAGTTTTGCATAAACACAAGATATAAAATATTCAAACTGGGGAATTATTTCTCCGTTTCAAAGCCCAAGTTTCCAGTGTTATTTTTTTTGTAGTGACAATGAAATTTTGGCATTTTTTTAGTATGTTCATCACTACACCAATAAAAAAAATAATGTTACTCAAGCTCAAGTTGAATTTATCAGAAAATGTTCTTCAAAAAAAAAAAAAGACCTGGAAGGTTATTCCAAAAGTATTAAGATACTATGAAGTTATTAATTGTGATCCCTGTTGTTGTATATTTAACCACAAAAGTATTCTACAGAATCACATTAACCAGCTGCTTTCAATTATATCTATTATCACAATTGTCTTCTTGTTACTTTATTGTCCATAAAATAGAGATTATGCAATTGACTGCTCATGGACTTTTTCAGAGTCTAAGGCCATTTAAATACTTTTTCAGTTCTAGTTTTTAAAATTTCACCTTCATGGTTTAGCATACAAAATATTTCCATCTAAAAGTAAAATTTATTACTTTTTGAAATGTTTATAAACTAACTCAAAAAAGTGTGTAAAAGCAGAAATTGTAAAAAATTAATAGAAGTAACCATCTTTTTATCTTATTACTTTTTGATAGAGAAAAATTTTAACCAAATTTCTAACATATTATTTATGCTATTACCTTATTACTGTTTATTTTCAGAAATTAATAAGCTGATAAAAACAAATGAAGTAACGTAAATACACTACAGTATTATCTATGGTATTTTAAATCTTGTGGTTATTAATATTAATGTCAAGCTTTCAAAAATACCATTTCTTATAACACTGTAAGTGTTCCATATTTATGACATTAATAACAAATTAATAAAAAGTTATATGTATTAGTCATACATATGTATGAAAAATGTTCTATATGTAGGTACCTTGAGATTGTAATAATGAAAAAAAGGAGTTCCCGTCATGGCGCAGTGGTTGGCGAATTCGACTAGGAACCATGAGGTTGCAGGTTCAATCCCTGCCCTTCCTCAGTGGGTTAAGGATCCAGTGTTGCCATGAGCTGTGGTGTAGGTCACAGACGTGGCTCAGATCCCGGGTTGCTGTGGCTCTGTTGTAGACCGGTGGCTGCAGCTCCGATTCAACCCCTAGCCTGGGAACCTCCATGTGCCACGGCAGCAGGCCAAGAAATAGCAAAAGGACCAAAAAAAAAAAAAAAACAATAAAAAATGACCACTTGGATCCTGATAACAAGTTCTTTAGTATTTGGTTTTTTTTGTTGCCTTTTGTCCTTTTAGGGCCATACCCAAGGCACATGGATGTCCCAGGCTAGGGGTCTAGTTGGAGCTGTAGCCACTGGCCTATACCACAGCCACAGCAATGCCAGATTCAAACCATATCTGCAACCTACACTACAGCTCAATGGCAATGCCAGATCCTTAACCCACTGAGCAAGGCCAGGGATTGAATCCATAACCTCATGGTTCCTATTAGGATTTGTTTCTGTTGCATCACAATGGGAACTCCATTCTTTAGTATTTGCAATCAGAGCACACAAGGTTTTTATAGAGGCACAATTTATATGCAATACACATCTTAAGTGTTTCAGTTGAATATGTGCTGACAAATGCATAAACTGTGGAATCCATACACCTCTCAAGATATAGATTTATAATTAATTATGTACTAAAGTTCCTTTAACCCCAAGTCAATTCCTACCCTTTTCCCAACTTAACATAGATTATGTATTAGCATAGACTAAATTAAAATCTTAGAATCATAAAATTGGCTTTTCCTGTTCCAAAATCATATAAGTAGAAATGCATGGTTTCTCTTGTGTATGGCTCTTTTCTCTCCAGAAATTTTTGAGATATACTTATGCTTTTTGCTTATCAGACATTTGCCTCATTTAATGCTGAGTAATCTATTATAAACATATTTTTTAAGTATTTATTCAACTGGTTGATGAATATTTGAATTGTTTCCAGTATTGTCTGTTATGAACAAAGACACAGGAAACATTTGGATATAAGTAAATTTGTAGACATGTATTTTCATTTCTCCTGCATAAATGCCTTACAATTGAATTGCTATATTACATGATGAATGTATATATATTTTAATGGGCTTATCAAAGTTGACAAAGTGATTATATCAAGGTTCTGAATATTTATCTGTATTTAATGTTTTGATATTTTCAGTTTTAGAATTTCTAGTGTGTTTGTGTAGTAATAACTCACTGTAATTTTAAGGTACATGTTCCCAGCGATTAATCTGCTACTTTTATGTACTTATTTGCTATTTGTGTATCTTCTTTCATGAATTATCTAAAATTTTCCTAATATTTTATTGGGTTACTTATAATTTTATTTTTGGTTTAGGTATTCTGTGTATACTGTGAATGTAAGATCTTTGTCATTTTTACATTTTAGAGACATTTCCTTCTAGTGTATGTCTTACCAATTTATTTTCTTAACTTTTTTACTGAAAAGTTTTATAAATTTTAAACAGCCCGTAGTACTTCTTTCTTATCTTTAGAGGTTTCTGTATTCTTTCTGAGAAATATATTTCTATCCCAAGTTCACAAAAATAAAATTATGTTTGAAGATTTATAATGCAGCTTCAATGTTTAAATATATTATCTATCTAATGTTAATTTTTATATTGTTTAAGGTAGAGACTAAAAATTATTATTCTCCCCATGTTTATCCAATCCAGGTTTGACACAGTCATGTCTTGAGAGAAATTACTTTCCTCATTCAACAACTTTGATGTCATTTCTATTTATATTTTTAATAAACAAATACAATAGATACATTGTTTAAAATTATTATCTGAAACCTAATAGCTTTTTTTTGTCTTTCTTTTTAGGGCCAAACCTGCTGCATATGGAAGTTAGGTGAGGGGTCAAATAAGAGCTGCAGCTGCCAGTACATGCCACAGTCATGGCAATGCATGATCTGAGCCACATCTATGACCTATGCCACAGATCATGGCAATGAGTGATCCTTAACCTGCTTAGCAAGGACTGGGATAAAATTCACATCTTCACTGATACTAGTCGGACTAATTACCACTGAGCCACAGTGTGAACTACTAAAATTTCTAACATATATTCATTATCAAATCTACACATTTTAACTTTCCCTTTTCTTTTATTTCCATGATTTTTTTTTATTATTTAAAAAGAAAAAGCCAACAAACTCAAAATTTTCTACAAATTCAAGATAATTTTAAATATATGCTATCTACAAAATATTGCAATTACTTTAATTCTCCATGAAGAATCTACTATTCATACAGTTTAAATATTATGAATCTAATATAATCAAAACATAGAAAAAAGATAAAAAATATATGATGTTTAAGTAGATTGAAATTGTGTCATATTATTACATATATGTTATTATACTCTTATAGATGAGGCTGCATTAATTTTGAATTTAATTTTTTTAATGCTGTAATCTGTAGAATTTAGTTCCCTAGCCTGTGTGACTAATGCAAATGTCTATGCTTCTATTCAGCACTTTATTCTGTAGGTTTGTCTAATGTAATTGCTAATGCATTGAGATCACATGTTTATTTACATTAAATTTTAATGTTTTGTTATAAACAAAACAACGAATACAAACAATACAAAGATGCATACCAGTTTGAAATTATCTATGTTAAACCTATGCATAGATGACAAAAATTAAAAATTCATTATTTTGTCAAAGTATAGTTGATTTACGGCACTGTGCCAGTTTTTGCTGTATAGCAAGGTGACCACATTATTTTTCTCTTACTATTTTTCATATGTTATATCCAAAGAGATAGGATAGTGTTCTCTCTTCTGTACAATAGGATTTCATTGCATATCCACTCTAAATGTAATAGTTCACATCTACCAACCACAAACTCTCCATCTATCCCACCCCCACTCCTCTCCCCTTTTGCAACTAGAAGTATGTTATCTATGAAATCTCAGGCATAAACTTAAGTACTAATAGTCAACTGATCTATGACAAAGGAGGCAAGAACATACAGTGGAGAAAACAGAGTTTATTCAATAAATGATGCTGGACAACTGGATAGCTACAAGTAAAAGAATTAAACTGGAAAAATATCTTACACCATACACAAAAATAAACTCAAAATAGATTAAAGGTTTACTATTACTTTAGAAGTTAAATTAAAAATTAAGTTATAGTACTATGTATAGATTTCTAAAGTACTTCCATACTGTTCTCCATAGTGGTTGTACCAGCTTCCATTCCCACCAACAGAGCAGGAGGGTTCCCCTTTCTCCACACCCCCTCTAGCATTTGTTATTTGTGGCCTTATTCTGACTGGTGTGAGGTGATATCTCATGGTAGTTTTGATTTGCATTTCTCTAATAATCAGAGATGTTGAGCATTGTTTCAAGTGCTCATTGGCCATCTGTACATCTTCCTTAGAAAAATGACTCTTCAGTTCTTTTGTCAATTTTTCAATTGGACTGTTGGTTTTTTTTGCAGTTGAGTTGTATAAGTTTTTTGTATATTTTAGGGATTAAGCCCTTGTCAGTTGCATCGTTTGAAACCATTTTCTCCCATTCTGTAAGTTTTCTTTTTGGTTTCTTTTTGGTTTCTTTTGCTATGCAAAAGCTTGTCAGTTTGATTAGGTCACAATGGTTTATTTTTGCTATTATTTCTGTTGCTTTGGGAGACTGACCTGAGAAAATATTTGTAAGGTTGATGTCAGAGAATGTTTAGCCTATGTTCTCTTCCAGGAGTTTGATGGTGTCTTATCTTGTATTTAAGTCTTAAAGTCATTTTGAGTTTATTTTTATGCATGGTGTGAGGGTGTGTTCTAGTTTCATTGATTTGAAGGTAGACGTACAGGCTTTCCAGCGATGTTTGCTGAAAAGACTGCATTTTCCCATTTTATGTTCTTGCCACCTTTGTCAAAGATTAATTGACCATAGGTGTCTGGGTTTACTTCTGGGTTCTATCTTCTGTTCCATTGGTCTGTCTGTCTGTTTTGGTACCAGTACCACGCTGTCTTGATGACTGTGGCTTTGTAATGCTGCCCAAAGTCTGGAGAGTTATGACACAGCAATCCCACTCTTGAGCATATATCCAGACTATACTTTCCTTAAAAAAGACACATGCAACTGCATGTTCATTGCAACAACATTCACAATAGCCAAGACATGGAAACAACCCAAATGTCCATCAACAATGATTGAATTAGGAAGATGTGGTAAATATATACAAGGGAATAGTACTCAGCCATAAAAAGGATGAAATAATGCCATTTGCCATGACATGGATGGAACTGGAGACTCTCATACTGAGTGAAATAAGTCAGAAAGAGAACGACTAATGCCATATTATATCACTTATATCTAGAATCTAATACATGGCACAAAGGAACCTTTCCTCAGAAAAGAAAATCATGGACTTGGAGAATAGACTTGTGGTTGCTAAGGGGGAGTGGGTTGGGGAGCATGTGGTTAATAGATGCAGACTATTGCCTTTGGAATGGATTAGCAATGAGATCCTGCTGTGTAGCCCTGAAAATTATGTCTAGTCACTTATGATGGAGCATGATAATGTAAGAAACTATAATGTGTTCATGTATGCATAACTGGGTAACCACGCTGTACAGTAGAAAACAATTTATTGGGAAATAACAATTAAAAATAAAATAAAATTATAATTAATAGGTATAAAAACCTGTGTGATACTCAAAATATTTGTTAACTGATAAAGGATACCCTTATAAATCTGACCATATACCAGCCATAACCCTGAAACTGAGTCTTTGAAGACTTTTGATGATTCATATTTTACCCTTAAAATCAGGATTTCAGGTCCTAGAGAAGAGACCAGGTCATCAAATTGGCAGAATCATATGATAAACTTAGAAAAAATAACATTTTATCAATTCTATGACATATATTGTTTTATTTCACACTTTAACATATGATTTAATAATACAATATTTCTGTGACTAGTTTTTCCTAAAATTGAAAGCACATAATAGTCCTTATGACACTTATCATTTTGCAGATGCAAGCTCAGGTAAGGCTTTATTCATGTATTCACCACAGTTAATTCTGTCTTCAAAAACATTACAATTCAGCAAACACTGTGTATAAGGATTATAAAAATCCAGAATGAAAGGAGAGATGTTTTCATATTTGGAGGAATGATTACAATTTTATATTTTCTTATATAACCATAATGAAGTGCTCTAGAGAACCTAAGAAAAAATTTCATCGTAGATGAAGATGAGAAATTTTTATTCTTAGTAGAAGCAAAAACTTTCAAAGCAACACAAAAATGATCCTCCCACTTTGTGGACTGTGCATTGAGACTATGGCTTTGTGTCTTCATTTAATTGATAGATTTTTTTCTTAGGCATGTAGATTTCTTTCTCTAGGCATGTAGCCTAATGATGTATATGACAATTGAAGGTGCCAAAAAATCAATAAAAACGGAACTTACATAAAATATCCAAAATAGAGTTTGATTAGTAGAATGACTTCACCTAGAATCCTACAGTATGGAAGTGTGTATTATATTCTCTATTATCATGTGTCATCAATACTTACATCCTAGTATAAAATGACAAATCATAAAATGTTGCTGAGGCCCGTGCTCCTGGATATAATGAGGAAAATAATGAAGTTGTAAGTTTGTTGAACCAAAAGAAAAAGATGAAAAGTGATGTAAGATAACATCTTCAAAAAATTCATATGACAATTGGGATGTAATTTCAGATTACTAAAACAAACCGATATGTCTTCAGTAAAAAAGACTGCACATTCTGAATTTTCTCATATTTATTTGCTTATGTATTTTTTCATACTAAAAGAAAGACAGAAGTGCTCAGATTCTTTGCTTTATTCTTTCACTTCCAGGAGTGCTTGGAAAAGTGCATGACACAGAATAGATTTTAAATGTGAAAACAAGCAAAAATAAAATCCTATTTTGTTTATTTAGCAATTACTTTTTGAAAAGAAATATGATAAACTCATGTATTACATGACATATAGAGCATGAATATTGCAATGTAACATTACAAGCTTTTTTAAATTTATTTTTTATTATTATTTCTCCCAACACACATTTTTTTTCCACTGTACAGCATTGAGACCCAGTTATACATACATGTATAATTTTTTCTCCCATTGTCATGCTGTTTTTAAGTATCTGAGACATAGTTTTCAGTACTACACAGCAGGATGTCATTGTTAATCCATTCCAAATGCAATAGTTTGCATCAGTTAACCCCAAGCTCCCAATCCTTCTCACTCCCTCCCCCAGGCAACCACAATTCTATTCTACAAGTCAAAAGTTGTATCACCTGTGAAATATCAAACAAAAAGGAAAACATCATTTCAAACAATTTCCTATAAATAAAACTCAAATTTTAGGATCAAACTAACAATAATAATAATAATAATAATAATAATAGAAATAGTATATTAACAGAAATGTATATAAACTTCACTTACAGACTTGTAGATGATGAATTTACTAATTTGCCCACATAATTCAGTTCATTCCTAAATGTGGCAGCAGCTCAGGAATCAAGTAACTCTCATGATTTAATTAATGAATTTAAAAAGATCTTTTGGATTCTTTCTATTACCAAGTATAACTAGTGATTGTGTTTTTGAAATTGTAGGGTGCTAACAAAGTAGCAGAAAAAAATAAAGCGAGACCTTCTGAATTTCTAGAGTACTTAAAAATAAACATGAGTAGATCCAAAATTAAGATTCAAAATCAGATGAACAAGTTTAACTCAAAGCTTTATTATACTATTTTATAATCTTGTGGTTTCTATTTTCTTAGAGATAAAAACAGATTTACCCAGCATCTGAAGCTCCAACTAGACGCCTAGCCTGGGAACCTCCATATGCTGTGGGTGCAGCCCTAGAAAAGACAAAAAAAAAAAAAAAAAAGATTTAGTAATAAGTATTTCTAAAAATTTTGTGACAATAAATACATAATGTTTATGAAAGCATCCTGTAATCTTTAAAGCATATACAAATGAAAGTTATTTTCTCAGTTATTAAACATAGGAATCAGAAAGATTATTCCTGTAGGCATTCTGGTGTGAAAGAAAATGAATAAATTCATGTAGATGTAAATGGGATCCACAACACACTAACAGATCCTCAGGAATTAATTTATGATTTCATAAGAAGTTGGAGCAAAGATCCAGGTTTATGATATATAACTTTTAAAAAGGGAAGAATGGAAAAATAAAAATTCCAATGTTATCATTTTAAAATACTAGAACCATTAATACTAACAATCATAAATTTAACAAGGATTTAAATTTCAAGGGGGGGGGGAGTTCCCATCGTGGCACAGTGGTTAACGAATCCGACTAGGAACCATGAGGTTGCGGGTTCAATCCCTGCCCTTGCTCAGTGGGTTAACAATCCGGTGTTGCCGTGAGCTGTGGTGTAGGTCGCAGACGCGGCTCAGGTCCCGCGTTGCTGTGGCTCTGGCGTAGGCTGGCAGCTACAGCTCCAATTGGACCCCTAGCCTGGGAATCTCCATATGCAGCAGGAGCAGCCCAAAGAAATAGCAAAAAGACAAAAAAATTAAAATAAATAAATAAATAAATAAATAAATTTCAAGGGGAAACATACTCTCCAAGTTTCAATTAAATCACCAAATTAGGAGCAATTTTTAATTCTGATTCTTTATTTTCTGATTAATCTTTAAAAATGCTATTAATGAGATAAATTTGATAGTTTAAGTACATCTCACTAATTGCAGATCTATTCTTTATTTCTCAGGTAAAACTATGTTGAAGGATTGGTTAATAGGAAAATTTTGAAGTAATATTGATTATAATTTGTTACCTAAACAATGGGTTTAAATACAGAATTTAAAAATAAACTATATGTTTTATAGCTAATTTATAAAATTTTACAAAATCTGTGGAACCAAACTATTTTCTGTAAAGCAATACTACATATTTGAAAAGGTATTGCTAAAAGAAACCTAATAGAAAAAATCAATTATTTTATGGGGATATGTTTTACATTTAAATTTATTTATTTTCATAAAATGGAAATGAGGAGGAAGCAGGATCATGATGGCAGAGGATTAAGATGTGGTATTCACTTTGTCTTACAAACACATAAAAAAAATCCACATGCAGAATGATTCACACAGAACATCTACTGAACACTGAAAGAATAATTTAGACTGCTAAAAATGGCAAAACCCTCCATATAACTGGGTAGAACAAAAGGAGAATTTAAAAAAGAGACTGAGAAGATAGAAAAGAAGATGCAAAATGGGACCAGGATTCATGAGTAAGCTGTGAAAGAAGAAAGGAATCCATAGCCTGGGAGGTCACCTATCTGAATGTGAGATCACTCTGGATGAAAGGAGAAACTCAAAGTCTTGGAGGAAAGTGCAGCAATCAGACAGAGGAGGATAAAGCAGAGAGGGAGAGCCTCAAAAATCAGTACCACTGCCTGATCTCCACACACTGAGAAACTTGGGCTAGGGCTGGGTGCTTAGACTCAAGATTCAGGAGTTAGTTCTGTGGTGAAGACTATAGTTGGCAGTGTGGAAACAGGTTGAGGGGGCTGGGGAGTGGTGCATCATGGCTGGGGAATGGAGCACAACGGCAATACACCACAAATGGAAATCTGGGCTCACAAGGAAAACAAGGTGCTATTGTTTGGGAAAGCAAGAGGAAGAGGAGTGGGGCCACCATAGGAACATCTTTCTCTGTACATGTGCAAGCTCTCAGGAGGCAGAGTGATTCGTACACAGGCCACAAGTGGTGGGTTCAAAGTGCTGCAGCTATCTTGGACTGTGGCCGTGGGCATAACATGCCACCACTATGGGTCCCATGAACAAGTACCACTTGCAGCCCAGTCACCCCAGGGTCACCATGGAGGAGGGCACTGCAACTGAGTGCCACTCATTGCCCTCACTCCACTTGGAACACACATGCCCGGCCACTGCCTCTACCAATGTCTCTGGGTGTCACCTCATCTCCCTGAGGGTCACTGCCACTTCCCAGGGCCTTTCAATCAGGAGAAGCCTGTGCCCACCACATACTCAGCACTGTTAGGGTCCCAGTACTGGCTTCAGGCACTGCCCATTGTCTCCATTTCCCTCAAAGTAACTGTGGGCCATAAACCAGCACAAGCACTATCAAGGGGATAAAACCAGCACATTTGCTATCAAGGGGATAACAACCAGCACACACTGATGAAAGAGAAAGCAAGCATCCAAACCAAAAGTAGCACTCAAGCCAAATAAATAAATAAATAAATAAATAGTAAGCCCTCACAAGCTACCCACGATTGCTCCTGTATAACAAAAGCCATCCAAGACTCTAGTAGTTTGTTGTTTTCCCTAAATTTACAGAATTAGAAAAATATAAGAAAAATGAAGAAGTACAGGAACAATTCCCAGTTAAAAGCACAAGGTAATTCCCCTAAAGGAATGAATAATGAAACTGATCTCTGGAGTCTAACAGACACCAAGTTCAAAAGGGACGTATTGAAAATACAGAAGGAAATAACAGTAGATATGAATAGCAAGGCAGTTTACTTTAGAAAGAAGCTAGAAATTATAAGGTGAAACCAAGATAAAATAGAAAATTCATTTGCAGAGATTCAAGCTGAATTAAAGACAATGAAGAGCAGAATGAATAAGGCAGAGGAATGAATAAATGACTTGGAAGATAGAATAATGGAAAACACCTAATAAAGACAGAAGACAAAACCAAATGAAAAAAATGTGAAAGCAATATAAAAGATCTATGGGATAATACAACCTGAGGCTACCTATTCACAATAGGGATTCCTGAAGGGGAGGAAAAAGAAAAGGGAATTGAAAATATATTTGAAGAAATTATGGTCAAAACCTTCTCAAATCTAAAGAAAAACATGAATGTATAGGAAGGAGAGAGAGGCCGAAATAAGTTGAATCTAAACAGAATAACAGCAAGATGTATTATAATAAAAATGGAAAAATTTAAATATAAGGAGAAGATTCTAAAGACAGCAAAAAAAAAAAATTAGAGCACTAGAAAAATAATTCAGAAATTTATATGGGACCATAAAGACCAAGAGTTGCCAAAGCAATCCTGTGGGAAAAATAATTAAAACAAGCAATATGCATAACTCTTTGAGATTTCAGATAATATTATAGTGCTAAGGTAATCAAGATAGTGTGGTACTGGTAAAAAAAAAAAGAAGTACAGACTAATGGAACAGAAAATGAGGCCCAGAAATAAACCCAGACACCTACGGTCACTTTATCTTCAACCAAAGAGACAAGAATACAAAATGGAAAAAAGAATATAAAATGGGGAAAAAACAGTCTTTTCAGAAAGTGATGCTGGGAAAACTGTACAGTTACATGTAAATCTATGAAGCTAGAACGCACTCATATTATGCACAAAAATAGACTCAAATGGTTAATTTTTAAAAATTTTTTCATTGTTGGAGTTCCCGTTGTGGCGCAGTGGTTGATGAATACGACTAGGAACCATGAGGTTGCGGGTTCAGTCCCTGCCCTTGCTCAGTGGGTTAAGGATCCGGCATTGCCGTGAGCTGTGGTGTAGGTCGCAGATGTGGCTCAGATCCCGCATTGCTATGGCTCTGGTGTAGGCCGGTGACTATAGCTCCGATTGGACCCCTAGCCTGGGAACCTCCATAGGCCGCAGGAGCAGCCCTAGAAAAGGCAAAAAGACCAAAAAAAAGAAAAAATTTCATTGTTATTTACCCAATAGAGTTTTTTTTATACTGTACAGCATGGTGACCCAGTTACACATACATGTATGAATTCTTTTTTTCTCACATTATCATGCTCCATCATAAGTGACTAGACATAGTTCCCAGTGCTACACAGCAGGATCTCATTGATAATCCATTCCAAAAGCAATAGTTTGCATCTATTAATCCCAAGCTCCCATTCCTTCCCTTCCTTTCCCCTTCCCCTTTGGCAACCACAAGACTATTCTCCAAGTCCATGATTTTCTTTCTGTGGAAAATTCCTTTGTGTCATATATTAGATTCCAGTTATAAGTGATATCATATGGTATATGTCTTTCTCTTTCTGACTTACTTCACTCAGTATGAGAGTCTCTAGTTCCATCCATGTTTCTACAAATGGCATTATGTCATTCTTTTTGGTGGCTGAGTACTATTCCATTGTGTATATATATCACATATTCCTAATCCAATCATCTGTTGATGGACAGTTGTGTTTTTTCCATGTCTTGGCTATTGTGAATAGTTCTGCAATGAACATGTGGGTGCATATGTCTTTTTTAAGTAGAGCTTTGTCTGGATATATGCCCAAAAGTGGGATTGCTGGGTCATATGGTCATTCTAGGTGTAGTTTTCTAAGGTACCTCCACACTGTTCTCCATAGTGGTTATACCAGCTTACATTCCCACCAACAGTGCAGGAGGGTTCCCTTTTCTCCACACCCACTCCAGCATTTGCTATTTGTAGACTTATTAATGATGGCCATTCTGAGTGGTGTGAGGTGGTATCTCATGGTAGTTTGGATTTGCATTTCTCTAATAATCAAGGATATTGAGCATTGTTTCAAGTGCTTGTTGGCCATATGCATACCTTCCTTGGAGAAATGCCTATTCAGGTCCTTTGCCCATTTTTTCAATTGTGTTTTTGGCTTTTTGCTGTTGAGTTGTATAAGTTTTTTTGTATATTTTAGAGATTAAGCCCTTGTCAGTTGCATCATTTGAAACCATTTTCTCCCATTCTGTAAATTCTCTTTTTGTTTTCTTTTGGGTTTCTTTTGCTGTGCAAAAGCTTGCCAGTTTGATTAGGCCCCACTGGTTTCTTTTTGCTTTTATTTCTGTTGCTTTGGCCCCCACCACCTGTAGACCATGCATGAAGCAACCCATCTCACTTAGCCCACATAGGAGATTCTGTACAGGCTGCTCCGAGTTGCAGGATCCTGGGAAGTGACAGAGATCGGTCATGTGGGTACTGCCCGGAATTTTTGGCAGTGGTAGCAGCAGGGTGGGTGTGTTCTCAGGGGTGCAAGAGCACCAACAGGTGGTGCTTGGTCACAATGCCATCCTCTGTGGTGCCCTTGAGGTGAATGGAGCTGCAAGTGTTGTCTCTTCACAGACCCCTACTGGTGGTGAGCCACTCCCACCTCTGGAGCCAGAGACAACTGCGGTGGTCTGCCCCCACCTCCTCTAGACCATGCCAGAAGCACCTTATCCTGCTTATCCCCCACAGGAAGTGCTGCACAAGCTGCACCTTGGTGAAAGTGCCTGGGAAGGGACAGTGATCAAGCATTTGGGCACTGCCCACAGTGTTTAGTAGCTGTAGCAGCAGGGCGGGTGTGCTCCCAGGGGAGTGGGAGCAACAACAGATGGTATTACACTGCAATGTCCTTATCTGTAGTGCCCTCTGAGGTGGTTGGGGCTGCAAGTGATTTTTGTTCAGGTATCCCCAGTGGCGGTGGGCCACTCCCACCTCTGGAATCAGGATTAACTGCAGTGGTTTGCCCACACTGCCTGCAGACCATGCAAGAAACACCCTGTCCCACTTAGCCCATGCAGGAGGTGCTGCACCAGCAGCTCCTAGTTGTAGGTAATTGGGAAGCAACTGTGACCAAGTCTGCACATTACCCAGAGAGTCTGGCAGTGGAAGCTGCAGGGTGAGTGTGTTCCCAGGGAGTGAAAGCAACAGCATATTGTGATTGGTTGCAGTGCCCTCTTTCTTCTTTTTTGCCAACCGCTGAAGTGACAGGGGTCACAGGTAGAGCCCACTAACAGGCCCTAGTGGTGGCAAGCCACGCCTCGCTCTGGCCTCTAAGACAACCGCTGTGGTCTGTCCTTGCCACCTCTAGATCATGGAGGAGGCATAATTAGCCCCCTGATGCCCTTAGCTCCCACAATAGATTCCTGGTCACCTGTAGCCTGCACTAGGAGCACCCAATCTCCCCTAAATGAGCAGAAGGCTTCTCACCACATTTAGCTTGCACCAGAGCTGCACCACCTTCTGAGAGCCCACGGGCATGTGCAGCTCCAGTGCAGGGAGTTTCCTATGGTGTTTGTACCTCCTCCTCTTGCCATCCCCAACAACAGTGCCTTGCCTCTCCTATGGGTATAGACCTTCTCCTGGGTTCCCTCTGAAGTAGCTTTTCCCTCCTCAGTCCATGGAATACTGCTCCCCACCCATGGTGAACTGCTCCTTAGCCCTTCAGTCTGTTACCGCACAGGCAGCCCCAGTCCTCTCCCTGGGACTGACCTCTGGAGCCTGAGTCTCAGTGCCCAGCCCTCAATGGAGCATCTCAGGCTGCGGTGTCCAGGCTGGTGGTTCAGATGATCTGTGTGGCTCCCACTCTGCTTTTCTGTTCTCAGTAAAGCTTCTGCACTTTTCTCAGAGATTTTGAGGTCTTGCTGACTTGGCTGATCTTTCCCTCAGATAGGTGGCTTCCCAGGATGTGGGTTCCATTTCTCCTTCACTGCTCCCTCTCAGGAATACTAGTCCCATCCTGATTCCTTTTCCCTCTCTCTCTTTTTGTCTTTTGTTCTAACCAGTTATGTAAAGAGTTTCTTGCCATTTTTGGAGGTTTAAGTTCTGCCAGCATTCAGTTGATGTTCCGTGCGAGTATTTTTCATGTAGGGGTGTGTGTGTGTGTGTGTGTGTGTGTGTGTGTGTGTTTTGATGTGTTTGTGGGAGAAGGAGAATGTGACCTCTTACTCCTCCGACACCTTGCTCCTCTTAAAACTTAAACATTAGCCAAGAAACCATAAAACTCCTAGAAGAGACATAGTCTAAACATTCTCTGGCATCTGTAAAGGTGTTTTCTTAAGTTTTTTTTTCTTAGAAATAAAAACAAGAATAAACAAATGAACCTAATCAAATGTACAAGCTTTTGCACAGCAAAGGAAACCATAATAGAAATGAAAAGACAATGTACAGATTGAGAGAAAGTAGTTGCAAACAATGCAACTGACAAGGACTTAATCTCCAAAATATACAAATAACACATACAACTTGACAGCAATAAACAAAATATACAAATTGAAAAAAATTGGCAGAGGAACTAAATAGACATTTCTCCAAAGAATACATATGGGTGGTCAGTAGGCACATGAAAAAATGCTTAACATCACTAATTATTAGAGAAATGCAAATCAAAACTACAATGAGATACCACCACCCACTGTTCAGAATGGCAATCTTTAAGAAGTCTATAGATAACAAATTCTGGAAAGTTGTGGAGAAAACACTCTTATACTGATGGTGGGAATGTAAATTTGTATAACCACTTTGGAAAACATTTTGGAAGTTCCTCAGAAAACTGAATATGAAACTTCCATATGATCCAGCAATACTACTATGAGGCATATATCCAGACTTTCATTAAAAAAATACATGCACATTTATGGTCATTGCAGCACTATTCACAATAGCCATATGTGGAAACAATCTAAATGCCCATTGACAGATTAATGGATTAACAAATTGTGGCATATATATACAATGCAATATTAATAACCCACAACAATGAAAAAATGCTGCCATTTGTAGCAACATGAAACCAGAGATTCTCATCCTAAGTGAATTAAGTCAGGAAGAGAAAGAAAATACCATGTTATATTACTTATTTTTTGAATCTAAGAATCTAAATATGACACAAATGATCACAGAACAGAAACTGACAGACATGGAGAACAGACTTGTGATTGTCAAGTTGGGGGGAAATGGGATAGACTGGAAGTTTGGGGTTCATAGATGCAAACTATTTTGTTTAGAATGGGTAAGCAATGAGGTCCTACTGTATAGCACAGGGAATTATATCCATTCACTTGGATACACACATATATATGAACTATATCCATTAACATGATGGAATATAATATTAGAAAAAGAATTCATATATATATATGAATATGTAAATCAACAATATTTTAATTAAAAAATTTAAATGGGGTAATATATTTTATCAGTATTTTTATTTTTATTTTAATTTTTCAAAATGGTAAAACTGTAGCCTTATTGACCTGTTATCTTAGGAAAAAATATATAGAAAAAATTCTAGCTAAATTTCTGTGGCTATAATTACATTCTCTTAATTGCCAGCCTGTGTCAAATTTCAATATTCTTAATCTTTATAAAAGATATATTTAGTGATTTTCATCTCTTTTGAAAGACAAGTTATGATAGAAATGGCTGATTTTAGTGTCTAGTAAGTCAGTCACCCCAGATACTGGACCTCAGGAAAAAAAATAATTCTTAGGGTTAAACTGATTTTTTTTAAGTTAGAATTTTATAATGATGAACTAGCTTATTTAGTTAGGATTTTCCAAGTCTTCATACAAAATGACGATGGGAAAGATGGTATCATAACCTCTGTGTAGGGTTTGGATGAAAGGCAAGTAGTAAGATTCATTGCTAATGTCCTGTCTGGTAAATAGCTCTGGATATTTGGGAGCAAATATATTTAAAGAGGATAAAATTTAATACAGATGTTGATTTTCATAATAAATACAGGGTATCATAAAATATCTTAAGGTAATGTTTTCATGGAAATAAAGACAAAGTGTTAGAATTCAAAGTATACCACATCATTAGCTCAATAAACTGAGCTATGGAAGACTAATTATGCAGGGCTTTTTTTGAGCACATACAGTTAGAGTTTATGGAGAGAGTGGATTAAAAAATATTTGCCTAGTCCTACAATGTTTTGATGAGTTCTACTTTGCAACCTCAAGGTAGTAAAGAACACACTTTTGAAACAATAGTAAGATATCGTAATCTCTTACACCATCTTCAACAAAGTTCTTCTAGGAAGGGTTCTCCTGTGAAGAGCACTCAATTTTTATTGAAATAACAACTAAGCTCTCCAATCACTATTTGTTTTATTAATAGAGGCAACTGTCTTTCCTACAAATTATCTCTCTAGAAAGGAGCTCTGTGATATCTATTCTTATTTTTTCTAATTCTAACTAAAATAGAATAAATATCTGTAAATATTGACATTGCTATTTTACTTAGATTCCTTCAGAAATGCTAAACTATTTACATCTTATATAGAATACAATTTGGTTAGGGATGTGCATCTTTGTATTCTTTCTTTTAAGAAAATATTAAGTTAAAAATGTCTTCTTAAAAAAGTAATGATTTATTAAACTATTTCTATTTCAATTTATCCACTAGAAAATGAAAATATTAAAATATTTTAATGCATGGTTTATTAAGGAAGACATTCATAATAATTTTTTGATGAAATTTTAGTATTTATTGAGACAGTGCAATGGAATTGAAATTTAATTAATTTGTTTCTCAATAAATTTTACAGATCCAATTCTTAAGATAGAAATTAAGTTTAAAAGATAATATGTTGTTTGCTTTAAAAAAACAAACAAAAAAACCTTTTATTTTATAAAAATATATTAGATTCTAATTGTATATGATTATGCATTTATATAAATTAAGAAAAAGATAGCTATTTCAACTCATAAAAATACATAAAATGATTTAGTAAATATTTGGTTAATTAATACATGAATAGAAAAGAGGTCAATAAACAAAAACACTTAAATATTCACTTAATTTAGTCATATTAGAACAAAACACCAAATAATAGTATTTTTGAGCTGAGTGAAACATGATTTTTAGAGGGAAATGATTTGGCAATTGCACAGTGAGAGGCTTTGCACCATGCATGTATAACATGATCTCCATGTCTGTAAGTTTTTTCATTTATTAAATGATTTATTCCATTATTTCACACATTTTTGAAATATTTATTAAGTGTCTGAAATAATAAAAGCACAGTAACTGCTAAGCATGACCAGGAAAGGGTTAATTTTTTTTTTCAATGCATCTAATCTCTAAACACGTTGGAGAATACAAAGGAGTTATGGAGTAGACATTACCAACTTGCAAATTATTTACTTTTTACGTGTAATTTACATCTCTTAAAACATTTCACACATTTTGTGCATCCACCACCCCTCTTTCCTCTGGTAACCAAAAGTTTGTTCTCTTAGTTTTGTCCTGTGTCATTATATTTGTTCATTTGTTTTAATTTTTTAGTTCATATATATGTAAAAAACACAGTATTTGTCTTTGTCTGACTTATTTCACTTAGCATAATACTATCCAGGGAGCATAATAACACTCAGTTGCATCCATTTTGTTGCAAATGTCAAACCATCATTTTTAGGTCTGAATAGTAGCCCATCGTGTATATAATACATCTTCTGATCCATTCACATATTCAAAAACTCTTGTTTCCATATCTTGGCTATTATTTTATGAATAATGTAGTGCACATATATTTTAAAATTCATATTTTCACTTTCTTTGGATAAATATCTAGAGTGGAGTTCCTGGATAACGCCATAGTTCTAGTTTTATTTTTTGAGGAATGTCCATGCTGTTTTCCAGTCCCACCATCACTGCACCAAGGTTCATTTAATCCATATCCTCACCAACACTTCTTATATATTGTCCTTTTGAAGACAGACTTATAATAGTTGTAAGGTGATACTATGCTTTCAACTGGCATTTCCCAGATGGTTGAGCATCTTTTCATGTATCTCCTGGCTATATGTATGTCCTTTTTAGAAAAATGCCTGTTCAGCTCCTCTGCCTATTTTTAATAGTTGTTTGTTTTTAATGATGTTGAAGGGTATGAGTTCTCTAAATATTTTGGATATTAACCTGTTTCTGGATATATCATTTGGAAATGTCTTCTCCCATTAAGTAGGTAGTCTTTCAGTATTGTAGATAGTATATTTTGATGTGAAAAACTTTTTAAGTTTGATTTGCCAAATTTATATATTTTTGCTTTTGATTCCCTCATCTGAGGAGGCAGATATCAATCTACTTACCTATGTATAGATAGGTAAATAGATTGATCAGCTGATCAATCAATCAATAGATAGATACAGAGATATTGCCAATATCATTGTCAAAGAGTGTAGTCCTATGCTTTCTTCTAGGAGTTTTCATGTTTTACTTTAAGTTCTTTAGTTCATTTTAGTTTTTGTTGATTATGGTTTTGAAGAAATGTTCTATTTTCATTTTTTACATGTAACTGTTCAGTTGTCCTTACACCACTCATTGAAGAGACTTGTTTTTTCCCTCATGAATACTCTTGCCTTCTTTGTCATAAATAAGATGACCATATGTGCTTGGGTGAAATTTTGAGCACTCTATTCTGTCCCATTGATCTATGTTTCTTTTTTTTGGTCATTATATAGTATTTCAACTGCTACAGTTTTGTAGAATCGTGATAGCTACAGGTTTGTTTTTGTTGTTGTTTTGAAGATTGCTTTGGCTTCGGGTGGTCTTTTGTAGTTCAATACAAATTTTAGGATTATTCGTTCTAGTTCTACAAAAAAAAGTATGAGTATTTTGAAAGAGGTTGCATTAGAAAATGCTAAAATCACCACCAAAAATATTACAACAAATAAATGCATTCAGGAAATTCATAGTATGCAAAATTAGTATACAGAAATTTGTTGGATTTCTATACACCAACAATGAACTCAGAAAAAAAAATCAAGAATCAGTCTTATTTGCAATCAAATGAAAATGAATAAAAAGCTAGGAATAAAAAGCTAGGAATAAATTTAACCAAAGAGGTGAAAAGATCTGTACTTTGAGAAATATGATATTGATGAAGGAAATTAAAAATGACAAAAGAAATTGAAAGATATCTTGTGATTAGAGGTTAGAAGAATTAATACTGTTAAAATAGTCATACTACCAAAAGTAATCTACAAATTTATATATATTATGATCTTTTATGTAGACAGTGAGATTTAACTTATTTCTTTCAAATTTGAATATATTTTATTTGCTTTCCTTTTCTGATTGCTGTGAATAGGAGTTTATAATATATGCTAAATAAAAGTGGTGAGAGTGGGCATCCTTGTCTTGTTCCTGGTTTCAGGTAAAAAGCTTTCATCTTTTCACCATTAAGTTTGATGTTTGCTGTGGGTTTGTAACAAACAGGCTTTGCTATGTTAAGGTATGTTTCTCTATACAAAATTTGTTGAGACTTTCTATCATAAATGAATGCTGAATTTTGTCAAATGATTTTCTTTTGCATCTATTGAGCTATGGGATTTTAATCCTTCATTTTATTAATGTGGTGTATCCTGTTGATTGATTCATGGATATTGAACCATCCTTGCATCCTTGTAATAAATCCTCTTGATCTTGATATACGATTTTTTAAAATATGTTCCTGAATTTATCTTTTTAATTTTTGTTGAGATTTTTGTATCTATGTTTTTCAGAAATGCAGCCTATAAATTTCTTTTTATGTGGTGTATGTGTATGTTTTGGGTATCAGGATAATGTTTGCTTCGTTGAATGAGTTTGGAAGTGTCCCTGCCTCAATTTTTTGGAACATTTTGAAAAGGATATGTGTGAACTCTTATGTAAATACTTGATAGAATTCCACTATGATGCTACCTGTTCATGGATTTTGGAGAGTTTTTTTTGATTACTGATGCTAGTGATCAGATTTCAATACTAGTAATTTGTTCAGATTTTCTATTTCTTCCTTATTCAGTCTTGGAATGGTGTTCATAGGAATTTATTTATTTTAGGTTGTCCAATTTGTTGGCATATATATGTTTGTAGTATTCTCTATATTTCTGTGATATAGGCTGTACATTCCCTTTTTTCATTTCAAATTTTGTATATTTAGGCCCTCTAGTTTTTGTCTTGATGAATATGGCTAAAGATTTTTAAGTTTTGTTTAACTTTAAATAACAAGCTTGATTTTTTTAATCCATTTTATTTTTTTCACTCTGATTTTATTACTCATTTCCTTCTGATGAATTTGGGCTGTTTGTTCTTTATTTAATTTATTAAAATAGATAGATTGTTTGCTTAAATTTTGTCTTATTTCCTGAGGTAAACTTGTATTATTTTTAATTTCCCTTTTATGATTGCTTTTCCTGTGTTCCAAATACTTTGACAGATATAGTCCTATTTTCATTTGTATCTGTGTATTTTTAAAATTTTACCTTTACTACTTCATTGACTTATTTGTATTTTTAGTATCGTGTTTTGTAGTCTCCATATATTTGTGTTTTTACCAGTTTTAATTTTGTAATTGATTTCTAGTTTCATATTTTTTGATTGGAAAAGATGCTTGACATATTTTGTCTTCTTAAATTTATTGAGCTTGATTTTATGGACAAGATTGTGATATGTTCTGGAAAATTTTCCATGTACACGTGAAAGAATGTGTATTCTGCTTTTTTAAAAATGGAATCCCCCTTTTATTTTTGCTTTTTTTTACAATGCCACACATGTGACATATGGAAGGTCCCAGACTAGTGGTTGAATAGGAGCTGTAGCTGCTGGCTTATGCCACAACCACAGGAATTCCAGATTTAAGCCTATACCACAATTCATAGAAATGCCAGATCTTTAACCCATTGAATGAGGCCAGGGATCAAACCCACATCTTCATGGATATTAGTGGGATTCATTTCCTCTGCTCTTCAATAGGAACTCCCTGAATGGAATTTTCTGTAGATATCTACCTAAAATGTCGTTTCAGGATTCTGTTTCTTTATTGATTTCCTCTCTGGGTCATCAACCCATTGATGTAGTAGGGTATTAAATTCCCTTTATGTGTAATAATATTTGCTGCATATATTTAGGAGCTCCTCTGTTAGATGCATGCATGATTACAACTGTTGTCTTAGATTGTCCTCTTTATTTTACATAATTTTTTTTCTATTTTTGTTCTATTGCCTATTTTGTCTGATATGAGAATTGATAGCCCAGCTTTATTTTTCTTTCATTTACATAGAATATTTTTTCCCATGCCTTCACACTTACTCTGTGTGTGTCTTTAGATATGAAGTGATTATCTTATTGGCAGCATATAGAAGTGTCTATCTCTCTTTTTTTTATCTAATCAGCTATCCTATGTATTTTTATTGGAACATTTTCTCCATTTATATTGCTTATTGATGTGTATGAAAATATTGGCATTTTTACTTATTTTCTGGTTGTTTCTTAATTATTTTCTGTTCTTTTCTCCTTAATGATTTTTAATGTTATATTTGTGTTCCTCTCTCTTTTTGTGTTTGTGTCTGTTGTAAGGTTTTGATGTGTGTTTAGTAGGAGGTATATATATATCAACCTATAAATACACCTACTTACTTTAGACTGATAAAGTTCATGCTTTCTAAAAGTTCTACCTTTGTACTCCTCCTCCTCCATTTTATGTTCTAATGTCATTTTATGTCTTTATATTTATCTCCTAATTTCATTGTAGTTATAGATTATATTTTTGTCTTTTAACATTTGTACTAGCTTAAGTGACTGATTTACTATTTATTGATTTACTATTTTCTGACTTTACTATGCATTTACCTTTACCAGTGAGATTTTTTTCTTATACGTTAAAATTTTTTTCTTGTCATAGCCTTTACTTTTTCATTTAAGACCATTCAACATTTCTTGCAAGGCTGGTTTAGTGTGGTAAAATTCTTTTTTTTTTATTGTGTGAGTAAATCTCATTTCTCCTTTAATTCTGAATGATAACCTTGTTGGGTAGTTTGTAGGTTTTTTAAATCATATTTTTAAAAATATCACACCAGTCCCTTCTGGTTTGTTAAGTATATGCTGAAAAAACTGTTGATAATCTGTGGGGATTCCTTTGTATGTGGCTCTTTCTTTTTCTCTTGCTGACTCTAAAATTCTCTCCATATCTTAAGTTTTTGCTATTTTCATTATGATATGTCTTCTGTGTTTCTTTGGGTTAATCTTGTTTAGGAATTTCTGTGTTTCCCAGACTTGGATATCTGATATATTTTTCAGGTTAGGAAAATTTTCAGCCATTATTTTTTTCAAGTGTGTTTTCTTCCTCTTTATTTCTCTTCTCCTTCTGGTACCCTTATGATATGAATCTTAGTATGTTTGATATTGTCCCCAAGGCTCCTTAATATATTCTCATTAATTTATTTTTCTTTGTGCTGTGGTTAACTGTTTATTTTGACTGTTTTGTCTTCCATGTCACTTATGAATCAATCTATTTCATCTCTTTCCTCCTAGTGAATTTTTATTTCTTTTATTTTATTCTTCAGCTCATAGTATTTCCTTTCATATTTTCTAGTTTTTAATTGAAATTTTTACTGTTCTCTCTTTTTTCCTTGAGTCCAGGCAGAATTTTTATTACTATTTCTTTGGACCCTTTATCAGGTAAATTATTATCTCCATTTCATTTTTTCCCCTGTAGCATTATGTTGTTCTTTCATTTCCAACATATTCCTCTGTGTTATCATTTTGATTTTCTCTTTTTGTCTCTATGATATTAGGCAAAATATTTACCTGTCCTAGACTTGAAATTGTGTCTTTAGGTGGAAGAATTCCTATGCAGTCTGTGTGTGCTCAGTTATTTGATGAGACAGTTGACTATGAAGTGATCACTGGCCACATCTTGTCTCAGAGTGCACTGGGAGCCACCACTTTGGTAGGGCATAAGGCTGGATATTGTAGTGATATATATATTTTTAATTATGATGGTCTGGATATATGGCAAGGAGTGTGGTTTCTGGATCACATGGTAGCTCTATTTTGAGTATTTAAGGAACTTCCATACTGATATCCATACTGGTTGCACCAGTGGGCATTCTCACCAGTAGTGTAGTAGGGTTTCCCTTTCTCCAACTCCTCTCCAACATTACTTATTTGTAGACTTTTTGATGATAGCCCTTCTGACGTGTGAGGTGATATACCTCATTGTTTAGATGTGAATTTCTCTAATGCTTAACTATACTGAGAATTTTTCATGTTTTTGGCCATCTGCATTTCTTCTTTGGAGAAATATCTGTTTAGACCTTCTTTTTTTTTCCTTTTTTTTTAATTGAGGTGTATGAATTCTTTTCATATTCTAGAGATAAATCCCTTGTAATTTGCATCATTTGCAAATGTTTTCACCCATCCCTCAGTTTGCCTTTTAATTTTGTTTTTGATTTCCTTTGCTTGAAAATGATTTTAAGTTTAATTAGGTCAGAGTTTTTACTTTTATTTTCATAAGTGTATGAGGTGGACCCAAAAAGATATTGCTGCAATTTATGTTAAAGTGTGTTCTGGGTGTGTTTTCCTCTAAGGGTTTTATAATATCTGGTCTTACATTTAGGATATATATACATATATATATATGTGTATATATATATATATATATATATATATATATATATATATATTGCTTTTTAGGGCATCTCCACAGCATATGGAGGTTCCCAGGTTAGGGGTCTAATTGGAGGGGCCTACACCACAGCCACAGAAATGCCAGATTCGAACCATGTCTGTCACCTACACCACAGCTCATGGAAACTCCAGATTCTTAACCCACTGACCAAGGCCAGGGATTGAACCTGCAACCTCATGGTTCCTAGCTGGATTCATTTCCACTGCACCACAAGGGGAATTCCATATCATTAATATACTTTGAGTTTATTTTTCTGTATGGTGCTAGGGAATATTCTAAATTTATTCCTTTATATGTAGCTGTTCAGTTTTCCCAGCACTACTTTTTGAAGAGATTCTATTTTCTCCATGGCATATTCTCACCTCCTCTGTGCTAGATTAATTGAGCTCACTTCTGTTTTTTTTATCCTGTTCCATTGATCTATAAATCTGTCTTTGTTTCAGTAACATACTGCTTTGATTACTGTAGCTTTATAATATAATCTGAAACAAGAGAGTTTGATTCATCCAGGTCTGTTTTTCTTTCTCAGGATTGCTTTAGCTATTTGTGTTCTATTATCTTTCCATAAAAATTTTAAAATATTTTATTCCACTTCTGTGAAGAATGTCATTATTATTTTAATAGAAAACCCATTGAATCTGTAGATTGTTTTGGATTATATAATCATTTTGACAATATTGATGCTTCCAATAGAAGCAAATGGTTTACCTTGCCATCCATATTTGTGATTTTAATTTTTTTTCATCAACCAACAGTACTTTCTTATGTTTTTCAAAGTACAGGTATTTTGCCTTAAGTAGGCTTTTTTACAGATATTTTATTCTTTTTAATACGATGGTACAGGAAACTCTTTCTTTATGATCTTTCATTGTTAGTGTATAGAATAGAAAGAGATTTCTGTGCATTAATTTAATTTTGTATCCTATAACTTTGCCAAATCAATTGCTAAGTTCTAGGAGCTTTCTGGTAACATTTTTAGAATTTTTTTTTTTTTTGTGTGTGTGTGTATAGTATCATGCAATGTGTATAGTAACAGTTTTACTTCTTTTTTATTTTTTATTTCTTTTATTTATTTTAACTTCTGTGATTGCCATGATTTTGACTTCCGAAACTATGATGACTAAGAGTGACGAGTGAATATTCTTGCCTTGTTTCTGATCTTAGTGAACAAGCTTTCAGCTTTTCACCATTGAGTAAAATGTTAGTTATGAGATTGCCATTTATGGCCTTTATTATGTAGAAGTAGTTTCCCTCTATGCCCACTTCTAGAGAGTTTTTATCAGAAGTGGGTGTTGAATTTTCTTTTTTGTCTTTTGTCTTTTGAGGGCCACACCAATGGCATATGGAGGTTCCCAGGTTAGGGGTCTAGTCAGAGCTGTTGCTGCCAGTCTATGCCACAGCCACAGCAATGAAAGATCTGAGCCACGTCCACTACCTACACCACAGCTCATGGCAACGTCTGATTTTTAACCCACTGAGAAAGTCCAGGCATCAAACCCACAACCTCACAGTTCCTAGTCGGATTCATTTCTGCTGCACCATGATGGGAACTCCAGAAATGGGTGTTGAATTTTGCTAAAAGATTTTTTTCTGAATTTATTTAGATCATCATATGTTTTTACTCTTCAATTTGTTAATGTGGTGTATCACACCGATTGATTTGCAGATACTGAAACATACTTGCATAACTGGGATAAATTCCACTTTGTCATGGGGTATGATCCTTTTAATGTATGGTTGGTATAGATTTGAATATTTTTGCATCTATAGTCAATATCCATTAGTGATATTAGCCTGTAATTTTCTCTATTTTTGTGTGTGTGGTATCTTTGGCTGGTTGTGATATCAGGGTAATGATAGCTTCATAGAAAAAATTTCAGAGTGTTTCTTCCTTTGCAATTATTAAGAATAGATTCAGAAGGATAGGTGTTAACCTTCCTAAAGATGTTTGAGAGAATTCACCTGTGAAGCCACCTGGTACAGGAGTTTGTTTGTTGGAAGATTTTTAATAACAGTTTAACTATCAGTACTTGTGATTAATATTTTCATATTTTCTTTTCTTCTTGGTTCAGTCATGGGATATTGTACCTTTATGAGTATTTGTCTATTTCTTCTAGATTGCCCATTTTATTGATATATAGTTGCTTTTAGTAGACTCTTATGTTCCTTTGAATTTCTGTGGTGTTGATTTTAACTGTTTTTTCTCTTCTAATTTTATTGAATTGAGCCCTCCCCCCTTACTTCCTTAATGAATCTGGGATAAAGTTTTAACAATTTTATTTGTCTATTCAAATGAGCAATTTTTAGATTCATAGAACTTCTTTATTGTTTTTATCTGTATTACACTTATGTTAATGATTTCTTTCCTGCTATTAACTTTGAGGGTTTTTTGGTTCTTCTTCCTCTATTTGCTTTAGGTGTAAGTTTAGCTTGCTTATTTGATATTTTTCTGGTTTTGTGATACAGTATGCATTGTTAAAAGCTTTCCTGGAGTTCCCGTCATGGTGCAGTGGTTAACGAATCTGACTAGGAAACATGAGGTTGGGGGTTCGATCCCTGGCCTTGCTCAGTGGGTTAAGGATCCGGCATTGATGTGAGCTGTGGTGTAGGTCACAAGTGTGGCTTGGATCCAGCGTTGCTGTGGCTCTGGCATAGGCCAGTGGCTACAGCTCTGATTTGAATCCTAGCCTGGGAAACTCCATATGCCACAGGAGCAGCATAAACAAACAAACAAACAAAAAAACAAACAACAAACAAAAAAAAACAAAAAACAAACAAAAAAACCCTTCCCTCTTAAAATCACTCTTGCTGTTTCCCAGAGGTTTTGGATCATCATGGATCATCATGGTTTTGTTTTAATTTTTCTCTGTGTATTTTTGATTTTATGTTTGATTACCTAGGTGATCCATTTGTTGTTTAGTGATATATTTATTAGCTTCCACACATTTGTGATTTTTACAGTTTTTTTCTCTTGTAGTTGATTTGTAATTTCATAGCATTGTTGTCAGAAAAGGTGATTGATATGATTTCAATTTTCTTAAATTTACTGAGGTTTATTTGTGGCTCAGTGTGTGATCTATCCTGGAGAATGTTTCAGGCATACTTGTGAAAAATATGTATTCTACTGCTTTCAACTGCAATGCTTGATAAATAGCAATTAATTCCATCTGGTCGAATGTGTTATTTAAGGCCTATGTTTCCTTATTAAATTTTCTATCTCCATGATCTAGTGGAAGTGGGTATTAAAGTTGCTCACCATTATTGTTTTATTTTACTTTTATAGCTGTTTCATTTGCCTTATATATCGAGGTTCTCCTATGTTTGATGTATATATATTTTCAGTTATTGTATCTTCTTTTTGATTTGTTCCTTAATCATCATGTGGTGTCCTTTATTTTTTTTTTCTCTTTTAACTGTCTTTATGTAATGTCTATTTTGTCTGGTATGACTATTGCTTTTCCAACTTTATTCTGAGTGCATGCATAATCTTTTCCATCACTTCACATTCATTCTGTGTGTATCCCTAGATCTGTAGCGGGCCTCTTGGATACAACATATGTGAGTCCTGTTTTGTTTTTTTTTATTGGTTAAGCAGTCTTTTAGTTGGAACATTTAATCCCTTCATATATAACAAAATTATCAATATGTATATTCTTAATGTCATTTTGTTATTTTTTTGGATTCATTTTTGTAGGACTTTTTCTTTCCTCTTTTGTTCTCTTGTGATTCGATGACAATCTTTAGTGCTGTGTTTGGATTGCTTTTTCTTTTTTTGTTTGTGCATCTATTGTAGATAATTTTTTTGTTGTTTTTGGGTTTTTTTGTAGGTAACATGAAGTTTTGATGTAGCACTCAATGCATATATAATATTGGTTTAGGGAGTTCCATTGTGGCAGAGAGGAAATGAATCCAACTAGTATCCATGGGGATAACAGGTTTGATCCTTTGGCCTTGC
Source organism: Sus scrofa (assembly GCF_054392235.1). Taxonomy (NCBI): domain Eukaryota; kingdom Metazoa; phylum Chordata; class Mammalia; order Artiodactyla; family Suidae; genus Sus; species Sus scrofa. Next base: position 43,348,520 of record NC_139393.1, read on the forward strand.
TCAGTGGGTTGGGAATCCAGGGTTGACACAAGATGTGGTGTAGGTCATAGAGGTGCTCAGAGACCATTTTGCTGTTGCTGTGGTGTAGGCCAGCAGCTGTAGCTCCAATTTGACACCTAGCCTGGGAACATCCTTATGCTGTGGGTGTAGCCCTTAATAAAAAAAGCAAAATAAACAAATGAATAAATAAACATGAGATTGTTTTAAATTGCTGTTCTCTTAATTTCAAGTGCATTTACAATATCCTGCATTTGTACTCTCTTCACTCATTTTAATATCACATTTGTGTGTGGAAGAATCCCTACCTTTACCCTCTGTTTGCCTTCCTAGTTGAGATTTCCCATTTGCATTTTTCTTTTTTTCTAGTTGTAACCTTTTCTTTTACACCTAGAGAAATTCCTTTAGCATTTGTTATAAAGCTGTTTTATGGTGTTCAATTATCTTAGTTTTTCCTTTTCTATAAATCTTTTGATTTCTCCATCAAATCTGAACAAGAACATTACTGGGTAGAGCATACATGTTTGTATGTTTTTACCTTTCATGTATTTAAATATATCATATCACTTTCTTTCTAGCCTGCAATGTTTCTACTATAAAAAAAATCTGCTGATTACTTCATCAGGGTTCCCTTGTATATTATTTGTTGCTTTCTCTTGTTGCTTCTATTATTTGCTTGTTTTTTATATTGATGTCCATTTAATCAATATGTGGACTCTGCACTTTCTGAACTGGGGTGTTTCCTTCCCCACATTAGGAAAAATTTTGTGTCTTATCACTTCAAATATTTTCTAAGGTCCTTTCTCTCCCTCTTTTCCTTCTGGGACCCCAATAATGCAAATGTTCCTACATTTAAGGTTGTCCCAGAAATCTCTTAGACTGTCTTCATTTATTTTTATTCTTTTTTCCTTATTATGTTGTGTCTGTGACCCCCACAAATCTGTTTTCCAGCTCACTTACCTGTTCTTCTGCCTCGTTTATTCTGCTATTGATTACTTTGCATGTATATTTTCATTTTAGTTATGGGATTATTCAACTACTTTTTTTGTTCTTTGTATATTCTATGTCTTTATTAAACATTTCTTGTATCTTCCTAGTCTACTCACTCTTTTCCAAGAAGTTGAATCATTTTATTTTCATTACTTTGAATTATTTTTCAGGTAGGTTTCTATCTTCACTTTAGTTAATTGTTTTTATGGGATTGTATCTTGATACTTTAGGAGATTCCTCTGATGTCTCATTTTGTCCAACTCTCTGTGTTTGTGCTCCTTCTAGGATGCAGATTAGATTATAATTCCTCTTTTTTCTGATCTCTGCCCCATGGTCGGTGAGGCTGGAATAGAGAATTCCTGGTGAGAGGCACTGGTGCATGCCCTGGTGAAGCGATATCTTATCTTTTTAGTGGGCAGGGCTCTGGCAAAGGGTGTGTTTAGTGGTGGCTATAAACTCAGTATGGTTTTAGGCAGCCTGTGTACTGAAGGGTGAGATGGCTTCAAACATGTTCATTGTTTGACTTGAGTCATCCCAGTGCTGGAGTCTGCAGTTTCATGGGTGGGGCGAGGACTCGGTGTCAAAATGACAGCCTTTAGGAGACATCAAAATGGGTTCCGATGGAGTAAATTCTTTGCCCTGGGTTCCAGTGAATGTAAAATCTTCTATGAGTCCCCAGAGTTTTTGTCTCTGTTTCTTCCAGTCCTTGGAGTTCCTGCAGTCAAGCCCCACTGGCCTTCAAAGACAAATGCACTGGTGGCTCCATTTCCCAATACTATACTCCCAGGCTCAAGATCCTGATGTGTGGCCCAAAATTCTCACTCCTATGTGAGACCCTCTGCAAAATAATTACTTTCCAGATGTGGGTCAACCACACTATGTGTATGGCTTTATACTATTTCACAAATGTGCACCTTTTATCATCTTGTTGTGACTTCTTTGTCTTTGCATGCAGACTATCTTTTTTGGTAGGATCTAGTCTTTTTTAATCAATGGTTATTTCTCAGTTGGTTGTGATTTTTGTGTTTTCATGAGAGGAGGTGTGCTTAAGTCCTCTTCCATCATTATATCTCCAGTCCCCAAAGCTCAGGGTTTTGTACAATATTCTAGAACTTTCATTCTTCAAGTAAAATCAATGCTTGTTTCAAATTCTTGCTCTGGATATCCTTACTTATCCCAAAAACATAAGTAGATGATCATTAAAATATGTTGAAGCAATGTCCTTGGCAACACCCCATTGTGTTCAGCAAACTGAGAGCAGGAAAAGGCAGAAGTACTAAACTTTTTGTTTTAATATTTCTCATAATTTTTCTTTAGGAAATATAAACCTATTTTACTAAAAATAATTGGAAACTATTGATGTGTTAATATATAATAACATTTGACTGATATTAGTATCTGTTTTAGGTTATAGATTATAATCATGTTGGATTTGATTCAATAACATTGTCACAAGTTTTGTGGTAGGAAATGAGTCATTAAGTGTGTAAAAAAGTGAAACAGTATAACTATTAACCATCATCATATCAAAGTTGTCAGGTGGTATATATTATTTACAGAAGCAGTCAAAAATTTAAGTTACATTTCACATCTTCTAAAACATAATAAATAATATATCTGCATTTTATATATCTCCTTTGTCTTTTAAAATTTGCACATAAATTGAGAAAAACATTTTCTATCATACATCAATGTCAGAGGATTTTTTTTGCTTATTATAGAAGAAGCATTTAACATCACAGAAAATTATTATATATTTATTACAAAGGAAGAAATTCTGTCTTTACCCTTTCTGAAACACAAAACCAATCCTCTTTCTTTCCATGTTTTTAGAGCTTTCTAAATGTAGCTTTCCAAACTTACCAGGGAGAATGGGGGCCAAAAATAACACAATCAGCCCTCAATATCCACAGGTTCCACATACATGGATTCAATCAACTAGATTAAAATATTTGGAAAAATAAATTCCAAAAAGTTCCCAAAAGCAAAACTTGAAGTTTCCTGCACCCTGGCCACTATTTACACCGTATTTACATGTATTAGGCAACATAAGTAATCTAGATATGATTTAAAGTACATAAGAGAACAAATGTGTATTAAATGAAAATATTATGCTATTTTATATAAAGAACTTGAGCATCCCTGGGATTTTTGTATCCACAGAATTCCTAGAACTAATTCCTCTCAGCCACTGAAAAAGTGTTGTAATTGATGAATTATGTTTTTAAAGAGATTGATGAGTAAAAGTTGGGAAAAATGTTAGTTTTAACCTAGTCCACTTTATTGAGTTTGGGTTTTGCAGGAAAATCAATATAAGTCTCTATAGAAATATAACTGGTAGACCTCCTAGGTCAACCAGATGTAATTGCTAGTTCAGAATAAAAATATTTACATATAAATATATATGGTGCTGTCTAAATATTCTCATTTAAAATATATAAAGTATTGATTTTCAGTGTTGCCTCTTCAAGGTTCTCATCCTAATATACAAATAAAAAAACTTTCAGTCCTAAAAAGTTCTTTAATTGACTTCATCAAAATTTCTATTAATCATAAACCCCGTAAAAATAATGCTAAAATATTTGATCATAAAAATATGACAAAGTAATAAACAAGTGAAATTAATATACACAATGAAATTTTCCAAGGAAATATAAAACAAAAACTATTCAAAGAAACTCTAAGAAGGACACAAGATTTCATGTAGAATGAATTGTCAGGGTTTATAATGCACATGAAGAAAAAAATTTAAAAAATAGAAATAAGCTAATAGCAAAACATTTAGAAAATATGCTCTGATAAAAACTGTCAGAAATAAAAATGAGATTCTACAAATTTATGCAGAATAAACACTATAAAAAGCATTAAAAGTAACTAGAAAAAAGTTTTGCATAATTTTTGAATCAAACACAGTATCAGATGATTATTTCACAAAGTATTTTTTAAATATATAATTATATTGAGAATCTGTATATCATACTGTTTCCCAAAGTAATAATGCATATTATATGATAACAGTGATAGAGATAAATTTAAAATCTGAAATAAAAAAAGGAATGCTGGAAGAGTAGTATATTTATTAAAAAAGACATTTTAGATTAATGTTATAAAATCTATAAATGCATCTCATCTTGGTAAAAGAATCATTTAACCATTTCATTAGGTAGAAAAAGCACTTCATAATATTTAACAGGCACTTATTTTAAAATATATTATTGCTAGAGGAGCTTTCCTAACCTGAAGAAGAAAAAAAGCTTACATATAGAAAAATCATCAGAAATGGAAATTTGACAGAAATATTTTTTTAAATCAAGGAGGTCACCATTTTCAGCAAATATTTCTTTAAAAATATGACCTCTGCAATAAGAAAAGATAAATTCAGAATGATTAAAATATATAAATCATTTTTTTGCCAAAGAAATTAATTTTCCAAAGAATTTATTTGTGATGTTTTAGGACTACTAGATGAGTTTAGAAAGTGGTTGTATATAAGTTAAAACAAAAGTCAACCTCCCATCAATATACCAGACATAAAAGACTAGAAAGAAAATTTTAAAAGTCTATTTTATACATTTCACTTACATCCCCCCATTTTTCCCTGCTCCCTACCCCTTGTAATCCTCATCTAAATCTGTTTCTATGTATTCAACTTTTTTAGACTTCAAATATAATTGAGATCTTATAGTTTTATTTTTATTTACTTCTATATAAGGCTATTTTATTTAGCATAATGGTACAAAATTGCAGTTATGTGTAATGAATTAGTCTAGGGAACCAGAATATATATAGTTAATAGCAACATAGAAAACTATTGCTTCATTGGTAAACTTTTCAGTTTAAAGTTTTTAATCATATATTTAATCTGTAAAAATATAAAAATATCCTTCTTAATAACATAATAATTAAAAGAGTAAATATGGTGCAGCAGAAACAAATCTAACTACTACCTATGAGGATGAGGGTTAGATCCCTGCCCCCATTCAGTGGATTAAGGATGCCATTGCCACGAGCTGTGGTGAAGGTCACCGATGCAGCTAGGATCCCATGTTACTGTGGCTGTAAAATAGGCTGGCAGCTGTAGCTCCAATTTGACCCCTAACCTGGGAACTTCTATGTGCCATGGATGCAGCCCTAAAAAGCAAAAATAAATAAATAAAACAAAAAATAAACTGGAAATTTTCTTACAAAGTGTTCTATTATTTTTTGGATTTTTCTACCAAGAAAACAATGTGGTCTGAACTGAGTCTGGCAATGAATGTTTTAATTAAATTCAAATTGACAAGGACATCCTACCACTGGTGATTTTTTATATTTAAGCTTCTTTAATAAAAACGAGGAGTCTAGGCAGTTTGTTTCTTCAAAAGCAAGGTATAATTATTTTAACAAAACAAATCCATAAAGTTAAAATATTTTGGCTGCAAATATTAAATGTGCTGTTGCTGCATTTTTTAATTGAACTATAGTTGTTTTACAAGGTTGTGTTAATTATTTATTTTTTCCTAAAATTGTAATTGAAGTTCTCTGTGCTATAAAGTAGTACCCTGTTGTTTACCCACTCCATGTAAATAGCTTACATTTATTAATTTCAACCTCTGATTCCATCTCTCTTCCAACCACAAGAGTTTTCTCCTTGTCCATGAATTCATTTATGTTGTGTAGATCATTTCATTTGTGTCATATTTTAGATTTCACCTATAAGTGACATAATATGATATGTCTTCCTCTTTCTGACTTGCTTCATTTAGTACTGTAATATCTATGTTCACCCATGTTGCTGCAAATGTCTTTATCTCATTTTATTATGGCTGTGTAGTATTCTATTGTATAAATATATCATATTTTTATTTTTTATTAAAGTATAGTTGATTTACAATATTTCTTCAATTTCTTTTGTACAGCAAAGTGACCCAATCACACAGTTACCTGTGCTGTACATTAGAGCCCCATTGCCCATCCATTTCAAAAATAACAGTTTGCTTTCCAAAACCCTGAACTGCCCAGACATCTTCCCCCTCCCTCCTTCACCCTGGATACCACAACTCTGCTCTCCTTGGCCTTGATCTGTTTCTGTTTTGTAGATAGAATCATCTGTGCCATATTTTAAATTCCACAAATAAGTGATGTCATATGGTAATTGTCTTTTTCTTTTTGGCTTACTTCACTTAGTATGAGAATCACTAGTTCCATCTGTGTTGCTACACATGGCATTAGTTTATCTTTTTATGGCTGAGTAGTATTCCATTGCATAGATGTAACACATCTTAATCAATTCATCTGTTGATGGATATTTAGGTTGTTTCCATGTCTTGGCTTTTGTGAGTATTGCTGTGATGAACATAGGGGTACCTGTATCTTTTTCAATGAAAGTTTTTTAGGGATATATGCCCCAGAGAGGAATCACTGGATCATATAGGAATTCTATATTTTGATTTCTGAAGTACGTACATAGTGTTCTCCATAATGGCTGTACCGATTTACATTTCCACCAACTGTGAAGGAATGTTCTCCTTTCTCCACACCCTCTCCATCTTCTTTTTATTTGTAGACTTTTTAATGATGGCCATTCTAACTGTTGTGAGGTGATAATTTGTTTCAATTTACATTTCTCTAATATTTAGTGATGTTGAGCTTTTTTTTTTTTTTTTATATGCCTGTTGACCAACTGCATGTTTGTTTGGAGAAGTGTCCATTTATACCTTCTGCCCATTTTTCATTGGGTTTGTTTTTTTGTTGTAAGTTATAGACCTGTTTATGTATTTTGGAAAATTAAGGCTTTGTTGGTTGCATGACTTGCCAATATTTTCTCCCATTTTATGTGTTGTCTGTTCATTTTGTTTATGGCTAACTTTTCTATACAAAATAATTTAATTTTACTCAGATCCCATTTAAATTTTTTTTTTATTTCTATTGCCTTGGGAAACAAACCTCAGAAAACATTGGTATGATTTATGTCAGAGAAAGTTTTGCCTATGATCTCTTCCAGGAGTTTTATGGTGTCATGTCTTATGTTTAAGTTTTTAAGCTGTTTTGAGTTCACTTTTTTTATATTGTAAGAGGGTATGTTCTCACTTTATTGATTTATGTGTGGCTTTCCAACTTTCTCAGTACCACTTGGTGCAGAGACTGTCTTTCTCCAGTTGTATGTTCTTGTCTCTTTTGTTGAAGATTAAATGACCAGAGAGGAGTGGATTTATTTCTGAGCTCTCCATTCTGTTCCATTGATCCACATGTCCTTTTTTGCCCCAATTCCACACATTTTTGATTACTGCAGCTTTGAAGTATTGTCTGAAGTCTTGGAGGGTTATGACTCCTATTTTGTTTTTTCTTTGGGATTGCTTTGGCTGTCCTGGATATTTTTGATTCCATATAAATTTTAGGATTAATTTTTCTAGTTATATGAAAAATGTAATGGGTAATTTCTTAGGGATCACATTAAATTTGAGGTTGCTTTGGGTAGTATGGGTATTTTAACAACATTAATTCTTCCAATCCAAGGGCATGGGATAGTTTTCCATTTATTTAAATCATCTTAAGTTTATTAATATTTTATTGTTCTCAACATTTTCACCTTCTTTGTCACATTTATTCCTAAGAATTTAATTTTTGGAGATGTGATTTTAAAATATTTTTGGTGTATTCCCTTTCTGATATGGTATTGTTAGTGTAAAGAAATGTAACCAATTTCTGAATGTAAACCTTGTATTCTGCTACCTTGCTGAATTGTTAATGAGTTCTAGTAGTCTTTGTGTGGAGTGTATACGGTTTTCTGTATATAGTATTTTCTGCATAAAGTGACAATTTTACCTCTTCCCTTTAATTTTGATATATTTTCTTTCTTTTTCTTGACTTATTACTGTGGCCAGGAATTCCAATACTACATTGAGTAGAAGGAGTAAGAGTAGACATCCTTGATATGTTCCAGATTTTAGTGGGAAGGCTTTCAGTTTATCACCATGGAGTACTATTTTGGGTGTAGGATTTTCATATACATCTATATTATGTTGAGATATGTTCCCTTTACAACCACTTTGGTAAGATTTTTTTTATCATGAATGGGTGTTGAATTTTGTCAAGTGCTTTTTCTGAACCTATTTAGGTGCACTCCTATTGTGGTTGTGTATCACATTGATTGATTTGCAAATGTTGAACCAGACTGGTGAATTTGGTTGTGGTATATAATCTTTTTTTAAGTGTTATTGGATGCAGTTTCCTAGAATTTTGTTGAGAATTATTGCATCAAAATTCCTCAATGATATCAGTCTGTAACTTTCTTTGTTGGTGACATCATTGTCTGATTTTAGTACCAGGGTGATGAAGTTTCAAAAAATATCATTTGGAGTACTCCTTCCTTTTCACATTTTTGGAAGGTTTTGTGAAGTATCAGCATAATTATTCTTTGTATGTTCAGTAGAATTCATCTCTGAAACCATCTGAGCCTGGATATTTATTTGTAGGGAGTTTGTAAATTACAGACATAATTGCATTTCTAGTTACTGAACTGTTCAAACTACAATTTCCACTTGATTAAACTTTAATGTATGTTTCTATAAACTTATTCATTTTCTTCTTGGCTGTCAAATTTATTGGCATGTGATTTATCAGGTTATTCCCTCATATTTTATTTCCTCCTTGTGTTATTTGCTATGTCTCCTTTTTCATTTGTTATTTTGTTTATTTAGATTCTTTCTCTTTTTTGCTTGGTGAGCCTGGCCAGAATTTTGTCAATTGATTTTAAACCCTTGCAAAGAATCATATTGATTTTATCATTTTTTTCTATTGTTTAAATATATTTTTATTTCCTCTCTAATCTTTAATATATACTTCCTCTACTGTCTTTAGGTTTTGTTCCCCCCCCCTTTTTTAGAATTTTAAAATTGTAGGTTAGGTTGTTTATTCGAGAGTTTTTCATCTTTTTTAGAAGGAAAACATGTACTGATGTGAACTTTCCTTTGCAAACTGCATTTGTTGCATCCATAATTTTTTGTGGGTTTCTTTTCATTGTTATTTGTCTCAATGTATTTTTTAATTTCCTCTTTTTATTTCGTGGTTGATCCATTGGTTTTTTTAGTAGCATGTTTCTTCATCTCCATTTGATAGTTTTTTCTCTTTTCTTTTCCTTTTTCTAAATTTTTTTTTGTCTTTTTGTCTTTCCTAGGGCCACACTCATGGCATATGGAGATTCCCAGGCTAGGGGTCTAATCAGGGCTGTAGCTGCCAGCTTATGCCAGAGCCACAGCAACATGGGATCTGAGCCATGTCTGTGACATACACCACAGCTCATGGCAATACTGGATCATTAACCCACTGAGCAAGGCCAGGGATCAAACCCACAACCTCATGGTTCCTAGTCAGATATGTTAACTACTGAGCCACAATGGGAACTCATTCTCTTTTCTTTTTCTAAGGTTGATTTCTAGTTTCATGTCATTGTGGTCAGAAAAAATAATTGAGATAATTTATACACTCTTAAATTTGTTGAGGTTTGTTTTGTTCCCTAATATGTGGTCCATACTAAAGAATATTCCATGTGAACTTAAAAGAATGCATATTCTGTTTTTAAATGTAATGCCCTGAAAAAACCGATTAAATATAACTGTTCTGTTGCTTCAATTAAGATCTCTGTTACCTTATTTATTTTCTGTCTAGAAGATCTGTTATTTGGCATGAATGGGGAGTTTAAGTCTCCTACTATTCATTGGTGATTTTTAATTAGTATTTTTTTCCTTAGTTTATTTCACTGATTTTTAAATCTGTACTCAGGGTAAGGGGAGGAAAATTATTTCATTATGGAAACCCTCTTTATATATGATTCTTTTTTTTTTTTTTGTCTTTTCTGGGGCCACTCCCATGGCATATGGAGGTTAACATGCTAGGGGTCTAATTGGAGCTGTAGATGCCAGCCTACACCAGAGCCACAGCAACACAGGATCTGAGCCTTGTCTGTGACCTAAACCCACAGCTCACGGCAATGCTGGATCCTTAACCTGCTGATCCAGGCCAGGGGTTGAACCTGCCACCTCATGGTCCCTAGTCAGATTCGTTAACCACTGAGCCATGATGGGAACTCCCTGTATACGATTCTATTTGAAAACACAATGGTATCTGAGAAACTAGCATCATTATTAGGCTGAGATTACACCAAATACTCCAGAACATAAAACTGCTATTTTAAAATTCTTTGTGGTATGCTTGAACCCAAATGACAACAGGAAATTCAGAAAAGTGAGAAAAATGTGGATTTCCAAGCATTCTTTTGGTATCAGTAATAAAGCTAAATTTGTGAAATTGCATACATGTTTTTTTTTTTTCATTTTGCTCATTTCTAAAATAATTCAGGAGTTGCCATTCGTCTCAATGGGTTAAAGACCCAACTTAGTGTCCATGAGAATGTGAATATGGCCTCTGGCCTCATTCAGTGGGTTAAGGTTCTGGTATTGATGTGATCTGCAGCATATATCACAGATGTGGCTTGGATCCAGTGTTGCCATGACTGTTGTGTGGGCCTGCAGTTGCAGCTCTGATTTCACCCCTAGATTGGAAACTTCCATATTCTGTGGGGGTTGCTATAAAGAGAAAATATAATAAAAATAACACAAAAAGATTAAAAAAAGAGAAAAATTTATAACTTCTGGATTATGTTGGTATGGTATTAGCTCATCAATTCCTTCTGGGAAATAATAGTTGATATATAAACACCAATTAAAACAAATTGGCATGTTTAACATGTAACTAAAAAAAGACTATTTCTAATTTCATCCACTTCTGACAAGAAGTATAGCAGTAATGAAAAATATACTTGTGCCTTGACACAGAAATCTATTGTCAATGTCAGAGGTAGGCTAACAATTTAACACACAAATATATTGCAGACCACATATTCTGGCATATTTTTATAATTACACCTTTAAGCTTTATGCATAATTTAAGAAAAAGATAATTCTATGTACTTATAATCTTGTTATATGAATGCAATTCTGTTTTTAAATGTAATGCCCTGAAAATATAAAATATTACTTTATAGCTGTAGTTGGGAATTTATCAGGAGAGTGGCAAGCGAAATAAGAGCATATGAGCAAGATAGAGAAAAATGCAGAAAAATAAAAAAAACAAATAGCTTTCAGATCCATATATATATATCAAAATATGAAATGAAAATGTTATAACTATTCTAAGCAAAATATAACTATTTCAAAAACTTTGAGTCCTTCAATTTTCACCTTTCCTCTTTCACCAATTTACTTGTCTAAATCCTGATATCATTTGAGTTTCTGAGCTCTCAGATGAACTAGCAAAATATTGACTGAATATTATTTATATTAAAACAAGAAAGTATGATAACTTGATGATGGCTGATATTTAACAAATTTATAAATATACATTGAGTATGTACTATCTTATTTTGACTATGCCATCAGTTAAGCTTTTAGGTAAAATTAATAGGAATATTAGTTAAACATCAAAAATAATATACTTCTCCTAAATCAATCAATACTATTTGATATTGTTCAGTATTTTTCATATTTTCTTTGAAAAATTATTTTATCTTGATTTAGAAATGAAGCAATAATGCAGGATAGGTTGATTTCAGGAGAATTCCAAAAGAGATCATTCTCTCTTAAATTATTCAGTGCAGAAATGAATTGGGCTTAAAGTGATAATCTGAGAGATCTCAAAAAAACGATAAAGTATAATTTAATCCATCTGTGATCTACTGGTTAAATTATTAATGATAATCCAGAGAGTGTTATGGCTAGTACTGAACCTAAAAATTTGCATATTTGGGGTTTTTTTACCAAAAAAATAATAGGCCAGAAAATTTTTTGCTTTCTTTATACTTCACAAATATCATTTGCTTCACAATTCATTAAGAAAGCATCAATTGAGTAGAGTCAGTTAAATCAACTATGCTGAATGCAATGATTTTAAACTACCACAGGGTGGTAGGAGATTCACTTTCCACAACATTTATCTAATTGGCAGAACTAACTGCTTTGCTACACTTCTACTACATTCAAATCCCTTTTTAGATGCTGTGTAATTTTTACTGCTCAATAAGTGTGAATAAAATCTCAGAGGAAAATTGCACTTTAGCTTATGTTACACTTAAACAAAAGTCCAATTAACTGGAAAGGACAAATTATGTATATATTACCTTTGCACTTATGGTTCCTTTACTTCTTCGCATGTTTTCTTTGTGTTTTTTTTTTTTTGTATAAAAGAAAATTTATCTTTAATGATTTTGTAAGAAAATGATATTGATTTTATTGTACACAATAAACATATATTAGTTATATTGTTGTGTCATTTAACATAGCATAAAGAGTATGATTTATGTATTACTGCACCTCTATACCTCCCCTAATGAAAATCAATCTATCTATCATCTATCTATCTATCATCTAGCTAGCTAGCTAGCTAGCTATTTATATATCATCTACCTATTACTATTAAAACAGAATTTTAGAGTTAGAAAAAGTTTATAAATATATAATGTCAACTTTTTTTTACAGATACATAAAATAAAGTTAGGATAGTTTACAAAGATCACACAGATAACTTGTGGAAAAAAATAACTCTAGTAACTAAAGTAGCACAAATTATTAATTATATTGAAATAATGTAGTCAGCTAGAGATTTTTTTATTGTTATACTCAAAGATCTTCAGGAAAGATGGGTTAATGATAACAAATGAGTGTAATGTGGATAATTTCATTGTCACTATTTCATATGGGTGTTTACAGTGGATTGGTAATATTAGCGAAATATTTTAAAATTAGTCAAGATTTGTGTAACTTTTTTTTCTGAAATGATCAAAATAACTTTCAAATACTTAGCAATATGTATATATTACTAAAATAGAGAGAAAAGAGATTAATGGAACTTTTTTCATCAAATAACATCATTTAAATATTTATTGTCTCATAAAAATTGTTCAGATATTTACTAAGTATACCTATTTAAGAAGATCCTAATCCCACCATGGAAATTTTAGTATTTATTTTCTCTTTAAGCTGTGATACAACTTATCTATTTAAACTAGAAACACACTAAATGTTTGATAAAAGTAAATTTTATGTTCTACAATATTTATATTTTTAAATGAAATATTTAAGACATTTTAAATTCCTATATTTTAGTTTACACATGTCAATACACAATTCAAAATCTGAGTGATGCTTGGAAACTAAGTAAAATTATTTTGAAAGTCTTAGGTTCCTCAAATAAATCTTTAAAATATATGCAAATACATTGTCTTGCCTTTTTGAAGACCTAAAATTATTTTCATTCTATATAAACTATAAGAAAATGTACTGTTTTGGATTTTAAGAAGACATTGCATGTAATTTATTCTTTTAACATTAACTATTTTACACATTTACTGGAAGAGAAGCACTACAAGCACTGGAATATTTTTATATTATTCAAATCACTTTTCTATAATATTCACCAAAAAATGTAGACATGGAGATTTTTAGGTAGAGAGTAACATAGTGACATAGTGCTATAAAAAATTAATAATAATAAATGGAGTGTATTAGGGGAGAAAATAAAAAAGATATAAGGGCCAATTGTTCCAAATATTCTTCAATAAGTAAAAGACACTTCACAAATTGGAAGGGGATATAGAAATAAAGGAGAGTTAGGAATTTTTTGTAGAAGCTATGATTCTCCAATAGAGGTAGTATGGTGAAGGAATATTGTCATATAAGATTTGAAGGTTTTAATCATGGAGACTTTAATAAAACCATAAGAATAATAATTTAAAAAAATTATGTGGTATTATTAAATAATTACATTAGTCAGAAATATATTGAATTTGAAGGATTATCATTATATTCTAGCAGAATTATTACCTTGCAAGATTTTGTACTACATCATATGGAAAGTACTATTTGAGATCATGGATTGTGGAGCCATGTGAAAAGAAGATATATGAATTCATTAAAAAGAATAGGAAAAAATGCAAAGCTTTGAAGACAGAACTTAATAAAATACCAGGATATAAGTATTATTGAAAATAACCAAAATATGGGCAGTACAATGGAAAATAAACAGTTGTGATTTGCTCATTCAGGTAGATCAGATAGAATAACAATTGCATTGATGGATAATATCAATAATATCTGTATGTATTTTAAGTTATATTTGATGTTTTGAAAGCCTTTAGTGATGAGCAGGGATGATAGAATGTAAATCATTATATCAAATCAATATAATGAAAAAGATATTCATTTGCATGAAGAATCTTTTTTTTTCCTTCAAGATTTGGATTTTTATTTCATGAATATGTAGAAAAATAGCTAATATGCTAAGACTTAGTTTTTGACTGCTAACATGTATTTATACTTCTCCAATCACTAAAATAATATTTCAAACATTATTTTTACAACAAATAGCATTTGAAATTTAATTAAATTCAACTAATTATCTTAAATGTTATGAGTAGGTTTCTACATTTTGTTATCTCCCATAGTGACATTTTTTTTCTTTTTAAAAAGTTTTATTGAAGTATAGCTGATTTTTGATGTTGTAATTTCTGCTGCACAACAAAGTGATTCAGATATACATATACAGATCCATTCTCTTTCAGATTATTTTCCCATTTAGATTATCACAGAATATTTTGTAGACTTCCTTATGCTATACAGCAGGTTCACATTGACCAGTCATTCCACATACCACAGTGTGCTTATGTTAACCTAAAATACCCAGCCCATCCCTCCCTCCCACCAAACTGTTCCCTTTGGTACCCATAAGTTTGTTTTCAGAGTCAGCATCTGTTCTGCAAATAAGTTCATTTATTTTTTTTATATTCCACCTATAAGTGATATAATATGATGTTTGTCTTTCAACATCTAACTTCACTTAGTATAATAATATCGAAGTCCATACATGTTGCTGCAAATGGCATTATTCCATCATTTTTTTCATGGATGAGTAATATTCCATGTATATATATATGATGTCACCTATATCCATTCCTCTGTTGGTGCACATTTATGCTATATTTATGTCTTGACTATTGTAAATAGTGCTTAAGTGAATATTGGGATGCATATATCTTTTAAAATTATGTTTTCCTCTGAGTAGATGTCCACAGGATTGCTCGATCATCTAGCAGTTCTATTTTTTTATTTTTTTGAGGCATCTCCATACTATTTTCTTTTCCTTTTCTTTTTTTTTAGGGGCATAATTCATCCTTGCTTGTAATAGCAGAAATGCATATCTTACAAAATGGATGTTACATTAAGTTAGCAGAATAAAAATATCCAGTGCTAGAAAGGTTGTGATAGTGATGTTAACCTTTTATGTTGGTGTACCCCTCATGACCTTTGCTGCGTGGCTCCCTTTTCTAAAATGTTCTTTCAATCCCTGTGCTTTCTTGTGTCACACCCATGGCATATGGAAGTTCCCAGCCTACACAGCCACAGCAACACAGAATCTGAGCCACATCTGTACTACTGAATGAGACCAGGGATCAAACCCATGTACTCATGGTTACTAGTCCAGTTCATTACCACTTGAAACACAATGGGAAGTCCAAGGAATCTCCATACTATTTTCCATAGCAGTTGTACCAACATAAAATACAGTAAAAAATGTAATAGGGTTCCCATTTATTGGTGCTGTCTCCAGTTATTTAATGTTTTTAGATATTTTGATGATGGCCATTCTGGATCATGTAAGATGGTACTTCGTAGTTGTTTTGATTTTCATTTCCCTAATAATGAGTAATGTTGAGCATCCTTTATGTTGTTTTTGGTCATTGCCTTCTTTAGAGAAATGTCTATTTAGATCTTCTGTCCACTTTTTTGGAATTTTTTAAACCCATATTGAACTGCCTGAAGTGTTTATATAATTTAGAGATTGACCCTTGTTAGCTGATTCATTTGCAAAGATTTTATCCCTTTCTTTTGGTTGTTTATGGTTTATTTTGCTGTGCAAAATCCTTACATTTATTTAGGTCACACTTGTTTATTTTTGTTTTTATTATTATTACTCTCAGAGGTGGGCCTGAAAAATTATTGCTGCAGTTTATGTCAGAGAAAGCTTTGCCTAACTTTTTCTCTAATAGGAAATTGTATACAGTATTATATTTAGGTCTTTAGTCCATTTGGAATTTATATTGTATATGGTGTTATAGAGTATTCAAATTTCATTCATTTACCGAAGCTGTACAGTTTTCCCAGAATACTCATTGAAGAGAAGGTTCATTTTCCATTGTATATTTGTCATAGATTAATTGACCATATCTGTGTGGGTTTATTTCTGTACTTTCTGTCCTGTTCCATTGATCTTTATATCTGTATTTTTGCCAGTATCATAAGGTTTTGATGACTGTAGCTTTGTAGTATACTCTTAAAGCAGAGGTCTGATTTCTCTAGCTCTAATTTAATTTCTTAAGGATGCTCTAGTTATTATGTGTCTTTTATGTTTCCAAACAAATTTTAAAATATTTTGTTCTAGATTTGTGAAAAATGCCATTTGTAATTTGATAGGGATAGAGTTGACTCTATAGATTGCCTTGGGCCGTATAGTCATTTTGACAAAATTGATTATTACAATCTGAAACATGGTATACCTTTCCATCTGTTATGTCATCTTTTATTTGTTTCATCAGCATCTTATAGTTTTAAAGTACATCTCTTTTGACTTCATAGGTAGGTTTATTCCTAGGTATTTTATTCTTTTTTGATGTGATGTTTAATGGGATTGTTTCTCTAATTTCTCTTTCTGATATTTCATTGTTAGTACATAGAATGCAATAGATTTATGCACACTAATTTTGTATCCTCTAGCTTTACCAAATTCATTGATTGGATTTAACACTTTGTTGGTAGTGTCTTTAAGATTTTCTGTGTGAAGCAATATGTCACTCTATACAGAGTGAACAGCTTTCCTTCTTCTTTTCCAATTTGGATCCCTTTTATTTATTTTTCTTTCCTGATTATGTGGCTAGGACTTCCAAAATCATGTTGAATAAAGTGGGAAGAGTGAATATCATTAACATAGTACTAATCTTGGAAATTCTTTCAATTTTTCATTACTGAGAATGATTTTAGTTATGGGTTCTTCATATAGTGCTTTTAATATGTTGAGATAGATTCCTGCTATGGCCAATTTCTGGAGAATTTTTATTATACATGGGTATTGAATTTTGTCCAAAGTTTTTCTGTATCTATTGAGATGATCAAATGGCTTTTATTCTTCACTTTGTTAAACTTCTTAGTCACTTGCAGGTAGTAAAATTTCCCTGAATCCTTGAAATAAATCCCAATTATTCATGGTGTAGGATCCTTATAATGTATTGTTGGATTGGTTTTACTAGTCTTTAATTGGGCGTTTTTTGCATCAATATCAATGTTATTGGCCTGCAAGTTGCTTTTTTTAATGGTATCTGGTTTAGGTATCTGGGTGATGGTGTCCTCATAGAATTATTTTAACAGATTTCCTTCCTTTGTAATTTTTTTGGGGAATAGTTACAGGATTGGCATTTACTCTTTTCTGAATATTTAGTAGTATTTGCCTGTGAAGTCATCTGGTCCTGGTCTTTTTCTTGCTGGTAGTTTTTAATCACAGTTATAATTTCTGTATTTGTGGTTGGTCATTTATATTTTCTATTATTTCCTGGCTTATTCTTGGTAGATCTTTCTAAGAATTTGCCAATTTCTTCTGGTTTGTCCATTTTATTGGCCTATAGTTTCTTGTAGTTGTCTATTATGATCATTTGTATTTCTATGGCTTCAATTGTGCATTTTCCTTTTTCATTTCTAATTTTATTGATTTTAACCCTTTCCCCCCCCTTTTTTTTTTCTTGATGAGTCTGGCTATAGGTTTATCAACTTTTTCGTTTTTTTTCAAAGAAACTGTTATTAGTTTCATTGATTTTTCCATTAAATATATGTTTCTATTTAATTTATTTCTTCTCTGATCTTTATGATGTCTTTCTGTCTTAAATTTAGAATTTGTTATCTTTTCTAGTTGCTCTAGTCCTAAGGTTAGGTTGTTTATTTGGAAATGTTCTTGTTTCCTGAGGTAGGCTTTTATTTCTATAAACTTCCCTCTTGGAACTGCTTTTGCTACATCCCGTAGGTTTGGAATGTTGTGATTTCTTTTCATTTTTCTCTAGATAGTGTTTGATTTACCCTTTGATTTCTTCAGTGATCCACTGGTTTCTTAGAAGCATATATTTTTAGTCTCCCTGTGTTTGTATTTTTTGCAGTGTTTTTGGGTTTTTTTATTTGTTTGTTTCTTTTTTCTTGTTGGTTTCTAGTTTTATGGTGTTTTGGTTGGAAAAGTTGCTTGATTTGACTTTAATATTATTAAATGTGTGGGGCAGAAATGATATATTCCAGAGAATGTTCAGTGCGCACTTGAAAAGAATGTTTATTTTGCAGCTTTCAGATGGAATGATCTATAAATATCTATTAGCTTCCTCTGGTCTAATACATTACTTAAGACCTTTGTTTACTTATTGATTTTTTTTGTCTAGATGATGTGTCCATTTCTGTATGTCAGGTTTTAAAGCAACCCACTAGTATTGTGTTACTGTTGATTTCCCCCTTATGGCTGTTATTAGTTGCCTTATATATTGAGGTGCATGTATATTTGGTGCATATGTATTCGCAATCATTATATACTCTTCCTGGACTGATCATTTGATTATTAATAATGTTCTTTTTTGTCTCTTATAAACATATTTATTTTAAAACTATTTTGTCTAATATGAATGTTACAACTCCACATTTTTTAAATTTTTCATTTGTACGAAATAACTTCTTCCATGCTTTCACTTTGTATGTATACCTAGAAGTGAAGTGGGTCTCTTGTAGACAGCACATGTATAGATATATATTTTTTTCATCCATTCAGCTAGTGAATTTTTTGGTTGAAATATTTAGTGTTTAGATTTAAGGTAATTATTGATATATATGTTCTTATTACCATTTTTTAAATTGTTTTTATTTGGTTTTATCAGTCTTTTTTCTTCTCTTCTGCTTTTCTTTTCTTTTGTGGTTTGATGATTAGCATTGTGTTTGCATTGTTTTTCTTGTTTGTGTGTGTATCTCTTGTACATTTTTGGTTTGGGGTTACCATAAGGTTTTGATATAGGATAGATATATATATAGATATATATATATATACACACACACACACACACACACATACACACATATATATATATATATATATATACATATACACACACAGACGTGAAATTGTTTTTAAGTTTCTGGTCTCTTAATTGCCAATGCATTTCTAGTATCCAGTATTTGTATCCTCCTGTTTTCATTATTGATGATTTTGTTATATTTGTATGTGGATGATTCCCTACCTTTACTCTATGTTTGTCTTTACTGATTAGCTTTATCATGTGATATTTTCTTGTTTCTAGTTAAGGCCTTTTCTGCCTAGAGAAGTTCATTTAGTGTTTGCTGTAAAGTTGGTTTGGTGGTACTGATTTATCTTTTGCTTGTCTGTAAAGCTTTTGTTTTCTCCTTGAAATATGAGTGATGACTGTAGCTTTGCAGTATTGTCTAAAGTCAATAAGCTTGACTATATTCAACTATATACCAATAAATAGACAACCTGGAAGAAATAGACAGTTTTTTACAGAGGTACAACCTAGCAAGACAGAACCAGGAAGAAATTTAAAATATGAACAGACCAGTCACACGTGCCAAAATTGAAAATGTGATTAAAAAACTTCCAAAAAACAGAAGTTCATGACCTGATGGCTACACAGGTGAATTCTATCAAATATGGAGAAGAGTTAACACCTATTCTTCTGAAACTCTTTTTTCAAAAAAAAGTGGAGCAAGGAACACTTTCAAGCTAATTCTATGAGGCCACCATCACCCTGATACCAAAACCAGACAAGGATACTACAAAAAAAGAAAAGTATAGACCAATGAACATGGATTAAAAAATCCTCAATAAAATACTAGCAAACTGAATTCAAATAATATTAAATGGATCAAACACCATGATCAGGTAGGATTTATCCCAGGAATGCAAGAACTCTTCCATATCTGAAAATCTACCAATTTGATATACCACATCAACAAACTGAAGAAAAAAAATGTGATCATCTCAGTAGATGCAGAAAAGGCTTATGACAAACTTCAACACGTTTCTGTTAAAAACTCTCCAGAGACTGGGGCAAGAGGGAAACTAGCTCAACATAATAAAATGCATATATCAAAAACTCACAACAAACATCATTCTCAGTTGGAAAAAATTGAAAATATTTCCACTAAGATCAGGAATAAGAGAAGGATGTCCATTTTCACCTCTATTATTCAACATAGTTTTGGAAGCCCTAGGCACAGCAATCACAGAAGAAAAAGAAATATGAGGAATCCCGATTGGAAAAGAAGTAAAACTATCATTCTGCAGATGACATGATACTCTACTTAGAAAACCCTAAAGATAGCACCAGAAAACTTTGAGAACTCATCAATGAATTTGGCAAAGTTGCAGGCTACAAAACTAATACACAAAAATCAATTGCATTTCTATATACCAAAAATGAAAAATCAGAAAGAGAAATCAGAGAAACCATTCCATTTATGGTTGCATCAAAAAAATATACTGAGGAATAAATCCACCTAAAGAGACAAAAACCTATTCTTTGAAAACAATAAACTATTGATGAAAGTAATCAACAACAACACAAACAGATGGAAAGATATACCATTACCTTGGGTTGAAATAATCAATATTGTCAAAATGATTACACTGCTCAAAGCAATTTATAGATTCAACTCAATCTCTATCAATTAGCCAAAGACTTTCTTCACAGAACTAAAACAGAATATTTTAAAATTTCTATGGAAAAACAAGTGACCTCAAAGAGGAAAAGCAATATTGAAAAAGAAAAACAAAAATTGGTATTCTTGGTTGTAGGTTAGTTTCCTTTCATCACATTAAGTATATTGTGCCACTACCTTCCGACTTACAGAATTTCTGCTGAAAAATCACCTGATAACCTTATCTGGATTCCAGTGTAAGTTATTTGTTGCTTTTCCCTAGCTGCTTTCAATATTTTCTCTCTGTCTTTAATATTGGTCAATTTGATTATTATGTGTCCCAGGGTGTTCCTCCTTGGGGTTATTCTATGTGGTATTCATTTCACTTCCTGGATTTGAGTGAGTGATTTCTTTCCTATGTTATGAATGTTTTCATCTATTATCTCTTCCAATATTTTCTCTGGCCCTTTATCTATCTCCTTTTCTTTTGGCACCCAAAAAATGAATGTTCATTAATTTAACATTGTCTCACAGTCTCTTAGTCTATCCTCATTTCTTTTCATTCTTTTTTCTTTATTCTGTTCCAACAGATTTCCAACAGTCTGTATTCAACCTTGATTATTCATTCTTGTGCTTTCTATGTTATGAAATTGGTGCCATCTAGTGAATTTTTCATTTTTGATATTGTGTCTTTCATTTCTGCTTGTTTATTCTTTATATTTTCTATGTCTTTTTAAAATTTTGCTTGTAAATTAATTGATTTTTTCTCCTTTTTGTAATCTGGGATTATCCTTACTATCATTACTCTAAAGGTTGCTTATCTCTATATAGCTATTCTTCTGGAGTTTTGTCTTGTTCCTTCATCTGGCTCTGCATTTTCTTTTTGTTTAGCTTTCTGTGTGGTCTCCTTTTATCAGGCTACAGGATTGTAGTCTTGTTTCTGGTATCTTCCCCCTTGCGAGTGAAGTTGATACAGAACTTGTAGCAGGCTTCCTGATGGGAAGGATTGGTGCTTGCCCACTTGTAAATGAAGCTGAATCTTGTCCCTCTGGTGAATGTCTACTACATCTCTGGGTGTGATTAGAGACAGTTGCGTTCCTGGGAGGACTTTAGGTATACACTTGCATATAAGTAGGTCTGAGTTCCCACCATGTTTGTTGTTTGGTTTGGGACTTCCCAGCCTTGACGGATGGGGCCATATTTTTCCAAAATGGTCCCCTACAGAGGAGCTTTGCTGATGATTATTCCTTGTTCCCTCTGTCTCCAATGCCCTACTCACATAGTGAGCCACAGCCAACTCCTGCTCTCCCAGGGGACCCTATAAGACCCACAGGCAGTTATGACTCACATTCTTATGGAGTTCTACTGTGTCCTGTGACCCAGCACACATGAAAACCTATGTGTGCCCTCCAAGAGTTGAGTCTCTGTTTCCCCCTGTCCTATGGAGCTCCTGTGCTCAAGCCCCACTGGCCTTTAATGCCAAATTCACCAGGAGCCCTTCCTGTCAATTCCAGACCCTGAGGCTGGGGAACATGATGTGGGATTTAGAATTCCCACTCCTGTGGGACACTCTCTGTGATATAGTTACTTTCCAGTCTGTGGGTCACCCACCCAAAGATATGGTATTGCTTATATCATGAAAGTGCCTTTTCTATGATATCAATAATACTTCTTCTTAGCATTTGGTTGTAGGATTTTTTAGTGGTTTCTGTCTCTTTTGTTGATGACTATTCATCAATTAGTTGTAACTTTGATGATTTCTTGAGAGGAGGTGAGCTCAAGTTCTACTCTGTAATATTGTTTCTGGGGATATCTAAAATGTTTTAAATAATAATATTCAAGAGATTTTAAAAACATAAGCAGAAAAACAAAAAAGCACCTAAAATTTTTACATATATGTACATTTATTACTTTAATTCAAATTTTATTTGGACTCTATCACTCTGTTATAGAAAATTTATAATGAAGATACAACTAAGAGGATGAATTTTAATTGATACACAGCACTCTGATATCTCATAAGCAATTTATTTGTCTTTTATTTGTTTGGATTTATTAGCCATTAGTAAATAACTATAAATACTTTCTAAAGAAATATAAATCCATTAAAGATATTTATGCGGGAAGAGATTAACTAGCATATTAGTTTTAATGATAAAATTAAAAAAAAATGGATTGAATGGCTTACATTATATGATATGCAAGGGACTGGAATTTTTTGAAGCTAATTATATATTAAATCAAAATGCAGTAAATTACATGTAAAATAATATAAATAGGATAATATCCATATTAATTTCCAATGGTTATCATAAAAAATTACCATAGAGTGGCTTAAGTTAACTAAGTTATTCTTTCAGAGTCTGGAGGCCAGAAGCCTGAGTGAGTCAATTTGGGAATGTCAATTCCCTTTCCATGTTATGACGGAGAATACCTTCTATGAGACTCTCAGCTTCTGGTGTCTGTCAGAAATCAGTGGTGTTACTTGGCTTATAGCTTCATAACTCCAAATTTACCTCAATTTTGACATTATCTTCAATGTGTTTCTCTGTGTCTAAAATCTTTCTCTGATTTTATCTTATAAGGACACCTTACCTGTCATTGGATTTAGGGCCCATCTTAAGTCCAGAATGATTTCATCTGGAAGCCCTTAACATAATATTATCTGAAAAGACCTTTTGTCCAACCAGGGTTATATTTGAAAATTATGGTGGTTAAATTTTAGACATATATTTTGTGGGGGACACAATTTGACCCATTGCAATACCAATCAAATTTAAAAATATATATACCAAATATGTATTGTGTGCTGTGCAAAATTTTAAGATATTTGAGAGCTATTAATGTACAGAATTATTAGAATAAATCTATTGGTTACCATGCCCCTGAGGGCAGACTGCTTGTTTTCAATGCTGTCTCCATCATTTACTCTATATTTGATCTTGGGCAGGTTATATAACTGTACCATGAATCAACATTCCCAATTTTTTCATCTGGAAATTGGGCAAAATGATACCTATTTAATAGGATTGTTTTAAGTATTTAATAATATAATATTAAAAATATGTGTGTATAAATAAATAAGCTGATTGAATGATAATATCAAAAAGTTCAAAATGAAAACATATGACAATGTGACTTCTTTTTCTGACTATAATATTTGATTAACATTTATGCCCATTATTCATAAATAACCAGAACAATGAGTAAAATATATGAAATAAAAATTTTTGCATATTGGATAATAGTGCAAGAAAATGACAAATGTGAGAAGCAAAATAATACTGAGAACCACAATTACCAATGCAATTTGCCTGAATGTAGTTTTCTGATAATACTACAGAGAGGAACACCAAGCAAAACAAAGAGGATTCACTGAGATTTGGATACAGCAACTGAATTTGGGTAAGCTAAGAAACTAATTCTTGGTACAGTATACCACAGAAGGAGATCATCATAGCTTACCCTGGAAAAGAAAAAGGTACAAAGACCTACAGTAAACTAAATAATTCACAGCTCACAGACTGTTAATATCTCAGCATTTTTATCCATATTATTATAAAGTTTTATCAATAAATTTAATTTTCTCACAGTCAAGCTCATGTGCCCATGACACAATGGGGCGAAACAAGCTAAAACATCAGAGTTTGAAACAGAGAATTTATTGAAAATTTCAAGCAAGGAAAATGGGCAGCTCATGCTGAAAATAACTAAATCCCTGATGGTCTGGTTGGAGGGTGGTGAGTTTTTAATGTATAGAATTTGGTGGAAAGCCTGAAGGGTATGTCAATTTTTTCTGATTGGTTAGTGATGAGGTAATATGGTGGTGTTCCAATAATCTCAATCATCAGCCTTCTTTTTCCAAACAGATATGGAATCCATGTTCTTGTGCTCTACCTGAGGTTACCCTTCTCAGCCAGTGTAGGGGCTCCATCTTATGTAGGAGAACTTAGAAATATGTATCAGATTGTTAGGCACATCTCCAAGGAGGAACCAGAATTCTGGCCTATCCTTGCACTATTGTTTCTTGACTATATTTCCTTTGTTTCACCATTCCCACTCTTCCCTAATTAGTAACTATTTGAATTCACCCATTGGAATTCAAGGAAGAAGTATGAAGCTGAAGCCTTTTTTTGTTCTACAAATGAGAAATAGGGGACTTGGAAAGGCTTTTTTACCCAGGAAAGCCACACATGTTTTTATTTGGGTTCAAATTTGTACTATATTAAAATCTCACACTTTTTTTTATGAGTTGACAGGCTGAATCTAAAATGACTATAGGAATGTAAGAAAACTAAAATAAGCTAAATCCTTTTAAAAGGAAGAAAAAATATTCAAGGAAGTATCTTCCTAAATTTGAGCGAGAATAAAAACTACATTTTTCTTCAAGAAAAAAAATTATTTTATTTGCTAACAGATACATACATAGATTAATGGAACAGAAAGAATTCAAAAATAAACCTATGTCTATTTAGACAATCTTGTTTTAACAAAAGCCCTTGTGTAACTTACTATAGAAAGGAGAGTCTTTGCAATAAGCTGTGATGAAACAACTGGACATTCACAAGAAAGACAACCTAGAGCTTATATCACACCAAATACACAATATTGTGTTAAAACAAATGATGTAGCCAACTATAAAGATTAAAATATGTTTTTCAGGAAGAAAATTTAGGAAAATTTTATGACATTGAGATAGGCAAAGACTTCTATTATAAAATATAGATAACACCAAATTTTAAATAAATGTTTAACTGGACTTTATTAAAATTAAATTTCTGTGCATTTTCAATAGAAAAGCTCAATGTAAATGTAAATATTATATATGCAAATACTATATATATAGAATACATTCACATATAAATAATACATATCTGACAATTTATATCAGGATATGTAAAAATATCAAACAGTTCACAAAGATAATAACCAAATAAGAAAGGGTTAGTAATGTGTAGACTTCAAAAGGAAGATAGGCAAATGAAAAATTAGTACAAAAATTACTGAAAAGCACCTGTCATTGGTGGAGTGTGATTATCATGTATTGGCAAGAATATAGAAAAAAATATTTTCTCATACATTGCTGCCATTATGTTTATTTATTTATTTATTTTTGAAAAGAGTTTTATTTCAGGAAATAGATGTAATAATTTTTCTGTAATGCATTTAGAGAAGTATTCATACACTCTTGTAATTATGTTTATAAAAGTTATATTTGCTTATTACCAAGAGGACAGTGCTTTTAAGGTGAAGCTGGTATTGTGCTGATATTAATGTCCATAATAGTCAAAACTAAACTGACTGAAAACAAATGAATGGCAGCCTGAGCTTGGGTGTGAATAGGGGAATTTTATATAAAAGAACATAATCAACTTTTTGGTTGAATATAATTGTTGTATATCTTCATTGAGGTGGTGATTAACTGGACATACACAGTTTTAGAAAGTCATTAAAAATGTATGTTTAAAGTGGGTGAATTTTATTGTGAATAAAATATACCTCTATAAAGTTAACTTAGAGAAAATATGCAAATGCCTAATTGTAGGAACAGTTTTCAATATGTTCTTTATATGTTCATTAGTTTTTAATATGTTCTTTACATGTTTGTTAATATATACATATACTTTATATTTTTTAGTGCCACACCTGTGGCAAGTGGAAGATTCCAGGTTAGAGTTTGAATTGGAGCTGCAGCTACCAGCCTACATCACAGCCACAGCAACATCAGATCTGAGACACATCTGTAACCTACACTACAGCTCATGTCAATGCCAGGTCCTTAACCCAATGAGTGGTCCCAGGGATTGAACCCATAGTGTCATGGATACTAGTTGGCCTCATTACTGCTGAGCCACAATGGGAACTCACTACATTTACTTTTGATTAAAATAATCAATTAACTTAAGCTACTAATTTGAGTCAAATAGGAATTTTTAAACTAAGATAAATATTTTAATGTTATAGGCCTTTGGAATACTCTAAAACCTGGATCATATAAGTAAATACATATGAGTAATTTAAAAAATAAAGATTAGTGTTTGTACAACATTTTACTTCACTAGAATATTTTCTAGTGGATATGGGAAGAAGGAAAATGCACACTATTGATCAGTGTGTATTTGCCATTCTTTTGGGTTTTATTCAGTATTTCAGAGCCCCAGGGAAAACATTGAGGACTGACCTGCTAAATATCTACACAATCATGGATTTTTAATAACAAATAGGTGGCACAATCAAAGAACAGAATTAGAAAGAAACTTCAGTTCCTTGCAAAATATGAAATTAGCAACTAAACATAGAAAAAGCAAAAATATTCATTTATTTTTATCATACTTCTGTATGTAAAATTTGATTATTTTTTCTCTCTTCCTTCACACCTTCCTTCCAAGACAGTGCAAAAATAAATGTTATCTTCCATCATAACACACTCAAAAATGCCCTAGCCTATACAGAATTTTAGACAAATTATTCCTTACTTATTAATCATATACAAAAATTTTAAAACCAGAACAGAGAAAGAATAGAGGAATATATTTTAGAAGAAAATTTACTCATGTAACTAATTCATTTTTGTGCCCAGAAAGAGTACAGTTTGTGTACATATTTTCTAATGTCTTGTAAAAATCCTTTGAGTTCTTTGAAAAGTATAAAGTGATAACATAATTTAGTCTTTGTTTATTGAGTTTTAGAATATATCAATTGTTCATCTGTTAGATATCATTGGAACTGAATGAAATTGTTCCCCTTATTAACAAAGGGAAAATATCTTGGCTGTTCTGAAGAGTCTGAATAATTAGATGACTTGGTGCAGAAAACCTGAAATTCTTTATTCATGTTAAAAATTAACAAAAATACTAACACACTATTCTAGGTTAGTACATTCCTTCAAATAACAATTTATATTTTCTTGGTGTTTTAGAGCTATTAGTAATATAGCTCATGTAGAACTTTAAAGTCTGTAAATAGGCTATTAAAAGAGAAGATTTGTCACATTAAGTACATAAATCAAATCATTGCTGATCCAGGACAAATTCTCCAGTTTTATTTTTTAAGGATTTTTCTTCCTCCTGTGGAACTACAACTATCATGTGTGCTAGTTCATGCATCTACTTTGTATCTGACATTTCAACTCTGAAGGTCCTTATGCTCCTGAATGTTAGGTTCTTATATCATCACAGAAGGAATTCAGAAATGAGGGAGAAATGGAGAGAAAAGTGAGGATTTGTTTAACTGAGAAATACACCTCTTACAGAGAGGCAAGCAGAGAGTTCAGCAGCTACCCTGTGCTCCTCTGGCATGCTGGTGTTAAGGGGCATAGACTTCTATAGCAGAATATTCACTGGGAAGTTGGCTTTGGGGGTCATATTCCTTGATTTTCATCCCAGCTCCATCTTCTTGAAGGGAGGAGTGATTTTTGTCCTTATTAACTTTGATTGGAAGTGTCATGGCATGGGTGACTCATAGGTACTTCTTATCTTCATAGCTAATGTTGTTATAATTTTATTATAATGAAGGCATAATGGGCAACAGATTACATTTGGCATCTGTAGATTCATGCCCTTTTCTACCTTTCTTTGTCTGCCTCCAGGGCACTTATCACCACCAAAGTATGTGGTTTCTTGTCAATCTGGAGGTTATGCATTTCTTTGACTGCCTATGGACCCTGCTGTTTGTGTGAGGTGTGGTTTCCAGCCATATGGCCCCATACTCCCCTTATCTGCTCATACATAACCATCTGCCTACTGTAAAACTTACGGAGTACAAACTTGTATATTCTAGGCTATCTAAAGTAAAGAATAGTATGCTGCAGTGATTTTGTACTGCCTCTTAGCACTGATTTCTAAGTTTCCAATAATTTTTCTAGCACTGTTAATAGATTGTTAGCCTGAAATGAAGCATGGCATAATGTTTATACTATGATAATCAATAAATCCACAAATCAGGGCTTCCTTGATGCTCATCTTCACCTTGTTATTAATTATTTACAAGACACTAGTGATGAAATCCCATTTCAAAAGTGTTTTTCCTCTGATGAGGCAAGAAAGGAAATAAAAGTAGAGAAAAGGAGAGAAGAGTGGAGAATGAAGGAATATAAAAAGAAAAGCAAGGAATAAAAAAAGAAGACAGTATTGAAGAAAGGATGGAAGGAGGAAGGAAGGAAAGAAGGAAGCAAATGAATGTCTCAATCATTTATTCCACATTCATAATTCCTAAAAATAACATTTTTTTCTCTTTGACATCTTTTGGGAAAATAGAATACAACTTGAAATTATGAAAAATATGAAACTAGTTTTTAGTAATATTTTACCTCCTACTTGATAAACTTTTCTGTAATAATATATAAGCAGTATCTTCAGATGAGAAAATTACATGAAATAAATTTCAGAGAAAAAAATGAAAATTTTTCTAACTGTAAATAAATGTCTTAATCCATAAAACAAGAGATGTGAAGTTAACATTACATATTTTGAATAAAATCTGATTTGGAAAACAATAATAATCTTTAAAATTTGCTTCTCCATGGCAACTATAATAGTCTTTCAACTTTATTCTTTTTTCAGGACTCTTCCTTTTGAGTAAATTTCCCAGATTGCTGTCTGAGAAAACTTACTAAAATGTAAATATTGTCATATGACTTTGTTAACTTAAAAAAATGCACAACCTGAAAATTGAAAGTTAAAATTTATTTCAAGCAATATTAAGACTTATGCCTGGGAAAAATCATCTCAGGTAGCCCTGAGAAAACTACTCCAAAGAGGCAAGGAATTAATTAGGGTATGCAGGAGTTTTTGCAACAAAGGGAAGGTAGTAGGAACAAAAGGTTTACTTCTGATAACAGAAAAGCAGATATCCCAAGTTAAGGAATTCAGTGTTTTTCTATGGGAAGATGCAAAGGCCTGAGCTCACTGAAATCATTTCTTTGATATACACCTCAGCCATCTGGAACCAGCATCTTGTGTTTTCACAGCCTGAGTTTCTTTAGGATTCACTGTTAGGAGTGGCTGGTTATTTCCTGAGTTACATCAGGACTCGCTGGGTCACCCATGGAGGTGGCTGTATTCCAAGTAACTGTACATCCTTAGTTTGTCAGCTTAACTACAGCCTTGGTGCCAATATCACCAGACAGTTCCTAATTACCACACCAAAGAGGAAAGGGGAAATATCAGGATATATGTGAAAAATGTGAGGGAGGAGGTGCATGCAGCCATGTGCACATTTTACAAAATTTTGCTTCTTGTCTTGTGAAGGTTACTGCTTTTCACAAGGAGCAGACATCATCATGAAGGATTTTAGTGTTTCTGTAAATATAAGGAGATGTAAGAATTTGGCTCAGAAACTCTCCTAAAAATATTTATCTGTAGACCTATCCTTCCAGTTTTCCCAGAGCACACAGTGCCTTAATCCTGATCTCCAACCTGAGATCTGCTCAGGGGGTGTTGTGGGACAGCAGCTACAGTGGCTCATGATTTAATTCATCTAGAGTCTGATGGCAAGTGCCAAAATTCAGTTCACAACTTCATTTTAAAATTGTTTCCTCCAAAGGATTTCCATTACTGTAGATTTAGAAACAATTCTTAAACTATAATATATTCTTTTTAATCTTATCAACACTGTCTCCCTTTATTTTAGTATTTTTTATTCAAACATTTAATGATGAGTGACTCTCAAGGGTCAAATACTCAGTTAGGGCTGGTCCTGAGATAGACAATATATAGATGGAAAACACATGGCTCATGAATTAAGGACTTTATATTTTGGATAAAAACTGACAAGAAAGTAGATAATTATATGAAGATTTCACAAATTAATTCAAACAATAACTCAATTTCACAAATGAAGATCTTTGATTTTAGTTTTATAATACAATTTCTCCCCAATTCATTATCAAAAAATACTAAGGAAATAAAGACAACTAACTAAATATTGCACCAGATTAAAAATATAAGATAATGTACATGGTCCCTGGGGATATCACTTTCATTTAAAACAACAGTAATCAAATGTGGGGTTATGTTTCTCACCACTTACAAAATCAATGACTACCTTACAAATGTAAATAGAAGAAAAATTACTTTTAGTTAGAATAACTGCAAGCAATCTGGAGAGATGGTAGACTCAAAAGTCCTGCAAAAACCACCTCTGAATTTATGTTCAGCCATGAAACATTCCTTTTCTTTTTTTAATCATTTATTTATATATATATATATTTATACTGTACAACATGATGACCCAGTTACAGATACATGTATACATTCTTTTTTCTTACATTACTTGTTCCATCATAAGTGATTAGAAAGAGTTCCCAGTGATACACAGCAGGATCCCATTGCTAATCCATCCCAAAGGCAACATTCTGCATCTGTATACCCCAAGCTCCCAGTCCCTCCCTTTCTACCTTGGCAAACACATGACTATTCTCCAAGTCCATGATTTTCTTTTCTGTGGAAAGTTTCCTTTGTGACATATATTAAATTACAGAAATAAGTGATTATCATATTGTATCTGTCTTTCTATTTCTGACTTACTTCACTCAGTATGAGAGTCTCTAGATCCATCCATGTTGCTGCAAATGGCATTATTTCATTCTTTTTTATGGTCAAGTAGTATTCCACTGTGTATATATATCACATATTCCTAAGCCAATCATCTGTCAATGTACATTTGTATCATTTACATGTCTTGGCTATTGTGAATAGTGCTGCAATGAACATGTGGGTGCGTGCATCTTTTTCAAGGATAGTTTTATCTGGATATATGCCCAATAGTGGAATTGATGAATCATATGGTCATTCTATGTATAGTTTTATAAGGTACCTCCATACTGTTCTCCATAGTGGTTGTACCAGTTTACATTCCCACCAACAGTGCAGGAGGGCTCCCTTTTCTCCACACCTCTACCAGCATATGTTATTTGTGGGCTTATTAATGATGGCCATTCTGACTGGTGTGAGGTGGTATCTCATGGTATTTTTGATTTGCATTTCTCTAATAATCAGGGATGTTGAGCATTGTTTCAAGTGCTTGTTGGCCATCTGTATATCTTCCTTGGAGAAATGTCTATTCAGGTTCTTTGCCCATTTTTCAATTGTGTTTTTGGCTTTTTGCTGTTGAGTTGTATAAGTTTTTTGTATATTTTAGAGATTAAGCCCTTGTCAGTTGCATCATTTGAAACCATTTTCTCCCATTCTGTAAATTCTCTTTTTGTTTTCTTTTTGGTTTCCTTTGCTGTGCAAAAGCTTGTCAGTTTGATTAGGTCCCATTGGTTTCTTTTTGCTTTTATTTCTGTTGCTTTGGGAGACTGACCTAAGAAAACATTTGTACGGTTGATATCAGAGAATGTTTTGTTTGACTTCCCATGTGGCTTGCCACACAACTACCCAGGGTGCTGCTTTTAAAAGTTAGTTTTGTGCAGATGGCTGAAAAAACGCATAAAAATATGATCTGAATTTTCTATTATCAGAGACATGTAAATCAGCACTAAAGTGAGGTATCACCTCATACCAGTCATATGGCCATAGTGAAGCAGTCCACAAATAACAAACACTGGTGTGGATAAAAGAGTACCCTCCTACACTGTTGGTGGGAATATAAATTAGTGCAATCAGTATGGAGAAGGAACAACATGGAGTTCTCTTTAAAAATTAAATATATAGCTAACATATGATCCAGCATTCCAACTTTTGGGTATATATCTGAAGAAAAGCAATATTCAAAAAAGTGCATACAACCCAATATTCATTTTGGCACTATTTACAATAACCAAGATATATAATCAACTTAAATGTTCATTGTCAAATTAATTAGTAAAGAAGGTGTGGTGCATATGTACAATGGAATATTACACATATATAAAGAATTAATTAATGTCATTTGCAGCAATATGTTTGGACTTAGAGATTATCATACTAAATAAAGTAAGTCAGAGAAAGACAACTGTCATATGATATCAGTAATATGTGGAACAATAAAAATGATAAAAAACTTATTTACAAAACAGAAAAAGACTGGATTTTGAAAGCAAACTTATGGTTAGCAAAGGGACATGTTATGGGGATGGATAAATTAAGAGTTTCTGACTAACATATACACATTACTATACATAAAATAGGAAGCTAACAATGTCCAACTGTAAAACACATGGAAATCTACTCAATAATGTGTCTTAATCTACATGGGAAAATAATCTGAGAAATAGTTTATATATGTACATGTATAACTGATTCAATTTGCTGTATATACACACACATGCAAAGAAACTAACACATTGTTGAGAGTGAACTATACTCCAATAATTTTTTTAATGTTAATTATAATATATAGCTTTGGTAAACTAACAAGAAAAGTGGCTTCCTGCTGAGGGTGTTTTCCATAAAGAGCTACTTACAAATGCCCACTGATTAGCACATTATTTTTTTTCTATGGAATTGGGGTTGAAGGTCTATATTCTGTAAATTCTTCACATTGACATAGAGTACTGTATTTTCAGAGTGGGTCTGTAACATCTCTTTGTTGACAATTTTATTTGTTCAAATACATATGTGCAGAGAAAGCTACAGTTATTTTGATGCCCACAAAGATAAAGATTATTATTAGCAATAATATTAATCCAATTCTTTTGAGGTCAGTTTTTGAAATTGTGCTAGCCATAGATGCAATACTGTTGGAATAAATTATGTTATGGCTACAGCCTGGTAAGTATGCAGTTAGCTTTTTCCTCTGGTGGCAGTTATAATATCTATAAAAAAACAGAAGTGTGAATCAAATATTGAGTCCATGACTCTGTGGTCAAATTATTAACTGCACAGTTTTGGACTGAGGTGGGGAGCTGTGAGCTTCTTCTCAATTTCACAGCAACAGCAGCAACAACAACAAAATATTTAGCTATGCATTCTTTCCCTTATTCCTTTCTATAAAATAAGGTTATATATTTATGTATGTATGTATGTATATATTTAAGGTGAGGCCCATGCTTATGTATCCATGTGGAAAGAGGGAGCTTGAATAGACTAACTTCATGATAGAATTTGAAGATTCAATGTCCTTTGTCACAAGTTTTTGAGGGAAACTTACTTTATAATAAGGCAATTCTTACCTTTCCAGAGTTTCTAGTTAATTCTGACAACTAATGCCATTATATTTAGTCTTGATGGCTTACTCTTGGACAAATAGAACCATCTAGATGGCTTGTTTTAACCTGAAATCAAGCTATCCTCAGGTACCTCAGTGATTTTCAGAGGTCCAGTCCCTAATAGATTAAGAATTATTTCCTGTGTAATTTTATGCTGTTTGCCATCCATTTATCTTTATATCAAATTTCCTATGGGCTTGGAAACAAGGCCTATTTTCCCTATAACATCTTCTGTTGCCATATATTATGCCAAAGTTTTATAACTGAAAAAGTATTTTGTCTGTAATAGCAAGGATATCTGTGATCTGAACCTATGTTATACTCAACTGGGATAAAAAATTTGAAAAATATTCTCAGACAAAATCATGTTTTTATATAATTCTGTTATATGTTTATGTTTACTTTTTCTCTAAACCTTTCACTTAAATAATGAAAATTTTAGACTAGCTTGGGTAAAGTATTTTTACTCAGAAAGGTAGGCCATAAAATTCACTATTAATAATCTATAATTTGTACAAACAACTTGGTAATTGCTGTTCATTAAACTGAATAAAATGAGAAACAAAGATTACTTAGTAAAGCTAAACTAAAAAATGCATATGTTTGGAACAAAAGTAAAACATTAAAATCTACCAGAGCATAAATATTTGCAGGGAAATACAAAGATTTCACAATGACTGACATGTAGAATCTGAAAAATGGAGTAAAAAGAATAGGCAACTCTTTTATCCTGTAGAAATGAAAGTTTGTAACTTTGATCCATATTTATCAACCAATTCTGTCTACATTTCTGCCTTTGAGAGTTACCATTTTACTCAACTATTTAATTTTCTTGTTTTTTCAAATTTTTAGATTCCATGAATAAGCAAAATATTATAACATTTGTGTTTCTGCAAGTGGCTTATTTCAATAAGCATAATTGTCCTGCAGGATCAACTAGATTTTTCTTCTTTTTTATGACTGAAAATGTGTGTGTGTGTGTGTGTGTGTGTGTGTGTGTGTGTGTGTGTGCACGTGTGTGCATACCTCATTTTCTCTATTCATTCATCAGTCAATTGACATTTAGGTTGTTTCCATACCTTAGCTACTGTGAATAATGCTGCAATAAACAGGGAAGAACAAATATTTCTTAGAGATATTCATTTATGTTCCTTTGGGTTTATACCCAGAAGAAGAATTATTGGATCATATCGTAGTCCTATTTTTAGTTTTTTTTGGTGTGAGTGTGAAACTCCATACTCTTCTCCAAAATGTATAAAATAGTTTATAGTTTTATCAACAGTATAGATAAATACTCTAAATCCTCACCAACTTTTAAAGTAAATTTGATAATAGCCATCTAACAGGTATATAGAGATATTTAACTGTGATTTTGATTTTCCCTGATGATTAGTGATTTTGAGCACATTTTTATATACCTGTTAGTCATTTGCATCTTCTTTGAAAAAAGGTCTATTCAGGTCTTTGCCCATTTTTTAATCACTTTTTCTTTTTCTTTCTTTTTTTTTCTTTTCTTTCTATTGAGTTGTATGAATTCCTTATATATTTTGGAAATTAACCCCTTATCAGAGCTATAGTCTACAAAGATTTTCTCCCATTAAATATGTTGACTTTTCATTTCATTGATTATTTTTTATCTTTTCTGTGCAGACGTTCAGTTTTATATAGTCTAACTTGTTTATTTTGGTGGTTGTTATTGCTAATGCTTTATTATACTCAAAAAATCATCAAGGCCAATGTCAAGGAACTTTTCCCCTTTGTCTAGGTGTTCTATGGTTTTGTGTCTTACATTTAAGTCTTTAATTTATTTTGAGTTGATCTTTCTGTATGAATGTAAGATAGAGGTCCAATTTCTTTCTTTTATTTATGGCTATCCAGTTTTCATAACACTATTTACTGAAGAGACTATCCTTTCCCTATTGTGTGTTCTTGGCACTCTTGTCAATGATTTGTTAAGTGTATATGGATAGGTTTAATTCTGGCCTCTTCATTTTGGTTCCAATGGTCAATATGTTCATTTTTATGACAGTGTCATACTGTTTTGACTACTATAGCTTTGTAATATGGTTTTGAATCAGGAAATTTTATGCATCCAAGTTTGTTCTTCTTTCTAAAGAGCTATTTGCCTATTCAGGGTTTTTTTGTGGTTCCTTCTAAATTTTTAGGATTTTTTTTCTTTCAGTGAAAAAAGCCTTTGGAATTTTTATAGGAATTGCCTTGCATTTATACATGGCTTGTGTGGTATGGACATTTTAACAATATGAATTATTCCAATCATTGAACAGGAGACATCTTTCAATTTGCTTGTGTCTTCTTCAATTTCTTTAATATTGTTTTATAGTTTTTGGTGCTTAGATCATTGAATTAATTTTGTTTATAAAAATTTATTTTTTAGATGCTATTGTAAATTGGGCTATTTTCTGAGAGATCATTGCTGGTGTAAAGAAATGCAAATTATTTTTGTATGTTGGCTTTAACTTATTTCAAAAATAAATGCTCTGCTTAATTACACTTTAATAATCCACATCTAATTTTCAGTACATTTAGAAACAGTGTGTGGTTAATTTCCAAGATGTATCTTAATTTTATATCACATTGCCAAACTTCCATGGAAATTCACAATTTTAAAACCCTATATTGCACTGTGGTTTTTTGTAAATATTTATCTCCTGAACTTTAATTCTCTGGAATGAAACACCAGGTAATACTTTAAATTTGAATTCCTAAGAATAGAATTTTTTGGTATAACACAATAGATGACTAATAAATTTGCACTTAGGAGTGAAAAATCAGATCATAAATCTTAAATAGTCAAAAGTAACATATATTAAACTTCTGATAATTACCAATTTATTTCTATGAATATCTCAGAAATGTCAACATTTTGTGGTATATATTTGTTATTTATTTTTACATAAAAGGACACTGAAATAGTAACTTTAAAAGCTAACTTTTGAATTAAAACATATCTAGTTTCAAAGTTATTTCTACTTAAAGACACTGTTTATTTGGGCCAAGAGTCATTTGCTAATGTTTCTATCTCTCAAATGAATGATTCAGTTCCATATTTCTTAAACTGCTATCATATGCAAACACCAAAATAAGTATTTCACATGCATAACTTTATTTGAATACTCTCTAATGTTATAATATTCATTCTAACTATATTGTATAATACATGAAATAGAATGTGAAATGTAGATACAGAGGATTTCATCTACATTTTACAGCAAGGGATGAATTGGACTGAGAAGTATACCCCATGTATTTGACTCTAAAGCCTCTGCCCTTAACTACTATGCCAAATCAAGTTATTAAAATTATATTGTCTTTTTGCTATTTCTTTGGGCTGCTCCTGCGGCATATGGAGGTTCCCAGGCTAGGGGTCTAATCGGAGCTGTAGCTGCCAGCCTACGCTGGAGCCACAGCAACGCGGGATCCAAGCCGCATCTGCAACCTACACCACAGCTCACGGCAACGCCGGATCGTTAACCCACTGAGCAAGGGCAGGGACCGAACCCGCAACCTCATGGTTCCTAGTGGGATTCGCTAACCACTGCACCACGACGGGAACTCCTATTTTAATTTTAAAGAGTCAATAAAATGTCAATGAATAGAAATCACGATTGACAATTAACATAATATTTATAAATTGTTAGTTAAAAAGAGAGTATCAGAAACCTTGCTAGATGGAGGGATTTATAGTTTCTTATGATGAAAATATGCTGATAGATTTAATTATTGGTACAGTACAAAATATAGTTAGGTTTATTTACTTTTTATTATTAAAATAATTTCTGGTTATTTTAGTCTCAAAAATCATTGTATGAAATATTACATGAATCAAATTTCTGGATTCATTTTTAAACACGTCATGTTTCTCTAGTGATGGAAGGTCAACTTCTGTATTTAATATTGTTAGCTTTTCCATATTGCTTAAGAAATGGTCTGAGTAAATGCATAAACTATGCCCTAAACTCTAAAATCTGAAAATTTATTGTGCATCTAAATGAATGTGCCACTTACTCACAATATTGTCTTCACTTTGATATTTATAAAATGATTCAGTGAAGTAATCTTTGTCACAACATTCTGATAAGTAAGAAGAAAGAGAAGAGGTGGTGGTCTAGTAAAACACATCAGAGAATTCATAATTGAGAGAAGAATATATGTTAGTTACAGTCATACCATTATTGTATTATGGCCTATGATCTACCACATTTTACTAATTGGTAATGATTTATTAAAGGATAATCGGGAAATTCTCCTTAACACTGCAATAATAAATTAATATAGCAATATTTATTGAGCATTTAGCTGAGGTATCTATGTTGTTAGAAATTTATAACATTTTCAGAATTCCCTTGTGGAGTAGCAGGTAAAGAATCTGACATTGTCACTGCAGCAACTGGGTTGCTATTATGATGAGGGTTTAATTCCTGGAAAGTATGGTAAAAAAAAAAAAAGTAATTGTAGCAAATTTTTCATTTTCTCTAGTACATGGGGTGGTTATGACAATTCAACCTTAATAGTGCCTTGACTTTATAATTTCTTAACAATCACACCGTTCCATAATGGTTCAGACCCTCAAACTTCTACAGAAAAAGCTTCCTTGAAATCCTTACATTTTTGGCCCCATTGTATCAATTTTATATGTATCACATTTTCCTTCCCAAAACAAGATGCAAATAACACATTCTTATTCTCAGTAACCTAGAAATCTCAATGTTTATGAAATCAACTTACATGCTGGTAATACCTTTCAACATTTTTCCACCACAATTTTTCTACTATTTTGATATTTTAAAATTTTTTTCTTAAACGATTTTTATTTTTCCATTATAGTTGGTTTACAGTGTTCTGTCAAAACACCAAATTTCAACTCCATCCCTCTCCCCCTCCCCCTTGACAACCAAAAGCCTGTCTCTATGTGCATAACTTTATTTTCTGTAGAAAAGTTCATTTGTGCCATATATTAGATTCCAGATATAAGTGATATCATATGGAATTTGTCTTTCTCTTGCTGACTCCCATGTGGCTCACAACATATCTAGTAGATATTTTAATGGTGGGTACATAACCCCATGTATTTGTCAAATCAAAGAATTTTATACCACAATGAGTACATTTTTATATATAATTTTTTAAAAATATGTAGCCAGTATCTCAGCATAGAATACAGAATGTGGACAAAACAATCTAACTTTAATACAAATGGATTAAACTACCTTACTGAAGAAGGTGAGCAGGGATGACCAAATATCTTTGGAAATAAGTGGAGTCTTTAATACTAAAGAGAGAAGAATTGCCGGTAAGTAACCAAAATACTTTATTTGATAATATTGTAATACTCATTATAAGGAATTGTATGTCAATTATATCTCAAAAAATTTAAATATTAATAGAAGTAAGGATCCAGAAACCTGGATTGTCTTGTCCCACTTTCATCTATTTAGGCAGAATTTAAGAAAGGCTCACTGAGTATGAAAAACATTTCTTATTCTCAACTCTTGATATTGGCTTATTAAATTTGCATCCTTTTCAGAGCTCCCATTGTGGCTTAGTGACTTAAGAACCTGACATAGTGTCTGTGAGGGTGCAGGTTCAATCTCTGGCCTTGCTCAGTGGGTTAAGGAAATGGTATTGCTGCAAGCTCCAGTGTAGGTCCCCGATGGGGCTCATATCCAGCATTGCTGTGGCTGTGGCATAGGTCAGCAGTTTCAGCTCTGATTTGATCCCTAGGCCTGGAACTTCCATAAGCCACAGGTATAAAGAAATGCATCCTTTAAGCCCTAATGCCAATGCCCTTTTTTCACTAAAACACTCTGTCAACCTACCATGTAATAGCCCTTCTATCATTTTACATGTTCTTATCTAACTATATAGTTAATTTTAGTAATGTGTCTAAATGTTTATTTCTGAGTGGGAACCAGCTAGTATAATATAGTCATTTAAATTAAGACCGTATTATGACTAGAAATTAAGAAAAATTAAATTTCCATATTTTGATATCATAAATTTAATTTTATGCAAAAATATACAAAACAAGAAAATTATACCAAGGGATTCTCATATAATATTCAAACTATCTAAAAATTATTTTATATCTTAGCACATATAATACTGAAATGAAATGTTATTCTATTTCACACTTATTCAACCTGTGCTGATTATTAAGGGATTATTATGGCCACACTTATATTTTCTAATTCTCCTTTGAACTGAGATGTAATGTTCTTGAATCAATATTCTTGGTATAATTGGTATACTGAATTAAAATCTTATTTGCATACCTGGGAGAGTCTCTTTAGATTCTGTCTTTAAAAATCTTATTACTGAGATATTAGTTTCCCCTGAATATCAAAATAGTAGCTGTTCTGAATGTTTCTGCTTTATTTCCCAAGCTCAACAGTCTCTTCTTTGGAGAGTGTTTAAAATACAGTGGGCCCATTTTGGTTTTGTAGATCTGCAGCAGTAGGGGGAAGAGTATCCTCTCACTTTAGATGTGCTTAAAAGGTAATTTATGTCTGAGTTGGAAGAGATTCCTCCACTGTTTAGGGTAATTTTGGGGGAAGAGTGGACATATGTAATTATTCATCTTCTTAAACCCATGATTATACATGTGATATGTGGTACCTCAAAAATAATTTAAAACAACATTAAAACATGAACTTCACTTCAAAAGCAAGAGATCTTCACATATCAAACTATCAAGTTTCTGTAAAGCTGATCAAAAAAATGAGTGGTTGACTCAAGGAACAAGTAAGGATTACTTTACACTAATTAAATATTTTTAGTTATAGGAGAGATTTGTGTAAAAGCATAGATGGGGCATTAGTAATAAACAATATTTAATACAGGAAAAGGAACTTCAGATTTGTAGCAACATCTATATTGTTATGTATTTGTTATGTATTTGTTAACGTGGTGTATCACACTGATGGATTTGTGGATATTGAAGAATGCTTGCATCCCTGGGATAAATCCTACTTGATCATGATGTATAATCCTTTTAATGTATTGTTGGATGTGGATTGCTAGGATTTAGTTGAGGACTTTTGCATTGATGTTCATCAGTGAAATTGGCCTGTGGTTTTCTTTTTTTGTGGTGTCTTTGTCTGGTTTTGGTACCAGGGTGATGGTGGCCTCATAGAATGAGTTTGGGAGTATCCCTTCCTCTGCAATTTTTTTGGAATAGCTTCAGAAGGAGAGGTGTTAGCTCTTCTCTAAATGTTTGATGGAATTCGGCTGTGAAGCCATCTGGTCCTGGAGTTTTGTTTGTTGGAAGTTTTTTAATCACAGTTTCAATTTCAGTTCTTGTGATGGGTCCATTCATCTTTTCTCTTTCATCTTGGTTTAGTCTTGGGAGACTGTACTTTTCTAAGACTTTGGCCATTTCTTCTAGGTTTTCTGTTTTATTGGCATATAGTTGCAGATAGTAGTCTCTTATGATCCTTTGTATTTCTGTGGTGTCCGTTGTTACTTCTCCTTTTTCATTTCTAATTTTATTGATGTGAGTCCTCTCTCTTTTTTGCTTGATAAGTCTGGCTAAAGGTTTATCAATTTTGTTGATCTTTCAAAGAACCAGCTTTTCATTTCATTGATCTTTCCTATGGTTTTCTTTGTTTCTATTTCATTGATTTCTGCTCTGATCTTTATGGTTTCTTTCCTTCTACTACCTTTAGGTCTTGTCTGTTCTTCTCTCTCGAGCTGCTTTAGATGTAAAGTTTGCTTATTTATTTGATCTTTTTCTTGTTTCCTGAGGTGGGCTTGTATTGCTATAAACTTTCCTCTTAGCACGGCTTTTGCTGCATCCCACAGGTTTTGGAGAGTCGTTATCTTCATTGCCATTTGCTGCTAGGTATTTTTTAATTTCCTCTTTGATTTCTTCAGTGATCCATTGGTTGTTTAGTAGCATGTTGTTTAGTCTCCCCGTGTTTGTGTTTTTTGCAGTTTTTTTCTTGTTGTGGATTTCCAGTCATATAGCGTTGTGGTCAGAAAAGATGCTTGATATGATTTCAATTTTCTTAGTTACCGAGGTTGAACTTGTAGCCCAGGATGTGATCCATCTCAGAGAATGTTCCATGTGCACTTGAGAAGGATGTGTATTCTGTTGCTTTTGGATGGAATGTCTTATAAATATCTATAAAGTCCATCTGGTTTAATGTATCATTCGGGGCCAGTGTTTCCTTATTGATTTTCTGTCTGGTTGATCTGTCCACTGCTGAAAGTCGGGTGTTAGAGTCCCCCACTATTATTGTGTTATTCTTAATTTCTCATTTTAGGGTTGTTAGCAGTGGCCTTATATATTGTGGTGAACCTGTGTTGGGTGCGTAGATATTTAAAATTGTTATAACTTCTTCTTGGATTGATCCGTTGATCATTATGTAATATCCTTCTTTGTCCCTTAAGATATTCTTCATTTTAAAGCCTATTTTGCCTGATATGAGTATTGCTACTCCAGCTTTCTTTTGATCCCTGTTTGCATGAAATATTTTCTTCCATCCTCTCAGTTTCAATTTGTATGTGTCCCTAGAAGTGAAGTGGGTCTCTTGAAGACAGCATAGATATGGGTCCTGGTTTTGTATCCACTCAGCCAGTCTGTGTCTTTTGGTTGGGGCATTTAGTCCATTCACATTTAAGGTAATTATTGATATGTATGTTCTTATTGCCATTTTATTAATTGCTTTGGATTTGTTTTTCTGTTCTTTTTTCTTTCCTTCTTCTCTTGTTCTTTTCTGGCTATAGAAGTTCCTTTAGTATTTGTTGTAAGGCTGGTTTAGTGTTGCTGAATTCTCTCAGCTTTTGCTTATCTGAAGGTTTTGATTTCTCCTTCAAATCTGAATGAGAGCTTTGCTGGGTAGAGTAATCTTGGGTGGAGGTTTTTTCCTTTCATCACATTAAGTATATCATGCCACTCCCTTCTGGCCTGCACTGTTTCTGCTGAAAAATCTGCTGATAACCTTATTGGGGTTCTCTTGTATGTTACTTGTTTCTTTTCCCTAGCTGCTCAAGATTTTCTCTTTAACTATATGTAAGACCAGACACTATCAAACTCTTAGAGGAAAACATAGGCAAAATACTCTCAGACCTAAACGATAGCAACATCTCCTCAGATCCACCTCTTAGAGTATTGACAATAGAAAGAAAAATAAACAAATGGGACCTAATCAAACTTAAAAGTTTCTGTACAGCAAAGGAAACCCTAAACAACGTGAAAAGGCAACCCACAGAATGGGAGAACATCTTTGCAAGTGAATCGACTGACAAGGGATTAATCTCCAAAATTTATAAACACCTTCTGCAGCTCCATACCAAAAAAACAAACAACCCCATCAAGAAATGGGCAGAAGATATAAACAGACAGTTTTCCAACGGAGACATACAGATGGCCGAGAAACACTTTAAAAGATGTTCAGCATCACTCATGATTAGAGAAATGCAAATCAA
Source organism: Sus scrofa (assembly GCF_054392235.1). Taxonomy (NCBI): domain Eukaryota; kingdom Metazoa; phylum Chordata; class Mammalia; order Artiodactyla; family Suidae; genus Sus; species Sus scrofa. The sequence continues at coordinate 43,391,840 of NC_139393.1, forward strand.
AACCACATTGAGGTACCACCTTACACCAGCCAGAATGGCCATCATCAAAAAGTCTACAAACAATAAGTGCTGGAGAGGGTGTGGAGAAAAAAAAAACCCTATTACACTCTTGGTCAGATTGTAAATTGGTGCAACCTCTGTGGAAACCAGTACGAAGTTGCCTCAGAAAACAAAAATAAAACTCCCATTTGATCCAGCAATCCCACTCCTGGCCATCTATCCAGAGGAAACCATAACTTGTAAAGACACATGTACTCCAATGTTCATTGCAGCACTCTTTGCAATAGCCAAGACATGGAAACAACCTAAATGTCCATTGATAGAAGATGTGGTATATATACACAATGGAATATTACTCAGGCATTAAAAGGAACAAAATACCAGCAATTTTAGCCACTTGGATGGACTTAGATATTATCTTGCTAAGTGAAGTCAGCCATACAATGAGACACCAACATCAAATGCTTTCACTGACATGTGGAATCTGAAAAAAGGACAGACTGTACTTCTTTGAAGAACAGATTCTGACTCACTGACATTGAAAAACTTCATATGTCCAAAGGAGACATTTTTGGAGTTGGGGGGATATGCTGATGTTGTGGGATGGAAATCCTATAAAATTGGATTGTGATAATCATTGTACAACTACAAACATAATAAATTCAATGAGTAAATAAAAAAGAATAGAGGCTAGAAGATGAGTAAAACAAACAAACAAACAAACAAATAAATAAATAAATAAATAAAAAGGAAAGTGTGTGGGAACTATTTTGGTTGTTGTTACTTGTTAACGTGGGAAGAACTGGTGGGGGATAGATATAAATGGAAGAGCTGATGGAAAGTGTGATGCTAAAATATACAGGACTTCCTCTATGGTAAATGGAAGAGCTGCAAAAATATTTACCATCCTCAAAAGTCTTTTCCCTACTGACTTATTATCCTGTCTGAAAGTCTCATCACTTTGGGGGAATCTTAGGCCCAGAAATTGTTTCCATCACAGTTTTGCTAAAATAAAACCTGTGTTTCACATGTCACCTGAGGAAGGCTGAAGATTCATGCAAAGGAGTCAAGGGTTCAAATTATCTAACTACAATTCACAGGGAGTAAATTCATAAACTTGAGACAAGGAAATTTTGGTTTTTTTGCTGTTTACTTGTTTGTGTTACATGTTTGTTGTAAGAGAAAACATAATGTATATGTTGGAATATTTTCAATAGGTGTATCAGTTTGCTGATGAGAATAAAGTTACAATGAGCCAAAGGCACATAATAAGCAAAAAAAATATTTTTTTTTCCTGAATTACAGAACTGACTAATAGATGAGACAAGTGTCTGCTGGTTTTAGAGATAGACAATACATTCAACCTAATTCATAAAAAAATTGTTGGGCTCTAACATAGAATTCCTGAAAAAATGACAGGGTGGGGGGACATCTTTCATAACTTGAGGATAACACACTTGTTTTTAGACTCACCATGAGTCAAGACTTGAAAGGACTCTTTTCAAATGAGGAAAGCACTGTGACAATCACTAATTTACTTTTATTAGCATTTCTTATATATGCTTGTGCTTGCAATGACTACATTAGCCTCATAATAGAAAATCAAAAGAGCCCTTAAGTTTGTACTATATCCCAATATGGAGGGGCATTAAGTTGCCAGCAGTCCATTTTAATAAGACAATAAAATCTTTATGAAGTCCAACAGAGTTCTAGAAAGCTATGTCATCACAGTTTTTCTCTTTTACCCTGCCCCTACCCTCATGGGTACAGAAGACTCTCTCCTACTGTATGATGCATTCCTGTAATATCCTAAAGTGACTTTAAAATTTTCAGTAGTCTTTCCCTTTGAAAAATAGCCCCTCTTCCATTATTATGTTACATAGCTGTGCTTTTTCTTAGTAAGTGAATACTGAAGGGGGAATTTGAGAGCTCTAATAGCTTTTGCAGTGTTCTTATAATAGTAGTGTTTTTAGCATCACTATAGTTAAGGACTTGTCAGCACTTATAAACTTCTACTTTAGTGAAATTTCACTTGGCATATAAGCTTTCAGCCCAAGAACAATTTTCATTTTAAGCTTTAAAACATCTCTTAGGATATTTGCAATAGTGTGGTTAAAACAAAAGCTTACCATTCTTGGAAGATTCTAATCCCCTTTAGAATTGCTCTTTTCAGATTTCTTCTACTCTCCATGAAAGTCATTTAGCTCATAAGAGCTAAAAAGAGTGGGAAGTTTTTAACATTAGTCACAGGGGATGTAATAGAGTTTTGTACCTCAAAATTACATACAGTTTTAAGGTGTCAAAAACAAAAATGTTGATAAATAAGAATAGTTTACATTTTAATATAAAGTAAATATTTCTTCAAAAGCCAACTTTTAGATGATGCTTAAATTATTAAGGTGAAATGGGAAACAGTTTTAATCTTAAAATATCACATCTGAAGTTTTAAAAATATAAAATTAAAAAATCTTTTTAATATCTAGCAAATTATTTTAAGGAACCTGAGATTTTATGTTCATCTCTAGTTTTCCTGGATATTCCTTCTTTTTCGCTACCTTTCTGTAAAAAAATTGACTTAAAATATTGTTAATTTCAAGTGTACAGCAAAGCAAATCAGTTATGCATATACATATATCCATTCTTCATCAGATTATTTTCTGATATTGGTTATACAGATTATTAGGTAGGTTTCCCTGCACTATATATTATGTCCTTTTCAGTTTTCTGTTTTATACATAGTCGTATGTATATGCTAATACCAACCTGCAAATTTATTCCTCCCTCCCATGCTTCCCCTTTGGTAACTATAAGTTTAGTTTCAAAATCTGTAAGTCTATATCTGTTTTTTAAATAAATGATTTTGTATCATTTTAAAATTAGATTCCATACTTTTTAAATTATGTTTCTAAATGATATAGTATCCTTGGACATTTCTCTCAATGTATGCCTCACTCTAGTTTATCTCAATTAGTCACATGGCTTAAATGTATTTCTTATTCTGATAAACCTCAAATTTTACATTTCTACAGTGGAAGTCAGAATCTTACAGCTCTACAGTGGTTATTCTATAAGCATATGGTAATTTAAAATGCATGCATTAGATTCTTTATTTCCTCGTTCCCATTTCCCCACAATCTGTTTCCTTTTTAACCTGTTTGATCTCAGCAAATTTCATTGCTCATAAAAAAACTAGATATAATTTCTGATTCCCTCTTTTCCTCATTACCCCATACTCAACCCATCAGCTAGTCTTTCAGTTCCACTTCAAAATATACCTTGAAGCTATTTATCTCCATATACATGGCTGCTGGCACCTCCCATCAGTTCTGCCTCTTCCTGGAAAAACTGAGTCTTTTTCAAAGAAATAAATGCTATTGCAACCCTGCTCTTATAAAATCTTCCATAAGCACCAGCAATAATGTTCAAATGTCTTGCACTGATTTACAAAATTCTGCAGTATCCATCCTCACCCTAAGTCTCCACCTTAATCTTATGCCAATTTCAAGTCCACAGGGATGTTTTGGAAACTTTGACAGAATGGAAATTCAGAAGCATTAATAATTATTTGTCACCCTTTGTTAGCATTTTCCCTTACTTTTCTCTTGACTCTTCATATTTAAGAATTTCTTTAAAGGAAATTGAATTTTGTTGAAGATATATATAAAATGGAATGAATGGGTTCCTATATGCTAGATCCCACAATAATTTGAGTACCACAAAGTGTAACGAGATAATGAGGATAATGGATTTTAAAACAAATAAATAAAAGTCTGTTAGTCCTCGGTGATAGTTTAAAAAATGAGATAGAGAAAAGTCTAAGGATAAAAAATATCTTTTAGAAAAATGTCAGCTGCAAAGCTTATATGTGTAAAAAATGTAAAATTAGAAAATTGCCATCTTGTAACTCCCATATAATTACTTACTCAGGCAAAGATCCAAAACTAATGCTAAAACTGTAGGTTGAAATTTTTATGATTGAATCAGATAATAACAAATTGTAATCTCATAGTTTGCTTATTAATTATACAAGAAAATATTTCCTTTACTAAGGAGATATCTAGAAGTCATCAATTTACAATGTCCAAGCATGGTACTGCCAACAGTCCAATTGAGACAATGTGTGTCTCTTGAAGTGATTCACTATACTCTCAAATTGTTGGTCAGAATAGTCTGACGTAAATTTAATCATGAGGAAACAGAACAGAAGCACAAAGCAAGTGATGTTTTAGGACATTTATCCCAAAATCATCAATGTATTAAAAATTGTAAATAAGAGAGAGGTAGATAGAGACTTCTAGACTAGGGAAGACTAAAATATATATGAGTCAAGTACAATACCAAAACAATTTTGAAAGCAATAGATAAATAGAAAATTAAAGAAACAATGTTTTTTTTTTTTTTTTTTTTTTTTTGTCTTTTTGCTATTTCTTTGGGCTGCTCCCGTGGCATATGGAGGTTCCCAGGCTAGGGGTCTAATCGGAGCTGTAGCCACTGGCCTACGCAAGAGCCCCAGCAACGCAGCATCCGAGCCATGTCTGCAACCTACACCACAGCTCACAGCAACACAGGATCCTTAACCCACTGAGCAAGGGCAGGGACCGAACCCGCAACCTCATGGTTCCTAGTCAGATTTGTTAACCACTGTGCCACGACGGGAACTCCAGAAACAATATTTATATAGAAAAAACTTAATCAATTATAGAATAAGATATATAAGTGGATTTAAATAAATTTCAAATTATCTTGGAGTTCTACTCCAGAGGTAGACAACCTAATTATTTATTTGATATATTCTGGATAGCAATAATAAAATGTAAAGCTATCACATGGAAAATAGAAGGCCATGTAGAGAGAATTTTCCTTTTTTCTTCATTAAAAAATAATATTTAATAGTGTTTTCAGAAAATTTTCTCCACATTCACTTCATACTAGCCACTAAACTATGTAGTGATGATAAGCCATTCCTTTAAGTGTTAGTAAACTGGGACTAAAGAGAGCACTCTAACAGAAATGCCAGCTAGAAATTGATTGAAATGTGTTCAGGTTTATAGGACACTACTCAGACTTAAATAAATAATGGCAACTTTTAAGTCATTTTGCAATAGTATGAGCATAACATAGAAATATGACTAGTTAAATACTAAGGAAAATGAGATTACACCCACAGACATGCCACAAATGACCACATTTACATTGTTTTCCTAAGGTAAAGGTAAGGTAGCCTGTTGAAAAAGTGTGAGTTCTAGCCTTAGATTGGAAAGATCAAACTATGTAGTATATGCCTACAACTTTTAAAGTAAACACATGAGATATTACGCTTAGAATTTATCTCAAGGAGCCATGGGGTGCGGCAGCTTGAAGGGAGATCTTAGTTCCCTGACCAGAAACCAAACCTGGCCTGCAATAGTGAGAGCACTGAATATTTACCACTAGATTGCAAGTCTCAGCAGGCTTGATGTAGGACCTCAATCTTCATCTTTTTAAAGAAAGAATTTGATAAACAGACAGATAATAGTAAAACAGGTAGAGTGTTTATTAGGAGCAATATACATACTGAAAGGCAGATGAGTGGGCTGGGAGGATTTAAACTTTCGGGGTAGCTTAAATCACTTTTATGGGAGCAGTCTTCTGTGTTCCCTCTGGCCAATCATATTGCTTGTCTTGCTTCTGCCCATATTTAGACTGACTCAAGTACCTCCTTATGTGCATGCACATCTTTTAGCTAAGATGGAGTCCAGCTTGAGGGTCTCTGGGAGGTTGGCAGGACACTAGCACTTATTTTACCCTAAGGGATATTTTTTTCATGTGTAGGATGTCTCAACCTGAAGAATGATAAATGTGGTCATCTTATATTGTTACTCAAGCAGAGCTCATCTCCTCCCTGCTCTTGCTCTTATCTTTAAGTGTCAGCAGGAGACAAGCTCCAACAGCTCAGCCTAGCACCCAGCTATCTCCTGTCTCAGAACGAATAAAGACAATGAACAAATGTTCTATGTCAATAAGTTTCTACAAAGACATAGAAAACATTATAGTGGAGTACTACTCAAAATGAATATGTCATAAAAAGAATACAGTGAGAAGCTGAAGGACCAATTTGAAAGTCCCTCCTGCAGTCAACTGTAAATGCATAAAAAAAGAGCTTGATTATAAGTAATTCTTCTAAAATGGCTCTGAGAGTTTAGAGAGATGCTATTACATAGTGGTTCAGTGTTGGCTCTAACAATAAAGTGACTTCAAGTTCCCATTCAGCCATTATTTGAGTTGTAATTCTGTACATCAATTAAGCTCATTTTCGTCATTTATAAGTAGAGGATAGAATTCCCACTGTGGCTTATGCAGGTTTGATCCCTGGCCCTGTTCAGTGGGTTAAAGATCCTGGGTTGCCATGAGCTGTGGTGTAGCATGTGGATACCATGTGGCTGTGGCTGTGGCTGTGGCTATGTGGATTCAACATGGGAACTTCCATATGCATGTAGGTGCAGCCCAAAAAAAGCAAAAAAAAAAAAAAAAACAAAAAAAAAACAGAGGATAGAATTGTGGCAACCTCATTGATACTTTGAGGGTTAAATAAAATTTTGGTGACCAATTCTCTGAGTGCATTCTTCATTGTGAATTATTAAATGAAACAATATTTGTGAAGAACATTTTCTAATTAATCTTCCACTGATATTTCTATTATGTGACAACTCAGTTGAGTTTGAAGCATGGGCATAATCAAATGAATACATACATATTGAAAACCCTAGCATGCAGTAGGTACTGAATTGCTTAAAATGATTAGTAGTATACAAGCTAGGATTAGGGCATGAAGAACCTTTGGAAATACCAAAGATTTCAAGTTGTATTCAAGAAGACCGTGTGCTATTTAAGATTCCTGATCAGGAAGCAAACAAAGGAGAGGATACATCAATGCCTCTGCATTAAAGCAGTTTTTTGCCCCTTTCATGTTTGTCCATTTCTGTTCCCCTCCATCCTTTAAAGAACCTAATTATAGGAACAAGATCACTAAGCAATTGAAACTAACTTCTGACAAATGCTCTCTTGAATGCACATCATTTCTTGTCTAACTTGTTGATTATTTTCCTAGACAAAATAAAGCCAGAATGAAAAATTAAGCAGTTAAAAAATGACTATCTCTCTACCCCCAACAGCTGCCTTAAGCTATCCTTTAGGCAGATCACACAGGCACGATAACATTTTAAGAAATAGCCAGTCTGCACTCAATGGAGCACAATGTAGTACCATACCTCTTGCCTGGATGATTCACTGAGATTCTTCTCCCCTATTTTTCTCCTTAACAACTATCATGGATGAGAAGAATATTTACATTTGCTCCCTGAACATGAGTCCACCATCTCCTGAAACTGCCAGATTTCTGATTAAAGCTCCTTCCTTTCTTTTTTTTTTTTTTTTTTTTTTTTTTGGTCTTTTTGCCTTTTTTCTAGGGCCACACCCACGGCATATGGAGGTTCCCAGGCTAGGGGTATAATCAGAGCTACAGCTGCTGGTCTACACCACAGCCACAGCAATGTGGGATCTGCACCGCATCTGTGACCTACAGCGTAGCTCATGGCAACTCCAGATCCTTAAACCACTGAGTGAGGCCAGGGATCGAACCCGTCACCTCATGGTTCCTAGTCAGATTTGTTAACTACTGAGCCACTACAGGAACCCGCAAAAGCACCTTCCTTTCTACTGACACTTGCCTCTTGAATTGTTGGCTTATGAATGGCAAACATACATTCTGTAATGTGGTTGAGGGAAAAGAGAACAGAAGAAACAAATTAAGTTGGACATTTTTATTTCATTGCTGCTTTGCTATTTACATTTTTATGTTCACATGTGTGAACGTGAATGCTTCTTGTGATTATTTATTTAGAATTATGAAGGTAATTTTTTGAAAAATCTTATGCAATGTAAGGCGATTCATCTTGAAATTCTGTTTTAGGCCTATCTTAAAAGTTTTGGTAATTATGGCTAAAGTACTTCTATCCACATAATTCATTATGGCAAATAGCAATGAACAGAAAATAAGGCATATTCTTATGCATTTACAATATTTTTGATAAATAACATTTATTAAAATTGATTTATATAAAATAAAATTTTAAAGTCACAAATTGTGCCATTTGCATAGATATTAACTTTTTTGACTTCATAGGAATATCATATTTAAAATATATATTGCCTATTGGGAGTTCCCAATGTTGCACAGTGGAAATGAATACAACTAGTATCCATGAAGATGTGGGTTTGATCATTGGCCTTGCTCTGTGAGTCAGGGATCTGGCATTGCTGTGAGCTGTGGTGTAGGTCACAGATGTGGTTAGGCTCCTATGAGGCTGTGGCATAGGTGGCAGCTGTAACTCCAATTTGACCCCTGCCTGGGAACTTCATATGCCATGGGTGCAGCCATAAAAAGCCATATGTATATACATATGCCGTATGTGTGTGTATATATATATATATATACACACATATATATACCTATGTGTGTATATATATATATATATATATATAGAGAGAGAGAGAGAGAGAGAGAGATGATATAGATACAGATACAGATAGATATAGATTGATAGCTTAGGAAGGAAAAGTTTTCTGATAATACAAATGGGCATAGTCCTCTTCTCTTAAGCATTCCAAAATTGTTTTATATTAGTAGATTGGAAAGTATACTTATGGGCTGACTGCAATAAAATGAGATTCATAGTAAAGGAAATGTTGATAGTGAAATTGTTGTATGAATTTTATTATTAAGTATTTAAATACTTTTTAAATAAGTAGAAAAACCCTCCTTTTCTCTTCGTCATAGCAATTGTTCTAATATACAATGTGCTTAATATTATAGTAGCTATTTATTTATTTATTTATTTATTTATTTATTGTCTTTTGTCTTTTTAGGACTGCACCCACAGCAGATGGAGGTTCCCAGGCTAGGGATCTAAAAGGAGCTGTTGCTGCCAGCCTATGCCACAGCCACAGCAATGCCAGATCTGAGCCATGTCTGCAACCTACACCACAGCTCATGACAATGCCTGATCCTTAACCCACTAAACAAGGCCAGGAATCAAACCCGCAACCTCATGTTTCCTAGTCAAATTCATTTGCACTGTGCCACAATGGGATCTCTGGTAGTAGCTTTTTAAAGATAAACTCTTTTATAACTGAAAGTGCAAATTCTTAGTTATATATATATATAGACTTATATATATATATAGACTGCTCCAGAATCAAATAAATTATTTTAAGATTTGTGGAAATATACAAACTGATTTCCTTGGATAAAGTTTGACAAATCAATGAAACAAAATACCACTACCTAAGGAACATTGATAGCACAATCCCTTCACCAATGCAATGTTAAAACCTATGATATTTAATACTATTTTCAGGTATTTTGGACTTGAAAACTCATTTTGAAATCTAATAGAAGAAGTTTACACATTGATTATCATTGTGTTGTAAACTTTTATTAGTGCCAGGATATTATTTTTTTTCCATGTATAAAATGGAGAGTTAAAATAACTCCTTGGTCTTTACCCTTGAGAACTAGATATGGCACTGTGGAAACAGAGGGAAAAAGCAGGGTAAATGGACTAATTACTGAGGACCTGTGTGGACATGTGTGCACACACACCATGAAGACATATGTTTTACAATGGTATCTAATTTGAAATTATTAATAATCTGTATTATAAAATTTGTTCTATTTCCTTTTATAATTTTGAGATAAAATATAATTTTACAAAGCTATTTTTATAATAGTCTTTCTTTTCCTTGAAGTCTAATAAACTCACTTTTGATTAACACATTAACATAGTTGCATTTAATAATTCCCTCAAAAACAGCACTTGATTTTGTATAAAAACTGTGAAACACATCATGACTTCAAAGGCTGCAAAATTTGGGGAACAAAATATAAGTAAAGACTTTTAATTAAAATGAATTTCATTGAAAAATTTTGCACAGTAACTAAATCCAATGAAGAATCTGTAATGATCTCCACTAATGTAAATGTTTAAGATATTTATAGAAGAGAGAGATTAAGCTTAAAATCACTTTCACCTTACAACATCAGTGGAAAGAAGAATAAAGAGGCACAGTTTTATATTGTGTTAACCATAGACCATACTTTTCCTCTTCCTTATTTCTCTCCTTCCAGTCACTTCATCCTCATAGGCACTTCTACCTAGACATGGGATTAGAAGAGACAGAAAATCAAATTCACATTATCAATTAAGAACCCACTAATCTGCAGTTTTTTACAAGATCAGATGGAAAAGAAACTGATATTCTGTTCAGCTAAAAAGATCCATTTGAACCCTCCTTTTCATGTATTTGTGCTACTTTTATAACAAGGCATTTTGATATGAGGAATTTGTAGGGTAAATGTGCATATTATAAGGATACTGAGTTTTAACTTTGTGGGATAAGACCAGTTGCATAAATTTAAAAATGCTATGTATTTAATTTTATTGTGATTGATTTATTACTAAACTATTATTTCTCTTTAATTATAAGCTATTTTATTTTACATCCATTGACATTTTTAATGTTTTTATTTTCTTTTTGTCTTTGGATTTACTTTGAGAAACATACATTTTAAAATTAATTAAATATAATAAATCAAAAAAGAAAGAAACCTGTAAATAATTATATTCCTTTTTTCTAATGGATTATGAAATATATTTATAAATGTCAAACTGTTGCAGTTTTCAGATATGAAGGGCAAATACAACCAATATGACATAGAGATTTTCTAATGGGTATTTAGTACTTAGGTGATGATATATCACAGATAGAAAATTCTTCTTTGCAGGTGTAAATCTTACCCTGTTGTCAATGGGAATATCCCCTTTAAAACAGTATTTAATTCTCAACATTAAGCTTTATTATTATTTTAATATGAAAGTCAGAAAGACCAAATTAAAGACATTTATTTCAGAGAAGAGTGGGTAGAGATTTAATTTTATTTCATTTTTAAAATGTAGAATCTATTTTGAAAATTATTTTAGTTTATTGAATAAAACATGGAAGTATCAAACATATTTTCTCAAGAGTTTACATGTTACTCATTTTTAATTTCAAATAACTTAAATTATAAATATACATGGCATATTTTATATATCCAAGTATTTGGAAATTTCTATTTTGAGGTAATTATACATAACACCAGGTCCAAAATTGAGCATTAAAACATAATTTAATAGGAAGTAATATATAGTGTAGTTAATTACTCAGATTCTGAATACTAAGCTACCTGGGTTCAAGCTTGATTCTACCACTAGCTGTGCAAACTTGAGGAAATTACAGTAATTCTTGGTACTTCAGTTTCGACTTAAATTAAATGGGGCTAAGTAGTTCTATCTCTTAAGTTGCTCTGAAGATTTCATAAATTAATACATATAGCATTCTTACCTTGCTTATGGTAAATATTGCATTTGTATTAGCCATAATTATCAGCATTATTATTTTAGTATTAAAAAATGGTCAAATCAAAGACATTTGAAAACATGACAACAGCTCAATTTGAATGTTTTATTAGTGCTCAAGACCTGAAGAAATAAGCAAAGATAAGAACTATTTTAAAATATAAAATATAGAATAGTATAAGTCTTACCAATGAACTAAATTTTAGAATAGTAAGTCCTTTATTTCCTTTTTTATTTGAAAAGAATTGCAAATATTAGAATACATATTACCTTTGCTGTTTTATTTCAATAATGTTTTATTCTAATTCTCTCATATAGCAAAGTGAAACCTAAAATTCCCAAACAAGTTATTTTCATAAATTGAAATGATATTTAAATTTGTAAATCTTATACTTCCCCATATGAATTCACTTACCCCTGATCATTGAAGTTGATAAATGCAGAACACCAGGGAACCATATACTATATTATTCTATTTCTGCTACAGCACTAATTTGTCATTTTCATTTTGTAACATACAACCATAAGGAGAATATAGCTCATTAATACTTTTCACATATTATACAGCGACATACTCCAGATTATTCTTTTCCTAATAAAAGAACTTCAGTGACTTTTTTCATTAAAATCAAAACAGAATATTCCTACAATTTAGGTTTACTTCAAATATGTTCTAGTTTATAAACAAAGGAACTTTGGGGTATATTCACTATATAAGATACAATACAGTAAAGCTTTTTTATTTTCATGGAATATTACTTCATAGATTTATAATAAAATCAACATTGAAAATTTATCAAGTCAAAGACCAGTTATCTCATTTGAAAATTACCAACATGTTTTGATTCACACTACCCTCGATCTTCCTGCTGTAGCATATTCATTTCATACTATATTCTCTTTTATACAAATAACTTTTAAACCGAATATTTGAATTTAAATATGAATTTATGTTTCTCACAAAATTCTTATTAAATTAGCAAAATATAACCTTATTTAATTCACATTACAAAATTCAAAGCAGTTTTTTATTTTTTATTTTTAATTTTTTGTCTTTTGTCTTTTTAGAGCCACACCCGTGGCATATGGAGGTTCCCAGGCTAGGGGTCTAATTGGAGCTATTAGACCAATGCCAGCAATGCCAGATCTGAGCCACAGCAATGCCAGATCTAAGCCACATCTGTGACCTACACCACAGCTCACAGGCACACCAGAACCTTATTCCACTAAACAAGGCCAGGGATTGAACCCACAACCTCATGGTTCCTGGTCAGATTTGTTTCTGCTGCACCATGATGGGAAATATTCAAAGCAGTTTTTAATTTTGCCAAATAAGTGATTTTATATGAGTTTTCTTATAAATAAGTATTAATTGTAAATGGTGATTGGAGTAGTAAAAGCAACACAATATGCAATTTTTGGAAACAATTATTTTACAATTATCATAAATGTAATGCAGGAAACAAACATTATTAATTAAACATTTAAAAATGATTTTAGATGACATAGACTTTTAGGATGAAGAGTCAAATAGTATCAGTGTAACATTATAATAGCAGCTAAATTTCTATCTCTTTCACTTCCACTTACAAATATTGCTAAGGATGCAACAGCAACACAAAAAATCATCAAAGCATATTAAAATTCTGAGTTGGAAATGAATCAGAAGGGAAGATTTTGTTTACTTAACACAGTAATGAGTAATTTGGTTTGCAAAAGTAGACCATAAGACTAGTACAGAATGAAGAATAAAATTCCCTTAAATAATGTAATGAGGAGGTTACCTTTGTGGCTCAGTGATAACAAACCCAACTAGTATCCATGAGGATGTGGGTTAAATCCTTGGCCTAGCTCATGGGTTAACAGATCTGGCATTGCTGTGAGCTGTGGTGTAAGTCACAGATGCAGGTCAGAGCCCCCATTGCTGTAGCTGTGGTGTAGGGAAGCCAGACGCTACAGCTCCAATTCAACCCCTGGCCTGGGAACTTGCATATGCTGAGGGTGTGGCCCTAAAAGACAAGAAAGAAAGAAAGGAAGAAAGGAAGAGAGAGAAAGAAGAAAGAACACAATGTTACGGTTTCCCCAAAACAATCTGAGAGTGGTTGATTTAAAAAATAGAGGCACATAGAAGGATTCTCAGAGATCCAAACATTTAGCCCATGTGATAAGTTCTGAGAGGCAAGGGGTTAAAAAGACCTTTAGAAATATGGGTATCAAGTATTATATATTTAGGGATTTTTGTTACTGTAATATGAAAATATTTTTACTTAAAACCTTCAGTAAAATTATATTACCAATTAAATGTCTTGTGTAAATAGAAATATCCTTGAGAAAATAAAAATAAAAAAATATCTGGCGTTACATACTTAAAATGCTCTTCTCTGTTCTAGCCAGAGAAAGATTTGAAGATGAATCCCTCTCCCAGCCCCATACATACAGCAAAGAAACTGAGGGAAACCAAAAACAGAAGAATAAACTATAGTTTGTAGGCATCAAAATTTTATAGAACAGGGAATTCACATCGTGGCTCGGTGGAAATGAACCCAACTAGGAACCATGAGGTTGTGGGGTTGATCCCTAGCCTTACTTAGTGGGTTTAGGATCTGACATTGCTGTGAGCTGTGGAGTAGTTTGCAGGTACAGTTCAGATCTGGTGTTGCTGAGGCTGTGGTGTAGGCAAGCAGCTGTAGCTCCAATTGGACCCCTAGGCTGGGAAACTCCAAATGCCACAGGTGGGGCCCTAAAGAGCAAAAAGACAAACAAAATTATAGAACAGTTGTATAAGTAGTTCGTATATTTTAGAGATTAAGGCCTTGTCTGTGGCATCATTGATTTACATGCAGCTGTCATGTTTTCCCAACACCACTTTCTGAAAAGACTGTCTTTTTCCCATTGTATATTCTTGCTTCCTTTGTCAAAGGTTAATTGACCATAGGTGTCTGGGTTTATTTCTGTGTTCTCTATTCTGTTCCATTGGTCTGTATGTCAGTTTTGGTACCAGTACCACACTGTCTTGATTAATGTAGCTTTGTAATATTGCATGAAGTCTGAGAGAGTTATGTCTCCTGCTTGTTTTTGTTGAAGATAGTTTTAGCAATTCTGGGTATTTTATGCTTCCATATAAATTTTTGGATTGTTTCTTCTATTTTGTGAAAAATCTCCAGGGTAGTTTGATCGGGATTGCTTTGAACCTGTAGAATGGTTTGGGTAGTGACATTTCTATGATGTTAATTCTTCTAGCTCAGGAGCAGGAAATATCTTTCCATTTCTTTGAAACCCCTTTGATTTCCTTTATTAATGTTTTATAGTTTACAGCATACAAGTCTTTCATCTTAGGTTAGGTTTATTCCTAGTATTTAATTTTTCATGGTGCTATTTTTAAAAGGTATTGAATTTTTGTATTCCTTTTCTAATATTTCATTTTTAGTTAAAGAATACAACGAATTTCTGAATGTTAAGCTTGTATCCTGCTACTTTGCTGAATTTGTTGATGAGTTTGAGTAATTTTTATGTGGAGTCCTTGGATACATGTACCTGTATGTTCATTGCTGCACTATTCACAATAGCCAAAGATGTGAAAACCATCTAAATGTCCATCAACAGATAAATGAAGAAGATATGGTATATATACACAATGGAATAATACTCAGCCATAAAAAATAAAAAATAATGCCATTTGCAACAACATAGGTGGGACTAGAGACTCTCACACTTAATGAAATAAGTCAGAAAGAGAAAGTCGAATGTCATATGATATCAATTATATCTGAAATTGAGTATATGGCACAAATGAACCTTCCCACAGAAAAGAACTTTTTTTCTTTCCTGTAGAAAGACTCAAAGGGACTTGGAGAACAGACTTATCCTGGTAGGGGGAGGGGGAGGGAGTGGGATGGACTGGGAGTCTGGAGTTCACAAATGTAAACTATTGCATTTGGAGTAGCTAAGGAATCCTGCTGTATAGCACAGGGAACTATACTTAGCCACTTATGATGGCATATGATGTGAGAAAAAGAATGTGTATGTATATACATTCATACATATATATATGAATGACTGGGTCACTTTGCTGTATAGTAGAAATTGACAGAGCCAACTATAATGGAAAAAATTTAAAAAATTATTAAAAATTTTATAGAACATACAACAAATATAAGCCTTCCTATATAAATATAAAAAAATAATTAATAGATGATAAATAGACAATATTTTTGTAACAAAGCTCCTTTCTTGAGTATTTTTACACTGAATTTAATAGTTATTTGAGGTTACTAATTTTTGACCAGTCCAATGAGAAAATGTCATATAATGTATGTCCTATATATGTCCTATATATGTCATATATCTTTGAAGAAAATTAAATTTTGAAATAAGACATGTATGTAAAGAAGAACAGCAAGGTATACTTTATATGCTAACTTTGTTTAATGTGTAGGGATTATGAAATAAAGCAAAATTTCAATGCATTTAAAATTCATTGAAGTTGTTTTTGTAAATTTAGCACAGCTGAACCAAGCTTCAATTTGTCAACATTTTGTGTTGTTGGCTGTTAATTCCATTGCTTTTCTTAATCTATATCCTCCACATTTGTATTTCACCAAATACTGAATAGGAAGTGTGGTTAGCAACATCTGGATTAGTTGGCCTCAACAGAAAATTGTCATAACATACCTGGTTCCTGAAGTAGAGAGATCATGCAAACAGTACCTCTTCCTGAATACTACCATAATACAGTGTATTTTGCATGTAGTGAATTAATCTATACAGTCCTGATTTACATGATATTTATACAGGAAATAGTGTTACTTATTTTTAGTTGATTGCTGTGTAATGATTCTAGTTTTTAATGTTATCAAATATTGGAAAAATCTTCCTTATGATACTGTTTTCCTTTCTTTCTTCCTTTCTTTCTTTCTTTCTTTCTTTCTTTCTTTCTTTCTTTCTTTCTTTCTTTCTTTCTTTCTTTTTTTCTTCCTTTTCTTTCTCTTTCTTTCTTTCTCTTTCTTTCTTACTTACTTTCTTTCTTTCTTTCTCTTTCTTCCTTCCTTCCTTCCTTCCTTCCTTCCTTCCCTCCTTTCTTTCTTTCTTCCTTCCTTCCCTCCTTTTTTCTTTCTTTCTTTGGCTTCACTTGTGGTATATGGAGGTTGCCAGGCTAGGGGTCAAATCAGAGCTGCAGCCTGCAGACATACACAACAGCCACAGCAACACCAGACCCGAGCCACATCTGTGACCTATACCACAGCTCATGGCAATGCCAGATCCTTAACCCACTGAGTGAGGTCAGGTATCAAGCCCGCTTCCTCATGGATTCATTTCCACTGAGCCACAATGAGATGTTGAGCTATTGTTTCCTGAAATTGTGAACTGTGCATAATCACAAACAAATAAATGGATTTTTTTTGAAATGTAAGTAAAACAGGCATTTAAAACAAGTTTTATACCATATATAAAAATAATCAATCATATACAAATGTAAGGGATCAACAAATTATACTTAGGCATCCTATGGTGCAATTAAATGAGAATTATTTTCCTGTTACAGGGTGTTTGGGGCACATATTTTGCTTATAAAGTTGTCATCTCCTATTATCCCCAGGTTCTCTTTGAGTACAGGAATAATTAGTGTAAAAGATTTACATTATTACTGAGATTTCTTTCCAATATAGGGTGTAGCTGTAAGAGAAGACAGAATTAAAATAATGACATGGTTTACATCCACCCTCCAGCTTCAATAATGAATTTAAATTCCTACATAGTTACAATGATGTGTGCAAAACATCATCCAAATTCTCAAGAGATATGTGGTGTATGCTGAGCCTAGAGAGAAAATATGACAGTGTGAACAGCCCTGGAGAAGAAGTTCTCTCTTCAAGTATCAAGGGAACCTAAGTACTGTTCAGATATATGGTGTTTCAAGTATCAAGAAAACCTAAGTACTGCTCATATATATGGTGATTTAGCACTTTAGGAAATATCTGACAGGAAATATTTGCTTGAACATCAGCATTATCATGAAAGGTAATAATGAAAACAACACTTTACAAAGTCACTCTGTTATGAACAGAGAAAAATGAAGAAGTAATTGCCCTGGTGAATTCAACTGAAAAAAAATTCTTAAGCATGTGAAAACACCACTTTGGGGAAAAATAATTGAGAATTTGAAGGAGATCTGTACTCCTGCTATTATGCCATAGATGGTATTCATGAAGCAGACATTGGATTTGATTCTTTAGGTACTATTTTTATAGCAGTAACAGTGAGAATAATGTGTATATCAGTAAGATGGAATGAGAAAAATAAAATAGCTGTTTAGATTCAGTATGCATTTTGCTTATTTTGCAAAATGTATGCCATAAAACAGTGTTATTCAATCATGAGAGGATTTTTATTTATTTATCTATTTATTTATTTATTTTTTAAATTACTCAAATGAATTTATCACATCTGTACTTGTATAATGATCATCACAATTCAATTTCACAGGATTTCCATCCCACAATCAAAGCACATCCCCCAAGCCCCAAACTGTCTCCTCCAGAGACCATAAGTTTTTCAATGTCTGTGAGTCAGAATCTGTTCTGCAAAGAAGTACAGTCTGTCCTTTTTTCAGATTCCACATGTCACTGAAAACATTTGATGTTGGTGTCTCATTGTATGGCTGACTTCACTTAGCATGATAGTTTCTAGGTCCATCCATGTGGCTGAAAATGCCAGTATTTCGTTCCTTTTAATGGCTGAGTCATATTCCATTGTGTATATGTACCACATCTTCTGGATCCACTCCTCTGTCGATGGACACTTAGATTGTTTCCATGTCTTGGCTATTGCAAAGAGTGCTGCAATGAACATTGGAGTACATGTGTCTTTGCGAGTCATGGTTTTCTCTGGATAGATGCCCAGGAGTGGGATTGCTGGATCAAATGGGAGTTCTATTTTTGTTTTCTGAGCCATCTCCATACCACTTTCCACAGTGGCTGTACCAATTTACAATCCGACCAAGAGTGTAATAGGGTTCCTTTTCCTCCACACTCTCTCCAGCACTGATTGTCTGTAGACTTTTGGATGATGGCCATTCTGGCTGGTGTAAAGTGGTACCTCATTGTGGTTTTGATTTGCATTTCTCTAATCATGTTTGATGTTGAACATCTTTTCAAGTATTTTTTGGCCATCTGTATGTCTTCTTTGGAGAACTGTCTGTTTATATCTTCTGCCCATTTCTTGATGGGGTTGTTTGTTTTTTTGGTATGGAGCTGCAGAAGGTATTTATAAATTTTGGAGATTAATCCCTTGTCAGTTGATTCATTTGCAAAGATGTTCTCCCACTCTGTGGGTTGTCTTTTTGTTTTGTTTAGGATTTTCTTGGCTGTGCAGAATCTTTTAAGTTTGATTAGGTCCCATTTGTTTATTTTTCTTTTTATTGTCAATACTCTGATAGGTGGATCTGAGGAGATGTTGCTGTCATTTACGTCCGAGAGTGTTTGGCCTATGTTTTCCTCTAAGACTTTCATAGTATCTGGTCTTATATGGACGTTTTTAATCCATTTATTTTTGTGTATGGTATTATAGAGTGTTCTAATTTCATTCTTTTCCATGCAGCTGTCCAGTTTTCCCAGCACCACTTCTTGAACAAGCTGTCCTTTCTGCATTGTATATTTTTGCCTCCTTTGTCATAGATGAGTTGGCTGTAGGTGTAAGGGTTGAATTCTGTATTTCTGTCTTTGTGCCGGTACCATTCAGTTTTGATGATTGTTGCTTTGTAGTATAGTCTGAAGTCCGGGAGCCAGATTCCTCTGGCTCCATTTTTTGTTTTCAGGATGTCTTTGGCTGTTCTGGGTCTTTTGTGCTCCAAACAAACTTTAAAATATTTTGTTCAAGTTCTGTGAAAAATGACCTTGGTAATTTGATAGGGATTGCATTGAATCTGTAGATTGCTTTAGGTAGTATAGTCATTTTGATAATATTAACTCTTCCAATCTACAAGCGTGGTATTATCTTTCCATCTATTTGTGTCATCTTTGATTTCTTCAGTGGCTTATAGTTTTCAGAGTACAGGTCTTTTGTCTCTTTAGGTAGGTTTACTCCTAGGTATTTTATTCTTTTGGATGTGATGGTAAACAGGATTGCTTCCCTAATTTTTTTCTCAGCTCTTTCATCATTAGTGTATAGAAATGCCATTGATTTCTTTGTATTAATTTTTTATCCTGTGACTTTGCCAAATTCGTGGATGAGCTCTAACAGTTTTCTGGTAGAGTCTTTAGGGTTCTCTAGGCATAGCATCATGTCATCTGCAAATAGTGATAGTTTTACTTCTTCCTTTCCAATTTGGATTCTTTTTATTTCTTTTAATTCTCTGATGGCCATGGCTAGGGCTTCCAAAAATATGTTGAAGAGTAGTGGGGAGAGGGGCATACTTGCCTTGTTCCTGATCTCAGAGGGAATTCTTTCAGCTTTTCACCATTGAGAATGATGTTCGCTGTGGGTATGTCTTATATGGCCTTTATCATGTTGAGGTAGATTCCCATTCTGCCCACTTTCTGAAGGGCTTTTATCAGGAATGGGTGTTGGATTTTGTCAAAGGCTTTTTCAACATCTATTGAGAGGACCATATGGTTTCTACTCTTCAGTTTGTTAATGTGGTGTATCACACTGATGGATTTGCGGATATTGAAGAATGCTTGCATCCCTGGAATAAATCCTACTTGATCATGATGCACAATCCTTGTATTGTTGGATGTGGTTTGCTAGGATTTAGTTGAGGACTTTTGCATTGATGTTCATCAGTGAAATTGGCCTGTGGTTTTCTATTTTGGTGGTGTCTTTGTCTGGTTTTGGTACCAGGGTGATGGTGGCCTCATAGAATGAGTTTGGGAATATCCCTTCCTCTGCAATTTTTTGGAATAGCTTCAGAAGGAGAGGTGTTAGCTCTTCTCTAAATGTTTGATGGAATTCGGCTGTGAAGCCATCTGGTCCTGGAGTTTTGTTTGTTGGAAGTTTTTTAATCACAGTTTCAATTTCAGTTCTTGTGATGGGTCCATTCATCTTTTCTCTTTCATCTTGGTTTAGTCTTGGGAGACTGTACTTTTCTAAGACTTTGGCCATTTCTTCTAGGTTTTCTGTTTTATTGGCATATAGTTGCAGATAGTAGTCTCTTATGATCCTTTGTATTTCTGTGGTGTCCGTTGTTACTTCTCCTTTTTCATTTCTAATTTTATTGATGTGAGTCCTCTCTCTTTTTTGCTTGATAAGTCTGGCTAAAGGTTTATCAATTTTGTTGATCTTTCAAAGAACCAGCTTTTCATTTCATTGATCTTTCCTATGGTTTTCTTTGTTTCTATTTCATTGATTTCTGCTCTGATCTTTATGGTTTCTTTCCTTCTACTACCTTTAGGTCTTGTCTGTTCTTCTCTCTCGAGCTGCTTTAGATGTAAAGTTTGCTTATTTATTTGATCTTTTTCTTGTTTCCTGAGGTGGGCTTGTATTGCTATAAACTTTCCTCTTAGCACGGCTTTTGCTGCATCCCACAGGTTTTGGAGAGTCGTTATCTTCATTGCCATTTGCTGCTAGGTATTTTTTAATTTCCTCTTTGATTTCTTCAGTGATCCATTGGTTGTTTAGTAGCATGTTGTTTAGTCTCCCCGTGTTTGTGTTTTTTGCAGTTTTTTTCTTGTTGTGGATTTCCAGTCATATAGCGTTGTGGTCAGAAAAGATGCTTGATATGATTTCAATTTTCTTAGTTACCGAGGTTGAACTTGTAGCCCAGGATGTGATCCATCTCAGAGAATGTTCCATGTGCAAAAGGGTTCCCTTTTCTCCACAGCCCCTCCAGCACTTGTTATTTGTGGATTTATTAATGAAGCACAGAGGGCCCCAAACAAACTGAACCCAAACAGACCTACACCAAGATTACTTGTTTCTTTTCCCTAGCTGCTTTCAAAATTTTCTCTTTATCTTCAATTTCTTCAGTTTAATTATGTTTCTCAGGGTGTTCCTCCTTGGGTTTATTTTGTATGGTACTCATTGTGCTTCCTGGATTTGAGTGAGTGGTTCCTTTCCCATGTTACAGATGTTTTTGGCTATTATCGCTTGGAATATTTTTTCTGTCTCCATCTCTCTCTCTTCTCCTTCTGGCACCCCTATAATACGGATGTTGGTGCATTTAACATTGTCCCAGACTTCTCTGAGAATCTCTTCATTTGTTTTCAATCTTTTTTCTCTTTTCTGTTCTGGATCCATAATTTCCACTAATCTGTCATCCATCTCGCTCATTCGTTCTCCTGCCTCCTGTATTCTGCTGTTGGTTGCTTCTAGCGAATATTTTATTTCAGTTATTGTATTCTGCATCTCTTCTTGCTTAAGTTTTATATCTTGTATCTCTTTGGTCAGTATTTCCTGTAAGTTATCCATCTTTGTCTCAAGTTTATTTCCAATGTCTTGCATCATCTTCAGCATGAACAGTCTACAGTCTTTTTCCTGGAGGCTAAGAATCTCCTCCTCAGTTAGATGTTTTTCTGGGGGTTTTCTTTTCTCCCTCATCTGAGTTATAGTTTTCTGTCTTTTTATTTTTATAGGTTTTTGGTGTGGTGAACTTTTTATAGGTTCTAGAGTGGTAGCCTCTCTTACTTCTGGTGTCTGCCCTCCTTGTGGATGAATTCTGTATGGGCGCATGCTGTAGGCTTCCTAATGGTAGGGGCTGATGCCTGCCTACTGGTAGGTGGAGCCGATTCTAATCCCTCTGGTGGGTGGGGCTTACTCTCTGGATGGGATTAAAGGCAGCTGTGTGCCTGAGGGGTTTTATGTACCCTGTTTACTGAGGGGTGGGGCTGTGATCCCACCTGGATTGATGTTTCCCCTGGGGCTTCTCAGTACTGACTGATGGATGGGGTCAGATTTTCCCAAAATGGCCCCCTCTGGAGAAAGGCACAGTGCTGAATATTCCCAAGAGCTTTGCTTTCACAATGAGCCACATTCACCCCTGTTTGCCCAGGATGTCCTCTAAGAACTGCAGTCAGGTTTGACCCAGATTCCTATGGAGACTTTGCTTTGCCTTGGGATTCAGTGCATGTGAAAGTCTGTGTGCACCTTTTAAGAATGGGGTCTCTGTTTCCCCCAGTCCCATGGAGTTCCTGCACATAAGCATCACTGGCCTTCAATGCCAGATACTCCAGGGGCTCTTTCTCCCAGTGCCAGATCCCCACACGTGACAGTTTGATGTGGGGCTCAGAACTCTCAGTCCTGTAGGTGAGTCTCTGTGAACCAGTTAGTTTCCAGTCTGTGGGACTTCCCACCCAGAAGGCATGGGGTTGTTTATATCATGAAATCGCCCCTTCTACCTCTTGATGTGGCCTCCTCTTTTTCTTCTGGAGTAGGATATCTTTTTTAAGGTTTCCCGTCCATTTGGGGGAAGAGTGCTCAGCCTTTCATTGTGAATTTTTTTGTTTTTATGAGAATAGTTGAGCTCCAGTCCTTCTATTCTTTTTTTTTTTTTTTTTTTTTTGTCTTTTTGCCATTCTCTTGGGCCGCTCTTGCAGCATGTGGAGGTTCCCAGGCTAGGGGTCTAATCGGAGCTGTAGCCACCAGCCTATGCCAGAGCCACAATGCTGGATCCGAGACGCGTCTGCAATCTACACCACAGCTCAGGGCAACACCGGATCGTTAATCCTCTGAGCAAGGGCAGGGACCGTACCTGCAACCTCATGGTTCCTAGTCAGATTTGTTAACCACTGCGCCACGAGGGGAACTCTGAGTCCTTCTATTCCGCCATCTTAATCCGATCTCGAGCATGAGATGATTTTTTTCATTCCTTGGATTTTCTCTGAAAATTTAAATTAAAGAAGAAATTGAGACTGTGGTAGTACTAGCATCCACACTTCATTAATAATCTCTGCCTTTTTATTTAGCCAAGCTTGGAGAATCAGCTTACTCTCATTACTTCTCAGTTCTAAGTATTCCTATTTATACAGATGAGAAAAAGAGAAAGGACAGAGTATAGGAACAAATCACATATACAAAAGACCCTGGAAAACATATTTTAAAACCTATATACCATAAATAATTACCTCCTAAGAATACTCATAAGTTAAATTTCCCATACCTTTTATGCTACTATTGTCAAAAGTCCAGTTTTATCAGAGAGATGCAGCATATATCTTGGGGTTCATTCTGTTTTACTACAATTTATTTCACCTAAAGACAAGGCTAGGTTTCTCCATTATTCTTAATCTTTTGGATGTTCATTCACCTCCCCACCTTTTCCCCACTGTCTCCTCTACATTGTGGTCTGAATTTGAGTTAATTTAGTTAATATAACCTTACCCCTTAGGCAAAGTGATTGGTCTAAGAATAGGTTGTCATAATACGTACTCTTTCTAACCTCTGTTTATTTTTACCATTTGGCCAGGACAAGAAGATTCCTTCCTGGGATTCTTATATCAGGAAATGAGGGGAGAGGCTATCTTCTATAGGATGCTGAAAGAAGGAGTCAGCTTAATCAGAGGCCATATCCTCTGCAAGAAGGGAACAGACTCTATAATAGGACAGAGAAAAGCAGAGAAGAGAGAACTGAAAGACTTTTGTCTCCAATTCCATCAGAGACAATTGAGACCAGCATCAATTCTATCATTCTCAGATCTTAGTCGTACAAATACATCTTCTATTTTTGTTTAGGTTAGTTCAGATTGGATTTTTATCACTTAGAATAGTCACATTGCAAAGAGCAATGAATAGTTTATTTCTTAATTCTTCTTAATCAATAAAGAAATGATTAAAAGGAAATAATTATGTTACAAAATTTATAGACTTTTGCAGGAATATAAAGCACATGTAAGAAATGGATAAACATGAAGAAAGTCATGAATGCATAATTCAGAAATAATATTTAAAATCTTCATTTTAATTTTATAATTTTCTATATGTTTATATATTAAATTATCTCTATGGTTGATTAAAGCCCTTACTGTTTAATTCAGGCCACCTCTATTTGCCTGTATTTTAATGTAGCTTATTGAATATAAAAAAGCACTTTATATTTCATACAAGTTGAAAGCAAAGAGATTTTGTAAACCAAGATGCAATCAATGTAAACATGCTGATTGAGGGTAAAATTAGAATAAAAAAGCAAGGTTTTGAAAAATTAATAATATAAAACTATAAGATCAAATGAAGAGCACTATTTCTCATTGTTTTTTCTGCTATTTATGATAACATTCCAAATATCTAAATGGTAAGCTTTGCTGATTTCTTGTAAAAGTTTTTACTTGCTCTGAAAAGTAGATCTGTATTTTAAAAATGTACTGCAAACATACACTATTCAACTGAAAGATATCTTATAATGCATGATAACACTGCACTCATCTTACAAGTAGTATACATTTGTTAGTTATGACTGTACCCTTAGTAATATTACATAGATTAGTGTCATAGAAATAAAGAGAAGAGAAAATAGTAAACTTCTAGAATGAAAAAAGATTATTAAAAGATTTATATTAAAATATTAAAAAGGATTGTTATTTATTCAGTAACTTAAATGTAATTTGTAATCTAATCTATTCACTACACTTTGATATAAACAGTTAACATAAATTCAAATAAAGGCTGCTGTCATATACCATTTTCTGATGCATTATCATTATTACATGCTATAATTATGAATCCATTCATTTATTTGCTTTTAATCTTAAAGAAAATGAACTTTTTAAAATAGTTGTTCAACTTTTAAGATCGTGCCAAGTTGTAATAGATATCTGTTTTTGTCAATAGGTAAACACTTCCTGAATTCTTTTCATTCAACAGCCTCACATCCTGCCAAACATTCATCATCTCACATCACTGCAAAAACTGATAAGGTTTTCTTTTTACTTCCCTCTAGAAAAATTTTATGGCTAAATTCAATGAGGAAGGAGGTAGAGCTTTTATCGTATGCATATTAAGCCTCCGTATTTCTCTTTATCCATTTTTATTCCCAATGTTCTTCAAATGCCATAATCCATAACGTGGAAATTCCTCTCCGTAACCCAAAGTCTTCTCACAAGTTTCTTCCATCAAATTATTTCTTAATCAAATTTTTAGTACACCTCAAGAATATCTTATTATCCCTGGAAATCTCATAATCCTCACACTTAAAGGTCAATAATAATTGACTTCCTTGCTCCTCAATACTTTTTTCTAGACTTTTCCTCACCTTCAATCATTTGAAAATTCTTGTTGCCTCAGAACTCAGGTGGTCTCATTGAACCACTCTTTCATTCTTTATTGTAATCTCGAAAATTTTGTGTAATATTTACACAGAAAATAATTTTTAACATATTTTTTCCATTTTAAAAATTTCATTATATATGTATTTTTTCTACTGCACAGCATGGTGACCCACTTACACATGTACGGTTACATTCTTTTTTCTCACATTATGTGTTCCATCATAATTGACTAGACAGAGTTCCCAGTGCTACACAGCAGGATCGCATTGCTCATCCATCACAAAGGCAACATTCTGCATCTATTTACCCCAAGCTGCCAGTCCCTCCCAATCTCCCTTTCCTCCTTGGCAACTACAAGTCTATTCTCCAAGTCCATGATTTTTTGTTTTCTGTGAAAAGTTTCCTTTGTGCCATATGTTAGATTCCAGATATGTGATATCATATGGTATTTGTCTTTCTCTTTCTGACTTATTTCACTCAGTATGAGAGTTTCTAGATCCATCCATGTTACTGCAAATAGTGTTATTTTTTATGGCCGAGTAGTATTCCATTGTGTATGTATATCGCATCTTCCTGATCCAATCATCTATCAGTCAACATTTGGGTTGATTCCATGTCTTGGCTACTGTGAATAGTGCTGCAATGAACATGCAGGTGCATGTGTCTTTTTTAAGGAAAGTTTTGTCCAGATGTATGCGCAAGAGTGGGATTGCTAGGTCAAATGGTAGTTCTATGTACAGGTTTCTAAGGTACCTCCATGCTGTTCTCCATAGTGGTTGTAACAGCTTACATTGCTACCAACAGTGTGGGAGGGTTCCTTTTCTCCACACTCCCTCCAGCATATGTTATTTGTGGCCTTATTAATGATGGCCATTCTGACTGGTGTGAGGTGGTAACTCATGGCAGTTTTGATTTGCATTTCTCTAATAATCAGGGATGTTGAACATTGTTTCATGTGCTCATTGGCCATCTGTATATCTTCCTTGGAGAAATGTCTATTCAGCAAGTTTTGCTAGGAAAACTGGACAGCTGCATGCAAATCAGTGAAACCAGATCATGCCCTTATACCATGCACAAACATAAATTCAAAATGGCTGAAAGACTTAAATATAAGACAAGACACCATTAAAGTCCTGGAAGAGAACATAGGCAAAACATTCTCTGACATCAACCTTGTGAATATTTTCTCAGGTTGGTCTCCCAAAGCAATGGAAATAAAAGCAAAAATGGGACCTAATCAAACTGACAAGCTTTTGCACAGCCAAGGAAACTAAAAAGAAAGCAAAGAGACAATGTATAGAATGGTGAAAATAGTTTCAAATGATGCAACTGACAAGGGCTTAATCCCTAAAATAGACAAGCAAATTATACAACTCAACAGCAAAAATGCCAACAACCCAATTGAAAAATGGGCAAAAAACCTGAATAGATATTTCTCCAAGGAAGAGGTACAGATGGCCAACAAGCACTTGAAACAATGCTCAACATCCCTGATCATTAGAGATATGAAATTAAAAACTGCCATGAGATACCACTTCATACTGCTCAGATTGGCTATCATTAATAAGTCCACAAATAACAAGTCCTGGAAGGGTTGTGGAGAAAAGGGAACCCTACTGCACTGTTGGTGGGAATATAAGCTGGTACAACCACTATGGAGAACAGCATGGAGATACCTTAGAAAATTATACATAGAAATACCATATGACCCAGGAATCCCACTCTTGGGCATATATCTGGACAAAACTTTCCTTAAAAAAGACACATGCACCTGCATGTTCATTGCAGCACTATTCACAGTAGCCAAGACATGGAATCAATCCAAATGTCCACTGATAGATGATTGGATTAGGAAGAAGTTGTATGTATACACAAAGGAAAACTACTCAGCCATTAAAACAAACAAAATAATGCCATTCGCAGCAGCATGGATAGAGCTAGAGACTCTCATACTGAGTGAAATAAGTCAGAAAGAGAAAGACAAATACCATATGATGTCACATATCTGGAATCTAACATATGGCACAAAGGAAACTTTCCACAGAAAACAAAATCATGGACTTGGAGAATAGACTTGTGGTTACCAAGAGGGAGCAGGAGGGGGAGAGAGGGGAATGGATTGGTAGCGTGGGGTTAATTGATGCAATGTATTGCTTTTGGAATGGATTAACAATGACATCCTGCTGTGTAGCACTGGGAACTCTGTCTAGTCAATTATGATGGAACACATAATGTGAGAAAAAAGAATGTATACATGTATGAGTGTCTGGGTCACTATGTGGTACAGTAGAAAAAAAATCATATTGGGGAAATAACAATGAATAAAAACAACAAAACAAAAAAGAATCCTATGGCTTCTTCTCAGCTTTTGTCTTTGCCAAAACAAAATAGAAAATAAGTGGAAAATTTCCAAAATCATACATTTAAAACCTCCTCTTCCTCCATCTAACTTTCCTGATCCTTTCCATTTTGAAAATATACATTAAGCTGGCCCTATTTATATTATTTTTACTTTGAGCATATTACTAGAATAACTGTGTGTCAAAGGAAGATCAATTCTATAAATTTTGCATTATATAATGTTCCCTTTCTATATGTATTTCTCTCTATATACATACAAATGAAAAATTTTGTCATTTAATTTTATTAAACTGTGGTAACAGATAAATTTATTAATATATTTTTCATGTTTTTTGCAGGCTTTACTTACATGTGTGTGTGTGGAGATGGTGTGTGAGCATGTCATGTGCATACATGAGAGTGACTTATACCTGGTCAAATTTGTAATATGATTTGAGTGAAAAAAATTTCTTTATGAATACAAAAATAAGTCTATATACTATTAGATCAAATATGTAGATTGTGTTTAAAATTTCTATAATAACATTACTGATTCTACATAATATGTAAAATTTCCATAAAAGATGTTTCAAAGTCACTTATTCTGGCTACATTTTTACCATCTTTTATCTATTTACATTTTTCTATATATTTTTAAAATATATGTGATCAGAATTTTACAGCCTATTGTAATTTGAATTATCAAAACAAAATGTTCTTATTTCTTTTCATACTTTTGCATTGTGTCTCCTTTTATGGTATATCAATATCCACTTTTTTGATTTACTAATAAAATAGTAAAGGATTTATCCTTCTGTTAAAACTACTTCAGTATTTCATTTTATTTATGTCTCCATTTTATAGGATATATTTAGTTCAACTTTATTTTAATATGGGGATTCTCTGCCCTTTAAACGGGAATTTTCATCAAGTTGCATGTATGGAATATAGGACATATATGGTTCTCTTCCTAATTAGAACTATCACTAATTAAGTAGATTTGGATTGTAAATAGAATTTATTTTTCAAGTTTATTCATCTTCTCTCTTTTATCGTTTTGCTTTTTTTGGACCAATTATTTTGTTCTTGTTTCCTTTCACTGTTCTGCTGTGATATGGAATATATTCAGACATTTTCTAGGATATATATTACCTTAAATTACTAATATTAAATACATATTTTATTTCCTTATAGAGAATAGAAATAAAGAACATAATATGGTACAAACTATAAAAATATTTGAATATATTTATCCTTTTATTACTTTATTGTTACAATTACATTTTCATTACAAATACTTCATTACATACCAAACATAGAAAGTTTCAACGAAGAGGCCATTTGGATTTTGCATTCAGATTTTTAAAAAGCATATGATAGCAATTATTTGCACAATATATAATCATTTCTGATTTCTTTTTCATTTAATTGATATTATCTTTCTTATCTTCCCTTCTTAGAATGATTTATTTTTCTTGCCACAATATGCCCTTTGAAAATTTTTTTCTGAAAGTTAATTTATTATATTTTTTAATCCATATATATCTTAAAATATCTTCATATAATGCTGACTTTAGGAGTCCCCATCATGGAGCAGTGGTTAACAAATCTGACTAGGAACAACGAGGTTGCAGGTTTGATCCCTGGCCTTGCTCAGTGGGTTGACGATCCAGCATTGCTCTAAGCTGTGGTGTAGGTTGCAATGTGGCTTGGATCCCATGTTGCTGTGGCTCTGGTGTAGACTGGTGGCTACAGCTCCAATTAGACCCCTAGCCTGGGAACCTCCATGTGCCTCAGGAGCAGCTCAAGAAAGTGCAAAAAGACAAAAAAAATTGCTGACTTACTGATTAGGTGGCTTGATATTCAAAATAAATTATGCTAAGTACTGTGAAGTTATTATTTTTTGTCTTATAGCATCCAATGTTAAAGTAAGGAAGTCTCATTTCAATCTGGTTCTCATTGTTTTTTTGATTATTTTATTTTATTTTATTTTATTTTATTTTATTTATTTTTAATTGTTATTTCCCCAATACAATTTTTTTTTCTACTGTACATCATGGTGACCCAGTTACACATACATGTACACATTCTATTTTCTCACATTATCATGCTACATCATAAGTGACTAGACATAGTTCCCAGAGCTACACAGTAGGATCTCATTGCTAATCCATTCCAAAGGCAAGAGTTTGCATCTATTAACTCCAAGCTCCCCATCCACCTCAATCCCTCCCCCTGCCCTTTGGCAACCACAAGTCTATTTCTGTTACTGCATGTTCTATGTTTTAAATTTTCTTATTTGTTCTTCCTTCAATTATTATTTTGTTATTTATATATTATTATTATATTATTAGTTTCAGGTGTGTAACAGTGATTCAAAATTTTTATAGATTATACTATATTTAAAGTTATAGGAGTTTCCTGGTGGCTTAGCAAGTTAAGGATCTAGAATTGTCACTGATGTAGTGGAGTCCAGTCACTGGCCTTGGAACTTCCACATGCCATAGACTCAGCCAAAAAACAAAAAAGTTGTTATAAAATATTGGCTCTGTTTTCCATGCTGCACAATATATCCTTGTAGTTTTTTTATTTTAATTTACATAATCAAGTTTTGAAGTAGTGGGTTCAATACCCTTTCAAATTTATATGAAGCATAATTTATAATTATTATAACTATTATTTTGGGGCTAAATCTATGGTATTTGGAACTTCCTGTGTCAGGAATTGAGTCTAAATCCAACACTAAGCTGTGACCTAGGCCACAGGTGCAACCACACTTGATCATTTACCCACTGAGAACCTCATTGCTTATGCATTCCAACAAGCATTTTTTCATGTGTGTGTTGGCCGTCTGTATATCTTCTTTGGAGAAATGTCTATTCAGGTCTTTTGCCCATTTTTTAATTGGTGTGTTGGCTTTTTTGCTGTTGAGTTGTATAAGTTGTTTGCATATTTTAGAGATTAAGCCCTTGTATGGTCCATCATTTGAAACTATTTTCACCCATCTTTTAGGTTGTCTTTTTAGGTTTTTTTAATGATTTCCTTTCCTATGCAAAAGCTTGTCAGTTTGATTATGTCCCACTGGTTTATTTTTGCTTTTATTTCTGTCGCCTAAGGAGACTGAACTGAGAAAATATTTGTAAGTTTGATGTCAGGTTTTCTGCCCACTTATCACTTTTTTTTGTTGTTTATTTATATGAGTTATTTGTATATTTTGGAGATTCAGCCCTGTCAGTTGCATTTCTGCAACTATTTTTTCCCATTCTGTAGGTTGTGATGTATGGCATTGATAGCTTTGCCTGTGTTGAACCATTCCTGTGAACTTGGGATGAATCCCATATGGTCATGGCATATGATCTTTTATGTGTTGTTAGACTGGGGTTTGCTAAAATTTTGTTGAGAATTTTTGCATCTCTATTCATCAAAGCTTTTCTTTATTGGTAATATCTTTGTCTAGTTTTGGTATTAGGGTGATTGTAGCTTCATAGAATGTCTTTGAGAGTGTTCCTCCTTCAAACTATTGGAAGAATTTCAGAAGTATCAGTATAAGTTCTTCATTGTATGTTTGGTAGAATTTGCCTGTGAAAACATCTGCACTGGACTTTTGTTTGAAGTGAGTTATTTTATCATTATTACATATTCAATTTCATTTCTAATGATCAGTCTGTTCAAATGGTCTTTTGCTTCTAGAATCAGTCTTGGTGAACTGTATGTTTCTAGAAATTTGCCCATTTCTCTAAGTTGTCAAATTTGTTGGCATATAATTGCTCATAGTATAATTTCATTTTTTTTTTTTTGCAGTTCTGCAGTTATCAGTTGAGATGTCTCCCTATTCATTTTTTATTTTCTTTGGGTTCTCTCTCTTTTCTTCTTGGTGAGTCTGCTCAGAAGTTTGTCAAATTTGTTTACCCTTTCAAAGTACCAGATATTTATTTTATTGATATTATCTACTGTTTTTAAATCTCTCTTTGATTTCCTCTCTGATCTTTATCATTGCCTCCCTTCTGCTGACTTAAGGTTTTGTTTGTTCTTTTTATAATTATTTTAGGTGTTAGATCAATTTTGAGATTTTTTTTTTTTTTTTTTGAGGAAGGCCTGTATCACTGTGAACTTCCAAGAACTGCTTTTGTGGCATCCTATAGATTTTGTATGGTTGTGCTTTCATTGTCATTTTTCTCAAGGTATATTCTAATTCGCTTTTTGATTTTTTTTATTGGCTCATTTGTTTAGTATAATGTTGTTTCATCACCATGTAGCCAGTTTTTGTTTCCATTTATTTTCCTGATGTTGATTTCTAGTTTCATGCCATTGTGGTCACATAGGATGCTTGAAATAATTTCTATACTCTTAAATTTTTTGAGAATAGTTTTGTTCCCCAGTATGTGGTCAATCCTAGCCAATGTTCCATTTGCACTTGAAAATAATGTATATTCTGGATTTTTTTTTTATTTTTGCATGTAATGTCCTGAAAATATCAGTTAGGTCTAAACATGTGTCACTTAGGATTTATGTTGCCTTATTGATTTTCTCTCTAGATCTATCCATTGATGTGTTTGAATTGTTAGTCTCCTACTATTATTGGATTCCCATTACTTACTTCTTTTATATCTGTTAGTAATTTTTTTTTGTCTTATGCCTTTTCTAGACTGCTCCCATGGCATGTGGAGGTTCCCAGGCCAGGGGTCTAATCAGAGCTGTAGCCACCAACCTACGCCAGAGCCAGAGTAATACAGGATCTGAGCTGCATCTGCGAATTAGACCACAGCTCATGGCAATATTGGATCCTTAACCCACTGAGCAAGGCCAGAGATTGAACCCGCATCCTCATGGTTTCTAGTTGGATTTGTTAACCACTGCGCCACCAAGGGAACTCCTATCTGTTAGTTTTTTTAAATATATTTGGATGATCCTTATGTTAAGACCATATATGTTGATGAGTACAATATCCTCTTCTTCAAATAATATTTTTTTTATCTATCTTTATGGCTTTTGTTTTAAAGTCTAATTTGTCTCATGTGAACATTGCAACTTCCACTTTCTTGCCATTTCCATTTGCATGAAATATCCTTTTCCATCCTCTCACTTTCAATTTATATGTGTTCTTTGCCCTAAGGTGGATCTCTTGTAGGCAGCATATTGTAGGCCCTTGGGTTTTTGTTAATTCTGCCATTCTCTGTGTTTTTGTTTGGAGCAAACAGTCCAGTGACTTTTAAGGTAATTATTGATACCTAAGCATTTATTGCACTTTTAACTTTGTTTTCAATTAATTCTGTGTTTCTCTGTTGTTTTAGTCTCTTTTCATTTTGAGGTTGGATGGTTTCCTTTTATGTTATGTTTATGACATCTTCTTTTGTGTTTTCTTTTTTTTTTTTTTTTTTTTTTGGTCTTTTTGCCATTTCTTGGGCCACTCCCATGTCATATGGAGGTTCCCAGGCTAGGGGATTGAATTGGAGCTGTAGTCACCGGCCTACATCTTCCACCTACACCATAGCTCATGGCAATGCCAGATCCTTAACCCACTGAGCAAGGCCAGGGATCAAACCCACAACCTCATGGTTTCTAGTCAGATTCATTAACCACTGAGTCAAGATGGGAACTCCTTCTTTTGTGTTTTTAAGAATGTATTGTTGGTGCTTAGACTTGTGGTTGCCCTGCTTTTCTAGTATGTTAACCTTTTCATATGCCTGCTTGCTTTAGACTGATAGTCATATAGGCTCAAACACATAAAAAAAGTCTAGATTTTCATACTCTCTTTTTCCACATTTTATGATTCTGATGTCCTTTTCTTGTATCTTCATGTTGTGCTTTTGCTGTTCTTTGTTCCTTGTGTTTATCATCACTTTCAAAAATACACACACACGCACATACACACTCACACACACACATATATATATATATGTCTACTGGCTTATTTAAGTGATTACTTTCCAATTGTGATTTCCTCCATCATACATCTTTTCAAGGGGAGACTTTGCAATATTTCTCTTAGGTTAGGTTTAGTATTACTTCATTCTTTTAGTTTGTTCTTATAGAGAAATTGTTTTATTTCTCATATTTTAAATGATAATCTTGCTGAGTATTGTATTCTGGGTTGCAAAGTTTTACCTTTCATAACTTTGAAGATATCTTAATCCCTTCTGGCCTGCAGAATTTATGTGGCAAAATCAGCTGATAAATTTATAGGTGTTTCCTTTTAATTAACTTTGTTTTTTCTTCCTGCCTTTAGAATCTTCTTCTTATCTTTATCATTGGCCATTTTTTATTTTAATGTCTTGGTATAGTTACTTTTGAGCTGAACTTGTTTGGGCCTCTTTGTACTTCCTATACCTGGATATATGTTTCCCTGTTTAGATTTGGAAAATTTTCAGACATAATTTCTGCAAATACATTTTCATTCCCCTTTTCTTCTCCTTTTGGTATTATTATTACACTTGGATGGCATTATCCCATATTTATCTTATAATTATTTCTTTTTTTTTTCATTTTGCTTTCTGTCTGATCTCCTAATGGGTTGATTTTCATTATTCTCTCTTACAAGTCACTTATTCATTCCTCTGTATTGTTCTTTCTGTTGGTCAAATCCTTTAGTTCAGCTTTTGTTTCTGAAAATATTATCACGAGATACCACCTCACACCAGTCATAATGGCTATCATTTGCCTTTGGAATGGATAAGCAATGAGATCCTGCTGTGTAGCACTGGGAACTATGTCTAGTCACTCATGATGGAGCCTGATATTTTGAAAAAAAAGAATGTATACATGTATGTATAACTGGGTCACTATGGTGTACCCAGTCTGTTTCATTATTTGCTTCTTAAGGGGAATTTCCCTGTTATTTTGATTGGCAATGTTTCCTGTGGTTATTCATTTTGCTTATATGTTTCTTACTCTGCCAGTTTAGGGAAAACAATAATCTACTGTAATCTTGGAGGGCTATTTATATGTGGAGTTGTGTGGGTTTACTACTTAATTTTTTTTTTCTTGAGCACTTTTTTGGTTTGGATGTTTGTTATCTCTTTCTGAACTGTATGTCAGTGATTATCCCCTTGAAAGGGTGTATGCAGGTGTGTGCCCTACAAGTGCTTCCAGGGAGGTAGGGACAATAGGAAGTGTTTGATTTCAGGGTCTTCTGTCCTGGAAAATGTTGAGGGGACTGGAGTTGCATCATTGCCTGGTCACAAGACCCTTAGTTTTGACAGGCCATGCCTACCTTGGAGTCCAAGATGGCTGTGTAGTTGTGCAGCCATCCCTGTAGCCCTTGCAGGAGGCATCCTGCCACCAAAAAGCCTTCTTGTGCACAGGGAAAGAAGTTCTTATGGGTGGGGTCCTATGCCCCCTCCTCTCACATTCCCCAACAATGCAACCTTACTTCACTATAGGCCCAGACCTCCTCCAACAATCCTTCTGAAAAGCACCACTACCTGCCCCCCTCAGGCTGTTTCCTCATAGCCAGCACTAGTCCACTTACAGAAACTGATCTCTGAAACCTGAGCCTCAGCACCCAAACCCTGACCAAGTGTCTCATGCACTGGTGTGCTGGACAGTGGTATATATTCTCTATGTGACTCTCTCTGCATTGCTCTCCTCAGGTTTCTGTGTTTTCCCCTGAGACTTGAGGCTGTCCCACCATCCCAGGCGACCTTTCATTAGTCAGGTGGCCTCCCATGGTGTGATTCCTTTCCTCTTTCACAGCTCCCTTTCAGTATACTGGTCCCATCCTGATTCCTTGGTTTCTCTTCTCTCTTTCTCTATCTCTTTTTATTTTGTTCTTGCCAGTTATGTGGAGGGTTTCTTCCCTTTTTGGAAGTCGAAATTCTTCTACCAGTGTTCAGTAAATGGTCTATTTGAATTGTTGTACATATAATTTTTTTATATGTTTATAGGAGTGCCAGGGCCAGCTCAGCAGGATGGGGCTGAAGAACGGGTGCTGTGGAACTTAAGGAAAAATAGTTAACATAAAACAAGACACAGAGACATGTGTCTTAAGTAAAGGTGGGAACTGGGGGACTCAAGGTCTCAGGGACCAAGAGCGCCCTGCCTCAAGAAAACCACACTGCCTTTATTGTGCTCTTTAGATGAGATCAAGTGAGGAGTGGCTATGGGTGGAGGATACAGGGTTTGTTTACTATTATATAAGTTCTTTTACTATTTAAA
Source organism: Sus scrofa (assembly GCF_054392235.1). NCBI lineage: Eukaryota > Metazoa > Chordata > Mammalia > Artiodactyla > Suidae > Sus > Sus scrofa. The sequence continues at coordinate 43,427,961 of NC_139393.1, forward strand.
AAGCCACTTTAGGTGGTAAAGGGTTAAGCTCTTACTCTGACCTCTAGGCACATAATTTAAGCTTAAGTCACTTATGCCTTTAGGTCTTTGTTCTTAAGCTTAAGTCATTTACCAGCACTGTGACTGTTTTTCCAAGAAGGAAGATGGGATAAAGTAAGACAAGAAGATGGGATAAAGTAAAGAAGGGCAAGATGGATTTTTCAAGGAAACATGTCTTGGGACATAGGAGAAGGTGATTTTTGCATCTTAATCCTCTGCCCTCTTGATCCTGCCTCCGAAAGCGTGTTACTCTTTACCAAAGCATTCTTAAATGTTCAACAATATAGTCCTTTGTTTCTCTTGGTTCCATATGAGTAGGGTTTTCCTATCATGTGTTTTGCTTTTTTGTCATTTGCTTTATAGCCAACTAAGTAGCCTGGTGACCACCTCCTGGATTAAAATATATAGCCTTGGTGACTGATGGCATGATGTCAGGGCAAAACGGAACCCCTTTACTTATGATGAAATTCCTGTAATTTATCTGTTACAATCAGATTTATATATTACATCAAAACAAAAATCTTCATGTCACATATTATCTGTCTATATTTAGCTCCACCCCTGCATTTCTAAGGTCTTCCTTGATGCTTCCTAAAATCTACAGTGAAATTACTAGATAATAAATTAAGATCAATAAAGTTTAGAAAGCTTCATATATATCGCAAGGGCTCATGCTACATCAACATATATTTGGGTGACGTCATCTATCTGACTTAATAGAGACTTATGGTCCCATGGATAATGTCTAGTGGCTAATTGAGGGAGTAAAAACATGTTTATGATTTATAAGATAGTCTATATACTTTCAAGATTCCAACTTTTATTTGATACATGCAGAGATACATCCCAATACAGAATTGGTCCAGAAGTACAATAAGAGAGATACATTTTTAAGTGGGTAGAAATTCAAACAATATATTTGGTTTTCTCCTCAATCCAGATTGAGAGATTGCTTTAATAGTGACACAGATTTATGAGCAGTTGTTCAGTCTGGATGGATGATCAAGGACTCGAAAACAACAAGATTTTAATTGCTACCTAGGAGGTCTAAGGAAGAAATATCAGGATGGGATTGAAGATCAACAAGAGATTGTGAAGATATTTATGTTTCATGTGTATACTCCACAAAGGTCATCTTCCATGGAGGGGCTTTCATTAAACATGTTGACAAAGTGCCATATACTATGCATACAATTCAATTTTTTTTTCAGGGCTCTGTGCTTATACAATTGACTCAGGTAAGTAATATCATAATGTTAGTAATGTAAGTACAGAATTTCCCTTTATCAGTTTATATCAGGTATCTAACCTATTAACATAAAAGAAAAACACTGTTCTCTCTGTGGAATCATTTCCAATATACTGATTATACTGTATATCATAGGGGGAGTTATTTTTCTCAAAAGAATATAAATATACTGTGGATATAGAATTGTGTTTTCTGTCCATAACACTTCTAGGATTTCCATCTGTTAACTTATCAACTTGCATTTGTATATACAATTGCCTTTTATAAGGGAACAGATTTCATAGCATAATTAGTAGAGCAGTGGGTTCATGTCCATAGAATTGGTCTTACCACATGTCTCATTAGCTATAAATAATTGGCCTGATGTAGTAAGTATGTGCTTATGGAACACTCAAAAACTGTATGCCAGTTGGTTGTTAACACCCAAGAAACATGGGGTTCTATCCTATAGAATGAAGTATATATTATGCATCAGAATCCAAGATATGGTGCAAATATACTTGCCTGGAAATAAAGTAGTAAAAATCAGAATGATTACTCTCATAATTACACTTGTTCTCTAACTTGATTTTCCCCCTCCATTTAATTCCCACAGGTTTAAGCTCTGCTGTTATGAAGATGTTAATTCCTAAGAGGAATATTTTTAGAGAGAACACAATATTGTTTCACTAAGTTGGAATTTGAATCTGTAACTCATATTTTAGCATTTTTTAATGATCTCGAATAACAAAAAGTGTGTAATTCTATCTGCTGAGTGATAAAGATTTCAGGGGAAATAGCATTTGTATTCCTCCAAGGAGGTTTAAGAGTATTATATCTGGAATCTATACAGGGTGACTTCTAGTACTTTAATGCCCCAGTAGTGAAAATTAATACAAAATTACAACAAAGGAAGAAGAATTAAGGATTCAGTCTCTTCAGGAAAGAAGGTTTTAGTCATTCGGCAGGTAAAGAACTACACCCTACTGAGCTTTTATTAAAGACAAAAGGAAACATGGAAAGGGTAGTGGCAGATCAAAAATGGATTCATGATCAGTTACAGAAAAGGGATCTCTATCAGACATGTGCAGCATATTTTCCTTTGATTGCTTTATCTATGTCTGTATCCATTTTGACATCTTTATATATTTTTGCTTTTTCCTTTTTGTTTTTCCTTAATTATTTTATACAAGAGTCTTTCTTAGTGGTTACTTTACATTTTTACTAGGTACAAAGTATTCAGATGAGACTATGAATGAATATGAGAAATAATTAACACAAGCTACATATGCATATAGTGACTCTCTCCCAAATAGGAACCTACTGAATTTACTGGGGACTTGTATAAATTTGGAAGAATATTTTTTGTACAAAGTGAAAATTATCTCTTGTTAAGAAAAAACATAGGTTTCTTTATGTTGTTGTCAAAATAAGTATTGGTGCTATGCTAGATAATTACCTGTTCATATATAACCTATCAACCTATCAACGCTTTTATGTTCCAGCTTTGCTGGTGATGGATTCTGCAAACCACTTTTCTATTTTAACAGCTAGATCTCTGTTAGACTTTGTCAATATGGAATTTTAGTGTAAGAAAGGAAGTGTGGATGAGGAAGAACGGATTTGTTTCACTTTCTTAAGATTTTCTATTCCTATTAGTCATTCCTACAATTTGCTCTAATCTTGGGAATAATAGTTGAATCAAGTAATAGAAGTTAATTTCAGTTTTCAGGTTTCACATACTGTCAGAACCAGCCTTAATGTATTTCCCCAGGATAGTTTGATGGCTCCCCATTCTCTGAGGTCTGAGTCTTAACTCTATGGGGCTTCTCAATTTTAAGAGGACCATAGATGTCCCTTTGTTTCCTCAGGCATAAATGTTATAACTTCCTACAATTATTAAATCCACAAAACCTCCCTCTCATCTTAGAGGACTTTAAAATTCTTGAATACCTGGTTAAAGATTTTTATATGAACTTCTCTCTGTTGAAATAATATGATTTTTGCTTCTTGTCTGACTCCAACTGATATAGACATTGCACTAAGTATTGAAGATGTACTGGATGAGGCAAAGTTCCTACACACATGTTCACAATAAAGGAGAAGACAAATAGGGAATTGTAATACAATATGTTTGCTAACACACACACACACACACACACACACACACACACACACATCTGCAGGACTTCTAGGGATAAATTGTTAACCAAAATAAGAAAAAAATAAATGAAATTTATGTTTCTGCTGTCATGCAGTTTATCATATGTAGCCCAAGACACGTATTAAACAAATCGAAGCAATATATAATTGCAAACTATGATATAGTAAATTCTCTGAAGAAAAGCATAGGGGCTAAGGAAAATATTACAGGAAATATTTTTTTTCTATTCTAGTGAGTCAGTTAAGTTTTTTTTTTTTCTGATGAAGGGACACCTGAGCTGAAATTATAAACTTTCAGGGACATTAACTATAGAAAAAAAGCTGTACATATATGATTTATAATATTATATTAGTTTCAATAATTTTAAAGGAAATATATCCCAAGCCTCAGGAATAGCTTGTACAAAGAGCCTGCATTGAAAGGGTGCACCTCTAATTTTAGGAAGTGAAAGCAAACTGTCAGTGCTCTCTCTACACCTGCCTCTTTTCCACCTTTCACCTATCATCTACTACTGATAATTCCTGGTGAAATTTTGGTCTAATTTTCCTGGAAAATGTATGACAACTTACCAAAATGCCTCCATTATGCTATCAAAGGCCAGGACTACCTAACTGCTATGTGCTCATCCACCACTGTAGTTCCTTACCATGACTTTTCAGCATGCTACTTGTACAATGATCTTCCTACACAATAAAGTACAGTGACTAGCAAGTAGGTAGATTCCCAAGCACCAATCATTCCAGGACAATTTCATAATTATTGCTACATCCATTTATATATTCAATTATTTTAAACTGTTCCTTAATTTTGATTTAAGTATTTACTTAAAATAAAAAATCATATCACAATTACTGATTGTATATAGATACTAATGTAAGAACCAAGGAGGTATTCATAAAAATAAACACAGTAAATATAATATCATATTACATACACAATTTTATTAAAAACACAATAATAAATTAATGTAATAAACAAATTACATACATGAAAGGAGTTCCTCAGTAAAAATGTCAGAAGAGTTTATGACCATTAAATAAGTTGATTTTTATTTAAACATTACTTTAATATTCAGTTGTACTAATTCATATGAGGCTAGCTACTATCCAGAGAGTCACAGTTACCATGTTTTCTGAGTTCTAATTCTTAATTAAAAACAGTAAAACAACTCTAATATAAGTACATAAGTATTTTCTATGATGTCAGTGGTTATCTGAGGATAAAGAAAATGGGTGAAAATTTAGTCTTTAATATTTTCATTCCATTCTATGTCCATTTTTATTCCATAAAAAGAACATTTAACATCCTTACAGTTCACATATCTTTCTTTTTTTTTCATATAAAATCCATTGTCTTTCCATATCACAGGTTAAGGAAAAGAAACTTATAGCAGCCTGGGTCTAAGGAAGGATCCTTTAGTCTTAGAAATTACTGATGTGTTCCCATGTTCATGTGTGTGTTGAAGGCCTGTCACAAGGGCATACATGATGCTTGGGCAAAATGTGTTATCTTACAGAAGCATGCTTCTATTGCTGACCTTAAATATTTATTCCGTGGCAGACAGGGAAATTTCATGTCTTTTGTAATTTGCTTGTGGTTATTGAATAAAGCAAAAAATGGAACATTTTGAGAAAAAAAGCTACCTATCATCTTCAGCAGCTTTCAAAATAGAGACAAAAACCGCACTGCTTAACCCAACACAGCTATGCCATGGTGCACAGTCTCAATATTCATTTACCAGGCCATGATGCTAGCTTATAACCTAAGAGAAAAGGATACTTCTGTATCTTTAACTTAATTTTATTCCTCGAAATTTAATCATACTGCATTCCAAGAGGGAGAATTCATCCTGAAAGCAAGATGTTTAAACATATATGGGAACATCTGATTGGAATTGAAAAGAGTATTCAAGTGAGAAGAATGCATTGGAAAGGAACAAGAATGGAAACTGAAAGACCAGTTAGAAAATTATTACTAACAATAATAATGGAGTATCTGCTTTGATCCAGAGATTCTTCAAAGTATTTTACATTTAACCCTGTAAATTTTAAAATAATTAATTAGCAATATTATCTGTACTTTATAGATGACCAAATGGTAACACTAAAAGTCACACATAAGCATAGGGAATGAAGTTGCTTGCAAATCCATTAAGCAGAGCCCCTACTTATTTCTACGCACTACTTTGAGCATTCTGAGAAAGGATGGTATCTCATGCTATGCCAGAAGTGTAGAAATGCAAATAAGTGTAGAAATAACGTCTTGATAATTGACTATATGTCTGAATTTTACTTTTATCCCTCTTTTTATCCCTGTACCTGTAGTATATGGAAGTTCCTGGGCTAGGGGTCAAATTGGAGCTTCCGCTGAGGCCTATACCACAGTCTCAGGAACACTGGATCCAAGCCACATCTGTGACCCATACAACAGCTTGTAGTAGTTCCAATCCTTAACCCCCTGAGCAATGCCAGGGATAAAACCCACATCCTCATTGAGTTAATGTTGTGTCTTTAACCAGCTGAGCCACAATAGGAACTCCTACTTTTACTCTTTTATAGCACATACAGATTTTAATCAAAGAAAGAAATTTAATCTAGTGAAAGGCTATTGAAGTAACTATTCATCAATGGTAGTTGTTCATTGAAATCTGAATTTCCACTCATCAATACCTTTATGCAAAACTAAATAAAATCTGCAAACCAGTGAAAATGCCACTAGTTAGCATGCCACTGATTCTTTATCATATCCCATAAGCAGAAAGTTTACAAGTGTAAAAGTGAGCGGCTCCACTGTGAATTCTTTAATATGATAATGTGATTTTTCAGTGACTATCTGACTTGTTTATATTCTGATTATATATGTGTTCAAATTGATGCATGTCACAATCTGAAATGATGGCTTCTAAATCCTGTAACAAAACTATCACATAATCTTTTAAAAACAGAGCTAAAACAATCCAGACACATGTATGCTACTTTAACATTTACTAATCTTATTATCCAGATTAAATTACCCAATCTCTTGTTAGTTATTAAACCCATAAAATGTAATATTAATAGTTGTGAGATTGTTATATACTGACATACTTGAAAATTATCATATGAGAGCTAACTAGATTTGTTTGTATTTCTGAAGAACCAGGGGTATGTATTAATACGCATAAATATCCAGAAAGACATGATTCAAAAAGGTAATAAAAAAAAGCAAAAGGGTGATGGAAAAGTATCTCTATTTGCCTGACAGGAGAGAGTAATAATGAGAGTGACACGGTAATAAGTTTTCAAAGTATTATCCTCCAAGGTAGCAAGGTAATAAGGTTCTAAAGTACAATGATCCATTTTGTCTTGTTGTTTCTTGTTGAGTTTTTGAGCGCCTATAAAATTTATCTAATATTTCATTATATGATATTTCAGAAGAAAAGTTGATACATTTAATCTCTAAAGCACTGGAATATAGTTAATTTCTATATTCAAATATAAATATTTATTTTTAACATATGTAGCTAGGATTCATATACACAGAGAATAATAAAGGGACCTGATTATTTATGCAATTTATAACTAAATTCAAGAAATATATAGAAAAATAAAGTAGTAAGCACAAGAGGAAATATGTAAATGCAGCACATGATACCACCATGCTGAGAAGGAAACATTGCAGAGATTTGAAAATACAGCCAAGAGGGTGTCATTTGGATATGGTGGTCAGAAAAGGCTTTCTGTAGAGAAGAAATTGAAACCAATGAATAGAAGACAAAAACTGATATGAGATGTAAGTAAAAAGTTATTTCAAGTAGAGAGAACAATATATATAAAAGACTAGATGTAGGAAATAACATGTTACATAGGAAAATTGAGTGCAGTTTAATGGATCATATCTTAATAAGTAGGAGAATAGAAAGCAATTGGGAAAACAAAATAGGCTTAAGTGTGTAGGAATTTTTGGATACAGTATAATAATTTGCATTGCATTTGGTCCTTTTCTTCTACCCCAGAGGCCTGAGTGTTTGTGACTGTGGTTTCCTGGCAGGGGGCCTCTGGGATCTCAGGGATCAATACCCTGAATCCTGTGCCCAAGCAGGACCACCTAGTGCTCCAGGCATCACAAGAAGGACCAACCTTTTGAGTCACCAAACTGACAAAGGTGGGATTTGGGCAAATGTCGAGAAACTGAACCCGAACTAAAGTTGGCCCCCTTGGCGCATATTCTTGCTCAGAAGAAGCAGATTGCAAAAACCAGGCTTTGGGGCGGGTGGGAGATGAAGGCAATTGAGCACTGGCGCTTCGCTTCCAGACCCCAAAGCCACGTATGTGGCTTTCGGAGCCGAAAAGAGTCCAAGGAGCAAGTGGCACAGGCCCACTAGTTGAGGTCTACCCAGAAGCAGCCTGGTTTTGTGGATGGTAGTAAGTCACTGTTTATGGTGTGGTTCTGAGGGGAGGGGCTTAGGCTCTTGAGCGACGGGTGCTGGAGAACTCTGGGTAATAACACCCTGTGAAAAACCATTAACTCAGAAGACAGAGATGACATGACTGCTCCGTGCACAGTTTGATGATTCTGGGCATCAAAAATATGTGTAATGGTAAGGGGTGGGGGAGGTGTTAGTGGTCAGACAATAGCAGTGCATTGCCACAGCCTGCCTTCACTTTGGAACCACCTGGAGAGCTTTTAAAATGTCTAGAAGTGCTGAGAGTGATAATAACCATTGGGTTACCTGTTAGATCCAAGAGGTGCATCTCACTCTTGATTCTTATGACATTGCCTAGCTGCCTAGACATGGCATTGGGCCTAGCATTTGATATATATATTGAACATTTTTGAAGAATCAGATACACAGAAGTAATGTTGTCTACTTTATTTAATACAACCATGCCTTCTATTTTGTGAAAACTAAGCAGAACTAATATAGTAAGCTGAAGCTGCAAGGTAAACAGAAGTAAAATAATTCATGTGATGACAAAGGAAAATGAAAATGAAGAAATAGTCATACTCTTTTAAGAAACAATGAACTTAGAAATGGAAGATAAGGGAGATATCACAGATAATAATGTGGGTTACTACCTAAACAAGAGGCAGCATGGAGATCCATTAAGCATTTTCAAAAAAAATTTTTTAGAAAGAGCGCTCTATTTGGAATTTCCTGGGTTTGGGTTGTCTCAGATAAAGATGTCATTAAGAAGTTAGGTACTTAGAGGGGAAGCTTGTGAGTCATCAGCACACTGCATGCAATTTAAAATATTTGAATGATATAGAAATGAGACAATTGAAGAATTGAGAGAGAAGAGGGAGGGCAAGCTATGATGGGGGAGGAGGAATAAATGAAGGAGAGCTCAGAAATGTAGGGAAAAAAGCCAAAGGGTATTGTAACTAAAGTCAAAAATAGAGGGTATCTTTAGAAAAATGAATGACTCCTCTTCAGCAGTCATATCAGAGACTAAATAAGGTAAGTGCATTAAGGTTCTATTTAATTTGACAATATGGGAATTATTGGTGTTAATATAAATAAGAATTACTGTGGCAGTGTGGAATAGAAAAGTACCTGTCATTACATAAATGATAATTTAGTGAAAATCTGGATATGTTTGTAGACATCTCTTTAAGAACTATGACTATGACTTTTATCAGATAATTTAGTTAAAATATGGAAGAGAATGAAAAGTCAGTGGGGTTATTTTTATCAATTAATGATATTACAGGATTAATAAAGTAGGTATATACTGTATTGAAGAGGGGTGATGTCTGAAGGAATAAATTCCTTCAGGATATGAGAGAAGACAACAATTCCAGATTTTTATCTAGGGAACTGTTCTTTAGTAAGAAGACAGGTATTTCACACATTATTACAGGGGTTATAAAATAATATTGGTAGGGTAGCAGATATGTCTGAAGATTTGGAATTCACAGTTTAAGAGAGTAACTATGTGATAGTTTCCATTATATTATGAATGCATGAGAAAAGGTTAATCTACTAAATATTATAAAAGGAGGAAATGGAAATTTTGAAAAGAAAGGAAAAGGTGGAAATTGTCATTTTGATGAGTAGGAAAAGAAGCATTATGAAAAATAGGGGGTTATATTTCCTGAGCAGGACTGAAGGGATATTTGAAATTTGAATCTATTTATTTAAACTATAGCCAATCTATAACAGTCAGTGCACTTTTCAGCAATGTTCAGCTGTTTGTGTCCAGAAAACAGTTTAATTTAAGCCAGGGGTAGCCAGGTGAATATGTTAGGTGAATATAGTTATTTATATACTCTAACAAAATGATTGCAGTAATGAATAAAGGATTATTAGACTGACAAGGCTAGAAAGAAGGAAGGAAGGAAAAACGCATTTCTTATTTAAAGATAGTCTATATCCTATGCAGATTACAACTGTGAAGGGGCTAAACGTGGTTAGAAATTTGTAGAATCTCTGGAATTCTCTGAAAAATTTAGATAATGGTTGCAAACAAGTACTTGAACAGGTGCACTTTCAGAGCAGTAAGTTGCAGTAAGAAAGGAAAATGTTAGAGATTCCAGAGGAAATAAGATTTTGGTGAAGACAAGTTTCAGAGGAATGGTCATAGAAACAGATGGATGTTTAGAAGTAAAGGAAAAGGAAGTAATAAATGAGGAAGACAAGAAAGTGAAATGTCAAGGTTTTATTGATTACCCATATGAATGCTCAAAGGATAATGATAATAAGGCATTGGGATGGGATATAAATGTTAACCAGAAGCTAATTTTAATAAATTAACATAGTATTGAAGAGTTTGGAGATGACAATAGCAAATAGCAGTAGCATGTCTTGAGCATTTAGTTAAGACATTGAAATATACAAATAAGCTATGATTTGAAGGATAGAAGTAACATTCAATAAGCAACTATGAGGAGAAAAAAAAAAAAAAAAAAAAAACACCAATGACAGACTGTCTGGTCCTAACAAGAATGGAGGTAATTTTAATGTGAAAATAAATAAAATATTAATTTTAATGTGGAAATACAGTGCTAACTGGTTTAGAGTGTCATTGAAGTTAATCAACACTATAGTTAAAGTTAACTGTTATTACATAACTTGTGCATGAGGACAGTGAATGAAGATTGGTGATGTCAAATACATTTTTCTCAAGTTATTGAAGTAATAGTTATAGTGTAAGAATTTGAATAAGATTTTGCTTGACATTTGTGTCACAATTTTACCTCAAACAGAAGACATGTGAACTGCTGAAAAGTAGTTTAGTGATGTATCCTAGACAAAACTCTCTCAACTTTTGTCAAAACTTTTTGAGTCGAAGTATTAATGTTTTGGTAATCCCCTTACATCATTATATGAGTTGATTTGTGTGAGACCAACATATGCTGGTTTTTGCATAATCAAGAAAGGATGCAGTTTTAAGGGTTGCCAAAATTGGAAGTTTTCAAGAAGATGAACCTCAGATTAACAATATTAATTAGTTATCAATCATTTTTAGTTTTGGCTGCACTTGTGGCCAGGGATTGAACCCATACAACTGTAATGATGTGACATTCCAGGGCCACAGATTGAACCCATGCCGCAGTAGTAACCTGAGCCACAGCAGTGGCAACACTGGATCCTTAATCTACTGAGGAACCAGGGAACTGCAATACAGACATGATATGATATTTCTATACATTAAAAGAATGATCGCTATGCTAAATCTGGGCAGCATCTGTCACCATACAAATTCTTACAGTATAATTGACTACATTCCCCATGTTTTATATTTTATTCCTGTGACTTATCTATTCTGTAACTGAAAGCTTGTACCTCAAAGTCTCCCTCACCTATTTCACTCAACCCCTACTCCTCTCATCTCTAGCAACCACTTGTTTGTTATCTGGATCTATTAGTTTTTTTTTTTTTTTTCTGTTTTGTTATGTTTTGTTCGGTTGGTTATTTAGTTTCCAGATATAAATGAAATCATAGGGTAATGTTTTTTTCTGTCTGACTTATTTCACTTAGTGTAAACCTCTAGGTCACAATGGAAAGATTTCATTATTTTATTATTAATATCCCATTGTGTATATATAGACCACCTTTTCTATACTGATTTCCATAGTAGGTGTACCAGTTCAGATTCCCACCATGTGTGCATGATGATGCCTTTTTCAAAACAACCTTGACAATAGTTGTTATTTGTGATCTTTTCAGTAATAGCTATCCAGAAAAGTTTAAGGTGACAACCCATTTTGTTTTGTTTGCATTTCCCTGATGATTAGTGCTATTGAGGATCTTTTCATGTGTATGTTGGCCATCTGTACATCTTCCATGGAAAAACATCCATTCAATTCCTCTTCCCATTCTTTTAAATGTGGTTATATGGGTTATTTTTTAATTTTGTGTTCTTTATATACTTTGAACATTAACCCCTTATCAGATATATTATTTGAAAATACCTTGTCCAATGCTGTAGGCAGTCTTTGTTTTGATGATAGTTTCATGTGCTTTGCAAGAACTTTTAAGATTAATTAGGCCCAATTTATTTTTGCTTTTGTTTCCTTTGCCTCATGAGACATATATCAAAAAATATCACTAAAATAGATGTCAAAGAGTGTACTGCCTATGATTTCTTCTATGAGTTCTATGGACTCGGGTCTTACATTTAATTATTTTATCCATCTTGAATTTGTTTTTGTATATGATGTCAGCAAGTAGTCCAGTTTGATTCTTTTGCATGTGGCTGTTTAGTTATCCCAATACCATATATTAGAGGCTGTCTTTTCCCTATTACATGTTCTTGCCTCTTTTGTCATAGATTAATTGAGCATATAATTGTGTATTAATTTCTGGGCTCTCTATTCTGATTTATTGATGTATATGTCTGTTTGTATGCATGTAATATACTGTTTTTATTACTATGGCTTTGTAGTATAGCTTGAAATCAAGGAGCAGGATTCCCCCAGGTCTATTCTTTCTCAGGATCATTTTGGTTACTAGGGGGCTTTTGTGTTTCCATACAGATTTTAGAATTATTTGCTCTAACTCTGTCGAAAATGCTATTGGTATTTTGATAGGGGTTTTGTTTGAATCTGTAGGTAAACATGGGTAGTATGATCATTTTAACTGTATTTATTCTCCAATCCATGAGCACAGCAAATCTTTCCATATTCCTTTTCAATTTTTTCCATCAGTGCTCTATATTGTTCTGAGTACAGGTCTTTTCTCTCCTTGATTATATTTATTACCAGATATTTTATTCATTTTTGAATAGTATTGCAATTCTGAATAGTATTGTTTTTTTAATTTCTCTTTCTTTTTTTTTTATTTTCCCATTGTACAGCAAGGGGATAAAGTTATCCTTACATGTATACATTACAACTACATTTTTTTCCCCACCCTTTCTTCTGTTGCAACATGAGTATCTACACAAAGTTCTCAATGCTACTCAGCAGGATCTCCTTATAAATCTATTCTAAGTTGTGTCTGATAAGCCCAAGCTCCCGATCCCTCCCACGCCCTCCCTCTTCCATCAGGCAGCCACAAGTCTATTTTCCAAGTCCATGATTTTCTTTTCTGAGGAGATGTTCATTTGTGCTGGATATTAGATTCCAGTTATAAGTGATATCATATGGTATTTGTCTTTGTCTTTCTGGCTCAATTCACTCAGTATCAGAGTCTCTAGTTTCATCCATGTTGCTGCAAATGGCATTATGTCATCCTTTTTTATGGCTGAGTAGTATTCCATTGTGTATATATATATATCACATCTTCCGAATCAAATCATCTGTCGATGGACATTTGGGTTGTTTCCATGTCCTGGCTATTGTGAATAGGGCTGCAATGAACATGCGGGTGCACGTGTCTCTTTTAAGTAGAGTTTTCTCCAGACATATGCCCAAGAGTGGGATTGTGGGGTCATATGGAAGTTCTATGGATAGTTTCTAAGGTATCTCCAAACTGTTCTCCATAGTGGCTGTACCAGTTGACATTCCCACCAGCAGTGCAGGAGGGCTCCCTTTTCTCCACAGCCCCTCCAGCACTTGTTATTTGTGGATTTATTAATGATGGCCATTCTGACTGGTGTGAGGTGGTATCTCATGGTAGTTTTGATTTGCATTTCTCTTATAATCAACGATGTTGAGCACTTTCTCATGTGTTTGCTGGCCATCTGTATATCTTCCTTGGAGAACAGTCTATTCAGGTCTTTTGCCCATTTTTCCATTGATTGATTGGCGTTTTTGCTGTTGAGTTGTATAAGTTGTTTATATATTCTAGAGATGAAGCCCTTGTCAGTTGCATCCTTTGAAACTATTTTCTCCCATTCTGTAAGTTGTCTTTTTGTTTTCTTTTGGGTGTCCTTTGATGTGCAACAGCTTTTCAGTTTGATGAGGTCCCATGGGTTTATTTTTGCACTTATTTCAATTGCTTTGGGAGACTGACCTGAGAAAAGATTCATGATGTTGATGTCAGAGAGTGTTTTGCCTATGTTTTCTTCTAGGAGATTGATGGTGTCCTGTCGTATATTTAAGTCTTTCAGCCATTTGGAGTTTATTTTTGGGCATGGTGTGAGGGTGTGTTCTAATTTCATTGCTTTGCATGCTGCTGTCCAGGTTTCCCAGCAGTGCTTGCTGAATAGACTTTCTTTTTCTTATTTTATGTTCTTGCCTCCGTTGTCAAAGATGAAGTGACCATAGGTGTCAGGGTTGATTTCTGGGTTCTCTATTCTGTTGCATTGGTCTGTCTGTCTGTTTTGATACCAGTGCCACACTGTTTTGATGACTGTGGCTTTGTAGTATTTCTTGAAGTCTGGGAGAGTTATGCCTCCTGCTTGGTTTTTTGTTTCTCAGGATTGCTTTGGCGATTCTGGGTCTTTTGTTGTTCCATATAAATGTTTGGATTGTTTGTTCTAGTTCTATGAAAAATGTCATAGGTAATTTGATAGGGATTGCATTGAATCTGTAGATTGCTTTGGGTAGTATGGCCATTTTTACAATATTGATTTTTCCAATCCAGGAACATGGAATATCTTTCCATTTCTTTACATCTTCTTTGATTAAAGTTTTATAGTTCTCGGCATATAGGTCCTTTACCTCTTTGGTCAGGTGTATTCCGACGTATTTGATTTTGTGTAGTGCAATTTTAAAAGGTATTATATTTTTGTATTCCTATTCTAATACTTCCTTGCTGGTATACAGAAATGCCACTGACTTCTGAATGTTAAACTTATATCCTGCTACTTTGCTGAATTTATTAATCAGTTCAGGTAGTTTTTGGGTTGAGTCCTTTGGGTTTTCTATGTATAGTATCACGTCATCTGAATACAGTGACAGTTTTATCTCTTCTCTTCCTATACGGATGCTTTTTATTTCTTTTGTTTGTCTAATTGCTGTGGCTAGGACTTCCAAAACGATGTTGAAGAGCAGTGGTGAGAGTGGGCATCCCTGTCTTGTTCCAGATTTGAGTGAGAAGGCTTTCGGTTTTTCTCCATTGAGTATTATGTTTGCTGTGGGTTTGTGGTAAATGGCTTTGATTATATTCAGGAATGTTCCCTCTATACCCACTTTGGCGAGGGTCTTGATCATGAATGGATGTTGGACTTTGTCAAATGCTTTTTCTGTCTATTGAGATGATCATATGATTTTTGACTTTTCTTTTGTTAATGTGGTGTATGATGTTGATTGATTTGCGTATGTTGAACCATCCTTGTGAACCTGGGATGAACCCAACCTGGTCAAGGTGTATGATCTTTTTGATATGTTTTTGGATTCGGTTGGCTAAGATTTTGCTGAGAATTTTTGCATCTATATTCATCAATGATATTGGGCAGTAGTTTTCTTTTTTGGTGGTATCTCTGTCTGGTTTTGGAATTAGGGTGATGGTGGCATCATAGAATGTCTTTGGGAGTGTTCCTTCTTCTTCAACCTTTTGAAAGAGTTTAAGGAGGATGGTGCCAATTCCTCTTTATATGTTTGATAGAATTCACCTGTGAAGCCATCTGGTCCTGGACTTTTATTTGTAGGGAGTGTTTTTATGACCTCTTCAATTTTGTTTCTAGTGATCAGTCTGTTCAGTTGGTCTGTTTCTTCTTGATTCAGTTTTGGCAGGCTATAAGATTCTAGAATATTGTCCATTACTTCCATATTGTCAAACTTGTTGCCATATATTTGCTCATAGTATTCTCTTATGGTTTTTTGCATTTCTGCTGTATCCATTGTGATTTCTCCTTTTTCATTTCTAATTTTGTTTATTTGGGTTCTTTCTCTCCTCTTCTTAGTGAGTCTGGCCAGGGGTTTGCCAATTTTGTTTACCTTTTCAAAGAACTAGCTCTTGGTTTTATTAATTTTCTCTATTGTCTTTTGAATCGCTATATTATTGATTTCCTCTTTGATCTTTATAATTTCCTTCCTTCTGCTGACTTTAGGTCTTTTTTGTTTTTCTTTTTCTAATTCGTTTAGCTGGAAGGTTAAGTTGTCAATTTGGGATCTTTCTTCTTTTTTGAGAAAGGCCTGTATTGCTATAAATTTCCTTCTGAGCACTGCTTTCACAGCATCCCATAGATTTTGAGAGGTTGTGTCTTCATTATCATTTGTTTCAAGGTATTTTTTAATTTCCTTCTTGATTTCCTCATTGACCCATTGGTTTTTTAGTAGCATGTTGTTTAGTCTCCATGTAGTAGGTTTTTTCTTTTTCCTTTTCCCATGGTTGATTTCTAATTTCGTGGCGTTGTGGTCAGAGAAGATACTTGAGATAATTTCTATGCTCCTAAATTTGTTGAGGTTAGCTTTGTGTCCCAATATGTGGTCGATTCTTGAGAATGTTCCATGAGCATTTGAGAAGAATGTGTATTCTGATTTTTTTGGATGTAGTGTCCTGAAGATGTCAATTAAGTCTACCTTTTCTATTGTTTCTTTTAGGATCTCTGTTGCTTTATCAGTTTTCTGTCTAGAGGATCTGTCCATTGATGTGAGGGGGGTATTAATTTCTCCTACTATGATTGTATTCTCATCAATATCTCCCTTTATGTCTGTTAATATTTGTTGTATGTATCTGGGTGCTCCTATATTTGGGGCATATATGTTGATGACAGTAACATCCTCTCCTTGGATGGATCCCTTAATCATTAAGTAGTGTCCTTCTTTGTCTTTCTTTATGTCTTTTGTTTTAAAGTCTATTTTGTCTGATATGAGCGTTGCGACTCCTGCTTTTCTGTCATGTCTATTGGCGTGAAATATTTTTCCTCACCCTTTCTCTTTCAATTTATATGTGTCCTTTGTCCTAAGGTGTGTTTCTTGTAGGCAGCATATTGAACATTTTTGCCTTTTTATCCACTCAGCCACTCTGTGTCTTTTGATCGGGGCATTCAGTCCATTGACATTTAAGGTGATAATTGACAGATGATTATTTATTGCCATTTTGAACCTTGTTTTCCAGTTGATTCTATGGTTCTCCATTCTTCCTTTCTGTTTTTTTTTTTTTTTTTTTTTTGGTTGGATGGTCTTCTGTTAATATCTGCTTGAGTGTTTTTTTTTTTTTCGTCTTTTTGCGAATGCAATGTTTGGTTTTGTCTTGTGGTTGCCCTGTTTTTGAAGTATTCTAACCCCTCCTATAATTGTGTATTTTAGCCTGATGGTCCTGTAGGTTCAAACACTTCATTACTATACTAAAATTAAGAAGAGAAACATACAAACAAACAAACAAAAAGGGTCATTTATTTCCTAACATCCCTTGTCCACATTTTATGCTGTTGATGACTCTTTTTATTTTTTTCTTTTTAATTATATTTTGTTTGATGCATGTTCATGATTAAATCTGCATGCTGGCTTATTTGAGTGACTGATCTCTGACTGCAGTTTCCTCAGTCCTAGTTCTTCCTCTTCTTCTTTTGTTTTTTTTTTTTTCTTTTCTTTTTTCTTCCCTTTCCTTCCTTTCTTTTTGGTTTAGAGAAGCCCTTTCAATATTTCTTTTAGCCTGGGTTTTGTATTGCTGTATTCTTTTAGCTTTTGTTTGTTGGAAAAAAAATTTATTTCCCCTTCTATTTTAAATGATATTC
Source organism: Sus scrofa (assembly GCF_054392235.1). NCBI lineage: Eukaryota > Metazoa > Chordata > Mammalia > Artiodactyla > Suidae > Sus > Sus scrofa. The sequence continues at coordinate 43,445,383 of NC_139393.1, forward strand.
TTGCTGGGTAGAGTATTCTAGGTTGCATATTTTTTTTTCCTTTTAGCACTTTAAATATCTCTTGCCATCCCCTCCTGGCTTGTAGTGTTTCTGTAGAGAAATCAGCTGATAACCTTATGGGGGTTCCCTTGTAGGTAACATTCTGCTTTTATCCTGCTGCTTTTAGGATCCTCTCCTTATCACTACCTTTTGCCATTTTTATTATGATGTGTCTTTGTATGGGTCTATTTGGGTTCAATTTGTTTGGGGCCCTCTGTGCTTCCTGTATCTTTAACCCAGTATCCTTTAGATTTGGGAAGTTTCCAGTGATAATTTCTTCAAATATATTTTCCATTCCCTTATCTTTTTCTACTCCTTCTGGAATTCCTATCATGCATAGATTGGCCCACTTTATATTACCCCATAGGTCTCTTATATTGCTTTCATGTTTTTTGATTTGGTTTTCTGCCTGCTGACCTGATTGGGTGATTTCCATTATTCTATCTTCCACATCGCTGATTTGTTTTTGTGCATTATTCATTCTGGTTTTTACTGCCCTTAGTTCAGTTTGTATCTCTGCAAATGAATGTTCTAGTTTTTCGTGGCTCCTCCTTATATTTTCTAGTTCCTTTCTGAAGGCATCTGCATTACTGTTCATATCTTCTCTTAATTCCTTCAGTATTTTCACTATTTCTCTTTTGAACTCCAGGTCTGTCAGACTGCAGAGATCTGTTTCATTGTTGACTGTTTTGGGTGAGTTCTCCTGTTGGTTTGACTGGGGGTGGTTTCTCAGCTTCTTCATCTTGCTTGTTGTTTTCTTTTTCCTAGGGGTAGTTGTACTCTCTGTGACCAGGCATTGTTTGCCTTGTCACTGCTGTGGAATGTTTCCTGAGGGCTGGTGTCATTGGTCAGTCTTTTTTGAGGAAGTGTGGCTTTTCTGGAGTGTTGATGGGGCTAACAGGGTCTCTCTGAGGCAAAGGAGGACTTCCTGAGGGCAGACAGGACTGGGAGGTCCACACCATGATGGTAGTAGATTTCACTTGGTCATGCAGAGCTTGCTCTGGTGTTTTTAGGCTGTGGGGTTCTTGCAGGGGGTTGGCGGTGTTGGGCAGCTGTTCCTCAGGAATGCAGCCCCCTGAGGGCTGGAGCAGCTATCTGGGTCACTAAGAACCCAGGAGGCCCTTCCCTAGGGCAGCCCAACTCAGAAGGACAGCCTGAGAATGTAGGCAGAACTTTTCACAATCTGGCCAAGCTTGTTGTAGCTTTTCTGGGCTGCAGGGGGTCTTGCAGAGAGCTGGCAGTCCTCTGCAGCTGTTCTGAAAGAGTGTGGCTCCCCCTGTGGGCTGTGGCAGCTAGCTGGGCCACTGAAAACCCAAGAGGCTCTTCCCCAGGGCAGCCTGACTCAGAAAGACTGTCTGAGATTTAGGCAGATCTTTTCACGGCCCAACCAGGCTGTTGTAGCTTTTATGGGCTGCAGGGGGGCCTGCCTGGAGCTAGAAGTCCTATACAGCTGATCCATTAGAGCTCAGCACCTCCCTGAGGGCTTGGGCAGATAGCTGGGCCAATGCCAACCCAAGAGGGCTTTTCTCCATTGCAGGCAGACTCGAAAAGACTGTCCGAGAATTAGGCAGATCTTTTCAAGGCCTGGCTAGGCTTCTTTTAGCTTTTCTGGGCTGCAGGCCTTTTCTCGGGGCTGGTGGTGTTTGGTGCTGCTCTGCAGGGGTGTAGCCCCTCCAAAGGACAAGCAGGTCTGTGCAGGGACAGCCCCTGTGGTGGTAGGCTTCAGGCAATTGTTGAGGCCAGCCCTCCTGGATGGCAGGCAGTCTCAGGTCCCTCGAGTGTGTAGGGGTTGTTGTGGGTGGGGGGAGGGGATGCACTGGGAAGCACAGCTTTCTGCTAGCTAGTGGGCCAGTAAGAATTTCTGTGGCATGGGGAGTATTCTATGGGGACCCACTCCTTCTTCTCTCCCCTCCCCAGCACAGGCGCAGACCAGGCTCTTCTCCCAGGTTCCCTCTGATGTGGCTTTCCACTTCCCTGCCCCTAGAGTATTGCTCCCTTCCTCTGCAACAGCTTTGTTTTCTAGTCTCCCAGGCAGTCTCTGCCCCATCACACTTGACAGACCAGTTTCTAGACCTCCCAAGCAGTCTCTGCTCCACCCTGCCCCCCCCCCCAGACCTTTTATGGGGAATAACCTCTGGAGCCGAAGTCTTAGTGCCCAGCCCCCACCCAGGCATCTCAATTTTTGGTGACTGTGCTGGTAGTTCAGATGGTCCATTCAGTTCTCGATCTGCTTTTCAGAACTCCAACTTACTGCTACACTCTTCTCTGCATCTGGAGATTCCTCCAGTTTGTTTGATCTTTCCCCCAAATATGTGAAAGGGTTCAGGGTTCAGGATCCCTTTATCCTCCGCAGTTCCCTTTTGGGAGCGCCCGTCCAGCTTGGATTCACCTTCTCTCACTCTCCTTTTTTTTCTTGTTTTACCTAGTAATGTCACAAACTTCTTGCCATTATTGGAGTTTAGGTTCTTCTGCCAGTGATTGGTTGCTGTTCTGTGTGAGTCATTTATCCTGTATATGTGGTTTTTTTTTTGTTGTGTTTGTTGGAGAGGGTGAGCGTGTCCCCTTACTCTTCTGCCATCTTGTCTCCTAATTTGTCTTTCTGATAGTTAATTTTTAGTGTATGGAAATGCAACAGAATCCTGTGTATTAATTGTAGACCTTACAATTTTATTGAATTTTATTTATTAGTTCTAATATTTTTGTGACTTTTTATAATTTTCTCTATACAGTATGTGTAATTTGCAAACAGGGACAATCTTACTTCTAATCTTCCAAGTGGAATTCCTCTTATTTCCTTTACTTGTATGATTGCAATATTTGAGACCTCCAATACTATATTGAATAAAAGTGACAAGAGTGGGTATACATCTCTTGTTCCTGATCTTAAAACAATTACTTTTAGCTCTTCACCAGTGTATATTTTGTTAGCCATGGGCTTTTCATTTATGGCTATTATTATATTAAGAAATATTCCCTCTATACATACTTTGTTGAAAGCTTTTACCAAAAATGGACATTCAGTATTTAAAAAAAAATTTCCTTCATTTGTTGATATACTCATATGATTTGTATTCTTCAATTTTTAATATAGTGTTATCATAGTGATTTCTGGGTATTAAACCATTTTTGAATCTCTAAGATAAATCCCACTTTATGAGGGTATAGAATCCTTGTAATATATTGTTGAATTTGCTTTGCTAATATCTTTTGCAGATTTTTGCACCTATGTTCATGTGTGATATTGACCTACATATTTTTTTGTGTGTGGTGCCCTTGGTTTTAGCAACAGAATGATGCTGGCCTTGTAGAATAAATTTGGAAGTACGTCTTTCTCCTGTCTTTTTTGGAATCATTTAAGAAATGTAAATGTTATCACTTCTTTAACAGTTTGGCAAAATTCACCTGTGAAGCTGCCTGGTCCTGCACTGTTTTTGTTTGTTTCTGCTGGTTTTTTGCTTTTTTACACATTAAATTTCATTATTCTTTTTTAAAAATAGTTATTTCCCCAATACATTTTTTTTCTACTGTACAGCATAGTGACCCAGTTACACATACATGTACACATTTTTGCACATTATCATGCTCCATCATAAATGACTAGACATAGTTCCAAGTGCTACACAGCAGGATCTCACTTTAATCCATTCCAAAGGCAATAGCTTGTATCTATTAACCTCAAGCTCTCCAACCACCCCACTCCCTCTTCCTACCCCTTGGCAACCACAAGTCTATTCTGCAAGTCATTATTCTTAATTTATCTGTTCATGTTTTCTGTTTCTACCTGATTAGTCTTAGTAGATTGTGTATTTCTAGGAATTTATCCTTTTTTTTCTAATTTGTCCACTTTATTGGCATATAATTGTACTTAATAATCTCTTTTTATCATTGGACTACCATGGTGTCAGTTTATCTTCTCTTTAATTTTTGATTATATTAATTTGAGTCCTCTTTCCTTGACTGATTTGTCTAAAGTTTAATCAATTGTGTTTATCCTTCAAAGAAGCATCTTTTAGTTCCAGTGATATTTGGTGTTTTATTTTTATTTTCTGCTTCATTTATTTCTGCTCATGTCTTTGTTTATTTGTTTGTTTGTTTCCCCTTCTACTAATTTTTGGTTTCATTTGTTCTTTTTCTCATTCATGTAAATGTCAAAATTAGGTTATTTGTGATTTTTCTTATTTCCTGAAGTAGGTTTTTATTGCTATAAACTTCCCTCTTTTTGGTATGTCTCATAGGATTTGGACCACTGTAACTTGATTTTTGGTTCTCAGTAGATGTTTTCTTTTAATTTCATCTTTGATTTCTTCAGTGATACATTGGTTGCTTAGTAATGATATTAATTATACTCCATGCATTTGAATATTTTGCAATTATTTTTCTTATAGTTGATTTCTTGTCTCATACCATTGTGGTTTGAAAAGATTCTTGATATGATTTCTATAGTCTTAAATTTACCAAGAATTATTTTGCAGTCTAGCATGTGATTTATCTTAGAGAATGTTCTGTGTGAACTTGAAAAGAATGTATAGTCTCCTATTTTGGGATGAAAAGTTATATTTTTATAACTGTTAGCTTCCTTTCATCTAGTGTGTTATTTAAGGCCAGTGTTTCTTTATTGATTTTCTGTCTGGATAGTATTTCCATTGTGGTAATTAGGGTGTAAAAGTCCTCAATATTATTGTATTACTTTCAATTTCTCCCTTTATGTCTGTGAATTTTGTTTACTTATTTAGGTCTTTCTATGTTAGGTTTATGTAGGTTTATAAATTTTATATCCTCTTCTTGGGTTGACACCTTTATCATTATGTAATACTTTTCTTTGTCTTTTGTTATAGTTTTTGTTTTAAAGGGTTTCTCTTTTGATATGAGTAGTTCTACCCCTGCTTTATTTTCATTTTGATTTACTCACAATATTTTTTCTACCTTCTCACTTTGAGTCTGTGTGTGTCCAGCTCTTTTTGGCAGCATATATGAGTCTTTTTTTCATTACTGCATTATTTTATTGGAGCATTTAGTCCATTTACATTTAAAGTAGTGATTTCTAGGTATATATGTATTGCTGTTTTGTTAATACTCTGCTGGTTGTGCTGAGTTCTTTTTTTTTTTTCTTTCCATCTGTTTTTCTCTCTTCCCATGTTTTTGATCTTTAGTGTTATATTTGGACAAATTTTTATTTTTGTGTGTGTGCATTTATTATATATTTTTGGCTTGCTGTTATCATAAATTTCAAATGTAACTATACATATATATGATTATTTTATCATTCTTATTTATAACAAAACATATTTTATTATTCATATTTATATATATATGATTATTTCAAGTTGACCTCTTAAGTTTGAACATATTATAATAACCCTGAATTTCTACTACCTCCACCACAATTATATTTTTGCCACTACATTTTGCATATTTTTGTTTTGTCTATCACATTTATTAGTATAGATAATTTTACTACTTTATCTTTTAAACTCTCTACCAGTCTTATAAGTGGATGATCTACTACTTTACCATATTTTGCCCATACCAGTGAGATTTTCTTTTATACTTTTCATGTTTCTAATTGTGGCATTTTGCTTAGAAATCTCCTTTAACATTACTTGTACAGCTGGTTTAGCAGTGCTGAACTCTTTTAGCTTAACCTTTTGGACTCTCCTTCAAATCTGAGTTATAGCTTTGCTGTGTTTGTAGGTTTTATTCTTTAATCACTTTGAATATACCATGCCACCCCTTCAGGCCCACATACTTTCTCCTGTAAAGGCAGTTGAGCGTTTAATGAGAATTCTTTTATTTTAACTAGCTGCTTTTCTCTTGCTATCTTTATATTTAATTGTTGCCATTTTAATTATAATAGTTCTTGTATAGTTCTCTTAGGATTCATCTTACTTGGGACTCTGATTTCCAGACCTGTGTATCTGGTTTTTTGTCTGTTTGTTTTTCCCCAGTTTAGTGAAGTTTTCAGCTATTTTTTTTTTAATAATTTCTCTGTCATTTCTCTCTTTTCTCCTTGAACTTCTGTAGTTGGAATGTTAGTATGCTTGATGCTGTCTTAGAGGTCTCTTAAACAGTTCTCATTTTAAAAAAAGTTTTTCTTTTTTTCTGCTCAGTTGAGTCACTTCCATTACTCTACCTTCCAGTTTGTTCAGCCATTCCTCTGTATCATCTTACCTACTCTTCATTCCTTCTAGTGTATGTTTTATTTCAATTCTTTTATCCTTAAGCTCTGTTTATTTCTTTCTTATATGTTCTATATCTTTCTTAACATTATCACTGGGTTTGTCCATTTTTATCCCAACTTTGTTGTGGTATTTCTATGAACTTTATGATCTTCTGTAGTTTTAACTTGTTCCTTCTTTTGGAATATACTCCTTTGTTTGAAATATATTCTTTTCTTACTTCATTGTGCCTAACTCTTTGAGTTTAGCTCTATGTATTATATAGGTTGGATACAATTCCTGATCTTGGGAAAGTAGTGTTATATAAATTTCCTATGGGGTCTGGAAAAACACTCCCTTCTGGCCAGCAGAGCTGTGTGCTGTAGGGGTCCCCAAAAGGGCTGTATGTGCCTTTCTGTTTTGTCACTACTGAGTATAGTGGGTGTACATGTAGGCAGTACTGACCACCAGGAATGGTTGGCTGCCAGACCATATTTTGTGTGGAGGCTGATGATCTGTTGGTGGATGGGCCCAGGTTCTGTTGCAACTGGCAGGAGGACCTTGGGTCCCCAGCATGTCCCAGCCTACTGGTGGGCAGAACCATGTCTCTTGTGGCCTGTGTGTGGCTTTTTTCTAAGTGCTTTATGTATGATAATGAATAATTTTCAGCACCACTCTAAAATAGGCCTTGTTATTGTGTCATTTTTCATTATAACAAAGCTTAAACAGTGTTAGTTTACTCAAAATATCCAGGCCATAGAACTCATAAGTGATATTACTAGGATTAGAACAGAAGAGGTCTGGTTAGAAGACAGTTTCTCAACAATTGACATACCATGGTACTTCTTGAGATAAAAATATGGGCGCCTTAAGTATAGGTCTTTGGGGACATACTAATAAACAAAATGCAAAATATGACTAAAGGCAGAGACAGGGACAGTGGGATATAAAGAGAAAATGAAGGAGGAAAAGAAGAGGGTACAGAGAAATGTAATGGAATTGTTTTTAAATACAGAAACAGGAGATAAAAAGAAAATAAGAATAAAAAAATCAAATCATGAAATTAAACTATTGGATAAACCTTCAATCACACAATTACAAAGAAAAACAATTAGTAGCTAATACCAGAGGACACCCTTAATAAATAGAAAGGGCTTATGAAATAAGGACAAGGGACATGAGGGCTATTAATATGGAGATAATCTTTTTTTTTTTTTTTTAATACTTTTTAGGGCCATACCTGCTGCATACGGAGGTTCCCAGTCTAGGGATTTAATTGGAGCTACAGCCACTGGCCTACACTACAACCACAGAACACAGGATCCAAGCTGTATCTTGACCTATACCATAGCTCATGGCAATGCCAAATCCTCAACCTCCTGAGCAAGGCCAGGTATTGAACCCACATCCTCATGGATACTAGTCAGATACATTTCCGTTGCACCATGATGGGAACTTCCTAAATGTAGATAATCTTAAGACATATATTTATATGTTCCTCTGATGAACTGGTGTTTTTAAATTATTTGTAATTCTTGTAAATGTCTCAATATTTTAGTCAATTGAAGATTTATGAAAAATGCATGTAGTATTATAGCCACAATAGCTACTTTTGCTATACAGCTAACATTAAGAATTCTGTACAACATAGTTAAACTGATTGAATTCATCAGTTATTTCCTCAATAATCCCAGGAAATAATTAATTTCCCCATAAGAGTAAAACAAATACACAGTAACTTTGCTTAATATTATTAAAAAAACCCTTAAGTCTAAAACTATTAGCATTGTTTCTGCCATTGCAGATTATGACCAATTTTATATTTGTGAAAGAAAATCCGATTACGCTTTATTTCAAACATACCACTTGAGGTATTAATTTGTTTGAAATATTAATTTTCTAAAAAATAAAACATGTGAATGTGAATGAAAATCAATATCATTATTTCTAGATTCCTTGTTTTACTAGTATCAATACTAACTTATATGAAATAGCCTAACCAGAATTTGTTTTAAGATTACAAATATTTGAGAGAATATATATATCTTATTAACCCAGTTATAATTTTATCAAATTGACATTCACAGAGGCACAAGATCATTAACTGTCCTCTAGGAATTCAATTTTATGCTTCCTAAATTGAATCTAGAGGTAGGCTATTTTGGGATGTCAGACTGATAACAATATACACAATTTATAAAATCAGGTTCCACCTATTTTCAGAGAAATCACATTTGATTCAATAATGTCTTAAAATAAAGAAGAGTCAATAAAAATAAGAAGCAGAAAAGTCCTTTCTGACTATTACTTTTGTTTTCAAAAGATTTTATACAATGAAGTTACAGATATGCATAACTGATCAAACTTTGCTTCAGGAATTTTTCACACAAAGGAGGACCAATGGAATTATGAGTGTTTGTGTTGGTAATTTAAATGTAATCAATTGTGGGTTTTTTTAATTTATTTTTTGAGCTCCTTGGTGGCCTAGCCATTAAGGATTCAGCATCATCACTACTTGTATAGTATAGCTCATATTCAATCCCTGGCCTGGGAACTTCTGCATGCCTTTGGTGAAGCCAAATTTTTTTATTTGTTTCTATTCTGTGTTTAAGTGTGGTTCAGCTGGATTTTCCCTATGACTGGATGTGCATAAATTTCAATTATTATTACTAATTTTTAAGAATTTTAAGGTTACAGAGATCTTTTATAAGAACTATTTCTAGCAAGACAACTATCTCTCTCTCTATCTATATCTATTCGTCTAACATTTATATAATCTATCTAATCTAAACAGAGACAACAATGTACATGAATTGCTAAGGTGTATTAGTTATAGGTGCTTATAGGGGCTCAATGTAATAATGTGTATTTGACATCTGATAAATCTGGATCAAGTCCAGTATGAACATGACAAATAATTTAATCTTTCTGAGCATATTTTTCTAGCACTCTGATGGTGCATACCTTCATTGAAAATTTATTGTGAGAGTCTATGAAAAGGGTAAGTCTTTTCTTTAAGTTTGAATTTAAATTTTCACCTCCAAAAATCAAATTAGTAAAAACCACCTCCATTTTAGTAATTTCAAAAACAATAAGCTGTCACCTAATGTTTGCACTCATCTTTTTGGTAACATATACACATAACTATAGATGCCTATCAAAGATTGCTAGGTATTGGGAACATAGGCATAGATTTTACATTGATTCTATTAACTTTAATAACATTTCCTGACACCACTCCACTGAGAACCACTTAGCTGTTTTAATTGTTTTTCCTATCTATTGAAATATGAACAACTTCTAAAAGAAAATTCATGTGAATTTTATTTAATAGAAAGATAACTATATTCTTTATATAATTTTGCTTGAAAAAAATCACGTGTACAAACATAGAATGAGTCAGAGAATAATAAATTTGTAGGTTATAGGTTTTATTTATAAACTAAATAATAAAAAATATATTTCTACATCTGGATTATGAATAAAAATTATTCCATCAGTGAATTTACTCTTGGAATGTGATGGCAAATTCGACAAATATACTGTTATAATGTAGTTACCTTATGTTTTAATGAGATTTTTTTCTTATACTTGAATAATATTCAAAATGGATTTATAATATTGCCTGATAAATGGACTATTGATCTTTCCTTTTTTAAGTTTTAAAAAGAAAATCCAATTATGATTTCAATTGAATAGATAACATCCATATTGCTCAAGTACCTTCTGCTGATTAAATACCAAAAAGATTTAAAGGACCTAGTTTCCTTTTGCCTATAATATTTACCCAGCATTGAATTTTGATGTATATTCCATAAAGTTACTCCTTTCTTCTCTTGAAGTCTATATTTTTTCAACTTTATCTTCAAATTTGTTTCCTAAATTTGATTAGATTTTTGAAAAGTGTGAACTCCTACTATATATACTGTTTCCAATAAAAGGTGATTTAATGTTTCTTTTAATCATAGCTATGAACTCTGCTTACAAATATTTTGCTTTTAATTTTGTGAACTGAAATCTCAGTTCAGTGTTCATACACTAAAACAAAATTATCGCTTCCAACATACTACCATTTCCTTGACGTTATTTTCTTTCATTTGTATAATCTGTGTGCTCCCAAATGTCTCTGTCTTACAACAACGTTTTTTTTTCCCTTTATTGCTTCCAGTTGTTCTAGCCAAGACATGGAATTTAAGAACTAGTCTAGAAGATGTTTCATTTCTAAATTTAAGCTTGTCTTTCAGTTTAAAATTTGGCTTACCTTAGTTCTGTGACTGAATAATGATTTAGTTTTTAAAGCAAATCCCTGCCTATTGGAACTGATATGCTCATGCATAATGAGAATAACAAAATAAAAAATGACCAGAGTGTACAATATTATGGCATCTTGTGTATCTACCTGTAATTTTTTTTAGGTCTGCATCTGTGACATATGGAGGTTCCCAGGCTAGGGGTCAAATCAGAGCTATAGTCACTGGCGTACACCAGAGCCACAGCATGCCAGATCCAAGCTGCATCAGTGATCTGCACCACAGCTTATGGGCAACACCAGATCCTTAACCCACTGAGTGAAGCCAGTGATTGAACCTGTGTCCTCATGGATGCTAGTCAGATTCCTTTCCCCTGAGTCATGATGAGAACTCCCCTATGCATAAATTAAAGATATTCACACAGCTATAAAAAAAATGCAAAGTACAATATATTGTATATTAAATAGATTAAAAAGTGTATTAGGGAGTTCCCGTCGTGGCGCAGTGGTTAACAAATCCGACTAGGAACCATGAGGTTGCGGGTTCGGTCCCTGCCCTTCCTCAGTGGGTTAAGGATCCTGCATTGCCGTGAGCTGTGGTGTAGGTTGCAGACGCGGCTCGGATCCCGTACTGCTGTGTCTCTGGCGTAGACCAGCAGCTACAGCTCTGACTCGACCCCTAGCCTGGGAACCTCCATTTGCCACGAGAGCGGCCCAAAGAAATAGCAAAAAGACAAAAAAAAAAGTGTATTAAAAAATCTACTGATTTGTATACCTCAGAAAAATAATTACAAATGATGTATTTCCAAAGGTATGCCAATAAAAATTGTGATCATAATGAATAGAATGAGAATTTTCTCATATAACATAGTGATTGTCTAATATCTTAAAAATCTTAGCTAGATGGTATAAATAATTCCTTGCATAACTCTATGTTGTCTACTTTGCTAAAACTATAAAATCATTTGGTATATCTTTTACGATCACCGTACTCTACCTTCACGTTTTTTGTTATTTTATTTTCCCACTATACAGCAAGGGGATCAATTTATCCTTACAGGTATACATTACATTTTTTTTTCCCCACCCTTCGTTCTGTTGCAACATGAGTATATACACATAGTTCTCAATGCTACTCAGAAGGATTTCCTTATAAATCTATTCTAAGTTGTGTCTGATAAGCCCAAGCTCCTGATCCCTCCCATGCCCTCCCTCTTCCATCAGGCAGCCACAAGTCTATTTTCCAAGTCCATGATTTTCTTTTCTGAGGAGATGTTCATTTGTGCTGGATATTAGATTCCAGTTATAAGTGATATCATATGGTATTTGTCTTTGTCTTTCTGGCTCATTTCACTCAGTATGAGATTCTCTAGTTCCATCCATGTTGCTGCAAATGGCATTATGTCATTCTTTTTTATAGCTGAATAGTATTCCATTGTGTATATATATATCACATCTTCCAAATCAAATCATCTGTCGATGGACATTTGGGTTGTTTCCATGTCCTGGCTATTGTGAATAGGGCTGCAATGAACATGCGGGTGCATATGTCTCTTTTAAGTAGAGTTTTGTCTGGATATATGCCCAAGAGTGGGATTGCAGGGTCATATGGAAGTTCTATGGATAGTTTCTAAGGTATCTCCAAACTGTTCTCCATAGTGGCTGTACCAGTTGACATTCCCACCAGCAGTGCAGGAGGGTTCCCTTTTCTCAGCTGCATGCAAAGCAATGAAATTAGAACACACCCTCACACCATGCACAAAAATGAACTCGAAATGGCTGAGAGACTTAAATAGAAGGCAGGACACCATCAATCTCCTAGAAGAAAACATAGGCAAAACACTCTCTGACATCAACATCATGAATCTTTTCTCAGGTCAGTCTCCCAAAGCAATAGAAATTAGAGCAAAAATAAACCAATGGGAGCTCATCAAACTGAAAAGATTTTGCACAGCAAAGGAAACCCAAAAGAAAACAAAAAGACAACTTTCAGAATGGGAGAAAATAGTTTCAAATGATGCAACTGACAAGGGCTTCATCTCTAGAATATATAAACAACTTATACAACTCAACAGCAAAAAAGCCAATCAATCAATGGAAAAATGGGCAAAAGACCTGAATAGACTGTTCTCCAAAGAAGATATACAGATGGCCAGCAAACACATGAGAAAATGCTCAACATCGCTGATATTAAGAGAAATGCAAATCAAAACAACCATGAGATACCACCTCACACCAGTCAGAACAGCCATCATTAATAAGTCTACCTTCATTTTTTAATTACTGCCCTATTCTCTGCCTATTTCCACATCTCAAGAGGCTCAACAAAAATATTTGTTCCTTTTTGACTGTAGTTGGCTAAGGCAGTAACTGAAGATTCCAGTTGAGCTAAATACCATATTTGTGCTTTGCTAAAACATAATTTGTTTTTACTAGATTTGTAGTTTTTTTTCTATTATAGTTCTTGTCAAGATTCTATCACCTTTACAACTTCTCTTTATTTTTCCAATGCTCTTCATGATATTTCAAAAATATGTGCTTGGCATTCTTCTCTATAGATATTGATATGTATTCCATATCATTAAACAGGAGCCTTCTCAATGTAAATATGCCCATGATGGATGCTGACCTCCTCCGTTATTTATATTACAGCTGTGTTGGACTCATTGGATAGTATTAGTGGTCTGTAAAGAAAACTTTCTAGGCATGCTGAGTTTAGAGTTCAATCATGTTGTTGATAGCAAATTATATGTCCAAGCCATAAATGTATAATCAAATTTGTTATTTGTAATATACATTCATTTTACTCAATATTCCTTTAATTAAATAAAACATCCTGAACCCTATTGTATTTTTTAATTATTTTTATATATTTTTTTCTTAATATTGTATAGTGCACTTGAAGGAAGTATCATATTGGCTGACTTGAAATATAAAGTTCTCTCTCACACCTTGTATAGCATTAAATTGGAGTAATGCTTAACTTTAATTGCAGATTCCACACATGATTATTTGATTCTTTCTGAAAACATGTGTAGAAATTCTAATTTCCAGTTTGGCCTGTAAAGAACTTGGAATTGTCCCTTTCTCTCCATACAAGGGGAAAAAGAAGACTGAGTAGGGAGCGACCATTGTGATGCAGAGGAAATGAATCAGACTAGGATCTATGAGGATGTGGATTTGATCCTTCACCTTATTCCATGGGTTAAGGATCCAGCATTGCTGTGAGTGTGGTGTGGGTTGCAGACACAGCTTGGATGCTATGTTGTTATGGCTGCTCTAGCTCTGATTGGATCCCTAGTCTGGAAACTTACATATGCTACAGGTGGGCCCTTAAATCTCCCCCCCCAAAAAAAAGATACTGAATAAACTGAAAATAAACAACTTTTCTTGCTCTATCAGTGAACTAAGGTCATGGTGCAAATTACTGCTGAAGACTTCATTGGAAAAAGTACCAGGGTAGGAAAATACAAACTGTTAAATTTCTCAAGACACTGTGTGGACAAATTTGAAAAATAAAATATCCATGGGGGGCCAGTCATAAAAGGGCCCATACAGTTTCATGAATTTTACCTCTAAGAGCCCTACAGCTTTCTCATTGTAAAGAAAGAAAAAACAAACAAACAAAACCCTGCTCCAGCAGGGAGAGTGTAAAATAGATAATCTGTAATTTATCCAAAGTACTCTGGTCTGAACTTAACCTGACCTCAAGAGTAACTATTTAAGTGAGCCTAATCAACTGAAGTACCCCTATAATTGACCTGGGGAAAGGTAAATACCAAATTCCAGCCTTCACAAGCCATCTTGTTTCACCTAAGGGGGAACAAAATAAAGAAAAAGAAAAAAGAAAAGTGAACAGCACTTGTGTAGGTTACAGTACAGGAGCAAGAGCTCACTAAAAGTATGAGACCTAAGCATAATACTATAAAACACTGACCCTCCAATTACACTTCACCACCATGTCAGTAAGCTCTGGTGTAATTAGTCAGGAATATAGCAATAAACTATAAACAATAAACTGTGCATCTTAGATGTTAAGAAGAAGTCTCTACAGAAACTCAAAGACAATAAGAGAGAGACGAAAACAAGGACACAGTAGAGAAAATTTCCACCTTTAACATATACAGCTACAATAAACAGTAAAAGCAGCATAATTCCTAACCAGAGAAATATGAAACTTCACACTAAGGGCTCATTTACCTCATTTCCTTTTAGTGCCTCATCTCCATCTTTTTTTTAAAAAGTTATAAATCATACTGAAAGACAAGAGCACTGCTTTATAGATCAAATGTCAGAAACAAATTCAGATATGGGAGACATGTTGGGCTTATCAGACTGTGAATTTAAAAAAAATAATGATGAAAGTGCTAAGGACTAATAAAAAAGTGGATAACATTCAAGAAGAGGTGAATATTTTAAATAGAGAAATGGAAACTCTTTAAAAAGGACAGAGCTATGAACTTCAGAGAAAACCAAGCAAGATAATACCATACAACATAGACCCAGGAATATAATACTCAGCTTGCAGAAAAGCAAAGATAAATCTAGAAAGAAGCCAGAGGGAAAAAATATCTCAGCAGCTCTGCTGAAGATCATGACATTAGTTTATGCATCTGTAACAATTCTTGGTAGACTTTAGGCACTCATTCTTTGAAGTGCTAGTAAATGTCTAAATCTCTCTTTCCCTCATTCCTTCTAGGCAAATTTTCACTGATTTTAGTATTTAATAATTTAATCTTATCTCTCCTTTCATAATTTTGTTCTACCCTTCACCTGAGGCACAAAATTTCTTGATCATATCCTAGGAGTTATCATTACCCATAACTGACCTTTACCTCATAATATCATCACTTCATAACCCATAATCAAATAGCAAACACTTTGAATACCAGATTTGATGTTTCCAGGCATGACCTACTAAAATCCTGATTATAACTGTTTTAACTCACCAAGAACTCCAATCCATTGATTCTTCCTTAATAATATTATATCATTTATCCAGGTAACCCCACTTCCATCTTCTCAATAGCTATATTCCTAGAGCTGCTGCATAAATTTCTAATTGCCTACATCTAATTCTAAATTCAGAATCACTAGAATCAGAAATACCCTTAGGTCTACACAGTAATGCTATTACATATTCCTACTTTTTCACATTAATCCACTCTAATAAGACAATTACTCATATCAGCCTATACATTGCTTTGTTTTTATATGGGAAATATCTATATTGTGTATATAGCATATATGTGTGTATATATGTGTGTGTGTGTGTGTGTGTGTGTGTGTGTGTGTGTGTGTTCACTTGTTTAAAGTCACAGCAGTTCTCTTGACATTCCTAAAATGCAATTAAATGGTATCTCAGGACTTTTGCAAATGCTTCCGTCTCTGACTAGGAAACTCTTCCTTGAAATATTCACATTGCTTGATCCATCATTTTCCTCATGCTGATGCTCATTTTCCCTTTGTGGATTTTCCCTTTGAAATCTTCTTCAAACATTCTTTATAGCACAGCATTCTAACCCTCATATATATATTTTTATTTCCTTATTCATAGCAGTGGTTACTACCCCAAATATATTTGTCTAATTTCCTCTGCTAATTGAAGCTCCAAAAATACATGTTAAAATTATCGCAATACCTTTTCACTTTCTAAGTATTCAAAGTATCTCTACTATTTTTTTCTTTTTCTATCATGTCATAATGCTAATATCTATCCTCTGCATATATTTGATCTAAAATATGTATTTAGGAAGGAAAGGGTAATTAACATGAGAAAAAATTCAATTATCCTGAATCATTAAAAAAATAGTCATAGTTTTATGTAAGATAGCTTTAAAAATATTACTTAAATCTTCTCACAAAACTATAGGTTTTGTAAAACAATCAAAATTAGCTTACATAGAGTCTTTTTTTAATTTTTAATAATGATTTTTATTTTTTCCATTACAGCTGATTTATGGTGTTCTGTCAATTCTACATAGAGTCTTAAAGGTGATAAAATGTAGATATTTCTCAGAATTTTAAAATAAAGCTTATATATCAATGATCAGTACTCAACATATATAGGGTAATGGCATATGCATATGTTGCTCATTTAACATCCTCTTGTCTGTATTTATTGGGCATTTGTTACTCCTCAGTATTTTCATAGCACAATTTCTTGCCTTCTTAACACAGTGCCACTATGTCTTCTAAGTAGCTGTTAATTTTTAGAAAATAGGTGAATTCTTTTAAAATTTTAACCTAAAGTAAATTTACTTCAGATATATGGCTTTTAAGAAAATTTCTCTTTGTTTTTTAAAAGAGATATTCCAAAATTAGGAACTGTAAAATATGTTTGAAGAAAGTCCAGCTAAACACTCTTCATCTTTTTTTTTCTATTAAGCTATATTTATTTAAGGAATTTAACATGAGATAAGATAAATTACAGATGCACCAGAATAAAATTAAATGCAATGCCAAATTTCCTCAATTAAGTTGGAGGCTGCAAAATGCAGGTTAATTCTAAGGACCTTATGTGTTTTAAAATATAAATGATGTAAGTGACATTAAATTATCATAAGTGCAGTAATTTCTGCAGTTGTAAGAAACTACTAATTTTAAATTATTCCTAAACCCAGTAACAAAATATACGGAGATGGCTCCACTTATGAAATTGTGTGCAAGAGATGTCTATATGGTATTAACCAGACAAGTAAATACTAGTTTCTGTTTATACCTATAATGGTAATGTTGTTATCTATATGTGACTTAAAAGGCTAAACAATATCATAGGGCAAGGTATAAGATGGCAGAGTAACAAGATATAAGACTCATCTACTCTCACAAATACACTGAAAATACATATTGTGTAGAACTGCTGCACAGAAAAATTGTGAAAAATTGGCTTTTGTCAGTATTTTGAAGTCTTTTGACTTCAAGATAATAATATAACAAGAAAAATATTACAAAACTTATAGGACATAAGAAAGAATAAAAACAAAAGAAAAAGAAACAAAAGGAAATGAGATGGGACATGATCTCCCAGGAGGGAGGGAAATAAGAATAGCTCCTGCACCCTGGGAACTTCCCCAACCAGCAAAAAGACCAGCCAAAAATGGAGGAGGAACATGACAAATGGTCTGAAGCAGTTAAGAAGGAGGCAGTCTTTCACAAACTGTTAGTGCTACAGGCTACAGGCAACCATCGAAGGTATTGTGAACTAAAACTGGCCTTAGAGATCAGGCCCAAAGATGAAGCTAGGGTTGGCTATGTCAGGAAAAACTGGTGGATACAGCCTGGGGGGGACTATAGTGTAACGAGATTACAATGGAAAGCATGTAAGCAAGGGCAACCCAGTTGACTTAGAGACTAGAAAGCATTGTTTGAGAGTGCTGGGAGGGTTAGGATCCACCACTACAGCCTTGTATGCCTACTTTCTCAAGCTGCAGGACAATGTAGTTCTCAGATTGGGAACAATTTATCCATAATGGCTGCCCAGAAATGGCTGAAAATCAGCCTCATCCTTAGGGCTACAGAATTCTTGGAGCAGGTGGAGTAACCACTTGGGGAATAACACATGTTCCTAGTTACCACCAGCTGGGGCCCCTCACTAGTGGAGCCCAACCTGCACCAGAAGAGCTGCCAGCAGTGGCACTGTTCATCCCCCAAGAGGTCAGGGAAAACACAGAAACTTTGGTTCTGCCCAAAGAATCTGAATGGTCACAGTGCCAGAAGACCTGCTGAAAGCAGCATTCACTTCCCGCAAAAGCAAAGACCTACTTGAGCAGGGAAAATACAGGAATCTCAGCTATGCCCAAAGAGGCTGTGCCCACTTCACCAAGAGGGTAATTGGTGCCCACTCACTGCTAATAAGAGAAAACACAAGCTGGCTCTGCCCTGAGAATCTACAGAGGCTTGCATCAGCAAAGCAGCATCAGAAAAACTTTTGTAGCAGCACCCATATTCATGAGAAGGCTGTTGTTGTCTGCTTTCTAATGGAGCTGTGGGCTTCCAAATCTATTAAAAGCACAAGATACAGGATGCCTGACAGTGGCCCTGTAAAGGTCCATATCAGCAGCACTCTTTCCACACCCAGGGAGACAGAGTAGGCCATTTAACCCACATTCCAATCTGCAGGGTTACAGTGAGCACTCATACCAGCAGCAAGGTAGGGGGAGGAGCTGCCAAAAACACACATTCCACAGCTACATAGAGAACCTGTGAGCAACAGTTAGTGGAAACACCAGCCCCTGAGGCTTTAGAGAGATCCCTAGAGTGGCAGAGCAAGGTGAGTGACCGAAAAACAATGGAACCTGCTCCTATATTGACAGAGAACAGTCCCTAGAATGTACCTAGCAAAGAGGTACATGTGAACCACTTCAACCCCGAGAACTCCAGGACTTGGCACCTGCTTCAACATCTACCAACTGTCAAGGAGATGGAGATAAACAGAAAGGTAAACATTATGAAATGTCAAAGAAGCAGCTTTCAGACAAAGGAACAAGACGAAAACACACAAAAACTACTAAATGATGAGATAGGAATTTACCTGAAAAATAATCCACAGTAAAGATAGTAAAGATTATCCAAGATCTTGGAAAAAGAATGGAGACTCAGATCATCTTTAAAAAAAATGTTTAACAAAGAGCTAGAAGATTTGAAGACCAAAATGAATTGTGCAATAGTAGCTAAAAGGAAAAATAATCTAGAAGGAACAAATAAAAGATTAATGGAGGCAGAAAAATGAATAAGTGAGGTGGAAGACAGAGTGGTGTAAATCACTGCTATGGAAAATAATGAAGAAAAAAGAATGAAAAAGACTGAAGAGTGTCTAAGTGACATCTGGGACAATATTAAATATGCCAATGTTCACATCATCGGGGTTCCAGGAGAAGAGGGAAAAAAAGTACCAGAGAAAATATTTGAAGAGATTATAACTGAAAATTTCCCAAATATGGGAAAGGAAACACTCACTCAAGTGGAAGAAGCACAGAGAATCCCATACAACATAAACCCCACAAGAAATACAGCAAGACATATACTAATCAAACTCACAAAATTTAAGTTCAGTGAAAAAAATATGAGCCACAAGGATAAGAAACAAAAAACATATAATGGAATTCCTATAAGGATAAAAGCTGATGTCTCAGCAGAAACTCTACAAGCCAGAAGGGAGTGGCAAAAAATATTTGAGTTGAAGAGAAAGAGGAGGAAATTAGAACCAAGAATACTCTACCCTGCAAATCTCTCATTCAGATTTGATGGAGACATCAAAATCTTCACAGGAGTTCCCATAGTGGTGCAGTGGAAACAAATCTGACTAGGAACCATGAGGTTGTGGGTTCAATTCCTGGCCTTGCTCAGTGGGTTAAGGATCTGTTGTTTCTGTGAGCTGTGGTGTAGGTCACAGATGTGGCTCAGATTTGGTGTTGCTGTGGCTCTGGAGTAGGCCAGCAGCTGTAGCTCCTATTAGAACCTTAGCCTGGGAACATCCATATGCCATGGGTGTAGCCCAAAACAAACAAACAAATAAACAAACAAAAAAACAAACAAAAGCTTCACAGACTAGCAAAAGCTAAGGGAATTCAGCACCTCCAACCCAGCTTTACATAAACTATAAAAGTTACTTCTTTAAGCAAAAAAGGAAAAGCCACAATAAGAAACAAGAATATTAAAAATGAAGAAGCTCACTGGTAATGGAAAGATAATTTAAAACTGGGAAATCACTCATTGACAAATATGGCATCAAAACTAGCAAGCGTGAGAAGAGGAGAGGATAAAGGCAGAACATTGAAAATGCATTTGAAATTGAGAGACCACCAAGCAAAAAAATTCTGCACACACATAGATGGATATATCAAAATACAATGGGAACCACAAATAAAATAACTATAATTGTCACACACATAAAAAAGCCAAGCCTAAAACTAAAGGACATCAGCAAGTCACAAGAGAAGACAACAAAAATGAAAAGAAGAAAAAAGACACAAAATAGCATATCAAAAAAATTAACTTACAACAAGTACATATGTATCCATATTTACATTGAATGTAAACAGATTAAACACTCCAACTAAAAGACACCAAGTGACTTACTGGATTCAAATACAAGACCCATATATATGTTGTTTACAAGGGACCCATTTCAGATCTAAGGACACATACAAACTTAAAGTATGGAGATGAAAGAAAATATTTAAATGCAAATGGAAATCTAGAAAAGCAGAAGTAGCAATACTCATATTAGACAAAATAGATTTTAAAATAAAGAAGGTCACAAGAGACATATAAGGATATTTCATAATGATAAAGGGATCAATATGAGAAAAATAAAAACCATTTTAAATATATATATATAATACATATAGGAGCATCACAATATATAAGGCAACTATTAACAGCTATAAAAGAGGAAATTGACAGAAACATGATAATAGTGGGGGACCATAACTCCCCACTTACAGCAATGGACAGATCTTCCAGACAGAAAATCAACAAGGAAACACAAGCCTTAAATAATATACTAGACCAAGTAGGCTTGATTGATAGCTATAGAACTTTTCACTGAAAGCAGCAGAATATACTTTCTTCTCAAGTGCACAAGGAAAGGAATATTCTCCAGGAGAGAACACATCTTGGGCCACAGATCAAACCTTTTTAAATTTGAAAAAGTTGAAATTATTTCAAGCATTTTCTCTAATTATAATGTTATGAGACAAAAAAAAGCAATATTCACAGACTCCTCAAAGCTAAACAATACACGACTAAACAACCACTGTTATCACTGAAGAAATCAAAGAGAAAATTACAAGATACAGAGAGACAAATGACAATGAAGATACAACAATCAAAAACTTATGGGACACAGCAAAAGCAGTTGAGAGAAGGAAGTTTACAGCAATACAAACTTATTTTGGGAAAGAAGAAAAAAATGCAAATAAACAACATAAACTTACACCTTAAACATCTAGAGAAGAAAAAAGAGACAAAGCCAAAATTTAGTAGAAGAAAAGAAATCATAAAGATTAGATCAGAAATTAATAACATAGATGGAGATGGGATTAAGATGGCAGAGTAGAATGATTCGAGTTCACTTTCTCTTGTAAAAGCAAAAAATTACAACAAACTGTTAAACAACGTTCAAGCAAATAGACTGCAAACTATCAAAAAAGATATTCTACTCCTGAAGACAAAAAAGACCACATCAAGATGGTAGGAGAGATGATTATGTGATATAAGCAACTCTATACCCACGGGGTGGGCAGCCAACATATTGGAAGACTCACCTATGGAGTGAGAGTTCTGAGCCCCATGTCAGATTCCCACTCCTGGGGATCTGGCAATGAGAGAGGGAGTGCCCAGAGCATTTGGCTTTGAAGGCCAAAGGGGCTTGTGCACAAGCACTCCACAGGACTGGGGGAAACAAAGATCCCATTCTTGAAAGGCTCACAAAGGCTTTCATGTACACTGGGTCCCAGAGAAAAGAAGAGACTCCATAGGAATTTGGGTCAGAACTGACTGCAGTTCTTAGAGGATATCCTGGGAAAACAGAGGAGTGACTATGTCTCTTTGTGGGGGAAAGGACATTGGAGCCAAAGGTCTCTGGAATAATCATCAATGTGTGTTCCTCTAGAGATGATCATTTTTGAAAAATCTTACCCCACCCCAGGCTAAACAACAATCCAAGTGGGATCACTGCCACACCCAGAAGAAAAGATGATGCCTAAAGATCCCCCAGGGACACAGTCACCTCTAATCTCACCAAGAGACAAAGCCCTACCCATGAGAGGGATAAGAATCGCTCAATCTACCACTGGGCAGGCACCAGTCCCTCCTAAAAGGAAGCCTACAGAAAGCCGCTGTACTAACTTCAGCCACAAATGGGGGAGACATCAGAAACAAGAGAGGCTATTTTGTCTGCGAAAAGGATACCACACCAAAAATATATACAAAATGAAAAGGCAGAGAATTATGACTCAGATGACTCAGATAAGGGAGCAAGGAAAAAAAAAAAAAACAGAAAAACAGCTAGGTAATCTGGAGTTTATCAACCTCCATGAAAAAGACTTTAGATTGATGATATTGAAGATGATTCAAGACATTGGAAAAAGGAGTTCCCATATGGCTCAACAGTTAACAAACCCAACTAGCATCCATGAAGACATGGGTTCAGTGCATGGCCTTGCTCAGTGGGTTAAGGATCTGGCTTTGCCATGAGCTTTGGTGTAGGTTGCAGATGTGGCTTGGATCCTAAGTTGTGGTGGCTGTGGTGTATGCTGGAGGCTACAGCTGCAATTCAACCCCTAGCCTGGGAACCTCCATATGCCATGGCAGTGGCCCTAAAAAGACAAGAAGAGGAAAAAAAATTGAAACAAACTGGAGGTAATATTGATAACTTACAAGAAATATTGTGCAAAGCAATAAAAGATTTAAGGATTAAGCAATTAAAGATGCAAAATACAATAATTGAAAGAAGAAAAAAGTTAAAAGCAACCAACAGCAAAATATGGAAGGCAGAAAAATCAAATAGCAAAGCACAAAAATATTACAAATGACAAGTCTCACCAGTAAAGGCATACATATAGTAAATGTAGGAAATCATTGACACATGAATCTGCTACCAAAATCAGAAATAGTGATAGGAGGATAAAAATTCAGGACAAAGGAGATGCACTTGTAATTCAGAGACCAACAACTTAAAAAAATCTTGTATATATACATAGATTCCTATATCAAAACTTCAGGGTAAATGCAAACCAAAAATCTGCAATAGATAAACACAAAAATAAGAAAAAGCAACTCAGCTACAACACTAAAGATAGTCATCGAACTACAAGAGAAGGGAAGAAAAAAGAGCAACAAAACAAATCTAAAATTTAATAAAATGGCAATGAGAATATACACATCAATAATTACCTTAAATGGAGTTCTCATCATGGCACAGTGGTTAATGAATCTGACTAGGAACCATGAGGCTGTGGGTTCGATCCCTACCTTGCTCAGTGGGTTAAGGATCCGGCATTGCTGTGAGCTGTGTTGTAGGTTTGCAGACATGGCTCGGATCCTGTGTTGCTGTGGCTGTTTTGTAGGCAAGCAGCTACAGCTCTGATTGGATCCCTAGCCTGGGAACCTCCATATGTCACAGGTGAAGCCCTAGAAAAGGCAAAAAGACAAAAAAAAATTACCTTAAATGTAAGTGGCCTAAAGGCTTCAACCAAAAGACATAGACTGAATGAATGGATGAAAAACAAGACCCATATATATGCTATCTTTAAGACACCCACTTTCAGTTATAAGGACACATACAAATTGAAAATAAGAAGATGGAAGAATATATTCCATGTAAACAGAAATCAAAAGACAGCTGGAGTAGCATTATACATATCAGACAAAATAGACCTAAAGTAAAGAATATTATAAGAGACAATAAAGGACATTACATAATGATCAAAGGATAAATTCAAGAAGAAGTTAGTTATAACAATTGTATACATATGCACACAACATAGGATCACATCAAAATATAAGGCAACTGCTAACAACATTAAAAGGAGAAAGTGACAATAACCCAATAATAGTGGAGGACTTAACACCCCATTTAGAGCAATGGAGAGATAATCCAGAAAAAAAATTAACAAGGAGACACAGGTCATAAATGACCCATTACCCTGGAGTATTTAATATATATTTATAGAACATTCCAACCAAAAGCAGTGGAATATGCACTCTTATCTAGTGCACATGGAACATTCTCTAGGATTGATCACATTCTGGACCACAAATCAAGCCTCAGTGACTTTAAGAAAATTGAAATTATAACAAGCATCTTTTCTAAACACAATGCTATATGACTGGAAATCAACAAAAAGAAAAAAACTGAAAAAAATAACAAAAAAACACAAACATGTAGAGACAAAACAACATGCTACTAAACAGCCAATGAATCACTGAAGAAATCAAAGAGGAAATTAAAAAATACCTAGAAGCAAATGACAACAAACTAACAAGGAAAATCCTATGGGATGCAGTGAAAGCAGTTCTGAGGGAAGTTTATATCAGTACAAGCCCAACTCAGGAAACAACAAGCTGAAATAAACAACCTAACTTTACATCTAAAGGAACTAGAGAGAGAAGAACAGACCAAATTTAGAAGAAGAATAATAAAGATCAGAGAAGAAATAAATGAAATAGAAACAAACAAACAAAAAACATAGAAAATATCAATGGAACTGAAAGCTGGTTCTTTGAAAACATCAACAAAAATTCATAAACCCTTAGCCAGACTCATTGAGATAAAAAGAGAAAAGACTCAAATCCATAAAATTAGAAATGGAAAAGGAGAAGTTGCAATGGATATCACAGAAATACAAAGGATCATAAGAGACTACTATAAGCAACTATATGCCAATAAAATGGACAACTTAGAAGAAATGGATAACTTAGAAGAAATGGACCAATTCTTAAAAAAGTACAATCTTCCAAGATGAAACCATGGTAAAATAGGAAAGATGAATGGTCCAATCACAAGTACTGAAATTGAAAATGTGATTTAAAAACTTCAAACAGGAGTTCCCATTGCGGCTCAGTGGGAAAAAAATCTGACTAGAATCCATGAATATGCAGTTGGATCCCTGGCCTCTCAGTGGGATAAGGATCTGGCATTGCCATGAATGGTGGGTGTAGATTCCAGATGTGGCTTGGATCCTGAATTGCTGTGGTTATGGTGTAGGCCAGCAGTTACAGATCTGATTTAACCCCTATCCTGGGACCTCCATTTGCAACAGGAGCAGGCATAAAAGACAAAAAAAAAAAAAAAAAAAAAAAAAAAAAAAAAAAAAAAAAAAAAAACAAGAAAAAATACAAACTTCCAAAAATCCAGGACAGGATGTCTTCACAATTGAATACAATCAAACATTTAGATAAGAGCTAACATCTATCCTTCTGAAATTATTCCAAAAAAATTGCAGAGGAAGGAACACCCCAAACTCATTATATGAGGACACTGTCATTGTGATACCAAAATCAGACAAATATACCATAAAAAAAAGAAAGTTAGAGGACAATATCACTGATGAGCAAACATGCAAAAATCCTCAACAAAATACTAGCAAACCGAATCCAAAAATGCATTAAAAGGTTTTTACCTCATGATCAAGTGGGATTTATCCCAGGGATGCAAGGATTCTTCAATACCCACAAATCAATCAGTGTGATACACCATATTAACAAATGGAGGAATAAAACCTTATGATCCTCTTAATAGATGCAGAGAAATATTTTGACAAAATCCAATACAGATTTCTAAAAAAAAAAAAAAACTTCAAGAAAGTAAGCATAGAGGGAACCTACCTCAACATGATAAAGGCCATGTATGACAAACCCACAGCTACCACCATTCTCAATGGTTAAAAGCTAAAATAATTCCTTCTGAGATTAGGAACAAGACATGGATGTCTGCTCACACCACTTCTATTCAACATAGTTTTGGAAGTCCTTGACGTGGCAACTAAAGAAGAAAAATAAATAAAAGGAGTCCAAATTGGAAAGGAAGTAAAACTATCACTGTTTCCAGATGACATGATGTTATAACTAGAAAATCCTAAAGACACTATCAAAAAAAATGCTAGAGCTCATCAATCAATTTGGTAAAGTTTCAGGATACAAAATTAATACACCAAAATCAATGGCATTTCTATATACTAACAATGAAACATCAGAAACAGAAATTAGGAAAACAATCCCATTTACCATCTCATCAAAAATAACAAAATATCTCAGAATAAAGTTATTTAAAGAGGCAAAATACTTGTATTCAGAAAACTATAATATGCTGATGAAAGACAACAAAGATGACACAAACAGATGGGAAGACATACCCAAGCTCTTGGATTGGAAGAATCAGTATTATCAAAATGACTCTACTACAGAGACTAATCCACAGATTCAATTCAATACCCATCGAAATACTAAAACACTTTTCACAGAACTAGAACAAAAAATTTTAAAGTTTGTTTGGAAGCACAAAAGACCCAGAATAAACAAAGACATCCTGAAAAAGAAAAAAAAATGGAGCTGGAGGAATCATGCTCCTGGACTTCAGACTATGCTAGAAAGCTACAGTCATCAAATCCATATGGTACTGGCACCAAAACAGAAATATAGATCAGTGGAAAAGCATAGAGGACCCAAAATTAAACCCACACACCTATAGCCAACTAATCTATGACAAAGGAGGCAAGAATATACAATGGAGAAAAGACAGCCTGTTCAATAAATGGTGCTGGGAAAACTGGACAGCCACATGGAAAAGAATGAAATTAGAACACTTCCTAACACCATACACAAAAATAAACTCAAAGTGGATTATAGACCTAAATATAAGACCAGATACTATAAAATACTTAGAGGAAAATATAGGCCAAACACTCTCCAACATAAACCACAGCAATATATTCTCAGATCCACCTCCTAGAGTAATGTTGACAAAAACAAAAATAATAAAATGGAACTTAATTAAACTTAAAAGTTTTCATGCAGCAAAGGAAATCCTAAACAAAACAAAAAGACAACCCATAGAATGGGAGAAAATATTTACAAATGAAATGAGTGACAGGGGATTAATCTCCAAAATTTATGAACACCTTCTGTGTCTCAAGACCGAAAAACAAACAACCACATCAAAAAATAGGCAGAAAATCTAAACAGACAATTGTCCAAGACCTACAGATGGCCAAGAAACACATGAAAAGTTGTTCAACATCACTTATTATTAGATAAATGAAAATCAAAACCACTATGAGGTACCACATTACACCAGCCAGAATGGCCTCCATGAAAATGTCTACAAACAATAAGTGCTTGAGAGGGTGTGGAAAAAAGGGAACTCTATTAACCTGTTGGTGGGAATGTAAATTGGTGCAACCCTGTGGAAAACAACATGGAGATTTTTCAGAAAATTAAAAATTAAATTACCATTTGATACAGCAATCCCACTCCTGGGAATCTATCCAGAGAAAACCATGACTCAAAAAGATACATGTACTCCAATGTTCACAGCAGCACTATATAAAATAGTCAAGAAATGGATGCATCCTAAATGACCATTGACAGAGTAGTGGATAAAGAATATGTGGTACATACATTCAATGGAATATTACTATTAAAGAAGATAAATAATGACATTCGCAGCAACATGGATGGACTAAGGAATTATCATGCTAAGTGAAGTTAGTCATACAGTGTGACGCCAACATCATATGCTATCATTTACATGTGGAATCTAAAAAAGAACAAAATGAAATTCTTTGTAGAAAGATAATGATTCACAGTCTTTAAAAACTTATGGTTCCTGCAGGTTGCAGATGCAGCTCAGATCACGCATTGCTGTGGCTCTGGTGTAGGCTGGTGGCTGCGGCTCCGATTGGACCCCTGGCCTGGGAATCTCCATGTGCCGTGGGAGTGGCCCAAGAAATAGCAAAAAGACAAAAAAACAAAAAACAAACAAACAAAAAAAACTTATGGTTCCCAAAGGAAGACAGGTTGTGGGTAGGGAGATGGGCTGGGGGTTTGGGTTTGAAATACTATAAAATTGGGTTGTGATGATGGTTGTTCAACTATAAATGTAATCAAATTCTTAGAGTTACATAAATAAAAGAAAGCAAGAAAAAATTAATTAATTAATAAAATAAAAACAGCTTTTTTGTTGATAAAGGAATTATATTAAATGGATAATTCATCCTAGTGAGAAGAATTAAAATATCAAAAATATATTTAGAATTTAGGAAACACAAAGAATTTACAGGATTAAAATCGTACATTTATTCACTTGTCATTTGAATATAGTCTTTGACCCCACGTCATTAAAAACTCTAAAAACCCAAATTATAGTGACTCCATCATGCATTATGATTAATAATTAGGTATTATATAAAACTTTAAATTATTTCTAATAAATGATTTTGCAATTTATTTGAAGAAAAAATAACAGAGACAAAGAGAACCATTGAGAAGATCAACAAAACCAAAAGTTTGCTCTTTGAAAAGACCAAAAAAAATTTTAAACCATTAACCAGACTCATCAATAAAAAAAGGGAGAGGGTTCTAATCAATAAAATTAGAAATGAAAAAGGAAAAGTTACAACTGACAATGCAGAAATACAAAGGATGATGAGAAACTTCTATGAGCAAATGTATGCCAATAAAATGGACAACATAGAAGAAATGGATATATTCTTACAAAGAAACAACCTACCAGGACTGAACCAGGAAGAAAGAGAAAATATGAAGTGATAAATCACTAGCACTGAAATTGAAAATGTGATGAAAAAAACTTCTAAAAAGCAAAAGTCCAGGACCTGATGGCTTCAGAGCTGAATTCTACCAAATATTCAGAGAATAGTTAACACTTCTGAAATTTTTCAGAAATTTGCAGAGAAAGGAACACTCCCAAGCTCATTCTATGAAACCACAATTACCCTGATACCAATATCAGATAAAGATAACACAAAAAAGAGAATTGCAGGTCAATACCACTGATGAAAATAGATGCAAATATCTTTAACAAAATATTAGCAACCTGCATACAAATATATATTTAAAAGATCATGCACCATGATCAAATAGGTTTTATCTCAGGGATCCAAGGATTCTTCATTATCTGCAAATCTATCAATATGATACACCACATCAACAAACTGAAAAATAAAAACCATATGATCATCTCAATAGATGTATAAAAAGTTTTTGACAAAATTCAACTCCCATTCCTGATTAAAACTCTCCAGAGAGTGGGCAAAGAGGGGAACTACCTCATTATAATAAAAGCCATTTATGACAAACACACATTCTAATTTGTGAAAAACTGAAAGCCTTTCCACTAAGATCAGAAATAACACAAGGATGAGCCCTTTCACCAATGTTATTCAACATAGTCTTGGAAGTCCTAGCCATTACAATCAGAGAAAGAAAATAAATAAAAGGAATTCAAATTGGAAAGGAAGTAAAACTACCACTGTTTGCAGATGACATGATTTTATACCTAAGAAATTCTAAAGACACTACAAAAAATCTATTAGAACTCATCGATGAATTTGGTTATGTCACAGAATACAAAATTAATACACAGAAATTGGAGTTCCTGTTTTGGCTCAGTGGTTAATGTACCCGATTAGATACCATGAGGTTGTGGTTTTGATCACTGGCCTCACTCATTGGGTTAAGGATCCAGTCTTCCCATGAGCTGTGGTGTAGGTCACAGATATGGCTTGCATCAAATAGAATAAAATACCTAGGAATAAACTTACCTAAAGAGAAAAATGACCTGTATTCTGAAGACTATAAGACACCATGAAAGAAAGAAATCAAAGAAGACACAAACAGATGGGAAAATATGCCATGCTCTTTGATTGGAAGAATCAATATTATCAAAATGTCCTTACAGCCTATGGCAATCTACAGATTCAATGCAATCTCTATCAAATTGCCAAGGACATTTTTCACAGAACTAAAACAAATTGTTTTTAAAATTTCCGTGGATACACAAAAGACCTCAAATAGACAAAGCAATATGGGAAAGAAAAAATGGAACTGAGTAATCAGGCTTCCTGGCTTCAGAATCTACTACAAAGCTACAGTCATCAAGATGGTATGGTACTGGCACAAAAACAGAAATATAAATTAGTGGAACAGGATAGAAAGCCCAGAAATAAACCAAAACACCTATAGTCAATTAATTTGTGGCAAAGGAGGCAATAACATGCAATGGAAGAAAGCCTGTCTCTTCAATAAATCATGCTGGGAAACCTAGGCAACTGCATGTAAAGAATGAAGTTATAACATTGTCTAACAGCATACACAAAAATAAACTCAAAATGAATTAAAGACCTAAATATGATGCCAGACACTATAAAGCTCCTGGAGAGAAACTTAGGCAGGACACTCTTTGACATAAATCACAGCAACATATTATTTGATCCATCTGTTAGAATAAAGACAATAAAGAAACAAATAAACCAATGGAAACTAATTAAACTCAAAAGCTTCTGCATAGAAAAGGAAACTATTTAAAAATATTAAAAGACAACCCACAGATTGGGAGAAAATTTTGCAAATGACTCAACTGACAAAGGTTTAATCTCCAAAATATAAAAATAACTCATACAACTCAACAACAAAAAAACAAACAACCAATTGAAAAATGTGCAGAACACATAAACAGACATTGAACCAAGGAAGATATTCAGATGACCATCAAGCACATTAAAAACACACACACACACAAACACACAACATCACTAATTATTAGAGAAATGCAAATCAAAACAACGAGGTACCATCTCATGCCAGTTAGAGTGGATATCTTTAACAAGTCAACAAATAACAAATGTTGAAGAGGATGTGGAGAAAAGGGAACCCTCCTACACTGTTGGTGGGAATGTAAACTAGTACAACCACTATGGAAAACAGTATGGGGATACCTCAGAAAATTAAAACCATATGACCCAGAAATCCCACTTCTGGGCATATATTCAGAAAAAGTTTTATTGAAAAAGATACATACACCCATATGTTCATCATAGCACTATTTACTATAGCCAAGACATGGAAATAACCTAAATTCCCATCAATGGATGAATGGATTAGGAAGATATTGTACATATATTCACTGGAATACTAGTTGGCCATAAAAAGGACAACATAGTGCCATTTGCATCAACATGGATGGAGCTAGAGACTCTCATACTGAATGAAGTAAGTCAGGAAAATAAAGACAGACACCATATTATATCACATATATGTGGAGTATAAAATATGCACATGATCTATCTACAAATCAGAAAAAATCATGGACAAGTAGGACAGACTCATGTTTGCCAAGGGGGAAGGGAAGAAAGTAGGATAGATTGGGGATCTGGGTTAGTAGTTGAAAACTCTTGCATTGGAGTAGATGGGAAATGAGATCCTGCTATATAGTACAGGGAACTATATATCTTAATCACTTGTAATGAAATATGATGGAGAATAATGTGAGAAAAAATACGTATATATATAACAGAAATTAGAAAATTTTAAACAATCATACTAAAAATTAAAAAAACAATATAATAAATGTCCTTGTTTAATAATTAAATTTCTTCTTCAAAATAAATAATTTTGTTAAGTTTAGACAATCAACAGTGTTGTACATGGATTTGTATGTACTTATGTAAAGGACTCTATTTTATCATTTTCATGTACTTAAAATTTTTTTTAGAATCTTATACACAAAACAAATTTAAGATCAAAAGGAAAAACTTCTTTAAACCAAGCAATAAACAACTCAGGGTATTAATATAGAAGGATATGAAAAAGTCAGTCTTCAGAATAGTGGAACGGTATAAACAAGGTCTGTCCAAATTTTTCATTAATATTTGAAATGTACGCATATGTGAAGTGCTTTGTAAGGAATTAGCACTGTGCGTAAATATTTAAGTTTGCTTATGAAACGTGCCCTAAGTTATTATATCTAAAGGTTAACAAGGATGTTTATACCTGATAGACCAAAAAAGGGACATAAACATTTCAAAATAGCAAGCGTGAGCGGTGGAAGCAAAGAAAACATAAGGCAGCTTCCATGTTCTTCCTAACTCTTCAACTTTCAGATATGTGCTTTTTAGATTTTATTGGAACAACGTGTTTCCCCATCAAATCAGTTATATTTAGCTTGCTAAAATTGCTTTAAAATACACTTATCAGATAGATAGTGCATACATAGTGTTGTGTCCTAGTGCAATAAAGAAAATTGACAAAATGAGATGAATATTTGAAGTGAAATGATTTCCTTAAAAGCTAATGTATTGGAGTTACCTTTGTGGCTCAGTAATAATGAAACTGACTTGCAACCATGAGGATGCAGATTCAGTCCCTGGCCGTGCTCAATGGGTTAAGTATCTGACATTGCCATGGGCTGTGGTGTAGGTCACAGATGCAGCTTGAATCTTGTGTTGCTTGGCTGTGGTGTAGGCTAGAAGTTGCAGCTCCAGTTCAACTTGGAAACTTCCATATGCCACACATGTGCCCCTACCCCCCCAAAAAATAGCAAAAAAAAAAAGCTAATGCATTGTTATTTTGTTTTCTGACAAGACTTATTACAAAGAAATATGTAGAAAATTATTGATGAATGTTGGAACACACACACACACAAATACACAAACATACACATGAATATGTAAACTTATCAGAAAATGTATAAGACTGATTGCACCTTATTTTACCTAAAGAAAAAAAAAACAGTGCTACAATAACATAATATCAGGTAAGATATTTTGGACATATAATTCAGCTAATATTTTTTTCTTACCTAATAGCCAAGGATTTAACCTAACCTAATAAATGGTCAAATATAAAGATAATAGCATAGGCATATATGAATAATTAAAAATATATATGGAAACAGGATTAAAACAAATGCTTAGATTGAGCCACAGATATGTTGTGCCACTTTAGAAAAATCACTCATTTTCTTGAAATGACATTGTGCTCAATAAATTAATAAAAGGAAAGTTTGTCATTGTATTAAATTATAATGTAAAATTATTTTACAGTATAAAATAAAAAAGATAGAGAAGCACTGATACTATTTGATGAAACATTATTCAAGAATCATAACACAGGAGCATTTCTATTAATGTGAGCATTTAGATTGCCAGCTCTTAGTAGAGAGTGCTTTTTTTACTAAATTTAATGAATTTTACCAGACAATTGCTATCTTTGCTATTGTTTTACTTTATTTTACATGGTAATAGTCATACTATGTTTTATTTTATTACTGTTTTATTTCCTGTTCTGATAGTATAATATCCCTGAAACTGTTCCTTCAAAGGCTGTCATAACTTTCTAATAGCTACATTAATGTTTTCCCAGAACATTTTCTCATCCAAAAACACTTGACTATTATGATGAATAAACTACTGATCTTTTCCTCCTCTCATACATTTTATCTGTTTACCCATTCACTCTCTAAAAATAATTGAACATTTACTGTAAATTATGGCTCTAATTATGACCCTTGAGCTCTTGCTCAAAGCTTGGCATTATATTTTAGTGCATATGCTTCTAATACCACATATTCATTTCTGTTCAAATAAACCAATTATTTTAGACTTCCCAATACTATCTCATAATTTGGAATGCAATATTACCATCACAGAATAAACCTGGATATCCCCTCAATTTCCTCCCTAAAGTTTATTCCAGTTTTGAACCTTGGTTGATTTTCTCTTGCTTAATTTATCAACTTCAAATACTTGAGTGTATAATTCAGTGCTGCTTTAAACTTTGCTGAATTTTCTCCTTTCTATCATAGGCAATATCATGTATATTTTACATCCTAATTATTTTTCAAACATTTTCAGTTATCCATGTCCTAAGTGTTATTATGTAGTCTGAGCTGTCATCATATCCCAGCTGGATTATTGAAGTAACATCTGAATTATTTATTCTTTTAATAACCTCTATTATCAGTTCTATACACCTAGTACAAGGTTCTCATGCAGAACTGTAAAACTGATTCTGTTATTCATCATTAACAGGAAACTAATATCCTTTTATTGGTCAAAAATAAAGGTATATTTCTTAAGACAGGGGTTCTTCATATTTTATATTGTATATACACTTTCATGTCAAGCCATTCTGCTTCACATTCTCTCCAATATTATGTACTTCTCTCAGTCTTGTATATACTCCATGTTATTCCTTACTGTAGGATATTTGTACATGCTGTTTCCTATTCTTTGAAGAATTTACCCTCCTATTTTAATAAAGAGGAATCTTGAAAAAAGAACAAAGCTAAAGGTATCACAGTCCCAGATTTACAGCTATATTACAAAGCTATAATAATTAAAAATTATGGTAATGGCATAAAGAAAGACAGGTCAATGAAGCAGACTTGAGAGCCAAGAAATAAGCCCACGTATATATGGTCAATTAATTTACAACAAAGAAGCAAGAATATGCAATGGGGAAAGTAATCTATTAAATAAGTCATAAGGGAAAACCAGATGGCCACAAGAAAAATAATGCAATTATATAATTTTTCTTATACTATACATGAAAATTACTGCAAAATCAATTTAAAGACTTGAATGTAAAACCTGAAGCCATAAAACTCTTAGAAGAAAACACAGGCAGTTATTTGATAATTTTTCTTAATTTTGGTTATGTCTCTTCTGGCAAGGGAAACAAAAGCAAAGATAAACATGTAAGACTACATTAAACTAAAAAGCTTGTGCAGAGAAAAGAAAGCCATCAACAAAACAAAAAGACAACCTACCAAATGGGAGAAAGTATTTGAAAATCATAAATCTGATTAGGGGTTAATATGAAAATATGTTTTAAAAAACTATTTAACTCAGCAAGGAAAAATTAAACAACCCAATTAAAAATGATCAGAGCAGCTGAATAGACATTTTTAAAAGAAGACCTACCGATGGCCAACATGAAAATGAAAATATGTTCAATGTCACCTATTATTAAGGAAATGCAAAAACAAACCTCAATTAAATATCATATCATGTGCATTAGAATGGTTATTATAAAAAGGCAACAAATAACTTGTGTTTCAGAAGATGTGAGAAAAAGGTAACCCTCATGTCATGTTGGTGGGAATATAAATTTGTGCAAACACTATGGAAAAGAGTATGGAGAATCCTGAAAAATGTAAGAATAGGAAAATGACATATTTCAACTACTTTACTTCTAGATATGTATCCAAATAGTAGGAAGACAGTAATTTGAATAAATGTATGCACCCCTACATTTTTTTGCAGAATTATTTACAATAAAGACATAGAAAAAATCTAAGTGCCCACTGACAGGTAAATGAATAAATAAAATATGGCATATATGGTGGAATACTACCCAGTTCTTAGAAAAGATGACATCTTGCCATTTATGAAAATTGGTTGGGCCCGGAGGATATTATGCCCAGGAAAATGTATAAAAGACAAATGCATAATTTCATACACATGTGAAAAAATATATACATACATATATATGTATATACATGAACAAAGCAAACAAAAACAAACACATAGATATAGAGAAGGAATTAGTGGCTACCAGAAGGAAAGGGGCTAGCACAAAGGCAAAACTGGTGAAGGAACTCAATTGATGGATGAAAACTAAACTTTTGGTGGTAAGCACACTTTATCATGAACAAAAATAGAAATATGGTTATACACGTGAAACTTGTATAATGTAATAAACCATTATTACCTCAATAAAAGAAGAAAGAAGAAATGCATTATATCAGTGAATTCAGTTTCTAACTTTAATAGCTATGAAAATAATGTACAAATAAAAAAAGAAAACTTTAATAGATTAAAGATAATTTCAGGAATGAATACATTTGGTTTCTGGAAAGAAAAACTACAAAGAAATATAATGAAACACTTCTTTCCTTGAGAAATCAATAAGCTTAGTAAATGTCCTGCCACACTGATTAAGATACAAAAAGGTAAATTCGCAAATTATATATATTAGGAATTCCTGTCATGACCCTGTGGTAATGAACATAACTAGTATTCATGAGGATTTGGGTTTGATCCCTGGGTCTTCTCAGTGGGTTAAGGATCCAGTGTTTCCATGAGCTGCACTTTAGGTTACAGCTGTGGCTTAGATCTGGCATTGCTGTGGCTGTGGTGTAGGTCAGCAGCTGCAGCTCTGTTTTGATACCTAGCTTGGGAACTTCCATAAACCATGGGTCTGTCCCTAAAAAGACAAAAAAAAAATTACCTATAAAATGAAATTTGGAATCTATAGACACCAGAGATATAAAAAGATAAAAAGATATTGCTATGAATAACTTTTAGTCAAAAGATTCAAAAAATGTAAATGAACACATTTTTGAAAGACATAAACTATCAAACATACATCTGAAGGAATGTATAATGTGTAAAACCACATATGTATATATATGAAATTGAATGTATGCTTAGAAACTCAAATAAAACAAATAAATAAAACTCTAATAAACAGAACAAATAAAACCCCAGTGCCAGATTTAATCCTCTTCATATCCTCCCAGATATCTACCCTTTCAAATAACTGAAGAAGGATAATGCATTGGCAGGCATACAAGTCAACTTATTCTATAAGTCCCATATTACCCCAATTAAAATTGAAAAGTGAGAAAGATATTACAAGAAAATAACATGCATATCTCTCATAATGAGAAAATAATAGAATAATCTTAATAACATTAACAATTTGAATATAACAACATGTAAAAATGATGATATATGAGCAAGCAGATTCTATCCCAAGAGCACAAGATGATGATGGTGATGATTTTGCTTTTTATGGTCACATCCCTGTCATGTGGAAGTTTCCAGGCTAGGGCTCTAATCAGAGCTAGAGCTGCTGGCCTATGCCACAGCCACAGCAATACCAGATACAAGCTCTGTGAACTAGACCATAGCTCATGGTAACGCTGGATCCTTAACCACTGAGCAAGGCCAGAGATGGAACCTGCATCCTCATGGATACTAGTCACATTCATTTCCACTGCACCACAATGGGAACTCCCACAAGATTATTTTAACATGCAAAATCAATCCATGTAATTCAACATTTTAACAGACTATCAAGAGAAAACAACATGATAATCTCAAGAGATACAGAAAAACATTTAACATTTTGACAAAAAAATAGCAAATATTTCAAACAGATAAAAGTCACTGATGAAAAGTATACAACTAACACGTTCTTAACTCTGAAAATTCTTTTTATCTACAATTGGAACAAGACAATAATGCTTTTGCCTACCACTCTATTCAATATTTTACTAGATATAGACCTATGCCATGTTCAATTTAGGCTATTGAAATAAAGCACATGGCGCAATTAATGAGTTCCAGGAATTTTTGGTTTCCTCACACATATAAAAGTTGTGGTTACACTATACTGTAGTCTGCCAATAACATTAAATTTTAAGTATCAATAGCATTAAATCTAAAAAGCAATGTACACACCTTAATTTTTAAATACTGTATTGCTAAAGAATACTATAACCTGAGGCTTTGGCAATTAGTAATCATTTTTATTAGCAGAGGGTTTGAGATACTATGAATTACCAAAATGTGGCCTAGAGGCATACAGTGAGCAAATGCAATTGGAAAAAATGACACTGATAGATGTTTACCAAATCCTTCAATTAATAAAATACAAAGCATCTATGAAATGCAATAAAAAGAAGTATGGTAAAACAATCTATGTCTATATTTTTGGCAATGAAATAAAACATTAAAAAGAAAAAGGATATATGTGAAAAAATAAAAGTTTTAATTAAAGATGAAATAATTGTGTAGAAAATTTCAATGAATAAGCATAAGTAATTATGATAACTCATCAATTAGTTTAGAAAGATCATAAGATATTAGTTCAATATTAAAATATTCAAATATATTTTGATATTCTAGCCACAAACAATCAGACAAATTAAAAATTATAATAATAGCAAATATAAGAAATATTTAAGGACACATTAACAAAATATTAGTAAAACCTGAACTCCAAAAATTATGAAACTCTAACATAAATAAACATAATTAAATGCAAACAAAGACAGTGTGTGTAGGATAGGAAAACTCAGTATTTCTGAGATGTCTATTTTCCTAAAATTGCTCTACAGGTGTAATAAAATAACAGTCAAAATACCATTATATTTTTTGTAGAAATTGATAAACTGTTTCAATAATATATATGGAAACATGACTGAACCTAGTACAGACAAACAAACTTTTAAAGGATGAACAAAATTGCAGTAATCACAGTACCTGTTTTAAAGTATTATTTATAAAACTATAGCAGTAAGGACAGAATGGCCTTAATTTTCTATCTATATCTATCAGCTTTATATATCATCTATAGATAGATATCATCTATCTATCCAAAAAATGGAATAGAATGTCATTACAACATGTATGATAGAATTTGTACACATTTCCCAAGGAAATTTGAAGGAGAAATTTATTCTTACAATAAAGAATAGGAACACATGAGTATCTAATCTAAAAAGAAACTAAATTCTATCCTAGATCTGATAGCATGTACAAAAATTAACTTGATATTTTTCACATATGTGTATACAAGAAATAAAGTACAGGATTCTAAAAGAGCACAAAAGATTAAAGTTTAATGACATTGGGGAAAAAATTCAACACAAACTATATATGAACAAATAGCAAATTTAGATTACATAAAATTAAAACATTATTTTTTTCAGAAGACATTTTTAAAAATGAAGAAGTGAGTTACAAACTAGAAGACAGTATTTGCAATATATATATATGACAAAGGACTTATATCTAGGATATATAAAAAACACTAACAAGTATCATGAGGATGACAATTTAATAAAAATTGGGAAAATTGAATAAATGATTCCAGCAAATTCATTTGTAATATAAATAATGGGAAACCTGGTAAATATCTATTAGTATGTAAATGGGTAAATTATGATATATCAACACAATGTACTACTACTAAAACAATTGGGGTGTGGAGAATGAACTGTGGATACATGAAACAACATGAATGCAACTAAAAAAATTTATTTTTAGAAAAAGAAATCAGAATTAAAGAGCCTGCATTCTGTGGTAAACTTTACATAAAATTCTAGAAAAACAAACTAATCTCTAGAGACAGAAAGCATATCAGGAGCTTCCTTGGGATGATGCGAGAATACAGAAGGAAATATAGAACATGCCATGAGGAAACTTGCTGATGATGAATATGTTCATCATCTCATTTTTGAAAATTAATACTACTATTTGCAATATTCTTGCTATTCTACTTAAATATGATTAGCTGTCTAATAATTTCTTCCCAAAGGAAAATAGACATTGCTGACCTAAATAGCTGTTTTTTACTCAATAATTTGTCAATCAATTATGTTCTAATGAACTTATTCTAGACACATGGTCTACTAATTACACTCTTCTTTGTGAACAAAGTGCATATACAGTTCAGCACTTTGCTTAGTAAATTTGGACAATGTATAAAATTGATTTACTTTTCCTTGCAATTAACATAGAAAGGTCACAAATAGGGCATAATTTAGGGTACAATTTATTAGCATAGTTCTTAATTATCATTATTTGCTTTTAATCTCAATCTCTCCCTAAATCTGAACTAATTTTTTAATCCAGCTTTCCTTGAATTTTCCGCACTTTAACTTCACCATTTCCCTTTTAAATATATTTATATAATACATAATATTATATACATATATAAAGTTAGATTCTCTCTTAGGAGATCTTGAATGGAACTGAGATTCTTATTCATCAATAAAGTAATATAAGGCATTTCTCCATTACCAGTCACAATTTAAACATTGGCTATCCTTACATTCTGGTAGAATTAACCACTGAGATCTTATAATTAATATTTTAACCTTCATTTACTACATAATTAGGTGCATGCTTAGGACAAAATATGTGATCATTACCACACCTATCCTACACAGTTAATATTATATCACAGTGTTACTTCAAAAACTATCATTAATTAAAATTCATAGCAACAATTTGTATAGCCTTGTTTTGCTATTAGATCTGAATGCACACATTCATTATATGCTAGGGTGACATAACAGAGTACAATGCATTGAGTGGCTTAAAAAAATTATTGACTCACAGAGCTTAGAATTCTAAAATAAAGGTATTGACAGGGTAATAATGTTCTCTCTGGAAACTGTAGGGGTATTTATTTTCCCTTTTCTAGCTTCTGGTGTTTTTCTGGCAATCCTTGGTGTTTCTTGGCACGTAGGTACTGAACACCAATCTTCCATCTTCACATGACATCCTCCTTGTGTTGTTTCACATCGTCTTCCATTTGCGTGTCTGTGCACAAATTTCCCATTTTTATAAGGACATTATTTAGACTGGATTAAGACCTACCAAAAATACTTCAAATTAACTTACAACAACATGGATGGACATATAAAATAGAGTTTTTCAGACTTAACCAAGTAAAGGAGAGATGATTATCACAGGTCTTTTCAAGAGAAACACAAAGCAATAATTATAAGGGAAATACTTAAGGCTAAAATATGGTTTCTCAACAGAAACACCACAGGTCAGAAGAGAGTGTAAAGGTATAGTCAAAGTTCTAAAGGGGAAAAAATTGCAGCCTAGATTACTCTAGCCAGCAAGAATATCACTTAAAATAGAAGCAGAAATAAAGAAATTCTCCAACAACAAAAAAGCTAATAGAGTACAGCCATACTAAACCCATTTTAAAACTAAACTGGTACAATAGGTAAAATCACTATGGAAAACAATATGGAGGTACCTCAGAAAACTAAATATAGAACTACCACATGACCCAGCAATCCCACTCCTGGATATATATCCAGATAAAACTTCCCTTGAAAAATACACATGTGCCCAATATGTTCACTTCAGCACTATTCACAATAGCCAAGACATGGAAACAACTTAATGTCCATCAGCAGATGAATGGATTAAGGAAATGTGGTATATATACACACTGGATTACTACTGAGCCTTAAAAAAAGAACAAAATATTTCCCTCGAAGCACTATTTTTCCAGCATCCCATAGATTTTGAATAGTTTTGTGTTCATTATCATTTGTCCTGAAATATTTTTTAAATTTCTTTTTTATTTCCTTGTTGACCCCCCCCCTTTTTTTTGTCTTTTTGCCTTTTTGCCTTTTCTTGAGCTGCTTCCACGGCACATGGAGGATCCCAGGATCTGCCTACGCCAGAGCCACAGCAACACAGGATCCTTAACCCACTGAGCAAGGGCAGGGATCAAACCCGCAACCTCATGGTTCCTAGTTGGATTCTTTAACCACTGCGCCACGACGGGAACTCCCCTTTGTTTTTTAATAGCATGACTTTAGTCTCCATGTAATCAGTTTTCTCTCATTTATTTCCTGTGATTGATTTCTAGTTTCATGCCATTTTTGTAAGAGAAGATGCTTGAAATAATTTCTATAGTCTTAAATTTGTTGAAGTTAGTTTTGTGCCCCAGCATATGTTCAATCTTTGGGAATGTTCCAAATATACTGAAAAAGAAGGATATTCTGAATTTTTTTTAATGTGATGTCCTGAAACTGTCAATGAAGTCTAACTTTTCTATTGTGTCATTTAGGATGTCTGTTGCCTTGTTGGTTTTTTTATTTAGTGATCTGTTCATTGACATAAGTGGGATGTTAAAG
The DNA here is from genome assembly GCF_054392235.1 of Sus scrofa. Taxonomy (NCBI): domain Eukaryota; kingdom Metazoa; phylum Chordata; class Mammalia; order Artiodactyla; family Suidae; genus Sus; species Sus scrofa. The sequence continues at coordinate 43,487,033 of NC_139393.1, forward strand.
TCTCCTACTATTATTGTATTCCCATCACTTTCTCCTTTTACATCTGTTACTGTATTTGTATGTATTAGGGTGCTCCTATATTAGGGACACATATATTGTTCTTGGTAATAACCTGTTTTTGAATGGATCCTTTTTATCATTAAATAGTGTCCTTTTGTCTTTCTTTATGGACTTCATTTTAAAGTCTATTATGTCTGATATGAGTATTGCAAATCTTGCTTTCAGTCTTGCCCATAGGTATGCAATATCTTTTCCCATCCCCTCATTTTCAATCTGTATGTGTCCTTTGCACTAAAGTGAGTCTCTTGTAGACAGCATACTGTAGGCTCTTGCATTTTTATCCAATCTGCCACTCTGTGTCTTTTGATCGGGGCATTAAGTCCATTGACATTTTGGTAATTTTTGGTAAATATGTATTTATTGCCATTTTAAGCCTTGCTTTCCAGTTGATTCTATATTTCTCCTTCGTGTGTTTCTTTTTTTGGTTGGATGGTTTCCATTTATTTTATGCTTGTGTCCTTTTCTTTTTAGTTATTGTGAATGTAATGTTTGGTTTTCATTTGTGGTTGCCCTGTTTTTCAAGTACGTAAATTCCTTCCTAGATCTGCTTGCTTTAGCCTGATAGTCATAAAATTCATTCTAAAAAAAAAAGAGTCTAGATTTTCTTACTTTCCTCCTCCACATTCTCTGATATTGAAGTCCTTTTTTAACATCTTCACGTTGGTCTGTTTGTTGTTCCTTGTGTTTATTGTCACTTTTAGAATAGTGGATTTTGTTTTTGTTTTAGATTTGTATACTGGCTTATTGAAGTGATTGCTTTCCAAGTTTGACTTCCCACATCCTATTTCTTCTTACCTCTTTTTTATTTATAGAAGCCCTTTTAGTATTTTTTTTTTTTAGAATGAGTTTAGTATGGCTATCCTCTATTAGTTTTTTTGTTGTTGTTGGAGAATTTCTTTATTTCTGCTTCTATTTTAAATGATATTCTTGCTGGGTAGAGAATTCTGAGCTGTGATTTTTTTTTCCCTTTTAGAACTTGACTACATCTTGCCACTTTCTTCTATCCTTTTTCTGTAGTGTTTCTGTTGAGAAATTATGTTTTAGCCTTAAGGGTTTCCCTTATAATTAATGCTTTGTGTTTCTCTTGCTGCCTTTAGAATCCTCTCTTTAAATTTTCCGTTTATATTGTAATATGTCTTGGTGTGCATCTTTTTGGATTCTACTTGTTTGGGATTCTCTGTGCTTCTTGTATCTTGATATCTGTTTCCTTTAGATTTGGAAAGTTTTCATTCATAATTACTTCAAAAATTTTCAATCCCCTTTTCTCTTTCTTCTCCTTGTGGAATTCCTTGTAGGGTGACCCATTTTATATTATCTCATAGGTTTATTATATCACTTTCTTTTTTTTATTTGGTTTGTGTCTTCTGTCCTTATTGGGTGATTTTCATTATGCTATCTTCCAAGTCACTCTTTTCTCGTCTGCATTATTCATTCTGTTCTTCAGTGCCTTTAACTCTATTTTTGTCTCTGCTAATGAATTTTCTAATTTTTCTATGTTCTACCTTATATTTTCTAGTTTGTTTCTAAAGTAATCTGTATTACTCTTTAAATTTCTTCATATTCACCCTTAATTTCTTCAGTATTTCCATGGTCTCCCTTTTGAACTCAATGTCTATTAGACTGCATATATCTATTTAATTGTTTGCTCTTCAGGTGAATTATTCTGTTCTTTTAACTGGGAATGGTTTCTGAGTGTATTCACTTCACTTATAATTTTCTTTTTCTGTGAGTTTAAGGAAACCAACTACCATAGTCTTGGGGGGCTATTTCTATGCAAGAGTGCCCCTTTGTATTTGTGGGGCATCCTATTTATTTTTGGATATTTGCTATCTCTTTCTGTTGTGTGAGCAGGCTATTATTCTCCTGAGTGTGTTTCCCAGGAGAAGGAGGCAATGAGCAGGGGTAGTAGTCAGTGCCTTTTTGCTGGGCTTTTAACAGCAGCAAGGACCTGCAGGAAGGTGGTAAAGGGTACTTCTAGTTGCAGGGCCCTGGGAAGTGGTAATGATCCTTAGGCAGATTTAGGTGGTTCCCAGAGCATTTGGCAATGGCAGCAGCAGTGTTTGTGAGATCCCAGGGTAGTGTCAGTAACAGTGGGTGGTGATTGGCCACAATGCCCTCCTCTGTGGTACATTCTAGGTGTGATTGTGGCTGCAGGTGCTGCCTGTTCATGGATTCCTAGAGGTGGCAGGTCATTCACCTATAGAATCAAATATAACTCTTTTGGTTCACCCCTACAACTTGTGCCATGGAAGAAGCACCCCATCCTGTTTAGCCCATCCAGGAGGAGATGCACAAGCTGCTCCTAGTTGCAGGGTTCTGGGAAGTGAAAGTGATCAGGCATGTGTGGGTGTTGCCCTGAGCATTTGGCAGAGGCATCAACAGGGTGAGTGTGTTCCCTGGGGAGTGAGAACACAAAAACTAGTCATAGTCAGTTGCAGTACCTTCTTTTTTGCTGACCTCTGAGGTGACTTTGGCTTCAGGGGGATTCTGTTCACAGCCCCTTAGTGCTGGCAGGCCATGCCCCCTGTGGTTTCTGAGAAGACTGCTGTGGTTTGTCCCCACTGCCTGTACACCACACAAGAGGTGCTGCATCATGCTTAGCCCCCCACTGCCCCTAGCCAATACAAGTGTTGCTTGGCTACCTGTGGCCTACACAAGAGGTGTTCAGTCTCCTGTAGCCTGAGCAAGAGACCGCTCATGACCTTTAGCCTGGGCCAGAGGTGCCCCACCCTCTGAGAGCCCACATGTGTGGAGTGAAAGAGATTCATTCCTGTGGTGGGCCACCCCTCACCCTCTCACCCACAACAATGGCACCTTTCTTCATTTTTGTGCCCAGACCCCCTCCCATGTTCCCTTGGGTGTGGCATTATGCTCCCCAGCCATGGCACATTGCCACTTAGTCCCTCAAGTTCTCTCCAGGCAGCCAACCCTAGTTTTCTCCCCATAACTGATATCTAGAGCCTCAGTCTTAATGCCCAGCCCCCACCCAAGCATCTCAGGCTCTGCTGTCTGGGGCAGTGGTGCAGATGGATAATCTCTGCAGGTCTCACTCTGCTTTGCCTTCCTCAATCCAGCTGCTGAACTTTTCTTGGCAACTTTGAGGTGCATCTTGGCTAATCTCCCCATCAGTTAGGTGGCTTCCCATGGTATGGTTTCCTTTTCTCTTTCACAGCTCCCTCTCAGGAGTGCTAGTCCCATCTTGATTCCTTCAATTTCTCTTTCACATTTATTTTTCTTTGGTTCTATGCAGTTATACGGAGGATTTCTTGCCCTTTGTGGAGTTTTAATTTTCTGCCAGCATTCATTTGATGTTTTGTGTGAATCATTCTACATGTAGTTGAGGTTTTTTGTTGTGTTTTTCTGAGAAGGTGAGCCTGAAGTCTTACTCCTCCACCATCTTGATCCTTCTCTGGAAATGTTTCTTACAGTGGTGTATTTTATATTTGACCTAAAAAAGTTTCTTTAAAGATTACAGAGAAATATTTATTAAAATTTTAAGTATTTTAATGCAGTTTCAATTATATTTTAGTATCAAATTTAGATGTTGACATAATCATAAGCACAGTGACATAGGACATTAAAATTTCTTAATGATTTACAAAAGAGTTCTAGAAGTTTTATACCTAAACTAAATATATTTGAATTATTTTATATTAAATTTGTGTATTCAACTGTTTTTACATGTATTTTCTTAATTTGCTTATATTAAATTATTTTACAATATCAAAATTAATCTTGATGACCCTATATTTTTCTGGAAAATTGAGCTTATTTTGATTCACATCAATCATAATTTACATTTTCAATTTCCCTTGACATGACAAATTTTCCAATATTTTAAATAAACTGGTGGTATAAGAAAAATGAAAATTTTTTTAACAAATACACTAGATTCACATAAACAACACACTAACATCTGGTTCTAGCTTATCTCACTAACTTCCAAAAATAATCAAAAAAGAAGCAGTAGGCAAACAATTCAGAAAAATTATCACTATATTTAAGGAAAAGAACAAAGCTGGAGAACTGACACTCACCACTCAACTGTGGTACCAAATGACAAGAACTAGTATTAAAGCTGTAATTATCAAGACTGTGGTATCAATGAAAGAATAGGCAAGTATATCAATGGATCAGAATACAGAGCCCAGGAATAAATCTGCATAAATATAGTCAACTGGTCTTTGATAAATGAACAATGGAATAGTCTTTACAACAACTGGTACTAGAAAAATTGTATATCTACAGTGACTACAGCCCAAGTCACTTCAGGAGGTGCTGCTGAGGAGCATACTAAAACTATGAGACACACTTGCCATTACTGTCCTGGAAATACCCAATGCTGCTGATGCCACTGCCAAAGGCACTGGTCACTGCCTACTCCTCCTTGAGGATCACTGTACCTTCCCAAGGCTCTGAAACCAGGAGCAGCTTCAGACACATCCCTGCAGATCCTAACCACTGTCAAGGGACAAGCAACAGTCAAGGGTCTAGAAACCAGGGTCCACTGGCCTCAGGATCTGCCCGGACATTAAAGGAAAAATTGATTAGAAACAATAATATTGGGAGATTTTATTTTTATTAACATTTTATTTACTTATTTATTTATTATTGTTATTTCCCCCACACAATCTTTTTTTCCACTGTACAGCATAGGGACCCAGTTACACATACATGTATGCATATTTTTTTCTCCCGTTATCATGCTCCATCATAAGTAACTTGACATAGTTCTCAGTGTTACAAAGAAGGATCTCACTGTTAATCAATTCCAAATGCAATAGTTTGCATCCATAAACCCCAAGCTCCCAATCTATCCCATTCCCTCCCCCTCACCCCAGGCAAACACAAGTCTATTCTCCAAGTCCATGATTTTCTTTTCTGTGGAAAGGTTGTTTTTGCTGTATATTAGACTCCAGATAGAAGTGATATCATATGGTATTTATCTTCCTCTTTCTGACTGACTTCACTCAGTATGAGAGTCTCTAGTTCCATCCATGTTGCTGCAAAAGGTATTTTTCTTTTTTTTAGGACTGAATAGTATTCCATTGTGTATATATACCACATCTCCCTAATCCAATCCTCTATTGATGGACATTTGGGTTGATTCTATGTTTTGGATATTGAGAATAGAGCTGCAATGAACATGCAGGTGCATGTGTTTTTTTTTTTTTTTTTTTTTTTTTTTAAGGAAAGATTTGTCTGGATGTATGCCCAAGAGTGGTATGCTGGGTCATATGGTAGATCTATGTATAGCTTTCTAAGGTCTTCCATACTGTCCTCCACAGTGATTGTACCAGCTTACATTCCCACCATAAGTGCAGGAGGGTGTCTTTTTCTCCACACCCCTTCCAGCACATGTTATTTGTGGACTTATTAGTGATGGCCATCCTGACTGGTGTGAGGTGGTATCTCATGGTAGTTTTGATTTGTATTTCTCTAAAAATCAGTGATGTTGAGCATTTTTTCATGTGTTTTTTGGCCATCTGCATATCTTTCTTGGAGAATAGTCTATTCAGGTCTTTTGCCCATTTTTCAGTTGAGTTTATGGCTTTTTTGCTGTTGAGATGCATGAGTTTCATAATTTGCTTGTATATTTTAGAGATTAGGTCCTTGTCAGTTGAATCATTTGAAACTACTTTCTCCCATTCTATAAGCTGTCTTTTTGTTTTGTTTTTGTTTTCCTTTGCTCTGCAAAAGCTTGTCAATTTGATTAGGTCCCATTGGTTTGTTTTTGGTTTTATTTCTCCTGTTTTGGGAGAGGGACCTGAGAAAACATTTGTAAGGTTGATGTCAAAGAATGTTTTGCCTATGTTCTCTTCTAAGAGTTTGACAGTGTCTTGTCTTATATTTAGGTCTTTCAGCCATTTTGAGTTTATTTTGGTGCATGGTGTGAGGGTGTGTTCTAGTGTCATTGATTTTCACGCAGCTGTCCAGGTTTCCCAGCCATACTTGCTTTTTGCATTTTATGTTCTTGCCTCCTTTGTCAACAATTAATTGACCATAGGTGTTGGGGTCCATTTCTGCATTCTCTATGCTGTTCCATTGGTTTTTCTGGCTGTTTTGGTACCAGTACCACACTGTCTTGATGACTGGGGCTCTGTAGTATTGCTTGAAGTCTGGGAGACTTATGCCTCCTGCTTGGTTTTCGTTTCTCAGGATTGCTTTGGCAATTCTGGATCTTTTGTGGTTCCATATAAATTTTTGCATTGTTTGCTCTATTATTGTGAAAAATGTCATGGGTAATTTGATAGGGATTGATTTGAATTTGCAAATTGCTTTGGGTAGTATGGCCATTTTTACAATGTTAATTTTTCCAATCCAGGAACATGGAATATCTTTCCATTCTTTACACTTTCATTAATTTCCTTGATTGATGTTTTATAGTTCTCAGCATGCAGGTCCTTTACCTCTTTGGTCAGGTTTATTCCCAGGTATTGTTTTGGGGGTGCAATTTTAAAATGTTTTGTATTCCTCTTCTAAAATTTCATTGTTAGTATATAGGAATGCAACTGATTTCTGAATGTTAATCTCATATCCTGCTACTTTGCTGAATTTGTTCATCAGTTGAAATGGTTTTTGGTTTGAGTCTTTAGGGTTTTCTGTATATAGTATCACATCGTCTGCTTACAGTGACAGTTTTATCTCTTCTCTTCCTATTTGGATGCCTTTTATGTCTTTTGCTTTTCTGATTGCTATGGCAAGGAATTCCAATAATTTGTTGAATAGCAGTGGTCAGAGTGGGCATCCCTCTCTTCTTCCAGATTTTAGTGGAAACTCTTTCAGCTTTTCTCCACTGAGTATTATATTTGCTGTGGGTTTGTGGTAAATGGCTTTGATTATGTTAAGGAATGTCCCCTCTATATCCTTGGTGAGAGTTTTTATCATAAATGTATGTTGGACTTTGTCAAATGCTTTTTCTGCACCTATTGAGATGAGCATATGTTTTTTTTTTACTTTTCTTTTGTTAATGTGGTGTATGACATTGATTGATTTGCATATGTTGAAACATTCTTGTAAACCTGGGATGAATCCCACCTGGTCATGGTGTATGATCTTTTTGATATGTTGTTGGATTTGGTTGGATAAAATTTTATTGAGAATTATTGTGTCTATACTAATCAAAGGTATTGGCCTATAGTTTTCTTTTTTTGTGGTATCTTTATCTGGTTTTGGAATTGGGGTGATGATGGTATCATAGAATGTCTTTGAGAGTGGTCCTTATTCGTCAACCTTTTGAAAAAATTTAAGAAAGAAGGTCACCACTTCCTCTTTGTATGTTTTGTAGAATTCTCCTGTGAAGCCATCTGGTCCTGGACTTTATTTGTAGGAAGTGTTTTTATGACATATTCAATTTCATTTCTAGTGATTGGTCTGTTCAGTCATTCTATTTCTTCTTAATTCAGTGTTGGCAGGCTGTAAGACTCTGGAAATGTGTCCATTTCTTCTAGTTTGTCAAATTTTTTGACATATACTTGTTCATAGTGTTTTCTCTTTTTTTTGCATTTTTGCAGTATCTGTTGTGATGTATCCTTTTTCATTTCTTATTTTTTTTATTTGGTTTCTTAGCACCCCACTCACTTTAATGGACAATACCTCTAGACAGAAATCAGTAAGGCAACAGAGGTCATAACTGAACAATAGAACAGTTAAGATTCCATTGATATTTTAAGGACTACATGCCAGAACAAGAAAACAACAACAACATAGAAACTTCAAGAATATAAACTCTTCAAGTGCACATAGAACATTTTGAATAATTGACCATATACTGGGGCACAAAACTAACCTCAACAATTTTAAGCATATAGAAATTATTTCAGGCATTTTCTGTCACCAAATGGCATGAAACTATAAACAACCAAAGGGATAAAAATATGAAAAAACTAACTACATAGATACTAAACAATATATTAATTAAAAACCAAAGAGGAAAGCAAAAGGGAAATTAAAAGATACCTTGAGGCAAATAACAGTGAATACATAACCATTCAAAATCTTTGGGATGCCTGTTCTTAGAGGGAATTTCATAGTGATACAGGCCTTAATCAAAAAGGAAGAAAAATCTCAAATCAACAACTTAACCAACTAAAAAAGATTAGTAAAGAAGAAAAATCATAGCTAAAGTCAGCAGAAGGAAAGAATCCTTAAAGATCAGAGAGGAAATCGATAAAATAGTAATTCAAAAACAGGAGTTCCCATTGTGGCGCAGTGGTTAACGAATCCGACTAGGAACCATGAGGTTGCGGGTTCGGTCCCTGCCCTTGCTCAGTGGGTTAACGATCCGGCGTTGCCGTGAGCTGTGGTGTAGTTTGCAGACGCGGCTCGGATCCTGCGTTGCTGTGGCTCTGGCATAGGCCGGTGGCTGCAGCTCCGATTGGACCCCTAGCCTGGGAACCTCCATATGCCGCGGGAGCGGCCCAAGAAATGGCAAAAAGACAAAAAAAAAAAAAAAAAAACAATGGATAAAAATCAATGAAACATAGACATGGATCTAAGAAATATATGAAAGGGTAAACTAAATGATAAATCCCTGGCGACACTCACCAATGAGAAGAGAGAGAGAACACAAATAAGCAAAATAAAAAATGAAAAAGGAGAAATCACAAGAGATACAGCAGAAAGATATATATATATATATATATATATATATATATACACATACAGATATATGTATATATATAAAGAGAATACTACAAACAATTATATTCCAACACATTTGACAGCCTAGAAGAATTGGACAACTTTCTAAATACATAAGCCCCCCAAAACTGATTTAAATGAAATAGATCATTTGGACAGACGCATTACTAGAAACCAAATTTGATATGTAATAAAAACACTTCCTACAATCGAGAGTCCAGGACCAGATGACTTCACAGCTGAATTCTACAAAACATACAAAGAAAACTTGTACCCATCATTCTTAAAGTTTTCTAAAAGATTGAAGAATAAGGAATACTCTCAAAGACGTTATATGAAGCTAATACCAAAGAAAGACAAAGTTATTCCCCAAAATGAAAATTGGAGTCCAATGTCTTTGATGAATATAGAGACATAATTCTCAACATAATTTTAGCTAACTGAATCCAACAGCACATATAAAAGATCATATGCTAAGACCAAGTGGAATTCATCCCAAGTTCACAAGAATTGTTCAACATATGCAAATCAATCATCATGCACATTAATAAAAGAAAAATGATCATCTCAATAGATTTATAAAAAGCATTTGACAAAATCCAACATCAATTCATCATTAAAAGTCTTACCATAGTGATCACAGGGGACATGATTTAACATAATAAAATCCATTTACGACAATCCCAGGACTATTATAATACTCAATGGAGAAAAGCTTTCCCACTAAAGTCTGGAACAAGTTAAGAATGCCCACTCTCACCACTTTTATTCAACGTAGTATTGCAAGTCTTGGCCACAGCAATCATACCAAAAAAAAACCAAAAAAACAAAATTAAGTATCCAAATTAGAAGAGAAGAGAAGTAGCAAGAGACAAGATTAACATTCAGAAATCAGCTGCATTTCTGTACACTAAAAATGTAACATTAGAAAATGAATATAAAATATTATATTTTTAAAATTGCACTCCAAAAAATTAAATGCCTAGGAATAAAACTGATGAAAGAGGTGAAAGACTTACATGCTGAACTATAAAACATTAATCAAGGACATTAAAGAGCATTCAAAGAAATGGAAATATATCCCATGCTCTGGATTGGGAGAATTAATATCATTAAAATGCCCATACTACCCAAAGCAATCTACAAATTTTATGTGATCACTATCAAATTATCCATTGCATTTTTTCACAGAAATAGAACAGAATAAATCTCAAAATTCATATGGAAACTTAAAGGTCCAGAATTGCCAAAGCAATCTTGAGGGGGGAAAATGCAGGAGCCATAACTTTCCCAGACATCGGACAATATTACAAAGCTGCAGTGATCAAGAAAGTATGATTACCAACAACTGTCTGTACAAATACAGACATGGAGACCAAGGCAACAGAAAAGACAGTCCAGAAGAAAACTAGACACTTATGGTCAACTAAACTTTGACAAAGGAGACAAGAATATAAAATGGGAAAAAGACATTCCCTTCAGTAAGTGTTTCTGGGAAAGATGTACAGATTCATGTAAATCAATGAACAAACCCTCATGCCATGCACAAAATTTAACTTAAAATGTCTTACAGAATTAAACATAAGACACCATAAAACCCTTAGAAGAGAATATAGGCAAAACGTTATCCGATATCACACAAATGTTTCTTTAGGTCAGTTTCCCAAGGCAATGAGAAACCAAAATATATACAAAACAATGGGATATAGTCAAACTTAGAATCTTTTGCACAGCAAATCATAACAAAATAAAAAAAAATACAAGAAATGGAATGGGAGAAAATAGTTTGAAACAATGCTACTGACAAAGGATTAATCTCCAAAATATACAAACAACACATACGAGTCATTAGCAAATAAACAAACAACCCACTTGAAAAATGGGCAGTCAGCTGTGGTGTAGATTGCAGTCATGGCTTGGATCTGGCTTTCTGTGGCTGTGGTATAGTCTGGCAGCTGCAGCTCCAGTTCTACTTCTAGCCAGATAATTCTGCATGTCCCCTGTATGGCCATAAAAAGCAAAAATTAATTAATTAATTAATTTAATTAAAAAGAAAAATTGGCAGAAGACTTAAATGGACATATCTCCAAAGAAGACATACCGATGACCAACAGGCACATGAAAACATGCTCAATATTTCTAATCATTATTATTAATTATTACTATTGTTTTTATTATTAAGCCTACAAATAACAAGAGGATGGAGAATGGAGAGGATGTGGAATAAAGTGATCCCTCCTACACTGTTGGTGGGATCATAAATTTGTAAAACCACTATGGAAAATTATATGGAGGTTCCTTAGAAAACTAAATTTAGGGCTACCATATGATCCAGAAATACTAGTCCTGGGCATATAGCCAGAAAATCTCTATCAAAAACATACATGCCCCACTATATACACTGCAGCACTTTTCACAATATCCAAGACATGGAAGCAACTTAAATGTCCATTGACAGATGAACAAATTAAGAAGATATGGTTCATATACATAATGGAATACTAACAGCCACGAAAAAGAGCAAAATCATGTCATTCACATCAACATGGATGGAACCAACAATTCTCATACTGAGTGTAGTTAGTCAGAAGGAGAAAGACAATTACCATATGATATCACTTATTTGTACAACATAAAATATGGCACAAATGAACCTATCTACAGAAAAGAAACAGTCTCATAAACATGGAGAGGAAATTTGTGCTTACCAAGGGGGATAGGATGGACTGGCTCTTGGAGTTAATTGATGCATTAAAATGGATAATCAATGAGGTCCTGCTTTGTAGCATAGATAACTATTAAAATCACTTGTGATAGAACATGATGGAAGATAATGTGAGCAGAAAAATGTGTATATATGTACGACTGAGTCACTTTGCTATACAGCAGAAATCCACAGAACATTGTAAATTAACTATACTATTTAAAAAAACAATGGTACATACAAACAACAGAATATTACTTAGCTCTAAATCAAGCCATTAAAAAAGATGCTGGATACTTAAATGCAAATTATTCAGAGAAGGAAAACAACCTGAAAAGCTACATGTCTTATGATTTCAACTATACAAGATTTTCAAAAAGACAAACAATGGAACCAATAAAATGATCAGTGATTTCCAAGAATAGAGGGGGGTGGAATAAAGAGACATAGGACAGATATTTAGGCCAATGAAACTTCTCTATATGATACTATACTTATACACTTTTCCAAACCCATATAAATCATTGAGTGATTCATACTGTAAAGTATGGCCTTTGGGTGATAATGATCTGTTAGTGAAAGTTTATCAATTGTTACAGATGTATTGATCATGCAGGGGATATGGATAATGTGCCGGCAGGGAGTATATGGGAAAGTTCTCTACTTTGTCCTCAATTTTTCTGTAAATTTTACTCTAAAAATGTCTTAATTGATGAAAATGTATATAAGCACATGGAATGAAATGTTCAAAATGGATAGTATTTTGCTAAAATAATATCATAATTTTTTTACCAAATGTACTAATTTTCTTTTTCCTTATAGAAACAGAGAGAAGATTGATTTAGTATTCCAGACCCAAAGAGGAAGAATGTAGCACTTATGATTTATATTTGGAAATAAATAATGTGTTAAATTAGCAAATGAAATCCTACCACGAAATTTTCAATGGTAGAAATCTGTAAGTTTTGTAAAGCTTAACATTTCATTTATGGAAAATGCAGAACTAAAGCAGTTAGCCTTATATGTTTTCTAATTTTAATCAGCAGATGTACATATGAAAGACAAATATTATTTACTACAAAATAATTTTCTCACCAGAGAGAATAAAAAAACCCAAATATCAAGTAAATGATAATTTTATTCATTTTTCATGTTCTTATGTGTGTTACAAACTAATTTTTATTCATAATTACCTGGTCTTTCAAATATTACACATCTTGAAAAATATTAACACCATGAGCCCCTGGGCTGCTATGTAGCAAAAAATTGTAGATTTCTTTCTATCTTTCTTTCCTTTTTTCTTTTTGGCCTTTTAGGGCCACACCCACAGCATATGGAGTTTTCCAGGTTAGCCATCCAACTGGAGCTACAGCAACTGGCCTACACCACAGCTCATGGTAATGCCAGATTCTTAAGTAACTGAGCGAGGCCAGGGTTGGAACCTGCAACCTAATGATTCCTAGTAGGATTCATTTCTGCTGTGCCACAATGGGAACTCCTGGATTTTTTTCTCAATATGCATTTATTTGGTGAAATATAATGAGAAAATGTAATTGTGTAGTACAATATTTATTCTTTCAATGACTGAAGGAGCACATAAAGATTACTTAGTTTATGTTTATTTTTATCATTTGATGCTACAGGACCAACCTGAGAGAAAAATTCGGCAGTTGCTTTATGCTAAATCCATCATTTCTCATACTTGAAAGACAGCACTTGAATTTGTCAAATTGACTGACACAATCAGGGAGATACTATAAAAATGTCAAACACTCACTGATACCCTAGTTCTAAATAGGAGTGGTTTTTTCTATTATTATTAGTAGTAGTAGCAGTATTTTAGATAGTCTTAAATTGAATAATATTGTGAGTGAAGAAAAGTAAACATTTCCAGATATTTCTGAAGAAATATATTCAAACTAGAATTTAAAATTCGACTAATAATTAAAGGAAGTCACAAGTTCTTTTATGAAAATTTTAATAGAAATATATGAAAATTACAACTATTTTAAAAGATTTTTACAGGGCTTTGAGATGTAGGATAACTAAATAGTCATTTAAGGAAAAAATATACTACTATAATACAAAAGAGAATAAGACTTGCGTACGAAAGTTAAGTTTTAAAATATAGTTGCATAATGCACTGTTACTTTGAGGCAATGATAACTTAACTATGCCTCGATATCCATACATGTAAAACCATATTAATGTATAATTTACTGAGCAATTATGATGGGGACAATACAGACCTGTACTCTAAAAACTACTTGACACTGATGAAAGAAATCAAAGATGACACAAATAGATAGGAAGATATAACAAGCTCTTGGATTGGAAGAGTCAATATTAACAAAATGACTATAGTACCCAAGGTAGTACAGATTCTACAGATTCAATGCAATCCTGATCAAATTACCAAGGACATTTTTAACAGAACTTAAACAAAATATTTTAAAGTTTGTTTGGAAGCACAAAAGACACAGAATAAACAAAGACATCCTGAGAAAGAAAAATGGAGCTGGAAGAATCAGGCTCCCGGACCTCAGACTATACTACAAAGCAACAGTCACCAAAATCATATGGTACCAGCACAAAGACAGACATATAGATCAGTGGAACAGGATAGAAAGCCCAGAGTTAAACCCACACACCTATGGCCAAAGAATCTATGACAAAGGAGATGGGGGGAGAATATACAATGGAGAAAAGACAGCCCCTTCATTAAGAGGTGCCGGGAAAACTGGACAGCCACATGGAAAAGAATGAAATTAGAACACTCTATAATACCATACACAAAAACAAACTCAAACTGGATTAAAGACCTAGATATAAGACCAGATACTATCAAACTCTTAGAGGAAAACGTAGGCCAAACACTCTCTGACATAAACAACAGCAACATCTTCTCAGATCCACCTCTTAAAGTAAGGAGAGTAAAAACAAGAATAAACACATGGGCCTAAATGAAACTTAAAAGTTTCTGCACAGCAAAGGAAACCCTAAACAAAACAAAAAGACAACCCACAGAGTGGGAGAACATCTTTGCAAATGAATCAACTGACAAGGGATTAATCTCCAAAATTATACACACCTTGTGCAGCTGAAGACCAAAAAAACAAACAACCCCCTCACAAAATGGGCAGAAGATCTAAACAGACAGTTCTCCAAAGAAGACATACAGAGGGCCAAGAAACACATCAAAAGATGTTCAACATCACTCATGATTAGAGAAATGCAAATCAAAACCACTCTGAGGTACCACCTTACACCAGCCAGAATGGCCATCATCCAAAAGTCTACAAGTAATAAGTGCTGGAGAGGGTGTGGAGAGAAAGGAACCCTATGACACTGTTGGTGGGATTGTAAATTGGTGCAACCACTGTGGAAAATGGTATGGAGATGCCTCAGAAAATGAAAACTAGAATTCCCATTTGACTGTGCAGTCCCACTCCTGGGCATCTATCCAGAAAAAACCATGACACATGTACTCCAGTGTTCATTGCAGCACTCTTTGCAATAGCCAAGACATGGAAACAACCTAAGTGTCCATCGACAGAGGAGTGGAACAAGAAGAAGTGGTACATATACACAATGGAATATAACTCAGCCATTAAAAGGAAAGAAATACCAGCATTTTTAGCCACATGGATGGACCTAGAAATTATCATGCAAAGTGAAGTCAGCCATACAATGAGACACCAACATCAAATGCTATCACTGACATGTGGAATCTGAAAAAGGGACATAATGTACTTCTTTGCAGAACAGATACTCACTCACAGACTTTGAAAAATATATGGTTTCCAAAGGAGAGAGTTTGGGGATGGGAAATGCTCTGGGGTGGTGAGATTGAAATCCTATAAAATTGGATTGTGATGATCATTGTACAATAATAAGTGTAATAAAGTCATTGAGTACAAAAAAAATTAAAAAGTAGAAAATCCATATTTACGCTCAGGGTCAGAGCAGGCACTATTTACATTTCAGGAAATGGTTTTATTTACATAATAAGACTGCAGAATCCAGATGTCTCCAGTTTGTGGAGGGAGCAGGCAGAAAAAAAGAAAAAAAATTTTAATTTTACCCACAGATGTATATCACCAAATTGTTGTATTTTAATAGGTAATCTGAAGGGAAATATCTTTATACCTGAAAAAGAACGATCCAAAGCCAGTAATAGGTCAGATAAAAGTTACCAAATTATAATCATACTTAGCAGTTTCTATCCTGTGTTATTAATGTTGTTTGGTATATGTCCAGTTTTTAATTTTTAATTTTTTTTAATTTTTTTGACTTTTTGTCTTTTTTTATTTAAGGCTGCACCTGTGGAGGCATGGATGGTCCCAGACTAAGGTTTTAATTGGAATTATAACTACTGGCCTATGCCAGAGCCACAGCAATGTCAGATATGAGCTGCATATGCAACCTTTACCCACTGAGCAAGACCAGGGATCAAACCCGCAACCTCATGATTCCTAGTCAGATTTGTTTCCACTGTGCTACGATGGGGACTACTAGTACAGTTTTTTTAAATTACTTTTGTTCATCTTGCCTGATGATTGAGGATGATAGTAACAGTGATCAAATGCTTTCACTGACATGTGGAATCTGAAAAAAGGACAGACTGAACTTCTTTGCAGAACAGATGTTGACTCACAGACTTGAAAAACTTATGGTCTCTGGAGGAGACAGTTTGGGGGGTGGGGGGATGTGCTTGGGTTGTGGGATGGAAATCCTGTGAAATTGGATTGTGATGATCATTATACAAGTACAGTTGTGATACATTCATTTGAGTAATAAAAAATAAATAAAATAAAATAATGTGTAGTAGACATACATAGGAACACAACACAGAAGAAACAAAACATACGGATATAAAATAAATCATCAACCACAGTGAAAAACAATAGAAAAAAATAAAAAGAAACAGAACTATGAGACAGATGGAAAACAATTAAATAAAGGACATTGATAAGTCCTTACCTATCAGGTTTGCTTCAACTTCCCAATTGAGTCTTAATATGGCTGAATGAATAAAATTAAATAAATAAAAATTATCCAACTTTATGTTGTCTACAAGAGACTCACATGAAATTTAAGGACAGTCACAATGGATACTACAGAAATACAAAAAAAAACATGAGAATATTATGAAAAATTGTATGCTAACAAATTTGATAACCTAGAGAGAAAAGGAAAACTTTCTAGAGACTTACAGCCTGCCAAAACTGAACCAAGAAGAAATAGATCAACGGAAAAGACCAATCACTAGCAATGAAATTGAATATGCCATAAAAACACTCCTTACAAATAAAAGATGGCTTTGCAGGCAAATTCTACAAAGCATACCAAGAGGAAATTATACCCATCCTCCTTAATCTTTTGTAAAATATTGAATAAGAAGGAAAACTCCCAAAGATATTCTGTGAGGCCAACATCACCCTAATTCCAAAACCAGACAAAGATACAATCAAAAAAGAAAACTATAGGCCAATATCTTTGATGAATATAGATGCAAAAATTCTCAACAAACTTTAGTCAACCCAATCCAACAACATATAAAAAAGACCATATACCACAATCACCTGGAATTCATCACAGGATGGTTCAACATATGCAAATCAATCAACATCATACAACACATTAACAAAAGAAAAGTAAAAAAACACATGGTCAACTCAATAGAGGCAGAGAAAGCATTTGACAAAGTCCAACATCCATTCATGATCAAAACTCTTACCAAAGTGGGTACAGAGTGAACATTCCTTAACATAATTAAAACCATTTATGACAAACTCACAGCAAATATAATACTCAATGGAGAAAAGCTGAAAGCCTTCCCACTAAACTCTGGAACAAGACAAGAATGTCCACTCTCACCATTGTTATTCAGCATAGGACTGGAAGTCCTAGCCACAGCAATCAGACAAACAAAAGACATAAAAGGCATCCAGATAGGAAGAGAAGAGGTAAAACTCTCACTGTATGCAGATGACATGATATGATATATAGAAAACCCTAAGGATTCATCCGAAAAACTACTTGAAATGATCAACAAATTCAGCAAAGAAGCAGGATAGATTAACATTCATAAATCAGTCAAATTTCTATATGCTAACAATGAAATATTAGAAAATAAATCCAAAAATGCAATACCTTTTAAAATTGCACCCCCAAAATCAAATACCTGGGAATACACCTGACCAAGGAGGTAAAGGACGTATATGCCAAGAACTATAAAACATTAGCCAAGGATTTTAGAGAAGATGTAAATCAATGGAAAGGTATTCCACGCTCCTGAGTTGGAACAATTAATTTAGTAAAAATGGTCATGCTACCCAAAGCAATCTACAGAGTCAATGCAATCCCTATCAAACTACCTATGACACTGTTCACAGAACTAGAACAAACAATCCAAACATTTATATGGGACCACAAAAGACCCAGAATTGCCAAAACAATGCTGAAGAACAAAATCCAAGCAGGAGGTATCACTCTCCCAGATTTCAGGCAATATTACAAAGCCACAGTCAAAAAGACAGTGAGGTACTGGTACCAAAACAGACAAACAGACCAATGGAACAGAAAAGAGAACCCAGAAGTAAACCCAGACACCTTTGGTCAATTAATCTTTGACAAAGGAGGCAAGAGCATAACATTGGAAAAAGGCAGTCTGTTTAGCAAGTATTGCTGGGAAACCTGGACTGCTGCATGCAAATCAATGAAACTAGAACACACACTCACACCATGCACCAAAATAAACTTAAAATGGCCTAAAGATTCAAATATAAGATAAGATACCATCAAACTCTGGAAGAGAACATATGCAAAATATTCTCTGACATCAACCTTATGAATATTTTCTCAGGTCAGTCTCCCAAAGGAACAGAAATCAAAGCAAAAATAAACAAATGGGACCTAATCAAACTGACAAGCTTTTGCAGAGCATAGGAAACAAAAAAGAAAACAAAAAGACAGCTTGCAGAATGGGAGAAAATTGTTTCATATGATGCAACTGACAAGGGCTTAATCTCTAGAATATACAAGCAACATATAGAACTCAACAGCAAAAGAGACAACAACCCAATAGAAAAATGGGCAAAGGACCTGAATACACTGTTCTCCAAGGAAGATATACAGATGGCTAACAAGCACATGAAAAAATGCTCAACATCCCTGATTAGTAGAGAAATGCAAATCAAAACTACCATGTAATACCACCTCCTACCAGTCAGAATGGCCATCATTAATAATTGTACAAATAGCATATGCTAGAGGGGGTGTGGAGAAAAGGGAACCCTCCTGTACTGTTGGTGGGAATGTAAGCTGGTACAACTACTATGGAGACCAGTATGGAGGTTCCCCAGAAAACTATTCATAGAACTGCCATTTGACCCAGCAATCCCAGTCTCGGGCATATATCCAGACAAATCTTTCCTTAAAAAAGACACATGCACCCACATGTTCATTTCAGCACTATTGTCAGTAGCCATGACATGAAGACAACCCAAATGTCCTTCAACAGATGATTGGATTAGGAAGATGCGGTATGTACACACAATGAAATACTACTCAGCCATAGAAAAGAATGAAAAAATGCCATTTGCCGAAACATAGATGGAACTAGACACTCTCATACTGAGTGAAGTAAGTCAGAAAGAGATAGACATATACCATATGATATCACGTATATCTAGAATCTAATACATGACACAAATGAATCTTTTTGTGTCTAAACGAAAGTAAGGTTTTTCCATAGTAACCAGAATATTTTCTCATAGTAATGTTTTACACAGGTAATCCTCAAGAAGTTTTTCTGGCACCAAACTGTCAGTGAAAATAAATTATATCCAGATTTGATTTCTTTCCTAAACATGTAAGTGTAGCTTTTCTAAATTCCTACAAGATGTTGAGGCTAAGTGTGCTTAACGTGAATATAAGGGAAGACTTTCAGAATTTATGGTTAAACAGGCTTCTTCCTTAGAAGATCTAGAGGAATGCTTCTTTTTACACAAATGAAACAATGTACACTGGGTTTTTCATTGAGTGAAAGATATGCTAGAAGCATGATGTATATAGTATATAGTTTGATACACCTGTAGTACTGCTCTCTGTAGAGGTACCTTAACCTGCACTTAACTCTTTTTTCTAAAGCAAATAGTCATGAGAGTCTTTCAGACTGTCTGAAAAGGTTTTTATTTTTTTTTACCATAGTGTAAATGTATGTGTTTTGACAAGCTATATAAGAGAAAATTTATAGAATATTCCTTAAAGTTATTGCATATTCAACCCACATATAACAAAGAATTTTCCATAGTATTCACAAGACACTTTTAACAGTTAAAAGTTACCATAAAGATTTCCAGAATGCGTTCTTTTAGTGAAAGGAAATTATACCTGGGTTTTATAGCATTAGCTATTTCTTTCTAAAATTTATAGGTCCAGCATTTCAGTATTCCTATGTGTTTTTTAAGGTGAGTGGAGGGAAAGAGTTTCAAAAGGCAGGTTTAAACAGGTTTCTCATATAAGGACTGTAGAGAATTGCTTCTTGCTATATCATGGAAATATTATGCACTGTGTTCTTTTATTGAGTAGATTATATATTATAAGTGTATTGAATTTAGTGTATAGCTTAGGTGACCTGTAATACTGCTCTTTCTAGATGTAATTTTAGTTGTGCTTAGTTCTAGGTTTTAAAAGCTGTTAAGATTGAGGCCCTTTCAGTCTGTATGGAAAGACTTTTTTCCTGTAGCGTAAATATGTGGTTTTTTTTACAGGATAGATTAAAATAGTATCCCAAGTGTTCTTTTAATTTATTAAACTTATACCCAATATATTGAATACTTACTGAAATGTTTGAGGGACCTGCATACCTGCACTTTCTAAGGTTAACCTTAAAATCTTATTAAGTTCTGCACTTTCAAGACGAATCTCAGTGAAAGCCCATCTGAAAGAATAGGAGGTTTTTTTTTTTATCCCAAACAGTAAATGTACATGTTTTTCACAAACTACATGAAGAAACTCAGGTGCACAGTGTTCTTTCAGTGTATGGAACTTACTCTAAGTGGCTGAAGCAGATAGCATATTATTTAACAAACTTGGAATACCAGTGTTTCTATAGGCATCTTTGTTTCTTTCCTCAATACAGCTACCTAACTGAGAATAGAAGCAATGTTTTTTTTTTTTAACCTGTATAGAACAATGAGTTTCCCAAATTATTCAGAAGACTTTCTTTTTAAAAATCCATCTCTAAGTAGTTTTCCTGACAGTGATTTTTACTGAATGGAAATTACACTCATGTTTTATAAAGTTAGGGCTGTCTTTTCTAAACTTGTAAACCTAGTGTTTCTAAACTCCTATGTGATAATTATATTCATTTCATGTACTTCATGTGAAATGAAGTGGAAGGTTTTTATAAGGCATAGTTAAACACATTTCTTTTTTTAATTTTATAAGCTGTACATACAGCATATGGAAGTTTCTGGGCTGGGGGTCAAATTGGAGCTGCAGCTGTAGGCCTATATCACATCCACAGAAAGGCAGGATCTTGGATGCAACTTCCACCTACAGCACAGCTTGTGGCAATGTCAGATCCTTAACCCAATGAGCAAGACCAGGGAGAGATCAAAACAGCATTCTCATGGACATTATGTTGGGTTCTTAACCTCCTGAGCCACAATGGGAATTCTAAATACATTTCTCATAAAAGGTATGCAAAGTATTGCTTCATGCTATGCAAAAATAATACTGTGCACTCTGTTCTGCATTTAGGTAGGTGATACTAGAAATATGATATATGTAGTGTATAGTTTAAGAGACCTCAAATACTGCTCTTTATAGAAACACATTGTTTCACTTACCTCTATGTTTTAAAGATGAATAGGAGTGAGGACTTTTCAAACTCTCTGGAAAGTCTTGTTTCGTATTGCGTAAATATACTTTTTTTCACAAGATAGATGAAAAATACTTTATATATAATTTTATTTCTGTATAGCCTTCTTCTATCTGAAATTTGGAGCACCAACTGACATATTTGTGTGACCTGAACATCTACACTGTCTAAGGTTTACTTTTAAGCTGCACTAAACTCTGCTCTGAAGGAATTAAGCACTAAAGTCTATCAGATGGCATGGATGTTCTTGTTTCCTGTGTATCAACTGTTTAGATTTTTTTACAAGCTGCATAAAGGAAATTTCATGAAACATGTTCTTTTCAGTATATGGAACTTGTCCCAGTTGGCTGAAATAGGTAGGTATTACTTCATGGATTTCTAACACTAGCATTTCTATAGGCTACTGTGAGTCTTTTTTCAATACTGTCACCTAAATGAGACTAGAAGTAAAGGCCTTTTCAACTGACTTATAATGAAGAATTTCTCATAGTAACCAGAAGGCCTTTTTACACAGATACCTGCAAAAAGCTTTTTCCTGGCAGTTCTTCCTCGGTGAAAGCAAATAATACCCTGGTTTGATCTGCTTATGATGTTTTCCTAAACTTGTAAACGTAGCATTTCCAAATTCCTACATGATGTTGAGACTAAGTATGTATGCTAAGGTAAATGGAGGGGAAGAATTTCAGAAGGCATGGATAAATAGTTTCCTCACATGAGGAGTGTAGAGGGTTGTCATTTGATATAAATAGCTTCAACAAAAATCAAAATCATCAGGGTTACACTACCTCATTCCAATATTTAATATAAAGTTACAGTAATTAAGATAGAGTGGTACTGCCATCATGACATGCAAAAAAAATGCAGAACATTCAATTTAAACAGAGATACAGACATGAAAGCTCAATTTATTTTTGACAAAGGAGTTGGGACAATTCAATGGGAAAATAATAATTTGTGTAACACAGTGCTGGGAGTGAATATTTACATACACATAAATTAACTTATACCCTTAACTTCATACAAACAATAGTAACACTCTAAATAGATCTGATGCTTAAACGAATGCTATGTCTATACAATTTCCATGAAAGAGAAAAGTAGAATCTTTTTGCAACTTGTGTTGGACAAAAATCCCTTAGATACAACAACAAAGAAATGATTCATAAATGGATAAAAATTAATTAGACTTCCTGAAAATTTAAAAGAAATGTTTGTACCAGTTTACATTCCCACCAACAGTGCAGGAGGGTTCCCTTTTCTCCACAACCCCTCCAGCACTTGTTGTTTGTGGATTTATTAATGATGGCCAATCTGACTGGTAGGAGGTGGTATCTCATGGTTGTTTTGATTTGCATTTCTCTTATGATCAGTGATGTTGAGCATTTTTTCATGTGCTTGTTAGCCATCTGTATATCTTCCTTGGAGAACAGTCTATTCAGGTCTTTTGCCCATTTTTCAATTGATTGATTGGCTTTTTTGCTGTTGAGTTGTATAAGTTGCTTATATATTCTAGAGATTAAGCCCTTGTCCATTGCATCATTTGCCACTATTTTCTCCCATTCTGAAAGTTGTCTTTTTGTTTTCTTTTGGGTTTCCTTTGCTGTGCAAAAGCTTTTCAGTTTGATTAGGTCCCATGGGTTTATTTTTGCTCTTATTTCAATTTCTTTGGGAGACTGACCTGAGAAAATATTCATGATGATGGTACAGCCACTATGGAAAACAGTTTGGAGATACCTTAGAAATCTATACATAGAACTTCCATGAGACCCCGCAATCCCACTCTTGGGCATCTATCCGGACAAAACTCTACTTAAAAGAGACACATGCACCGGCATGTTCATTTCAGCACTATTCACAATAGCCAGGACATGGAAACAACCCAAATGTCCATCAACAGATGATTGGATTCAGAAGATGTGGATATATACACAATGGAATACTACTCAGCCATAAAAAAAAGAATTGCATAATGCCATTTGCAGCACCATGGATGGAATAGAGAATCTCATACTGAGTGAAATGAGTCAGAAAGACAAAGACAAATACCATATGATATCACTTATAACTGGAATCTAATATCCAGCACAAATGAACATCTCCACAGAAAAGAAAATCATGGACTTGGAAAATAGACTTGTGGCTGCCTGGGGGGGGCAGGGAGTGGGAGGAATCAGGAGCTTGAGGTTATCAGACACAACTTAGAATAGATTTACAAGGAGATCCTACTGAGTAGCATTGAGAACTATGTCTAGATACTCATATTGCAACAGAACAAATGGTGGGGGAAAATATGTATACATGTAAGGACAACTTGATCCCCTTGCTGTTCAGTGGGAAAAAAAATAAGTTAATAAAAAGGTTAAAAAAAAGAAATGTTTGTTTTTCAAGAAAATTGATAGATTGGGACATCCTGTCATCACTCAGTGACTAATGAATCTGACTAGGAACCATGAGGTTCTGGGTTCGATCCCTGGCCTCCCTTAGTGGGTTAGGGATCTTATGTTCTCTGAGCTATGTTGTAGATTGCAGACATGGCTTGGATCCTGCTTTGCTGTTGCTGTGGTGCAGGCCAGAAGCTGTAGCTCCAATTGGACCCCTAGCCTGGGAACCTCCATATGCCATGGGTGTGGTCCTAAAAAGACAAAAATAAAGAAAAAGAAAAAGAAAATTAATAGATGAATCTCAGGCTGGGAAAATATTTGGACTCCTACATTTATGCAAGAGTCATATCCAACTATCTATATAGATAGATATAATTAAATAGATTTATATAGCTATATAAATTAATTCCAACACTTAGTAAGGCAAAAATTCCAATTTAAAACTACACAAACTTGGCCATAGTAAACAATAAAATTTTGACACTCTTGACATGAATGATCTGAAATTTAGTGAAATAACTCAGACAAAAAAGGACAAATACTGTATATTTTCACTTAGATATGTAATATAACAATTAAAACAAGTTCAAAACACTTCCACATAACTGGACATGAGAAAAAGGAAAAATAAAGAGAGAGAATGAGGAGAAAGAAAAAGGAATCAAGATGTGATCAGCATACTTGGAAGGGAGTGGTTGAAAGAGTAAAGGATTCTGCACACAGGGAGTCACCCTGACTGGTGGAGAGATCAACTGGAGTAAGGAGGAAACACAAAGCCTTGGAGAAAAGTACATAAACCTGTCTGAGGAGGGAAAAACAGTCAGTGCTACTGCTGGTACAGCCCAGCCTGAGATTTTCAGGTGTGGTCTGGGTACTGAGGCTCAGAGTTTGGAGGTCAGTCTCAGGAAAAGGACTAGGGTTTGCTGCATGGAAAAAAGCATGAAGGGACTAGGGAGTAGTGCACCACAGCTGAGGGAGTATAGGAGGGCTGATCCCACCAGAGAAGCAAGGCACCATTATAGGGCATGTGAGAGGATGGGACTAGGACTGCCAAAGGAACTTCTTTGTGTGCACACGGGCCCTCAGGCAGCAGGGCATCTCTTGCACAGGCTATGGGGGGGTGAGCACAAGCTTCTGTAGTCATCTCAGACTTCAGAGTTGGGTGTGGCCTACCACCACTGAGGGCCCCATGACTGGGAAGAGACTGCCATACCCACAATCCAAGGGGTTGTATCAGCCCTGGAGGACTTGCAACCTTGCATCACCTGTTGTCCACTCTTCCCCCAGAGCACATGTAGCCTTCCACTACTGACTCTGCTGAGAGCCCCACAACCAGGTACCACCCAATACCCCTGTTCCCTGGGAACATACACTCCATACTATTGTCACTGGCAAGGGCCCCGTGATTAGATACTTCCCATCACCCCACTTCCTTTGGAGTTGTGGCCACTGCCAAAGGCCTTGCAACCAGGTTCTGCCACAGGTGCTGCCCTTTGCCCTCATTTCCTGGGAGCACATGCTCACCATGAATCTGCAGACCTGCTATCAAGTAGATAGCATGCTGAGGAAAGAGACTACAAGAATCCAAACCAAAATCAGCCCTCATGCCAAATATTGTAAGCACATACAAGCTACCCAGGGATTTTCCTGCATATAAAGAGCCCTCTAAGACTACAGTAGATATTTTTCCCCCTAAACTTACAGAATAAGAGAAATATTATCAACATGAAGAATCAGATGAATCATCCCCTTTCAAAAAAAAAAAGGAGAATTCCCATAAAGTAGAAAACAATGAAAAAAAAAAAACCTCTTCAATCTAACATATATCAAGTTCAAAAATGAGGTAATGAAAATACTGAAGGTATTAAGAAAGGCTATTGACAGAAATATAAAAGCGAACTATAAAATATAAAGAGAAGCCAAGGAAAAATAGGAAAATATTCTTCCAAGATGAAAGCTGAGCTAAAGGCAATAAATAACAAAATGAATAATGAAGAACAAATAAGTGCCATGGAAGACAGAAAAATAGAAATAACCCAATCAAGACAGCAGATAGACAAATGAAAAAAATAAAATAAGATAAAGGCAATGTGAGATCTATGAAATAATACAAACTGTGACAATCTACACTTAATAGGGATTCTAGAAGGAGAAGAAAGAGAAAGAGAATTGAAATTGTATTTGAAAAACTTATGGCTGAAAAATCCCCAAATATACAGATGGATACAAACATCTAGATAAAGGAAGCCCAGAAGTCCTAAACAAGATGAATTCAAACAGACTACACAAAGCCATATTATAACAAACATGTCAAAAGTCAAATATAAGAAGATGATTAAAAAGTCAGAAAGAGGAAAATAAAGTGTTAATTATAAGAGAACATTTGTAAGATGATCAGCTGATTTCTCTGCAGAAAAGCTGCAGGCAAGAAGGGAGTAGTAGGATAAGTTCAAAGTTCTCAAAGGGAAAAATTTACAGCCTAGAATACTCTACCCAGCATGTTCATCATTTAAGATGGGAGAAGAAACAAAGAATTTCTCAGACAAGAATAAACTAAGAGAATACAGGAATACTAAAACTATTCTAAAATACATATTGAAAGGTCTCCTCCAAATAGGAGAGAAGTAGATATAGGCTGGATGAAATTACAATTGAAAATTATTACTTAAATAAGGCAGTATACAGATCAAAGAGAAAATAGAAAGTATTTGTTAAAGATACTGCTGATATAAAAGGAGAAATTGATTTGAATACTATAATGATAGGAGAATTTAACATCCCATTCAAATCAATAAACAGTTTCTCTAGACAGAGAAGTTAATAAGGCAACATAGATCCTAAACAACACAAAATAACAGTTAGATTTTTAGATGCTTTTAAGACATCATATAAAAAATAAAACAGAACATACATTCTTTTCAAGTGCACATGGAATATTCTCTAGGATTGACCACATACTGGGGCACAAACTAACCTCAACCAAATTAGAATACAGAAATTATTTAAATCATCTTCTTTGACCACAATGGCATGAAAGTAGAAATCAACCATAGGGAAAAATGTGAAAAGACTGACAACATGGGTACTAAATATTATGCTACTATAAATACTAGTTGGTCAACAAAGAAATCCCAAAGGAAATATACTAACAACACATACACTACAACAACCACAACTGCAATAAAGCAAACTGAAAAATGGGCAGAAGACTTAAATAGACATTTCTTCAAGTAATACATGGATGGCCTGTAGGCACATGAAAAGATGCTCAACATTGCTAACTATTAGAGAAAGGCAAATCAAACGTACAATGAGATACCACCTCACACCAGTCAGAATGCTCATCATTATTAAGTTTTTAAATAACTAATGCTGGAGAGGGTGCTGAGAAAAGGGTAATTTCCCACACCATTGGTGGAAGTATGAATTGGTCCAACCACTACAGAAAACAGGATGGGTATTCCTCAGAAAACTGAACATAGAATTACCATATAATCCAGCAATTTAAGGTATATATTCAGACAAAACACTAATGCAAAAAATACATGCACCCCTATATTAATTGCAGCACGATTCACAATAGCCAAGACAAGGAAACAACCTAAATGTTTATAATTAGATTAATGCATTAAGAAAATATGTACATATATGCAATGAAATACTACTCTGCCATAAAAAATGAAATAATGGCATTTGCTGCAACATGGATTCAACTAGAGATTCACATACTAAATGAAGTAAGTCAGAAAGAGAAATATATACCATATGATATCACTTACATGTGGAATCTAAAACACAGCACAAATGAACCTACCTACAAAACAGAAACAGACTCACAGACACAGGGAACTGACTTGAGATTGCCAAAGAGGGAGAGAGGGATTGGGATAGACTAGGGGTTCAGAGTTACTAGAGGCAAAATATTACATTTAGAATGGATCAACAAAAAGCTCCTACCATATAACAGAGTGAACTGTATCCAATCACCTGGGATAAATCATGATGGAAAATATATAAATATAAATATAAGTATATAAATATAAGTGTATATATATATATATATATACACACATATAAGTATATGCATAACTGACTCACTTTGCTGTAGAGCAGAATTTAGAACAGCATTGTAAATTGACAGTAGTTTAATAAAAATAACAAATAACTATAAAAAAAGCAAAATGTTGGTAAGGAGAAGAATGAGCTAGAACTTTCATAGAATGGTGATGGGACGGTAAAATATTGCAGGCCCTTTGAAAAACAGTTTAGCAGATTTTTAAAACTGGACATACTACTTGCTTATAACCTAAATTTCCCAATTGTATAGAATGTGTATACACCATGTACATGGAGAATGTTATCATATTACCATGTATGGAGAGCTTAATTGGTTTCATTACCCCAGCTGCTTATCTATGAAACTGATTACTGTTTTCACACAAAGTCAGACTTATCATGAGTTTCCTCCAGCCAATAATTGACTTTTTCAAGCTTACTGACACTATCCAAGGGATACATAACTCCTTTAATTGTACACTTTGGCTTGAAGATGTTAGTCTTGCTAAATTTTCCATAGAAATATGGGGTAGCCTGACTCTCACCTGTTCCTCCTTTCTTCTCTCCCTCACATTGGTTAAACCTGCATCAAAATCTGGCAATCTCTTTCAGGCTTTTCAACAAATTTATCATGTTCTCCAACAGTTATAATGAGTAACTTGCATATTTAATGCTATCTTGGTTTGGCTTTCTGTGGACCTAAACAAATACAATATATTGTATTCTCTTGCACAGTAAGTTGAAACTGGCCTTGCTCTTAATTTTTTGCTAAACTTCTGATTTTTCATCTTGTATATTTTATTTCATTTTATAAAATACCTATTACCTATTATTTCTATAAAATACCTAGACAAATTACACTTTGTCTAGTGGTGACAGATTCTCTCAGTTTATATTTTTCTGAAAACACACTCAATTTATTGCTGAAGTAGACATATATTATTGTTGAAGATTACATTTCAGTATTGTCTTGTTTCAGAAGGTGGACAACTACTAGATTCCATCTGGTGGCATGTATGTGTTGCTATTCCTTTGTCAGAATCATTTATACATTTTTAAATAATATTCTTATTTATAACTGTCATGGCTGGATGAATCAAAATAACTGAAATTGGTACAAGTTCAATGCTATTTCCCTAAGTAATTATCTTTCTTCACTTAAGATATTAAAATACTATAGTTGGCCTAAAACAAAACATATAGATTTTTTTCCCATCCTTGTAATTTCAGATTCTTACAAAGAAATCCATGTTCTAAATATCAATATTTATAGGGAAGTTAGTATACATATATCCCATCTTAAAATAGGTCAGATGCCACACATTTGATCATGTTTGGTATGTGACTACAGGCCTTGAAAACCCCAACCAGTGTTTACTGTTTCCAAACCATTAATGAGCATGAAGTTTATTTAATTATTTTTTTATAATTCAGAGTTCAACATTAATGTGATTATTGTGGCATGGTTCTTCCACATGTTTTTTTTTAAGATTTATATATTAATCACCTATTTATTTAGAGTTATCTTGACTTTTAATATTGACAATTTTGTTTCTGAAAATGGTTGTCATTCTGAAAACACATGTGGTTCACCTTCATATTTTCTTCTAGTACTTGAAAGAGCTTATCCTCTGGAATTCTGGTTTTCAGTATTTCTATTGAGAAATCACTGATAATTTTCTCAATGATCCTTTGAAGCCTGTGGGTTTTTTTTTTTCAGTTCTAAAACATTTATATCTTGAGTTACCATGAGTTTTGGATTGTGGTTAGCATTTTTTTTAACTTTTTACATTGGTTCAAATTTATTCTTCTTTATTCCTAGGACTTTAATTACATGGTGATTAGAACTGTCACTGTATCTGAAATATTCCTTATAACATTTTCTCTACTTAAAATTATTTTACTTTTATTGTAAATATTGTTTTTGGGCCTAGATTTATATTTAATAATTCTGTTTGCATATATTTTCTTCTGTTATACTCAGGCATTTAGTGCTTAAATTTATGTTTTTGTATTTTATGCACTAAAATTTCCATTTGTTTCAATTTCCAAGTTCCATTTTTGCTGAAATTTTCTACCTTATTTTTAATTCTTTGAAATTTTAAGCATAAATATTTCAAATTTCCTATAAGCTAATTCAATTATTGGGAACTGTTGTGTCTCTGTTTATAGTGTTCATTTTTCTCTCTTCTTTCACTCATTTAGTTTCCTTATATTTGCCTGGCTATTTTTGATTCAGTACATGTCTTTATATTTGGTGAAATAATACAGATAATTTGAGGCTGAAAAATGTTATCTTATTCCAGAAGAAATTTATTTTTGCTTCTGGTGATCAATCTAATGGCATGCTCAAATCTAGCTAAAATTTAGTCAGTAGTAAGTTGATAAGATTTGAAGATGAGTTTCAGTCTGTGAGACATTGCCTATATCCCATTCATCATTACGCCTAAGGTACAGAGTTTTAAAGTATGGAATAAAAGTCTACAAAGACACTAAACTTCAATTTTTGTTTTACTAGCTATGAGTCTGTCTGAATCTTTGCTCAGGTTCACTTCCTTTTAGGTATTATTTGTGTTTTGAGAGAAAAAAATTCCCAAATGTTTACTCACCTCTCTGAATATCACTTCTTTCCCATAAATGGAACTTAGCCCTACAAATTCTTGTTATATTTCTTGGCAATATTTAAAGTCACTCAAAGAGATTTGTAAATATTTTAGCTAGTTTTTCTGATTGTAATTGGATAAGATTGTTCTGAAAGTAGTAATTACTGAAAAGCTGTACTCTACAGGATCATTATGGTAGTAGGAAATGCTCCTTGACAGATGTGGTTCACCTTCTATTTATAAACCATGCACAATGCAATATCCTCCTAGAAGAATCACTCTAGCCTTGGGAGAAAGATGTGAGAAAATATTTATAGGGTTGATGTCAGAGAATGTTTTGCCCATGTTCTCTTATAGGAGTTTGACAGTGTCTTGTCTTATATTTAGGTCTTTCAGGCATTTTGAGTTTATTTTTGTGCATGGTGTGAGGGTATGTTCTAGTTTCATTGATTTTCATGTTGTCTTGCCTTATGTTTAAGCTTTTAAGCCATTTTGAGTTTATTTTGTGCATGGTGTGAGGGTTCATTCCAGTTTCTCTGATTTATAAGTGACTGTCCAGTTTTCCCAACACATTTGCTGAAAAGAATGTCTTTTCCCCATTTTTATGTTCTTGCCTCCTTTGTCAAAGATTAATTGACCATAGGTGTCTGGGTTTACTTCTGGGTTCTCTTTTCTGTTTCATTGGTCTGTATGTCTGTTTTGGTAGCAGTATCACACTGTCTTGATTATTGAAGCTTTGTTATATTGCCTGAAGTCTGGAAGAGTTATGTCTCCTGCTTGGTTTTTGTTTCTCTGGATTGCTTTGGCAATTCTAGTTCTTTCATGGTTCCATATAAATGTTTGGATTTTTTGTTCTAGTTCTGTGAACAATGTCAGGGGAATTTCATAGGGATTGCATTGAATCTGTAGATGTTTGGGTAGTATGGTCATTTTTACAATATTAAGTTTTCCAAACCAAGAGCATGGAATATCTTTCCATTTCTTTGAATCCTCTCTAATTTCTTTGATTAAAGTTTTATAGTTCTAAGCAGATAACTACTATCTGCATAATTTTAAACAATGGTGAGCTTGTTTTTCTTTTATTAACAAAGTGTAAGAAGCAGCATAGTTATCATACTTCAATTTATACCTCACTTTTTTTTTTATGTATTTGTCTGGTTAATTGAGTCTGAGGTATATACACTGAGGCTTCTATAGAGAAAAATAAAGGGAACTGTTTCTATAGAACCACATAGACTATTGGAAAGAGGATACCTATAGAGACACTGTAACAAATTACCTTTTTTTTTTTTTGTAGTGCTTGTTGACTGAGCACTCTGAGCTCTTTATATTTTCTTTTTTAAAAAAAAAGAATTTTATTACATTTATAGTTATACAGTGATCATCACAACTCAATTTTATAGCATTTCCATTCTAAATCTCAGTGCATCCCCCATCCCCCAAATGGTCTCATTTGGAAACTATAAGTTTTTTGAAGTCTGTTAGTATCTTTTCTGCAAAGTTCATTGTGTCCTTTATTAGATTCCACATACAAGTAATAGCATATGATGTTTGTGTGTCACTCTCTGACTGACTGCACTCAGCATGATAATTTCTAGGTCCATCCATGTTGCTGAAAATGCCATTATTTCTTTCCTTTTAATGGCTGAGTGATATTCCATTGTGTATATGTACCACATCTTTTTTTTTTTTTTTTTTTTTTTTTTTGTCTTTTTAGCTATTTCTTGGGCTGCTCCCACAGCATGTGGAGGTTCCCAGGCTAGGGGTTGAATCGGAGCTGTAGCCACTGGCCTACGCCAGAGCCACAGCAATGCGGGATCCGAGCTGCGTCTGCAACCTACACCACAGCTCACGGCAATGCTGGATCATTAACCCACTGAGCAAGGCCAGGGACCAAACCCACAACCTCATGGTTCCTAGTCGGATTCATTAACCACTGTGCCACGACAGGAACTCCATGTACCACATCTTCTTGATCCACTCCTCTGTTGGTGGACATTTATGTGGTTTCCATGTTGTGGCTATTGTATAGAGTGTTGCAATGAACACTGGAGTACTTGTATGTTTTTGAGTCATGTTTTTTTCTGGATAGAGGCCCAGGAGTATGACTGCTGGATCAAATGGTAATTTTATTTTCAGTTTTCTGAAGAATCTCCATACTGTTTTCCACAGTGGTTGCACCAATAATTATCCCACCAACAGTGCAATAGGGTCGCCTTTTCTCTACTCCCTCTCCAGCATTTATTGTTTGTAGACTTTGATGATGACCATTCTGGCTGGTATAAGGTGGTACTTCATAGTGGTTATGATTTGCATTTTTCTAGTAATTATTGATGTTGAACACATTTTCACGTGCTTTGGGGCATCTGTATGTCTTCTTTGGTAATTTTCTGTTTAGATCTTCAGCCCATTTGTTGATGGGGTTGTTTGTTTTTTGGTCTTGAGCTGCAGATTTTTTTTTTTTTTTTAATTTTGGAGATTAACGTCTTGTCAGTCGCTTCATTTGCAAAGATTTTCTCCTGTGGGCTGTTTTTTCATTTCGTTGGTTTTTGTTTGCTTTGCAGAAACTTTTAATTAAGTCCCATTTATTTATATTTGGTTTTATAGGTGGATCTGAGAAGATGTTCCTGTGGTTTATGTCAGAGATTGTTCGGCTTATGTTTTCCTCTAAGAGTTTTATATCATCTGGTCTTATGATTAGGTCTTTAACCCATTTTGAGTTTATTTTTGTTTATGGTGTTAGGAAGTGTTCTAATTTCATTCTTATACATGTGGCTGTCCAGTTTCCCATCACCACTTATTGAAGTGTCTGTCTTATCTCCATTGTATATTCTTGCCTCCTTTGTCATAGATTAATTGACTGTAGGTGTGTGGGTTTAATTCTGAGTTCTCTATCCTGTTCCACTGATCTATATTTCTGTCTTTGTGCCAATAACATAAGGTCTTTATGACTGTAGCTTTGTAGAAGAGTCTGAAATAAGGGAGTCATTCCTCCAGCTCCATTTTTCTTTTCCAGGATGGCTTTGGCTATTCTGGGTCTTTTATACTTCCAAACAAACTTTAAAATATTTTGTTCTTGTTCTGTTAAAAATGTCCTTGGTAATTGGATAGGGATTGAATTGAATCTGTAGATTGCCTTGGGGAGTATAATCATTTTGATAATATTGATTCTTCCAATCCAGGAGCATGGTCACATCAAAAAGAATAAAACACTTAGGAATAAACCTACCTAAAGATACAAAAGACATGTACTCTGAAAACTATAATGTGTTGATGAAAGAAATCAAAGATGACACAAAGAGGTTGGAAGACATGACAGAACTATCTTAAATAAATATTGTTGGCACATGTGGTCCTAATATCAAAGTAAAATGTCTTTAAAATTTCCTTTTCAGATAAAATGTTTAAGAATTTTGGTTTAATTTAAAGTAATTTATTGAAAAAATAATTTTTCATTTCTTGTGTAAATCAAAATATTACCTAACATCATGGGCAGAGATAAAAATATGTTATTGCTTTCTCACATATATCCATAAAAGTTAAAATTTACTTTAGTAAAAATACTCTATATTCTTCATAAGGACATTTTAAATTAGATATCCTTAGTTTGTTCATTATTAAAAATGTAATGATTGCCCCATTTTTATTTGTCAAAAGTGAATTTTGAATTTTATTAGCTGATAATCTAATAAAATAGGTCATTGTTTGTTTATTTGACATTAAAACATAATATTCAGGTATTCCCATCATGGCTCAGCAGTATGTAATCTGACCAATATACATGAGGATGTGGGTTCAATCCCTGGCCTCACTCAGTGGGTTCAGGATCCAGCATTGCTGTGGGCTTTTTGCAGGTCACCAACTCAGCTTAGATCTCACACTCAGGCCTGTGGCATAGGTTGGCAGTGTAGCTTTGGTTTGAGCACTAGCATGGGAAGTTCCATATGCTGCAGGTGCAGTCCTAAAAAGCCAAAAACTAAACAAATAAATAAAAAAAAAAGAAAAATAAAAAGAAAAAAACCCATAATATTCAGATTCAAGCACACAACATGGGAATAGTTTAATACAATTTAACAACAATGTGAGTTTTAAGAGAACACATTATAAGCTAAATTAGATAATTGTCATTATAATTAAATCTAATTTGTATAACTTTTGTCAAAATATGTATATTGGAAAATATATTAGCATAAATATAATAAGTCAGCTTGGATTTGGCAATTTCTACTATCTCTGTCATTTCTCCATTTCTGAAAAAGGCTATAATTTCAAAAACAAGTACAGTTTTTAGTTTCTGTTTTCATTTAGTTTTCCTACACTCTTAAAAACTGCTTAAGATGTACTCAAATTAAAAATACTGTGCTTTTAAGTATTTGCTTATTATGTATGAAAATGTATGAAAATTCTTGTGAATATTTTGAAACTTTCAGAAAATAGTTTTGATAAATGCTGACCTGAAACAAGAAAAATATATGGTATTATAGCTTGACATATCACTGTGAGGTAGTTAATATTTCTAACTTGTACATTCAAATAACCAAGTTGTTAACTGGACATGTAATATGCCTTATGTTACTGTTATGTTTTCTGAAGACATTTCTCAGATATAAGTTAGATAATTTTTTTTCACATGAGAGTGTTCAACAGACATGGGGGTAGACTGAGAAGTTATAATATATTTAATGGTAATGGATGACCCCAAATAAGAAAATAGAAAAAAAGAAAATCAATGTTTTAAAATATAGTGGCTTAGTTTTTCCAGGATCAACAATAGATTTCAATGTGCATATTTGGAAACAACGAGTTCCTAGATTTTCTTACTCTGAAAACTATGTTGCTACAACACCTAAACCTTGTGAGGTTTTTTTTTTTTTTTAATCTAAGAGTTGAAATTCTACTTTTCTATAATGAGAGTAAAGTATTATTTAAAGTCCTTTTGCTGTACTTCAAGAGTTTTATAGGATCTGATAGAAGTTTCTGCAGACGTATTAAAATTAGAAACATGAAATAGTTTGCCCAAAAAGTTTTAAAATGACTATGCCTTTATACTAATTACAGAGTTGTTAATTTCACAAACTGGTATTAAGGAATGTTTCATTCATTGTTGAGCAAACTAAGGAACAGAAAATGTAAGGAATTCCTGATATTAGCAACTCACAAATTACTCTTTGTTTTTTCCCTCTTCTGTCTATTCAGTTGCTCACTATTCTGTGATTCCCAAGTATAAGCTTTGGTTATTTATTTGATACATTTTTTTATGCCTATCAAACTGTTTAACTTTTAGGAAATTATGAGCAAATATGGGTGAATAAAAACATAGATATGCAAATTACTACTCTCATACATTGCTTAACATCTCTTAAATTCTGTGGTAATATCAATGTTTCCAAATTCAAAGTCATTACATGTGTTCCACCTTCTTCATAATTTTTTTTAACAAGGAAAAATGCTGACTTGTTCTAAACTTGTTCAAATATCAAATGTTACTTTAGAAGATAATATCAGATCAATCATTCATTATAAAGCATTTCTCAGCATTTATGCTATGGCTTTGAAATTTCATTCATCATAATATAAAATATAGATGTCTATACATTTTTATATATACACATATACGTATTGCATGTTTTTTTGTTCACTGTTAGTCTCTCATATTTTATAACGGCATATGAATAAATATTTTGACTGATTTCTTCATCACTTTATTCTAAGTACCTATATTGAAGAAGTGGAGTTTTCAAAGTTGAAAAGTTTCATGTAGGGATTCCTATTATCAGGTGAATTAGTTTTTCCATAGGAAAGTTTATATTTACACACGATAGACAGTTTAATCTTAAGTGTTTTGCTTTTCTTAACTGTGACTCTGTTGTCTAACATCTTTGTTTGCACCAACAACAGAACATTGAAAAAATGAACACTACTTACTTATCTCAGCAATTTTTCCTGAACAATTTCCAGTGCCACTCAAAGAAAGCCAGGAGTTCAAGACTTAATGGTCTAATAAAGCAAATGTCCCAAAATGAGTCATTTATAGTGGAACTATATCATCAATAACATGAATTTTTATATCCTATACATTATGGTGAACAGTTTCAAATCTCATCTCCCTACAGCACTCCCAGTGAAATGAAGCTGAATGAAACAAAACCCTGATTTTTCACATTTACTGTTACTAAAGAAAAGAACAAAGTAGTGCCAAGGGGAATGAAAGAATAAAGCTGTGGCTATTCAGTTGTGAAGAAAGTAAATTAATAAAACTAACCTAATTTCTTTTGTGCATGATTTCAGTAGATGCCCCTGGAGAATAATTCCTTTTATGGATAGAATAGGAATGGGAGATATACTATACAGCTTTGTCACTGAGGATTTTTAGACAATATTATGCACTTACTGTGTCACCCTTTGTGCCACATGATGCTTGGCAAAAATGCTTTCCTATTTTTTTTCTCATAATATTTACAAGAAACTTTGGCAAATAATGTGATATTATTTAAATACACCATATAAAGCATTATCAGGGAAAGGACAGAAAACAATCCTGTGAATAAATAATTCCTAATATCTTTAAAACATATATGGTGCTTAAAACTTGGGAGAAATGCTTAATCTGTTTTTTTCTTCTGTTTAACCAAAGTTGATACAGTATGCTGGAAAAGGCTTTGTCCACTATGACAAACTAAACAAACTCCAGGCTGTTCATCTGCCATGAAGATTTTTCATTTCAATGGCTAGCTGAGTCATGTATGTGCAGATAGTTTTCAACCTGCCTAGCTTACTGTCTTTTTGCTTTAGTGGATTCCATTTAAAAATTAGTTCAGAATCATTTAATATCATTCAATATAGGAATGAATTTTTCTTACTAGAGATAGATGATATGGACACAAGACATATTTATATATTTTAAAGGAAAATGAAGTCAAGTACTCTAAAATATAATATATTTTTGTAAGAATTCTAATATACCAATAATTAGGCCTAATCTTTGGTGATAGTGCTTTTTCCACACTCCATTTTTCTTTTTTTGTTGTTTTTTTTTGTTTTTATATTAAAGCATCTTTTTGGATTAAAAAATTAAATCAAATTATCTATCTAGTATTAATCAACTGTTCTTTACTGAATGAAGTAATTATATATTTAATTTTCCTGTGTATGTACAGGAAACACAATCCACTGTCCTAATAAATAAATCAATGAAATAATTTTGTCAGTTAACATAAAATACAGTTCATGAAGTTTTATGTTAATTTTTTCTTTGAAGAGGAACCTTATGATGTCATATTTAATATTTAAAGTTAGAGAACTCCACTGAATTATCAATTAAAATAAAATATTATAGATTAGTAACAAAATCCCATTGTTTAGCTAGCTAATTGTCATAGAGACACTTCAGACATTATGAAAAAATATTGTGTTTCTTTGTAAATATTGTATAATTAAAGATGTCTTTCCAACTTTCAAATACTATATCTTAAAACATCTTTAGCTAAGTTGGCAGAAAAATTTTTACTCCTGGGATTTGCTCTACACCTATTGAAATTTTGGGGGGTGCAGATTGTCTCCTGATTTTTAAATATGATTTCAAGTTGATTTTTACACCAACAGCCAAACAAAAATAGTCAGACCACATTTAGCGAACTGTTAGTTTAAAGCAGAGTAAAAGCAATTGAGGCATTTTGAAAATATATGTACAAATTTCACTCAGATAATCACTGAAAGGAAACATTTATTTATCAAAAGTTAGAGCATAGAAAGTTTAAGCATAGGAACAACAAAAATGCCTAATGCCTAATACATATTTGGCTCTTAATAAATGTTAAGTGTATGGCTGATGAATTAAAATGAATATGCCTTTGAATGGAACAATGCTGATTCAGAAAAAGCAATATTTTATACATAATTATGATACATAAGATAATGCAAAATGTATATGAATTCAAGACTGTGTTTACAGGACACAGAATACACAATATTGGCCTTAATTCTTGCTAAATTATTCACTAATTTAAAGAAGCTAAGCACATTCATATTGAAAAAGTCATCTCTCCTACGACCTTTTAGTAATTCACGGACCCATGTTTTAGGTACATTATTCTTTCTTCTAAGAAGCTCATTACTTCCCAGAGAAATGGAAATTGGGACCATGCAACAATATTATTTTGTTAACTCAACATTTGTACTGAAGTAAATACTGTTTTATCAATGTCAGTAAAAAATTTTAATCAACACAATTTGAATTAAAAATAGTCTTTTAAAAGTCTGTATTGCATGATTTTACTTGTAAATGTACCCTAAAGAATTTAGCAGCCATAGGTAAGGTGAATGACTTTTTCTCAATTTTATGACTATATTGTTAAGTTGAAATTTTTGTAATAAAACCTGCAAACATTAGCTACATTTTTAAAGAAGTGATTGCATAGAAATTTCTTATTTTCACAATAAATTCTTGAATATAATTTTCACATGGTATTTTGTAAACCACACTTTTGTTTGTAAGAAATAATTATTTGTTGTGATTCTCATGTTATGAGGAAATCAAGGAAGAAATTAAAAAAACACCTCAAGACAAATGATAATGAAGACACAACCATTCAATATCTATGGGATGCCACAAAAGCAGCGCTCAGAGGGAAGTTCATAGCAATATAGGTTTTCCTCAAAAGAGAAGAAAATTCTCAAATCAACCATTAACCCACCACCTAAATGAATTAGAAAAAGAAGAACAAATGAAATATAGTGTCAGCAGAAGGAAGGAAATCATAAAGATCAAAGAGGAAATTAATAAAATAGAGATTCAAGAAACAACAGACACAAATCAATAAAAAAAGAGATTTTGCTTTGAAAGGAAAAAAAAAGACAAAACTCTTGCTACAGATAGCAAAAAGAGAAGAGAAAAAACACAAATAAACAAAAAAGAAGTCACAAGGGATAATATAGAAATACAAAAAACCATGAAGGAATAATATCAATAATTGTATACCAAGAAATTTGACAAGCTAGAAGAAAGGGACAACTTTCTAGAGTCTTACAGCATGCCAAAACTTAACAAAGAATAATTAGATCAAATGAAGAGACCAATCACTGGAAATGAAATTGAAAATATCATAAAAACACTCCCTACAAATAAAAGACCAGGACCAGATGGTTTCACAGGCGAATTCTACTAAACAAACAAAGAGGGAATTATACCCATCGTCCTTAAACTTTTTCAAAAGGTAGAAGAAGGAACACTCCCAAAGATATTCTATGATGCCAGCCCCACTCTAATTCCAAAACCAAATATACCACTAATAAAGAAAAGTAAAGGCCAATATCTTTGATGAATATAGATGCAAAATTCCCCAACAAACTTTTAGCCAACCCAATCCAACAACATATAAAAAAGACCATACAACACGACCAGCTGTGATTCATCACAGGTTCACAAGGATGGTACAACATATGCAAATCAATCAACATCATACAACACATTAACAAAAGAAAAGTAAAAAAACACATGGTCAACTCAATAGAGGCAGAGAAAGCATTTGACAAAGTCCAACATCCATTCATGATCAAAACTCTTACCAAAGTGGGTACAGAGTGAACATTCCTTAACATAATTAAAACCATTTATGACAAACTCACAGCAAATATAATACTCAATGGAGAAAAGCTGAAAGCCTTCCCACTAAACTCTGGAACAAGACAAGAATGTCCACTCTCACCATTGTTATTCAGCATAGGACTGGAAGTCCTAGCCACAGCAATCAGACAAACAAAAGACATAAAAGGCATCCAGATAGGAAGAGAAGAGGTAAAACTCTCACTGTATGCAGATGACATGATATGATATATAGAAAACCCTAAGGATTCATCCGAAAAACTACTTGAAATGATCAACAAATTCAGCAAAGAAGCAGGATAGATTAACATTCATAAATCAGTCAAATTTCTATATGCTAACAATGAAATATTAGAAAATAAATCCAAAAATGCAATACCTTTTAAAATTGCACCCCCAAAATCAAATACCTGGGAATACACCTGACCAAGGAGGTAAAGGACGTATATGCCAAGAACTATAAAACATTAGCCAAGGATTTTAGAGAAGATGTAAATCAATGGAAAGGTATTCCACGCTCCTGAGTTGGAACAATTAATTTAGTAAAAATGGTCATGCTACCCAAAGCAATCTACAGAGTCAATGCAATCCCTATCAAACTACCTATGACACTGTTCACAGAACTAGAACAAACAATCCAAACATTTATATGGGACCACAAAAGACCCAGAATTGCCAAAACAATGCTGAAGAACAAAATCCAAGCAGGAGGTATCACTCTCCCAGATTTCAGGCAATATTACAAAGCCACAGTCAAAAAGACAGTGAGGTACTGGTACCAAAACAGACAAACAGACCAATGGAACAGAAAAGAGAACCCAGAAGTAAACCCAGACACCTTTGGTCAATTAATCTTTGACAAAGGAGGCAAGAGCATAACATTGGAAAAAGGCAGTCTGTTTAGCAAGTATTGCTGGGAAACCTGGACTGCTGCATGCAAATCAATGAAACTAGAACACACACTCACACCATGCACCAAATAAACTCAAAATTGCTGAAAGTTTCATTTGTGCCATATATTAGATTGCATATATGTGATATCACATGGTATTTGTCTTTCTCTTTCTGACTTAATTCCCTCAGTATGAGAGTCTCTAGTTCCATCCATGTTGCTGCAAATGAAATTTCATTCTTTTTATTCCTGAGTAATATTCCATTGTATATATATACAGACATGTTCCTAATTCCATTATCAGGAATCTAATATACAGCACAAATGAAGCTTTCCACAGAAAAGAAAATCATGGACTTGGAGAAGAGACTTGTGGTTGTTAAGGGGGAGTGGGAGGGATGGATGTGGTGCTTGGGGTAAATAGATGCTGCCTATTGCCTTTGGAATGGATTAGCAATGAGATCCTGCTGTGTAGCATGAGAACTATGTCTGGTCACTTATGATGGAGCATGATAATGTGAGAAAAAAGAATGTATACATGTATGCAGAACTGGGTCACCATGCTGTACAGTAGAAAATTGATAGAACACTGTAAGCCAGCTATAATAGAAAAACATAGAAATCATTATATAAAAAACTAATTAGATAAAAAATCAATAAAATAATTAAATGGTTGAAAAAAAGGGCAGAAAATCTTAAATAAATATAAGACAAGACACCATCAAAGTCCTGGAAGAGAACATAGGCAAAACATTCCTTGAAATCATTCTCACAAATATTTGAGGTCAGTCTCTCAAAACAACAGAAATAAAAGCAAAAATAAAGCAATGGGACCTAATCAGATTGACAGTCTTTTGGACAGCAAAGGAAACAACCCCAATGTCCATCAAAAGACAATCTGATTAGGAAGATGTGGTGGTATATATACACAATGGAATACTACTCAGCCATAAAAAAGAAGGAAATAATGTCATTTGCAACAACATAGTTGGAACTAGAGACTCATACTGAGTGAAGTAAGTCAGAAAGAGAAAGAAAAATACCATATATCACTTATATCTGGAATCTAATATACATCACAAATGAACCTTTCCACAGAAAAGAAAATGATGGACTTGAAGAATAGACTTGTTGTTGTCAAGGTGAGAGGGAGGGTATGGAATGGACTGGAAGCTTGGGGTTCGTAGATGCAGACTATTGCCTTCCAAATGGATTATCAATGTGTCCTTCTGTGTAGCACTGGGAAACTTGTCTAGTCACTTATTATGGAAGATGATAATGTGAGAAAAAAGAATGTATACATGTAACTGGGTCAACATGTATAACTGGGTCACCATGCTGTACAGCAGAAAAAAAAATAAAGTGTTAAAAAAATAATTAGCAAATGTTTAGATTACATAGTTTGATAATGAGTACAAATTGTTTTTAAAATAAAATGTTATTTTTAACAACCAAGTAAACACACCATAGAGAGCCATGATATAAATTACACAAATGCAATACGTGTCTTGATAATTTTAATATTAAAATGCAATATTAACTCTGATTTGATATGAATCTAAGATTTGTGAAAGTAAGTGAAAAAACTAAACTCTCAAAAATATTCAACATTGTCTCAAATCATGCATAGAAACAATTTTATTATATGCACGTGTCCTGTATGAATAAAGCAAAATGTCTATGGTACAGTTTGATTTTGATGTTAGGATTATTATAACAAGACTGCCTCTGTGGTCACCATAAGGAGATGGTATAGACCTTATTCCAATAGAAAGGTCATATGTCAACACTAATAACTCACACACTGAGAAGGTATGAAAATGTGTTACTCACATCCTGGAGCTTTCTGGAAAAAAAAAAAAGTAGGACAATATCTAAAGTGGTCCAGAATTGGCTAGAGTGACTTGAGAGAATAAAGAATTGAATGGTTGTGGCCTTTGCTCTGGATGGAAGTGGAATAAGTGTTCTCAAATAGGCAGGGAGTATTTGAGAACACTTGTGACTAGAAAGTCCTATACTACTTCTTGTGGGTTGAGGGCTGGCTTCCTTATCAGCTTGACCAGATTTGGGACAAGAGAAGAACTGGCACTTGAAATATGTCAATAAATATTTCAACAAATAGACTATTATACCAAATTTCAATGAGAGAATATCTCTATTAGAAATATTTTAAATAATTACTGGCCAGCCTCTAGGCTACCATGGAAATTTTGAACATTTTTAGTTAAATATTTATTTTCTAACTCCTCTCTGTGTTTCAGGCCATCTTCAAAATTGTAAAACAAGAGTTATTTTCTGCTTTGTGGAGCTTGGACAATAAATAAACCACAACAGATATGGGGGTATCTGATTGTTATATCTCATAAATAAAATAAATTTGAGAACTCTGACAGAGAGTATCTGTGGGCTAACTTAGAGTGTATGGTTAGAGAAGGCTTCTCAAGAGACACTACTGCAGTAAGACA
The DNA here is from genome assembly GCF_054392235.1 of Sus scrofa. Taxonomy (NCBI): domain Eukaryota; kingdom Metazoa; phylum Chordata; class Mammalia; order Artiodactyla; family Suidae; genus Sus; species Sus scrofa. The sequence continues at coordinate 43,530,330 of NC_139393.1, forward strand.
TGAATGACAAGAGCCGGTCAATCATGCATTTTCTGAGGGACGTGGGACACATAGGAAGTTTTAAATAGGAAGTCAATAGCCTAATTTATTTACTATTTAATCAATTTTAGGTTTTATTTTTTGCAATCTAGAGAGTAGAGAGGACAAGAGTCCAGGTAAAATGTCAGTTGTGGAAGTTATTAATGGGGTCCAAGAAAAAAAAAAGTATGTTTTCAAGGGTGATGGTAGTAGATGTATAAAGAGGTGAAGGCTCTGAAGCATACTTTTAGATAAAACATATAATTGGCTGAGAGATATACAAAAAATGAAAGTAATAACAAATGACTTTTGTTTGTTTTGTTGCTTTTTGGCTTAAGTTTGTGCATGAAAATATCATACCATCTACTGAAAAGGAAGGCAGGTGATGGTGTGAGAATTAAGAGTTATTCTTTAGGGATATTAATTGTAATGTATCTATTTGATATTCAAAAACGAATAAGTGTACAGCTGTTAGTAAGTTTCTTCAGAGTTAAACTTCATTATTCTCCCAGTAATTATTGATCATTTACTGTGTGATAGGCATAAATAACACGTGGTAAATGTGCTTTCAGTTTACTCACTGTTTTTTCTTGTGATCTTCATATTTTAGTTATATAACACTTGGGTAATATAGTAACCAATAATTAAAAATGTATTTACTATGCTAAGTAAAGTCATGTGCATTGCGAAGAATTCAAAGCATATAAGAAAGAAGCTTACTATATGACTGTTGATGTTAGTTCATATTAGGATAATATTTCTTCCATTTCAAAGTGCTTTGCTCTAGTCCAGCTTTATTTTATGACATGTACTAATAATGCTGTCTTGCAGTAACAGTTTTGGACAAAAATGGATTCTCCAAGATTTATGTTGCACCTTTAGCAATAAAATACTGAAACATTTATTTTTTTTTCTGGAAAAAATTTTACGTTATTATTTTTAGCCTCAATCCAGAGGCTAAAATGCTACAAACTGGCGATATTTACTTGCTCATTGCTTGGGGGGCAGCAATATTTTATATTGCTAGAAGATTTTTTTTATGTTTGTTTACCAACCTTTCTTTTTACAGTAAAAATCTTAAACCATTACCAAAGAAACAAGGGGACTGGTATTTTAAGAATGTCTTATATAATCATTGTTATTGTTTTTCTATCAATGTGGATTACATTAAATGCTATATTTACTCTAACACATATACATGTTATCTCTCACTTTCTGCTTAAACAAATCTTCATAAGATAATTCAGGATAATAAAACAATCATAAATGATACACTGAACTTCTCACAAGGTAGGGCAAGACCTTGTATGCAGAAAAATATAAAACAATACAGATAAATTTTGAAAAATAATGTAAGATTATTATCATAATTCATGAATGACTCATTATGTACACTTTAAAGGTAAAAAAATAATTTGGTTGGGTACAATACATTTTGCAAATAATGGGTAGAAAAGCGTATGTATGATGAATAAAAAAAACATAAGGTAAAATTCCACAAAGCCTCCAGTCTATGAAGTCTCCTTTTAAAAATCCTAAAATAATAAAAAAAGAAGCCCTAAATGTTATTTTAATTCTGATGCTAGAAACTTCCACTCTAATAAATCAACTAGGTATGAATAAAATAATATCAATAATGATGCTTTGGTTTGCTACACAACTAGTCCTGTCATTTCTGTCCAGTTGGAAGCCAGTTCTTTGAATATCTTATTTATTTCTTTCAATATAAATACTTTAGATTATGATCTTAGTTTTAACAAGAAATTTATAAATTATGATAATTTGTTAAATTTATTGTATTTAAGGCATTGGTGTAGTATGCAAAGTGTATGTAAATTTATTTATGCAGTATTTGCAATGTGTATCTTGCACTTTATGGAATTCATTATATTAAGGCAATGAATATGGGACACATTGAGGATATTGAATGTGTAAAATATTTTTTTCAGAATCAGATCAAGATCCTGTGCTTGAGTGGCATAGAGGTTGGAGTCAGTACATTTTGGAAAGCATAATAATCTATCTAGAGTGAAAAAAAAGATTGTCTCCTCTTGTTGGTATTTCAGAAGGCTATGTTGAGAACATAGAATGTGAGCCAGGACTTGGAGGATGAGTAGGATTTCATCAATCCCATAAAATAATTCAAGACAATAAAAGGACATCTCATAGTTATGAAGGAAAACATTAAAAATCCCCCCACATCCAAGTTATTGGTGTATGAATATGAATCCAGAAAAAAATACTGTAAAGGGGTGAAATAATTTGTACCATTTTTATTTATTTTATAATTTTATGTGATAAGGATGAATGTAACTGTGTTCATTTGTATAATCACAAATGTGAAAAGGATAGAGTTAGCTGCTATGATTGTATACAAATCTTAGGACTGATGTATTATTTTCAGTTTTATTTCCAAAATTCTATTAATATTACTATTTGCATTTGTAATAAAAACAAACATAAAACAATGTTAATTATATGATTCTGATATACTTAAGTGTTATAATTTATAAATATCCACTTAGACATATATGGTTAACATTACCGTAGTTACCATTTTCTGAAAGAGACATATCCTTGTGCTCTTTCTAGTTTTTTGAATTTATCCTATTTTCTAAGATTTAGATGAAATTCTACCATTTAAGAAACTCCAGCACTTTTTCATTTCTATAATCACTGAGATTATTCTATTCTCTCACTAACTACAATATCAATTTATGTCATAGTGACATATAGAAAGGTTATATGTACTTGTGGAAAACTAAAATACAAGAGACATTAAAAATAAATAATAGAATAGTTAGTCCTTACGAGAAGTGTTGTAATTCATTAAGCAGCAGAAATTTTAAAAAAGCAATTCTCCTTGGGCTACAATAAACTTATTTAATAAAATGCAAACTTGAAAGCACACAATGTCAATATATGAATACATTAATATATTTGTATATGCATGTATGTATATGGGTACATGCAGCACCAGGGGAAATACAGATGGAATTATGAGGACTCCATTTTCTCATCTACTCAGAATCTTTCTCAATATTTGGGGGTTGTCTAAAGTTCCACGGAATTCCTAGAGTAACAAGAGTACCATTTAAATATTGCTGATCTTTGTGAGGTGAGTATGCATGAGAAAAAATATTATGTAAAGATCTTGAGTATATTTTTTCTACAATTCCCACTGTTGTAGATTATGAGATTTTTTTTCATATTATCACATCTACTTTAATGGTAATCACATAGTTTTTATTTTAAAGGCTCCTGCTGGAGTTCCCTTTGTAGCTCAGCAGTAATGTACATGGTTAGTATCTGTGAAGATAGAGGTTTGATCCCTGGCCTCGCTCAGTGGGTTAAGGATCCAGTGTTGCCATGAGCTGCAGCATAGTTTGCAGACACAGCTTGAATCTGGTGTTGTCGTGGCTGTGGCATAGAAGGGAAGGAGCAGCACAGATTCCATCCCAAGCCAGGGAACATCCATATGCCACAGTGCAGCCCTAAAAAGCAAAATAAATCAATAAATAAAGACCTGTGCTTATTTTTGATATACATAATATAATAAATTTATTATTAAAATCAAAAGATTAACTGATTCAAAATATAGTTGAATGGTTTTTGTGGCTTTTTGAAAACATCAATCATTCAGTTCATGTCAGTATTTTTATAATATATTGAGTGGCTCTAAATATTTAAAAGAGCTTTTACAAAGACCCTTAAATTACTGAAATGACTCATTAGGATAGGTCAAAATCAAAATTAGGGAGTTCCCTTCGTTGCGCAGTGGTTAAGGAATCCCACAAGGAACCATGAGGTTGCAGGTTTGATCCCTGCCCTTGCTTAGTGGGTTAACGATCTGGCGTTGCCTTGAGCTGTGGTGTAGGTCACAGATGTGGCTCGGATCCTGCGTTGCTGTGGCTCTGGCCTAGGCCGGCAGCTACAGCTCCAATTAGACCCCTAGCCTGGGAACCTCCATATGCCACAGGAGCGGCCCAAGAAATGGCAAAAAGACAAAAAAAAAAAAATCAAAATTAAAGTAATTGTGATATGTTTTATATCCTTTATTGAAAGGAAAACAATCCATGGATTAGGGAAGTACAGTGCCTAACAAGCTATGGAGCACCCCTCCCAAGGGGATTTGACAAGATCAAGTTTTACCACACCTTAACCACACATAAAATCTCTTTCCCAAGATTCCTTTCCTTCAAATATAAAATTTTGGATATCTATTTAGGTTTTGTTCTGTTTTATATTTTTCCCACTTCTGGAACAATCAGTCATTTGACTTTCATACAGAATGATTTCTTTTCACCCCTATTTTTTCTAAGTAGTTTTAATTATATGTTTATTATAAATTTTAATTATAATCTTATATTCCTAGTGAAAGTCAAGAAGTAGTCGATTATGAACTGTCGGTTAAACTAGCATTCTCTGGATTGGAAATTTTATTATAAAAATATTTGTAACTTCTAGAAGTTCATTTTTTTTTCTGTTTTAAAGGCTGCACATGTGGCATATGAAGTTTCATAGACTAGGGGTCAAATCAGAGCTGCAGCCGCCAGCCTATGCCACAACCACAGCAATACAAGATCTGAGCCATTCCACAAACTATACCACAGCTCATGCCAATGCTGGATCCCCAAACCACTGAGTAAGGCCAGGAATTGAACCCACATCCTCATGGATACTAGTCATGTTTGTTCCTGCTGAGCCCAAGCAGAAACTCCCCTAGAAGTATATTCTTCTGTATAGTAAATTTTTTAATGTTCACAAAACATACCTCCTAGAAGACCCAATATCTTCAGTTCTTCTGTAAAAGGAAGCTAAAAGTAGATAAACTTTTATTCAGTAATTCATGTTTTATATTTGGAAATGATCTTAATATTCAATGAATATACATAATTTATCTTAGTATAACTTTAAGTTTTCTGGTTACAAAAAAAATATTTTGGAAAACATTAAATAGATATATAATAAAGCAAAATTATTGTTGAAAAGTTCATTTATAAACTACTTAATATATTTGTTCTTAACAATTATACTTAATATACTTGTTCTTAACAATTATACTTTGTTACTCATGAAAATTTCATCACCAACAATCTTAAACTAGATTTACTGAAGACTATCTTAGACCATGCAAACTTGAAAAATATTTGTTTGTTACCATATGTCTGAGAGTATACTTGATTTACATAAATGTTTAATTTTCTTTAATCCAATTAAATGAAGAGTTTAACAAATTAATTCTGGAAATACCACATGAAGGTGGAAAACTCACACATCCATAACATATTTGCATAGACATATTTAAAAATACATATGGATGCAAACAGAGATCTGGTAACTGATATTTTAAAATTTTAGCCATGAGATGGATATAATAACACACACACAGACATACAAAGAATGCCAGTGTTCTAGATTTAGAGGTATTAGTCTATGGAATTTTTCTCCCCTCTGAGTATGTAACTTCAGTTTAGCTTAGGCAAGAAGGCCCTAAAAAATTCCTATCAAGTTCTGAATTTCGGCTTCCAGTTTGGCCAACTTCTGACCATAGAGCTACTTAACATAATCCTCTTAAGTATCTTTTCATATTTTAGCTGACACAAAGAGGAAACTTACCTGGCAGTATTCAATAGTACCAGAGATGCAAGAGGCATACTCAAAGGGGATATAAACGATAAACTACACTCTCATGATCAAGAACTACTTCCAAAGATAACCAAAAGAAAAACTATTCCTTTGAGAGTTGACAGCAGTCAGGAAGATCCTAGCTAGATATAGATCGCCACCCAATTTTTGGTGGTTTGGTCATATTTTGGGAACATAAACCTGACAGATTACCTACCTTCATAAGCAAGAGCTAAAAAACCATGTTCCCCAGACAGGCAGAGCCAAGCAAAGTACTCAGGACACAAGATGAGACAAAATAAGGGAAGAGCTATCCCTGAGAGAGAAAAGGATTAATAATCAATGGATACCTGACATCAAATTCCCAAGAATCCATATTTGGAAAGTAAGGGACAATGAGAAATTGTATCTTCCTTTCTCAATCAGGCCCTAACAATAGATGGGAGAGCTGATTCTGATAAAAAGTCTCTGGTAGGAATTGATTTTATATTGCCACTTTTTTTCAGGATTCTATCTGTAGTATATGAAGGGAGTGATGTTTAAAGTTGAGAGAAGAGCCCTAGTATATACAAACCTTGGCAAGGTAATAGAGTAAGTATACAGGATTTGATAAAATCTTTGAGGATAATATTTTTCCAGTGTCTTTGTTGGTTGCAAATTAGACATCAAATTCTAGACCAGGTTTATTTTTTATAATTTATTTTTTCCATTATAGCTGGTTTACAGTGTTCTGTCAATTTTCTACTTTACAACAAGAGAACCAGACACATATACATATACATTATTTTTACCACATTATCATGCTTCATCATAAGTGACCAGACATAGTTCCCAGTACTATACAGCAGGATCACATTGCTTATCCATTCAAAAACAATAGTTTTCCTCTATTAACCCCAAATTCCTGGTCCATCCCACTCCCTCCTCCTACCACTTGGGAATCACAAGTTTGTTCTCCATGCACAAGATTATCCTTTGTGTAGAAAGGTTAATTTGTGCTGTATATTTGATTCCAGAAATAAGAGATCATATGGTATTCATCTTTCTCTTTCTGATTTACTTCACTTAATATGAGAGTCTCTAGTTCCATCCATGTTGCTGCAGATGGCATTATTTTGTTCTTTTTATGGTTGAGTAGTATTCCACTGTTTATATATACCACATCTTCTTAATCGATTCACTTGTCAATGGGCATTTAGGTTGTCTCCACGCGTTGGCTATTGTGAAGATTTCTACAATAAATATACAGGTGCATATTTCTTTTTCCAGTAAAGATATGTCTGGATATAGGCTCAAGAGTGTGATTGCTGAGTCAAATGGCAGTTCTATATTTAGTTTTCTAAGGTACCTCCATTCTGTTTTCCACAGTAGTTTACCAATTTACATTCCCACCAACAGTGCAGGAGGGTTCCCTTTTTCTCCACCTTCCCAGCATTTTCTATTTGTGTAATTAATAATAGCTATTCTGAAAGGTGTGAGGTGGTACCTCATAGTAGTTTGATTTGCATTTCTCCATTTCTGTAATGACTGGTGATGTTGAGCATTTTTTCATGTGTTTGTTGGCCATCTGTATATCTTCTGTGGAGAAATATCTATTCAGGTCTTTTGCCCATTTTTCCATTGAGTTGGCTTTTTTGCTGTTGAGTTGTATAAGTTGTTTGCATGTTTTAGAGATTAAGCCCTTGTTAGTTGTGTCTGGTTTTATTTCTGGGTTCTCTATTCTGTTCTGTTGGTCTGTATGTCTGTTTTGGTACCAGTACCACACTGTCTTGATTGCTGTGGCTTTGTAATATTGCCTGAAGTCTGAGAGAATTATCCCTCCTGCTTGGTTTTCGTTTCTCTGTATTTCTTTGGCAATTCTGGGTTTTTTGTTGTTCCATATAAATTTTTGGATTGTTCGTTCTAGTTCTGTGAAAGATGTCATGGATAATTTGATAGGGATTTCCTTGAATTTGTAGATTGCTTTGGGCCATATGGCCATTTTTACTATATAAATTTTTCCAACCCATGAACATAGAATATCTTTCCATTTCTTTGAATCCTCTTTAATTTTCTTGATTAATGTGTTATAGTTCTCAGCATATAAGTCTTTTACCTCCTTGGTCAGGTTTAATCCAATGTATTTGATTTTTGGGGTGCAATTGTAAAAGGTATTGTATGTTTGTATTATTTTCTAATATTTCATTATTAGTATACAGAAAGGCAACCAATTTCTGAATGTTAATCTTGCTACTTTGCTGAATTTGTTTATCACCTCAAGTAGTTTTTGGGTTGAGTCCTTAGGGTTTTCTATATAAAGTATCATGTCATCTGTCTACAGTGACAGTTTTACCTCTTTTCTTCCTATTTGGATATCTTTTATTTCTTTCATTTTTCTAATTGCTGTGGCTAGGAATTCCAATACCATGTTGAATAAAGTGGTGAGAGTGGGCATCCTTGTCTTGTTCCAGATTTTATTGGGAAGTCTTTCAGCTTTTGTCCATTGAGTATTAGATTTTCCATAGGTTTGTCAAAAATTGCTTCTATTAGGTTAAGGTATGTTGCCTCTATGCCTACATTTGGAAGAATTTTTATCATGAATGGATGTTGGCATATGTCAAATGCTTTTTCTGCATCTTGAAATAATCATGTGGTTTTGACTTTTCTTTTGTTAATGTGGTGTATGAAGATTTATTTGCATATGTTGAACCATCCTTGTGAAACTGGGACGAATCCCACTTGGCTGAAGTGTATGATCTTTTTTATATGCTGTTGGAATTGATTGGCTAAAATTTTGTTGAGAGTTTTTGTGTCTATTTTCATCAAAGGTACTGGCCTACAACTTTTTTTGGTAGTTATCTTTTTCTGCTTTTGTTATTAGGGTGATTGTGGCATCATAGAATGTCTATGGGAGTGTTCTTTCTTCTTCAATTTTTGGAAAATTTAAGGAGGATGTGTATAAATTCTCCTTTGTATGTATGGTAGAATTCACCTGTGAAGCCATCTGGTCCTGGACTTTTATTTGTAGGGATTGCTTTATTACATATTCTATTTCATTTCTAGTGATCAGTCCATTTAGTTGATCTATTTCTTCTTGATTCATTTTTGGCAGGCTTTATGTCTCTACAAAGTTGTCTATTTCTTCTAGGTTGTCAAATTTGTTGCAATATAATTGTTCATAATATTCTCTTATTTTTTTTTATTTCTTCATTATCCATTGTGATTTCTCATTTTTCATTTCTTATTTTCTTTATTTGGGTTTTTTCTCTCCCCTTCTCGGTGAGTCTAGTCAGAGGTTTGTCAATTTTGTTTACCTTTCAAAGAACCAGCTCTTAGTTTTATTGATTTAATTAATTTCCTCCATGATCTTCATGATTTCCTTCCTTCTGCTGACTTAGGTTTTGTTTGTTCTTCTTTTTCTAATTCATTTAGGTGTTGGGTTAAGTTGTTGATTTTAGATTTTTCTTCTTTTCTGAGGAAGGCCTGTATTGCTATGAATTTCCCTCTAAGCACTGCTTTTCTAGCATCCTATAGATTTTGAATAGTTTTGTTTTCATTATCATTTGTCTCTAGGCATTTTTTAATTTCCTTCTTGATTTCCTCATTGACCCATTTGTTTTTTAGTAGCATATTTTTTAGTCTCCATGTAGTCTTTTTTCTCATTTCTTTTCCTATGCTTGATTTCTAGTTCCATGCCTATGTGGTCAGAAAAGATGCTTGAAATAATTTTCATACTGTTAAATTTGTTGAGGTTAGCTTTGTGCCCAGTATGTGATCAATCCTTGAGAATATTCCAGGTGCACTTGAGAAGAATGTATATTCTGATTTTCTTTGGATATAATGTCTTGAAAATTTTAATTAAGTGTAACTTCTCTATTGTGTCTTTTAGGATCTCTGTCACCTTATTGATTTTCTGTCTAGAGGATCTGTTCTTTGATGTGAGTTGGGTATTAATGTCTCCTACTATTATTGTATTCTCATCACTTTCTCATTTTTTATCTACTAATATTTGTTTTCGGTATCTGGGTGCTCCTATATTAGTGGAATATATGTATTGATGATTGTAATATCCTCTTTTTGAATGGATCCTTTACCAGTAAATAGTGTCATTTTTTTGTCTTTCTTTATGGCCTTCATTCAAAGTCTGTTATGTCTGATATGAGTATTGCAACTCCTGCTTTCCTGTCTTGTCCATTAGCATGAATATCTTTTCCCATCCTTTTACTTTCAATCTATATGTGTACATTGACCTAAGGTAAGTCTCTTGTAAATAGCAGATTGTAGGTTCTTGCTTTTTTATCCAATCTGCCACTCTGTGTCTTTTGATTAGGACACTAATTCCATTGAGATTTAAGGTAATTAATGATGTATGTATATATTTCCATTTAAAACCTTGTTTTCCAGTTGATTCTATGTTTCTCTTTTCTTCCTTTCATTTTTAGAATGGTTGATTTCCATTCATTTTATCCTTGTGACTGTTTTTAGTTTTGTGAATGTAATATTTGGTTTTGATTTGTGGTTGCCTTGTTTTTCAAGTATGTTAACCCCTTCCTGTATCTGCTTGCTTTAGCCTGATAGTCATATAAGATAAAACATTAGTAAAAAAAAAGTGTCTAGATTTTCTTACTTTCCATCCCCACATTGTATGATTTTGAAATCCTTTTTTTAATCATCTTCATGTTTGTCCTTTTGCTGTTCCTTGTGTTTATCATTGCTTTTACAGTAGTTATTTTTTTCTCCTTTTTTAGATCTGCATGCTGGCTTATTTAACTGATTGCTTTCAAATTGTTTCCTCCATCCTATTTCTTATTACTTCTTTTTTTATTTAGAAAAATCCTTTCAGTACTTCTTTTAGAATGGGTAATATTGCTATACTCTTTTAGCTTTTGTTTGTTGGAGAAATTCTTTATTTCCCCTTCTATTTCAAATGATATTCTTGCTGGATCAAGTACTCTATTTTTATTTTTATTTATTTTTCTTTTGTCTTTTTAGGGCCACACCTGCAGCATATGGAGGTTCCCAGGCTGGGAATCTAATTGGAGCTACAGCTGCTGGCCTATGCCAGAGCCACAGCAACACCAGATCTGAGCTATGTCTTTGAGCTACACCATAGCTCATGGCAACACTGGATCCTTAACCCACTGAGTGAGGCCAGGGATCAAACCTGGAACCTCATGGTTCCAAGTCAGATTTTTTTCCACTGTGCCATGACAGGAACTTCAGGATAGAGTATTCTAGGCTGCAAATTTTTTTCCTTTCAGAACTTTGAATATACCTTGCCACTCTCTTCTGACCTGTAGTGTTTCTGTAAGAGAAATCAGCTTAAAAACTTAAGGGGTTCCCTTATAATTAACCCTTTGTTTTTCTCTTGCTGCCTTTACAATTCTGACATTTTTATTATAAATACATCTTGATGTGGGCCTAATTGTGCTCAACATGTTTGGGGCCTGCTATGCTTCCTGTATCTTGATATCAAGTTTCCTTTAGATTTGGAAATTTTTCAGACATAATTTCTTAAAATATATTTTTCAATCCCCTTTTTCTTTTTCTTCTCCTTCTGAAATTCTTATTTTGTGTCGATTGTCCTCCTTCACATTATCACATATATCCCTTATATTGCTTTTATGTTTTTTTCATTTTGTTTTCTGTCTGCTGTTCTGATTGGGTGATTGCCATTATACTATCTTCCAAGTCACTAATTTGTTCCTTTGCAATATTCATTTGCTCCTTAGTACTTTTACCTCAGTTTGAATCTCTGCAAATGAATTTTCTAATTTTTCTATGTTCTTACTTATATTTTCTAGTTCCTTTCTAAATTAATTTGCATTAATATTCATATCTGCTCTTAATTCCTTGATATTCAGCCTTAATTCCTTCAGTATTTTCACTACTTCCCTTTTGAATTCAGTGTCTATTAGACTACAGAGATCTGTTTCTTTGTTTGCTGCTTCAGGTGAATTCTCCTGTTCTTTTAACTGAGAATGTTTCCTGAGCTTCTTCATTTTGCTTATGTTTTTCTTTTTCTGTGAATTTAGGGAAGCCAAACTGTGGTCTTGGAGGGCTACTTCTATGCAAGAGCAACCCCTTTGTATTTTGCAGGGGGTTACTATTTATTTTTGTCATGGGAGTTTGGATATTTACCATCTCTTTCTTCAATGTGAGCAGGCTGTTATGCCCAGGGTACTGAGTGTGTTTCCAGGAAGAAGGAGGCAATGGGTAGGGCTAGTAGTCAGTGCTTGGTTGCTGGGCTCTTAATATCAGCAAGGACCTGAAGGTAGGTGGCACAAGCTACTCTTAGTTGTAGGACCCCAGAGGTGGTAATGAGCATTAGGCAGATTTATGAGGTTCCTAGAGCATTTGCCAGTGGCCTTTGCAGGGTTTGTAATTTCCCAGGTGCATGAGAGCAACAACAGATGTTATTTGATCACAATGCCCTCCTCTGTGGGGATTAGGGCCCTAAGTGATGCCTGTTCAGGGTCCCCTATTGGTAGTGGGCTGTGCTCACATCTTGAGTTGTGGTGGTTTGCCCCTGCCACCTGTAGACCCTGCAAGAAGCACCCTGTACAACTTCATCCACACAAGAGGTGCTGCACAGTCTGCTCCTCATTGCCCAATCCTGGGAAGTAACAGTGATCAGGCATGTGGTCACTGCCCAGAGCATTGGCAATGGCAGCAGCAGGGTGGGTATGCTGCTAGGAGAGTGAGAGCAGGTGGTATTTGGTCACAATGTCCTCCTCTGAAATCCCTTCTTAGGTGATTGGGGCTGCAAGTGTTGCCTGTTCATGGATGCCTAGTGGTGGGTGGTTTATGCCCTCCTGTGAAGTCAGAGATAACAGTGGTGATTTGCCCCCCACCACCTGTAGACCATTCAAGAATCACCCCATCCCAGTTAGCCCAAGCAGAATGTACTGTGCCAGCTGCTCCCAGTTGCATGGTCTTGGGAAGGGACAGTGACAAAACATCTGGGTGCTGCTCAGAGCATTTCACAGTGGCAGCATTGGGGCAGGTGTTTTCCTAGGGGAGTGAGAGCAGCAATGGGTGGTGCTCGGTCACAGTGCCCTCTTTTTTTTTTTTTTTTCCTTTTCAGACCCTTGAGATGACTGAGGCCACAGGTGGCTGGGCAAGGTTTTTGTTGAAGAGGTCTTAGGAGGCTGCAAAGGTGAAGGTCCAAGTTTGTTTTCACTTTCTGGCCTTGGAACTGGTTGCAGTAGTAAGGACACTTAATTGGTAAGCTTCTATTTATCATCTTGTAGTCTCTTCAAAATAGGAAGTCAATTCAGTTAGAGAGTTAGTAGACTGAGTACTCAGCTAAGAGTATAATGGGGGGAATATCAAGAGTTATGTCAGTCTTATACTGTTTTGTTTTAGATCTACCTCATGCCTTTAATTTTCATCAGCTTTTTGCTGTAAATCTTCCTTTGAAGCTATATTGAAATATTGAAGACTTTTGAAGTTTTCTACATGCCAATTTAAAAAGATATTACATTCTGTGTTTTTGATTTGGGATCCTTTGCTTTCAATTGCACTTAAATGAATGACTTTTTCAAATTGGAACATTCCTCATAATGACCGTTGTAATAATAGTTATCTTAGTAAGATTTTGCTATTTTTGTAGATATATGAATCTTCTAGGACCACAGTATTTAGACATAAAATAAGACATGCTGGAAGGTGACAAACTCAACTCTTTAAACTTGAGGGTCCCGTTTCTTAAGTTCCTAGCCCTTTTTTCTTAACTCTTAGGTGCTTGAAGTTTGTCCATTATTTTCATAGCTTTGGCTTCTGGAATGCCCACTGACTGTAGATTTTTATTTCTTTAACAAGAAGATTTCCTTATAGTGGTGGATGCAGTAAAGACTTTTAATAATATCAACTTGTGTCTACTTAGATTTTGATGGTCCAATGATCAAAATGTCCACATTTCTTGTCCTAATTTATTTCCCTGAATCCTCCAAAGTTTATGCTGTGGACTTATCTAAAGGCATTTTGAGCCCTCCAATGGCTATAATCTTGGGGTTTTTTTAGGAAAAAAAAGCATTATTCTCTCTTGTTGGGATGCTCATTATTATCTCTCATTGAGATAATCATCCCAAGTTCAACCAGATGTAATATTTCTGGCTGCCTGTATATAAATCCTGAGAGCTATACAGGACTTCCTTCAGGCATTTACCTTGTAGATACAGTTGGCCACAAACCTCTAGGTCTCACTGTAAAAAATCTAGAGTCCCTAACACAAAATTTTTCTACCCAGAAGGATTAAGAGAAACAAACTCAAAGAGCTCAGAATGCAAAATAGATGGCACTCAATCTGAGAGAATCTTGCTGAGACCTCAAAGTGTGGCTGAAGAGGCAGTGAACCAACGGGATCTGTGGGTATTTTCACTTTTGTTGCCAGAATATGTAAATGTCAACACTAAAATGATTTAGTAAAGAATTTTATGTTCTCTATTCAGTGGAAAACAAGCCCTGGACTGGGGAAGAACACTATCTTACAAACAGCAAAGCACTTGTCCTGCAAAATTTTGGGCAAGAGTGAGTTTTACAGAACATTAGAAGGAGCAACACAAAATAAGGCAAAATTGACTGGGGTTGCATTTCTAACCTTATTTAGAAGGATAAAGGAACAAAGAAAGAAGTATATAATCTCAGTTGGCTTGGTGATTGACTGACTGCATATATAGCATTTCTGATCAAGGGCAGCATTTACAGAAACTGGAAAGTTTGATGAGGACTTTGATATTGAAATGGCATTCTGGGAAAGTATGGCTCTACCTTGGGTCAAAAAATTTATTTCAACAGGTATAGACAAATTTGGTCTGTACATATAACTTGAAGTTCTATCTCTTCTATGCCAGGTCTGCATGTTTCAAAAATACAAATAACTGTTTAAAGAAGAAAATGTATGTAAATATAATTTAAAAATATTGGAGCTAAGATACTCATATGAATTATTTTGGTTTCAATAAATTGTCAATGTTGAAGAAAGGGAATTTGATAAATAACTTGATTTACATAGTATGAGAAATAATTTATAAAAACAATTTCAGTAAATATGTTTCTCATGCCAAATAATTTTTTTTAAGAGCTGCACGTGTGGCATATGGAGGTTCCCAGGCTAGGGGTGTTATTGGAGCTGTTGGTGCTGGCCTATGCCAGGGCCACAGCAGCACCAGATCCGAGCAGTGTCTGTGACCTACATACACCACAGCTCATGGCAACGCCAGATCCTTAACCCACTGAGCAAGGCCAGGGGTTGAACCTGCAACCTCATGGTTCCTAGTCGGATTCATTTCCCCTGCAACACGATGGGAACTCCTCAAATATTTTTAAATGCCAATAGTTAAAGTGAAATTTAATATTACCATTTTTGTATCTAATGTACACTTTAAAATCACCATTTATTAACATGTTAGCATTATTACATTGTCATATAATAAAACAACATAAATATTCAAAAATTTTCTAAATATAAAATGAATTCTAATTCTCATAACTTCTGACTTTTCAAAAACTTTTTAAAACACACTTAGAAAATTGAGAATTATGTAACACAATCTATATTCACACGTGTGATTATAAAAATTTAGCTCATCAAAATATTTATGCCTCTCTATATATTCTTCCAGAAAGACTTTTATGATTATTTTGCACTTAAATTTCTACAGCCACTTTTTGTCATTATTGCAATAAATATTATGCCATTAAAATTAGAAATAAACTTGTTCATTTGGTACATGTTTATTCTGCAATGGAAGTAAAATTTTAATTATTTAATGCATGAAATTTAACTGATCATGTTACTAGAGGAATCAGCCATCAAGAATTTTTTTGACATACCCACGGGGCATAAGGAAGTGCCTGGACCAAGGATCCATTCCAAGCCTCAGATTCCACCTACACCACAGCTGTGTCAACACTGTATCCCTTACCTCACTGTGCTGGGCTGGGACTCAAACCCAGGTCTTGGGAGTGACCCAAACCACCACACAGACAACACAGTTTCCTTAATATGTTGATGCAGGATCTTCCCCATCAAGAATATTAAAAATACTTGGAAACTGAATATCTGAAAGAAAAAATTAAGACTGTGACCAAGAATATAACTAACACAAAAAATAGTAATAACTCATATTATTACCTACCTCAGACCAAATGATATATTGGATATTGTACATCTATATTATGTATAATCCTCACAAAATATTCATATCTTGTTTCTTCAAATTACTGATAATAAGACTTTAGCATTATGCCAAATGTCATAGTGTTAATAAATGGCTTTTTCAACATTGATAACAAAATATTCAGCAAAGCCAAAGATATTTAATTTCTCCATTTGCTAACTTTCAGGTTTTCAGTGGGTGAAATATGCATATTTTGGTTTTATTTCCTACACTATCTGCTTCTAGAAATGAAGTACTTAAATTAGTAAGGATTTTCTTGACTATTCTGATCCATAGGCTTCCTTACTTAGGAACTAGAAAAGGCATAATAAGTCTATGGTTTAGAGGATTAGAATAGAGGACTAGCATGGTAGATTTCTTCTTTTTATATCTTTGAATAAATTTTGCACTAATTTATCTAAAATTAAAAGTTATGTTTTCAGACTTTTTTCCACACAGCAGTGTTCCCCAGCGCCTCTTCACTTGCTTCTATAATAAGATGGTTTTAGAGATATGAAAGAGGACCAGATTTCCAATGTTAATTTGACTCCTATACTCCATCCCCCTTCAAATAAGCAGAGCATTCAATTGTTTTGATTTCATGTTTTACATATTGATTTTCTATAATATTTTGATCTAAAGGAAAATTCAACGTTATCTCTTTTTTAAAAAGTATCTGGCCACTACTGACTAAAATTTCTACAAAAATGCTGAGAAAGACAAAATACAGGGAAATGCCAAAACCTAAATCCAATAGAATTTGGGAAGGAATTCAGCCAATTAAGTGAAGACAGGATCATTCATGGTAATGATTTATGATAAGAGTTCTAATTTTGTATGGACTCTATTATTTAAAGTAATGCTGTATAAGTGACAAAGTTAAGATATGTAATCAAGCTATCTAGTCCCAGACATTGAATCTTTCTTAAACTATATGGTGTTTCCAAAGGAAGTTAAAATACCATGAAAAGACTCACTGAAGCTACTGACAAATATAGAATCTGAGTAAATCTCAATTCATTGATAATGATTTAAAGGAAAAAATATTTGAATATAAAATTAATGAAGAAAAAGAGAAGGAAAATGTTTGTCTCTCAGGAAAAACAAATAAGGGAACAGTTTTTCAAACAAAGAAAGATTTGTAAAGAATATCAATGTCAATAATATGCAAGAATGTATATCTTCCATAAAATAGAAATTGAAAGAAAAAATAAGCCACATAGGAATATGAAAGAAACAAGATGAAGTGAAAATTAGATGTATGAAATACAGAAATATTACAAAGAAACTAAATATTAAGAAAATTACATAAATAATTATATAAGAAATGCTTTGAAGATGACAACTGATGTCAATGTGAGTGATATACTTGAGTATCCCCCTTCAGATGAAGTGTAAAGAATCAAAGAGAGAAAAGGAAGACAGATAATGTTGAAGTTAATTCAAGAATCATAGTGTCTTACGAAAGAAAAGCCACTATTTATAAAATAATTTAAGAAATCATTATTAACATAAATACAATGATTGAGGACATATTTTGAGAACAATGTGTGAAACACACATTGAATATTTGAGAAAACAAATATGACCTGGATAAAATGAATAAAAAAGCATAACATTACAATTTTTTGCACATGCCAGAAAAAAAAACTCCAAAACAAAAACAAAATGGTAGCAAAAAGTGAATTATGAGAAAAATAGACAAACTATGAGAAAAATTTCCAAAATAGTATAAAATATAATAATTTTTATTTAATGAAATTAGTTGAATAAAATTTTTATATGTATTTGCTGTGATTTTATATATATTAAATCTTAAATGTATATCTATTAAAGTATTTTAAAAGTACTAAGCATATATTTTCTAGTGCTATCTATGAATATAGTGAATGTTAAGATCATGGAGAGAGTCAGTGGTTTAAACTATAATAAAGTAAAATAATTTGATACCAAAAATAATACATGTAGTACTGAAAAGCTATAATATCCTTGGAATTTATATTTAGTACATACTTGACTAGACGTGTAGACATTATCAAACCACATAGAGTTTTTCATTTTCTTTTGTTTTGTTCTGGTTTTAGTAACATGAGGCACCCCTTTTAAGAAATAGCAAAGGAAAATTTTTGTCAAATCCCCCATGACGAAATACAAGTTATATAAAATAGTCATTCTGTAGGAACCACACAAAAAATTCAAAAATCTTTCAAATGATCTGTTATAATTTTCTACTTACTAACTTGAAAAAGGAAGAAATAAATAATTTATATTTAACAGTGATACATCCAAATGGACTGTTTAATTTAGTATTGTTGTTTGTATAAGTTGACTAAAATTTCTAGAAAGCAAATTGGCAATTTTCACTACACACCTCTGAATTTTCCAAAAATATTTATGCAAAAATTTAACCTGTAGGTTAAAATCCTATTCAACATTTCAAAATATGCACTAATATGGGTATTGAATTAGATCCATTAAAATACTACTTATATTATCCAGAAATTGAAACAACTTAAATTTTGAACAATTATAGGCTAGATAGATAAATAATCATGTTGACAAAGGCAGAAACATTACAGCATCAGTAAAGTGTGTTTTTAAAATATTTTAATATTATAAAATAGTCTCAGCACTTTATTAAATGAAATATGATGAGTAGAAAATTATATATGTGATAATATTCTTAAACCTAAAATTATGTATGTACTGTAATATTGGATAATTAATTACTACATTTCTAAATATTCAAAATGGGAGTAAATTTTCTGCGTATTCTCAATGGAAATGGACTACTTTACAATTGGAAGAAAACCATAAATACTATTTCTAAAATAGTGTAAAATGAGTTGAAGTAGAATTAGGTAAACAAACCACTGGCATCATAAATATTTCCTTCTCCAGCTGCTGCCTGGCTCATCAACCCATTCGGAGCAGTGAGAAGCCATTAGAGCAGGTGGCTGCTCATTTTATTTTGATATGGAAGATTAACCTCAGAGATATTTCTGCATTTACTAGAAAACGAGTCATGACAACAGTAAAAACTAGTTCCACCAATATGCAATCAAATCCTTTTATATCAGGGCTTACCCTCAAATGGAATGAGTGTTAGAAAAGGATATAAATTATTTAGAATACTTAAATCATTGTTACTTTATTTTTTTCAGTCTTTGTGTTAGCTATTTGTGTGTGAAAATAAAATGGAAAGGTAATTACTTTCTATAACACACTAGTATTAGCTTTGTTTTCTAACCTATGAAAGTAGAATTATAACTAGTGAACTGGTGTCTAGGCAAAACAAGAATTTTTCCATTGCCCAAAAGAGTGGATATAAATCAGTCATTTTTATTAAAATTAATCTAAAATAAGTCTGTTCCTATATGAATATCCCTTTCCATTCTCAATATCCATCCCCACTCCAGATGCTTTTTGTTAATTAAATATCAAAAGAAAATGTATCAATATTTGTACTGGGGTTATTTTGACCTTATATTTGAAGTAGAATTCTATTCCAGGGATAAAATATGCAAAATAAATTTAGAAGAAAAAAATGACATTTAGTTTGAATTATTTGGTAGGTTCAAAGAATTAGCCTTTGCGAATTTGGCCAGAACATTATCACAATGCAATGAGCATTTGTCAGTTCTCATCAAAACAATCATACGCAAGCATAGAATACTTTTAATGTTTTAAGTGTATGCAACAAGAAATCAATTGATAATGATTAAAAGTGAGTTGTAGCTAAAATATCTGTACAACATTTAGGAAAATGTGAACAGTAGATATTTATCTTTAGAACAAAATAAATGTATTTAAACTACTTCCAAACAAATTTCCCATAAGCATAAGACACCTGTTGTTTCTAAATTAGGTTATGCAGTAAACTATCTTAATTCCTTTGTATTTTAAGATGTATATTTTATTTAGCTTTAAAATAATAATATAGTTTAATTTATCAATAGGGAATTTTTTTAGGATTATTATAAGTTAGGTCCAATATTTAGCAAACTATTAAAAGCCCAAACTATAGTAATTCAATGAATTAATTTGGGGATGCAATATTTAACTTTTAAAAATATGACTTGAGATAGTTAATTTTTATGTGTCAATTTAGGTAGGCTATGGTACCCAGTTGTTTCATCACACATTAGACTAGAGGTTGCTGTGAAGATATTTGTTTACTGTTGAGTTTAAGTAAAACAGATTATTTAATGTGACTGAAACTTATTCAATCAGTCTTTTTTTTATATTGAAAAATGTACAGGATTTATTCACATACAGATGAAAAGAAACAAATTCTACTAAATAGTTAAATAAAATACAGCTGTCCTCTATTTTATAAATACTTTCAAAAAGAGAGCAGAAATAAACACAGGATTGGGTCATGTAATATAAAATAGTCATCTCCACATAAACTTTGTTTAATTCTGATTTTTAACTCCTCATGCACCCTTTTTTTTTTTTTTTTCAATTTTAGCTGAATGGACACCAAGCTAGGCACGTAGTGAAAAATCCTCTGTACAAGGTTACAAATATAGTGACAAGTTCATCCATTTCAAAATAATCAAGATTTGTACACAACACATATAACCCTTCATTAAGATTTTGTGTTTATAACCTAGCAAATGACATTCCAGGCAACTTTAAAGAAGTTTACCTAGCCAACATTTTAACATAATACATTGATCATAATCAAAGATTATTTCTTGGTCAGGATGCACAAGGAAAAATAAAGCTATTTTTAAAAAAAGAGGAGAATAGCAAATGTTTCTATCTTCAGAGTGCAAGTGGGCAGGCAGGTTGGGCTGGTTGCCACTCACTGCAAGCCTCACAAAGAGTTCCCAGCAGGATGTGAAACTAACTTACACAGCTATCTTTATACTGTCAGAGAAACCATGCTCCATACCATTTGCATTTCAAAGCAGGAATAAAAATTGTGGGCTTTTTGTTTTTGTGTATTTTGTTTTGTGTGGGTTTTTAAATTTGTTTTGTTTTGTTTTGTTTTTTGGTTTAGCATAAACTTGGAATGTTTGAAAGCTTTTCAACCTAAAGTGGTTTTGTGCAATCAGTCTTAAGTTATTCAGTAAGTCTTAAGATGAAAGACTGAGATTTCCTTTTTGTTTTTTTTTCTTTTGAAAACATTTTATTAAATGTCATTACAGAACAGCATCCAGACTCCAGACAGCTGCCAAGGAGACCCTATTATGCTGTGGGTAATTGTTGGGGCTCTGGATTCCCACCCTTCTGTCCAGAGATGGGGGGGGCAGTATTTCATCTTTGGGTTCCACAATGGTCACATGCTCAGACAGGGGCTTCTTAGGGCCCATCTTACCCATTGGGTCCCAAGGCAGCATGATCTTTACCTTGATCCCCAGCACACCCTCTCTGAGCAGCACATGGTGCAAGGCAGTATCAACATAGTGGTTAACAGGGTCCCCACTGTGGATCATCAAGCCATCCACAAACTTCATGGCTTTAGTTCTCTGTCCTTGGAGTTTCCCAGACACCACAACCTCACAGCCTTTGGCCCCATTCTCCATGATGAACTGCCACACACCATAACAGGCCCTCCACACAGCAAGGCCTCTGAGAAGTTTGTAAGGCAGAGATTTTGCCTGGGCATGGCACACAGACCTCTTGCAGCCACCTTTTCCAGATAAAGCTCTACACTGTCCTCAGGGAAGCCAAATCTCTTATGAACCATGGCAGTCTATTCCCAGATCTGCCAGCTCTTCTCACCAAGAATATTCTGTGTCCTGGTGGCCAAGATAATGATTTCTGTCCTAGTTGGTGTAACTCAAACTTCAACTCCAGAGTACCCATCTTGAGCTAGCTACCAAGTAAGAAATTCATTCAGTTCAGCTTTGTAGAGGCCATCGGTGACAAAATTCCTTTCCTTGGGAATCTGCACCTCCATCTTGCTACCATGAGCAGCAGAAAGAAAAGACTGAGGTTTCCTAAAAAATCTATTGTCTCAAGACTGAAACAGAGAAAACCTGAATGAGTTTCTGTATGCTAGATTGTAGAACAAGCTACAAATCTTAACCAAATTTCCAGCCTGCTACCTTTCCTTGTACGTTTCAGACTTGCCATTCCTTTCAATCATATAAACCAATTTCTAAAAAAAATTAAAAAATAGCCCTCCCCTCTTGCTCTCCATCTTGTTGCTCTGTTTCCCTGAGAACCCTGACTAATATAATAAACTTATATGTTTTGAGAATTACACAAGGGTGAATTCAATGTGTGGTAAACTTACTAAACACTTACTAAACACTTTTCCAAAATTATTATCCACATTTAGACTCTAATCCAGAGAAATTTCTGAGTCCATGCTGTTCCCCAATCTCACCTGTCCTTGCCACCCTATTATTGTTATCTTTAAAGTATTATCACTGATGAATGTGTTATTTGCTTCTTCCCAATAACAAATTACATAGGCAAGGAATATTACACAAACAAAATAATAGAGAAGAGGGAAGTTAAATTACTTACATCTCACTTTTGAGTCAAAAGATATTCATTTGACATTTAATTTGTGGTGTAGTATTTGGCCATTTACAAATTTTACAAGTTCATATGGCTTACCTATGGCATTCTTGACATTTAGAACCAAGTCACATCTCTCATAATGGAGCACACTGCCAGTAGCTCTGACTATCTCTTCTACATAGAAGAAGTTGAAAAAGAGATAGTTAAGAGGTAGCATTCCTAGTAATATTTAGTAATATTGTTGTGGAAAGGAAGATGAAAGAATAAATATTTCAGTTATCATGTCTCACAAAAGTAATTTTTGTCACAGAATATATAGGTTTGAGAAGAAAACGCTATATTCAGATATCAAAAAAAAATTGTTGAGATAGTTATGTAGGAGGCAGTTTTGAAAAACTACTGTTCATCAGAGAGGTCAAGATACAGACAAAATTATGGAAGCCCTCTTAACTGGAAGTAATATTTGAAATCAAGAAATAGGCAAAAATGAGAATGTAGAAAGAAAGGAGGATAAAGGAAAAGAATATGTCAGAGAAGCCTAGAGAAGAAAAAGGTTTTCAAAGAAACAGTTTCCTTTGTTCTCTATTTCAGTTTCACACATTCTTCTCCACTTCCTGCAACTGTAATGTTCACATGTATCTCAATCAAAAGTTATTCTTGTGATTATTTTGCAATGTATACAAATATAGAATCATTATATGTACACTTGAAATTAACATAATATTATATGTTGATTGTATTTCAGTTAAAAAAAGTAAGCATAACCATTTTATTTTTGTCTTTTAGGGCTGCACCAGTGGCAATATGGAGGTTCCCAGGATAGGGGTCTAATCCGATGCTGTAGCTGCTGGCCTATGCCAGAGCCACAGCAACGTGGGATCTGAGCTGCCTATGCCACCTACACCACAGCTCATGGCAACACCAGGTCCTTAACCCACTGGGCAAGGCCAGGGATCAAACCATGTCCTCATGGATACTAGTCAGGTTTGTTAACCACTGAGTCATGACAGGAATTCCTGGAAGCATAACTTTTAACTCTATTTCTTTTTGAGCTTGATTAATTTCTCTCTTTAAGTATGTGACCTCAATGGCGGATGACATCTTTATCTGGAAACTTTAGCATTACCAGAAATAAACCACTGGTCTTTTTTTTTTTTCTTAAATTTGAAATTTCCTTTGTGAGTTACCTACTAAGTTTTCAATATGAGCTAATCTTCAATTTTTTTCGCCAAAAAAACAGTGGACAAATTTTTTTCCAGTGAACATTTATACCTGCGTCAGCTCAGATAACCACCTCTATTTGCTTTATCAGATTCCTATTTCCGGTCAATATTCTTCAACAGAGGAAGATTTAGAAATTCTATATATGAGTAACCTTAAGCCATCAGTATGAATGAGAGATTGGAATCTCAACATATGTCATAAAGTAGAGTTTTCATTACAACATTACTTACATTGACAGTTGCAAATTAATTTAAATGGCAGTTTTTCTGAAGCT
This sequence comes from Sus scrofa, assembly GCF_054392235.1. Classification (NCBI taxonomy): domain Eukaryota; kingdom Metazoa; phylum Chordata; class Mammalia; order Artiodactyla; family Suidae; genus Sus; species Sus scrofa. Next base: position 43,554,102 of record NC_139393.1, read on the forward strand.
TTTTTGTACATACCAAATATGATATTAAAAATAAATTTTCCACATTAAACAATAGTATTAATTGTTACTTGGGTAGGTTTGGTAAACTGCTGGAGACTACAAGTGGCTAAAACCTAGGGCCAACATATGCTACACCTGCTATTCGGGCACTCTGTGAAAATAATTTTTGCATTAATTTAATCCCTTATTTTTAGGAAAAGGACTCCTAAGTATGTAACTGAATCAAAAGAAGAAAAAAGTTTGGAAGTCTCACATATCTTTGGAAAATTCCATAATATATTTAAGCCTCAGAAATGATTAGAGCCAAATATGAAAGTAATACCATGGCTTTCTGTTTCTGCTTCATTCAACCTATCTGTTCCAGCCTTTCCTATTGCAGGTCATACTTTAATACATGCAAGATAATTTTTTAGTCAACATTCTCAATTTTCACATCAAAAATTATTTTCATTTAGAGTTCCAGTTTAGGGAAAAAAAACATGGAACAAATTGTATTTGAGCCACATGCCTATTATTGGAGGAATCAACAATGTCTAAGGAGACAGGACTGCATTAACCTATTTAGAAAAGTAATGCCAACTACTAGACAAATCTTGTTGAATAGATAACAGGGAGGCTAGGAACTTGAATTTCCCAATTATCACTACATAACTGTAATCAGGAAGGAACATTTCTCAGGTGAAAGAATTCTAAGATTCTTAGAAGAAAGGAGGTAGTCATGCACAATCCAAATGAAAAAAATATCTACTATAACTAATGTTTATATGATAAGTAGAATTTGCTTAACTGACAGGCTGAATCCCAGATAACATTTGAACCAAGAGAAAAAAAAAATGTTTCCACAGAATCTACTACTGAATCTTTAATATTTTGCAATTAATTTAATCTGATGCGCCTCTGTTTGCTTGGATGGGAAAAGAAAATATTAACATCCACTAAATTAAATTGCTAAATGACAATACATGAAAAGGAAATATAGAATTGAAAATTTATGGAATTGAGTGACATTCTGCTAAATTTTACTAACACTACTAAAGAGTTACTATCAAACTTATTTAATTTTTGCCATGTTTTCCTTACTCAGAGGATTGCTTAAGTTAATTTCTTTATTTCATTTATCTCATCATGGCCTGAGAACACAAAGTTATAGATGTGTAAACATTAAATTAATTATTACTTAGAATAGTCCTCGGCATATAATAAAAATAATAAACTATTTTTAATAAAAAATATTTTAAAAACCTATTTTTTCCATGTTTTTATAGTGGTTTAACTCACAATTTCTTCCTGTTTATCAAAGACATTTTGGTGATTTTGCAAATACATTTCGTAGGGGAAAAAACTCCACAATTTGCTATTTCTAATTGACATTATTACCACATCTAATCTTTGGCATCTAAACTCAATTAACAGGATATAGTTTTAATATTTTTATAGAGCAGAGAGTTCTGAAAGTTCAAGGGCATGAGTATTCATACAGAAATATTGACATTCATTTTTGGAGCAGAGCACAAAATTAATGGAGATTATTGTTTGTGATATTTGTTGTTGATTACTGTGGACAATCCCAGTGATCTTTTTTTTTTTGTCTTTTTGCCATTTCTTGGGCTACTCCCATGGCATGTGGAGGTTCCCAGCCTAGATGTCTAATCAGAGCTGTAGCTGCCAGCCTATGCCAGAGCCATAGCAACGCAGGATCCAAGCCACATCTGTGACCTACACCACAGCTCACGGCAATGCCTGATCGTTAACCCACTGAGCAAGGGCAGGGACCGAACCCACAACCTCATGGTTCCTAGTGGGATTCGCTAACCACTGCGCCACAACGAGAACTCCCACAGTGATCTTTTGTATATTGTACTCCTTTCATTGTAAATTGCTACATCAACTTCATGTCAGTCTATAGAAATTCAGATATAGTCAGGATTATACGAATAATACATATGAGAAACATAATAAGTCAGTAATATATAACTGTGATCTGTTGCTTAAGATTAATAATCACCTAAAATTGCATAGAATAATATTTGCTTTTCCACTAAGAAATGCATTCGCATAAAAATTAACTGAAGGTTGTTCTGTGTTAAAATGTTTAAGTGGAAAATAGAAAAAAAGAATAATAACGCATACTTAGATCTTTAAAATTTTTTGATTAGTAAGTTATACCTGCTTAATGAGGATGCAGTTGTCACTGGACTTTCATGAAAAATTCCAGTTTTAAAAATACTACAATTAAAATCTTACCTTTCTCTTTTTCAAAAGTGTGGATATTGAAAAAAATTAGATCTACTAACTTATTTTTCAAAAAATCTGATGATTTCTATATTCAATGTTTTCATTTATATGGTGTGGGGAGCTGAGAAGATACAAGGAGCCAAGGAAGGGAGCTTTCCTGAATGGTACAATTCCAAGGGCAGGCTCCTAATCAGAAAAAGGGGCCTGACTGAATGGTGCAATTCTGAGGGCAGGTTCCTAAACAAGGGGATACCTGCCTGTATGGCACAATTCCAAGGATAGGCCCCAGAAGACAATAGGGCTCGCCTGCTGATTTTGGTGGGGAATTGAATTTTCCAGGAAACAATTTCCATTTTGCGTTTCTGAGTGGGGATTGTTCCATGGATGATTTAGTCTTTTCTGTTATTCACTTGCTATTCAGTTTTTCCTCAGTCTTTCCTGATTATTTGCTTATTATTCTTATTTCCTATTCTTATTTTCCTGTGGTGATTTGTGATTTAACAAAATTACAACAATAATATAATAGGAATTTCATCCAAAAGGACTTTCCCCTATTTAAATCCAACTTAATTAAAAACATAGTGTTTATCTACTAACTAGTTATACAGTAAACTTTAAAGTTAGGATTTTAATGAGATTTTTAGAAGTTACACACATATTATTCATGATCAAAAGAAACCTAGCTGTGAGTTTTGTCCTTGATTTTAGAAACTTTTAGTGGTAGCTAGCTAAGTTGATTTGGATTTTCTCATACTGTTTCACTGCCAAGGACACTTTAAAGATAGACACTAGTCTAAAGATGAGATTTTTTGTGTCTGTAACCTCTTCAGCTTGTGGGAATTGGCTGGCTATGAGATGGTTTGTGCAGGGTCTCCTCCTTCCCATATGACATGCTGTGCCTGTTTGTCCTTGAATTGTACTCACTAAATTTAGTTAGGCTGAAGATTTTAGAACCTGATGTATTGCTGCTGTACCATGTGATCAAAAAACAAAATGTAAAAATTAACCAATGTTCTTTTAACACTGTGATGTAATCTGTTGTAAAAAACTGTCTATATAATCAACCACTTATACCAATAAAATTTGAGCAGTCCAGCACCCTGATAGAAGGGACAAAGAGGCTGTCTCAGTGTTCATTCACCAACGCCGTCCATCTCCATTGGGGAGTGCACTCCCTGGCTGCTGGAGCTGGCCTCCAGCAAGATGGAATGAACAAAATATTGAACAAAAACTAGTCTCCAATAAAAACAAATTTTATGGAGATAATATCTTAAAAGCAAAAACATATAGGTTAAAGAATGAGGAGGAATAAACTTGAAGATAGGACTTTATCCATGATGAAAATTTGGAAAGATAATCCCCAGGATATGAAAGAATGAATAGTACTTTATTTATTTATTTATTTTTGTCTTTTTGCTATTTCTTGGGCCGCTCCCATGGCATATGGAGGTTCCCAGGCTAGGGGTCAAATCAGAGCTGTAGCCACCGGCCTATGCCAGAGCCGTAGCAACGCAGGATCCGAGCGGCGACTGCAACCTACACCACAGCTCACGACAACACCAGATCGTTAACCAACTGAGCAACGGCAGGGACCGAACCTGCAACCTCATGGTTCCTCGTCGGATTCATTAGCCACTGTGCCACGACGAGAACTCCTGAATAGTACTTTAAATATAAAGAACTTTACAATGCCTACCTTAAAATATTGGAATACTTGTAGGTTAAATATTTTATAAACTACATATTTAAGACTGAAAGGAAGCAACAACAAAAGAAAACAAAAAATAAAATGTGCGAATAAAAGCTTTTGAAAAAAAATCGTATTATTTCACTTTCATTTTAAATTAATTTAATTACAAGAATTTCTGTATAATAATCAAGTGGCTTTGTGGAGAATAATTTAACCTAAAATTTTAATTTAAAGATTTACTTACAAATGACAGTCATTTAAATTTGTATGGATGTCAAGAAAAATTTTGATCATGTCAGCAAAACATTCTGGAGAATTAGGAGGATAAGAATATTAGACAAATTAGTACGCCCCAGCTGATTAGAGGACAGTGTTAAACAAATAGTGATGACAGATCCGGATTTAACCTGAAAGAGTGATATTCCCCAAACGTCAAATCTGGTTTCATTTTTTTAAAGTATCTTTTTTAATGAGATAGTTGAAATAGTTTGAAGCATGATTTTTACATTTAAAAATATACTCTTGAGTTCCTGTTGTGGCTCAGTGGAAATGAATCTGAGTAGTAACCATGAGGTTGCAGAATCCTGCATTTACCCAAGCTGCGGTGTAGGTCACAGATGCAGCTTGGATCCTGCTTTGCTGTGGCTATGGTGTAGGCTGGCAGCTGTAGCTCTGATTTGACCCCTAACCTGGGAACCTCCCTATGCTGTGAGTGTGGATATACAAAGCAAAAAAAAAAAAAAAAAGTGTACTCTTGTGGTAGTTTGTATAGAATATATATTTGTGTTTGTGTTAAATATAAACAGTTTAAATATCTAAACTTACCTAATCCTGGTATTCTTATAATATCTTAAAACTTATGGTAATATTCTGATAGGTAATAATTATATATAGGGAACTGAAATGATACAGTAAAAAGCACAACTAAAGAAGAACTTCTAAATTCATACCTTTATAATTTTTGTTTTAAGTAGGTGTTTTTTATTTTGTACTGGATCATGATTTTTAAATTACTCAACCAAAGATTAGGAAAATATTTAGGCAATGTAGCAAATATTGTACTTTTATCACTCACCATACTGACACTCTGGAGATTTCTTTGTTGTAATGAGTTCATAAAGTCAAAAGATGTCCTTCAAATGATTAAATTCTGTACTCGCTAAATGTGCTTTTTTGTATCTTACCATGATATGAAAGTTTTGTTGAGTATTTAATCTAAAGTAATCATAGTAATTCAAAACTTTAAGTGAAGTGCCAGAAAATATTCACTTTTTAAAAATCAGTGGATAATATCTTAAATTTGGCTAAAAACAAAGAAATTTTATAAAATAGTAATTTATGTTCAATTTTTCCTAATCATTGGGGAAAGAAATTAAGTATATTTTTTATTTTTGTCACTGATAGAATGTAAAGGAAATAGATTTAATAAAATTGGGCATTTATATGTGCAATTTAAAGTGTTGAAACAAATGAAATTAGAATCTTGGCATAATTGAAGTTATTAGAAAAGTTGACAAACAGAGTAAAACAACAGATAACAGTTTATATGTTAACAGATGTGTTCTAAAACTTTATTTTTGAATGAGGTTAATTTCCCCAGTGGTGTAAGGGTGATGTGTGAATAATAAATAATTTCCTATCATAATTTTATTTTATTGTATATTCATACAAACTAAAGAAAGAAAGTTTTCATTCAATATAGCTAGAAAGAAACTACCTTCAAACCTAGAGACTGTCCTTGTAAAATGATTGCCTCCAGAAAGAAAAACAATGAAAGCAAATAAGCAGTACTCATTAAAGAATTTTGGACTGAACTGAATTGTCTGTTGCACACTCATAAATCTTTTATGAGTTTATGTCTTTTGGTTTCAAAACACTCTAATTTATCATTAAAAAATAGGATTCTTGTCATTAATATGTGATTTGTAATGGCTTTATAAAGTGTATGAGGCCTTATACCAACATTTGTGGATCTACACTTAATGTGCCTTATATTATCAGTAATATGGTGGAAGCTGCATATTTTCACACATTAAATAATATCATTATGCATGTAATATTTAGTGTTCTCATTTTTTATCTTTTTTTTTGGAAACAAGTAAATGTGTCTTATTTTGGACCAACTATGAAAAGTGTCTATTTCTATTGTTTATTTGTATGTTCAGCACAACTTTAATAAATTTTGGGTATAACAGAAACCCCTTTTTTGTTGTTAAAACATTATGACATTAATAACTAATTTCCTATGTTGAACAAAAATACTAGTGACATAACACAAAATAAAACCTGAAAATTTCTCATGTGCACATTCAAATCATTTTCTTTTTTTGTTTGCAAATTCAGACATAGGAATGTAGTTCTTAATTACTAAATGAGTTACTAGAAAAAAGTCAATAAAAATAAATCTAATAAAGGCACATTTTTTAAATAATGTCAACTTTTTAAATCTTTCTTTGTTACTGTTAGATCCTTTATCATAATATACCTTTGCTATCATTACTGAATTTGGATTATGTAATATATGTTTAAATTAATTAATTCAAACATAAGTATTAATAACTGCTAAAGTCAGTAGCACTCATACGCTGTTATAGAATGTTTGATTGTGTATATCTTTATTTTTCATTTATTTATTTATTTTTTGCCATTTAGGGCCACATCAGTGGCATATGGAAGTTCCCAGGCTAGGGCTTGAATCAGAGCTGCAGCTGCCAGCCTACACCATGGCCACAGCAATGCCAGATCCAAGCTGCATCTGCAGCCTATACCAGAGTTCACAGCAATATCAGATACTTAACCCACTGAGTGAAGCCAAGGATCAAACCAGTGTCTTCACGGATACTAGTTGGATTCATTAATGCTGAGCCACAATGGGAACTCCTGATTGTATAGCTTTAAATTGAAACAATTAATTGGTCCCCATGGCATAAATACAATGAAATCCAGGTCATCTTGCAGCCATAAAAATGCATGTCTATACCTCAAATTTGGGAAACTGATTTTTAAAATCATAGAAAACTTTCTAAATTCTTTTGAGAGTTTAAACACAACTGAAGTCACTTTATTCAACAGAAATTCAAATCCTAACTGACCCCACAAGTTTGATAGATTTTTTAATGAAAATTTGAACTATTTCAATTTATTTTTAGTAAAATAAATTAAGTTAAAAATGTACAGACTAAAGTAAAACAGGAGTTCCCATGGTGGCACAGCAATAAAAAATATGACTAGTATCCATGAAGATGCAGGTTCTATGGCTGGTGTCTCTCAGTGGTGTAATGATTCAGTGTTGCCATGAGCTGTATTTTAAGTCACAGACGTGGCTCAGATCCTGCATTGTTGTGGCTATGACATAGGCCAGCAGGTGCAGCTCCACTCCTGTTCAACCCCTAGTCTTAGAAATTCCATATACCATGGGTTCAGTAATAAAAGGCAAAATCAATCAATCAATAAAATTAAACATTTGCTGATTGTCAAAAGTAATGAAAGTTTTCTCTTTTTCTTATCACTTGTGTCAAGTAAAAATATCACATGTGTAGAAAGTATTTTCTGCAATTTTCAAAAACTTTATTTTCCATATAATCATATTAAAAGTTGTGTTTATGTTGCCCTGTATGTCTTATTCAGTACAGTAGAACTAAACAAGAAGTTGTATCTACACAGTTTGGAGTAATAGGGTATAGCTTCTGAGAGTACACATAAAATTCACAGAGAAAACCAAGTAACTTCAATCATACAAAATATTCATGTCCATATTTAGCAAAACTATCACAGGTTGAAAATGAAGTAATATCAAAAAGTTTCTGTGGGAATTATCTACTCTCTAGCAATGAGGTACTTCAGTAAAAAATCTCAGTCAAGCAACACACAGTTCATTTTTACTTTTTATGTAAGTTGTCCTTGTCTGACATATTTACATTCTAATGTAATTTTTGCTTTTGCTTGTGCTTGTGGCATCATATCTGGGAAATCTATATGTAAAAATATCTATATTTATTCTTTTGTGAGGTGTCTGTACAAATGTTTCGCTCAAGTTTTTATATATTATTTTTTTATATTTTAACTTCCCCGTGACTTATTTTTTATGTAATTAGGTATTTGTAACTCTTAATGTCCTGTATGTATTTTTCCCAGCTCCTAACCCTCTTCCTTCTGGTAACCATTCACTTGTTATCTGTATTTTTCATTTTGTTTTCTTTTTTAAAATAGTGCTATTTTTTGTTTTTTAATACTCTTTTATTGCAGTATAGAGTATTTAAAATGTGTTATTTTCTGTACAACAAATGTGATTCAAATATACATACACACATATGAATTTTTTTTCAGATTGTTTTCCCATATAGGATATCACAGAATATTGAGTAGAGTCCCTGTTTTATACAGCAGGTCACTTTTTACCATCTATTCCATACACGGTAATGTGAATATATCAAACCAAAACTTGCAGTCTGTCCTTCCCTTTGATAAGCATAAGTTTTTCTCAAAGTCCATAAGATATTTTCCCTTTTCTAAATAAATTCATTGGTGTCATTTTTGAGATTCCACATATAAGTAATATCATGTGGTATTTGTTGTCTCTGTTTGACTTATTTCACTTAGTATGATACAATCTCTAGGTCTATCCATGTTGTTGCAAAAGACATAATTTCATTATTTTATATGCTGAGTAATATTCCATTGTATATATGTAAAACACCTTTATCCATTCCTCTCTCAAAGGATATTTATGTTGCTTCCATGTTTGGCCATTGTAAATGGTATTGCAATAAATTTGAAGTGGATGTATCTTTCCAAATTATGTTTTTCTCCAGATATATTCCCAAGATAGGACTGCTTTATCATATGGTAGTTCTATTTTTAGTATTTTGAGGAAATTCCATACTGTTCTCTTTAACGGTTATACCAATGTACATTTATATCAATGGTACAGGAGGGTTTCCTTTTATGTGCACCATCTCCAGCATTTATTATTTGTAGACATTTCAGTGATGGCCATTCTGACTGGTATAAAGTGATACTTCATTATAGTTTTGATTTACATTTCTCTAATAACTAGTGATTCTGAGCATATTTTTATGTGCTTTTAGTCCATCTGTATGTCTCCTTTGGAGAAATATTTATTTAAAACTTCTGGGTTGATTTTGATTGGGTTGGTTGATTTTCTTTTATATTGAGATAAACAAGCTGTTTGTATATTTTGGAGATTTGTCCCTACTCAGTCAATAGTTTGAAAATATTTTTCCCCATTCTGGGGGTTGCAGTTTTGTTTTTTTAAAAGCTTTTTAGTTTAATTAGTCAGGCTTCCCAACTATACTACAAAGAATGTATAGTTTATTGGTTTATTTTTGTTTTAATTTTCTTTTTTTTTTTTTACTTTTTAGGGCTGAATTCATGGCCTATGGAGGTTCCCAGGCTAAAGTTTGAGTCAAAACTATAGCTGCTGGCTTATACCATAGCCACAGCAATGTGGGATCCAAGCCACATCTGTGGCCTATGCCACAGCTCATGGCAATCCTAGGTTCTCAACCCACTGAGCAGATCCCAGGATTGAACATGCATCCTCATGGATACTAATTGTTTTCATTTCTGCTAAGCCACAATGGAAACTCCTTGTTTATTTATTACACTAGGAGATAGATCTGAAAAGATATTGCTGTGATTTATAGCAACAAGTGTTATGCTCATGTTTTCCTCTAGGAGTTTTAATCCATTTGGGGTTTATTTTTGTGTGTGATGTTGCAAATTCACTTTTACACAAAGCTTTCCAATTTCCAAGCACCACATTTTGAAGAGACTGTCTTATCTCCATTATATATTCTTTCCTCCTTTGTCATACATTAATTGACCATAAGTGCCTGGGTGTATATCTGGTATTTCTATCTTGGTCCATTGATCTACATTTCTGGTTCTGTGCCAGCACCATACTGTTTTGATAACTCCTTCTTTGTAATACATTCAGGAAGCCTGAATACATTTTTACTTATCAATATTGCTTTGGCTATTGGAGGACTTTTGTGTTTCTATGCAAATTTATTTATTTTTTGTTCTAGCTCTGTGAAAAATGCCATTGGTAATTTATATAGGGATTGTATAGACTGTGTAGAATGCCTTTTGTAGTATAGTCATTTTGAAAGTATTTATCTTCCAATAAAAATATATGGTCTATCTTTCACAACTATTTGTATCATTTTTAAAATTTGTTTCTTAAGTCTCTTTCAGTTTTCAGAATATAGGTATTTTGCCTCCTTAGGTGGCTTATTCCTAGATATTTTGGTTAATATAATTGTTTTCTTAATTTCTTTTTCTGATCATTCATTGTTAGTGTATAGAAATACACAGAAGTCATCCTGGACATAGAGCTGCTTCTAAACAAATCCCTTGATATGGCCCTGCACATCAGAGAGACAAGACAGCACCACCCACCCCTGGGCAGGCACTAGCCCCTCCCACAAGGAAGCTTGTGCTAACTCCTGGATAAATTCACCCATCAGAAGGCAGACATCAGAAGCAAGAGCGGCTTCAACCATGCAGAGTGTGGAAAGGAGATCACAAACATAGAAAATCAGACAAAATAAGATGAGAGAGAAATATGTTCCAGATGAAGGAATAAGACAAAACCCCCAAATAACAATTAAATGGAGATAACAAACTTGGAGAAGGAATTCAGAGTAATGACTGTAAACATGATCCAAGAACTTGGAAAAAATAGCAGAATTTATCAAACTAACACTATTGATATTTTAGACCACATGATTCTTACAGGGTGCTGTCCTGTATGTTGTAGTGTGTTAAACAGTATACTTGAGTTCTACCAACTAGATACAAGTTGCACTACACTCCAGATGGGACCATCAAAAATGTCTCCTGACATTTCCAAATATCACTTTTTGGGAAAAACCACCTTTGGTTGAGAACCCCTGCCCTAAATTAAGGATAACTGGGAGAGAAACTGAGATGACTTCACAGAGTTCCATTCAAATACACTAAGGTGTGCAAAGAAATCTCAAGAATATTCTGATTATTGGCAAGTATATAGGAGGTAGAAGGATAGATACAGAAGCTGTGAAAGAACTAATATATTATATTAGGATCTGTGTCTAAAAAATTAGGATACAAAGTACAGGAACCACATGAATAGATCATCTCTCTGTCAGAGGCCATGTTTTCAGCAGCAGATGAAAACAATGTCTTCATTGATCAACCACATATCCCTGGTGTACACCACCACAGGAGTTCCATGGACAGGACTAGCTCAACATCCCACCCTGTGTATCCTCAGATAACCAAAGGACAACAAATAATAGAAAACTTTTCCTTCAATACCATGTTTTCCTTTGTTCCCCAAATGATATCCTAGAAAAATGTAATATTATGAAAGACCCAAAGAATGAATAGAATCAATATGGAAATTTAAATGAAAAAGTTTAAAGTCAGAAAACATGGAAATACTCTAATATGCAAGTGGAAGTAGTTTTTTTCCCTCCAATATTAGTTGCTTCCACAGAATAAGATAAGACCAGTAATATTTTTAAAGAATTTTCTTTTATGGACTTATATGATCCAATAAACAATCCTCTATATTAGAATTATTTTGATGATGAGTGCATTTGGGAAGTGAGAAAATTAGACACAATATAAGGTGTACACTGATATTCTGCTAGGGTAAATAAATGGTAGGATTGTGTACATAATGAAATTTCTTCTGTGCCTAAAACAATAGTAAAAAATTAATATGATTTTGAGGAGAGGTGATACTTGGTCATTGTTGGGAACAAAGATTTCAAACTAAATCTTGTTTCTAGCCAGGACGGAAAGCAGTACTACTCATTCTAATAATCTTCATATCAAATCTAGACAGTCACCACAAGAAAGAAAAAATTAAAAGCCTGTTTCATTCATAAACATAGATGCAAACCTCCTAAACAAACTACTAAACATAGCAGGATAGCAAAAGGAAATTCGTTATGACCAATTCACTCCAGCAATATCCATTTTGTGTAACATGAGAAAGTATGTCATTTCCCCTAACAAATGAAAGCAGAAAAACTACATACTCAATTCAATAGGTGAAGAAAAATGATATAAAATAGTCATAATTTTCAATGATAAAATTATCAGCAAAGTTAGAAGAGAACATACTTAATATAATAAATTGAATCTATCCAAGAATTAGTGCAAATATCTTTTAAAAATTTAGAGAAGGCAGTAGTTTTTAAATATGATAAATTCAGTTTAGAAAAATCTTAAGTTTGGGATATTTAACTGGAAAGGTTCCAGACAAGTTTTATGTATATGGATACAGATTTTAGGGGAGTTCTGGATGTGGAGATACGGATTTGGAGGTCAGATTATCTGCACACAAGGGAAAACCTAATAATGAGAATAAGAGGGAATCAGTAGTCTGCAAAGTGAGTCTAGTTCTCAGTAAGAGTTAATTTAATTCTAGTTAAATAATTCAAGAATAAAAAAGAATCAAATATTATGTTTTAAAATAACAAGTGAATTCAAGTGTTTACTGAATTCCTGTAGAGTCTCTACAGAAATGAGATTTAAAAAAATTCTATAGTCTGTGCTGAAAATGATATTTACCTAGAATTTCCATGATACCTCCAGTTGTCATTCCAAACACTTTTTAAAATTTATATTATTTTTTCCACTGTACAGCGTGGGGACCAAGTTACACATACATGTATACATATTTTTTTTCCTCCCACTGTTGCTTTGCAATGTAAGTATCTAGAAATAGTTCTCAATGCTACACAGCAGGATCTCATTGCAAATCCATTCCAAGAGCAATAGTTTGCATCCATTAACCCCAAGTTCCCAGTCCCTCCCACTCCCCCACACTCCCCCTGGGGCAACCACAAGTCTATATTCCAAGTCTATGATTTTCTTTTCTGTGGAAACATTCATTTGTGCTATATATTAGATTCCACTTATAAGTGACATCATAAGGTATTTGCCATTCTGTCCCTTTTTCAGATTCCACATGTCAGTGATAGCATTTGATGTTGGTGTCTCATTGTATGGCTGACTTCACTTTGCATGATAATTTCTAGGTCCATCCATGTGGCTAAAAATGCTGGTATTTCTTTCCTTTTAATGGCTGAGTTATATTCCATTGTGTATATGTACCACTTCTTCTTGTTCCACTCCTCTGTCGATGGACACTTAGGTTGTTTCCATGTCTTGGCTATTGCAAAGAGTGCTGCAATGAACACTGGAGTACATGTGTCATGGTTTTTTCTGGATAGATGCCCAGGAGTGGGACTGCACAGTCAAATGGGAATTCTAGTTTTCATTTTCTGAGGCATCTCCATACCATTTTCCACAGTGGTTGCACCAATTTACAATCCCACCAACAGTGTCATAGGGTTCCTTTCTCTCCACACCCTCTCCAGCACTTATTACTTGTAGACTTTTGGATGATGGCCATTCTGGCTGGTGTAAGGTGGTACCTCAGAGTGGTTTTGATTTGCATTTCTCTAATCATGAGTGATGTTGAACATCTTTTGATGTGTTTCTTGGCCCTCTGTATGTCTTCTTTGGAGAACTGTCTGTTTAGATCTTCTGCCCATTTTGTGAGGGGGTTGTTTGTTTTTTTGGTCTTCAGCTGCACAAGGTGTGTATAATTTTGGAGATTAATCCCTTGTCAGTTGATTCATTTGCAAAGATGTTCTCCCACTCTGTGGGTTGTCTTTTTGTTTTGTTTAGGGTTTCCTTTGCTGTGCAGAAACTTTTAAGTTTCATTTAGGCCCATGTGTTTATTCTTGTTTTTACTCTCCTTACTTTAAGAGGTGGATCTGAGAAGATGTTGCTGTTGTTTATGTCAGAGAGTGTTTGGCCTACGTTTTCCTCTAAGAGTTTGATAGTATCTGGTCTTATATCTAGGTCTTTAATCCAGTTTGAGTTTGTTTTTGTGTATGGTATTATAGAGTGTTCTAATTTCATTCTTTTCCATGTGGCTGTCCAGTTTTCCCGGCACCTCTTAATGAAGGGGCTGTCTTTTCTCCATTGTATATTCTCCCCCCCTCTCCTTTGTCATAGATTCTTTGGCCATAGGTGTGTGGGTTTAACTCTGGGCTTTCTATCCTGTTCCACTGATCTATATGTCTATCTTTGTGCTGGTACCATATGATTTTGGTGACTGTTGCTTTGTAGTATAGTCTGAGGTCCGGGAGCCTGATTCCTCCAGCTCCATTTTTCTTTTTCAGGATGTCTTTGTTTATTCTGTGTCTTTTGTGCTTCCAAACAAACTTTTAAATATTTTATTTAAATTCGGTTGAAAATGTCCTTGTTAATTTGGTAGGGATTTCATTGAATTTGTATTTTGCCTTAGGTAATATAGTCATTTTGATAACATTGACTCTTCCCATCCACAAGTATGGTATATCTTTCCATCTATTTGTGTCATCTTTGATTTCTTTCATCAGCAGCTTGTAGTTTTCAGAGTACAGGTCTTTTGTCTCTTTAGGTAATTTTACTCAGGTATTTTATTCTTTTGGATGTGATGGTAAATGGGATTGCTTCCCTAATTTCCTTTTCTCCTTTTTCATTATTAGTATATAGAAATGCAGTCAATTGCTGTGTATTCATTTTGTATCCTGTGACTTTGCTAAATTCGTGGATGAGATCTGACAGTTTTCTGGTAGAGTCTTTAGGATTCTCTAGGTATAGTATCATGTCATCTGCCAATACTGATAGTTTTACTTTTTCCTTTCCAATTTGGATTCCTTTTATTTCTTTTACTTCTCTGATTGCTGTGGTTAGGACTTGCAGAACTATGTCAAAGAGTAGTGGAAAGAGCAGACATCCTTGTCTTGTTCCTTATCTCAGCAGGAATTCTTTCAGCTTTTCACCATTGAGAATGATGTTTGCTGTGGGTTTGTCACATTTGGCCTTTATCACTTTGAGGTAGGTTCCCGTTATGCCCACTTTCTGAAGGGTTTTTATCAGAAATGGGTGTTGGATTTTGTCAAAGGCTTTTTCTGCATCTATTGAGAGGATCATATAGTTTTTATTCTTCAGTTTGTTAATGTGGTATATCACACTGATGGATTTGCAGATATGGAAGAACCCTTGCGTCCCTTGGATAAATCCCACTTGATAATGATGTACAATCCTTTTAATTTATTGTTGGATGTGGTTTGCTAGTATTTTTTTGAGGATTTTTGCATTGATGTTCATCAGTAAAATTGGCCTATAGTTTTCTTTTTTTGTGGAGTCTTTGTCTGGTTTTGGTACCAGTGTGGTGGTGGCCTCATAGAATGCATTTGGGAGTATCCCTTCTGCAATTTTTTGAAATAGTTTCAGAAGGAGAGGTGTTAGCTCTTCTCTAAATGTTTGATAGAATTTGCCTGTGAAGCCATCTGGTCCTGGAGTTTTGTTTGTTGGAAGTTTTTTAATCACAGTTTCAATTTCAGTTCTTGTAATTGGTCCATTCATCTTTTCTATTTCATCTTGGTTTAGTCTTGGAAGACTGTACTTTTCTAAGACTTTGGCCATTTCTTCTAGGTTTTCTGTTTTATTGGCATATAGTTGCAGATAGTAGTCTCTTATGATCCTTTGTATTTCTGTGGTGTCCGTTGTTACTTCTCTTTTTTCATTTCTAATTTTATTGATTTGAGTCCTCTCTCTTTTTTGCTTGATAAGTCTGGCTAAAGGTTTATCAATTTTGTTGATCTTTCAAAGAATCAGCTTTTCATTTCATTGATCTTTCCTATGGTTTTCTTTGTTTCTATTTCATTGATTTCTGCTCTGATCTTTATGATTTCTTTCTTTCTACTAACTTTAGGTCTTGTCTGTTCTCTCTCGAGCTGCTTTAGATGCGAAGTTCGCTTGTTTATTTGGGCTTTTTCTTGTTTCTTGAGGTGGGCTTTTGCTGCATCCCATAGGTTTTGGAGTGTCGTATCTTCGTTGTCATTTGCTTCTAGGTATTTTTTAATTTCCTCTTTGATTTCTTCAGTGATCCATTGGTTGTTTAGTAGCATGTTGTTTAGTCTCCACGTGTTTGTGTTTTTTGCAGTTTTTTTCTTGTTGTGGATTTCCAGTTGCATAGTGTTATGGTCAGAAAAGATGCTTGATATGATTTCAATTTTCTTAAAGTTACCGAGGTTGGACTTGTAGCCCAGGATGTGATCCATTTCAGAGAATGTTCCATGTGCACTTGAGAAGGATGTGTATTCTGTTGCTTTTGGATGGAATGTCCTATAAATATCTACTAAGTCCATCTGGTTTAATGCTTCATTCAGGGCCTGTGTTTCCTTATTGATTTTACATCAGGATGATCTTTCCATTGCTGTAAATGGGGTGTTAATGTCCCCCACTGTTATTGTGTTATTGTTGATTTGTCCTGTTAAGGTTGTAAGCAGTTGCCTTATATATTGTGGTGAACCTATGTTGGGTGCATAGATATTTAAAGTTGTTATATCTTCTCTTGGGTTGATCCTTTGATCATTATGTAATGACCTTCTCTGTCCCTTAAAATAATCTTCATTTTAAAGTCTATTTTGTCTGATATGAGTATTGCTACTCCAGCTTTCTTTTGACCCCTGTTTGCATGAAATAATTTCTTCCATCCTCTCACTTTCACTTTGTATGTGTCCCTAGAATTGAAGTGGGTCTCTTGAAGACAGCATATATATGGGTCTTGTTTTTGTATCCATTCAGCCAGTCTATGTGTTTTCTCTTTGGTCATTTAGTTCAGTAATATTTAAGGTAATTATTGATGTGTATGTTCTTATTTCCATTTTATCAATTCCTTTGAGTTTGTTTTTGTTGGCCTTTTTTCTTCCCATCTTCTCTTGTTCTCTCTTCTTCTGGTTTGATGTCTATCTTTAGTGTTGTCTTTGAGTTGGTTTTTCTTTGTTTGTGAATCAATTGTAGATTTTGTTTTGCAATTATTCTGAAGTTTTGATAGAAGAGTCTATATGTATATGAGATTATTTTAAGTTGTTGGTCTCTTAATTTCAAGTTCATCACCATTGTCCTGACTTGTACCCACCTCTTTTCATGGTTTCTGATTTTGGTGGTATAATTGTGCTTGGATGATGTCGTATCTTTACTGTATATATACTTTTACTGGTGAGCCTTGTCATTTGTGGTATTTTTGTTTCCTGTTGTGGGCTTTTCTTTTCTGCCTAGAGAAGATCCTTTAGTATTTGTTGTGAGGCTGGTTTGGTGTTGCTGAATTCTCTCAGCTTTTGCTTATCTGTGAAGGTTTTGATTTCTCCTTCAAATCTGAGTGAGGGCCTTGCTGGGTAGAGTAATCTTGGGTGGAGGTTGTTTCCTTTCATCACGTTAAGTATATCATGCCAATGCCTTCTGGCCTGCAGAGTTTCAGCTGAAAAATCTGCTGATAACCTTATTGGGGTTCCCTTGTATGTTACTTTTTTCTTTTCCCTAGCTGCTTTCAAGATTTTCTCTTTGTCTTTAATTTTGGTCAGTTTGATTAATATGTGTCTCAGGGTGTTCCTCCTTGGGTTTATTTTATATGGTACTTGTTGTGCTTCCTGAACTTCAGTGGGCAGTTCCTTTCCCATGTTAGGCAAGTTTTCGGCTATTATCTCTTGAAATATTTTTTCTGTCCCCTTCTCTCTCTCTTCTCCTTCTGGCACCCCTATAATATGGATGTTGTTGTACTTAATGTTGTTCCAGAATTCTCTGAGACTCTCTTTATTCTTTTTCAGTCTTTTTTCTCTTTTATGTTCTGCATCCATAATTTCTATGAATCTGTCCTCCACCTCACTTATTCGTTCTTCTGCCTCCTGTATTCTGCTGTTAGATGCTTCTAGTAAATTTTTTTTATTTCAGTTATTGTATTTTGCATCTCTTCTTGTTTAAGTTTTATATCTTGTATCTCTTTGGTCAGTGTTTTCTGTAAATTATCCATCTTTGCCTCCAGTTTATTTCCAATGTCCTGCATCATCTTCAGCATCAACAGTCTAAAGTCTTTTTCCTGGAGGCTGAGAATTTCCTCCTCACTTAGCTGATTTTCTGGGGGTTTTCCTTTCTCCCTCATCTGAGTTATACTTCTCTGTCTTTTCATTTTTATAGGTTTTTGGTGTGGTGACCTTTTTACAGGTACTAGAGTTGTAGCCTCTCTTACTTCTGGTGTCTGCCCCCCTCATGGCTGAAGTTGGTACAGGGGCTTGCTGTAGGCTTCCAGCTGTGAGGGACTGATGCCTGCCCACTGGTAGGTGGACCTGATTCTAATCTCTCTGGTGGGTGGGGCTTAGTCTCTGGATGGGATTAGAGGCAACTGTGTGCCTGAGGGGTCTTTAGGTAGCCTGTTTACTGAGGGGTGGGGCTGTGATCCCACCTGGGTTGTTGTTTGCCCTGAGGCTTCTCAGTGCTAACTGATGGGCGGGGCCAGGTTTTCCCAAAATGGACCCCTCCAGAGAAAGGCACACTGCTGAATATTCCCAAGAGCTTTGCTTCCAATGTCCTTCTCCCACAACAAGCCACATTCACTCCTGTTTTCCCAGTGTGTCCTCCAAAAACTGCAGTCAGGTTTGACCCAGATTCCTATGGAGACTTTGCTTTGCCCTGGGATTCAGTGCATGTGAAAGTCTGTGTGCACCTTTTAAGAATGGGGTCTCTGTTTCCCCCAGTCCTGTGGAGCTCCTGCACACAAGCCTTACTGGCATTCAATGCCAGATGCTCCAGGTGTTCTTTCTCCCCATGCCAGATCCCCACACGAGAGAGTTTGATGTGGAGCTCAGAACTCTCAGTCCTGTAGGTAAGTCTCTGTGAACCAGTTAGTTTCCAGTCTGTGGGGTTTCCCACCCAGGAGGTACAGGGTTGTTTATATCATGAAATCACCCCTCCTACCTCTTGATGTATCTTCTACCCTCTCTTTTTCTTCTGGAGTAGGATATCTTTTTTAAGGTTTCCAGTCCATTTGAGTGAAGATTGCTTAGCCTTTCATTGTGAATTTTGCTGTTTTTATGAGAGAAGTTGAGGGCCAGTCCTTCTATTCCACCATCTTAATCCCATCTCCTGTTTTGGGTTTTTTTTTAATGCTTTTAATTGGGATTTATCTAGCCCCAGTGAAATTATCTCATTTAATATAACTATCTCCTCACTTGGGAATTTCAATCCCTTTGTCCATGTTTTTTTTTTTCCTAGTATTCTCATTTTGAAAATAGTATCATTGATAGAAAATATAAATCAAATTCAAAGTTGATTGCTTTTATCTTTCCATATTACCTTTAAATGACATTATTTGTTCTATCAATGGTCCTAGATTATATAGTTTGTCCTTTTTTCTCTTCCTCTCCTTCTTCTTCCATAAACATACATCATAAAAAGCCCTTTTAAAGGGTTTTAGCATTTACCATACTCTTCTATTTTTCTTTCTTTCTTCTTTTTTTTTTTTTTCTTTTTTGGTCTGTACCCACAGCATATGGAGGTTCTCAGTCTATAGGTCCAGTCAGAGCTGTAGCCACTAGCCTATGCCAGAGCCACAGCAATGCTGGATCCCAGCCATACATGTGATCTACATCACAGCTGATGGCATGGTCAGATCCTTAACCCACTGAGTGAGACAAGTGATTGAACCTGTGTCTTCATGGATGCTAGTTGACAGGAACTCTTCTTAGGTTCCAACTTTCCTGAATGTGTTCTTATGGCCATGCTATTATTGAATTTGTCCTTGATTAAACATTTCAACTACTGTCTTATATACATCTCTTTAAAACTGGCTCATCACAGAATAATTTTTGTATCTTCATTAATTTCTTTAGGTTATTAACTATCTTTTTTCCTCATTTTAGTTAATTTGGTTGGCATATTTGTTTAGGTAGTAAGGTTGAATTAATCAGAAATAACAACACTAAAACCCTCGGATCTAATAGTAATCCAGGCCTCTGCCAACATCTGACTCTAATCCTGTTTATTTGTACATAATTCACCTGAGTAAAAATGTGCACTTTTAAAGGTACGTACCCTTACTTTATCATTTTGGATGATATACAGCATACTGCTTTTTAGAAGTGGTTATTTATAAGATTCTTAAGACTCCTGCAATGAAATTTGCCTGGGAATCATTACAATAGTCTGATTTAAATATCAGTTTTTCGGGTTGAAGCATTCAATATCTACAGTATATCAAAATTGACTTGCAGTTCTTAATAAGATGATGAACTAATGTTGGACTGCTAACCCCCTCTTTCAAATGTAACCTTAGAGATCCTGCAGAAGGGAGATTGTCAGAATTGTGGTACTTATAAAATTTTAAAAAGAATTCTAAGAAAATAGAAGTATTCACAGCCTAGAATAGTGAAGATCCCCATGTTACATATTGGCAATTAAGAAGTGCCTTTTTGTTAGGCAAATCTGTGGTCCTCATATTAGAGTAAGTTCCTCAGTTTTCATACTTTCACCACTGCAAGGCAGAGCAATAGAACTGGAAGCTTTCTGATGGGTAGATTTAGTTAGGAACACTATCACTCCTTTTATTAGGATCCTATTTAAACAAGAACAACAACAACAACAACAACAAAAATGCAGAAACAAAACAGAAAACTGAAGTGATCTTTCCCTTGCTGGTCATTCCTGAGCCTGTCACTGTGGAACCATGCAACCAAAGGAGGAAAATGCTGACCGAAATGCAGAGAACTACTCCTGGGCATGCTAGGCAAAATACATAGGCATGAAGCATTTCCTGATGTGTAAAAAAGAAGCTATCAGAATAGAGCTGTATTCTGTCCCATCTCCTCATCCCTGTAGGATGTTATCTGGGTTGTAAATTAACATGAAGGAAAAAACAGAATTCAAGAAAAACACTACCAGTGAAAGAAGAGATTTTAAATACTAGTAAAAGGAAGATCTGCTGAATAAAGACAATGACTATGAATATGAGAAAAGCAATAAAATTCATTAATCCATTTGGAAGTTTATTATATGTTTTCTTAAAAATGATAGCATTGACAGACAAAAGATAAGCAAATATATTAAAATTTGAGTAATTTAATAGCTAGCTAGAATCAGTAGATATATATTCATACAAACAATATGAGTACAGTTATTCTTATTGAGCACACTTGGAACTTGAAAAAATTAAGCAAGTCACAATGATATCTCAATAGAGCTTTAAAGTCCTAAAAACAATATCACATAATGTTTCATGAACAAATTTGCTAGATATCAGTAAGAAAACATACATGAAAAACTATGATAAATTATATATCTATAAAAAATTGAATAATTCCTGAGTTAGAAAGATATATAATAAAGTGTAATAAATAAATGTTATATTAGTAATAATTAATAAATTTATATAAATGACAATAGCATCTTTGCATATACTTTTTGTTTATGCAATGATATTCTTAGCAATTTATTTATATACTTTCATGTATTATTTTTCACCACTCCATAACCTGGGATATTATTTATAGTCAGAATTTAAAGACTCAAAGTGATTCAGAGAAATTTTGTAATTTGCTCAAGTTCACATAATTAAGAAGTTTCTGAGATGATCTATGAACCCAAGTGATCTGGCTCCAGAGCCCTCACCACAGTCTATAAGTTATGTGGCCCTTAGCACACATAACCCAGTACTGCCAAGTCCACCCAGGAATTTGCTATGCCCTGCCTGTTCTATTCACTCAATGCTTGCATTACTGAGATAATTTACTGCTGTAAGAAATACTCCCCTAATGTGTAAAAACTCATGTGTAAAAACTATTTGGTTCAGAAAATATACCAAGAAAAGGTATATCTTGTTGGGGAACAGCTCCTCTTCATACAGTAGCTGTGGGATACAATCTCCTTGTCATGTGGCTTTTTTTTTTTTTTTTGTAATCTGTCAATATACCACTTTTGCTCTTATATAAGCTACTGTCATTCTACATAGAGTTTACTGACATAGTCTCGCAAGTAATCTCTCTGCATTTTTTCTTGCCCTTTACAATTCATTCTGTACTTTTAACCTAACCTGATGAAGTAATTGTCTTGCCAGAAACTCTTCAATCCTTTCTATTGCTTATGAGAAGACCCTGGCCTCCACTTACCTTTTCAAACTCATCACGCTTCTTACTCTACTACTTCTGAGCTTCCAAAGTACAGACTCTATGTGTTTGTAAAACATGTCACTCTCCATCTATCCACAGATTCTCATACATGCCAGTTTCTTTTCCTAGCATGCCATCTCACCTTCCTTCCTGGCCAGAGATAACTCATTCTTTAAAAAAAATTATTATGATCAAGTTACAATGTTCTGTCAATTTCTGCTGCACAGCAAAGTGAGCAACTTGGATGGAACTAGAGACTCTCATACTGAATGAAGTAACTCATTCTCTAGAACCAGCAAAGAACTCACTTCCTCAGGGAAACTGCCATATTATCTCCTATTTGAAGCATTTTCAAAATTTTGAAGACTGTCTCTTTTATAATTTTTCTGCCAGTTTAATATTATTTCCCTATGTTTTAACATTGCCATAGTTTAGTCTAATAATCTAATGCATTTTGCATCCATATTAGATGAACATAAATATATCTGCTCTTAACTATATTTTTTTCAGTCATACTACTGCCAGCACTGTTCATACCTTATTTTACAAATATAGAAACATGTCTCTGAAATGAACAGCCATTTGGTTTTCTATTCCACACTTCTTTTTATGGGCCATCTTTACTTACTAATGATAGTAAATAATTCCCATGACTAACATCTGAGCACATTTTAAGGAGATTGAGATCAAGGAGATCTACCAATCAAAACTGTGATTGTTTTGGATTGGGAAAGATATTCAAATATTATTTAGAGACTCACATATCTGATTTCCTTACTTTAGATAATGGATATTTTTCCTTATAAATAAAATATATAGGTATCCATTATTGGGTATTTATAAAATGCTAGGAAATTTTCAGAGTATCTGTGCAATATTAATTTAATTTTTATAATAGAATTATACTGTCATTTTTTCAGAGAAATAGAAGTTGAAATGTCTCAGGGTCACAGTTAGTCAGTGGAAGAGCTTGAACTCTAGAGTGCATCTGTCTTTAAATGTTTTCCTTTTTGGAAATCATCACAGCTGCCTCCCTACCTTTCACCACATGGACACATGATTCAGTCTTGAGGTTGAGAAGGAGAAATCATTGGAGAAATAGCTACCACTTGAGACTTGGAAGAAATTGTTTTATTGAGATTTCCTTCCCATTCTTCCATATAGTACACATTGTAAAAAAAAAAAAAGAAAAGAGAGATAAGAAGTGTGTTTGAAGGTTGCTCCTAAGAAACATGGGGAATTTGAGAGTCATCTGTAAGTGACAGTAACATTATGACTAAGTTCTATATCGCTCATATGTAATCAGCTGTTCCAAGACTAATGGATATTTTTTCTTTTTGAAACAGACTCTGAGTGACTTAGGGAAAAGAAGTCAGACACTTTATATGGGACAAATTTTTCTTCTTTTAATCTAGAGGAATAGAAGCCAGAGAGATTTCAGAGTGAACCTAAAAGTTGATTTTCACTTAAAAGTTAAATATAACCAACCTTTCTAAGTAAATGGTAAGCAAACTGAAACCACAAAGTACTTTTTTTAATATGGCTGAAGAGAATTTGTATGAGTGGCCTTCATGAAATAAAAAGAACAGGAGTTCCCATTGTGGCACAGTGGAAATGAATCCAAGTAGTAACCATGAGGTTGCAGGTTCAATCTAAAAGCACCTATAAAAGAAACTACTCTATAAGGAAAAGTGGACCACAGAAATTTTAATAGGAATTTTTACAGCCAGAGTCTAAATTTTATGGAGTGTACCAATGCTATGCTTTATAGTATATCTAGACAATATTCACTTCAGATTGTTGTCAGAGTCTGGTTTAATATCTATATCTTCTAACTTTCTATTGAATCTTTGTTCAGTAGATCACACTGTTCCACTGAATTAATGTGTGGTTTTTTTTTTCATGTATTCTAGTTGATACTTAAGATCTACCATCTGTTCAGTCAATAACTAGGTGACCATGAGATATGCCTAAGAAAGAATTCATCTCCTTAATCACCTTTTTACTCACTTGGAAATTTCAATAGATAGAGAAGTTGGGGAGAAATATAATTGTTCCTCATTTCATATACAAAATACAGAATTCATCTAAATACACCATTTATTTTGTGCCTCTTTTTGAACAAAAAATTGTATTTCTACATGATATATCGATTACAAATATGATAAAAGATAAGGTTTTTGCCCTTCATCTGAATAACTTAGCAAGCATAATAATGAAAAAAGAATTTTCAAATGGTGGGTATTTTTTTTGTAAGAAAAGGTGGCGATGACAACAGGAGAGAATATCAAAAAGCTGTTGAAGGATGAGGTGAAATAGGGAAGCCACAGGCATTTGGGCAGAAAGTGCTCCTAACACAACACAGAACAATTTCATATAGTCAAGGATATTTGGAAAGTGAAAGCAGCAGACAGACCACCCTGTGTGTGATCATTTGAGATGCACTGGCTTAATTTCAGCAAAACTGTCATGAAGCATCAGGGACAGCTCCACAAAAGAGAAAGCTGAAATTGGGCAGTAGCTTATAGCTTCTCTGATCCTGTTTGGGAGAAAGGAAAAAGGCTTGGAAAAAGGCCATACATTGGCATGTATGAAAGTACATCCCATATGTTTTCATCAAATTCCTAATAAAAATGATAGTGTCAATACCTGCTAAGAAAATCAAAGACTAATTCAGTTCTCTACATGAAATACGTCAGACATTGCTATTTTCAACTTTCTCAAAATTTGTCAGCAGGTTGTGCTGTTGAATATAGCCTGGATTTGTCTTTTTTTTAATTTTTTATTGTTATTTCCTCAATACAATTTTTAATTGTTATTTCCTCAGTACAATTTTTTTTTCTACTGTACAGCATGTGACTTGGTTACACATACATGTATACTTTCTTTTTTCTCCCATTATCATGCTCCATCATAAGTGACCAGATAGAGTTACATAGCAGGATTTCATTGCTAATCCATTCCAAAAGCAATAGTTTTTAAATGTTGAGTAAGTAATCAGAATCCTTGGTGGGATTTTTTATTTCAGAAGTTTGCATCTGAAAAAGAGAATGGCTACAACTTGAAATTATGTGTTTCATGACATATGTACATATATATTCATGAACATATATAGATGTGTTATTATTTACATTAAATAAAGTAAATTGAATTTTAAACTTAAAAGCATGAGCCCATTGTTAAAGGATCTGACACTGCCACAGCCAAATTGTGACTCAGATCTGATCCTTGGAGCAGGAACTCCAAATGCCACAAGGCAGCCCAAAAAAGCTAATAAATAAATAATTACATAAATAAATAAATAAGGGAGTCCTATCATGGCTCAGGAGTAATTGACCCATCTAGTATCCATGTGGATGTGGGTTCAATCCCTGGCCTTGCTCATTGGGCTAAGGATCTGGTTTTCTGTGGCTGTAGTGTAGGCTGGCAGTTAGAACTCATATTTGACACCTAGTCTGGGAACTTGCATATGTCACACACACCTCCAGCCTTAAAAAAACAAACCAAATAATGATAATAATAATAAGTAAATAAATAGTATGAGCATCATTAAAATAACACAATTTTGTGTTTGGGGTCATTTCCAAATAATATAAATTCTGTTAAATTTTATTTAGAGAAAAAATATAAAGAGAATGGACAGAAGAACAGAAAAGGGAGGGAGAAAGGAAGGAATGGAGGGTGAAGGGATTAAAAGTGAAATATATTATTAAGAGATAGAAATAAATTACAGTTCACTGAGATACGATTAAGTTTCTGATACTAGACCAGAATCTGGAAAGCTGCTGGATCACAAGGAAGATGTAATTCAGTCTCCTTTATAATCCTGAGTGGCAGGACAGTGTCTCCTCTCTGGGTATATACTCTGTTTTCTTTATTTTGGATTGCTTTCTCCAAATTTCCTTTAGTGTACAGTTGACTGTGGAAGGCCCACAATCAAGCTTTAGGACAGAACCATGAATATTTCATAATTCCATGTACAAATTCAGAAGACAAAGATTCTCACTGGTCCATTTTAGACATGGTTCCTCACCCTCCACCATTCAGGTACCACTAAGAATAAGGGTCATGATTATAAGTGGGTCACATCTCAGGGTGGAAAAATTTCTCAGAGAAATGGAAATGGATTGGTATCCACAAAAACAATTTAAAACATAATTTTAAATGATTCCATTCTCATATATGGAATTAGTGAGATATCACATGTGTATATAAATGGTGTATGATAGTGAGAAATATCCTTTGAGAATATTCCTCCAAACATAACATCATAGACTCAATTAAGCTTTTGACATTTTAAAAACTTTGTTTATAAGTATTTGATTAAATTACACAGAAGTGAATGATATCTCTCTTTTCCATTTAAAAAATTAACCTATCTGGATCTTTACATTTAAAATGATTTTATTTTTTGATGTTTTGGTAAGCAGTGTATAACTGAGACTCAAATTATTATTGAATCTGAAAATATCTGCATTTTGGTTGGAGATTTGAGACCATTTATATTAGAATTAATTACGTAGTTAGATTTAAATTCAGCATCTTGTCTCTTACTTTGTATTTCTCCCCCTCTCCCTTTTCCCCCTTTTTCCTCTTTATCAGTTTCTTTTGGTCTAATTAAATATATTTTCATGATGTCAATGTTTTCTTCATTCACCAGTTAGCTGAAACTGCTTTGCCTTTCTAGTGATTCCTTCAGTTTTTCAGTATAAATTTTTAAATTAACGCATCCTAACAAATAAATATTTTACATCTTCACAAATAGTATTAAAAGCTTACAACAGATTTCAAAATCAAACTTGGTTTACCAGAGGGGAAACCTTGGGGAGGGGGTAAAATTGGGAGGATAGGATTGACACATATACACTATATATAAATTAGATATCTAATAAGGACTTACAGAATATCACAGGGAGGGCTACTCAATGTTCGGAAATAACCTATTTGGGAAAAAAATGGATACATCTATATGTATAACTGATTCACTTTACATCTGAAATTAATACACCATTTAAAATCGACTGTACTCTAATGCAATTAAACACACACACACACAACAGAATAATTCCATCCCCTCTTGTGCAATATTTTTTGTGTAAGCAGTTGATTATATTTTAAAAATATTTTTAGTGAGAAAAAAAGATGTATATATATGTATGACTGGGTCTTTTTGCTATATAGTAGAAATTGACAGAACACTATAATCCAACTATAATGGAAAAATAAATCATAAATAAAAATTTAAAATATTTAAAAATAGTACTTTACATGTATCTACAAAATTCCAGTTCTGTTTTTTTTTTTTTAAATGTCCACAGCTGTGGCATGCCAGGGATTTAATCTGAGCCATATCTGTGACAGCTGATGCTGTGAGAACTGTGAAAATGTCAGATCCTTTAACCCACTGTGCCAGGCTGGGAATTGAACCCATGTCTCTACAGCAATCTGAACTGCTATAGTTGGAGTCTTACTCCTTTTTAATTTGAAATATAGTTGATTTACAGTGTTGTGACAGTTTCTGGTGTACAGCATAGTCACCCAGTCACACATATATATATACATTCCTTTTCTCATATTTTCTTCATCAGATACTATCCCAAGAGATTGGATAAATTCTTAATTCACTGAGCCACAGCAGGGAAACCCACTTCTGATATTTTTAAATATTTTCTGTAGACCCAGGTTTCAATCTTGTTACATTTGTCTTTTGTCTGTAGGAATTTAACACACTTTTAGTTCAGGTATCCTGACAATAAATTATTTCAGCACTTGTATTTCTCAAAATAAATTAGTTTTGTCATTGATTTTAAAAGATAGTTTTCTGGCTATAGAATATTCAGTTCAAAGTTTTAATTTTTTAATAGATTAAATATTTTGTTCCACTATCTTTTGCTTTGCAATTTTTCCAAAAGGAAGTTTGTTGTCATTTAAACTTTAGATAATATTTTTTTTCTTTTCTTGATTTTAATTTTTTTCTTTATTGCTGTTTTTAACAGGTGCATTACAATGTACTTTGATATAGTTTTACTATTTTTCTGTATTTTTTAAATCTCTTTCTTCTTTAAGAAAAATAGGCAAATATACAGTAGGTTATTTAAATTTTTCTTAAACACACAGAAACATTTCTTATTATTTTTAATGCCATATGTTTCACTTAAATAGCATTTATACACATTGAAATTCACTAATCTTTTGTTTTATGCAAAGCCTAATCCAACATTACTCCGTAAAGTATTTTTGAATGTGTCTTATACACTGTATTTTTTATTTTGAAATTTTTATTTTCTTCTAAACATACATATTATTTTTTCTCCTATCCCCTTGACCATATAGAATAGAGCTATAAATGCTATTTTAGAGAAGGATCAAGATGGTGAAAGAGTAATACATTGTGCTCACCTTCTCCCACAAACACATCCCAAAAAAAAAAATTATGTGTAATATGATTAGCACAGAATATCTGCTAGAATGCTCATAGAATAACTTAAACCTCCAAAAGTGGCAAGAAAATCTTGACATAACTGGGTAGAACAAAAGGAAAAAAGAGAGAGAAGGAGAAAATGAATCAGGATGGCACTAGGACTTCTGACAGGGAGCTGTGAAAGAAAAAAGGAACCCACACCCTGGGGAGCCACCTAACTGATTGGGATATCAGCCAATATGGACAAACCTTAAAGTTACCAAGGAAATACAGAAGCTGGACTGATGAGGGCAAAGAAGAGTGAAAACCGTACAGATCATCTGCACCACCACAACAGACATTGTATCCTGAGATTATCATTTGGGGTCTGGGCACTGAAACTCAGGTTCCAGAGGTCAGTTCTGGGGAGAGGACTAAGGTTGGCTGTGTGGAGACAGCCTGAGGTGCTAAGAAGTGAATGCTACAGGCTTGAGAGCAGTGAGCTAATGGGCTGGGAGGTGAAGCCCACAGATTAGGGAATCCAGGTGTAAGTCTGGGCCTACAGGAGAAGCAAGAAGCCATTGTTTGGGAGGGCAAGAGGATGAGGGGCAGACCACAGTGAGAATCTCCCTGTGCACATGTACAGGCTCTCATAGGGTGGAACACTTCTGGCTAAGGCTACAGGTGGCAAGAAGCCACTCACTTGGCCTGCAGGAGACTAGGCACTGCTTGTGTGGGCTGTGCTTCTTGTGTGGGCAACTCTTGCATGGGTTAGTGGCAGCAGGGGACTAAGTGCAACATTGTGCTTCTTGCATGATCTACAGGTGGCAGGGAAAAATAAAAGCAGTCATTTCAGAAACCAGAGGTAAGTATGGCTGCCACAACAAGGGGTCTGTGAAGAGGCTCCACCTGTGACACCAGTGAACACAGAAGTCAGCAAAAAAGAGGGCATTGCAACTGAGCACCAACTGTTGTTGTTCTCACTCCCCTGAGAACACACCTGCCTTGATGCTACCAATGCAAAACACAATGGGCTTCATCACTGTACATTTCCAGGGCCTTGCTACTAGGAGCAGATTGTGTAACACCTCCTGCATGGGATAAGTGGAATGCAGTTCTTGCATGGTCTAAAGGTGGCAGGGGCAGAGGGGATCATGGCCTGCCACCACTAGGTTTCCCTGAACAGGCAACACTTGCAGTCCTGGTGACCTCAGAGGACAACACAGAGGAGGGGATTGTAAACAAACAATCGCTATTGTGGCTCTCACTCCCATGGGAACTCATGCAAACTGCCACTGCCATTACCAAATGCCCTGGGCACCTCCTAATGCTCCCTAAGATTCCTTATCACTTCCCAGGGCCCTGCAATTAGGAATAGCCTGCACCACCTTCCTGCAGGTCCTTGCTGCTATTAAGAGCCCAGCAACCAGGCCCTGAATACTAGCCCTACACATTGCCTCCTTCTCCCTGAAAACACACTCAGCACCCTGGGCATAATGACCTGCTCACACCTAAGAAAGAGACAGCAAATATTCAAACACCTGTGCCAAAAATAAAGAGTAGCCTCCTACAAAATACAAGGGGTGCTCTTGTGTAGAAGTAGACCTCTAAGACTACAGTTTGGATTCCCTAAATTCACAGAGAAAGGAAAACATAACCAAGATGAAGAGGCTCAGGAATCATTCCCAGTTAAAAGAACAGGAGAATTCACCTGAAGCAGTAAACAATGAAATTGACCTCTTCAGGCTGATAGACACTGTGTTCAAAAGGGAAGTAGTGAAAATACTGAAGGGATTAAGGCTGAATATTATGAGAAGATATTTTCAGTAATGAAGATTAATTTAGAAAGGAAGTAGAAAATATCAGCAAGAACATAGAAAAATTAGAAAATTCATTTGCAAAGATGCAAACTGAGCTAAAGACATTAAAGAGCAGAATGAATAATACAGAGGAACAAATTAGTGATGTGGAAGATAGAATAAAGGAAATCACCCAATCAGAAAAGTAGACAGAAAACCAAATGAAAAAACATGAAAGTAATATTAGGGTTCTATGTGATAATATAAAATGGGACAATCTATGCATAATACGAATCCCAGAAGGAAAAGAAAAAGAAGAGAGGGTTAAAAATATATTTGAAGAAATTATGTCTGAAAATTTTCTAAGTCTAAAAGAAACTGATATCTCTCTGACATAAATGACAGCAACATCTTCGCAGATTCACCTCTTAGAGTAATGAAAGTAAAAACAAAAATAAACAAATGGGAATTAATGAAACTTTAAAGTTTCTGCACAGCAAAGAAAACCCTAAACAACACAAAAAGGCAACCCACAGAATGTAGAAAATCTTTGCAAATGAATCGACCGACAAGGAATTAATCTCCAAAATTTATAAACATTTCCTACCACTCAATACTAAGAAAGCACTCCATTAAAAAATGGGCAGAAGATCTAAACAGACAGTTCTCCAAAGAAGACATACAGATGGCCAACAAACACATGAAAAAATGCCCAACATCACTGATTATTAAAGAAATGCAAATCAAAACCTCTCCTTGATACTACCTCGCACCAGTCAGAATAGCCATCATTAATAAGTCCACAAATAACAAATGCTGGAGAAGGTCTGGAGAAAAGGTAACCCCTTTCACCTTCTTCACTGTTGGTATGAATGTTAATTGGTACAACCGCTATGGAAAACTGTATGGAGGTACCTTAATAAACTAAGTATAGAACTACCATATGACCCAGCAATCCCTCTCTTGGGAATATATCTGACAAAACTTTTCTTGAAAAAGATATATGCACAAAGCATGTTCATTGCAGCACTCTTCACAGTAACCAAGATATGGAAACAACCTAAATGTCCATTGACAGATGATTGAATTAAGATGTGATATGTGTATATATATATATATATATATATATATATATATATATATGAATAATTTAATTCTACTCAGGCATAAGAAAGAACAAAATTAAACCATTTTCAGCAACATGGATGTAACTAGAGACTCATACTAAGTGAAGTTTGAAACAGAAAGACAAATACCATGTGATATCACTTATATGTGGAATGTAACATATGGCACAAATGAAACTTTCCACAGAGAATTAACTCATGGACATGGAGAACAGACTTGTGTTTGCCAAGGGGAGGGGCAGGGAGTGGGATGAATTGGGAATTTGGTCTTAATAGATGCAAACTCTTGACTTTGGAATGAATAAGCAATGAGATCCCTCTGTATAGCAACGGAAACTATATTCAATTTTGATGCAGGCTGATAATGTGAGAAAAAGAATGTATATATGTATGTGTGCTTGAGTCTCCTTGATGTACAGTAGCAAATTGGCCAAACACTGTAAACTAGGTATAAAGGAAAAAATAAAAATCCTTAAATATATAAAAATGCTATTTAAATGTATTTTTAACTAATATTTCTACTGTTATATAACTTCTGATTGTTTTTCTACTAATTGAGTTGTTCCACTTATTATGGATAATATATTCCTAACTTATTGGCTAACTCTTAATTTTTGATTGATTGCCACACATTTTTCAATGATTTTTATTTTTTTCTATTACAATGGGTTTACAGTGTTCTGTTAATTTTCTACTGTATAGCAAAGTGACCCAGTCACACATACATATATACATTCTTTTTCTCAAATTATCCTCCATCATGCTCCATCAAAAGTGACGAGATGGAATTCCCAGTGCTATACAGCAGGACTTTGTTGTATATTAGATTCCAGATATAAATAATATCATATGGTAGTCATTTTTTATTTTACCTTGTTTGGTGCCGAATATTCTTCTATTCCTAAAAATCATTTTGAGCTATGTTTTGAAACATGGTTAAGTTTATTACAAATAATTTGATTATTTCTTCTTGTTTTTAAATTTTTTTAGGTGAAATCAAAGTTATATTTACTCTAGCGTTATTTTTGTCCTGTTACTGTGACAATACAATTTTGAGTTTACTACCTGATGCTTTGCAAATTATGAGTTTTTCCTACACAGGCTGAATTTAGCATAAAGTTTCTTGATCTCTTGAAAACTCTAAGTATTTTTGTCTCTGCTCCTCTTAGACAGTTCTTTTCTTGGCTTTGGGTAATTTCCTGGCATGCATAAGCTGATCAAGAATTGGAAAGTGAAGAGGGTCCACCAGCTTTTTGGAGCTCCTATTCTTTTTGTAGCTCTTTTTCATTTGTCACTCTGTCCTCTCCCCTCTTACCATCTTGGCCTCCACAAACTTCTATTTTCATCTCCTTAATGCAAGAATACTGCCAGGTTCCACTGGAGTCCCTCTTTCCTTTGTCACAGCCTTAATCTCTCAATAAGATGGAAACATTACAGGGCTCATCTTATCAAGTTCACCTTTCTAAGAAGTGCATGTCCCACTACTCCTAATGTCCAATCTCTGAAAACCATTCATTCTTATATTTTTTATACAATTTATTTATGTATTTATTTATTTACTTATTAATTTGTTTTTTAGGGATGTATGAGTGGCATGTGGATGTTCCCATGTAGTGGGGATAGGGAAAGGCCCTCCCAGAACAAAGGGAAAACAACATACAACATCAGCACTGTATGTACATGCACAGTTCTGTAGCAATATAACATAACATGAAACCATGGGTGCAAGCATATCTATAACTTCCACTTAGAAATTACAGAATGTATATTACCTTATAAAGGGCACAAAGGGACCAAAGTGCAAAAGCAAAAAATTATGGATGGTGTATAAGACAGTGCCCCACTGTGTTTGGGGCTCAGCCTTTGGATGAATCTGCTGAGCCAGTGCTAGCATGAATAAATGCTGCTTCCTGGCAAAAGACCTTGATGTCCTGTCTCCCTGTATGTAAGTTCTGCAACATCCAGGTTAAGGGTTGAATCAGAAATGATGCTGCCAGTCTATGTCACAGGTGGCAGATCTGAATCACTTGAACCAGATTTGTGACCTATACCACAGTTGATGGCAATGCCAGATCCTTTAACCCACAGAGCAAGGTCAGGTATTGAAATCACATCCTCATGGATACTAGTCAGATTCTTAACCTACTAAGCCAGAATGGGAACTCCTATTTAGTCCACAATTTAGCTGTTTCTTGTGGGAAGGTAAATTTGTTTCCTGTTATCCTATTTTGTACAGAGATACATAATTTTATTATCTACTGCATTTGATTTTACATTTTCTCCTTTTGAGTTATATAGTTTATACAAAGATAAATATTTTTATTATTCAGAAAAGTAATATGCAAAAGTAAAGAATTCAAGTTTAATCATTCTTGATTCTTCAACCCAACAAATTATGGATTTTGCAACAGTACATATTTAAGCTTAAGAATCATTCTGAGTATAATTAAATATTTGAATAAATATTTTATATTTTGATTATTCCATTTAAAATTTTTTTGATATTCAATTTCACATGTTTAGTGCTGGGAAAGTAAAACATCTACAATATTAAATTGCTACAAATTGACAGATAGTACATAATACAGCAAACAAAATTTTATGAGGGTATGTGTTTGTGTAATGAGGGGTCAGATAGAAAATAAGAAATAAATAATCTTCACCAGAATCCAGAGTTATGTGTGTCTAGGAAGCATCTAAGTTAAAATTTCAGTAAGGATGTTTACATGTTGTCTATAGTTCACCAGGAGAGGTTACAAATTTTACAAGTACTCATATTTATCTAGTTAAGTTCTTCAGTATGATCAAACTGTCCAAAAATTTAAAAAGAGAATAAAACTTAAATCCAATAATATATTCCTGAAAAATTCAAGTATCCTAGAGCCAATTAAAGACATAAAACATGTAAGAATATAGGATGAGATAATGTTTCTAAAGTTTCACTGCGTTGCTGTATTAAATAAAACAAACACTCTCTCTAAAACTGCAGCAGCTTGCAATTATTTAGTCTATAACTAAAAATGTATTTTTTGTGATTTTTATATATAAAGAAAGGTCAACTGTTTAAAAGTTTTTACAGTTATATACACTTTTATTTTGAAGAAGAGAAAACTATATTATTAAAACAGGCCTAGGAATGCAGGGGAAGCACAGCAATGAACACATCATCATGTTATCAGGGACTTTTAACTGAGCTAAGAGTGCACAGTTTAATTTAATGAATACTTATTCTGTTTCTGCCATAATCCAGTTACTGTTTCAGGGGCCAATGTACATCTCTGAACTGATGGAGTTATTGTAAATCACATGGTTGGCAGAGCACAGTGCTAAATTAAAATGCATGGTCTCCTATTTTTCTTTGAAAATAATTCCACTGTGGTACAAACAGGGCACCAAACCCAATGCAGGATCCTTCTTAGCATATGGCTCTGTGTAATTTCACAGATCATTCAACCATAAGCCATCCCAGTATGAAGTTAAATCCTATGGGAAGAATATAATAAGATGAGTAAAATTTGAATGTATTCAAATTATTACTTAAATTCTCCTCCCTTACACTCTTAGATTGATGAGAAGAATTTTAAAAAATGGTTTTATCCTTTAATATGCCTTGAAAGTATATTCCACTGACATTAATTTGAATATTTCAATAAAATTTTAATAAAATGAATGAAGAACAAACACATATTGATATTTAAAATAAAGTGTGAAAGGTCTGGTACAAGGCACACAATAAATAAAAATTCTTCAAGAACACAATGTCACTTTATTATATTTGTCTTCCCAACATTTAGGTTTATATTGACAGGTATATAAAATATATATACATAAAAAAATTTTAAAACAAATTATTTGATGATATACAATAGTTATAATATTTCTCTTTTTCATATTCACAATCATCTCACTTCATATGCCAGCCTCAAACATAATTAATAAAATGTGGCACTGTAAGTACTCAATTTCAGCTTTTTTTTTTTAACTCAATTATTTATTTATTTATTTATTTATCTTTTGTCTTTTTAGGGCATCACCATAGCCTGTAGATGTTCCCAGGCTAGAGGTCTAAACAGAGCTGTAGCCGCTGGCCTACACCAGAGCCACTGCAATGCAGGATCTGAGCCGTATCTGTGACCGACGCCACAGCTGATGGCAACGCCAGATCCTTAACCTACTGGGTGAGTCCAGGGATCGAACTTGCAACCTCATGGTTCCTCATTGGATTCATTTCTGCTGCACCACTAAGGGAACTCCAAATTTCACATTTCTATTTTATGGTGTGCATTTTGTGAATTGGATAACTAATGACATGAGCAGTTCTCAGAAATCTGCATATGAGGTGTGACTTTGTAAAGTATCTGAAAATATCCTAAGTGAAGATTCTGGAAACCAATAAAACCACCCTGTAAATGTTTCTGTGTAATAAATATAGAATGATTTTTGATATTTATGTTGTCTTTTATTCACATATAATTACTTTCACATGATTCCATGCCTTGGCTATCATAAATAGTGCTGCAACCTAGATGTCCAGTAACAAAAGAATGAATAAAGATATGGTACATATATACAATGGCATATTACTTAGCCATAACAAATAATGAAATAATGGCATCTGCAGCAACATGGATGGACCTAGAGATTATCATACTAAGTGAAGTTAGTGAAAGACAAACGTCATATATCATTTATATGAGGAATCTAAAGAAAGGATACAAATAAACTTATTTGCAGAACAGTATTCAACTCACAAACTTTGAAAACAAAGTTATGGATACCAAAGAGACAGGTGATGGGGTAAAGGGTTGGACTGGAGGTTTGGGATTGGCATAGGTACACTGAGGTATATGGAACGATTGATTAATGGGGGACTGCTGTATAGCACAGAAAGACTCTGAAAGAGAATGGATATATGTACATGTATAACTGATTCACTCATTGTGTAGCAGAAATTATCACAACATTGTAAAACATCTATACTTCAATAAAATTTTAAAAATTAAAAAAATTAAATCTCTAAAAATCATAATTCCAATATTTTTGCTAATTTTTTCTACAACTGCAACATCAAAATGTGTATATTTCAGCATTATCTTCCCCAACACCATAGGCAGATACTCTCAATTTAGCCTTATTATATTAACAACTTGTTCTTAATTTTTCCATAAATTATCTTTCTATAAAAGATTCCAAAATAGTTACATGCAATAGAGATATTCCATCTGAGGTTTCAGAATGGTTTTAGATATTTTAATCAAATTTTATTCTTTTAAAAGAGTTTCTCAGCTTTCATTGATAATTCATATTAAATTCAACACTGGTTATTATAAATTATTCAATACTAAAAGTATATTTGTTACTTTCTGTGTGGTAAATTGTGTTAGTAGAAATAGAACTCTGAAAATTATTTTTGTGTTTGATAAGAGGACTATATATGAGGCACAGAAGACACTCTCAATCCATGTTCCTATAATAAATCATTTGAAATATTTTTCTGAGTTTAATGCCTATTCATGAAAATATAGTGTTCAATGATTAAAAATCATATGGATATATTTATTTTGCACAAATAAATATTTATTTAATATATCAATGTCCTCAGATTTTCTCATTTTATCTCTAAACATCATTTTAGTAAAGAGAAAAAGGAATATTTGGAGGAATTATTTAGAAACTGATTCTAGAGAGCAGCTAACATGCATTGAAGTTAGTATATTTTCCTTATAATAAACTTACAAATATCAAACCTTGAGAAAATTTCCATATTTCCATGTTACATAGTTTAAAATCTCCTCTTTCAAGAGCTGGGGAAGTTCTTATCTATGATTCCCAATTTATACTTTTTTCCTTCTACTACTCTGAGAATTATATTTGTTATTACTTTAAGCTCCATCTCTATTATAAGGATGTTGATTTCTTGCACAGGACTCTAATGATCTCCCTCAATTTCTCAGGAACAAGAAGCATCCATAGAAATTTTGATTCAGGGCTGAAAATATAAAAATTAATCCATGTGAAATTTCACAAAGTATAGATTTTTATCCTACAGAGTTGGACTGAAGAAATGAAGAAGCTTGAAATATACTAGGAATGAGATAATTCTGAAAATATTCTAATGATTTCCCAAATTATGAATCTAGTGTTCTTGAGGCCATGCTGAATTTCCTTTCTTGGCCCACTGGAAAAAATATTTATTCATTGAATTGTTGGTTCATATTTTCATTCTATGTGGATTGTGTGTGTGTGTGTGTGTGTGTGTGTGTGTGTGTGTGTGTGTGTGTGTGTGTGTTGTATAGCCACTTTGGACTGGCCAGAATATTATTGAAGGAGAAAATTTTTTTCAAAAAGGAATATATGCAAAGGTAGGTTCAGGGTATAGAAAAATAGCAAAAGATAGAATAGTAAATGGGGAACTAGAAAGATTAGGAGGTTCTTATTTACTTGTAGATAAAAAAATGGCAGGGAAAGAATCATTATCTTTAAGCAACACTGTCAGGGTCACTGATAAACCTGACAAGAGTAGTTTCACTAGAGAAGTGTCTTCTTAGAGTTGATATAGAAAAAAATGGTAACCAAAATGATAGAGACATCAAGCACATTGAGGAGTTTGCTGCAAAATCACAATGAAGAATTTTAATGCTTCTGAGTTTGGGAATATCAGTCAAGAAAAAAATTTTAAACAATTAGGAAACATAAGTGTTATTTAAAAACAGATGGTATATACATAGAGAGAAGGAAACAAGTTGATCCAGAATCAAATAATTGTGATGTGTGGGCTTGAAGGTAAAATGGTCATGATCTAATTCACAAGCAAATGTCTTAGATGGGAGCTCATATATTATAGTAAGGCAAAAAGCATATACTTTTACATGGGCAGAGAGAGTATGGTTGATTCACATTTTATGTATTCAATTCTCATAGAAATTAAGTGAAAAAGTTGAGAGGATAAGGAAGGAAAGGATGATGTACTGAGGGAGTAGAAGTTGTGAAATGTTTATCTAGGAAAATAGATAAGAAATGTACTTGAGAAATGTAGTCAGTGTTTGGTGGACATCCATAGAAGCCCATTTGTATTGCATGGCTATGAATTAAAAATGTTAATCTGTCACCCTCATTTGTGTTTCCCCCTAGCAGTATTCAGTCACATGGGAGCTACACAGAATAAAAGGACAGTCAATGGAATAAAGGGATAAACAAATTAACTAGAGTTAGGCCAATGTCAATGAGGTAAAAGGGAAGTAGGTAAAAGGAAGTGAGAAAAAAAAGTGCAAGAAAATAATTATTATAACTGACCATGAAATTCAAGTTGAATGTGTTGTTTTGGAGGTTCTCAAGGATGCTGTTAGATTCAGTGATTTCCTAAGAGGACTCAGAGTACTCAGTATATAGTTGTATTAATGGCTATGAGTATGAAAAACTATAAAGTAAAATCAACACAAAAGAAAATAATATGGGGAAAGGTCTAGGGGAAATCAGGCAATGTATTCAAAGACCGTCTCCCATTGGAGTAACAAGGGATATACGTAATTCTTTCAGCAAAGAATTGTTGTAATGACATCTATGAAATTCTGTCTATCAGTAAAGCTTATTAGAGACTCAATGTCCAATGTTTGGAGTGAACTAGTCATGTAAGCATCCTTTGCCTGATATGTAGAAAAATACAAGATTCTCGGAAAGAAGTAAGTGCTCAGCATAAACCAATTTGTTTTACAAGTAGTTTAGACATGGTGAGCCAATTTTATCATTAAGAGGGGTAGAAACTCTCAAAATCTAAGCTTCCAGATACCAGCTACTAGCCAACCCTATGAGAAAGACTTTTTAAGAAAAGTAGTCTCAGGCTGACTATTAACTTATCTCTACACATGTAGAAAACAAATTCTTTGGGGAGGAACTGAAAAAAAAATTGGAAATATCACATTATAGACTGGAAGATTTTGGAGTAAAAGTATCACAACAAATGAGTTGGAAAAATAGGAAGTAATGAAAGATAGTGGGACGCTTACAACTGAGATTGTGAAGTCATTGAAATCAGCAATAATTGTAAGACCTAGAGTGAGTACCTGAAATATAATATGAATAAAAACATTGGAAGAGGATGTTTTATGGAACACAAAGCATGGTGTAGAAAGGATAATCTATGTCTATATTAAAATCACTGAAAATAAAACAGACTAGAGTTGCAGAGAATAACATGGAGCTAGGAGCATAAATCACTGTGATGTGAAGGAAAGTAACACTGGGGTCATTTGATAGATTACTGCATCTGTGATGGATTATAAGACATGTCCAGTGTTAGTCTGATGACTTGGGTTTTAACTGAAAGCCAATGAGTGCAACATCTGAAAAAAAAAAAAAAAAAACAAAAACAAAAAACCCTAGGATTAAAAAAAAAAAAAAAAGATGTGATAGCAATACAAATTCTCTGTAGAAATCTTCAGCTCTTCTCATTGCCTGGTCATCTCATTTATTTTTCATTGTATCATGAATCTCTTCCTATGACTATGTTGCATTGTTTTAAAGGAAGAAAAAAATGACTGAAAGCAAAAATTAGAAACATGGAATACTTAACACCACTTTCAGCACTAGAAGTTTTAGAATTGTGGGGTAAAAATATCCATCATTTGAGAAGGTTTCAGAGAAAGGAGTATCATAATCCTTTTCTATTTTAATTAAATGTACCTGGGATAGAATTATTTTGAAGTTAGTGAATTTCATTTTATATCTCATCTATTAAAATTTAATTAATTTAATCCCAAATTCATGTCTACAACTAGGTTTGTCTTCTGAACCTTAGACATATATCCAGCAGCATAATTTCTTTCCCAGAACTATTTATGTTGCCTTGCCCATTTAAGTAAACCTAACACCAGCTTTGCAGTTTGCAGGCTCAAAAACTTTCATGTCATCCTTATATCCTCTCTTGTACACCTCACCTCCTTACCTTGAGTAAATCTTACTGACTCCATCTTCCAAATATACTCAAAAATGCTGAAGTGAGCAGGCACATTCATAAACTGAGCTTCATGACATGACTTGTGATGAAGGTCTGTATACTTAAAAGAGCTGCTTTTAAAATCTAATAAGAATTGTACCTTTAGTAAGTATGGACTAGCTTGTGACAGATAAAGTTTCTCCAGAAAATCTGAATAAAATATCCAAATAAGAAAAAAGTTTGAAGTTGTCAGAATGCTGCTGCTGCAGCTGGAGCTAGAGGAACCAAGATTCTAGGAGAAAGGATAGTTCTTTGCAGGAGCCCATCATTCACACAATGCTTTTCTTCTCTGTACCTCTGCCTATTTTTGGCATGTTGTATTAGGGGCCAAATTAGAAGCCAGACAGAGAATGACAGAAAGGCAAGGAGAAGCCTGCAAAGCTCTTGGCAATATCACATAGTTAAAGAGGTAAAATTTGAAGTTACAGGTAGTAAAGTCAGCCAGGATTTGAGAGAACAAAGTCCTTGATAAAAGAAAGGTGGAGAGGATGACATTGTGTCTCTTACCCTCAAATCAGGGAATTTTTACACTGTTCAGTGTAAGAGGCTAAGAAGCCAGGCAGAATCAAGTTAAAAACAGTAGAATTCAAGGAGTGATGATACTTACCATTTGGAATGGCAATGTAAATTTTCAATTCCATTTTGGACAAGGGAAAGGAAAATGTTGGAAATGTATTGTAAGTATTTAATCTTGGAAAATCATCAGAGTTTATTTTCTTATACATTGTTCTTGATCTATATTATTACTGTATTTTCATGTTTACTTTTTTCTGTGACATATCAATGTATTTTTTCTTTAACCATTAATCTGTACTAATTTTTTTCTTAATTAAATCAGTCCTTGAAATAAGCAAAGTAATATAGTTACCTATTTATCCAGCAGATGTGTAAGCAACCTTGGTTCAACATTTTTGTTAGGTATTTTGTGCACATAAATCAAAAGAATATTAGTTAACGATTCTAATGTTGAAACTGAACAATAAAAATAGATGACGAGTGTATTTTGTTATTATACATTACTTGGAGACTATTAATTGACAATAATAAAGATACGCAGAATTATTAAGATAAAATAAAACTACTGATAATATATTTCAGAGATAAATACTCATGTTTTCTTTCTTATTTCACAAAGTAGAAATAATATAGTCTGAGTAATAAACTATTATGTTTGTTTATAAAATAGCAAT
This sequence comes from Sus scrofa, assembly GCF_054392235.1. NCBI lineage: Eukaryota > Metazoa > Chordata > Mammalia > Artiodactyla > Suidae > Sus > Sus scrofa. The sequence continues at coordinate 43,595,552 of NC_139393.1, forward strand.
GTTAATCTTTGAAGATGTAGAATACTGTAAAAAGTGTCTTAATAAAAAATAAAAACTTTAATCAATGCTCAAGAAACGTTGATCAAACATTTCCAAAATCAATTTGTTTTTTGTTTAAAATAAAGTTTATTTTTCAATTTTTCAATTTAATTGAACTTGCAAATGAAGCTAGAGTAATGCACATAATTTGGATCATTTAGTTGTTATAATACTAATACTTAAAATTAGATTAAATAATATTATTTTTATGATAAAATTAAAATGGAATATTAACATATCTGCTGTATAAATTGATCAAATTTATAAACAATAAATATAGTGGACCACAAGGTATCATAACTCTAGTAGTGGAAATCAAAAATTCCATATTTATGATTTTACATTTATGATTTTATTATTTGATCTGCTATATATGTCTACTTTAAACCACTATCATCATAACAATGCCAAAGAAGGTCTTGGAGTCAAGAGAATCCAATACTATACCAAGTTTCACCATCATAAATTTTTGGTCTTGGAGAATTAAATTTAACCTTTCTGGATGTAAGTTAACTCATCCAGAAAAGGAGAGTTTGTCCAATTTTTAAGACTTCATATTACTCAAGCAGTTCATAGTTGTATTTTCCAAGGTCACTATATTCAGTGAAGCATGTTTGTGTTTGTTCAGTATGGACAGTTGATAATCAAAACTTAGATTACATTTAACATAAAGCAGTACTGTGATGACTAAGAAAAATATGGAGACTTTTAAAAGAATTCTAGCGCCTCAAGTTGAAAACAAAAGCTATACAGAATTAAATGTTTTTTCTATTTTGTATTCAACAAATAAATGTGCATTATCCCTCTAACAATTTTTAAAACTATGTTGCATGTCCTGCAGATTTTAAATCACACAGAATTCCTAATATATACTTGGTTACAATTTGGAGAAAAAAAATTGCAGAATTTCATATTCAGCTTCAGTTTTCATTGATTTAGTATATATACAGACACATACAGATATAAAAACATATGAATGCATAATATATCCTGTACTGTATTGCAGATAAACATATATACATATAATATAATCACTATATTACATAAAAATTTAGGAAAATATTATTTTATGAAGTATTTAAAATGCTTTTAAAAATGAATGAAAATGCAATTTTATCAAGGAATTGGAAAGTCTAAACTATATTGTGTATGCCCTTTGGAACCTGTACTGATGGAAGAGTTATCTATTATCACTTTTCTCATTCTTCTTTTCCCAACTAGTTCTGTCCTTACATGAGATATATTTACAGTCTAACATAAAGAGTTGGAATGTTTAAATTATGGATTATTTTTATTCATATAATGTAAATCATTTAATATATTAGGGATTTTGTTATTTATATGTTGTTTTTAATTCTGTAGAAATATCTTTTTTGCTAGAATTACAACCTCTACCTTGCATAGCGTCTATCAACTCTTCTCAAACTGGCACAGCAAGTTAAGTATTTGGCTTTGTCTTTGTGGCTCAGATTCAGTCTCTGGCCCGGGAATTTCCATATACATGAGTTCTGTCAGAAAGAAAGAAAAAGGGAAAGGAAGGAAGGAAGGAAACTGACCTCTAATATTTTTAAGTTATGAAGAAATAAAATCATGATTAGGTTGGTTTGCAATATCATAAAAGGTACATTTTTCTTTAATTTTGTGTGTTGAATGAGAGTGGTATCAAAAGGATATGATCTTTAGTGATCAACAAATCCTTTAAGGTTTTATCCTAAAACATTGAAAAATACAACCTAAGTAATCAGAGACTGTGGAATGATAGTTATAAAAGAGTTTCTGTTTTTAAAATATTGTTGATTATAGTAAATACTATGTAGTAACTATATTTTACACCTTGAACTTTGAATTAATGTCTATAATTTATTCCGGAAGAGATAATATCACTTTCAGGTGTGGATATAAGAAATATAAGAATATAAGAAATATAGCATTCAGGAGTTCCCATTGTGGTGCAGCAGAAACAAGTCCAAATAGGAACAAATACATGTATATATATATTTTCTCACATTATCATGATCCATAATTGACTAGACATACCTCCCAGTGATACAAAGCAGGATTTCAATTCCTAAAACATTCTAAAGGCAATAATATGCATCTATTAAACCCAAGCTCCCAATCTATCTCACTCCCTCTCCCTCCCTTCCCCCTCCCCCTTGGCAACCACAGGTCGATTTGCCAAGTCCATGATTTTCTTTTCTGTGGAAATGTTCATTTATGCCATATATTAGATTCCAGATATAAGTGATATCATATAGTATTTGTCTTACTCTGTCTGACTTATTTCACTCAGAATGAGAGTCTCTAGTTCCATCCATGCATGTTGCTGCAAAGGGCATTATTTGTTCTTTATGGCAGAGTAGTATTCATTGTGTATATGTACATCTTTCTAATCCAATCATCTGTAGATGGACATTTGGATTGTTTCCATGTCTTGGCTATTGCGAATAGTGCTGCAACGAACATGCAGGTGCATGTGAATTTTTCAAGGAAAGTTTTGTCCAGATATATGCCCAAGAGTGGGATTCCTGGTTCATATGGTAGTTTGATATAAGTTTTCTAAGGTACTTCCATACTGTTCTCCATAATAATTGTACCAGCTTACATTCCCACCAACAGTGCAGGAGGATTCCCTTTTCTCCACACCCCTACAGCATTTGTTATTTGTGGACATAATAATGTTGACCATTCAGACTGGTCTGAGGTGGTATCCCTTTGCTATGGCATTCCCCTTCCCAGCCCATGGCATACCATACCCCAACCCATGGTACACTGCTCCTTAACCCCTCAGGCTGTCCCAACACATCCAGCCCCAATCCTCTTCCCAGGACTGACCTCTGGAGCCTAAGTCTCAATGCTCAGCCCCCACCTAAGCATCTCAGGCTGTGGTGTCCAGGCTGGTGGTTCAGATGGTCTGTGCAGCTCTCACTCTGCTTTGCCATCCTCAGTCCAGCTGCTGTGTTTTTTCCAGCAACTTTGAGGTCCTTCAATGCAGCTGAACTTTCTGTCAGTTAGGTGGCTTCCCAGGATGTGGGTTCCTTTTCTCTTTCACAGCTCCCTGTCAGGAATGCTAGTCCTGTCCTGACACCTTTTCTCTCTCTCTCCCTTTTTTTTTTTTCATTTGGTTCTACACAGTTATGTCAAAAGTTTCTTGCCCTTTTTGAAGGTTTAAGTTCTTTTGCCAGCATTCAGCTGATGTTCTGCATGAGTCATTTTACATATAGATTTTTTTTTTGATGTGTTTGTGGGAGAAGGTGAGCATGACCTCTACTCCTCCACCTTCTTGCTCCTCCACCCTATACCTCATTATTCATAGTTTCCTTTGCAGCTTACTTTACTTAATGAGCCCTACATGTTGATGCTGTTTATCTTGTCCTATGTCAACATTTTCTCATTCTGCATAAACTCCCTAGGAACTACCAATATTTCCAATGTTTTTTTTAATTATTATTTTGTTTTTTGTGCACTTGTGGCATGTGGAAGTTACCAGGCCAGGGATCAAATTCACACCACAGCAGTGACCCAAGCTGCTGAAGTGACAACATTGGATTCTTAACCTGATACACCACAGAAGAACTCTTAGTTTGATTTTTCAGATATTAATAAGTAAAATGTTTTGTTGATATCTCTATATATGAACTCCTGTGGAGTTTCAACACTCTAAAGATAATTACAATATGTAGATAGTCTGAATAAATTTATAATTCAAAATATGTAAAACTCAATTAATCATATTCACATCAAAGCTCTTTTTTTTAATTTTTCCCACTGCATGAAGTGCCTTAATGTGGGATCTCACTTTCCAGAGCAGAGATTGAACACAGGCCTATCCATTAGACCACCAGGGAACTCTCAATGCTTATATATTTCAATTCCAACCCAGCAACTGCATCATTACCAATCTGGTTACTTAAGAAAGAAACATAGGTTGGGTCTACCTTATGCCTATCAGTCATATCCAATGCAACACAATTGTAAAATAAGATTTATACATTATTTTAACTATTGGTGGTTTTATTGATTACTCCTTAATGACTTTATTTATACTGTGTTTGACTGGATAAATTCAATACTTATTTGTTTCTTAGAGAGGAGTTTTCAAGCTTTTTAATTTATTTTTACTTTATAATTTTTTCCACTATATTTGGTTTGCAGTGATCTGTCAATTTTCTACTGTACAGAAAAGTGGCCTCAGTCACACACATATGTACATACTTTTTTTTTTTTTTTGGTCTTTTTTTGCTATTTCTTTGGGCCGCTGCTGCGGCATATGGAGGTTCCCAGGCCAGGAGTCGAATCGGAGCTGCAGCCACCGGCCCACGCCAGAGCCACAGCAACGCGGGATCCGAGCCGCGTCTGCAACCTACACCACAGCTCACGGCAACGCCGGATCGTTAACCCACTGAGCAAGGGCAGGGACCGAACCCGCAACCTCATGGTTCCTAGTCGGATTCGTCAACCACTGCGCCACGACGGGAACTCCCTGTACATACTTTTTATCACATTATCACCCATCATGCTCCATCACAAGTGGCTAGATGTAGTTCCCTGTGCTGTAGAGCAGGATCGCATTGCTTATCCACTCCAAATGCAACAGTTTTCATCTATAACCACAGAATCCCAGTCATACAACTCCCTTTCCCTCCATCTTGGCAACCACAAATCTGTTCTCCAAGTCCATGAGTTTATTTTCTTTGGTAAGTTTCATTTGTCCCATATATTCAACTCCAGATATAAGCAATATCATACGGTATTTGTTTTTCTCTTTCTTATGTACTTCACTTAGTATGAGAATCTCTAGTTCCATCCATGTTGCTGCAAATGGTATTATTTTGTTCTTTTTTATGGCTAAGCAGTATTCCATGGTGTATATATAGCATATCTTCTTAATCCATTCATCCGTCAATGGAGATTTGGGTTGTTTCCACGTCTTGACTATTTTAATAATGCTGCAATGAACATATAGGTGCATGTATTTTTCCAAGGAAAGATTTGTCCAGATACATGTCCAAGAATGGGATTCCTGGGTCGTATGGCAGTTCTTATTTAGTTTTCTGAGGTAACTCCATACTGTTTTCCATAGTTGTACCATTTACATTCTCACCAAGAGGGTAGGAGGGTTCCTTTTTCTCCATACCCTCTCCAGCATTTGGTTTTGTTGATTTGCTAATGATGGCCATTCTGACAGGTATGAAAAGACTGTCTTTTTTCCCATTTTATGTTCTTGCCTCCTTTGTAAAAAGATTAATTGACCTTAGGTTTCTAGGTTAATTTCTGGGTTCTCTATTCTCTTCCACTAGTCTGTATGTCTGTATGTACTAGTACCACACCGTCTTGATGACTGTGACTTTGTAATATTGCCTCATGTCTGGGAAAGTTATGCCTTCTGCTTGGTTTTTACTCTTCAGTATTGCTTTAGAAATTCTGGGTCTTTTATGGTTACAAATAATTTTTGAATTGTTTGCTCTACTTCTGTGAAAAATGTCATGGATGATTTGATAGGGATTGACTTTTTCAAACCTAGTTCTTCTTTTCAAAGAATATTTTTCCCCTGTGTTTATGATCTTTTCCTGGTCTTGGAAGTGTGGACAACATATAGGAATAGTTTCAGGTAAAAAGGATACTTTTTTTGTGGAGAAAATACTTGCTGAAATTATCCAATGAACTCTACAGATTTTTTTTTTTTAACTGACAATCCCTTACGATGACATCCAGTAAAACTTCTTGCTTGGAATGTATATACCAGAAGAAATGGAAGCAATATAAAGCCTTGAAAGCTGTCATAATCCTATTGTCTATTCAGAGAAGCAAAATTTTTGGAATTTATAACTATGGTGAGCAAATCGCTCATATGTTTGTGAGAACTCTTGTTGTTTTCCATGACTTCCTTTGTGATATCACTTTTGCTATGTGATATATTATGAAAGGTGAAAAAATAATTTACATTGACCAGAAAAACCACTTTCCTCACCCAAACTTTATAATTCAATCTCCAGATAATTGGCAATTTTCCTTGGATCATTTCTTTACCTGGAAACTTTTGTAATGTTGCATTAATAAGATTTTTACCTTAAAATCTTATAATTAATCCTGAACAAGAAAGTCAGCTTTACCTTGAATTCTTGAGAGAAGACATTTTATGTCCATGAAATAAACACACAGAATGAAGAGTACTACCAAAACAAATATATCTCATCTGTAAGAAAATATTTAATCATATGGTCTTATTCATCAATAATTTATTAATAAGACACCAATATGCAATTTTCTCAATGTCAACTATGTTGATAAATTGATGGACGGAGCTCAAAACAACTCTTGACATGTCGCAACAGAAGAAAGGGTGGGGGAAAAAACTGTAACTGCAATGTATACATCTAAGGATGACCTGACCCCCTTGCTGTACAGTGGGAAAATAATAATTAAAAAAAAAAAAAAAAAAAAAACTCTTGAATCTGTTGAACCATCTAAGGCTTGCTTCTAATATTAAATTCTTTGCTTACTCATTACTGCTCTTCATGACATCCATCCTCAACTTCACAAAAAAGGTCATTACCTTGAGCTTGATCAACAAGTAAATACATAGATATTACTACAACTCTCACTCTTTATTTAGTTTACTAGTTATTTCACAAATGTTCTGTCAAATAATTAGGTATGGTTTTCTGTATTATGCATCTTATAATTAAACACTATATACAAAATGTCCTAATCATTCTTTAGTATGAATTCACTATTTTTATCCATATATTGTCCTGTGATACTTGGAATATTCAGCACAAAAATGCTAAAGCTTTGCAATGTGCTCTTTTATCAAAATATTCTCATTTGCATTTATTCAATGCACCTTCTCAATGTTCATGAGTTCAGATATGATTCAAGAAAGGTAAAAACAAGCTAAATAAGAAAACATTCAACAGACATATGCAAAATGTCAGACAATACTCAACGTAATTCTGATTACTTCTCTCAGTGTTAACATCTCAAATGCCATCTTATTGACACTCTGCCTGTTTTACTGAGGAAACATAGTTCTGAAATCCTACCACTTTATATTAATGTAATTCATGGATCTGTCCATTTATCACTTTTATTTTTAGTTTGGGGTGGTCTATTTAAAAAAAAATCCAAAATATTGAAACAAAGTAATTAAGTTCAAGAAGTACAGATTAAAATGTATATAATCCATAAGGGTATTAAAAAGCAATAAGTATTCTAGCATTTTGAGGAAGATGGAATGTTTGTTGGAGTATGCCCATGGTTAAAGATTACAACCTTCTCACTTGGACATTTCCAAAGGACAAAAACCAGTAATAATTTGATATGAATTTACTAACCTCATTTTTAGAGATGATATTGAAAGATTATTTGAAAAAATATGTATATATGTAAAACAGGATAAAGCAAATGAGTGCTTATATTAAGCCAAGACACAAAATTTTCAGTGTGAGAAAAAAGATTGAAGTAAAAAATCAAGAGTTAATTAAAATCAAATGGCTTCAAATTTTAATTGTTCTTTTTTTTAATTTTTTTTTTTTTATTTTCCCACTGTAGAGCAAGGGGGTCAGGTTATCCTTACATGTATACATTACAATTACATTTTTTTCCCCACCCTTTCTTCTGTTGCAACATGAGTATCTAGACATAGTTCCCAATGCTATTCAGCAGGATCTCCTTGTAAATCTATTCTAAGTTGTGTCTGATAAGCCCGAGCTCCAGATCCCCTCCCACTCCCTCCCCCTCCCATCAGGCAGCCACAAGTCTCTTCTCCAAGTCCATGATTTTCTTTTCTGAGGAGATGTTCATTTGTGCTGGATATTAGATTCCAGTTATAACTGATATCATATGGTATTTGTCTTTGTCTTTCTGGCTCATTTCACTCAGTATGAGAGTCTCTAGTCCCATCCATATTGCTGCAAATGGCATTCTTTTTTATGGCTGAATAGTATTCCATTGTGGATATATACCACATCTTCTGAATCCAGTCGTCTGTCGATGGACATGTAGGTTGTTTACATGTCCTGGCTATTGTGAATAGTGCCGCAATGAACATGCGGGTGCACATGTCTCTTTTAAGTAGAATTTTGTCCGGATAGATGCCCAAGAGTGGGACTGTGGGGTCATATGGAAGTTCTATGGATAGATTTCTAAGGTATCTCCAAACTGTTCTCTGTAGTGGCTGTACCAGTTTACAATCCCACCAACAGTGCAGGAGGGTTCCCTTTTCTCCACAGCCCCTCCAGCACTTGTTATTTGTGGATTTATTAATGATGGCCATTCTGACTGGTGTGAGGTGATATCTCATGGTAGTTTTCATTTGCATTTCTCTTATAATCAGTGATGTTGAACATTTTTTCATGTGTTTGTTGGCCATCTGTATATCTTCCTTGGAGAAATGTCTATTCAGGTCTTTTGCCCATTTTTCCATTGATTGATTGGCTTTTTTGCTGTTGGGTTGTATAGATTGTTTATATATTCTAGAGATGAAGCCCTTGTCGGTTGCATCATTTGACACTATTTTCTCCCATTCTATAAGTTGTCTTTTTGTTTTCTTTTGGGTTTCCTTTGCTGTGCAAAAGATTTTCAGTTTGATGAGGTCTCATGGGTTTACTTTTGCTTTTATTTCGATTGCTTTGGGAGACTGACCTGAGAAAATATTCATAATGTTGATGTCAGAGAGTGTTTTGCCTATGTTTTCTTCTAGGAGTTTGATGGTGTCCTGTCATATATTTAAGACTTTCAGCCATTTGGAGTTTATTTTTGTGCATGGTGTGCGGGTGTGTTCTAGTTTCATTGACTTGCATGCAGCTGTCCAGGTTTCCCAGCAATGCTTGCTGAATAGACTTTCCTTTTCCCATTTTATGTTCTTGCCTCCCTTGTCAAAGATTAATTGACCATAGGTGTCAGGGTTTATTTCTGGGTTCTCTTTTCTGTTCCATTGGTGTGTCTGTCTGTTTTGATACCAGTACCACACTGTTTTGATGACTGTGGCTTTGTAGTATTTCTTGGAGTCTGGGCAAGTTATGCCTCCTGCTTGGTTTTTGTTTCCCAGGATTGCTTTGGCGATTCTGGGTCTTTTGTTGTTCCATATAAATGTTTGGATTGTTTGTTCTAGTTCTGTGAAAAATGTCATGGGTAATTTGATAGGGATTGCACTGAATCTGTAGATTGCTTTGGGTAGGATGGCCATTTTTACAATATTGATTTTCCCAATCCAGGAACATGGAATATCTTTCCATTTCTTTACATCTTCTTTGATTTCTTTGATTAAAGTTTTATACTTCTCGGCATATAGGTCCTTTACCTCTTTGGTCAGGTGTATTCCGAGGTATTTGATTTTGTGAGGTACAATTTTAAAAGGTATCGTATTTTTGTATTCCTTTTCTAATATTTCATTGCTGGTATCAGGAAATGCAACTGACTTCTGACTGTTAAACTTATATCCTGCTACTTTGCTGAATTTATTCATCAGTTCAAGTAGTTTTTGGGTTGAGTCCTTAGGGTTTTCTATGTATAGTATCATGTCATCTGCATACAGTGACAGTTTGATCTCTTCTCTTCCTATATGGATGCCTTTTATTTCTTTTGTTTGTCTAATTGCTGTGGCTAGGACTTCCAAAACTATGTTGAAGAGCAGTGGTAAGAGTGGGCATCCCTGTCTTGTTCCAGATTTGAGTGAGAAGGCTTTCAGTTTTTCCCCATTGAGTATTATATTTGCTGTGGGTTTCTCAAAAGTGGCTTTGATTATATTCAGGAATGTTCCCTCTGTACCCACTTTGGTAAGGGTCTTGATCATGAATGGATGTTGAACTTTGTCAAATGCTTTCTCTGCGTCTATTGAGATGATCATATGTTTTTTGACTTTTTTTTTTTTTTTGTTAATATGGTGTATGATGCTGATTGATTTGCGTATGTTGAACCATCCTTGTGAACCTGGGATGAACCCAACCTGGTCATGGTGTATAATCTTTTTGATATGTTGTTGGATTCGGTTGGCTAAGATTTTGTTGAGAATTTTTGCATCTCTATTCATCAATGATATTGGGCGATAGTTTTCTTTTTTGGTGGTATCTCTGTCTGGTTTTGGAATGAGGGTGATGGTGGCACCATAGAACGTCTTTGGGAGTATTCCTTCTTCTTCAACCTTTTGAAACAGTTTAAGGAGGATGGCGCCAATTCCTCTTTATATGTTTGATAGAATTCACCTGTGAAGCCATCTGGTCCTGGACTTTTATTTGTAGGGAGTGTTTTTATGACCTCTTCAATTTCATTTCTAGTGATTGGTCTGTTCAGTTGGTCTGTTTCTCCTTGATTCAGTTTTGGCAGGCTGTAAGATTCTAGAAAGTTGTCCATTTCTTCCAGATTGTCAAACTTGTTGCCATATAGTTGTTTATAGTATTCTCTTATGGTTCTTTGTATTTCTGCTGTATCCGTTGTGATTTCTCCTTTTTCATTTCTAATTTTGGTTATTTGGGTTCTTTCTCTCCTCCTTTTAGTGAGTCTGGCCAGGGTTTTGTCAATTTTGTTCACCTTTTCAAAGAACCAGCTCTTGGTTTTATTAATTTTCTCTATTGTTTTGTGAATCTCTATTTTATTAATTTCTTCTTTGATCTTTATAATTTCCTTCCTTCTGCTGACTTTAGGCCTTTTTTGTTCTTCTTTTTCTAATTCATTTAGGTGGAGGGTTAAGTTGTCAATTTTGGATTGCTGTTCTTTTTTGAGAAAGGTCTGTATTGCTATAAATTTCCTTCTAAGCACTGCTTTTGCAGCATCCCATAGATTTTGAGAGGTTGTGTCTTCATTAGCATTTGTCTCCAGGTATTTTAAATGTCATTCTTGATTTCCTCATTGACCCATTGGTTTTTTAGTAGCATGTTGTTTAGTCTCCATGTAGTAGGTTTTTTCTCTTTCCTTTTCCCATGGTTGATTTCTAATTTCATGGCATTGTGGTCAGAGAAGATACTTGAGATAATTTCTATGCTCCTAAATTTATTGAGATTAGTTTTGTGTCCCAATATGTGGTCGATTCTTGAGAATGTTCCATGAGCATTTGAGAAGAATGTGTATTCTGCTTTTTTTGGATGTAGTGTCCTGAAGATGTCAATTAAGTCTAACTTTTCTATTGTTTCGTTTAGGATCTCTGTTGCTTTATTGGTTTTCTGTCTAGAGGATCTGTCCATTGATGTAAAGGGGGTATTAAGGTCTCCTACTATGATTGTATTCTCATCAATATCTCCCTTTATGTCTGTTAATATTTGTTGTATGTATCTGGGTGCTCCTATATTTGGGGCATATATGTTGACGATAGTTACATCCTCTCCTTGGATATATCCCTTAATCATTAAGTAGTGTCCTTCTTTGTCATTCTTTATGTCTTTTGTTCTAAAGTATATTTTGTCTGATATGAGTATTGCGACTCCTGCTTTTCTGTCATGTCTATAGGCATGGAATATTTTTCCCCACCCTTTCCCTTTCAATCTATATGTATCCTTCACCCTGAGGTGAGTTTCTTGTAGGCAGCATATTGAAGGTTTTTGCCTTTTTATCCACTCAGCCACTCTGTGTCTTTTGATTGGGGCATTCAGTCCATTGACATTTAAGGTGATAATTGATAGATGATTATTTATTGCCATTTGAACCTCGTGTTTCAGTTGATTCTATGGTTCTCCATTCTTCCTTTCTTTTTCTTTTTTTTTTTTTTTGGTTTGATGGTCTCCTGTTATTATCTGCTTGAGTGTATTTTTTTTTTTTTTTTTTGCAAATGCAATATTTGGTTTTGGCTTGTGGTTGCCCTGTTTTTTAAGTATGCTAACCCCTTCCCATAATTGTGTGTTTTAGCCTGATGGTCCTGTAGGTTCAAACACTTCATTATTATACTAAAATTAAGAAGAGAAACATACAAACAAACAAAAAGGGTTATTTACTTCCTACCATCCCTTGCCCACATTTTATGGTTTTGATGAAACTTTTTTATTTTTTTCTTTTTAATTTTATTTTGTTTGAAGCATGTTCATGATTAAATCTGTATGCTGGCTTATTTGAGTGACTGCTCTCTGCTTGCGGTTTCCTCAGTCCTAGTTCTTCCTCTTCTTCTTTTTTTTTTTTCTTTTCTTTTTTCTTCCCCTTCCTTCCTTTCTTTTTGGTTTAGAGAAGCCCTTTCAGTATTTCTTTTAGCCTGGGTTTTGTGTTGCTGTATTCTTTGAGTTTTTGTTTGTTGGAAAAAATTTTTATTTCCCCTTCTATTTTAAATGATATTCTTGATGGATAGAGTATTCTAGGTTGCATATTTTTTCCTTTTAGCACTTTAAATATCTCTTGCCATTCCCTCCTGGACTGTAGTGTTTCTGTAGAGAAATCAGCTGATATTCTTATGGGGGTTCCCTTGTAGGTAACATTCTGTTTTTCTCTTGCTGCCTTTAGGAACCTCTCTTTATCACTAACTTTTGCCATTTTTATTATGATGTGTCTTGGTGTGGGTCTGTTTGGGTTCAGTTTGTTTGGGGTCCTCTGTGTTTCTTGTATCTTGAACCCAGTATCCTTTAGATTTGGGAAGTTTCCAGCGATAATTTCTTCAAATATATTTTCCATTCCCTTATCTTTTTCTATTCCTTCTGGAATTCCTATTATGAGTAGATTGGCCTGCTTTATATTATCCCATATGTCTCTTATATTGCTTTCCAGTTTTTTGATTCAGTTTTCTGTCTGTTGACCGGATTGAGTGATTTCCATTGTTCTATCTTCCATATTAGTGATTCATTCTTCCGCATTATTCATTCTGGTTTTTACTGCCCCTAGTTCAGTTTGCATCTCTGCAAATGAATATTCCAGTTTTTCTTGGCACCTCTTTATATTTTCTAGTTCCTTTCTGAGGGTATCTGCATTACTGTTCATATCTTCTCTTAATTCCTTCAGTATTTTCACTATTTCTCTTTTGAACTCCAGGTCTGTCAGACTGCAAATATCTGTTTCATTGTTGACTGTTTTAGGTGAGTTCTGTTGGTTTGACTGGGGGTGGTTACTCAGCTTCTTCATCTTGCTTGTTGTTTTCTTTCTCCTGAGGGAGTTTTACTCTCCATGGCTGGGCAGTGTTTGCCTTGTCACTGCCGTGGAATATTTCCTGAGGGCTGGCATTGTTGGTCAATCTTTTTTGAGGCAGTGTGGCTTTTCTGGAGTGTTGATGGGGCTAACAGTGTTTCTTTGAAGCAAAGGAGGGCTTCCTTAGGGCAGACAGGACTGGGAGGTCCACACCACGATGGTAGCAGATTTCACTTGGTCAGGCAGAGCTTTCTCTGGTGTTTTTAGGCTGTGGGGTTCTTGCAGGGGGTTGGTGGTGTGGGGCAGCTGTTCCTCAAGAGTGCAGCACCCCCTGAGGGCTGAAGCAGCTATCTGGGTCACTGAGAACCTAAGAGGCTCTTCCCTAGGGCAGCCCAACTCAGAAGGATGGTCTGAGAATGTAGGCAGATCTTTTCACAGTCTGACCGAGCTTGTTGCAGCTTTTCTGGGCTGCAGGGGCTCTTCCAGGGGGCTGGTGGTGCTGAGCAGCTATTCCACGGGAGTGGGGCACCCCCTGGGGGCTTTGGTGGGTAGCAGGGCTACTGGAAACCCAAGAGGCTCATCCCCAGGGCAGCCCGACTCAGAAAGACCATCTGAGATCTTTTCCCGACTCGGCCAGGCTTGTTGCAGCTTTTCTGGGCTGCAGGGGGTCCTGCCTGGAGCTGGCAGTCCTATGCAGCTGATACACTAGGGCACCCCCTGGGGGCTTGGGTGGGTAGCAGGGCAGTTGGAGATCCAAGAGGCTCCTCCCCAGGGCAGCCTGACTCAGAAAAACCATCCGAGAATTAGGCCAATCTATTCACTGCCTGGCTAGTCTTCTGTTAGCTTTTCTGGGCTGCAGGCCTTTTCTCGGGGCTGGTGGTGTTTGGTGCTGCTCTGCGGAAGTGTAGCCCCTCCAAAGTGCAAGCAGGCCTGTGCAGGGACAGCCCCTGCGGTGGTAGGCTTCAGGCAATTGTTGAGGCCAGCCCTCCTGGATGGCAGGCAGCCCCAGGTCCGGTGAGAGCGTAGGGGGTGGCGGGGGTGGGGGGAGGGGATGCACTGGGAAGCACAGCTTTCTGCTAGCTAGCGGGCTTGTAAGCTTGCTGTGGCATGGGGAGTATTCTATGGGGACCCACCCCTTCTTCTCTCCCCTCCCCAGCACGGGCGCAGACTAGGCTCTTCTCCCAGGTTCCCTCTGATGCAGCTTTCCACTTCCCCGCCCCTAGAGTATTGTTCCCTTCCTCTGTGACAGCTTTGTTTTCTAGTCTCCCAGGCAGTCTCTGCCCCGTCAAATGGTTTCTAGACCTCCCAAGCAGTTTCTGCTCTGCCCCGCCCCCCCAGCCTGTTCTCAGGGTCTAACCTCTGGAGCCGAGATCTCAGTGCCCAGCCCCCATGCAGGTGTCCCCTGTCCCTTTCTCGGGGACTAACCTTTGGAGGCGAGGTCTCGGTGCCCAGCCCCCACCCGGGCGTCCCCCGGCCCCCTCTTGGGGACTAACCTCTGGAGCCGAGGATTCGGTGCCCAGCCCCCACCCAGGCGTCTCAATTTTTGGTGACTGTGCCCGTAGTTCAGATGGTCCATTGGGTTCTTGATCGGCTTTTCCGTATTCCAACTTACTGCTACACTCTTCTCTGCATCTGGAGATTCCTCCGGTTTGTTTGATCTTTCCCCGGGTAGGTGACTTTCCAGGGTGCAGGATCCCTTTCTCCTCTGCAGTTCCCTTTCGGGAGCGCCCATCCCGCTCGGATTCACCTTCTCTCACTCTCCTATTTTCTCCCGTTCTTCCCAGTAATGTCACGAACTTCTTGCCGTTATTGGAGTTTAGGTTCCTCTGCCAGTGATTGGTTGCTGTTCTGTGCGAGTCATTTATTCTGTAGAAGTGCTTTTTTTGTTGTGTTTGTGGGAGAGGGTAAGCGTGTCCCCCTACTCCTCCGCCATCTTGTCCTCTCCCCCCAAATTTTAATTGTAATAGCAACATGAACATATTATATATATTTCTCTTTCTAAAGATTGTGTAATTTTCATCTCTATCTACTTAGGAGCTATAACAACCCAAAAGATACAAGCATCCCCAACACCCCAAGGATCTGTAAGCACAATTTTTCACGCAAAAAAATAGCTAATCCTAGGACAGGAACAGAAAATAGGCAAGACGAGACTTCAACAAGACTAATGGAATTTTATCAACAGAATACTAGAGCCAGTGTAAAGTGGCTCAAATGAGATAAAAAGCTGAGCTATTTTGGACATAAAAGTAACTAAAACAATTATTTATAATTGCATATTATAAAATATAAATTTATATATCCATAATAAAAATCAGCTACAATAACAGAAAAGCCCATTTTGTCATAATTGATTTTGCTGAAACATCAAATAATTGTTCTAAAATTATTAAATATATTTTTTAAAAAGCTTAAAAAAAGGAAGTTGCATTTCATTAGAATAATATTAAGATTAGAATAGTTCAAATGCATATTTCTTCTCTTAGTTTCCCAATGTTTGCATACATACACGTTTTCTACTTTTGAAAGTATAAAGATCTTATACTTTTCAATTATTCAGCCACTATCCACTCTTATCTCCACTTATGCATAGGAAAATTGTGGTAACATTTAAACTTAAGTCTAGTTATCAAGCAGTATAACTCACCATCTTCTAAATCTGTGTTTTAAAAACAATTGAATATTTTATGGAATAGTACTTATTTTAAATAATAAAATCATAAAAACATACATTTGATATTTTTTAAGGAAATGCAAAGCTGAAATGTAGTAGGCCTCCTGGCTCTCATTAACTTTACTATTCCAGAGTCAAAAAATCTTTATGTAAATTTACCTTTTTGGGGGCCTTTTTTTTTTGTTCTTTATAGCCAAACCCACTGCATAAGGAGGTTCACAGGCTAACAATTCAATTGGATACTGTAGCCACTGTCTTATGCAAGAACAACAGCAATGCAGGATTTGGGCTGTGTCTATGACTCACACTGCAGTTCACAGCAATGCTGGATCCTTCACCCACTAAACGGGGCCAGGGATTGAACACACAGATGAATGCTAGTAGGTTTCCCCAACCACTGAGCCATGACAGGAACAGGTGTTTGGGTTTATTTATGAGTTCTCTATTCTGTTCCATATGTCTGTCTGTTTTGATACCAGTACCACACTGTCTTGATAACTGTGGCTTTGCAATATTGCTTGAAGTCTGGGAGAGTTATTCCCCCTGCTTGGTTTTTGATTCTCAAGATTTGTTTGGCAATTCTGGTTTTTTTATGGTTCCATATAAATTTTTGGATTGTTTGTTCTAGTTCTGTGAACAATGTCATGGGTAATTTGATAGGGATTGCACTGACTCTGTAGATTGCTTTGGGTAGTATGGCTGTTTTTACAATACTAATTTTTTCAACTCAAGAGCATAGAATATCTTTCTATTTCTTTACATCTTCTTTAATTTCCTATATTAATGTTTTATAGTTGTCAGCATATAAGTCCTTTACCTTCTTGTTCAGATATATTCCCAGTTATTTGATTTTTGGGGTGCAATTTTAAAGGGTATTGTATTTCTGTATTCCTTTCCTAATGTTTCATTATTAGTACACTGAAATGCGACTGATTTCTGAATGTTAATCTTATATTCTTCTACTTTGCTGAATTTGTTGATCAGTTCAAGTAGTTTTTGGGTGGAGTCCTTAGGTTTTTCTAAGTATAGTATCATGTCATCTGCATACAGTGACAGTTTTATTCCTTTTTTTTCCTCTTTGGATGCATTTTGTTTCTTTTGTTTTTCTAATTGTTGTGGCTAGGACTTCCAATACTATGTTGAACAGCAGTGGTGAGAGTGGGCATTCTTGTCTTGTTCAAGGTTTTAGTGGGAAGGCTTTCAGTTTTTCCCCATTGAGTATTATATTTGCTGTGGTTTTGTCATAAATGGCTTTGATTATGTTCAGGAATGTTCCTTCTATACCCACTGTGGCAAGAATTTTTACCATGAATGGATATTGGACTTCATCAAGTGCTTTTTCTGTGTTTATTGAGGTGTTCATATAGTTTTTGACTTTTATTTTTTTAATGTGGTGTATGATATTGACTGATTTGTGTATGTTGAACCATCCTTGTGAACCTGGGATAAACCCCCACCTGGTCATGTAGTATGATCTTTTTGATATGTTGTTGGATATGTTGTAAAATTTTGTTGAGAATTTTTGCATCTATATTCTTCAAAGATATTGGACTATAGTTTTCTTTTTTAGGGTTACCTAATCAAACTGACAAGCTTTTGCACAGCAAGGAAAACAAAAATAAAACAGACAACTTACAGAATGGGAGAAAATAATTTCAAAGGATGCAACCGACAAGGGCTTAATCTCTAGAATATACAAGAAACTTATACAACTAAAGAGAAAAAAAGCCAACAACCCAATGGGAAATGGGCAAAGGACCTGAATAGACTGTTCTCCAAGGAAGATATGCAGATGACCCACACACACTTGAAAAAATGCTCAACATCCCTGATTATTAGAGAAATGCTCAACATCCCTGATTATTAGAGAAATGCAAATCAAAACTACCATGAGACACCACCTCATACCAGCCAGAATGGCCCTCATTAATAAGTCCACAAATAACAAGTGCTGGAGTGGTGCAGAGAAATGGGAACCCTGGGAAGGTGAGCTGGTACAGTCACTATGGAGAATAGTTTAGAGATACCATAGAAATCTATATATAGAACTACATATGACCCAGCAACCCACTCTTGGGCCTATAGCCAGACAAAACTACTTTAAAAAGATACATGCACCCACATGTTCATTGCAGCTCTATTCACAATAGCCAAGGCATGGAAATAACCCAAATGTCCATTGACAGACGATTGGATTAGGAAGATGTGGTATATATACACAATGCAACACTGCTCAGCCATAAAAAAAGAATTGCATAATGCCATTTGCAGCACCATGGATGGAACTAGAGAATCTCATACTGAGTGAAATAAGTCAGAAAGAGAAATACAAATACCATATGATATCACTCATATCTGGTATCTAATGTATAGCACAAATGAACCTTTCTACAGAAAAGAAAATCATGGACTTGGAGAATAGACTTGTGGTTGCCCGGGGGAGGGGAAGGTAGTAGTAAGGATGGGGTGCTTGGGGTTAGTAGATGCAGACTATTGCCTTTGGAATGGATTTACAATGAGACCCTGCTGCATAGCATTGAGAACTATGTCTAGATACTTACATTGCAACACAACAATGGGAAGAAAAATATGTATACATGTATGTGTAACTGGGTAGCCATGCTGTACTGTGGAGAAAAAAAGTGTGTTGGGGGAAATAACAATAAAAATAAATTAAAAAATACAAATAGATATAAGATGGATGATGTGAGAATATAGGGGTAGTACTGGAAAATGAATGTACTATGAAAGGTGAGTCAATATCTCATTTTTAAATTTGAAAGACTATACATAATTTTTGACATGCTCCCTTGAGTTATTTGCTTCAAATACACAAGGCACTTTTTTTTTTAATAAACAGACCATTTGTGTTTATAATAACATTTAATAACAGACCATTTGTGTTTTCTCTTTGAGAGCTGAATTGAGCCATTATTATGCATATCTGGCATCTAATGGACTCCAATGTACATAACAACTCCAGCTTATTGGGTTAATGATCTCTGAGGACAAACTTATCTAAATAGATTCTGACATCATAAGTTCAGAGAATCATTTCCTTTTAAAAGTATATTTTTGAGGAAGATCCCATTGTATCTCATCAGTAATGAACCTGTCTAGTAACCATGAGGATGTGGGTTCTATCCCTGGCCTCACTCAGTGGGGTAAGGGTCTGGTGTTCCATGAGCTGTGGTATTGTTTGCAAAGGCATCTTGGATCCCATGTTTCTGTGGCTGTGTTGTAGGCAAGCAGCTGTACCTCCTACTCAACCCCTAGCCTGGGAACTTCCACATTCTGCTTGTGCGTCCCTAAAAAGCAAATATATATAGGAGCCACGATATATACATATACAGGGAGAGAGAGAAGATAAAGAACTGAATAAAAATCTTTAAAAACCATACACTTTAATTGCTGGATAAGCAGTAAGAAATTAACAATTACTTCATAAAAAGTCACTAGGTAATAATAGTCTGATGATACACAAATTAATATCAGATGTTGCAGTGTACCAAAATATTAATTTCCTAGGTTTATGAAGGGTAAGAATAAAACATGCCTGCCTACAAGAACATGAAAAGATCTCATTCAAGGATTGAGAAAATACCTAGTAAATTAATCTTTCTGTTAATTATAGAGTTTTATTGGATCTTTGTCCTTTTACCAAAATAGATTATTTAAAATAAAAGAAATCTGTACTTTTCAAGGCATTTCAAGGATGTGCTTGCAGTTTTCTTTTTTATCCCAAAAGGTCATAAATATCGTTGATTTGAGAGAAAGACAAAAGCCAATTAACTATGATTAATAAAAGGTAATTTCTGATCTAGATGTAGTGTTTAATTAGAAGATTTTGAGACTTTCCAAATATGGCAGTTCCTATGGACACATGAATATTACAAGTACTTACAACTTCCACAGTAATAACCTGAAAACTAGCAGAAATGCTTTTTTCACAACTAAAGATACAAAGGAGTCACAATGAGACAAGTAGGAAGAGTGGAGACATGGTATATTCAGGACACTCAACCCTTTTTTGCTGACCCACAGAGAGAAGAAATATCACAAAAGGTGTGAGACTTTCAAGTCTTACATCATCTCCTTGGCCTGGGGGTCCTGTACTTTGAAGATAGACTCCCAGAACATGTTACTTTGAAAATCAGCATGGCTTATGTTCAAAATAGCCAAAGGGCTTTAAGATATAGAAAATCTACCTTAAGGAACATGTGCCAAAATTTCACAAACTCTGGGTCAAAACAGAGAGGTAATAGTTTGAAAAGAGCCTGGGTCAGACCATTTGCTCAACTTGGAGAACATAGTGGGGAGTCTTGAGACAATGGGGACTTGCTTGGGGATTGAGATGCTAGCACAAGCTAATTTACAGAGCTTGTTTTACCACAATGACACCAGCACTAGCAAGTGCCATTTCTGAATACTCACTTTAGTATATGAGCCCTGGAGAATTACCTTCCATTAGTGGGTCTCCAGGGGCTATGAACCATCAGACCACACAGCCACCCATATGGGGACATGGCCCTACTTGCCAGTGGGCCAGTAACAGCTGTGCAGGTAGCAGTTCCAAGTGCCAATGGGCCCACATTATTGAATGAGGCAAGGCCTCTCAGCCAATAGAGCTAGGGGCCAACTCTGTTTACAAGTGCACACAATTGTTGGCCCTGTCAAAATAGAAAGGTGCATACAACCGATATCTGGGTCACACTTATAATATATAGTTATGTTTACCAGAGGAAAGCATCATCCTGCACCCAGTAGGATATCTCCAGTGTAACCTTACTTCTCCAAGATCAGGAGATATAATCAACAAAAAAATTATACAGAAATAAATACAGTAAATTAGGTAAATGTGTGGGCCAAGGAATATTTTGAGAAAAAATAAGAGAAAGTCTAAATAAAGTGTATGTAAAAATTGACCTGATAAACAGTTTGCTAATGGTAATAGAGATGCCCACTGAAGTGGAGAAATGAATGGATGAACACAGTAAGAAATTCAACAAGGGGGCCATACATATATATATATATATATATATATATATATATATATATATATGTTAGTGTATATATATCCATATATATCTATAACCAGAGGTGAATATAAAAACTGAAATAATAAATACACTAAGAGGAATTGACAGTAGATTAGGTGTTTTGGGGGATATATCAGTGATCTAGAAAACAGAGTATTGGAAATCACAAAAGCAAAACAGAAAAACTAAAAATGTGGAACTTATATGAAGGAATGAATAGTAACCAAAATCTTCCCTAAACTGAAAAAACAAAACAAAACAAACAAACAAACAAAAATCAGTTTTACAAGCCAGGAAGCACAGAAAGGTCCAAATAAGAGGATACATTATAATTAGAAAGGCAAAAATTTTTAAAACCAAGAGTGAATCTTAAAAGCAGCAAGAGAAAAATTAACCAGTTATGTAAAAGGAATTTACATAAAACTCTCAGCTGACTTTTCAAAAGAAACTTTTGGAAACTGGAAGGGAATGGCATGATATACTTAAAGTGAGAAAAGAAAATAACCTCTAACTAAGAAAACTCTACCTTGAAAAGTTATTATTTACCTTTAAAGGAGAAATCAAGAATTTTACAGACAAACAAAAGCTGAGAGTTCAGCAACACTAAACCAGATAAAAAATGTTAAAGAGACTTTTCTAAGTAAAAAGACTATAACTAGAAATACAGTGGAACAACTAGGTATAAAAATAGTATAAAGGTTAAAAGACAAAATTAGTATAATCAAATAAGGTTATAAGTTGTTAAGGGATACACAAAATAAAAATATTAAAATATTCATTAAAAACAAAATATGTGGGAGGACTAAAAATGTAGGATTGTTAAAATGTATTTGAACTTGAGATCATTCACTTAAAATAATTGTGCAAATAAATATGTAAGTTGTTATATATGAACCTGATAGTAACCACCAACCCCACCAACACACAAAGAGAAAGAAATCTAAATACAATACTAAAGACAGTTATCCACTCAAAGGGAAAAGAACAAATGAAGTTGAAAAGAATAGAAAGAATGACAAAAGGCATCAGAAAAAAATTAACAAAGTGGAATTAATAAAATTGTGATGAGTACATATCCATCAATAATTAATTTGAATGTAAATGGAAAAAATGCTCCAAAAAAGACATGGAGTGGCTGCATGAATTAAAATAATAATAAGACCTATGAGGGACTCAATTCAGATCTAAAGAAACACATAATATCAAAAAGATAATGGGAAAAGATACCCATGCAAATGGAAATGAAAAAAAAGATTTGAGAGAAAAATTTAAGACAAAATAGACATTAGAATAAAGAATAACAAGAACTAAATAAGAATATTACATAATGATAAATGGATCAATCCAACAAGAAGATAGGAAAATTGTAAATATATGCACCCAACTATGAGTATCTAAATAAATAAAGCACATATTAACAAATGTAAATGGAGAAATTAAAATAATAAATGAATCATAGGGGACTATAACACCCTTCTACAGTAATGGACTAATAATAAAACTGATGTTAAGTAGATGAATCAAGGAATACAGAAAATTAGTGCTTGATACAAGATAAAAATTAAGATCTGGCTTACTATATAGCTCCATTTTTTTTCACTAAGATACTGTAACTCTGGGTTTTTTAAAGTAAGCAGTAGAAAATTAACTCATCCTTATTTAAGCAAAAAAGATTTGTAAAAATCTGAATTGATTTCCAGAGACCACCCTGAATATTTGGAAATGAAGAAAATTTAGTAAACTTGCTGTATGTTTACTCAATTACTAAAGTAGGAAAATATGCTATCTAAATTTCTGGGAATCAAACTATCTCATCAGTAAACTAGCTACATTTCCCTCCATTAACAATCTCAAATATCATAAAACCACTAATGAGACTGATCATTTTAGAGCCCATCAGGCTTCTAATAAAAATCAAAATGTGGAAAGCTGACCACAGTCTATTCTTTTCCCTGATTACAGTTAAAATGTCTAGATTATTGCAAAAAAAGAGAACTGAGAACTTAGAAAGTTAAAAAGAGGATACATTTTGGATCCAGGAGCTCAACGTGTTCTGGGAGTAATAGAAAGTTAAATTCTGAAAAATACTGGAACATAGGGAAACACCTTAGAACCACCTTAGAATTCCTTCTTTTCTATCTTTCTTTTTAAAATATGCTAATAATGTTAATATATGTTAATACAAATAATTGTAAATTCAACTGCTATTTCCTTCAATTAAAAATAAAATTTGCCAGAGATCCATTTAGTCCAGGTACCTGGAAAAGACTGAATATTTTGAATGTTCCAAAAACATAGTCCTGTTTTTTTTATTATTATTGTTGATGGTCATTTTATGATATGTGATTGTGTTGTTTGGTTTCTTGTTCTGCATAGTATTTAAGACTTTCTTGTCAAAGCAAAAGTGACTTCATGGATAAAATGACCTATGGAATCTGGAAAAGACACTGAAAGAGAAGGATGCTTTATTGAAAATTTGAATGAGGAAAAGAAAGTAGAGCTTTGAGTCAGGAAGACTCAAAAGTTCAAAATTTACTTCTGAACAGGCAAACAAGATGAACAAAATTGATAATTTTATAAGTTTGTTAAAACTTTCACACTCATGTTTTTTATATAAGTGATAGTTAGTGTATAGAAATAGAGATATATCCATTATCTGTTATCTCCATTTCTATCCATCATCTTTTTTTCTGTTCATCATCTATCTATCTATATTATCTATTGGTCTGTCTATCTATGTATCAATCTATCATTTATCACCTATCTATATCTCCAGTGATTAGTAATATTATATTTGAGAACAGTATATGTGACAACATATATATTAAAATTAATTGCAATAACTGATTGGTATCAGAGGAAAAGGTATACAATTTGGATCAAAGCAGGAAAGAAAATACTACTCTTATTTGAACTAAACTACACTTTTTAAAATGAAGCTAAAGATTAGAAAAACCAAGCTAATAAAAGTATCTTACTTCAGAAACAGTAAATAGAGACATAACTTATAGCCACATGGTTATACTTAAGTAAGATTAATAAGTTAAAGGGATTAAATATTAGTTTGTAAATGCTTGAGTTATATAAAATATATCCATTTTTTTACAATATAAATATCCCCAAATATAAGACTATCGATATAATTCTGTTCCTGGAGAAGAAAATTTTAAAGTATTTCTTTCAATTAGCAGTCTACTAGATAATGGCAATTATAACAAAATAAATACTAATTAATATGCTAATGTTTACAATTAATTGATATACAATCAATTCACTAGTTAATTACTTAAACACCAGTTAAATGTTCAAATTCTTTGCAAGTTTAATGTTTAATAGGGTGATAAAGCACATTTAATGTTTTCCTTGTTGAGATCATTATAAAACAACTAAATTAACTTTTATTCATTCAAGTTTATTACACTATCATCTATTTAGTGTACAATAAATATGTAATCTAATTTAAATACTGAGATTGTGCCAAATTTTATGTAATTCTAGACTATTTAAGGATAGTTCCATAAATTTTTCATTAGATAAATGATATAAACTGTTTTTTTCTGAGTCTTATTCATTTTTTGCATATTGAAGTTTTCATTATAAATATGTGTGTATATCTCTTTATAAATATAGTTACAATAAATGAACTTAATATACTCTGGACTTTGAAATTGAACAGTTTTATTTATAAAGTGAAAATATATATCCTTCTAATATTCCAGTAACTTTAGAAAATCTGCATAAACTTGATAGATATCTTTGAATTATTCATGTCTTTTATTTGTCAGAAATTAGAAGAAAATCTGAATAAGCAGCATATCTTTCAGCCATTGTTAACCAAAAAAGGCTTAATGAAGTTAAGAATTACTTAGGAAGCAAATTTAAACATAGATCTACTAAAAGTCCATTTTAACTTAAAATTTTTTGTAACTTAAGCTTAGTCACTTAGTAATAAAGCATCTTACTTATATGATTTTCCTCAATTAGTCATGCAGACACCTGCCTCATTCATATTACAAATATGTTAGAAAAAAAATAAGGTTTACTGTACTGTGTTTATATTAACCATCTATTTTTTTTCTGAACACAGTAAGACTGCATAGTATGTGCTCACTTTGATAATGAAAATTCCTGACTTCTAGCCAGCCCATCCTCTTGAATCAAGAGGATAATTTGACAGTATGTACCAGCATTCAGGGCTTCCTAATATTCTTCTATTCCAGGAAGTGTTGGGTTAGCATAGGATATATCCAACTCATAAGAATTTGAACTTTTCATTTTTATTACTTGTGTAAAGCATATTTTAGCAGGACTTCATGCATTTGTGTGTTTAAGAGTGTGTCTATTTTGTGAATAAAACATTTATTTCATAATGATACAGACTGTTTGAGCTCTTTACTGTTATGGCCTATGTTCTATTGGTATTCCACTTGATGTTGGTTTGAGTTTTGTAATACAAATAATTTATTCTCTTCATTCCAATGTCTTTTACTATCTCAGAATTATCTCTGTAAGCAGAGGCCATCATTCCCACATTTATTAATGTATTCAGAAACATTTGTTGAAAAACTTTACATGTATGGCTTAAGCCAGTTAAATGGATAACACAGGGAATCAGGTATCACTCAATCCTCAACCTCTGGTTAGTTCCTGGGAATAAGTCAGGTCCCAGACACATATGTTAGTAGTGAGATATGGTCTCTCTGTGTTATAAGGAAAAAGCCAAAATACAGTCAGAAAGAGCATAAGAAACTTGTACTTTGGAAGTTCAAAGCTTAAGGCAAATTCAATACAAGGGATTATTTTTATAAGTTTCAAGTTGAGCTCAGAAATAATTCTGATATTAACAGAAAGACAGAAGAGAATCATATCAGTGACTCTGATTCTAAGAATTATAACATAGAAACTGCTTTATGTAAAACTCAATGATTTTTCTATTACCATGTTCTTGTAGTCATGGAGGATAATTTGACAGTATGTACCAAAAAATTTATTATTAAGAATTGATCCCAACTAAGGTAAAGTGTCAGTAAACAGTTTCTATTTTCAAATTTAACTGAAAGGGGAATACATATATTCTGGAGACCTAGGAAAGCTGATAGTATAACCAAAGGCCTGAGAATCAAAGGAGTCAATGGTGTAGATGTCAGACTAATGTGTCATCTCAAGCAGACAAACAAGAAGACAAAGGGGTAAGTTCCTACTTCTTCTGCTTTTTTAGTTATTCACTTCCTAAAGTAATTGGTTCCTGCCCATAGAGAAGTGGGCAATTTACTTTCCTGAGTCTACCTATTCAATGTTAATCTCCACTGGAAATACCCTGACACACTTACCTCAAAATAATATTAAATCAGGCACCCCTTGTTTAAGTCAAGTTGACACAAAAAATAACTTTCCCACAAGGTGTTTACAAATATTAGCCAATAAAATAGAAAATATTAAATAGTATACCTTACATGATCATAGCTTTATACTGAATGTATCTATATACAATTTTGTCTGTCTTTATGTCCTAAAGACCTACACCAATGCTTAATAGTTTTTGTCCGTGCATACTGAAATTATAATTATTTTTTTTCTCATTTTTTATGTGCATTATGTGAGAATTACAAGTGGTTAAATATTATTTTTCTGTGTTTATCATCTTTTACTTATAAAAAACTAAGCTCAAATATACACTGATTTAATACTTTTACAACTGAAAGAGGAAAAAATATCTCCACTTGAATCAAGAGTAAAAGAAGTGTTCAAGATGTTTACATAGGAAGTCACTAAACTCAACTTCTCTGATGAACACACTGAATATCCATCTACGTACAGAGCAATTATTCCTGAATAAGATTTGAGGGCTAAATGAACAGCTATTAACATGTAGGATCACATATAAATATGTAGGAAATATGGAGATACATAGTAAAGGAAATATCACCTTTGATATAACAAAACTAAGGAGGAATCAATGACTGTCCCAAGCCCAAATTCGCCTGCTCAGAGTCCCAACATAAAACAGCACTTTAAAATATACCAACAGTGTATGGGAAGGAAATTCATTCACTAACACTAGTGCTCTTGCTAAAAATACAGAGTAGTGCTGAAACCCTCTCTGGGATCAGAGGTATTGGTGAGAGCCATTGTTTGAGTTTCCCAAAGACTCTTTACAGTCCATGCTCTGAGACAGCCTTGAATACAGTATGCCTATCTCCTGGGACTACCCTAGGCCCATACCCAATCCAGTTTCAGCGTAGTACTAAACCCAGAAATTGCCCTGGCCGGGTCCCACTCCAAATCCAATTGTCCCACCAAATGGCCTCAGTGCAGCATGCTCCAGAACTTCCCCTTGCCTGTGGTAACTTCAGCTTCAGCAAGTCTACCAAAGACACTAGGCGCAAACTCTACATAAGAGTTGTTCCCACACAAGGCCTTGCCTTTAAGGACAAGAAGATAGCTGTCTTGTTTAATTCATAGAAATAAACAAAATGAAATTAAAACAGAATTAGGAGACAGAAGAATATCAAATAAAGAACAAAATGCAACTCCAGGGAAAAAACTAATCAAACAGAAATAATTAATTTACTGAATTAAAAGTTCAAATAAATGGTCATAAGAATGCATACAGAATTCTGGAGAAGAATGGAGAAACTTAGTGAGAACTTGAACAATCCCTTGGAAAATATAATAAAGAACTAATCAGAGCTGATAATATAATTAGTGAAATAGAAATACACTAGAAGAAATCAGCAGTAAATTAGATAATACGGAGGAACAAATCAGTGGAAGACAGAGTAGTAGAACTTACTCAAGCTAAAGGGATAAAAATGAGGAAAGTTTAAGGGACCTCTGCAAAAACATGAATCATACTAAAATTCTTATTATAGAGGCCTCAAAAGACGAGTGAAGAAAGGAACAGAAGATTTATTTGAAAAAACAATGACTGAAAATTTTCTTAACCTGGATAAGAAAATATAAATTCAGGTTTAGGAAGTATAGAGACTCCCAACAAGATGAACAACCAAAGATATATACTAAGACAAATTATAATTAAAACATCAAAATTTAAAAGTAAAGAGAGAATCTTAAAAGCAGCAAGGAAAAAAAAAAAAAAACTAACCACATACAAGGAAAACTCCGTTATTCAATCAGCTGATTTATCAACAAAAGCATTGAAGGCCAGAAACTAGTGACAGGACATATTTAAAATGCTAAAAGGAAAAAACAAAAACAAAAAAACTTTAAACTATAACAAATTATCTGCCAAAGTTATTGCTCACATGTTAGGCAAAATAAAATATTTGTCAAATATGTGAAAACCAATGAAAATCATCTCCACTAAACTAATCTTACAAAAAAATGCTAAAGGTACTTCTTTAAGTGAAAAAAAAAATGTCTTTTTTAATGACAAGTGAGAAAACATATGAGAGAAAAGATCTCACTGTTAAAGGCAAATGTACAATAAAGCCAATTTATCCCTCACTTAAAAAGCTAGTGTGAAGGTTAAAAGAAAAACAAAAGGGAGTCAATTAACTATAACTAAAATAAGTATTTAAGGGATAAACAAAATAAAAAGATGTAAAAGTTGACATCAAAAACATAAAATGTGGGAGTTCCGGTCGTGGTGCAGTGGTTAACGAATCTGACTAGGAACCGTGAGGTTGGGGGTTTGATCCCTGCCCTTGCTCTGTGGGTTAACGATCCTGCATTGCCATAAGCTGTGGTGTAGGTTGCAGACGTGGCTCGGATTCTGCATTGCTGTGGCTCTGGCATACACCTGGTGGCTACAGCCCCGATTAGACCCCTAGCCTGGGAACCTCCATATGCCGCAAGAGTGGCCGAAGAAATGGCAAAAAGACAAAAAAAAAAAAAATATGAGGGGTATAAAAAAGTAGTATTTTAAAAATGTCTTTGAATTTAAGCAACTAATAGTTTAAAAGAGATGTGTGTGTGTGTGTGTGTGTGTGTGTGTGTGGTTATATATATATATATGAACATTATGATAATCACAAACCAAAAGCCTACAAAGAATACACAAAAAATCAAGATTAAGGGATCCATCAAAACATAAGGGATCCAAGAGAAGAAGACAAAAACAATTGGAAACAAATGGAAAAACAAATACAAACCTATCAATAAATACTTTAAATATAAAGGGACCAAATACTCTAATCAAAAGACTTCAAGCAGCTGAATTTATAAATAATGGAAAAAATATATATATATACACATACATATATATATATATACACATATACATATTATCTACAAGAGACTTACTTCAGATAAGGACACACAGATTGAAACTGAAAGGATAGAGAAAAAATTCCATGAAAGTGAAAAGAAAAGAAAGCTGGATAGCTATATTCATATGAAAAAAAAATTTTTAAAAGACCTTAAAACAAAAACCATAACAAAATTAAAGGGGTGCATTATATAATGCTAAAGGGGTCAATCTGATAAGAGCATATAAAACATATACAAATTTATGTATCCAACATAGAAGTGCCTAAATACATAAAGTGAATATTAACAAAAATATAGGGGAAAATAGAGAGCAATAAAAAGATAGGAGAATTTATATTTCACTTACAACAATGGATAGATCATTCAGACAGAAAAATCAATAAGAAAGCACTGGTCTTAAATGAAACAATGGATTAGATGACCTTAATAGATGTATATAGAATATTCCATCCTAAAGCAGAATACACATCTTTTCAAGGGGACATGGGACATTATTCAGGAGAGGTTACATGTTAGATCACAAATCATTAAGAAAAAATTAATCCCACTGAATGAGAAAAGCCGTTTGCAACTGATGTATCTTATAAATAGTTAATATTCAAAATATACAGATATCTCATACAACTTCACATTAAAGAAAGAAACAACCAAATAAAAAAAAAACTGCATAGAAGACCTGAATAGATATTTTTCCAAACAAGATATACAAATGGTCAACAGACATATAAAAATATCACTAATCATCAGGAAAATGCAAATTCAAATCACAACGATATAACATCTCACATCTGTTAGAATTGCTGTTATCAAAAAGTCAAGAAATGGCAAGTGTGGCAATGATGTGGATAAAGTGAACCCTGTGCACAGTTGGTGATATAAATTTGTGAAGCCTCTATGGAACGCAATATGAGGGTATCTGAAATACTATATTTAGAACTACCGGGAGTTCCCTTCGTGGCGCAGTGGTTAACGAATCCGACTAGGAACCATGAGGTTGCGGGTTCGGTCCCTGCCCTTGCTCAGTGGGTTAACGATCCGGCGTTGCCGCGAGCTGTGGTGTAGGTTGCAGACGTGGCTCGGATCCTGCGTTGCTGTGGCTCTGGCATAGGCCGGTGGCTACAGCTCTGATTCAACTCCCAGCCTGGGAACCTCCATATGCCGTGGGAGCGGCCCAAGAAATAGCGACAACAACAACAACAACAAAAGACAAAAAGGCAAAAAAAAAAAAAAAAAAAAAAAAAAAAAGAACTACCGTACTATTCAGCAATTCCACTTGTGTGTATTTATCTGAAGAAAATGAAAATACTAATTTGAAAACATATAGGCATATCTATGTTCATTGTAATATTATTTACAATATTGGAGATAATGGAGGCAACATTAAGGTCCATTGATAGATGAAAAGATAAAGAAGAGGTGTTATATAAGTACATGATGGAATATTACTCAACCACAAAAAAATAAATCTTGTCATTTGCAACAATATGGATGGACCTAGAGGGCATCATGCTAAGGTAAGTAAGTTAGATAAGTAAAGACATATATGATATGGTTGCATTTACTTGCATTTAATTTTATTAATGTAAAATAATAAAATTAATAAGAAAAAAAACAGTAGCAGACATAATTATAGAGAGCAAACGTGGTTTTCAGAGAGGAATGGGACAGAGATGGGCAAAATAGGTGAAGATAATTAAGAGGTACATTCTTCCAATTATAAAATATATGTCATGAGGATGAAATTTACAGCATAGGGACTATAATCAATAATAGTGTAATCACAGTGTACGGTGATGGCTGATAACTACACTTATTTTTGATGATTATTTCTTAATGTATAAAAATATCAAATCACTATGTTATACACATAAAACTAAAAGACTAAAATAAATTTTTCACATAAAGTGAAGTTTCTTATATATTGTGGGTATACAATACCATTTATTTCAATTGCATGAGCTTTTAATCACTCACTAAATTTTTTAGCCTCTTCTACCCTATTTAATTACAGAAAAAAATATTGTTTTGTAATTTGCAACACACATGACCCACACATTTCATATGGCAATTTCTAAGTATTATAGGTATCATAGTACTAAGTCATGAAAAATTAAATAATGCATCAATAGTTTGACAAATAAATATAAATATATTTCATAAATTGCCAGTTGTACTCCTTCTTAAATTCTGCTACATGTCCTTTTGGGTAAATCTAACTATGATAAAGGTAAAAAGGTACATTTTCTTATATTACATAAACTTATTTGACATAGAGTTTTGATTATAGTCATATTGCCTCAAAAATTACACAGACATAGACACACAGACAAAGAAAGACACAAACAGATCAGTGCACCTATATATAGGCAACTACTATTGCACCCAGATAAAATTAATTACACCACCAGGTCTAATTTCCATTTCTTTTTCATATAACCTTTTTCATATTTATAGTGATTATTTGCACTTCTTTGCTTTATAATTCTCTTATTCTCCCTTATTAAGACTATAAATGTGATTACAGACTGCCTGCAGTGACATAGACATAGTGTTAGGTTTAAGCCAGTAGAGGGCTCTAGCATATTAGTTTGTATTATGATGGAGGTTGGATTATAATTGATTTAAAAATTGATAAGATGTGTGTATAAGCATATATATACATTTATGTTTATATACACTTATGTATATTTATATACTAATTATACATTCTAAGACAAAGATTAATTCATTCTGATTAATTTCTAATTTTTATTTTATAATTTAATTGTTAAGCTATAGCAGTACATCTAAATAAAAAAGCACTTGTCATTCAATTCTTACTATAAGAATTATAGATACCTGAATAGAGATGTAAAATAAATGACTCAATAAAATGTATATATATATGTGTGTGTGTGTCTGTGTGTGTATGAAAATTACATTTCCAATTGGCTTGTAGGTGCACCTTTGCTGCAAAGGTCATTTATCATATGCTTAACACATGACAGAGAAGAAAAAAATAAAAGTAGAAGTCATTTACTAATTTACTGATTAAGTGATTTTACTTGCCCAAGTTCAAATTAATTAACATTATGTTATCTTTAATAGGATACATTAAATAGACATTTATTTTTATTTTTTTTTTCCTTTGGTGACTGGTTTCTTTCTATCTCTTGTTTTTTTTTTTTTTTTTTTTTTTCCCTCTGTACAGCATGGGGACCAAGTTTCACATACATGTATACATACTTTTTCCTCCCATTGTTGTTTTGCAATGTAAGTATCTAGACATAGTTCTCATGCTACACAGCAGGATCTCATTGTAAATCCATTCCAAGAACAATAGTTTGCATCTGATAACCCCAAGCTCCCAGTCCCTCCCACTCCCTCCATCTTTCCACGGATAGCCACAAGTCTACTCCAAGTCTATGATTTTCTTTTCTGTGGAAACATTCATTTGTGCTATATATTAGATTCCAGCTATAAGTGATATCATAACGGTATTTATCTTTCTGACTTATTTCACTCAGTATATGATTCTCTAGTTCCATCCATGGTACTGCAAATGGCATGATGTCATTCTTTTTTATGGCTGAGTAGTATTCCATTGTGTGTATATATATATATATCACATCTTCCGAATCAAATCATCTGTCAATGGACATTTGGGTTGTTTCCATATCCTGGCTATTGTGAATAGTGCTGCAATGAACATGTGGGTGCATGTGTCTCTTTTAAGTAGAGTTTTGTCCAGATATATGCCCAAGAGTGGGATTGCGGGGTCATACTGAAGTTCTATGTATAGATTTCTAAGGTATGGAAACTGTTCTCCATAGTGGCTGTACCAGCTTACATTCCCACCAGCAGTGCAGGAGGGTTCCTTTTTCTCCACAGCCCCTCCAGCACTTGTTATTAGTGGACTTATTAGTGATGGCCATTCTGACTGGGGTGAAGTGGTATCTCATGGTGGTTTTGATTTGCATTTCTCTTATAATCAATGACGTTGAGCATTTTTTCATGTGTTTGCTGGCCATCTGTATAACTTCCTTGGAAAACAGTCTATTCAGGTCATTTGCCATTTTTCCATTGGGTGATTGGCTTTTTTGCTGTTGCACTATATAAGTTGATTGTATATTCTAGAGATTAGGCCCTTGTCCATTGCATCCTTTGAAGCTATTTTCTCCCATTCTGTAAGTTTTCTTTTTGTTTTCTTTTTGGTTTCCTTTGCTGTGCAAAAGCTTGTCAGTTTGATTAGATCCCACTGGTTTATTTTTGCTCTTATTTCTGCGCCTTGGGATACTGACCTGAGAATACATTCATGACATTGATGTCAAAGAGTGTTTTGCCTGTGTTCTCTTCCAGGAGTTCGATGGTGTCTTCTCTTATATTTAAATCTTTCAGCCAGTTTGGGTTTATTTTTGTGCATGGTGTAAGGGTGTGTTCTAATTTCACTGCTTTGCATGCAGCTGACCATGATTCCCAGAAATTCTCTTTGAATAGACTTTCTTTTTCCAAAATTATGCTCTTGCCTCCTTTGTCAAAGATTAATTGACCAAAGGTGTCTGGGTTTATATCTGGGTTCTCTATTCTGTTCCATTGGTCTGTCTGTCTGTTTTAAAGTACCACACTGTCTTGATAACTATGGCTTTGCAATATTGCTTGAAGTCTGGGAGAATTATTCCCCCTGCTTGGTTTTTGTTTCTCAGGATTGTTTTGGCAACTCTGGGTATTTTGTGGTTCAATATAAATTTTGGATTGTTTGTTCTTGTTCTGTAAAAAATGTCATGGGTAATTTGATAGGGATTCCATTGACTCTGTAGATTGCTTTGGGTAGTATTGGCCATTTTTACAATATTGATTTTTCCAATCCACGAACATGGAATCTTTCCATTTCTTTACATCTTCTTTGATTTCTTTGATTAAAGTTTTATAGTTCTTGGCATATAAGTCCTTTACCTCCTTGGTCAGGTGTATTCTGAGGTATTTGATTTTTTGAGGTGCAATTGTAAAAGGTATTGTATTTCCGTATTCCTTTTCTAATGTTGAATTGTTAGTACACCGAAATGCAACTGACTTCTGACTGTTAATCTTATATCCTGCTATTTTGCTGAATTTGTTGATCAGTTCAAGTAGTTTTGGGGTTGAGTCCTTAGGGTTTTCTATGTATAGTATCATGTCATCTTCATACAATGACAGTTTTACCTCTTCTCTTCCTATTTGGATGCCTTTTATTTCTTTTGTTTGTCTAATTGCTGTGGCTAGAACTTCCAAAACTATGTTGAATAGCAGCGATGAGAGTGGGCATCCCTGTCTTTTCCAGATTTGAGTGAGAAGGCCTTCGGTTTTTCCCCATTGAGTATTATATTTGCTGTGTGTTTGTCATAAATGGCTTTGATTATGTTCAGGAATGTTCCCTCTATACTCACTTTGGTGAGAGTTTTTATCAGGAATCGATATTGGACTTTGTCAAATGTTTTTTCTGCATCTATTGAGATTATCATATGGTTTTTGTCTTTTTTTTGTTAATGTGGTGTATGATGTTGATTGATTTGCCTTTGTTGAACTATCCTTATGAACCTGGGATGAACCCTACCTTGTCATGGTGTATAATCTTTTTGATATGTTGTTGGATTCCATTGGCTAAAATTTTGTTGAGAATTTTTGCGTCTATATTCCTCAAAGATATTGGCTGATAGTTTCCTTTTTTGGTGTTATCTTTATCTCTTTTGGAATCAGGGTGATGGTGGCATCATAGACTGTCCTTGGGAGTGCTCCTTCTTCTTCAAACTTTTGAAAAAGTTTAAGGAGAATGGGCACAAGATCCTCTTTTATGTTTGGTAGAATTCATCTGTGAAGCCACTGATCCTGGGCTTTTATTTGTAGGGTGTGTTTTTATGACATATTCAATTTCATTTCTAGTGATTCATCTAATCAGTTGGTCTGTTTCTTCTTGATTCAGTTTTGGCAGGTTGTAAGATTCTAGAAAATTGTCCGTTTCTTCCAGATTGTCAAATTTGTTGGCATATAGTTGTTCATAGTATTCTCTTATTTTTTTTTATATTTCTGCAGTATCCATTGTGATTTCTCCTTTTTCATTTCTAATTTTGTTTATTTGGGTTCTTTCTCTCCTCTTCTTAGTGAGTCTGGCCAGGAGTTTGTCAATTTTGTTTACCTTTTCAAAGAACCAGCTCTTGGTTTTATTAATTTTCTCTATTGTTTTTTGAATCTCTATTTTTTTTAATTTCCTCTTGATCTTTATGACTTCCTTCCTTCTGCTGATTGTAGGTCTTTTTTGTTCTCCTTTTTCTAATTTGTTTAGGTGGAGGGTTAAGATGTCAATTTGAGATCTTTCTTCTTTTTTGAGGAAGGCCTATATTGCCATGAATTTATCTCTGAGCACTGTTTTTGCACATCCCATAGATTTTGAGAGGTTGTGCCTTCATGATCATTTGTCTCGAGGTATTGTTTAATTTTCTTCTTGATTTCCTCATTGACCCATTGGATTTTTAGTAGCGTGTTGTTTAGTCTCCATGTAGTATGTATTTTCTCATTTCTTTTCCTGTCATTGATTTCTGGTTTCATACCATTGTGGTCAGAGAAGATACTTGAAATAATTTCTATGCTTCTAAATTTATTGAGGTTAGCTTTGTCTCCCAAAATGTGATTGATTCTTGAGAATGTTCCATGTGCACTTGAGAAGAATGTGTATTCTGTTTCTTTTGGGTGTAGTGTCCTGAAGATATCAATTAAGTCTAACTTTTCTGTTGTTTCTTTTAGGATCTCTGTTGCTTTATTGGTTTTCTGTCTTGAGGATCTGTCCATTGATGTGAGGGGGGTATTAAGGTCTCCTACTATGATTGTATTCCCATTAATTTCTCCCTTTATGTCTGTTAATATTTGTTGTATATATCTGAGTGCTCCTATATTTGGGGCATATATGTTGACAATAGTAATATCCTCTCCTTGGATGGATCCCTTAACCATTAAATAGTGTCCTTCTTTGTCTTTCTTTATGGGCTTCATTTTAAAGTCTATTTTGTCTGATATGAGTATTGCAACTCCTGCTTTCCTGTTATGTCTATTGGCATGAAATATCTTTTCCCACCCCCTCACTTTCAATCTATATGTGTCCTTTGTCCTAAGGTGAGTTTCTTGTAGGCAGCAGGTTGAAGGTTTTTGCTTTTTCAATCCACTCAGCCACTCTGTGTCTTTTGATTGGAGCATTCAGTCCATTGACATTTAAGGTGATAACTGGTAGTTTATTACTTATTGCCATTTTAAACCTAATGTTCCAGTTGATTCTATGATTCTCCATTCTTCCTTTATTTTTTTGGTTGGATGGTCTCCAATTATTTTTTGCTTGAGTGTTTTTCTTTTCATTTTTTGCAAATGCAATATTTGGTTTTGATTTGTGTTTGCCCTGTTTTTTAAGTATATTAACCCCTTCCTACAATTGTGTGTTTTATCCTGATAGTCCTGTAGGTTCAAAAACTTCATTACTATACTAAAATTAAGAAGAAAAAAAAGAGTGAAAAAAGAAAAAAAATTAAGAAGCATCTACTTATTTCCTTACTTCCCCTGTCCACATTTTATGATTTTGATTTCTCTTTTTTATTTTATTTTATTTTAAATATGTTTATGATTAAATCTGTATGCTGGCTTATTTGAGTGACTGCTCTCTGATTGTGGTTTCCTCAATCCTCAATCTTCCGCTTTTTTTTTTCTTTTTCTTTCTTTCCTTTTTTTCTTTTTGGTTTGGAGAAGTGCTTTCGATATTTCTTTTAGCCTGGGTTTTGTATTGCTGTATTCTTTTAGCTTTTGTTTGTTGGAAAAAAATTTTTATTTCCCCTTCTATTTTAAATGACATTCTTGCTGGATAGAGAATTCTAGGTTGCATATTTTTTCCTTTCAGTGCTTTAAATATCTCTTGCCATTCCCTCCTGCCTGTAGAGTTTCTGTACAGAATTCAGCTGATAACCTTATGGAGGTTCCCTTATAGGTAACATTCTGCTTTTCTCTTGCTGCCTTTAGGATCCTCTCTTTATCAGTAACTTTTGCCATTTTTAGTATAATATGTCTTGGTGTGGTTCTATTTGGGTTCAATTTGTTTGGGGCCCTTTGTGCTTCCTGTATGTTGAACTCAGTATCCTTTAGATTTGGAAAGTTTCCAGCGATAATTTCTTCAAATATATTTTCCATTCCCTTATCTTTTACTACTCCTTCTGGAATTCCTATTATGCGTAGATTGGCCTGCTTTATATTATCCCATAGGTCTCTTATATTGCTTTCATATTTTTTTTCATTTGTTTTTCTGTCTGCTGTCCTGATTGGGTGATTTCCATTATGCTATCTTCCACATCACTAATTCGTTCTTCTGCGTTATTCATTCTGATTTTTACTGCCCTTAGCTCAGTTTGTATCTCTGCAAATGAATTTTCTAATTTTTATTGGTGCCTCCTTATATTTTCTAGTTCCTTTCTGAGGGAGTCTGCATTACTGTTCATATCTTCTCTTAATTCCTTCAGTATTTTCACTGTCTCCCTCTTGAACTCCAAATCTGTCAGGCTGCAGAGTTCTGTTTTATTGTTGACTGCTTTAGGTGAGTTTTCCTGTTAGTTTAACTGGGAATGGTTTCTCAGCTTCTCCATCTTGCTTATTGTTTTCTTTTTCCTGGTGGAGTTGTACTCTCCGTGGCTGGACAGTGTTTGCCTTGTCACTGCCATGGAATGTTTCCTGAGGGCTGGTGTTGTTGGTCACTCTTCTTTGAGGCAGTTTGGCTTTTCCTGAGGGTGGGTGGGGCTGGCAAGGTCTCTCTGAAGCAAGGAGGACTTCCTGATGGCAGTCAGGACTAGGAGGTCCGTACCACAATGGAAGATTTTGCGTGGCCAGGCAGAGCTTACTCTGGTGTTTCTGGGCTGCAGAACACTTCCAGGGGGCTCACGGTGCTTGTCAGCTGTTCCATGGGAGTGCAGAGACTCCTGAAGATGGGAGTGGCTATCCAGGCCACTGGGAAACCAAGGGGTTCTTCCCTAGGGCAGCCAGAACTGGCAGGACCACCCCGCAATGGAAGCAGATTTCCTGTGGCCTGCTGGAGCTTTTCTGGGCTGTGGGACTCTTCCAGGGGGCTGGCAGTGCTGGGCAGCTCTTCCATGGGAGGGCAGCACCCCCTGGGGGCAGGAGCGGCTAGCCAGGCCACTGGGAAACCAAGGCGCGCTTCCCTAGGGTAGCCGGAACTGGCAGGACCACCTGCAATGGAAGCAG
Source organism: Sus scrofa (assembly GCF_054392235.1). NCBI lineage: Eukaryota > Metazoa > Chordata > Mammalia > Artiodactyla > Suidae > Sus > Sus scrofa. The sequence continues at coordinate 43,633,808 of NC_139393.1, forward strand.
ATTTTGCATGGCCAGGCAGAGCTTGCTCTATTGTTTCTGGGCTGCAGGACGTTTCCAGGGGGCTGGTGGTGCTGAGCCCTGCTCCGCAGGGGTGTAGCCCCTCCAAGGGCAAGCAGGCCAGGGCAGGGAAAACCCCGGAAGTGGTCAGCTTCTTGCAAGTGTTGAGGACAGCCCTCCGGAATGGCAGGCAACCTCAGGTCAGGCACATGCATGTGTGGGGGAGGGGGAGGGGTGATGCACTGGGAAGCACTGCTTTCTGCTAGCTGGTGGACAAGTGAGCTCCCTGTGGTGCAAGGAGTATTCTGTGGTGCCCTACCCCTCCTCCTCTCCCCTCCCCAACACTGGTGCCTTGTCTCTCCTGCAGATCCATCTCTTCTCCCAGGTTCCCTCTGTTGTGGCTTTCCACGCCCCAGCCCTTAGCGTATTGCTCCCTCCACCCATGATGCTCTGATTCCTAGTCTCACGGGCAGTATCCATGCCACCCACCCAACCAACCACTTCCTAGTACCCCAGGCAGTCTCTGCACCACCAACCTGACTGCTTTCTAGTTCCCCAGGCAGTCTGCACTGCTAACCCGACCAACCATGTCCTAGTCCCCAGGCAGTCTCTGCACTGCCCACCCCAGCCCACTCCTGGGGACTAACCTCCAGAGCCAAGGTCTCAGTGCCCAGCCCCCATCCAAGCATCTCAGTTTTTGGTGACCGTGCCAGTAGTTCAGATCATGTGTTTGGCTCTCACTCGGCTTTTCAAATCTCAGGCCTACTGAAGTGCTCTTCTCAGCATCTGGAGATCCCTCCAATTCAGTTGCTCTTTCCATTGATTAGATGACTTTCCAGGGAGTGGGATCCCTTTCTCCTCCACAGACAGTTCCCTATCGGGAGCACCCTTCCAGCCCCAATTCCCCTTCTCTCACTCTCCTATTTTCTCTTGTTTTACCTAGTTATGTCATGACATTCTCACCATTATTAGAGTCTAAGTTCTTCTGCCAGTGATTAATTCCTATTTTGTGTGAGTCTTTTAACCTGTAAATGTGTTTTTTTGTTGTGTTTGTGGGAGAGGGCGAGCGTGTCCCCCTGCTTTTCCACCACCTTGTCTTCCCCTCTGTTTCTACCTGCAATTTTAAAAGGTATTGTATATTTGTATTCTTTTGTAATACTTCATTGTTAGTATACAGAAATGCAACTGATTTCTGAATGTTAATCTTTTATCCTGCTACTTTGCTGAATTTGCTGATCAGTTCAAGTAGTTTTGGGGTTGAGTCCTTAGGGTTTTCTATGTGTATATAGTATCATGTCATCTGCATACAGTGACAATGTTACCTCTTCTCTTCCAATCTGGATACCTTTCATTTCTTTTCTTTGTCTGATTGCTGTGGATAGGACTTCCAATACTATGTTGAATAACTGGTGGTAGTGGGAATACTTGTCTTGTTCCTTAGTGGGAAGGCTTTCAGCTTTTCTCCATTTAGTATTATATTTGCTGCGTTTTTTTTTTTTGTTTTTTTTTGTTTTTTGTAAATGGCTTTTACTATGCTAAGATATGTTCCCTCTCTACCCACTTTGGCAAGAGTTTTTATCACTAAAGGATGTTGGACTTTGTCCAATGCTTTTTCTACATCTATTGAGATGATTATGTGTTCTTTGACTTTTCTTTGTTAATGTGTTGTATGATGTTGATTGATTTTTGTATGTTTAACCATCCTTGTGTACCTGGGGTGAATCCCACTCAGTCATGATGTATGACCTTTTATATATGTTGTTGGTTTAGGTTGGCTAAAATTTTGATGAGAATTTTTACATCCATATTCATCAAAGATAGTGGCCTATGGTTTTCTTTTTTGGTGGTATCTTTGTAAGTTTTTGTTATTAGTGTGATGTTGGTGTCATAGAATGTCTTTGGAAATGTTCCTTCTTCAACCTTTTGCAAAAGTTTAAAGAAGATGGGTATAAGTTTCTCTTTGTATATTTGGTAGAATTATCCTGTGACTACATCTGGTCCTGTATTTTTATTTGTAGGGAATGTTTTTCTTACATATTCAATTTCATATCTAGTGATTGGTCTGTACAGTTGATCTATTTCATCCTGATCAATTTTGGTGGGGTGTAAGTCTATAGAAAATTTTCTATTTCTTCTAGGTTGTCAAATTTGTTGGCATACAATTGTTCAAAGTTATCTCTTACTTTTTTTTTGTATTTCTACAGTATCCATAGTGATTTGTTCTTTTTCATTTCTTATTTTATTTGGGTTTTCTCTCTCCTCTTCTTGGTGAGTCTTGCTAGAGGTTTGTCAAACTATTTGCCTTTTAAAAGAACCAGCTTTTGTTTTTTAATTGATTTTTCTATTTTTTATATCTCTGTTATGTTGATTTCCTCTCTGATCTTTATAATTTCCTTCCTTCTGCTGACTTTTGGTTTTTTTGTTCTTCTTTACCTAATTCATTCAGGTGGGGGGTTAAGTTTTTGATTTGAGATTTTTAATTTTTTTTTGAATAAGTCCTGTATTGCTATGAATTTTTCTCTGAGCACTATTTTGAGGCATCCCATAGATTTTAAATGGTTGTGTCTTCATTATCATTTATTTTGAGGTAGTTTTTAATTTTCTTTTTTATTTCCCATTGACCACTGTTTTTTAGTAGTATATTTTTTAGTCTCCATGTAGTTATTTTTTCTCATTTCTTTTCCTATAGTTTTTATCTAGTTTCATGCCATTGGTGTCCATGAAGATATATGAAATAATTTCCATAATCTTAAATTTGTTGAGGTTAGTTTGTGCCCCAGTATGTGATCAGTCCTTGAGAATATTCCATGTGCACTTGAGGAGAATGTATATTCTGATTTTTTTTAATGTAATATCCTGAAAATGTTGATTAAGTCTAACTTTTCTATTGAGTACTTTAGGATCTCTGATGCCTTATTGATTTTCTGTCTAGAGGATCTGTCCATTGATGCGAGTGGGGTGTTAAAATATCCTACTACGAATGTATTTCCATAGATTTCTCCTTTAGTGTATGTTAGTATTTTTTGTAGGTATCTGGGTGCTCCTATATTAGGGGCATATATATTGATGCCTGTAATATCATCTTCTTGAATGGATACTTTAACCATTAAATAGTGCCCATTTTTGTCTTTCTTTATGGACTTCATTTTAAAGTGTATTTGTCTGATATGAGTATTTCAACTCCTGCTTTCCTGTCTTGTCCATTGCCATGATATATCTTTTCCCATCCCCTCACTATATGTGTCCTTTTCTCTAAGTTGAGTGTCTTATTGACAGCAGATTGAAGGTTTTTGCTTTTGTATCCAATCTGTACTCATGTCTTTTGATTGGAGCATTCAGTCCAGTGACATTTATGTTAATCACTGATAAATATATATTTTTTGCCATTTTAAACTTTGTTTTCCAGTTGTTTCTATGTTTCTCCTTTCTTTTCATTTTTGGTTGTATGATCTCCATTTGTTTTATGCTTAGGTACTTTTCTTTTCAGTTTTAGTGAATATAATACCTGGTTTTGATTTGTGTTTGCCCTTTTTTTTAAAGTATGTTAACTCTTTCCTGTATCTGCTTGCTTTAGCCTGATTGTCTTATAGACTCAAACACATTATTTTTTTAGAAAAACTGTATTTTCTTATTTTCCTTCCCACAATGATTTTGAAGTCCTTTTATTTTTAACATCTTTGTTTGTCTTTTTGCTGTTCCTTGTGTTTATCATCACTTTTAAGTAGTTTCTTCTTCTTCTTCTTCTTCTTTTACTTCTGTATGCTGGCTTATTTAAGAGATTGCTTTCCAATTGTGGTTTCCTCCATCCTATATCTTCTTACTTCTTTTTTTATTTAGAGAAGTCCTTTCAGTATTTCTTTTACAGTGGTTTTAGTATTGCTCTACTCTTGGCTTTTGTTTATTGGAGAAATTCTTTATTTCCCTTTCTATTTTTAATGATATTCTTGCTGGATTGAGAATTCTAGGCTGTAAATTTTTTCCCTTCAGAACTTTGAATATGTCTTGCCACTCTCTTCTGGCCTGTAGTGTTTCTGTAGTGTAATCAGCTGAATACTTTATGAGGGTTCCTTTATTATTAACACTTTTTTTTTCTCTTGCTGCCTTTGAATACTCTCTTTATCTTTATTTTTGGCCTTTTTTATTATAATATGTCTTGGTTGAAGATTCCTATTTGGGGTTCAACATGTTTGGGGCCCTCTGTGATTCCAGTATCTTGATATCAGTTTCCTTTAGATTTGGAATAGTTTTCAGACATACTTTCTTCAAATATCTTTTCAATTCCCTTTTCTTTTTCTTCTCCTTCTGAAATTCCTATTATATATAGACTGACATGCTTTATATCATCCTTTAGATCTGTTAAATTTCTTTTGTGTTTTTTCATTTCATTTTCTGTGTGCTGTTCTGATTGGGTGATTTCCATTATTCTATCTTCCAAGTCACTAATTTGTTCCTCTGCATTATTCTTTCTGTTCTTTAGTGACTTTAGCTCAGTTTGCATCTCTGCAAATGAATTTTCTAATTTTTCTTGGCTCCTCCTTATATTTTCTAGATCATTTCTAAAGGAAGCTGCTTTACTCTTCATATCTGGTCTTAATTCCTTGATACTTAGCCTTAATTCCTTCAGTATTTTCACTATCTCTGTTTTGAACCCCATGTCTGTCAGACTGCAGAGGTCTGTTTCATTGTTTGCTGCTTCATGTGAATTCTGTTCCTTTCACTGGGAATGGTTTCTGAACTTCTTCATCTCACTTATGTTTTTCATTTCCTGTGAGTTTAGGGAAGCCATATTGGGTCTTAAAGTGATACTTCTATGCAAGAGCACCCCTTTGTATTTTGTGGGAGGTTACCATTTATTACTGGTGTGGGAGTTTGAATATTTGCTATCTCTTTCTTTGGTGCAAGTAGATTGTTATCCCCAGGGTGCTGAGTGTGTTTCCAGGGAGAAGGAGGCAATGCGTAGGGCTAGTAGTCAGTGCCTTGTTGCTGGGCTCTTAATAGCAGCAAGGGCCTGAAGGAAGGTGGCACAGGCTACTCCTAGTTGCAGGGCCCTGGGAGGTGGTAATGAGGCATAGGAAGGTTTAGGAGATGCCCAGAGCATTTGGCAGTGGCAGCATCTGTGTGTGTGTGTTCGCAGTGGAGTGAGAGCAACAACAGGTAGTTTTCAATCCTCCAAAGTGACTGCATCTGCAAGTGGTGCCTGTTCAGGGACCTCTAGTGTTAGCAGGCCATGCCCACCTCTGGAGTCAGTGATAACTCTGATGGTTTGCCACTCTCACCTGCAGACCATCTAAGAAGCACCCTGTCTCACTTAGCCCACACAGGAAATGCTGCACAGGGTGCTCCTAGTTGCAGAATCCTGGGAGGTGACAGTGATCTACCTTCAGGACATGCCCAGAGCATTCATCAGTGACAGTAGCAGGCCTGGTGTGTTCCCAGGGCTGTGAGAGCAACAACAGGTGGTGTTTGGACACAATGCTCTCTCCTGTGGTGCCCTTAAGGTGACTGGGGCTACAAGTGGTACCTGTTCATGGACCCCTAATGGTGGCGGCCACACCCACCTCTGGAGTCATAAATAACTGTGGTGGTTTGCTCTCACCTGTAGACCCTGCAAGAATTACCTCATCTCACTTTAGCCCCAAAGGATGTGCTGCACCAGCCGCTCCTAGTTGTAGGTTCCTGGGAGGTGACAGTGATCAAGCTTCTGGACACTGCCCAGAGCATTTGGCATTGATAGAAGCTGGGTGGTATGCTCCCAGGGGAGCAAGAGCAACAATAGGTAGTATTCTATCACCATGCCCACCTCTTTTGTGTCCTCTGAAGTGATTGGGGCTGCAAGTGGCTCTTGTTCAGGGATCCCCAGTGACAACAGGCCATACCCACCTCTGGAGTCATATAATTGCAGTGGTTTTCCACCACCACCTACAGACCACACAAGAAATACCCCATCTTGCTTAGTCTACACAGGAGGTACTGCACCAGCTGCTTCCATTTTTAGGGTATTGGGAAAGAACAGTGACCAAGCATTTGGTACTGCCTGGAGAAGCTGGCAGTGACAGCTAAAGCACATGTTTGTTCCCAGTGTGGAAGAGCAACAACATGTGGTGCTTGTTTGCAGTGCCCTCTTTTTTTTGCTGACCCCTGAGGTGACTGGGGCCACAGGTAGAGCCCATTCACAGGCCCCCAGTGGTCACAGGACATGCCTCCTCTGGCCTCTGAGACAACTGCTGTAGTCTGTCCCTGCTGCCTATAAATCACACAAGAGGCACCATGTCACAGTCCCCCACTGCCCTTAGCCCATGCAAGAGTTGCGTGGCCAACCATAGCCTGCAAAAGAAGCACCCAGTCTCTCATAGCCCAAGCAAGTGGCTTCTTTCCACCCATAGCCTGCACCAGAGGAGCCCCACCCTCTGAATGCCCACATGGGCAGGGAGATTCCTATGGCAGTCCGCCCCTCCTCTTCTCACCCTACCCAAAAATGGTGCCTTGCTTCTTCTGTGGGCCCAGATCTTCTCCTATGTCCCTTCTGCTATAGCATTCCACTCCCCAGCCCATAGTACAATGCTCTACCACTCATGGCATAGAAATACTTAGCCTCTTAGGTTGTCCCCACACAGTCAACACTAGTTCTCTCCCCAGGAACTGATCTCTGGAGCATAAGTCTCAGTGCCCAGCCCCTTCCTAAACATCTTAGGCTATGGTGTCCAGGGTTTTGGTTCAATGATATTTGTGGCTCTCACTCTCCAGCTGTTTCACTTTTCTGGATGACTTTGAGGTCCCTCTGCCTCCACTGATCTCCCTGTTGTTTAGGTAACTTCCCAGGATGTGGGTTCCTTTTCTCTTTCACAGCTTCCTTTCAGAAATGCTAGTCCCATCCTAATTCCTTTTCTCTCTCTATTTCTTTTGTTCTATCCAGTTATGTCAAGAATTTCTTGCCATTTTTGAAGGTATAAGTTCTTCTCCCAGCATTGGGTAGATGTTTGTGTGAGTCGCTTTACATGTAGATTTGTGTGTGTGTGTGTGTGTGTGTGTGTGTGTGTGTCTTTTTGTCTTTTTTAGGGCCACACCTGTGGCACATGGAATTTACCAGACTAGGGGTCAAATTGGAGCTATAGCTGCCAGCCTATTCCACAGCCACAGCAATGCTATATCCAAGCCCCATCTGTGACCTTCTCCACAGCTCATGGCAACGCCAGATCCTTAACCCACTGAGCGAGGCCAGGGATCAAATCCACAACCTCATGGTTCCTAGTCAGATTCATTTCAACTGAGCCATGAAGGGAACTCCCTAGATGTGTTTGTGGGAGAAGGTGAGCACAACAGCTTACTCCTCAACCATCTTGATCTACTTCTGTCTAAATCAGTTATCTTTTTGTAAATAAGAGTCAACATATCTACAAATAATTTTCCTTATATTCTTTTTAGCAAAGTAAATAAATTATAAGCTAAGTCCTATATATAGGGAGCAATTTGGGTTAGGTTATGCTATGTAAAAATTAATTTTTAAAAAATAAGCTTAATTTTGGTTCAGAAGGAAAATAACTACAGCATAAATTTTAGTATTGTGTTTATTTGTAGACAAAAATAATAGTATTAAGAGTAAATTTTACACAGATTTTTTTTACATACAACCACTACTATGGAAAGCTAAAAACAATGTGATCCTATTTTTTATTTTAATAATTTAAGAAATCAATTTGGGGCAGTTTACTTTTCACCAGTGAGATTTTAAGATATTGCTCCAAATAATATAAACTTGAAAGTGAAAAACTTGCTATTCTGAAGGCATTTGGTAATTGCAGTTTTCCTAAGGTCAAAGCTTTCCTGCATTGAATCAAAGAGAATCTGTATCGTTAAATATTAATTACAAAAAAATAGTTATAGTATAGTCTTATTAAGGTTATTAATGAGATTTTTCTCATTAAAACAAAATATTTATATATAATCAGTTTGGCTTATTTTTAACAGAAAAAATTATACTTATGTATAAGTGTATAAAAGTTAAATAATTCATTATAACAGTTTTCAATGTTTTTTTCTCAATAGATAAAAATAAATAGATCTAAATTCTAATGTGATCTACACTATACAAATAAGTCTCAAATTTACATTCCTTGGCATGTTTAGTACTTAGTTTCTTAAATCTATGTTGAAGAAAAAAGAGGCTTAAGAGAAGTAAGACTTGAATTTGCCTGGAGAGGACTCCCAAACAGGAATTATATGATAATGTATGTATACATTTATATTTACATCTATATATCTAGAACTAGATCTATATATTTTCTCCCCTCTGAATAGTCCTCAAATGTTGCAAGAGTGGAGGGACATTTATGTGAAAGTTATGGCAACCATAAAGAAGTCTTAAGTATTATGTATTTAGGAGCTTTGAAAAGAAAATTTTATTTTTTTAAGAAACGTGGATGTGGCAATGGAAGGCATCGAATAAAGCTAGGATCTTGTCTAATTATAAGTGGAGCAAGTCCAAAGAATTGCAGAGAGTCAAGAAGAAGATAGACAAAATCTGTGTATATATATTTTTGTGTTCTGATGAAAAGGTAATGACAAATATGGTGAAGCATTTTATTGTGCTGAAATTAAATTTTTAAAAACATTTCTCTTTGTTATTTCATTTTTTCCAAATTTTAATTGGGTTAATATTTTCAATTTTTCACTAGAGAATAAAATACAAAATATTTTAAAAGTGGTAAATCAAAATGAAATATAAAATTTAAAAGAGGATTCCTCATCATGGCACAGCAGGAATGAATCTGACTAGGGCCTATGAGGATGTAGATTTGATCCCTGGCCTTACTCATTGGGTTAAGAATCTGGAATTACCATGAGCTGTGGTGTAGGTTGCAGATGCAGCTCAGATCTGGCATTGCTGTGGCTGTGGTATAGGCTAGCAGCTACAGCTCTGATTGATCCATAGCCTGGGAACCTCCATATGCCATGGGTGTAGATCTAAAGAAGTAAAATAAACTAAAATAAAATAAAATTTAAAAGAATCACAATGTAACATTGCTTTCATATTTGAAAAGTATATAATTGTACAAAAGTATATAATTGTAAAAGTATATAATTGTACAAAAGAAGGGAAGTTACCCTTAAACACTATTTACGTTTCCCACCTCTTTTTATCACTCTTGTGTGAGTGTGTACATGTGTATCTAGACTATGCACCAATGTACTATAATGCTGCAAAATGTACAAAAATGAACACTACATAATAAAAACTATACTGTTACTGTACTACTATTACCACATCCTTGAAAGTGGTCAGTGGTGAACATTTGCTAATGAAGTTCAATTGATTTTTAAGCTATCACACTTGAATTTTTTCTGTCATTTGTGACTACCTCTTTTCCTTGAAATTCTCTGTTCTATCACTTCTCTTACATTTCTGACAACAGATTATCAAAGTTTTCTTCTTATACCAAAATTCCAGTGTGATCTGTTCTGTTCTTTGTTATCTTTTCTTCCCACTTCATGCCCTCTTGAAGTTATCACTACCTTATTTTGGCCAAAGTTGCTCTTACAATCCAAAGATTTCTAGCAATTTTCTGATTGAAAAAAATATATTGGAATCTCTCACTTCTCTCTCTCTATCTTTTGCCTCTAAATTTTTCCATCTGAATGTACCAAAGACTATACAAATAAAAAATACTATTAAACTTCTTCCAAACACTGTCTTATAATCACTATATTTATTAATCATTGCTCTATTTCCTGAGTCATTCAAGCAAAAATCTAGGAGTAATAGTTGATTTCTATCTTTACACTACCACCTCTTTATCACAAAGGTAAAATAAGTTATGTTGACATGATGTTCTTAATACTCCTATAACCATTCCATCTTCTCTGTTTCTATATCACTACCTCAGTTAAATTTTTATCATCATATATTCTGATTATTACAAAGTGTATCAATTTAGCTTCCCAAGGTCTCTTTTTACCCATAGTCTAATTCACTCTTTACAATATAACCAGAGTTCGATACAACCTATGTTGTTTTAAATTTACGTGTCCAACCTATTAGCTGAATGAACTTGAATACATTACTTAGCCTATTCAAGATTTATGATCTTACGAAACATGAGAGAAACTAATAGTTACCTTATGGCCATACATTAGGGCTAATTCATGTTTAAAAACTTATTTTTATTTTATATCACTTGTATTTGTATAATTATTTGTAATTGTGGTAAAATAAAATGGTAAAGAATCTAAACATGGTTTATGCTTTCATGTGTAATGCATTACAATAGGAAGAAATAATAAATTCAATGAATGTGAGGGATACTCTAAAAAGAGAATATCCTACAAAAGGAGAAAGAAACATACTTATGGTTAATTCCACAGAAGGTTATATAAGCTTTCTAATGGAAGCAAAACCTTTTTCTAATGACAGAAAAATTAGCTGGCTGCTAAGTGTTGAAGAGAAACAGAAATTTAATGTCAAGGGTCTGAGAAATCATGGCATTAAAATGGACCTGAAAGTAGTTTTGAATCCTTGTATCACAAAGAGTAAGGGTAAGGGAGTGGCCAAAGATTAGGTCCAGATACTAGCACAATGGCTAATGCATATACATGTTGAATAAGTTACAGCTTCCCTTTTGGTTTTCTCAGAACCAGATCTTTTTGATGTGCTTCCTTACTTCAAATCTTAGAGTGTTTTCTTGTCTGAATATTAGGGTTGCATTGTTTCCTTGGTCTCTGCCCACAGCAAAGAATTGGAATGATGGGCACATTACAGCAAGTTTATTTAAACAAAGGTACACTCTCAAAAAGATAGGGTTGTCCTAAGAATAGGGACTGCATGTTTTAAAATTGTGTTTTTCTTATATCCCTATAGTGTAGACTACAGTGAGGGCCTGATTTCTCCTGCCCCAGGCCCACTGATTCTTTCTACCCCAGCCCACTGTGCATGTGTAAAGACTGAGTGTTGATTGATCTCTGTATGGGGCATATTTGACCTCCTGTTTGGTCTCAGGAAGGAAGGACATTTTATTTGGATGGGGGAGAGGTTATGGGGAAGTTCCCCAGAGAGTCCTTTGATGTTCTTATTGTCCCTTTAGAGGTGGGGTGAGGAGTGGGCTATATACCTTTCCCAATATGGTATAGGAAGGAATAAGCCAGGTTGCTCAAGGTGGGGGAAAGGGACATTACAATGAGGTGGGTGGAACAATGAAAATGGTCTAGTAATTCTTGTCTTTGACAGAGGCTTTGAGTTTTAATCTCCATGAAGGGAACTTAAAGCCTAACACAGAGGACAATATTTCAAGGCCTGAGTATGCCATGAAATGTCCTCCATTATGTCACTCAAAGGTAAATTTCTAGCTTTACTTCTCACTCCATCTATCTCTATTCTCCCGAGCAGTAGTGCTCAGGATGAGCACCATCAATTAGAAAGTTCTGAGATTATGAAAATGCTCCATATCTGACTATCTGATCTGGTAGCCACTAGTATGTTTAGCTATTGAATGAACTATTGAGCTCTTATGGCTAGTGCAGCTGAGGAATGGAATCTTTAGTTAATTTAAATATCCACCCATGTCTAGTAGCTATTATGTTGAACAGCATAAATCTAGAACTTTTATTTAGTAGAAGACAAATAATTGAAAATTAATTGGACAGTTGTCTTCAAGGATTTGTGTTTTTGTAGAGTAAACATACTTTCTTAGATAATATGTTTATTAGGTATGTGTAAGAAGGTGAAGATGATTACAATTATAGGTGAATTTAAGACATCCTCTATGCTATTAATAAACCAGTCCCAATTTTTATTCCAGGTGTAAAATACTACTTGCTGTTCTTTAAAACACTATGCTGTTTTATATCTCAGGCACTGGAGCACATATCCTCTAGAATGCCATTCCACAATTGACTGACTATTGAACACATACTTTTTATCAAAACAGCTCAATTGTCACTTTTTAAACATAGGGCTCTCAGAAACAGATGAAAAACTATTTAAAATGTATGAGATTCTTTATACAATTCCCTACTGACCTATGATTTAAAGCACTTCATCCCATTATTACCATGATATATTTCTTTTCTACTTCCATTCTGCTGTTTCCTACTGCTCTGTCAAACAAATTTTCTTATTGATTTAGTGTTTTTAGAAAATATACATGCTCAGATGCTACAAATGATGATCTCATAAAGGTCACACCAAATGCATGTAATATCCAATTTTAAAAGTATGTAAATTTTGTTAATGTTCTTTTAACATAGAGTCTTTCAGTATTTTGTTTTACCTGTACATGGTATCTCAGTTATTTTTAAAGCATAATCTAAAAACTTGAAATAGTTGTAATGTTTTACATACTTACATATTGTTTAAAATATATTTTTACATACTTACATATTGTTTAAAATATATTATAAAATTTATATTACTTCATCCAATATTTTTTTCATTTTCTTTTGTTTTGTAAGCATAGGTTACCCTCTTTTCTTATTTTAGAATGGCTTGCATTAGACATCATATTATTTGAATATATCTTTCTCCTTTTGCTGGCAAAACTTTTGGTCTTTTATCTTCATCTTTTAAATCTGACAGTTTGAATTTAATTTTTTCCATTCTTTTAGTTATATGGGAGCTTGAATATATTACTATGGTGTATTGATTTTTGTCTCTATTTAAATATTGTAAAAATTACTATTGATTGTCTCAAGAATGATTGTGATATACTCCACCCTCCTAGATTCCTTTGTTATAGCATCTTCCTGCTAATAGTGTGAAGGTGACTTTGACTGAGAAAGAGCTAAATTAAACCAGGGTCATGCTTACTGCTATGCCCTTGGAATACTTTTCTTTTGGCAGCAGCAATTCCTCCCTACCTCACTCTTTCTACAGTTTTGTACAACAACTTGTTCACTATGCAATCACAGTAACTTTGTATCCATGGCAGCAATTTCTGTCCTAGTTTTACATGACTTTTCATTTAATTCTTCTGAAAGGGCATTCATCCCTTTGTGGAGGAAGCTAATGAGGCACTGGTACCAGAGCCCTGGTTCCTATGTGCCAAAAACAGCATCTTGCAAAGCTGCAAGATACATGACCTTGGGGAGTAAGTCTAATTGAGGAAATTTTGCATTTCAAATATCTACAAACATTGTCCTACATTACTAAACTTTTGCAAGAATCAGAAATACAACCGGATGCATAGATTTTCTTTGAAAATGTTTTTCACTCTTGGGGGGAAAAAGCTTTTTTCCCCTCTCTTTACCCACACTTGTTGAGTTTTATCCAGTTTTTGAGAAATATAACATATTAAGCTTCCACTGGATGTAGTGTCCCAATGATAATTTGATAGTTATGATCAAGAAAATGTCTTGTGCTACTTTATAGATTACAATAGGATTTCATAATCCATGATACATTTAAATTCTATTAATTATAATTTGAAAAATCAACTAAATTCTTTTTTAAAAGTGTGGTTCAAAATTACATTTTATGTAATAAAATTATTAAATTTTTGCTAATGGCACATAAATGGAAGTGATTTAAAAATATCATTGGTGAGTAATGTCTTTGCCACTGTTCCTCTCTCTTTTGCTAGTCAACTCAGGTTTGAATTGTTTGTGGGAAAAGAGGGTGACAAATTCAGTTTTACTTTTTAATTTATGTTTTTATGCACATTAATAAAGCTAAGCTAAATAAAGTATCTTTTTTCCTCTGGATCAGGAATTCCAGGCACTGTATTTTAAGTCTTACTTAGTTTATGGAGTAATGCAGAAATTTGACACATCAAAATTACTAATCAGAAAAAATTACAAAAAATTTATGCACTTAAGATAAGCATAAATGTCAGTTTTTCATAAAAAATAAAAATAGTGCATGTGTGTCTCAAGCACAAATCTTGTTCCCTTTGTTTACTTTGTGGTATTGTATTAGCATTTTTTACTATATTTCAAAAAACCCCTAAAAAAATTAACATGCATTTGTCTTATCAACCTAACATTTAACTTTAAACAATGTATAATGACACTACATTAAAATATACAAAAACTATTCAATAATATTTTCCTACTAGCCATTAGTATTTTGAGAAATCCAGTATAATTGCCATAGCAATATAATTATATAGGGCCTTGACATTTTAAAAACATCTTCTTGAAAATTAAAAGCATATGTATAAAATATACACATCTATTTTAAAAGAAAATTTCTTTTAGACTGCATAATAACATCCATAATATTATAATCTTTGCTTAAGCAATAAAAATAATAGTAAAGCCAAGTCCTGTTTGGTTGAATAGTAACCAAGAATTATATGAGATATGAAAATGTCACTAAAGTAATCTCCTAGGGAGGGAAAAAACAAATAGATTTTAATGAGAAGAGAACATATTTTGTTCCATTTGAATGATATTATAAGAAGTATAATTATTTCTTTTTATCAGATAATGTGGAGGATGCAGTATTTATGTGCTTAATAATGAGGTTTATCTCAAATTTAATAGGTGGTTAATATCTTAGGTAGAATATAAACTAATCATTAATTAATTCATTAATTCTAAATAGCACACAGAAAAGGAGGAAAAATAGTGATAAGTGGAGAAAAGGGTACATTCTAAAAGAAAAAGTATAAAGGACTTGTTTTTATGGAGAGGAAATTGTCACAGTGTGAGAGAAAATATGTTAGAAAATTCTGGACAAGAAAGTAAGTTATAAAAATTGTAATTGTTACATAAGATAATCTTTTGGAGAGTGAATGTGACATATCAGAAATTGTCCTTAATGCTATGTGACTCTATTCATATTGTCAGATAATAAATGCAGTATAACTTTGTACACATATTTCATGTAGAGTTTTCCCATTAAATTAATTTTCTACTGAAATGCTTGCATTCCCCCACCCCCCATTTTTCAGTTACAGATAAATCACTAAGTTTCACTTGTCCATCCCTCAGGTTATGAAAGTCTTTCTATAGAAGCATCATTCAATACCACTAACCAGTTAAACACATCACCAAAATGACACAGAATCTTCTCAGTGATACCCAAGCCATTCTCAGTTTTGCATTAACTCTGTTCCATCTTTATGTCTCTTGTTTTCTATGTACCAATATATTCCACTTGTATACAAGTTAACTTTTAAAAATTTTTTCCTAACACAATTAAATGTTGCTGGATATCCTGATTATAGCAGTCCTTTAAAAAATAACTATTATTTTAAAATCAACAAAGATATAAAGCACCATACTTTTTACTCCTTTTCATTGTCTATAGATGGTGAATATAAAACATGAAAAATAAAGTTAGTAAAAAAATATGCCTTAATATGTCCACACCTACCAATCTTTTCTACTGACTAGAAATTCTTATTTATATTACATTCAGTTATATCCCTCTTCATTTTGTTAAAATAATGTTTACCTCACATTAACTTCCTAAACACTGTCTAATATTCTTCATGACTAATTAATCTTCAATATTCTCAATGCATACTTATACATTTTCTAGCATCTATCCAATTTTAACTACTTCTGTTACACATAATTATACAGCAATATGCTTTCCTTCTGAAAGTTGTCTGCATATTTTTTTTGTTTCTATCATCTTATATGTAGAAAATAGTACAGACTGGAGTTTTTATGACTTAGTAGGAATTGTCCTTTTTCTAGACCTGATTTCCCTGCTTTCTTTTTTAGATCTCTTTGACAAAATGATATCATGTGCAATTACTGACAAATAATAAAAAAATAAAAATTAAATATATTAAGGGTGTTTCTTAAAAGGAAATTTCAGAATTAAAACTAGTATAGAGAGTTTACTGGAACAACATAAGGAGTAGCTAACAAAAGAGAAAATAAAATATCAAAGAATTAATAGGAAAATAATCTATCTGAAGACTTACACACAAACACATTTCTTTTTTATTTTTTGTTTTTATCTTTTTTTAAGGGCCACACCAATGGCATATGGAAGTTCCCAGGCTAACTGTGCAATCAGAGTTGTAGCTGCCAGCTGCCAGCCTGCACCACAGCCATAACAGATCCAAGCCATGTCTGTGACCTACACTGCACCTCATGGCAATGCTTGATACTTAACCCACTGAATGAGGCTAGGGATCAAACTCATGGCCTCGTGGATACTAGTTGGGTTTGTTACCGATAAGCCATGATGGGAACTCTCAACACGCAAATATTTCTTGAAGCCTAGAGTCAAGGATCTTTAGCATGATGTAAAACATAGGATTTGATTGATTTTAAAATGTTTCAATAATTCTATCTGTAATTTCTTTGTTTTAACTAAAGTAAATGGTTCAGAAAATTATATGTAATAATTAAGGCATTTTTAATAATTACACTTTACTCATCATAATATCTGCCATTCTATCAGTCTCATTTCACTCTTTAAATTTTTATAGGTGATTTATCTTATGACTTATCTTCTCTCTGGGTGTTCTCTATATGTGCTCCAGACAGCATGTTCTTTATAGCAAATAAGAGAACTGTGCCCCAGCAGTTGTGTTTTATGATTTATGTTCATGTCTCTGGTTGTATATCCATTTGTTGAATTTTTTATCACTTTATGATAAAATGTGCCTTTTGTCCATTTTTTTTTGGTAGTGATTCTGACGTTATTTTACATATGAATGCTGAATGCCTGTTATTGGCACTGACATGCCATCTTAAGTAACAATACACATAATTCCATAATTTAATTACATTATTGAATGTTGTTCAGCTAGAACACCTAATTACAAATTTCTATAGCACAAAAAGTGAGGTTGCTTGAAGTTCCAATTCAAAATGTTTGCTTGTCTCTTTACTAATACATGTGCTAAAGCTGACTTTGTACCTCTGCTTATTATTTTAATCTCCCTCGGTCTTATCAAATCTTAAATCTTCAACCATATTATTTGCTTTTCCTCTCCATTCTGAATCATCTGCTTCTCAGCACTCTATCCAGATTGTTAATAAATATGTTAAATAGCTATGGGCCTAAAACTAATCCTGGAGGTCCTTACTAGACGCTATTTTTTGAAAGCCCAGTATGGTTCTATTAATAATAATATCTATTCATTTTAATATGGTTCTTCTTTTAGTATCTACCATATTACATTTTATTGGAATAAATTTTAATAAAATATTCTTTATAATAGACTTCAAATATTCCTCTATTTTGAGGTTATTAAGTTGAAATTGAAAGAAGAGTATTCTTCTTACCTATACCAAATAAAACATGTGTATATAATTCTATCTAAATCTATTTTAAGAAAGTATAATGAATGAAAATAGTCAGGCAATACAAAATCACCCAGGAGAAAACCTTTGGGCTATAAGCAATTAATTACATAATTTTTGGAAGTTTTCTTGGGGTAACACAGTAAGAGTAACAAGGGCTCTGAGCACTTGAATTGATTATCTTGAGATTTCCTTTTTGGTAACCTAAAAGTGTTAAACTCATATTGGAAATGACTTCCTTTTTCAAAACCCGTAGGGATTAATAAAAGCAGTGCAAGAAAGACACTTTCAGTACAGTTCCCTTGAAACTAAGTGTGGATGTTTCTGAAGATGTTGGCAGTCTTGGAGGCCTTAATTGTCAGAAGAATTTCAATACATTTAAGGACCTGGGGTTCATTGGAATTAAAGTCAACTGTAGCTGCAATAAGCTGTCTACAAAAATCTCATCTGGATCTTTACACATTTCTTACTCTTACCTTTTTCTTACACTATTCTCTCATGTTACAATTTTAACATAAATATATTTTTTGTTAAGCCTTTTCTTATACATTTGA
Source organism: Sus scrofa (assembly GCF_054392235.1). Lineage (NCBI taxonomy): Eukaryota > Metazoa > Chordata > Mammalia > Artiodactyla > Suidae > Sus > Sus scrofa. The sequence goes on from NC_139393.1 coordinate 43,651,561, forward strand.
TGTGAGTCAAATATATAATTATTTCTTAATTATGTATTCTTTCAGGAAAGAAACATAAACAATCTGTAAGAACAGAAAAGTTAAGACATGTTAGATTTTAGAAGTGACTTCTTATTTCTATTTGCAATTATATTTACAATAATCAAGACAATATATACTTCAAACCAAAACATGTACTTGCAGCCAGGATTAAATTTAAGAGGAGGCAAAAGATTTCTTTTTCTGTATGTCCCGATATTTAACTCTTTGCCATCATCTACCACCCTAAAATAAAAACACCACCTTTATAATTCATTTACTTTACTTTTAGAGAGAGACACATTTAGGTATTTCCATGAAAAAAAACTCCTTGTGTCTCCAAAAAGGAGGAGATAACAACAGATAAACTGAAAATTGGATATGTCATGTTACAAAATAGAAACATATTGGATGAGTTTATATATGCAAAATTACCTCAGACACAAAATGTTACCAGAGCAAGAAGACAGGAAAGAAGAGCTGATTTAACCTGTAAGAAAAACTGGTAAAGAAACAAATTGTAAGATAGGGGAATGAGCATTGCTGATCTTTTCCTGGGCAAAGAAAACCATTGTTAATTCTGATAAATACATATTTCCACTCACTAGAGACAGATGCCTTATTATAGGGCAGAGAAAGCATTAGTCCAGAAAAAAATACCTTTGAAAGACACCTTTATGCCCTCTTTGCTCCACACAATGTAGTGAGTATTATTTGAGCCTCCTCGATAATTCAATAGAAAGCAGGTGCCCTATGTGGGAAATTACATTAATATATTTGTATTTATATTCCATTTAATTTTATATTCAAAAAACTATTTTTATCTTCAAAAAGTATATCATGATTCCGTCCATTTTCAAGTGAGTAGGAAATGCAAATGAACATGTTGGATGCTAATTTTCAAATGCCCTGAAAACTTTTGCTAATGGATAAACATCAAAGGAATTGCATCATAACTATGAAAGTAAGTAGTTTAAAAAGTGCAAAAAGTACTTACTCTATGATCATATATGTGTTAAGTATTATAGGGCACACACAAAAAGCATATGGCTCACTTTTATAAATAAAAACATACAAAAATTTGGAGGAAAAGTCCAAGGGCTGAACAACTCAGAACATATTTTATGGAAAACATGAGATTTAAATTGGACCTTGAAGGATATTACTGTTTTTGCATTGCCAGTTTAAGGAATGATAGGAAGATCTGGTATGATCTGAGAGTAATCTTACGTGGTGAGATACTACTACCATCATTCACCATTATAAATTGCTGAGACCAGCTCAGCAGGATGGGGCTGAAGAACGGGTGCTGTGGAACTTAGTTAACATAAAACAAGACACAGAGACATTTATCTTAAGTAAAGGTGGGAACCGGGGGACTCAAGGTCTCAGGGACCAAGAGCCCTGTCTCAAGAAACCACACTGCTTTTATTGTGCTCTTGAAGATTATGCCAAGTGAAAAGGGGGTTGTAGGTGCAGGATATAGGTCTTTTTTTTTATTATTTTATAAGTTCTTTTATTACTTAAAAGTCACTTAGCTAGTAGATGGTTAAACTTTTTCTCTAAACTTTAGGCATTTAAGAATTATTAACATTTGAGTTAGCTGTCTATGCATAGTATTTCAGAGAATCCTCACTGTACTTCTGAAAATGGCATGCCTATTTGCGGCAACCCTGTGTGCCTAGGTTTGCACCTTGGTTCTCTTTGCTAATGCATATTCTGCTAACGACCACTCATAAACCACTGGTCCATGAGGTTCCTCTTTCTCTTATTCTTTAGAGGACATATCATGCCTGTGCAAATGGCGTGCCAATCTGCACAGGTCCAGCGTGCCTAGACCAATGTATTATGTCCTTATTCAGCTGAGCCCACGAATAACCCATGCCTTCAGGTCTTTGTTCTTAAGCTTAAGTCATTTACCATCACCATGATTGTTTCTCAAGCAGGAAGACGGGACAAATAAGGAAGGACAAGATGGAGTTTTCAGCAAAGAGGCTAAGAAAATGTTATGAAAACATGTCTCACAACAATAAATTACATTATTTTATGTTTTCATTATTGTTGATTGTAATGTAGCTAACTAGGATTCACACTAAGTGCTGAATCTAAATTAATGTTGTAATTTAATAAACTGACATGTCACCCAAGGATATATTGTTGAAATTTGTTATGCTAAAGTTAATGTCTTCTTAAAAGTACTCCAGTAAAACAACCATTTTTTTGTGCAGGGAGGTGAGGAGAGATAGGTGACACTGGAAATAAATTCATTTTTGCATAAAATAAAATAAAATAAAATAAAATAAGTTGAAGTGTATTTTCTCCCAAAGAATCCATTTTAAAAATTTTGTAATCATACATACAAAATTTATATGTTAGTAATTTTGTTTCCTCCTAGGATTGATTGTTGAGTTAAAAGCACTTATGCCTACTTAATTTAAAATCTTTAAGGAAAGCTTACCAAGAACAACAGATTTTAAATAATTTCATTTGCCCAGATATTTTATCCCTTAACCTTTTCAATATAATGTTTGCACTTCTTTAAAATATATATATATACACATATGCATACTTACAATTTTGTTAGATAAAGCTACTATACTTAGTTATATTATCTCAGAAGACATTTAGCTCTACTACTATCTACTTTGGTAAGAAGAAATTCAGATTTTTATACATTCTTTGAATTTACACAAATTGTCTGAATTTATAACTGTGCATTTAAGGTTGACTTTAACTGTACTTAATATTATTAATATATTCTTAAAATATTAACTATAAATAATATATTAAAATGACTTATCTTTATCTGGTTATTATTATTCTTTTTCTCTTTTCTCTTAGCTCCCTCCCATGCCTGCTTATCTGTTTTAGAAGCAGTACAATTTAATTTTAAACACATAACAAGGCAACCTAAATTTCAATTTTTTCTCTAACATTTCATCTTATAATTCCTAAAAAATTACTTATTACTCTCTAGCTTTGTTCTTCATCTGTAAAACTGGGATCCATATTTTAACTATTTCCTGGAGATTTTGTAAGGCTGAATGAAATAATTTATGAAATACGCTTGAGAACAAATGAGTACTCAATGAATGTTAGTTACTATTACTATGTCAATTGCACTTAGAAATTTTCCTTCCTACCACCATATTTAAATTCAAAACTTCATCACTTTCTCAATATTAGTTTAAATGTGAGTTATAGGTCATAATTGGCTGTGCAATCATTCATTTTATTTGGTTACATTTGTATTATTTACTAAACATAAAAATAGAGTGAATATAAAATATCAGATCACATCAAATATAGCAACTTTCATAAGAATTTTTCCTTAGCTATATTTGTCTAGGTGTATGAGTACTTTTATGCTGTAAGTCACAAAGATTTTAAAAAATCTCTATCTTATTGTACTTACATCTTTGAGAATTTATAGAGTATTTGCCGATCCCTATAAAGAAATCTACTGCTCCCAACTTCTATTTTCCTTAATGTTGAAAGATGAGTCCTCATAATGTAGCAATCTGTGTTCATTCAAAAATGAAAAATATATAAAATCTGCAAAATTTGGAGCTCCAACCTTACTGTATCATACAAGACTCCTACATAAATTAATTCCACCTTGTCTTATCTATAAAATCACAGATTTCATCATAATCTCTTAATTTCCATGTACTTTCAAAAAGTTAAAATATCTTCATATTTAATTTTTTCCTTCTGTTTCTCATCCTCAGGGAAGTCTCAGTGAAGGAGCTTGCTGCATTGCACCTTAATTATCTGTCAATAGTTTGTTCTTTGTTGTTATTATTGACATAAAGTTTTGTCTAGTTAAAAAAATAAAATCAATAGCAATGAAATAAATATTAGTGGTGTATTTCTTTCCATTTACAATACTAATCTTACCTCACATTTGAGAGTTGTTGGTATTTTATTTTGAATTAGAAAATGATGTTATATTTATGACATGTTAATTTTTTTCTCTCCTGCAAGTCAAATAATTTACAAAACTAGGTCACTAGGAAACTTGAATTATTATAAACCGATATCACATTGATTATATTATTTTTATGTCAATATATGTTATAGAAATAGGGTCACTCTGGCACATTTGTATTATTCATTATTCTCAGAAGCCCTCTTAAGCAATTCATCTCTTTTGATACACTTTCATCTTATTTCTCTAAATCAATGGATAAGTACCTATTTAATTCCTTGAACTATTTAATTTTTTTACATTTTTTCACAATTAAAATCATTTGAGAACATACATAGTCTTATTCTTAATTTCCCTTATTTGTATATAACAGGTTTGTCTCTGAGCACAGAAATTTTTTTGGTTTTATTCATTTTCTTTTGTTTTTTTGTTATAGTAATTGTTAAGATATGTTTCATGGCACTTCTTTTGTTGCTAAGAGGAAAACTGGAAAGAAAAAGAAAAAGAAAAATACGTACCAAGATTAAAAAAAAAAAAATTCTTATTCTTCCAGGAACAAGCTGAAATAAAGTAATCCTGAAATTTAGGACAGTGCCACATTCATATCAGAGAAGGGAAAAAGGCAGATAGAACTTGGATAAAAGGGGTATCTTATAATGCTTGACATAAAATATTTAAATGCCTGAATTTTTGTGAGAGAATCTGAGAAATACCTTCTTCACTGACTTGCACAAAGCTTCTAAGTGATTTTGTTATCAAAGAATTTGGGGGTACCCAGATAATAAAATCAAAATCTCAGAATCATACCACCTAAAATGTATTCCTTATATGCATATGAATGACCAAAACTGAGGGGAAAAATATGTGACTTAGCTCATATGATATACACATGAAAGAAAATTTACATTGCATCAATAGAGGGGATAATATTAACAAATGAGATACAGTATCCATTGTTACTAATAAAAATTCATTCATAGTTTAAATGCTATCTTTATCATTTTTTATATTTATAAGACCTATGAATTCACTTCTAATTTCATCAGCAATTCTAATTTGCAGAGAGATTTTTAATTTCTCAGTTTTATCATATAGGGTATTTCAGAAAATAATCTTTCTATAAAATTCAGAATGAGGAGACAGGATTTGCAAAAGATACAACATATAGGATTTATACTCATAGAATTCAAAGTAAAGTTGGAAATAAAAGTACTTATAAAGATGCAAAGGTTAGGTAAAAATAGATACAATAAAAAATATGTAAAATGGATCACCACTCATAGGAGCAGAATATTTAAGTTTTTGATAGATATATTAAAGGTACTGAAGTTGAGAAACTTTCCAAAAATAATAATTTAAATAAGCAAAAATGATTATAAAGTACATATGTAATTTATATATTAAAATTAATAAAGTCAATATTTCAAGTTTTGCAGCTTTAAAATGTAAAGCAACAGATAAACAGATGGCAATTTAGTAAAATGTATTGAGATATTAAGTGTAATGATTTAACAATGTAAATGTAATAAGAAAATAAATAATGAAGACCAAGTGTGTTATTTTTAATATACGATCATTTGAGAGAGTAATTACTTTGGGTGGGGCATGGTAGTCAATGGAATATTCGTAGCATTATAATTATATGAGTCAGTTATGATTTATGTAGGTATAGCATAGATTTGAGATTGTTCCATTCCAAGAGAATAATGTAATTTTAATAATTGTTTATTTACAGGCAGTGACAAGACTGAATTTGTTCATAAGATTTTTTTTTCAACTAGTAACAAAAGATAAAGCTAGGTATCCTGGCTGGAGGCAGATTTTCCAGGAATGCAAATGCCCATAAATCCAAATATTATTATTATTATTCATGTAAATATTTCTCATGTTACTCATGGATCTATTACTGTTACTAGTCCTCAGTGCGTACAACTTTGCTATGTTGAAATACATTCATATATATCAGCTAGTTGTCAAAATAATTCTTTTTTGAAAACTAAATGTTAAAAATTTTATATTATTTTCAAGTAAAATCATACATCTAGTAAGTTGAGAAACCAGGACCATAGTGCAAATATTTTTTATAGTTTAATCCAATATATTATTAGTCATATTCTTTGACTTCAAGTAATATGAATCAGAATTTACCATGGATTAAATAGTAAAAACCATTAATTTTAAGAAGTTCAAAAGTAAAGCAACATATTGGGTCCATTGTTTCATTCACCAATTATTAAATTCAGGTATTTTCTTCATGACTTTTCATAATTATTGTCCTCATATTCATCTTCAGAATATTAACATTTCCACACATCATATAAATTAAGGTAATGATCAAAAGAGGAAAAGAAGAAGTCTATTCTTATAGCTTTTTCAAGGACTCAATGGAGTATTTTACAGAGGAACATTCCTCTGAGGTAACATGCATATAGCTGATACAGTAACTAGAATTGAGATGAAATTACTCTTAGACCAAAATAAGCACTCCTGAAGTTAATTTCTCTTACATACCTGCATGAGGACGAGGTGGATATCTGAATAAATTTAGGGTTATTTTCAGAAGGAACAAGGAAGTATTTTGTGCTGGATAGAAAAATCAAGATGTCAGCTTCATTCTGTGAGTTAACAAGTGAATCAAGCAAATACAATACATGTGATCACCTTTAAACTGAATGATATTTGATAATTACATTGCTTTGGTTTTCTATTGGTATGATAAATATAACCACAATTCAGCCCTTTAAACAATACTAATTTATTAATAGCATACTTTTATACTTTGCTTCATAATTTATAAATCATATTAAAGTAATTATTTTAAATGGCCTGAAACTAAAACAGTTTTGATACATTAGCTATGTGATATGTTGTATAAAAAGGCTGAGTAGCCATAATTTCATTTATTGATGTAGTGAGAGAACATCAGTCTTGATGGTGAGGATACCTATATTTTAACCCAGGTTATGCCATGAAAAATGTTTTTGACATTTGGAAATATTGTCTCATGACTCAGTTGTCTCATGTGGTGGCTAGACAGCATTATCACTTTTCAATTATAAAATTTCAAAATAGAAATATAAAGTTAAACAAAAACAAACAAAAAAACGCTTGAAGTTTCCATTGTGGCTCAGTGGGTTAAGGACCCAACATAGTGTCTGTGAGGATGCATGTTCATTCCCTGGCCTCACTCAGTGGGTTAAGGACCCAGCATTGCAGCAAGCTGCAGCATAGGTTTCAGCTGTGGCTTGGATCGATTGTTGCCATGGCTGTGGTGTAGGCCTCAGCAGCAGCTTCCATTCATCCTCCATCCCAGAAACTTCCATGTGTCTCAGGTGTGGCCATAAAAACAAACAAAAAAAAGGAATAATAAAAAAAAATCCCTCAAGTCTATAGGCAGCAACATTAAGCCACATTAGTGGATTGATTTTCTTACATAAAAAGAGCTGCATAGGATGATATTTTCTTTGGGGTATCATTTTAAGGTATGCTATTAGTTGTAAAATTACCAATTTATCTTGCTAGCTAATTCAGCAAATTTTATCTTAAGAATCAATCTTCCAAATATCTGCTGTTACTTAAAATTGTGATGGCTCGGTGCAAAACAACCCTAGAAGATTTTGCTTATTCTGTCTTAGACCAGATTCAAATGTGAAAAAATAAGTTGGAAACAGTAGAGAAACTTTTTTTTTCAAGTAAGAGAATTTAGGATTTAAACTGAAAAAGTTAGAATGGAAATATGTGGAGAGAAAAGATTTGAGAATATAAGGGAGATTGATTTGCAGAATCAGTTTTTCATACACAGAGACAAACACATTTACATGAACAATTATTTTTCTTTTTTTCCCTGGTACACTAGACCTATAATTTCAAAATTTTACTTAATGCTTTTCTTTTGCTAAATGAAATTTAGTTAATATGCAGCATAAAATTACCTTTTATTGAATAATTGTTTAGCTACATGATAAGTTTGTAGAACTACAAAATGCTATCAGTACTCTAATAACTCTAGCTCATATAGATTAGGAAATTGTATTGCTTTTGGTCAAAATTGGTTGAAAAATTTACAGTAGTGACATCAGGATCCTTGAAATAAATCATAAAGATAAAAAAATAGAATAAAGTTTGAATAAGTTTATTTCTGGGGTAAGGTAAAATAATATTTTAGAATTGACTGCATTAAAAATATATCAGATCATAAGTTACTATGTTATTTATTTTCTTGCAGTGTGTAAGGTATTTTTAACTTTTATATTTGAGGTAGACAATAACACAAAATAAAACAAAACAGAACCAAAAACAAAACTTTTCTAAATAGTGAGGTACATATCTATGACAGACAATATCAAATGGTCCATTTCTGTTATTGTTCTAGTTTAAATTACCTCCATGAAATTTCTTATGTACTTGATATTTTATTAAACAGTAATGTGAAAAGCTCCATTTCAAAATTGCTGTGTATCATGTAACCCAGGCTAGATGATACCTTATCTTTGATCAGTAGGCAGTTTTTTGGGTGTCCTTTTTTTTTTTTTTTTTTTTTTTTTTGGAAGCAGAATGCCATTAGAGTCTTTTCTGAGGTAGAAAACTTTTCAGAGGAGGTATTTTGATCCCTTGTGATGGATTTTATTGGTTGGAAACATCTTTCTTGTAGAAACTATCTTCAAGAAAAGTTAATAAATTTTAACGAATAGGTAAAAATTTATTATTTATGATAAAAATTCAGCAGAAGACTTAGCAAATGGCTTTATATCCTTAGGCTTTAGTTCTCAAAGACTTGCCTACTGTTATGGTCCTTCACATTTCCTCTGACAGAAGAAAGTCCACCTGTCCTTAAGGCCTCAACCTAAATCAGGTGATAATTATTTTAAAAAATAAGAAATATGCCTCTTTTCTAAAAGGAAGAGAAGTATTTATATGAGAAATCAAAATAAAAGCTATAACTGAACTTAAATACAAAACATAAAAGACCCACAGATATAGAAAATAAACTTATGGATACCAGAGGGGAGAGGTGGTGGAGGGACAAATTAGAAGTTTGTAATTAACATATACACATTGCTATATATAAAATAGATAACAAACAAGGGCCTACTGTATATCAGAGGGAACCATATTTAATATTTTCTAACAACCTATAAAAGAAAGTAAGCTGAAAATATGTATATGTATATTCAGTTATATATATAACTTTGCTATACCCCTGAAACTAACACAATGTCATAAATCAACTATACTTCATTTTTTAAAAGAACATTAAAAAAAGAGAAATACTTCTTTTTATGTGATGGTCTCTCCAATAAGTATTTTCTATTTATTTCAAACTTACCCTTTCTCTGAGAACTTCCTCATCACTTCAGATAGAGTGGTCTTCTCCCTCTGAAAAATCACAACTACTAATGGTCATTACCACTACAACAGAACACTATATTTCAGTTATTAGATCTTTCAATTATTAGATCATATGTTTTTCAATCATATATTATAGGAAAATCTTTGAAATCTAAATAAATTGCTTCTTTTACATAGAAGATGCTATATATACCTAAATAAAATTATCACAATTAAAGCAAAAGCAATTTATGTGAGACTGAGAACTAGCTAATTACATTATGACATTTTTATTACAGTAAGACAAATATCTTCTAAGCCAATTTAATTGTTGTTCCATGCTCTGAGCAGCCATTGCAAATACATACTAGTCATTCTAAATATTTCTATGTATGTCAATGTGCAACATCCTTTCAGGATTGTTTTTTAATTATTCTTAAAATTACTGTTTACATTATTAACAATTACCTGTATTAAGAAGAGATGTGAGGGGTTCTATAGTTTAGTTGCACTTTAGACATATAAGCCCAGATGGAGGAGTCAGAGTCAAATTTTAACTACGGTTTAAAGAAAACTTTTCAAAGAGCCTTGTCTGAAATTTGCAAAATTACAATTGACAGAGAGCATGATCATTTTTTTCTGTATTTTATGCTAAGAAAATTGAGTCTAAAATTACTTTTCTGTGAATCATTATGCTTTGGGAGAAAATAGTTATCTGGATTTGAGGCTGCTTGAATGCAGTTTTCAAATGCACGAAGTGGAATAGATCTAGAACAATATATAGCAGAATAAATCCAGTCATTTTTATCTAAGCTTTTAATAACTTTAACAAATATTTATTAGAGGAAAATATCATAATTTGTAATATTTTATGGTGGTCAGATATATTTTCTGAAATGATTACATCTTTTGTTTAACACAGACTTACCATTATGATAGAGACATTTTAATACTATTTTGGAAAACTTTCATGTACATTATACAAAATTATTGCTTTAGTCATTTAAAATTTTTTAAATAGAAAGTTAATTACTGTCACTGTATGGGAAGGTTTTAAGTGGATCAATTAAGTCTTCTGCATTATGAGGATAAGTTCTGTAAAACATAGTGAATTGAACTATTTTGAACTGTGATATCCCTAAAAGCAATTCATTAAAATAATCACCTACATTTATAAATAGGAAACACTGATTGGTAGATCAGTTATTTACTGTATACCAAAAGGAAGTGGATTATTTTTGAAAGTAATCATTTATGTTTAAATTATTTAATAGTTATCTTATAAAACTGCCATTATTGGAAAAATGACTTCACAGCAGCCACATCATTACTATAGCAGAGGTAGAAAAGTTCGTAAGTAAACAAATTCAAATTTAAAATGATATATGTATAAATTTCTGCTTCAGTAAATAGTCATTTAATTGAAATAATAGCACTGAAAATAAGTGTAATGAAAAGACACCCTTATATTAATCAATTTAGAGAATGATACACAAATTTTTACAAATCAAGTCAGAGTAATCTAACATTTTTAAAATTTTCTTTTAAAATTATAAATCCCTTTTCCATAAAACTCTATAAAACCAGCTCTTCATTCTGACCCTCAATTTCTATGTCTTATCCAGTGTCCAAAAACAGAATCTTAGAGTCATTTTTAACTCCTTTTACTCCCACTCTCCTATATCCCTTTATTCTTGCCTCAGTGGTATCCACCGAAGTCATGTAAACAGCACCATGAATCATGGTAGGTCTGACAAAAGACAGCCAGCAAATATACAAGAAGTGGATACCAAACACATTAGGTACATTGGAATGATTCCATTCCAAGAAATGAGAGGATCCCAGCCAGTTGTACAGCACAAAGTGTCAGTGGATTGCAGGATGTATCTGGCAATCCAGGTGATATCCAGCAGGCAGTTGCATTCCAGCAGGCAGCTTCAGAGCAGGGAGTACTGAGACCTAAAGCAGAATGAGAACTTAGAACTTAGAGATGGTAGACATCAAAAGAAATGTCAGCAGGTGTTAGAGGCCAGATTTTGGGCAGAGAAACAAGGGCATGTGTCCAGAATCTAACAGGGATGATGACAGTTATCTCAGTATTGACAATGAGTTACCTGGTACTGATGCTGGTGCTCTGAGAAATGTCTGATTTAATGTGAAATCACTCAAGTATCTGCTCTAAAAATACTGGCTTCTCTCTTGGGATGAGATTTGATTCATTTGTTCTTGCAATGAGGAAATATTTAGGATTTTTAGATTCTTCTTTCTGCATGTCTTCAGCTGAAAATTCTCAATTCCACTCCTGTTGCAACTCTCTTAATAAAAATTGTGTTTATCCTGCAACCTATGTTAATAAAATTTTTGATGACTACTCTAATTTTACTCCCTTTTAAAATACAAACAAAATAGTATTGCTTGATTAATCAGCCTAATAAAGCTAAATTCAGTAAGTTCAGTGACTCACATATTTGTAACAATTTAAGTGCATATTTTTCTTTATGATATGCAAGATCCTTTACCATAGAAATTCAATTTACTGCTCAGGTCTTACATGTTATCATTCTGGTATCGTGCATGCTCATCCTTTACATGCAAATGTGCTTTACTTATTCTGAAGAATTAGCATTTATTGGATTTTTAATCATTATTGTGGTTTATTCTTTCTGCTGAAAATATAGTCATAAGCCTCTGTTATAACTTCTTCCAATAAAAGTTTTGTTCTCCTATAAATAATAAACTTCCAAACTAACTTCTCAATGTGCCCCTTCCTTATTTCCTTATTCTAACAAAATTATTAAATAGTTAAGTATTTTTTAGAAAAGTTTATTCACAAAAAATAGAATCTATGATAACTCAATAGGACAGTTTGTATTAGTCAATAATTAATCCCCACTGAAAAAAAGTAACCTAAACATAAGGTTTTTATGGAGATTCAAGACACAAATTTTAGTGCATTAATATGTATTTTAATCAGCATCAGGACAAAAGCAAAGTGAATATTAAAAGGCACAAGAAATTTAAAAATGAACTTTATTAAGCATCTTGACTACATTTTTTTTTTTTTTTTTTTTTTTGTCTTTTTGCTATTTCTTTGGGCTGCTCCTGCGGCATATGGAGGTTCCCAGGCTAGGGGTCTAATCGGAGCTGTAGCTGCCAGCCTACGCTGGAGCCACAGCAACGCGGGATCCAAGCCGCATCTGCAACCTACACCACAGCTCACGGCAACGCCGGATCCTTAACCCACTGAGCAAGGGCAGGGATCGAACCCGCAACCTCATGGTTCCTAGTCGGATTCGTTAACCACTGCGCCACGACGGGAACTCCTTGACTACATTTTGATCATGTTCTTTACTCATACCATTGTGCCATGCTCTATGCTCTGTTTAATATTGTTTCTGTCTGGAGATTTAAATTTTAATCCAAAGTTTGTTGTACAAATATCTCCAAGAATGTATAAAACACAAATTCAGAAATAAATTATCTTCCAGCTTGAAAGTGGGCAAATGTTTTTAGGAAAAACATACATTGATAATATAAATATTATTGTAAGTAGAATGATATACTATTATGAAAATACACAAGAATTTTTTTCATAAACAAGGGAAAATATATTAATTCAAGGAATATTAATTACAGGAGGTTAACAAATCATGTTGTAGAAAACAAAAAAGATAAATCAGCATTTCTATCATTCAAATAAAATCCACCAGGAAGCTTTTAAACTAAGGAAGAAATTTAAAAAATTTAAAAATCCATAGGAATACTTATCCAACTAGACATTTAAAATTGTATTTATACTACTTTCATAAAGGCTCGGCATTCCCATTGTGGCTCAGTGGGTTAAAACTTGACATGGTGTCTGTGAAAAGATGTGAGTCAATCCCAGGCCTCACTCAGTGGGATCCCTATCATAGGGATCCAGTGTTGCTGCAAGCTGTGGTTTAAGTCACAGATGTGTCTTGTATCTGGGGTGTCTACGGCTGTGGCGTAGGTTGGCAGCTGCAGATCAGATTCAACCCCTATCCTGGGAACCTTCATATGATGGAGGTACGGCCCTAAAAAGAAGAAAAAAATAACAAATAAAAAATAAATAAAGGCTTATATCCCAACTATAAATAATAGTAGTGTCTTTGAATCACCACAATCCATTTGAATCTGGTTTGTTCATATAGCATAAGAAAGACACATGTTTTTTTTTTCTTTTCCACTTGGCAACTCAACTGAGGCCAGAGACTAACTTGAGATAATATTATATTGCTTTCACAATAAAAATATAAACAAGACCTGAATACTAGATCCAAGGATGTAAAATGATGTATCCAGAATGTGCAGAAGAGGCTTACATGAAACTGAGATAGCTAATAGCAATTTCTGACCACAGTGCAAAGTTTTTCACTTACAAACCAACTGCTCACTTAATCCTTGATATGGGAAAATGTCAGAACAATATTCTCAACTGACAAAAGGGGACAACCTAGATCAACAACTTGGTGCCCAAGGTCAAGGAGTAATTGAGACCTAGAATAAAAACAAAACTAAGATTCCAGGACTTCCTCTTGTGGCTCAGCGGTTAATGAGCCCAACTAGCATCAATAAGGATGAAGGTTTGATTTCTAGCCTTGCTCAGTGGGTTAAAGATCTGGTGTTGCTCTGAGCTGTGGTGTATGCCACAGATGAGGCTTGGATCCCGCATTGCTGTGGCATAGGCCGGTGACTACAGCTCTGACTGGACCTGGGAACATCCATATGCTGTGGGTGTGAGCCTAAAAAGACAAAAAAATAAAAATAATCCTGAATGATAAAAACAATGTTATTTCCATTTCATGTACCATTTCTGTAATATGCTAGAAGTAACATTTTTCTAAATTTATTTCAGAGGTTTAGGGATTCAAAGCATTTCTAAAAATAAAAGAAAGCTTCTCATTTCAAACATATTTTAGAAATATTAGTTACAATTTAACTTGCCTTTTAATCACAAGTTTATATTATTTGCTTTAGAAAAAAAAAATCCTTATCCTTTCTTGAAAATTTTGGTCAAATGGCTTTTACTTTGATCATGGCATAATGGAAACATGTAATATTACTGTATTTTTTGTGTCTGATGGACTGTGGAAATTCCTTTTTTTATACTTCAGCAGTTTTTAATTTCACTACTTCAATTTCCTAAATTGTATTTAGTTTAGCAATACAGCACATTGTTTACTGTTCCAATGTCTTCTATTACTTTTTTCAATGTTGTAACATTTGATTGTTTCCTCAGCTTTCAATTGGTTTGTTTTGTCCTTGAAAATGGAATTGAAGTTCCTGCAAATGCTATCTTAGAAATATCAAAAGACTGAAGTTTTCACATAAATACCACATTTAATGGCGATATTTAAGAAAATAATAAAACAATATAACAGCCCCAAGGATATTAAATTTACAGTCCACAGTTGTATTTTTATTATTTGTATATAAAACCCTAAATTCTGAAAAACAAAAATCATAAAAATCATTATTTAGGAGTTCCCGTCGTGGCGCAGTGGTTAACGAATCCGACTAGGAACCATGAGGTTGCGGGTTCGGTCCCTGCCCTTGCTCAGTGGGTTAATGATCCGGCGTTGTCGTGAGCTGTGGTGTAGGTTGCAGACGCGGCTCAGATCCTGTGTTGCTGTGGCTCTGGCGTAGGCTGGTGGCTACAGCTCCGATTGGACCCCTAGCCTGGGAACCTCCATATGCCGTGGGAGCGGCCCAAGAAATGGCAAAAAGACAAAAAAAAAAATCATTATTTAGTAATTTTTGAAACATATATTTAATTAGCTTAACCAGTTGTAGGAAATAATAGAGGAGTTCCCTTAGAAGACTTCCAGATATTCAAACTGAATTTTAATATATTACGGGATATTAGGCAATGAAAGGTAGGAAATATTACATCTTGAAAAAAAAATCTTGAAAAAAAATCATAGAAATGGAAACTACAATGAGTGTTGGTCTTTAAAAAATTATATTATAGAAAACAGTATCTTTCTTCCTCAGTTTCCTCACCTACTATGATTGTCATGAAGACTAAATAAGGTATTTTATATAATTACTTAGAATAATGATGGGTTTATGATAATTACTAAATAATTATTAGCCTTTTGCTGTCAGACCATCTGTGTACAGATATTGCTTTACATTCTTGAAAAAAATATGCATAATCAACTGTCAAAAATAGCAAGGTTGATAGGAAAATTAGGTTTAGTATTGAACCACTTTATACTTATGGCCTTAGTAACAAAACTACAATGCTAATAAAACAGCAGCAAAAATTACAATCTCCACTAGCATATGCACCAAGCATCCCAATCAGTGAGTCTTTGCAACCTTGATAAAAAGAGAGCTATTTCTTCTCTCTTTAAAAATGATTAGTGAATACACTAGCTTCTTATGTAAAGACAAGTTAAAATAAAATAAAAAATTTAACCTATCAACTTAAATTTATACATGCATATAGGAAAAATAATATATATTCATAATCCGATACACCAGAGAGATTAATGTAGTGGAAATTTAGGTGGTCTTAAAGCTACTAAATCAAACTTAGACTATAAATGCCAGTTTCATGCATTTTTTTGTCTTTTTTTTTGAAGATTGGTATGTATTTGTAAAAATCTTTTACAAATCTTAGAAAATCTAAAAAAAAAAACAAATTTTACAAAAAATCTTTTGATTTGAGGAGAAAAATCAACCATAACAACTGCAAAATAGTAATCCTGGGAAAAGTGCATATGAATCAATTTAAGTCATGCACTATATGCATATTATTCCATTTTTATCAATAGGCTAATAGTCAAAGTACATTGAAGAAACATACACTTTAGGAGATCAGACTGTAGTTGTAAACTTTGACCTATACTATCAGCAGATATTTATTACCTTAGATATTCAAAAGAGTTTTCTATAACTATTTATCCTACTAACTTTTCAGCCCTTTCCAAACTGAAAGTAAGCCTGATCTTACTAAAATCACATAAAACTTCAATGCTCTTAAATCTAATGGATATACTTTACTCCAGCTCTTAAAGTCAGTAGTAGCATTGGATGTTGCATACCTCTCCATCTTTTATGAAGCATTGTATTTCTAGACATCCATGGTACTTTATCTAATTTCTGCTTTATTTTATTTCTATATGACTAATTTCTCTTTATCTCCTTTGAAAGTTTGTGTCATTTTGTAATTTTTTCAAATTTTGGAGTTCTTTAAGGACATTCCTCTGCTGACTTCCTTTTTCTTTCCATATGCTATTTCATAGGAAACAAGGTTCCAAATTACAAAATGTACAAAGATTTCTCAAAGATAGTGTGTGTACGTATGCTTTCAGACTTTCACTATGAAAATTAGGTAATTTAAACTTCAATCCTTCCTTAAAACATGTTAATGGTTGGTCACTAGAACTCTGTGCATACTTACAGCATCTCATCTTCCTTTTCTCGCTTCACACTAACCATCCTTGTATTGTCTATACCCACTTTCTCAAGTCAAAGTATATTTATATGAGCTTAGAAACAGTTCCTCAGAAGTAACTGTTTAAGGAAAAAAAATCTCATTAATAAAGGCAAACACATAGTATAAGAGCTTATAGCTTTCAGAAAGGTTAAAATAGACAACAGTATTAAAATCTTCTATACTCATGATGAGAAGACAAAGAATACACAGAACGAAAAGATGTAAAATATGTCAAAACACTAAAAATTGGTAGGAAGTTTTCATGGGGTGCAGTGCATTAAGGATCCAATGTTGCCATAGTTGTGGTGCAGGTTGCAAGTGCAGTGTGGGTTAGATCCTGGCCTTGGAATTTCCACATGCTGCAAGTGCAGTTTAAAAAAAGAAGAAAAAAACAAGCAAACAAAAAAATTAGGAGTTCCCATCATGGCTCAGCAGAAATGAATATGACTAGTGACCATGAGGACATGGATTCAATCCCTGGCCTTGCTCAGTGGGTTAAGGATAGTGCATTGCCATGAGCTGTGGTGTAGGTCACAGACACAGGTCAGATCTGGCATTGCTGTGGTTGAGGTAGAGGTCAGCAGCTACAGCTCTGATTTGACCCCTAGACTGGGAACTCAGATGCCATGGGTGCAGCCCTAAAAAGACAAAAAAAAAAAAAATTAAACATTGGAGGTGGATAAAATTCAGAATTTTTATAATGCCTTAGATATTAAGAGATCAATTTTAAATAATTATATATGGCTATGTAGAATTTCATGGAAATCACAAACCAAAAATCTATAGTAGGTATATATACAAAGAGGATGACATCCAAACATATCACTAAATATAATCATCATAATCACATGTGAAGAGAGCAAAGAGCAAAGAGAGCGAAAAACAACTACAAAAATACCCAGAAAACATGCATTTTTCTTTTGATGAGTATATCTGCAGCAAATGGAAGTTCCAGGGATAGGGTTTGAAACAGAGCCTATGCCATAGCCATGGAAACACGAGATCTGAGCCACATCTATGACCTACACTGCAGTTTGAAGCAACACTGGATCCTTATCCAATAAACATGGGCAGGGATCGAACCTGCATCCTCAAGTCCTTAATCCACTGAGACACAAGAACTCCAGAAAACCTTTTCTTAATGGAAATAAATGCAAACCTCTCAATAATTACTTTAAATACTAGTGGACTAAATGATCCAATCAACAGGCATAGTGTGACTAAATGGATTCAATAGACCCCTATATATACACAGCCTTCAAGGAATTCATTTCACATCTAGAAATATACAGTGTCTAAAATTGAGGGAGAGAGAAATGTATTTCCTAAAAATGTAAATGAAAAGAAATCTGGGGTATCAATATTTAGACAAAATAGATTCTAAAACAAAGATTGTAGCAAGAGACAAAGAAGGACATTACATAATGTTTAAGGGATTAATTCAACAAGAAGACATAACAATCTTAAATATATATGAATCCAACATCAGACCAATTAAATACATAAGGTACATATTAACAAATATAAATGGAGAAATTTATAGTAGGGTACATAATAATTGTAAGGTATTTAATACCCTACTTGTACAATGGGCAGATTATTTGGACAGAAAATAAATAAGGAAATTCTGGCCTTACATAAAACATAATCAATTGATCAACTGAATATTACATATCTAATCTATCATCTATCTACCTATCTAACTATCATAAATCACGCCATCCCAAAGCAGAAGAATAGACAGATTTTCAAATACACATGAAACATTCTCCAGGATAAAGCACTATCTAGGCCACAAAACAACTCAACACATTTAAGAATGAAATGATATTGAGCATCTTTTCTGACCACGAAAGTTTGAGTCTATAATTCAAATATAAAAAAAGGACAAAAAATACAGGCATGTGAAAGCTAAGCAACAAAACTAATAAGATATATAGAGCAATGAACAAAATAGGAAGCCTCCCAATAAACCCACATTTATATGTTCAATTAATTCATGACAAAGGAAGCAAGAATATATAATAGGAAAATGACAGCCACTTCAATAAATTCTGTTGGGAAAGCTGGACAGCTACATGAAAAGAATAAAACAACTACTTTATAGCACAGGCATAAAAACACTCAAATGGACTTAAGCCTTAACTGTAAGACCTGAAGCCATAAATTTCAGAAGAAAACATAGGCAGTATATTTTTGACATTAGTCTTAGTAATATTTTTTGAATCTGCCTCCTTGACTAAGAGAAACAATAGCAAAAATAATCAAATAGGTGTAAATCAACCTAAAAAATTTACACAGCAGAGGAAATTATCAACAAAATGAAAAGGCTACCTTCTGAATGGCATAAGATTATTTGCAAATGATATATCTGATAAGGAGTTATTATTTACAACATACGAAGAACTCCTACAAATCAACATCATAAAAATCAAACAACCAAAACAGAAAATGAGGACCTAGGGAGTTTCCATTGTGCCTCAGCAGAAATTATCCAAGAGGATGTGGATTCTATCCCCACCCTCACTTAGTGGGTTAAGAATCCAGCATTGTGCTGAGTTGTGCTGTAGGCTGCAGACATAGCTTGGATTTTGCATTGCTGTGGCTGTAGTGTAGGCCAGCTACAGCATCTCTGATTCAACCCCTGATCTGGGAACTTCCATATGCTATGGTTGTAGCCCTAAAAAGCACAAAAAAAAAAAAAAAAAGAAAAAGAAGAAAATGAGGACCTGAATAGACATTTTTCCAAAGAAGGTATGCAAATGCCCAACAGACACATGAAAGTATGCTCCACATCACCAATTGTCAGAGAGATGAAAATCATAACCACAACAAAATTTGACCATCAAAAAGACAAGAGGTAACAGGCGTTGGTGAGGATGCAGGAAAAAGGAACCCTTGTACACTAGAGATGGGAATATAAATTAGCACAGCTAACATGGAAAATATTCTGGAAGTTTCTCATAAAGTGAAAAAAAAAAAATAGAACTTCTTCATGATCCAGCAAATCCACTCCTGTGTATTTTTCCAAAGAAAACAAAACACCTAATTTTAAAATATATATATGTACACCTATGTTCATTTTAGCATTATTATTTATGAGTCAAGATATAGAAGCAACCTTTAAGACCATCAAGTGATAGTGGATAAATATATACATGCACAACAGAATATTACTCAGCCATTAAAGAGAATAAAATTTTGCTATTAATGAAAACATGGATGGACCTTAGTGTATTATGCTAAGTGAAATAAAACAAACATATATAGACAAATAGGGTATAATTTCACTTATAAGTTGAAATTTTATTTTATTTTCCTATTTTATTTTATTTTATTTTGTGTTTCTGTCTTTTTAGGGCCACACCTATGACACATGGTATTTCCCAGGCTAAGGGTCCAATCAGAGGTATAGCTGCCAGGCTACAGCAGGGCCACAGGAAAGCAGGATCCGAGCCACATCTGCAACCTACACCACAGCTCACAGAAATGCCGGATCCTTAAACCACTGTGCCAGGCCAGGCATTAAACCTGCATCCTCATGGATGCCAGTCAGGTTCATTAACCACTGAGCCATGACAGGAACTCCTATAAGTGGAATTTAAAACAAAACAAAAAATCATACTAAAAGAGGCTTAAAGATACAGAGAACAAACATAAGACTGAAGAGGGGAGAGGAGTGGAAGGATGCAAAGAAAAAAAAGAAGTATATTAGGTAATGAAAGCTAATTAGTTTGACTGTGGTGATCAATGAATATTACATGATAATGTTCTATGACTTAAACATATATAATTTTTCAGTTATATCTCAATAAAACTTAAAAAAAACTTTGTACAAAAAGCTGCTACACAATTTCCAATTCCCATTGGCAATATCTATGGGGGTTTCAATTTCTTTACACTTGGGGCAAGAATGGTTTTTATTATTTTATTCAAAATCTTCCAGATGGATGTGAAGTGGTATCAAATTATGATTCTGACTTACATATTCCAGAAGGCTAATTAAATTGGATTTCTTTTAATTAATTTGTTGTCCGCTTGTACATCTTCTTTAGAATAATATTTATTGAGTTTTCCCATATTTAAATTGAATTATTTGTTTTTGTAAGATTTCTTTATTATTTTTTTATTTATTTTTAAATTTTTTTTTGTCTTTTTGTCTTTTCTTGGGCCACTGCTGTAACATATGGAGGTTCCCAGGCTAGGGGTCGAATCGGAGCTGTAGCCACCGCCCTACACCATAGCCATAGCAACGCAGGATCCATGCCGCGTCTGCGACCCACACCACAGCTCATAGCAACGCCAGATCCTTAACCCACTGAGCAAGGCCAGGGATCAAACCCGCAACATCATGGTTCCTAGTCAGATTCGTTAACCACTGCTCCACAACGGGAACTCCATTCTTTATTATTTTAGATACATGTCTCCTACCAGTCTTATCAGAAACATGATTTGCAAATATTTCTTTTCATTAGTGAGCTGTCTTTTCATTGTCTTGAGATGGTCTTTGAAAAATTTGTTTTTTAATTTTGTGGAAGTCCAGTTAACATAGTTTTGTCACTTGGGCTTTGTTGTCATATTTACCATATGCCCAACTCCTAGATTTTTTTGGGGGGAGAATTATTATATTACTCTAAAATTTATGTCTATGATTCTTTTTGAGTTAATTTTTATGTATGGCATGAACAAATGTTCCAACTTAATTTTCTTGCATGTGAATATCCAGTTTCCCAGCATCATTTGTTGAAAAAGTATTATTGCACTATCAACTTGTCTTGGTAATCTTGTTAAAAATATCTATTGACTATGAGGGTAAGTTAATGGACTCTAAATTTTATTCACAGATTCATATCAATAGATTATTAATATTATAATTTTCAATAGATTATTAATTAATCTATTGGCTATGAGAGTTAATTAATGGACTCTAAATTTTATTCCATTGATTTATAGGTTTAGCCTCATGTCAGTACCACACTGTCCAGATTTTGTGGATTACCTTTGAAATTAGGAAGTGTAAACCCTCCAACTTTGTCCTTTTTTAAAAAAGAATTGATTTGGCTACTCTAGGTCTATATACATTTTCCTGTGAATTTTTGGATCAGCTTTTCAGTTAAAAAAATTCAAGTGGAGAATTTTATAGGAATTTTGTTGAATCTGTATATCATTTGGGGATAAATGCCATCTCCGTAATATTAAATATTCTGATCTCCAGGACTTTAAGAGGTTGTTCCATTTATTTTGGTCTTCTGATTTTTTTTTTTTGTCTTTTTGCCTTTTCTAGGGCCACTTCTGCAGCATATGGAGATTCCCAGTTCAGATTTTTTTTAAATAATGTTTTATACTTTGCAGTATATAAGCCACATAGTTTTATTAAATTTATTCCTGTTTTATTAATTCTGATATTTTATGTATAAAAGTATTTTCATAAATTTATTTTTGTATTGCTACTGTATTGCTAATGTATAAACACATATTTGATTGCTACTAGCTGTAGCAAGTCTTTTTTTTTTTTTTTTTTTAGGGCTGCACCTCTTACTTATGGAGGTTCCCGGGCTAGGGGTCGAATTGGAGCTGCAGCTGCTGGCCTACACCATAGCCACAGTATTATAGTTTCAGAGCCACATCTGTAAACTAGACCACAGATCACAACAATGCTGGATCTCTAACCCACTGAGCAAGGCCATGGTTTGAACCCACCTCCTCATGGATACTAATCAGGTTCATTTCTGCTGAGCCACAATGGGAACTCCAGCAAGCCTTTTCATAATTATAAAAATTAAGTGTAATAATTAAGTGGCATTTTATGTATAGTCCATTGGAATGTGAGTCCTCTTTGAAGAGTACAGAGAAAAAAATAAATTTCTGACTCATCCAAGATCTTTACTGTTTCTTAAAATTGGTTTCTTTTAAATCCTATAAAAATGCACATTCATATGGACATATTAAATTATTAATATAACAAAAGCGGCAAAATAAAATTATTCCAAATAAATTATTGGTTTCTCATTGTTTTGAAAAATACTATGTGAATTATTTGATATATTACATTTCACCATGCCTTTTATTTCTAAATATATCTGTTCAATGTTAAATATAACTATCATAGCAATATTGCCAACAATCATTTGCTTTGTTTTCTGCATTTTTGATTTCCTAGGCCCTATAGAAATAGTATTTTTTTTTCTAGAAAATTGTTGAAGTATTAATTCATGAACTACTAATTCATGATGGATAAGAGATGCTGAGATTAGCATCTATAGTTTCCTTGCGTATATGTATAATTTCATATATATACATACATATGTATATGCACTTACATATATTTCCTCATCTCAACTTTTCAAAGGCACATAGAATTCTTATCATTTAGAAGTTTTTTTCCTAGGAATTTTTACTATAAATTTATTTATGATTTTTAATTATGATTGTACCATTCAATGAATTTCACATTGACAACACTAGTATTCATCCACCATGGCAGATGGCAAACTAATGAGGCCTGCCTCACTTGCACATTGATCTTTCCTACAGAACACTTCTCTGATCCAAAGGGAGGTTAGAGTGCAAGTTTATTTACCTTCTTTGTTTCATTTGGACCTTAAAAATCATAAGGCTGATTATTAGAGTATGTATATTTTACATCTAATTACACTGATTAATGTTTGTTTCATGCACTTGACTGATAATGATAGAAAAAAAAATCACTGTCAGTTGCCTAAAATTATTTTAACAACATGAAATCATAAATGAAGTATTGAGTTAAACTCCATCACCTCCACAACATTAACTAGGCCTTCTTCCTGAAACAGAAAATATGTGTGTATGCATCTATAAAACACATATGCATATTTTATATACTAAAATGTTTAAATCCATTAATAAGTAATTTTACAGTGATTAATAACTTGCAAATGCCTAATCTTTTTTTCACAGGCCTTCGTAAACTTTCATAAAGGCCAATCTAACAGCAGACACTTTAGTATGAAGACAGTCCATTTATATTAAGTGAATATTCTCAGAAACAAAATCATCATTAAATGAAATGAGTTTCCTTTAAGGATGGGCTTTATCTAGGTTGCCCATCACTATCTTTTACATTCCTTGGCATAGAGGAATTCATGAAAAAATGAAATAATCTCCTTAGTATTGACTTTATCTTGATATTTCTCCATTCTTTAAAAATTTTGGTCAAAGGAATAATTTTGTACAAGGAAAGTTCCTGAAAAGAGTAGAAATTATTCAGAAGGTTTTTTTTGCATATATCAAATGAATGTACCTTAAGTCAGAATTAAAGATTATGGATATTTTTTAAAATACACAATAAAAGAGATACTCTTGTCAAATAATGGTTTGGATCATAGAGGAATAGAGACCAATGGAATAGAATAGAGAACCCAGACACCTATGGTCAATTAATCTTCAACAAAGTAGGCAAAAATATAAAGTGTAAAAAAGACAGTATCTTTAGTAGGTGGTGATGAGAAAACTGGACTGCTGCATGTAAATCAATGAAACTAAAACACACCCTTACACTGTGCACGAAGATAGACTCAAAATGGCTTAAAGACTTAAACATAAGGTAAGACACATAAAATTCCTAGAAGAAAATGTAGACAAAACATTTTGGGACATCAACCATACAAATGTTTTCATAGAAGAATGAAACATTCTGGTCCATTTGTTGCTATTTCTTATCAACATTATACTTTTCCTTGTTTATAAAAATAATATCACACGATAGAAACTTTCTCTTTATTTATTCACCTAACAAAATCTTTCTCTTCTATTAATTTTGTAAAGAATGTATTTGATGTTCCATGTCTTTTTTTTCAATTTAAAAAAAAATATTGGGGTATATAAAAATATTGGACTTATGATGTTGTATTATTTTCAGATGTACAGCAAAATGAATCCATTATAAATATACTTATATCCATTCTTTTTTCCCTGCATAGATTATTACAGATGATTATGTTTCCCTGTGCTACATAGTAGATCCTTGTTAGTTATCTATTTTTTTTATCTTTTGTGTGATGATGTTTATTTTTTCCATTATATCTGGTTTACAGTGTTCTCTCAATTTTCTACTGTATAGCATGGTGACTCAGTTACACACATTTTTTTTTCACATTATTATCCCCCATCATAAGTGACCAGACATACTTCCCAGTGCTACACAGCAGGATCTCATTGTTAATCCATTCCAAAGGCAATAGTCTGCATCTATTAACCTGAAGCACCCCATGTATTTTTATTGTCTTTTCTCTCTTCTTTTATCTAAGCTTTGTGAAATAATTATGTCTAATCTCTTACATTCTTTTTGTCCTATGGGTCCAACTACACAGAAACTATGCTCACTAAAATCACCATGGGCCTCATTGGTTACCATTGAGCAGTAGAGTACACTGGATTTAACCTAATTGACCTCTGTGGTGGATATTATGTCCGTTTTTCCAATGTTGCTTCCAACACTCCATGTCTGTGTGGAGTATGGTTCCACACACAGCTATTGAAAAGAACTATGTTTATGTTACCCCAAACAAGCTAATCGCATTCACTGTGTACCCAGGCCTGGCCAATAACTGCATGGTATTTCACTTATAAAATTGATTATTTCAGAAAAAATCAAGTCATAAAAATGTCACATGAGGACACCTTTGCTGGATACTCCTGAGAAAGAAAACAATTCATTCTTCAGAGGGGATCAGACAGCATATTTCTTTTGAATGTAGTCTTATGGAGGTAAACATTTTGGAATTGCTACAGCAGTGAAGGAAGCTATTATTGTGAAAAAAATTAGCACTGAGAAAAGGGTAAATTGCGGGAGTGAGCAGACAAACAGTAAGCTGAAAGAAAGAACATGCCATCGTTTGTGTGAAAGATTAATAGGGGAAATATGGACATATTTTGGTTGAGGAGTATTAAAAAAACTAAATATATATATCTCATCTTGATAAAAACAGCATTCAGTCCTCTAATAACCTGTTAAATCTCACCTAAGAAATAACTGATCTTTCACTCTTTTGAGACAATTTTGTATACATACAAATTTCTATAATTGCATTTGCCACTGACCTAGTTATTATATGTTTCTTTTTTTCCTATTAGAATCTGAACCTTTTAAGACAGAGGCCATGGTTTACTCATCTGTATATACCCAGCTTGTGAAATATAATTGACATAGAACCACTATTTCCTGAAGGATTTAATGAATAGAAAAAATAAATGAGAAATTAATAAATGCTTTCATTAAAATATGATTAATCTCTTAGAATATATAAAGTTCAATTTTGATTATATATTTACCCATTCATGTATTTTCTAACTTATTTTAAATGTGTGACATGGGTTCAGCCTGTAAATATTGTGAATGACTAATATGAATTCCCTGTATCATTCTTTGCAAAACTCTCAGACAAAATTATTTTTTCCTAAAAAGTGGATTGTTCTTTCTTATTAGTAATTATTAGTTATATAGTAATGCCAAATTTATTATAAAATAAGAATAACTTTTTTCTCTATCTCAAGGCAAACAGAAGAAAAGGACAATGTTGAAAAAAGTAAAGAAAATAATACGTTATAATTTTTTAGATGGTGATTTCCCAGATTCTGAAGTCCTTGGTCCTCTTGAAACCTAAGAAGTTTTCTATTTTTAGTATATTTTAGAAGTGAGTGTAACTTTTACTAAACAGTAATGAATCTGCACTATCATTGTTTTTTTCTTTTTCTGTAACTATTTCAACTAAGTATGTTGATAATGGAGAGAAAAATAGAGACAGAGATGTGAGTGATGCATACACAAATTAATAATGTTATTAAACATAGTTATAAGTCCAGTTTCAAGTGGCTAAAAAAATCAAAAGAAATGATTGTTGTCAATTTTCAAATCAATACAAATTAAATTTTTTTGTAATAATGATATTTCTTATCCTTAGATTATAGTTTCAGAGAAAATTTTTTGTCTGGTTCACTTATTAAAACTTCCAAAGTCACTGAAAAAAATTTTAAGTAAGTAATTAATCTGGGAAGAGAGATGAAGCAAAGATTGAAACCAGGCACAATAAAAGAAACATTCTTATGTTGTCAGACATCTTTTGGAATTGAATATTTATCATGTTCACTTCCCACTCTGAAGTAGTTATTTCTGGACATTCTCCATGTAAACATGAAGAAAACTGACATAAGTATCAATTTCCTATTTCTCTGTGACTAAGTATTTGGGAACGGAACTCAGGTAACCTAATGTAGTTCAAACAAATCTTGCAGTTAATTAAAGAGAACTTTACCAAGAATTCTGGCTGGTCTTCCAGAATACTGCATTACATTGTTCAGCTCAGCACAGTCTAAAATTAGCCCCTAGTTTAAGGACTAATAAACTTCTTTGGCCAACAATTTGTCCCAGACTCTGAATATGTCTGTGAGGGATGGATTCATGTTAGTTAAACAAACATAAAAGGGAATATTTCCTTAAGAGTGAGAAATTTCAAGTGACATTAAGAATAAGACCATGAGACGCCAACATTAAATGCTATCACTGACATGTGGAATCTGATAAAAGGACAAAATGAACTTCTTTGCAGAACAGATATTGACTCACAGACTATGAAATAGTCTTTTTCCAAAGGAGACAGTTTGCAGGGTGGGGGCTGTGCTGGGGTTGGGGGATGGAAATCCTATAAAATTGGATTGTGATGATCATTGTACAACTATAAATGTAATACATTCATTAAGTAATTTAAAAAATAACAGAGGAATGTCCTAAGACTAAGCTCAGCTTTCCCACCAGAAATTTTATGGGCAAGTCAAATTACATTTAATATGTAAGCACAATTACACATAAATCAATTTTAAATGCTTTACCTGAATTATATAATTTAACTCTCCTAGCAATCCTTTGAGGAAGCTATAGCTGGTCACCTCATTTCACAGATGAGGAAACTAAAAGTCAGAGAGGTTAGGTGATTTTTACTAAAATAGCTGGTAAATTGGATGAGTGAGGATTTGATTTCAAGTAATAAGGTTCAGCAATCAGTGCTTTTATGCAACATGCTACCCTGCATTTTTTTTGAAAGAAAAGACAAATTGGTCATTTTATTTTCAACTCCCTAATGTAGCTTGGTATTCATTTCTCTGTAAAAGAGATCTATTTGGAACCAGCAGGGTTCAAGCTTTGCATCAGAACGTCTTCATCCTTGGAAGTTGTCAGTATATACCACAAATATATGTGATTGTGATTTTCCATTTTCTAAATATCTATCACAGATGTTTTTAATTTTAAAAAATTAATACAGTATAGTTAATTTACAATGTTATGTCAATTTCTGCTGTACCCAGTCATACATTTAAGTGTATATATGTATATATACATATACCCACATTCTTCTTCTCATATTGTCTTCCATCAGTTCTATCACAGGTGATTGGATATAGTTCACTGTGCTATGCAGCAGGATTTCATTGCTTTTCCATTTTTTAGATATTTTAATATAGATATACAGATATATTATAACAGGTTATACTCCAATTTAAATTTTAAAGACGAAAGAAACAATTTCTAGTAGCCTTGTGTATCTTTCTTTGACTCATTCCACACTAGTTTATAGTTTAACTCTCAAAGAGTTCTGCTAATTATAAATTATTAGGAGGAAAAAATTTGGGATTCTGCTAGTAAGAGCTAAATCAACATTGCTTTCAGTTTTTATTTTGCATAAGGGTGGTTGTCATCTTTTACTTTTCATCTGAATTAGGGAGATAGGAAGTTGCACGGGAGAACATTTCTTCCTTTACATTTTCTCTTTTCCATATTCTACTGTGATAGTTAAACCCAAATGATAAGCATATAGAGTTTCAACCTTGTTCATTATTATTAATTCCAAGGAAATTCTACTTGAGGACTTTTAATTTTGCAATTAATAAATAAAAATTCCATTTTGTCTGATATTGTGCCTTATTGCTCAAAATTCTAATTTAAAACTCTCTCTTTAAGGATTTACATACCGGACACCTCCCTTATGCTCACACATGACCTCTTATTGCCACTGAAACTTCAGACTTTTATTGGATGTAAAGAGAGATCCAAGGAGACATTGTGGATCTATATTGACTTTCATTTTCACAGATATTATTTCATTATTTCTTCTCTTTTCTGTATCTGGAGGTGTTATTACTAACTGTGGAACAACTGAAGTATAAGGAGTTAAAAGTTTTAAATAGTAAATATATAGTTTTAGGCCTTGAAAGCATTAAATATAATCTAATTTAATATTTAAATTGGCCTTCTAAATTAAATTACCTTATTTTTAAAATTTATAATGATTTTTCTTTTTTCCATTATAGTTGGTTTACAGTGTTCTATCAATTTTCTACTGTGCAGCAAGATGACCCGTCACACATACACGTGTACATTATTTTTTCTCACATTATCACGCTCCATTACAAGTGACTGGGTAATAATTCCCAGGGCTGTACAGCAGGATCTCATTGCTTATCCATTCCAAAGGCAATAGTTTGCATTTATTAACCCTAAATTCCCATTTGGGGCATTAGTAATTTAAATAAATGATATATTATATCCAAGGCATTTGTACAAAAACTGAGTTTCAGTTGTATTGTTTTGGTTTTTGTGGAGGTTTTTTGTCTTTGAGGGCTGCACCTGTGACGTATGGAGTTTCCCAGGCTAGGGGTCAAATTGGAGCTATAGCTTCTGGCCTACCCCCAGCAACGCCAGATCTCAGCCACATCTGTGACCTACACCACAGCTCATGGCAATGCCGGATCCTTAACCCACTGAGCAAGGCCAGGATCGAACCTGTGGCCTCATGGATATAGTCAGACTGGCTTCCACTGAACCACATTGGGAACTCCAAGTTTCAGATATATTATGATTGACTTAAAGCCATAAACTTCAAAAATAAGAAATTAGAAATATAAAACAATGTCTTTCTGATTCCCCATTTCCATGACCTCCACATTACATGTCTATTCAATGTCATAGTTAGCAACAGAATTATCAAGGGAAAAAAAATACACTGAAAATTCCAAATCTGTTACTTGAGTTGCTCTTTATTGAATTTTTTTCATGACATTTATTTTTTGATTACAAAAAAGTTTCCTAAACTAATTTTATATACAATGCAGAAATTTACTGAAAAGGTGGTGATCTTATCTGAACACACTGCTTCATCTCACTGCCACGTAGGAGTTAATGAATCTTTGAAGTTACTGGGCCAGGGATCAAACCCGGACCACATCAATGACAGTGCAAGATCCTTAACTTGCTGAGCAACTAGGGAATCCCAAGTCCATCATCTTAATGCAAGTTTCCACAAAAACAAACAAAACTATAATGATATAAATATGCAAATGTAAAAGTAAAATTACACAGAATATTTTAATAGATTTATGGGGCAGAAATGGGAACACATAAAATATTCATGTGATTAAATATTTAGAAAAACACCTAAACACCAAGAAGGCACACCTAATTATGGAATACGAAAGCCCTCAGTCTCTTGTTATGTGGATTCTGGGCATTTAGTGACTGTTGTGGACAGGTATAAAAAAGATTGTTTCAGGGGTTGGGTCAGATTTTTATGCTTAATTAATTAATTTTTTAATTTAAGAATAACTAATTCCAAGTAATATAGTAGTTTATACACAACAGAGATATTTGATAATTTTTCCATTACAATATGATTACCTTCATAAGTCTACATACCATCTGTTACCATACAAGGTTGTTATTTTATCACTGACTATATTCTTTGTGCTTCAAATTTTATCACCTTGAGTCATATATTTATTTTATTAGTGAAATCTTTACCTCTTTATCCCCCATCTCCTTCATTCTAGCAATACCAATTTATCCCTGTATCTATGGTTCTATTTCTGTTAATTATTATTATTATTTTTTTTTGTCTTTTTGCTATTTCTTGGGCCGCTCCCATGGCATATGGAGGTTCCCAGGCTAGGGGTCTAATCGGAGCTGTAGCCACCGGCCTACACCAGAGCCACAGCAACGCAGGATCTGAGCTGCGTCTGCAACCTACACCACAGCTCACGGCAACGTCGGATGGTTAACCCACTGAGCAAGGGCAGGGACCGAACACGCAACCTCATGGTTCCTAGTTGGATTCGTTAACCACTGAGCCACGACGGGAACTCCTATTTCTGTTAATTTTTGGTGTGTGTTTGTTTTTTAAACTCCATGTATAAGGAAAATCATGATATTTGTGTTCTTCTGTCCCTCTGTCTGAATTATTTTTCTTACCCTAATGACCTCTAGACCCATACATGATGTCAAAAATTGTGTGATTTCTGTTTTTTATGGCTTAGTAATATTCTATGATGTGGATAGATATGTATAGATATAGATATACCAACTTATATTGACACATTTTCATGTGTCTTCAACAAAATGCATGTCTTCTAGGGAAAAATGTCCACTCAGAACCTCTGATCAATTTTTAATCAGGTCATGAGTTTTTTTGACATTAATTTGTTTTGACATTAATAAGTTGTCTGTATATTTGGATATTAACCCCTTATCATATATAGGGTTTGCAAATACCTTCTCCTATTTAACAGGGAGCCTTTTCATTTTGTTGATAGTTCCTTCACTTTGAAATTTTTTTTTAGTTTGATGTAGTTTCATTTGTTTGTTTTTGCTTCTTTTTCCTTTTCTTTTTTTATATAATGATTTTTTTTCCATAATAGGTGGTTTACAGTGTTCTGTCAATTTTCTACTGTATAGCATGGTGATCCAGTTACAAAAACATGTATACATTCTCTTTTCTCACATTATCATGCTCCATCATAAGTGACTAGGCATACTTCCCAGTGCTACAAAGCAGAATCCCACTGCTAATCCATTCCAAAGGCAATAATCTGCATCTATTAATCCAAAACACCTCATCCATCCCGCTCTCTCCCCTTCCCACTTGGCAACCACAAGTCTCTTCTCCAAGTCTATGATTTTCTTTTCTGTGTAAAGTCTCATTTGTGCTGTATATTAGATTCCAGATGTAAGTGATATCATATGGTATTTGTCTTTCTCTTTCTGGCTTACTTCACTCAGGATGAGAGTCTTCAGTTCCATCCATGTTGCTGCAAATGGCATTATTTTGTTCTTTATATGGCGGATCAGTATTCCATTGTGTATATATGCCACATCTTCCTAATCCAATCATACTTCTTTTTCCTTTTCTGAGGAGACAAATCCAAGAAGCCATTGTTAATGTTAATATCAAAAAGGTTCCTGAATAAGTTTTCTTCTAAGAACGCTATAGTTTCCAAATTCTTACATTTAAGTCCTCAACCCATTTTCAGTTTATTTTTGTACATGATATGACAAAGAAATCCAAGTTTATTCCTAGGTATTTAGTTGTCCTGTTTTCTCAAAACTATTTATTGAAGATGATGTCTTTTCCCCTGTGGATATTCTTGCCTCTTGTGTCAAAACAATAAGCCATATAAGTGTGTGTTTATTTCTGGGCTCTCTCTTCTGTTCCATTGATCGAAGTGCTTGTTTTTTTTTAACCAGTACCATACTGTTTTGATTACTGTAGTTTTGTAGTATAGTTTAAATCAAGGAATATGATATCTCCAAATTTTTTTCTTTCTCAAGGCTATTTGACTACTCAAAGCCTTTTTATTTTCATACTAATTTTAGAATTATTTATTCTAGCTCAGTGAAAAATGCCACACATACTTTAATAGGAATTACATGGGATATGTAAATTATCTTGGGAAGTATGGTCATTTTAACAATATTAACTCTTCCAATGCAGGAGCACTGGATATCTTTTCACTTGTTTTTCTCATTTTCAACTTCTGTCATCAATGTCACATTACATGTCTTCTACTTTCATGGCTAAATTTATGCCTAGCTATTTTATTCTTTTTGATATAATCATACATTAAATTATTCCCTTCATTTATTTCAATATTAGATAATTGTTAGTGTATGGAAATGCAACAGGTTCGTGTATTTATATTAATTTCATCCTGCAGTTTTACTGAATTTATTAGTTCTAATAGATTTTTCATAACATCTTTAGCATATTCTATGTACATCCTCTTGTCATCTGCAAACAGTGGTAGTTTTACATCTTTCTTTCCAATTTGGATTCCTTTTGAGTACTTTCTAATAATTCCACATTTTAACCCTCCACTCACATTTTTTTTACATCATCTTTTACAATTTTTTGTTTTGTGTATCATTTATCTACTTTTTATTCACATAAAAGAATTTACTCATTTGTCTTTTAACATTTTTAATAGCTTTATAAGTGGTTGATCTGTTACCTTTACTATTTGCCTTTATCAATAAGATTTTTTTTCTTTTGTAATTTTTATATTTCTAGGTGTAATCTTTCTTTCTTCTTAGAGAAATCCCCATTAGCATTTGTTATAAAACCATTTTATTGGTTTTGAGCTTTTTCATCTTTTGCTGTTCTGGTAAACTCTTTGTCTCTCCTTTAAATCTGAATAGTAGTCTTGTTGCTGGTATATTTTTCTTAAAACGTATTTTTTTTCATCATTTTGAATGTATTGTGCTACTCCCTTCTGGCCTGTAAAATTTCTGCTGAGAAGCCAGCCGAGTGTCTCATGGGAGCACACTTGTATGGTAATAATTATTTCTCCCTTGATGTTTTAAATATTCTCTTTTATGTTCAATTTTTGCCATTATAGTTTAATATTTCTTGAAGTGGGCCTCTTTGTGTTCATCCTCTTTGTGACTCTGTATTTCCTGGATGTGGACACCTGTTTCCCTCCCAGGTTAGGGTAATTTTCAGCTATTATTTCTTCAAATAAATTATCTGTCCCTTTCTCTTTCTTGTCATCTTATAAAACTCTTATAATGTGAATGTTAGTACAATTGATGCAGTCCCAGAAGTCTTAATCTATATCTATTTTCAAAAATTATTTTTTTCTGTTCAGCTTGGGCCATTTCCACTGCTTTGTGTTCTAGTTTGTTGATCTATTTATTTGTATCATCTAAGTTACTATTGATTCCTTCTAGTCTATTTTTTAATTTCAATTATTGTATTCTTCAGCTTGGCTTGGTTTTTCTTTATATTTTCTCTTTTTTTAACTTCTCACTGTGTTCATTCATTCTTCTCTTGAGTCCTTAAATATCCTTATGACCATTACTTAGAACTCTTTATTGTCTAGATTGTTCATCTCCACTTGACTTACATCTTCTGGGTTCCATCTTGTTCTTTTATTTGAGGCATATTCCAGGCTGGGCAGCCCAATGTGGATTTGGGTACCTCAATCCTTGGGAAAAAACTCTGCAATTTTAATATCTTCTTATTTGTGGGCTGCCATGACAGGAGTTTGGGTCTTACCCATACCTCATCTTTTCCACACTTACCCATTTCATTGTGGCTCCTTCTTTATATTATTAGTTTTGGAAAATATTTTGTGCTATTCTCAGATTGCTATCATATATAGTTTCTCTGTAAATAGTTTCAATTTTGGTGTTCCATGGGATGAGCTGATCACAGGGTATTCCTATACAACCATCTTGGTCATGCCACACCGTCACATCAAATTTTAAAAGCCTTAATGCAATAGGACACTTATAGAATATTTTAGATATGAAAAAATTTTATAAAAGCATTCTGGACTTTAAAGAGTATAGTTTTGTCTTTGCACTAAAACTTTTAGGTTAAAAAGAAGAGCATGCTGAAGACAAAGGAAATTCAGTGATGTATTAAATTACAAACATCCAGCTGGTGGCAGAGATTTTAAAAAAGATGCTTCATCACTTTAGATATCAGTTTTTCAATCAGGAATAGATAATGTGGGATTGTATAA
This sequence comes from Sus scrofa, assembly GCF_054392235.1. Taxonomy (NCBI): domain Eukaryota; kingdom Metazoa; phylum Chordata; class Mammalia; order Artiodactyla; family Suidae; genus Sus; species Sus scrofa. The sequence continues at coordinate 43,686,132 of NC_139393.1, forward strand.
ACAGTTTCCTTCCTGAATTGCTTTTTTCTTTCTTTTTAAAAATTCAATTTTATAATCAAGTAAATCAAGTCCACTAATCCTAATTCTGGTTTACTGCACTAAGATAATTAAGCCCCCTGTGCTCTACTTCATTCCCCAAAGTAGCAGTTCAGATTTTTTTAAAATATTTTTCCAGTACCAATCATTTTACTAAACATTTTACATGAATTTTTCCTACAACTACTTAAAAAATACATGATTGATGTATAACTGCTATCCCCATCTCATAGAAGGGCGGTATATGTTTTAGAAAGCTTTAGGAACCTTTCTAAAGCTATTTTGCTGATGGTTAATATCTCCTGGGTTTTCATCCATGGAAATCTGACTCCCGATTTTTGTAGCGAATCTCTTAGAGTCAGTTTATCTTCTACGCATTCTATAGGAGTCTAATCTTACCCCACCAGAGCCAGAACTGAAAATGGGAAAGAACTTGCTTCATATCACACATATCTGGGTTTAAATTATATCTCTATTATTTAAATAATTTCAATAGCATATTTTATACACCCATGAGATAGAAGGTTACATTCTACTTTGTAGGGTTTCTTCAGGGCTGGTTGGGTAATTAATGATATAATATATAAAATTTTAGGAACAATAAATAAGACAAAAGAGACAATATATACTGGTGGCAAAAGTGAGTGAATACATGTTGTAGCTTATGTACCTAAAAATTATCTATTTGTCCATTAATCTTGTGTAATGCAGATGGTTTTTCAAAGAAAGCACTAAATTGAAATGTCAAAATTAGAGAGATATTGTTTTGCTTGACCCGTCATAATCTGATTCATTACAAATATTACATTAAAATAATAATACCCATTTTTTCAATTGGCTATTTCATTGAGAAAATAGGCTCAACTCCTTCACTTTGAAATAAATCAATAGAACTATTACTAAATCATTGTGGTTCAAAATGGTTATATAATAAGAAAATCCTTAAACTCATTGCAAACCTTTCACTATTTACCACAAATTGAGAAACCAAAGGGCTGTTTACATTCATAAGCATAGAAAATACTCTGACTTTATGTTAAGAAAGAAAAATATATATTAGTGATAATGAATAAATTGGTTTCAGCTTTAAAGAAGAGATTTTTCATACCAATTTTGATTGCTCTGTATTTTTGTTTATATGCATGGTATTTCAGATTTTTTTTTAGCACACCTACTCAATATAAGAGGTTTTTATGAATATAATTAAATACACAGTAATCTATTCATTATCTTAATTATTTACATGGAATGCAAATTACAGTCTGAAGCAATTCAATCAATGCCTTTTTGGAAAAGTTATGCAGAGAATCAACATTAAACAGTATTTGCTTTCAAATTAGGAATGCGTGACTTTCTTAGCGCTGATCATTTGAAATTATATTTTGCACACTAATTGTGAATTGCAAAGTCATCTTCTAGTTACATTGATTCTTAGTCTTTACTTTTTATGTTAATTTATCACTTCATCTCTAGATGGTGCTCTAAGTACCTGCATTGCAGACAGGCATTATAATGACAGTATAAAAAGCAAAAGGAAAGCCAAAAATTAAAAACTGAACTTCTAACCAAATAAATTAAGTTAGAAAAATTATTGGAAATTTTACTTTAGGCCAGAAAATTATATTTTTCCAGGTGATTAAGCTCATGACATAGATGTTTGGGTGTTGTCCTTTTTAATATTAGGTAAACAGTAATTGCAGAGAAATATTTTATTATAGTTAGCAATTTCAGAATTGATATTTCACCAACTAACTTATATTACTTTTTTATATCTATGTAGACTAGCCTTAATTTACTTGAGAAACAGTTTTATACAGATACATTATTTAGCCCTGAATCCACTTAAGTCTTTTATGGTAATTTAGGACTAAAGCAATATCCAAATAAATAGATGAAAACAGCTAACCAAGGTTTGATTTAACTCTTAGTGATTGGCACACTGTGGCCTGAAAGCCAAATCCAGTTTGCTGCCTGTTTTTGTCTGTTCCATGAGCTAAGAATGGTTTTGACATGCTTAATTTTGATTTTAATTTTTTAAATGTAGTATTTTGAAACACATGGACATTTATAAGAAATCTGATTTACAATATTTATAAATAGAGTTTTATTGGAAGCATTTCCATGCTCACTTGTGTAAGGTATTGTCTATAGCTGTTTTTTTAGTGTCTGGTATTGTGATAAATGCCATATGGCCTACGAAACCTAAAATATTTACTATCTGGCCTTTATGGAAAAGTTTGATCAATTCTGAACTAAACGAAAGTTGCAGATTGTTGCATGCTCTAGTTATCTGGTAACATCCCTTATTGGGAAGATAGTCAGAGTATACAGATAAACCAAGCGCTACCCTCATACCCTAAGTTAAAATGACACTCCCTCCAATAGAAAACTTCTGAAATTTTAAAATTTAGCGTTTTAGAGAATCTCTCACTTTGGGAAACTCTAAATTTTATGTCTACCCCGAAAAAAATGCAATATTCTAAGGTTAAAAATTCAGCTACGGCCCTCATTTGGCATCCTGTAACCAGCAATACAGTAATAAAAAACCTAAAAGAATATTAATTTAGATTGATTATAAATCTGATATCTTGACTATGTATTCTATACTTTTCCCCATTGTGACACTAGCATATTATTGAGAACTTTGGTTCTCTTAAGTATGTTAATTTTTATCAGTTGTTCTAACCAAGCATTTCTTTTGAAAGAATTGCAGGAACATTTTTTCTACTGTTATATTTCAGTGCTTTACCATGTCCTTTTATCCTTGTATCCCTTGTGGAAAAAAAAAAAAAAAAAAAGAATTTGCTGGAAGGACACTCAATTGTTTCATGTAATACAAATAAAAATGAATGGAGGGAGTTCCCGCCGTGGCGCAGTGGTTAACGAATCCGACTAGGAACCATGAGGTTGCGGGTTCGGTCCCTGCCCTTGCTCAGTGGGTTAATGATCCGGCGTTGCCGTGAGCTGTGGTGTAGGTTGCAGACGCGGCTCGGATCCCATTGCTGTGGCTCTGGCGTAGGCCAGTGGCTACAGCTCCGATTGGACCCCTAGCCTGGGAACCTCCATATGCTGCGGGAGCGGCCCAAAGAAATAGAAAAAGACAAAAAAAAAAAAAACAAAAGAAAGAAAAGAATGGAAATATCAATACCACTCCCCCAATGCCATTATCTCTACTCATCATTATTTTGCTCCGTCTTAATGCTAATAAAAAAAAATTTTGGAGTGGTTAGAGTGTTGGAAAATAAGTACAAAAAGTAACATTGAAAGAAAAAGAAAATAAATTCTGGAGTTCCCGTTTGGCTCAGTGGTTAATGAATCCCATCAGGAACCATGAGGTTGCAGGTTCGATCCCTAGCCTTGCTCAGTGGATTAAGGATCCGGTGTTGCCGTGAGCTGTGGTGTAGGTTGCAGATGCTGCTCGGATCCTGCATTGTTGTGGCTGTAGTGTAGGCTGGCGGCTACATCTCCGATTAGACCCTTAGCCTGGGAACCTCCATGTGCCACGGGAGCAGCCCTAGAAAAAGTAGAAAGACAAAAAAGAAAGAAAGAAAGGAAGGAAGGAAGGAAGGAAGGAAGAAAAAAAACTTCTATTTCCAACCTATCCTTTGTAAAATGAGGTCCAGGTAATACAGTGAATGCTGAAGTGATTACAAGAATAACTGAGGCATTCTATTTGCTATTGTTTCATTTCTACATTCAACTTTGTTAAAACAGGTTAGTAAAAAGGGGTTGAATTCTAAATTATATAAACACAAACTGGACATTATCACAATAGACATTAAACTATTGAGGTTTCCTTGATTAGTTCATCTCTTCAGTGCATTTCTTTTTAAACAGATTTTGGAATCCATGTCTGGTGTCATTTGATTTTTTTTATAAAATTTTAATAGAAATTCTATCCCTATTACTAAGACGGTTTATATTAGAGTGATATATAGAAATATAATAAACAGAAATTACTAACTCAGCCCATGTCCAGGTTATGTAAATAATCAGAAAACAGATCTTCTGCTCATGATAATTCCTTTGGCTAAATGGTCAACTTGTGTTGCCAAAAGTTCAATGCGATTGATTAGGATGTAATTAGTTGTCAATAACATAGCTTCTAATATGAAGATCCATGAACGAATTTGGTAAGTATAGAAATGACCACCTATCTGAACAATATGCTATCAAGTAGAATTTTGTAACAATTCTATTAATCTACTCATAAAAATATATTCTATAATATTTATATTTATTTATTTATTTTGCTTTTTTGGGCCTCACCCATGACATATAGATGTTCCCATGCTAGGGTTCTAATCGGATCTACAGCTGCCGGCCTATGCCACAGCCATGGTAATGCCAGATCCAAGCTCCATCTGCAACCTATGCTACAGCTTTTGGCAATGCTGGATCTTTAAACCATTGAGTGAGGCCAGGGATCAAACCCTCAATCTCATGATTCCTAGTCAGATTTGTTTTCACTGTACCACGACAAGAACTCCCTGTCCTGTAATATTTCAATGCCCATTTTTATACACTTTTTACCATGTAGCTCTGATTCAACCCCTTGACATTATGCAAAAGAAAGTCTAATTCCTTTCTCTTAAAACAGCATTTCTAGTACATGAACCCAAGACATTACACTTTCCTTATTTTTCTCTTTTCTAGTGTAGAAATCTCAGTTTCTAGGTCAATTCCTATTACAAAATGATTTTTTTTCCACCATTCTCATTATCTGCTGTAAAAAATATTGTTTCTCTATTTTTTTTTAACATGTGGTGCCTGTGAATTAATGTACAGAAGGGCTGTCAACATCTCATTTTAAACACTATAATTCTATAGATACCATATTTTGGGACCTACATTACACTCTCTCTATACTTTAATGCCAACTAAATTCCCAAACTATGCTTCACACTTGCTTCAACTATATCTCTATTTTACCATACTCGTTTCTGCATTATTTTCATTATAAAAGCAACTGTATTATATTAAAGAAAGAAAGTGACCTCTAATGAAATATGTTGCAAACATTTTAAGTACCCCTTAAACATATTCTGCTTGCTTTTATTTCATGATGTATTGGTCAAAGGCCCTCCTGAAAGCATTCTCTCATTTATATAACTGTAGTAACCAAAAACTATATAGCAAATTCTGTTTTCATTTAAGGTGCAGAACATGGTTAAAAATCCATATGCAAAGAGTGAAATTGGACCCTTATCTACACCGCATATACAAATTAGCTCAAAAGGATTAAAGGCTTAAATGTAACACCTGAAAGTATAAAAGTCCTAGAAAAATAATGGGAAAAAAAGCTTCATAACATTGATTTTGTAATAATTTCTTGGATATGACAACACAAGCACAGGCAACAAAAGAAAAATAGAAAAGTGGGACTCATGAAACATAAAGTTCTGTGTAACAAAGGAATCATTCAATAGAGAGAAAAGGCAATTGACAGAATGGGAGAAAATATTTTCAAGCCATGTGTCTCATAAGGGTTTAATATACAAAATACATAAAGAACTTCTATAACCCAAGAGTTAGACCATAAATAGCTTGATTTTACAAAATGCAAATAACTTAAAGAGACATTTCTGTAATGAAAACATACAAAAAGGCCAATAAGTATATTAAAAGGATGCTCAACATCTCTAATCATGACAGAAATGCAAATGAAAACCACAATGGCATATCACCTCACACTTTTTGGGGAGGCAATGATGAAACAAAACAAAACAAAAACCAGAAAGTAAACAAGCATAGATGAGGATATGAAGAAATTGAAACTGTTGGTGAGAAAGTAAAATAATGCAACTGCTACTAAAACCAGTGTGTAGTTTCCTCAAATAATTAAAAATAGTGCTACATATGCTCCTGCAATCCCATTTCTGGGTACTTCTCCAGAAGAATTTAAAATAAGATCTCATAAGATATTTACACTTTCATATTAATGGTATCATTCTTTACATTAGCCAAGAGGCTGAAACAATCTAAATGGCCATCAACAGGTGAGTAAATAAAGAAAATGCAATATTCTTAGAACATTATTCAGTCTTTAACAAGAAGGAAATATTGTCATATCCTTCCACATGGATTAACCTTGAGAATATCATGATAAAAAAATAAGCCCAAATAAATCACAAAAGGACAAATACTGCATGATTCCACTTGAGATATCTAAAATAGACTAAGAAAGAGTAGAAAGTAAAGTGGCAGTTTCCAAGGGTTGGGATGAAAGAAGAATAGGGAAGTGGTATTTTATAAGCATAAAGATGCAGTTATGCAACATGAAAAGTTTTTAGAGATCTTGTGCATATAGTTGATAATACTGTCAGGTAACATAATTCTTTTTGCTAAGGAGATTTTTACCTAAATTATGTACATGTGTATATACATGCACAGATACATATTACCTAAATTCATACTCCCCCCCAAAAAAAAACGGTAGGAGAAACTAAGGAAAGGAAAGTTTTGCTTTAAAGAATTTGAAAAATAAACACTAAATTAAAAAGTCAACGAAACATGTTATAGTATTCAAGTATCTTTCAAAGAGATTAAACCCCAAAGCCTCTGGCCATGTCTCATTGTAATGTCCCTTCCCCCACCTTGAGCAACCTGGCCTATTCTTCCTACTCCCCCCTGGGAAGGTATGTGGCCCATTCCTCACCTCACCTCTATATCACCTGTTCCCCATGCAAATAAGACATCCCAAAATCAGAGGATAAAAATGCACCCCCATATAGAGATCAATGAAAGCTCAGATCCTATGAATGGTGCAGGGGCATGGGCAAGAAAATCAGGTCCCCAGTCAAATCTGCAGCATGGGGATACAGTGGGAAAACAACTGTGGATGGGGCCAGTCCAGACTCCTAGTGCAGCCTTTTCTCTCTGAGGGTGAATAAATAAGCTGTGCACTTTATTCCAGCAAGCTTGATTCAAAATTGATTGTAATCTCCAAGACACACCTCATCTGCAGTGTTTTTGTTCCTGCAGAGCTGGAATGGCAAAGGCCCCTTAAAGGCACCCTAATGTAAGCTCTAACTTTTTACCTGAGACTCTGTCACTTAAGAGGGTCCTTCTCAGCTCAGACCTGCCACAGATCGCATGGAATTCTCCTTCCTAGAGAGCCTGACTGCCTGCAACCCCAACACTGCATTGATTCAGAGGTTCGGACATAGCATGTCTTATCCCTCTATCCTGGTGCTACTTCAGCCCTTCCCTGTGGGGTCTATCCTGCCAAAATTTCCTGCTATTCCAAATTCTTGCTGTGTGTGGGCAAGAATCAAAAGGAATAATGCAGAGAGCTGTAATAAAATCACATAGTAAGTCTCCCTAAATTGTCCTTAAACGAGTTGATGCAACTTTCAATAGGGCATCTTAGAGCATGAAGTGGTTCAAGAAGAACAGATAAAATAGTGGGAATACAAGCTTCCATCTTAACATGTCAGAGTATGGTGAACAAATGTGAAATGGTGGACAAATTATTTAACTTCTAGTTTTCTTCTGTCAAATATGTGAGAAGAACACTGGTTTACTTGCCATTTCCCAGAGAGTCATGACCTTCTACAGTCCCTAAAATTTCCCACAGTTTTTCTGTTTGAACTCTTATTATCAACTCTACTTAAAATATTTCATCTTATCCTTCAAGTCTTCCCCATGATAGTTTTCTATATGCCCTCTCTAATATACACAGGTATAATGATTCTATGATACCCATGATTCTATTTGCAAAGAGAAGTGAACTCTAATCAGGTAAAGAAAGACTATATGATATGCATGCTGACTGACAGATATTGGTCTTCTGTACCTCATAGGAAGTCTGTTTAACCTTGTGTTGGTGACCAAATGGGCAATGGGAGACATCATCAGGAAAGCCCTTTAGGAATTGTTCATTTGTGTTAAAAATTAGTCACTACATTTATTTTCAATAACATCATTTTAAATAATTTTCACTTTTAATAAGAAATTACCTGAAAATATGCTTCCAAGTGATCTCTCAGGCATCTGTAAGTTTATTCAGTCTTTTTACTGAATAAAGTGTAACTGTAGTCTTAACAGTTCAGCTCTCCAGGGCAAACTGTTATAAAATTTTTTACTACTATACTACACACACAACTTTCCAAGTAGTTATAATTTGCATAAGGTTAATTTTGTCATACATCTTAAGAATTTGTATCCCCAAGTCAACCAGATATTAGATGTAGAATTATGGTGAAGTAGCAAAATTCATTAGTCTTGTCTGGCTTGTTTTTTAAATAACCATACCCATTGCATAAGGAAGTTCTGGGCTGGGGTTGAATCTGAGCAGCAACTGAGGCCTGTGCTGCAGCAACAGCAACACCAGATCCTTTAACCCACTCCACTAGGCCAGAGATAGAACACTCACCTCTGTAGCCACCTAAGTAGTTGAAGTCGAATTCTTAACCCAGTGTACAACTGTGGAACTTCTTGCCTGGCTTTTAAATGTGCTTATAATATCACATCTTAGACCCCAAGTGAACATATATAACATATGAATTGAGGGGTAAATAATTCATATTGATTAAATATGTGAAAATATTGTTTTGATTTCATTTTATCTCATCTTGAGTTTCAAAGTGTTTTATGACTTTGAGTGTGTCAGCAAAAGCATTGTACTTATTGTCAATAGTCTATACTCTGGACCTAGATTTTTATTAGCTGAAAAAAATCTAAATAAAAATTTCCCTGATAACTTTATTCTAAATGAAAGACCTCATTCCTCTCATTGATAATTTTATACTTTAGTTTCCTTCATGGGCAAGATGAGTTTATTGGATTAGTCCCTTCCTAAACTATAGTGAGTTTACCTGGGAATAATTATGTATTTTTTCAGAATTCTCTATGAACAGTTGTGGTTTGATCACTTATATTTAAATATCAAAATGTAAAAAGAATAACTACAAACATTAAAATCATTCAAATGTATAAAAAAGGTTGAAGGCTAAAAACAAAGGTTTTATGTAGTGGAAAAGAAAAACTGTTTTTAACTGAATAAAAGTAATGGTATACTTTTAAAATCCTATGCTTGTAAATTGAAAAATAAATGTGTATCTCTCATCGGTATAATCAGTTACCTAATGTAAAAATTTGGATTGAATATAGTTTCTTTAATTTGTATAGCACCTGATGGTATAAAATATTCTTGTCTGGCTATAATTACACTAGATCCACATAATTATATGAGAGATTTAGGTAGAGATGAAAGGGAGTCAGAGAACTAGATTTGACTGAGGAGCGAGAGCTGGTTCAGTGCCCGACACTTTAGTAATAGATGCGGTTTTATCCCTCTCTGCACAAGAGAAAACCAGAGCCATGAGATCCTAAGAATTTCCCAAGGTCACAAAATTAAATAATTGGAAGGGTTTATTCTGATTATAATTAGGCATACATACCCCAATATTATGTTTCTTCCCCTAAAATATATTGGATTTCAGAAGCATATTCAAATGTAATTCCATTCCTATAGCTCAAATAATTGGAAATTATTTTTGGAACAAGAACAAAAAATGCATTCTTTATCACTAATGTACCGAATTTTAAAGAATTTACAATATAGGGACAAACCGCAATATTTTACTTCTATTTGAAACACCAAAAAAACATTTCAAATGTGGTGATAGAGGCATATTACATGTAAAACAATCACTTAATGTTAGTTCTTAAAGTGTAATTCCTAATGCATTTCAAACTGAGCCTGAATTCATTTGCTAAAAGCACTACCTCTACCAATTTTTACTCTGACTAAAGAAAAACATAAATGTATCACTGTGGAGCATGACCAAAAATTTGAAATACTGTCAGGGACCATCATTTTCACCCCAAATAGGAACAGTTTCTCCAGTGATTTTTGATTGGCATTTTGAAATGTGCTTGTGAATAAAACAGAAAGAAAATAGCATATCCCACATTCTAATGCCCACACGGAGATAGTAATGGAATAAATGTTTTATGGGTCATTGAGGAAGGCAATCCTATCTAAATGTTGTTCCCGAAGATGATAAGAGTAGAGTGAATATTCTTCTGCATCATGTAACTCAGACTAGAGGAAGAGTTGATGGATAATGATTGATTTAATACAAAAAGGCTGAAAAAGTGAGGGTGGAAGATACAGGTGAAAAAAAAAAAACAAATGGGTTATTCTACATTTCTGAGTATTAAAATAAATTCAAAATTCTGGATCTTGAACTCAGTCCTGAGACTACATCTATAACTTTGTGCCCTCTTGTGCCCTTAAGTGTAAAAAGGATAATGGATTATAGAGTCAAGGCGGAAAAAATTTAGAAGAGACAAGGTGTTTTGTTTTGCTTTTTATTTCCCCATGATTAGAATGAGCACTTCCCTCTAAACTTTCTAAAAACTGGTTGTCTCTTCTAAGGTGAAATATTAGTAGTGAAGGGAATTCCTCAACCTTGCTCAAAGCACAGTCTTTGCTGGCAGGAAGTTATGAGAAAGTGCCTTTTGAAGCAGTGTTTTCAAGAATGCTTAAATTTGAGAGGTAAAGTGGGAGATAGGATTATTCTGTTTCCTACTGCTTTCCCACATCTGAAAACTGCCTCCCAGTCCGTCCTTATCAATAGGAAACAGAATTTACTTATAAATCCTTTTACATCTCAGAGTTATATAGAAAAATAATTTTTTTCAATTTTCATGTACAGAGTGGTAAAAGAATAAGCCAATATGTGTGCATAATATGCATGCATAGCAGTTGTATCTGATTGTTAACTATATGTTTATTAAGAAGTGGAGGAAGAATTATACATAATCTTATATAAACATATAGTTAACAATAGTCTAATGTTAGTAAATATTGTATTATATCACTGGAAATAAAAGAATATTTAGCACAATGATTATTTAGAGGATAAGAAGAAATTTATTAGATGACACTTTCTCCATCAATAAACGCACATGCACACACAAAAACATACACAAGTGATTTTTATAAGATAAAACAGTCTGATGTGATTTTAAAATTTGATGGTGTGGTATGTTAACTCTGCTTAAAAATTTAAACCTCCCTGATTATATTACGCTGATATTTAACCTTTATATATGTGGATTCCATATGAAAAATAATTTATTATTAGTCACTTTTAAGTATACATTTAATGCTTTTAATAGCCAGGCATTTACAATTCAATTTTTTATGCCTTTGAGGAGGACCTCTGGAAACAGAGAAGATGCCCAAATAAAACAACAATGTGCGTGATATACAGGGTGAAAAAAAAAGGGAGTTCTGCTAGATTTTATGAGGTAAGATATACTGATATGAAAACTCAGTCAAATAAAAAAGAAAGCCAAAATGATTTCTTGTATCAAGCTATACTTAATTTTATATTCTTATGTGTTCTGTCTAATAAAGATATTGCATCCACACAATAAGATGAGTTTGGCTTAGGTTCACAATGTATGGAGACTTAGAGTGGGCTGAAAGGAAAACAGAAAAATAGGTCATTTGAATGAATAGCATAAAAGGCAGGATTGTATCTTTCTTTGGGTGGAGACTATGTGGTTCTCACTCTCATACCAGGGTATACCTAAAAATGCCTACTTTGACAATATTCTGTAATATTATGCTTATTTTGTCTGTCTTGAATTTTTGTACATTTTCGTAGGTATCTTTTTGTAGTCAGAAAATTAGAGTGATCACTAAGAGAATCATCAGTATGACAATATCAGTGTGACTTGTCTAAATGTTCACTGTGGTTTTGAAATTCCATTATTTTACTTTTTTTTTCTCCTATGTAGCATTAACCCCACATTCAGTTAAATGTAAAGTAATTTTAATATTTTTGAAACACAAAATGTAATTTTTATTAATCATCATCTTTGTCTCCTCTACTCTAGATTAAACAATTGAAAGTTGTGTTATTCTTTGACAGACATTACATATCCTGGATTATAAAATGCTTCTATTACTCATACAAGTTCACCACAACCTTCCTAAAGAAGTAAAAAGATTTTGTTCAAAGACATATTGTGCATGATTCAAAAACCTATGCTTAACTTTATTGAGACTTCAGAAAATTGAGAAAAATTTGAGCAAACTAGTGATTTTTCAGTATTTATTTAGAGTAACTGTTTCATTAAATACTTTTCAAATCATCAACAAAATATTTTCTCCCTTTTTTTTTTGGATTGAGTTCTTTAGACAGAAACAAGCATAACTTTTTTTTTTTTGATCTTTTTAGGGCCACACCTATGGCATATAGTTTCCCAGGCTAGGGGTTGATTTGGAGTGGTAGCTACTGGCCTATGCCACAGCCACAGCAATGCCAGATCCAACCTGCATCTGCAACCTACACCACATCTCAGGGAAATGCCGAATCCTTAACCCACTGAGTGAGGCCAGGAATCAAACCTGCATCTTCAGTCATATTTGTTTCCCCTGAGCCATGTTGGGAACTCTGGCAATAAATATAACATCTTGATTATACCTTACTACACTGCACTCTTTAACATAGCTATAAGGAAAATTTAAGAAATAATTTCTTAGGAGTTGTGGTTTTCAAAAGATCGTGATTACATTGAGAAAGTCAAAATAAAATCAAAGACAAAATTCCAGAGATATCAAAGTTGAGATGCCATGAAGAAAATAAAACTGTGTCCAAAAAAGGATCAGTAAAAGTTCCCACTTTAAAAAAAAAAAAAAAATGAAAACCCCTGCAATTTGAAAAAAAGTCTAGGCTTTTTTTTTTTTTTTAAATCTCAATTTCTTTAGGTGTTCATTTATAGCTGCCATATAATATAAAATGTGCAAACTTGTGACAGGTTTACTTTGCACCTTCTCAAATGAAAATTACTGACCAAACACAATTTCCTTGTAATGTATGCTTCAGTAGATTTCATCTTGCTTAAAAGACAAATGTAAAACATTTCACCTATTTTATACTATATTCAACTAAACACAATGAGTAAAAATAAAGAACCCTTACATTTTAAATTTTCACATCCCAAGGAGGCATTTAGATAGAGAAATTATATTAACAACAGCAAAATAACAAGAATAATGCTAATATATTATGTGATAGTAAAAAAGTGGTAGAATTACTTTGCCATTGAACCTAGAGCAATACCAAAATAAGCAGTGATTTTTGACTACATTTATCTATTTCTAAATGCACTATCTCAGTTTCATAAAGAATATCCACGTCTTAGACACAGTGTATGTGTTGTAGAAAGTACCTGAGAGAATAACAGTCTTACATCTAACTGAATGTAGCATAAATGAGGTTGCATGACTTCTGAGGGAGGCCAAAGTGGTGCATATTTTCTTCAGTTATTTGAACACATACTTGGAGCCCTGAGCAAAGGAGCTAATGTCTTGTTCTGCTTTGTTTTTATTTTTTAATTTGTATTTATTTTTTTCCAGGTTAAATATTTTTATTTTTTTCATTTATAATGATTTTTATTTTTTCCATTATACCTGGTTTACAGGAGCTAATGTCTTAAAGCCTCTGTTTTCTGAGGCTCAAGTTCAAGCTGAGAGAACACCCAAGGATGTCTTGAGATGTCATAGAGAGACGCCTTAGCTACTCTTTAACTGTTCCAGCTCCCTTTTTTCACCTCTGACCACAGCTATTGCAACCTCCTGAGACACCTGGAAACATTCTCTTTGAGTTGAATCATTCAGAATTTCTGTTCCATAGATTGTTGTCTTTCTAAGCCATTACATTTTTGGATTTGTTACAGAGAAACAGCTATATTGGAGGATGATTTGTAACACAGCAACAGTCCTCCATAACATGTTTAATCTTTATAAATTGGACTTTGGAGGAAAGGACAAGTCTAAGTCTAGTATAAAGATAAAATGTGTTTGTAATTTTAAATTCTCACCATTTCAAATTGTTTATTTTAATATTTTGAATGTGTATGTACCTTCTTTGTCAATAATTTTAATTGTTTCTCTGATGATATTTAAATTGTTCAGCAGTTAGATTTATCTTATTTTAAATAATGACTTAATATATGTCATGCATTGACTTTACATTTTTTTTATAGGTCATGACAATATCAGGGATGATGATGCATTAAGTGAAATAAGATGCTCTTATAGGACACTATTATACTACAATATAAATTTACCTAAAAGGAATAAACATATTTACTGAAAGCCATAAGAATGGATATTTTACAAAGATATAAGAGGAACGTGACAATATGGGCCTTCATGGGTCTTGTAGTCAATTCCAAGAAAAAAAATTATATCTAATTATACTTAATAAAATAGTAACATATTACATATATTGTATAATGTGATGTTATGCATTATTAACATGTTATAGACTATTATATATTATATATTTCATATGTTAGTGTTATACATGTGATATATATAATATTTGTATATATAACATATATAAGAATTCAAGTAAGTTTTAACATAGAAAAGAAATGCAAAATATTCACAGATCAAGGGAGATTTGTGGGAAGATTATTAGTGTGAGGAAATTTGTAGAGCCACAGGAAGGAAAGCATGATGGATTTGAAAATCAGAATCAGACTCAAACAAGATTAAAAGAATTCAGAAAGAATTGTCAGGACTTTGAGGAAAACTTAATGTACTTTACAAATTTTTCTAGAGTTAGTTCCTCATTTCCTGTGGCTCTTGATTTTAAATATTACTGAAGTTAATAGTAACACACAGTGTCCATTTTACATGAATTTGCATTAATATATTTGCTTTAAATTTACTATTTTTAGCCAAGCACATTTAGTTTGACATTTCATATTCAGTCAAGCCCAAATAAACTTCTAAGTTAAATGTGAAACTGGTAAGCTTCAGCAAATACTTTTGAGTTCACCAAGTTTTTACAAATATTGTAATATTTTACAAAGAAAACTGGTGAGAAATTCAAAAGTAATCACAAAGCCCTATGAATTCATTTTCAAGAATTTACTATAAAAAACTAGATGGCTAAACACAAAAGAGATAGTGGACCTGTCTCAGTTAATCCAGAAACAATGCAACTTGTCATTTAGAAATCTAAGCAGGGTCTAGACAAACTTGACTTTTTTTCTAAATTTGATCTCCCAAAAAGTTGAGTTTGCAAGCTATTGGATTTGAAATGAAATTTCATTTTGACATTTGCTGAGACTAAATGTACTACTTTTCAAAAGTTATAAGAAGAGAAAAAGAGGTATTTTTTAATTCTCTGATTAAATCTGAAAGGTACTTCAAGAACATTTGTGCAAGAGATTTAAAGTCAATTCACTACTGAAGAAGAAAAATGTTCTTTGATACTCTTCTAAAGCTGGATTCTATTTCTCCTGTTATTAAAAATGGGCTGGTTAGTGCTCTACTAATAGAGTACCAAGGAAGTAATTCTTTCTGTACCTGTCGGCCTAGCTTGTAGAACCAGGAGATATTGAGTCCTATATTTAGTAAGATATATTTTTATTTTGTATTTATTTATTTTTTATTTTTTTGTCTTTTTTTTTTTTGGCCATTTTTTTGGGCTGCTCCTGTGGCATTTGGAGGTTCCCAGGCTAGGGGTTGAATCAGAGCTGTAGCCGCCAGCCTACACCAGAGACACAGCAATGCAGGATCTGAGCCATGTCTGCAACCTACACCACAGCTTACGGCAACGCCAGATCCTTAACCCACTGAGCAAGGCCAGGGATCGAACCTGCAACCTCATTATTCCTAGTCAGATTCGTTAACCACTGAGCCACGACGGGAACTCCAAAAACTTGGC
Organism: Sus scrofa; assembly: GCF_054392235.1. Lineage (NCBI taxonomy): Eukaryota > Metazoa > Chordata > Mammalia > Artiodactyla > Suidae > Sus > Sus scrofa. The sequence goes on from NC_139393.1 coordinate 43,701,878, forward strand.
AATAATTTTCAAGAACACAAACTATATCATCTAAGTTTTAAGAATAATGCCCTAAGAACAATTTTAATATCCCAAGAGAAATTAATTTAAAAATTTTAAATTATTTCTAAGGTAAAATTACTTGATAAACTGTAAAAAAAAAGTGCTAATACAAAACAATATATTATAAAGTAGTCATAAGAGCACAGAGGAGAGAAATTTAATTGAAATAATGAAAAAGTGCTATTCCTACATTTAAAGAGCCTCTAGGATGATGACAAAGGTCTGAGTAATTCTGTTTAACATTATGCTGAAATTTACCTCAGTAATAACAATAAAATGATCAATTTGTTAATATTCTGCTAAAACAAGTCATAAAACTTGTCAACCTTTTTTCCTGTCTTTTTAAGTCTTAAAATTTTACCTCTGGAGATTCTACACTTTCAATATTTTAAAATGTATTTTCATAGAATTTTCAGGGAGTCCAGATTGAATGTTTTTGTGTCTTCCAGTTTAATCTTTAGGTGATGCTCAATCACTTTTTTAATACCCCTGGTAAGAGGTGGTGGATGTGACACTTAAAATTCCCTAATTCCTCAGAGAGCTCTTTCTCTTTTTGGATGACAGCTCTGAATGTTAAAATGTTCTTTATTATTTTGAGCAAAAATTAAATTATTTATTTTAATTTTATTCATTCATACTTTCAACCCTTTGGGACATATAGAGTATTTTATATATCTTAATGTTTATTTGAGGATAGCTATCATATTCTCCGCTTTAGATCATTTCTCCAATAAAGATAATAAGTACTGAAAACTTTCTTTACATAAAATACTCCACCATCCTGACATGGCTATTCTTAATATGATTTTCTTGAAACATAGAGCTCAAATTTAAGAATCATATATTAATTGTGACCTGAAAAACATACAGTAGAACAGAACTACACCATTGTATTTTTGTATTCAGCTTTAATTGCATAATCCATACAATACACATTTTTGAACAGTGATTCTTATCTAACTAGTGTCTTGAGACTAGAATGCAACTATTTAAGTAAAAGAAAATATATTAAAAGTCCTGCTCTGATAAGCCATATATTTGTATATGTGTGCATGCATGACAAGAATTATGGAGACAATACAATAAAAGCAAAACTTAATGAACCCTATGCTTTGTTAGAAAATGAAAAATGCTAGAGAGAAATAAAATGAGTAAGGTAAGTATAGTAGAGAATGAAGGAGGTGGTAAACACAAAGCTATCATAGAGAAGGTCATCATAAAGACCTCTAATTATAAGAAGATATTTAAGAAATGATTCAAGAAAATGACAGAATCATGTAGAGATTCAGGGTATAGTCTTCCGCGAAAGAGGATAAGTACAAAAATAGTGAGGAAGTAGCAAGCTTGGTATGGGGGAAAAGTGATAGGAATCTGGTAGTGCAATAAGCCTGGAGAGGGAGATTCTACTGAACAATCTTTAAATGCTCTCTCTCCTTGTTCCTCACATTTTTTAACCTTGCTAAATTGGTCTTTCACTGAAAATATTACAGATTATATTTAATATTTCTCTCAAATTTTAATAATTTATACTAGGGTTGTTTTCCATAATATGTGATTCAATTTCACTGGTTATGTTTTTTTTTATTTTTTTCTTATTTTCCCACTGTACAGCAAGGGGATAAAGTTATCCTTACATGTATTCATTACAATTATATTTTTCCCCCACCCTTTGTTCTGTTGCAACATGAGTATCTAGACATAGTTCTCAATGCTGCTCAGCAGGATCTCTTTGTAAATCTATTCTAAGTTGTGTCTGATAAGCCCAAGCTCCCGATCCCTCCCACTCTCTCCCTCTTCCATCAGGCAGCCACAAGTCTGTTCTCCAAGTCCATGATTTTCTTTTCTGAGGAGATGTTCATTTGTGCTGGATATTAGATTCCAGTTATAAGTGATATCATATGGTATTTGTCATTGTCTTTCTGGCTCATTTCATTCAGTATGAGAGTCTCTAGTCCCATCCATGTTGCTGCAAATGGCATTATGTCATTCTTTTTTATGGCTGAGTAGTATTCCATTGTGGATATATATATCACATCTTCCGAATCCAGTCCTCTGTCGATGGACATGTGGGTTGTTTCCATGTCCTGGCTATTGTGAATAGGGCTGCAATGAACATGTGGGTGCATGTGTCTCTTTTAAGTAGAGTTTTCTCCAGACATATGCCCAAGAGTGGGATTGTGGGGTCATATGGAAGTTCTATGGATAGATTTCTAAGGTATCTCCAAACTGTTCTCTGTAGTGGCTGTACCAGTTTACATTCCCACCAACAGTGCAGGAGGGTTCCCTTTTCTCCACAGCCCCTCCAGCACTTGTTATTTGTGGATTTATTAATGATGGCCATTCTGACTGGTGTGAGGTGGTATCTCATGGTAGTTTTGATTTGCATTTCTCTTATAATCAGCGATGTTGAGCATTTTCTCGTGTGTTTGTTGGCCATCTGTATATCTTCCTTAGAGAACAGTCTATTCAGGTCTTTTGCCCATTTTTCCATTGCTTGATTGGCTTTTTTGCTGTTGGGTTGTATAAGTTACTTATGTATTCTAGAGATTAAGCCCTTGTCGGTTGCATCATTTGAAACTATTTTCTCCCATTCTGAAAGTTGTCTTTTTGTTTTCTTTTGGGTTTCCTTTGCTGTGCAAAAGCTTTTCAGTTTGATGAAAGGAGGTCTCATGGGTTTACTTTTGCTCTTATTTTGATTGCTTTGGGAGACTGACCTGAGAACATATTCATGATGTGGATGTCAGAGAGTGTTTTGCCTATGTTCTCTTCCGGGAGTTTGATGGTGTCCTGTCTTCTATTTAAGTCTCTCAGCCATTTGGTGTTTATTTTAGTGCATGATGTGCAGGTGTGTTCTAGTTTCATTGCTTTGCATGCTGCTGTCCAGGTTTCCCAGCAGTGCTTGCTGAATAGACTTTCTTTTTCCCATTTTATGTTCTTGCCTCCCTTGTCAAAGATGAAGTGGGACCATAGGTGTCAGGGTTTATTTCCGGGTTCTCTATTCTGTTCCATTGGTGTGTCTGTCTGTTTTGATACCAGTACCACACTGTTTTGATGACTGTGGCTTTGTAGTATTTCTTGAAGTCTGGGAGAGTTATGCCTCCTGCTTGGTTTTTTGTTTCTCAGGATTGCTTTGGCGATTCTGGTTCTTTTGTGCTTCCATATAAATGTTTGGATTGTTTGTTCTAGTTCTGTGAAAAATGTCATGGGTACTTTGATAGGGATCACATTGAATCTTCAGATTGCTTTGGGAAGTATGGCCTTTTTGATTTTTCCAATCCAGGAACATGGAATATCTTTCCATTTCTTTACATCTTCTTTGATTAAAGTTCTATAGTTCTCGGCATATAGGTCCTTTACCTCTTTGGTCAGGTGTATTCTGAGGTATTTGATTTTGTGAGGTGCAATTTTAAAAGGTATCGTATTTTTGTATTCCTTTTCTAATATTTCATTGTTGGTATCGGGAAATGCAACTGACTTCTGACTGTTAAGCTTATATCCTGCTACTTTGCTGAATTTATTAATCAGTTCAATTAGTTTTTGGGTTGAGTCCATAGGGTTTTCTATGTATAGTATCATGTCGTCTGCATACTGTGACCATTTTACCTCTTCTCTTCCAATTTGGATACATTTTATTCCTTTTTGTTTGTCTGATTGCTGTGGCTAGGACTTCCAAAACTATGTTGAAGAGCAGTGGTGAGAGTGGGCATCCCTGTCTTGTTCCAGATTTGAGTGAGAAGGCTTTCAGTTTTTCCCCATTGAGTATTATATTTCCTGTGTGTTTATCATAACCGGCTTTGATTATGTTCAGGAATGTTCCCTCTATACCCACTTTGACGAGGGTCTTGATCATGAATGGATGTTGGACTTTGTCAAATGCTTTTTCTGCATCTATTGAGATGATCATATGATTTTCAATTTTTCTTTGGTTAATGTGGTGTATGACGTTGATTGATTTGTGTTTGTTGAACCATCCTTGTAAACCTGGGATGAACCCAACCTGGTCATGGTGTATAATCTTTTTGATATGTTGTTGGATTCGGTTGGCTAAGATTTTGTTGAGAATTTTTGCATCTCTATTCATCAATGATATTGGGTGATAGTTTCCTTTTTTGGTGGTATCTCTGTCTGGTTTTGGAATGAGGGTGATGGTGGCATCATAGAATGTCTTTGGGAGTATTCCTTCTTCTTCAACCTTTTGAAACAGTTTAAGGAGGATGGCACCAATTCCTCTTTATATGTTTGATAGAAATCACCTGTGAAGCCATTTGGTCCTGGACTTTTATTTGTAGGAAGTGTTTTTATGACCTCTTCAATTTCATTTCTAGTGATGGGTCTGTTCAGTTGGTCTCTTTCTTCTTGATTCAGTTGGTCTGTTTTCTAGGATTCTAGAAAGTTGTCCATTTCTTCCAGATTGTCAAACTTGTTGCCATATAGTTGTTCATAATATTCTCTTATAGTTTTTTTGTATATTTCTGCAGTATCCATTGTGATTTCTCCTTTTTCATTTCTAATTTTGGTTATTTGGGTTCTTTCTCTCCTCTTCTTAGTGAGTCTGGCCAGGGGTTTATCAATTTTGTTTACCTTTTCAAAGAACCAGCTCTTGGTTTTATTAATTTTCTCTATTGTTTTGTGAATTTCTATTTTATTGATTTCCTCTTTGATCTTTATAATTTCCTTTCCTTCTGCTGACTTTAGGTCTTGTTTGTTCTTCTTTTTCTAATTTGTTTAGGTGGAGGGTTAAGTTGTCACTTTGGGATCTTTCTTCTTTTTTGAGAAAGGTCTGTATTGCTATAAATTTCCTTCTGAGCACTGCTTTCGCAGCATCCCATAGATTTTGAGAGGTTGTGTCTTTATTAGCATTTGTCTCAAGGTGTTTTTTAATTTTCTTCTTGATTTCCTCATTGACCCATTGGTTTTTTAGTAGCATGTTGTTTAGTCTCCACGTAGTAGGTTTTTTCCTCTTTCCTTTTCCCATGGTTGATTTCTAATTTCGTGGCATTGTGGTCAGAGAAGATACTTGAAATAATTTCTATGCTCCTAAATTTGTTGAGGTTAGCTTTGTGTCTCAATATGTGGTCAATTCTTGAGAATGTTCCATGAGCATTTGAGAAGAATGTGTATTCTGCTTTTTTTGGATGTAGTGTCCTGAAGATATCAATTAAGTCTAACTTTTCTATTGTTTTTTTCAGGATCTCTGTTGCTTTATTGGTTTCCTGTCTAGAGGATCTGTCCATTGGTGTGATTGGTGTATTAAAGTCTCCTACTATGATTGTATTTTCGTCAGCATCTCCCTTTATGTCTGTTAATATTTGTTGTATGTATCTGGGTGCTCCTGTATTTGGGGCATATATGTTGATGATAGTAACATCCTCTCCTTGGATGGATCCCTTAATCATTAAGTAGTGTCCTTCTTTTTCTTTATGTCTTTTGTTTTAAAGTCTATTTTGTCCGATATGAGTTTTGCAAATCCTGATTTTCTGTCACATCTATTGGCGTGAAATAGTTTTCCCCACCCTTTCCCTTTCAATCTATATGTATCCTTCGTCCTGAGGTGAGTTTCTTGTAGGCAGCATATTGAAGGTTTTTGCCTTTTTATCCACTCAGCCACTCTGTGTCTTTTGATTGGGGCATTCAGTCCATTGACATTTAAGGTGATAATTGATAGATGATTATTTATTGCCATTTTGAATCTCGTGTTCCAGTTCATCTATGGTTCTCCATTCTTCCTTTCCTTTTTTTGGTTGGATGGTCTCCAGTTATTATCTGCTTGAGTGTGTCTTTTTTTTTTTTTCATTTTTTGCGAATGCAATATTTGGTTTTGGCTTGTGGTTGCCCTGTTTTTAAGTATGCTAAACCCTTCCTATAATTGTGTGTTTTAGCCTGATGGTCCTGTAAGTTCAAACACTTCATTACTATATTAAAATTAAGAAAAGAAACATACAGACAACAAACAAAAAGTGTCTATTTATTTCCTACCATCCCTTGCCCACATTTTATGGTTTTGATGACTCTTTTTTATTTTGTTCTTTTTAATTGTATTTTGTTTGAAGCATGTTCATGATTAAATCTGTATGCTGGCTTATTTGAGTGACTACTCTCTGATTGAAGTTTCCTCAATCCTGGTTCTTCTTCTTCTTCTTTTTTTTCTTTTCTTTGTTCTTCCCTTTCCTTCCTTTTTTTTTTTGGTTTAGAGAAGCCCTTTCAATATTTCTTTTAGCCTGGGTTTTGTATTGCTGTATTCTTTTAGTTTTTGTTTGTTGGAAAAATTTTTATTTCCCCTCCTATTTTAAATGATATTCTTGCTGGGTAGAGTATTCTAGGTTGCATATTTTTTCCTTTTAGCACTTTAAATATCTCTTGCCATTCCCTCCTGGCCTGTAGTATTTCTGTAGAGAAATCAGCTGATAGTCTTATGGGGGTTCACTTATAGGTAACATTCTGCTTTTCTCTTGCTGCCTTTAGGATCCTCTTTTTATCACTAACTTTTGCCATTTTTAGTATAATGTGTCTTGGTGTGGGTCTATTTGGGTTCAATTTGTTTGGGGCGCTCTGTGTTTCCTGTATCTTGAACTCAGTATCCTTTAGATTTGGGAAATTTCCAGCGATAATTTCTTCAAATATATTTTCCATTCCCTTATCTTTTTCTACTCCTTCTGGAATTCCTATCATGCATAGATTAGATCTTTTTCTACTCCTTCTGGAATTCCTATCATGCATAGATTGAACTTTATATTATCCCATAGGTCTCTTATATTGCTTTCCTGTTTTTTGATTCGGTTTTCTGCCTGCTGACCTGATTGGATGATTTCCATGATTCTATCTTCCACATCACTGATTCGTTCTTCTGCATTATTCATTCTGGTTTTTACTGCCCTTAGTTCAGTTTGTATCTCTGCAAATGAATGTTCTAGTTTTTCTTGGCACCTCTTTATATTTTCTAGTTCCTTTCTGAGGGTATCTGCATTACTGTTCATATCTTCTCTTAATTCTTTCAGTATTTTCACTATTTCTCTTTTGAACTCCAGGTCTGTCAGACTGCAAATATCTGTTTCATTGTTGACTGTTTTAGGTGAGTTCTCCTGTTGGTTTGACTGGGGGTGGTTCCTCAGCTTCTTCATCTTGCTTGTTGTTTTCTTTCTCCTGGGGGACTTGTACTCTCCGTGACGAGGCAGTGTTTGCCTTGTCACTGCCGTGGAATGTTTCCTGAGGGCTGGTGTTTTTGGTCAGTCTTTTTTGAGGCAGTGTTGCTTTTCTGGAGTGTTGATGGGGCTAACAGGGACTCTTTGAAGCAAAGGAGGACTTCCTGAGGGCAGACAGGACTGGGAGGTCCACACCATGATGGTAGTAGATTTCACTCGGTCAGGCAGAGCTTTCTCTGGTGTTTTTAGGCTGTGGGGTTCTTGCAGGGGGTTGGCGGTGTTGGGCAGCTGTTCCTCAGGAGTGCAGCACCCCCTGAGGGCTGGAGAAGCTATCCAGGTCATTGAGAAACCAAGAGGCTCTTCCCTAGGGCAGCCCAACTCAGAAGGATGGTCTGAGAATGTAGGCAGATCTTTTCACAATCTGGCCAAGCTTGTTGTAGCTTTTCTGGGCTGCAGGGGGTCCTGCAGAGAGCTGGCAGTCCTTTGCAGCTGTTCCACAAGAGTGTGGCTCCCCCTGAGGGCTGGAGCAACTAGATGGGCCTCTGAAAACCCATGAGGCTCTTCCCCAGGGCAGCCTGACTCAGAAAGACTGTCTGAGAATTAGGCAGATCTTTTCACGGCCCGACCAGGCTTGTTTTACCTTTTCTGGGGTGCAGGGGTCCTTCTGAGAGCTGGCAGTCCTGTGCCATTGTTCCGTGGAAGTGCAGCTCCTCCTGAGAGCTTGAGCGGCTATCTGGGCCACTGCGAAGCCAGGAGGCTCCTTCCCAGTGTAGCCTGACTCCGAAAGACTGTCCAAGAATTAGGCAGATCTTTTCACGGCCCAGCCAGGCTTGTTGTAGCTTTTCTGGGCTGCAGGGGTTCCTGCCTGGAGCTGGCAGTCTTATGCAGCTGATCCGCGAGATCTCGGAATCCCCTGAGGGCTTTGGAGGCTAGCTGGGCCACTACCAACCCAAGAGTCTCCTCCCCAGGGCAGCCCAACTCAGAAAGACTATCCAAGAATTAGGCAGATCTTTTCACAGCCCGGCCAGACTTGTTGTAGCTTTTCTGGGGTGTGGGGGGTCCTGCCTGGAGCTGGCAGTCCTGTGCCATTTTTCCGTGGAAGTGTGGTTCCTCCCGACAGCTGGAGCAGCTAGCTCATCTGCTGCGAAGCCAGGAGGCTCCTACCCAGGGCAGCCCAACTCCGAAAGACCATCTGAGAATTAGGCAGATCTTTTCATGGCCTGGTTAGGCTTGTTCTAGTTTTTCTGGCCTGCAGGCCTTTTCCCAGGGGCTGGTGGTGTTTGGTGCTGCTCTGCAGGGGTGTAGCCCCTCCAAAGGGCAAGCAGGCCTGTGCAGGGACAGCCCCTGCAGTGGTAGGCTTCAGGCAATTGTTGAGGCCAGCCCTCCCGGATGGCAGGCAGCCCCAGGTCCAGTGAGTTTGTAGGGGGTGGCGGGGGTGGGGGGAGGGGATGCACTGGGAAGCACAGCTTTCTGCTAGCTAGTGGGCGGTAAGCTTGTTATGGCATGGGGAGTATTCTATGGGGACCCACCCCTTCCTCTCTCCTCTCCCCAGCACAGGTGCAGACCAGGCTCTTCTCCCAGGTTCCCTCTGATGTGGCTTTCCACTTCCCCGCCCCTAGAGTATTGCTCCCTTCCTCTGCAACAGCTTTGTTTTCTAGTCTCCCTGGCAGTCTCTGCCTTGTCAAACTTGACAGACAGGTTTCTAGACCTCCCAAGCAGTCTCCGCTCCACCCCACCCCCCCAGCCCTTTCCTGGGGACTAACTTCTGGAGCTGAGGTCTTGGTGCCCAGCCCCCACCCAGGCATCTCAATTTTTGGTGACTGTGCCCATAGTTCAGATGGTCTGTTCAGTTCTCGATCTCCTTTTCAGAACTCCATCTTACTGCTACACTCTTTTCTGCATCTGGAGATTCCTCCGGTTTGTTTGATCTTTCCCCCGAGTAGGTGACTTTCCAGGGTTCAGGATCCCTTTATCCTCCACAGTTCCCTTTCGGGAGCACCCGTCCAGCTAGGATTCACCTTCTCTCACTCTCCTCTTTTCTCTTGTTTTCTCTAGTGATGTCACGAACTTCTTGCCGTTATTGGAGTTTAGGTTCTTCTGCCAGCGATTTGTTGCTGTTCTGTTCAAGTCATTTATCCTGTAGATGTGTTTTTTGTTGTTGTTGTGTTTGTGGGAGAGGGCGAGCGAGTCCCCCTACTCTTCCACCATCTTGTCTCCTCCCCTGGTTATGTTATTAAACATAGCACAACCGAGGTCAGACTCCTGAATTACGGCATTAGAAACCTTTTCTGCTTATTAAGGTTACAATTATCAGAAGATGATCATGGAAACAATTGCATTATCAAGAGCTTTAAAATTTTTTAAATTAAATATATTTTTAAAAATTTGTTTTCTATTTATGTATGTTCAAATTGCCTATATAAAATTGAATATTAAAAGATAATCAGTAAAATATTTATATAAGATTATATGTATAATAATATTTAAAAATTCATGTGTGTTATAGATGTATATTTTGAATATGAGTGAAATCATTTCTAGTTCAGATAAGTAAATAAAAACTTTAGAAGAATAATAAACTCCATGGATTATGAACAATACCTAAAATATGAAGAGGATAGAAATGATTATAAATGGAGGGCAGAAGAAGGATCAAAAATGTAAAGATGGGGAAAATGTGTGTTCAGTGATATAAAAGCATCAACAGATGAATGGATTAAGAATATGTGTTATATATACACAAGAGAATACTACTCAGCCATAAAAAAGAGCAACATATTTCCATTTGCAGCAACATGGATGGAACTAGAGAGTCTCATACTATGTGAAGTCAGAAAGAGAAAGACAAATACCATATGATATCACTTACATCTGGAATCTAATATACAGCACAAATGAACCTTTCTACAGAAAAGAAATTCATCCACTTAGCAGACTTGTGGTTACAAATGGGAAGGGAGTGGGATGAATTGGGAGTCTGGGATTAATAGGTGAAAATGATTGCATTTGGAGTGGATAAGCAATGAGATCCTGCTATACAGCATGGGGAACTAATCTAGTCACTTGTGATGGAACATGGTGAAAGATAATGTGAGAAAATGAATGTACATATGTGTGCGACTGGGTCCTTTTGCTGTACAGTAGAAACTGCCAGAACACTGTTAAACCAAATCTAACGGGAAAAATAAAAATCATAGAAAACAAAAAAAGAAAAGGAGAAGAGTTTCAAGCAAAAATATTACATAGGCAACTCTGAGGCTAGAGGATATTTCAAAGTTACAACGTCCCTAAAAACAACTATAAGGCATTACAAATGTAAAAGCAGTTAGGTTTTGTGTTTGATTCTGACATCCATCCATTAATTTTTCTAGAATTAAGAATATGCAATACAATTTTGGGGAGGACACTCAGTTTAACTCTGTACTTTTTTATATCCTCAAACAGAACACAACATAAGTAGCCACTTGACAAATATTTGCTGAACAACTGAATGGGTTTTTCCTAAGTGATTACTCTGGTCTAGATCATAAAGTTGTAAAGAATCTATTTTTATACACATTTTGAGATTATTGTCTTCAAAAATATCATGAATCCCAGGCAGAGGTGAGAAACTGCCTGGATGAATTTGATAGACTTATTTGATTGGTATCATATCTCTTTGCCAAAGAGATAGGGAGAAAACTTTTTGACCTAAAAAAAAAAGAATATTCAGAAGAATTTAGAAAGTGTAGATACCAAGATTATAATGGTAAGGAATGTGTTTTGCCATTCTCAGCCAAAGGAAGAGACAAATGCCACAAACTTGTGAGTGAGAATATTTATAATCTCAAAATACTAGTGTCTATAACTGTATATGATCTTAAAAATACTAAATCAGTTAATCTGACTTAGTCTTTGTTAAAATGAAAATCAGTAGGAGAAATATAATGAGGATAAATTTAATTTCTATGTATATAAATCAAAACTACACAAGTACATAGTGACAAGAATGATAAATTTTAAAGTAAGAAATACCCAGGAATCTTATTTCCTGTGGGTTCTGCATAAGCCAAGTATGTTGCATACTAGTCTGGACAGCTAACACTATTTTAGATTTCATTATTATAAATATAGCACACAGATGAAAAAGGTAACAGTCTCCTGGGTATTGGTTGGAGAACATCTGGTTTACCAGAAACAGTGTTCCCTAGAAGGCATCTCTACTTCTTAGAGGAAAAAATCTAAAATTATTTTTAAGGTTTTGGTCAACTTAACACCAACAGTTATTTGGGGTATCATCTTTAGCTTCCAACTGCCTTTGACTAATTTAGCTTCAAATATCCTCCTAGAACTGTTATTCAAGACAACAGGGGGAAGATGTGAAGTGAAAAAGGAAAGAATTCTGAAGAACAGAAGAGTGAAGACTCCATCTAAAGGCAGTTACTTTTACTGGGTGAACCAGAGGCTTCTATCTACTTTGTCAAGTACCTACTCAGCAGTTTTCAGGATTCCAAAAGTTTTCCTGTTTCCTCTCATTCTCTGATTTTGTTTATAGTTTTTTATTACATAGATTTTAATTATTCTCTCAGTGTTAAATTTGTGGCGAAAACCACCACCATTCTATGAACATTTCCCCCCATGTGCTAATCAGGAAATATTCCTCTTGTTACTATATTACTACAGTAGTTCATGAATAGGTTTCTCTGAAGGATCATAATATATTTAGTAGTTTTTTCACAGTATAGTTTCACATACACACACACAAATACATGCACATATACACATATCCCAAATCAAAATTTAAATTTACAGTAAATAATTAAAATTAAAACATGCAGTATGAACAACCATTACAAAGATTTATATTCTTCATGGTTTGTTGATTAAGCCTAAAGAATAATAAAACAAATTATTTTAATTTTGGAAATAAAATTGAATTTTTTAATAATGAATCATCTAATATAGTCCATGGTTATAGGGGTATTATAAATAACTCTGGGGCCTAACATTTTATTAGCACTTTTATAAAAAAATGACCCAGAAGAACACATGCAGGGTTGGATTCATAGAGAGAACAGACCCATCATAGGTTCCACCCTGAGTAGGGAAAAAAAAATGGAACTATATGGGGCTTATGAGCTTTGAATAAATGGAAGGACTTCAAAAACATGTGTCAGAAGGGTGTGGAGGTGAGGTAAATATCAGCTGAAAAAATAGTGGTTTATACTTAGAAAGAGAAATATTAGAGGTAAATCACAATTTTTTAATATAGAGCAGTTGCAGATAAGGACAAATTCTGAGATGGTGACTTGGCTATATAAAACTGCCAAGAAATATAGAGAACAACAGAGGAATTGAAGATGATTAGAAATTCTGATATTCTAGTGTTTCATGGTCAATCACATAAGCAATGTTATCAACAAAGAGAATGGCATAATCATAAGTAAAGCAGAAATAATGAGTTGGGTGACAGAGTTTTCAGTTAATTCTGAGAAGTGCTGATGAGAGTCAGCAGATTATAGTCATTATAAAAAGGCAATGGTTACTTCAGCCAGTTATCATGAACTTCAAATGAGAGAGTTATTTACACAGGTGTGGAGTTTAAACCTTTTAATGTGAAATTAAGTGAATTCTGAAACACCTACACATGAGACCTAGGAAAATGAGCAAACTTTGAGTGAAAACATTACCTAGGAACTGAACGAGATTTCTTTCAGTGGAGGCAAGGAACATAAGAGTCTAGATTTTAAAAGTTTTGCATAGTATGAAGAATTATTTAGTATAAAATGGGTAGTATACAATGTAACATGTTACCATTTGGCATATAAAAAGCAGTGCAATTATAATTTTGGTAATAAAAATCACAGGACATTTTACAGATAAAAGGAATAAAAATGATAGAGGACCAGAACATTCCATTCCTAAGAGTACTACAAAAGGAATGGACATTGGCACATTGACCTTAAGCTGGCTTTAAATTCTAAAAGAAGCATGGTCAAATTATGGTAAAATATGGAACAGATTTCCTTACATCTGGGTAAGAAGATTAGAATGCTATGATTTTGTAACAAGTGCTCCATAGAAATAATTTTTCAAATATTCTACACACTTGTCTAGTTAAGCCAGTTTTAGTAAATGATTTTGCATATTCAATATTTATATACCTTATATACCAAGATATTCTTGAAATACTTATCTTTTGTAAAAGTCATTTTTGAGACAATTTTCCTCTTTATTCAAAGACACACCCATGATTTTGAGATAAAATTGTTCCCTTATAATAGGAATGGACAGAAAAAAAAAGAACTAGGTCCATTTTTGTGCCTCAAGACTAGACACTTGAAGTTCACATCAAATCCAACAAACATCTCATAGAATCTTTAATGTGTCAGAGACACAAACATACACAAGCCATCTGCAGTAACACTTACTCTATAGTGAGACATCATATCAGCTGTCTTACTGAATTCTTACCCCACTTTCTATCTCTATATAATTCCCATGAAATACCTAGTAACACTGAACTATGGTCCAAGATCACCTGAGCCCAAACTGCTCTGGCTTGTAGGGAAATCATCATCTTTAGTGTTTTGGGATACTCATAATGTTTATCCATTACACTAACCATCTCAGTTTCCACAAGTTCTGTTGGTTATCTTTCACTGTCAAATGGGACCAGGTTAAACAAAAAACTGTATAGTCAGCATATTCATGAAAATCTGCATCCCAAAGCCCTCTGCCTTCAAGTGAGAACCAAAGGTTTGACACCAAGAAGAGTATTGAGGAAAGAATTATACTTAGTGGGACTAGATGGTGGTAAGGCATGCCTTAAATTAAAGGGCATGGCTTAATTTAAAAAAAATGAAAACATTCATTAGAAATATGAGGGATTATATTTCTTCACAATTGTTTTTTTATTACTATTTCCTTCTCCCCACTCTGACTTCTTCTCCTCTTTTTATTCATTCTCCTAAAAACTGATACATATTTTATTGCACAAGTATTATAATGAATACACTTGAGCTCAAGCTGATGGACATATTGTGTAATTTGTAAGAAATGTCACAGTCAATAATTTTGACTTATGATATTTCATTGGACAATGTATTTGTGATAAAATTACCAAACTTAAACTTACAAAGTAAAGCTCAGAGAGGAAATCAATTGGATAGTGATTAATAAAAAATAAATATCAGTAAACAAAGAGCTGATTCTTTGAATAAGTTAAAAAAATTGACAAATCTCTGGCCAGACTCACCAAGAAGAGGAGAGAAAAAAACCCACATATAAAAAATAAAAAATGAAAAAGGAGAAATTTCAAGGGATACTGCAGAAATAGAAAAAGCTTAAGACAATACTATGAACAATCATTTGCCAACAATTTGATAACCAAAAGAAATGAATAACTTTCTAGAGACCTATAGCCCACCAAAACTTAATCAAGAAGGAATAGATCAAATGAACACACTAATCACTAGAAATGAAATTGAATATGTAATAAAAGCAATCCCTACAAACAAAAGTCCAGGACCAGATAGCTTCACAGATGAGTTCTACCAAACATACAAAGAAGAATTTATACCCATTCATGTTAAACTTTTCCAAAAGTTTGAAGAAGGAATACACCATAATATATTCTATGAAACCACTATCACCCTAATACCAAATAAGACAAAGTCATTACCAAAGAAAATTATAGGCCACTAGCTTTGATGAATATAAATGCAAAACTTCTCAAAAAAGATTTTAGCCAATTGTATCCAAAAACATATACAAAAGAGATTATACAAAATGACCAAGTGTGATTCATCCCAGGCTCACAAGGATAGTTCAACATATGCAAATTAATCACCATCATATACAATATTGACAAAAGAAACGTAAAAAACCACATGATCATCACAATAGATGCAGAAAAACTATTTGACAAATGCTAAAATCTATTCATGATAAAAACCCTTACCAAAGTGGGTAGAGAGGGAACATATCTTAACATTAAAAAAGCCATTTATGACAAACCCACAGCAAACATATTACTCAATGGAGAAAAGCTTAAAGCCTTCCTGCTAAAATCTGGAACAAGGCAGGTATGCTCACTCTCACCACTGTTATTCAACATATAATTGGAAGTCCTAGCCACAGCAATCAGACAAACAAAATAAATAAATGGTATCCAAATTTATAAAGAATATGTAAAATTGTAGCTGCATGAAAATGACACTATACTATATAGAGAAAATCCTAAGGACTCAACCCAAAAACTACTTGAACTGATCAACACATTCAGCAAAGTAGCAGAATACAATATTAACATTCATAAATTGGCTGCATTTCTGTATACTAACAATGAAATATTAGAAAAGGAATACCAAAATATATTAACTTTCAAAATTCACACCCCAAAAAATAATTACCTAGGAATAAAACTGCCCAAGGTGGAGAAAGACTTACATGCTAGAGAAATATAAAACATGAATCAAGGAAATTAAAGGGATGTAAAGAAATGGAAAGATATTCCAAGTTCCTGGGTTAGAAGAATTAACGTCATAATGATGGCCATACTACCCAAAGCAATCTACAAATTCAATGCAATCCCTATCTAATTACCCAGGACATTTTTCACAGAAGTACAACAAACAATCCAACAATTTATTTGGAAACATAAAAGAACCAGAATTGCCAAAGTAATCTTGAGGAACAAAAACTAAGCAAGAGGCATAAATTTCCCAGACTTCAGAAAATATTACAAAGCCATGGCAATCAAGAAAGTGTGGTACTGGTACCAAAACATACATACATACCAAAGTGAAAGAAAAGAGAACCCAAAAATAAACCCAGACACCTATGGTCAATTAATCTTCAAAAAAGGAGGCAAGAATATAAAATGGGAAAAAGACTTTTCAGCAAGTGGTGCTGGGAAAACTGGACAGCCGCATGTAAATCAATAAACCTGGAACACACTCTCACACCATGCACAAAAATAAACTCGAAATGGCTTAAAGACATAATACATAAGACAAGACAACATCAAACTCCTATAAGAGAACATAACGCACAGCATTCTCTGACAAAGATTGTCTTAGGTCAGTCTCCCAAGGCAACAGAAATAAAAGCAAAAATAAACCAATGGGACCTAATCAAACTGACAAGTTTTTTGCACAGCAAAGGAAACCATAAAAACAAAACAAAACATACAACCTATGGAATGGGAGGAAAAACTTTCCAATGATGCAACTGACAAGGGCTTAATCTCAAAAATGTATGCAAAAAAAACCCAAAAAACCCATTTGAAAAATGGGCAAAAGACCTCAGTAGACATTTCTCCAAAGAAGATATACAGATGGCAACAATAACATGAAAAAATGCTCAACATCACTGATTATTAGAGAAATGCAAATCAAAACTACCTGTGAGGTACCACCTAACACCTGCCATCATTAATAAATCCACAAGTGACAAATGCTGGGGAGGGCGTGGAGAAATGGGAATCCTCCTACACTGTTGATTGGAATGTAAATTGGTACAACCACTATGGAAAACAGTATGGAGGTACCTCAGAAAACTAAATACAGAACTATATTTGACCCAGCTATCCCACTCTTAAGTATATATCCAGACATAACTTTCCCTTGAGAAAGATACATACACCCATATGTTCATTGCAGCCCTATTCACAATAGCCAAGAAATGAAAACACTCTGAATGTCCAACAGCAGATGAATGGATTAAAGAGGATGTAGTATGTTTACACAATGCAATACTACTTAGCCATAAAACAAAACAAAATGATACCATTTGCTTCAACATGGATGGAATTAGAGACCTTCTTACTAAGTGAAGTAAGTCAGAAAGAGAAAAACAAATACATGTGATATCACTTTTATCTGGAATCTAATATATGGCACAAATGAATCTTTCTACGTGATAGGGGAAATCATGTACTTGAAGAACAGACTGTGGTTGCCAAGAACTTGCCATCAGTTAGTGGAATGTATTGGGAATTTGGGGTTAATAAATGCAAACAATTGCATTTGGACTGGATAAGCAATGGGATCCTGTTTTATCACACAGGGTAATATGTCTAGTCACTTATGATGAAAGGTGATGGAGGATAGATAATGTGAGAAAATGAATGTATATACATGTGCAACTGGGTCACTTTTCTGTACAGTAGAAATTGACAGAACATTGTAAAACAACCATAATGGAAAATATAAAAATCATTAAAAAATTAAAGAACATTTTTCAGAGGAAATATACATTTATACTTGTATTCATATTTTCTCCATAGCATGTAGTTTGAACTAAATCACAACTCCCAGGTATTTCCCCAAGTCTTTGCCAATGTAATACTTAATAAAACATTTTGCTTCTGCTGTTTTGATAGAGAAAACCTGTTTTATTTTTATTTTAAATTGTAGTTTACATTACCATAAATTGAATTGTGAATCTCTATGATTTATTAATTCTTATTACTTTCCTGTGCAATTCTAGACATATCTTCTTCCAAATTATCTAATAAGTTTTAGAATATATCTTACTCATTTTTTATAAATTTTTATATAGTAAATTCACTTAATAATCCTTTGAATTTATTTTGAATGAATTTTTAAAATATTTTTGTTTATTATTTTTAAGGATTCAGAATTTTGTCATAGAAAGAAAATAATTACATTATAAATTATTTTATATATACATAGATATTTCAATACTATTTTGTAGCATATTTATTTTTTAATATTCAACCTTCATCTTTTTTAAATTAAATTTTGCTGAAGTATAGTTGATTTAGAATGTTATGATAGGAGTTCCCGTCATGGTGCAGTAATTAACGAATCTGACTAGGAACCATGACGTTGCAGGTTCGATGCCTGGCCTCGCTCAGTGAGTTAGGGATCCAGTGTTGCTGTGAGCTGTGGTGCAGTTCGCACATGCAGCTCAGATCTTGCATTGCTGTGGCTGGTGGCTATAGGTCTGATTATACTTCTAGCCTGGGAACTTCCTTATGCCATGGGAGCAGCCCTAGAAAAGGCAAAAAGACAAAAAAAAAAAAAAAAAGAATGTCATGATGGTTTCAGGCGTTCAGCCATGTGAATCAGTTATACATATGATATATATCCAATCATTTTCAAATAGTTTCCCCATATAGGTCACTAAAGAGTATTGAGTAGATTTCTCTGCACTATATATATTAGGTCGCTGTTACTCTTTCATTCCATATATAGATGTGTGTATATATATCAATACCAACTTCCCATTTTATCACCCCCTCCAACTTTTTCCTTTTAGTGACCAAATGTTTGGTTTCAAAATCTTTGAGTCTCATTCTATGCTGTTAACAAGTTACTCTATATCATTCTTTATTAGATTTCACATATTTGTTTTTTTTTTTTTTTCCACTGTACAGCAAGGGGGTCAGGTTATCCTTAGATTTCACATATTTGTAATCTCATACCACATTTGTCTTTCTCTGACTTCATTTAGTATGATAATTTCTAGGTTCATCCATGTTACTGAACATGGCATTATTTCATTCTTTTTTATGGCTGAGTAATATTCCATTATATATATGTACCACATCTTTATCTGTTCCTCTGTTGATGGAAATTTAAGTTGCTTCCTTGTCTTGGCTACTGTAAATAGTGCTGCTCTGCACATTGGTGTGCATGTATCTTATCAAATTATGGTTTTTCTTCAGTTATATGCCCAGGAATGGGATTTCTGGATCATATGGTAGTTCTATATTTAGTTTTTTAAGGAATTTCCATAGTGTTATCCATAGTGGCTGTACAAATATACATTCCCACCAACAGTGTAGGAGGGTTCTCTTTTCTGCACATCCTCTACAATATTTACTATTTTTGACTTTTTGATAATGGTCACACTGAATGAAGTGATATTCCATTGTAATTTTATTTGCATTTCTCTAATAGAAATATTGAACATTTTTCATCTTTCTCTTGGCCACCTATATGTCTTAATGAGGAAAATTGTTTAAATATTATCATTTTTGATTGTGTTGATTTATTTTTATTTGATCTCTATGAGCGATTTATATATTTTGGAGAATAATCCCTTGTCAATTGCTTCATTTGCAAATATCTTCTCCCAATTCTGTGGGTTTTCTTCCAATTTATTAATGGTTTTCTTTTCTGTGCAAAAACTTTAAGGTTTAATTAGTTCTCATTTGTTTATTTTTGTTTTTATTTACAGCACCAAAGGAAGTCTACCCAAAAGATATGGCTTCATTTTATGACAAAGAGTGTTCTTCCTATGTTTCCCTCTAAACATTTAATATCTAGCCTTATGTTTAGGTCTTAAATCCATTTTGTGTTTTTATTTGTGTATGGTGTTAGAGAGTGTTCTAATTTTATTATTTTACATGAATCTGTCCTGTTTTCCCATACCACTTATTGAGGAGGCTCTCTTGTCTCCATTGTATATTCTTGCCTCCTTTGATACAGATTAATTGACCATATGTGCATTGGTTTATTTCTTGGCTTCCTATCCTATTCTATAGATCTATACTTCATGTCAGTAACATGCTATTTTGATGACTGTAGGTTAGCATAATCTGAAATCAGGGAATATGATTCATCCAGCTCTGTTTTTCTTTCATAAAATTGCTTTGGCTATTGTTTTTGTGTTTCTATAGAAATTTAAAAATTTTTTGCTCTAGTTTTGTGAAAAAACACAATTTGTAATTTGATAGGGATTACACTGAATCTTTAGATTGTTAGTATAGTCATTTTGATGGTATTGATTCTCCCAACTTAAGAGAATGGTGTATCTTTCCATCTGTTTGTGACAACTTCAATTTCCTTCAACAGTGTCTTATAGTTCCAGAATACAAGTCTGTTGTCCTTTAAGGTAGGTTTATTCCTAGATATTTTTTTCTCTTTGATGCAATGGTAAATGCAGTGTTTTATTTTTCCCTTCATTTCTCTTTCTTAACATTTGTTTTTGGTGTATAAAAACGCAAGAGATTTTTGTGAATTAATTTTGTGTCTTGCCACTTTACCACATTCATTGATGATTACTAGTAATATTCTGCTAATAGCTTTAGTATTCTCTATGTATAGTATCATATCATCTTTAAACAGTGACATTTTTATTATTTTTCCCAATTTGGGTTCCTTTTATATCTTTTACTTCTCTAATTGCCTTGGCCAGGACTTCTGAAACTCTGTTGAATGAAAGTAGTGAAAGTGGACATATTTTCTTGTTCCTGATCTTAATTATTGGAAAAGTTTTCAAATTTTTAACATTGAGAATTATGTCAGCTGTGGGTTTGTGGCCTTTATTTTGTTGAGCAAGTTTCCCTATATGCACACTTTCTGGAGAGTTTTTGTTATAAATTGATACTGGCTTTTATCAAAATCTTTTTCTGCATCTACTGTATTGATCATATGGGTTTTAGTCTCCAGTTTGTTTATGTGATTCATCATATTGATTGATTTAGAGATAATAAAGAACTTTTACATCCCTGGGATCAATCCCACTTCATCATTGTGCATAAGCTTTTTAATTTATGGCTTGGTTATGTTTGCTAATAATTCGTTGAAGATATTTTTCTATGATTATCAATGATATTGGCCTGTAATTTTATTTTTTTGTTTGTGTATGTGATTTCTTTGGCTGGTTGTGATATCAGGGTGATAGCGGCCTAATAGAATGACCTTGGAAGTGTTCCTTTCTCTGCAATTTTTTGAAATAGTTTCAGAAGAATAGTTTTTATCTTTTCTCTAAATGTTTGATAGAATTCTCCTGTGAGGAATCTGATCCTGGACTTTTGGTTTTTGGGAGGTTTTTCGATCACAGTTTAAATTTCAATACTTGTGATTGATTTATCCATATTATCTATTTCTTCCTTATTCAGTATTTAAAGGTTGGATCTTTGTAAAAAATTGTTCATTTCTTCCATGTTTTCCAGTTTATTGGCATATAGTTGCTTGTAGTAATCTCTTATGATCTTTTGCATTTCTATGGTTGCCCTTGTAATTTCTTCTTTTTTCATTTCTAATTTTATTGACTTGAGCCCACTCAGTTTTTGTTCTTTATGTGTCTGGCTAAAGTCTCATCAATTTATCTTATTAAATTTCAAAGAACCAGACTTTAGTTTCATTAATCTTTTCTATAATTGTTTTGCTTTCTATTTTATTTATTATTTTCTCCAATCTTTATGATTTCTTTCCATTTGATAATTTGGGTTTGTTCTTCTTTCTCTTGTTGTTTTGGTGTAAGATTATGATGTTTATTTGTGATTTTTCGTATTTGATGAGGTGATATTTTATTCCTATAAACTTTCATCTTAGAACTGTTTTTGGTATTTCTCATGAGTATTGGATCCTTGTGTTTTCATTGTAATTTGTCTCTAGGTATTTTTTGATTTCCTCTTTGATTTCTTCAGTGAACCATTAGTTGTCTACTAGCATACTGTTTATCCTCTACATGTTTTTGTTTTTTGCAGCTTTTTTTCTTGTGATTGATTTCTGCTCTCATAATGTTGTGGTCAGAAAAAAAGTCAGTATGATTTCCATGGTCTATGATTTAGTGAGGCTTGATTTGTGTCCCAAGATATGATCTATCCTGAAGAACATTCCATGTTCACTTAAGAAGAATGTGTATTATACTGATTTGGGTTGGAATATATCTATATTGTTTATATATATATATATATATATATATATATATATATAGAGAGAGAGAGAGAGAGAGAGAGAGAGAGAAAGAGAGAGAGAGAGAGAGAGAGTCAACGTGTCAATTAAATAGAGAGTCAATTTAATGTGTCAATTAAATCCTGCTTATTAGTTGATTTTCTGCTTGAAGATGTGCCTATTGATGTTAAATAGGGGTTTAAAATCCTACCATATTATTATGTTACTGTTGATTTCTCCTTTTATGGCTGTTAGCAGTTACATTATGTCTTGAGATGCTCCCATGTTGGGATATATATATATATTTACAATTATTATGTCTTCTGCTTGGATTTATCCTTTGATCATTAAGTAGAGACCCCTTATCTCTTATAATCATCTTTATTTTAAAGTCTATTTTGTTTGACATTTGTATTGCTACTCTGGCTTTCTTTTGATTTCCATTTTCATAGAATATCTCCTTCTATTCCCTAACCTTCAGTTTGTATGTCACTAGATCTGAATTTAGTCTCTCGTAGACAGAATATATATTGGTCTTGTTATATATCAATTCAACCAGTCTATGTCATTTGGTTGGAGCATTTATTCCATTTACATTCAAGATAATTATTGACATGTGTCTGCTTATTGTAATTTCCTTAACTTTTGAATTTGTTAATATTGACCTTTTTTCATTCCTTCTTATTTTGTATTCTGCTGTTATGATTTGGTGATTATCTTTATTGTTTCATTTGAATTACTTACTGTTTTGTGTGTGTCAGTTATAATTTTTTGGTTTGTTGTTCCCATGAGTTTTTGCTATAGCATTCTATAGATTAAATTAGATTAGGTTAGATTCTGTGGAAATCTGTAAGGGAAAATAATCTGAAAAAGAATGGATTTATATATATGTATATACACGTATAAATGAATCACATTGTTGTACAGCAGAAATTATCACAGAATTGTAAAACAACTGCACTTCAATAAAATTTAAAAATGAAAGAAATACATTCCTGGTTTCTTAATTTTAAATCCACTTTTAATATTTAGCATTTGTCCTTTCATCATCTCACGATTACTGTTTTTTCTGTGGATGATATTTATTTTATGTTTGCCTTTAATGGTGAGCTTTCCCATTTTTTTGTTGCCTTTTTTTTTTCAACCTAGAGACATTTCTTTAGCCTTTGTAGAAGAGCTGGTTTGGTAGTTCTGAGTTCTTTTAGCTTTTGCTTGTGTGTAATCTTTTTATTTCTCCTTCAAATCTGAATGAGGTCCTTGCTCGGTAGAAGATTCTTGATTTTAGGTTTTTCACTTTCATTATTTAAATGCATCTTGCCATTCCTTTTTGGCCTGTAGCACTTTGCTAATAATCAGCTGATATAGTAACTCTCTTGTATGATATATTATGCTTTTCCTTTACAGATTTTAATATTTTTCTTTATATATAAATTTTGTCAGTTTGATTAATATGTGTCTTGATGTGTTTTTTCTTGGTTTATCCTGTACATACTCTTTTTGCCTCCTCTACTTGATTGTTTCCTTTACCATATTAGGGAAGTTTTTGGCTATAGTCTCCAAATATTTTCTCAGGCCCTTTATATATATCTCTTTTCCATCTTGGACTCCTAAGATGCAAATTTTGGTACATTTTCTATTTTTACAGAATCCTCTTAGACAGTCTTCATTTATTTCTTCTTCATTCTTCTTCATGTCACTGATTTCCACTACTTTTTTTGTTTTATGTAATGATTTTTTTTTCCATTATAGCTGGTTTACAGTGTTCTGTCAATTTTTTACTGTACAGCATGGTGACCCAGTTACACATACTCTTTTCTACCTCACTAATTCTTTCTCCTCTTTCAGTTAGTTTGCTGTTGATTTCTTCTAAAGTATTTTTCATTTCAGATTTTTGTTTTTCAAGTTTGTTGTTTTCTCTTTAAATCTTCCAGCTCTTTGTTAAATTTTCTTCTAACTTTTCTATCTGCATATCCATTCTTTTTCAGAGATCTTGGATCATCATTTATCCCTTTACTCTGAAGTGTCAGTTATTGGCCTCTGGTGTCTCTCAAGCATTTTTTTTCACATGGCCATCAGTGCCAATCCACTAAGTTCAGGCCCCAAGGCCACAATATTCATGCTCCTGGGCCCATTCATGCTCCTGGGATCCAGTTACGGATCAGCTCAGAATCTGGGCTCATCTAACCCTTGTGTATATATACCCACAAAGCCCACAGCTACTAAGGTGAGACCCTTTTCATCTTCAAGGGAATTTGTCCATTTGGTTATTCTGTCAGAACTGATGTTTTAAGGTCAGCCATGGAGGTGTAAATCTACAGTTGATCTAGCCAGGAGGAGAGGTTTCAGCTATTTTTCTTTAGCTACAGGGCCCCTGGCGCTCAGGTGTGGTTTCAGTTCCACCGCTATATATCAGAAACCCACTGGTGATTGATAGTTCCCAAGGCAGGAGGTGCATAAGAGGTCAGGTGGTAAGTGACTGCTTCAGAGGCAGGGACAGAGTGGCAGGGCCAGAGTTACAATTGATCATCACCAGAAATGATGATCCAAGATCTCAGAGTCAGGAGACAGGGTCAGGCTGAGATTTGGGCTTGCAAGGACCATCCATATGTGGGAGTATGTATGCCTGCAATAAGGTACAATCCAGCTCAGGCAAGATCCTCACTTAGAGCTTGCAGAGGCAAGAGCCTGTGTAGGGAATGAGTCTGTCATAGTAGCCTTGCCACTCATATGCCACCTAATGATGGTGTTTAGCCTCTGTGGCAGTCTGGGGAATTTTCTGAAATTTCCTGGTTATGACACTCTGGTCCCTCAGTCCTTCAAGCTAACTTGCATAGCCAATCACCGTCTTATCCCCAGGACTGTTTTCTAAACCCTGTGCTTCAGCACTCAGCCCCTGCCTATATCTGCAGACTCATGTCTCAGTCTTGGGGGCACAGAGCTGTTTAACAATCCTTTTGCGTATTTCTCATTCTGTCCTGCCTGCCACAAACTGGCTGTTGTGCATTCTTTTAAGCATCTGAAGTTCCTTTTCTGCCCCAGTTAGTCTACCTGTAGGTGAGGGGACACCTCATAATGTGTCAGCCTCTCCTATCCCTCAACTCCATCTTTAGGGTGCAAATTCTGGCCATTCTGCTTAATTATATTTTTTAAGTCCTACCCAGTTACATGGAGATCTTTCTTGCCCTTGTGTAGGTTTTTCTACCAGTGTTCAGTACATAATTTGTGAGAATTGTTCCAATTGAAGATGTATCTTTGGTGCATTTGTGGGAAGAGGTGAACTCCACATACTCCTATTCCACCACCTTGTTCCTTCCCACTCACATATTTTCTCTTTATTTAAATTCTTGACCCATCTAGAATCTGTTTTTGTGTGAAGTATAAATTTAAGATAAAGTTTTCTCCTCTTCACACCCCATAGGGATGTCAGATGTTTAAAAAACATTTTTTCAGTGATTCATACTTTCCTTAATGGATCTTTTTAATTAAATGATTCTTCCTAATAAGCAGTGGATTTTCTGTAATTTTTAATGAAGAATATGAAAAGTTGGGAAAAAAAAGAAGATGAACAAAAGAAAGCCAAAAATAAGCATTCAAATATTCTCAGCCTTTTGTAATCTAACTAGCCATAGAAAAATTAGTTAAACTCTTCTAACATCTATTTTTTTTTCAATATATATGGTACTGGTCATCATTACTATTTATCATTGTGAGGACTAAGTTAGACATTAATTTTAGCTCCTTTTAATTTTCAAGTTATAATCATTTTATGAGTGCTAAATTCTCTTGTTTCACAAATTATATACCAACATACTCACCAATGGGGTCTAGACAATCAGCCTCATCATCTCCTGGGAATTTTTTAGAAATGTAAATATGGTGTGAAACATTTATCTAATTTCACATTTTGCATGTCCCTTTCCAGGTCTTCCTGTGTTACTTATCAAAGAAATGACATTTTCTTTATTACATATTCTTTGATTTTCATAATAAAATAACTGTTCATATAAATATGGGTTTATATCTGGGTTTTCAATTCTGTTCCACAAACTACTTACAAGTTTTTCTGACAAAATTTTGATTACTATAGCTTGAAATCAGGCAATGCAATACCTCCAAATTTGTTTGTTTTTTTTCCCTCAAGATTGCATTGCCTCTTCAGGGTCTTTGTTGGTAATCTATAAATTTTTGGATTTTTTTAAATCAATATTTCACTGGAATTTTTACAGAGATTACATTAAACATGCTTTAGGCAGTATGGAAATTTTTATAATATAATTTTTAAATTTCATGAACATAAAATGTATTTCCATTTTTTGTGTCTTTCATTAATTTCTTATAGTTCTGATAATATAGGTATTTCATCTCCTTTGTTATATTTACTCCTAGCATTTTATCCTTTTTTTGTTATAATTCTATCACACTATACACAAAAATTAACTCAAAATTGATCAAAAAATTAATTGAAGTCATGAAACCATAAAATTTTTAGAATTCCTAGAAGAGAACATAGGCAATATGGTATTTGATAATACACTTAGCAATATTTATCTGCATTTGTCTCCTTAGGATAGAAGAAGTAAAACAAAAATATACGTATGGTAGGAAGAGAAGAGATAAAACTGTCACTGTATACAGACGACACGATACTATACATAATAAACCCTAAGGACTCAACCCAAAAACTACTTGAACTGATTAATAAATTCAGCAAAGTAGCAGAATATAAGATTAATATTCAGAAGTCAGTCGCATTTCCCGATACCACCAATGAAATATTAGAAAAGGAATACAAAAATACGATACCTTTTAAAATTGCACCTCACAAAATCAAATACCTCAGAATACACCTGACCAAGGAGGTAAAGGACTTACATGCCGAGAACTATAAAACTTTAATCAAAGAAATCAAAGAAGATGTAAAGAAATGGAAAGATATTCCATGTTCCTGGATTGGAAAAGTCAATATTGTAAAAATGGCCATACTACCCAAAGCAATCTGAAGATTCAATGCAAGCCCTATCAAATTACCCATGCCATTTTTCACAGAACTAGAACAAACAATCCAAACATTTATATGGAAGCACAAAAGAACCAGAATCGCCAAAGCAATTCTGAGAAACAAAAACCAAGCAGGAAGCATAACTCTCCCAGACTTCAAGAAATACTACAAAGCCACAGTCATCAAAACAGTGTGGTACTGGTATCAAAACAGACAGACACACCAATGGAACAGAATAGAGAACCCGGAAATAAACCCTGACACCTATGGTCCCACTTCATCTTTGACAAGGGAGGCAAGAACATAAAATGGGAAAAAGAAAGTCTATTCAGCAAGCACTGCTGGGAAACCTGGACAGCAGCATGCAAAGCAATGAAACTAGAACACACCCGCACATCATGCACTAAAATAAACACCAAATGGCTGAGAGACTTAAATAGAAGACAGGACACCATCAAACTCCCGGAAGAGAACATAGGCAAAACACTCTCTGACATCCACATCATGAATATGTTCTCAGGTCAGTCTCCCAAAGCAATCAAAATAAGAGCAAAAGTAAACCCATGAGACCTCCTTTCATCAAACTGAAAAGCTTTTGCACAGCAAAGGAAACCCAAAAGAAAACAAAAAGACAACTTTCAGAATGGGAGAAAATAGTTTCAAATGATGCAACCGACAAGGGCTTAATCTCTAGAATACATAAGTAACTTATACAACCCAACAGCAAAAAAGCCAATCAAGCAATGGAAAAATGGGCAAAAGACCTGAATAGACTGTTCTCTAAGGAAGATATACAGATGGCCAACAAACACACGAGAAAATGCTCAACATCGCTGATTATAAGAGAAATGCAAATCAAAACTACCATGAGATACCACCTCACACCAGTCAGAATGGCCATCATTAATAAATCCACAAATAACAAGTGCTGGAGGGGCTGTGGAGAAAAGGGAACCCTCCTGCACTGTTGGTGGGAATGTAAACTGGTACAGCCACTACAGAGAACAGTTTGGAGATACCTTAGAAATCTATCCATAGAACTTCCATATGACCCCACAATCCCACTCTTGGGCATATGTCTGGAGAAAACTCTACTTAAAAGAGACACATGCACCCACATGTTCATTGCAGCCCTATTCACAATAGCCAGGACATGGAAACAACCCACATGTCCATCGACAGAGGACTGGATTCGGAAGATGTGATATATATATATCCACAATGGAATACTACTCAGCCATAAAAAAGAATGACATAATGCCATTTGCAGCAACATGGATGGGACTAGAGACTCTCATACTGAATGAAATGAGCCAGAAAGACAATGACAAATACCATATGATATCACTTATAACTGGAATCTAATATCCAGCACAAATGAACATCTCCTCAGAAAAGAAAATCATGGACTTGGAGAACAGACTTGTGGCTGCCTGATGGGAGAGGGAGGGAGTGGGAGGGATCGGGAGCTTGGGCTTATCAGACACAACTTAGAATAGATTTACAAAGAGATCCTGCTGAGCAGCATTGAGAACTATGTCTAGATACTCATGTTGCAACAGAACAAAGGGTGAGGGAAAAAAATGTAATTGTAATGTAACATGTAAGGATAACTTTATCCCCTTGCTGTACAGTGGGAAAATAAAAAATAAAATATAAATAAATAAATAAATAAATAAGTAAAAAAGAAATAGTCCTACAGAGGTGGGAATAAGCAAAATAATTTTGAGGAGATGTATATATCCATTTTAATTAAATATACATATATATATACATATATATTCATATGGGACAATATCAAACTAAAAGCTAAACATCATAGGAAACCATCAACAAAATGAAAGTACAACCTACTGAGTGAGAGAAGATATTTGCCAATTATATATAAAATAAGGGATTAATATCCAAAGTATATAAAAACTCATGCAATCCAACAAAACAAAAAAACTCAATTATAAAGTGGACAGAGAACCTGAATATATATATATTTTCAAGGAGATGGCCAATAGGTACATTAAAACATGTTCAAACATTTTATTATTTTTATTTAGTAATTTTATTTTTAGGGAAATGATAATCAAAACCACAATGATATATCAGCTCTTTTCAGAGAGGCTATTATAAAACATAAAGAAATAACAGGTGTTGTTGAGGAAGAAAAAAGGAAA
Organism: Sus scrofa; assembly: GCF_054392235.1. Lineage (NCBI taxonomy): Eukaryota > Metazoa > Chordata > Mammalia > Artiodactyla > Suidae > Sus > Sus scrofa. The sequence goes on from NC_139393.1 coordinate 43,730,862, forward strand.
GTCCATATATTGTTGGTGTGAATGTAAATTTATGCAAGCATAATGGAAAATAATATGGAGATTCCTCAAAAAACTAAGACTGGAATTATCTATTATATAGGTATCCCACTTCTAGGTATTTATTCAAAGAATATGAAAACTGTAATTTTAAAATGTATACACACCTTATGTTCATTGTAGCATTATTTACAATGGCCAAGATAGGGAAACAACCTAAGTGGATTAAGAGATTTTAAAAAGTTACAGTATATATTACACACACGAACCCACAATGGGGTATTACTTAGCCATTAAAAAAAGACAAAATTTTGCCATATTTTCTTCCACATGTATGGACCTTGAGTATCCCAAACGGGAAGAGGCAGGGAGGAAAGAGTTAATTAAGTAAAGAGGAATAACTGTATAGTGACACATGGATATTAAAATTTTGGTGATAAGCATGCTGAGGTTTATAAAATAGAAATATAATATTGTATACATAAAACATATAATATTATAAAAAAATCACTTCAGTAAAAATATAAATATATATAAAAGTGGCCCCAATCCAAACTAATGCAAATAAGTATGAGAACTACTGCACTACACCATTGAATTGAATTAATTGATAGCTACCTAAAGAAAGGATCCTCTTTAGAGAATAAAGATATGTGTGGTTGAAGGAAAAAGACTATTTGAAGCTGTAACGAAGTCCCTAAAATATTTCACCTTCCTTAAAATTTTGCCCAGGGCACTATGTTTATATCAATTTTTCAACAAGGAGGAATTTTTCAGTATAATGGAAAATGTCTACGCAGAGTGTATAGGAGTTGCAAAAGATGAAATAGGTGTAACTATTTTCCAGCAGCGATGATAGCTAGACACGAATGAGCCATTGTATTAGTCATTAATCTTAGCTAACTTAATGGGGTTATGTATTATTACTCTCTTTAAATTTGTTCTTGGATTATGTTTCTTTTACTTTTTTTACTTGATCCCTGCTATTTGTTTTTTAGGGTTTTACATTTTAATTGTTTAAATTCAGGCCTTTTGGCAGTTAAAAATTCATTCACTTTAAAGGTAAAAACTTACTCATAATACATAAACAGGAATTGTGTCTGCAGCAACTGATACACCCTGCATACAGAGTTCAGACTGCTACCATTCTCCAAAAAATCCAGAGATATGCCAAAAACCCACTCATTCTTGATTCCTGTGCTGCTGTAAGGTAATACTGAACCATCAGACACAGATTATTGTGAAAACATACAGTTCTTCTAAAATGATATGCTATTTAAAGTATAAGTGGAAAACACATATTAGTCACAGAAAATTGGAAGGTGTTGAGTGACTGTGAAGAAACAGCCTTAACAAAGAGTCATTGATTAAAAATGGTATAGGGATTGTCATGAGAGTTGATGAGACTGATAATGTGCACACTTGAGGGAATGAAAAACTTGAAGGAAATGCTCAGTCTTAAGGGACTGAGATTTTGCGTGAGATAATATAAGAATAATTTTATTTAGAATGTTCCAGAATCAAATTTGGGTGGGTTTTTGTTTGCATTTTTTTATTCATAATGATTTTTATTTTTTTTCATTATAGCTGGTTTACAGTGTTCGTCAACTTTCTACTGTACCAGACTATAATTAGATGACCCAGTTATACATACATGTATACATTCTTTTTTCTCACATTATCATGCTCCATAAGTGACTAGACGTAGTTCCCAGTGCTATACAGAGGATTTGTTTTTAAGGTGGTTAACCCAGCAGTTATAAAGAAAATCTATGTAATAGAAATAATGCAGGCAATAAAATAAACTGAGATTTTTGTGGTTACTCAATTAAGAGAAGTAAATATCTTGGTCTAGGGCATTGTAGAGTTATAAAGTCATGAATTTGGAAGATTTTTGAGACTGGTTGAATGCCCTGAATATAAAATATGGAAGTCTAAGATTAATGTCAATTTTATCACTTGGGAAACTGGAGTGATATAGCAATTTTCAAATGAAAACTCAACTATTATATATACCTATTCAAAGCAATAATTTTGGTCAGGGACTGGAGACAAGATGACAGAGAGAAGGACCTTGAGCTCCCCTCTCCTCACAAAAACATCATAACTACCTGCTGAACAATCATTGATATGAATGACAGGAACCTACCAGAAAATGACATTCTACACCCAATGATATAAAGAAAAAGCACAGCAAGATGGTAGGAGGGACACATCCACAATATAATTAAATGTCATACCACACAGGTGGGCAACCCACAAACTAGGGAATAATTACCTCTCAAAAGTTCTCTGATAGGAATGAGTTCTGAATCCCACAATAGCTACCCAGTCTGTGTTCTGGTATTAGGAGGAGCCCCCAGAATATTTTGCTTTGAAAGCCAGTAGGCTTGACAGTTGTGGCTGCACAGGACCAGAGTAAAGAGAGATTGCGCTCTTTGAGGGAACATGCATGATCTCAAGTGCACTGGGACTCACATATATCTACTAGTCTTGGAGGGTCAGATTGGTGTGATTCCTCTCTCTGGGGCTATAAAACTTGGAAACATAAATATTGGAGAATGTTTATCTACAGAAACTCTTGCTGGAGGCATATATTTTGTTTGGGTCATTAGTACCAAGACCTGGCTCCACCCAATAGCCTCTAGCCTCCAGTATTGGGATATTTCAGACAAAACAACCAACTGGGTGGGAACAAAGGCCTGGTCATGAGACTTTCTAAGCCCAGATATAACCCTTTTCATGGTTTTGGATAAGCCTCTAGATGAGCCTCATGCAAGAAAGGGAGCAGATGTTGCTGGAAGCAAGAAAACTACAGTTTGGCAGCCTTCCAAACTGAGCTTGCAAACATAGGTCAGAACCTACCCTGGTACCAATTGGCCCCTGGCCCCTGGGTGAGGAGGGGGGAGTGTACAGCTGGACACATAGGACATCCCTTACAGAATGCTACTCCTCCAAGGTTTAGGAACATAAATAACCATCCACATACATAAAATAAAATATAAACTTTAAAACAAAATGATATTGCAGAGAATAATATTCCAGACAAAAAAAAAAAAAAAAAAGAAGAAGAAGAAGGAAAAGTAAGTGACTTGAAGATAGGAAATCTACCCAAAAAGTCTTCAGAAAATGCTTATAAAAATGATCCAAAAACTTGGGAAAAGAATGAATGTATAGAATGAAAAGTTAAAGAAGTTTTTAAGCAACAGTTAGAAAATATATAGAAAAAACAAACAGTGGGAAGAAACAATAAAAAACAAACAATAACTGAAAGGAAAAATTCACTAGAATGAATCAATAGCAGAAAAAATGAGGCAGAAGAACAGATCAGTGAGGTAGAAGACAAGGTGGTGGGAATTACTGCCACAGAAAAGACTAAAGAAAAAAGAATAAAAAGAAACAAGAACAGTTTAAGTGACCTCTGGAACAATAAAAAAAAACACAGCAGCATTTGCATTATAGGGTCCCAGAAGGGGAAGAGTGAGAGAAAGAGCATGAGAAAATATATAAAAAGATGAGTCAAAACATTCCCTAACATAAGAAAGGAAACAGTCATCTGAGTTCAGAAGTTCAGAGTCCCACACAGGATTAACTCATAGGAGGAACACTATGAGTCACACAGTAAGAAAACAGACAAAAAATATGAAAGAAAAAATATTAAAAGCAACAATGGAAAAGAAACAGAGTACAGTAGAATCTCCATTAATATATCAGCTAATTTTTCAGCAAAAACTCTACAAACCAGAAGAGGGTGTTATGATATATTTAAAGTGAAAAAAAGGCAAAAACTTACATCCAAAAATATTCTAAACAGGAAGGCTCTCAGTCAGATTTTATGGAGAAATCAAAGGCCTTACAGACATGCAAAACTAAGACAATTCAGCACCACCAAAGCAGATTTATAACAAAAGCTAAAGGAAATTATCTAGGCAGAAAAGAGTAGGCACCAAATAGAAAAAAGAAATTTATGAATGGGAAAGCTCACTGATAAAGGCAAACATACAGAAAGTTATGACATCAAACTTGTAATCATAAGAATAAAAGAGTCTACATACAGGATATATAAAATATATTTGAAATTATGAAATCAACAACTTAAGACAATCATGTATTAATAGACAGATATACAAAAATCTCATTGTAATCACGAACCAAAAATCTGTAATACACACACACACACACACACACACACATACACACAATGAATCTAAACACTACACCAAAGATAGTCATCACTTCACAAGAACAGAGAACTAAAGAGGAAAGGAACAAAAATTACTTACAACAACAAATCCTAATAAACAAGATGGCAATAAGAACATACATATTGATATTTATCTTGAATGTCGATGGATTAATTTCCTAATCAAAAGACATGGACTGTCTAAATGGATAAAAATGTAGGATATATATATGTGTGTGTGTACATACATATATACTGTCTACAGTAGGCAAACTACAGGTCTAGGGATACGTACATATTGAGAGTGATGGGATAGAAAAAGAGATTCCATTAAAATACAAATAAAAGAAAGCTGGAATAGCAATTCTTATATCAGACAAAATAGATTTTAAAGATGGTTACAAGAAACAAAGAAGGGCACTAACTAATGATCAAGTGATCAATCCAAGAAGAAGATACAATCCATATATTGTAAACATATGTGCACCCAACTTTGGAATACATAAATATATAGGCAAATGTTAACTGACACAAAAGGAGAAATTGACTTTAACATAATAATAGATTTAACCATCCCACTCTCATCCATGGAAAAATCATTCAGATAGAAAATCAAAAACAAAGTGCTGGCCTTAAATGATAATATTAGACCAGAAGGACTTAATTGATATTTACAGAATACTCAATCAAAAAACAGGAAAACACATTATTTTTTATTTGTAATGTTTTTATGAAATATGGTTGATTTACAATATTGGGATAATTTCTGCTGCAAAAAAAAAAAAGGTTCAGTATACATGTACACACATCTATTCTCTTTAAGATTTTATTCTCATATAGATTACAACAGAATATTAAGTAAAGTTCCCTTTGCTATATATCCAGTCCCCAATAGTCAGCCATTCCATATACCACAGTGCAGTGTGCATACCCCAATCCCAAAACCTCAGTTGATTCTTCTGCCTCGCTGGTACACTTTGGTGGACAAGTATGTTTGTTTTCAAAGATTTGAGTCTGTTTCTGTTCTTCAAATAAGTACATTTGTATTTTTTTTTGTATTCCATATATAAATGATATATGATGTTTGCTTTCACTGTCTAACTTTGCTTATTATGATAATTTCCGGGTCCATCCATGTTGCTACTAATGACATTATTTCATTATTGTTATGGGTGAGTATGATTCCATTATATATATGTACCACATCTTTAGCTATTCTTCTGTTAATGGATATTTAAGTTTCTTTTTTGGCTTGGCTATTGCAAATTCTGCTGCAATGAATATTATCATGCATGTATCTTTTCAAATTATGATTTTCTCAGGATATATGCCCAGGAGTGGGATTGCCAGATCATATGGATCAAAGTTCTATTTTACATTTTTGAGGGACCTCCAAGCTGTTTTCCATAGTGATTGTACCAATTTATATTGCCACCAAATGTATAGGAAATTTCCATTTTTTTCCATACAATTTCCATCATTTATGATTTGTAGGTTTTCTGAGTATGCCATCCTGGTTCATGCAAATGTATGTACCTCATACTGGCTTTTATTTGCATTTCTCTTTTAAGGATATTGAGCATCTATTTTTTATTGGGGGGGCTATTGCATGTCTTCACTGGAGAATATTTATTTAGACCTTCTTCCCACTTTTTGATTAGGTTTTTTTATTTATGTATTTTTTTATTTTTTCTGTTATAGCTAGTTTACAGTGTTCTTTCATTTTTCTACTGTACAGCAGGTGACACAGTTACACATACATGTATACATTTTTTTCTCACATTATCATGCTCCATCATAAGGTGACCAGACATCATTCCCAGTGCTACACAACAAGATCTCATTGCTTATCCATTCTAAAGGCAATAGTCTGCATCTATTAACTCCAAATTCCCAATCCATCCCTCTCCCTCCCCTTCCCCCTTGGCAACCACAAGTCTTTTCTCCAAGTCCATTATTTTCTTTTCTGTGGAAAGGTTCATTTGTGCCATATATTAGATTCCAGATATAAGTGAGTGATAGTGTCTTTCTCTTTCTGAATTACTTCACTTAGTATGAGAGTCTGTAGCTTCATTCATGTTGCTGCAATTGACATTGTTTTGTACTTTTTTGTGGCCAAGTAGTATTCCATTGTCTATATATGATTAGTTGTTTTTTTTAATATTAAGTTGTATGTGTTGTTTATATGTTTGTGGGATTAACCCCTTGTCAATCACTTCATGTGCACATATGTTTTCCCATTCTGTGGATTGTCTTTTCATTTAGTTGATCATTTCCTTTGCTGTGAAAAAACCCTTTGTGTTTAATTAGATGCTATTTGTTTATTTTTGTTTTTTTTTCATTATTCTAGGAGGTGGATCTAAGATATTGCTGCAGTTTATGTTATAGAATGTTCTCCCTACACTTTCCTTTAAGAGTTTTATAGTATCCAGTCTTATATTTAGTTATTTAATCCATTTTGAGTTTGTATGTTTAAGATTGCTTTAAGTTGCTGGTCTCTTAATTGCAAGTTCATCTCCAGTATTTTGAATTTGTAACCCTTCCCTTCTCATGATTGCTGGTTTGATATCATATATGTGTGTGGATATATCCTACATTTACTATATATTTGTCTTTATCAGTGAGCCTTCTCACTATAGTTTCTTGTTTCTAGTTGTGGTATTTTCTTTTGTTTCTAGTGTAATTCTTGTGGTATTTGTTGTAAAACAGGTTTGGTAGTGATAAATTCCCTTAGATTTTTCTTCAATGTAAAGTTTTGTTTTCTCCTTCAAATCTAAATAAGAACATTCCTGGGTAGAGTATTCATGATTGGAAGATTTTTCTCTTCATCAATTCAAGTATATTACACCATTCCTTCTGGTTTGCAGAGTTTCTTCTGAATAATCCGCTGATAACCTTATTGGGGTTCCCTTGTTTGTTATTTGGTGCTTTCCCCTAGGTGATTTCAATAATTTCTCTTTGTTTTTAATATTGATCAGTTTGATTAGTATGTGTCTCAGGATGGTCCTCCTTGGGTATATTCTATATGATATTCATTGTGCTTCCTGGATTTGAGTGAGTAATTCCTTTCCCATGATAGGTGAGTTTTTGGCTATCATCACTTCAAATATTTTCTATGGTTCTTTCTCTCTCTCTTCTCCTTCTGGAACTACTATAATGCAAATGTTGGTACATTTAAAGATGTCTCAGAATCCTCTTGGACTGTCTTCATTTCTTCTCATTTTTTTCTTTTTGTTTTAATTTTATTTTTGTCCTTTTTGAGGGCTGCTTCCCAAGGCATATGGAGGTTCCCAGGCTAGGGGTCTAATCAGAGCTGTAGCCACTGGCCTATGCCACAGCCACAGCAATGTGGGATCCGAGCTGCGTCTACAACCTACACCACAGCTCACATCAATGCCAGATCCTTAACCCACTGAGCAAGGCCAGGGATAAAACCCACATCCTCATGGTTCCTAGTCAGATTCATTAACCACTGTGCCATGATGGGAACTCCTCATTCTTTTTCTTTATTTTTTTCCACATCAGTGATTTCCACCAGTCTGTATTCCACTTTGCCTATTCATTCTTCTACCTCCTGCTATTTGTTCCTTCTACTGAATTTTTAATTTTTGTTATTATGTTTTTAATCTATTTGTTTAATCTTTATATCTTATATATCTTTGTTAAAATTATCTTGTAATTCTTCAATCTTTGACTCCAGATTTTTCCCAAGATCTTGTACCACTATCACTATCATTATTATCATGCCCTTTTTAAAATGATTTTTATTTTTCCCCTTAGAGCTGGTTTAAAGTATTCTGTCAATTTTCTCCTGTACAGCAAAGTGACCTTGTCACACATACATGTATATATTATTTTTTCTCACATTATCATGCTCCATCATAAGTAACTAGATATAGTTCCCAGTGTTTACAGCAGGATATCATTGCTTATCAATTCCAAAGGCAATTGTTTACATCTATTATCAAGAATTTTTCATGGATATTGCTAACCTCCACTACACTTAATTGTTTTTCTAGGGTTTTATCTTATTCTTTCATTTGACTCTTCTTTGTCTGTTTTTAATTTTTGTGTGTTCTCCTTTCTTGCAGGCTACAGGGCTGTAACCTCTTTTGCTTCCAATGTCTGCCCCCTTATGAATGAAGTTGATACAGGGGTTTGTGTCAGGCTTCCTAATGGGAGCTGAGTCTTTTCCCTCTAGTATATGGGGCTTTGACTCTGGGTATGATTAGAGGCCGTTGTGTGCCTAGGAATACTTTAGGAAGCCTGTTACCTGATAGATGGGTCTGTATTCCCACCCTGTTTGCTGTTTGGTCTGGGGCTTCCCAGCACTAATGGGTGTGTCCAGATAATTCCAAAACGGCAGCATCCATGGCAGCTCATGTTAGACAGTGTTCCCTAGGAATTCTGCTTCCAGTGTCCTGAGCACACATTAGCCACTGCTGCCATGTGATTTTCCAGGAGACCCTTGAAACCAAAATTTAGGTCTGATCTAGATTCTTATGGAGTCCCTGATTTGCCTTGGGATCCATTGCACATGAAACCCAGTGTGCTCATTCCAAGAATGCGTTTTGGTTTCCCACTCCATTATTTTTGGAGTCCTGTGTATCCTTTCTGCTAAAGCCCTGCTGGCCTTCAACACCAAAAGCTATGAGAGCTCCTCCTCCCAATTTCAGACCCCAGACTGGACAACCTGATGTGGGGTTTTCACCTCTTACTCCTCTGTGTAATCCTCTGTGAGAAAGTTATTTTCCAGTCTGTTTTCACCCACCTAGCTGGTAAGTGATTGTTTATATCACAAAAGCACTGCTCCTACCATCTTGATGTGGCTTGTTTGTCTTTGGATGTAGGGCATATCTTTTGGTAGCTGCCAGTCTATTTTGGTGATGGTTGACCAACTGTTAGTTTTGACTTTGGTATTTTCTTCAGAGTAGGTTAGCTTGAGATTTTTACTCTGGTTTCTTCTCTCTGACTCCAGTATTCATATTCTTTTCAGCTGCACATGAAACATTCTCAGGAAAAATCTCATGCTATGCCTCAAAACATGCCACAGTAAATTTAACAAAATAGAAATCATATAAAGAATATTTTCTGATCATGATGCTTTAGATAGCCACTAAAAGAAAATATCTTTTAAAAAATGAAAGCTGAAAGTATGCTACTGAACAACCAAGGGATCACTTAAGAAATCAAAGATGAAATTAAAAAAAAAAAAACTAAAGACAAATGAAAATGAAAACATATTGACACCAAATCTAAGGAACTTGGCCAAAGTAGTTATAAGAGAGAAGTTTATGGTGATAAAAACTTAACTCAGGAAACAAGAAAAACCTTGAGTAAACATTTTGCAGTTACACCTGAATCTGCTAGAGAAAGAAGAACAAAAAAAAAGCCAAAATTAGTAGGAGAGCAGAAATAAAATATAGATTAAGAAAACAATAAATTTGATTTGCATTTCTCTAATAATCAGCGGTATTGAGCATTTTTTCATGTGCTTGTTGGCTATCTGTATGTCTTCTTTGGAGAAATGTCTATTCAGGACTGCTGCCCATTTTTCAATTGGGTTGTTGCCTTTTTTGCTGTTGAGTTGTATAAATTGTTTGTATATTTTATAATCTAAGCCCTTGTAAGCTCCTCACACCAGTCAGAATGGCAATCATTAATAAGTCCACAGATAACAAATGCCAGGGGGGGTGTGGAGGAAAGGGAACCCTGCTGTACTGTTGGTGGGAATATAGGTTGGTACAACCACTATGGAAAATAGTATGGAGGTACCTTATAAAATGATACACAGAACTACCATATGACCCAGCAATCCCATTCTTGGGCATATATCCAGACAAAACTTTCCTTGAAAAAGACATGTGCACCCACATGTTCATTGCAGCACTATTCACAGTAGCTAAGACTTGGAAACAACCTAAATGTCCATCAGCAGATGATTGGATTAGGAAGGTGTGGTATGTAGACACAATGGAATGCTATTCAGCCATAGAAAAGAACAAAGTAATGTCATTTGTAGCAACATGGATGGAATTAGAGACTCTCATACTGAGTGCAGCAAATCAGCAAAAGAAAAACAAATACCATATGATATCACATATCTGGAATCTAAGATATGGCACAAATGAACCTTTCTACAGAAAGAAAATCATGGACTAGGAGAATAGAGTTGTGGTTACCAAGGGGGAGGGGGAGGGGGAGGGAGCAAGACAGATTGGGAACTTGGGTTTAATAAATGCATACTCTTGCCTTTGAAATGGAAAAACAGTGAAATCCTGCTGTGTAGCACTGGGAACTGTATCTAGTCACTTATGATGGAGCATGATAATGTGAGAAAAAATAATCTATACATGTATGTGTAACTGGGTCACCTTACTTTACAGTCAAAAATTGACAGAACACTATAAACCAGCTATAATGAAAAAAAATAAAAATCATTATATATAAAGAAAGAAAACACTAGAAAAGATCAATGAAACTAAAAGCTTATTTATTGAAAAGATAAACAAAACTGATAAACTTCTAGCAAAACTCATCAACAAAAAAATGTGAGAGGGCCCATATTAATAAAATTAGAAATAAAAAAGTAGTAATTGCAACTGACAACACAAAAATAGAAAAAACAATGAGACTACTATAAGGAAGTATATGCTACTTAAATCAAGAATTAGAAGAAATATACAAATTCTTACAAAAGTATAACCATCAAAGACTGAATCCAGAAGAAATAGAAATATGAACAAACCAATTCCAAGTACAGATTTTTAAACCCATGATTAAAAACTCCCCCCAAAAACAAACAAACCCAGGACCATGTAGATTCACAGAACAAATTCTATTTAGAAAAGGTTTAAAAACACCAATACTTCTGAAACTATTCCAAAAAAATGCAGGGGAAGGAATACTTCTGAACTCATTCTATGAGGCCACCATCACCCTGCTAACAAAACCAAAGATAACGCAAAAAATGAAAATTACTGTCCTTAGCAAATACTGCTGAAAAAATAAAAACATTAAAAATCTTCACCAAAATACTATCAAACTGAATTGTACAATTCATTGTGGTAGTTATACAACATGATCAATTGGGAATTATCTAGGGAAATAATAAATCAACAAATCAATCAGTATGGTAAATATACAAATTCTTACAAAACAATCAATGTGACATTAAAACATTGAGAATAAAAACCATGTGAAAATCTCAATAGAGTCAGCAAAAGATTTGATAAAATTCAATATCAAGTCATGATTTTAAAACATCTACAGGAAGTGGGAATAATGAGAATCTATTTCAAAAATATAAAGGCCATACATGACAAATCCCATATCCAAGGATGAAAATTTGAAAGCCTTTCATCTCAGGTCAAGAACAAGACTAGGATTCCCATTCTTGCCACTTTTATTGAACTTAGCTTTGTAATTCCTAGCCACTACATTCAGATAGAAAAATAAATAAATGAAATCCAAATAGGAAAGTAATATTTTTGCAGATAGCAAGATACTATACGTAGAAAATCCTGAAGATTCTATTTGAAAATTACTAGAGCTCATTAATGCATTTGATGAATTGGAATAATAATAAAAAATACATAGAAATTATTGCATTTCTATACAGTAACAATAAAATAACCAAAAAGGGAAATTAAGGGAACAATTCCATTTACCATTGCATAAAAAGAATAAAATAACTAGGAATAAACCTATTTAAGGGGGCAACAGACCTTTGCTGTAAAACCTATAAGGTGCTGATGAGAGAAATTTATGAAAACACAAACAGATGGATATATATGACTTGTTCTTTTTTTGGAAGTATCAGTATTTTTCAATGATTATACTATCCAAGGCAATCTACAGATTCAGTACAATCCCAATGAAATTACTGATGGAAATTTTCACAGAAATAGAACCAAAAAAAAATAAAATAAATTTTTTATGGAAACACAAGTGCCTGAATAGCCAAAGAAATCTTTAGAAAGAATAGAGCTGGGGGAAGTGGGCCCCTCAACTTCAGACTCTAATACGCAACTACAATAATCGAAACAATATGATACTGGCACAAAAAGAGAAATACAGAATATTGGAACAGAATAAAAAGAGCAGAAATAAACCCATACACCTATGGTCAATTAATATATGGTAAAAGATACAGGAATATATAGCAGAAAAAAAAAGAGTCTCTTCAATAAGTGTTGCTGGGAAAACTGTACAACATATAAAAACGTGTAAAAAATGAAATTAGAACATTCTCTAACATCATACATAAAAATAAACTCAAAAGATTAAAAAACTAAATGTAAGACTGGATACTCTTGAAGTCTTAGAAGAAAATAGGCAGAATGTGCTTTGACATAAATCACAACAATATCTTTTTAGATACTTCACTGAGATTTATGGAGATAAAAACAAATATACAAAATTAAGACCTAATTAGAGTTTTTGCACAGTAAAGGAATCCATTTTGAAGACAAATCACAAAATGGGAGAAAACATTTGCAAATGATGAGACTGACAAGGGATCAGTCTTCAAACTATACAAACATTTCATACACATCAAGTCAAAAAAATCAACCCAATCAAAAAATGAGATGTAAATAGACATGTTTCTAAAGAAGACATATAGATGGCCAGTAGACACATAAAAAACTGTTCACAATAATAATTATTAGAGAAATGCAAATAAAATATCTAATGAGATATAACCTTACTTCAATCAGATTGGTCACCCTTAAAATGTCTACTAGTAAAAGCTATTGTAGCGAGTGGCAAGTAAAGGGAACTCTACTGTTCTGTTGTTAGGAATGTAAATTGGTACAGCCACTATGCATAACAGTATGGAAGTTCTTTAAAAAATAAATTATGGTATCCATATGACTCAAAAATCCCACTTCTGGGCCTATATCCAGAGAAAACAATATTTTGAAAATATCTGAATACATATATTCTTAGTGTTCAAATTATACAAGAGCCAAAATATGGAAGCAACAACCTAAATACCCATAGATGGAAAAATAAAGAGGATTTGGTATAATGCAATAATACTCATCCATAAAAAAGAATGAAATAATATCATTTGTAGCAACATGGATGGACCTAAAAAATTTCATATTAAATAAAGTAAGTCATACTGAAAAAGGCAAATATCTTATGATATTTCTTACATTTGTAGTCTAAAAAAGATACAAATGAACTTATTTACAGAACAGAAATAAGTCCACAAGCATAAAATTACCGTAGGGGAGAGGAGGTAGAGGGGTAACTTTGGAGGTGCGGGTTAACGTATACATGCTACTGCATATAAAAGACCTATACTGTATAGAACAGGGGAAGATATTCACTATTTTATAATAACCTCTAAGGAAAAAAAATCTGAAAAAGAATACACACACACACACACACACACACACACACACACATATACATATACAGTACACATATGTATACTATATACTACCTGGGTCACTGTGCTGTATCCCTGAAACTAACGTGATATTATAAATCAATGATACTTAAATTTTTTAAAAAGGCAAAAGAGCTGAAGGTACTGCATATTGAAGCTACTGATATATTTCACATAAGTGTACAATAAATAAAAACAAGAAGTAGAACAAAGTTATAAGTCTAATTTTGGTCAGAAATATATTGAACAGAAAATTATATCTAATTCTAACTATTTCTAATCAGTACTTTAAAAAGAGGAAAGAAAAAAGAGGAGGCATAAAACATGCTGATAGAAAAACAAATACTTTTTTTAATTCAAAAGTTAGTGAGATATTTTCTTTCCAAAAACTAGTAAAAAATTACATGAGTAAATATAAATAACAAACCAGCTGATATATTCTGAAAAGTTTAAGCAGCAACTTCACATCTTTTCAGTCTTTCCAATCCTGACTGATCTAACACCTGTTCTATTCAATTATGAAACAAAATATGCATCATATTTTCTTAGTGGATTGTAGACAGGTTCAAAAACAGTCCAGGCTGAGGATGTGTGCATGGTGCAAATTGCTTTTTAATATTTCTAGACATATAAGCCTCCCCTTAGCCATACCTCTCATATTAACCTTATAATCAGACTATAACAAGTTTTTGAATAGTATTTTGCAGGCAAGCAGTTTTACAATTAAGCTCTTGTTTTGTACATGCCCCTTTTTCTTCAGCAAAATTATTTGCCACTCAGTTCCATGGCATAATAAAAGTGATACAGAGGCATTTGGAATAGATGTAATCATATACATAGTAAGACAAATATCATCAATTTTCAATGTATTCTACTATGAATATTTTGAATTTACTAGAATTACAGTTTGAGACAACGTAATATAAAGATATTTATTTTTATTGTTGCATACCATTCAAAAATATTTGTATTTCATCATAATTCACAATAATAAATATTGAATAGGATTTCCCTGTTTAAGAGTTGCATGTTTTAATTCCACTGTTAGGTGAAGAACTTATATTTTTAGAATAATAAAGTTTTTCATCTATGTATCTCAGATTTCATTTTTTAACTTTGATTTAATTATTTGATCACCAAAGAATTTAGTGTCCCTCCTCGGAGAAAGAACTCTATAAACCACAAGTGCAATATTACAGTTACACATAAATATAAGTAATGAGAATTACCTGATTTTTAACACTTTTTAATGTCTCTTATTCTTAAGATGATTATAGCCTTTCAATTATTTTGCATTTCATTCAATTTTATGTTCACTTCCTCTAGCTCTTTCTTAACCACCTAGGATGTCACATTAACTAAACTATATTGAGGTTAACTGTTCTTAACATTTTAAGGCTTATAGTCCAAATTTGTATGAAGAGACAGTTTTCAATTTATTGTCTTTAAAAAATATATTGTCTGTGAATTTTTCCCAGTAATTTTGAGAGTGAATTGGCTGGTTATAACTTTGTGATTTGGGTGATTTCTTAAAGAATCTTGCACCTGAAAATAGAGCAGCAGTGTTTAGAAAGGCTATTTTTCAATGTTATTTATTCCTTTGGTCAATCTGTGTTTACCAAAGGGTTGATTCATTCCTAGCTCTGTTTTAGAATACATTCACTGTTCTCAAGAAGATAAACCTGTAAAAATTTCTCACCTGTTGTAAAACTCAATACAATTGCTTTGAAATTAGAAAGGCTGCCTCCAAAATATGTTATAATAATATAAATAAAATATATGAATAAAACATTTAATAATAAATATGAGACATAATGTTAATGAAAATTAAAAGTTAATTATAAAAATTCTCCATTTTAATTAATTACCATATCAGTTGCATTTTCCTAACCTGATAAACTAAAATTCTGTCACTATCCTCAGGAAAAAGGTGTTTTTAAGACCAATTTGCTTGATATGACCACACTAATGTTATAATTAGTTTTTTTCTCATCAGCACATTTTTTTCTGATTATCTAGTTCATGATTAATTTGCTAATCAGAATTTTCCATGGCTCTTCTGCATTTTTTTCTACTTCATCATCCTCAGTACTGACATTTGACAACCTCCACTTATCAAACTCTCATCTCTTCATACCTATAACCCTGAACTAGACTTTACTGGATTTTTTTCCGTTTTGCTTCTTGTCCTATCCCTTAGTCAGTTATAATGTGCTGACCTCTGTATTGTATGATTCATTGGTCATAGATTCATAGGGATTCACAGAGGCCTCACTTGAGTGCATATGTGGGTAAAATATGTATTCGGAAGTAGGAGACCTCTAATCTAATCCATAGATTATCAGAATGTAAAGTTATTACAATATCACAAAAAGAGTTCTGCTTTTTCAAAGCAGGCAACATGTTTATTATTGAAGAAATGTAATATTCTATTTGTCACCAAAACTATGTGACCATTATATTTATTAATTCCATAAAATACTCTAACAGGTTCCATGAGAGGTATTAAAACTTTGGTTCACTATTATCTGGAAGAGTAAGGAGAATAATTTCCCAACTAATATGGGAAAAAGAAAACTTTGTGTTCTTAATAGGTAATTCAGAATCATATTCCATTCATACACATGATTTAGGTTCAGAAATCGACTGTGATTCTACATTACAGAAGAAATTTTTTCTTGAGTTCATGAAAATTAAAATTACTTTTTGGCAATAAAATGAGAGTACTTAATGTCATTTACCACTGTGTTGAAAAATTTAAGTATGTTGGACAATGTAGTTCTTATTAAAATTCAGCACTAGGTACTTAGAATTCTCTTCTACTAGAACAGAACCATTTTATAATGAAGACAAAATTGAGGAGGCTGAGGTATCTCTTCTATGCACTTTTTCATGTTTTTCTTGCTGGAGAAGGGATTCCTTGGCCTCTCCTTCCTCATTCTTTTTCAGGTTAATGACTAATGTGTTGACATGTGAGGTGGACAAGATTTGAACCCCCAAAAAAGAGAGTTATTATTAACATTCAATTGTTAAGTTTTGCCTTATATTTACTTATTGGAAGGGGTAAGGGGAAACATATAATTTGGCTTATATCCATGGTAGAATATTTTTAACATAATGTTCTAGCATTTTAGACACTGTCTCAGAAATTAAAATTGTGCATTTTTAAAATAAAAAGGCAGCCATCTAAATTATCCATTAAACATAATCATGATGTTTCTTTAGATATTAAATAAACTTAAAATTAAAATTGCATATATGTAATCATAATGTTTCAATTTTGAAAGCTATATCCGAAAAAATGTCAAATTATTTTTTTACTAATAATATTGTTTTGAAGATTTAAAAAAATTTAATTTTCTTCTGTTATGACATAGCAACATAAAAATCACCACAGAAAAGGGAAAAGGCTAAAGTGTCCTAATTTATCACTTGAGAGGGTAAGCTGTAACCTATTGTTACTAAATACATACATAGAGTGAGTGAGAGAGAGCGAGCTGTTTCAAGTCTGGGAGACTGTTTCAAGACTGGAGAACTATTTCTCGTTTACCTATCATAAAGTGTGGAAATCATCCCTACTCTTGAAAATCCATTTCCATATATTTAAGATTGTTCATAGCATATAGTGGCTTAAAGATTTCATCAATTTTTGTATTATTTTTATTTTTTCCATTGTAGTTCATTTATAGTGTTCTGTCAGTTTTACTGTACAGCAAATTGACCCTGTCATACAAAGGAAGGAAATCATAAAGATCAGAGAGGAAATCAATAAAATAGGGATTCAAAGAAATGATAGAAAATATCAATAAAACAAAGAGCTGGTTATTTGAAAGGGTAAACAAAATTGACAAACTTCTGGACATATTCAGCAAGAAGAGTAGAGAATGAACTTAAATAAACAAAAAAAGAAATGAAAAAGGAGAAATCTCAATGGATACTGCAGAAATTTTAAAAAAAGAGAGAGAACACTATGAACAATTATATGCCAACAAATTTGACAACCTAGAAGAAATGGACAACTTTTTGAGACAAACAGCCCACCAAAACTGAATCAATAAGAAATAGATCAACTGAACAGCCTAATCCCTAGAAATGAAGTTGAATATCTAATTAAAAAACACTTCCTACAAACAAAAGTCCAGGACCAGACAGCTTCACAGGCAAATTTTACCAAACATACAAAGAAGAACTTATATCTATCCTCCTTAAACTGTTCTAAAATGTTGAAGAAGGAACACTCACAGAGACATTCTATGAAGTCTCAATCAACTTAATACCAAAATCAAAGACACTACCAAAAAAGAAAATTATAGACCAATATCCTCGATGAACATAGATGCAAAAATTCTCAACAAAATTTTAGCCACCCAAACCCAACAACATATAAAGAAGATCGTACACCATGACCAAGTGGGGAATTCAACCCAAATGCACAAGGATGGTTTAACATATGAAAATCAATCAATATCATATGCCATATTAACAAAAGAAAAGTCAAAAACCACAAGATCATTACAATAGATTCATAAAAAACATTTGACAGAGTCCAACATCCTTTCATGATAAAAACTCTTACCAAAGGGAGTACAGAAGGAATATTCCTGAACATAATCAAAGCCATTTATGATAAACCCACAGCAAATATAATACTCAATGGAGAAAAGCTGAAAGCCTTCCCACTAAAATCTGGAAAAAGACAAGGATTCCCACTCTCGCCTCTTTTATTCAACATAATATTGGAAGTTCTAGACACAGCAATCAAATAAAAGTAATAAAATGTAACCAAATAGGGAGAGAAGAGGTAAAATTGTCACTGTATGCAGATGACATGACATTATATATAGGAAACCCTAAGGACTCCACACAAATACTATATGAACAAATCAACGAATTCAGCAATGTAGTAGGATATAAGATTAAGATTTTGTCAATTTTATTTGCTTTGAATAAAAAATGGGCCTTTTCCTTTTTTAAGGATGATAAAATTCAGCCTCTGGGAGATTTTACTGAACATAAGGGGAGTTAGGTTATTAAAGGTTGAGTGCATTTGAGGGTATTTCTTATTCAATGAAACTTTATAGGCTAAGTCTAAGAAGTCCCTCTAATGAAGTCATATGCTGTGTGTATCTTATTAAGTTCATTCATTTTTGCTTGACCATTTTATACCATCTATTTGAATTAATTCCTTTGAATAAATGCTGTTCCACAAATTCAATTTATACTCAGATGATATTAGTAAAACAAATGTTAGGAATTAAAATTGGGAAATTTTATTGTTTCAGTTTTTAAAGTTGTGAAATATTTTATATTTATATTCTTCAGATAAGAGATTCTCAAACTCTAGCACATGAAAGTACAAACCATATCTGTTACTTTTTTAAAACTCTGGGGCATCGCCCCAAAAGGTGATGAAACTCAATAAAACATGCACTCTTATAGAGCAATCCATGTGATTATTATACAAATGGTAAACCAACTGAACACAGAAACACACCTAAATAATCATAAGAAACTCATTTGAATATTAATGATATAGCTATGTAACATCTACAGAAAAATGGAGGCATTTGCATAAATTTCCTACTAAATATAAGGGTAGTTTTTGAGGAAAACACATATTTTCTCTCTCAGAAATATATATCTATATTGATGGTGTTATAACAATAATCTATTACTTTCTACAGCACTTATTACTGGAAAAAATTAATATAGTGGCTTATCATTTAAAGGGAACAAAAGAAAAGAATACATGGACATTTGAAGTGAATATCCTAAATTAAGATCATAAAATTCATAGACTTATTCATATTGAAAAGACAAAATAATTACCCATGATCCTTGTTAGAGACACAGTCTGTATCCCACCTTTAGGTCTTCTGATCTAGTAACTCTGTGATCAGATAAAATAATTTCATTTTTTAACCATCCAATAATGTGGTCCTGATCCATCAGATCTGTGCACAACATTCTGAGAACGTTGTTAAGAATAATAATATAAATGAGAAAATTATTCTTAAAATACACCTGGTTTGATCTTTACCAAAACAACATCAAAACTGTTTCCAAAGCAAGAAGTAATTCAATGTTTTCTCATTAAGTCACTCAAAGTTACCTAGTTAATTCTATTAGACTTGCCTATTTGTCAGATATATTTAAATGAGAACCCAATAATCATTATAAAATTTCTTGAAAGAAAAGTATCAGTTTAAAATTCATATTTCTGTAACCAGAAGGGCCTGGTGGAGCTCCTGGGCAAGAAATACTTTCTGTGTCCTGTCCCCTATTTCTTATTTTTAGGAAATGATCCTAATTTAGCCTCCATGGCCTCCCTGAGTTCTAAGAGGCAGTTTCAGACATTTGATGATCACAGAAGGAAGGGTATGAAAAAACAGGGGAGGAACAGTTGAGCAACAATAATACATCTTTGGGGCAGGATCCTGGTTCCTTTTCAAGGGATACACATAATGGCATAGGAATCATATATCTGAGAGAAAAGTTATTTTTCTTATGCTTATTTCAGAAATGAACACTTTAAATTTGAACAGCTTAAAGCCCTTCCTTGTGCTTCACCCTCATTTGATTGCACCCTAAACACAATCACCTGTAAGCTGAAGATTAGCCACCCTGAACACAATTGTTTGTGAGTTAAAGATTATGAGTACATGATATTTTCCAGGAACCTTCCCAGTTTGTTCTAATATCTGATCTATACACTCTTTTAACAAATACAGGGAACATGTAAATGAAATGAAAACAAAAGTAAGTTAAGTCTAGTTGGAAAGGAGCACATCATATATATAAACACTATATATAAGTTAAATGCATTTGTGGTTTTAAGTAATAAAAAATCAATAAATATGTTGAACAAAAAGAAGGTTTACTCTAATTCAAGAAGGTATCTTATAGGACCCAAGGGAGGAAAGAAAAAAAAAGCCAGACTTTATGAGGAAATCGGGAGTCATGGTCTGAATTTCACATTCTTTTTCTTTGGAGTCATAAAATTTCATATGCTAATATCAGTTTCAATTTTTACTTCTTATTTTTTCTGTCTCAAAATAAGATTTCCCTGCCTGTCCACATAAATGGGTTGAAAAATATACATGTAACTCCTCAGTTGTCAATATTCTCTTCTTCTTCTTCTTCAAGTTGTATGCTCTTAAGAATAATTTTCACTGAAGATATAATTTTAAGCTATATTTTAGCTTATATTTTAAGCTGAATGTTTCCACAATATTTCAGTCAGGAGAGTCACATATATTTATTCAAAACAATGGTGATTTTGACACTTATAAATGTGGGGAAAAACATTTGATGACTAGCAGTCAAAAAGACAACATTGAGTAGGCATAGAGGCAAGCATATAAGTTATATATAGCTTTTTTTTTTCTTTTTGTCTTTTTGCCTTTTCTAGGGCCAATCCCACGGAATAAGGAAGTGAAATGCGACATCAAAAGAAGGCCATATTTGAGAAGAGGTTTAAAGGCAAGTATGGGCCTTTCAGATGAACAAGGCAAAAGAATATCTGAGGTAGAGGGGAGAGAAGATATATAGTCAAGTAATATGAAATATAATTTGTGAGTAGAAAGATAAATTTTGTATTATGGAAAAGGCATAAAGTGCAAGATGAAGAATGACAAAGAAATTCATTAGATAAGAAGCCAAAAATTTATCATGAATCTGTGAAACAGTGGATCATGAGAATCATACATATAAGTCAATATTGTGTATTTTCACATTCGGTGTCTATCCTTTTGTGATATATCATACTTTTCCTCAGAATAATTCAATTCCTTATTCTTGGTCAAATATTGAGTAAATGTTATTTGTATACAAGTTCAGATATTTGATTCAATTTATGTCAATTAAAGCAAAACATTTGCCAAACCGCAGTGACTGGTTCAGAGATTGTACCGTTATATACTTAAAGCAAATTATATTTTTTCTGTACTGCAGGGAGAGAGATTGCCAATTCACTCAATTACCAATGTTCTGCATACATGGAAAGCCTCATTCCTAGAAAATGAAATGATTTCCAAAAAGAATATATGTGACAAAAGTAGTTATAGGGAGTTCCCATCATGGCACAGTGGTTAACGAATCTGACTAGGAGCCATGGGGTTGCAGGTTCAGTCCCTGGCCTTGGTCAGTCGGTTAAGGATCCGGCATTGCTGTGAGCTGTGGTGTGGGTCGCAGACGCGGCTCGGATCCTGCGTTGCTGTGGCTGTGGTGTAGGCCGGCAGCTACAACTCCAATTCGACCACTAGCCTAGGAATCTCCATATGCTGTGGGAGCAGCCCTAGAAAGGCAAAAAGACAAAAAAGAAAAAGAAAAAAAAAAAGAAGTTATAATTTCTCTCCAGAAAGAAACATGATATTAGTCCTCAAAAAAATTCTAAAAATAATTCCATAAATAAAATATCTGGCAGAGAATTAGAAATAACCATGCACATGAAGAGACAATAAAATATGAGTCAAGAACAGCTGGTAATTTAAAAAAAAAAGCTATAAAAGGAGACCCACAAAGAATTGAAGTATTCAATTAAATAATCACAAAATAAAAAATTATACTTCCAATGATCAAACAGGTAAAAGGAGACGAGAATTTTGGAAGAGAATGGAAATCATGGTAAAAACATACAAAAATCATAGAACTCTAAATTTTCAGGAAATTTTTGCTTTCAATCAAGATGAGATCGAAAGTAGATTTATCCTCCTAGAACAATGAAATGAGTAAATTAAAGACAGGAAAAAGAAAGAAGAAAGAGAGAAAGAAACAGAAATATTAAAATGATCTTCAGGGAGTTCCTGTCATGGAGCAGTTGTTAACGAATCTGACTAGGAACCATGAGGTTACGGGTTCAATCCCTGGACTTGCTCAGTGGGTTAAGGATCTGGCATTGCCATGAGCTATGGTGTAGGTTGCAGATGTGGCTTGGATCCCGTGTTGCTGTGGCTCTGGCATAGGCTGGTGGCCACAGCTCCGATTAGACCCCTAGGCTGGGAACCTCCATATGTGGGGGACGTGGCCCTAGAAAAGGCAAAAAGACAAAAAAAAAAAAAAAAAAAAAAAGATCTTCAGGAGTTCCTGCTGTGGTTCAGTCTGGTCAGAAGCACTGATGTCTTGCAGCACTGGGACACATGTCCTATCCCCAGTCCTGCACAGTGTTTGCTGCAGCTGCACTGTAGGTCAAAGCTGCAGCTTAGATTTGATCCCTGGGCCGGGAACTCCATGTGACATGGGGTGGCCAAAAAGAAAATAAATAAATATAAAGATCTTCAAGGTACCAGAGTGGTAATAAAAGATAGCAGTTCCTGAGAGACAGAAAACAAATGAAGTTCATACAAAAATGACCTTTATGTATAACCTTAATTTATTTTATAAGCTGATGGAAAAGACCTTTATATATAATCTTAATATACTTTATAAGCTGATGGAAAATGTAACAGAACATTCATAAGCTCTGTAAAAGTTTGATTTTGCAGATCAGTCAGAGAGAGAATTCTGGAGAGTTCCAGAAAATCTCCCATCTCTGAGCATGTGTGTAAATTCCACAAATCCAGAGAAGATATCACCTAAAAAATTGAGAGACCATTACTCATAACTCACACAGAGCTAGGAAAAATTCCCTATTTCCAATAGAAAATATTATTATTCATGAAGTGTTGGTTAGAGTAGAGAGAAATTCCTTGCCTAAAGAATAAAAATTATCCCTAAAGTGAGCTCTCTTTTTGGTTCCACTTAATAAAACTTAAAACAAGACCTAAGAGAATCAAACTGTTTCCAAGTAAATGAACAATGTCTAAGAACATTGATCAACAATCTTTACAGGAATTAAAAATATCCAGCCCATGATAAGGTGAAATCAGTTAAATGTTATTAGTCATATTGGAACTAGGCAATACTCCATGTAGTAAGGAGAAAAATCAACCAGTGGAAATTGACCCCAAAGCGTTATATATGTTAGAATTAGTAGATAAATTATTTAGAATAATTATTATAGTGGAATTCCCTATGATCAAAATTAAAGTGAAAGCAAAAAAAAAAAAAATGGTAATTTTTTTCCTTTATTTTTATGGTTACACCTTCAGCACAAAAACATTACCGGGGTTGGGGGGAAATTTGAGTTGCAGCTGCAGGTCTAGGCCATAGCCACAGTAATGCCAGATCTGAGCCACATCTGGGACCTATGCCTCCGAGCTTGAAGCAATGCCAGGCCACTAACCCACTGAGTGAGGCTTGAGATCAAACCCACATCCTCATGGACACTATATTGAGTTCTTAACCCATTTAGGAACAATGGGAACCCCCAAAATGTAATTCCTAATAATAAAAACTACAATACATGAGATGAAAATACACAGAAATATATAATTAGACAAGACTTTGAAGGAAAATATCTTGGGTAAACTTAGTAAACTCAAAGACCTAGCAATATAAGCTATTGAAAATGAAGCAAAGGGGGAAAATAAGTTTAAAAAATATGACAGAACATTAACAAGTGGTGAGATAATGTCAAACAATCTAGTATATGTATGCTTTGTGTCTCCAAGGTAAAGAAGAGAGAGAAGTTACAGGGAAAAAAATGAAGGAAATAATTACCAAAACAGTCTAACAGTGATAAAAACATAAATTCAAAAACACATGAAATTCAACAAAACTCAAGATCTGGAAACATGAAGAACACTTCAGCAAGGCATATCACAATACAATTTCTTGAAATGATGATAAAAATAAAATCTTAAAAGCAGCCATTTGAAGAAGATATATTTTGTATAGTGGAACAAATGTCAATAGAACAACTGATTTCCCATTTAAAAATCAGTAAGCAGAACATAAGGGAGCAATATTTTTTAAAGCACTAAAAGAAAATAAAAATACTGTCAAATTAGAATTCTGTAACCAGAAAAACATTTTTTCAAAAATACAAGTGAAATGATGTTGCTGTTTTTTTTATGTTGGAGAGTGTTTGGCCTATGTTTTCCTCTAAGAGTTTGATAGTGTCTGGTCTTATATCTAGGTCTTTAATCCATTGTGAATTTATTTTTGTATATGGTGTTAGGGAGTGTTCTCATTTCATTTTTTTACATGTGGTTGTCCAGTTTTCCCAGCAACACTTATTGAACAGGCTGTCTTTTCTCCATTGTATTTCTTGCCTCCCTTGTCATAGATTAGTTGGCTCTAGGTGCATGGGTTTAATTCTGGGCTTTCTATCCTGTTCCACTGATCTATAGTTCTGTCTTTGTGCAAGTACCATAGGGCTTTGATGATTGTTGCTTTGTAGTATAGTCTGAAGTCCAGGAGCCTGATGCCTCCAGCTCCATTTTTCTTTTTTAGGATATCTTTGGCTATTCTGGGTATTTTGTGCTTCCAAACAAACTTTAAAATGTTTTGTTCGAGTTCTGTGAAAAATGTCCTTGTTAATTTGATAGGGATTGCATTGAATCTGTAGATTGCCTTGGGTAGTATAGTCATTTTAATAATATTGACTCTTTCAATCCAAAATGTGGTATGTATTTTCATCTACTTGTGTCATCTTGGATTTCTTTCATCAGTTTCATGTAGTTTTCAGAGTACAGGTCTTTTGTCTGTTTAGGTAGGGTTACTCCTAGGTATTTTATTCTTTTGGATGTGATGGGAAACGGGGTTGCTTCCCTAATTTCTCTTTCTTATATTTCATTGTTGGTATATAGAAATGCCATTGATTACTGTGTATTAATTTTGTATTCTGTGACTTTGCCAAATTCATTGATGAGCTCTAACAGTTTTCTGGTAGAGTCTTTAGGATTCTCTAGGTATAGTATCATCTGCACAAATGACAGCAGCATCTGCTTAGATCCACCTCTTAGAGTAATGACAGTAAGAAAAAAATAAATAAATGGGACCTAATCAAACTTTTAAAAGTTTCTGCACAGCAAAGGAAATCCTAAACAAAATGAAAAGACAACCCACAGAATGGGAGAACATCTTTGTAAATGAATAAACCCACAAGGGGTTAATCTCCAAAATTTATAAACACCTTCTGCAGCTCTATACCAAAAAAACAAACAACTTCATCAAAAAATGGGCAGAAGATCTAAACAGACAGTTCTCCAAAGAAGACATACAGATGGCCTCAAAAAACATGAAAAGATGTTAAACATCACTCACTATTAGAGAAATGCAAATCAAAACCACTATGAGGTACCACCTTACACCCAGCCAGAATGGCCATCATCAAAGATTCTACAAAAAACAAGTGCTGGAGAGGGTGTGGAGAAAAAGGAACCCTATTATACTCTTGGTGGGATTGTAAATTGGTACAACCTCTCTGGAAAACAGTATGGAGACTCCTCAGAAAACTACAAATAGAACTAGCATTTGATCCAGCAATCCTACTCCTGGGCATCTATCCAGAGAAAACCATGACTCGCAAAGACACATGCACTCCGATGTTCATTGCAGTACTGTTTGCAATAGCCAAGACATGGAAACAACCTAAATGTCCATTGACAGAGGAGTGTTTCAGGAAGATGTGGTACATATACACAATGGAATATTACTCAGCCATTAAAAGGAATGAAATACCAGCATTTCTAGCAACATGGATGGGTTAGAAATTATCATGCTAAGTGAAGACAGTCATACAATGAGACACCAACATCAAATGCTTTCACTGACATGTAGAATCTGAAAAAAAAGGACAGACTGAACTTTTTTGCAGAACAGATACTGACTCACAGACTTTGAAAAACTTACAGTTTCCAAAGGACATAGTTCGGGGGATGGGGGGATGCACTGGGGTTGTGGGATGGAAATCCTATAAAATTGGATTATGATGATCTTTGTACAACTATAAATGTAATAAATTCATTGATAATAAAAAATAAAATAATACAAGTGAAATAATAATATTTAAGACCCACAAAACTGAGCTGTTTCATAAACTACAGATCTGCATTACAAAAATATCAAAGTTCTTGTTCAGGCAGGAACAAAAGGATACCAAGGAATAAGAAACACAGAAAATGATAACAACATAGTAAAGACATAATATACTTTCCTTGTTATTTAAATCTATTTACAAGATACTTGACTATATAAACAAAAATGAGACTACAGTGTAGGGATTATGGCAACTGTAAAAGTAAAAATATATTTGGTACAAAAACACAAAGGCCAGACTGGGAGCAATAAATATATATTACAATATGATTCTTTATGCATAATATGTTAAAATACCTCTTTAAGGAAGATTGGTAAATTAAAATGTATTATGAACACTGAAGTATCTATCCAAAATTATTACCCAATAATCTAGTTGATGATATCAAATGGAGTCACAAAACTATACTCCAAAAGAAGACATAAAAAGAGGAAAGAGGGTGCAAAGAACAGACAGCCAAATCAAACTTAACACTAAGTTGATAGATCAAAATTTATCCACATCACTAATCACATTAAACTTAAGTTTAAATACCCCAATAGTGGAAAATATTGTTATATTGGGTAAAATCATGACTAAATCAAATGCTTCCCAGAAGAAACAATTTTAAAAATGACAGAACACTATAAACCAGCTATAATAAAAAAATAAAAAACATTATATAATAAAAGATTAATATAGATCAAAGCAAAAATGATGGAAAAATATTTCATGCAGATCCTTAGCAGAAAAGTTAAATCTCAAAGGGATATACCACTGGAGAAAAAGAAGGCCATATGAGTACAGAAGGGCCAATTCATCAAGAATACATATTAAGTCAAATATGTGTATAAAAACAGAGAATCAAATAAGATGAATGAAAATGGATAAAATTTCAAAGGCAAACGGACAAAAATACACATTATAATTAAATCAATACACTTTTAATAGTTAATAGAAAAAGAAAATCAATAAATGTAGATTTCAAAAATATTAGGGAACAATTTTAATTAATTTGTTTTTAGCTCATTTTACCCAGCAAACAACAACAACATATTTATTTGTTCAAGAATATTTGGGAAATGTAGCAAGATTGACTACATTCTGGTCAATAAATAATTATCAATGTAATAAATTCAAGTCCTATGAAATTTGCTTTCTCACAGTGAGGTTGCATTCAAAACCAGTAACTAAAATATCACAGGAAAATCCTCAAATGATTGGAAATTAAATAATACATTTTTAAAATAACCCATGGGAAGAAGAAGACACAAAAAATAAGAAATTAGAAAAATAATTTTTGAGTTGAATGAAAATTAAAAACAACACAAAAACTTATGGTATACAGTTATGAAATATCTAGGGAGAAATTTTTTTTTTTGGTGCCATGCTTATGTTTTAAAAGAAGAGTATTTCTTTTCAACAACCTTCATGATTAAAGATGAAAAAATTTAAACAAAATGTTTTGAAAACTGAGTCCAGTAATATATATCAAAGGGTAGTATCATAATTTAGTAAGGTTTATCTCATGAATGTGGGAATGACTTACAATTTATCATATCTATAAGCTAAAAATAAGTAACACAAATGTAATCATTTTGATTAGTGCAGAAAAAGCAATTTGTAAATTCCCAAGTCTATTTCTTAGAAAAACAGTCACACACAAGTAATAAAAGGAAATTCCCTCAAACTAATAAAGGGCACTGATTAAAAAACAAACAGGAAAAAGTAAGGAGGCAAGATGGTGGAAGAGTAGGGGGACACGCTCGCCTGCTCCCACAAACACACACACAAAAAAACACATCTACAGGTTAAACAACTCACACAGAACAGCAATCAATCACTGGCAGAAGAACCTAAACTCCAATAACAGCAAGAATCTCATGACATAACTGGGTAAAACAAGAGAAAAGAGAGTGAGAGAAGGTGAATCCAAACTGGACGGGCACTCCTGAAAGAGAACTGTGGAGGAGAAAGGGATCCCACACCCTGGAAAGTCACCTACTGGAGGGAAAGTTCAACTGAATTGGCGAATATCCAGATGCAGAGAAGAGTGCAGCAGTAAGTCAGAGTACTGAAAAGCAGAGCGAGAACTGAACAGATCTTCTGAACTACTGGCACAATCATCAAAAATTGAGATGCTTGGGTGGGGGCTGGACACCAAGACCTCAGCTCCGGAGGTTAGCCCCCAGGAACAGAATGGGCTGGGGTGCGGAGACTGCTTGGGGTCCTAGGAACAGGTATGTCAGATTTGACAGGGCAGAGACTACCTGAGAGACTAGAAAGCAGAGCGTCTCTGGAGGAGGGAGCAATATGCTAAGGGCTGGGGAGTGGAAAGCCACATCAGATGGAACCTGGGAGAAGAGATGGATTTGCAGGAGAGACAAGGTGCCAGTGTTGGGGAGGGGAGAGAAGAAGGAGTGGGCCCCCATAGAACACTCCCCACATCACATTGAGCTCACTGGCCTGCCATCTATCAGAAAGCTGTGCTTCCCAGTACATCTCCCCTCCCCCTACCCTCACGTACGCACTGGACCTGGGGCTGCCTGCTATCCCAGAGGGCTGGCCTCAAAAACTGCCAGAAACCTACCACCACAGGGGCTTTCCCTGCCCTGGCCTGCTTGCCCTCTGGAGGGCCTACACCCCCCGGAGCAGCACCAAACACCACCAGCCCTGGGGAAAAGGCCTGCAGTCTATAAAAGCTAGAACAAGCTTGGCTTGGCCATGAAAAATCTGCCTACATTCTCAGGCAGTCCTTCTGAGTTGGGCTGCCCTCTTGGGTTCTCAGCGGCCCAGCTAACTGCTCCAGCCCTCAGGGGGTGCTGAACTCCTGCAGAACAGCTGTCCAGCACCACCAGCCCCCTGCAAGAGCCCCCGCAGCCCAGAAAAGCTAGAACAAGTGCAGCTGGGCAGTGAAAAATCTGCCTACATTCTCAGGAAATCCTTCCAAGTTGGGCTGCCCTGGGAAAGAGCCTCTTGGGTTCTCACTGGCCCAGTTAGCTGCTCTAGCCCTTGGGGGGTGCTGCACTCCTACTGAATAGCTGCCCAGCACCACCAGTCCCCTGAAAGAGCTCCACAGTCCAAAAACACCAGAACAAACTCTGCCCAGTCGAGTGAAATCTGCTTCCATAGTGGTTCAGAACTACCAGTCCTGTCTGCCCTCAGGAAGTCCTCCTTGCTTCAGAGAGACGCTGTCAACCCCACCCACCCTCTGGAAAAGCCACACTGCCTCAAAGAAGAGTGACCAACAACACCAGCCCTCAGGAAACATTCCACGGCAGTGACAAGGCAAACACTACCCAGCCACGGAGAGTACAACTCCACCAGGAAAAAGAAAACAAGAAAGATCAAAAGGTGAGAAACCACCCCAGTTAAACCAACAGGAGAATTCACCTAAAATGTCAATAATGAAACAGATCTCTGCAGTCTGACAGACCTGGAGTTCAAAAGAGAAATAGTGAAAATACTGAAGGAATTAAGAGAAGATATGAACAGTAATGCAGACTCCCTCAGAAAGGGACTAGAAAATATAAGGAGGAGACAAAAAAAAAAAAAAACTAGAAAATTCATTTGCAGAGATACAAACTGAACTAAGGACAGTAAAAACCAGAATGAATAATGCAGAAGAACGAATCAGTGATGTGGAAGATAGAATAATGGAAATCACCCAGTCAGGACAGCAGACAGAAAACCAAATCAAAAAACATGAAAGAAATATAAGAGACCTATGGGATAATATAAAGCGGGCCGATCTGTGCATGATAGGAATTCCAGAAGGAGTATAAAAAGATAAGAGAATGGAAAATATATTTGAAGAAATTATTGCTGGAAACTTCCCAAATCTAAAGGATACTGGGTTCAAGATACAGGAAGCACAGAGGGCCCCAAACAAATTGAACCCAAATAGACCCACACCAAGACACATTAAAATAAAAATGGCAAAAGTTAGTGATAAAAAGAGGATCCTAAAGGCAGCAAGAGAAAAACAAAATGTTACCTACAAGGGAACCCCCATAAGATTATCAGCTGATTTCTCTACAGAAACACTACAGGCCAGGAGAGAATGGCAAGGGATATTTAAAGTGGTAAAAGGAAAAAATATGCAACCTAGAATACTCCATTCAGCAAGAATATCATCTAAAATTGAAGGGAAAAAAACTTTTTTCCAACAAAGAAAAGCTAAAAGAATACATCAATACAAAACCCAGGCTAAAAGAAATATCGAAAGCACTTCTCCAAACCAAAAAGAAAAAAAGGAAAGAAAGGGAGGAAAAAGAAAGAAAAAAAAAAAAAGAAGAGAAAGAACTAGGATTGAGGAAACCACAATCAGAGAGCAGTCATTCAAATAAGCCAGCATACAGATTTAAACATGAAAAGTTTCAAACAAAATAAAATTAAAAAGAAAAAAAGAGTCATCAAAATCATAAAATGTGGGCAAGGGAAGTAAGGAAATAACTAGGCCATTTTTTTGTTGTTTTTCTTCTTAATTTTAGTATAGTAATGAAGTGTTCGAACGTACAGGACCATCAGGCTAAAACACACAATTATAGGAAGGGGTTAGCATACTTAAAAAACAGGGCAACCACAAGCCGAAACCAAACATTGCATTTGCAAAAACTGAAAAAAAAAAAAAAACCACTCAAAGAGAAAATAGTCGGAGACCATCTAACCAAAAAAAAGAAAGGAAGAATGGAGAACCATAGAATCAACTGGAACACTAGGTTAAAAATGGCAATAAGTAATCATCTATCAATTATCACCGTAAATGTCCATGGACTGAAAGCCCCCATCAAAAGACACAGAGTGGCTGAGTGGATAAAAAGGCAAAAGCCTTCAATATGCTGCCTACAAGAAACTCAACTTAGGACAAAGGATACATATACATTGAAAGTGAAGGGGTTGGAAAAAATATTTCATGCCAATAAACATGACAGGAAAGCAGGAGTTGCAATACTCATATCAGACAAAATAGACTTTAAAACAAAAGACATAAAGAAAGACAAATAAGGACACTACTTAATGATTAAGGGATCCATCCAAGGAGAGGATGTTACTATCATCAACATATATGCCCCAAATACAGGAGCACCCAGATACATACAACAAATATTAACAGACATAAAGGGAGATATTGATGAGAATACAATCATAGTAGGATACTTTAATACACCAATCACACCAATGGACAGATCCTCTAGACAGAAAACCAATAAAGCAACAGAGATCCTGAAAGAAACAATAGAAAAGTTAGACTTAATTGATATCTTCAGGACACTACATCCAAAAAAAGCAGAATACACATTCTTCTCAAATGCTCATGGAACATTCTCAAGAATCAATCACATATTGGGACACAAAGCTAACCTCAACAAATTTAGGAGCATAGAAATTATCTCAAGTATCTTCTCTGACCACAATGCCACGAAATTAGAAATCAACCATGGGAAAAGGAAAGAGGAAAAAAACCTACTACATGGAGACTAAACAACATGCTACTAAAAAACCAATGGGTCAATGAGGAAATCAAGAAGACAATAAAAAAATACCTTGAAACAAATGCTAATGAAGACACAACCTCTCAAAATCTATGAGATGCTGAGAAAGCAGTTCTCAGAGGGAAATTTATAGCAATTTCTCAAAAAAGAAGAAAGATCCCAAAGTGACAACTTAACCCTCCACCTAAACAAATTAGAAAAAGAAGGACAAACAAGACCTAAGTCAGCAGAAGGAAAGGAAATTATAAAGATCAAAGAGGAAATCAATAAAATAGAGATTCACAAAACAATAGAGAAAATTAATAAAACCAAGAGCTGGTTCTTTGAAAAGGTGAACAAAATTGACAAACCCCTGGCCAGACTCACTAAAAAGAGGAGAGAAAGAACCCAAAAAACAAAATTAGAAATGAAAAAGGAGAAATCACAGAGGACACTGCAGAAATACAAAAAAACCATAAGAGAATACTATGAACAACTATATGGCAACAAATTTGTCAATCTGGAAGTAATGGACAATATTCTAGACTCCTACAGCCTGCCAAAATTGAATCAAGAAGAAACAGACCAACTGAACAGACCCATCACTAGAAATGAAATTGAAGAGTTCATAAAAACACTCCCTACAAATAAAAGACCAGATGGCTTCACAGGCGAATTCTACCATTCATCTAAAGATGATCTGGTGCCCATTCTCCATAAACTTTTTCAAAAGTTTGAGAAGAAATACTCCCAAAAACATTCTATGATGCCACCATCACCCTAATTCCAAAACCAGACAAAGAAACCACCAAAAAAGGAAACTATCGCCCAATATCATTGATGAATACAGACGCAAACATTCTCAACAAAATCTTATCCAACCGAATCCAAAAACATATCAAAAAGATTATACACCATGACCAGGTAGGGTTCATCCCAGGTTCACAAGGATGGTTCAACAAACACAAATCAATCAACGTCATACACCACATTAACCAAAGAAAAATCGAAAATCATATGGTCATCTCAATAGATGCAGAAAAAGCATTTGACAAAGTCCAACATCCATTCATGATCAAGACCCTCATCAAAGTGGGTATAGAGGGAACATTCCTGAATATAATTAAAGCCATTTATGACAAACCCACAGGAAATATAATACTCAATGGGGAAAAACTGAAAGCCTTCTCACTCAAATCTGGAACAAGACAGGGATGCCCACTCTTACCACTGCTCTTCAACATAGTTTTGGAAGTCCTAGCCACAGCAATTAGACAAACAGAAGAAATAAAAGGCATCCATATAGGAAGAGAAGAGATAAAACTGTCACTGTGCACAGACGACATGATAGTATACATGGAACACCCTAAGGACTCAAACCAAAAACTACTTGAACTGATTAATAAATTCAGCAAAGTAGCAGGATATAAGATTAACATTCAGAAGTCAGTTGCATTTCCCGATACCAGCAATGAAATATTAGAAAAGGAATACAAAAATACGATACCTTTTAAAATTGCACCTCACAAAATCAAATACCTCAGAATACACCTGACCAAGGAGGTAAAGGACTTACATGCCGAGAACTATAAAACTTTAATCAAAGAAATCAAAGAAGATGTAAAGAAATGGAAAGATATTCCATGTTCCTGGATTGGAAAAGTCAATATTGTAAAAATGGCCATACTTCCCAAAGCAATATGAAGATTCAATGCAAGCCCTATCAAATTACCCATGCCATTTTTCACAGAACTAGAACAAACAATCCAAACATTTATATGGAAGCACAAAAGAACCAGAATCGCCAAAGCAATCCTGAGAAACAAAAACCAAGCAGGAAGCATAACTCTCCCAGACTTCAAGAAATACTACAAAGCCACAGTCATCAAAACAGTGTGGTACTGGAATCAAATCAGACAGACACACCAATGGAACAGAATAGAGAACCCAGAAATAAACCCTGACACCTATGGTCCCACTTCATCTTTGACAAGGGAGGCAAGAACATAAAATGGGAAAAAGAAAGTCTATTCAGCAAGCCCTGCTAGGAAAACCTGGACAGCTGCATGCAAAGCAATGAAACTAGAACACACCCGCACATCATGCACTAAAATAAACACCAAATGGCTGAGAGACTTAAATAGAAGACAGGACACCATCAAACTCCCGGAAGAGAACATAGGCAAAACACTCTCTGACATCCACATCATGAATATTTTCTCAGGTCAGTCTCCCAAAGCAATCGAAATAAGAGCAAAAGTAAACCCATGAGACCTCCTTTCATCAAACTGAAAAGCTTTTGCACAGCAAAGGAAACCCAAAAGAAAACAAAAAGACAACTTTCAGAATGGGAGAAAATAGTTTCAAATGATGCAACCGACAAGGGCTTAATCTCTAGAATATATAAACAACTTATACAACCCAACAGCAAAAAAAGCCAATCAAGCAATGGAAAAATGGGCAAAAGACCTGAATAGACTGTTCTCCAAGGAAGATATGCACATGGCCAGCAAGCACATGAAAAAATACAACATCATTGATTATAAGAGAAATGCAAATCAAAACTACCATGAGATACCACCTCACACCAGTCAGAATGGCCATCATTAATAAATCCACAAATAACAAGTGCTGGAGGGGCTGTGGAGAAAAGGAACCCTCCTGCACTGTTGGTGGGAATGTAAACTGGTACAGCCACTACAGAGAACAGTTTGGAGATACCTTAGAAATCTATCCATAGAACTTCCATATGACCCCACAGTCCCACTCTTGGGCAACTATCTGGACAAAACTCTCCTTAAAAGAGACACATGCACCTGCATGTTCATTGCAGCACTATTCACAACAGCCAGGACATGTAAACAACCTACATGTCCATCGACAGACTACTGGATTCGGAAGATGTGGTATATATCCACAATGGAATACTAATCGGCTTTAAAAAGGAATGACATAATGGCATTTGCAGCAACATGGATGGGACTAGAGACTCATACTGAGTGAAATGAGCCAGAAAGACAAAGACAAATACCATATGATATCACTTATAACTGGAATCTAATATCCAGCACAAATGAACGTCTCCTCAGAAAAGAAAATCATGGTCTTGGAGAAAAGACTTGTGGCTGCCTGAGGGTGGGAGGAGGGAGGGAGTGGGAGGGATCGGGAGGTTGGGCTTATCAGACACAACTTAGAATAGATTTACAAGGAGATCCTGCTGAGTAGCATTGAGAACTATGTCTAGATACTCATATCGCAACAAAACAAAGGGTGGGGAATAAAAATGTATACATGTAAGAGTAACTTGTTCCCCATGCTTTACTGCAGGGAAAAATTAATAAAAAAAAAAAATCAACCAAAAAAAAAAAAAAAAAGCAGGGAGTTCCCATCATGGCTCAGTGGTTAACGAATCTGATTAGAAACCTTGAGGTTGTGGGTTCAATTCCTGGCCTTGCTCATTGGGTTAAGGATCCGACATTGCTGTGAGCTGTGGTATAGGTTGCAGATGTGGCTCGGATATGGCATTGCTGTGGCTCTGGTGTAGGCCAGCAGCTACAGCTCCGATTAGACCCCTTGCCTGGGAACCTCCAAATGCCATAGGAGTGGCCCCAGAAAAGGCAAAAAGACAAAAAAATTAAGAAATTTAAAAAAAAAGAAAAAAACATGTAACTAACATGATGCAAGTGGTGAAAGAATAAATTCTGTATCTACACATAAGATCAGAAATAAGATAGAGGTATCCAGGCTCACCCCATTTACTCATAGTTAATACTGCAGAGTCTATACCTTGAAGCTAGAAAAAAAAAACAAAAAAAATACCTTTTAGAAAAAAGAAGAAAAACACAAAATACAAAAAAAATGTCATCCAAACTGGAAAGGAGAAAATACAATTATATTTATTCACACACACACAAAAATTGTCTAAGTTAAAAATGAGATGAAATATACTAAAAAAAAAGTATACTGGAAATAATAAGTTGGTTTAGAAAGGTTGCAGGTTGTAAGATTAATGATTAAAAATTCAACTGTATTTCATATACTAGTAACAAAAACCAGAAATTGAAATTAGAGACAACTTTATATATAACAGTATCACAAGTATGTGTACAGATAAAAGAATAAAAAGATAACTGGAAAATCCCATGTTTGGAATAAATACACTTGTACACCCACAGTCCTTTATACACAGTTCCTAAATAACTTTGGGTGCAATAAGAAACAATAACGGCGCCTAGAAAACGTTTTTAGTATATAAAAGTTAACTTTGTAGAAAGTAGTTAGATGCTTATTTTATTAAGAAGACTAATAAGTGGAATCTACCAAAAATGTTACAAAAGAAATTACAAAACAGATATACACACAAAGATTTTGAAAACAAATGCATGACTACCAAAGGGGAAACGTGCGGTGGGAGGGACAAATCAGGGGGTTGGCATTGACATATAACACTACTCTATATATGGCAGATAGGCAACATGGACCTACTATATAGCACAGGGTAATCAACTTAATACTGTGTAATAACCTATATGGGAAAAGAATCCATAAAGGAATGGATATATGTAAATGTATAACTTGTTTACTTTGTTAATCACCTGAAAGTAGCTCTTCTTTCTATGTCACATATACTTCAATAAAATTTATTTTTGAAAATAAGAATCATTGGAAAAATTAATATTGTAAAAATGGCCATACTACCCAAAGTGATCTACAGATTCAATGCAATCCCTATCAAATTACCCATGACATTTTCCACAGAACAAGAACAAACAATCTAAAAACTTATATGGAACCACAAAAGACCCAGAATTGCCAAAGGAATTCTGAGGAACGAAAACCAAACAGGAGGCATAACTCTCACAGACTGCAGGCAGCAATACAAAGCCACAGTCATCAAGACAGTGTGGTACTCATGCCAAAACAGACATGGAGCCCAATGGAACAGAAGACAGAACCCAGAAATAAACCTGGACACCCATGGTCAATTATTCTTTGACAAAGATGGCAAGAACATAAAATGGGAAAAGACAATCTTTTCAGCAAGTATTTCTGGGAAACCTGGACAGCTACATGCAAATCAATGAAACTGGAACACACTCTCACACCATGCACAAAAATAAACTCAAAATGGCTTTAAAGACTTAAATATAAGACAAGACACCATCAAACTCCTGGAGGAGAACATAGGCAAAACATTCTCTGACATCCACCTTACAAATGTTTTCTCAGGTCAGTCTCCCAAAGCAACAGACATCAAAGCAAAAATAAACCAATGGGACCTAATCAAACTGACAAGCTTTTGCACAGTGAAGGAAACCATAAAGAAAACAAAGAGACAACTTACAGAATGGGAGAAAATAGTTTCAAATGATGCAACTGACAAGGGCCTAATCTCTAGAATATACAGGCAAATTTTACAACGCAACAGCGGAAAACCAACAACCCGATTGATAAATGGGCAAAAGACCTGAATATACATCCCTCCAAGGAAGATATACAGATGGCCAGCAAACACATGAAAAATGCTCAACATCGCTGATTATAAGAGAAATGCAAATCAAAACTACCATGAGATACCACCTCACACCCGTCAGAATGGCCATCATTAATAAATCCACAAATAACAAGTGCTGGAGGGGGTGTGGAGAAAAGGGAACCCTCCTGCACTGTTGGTAGGAATGTAAGCTGGCACAACCACCATGGAGAGCAGTATGGAGGTACCTTCGAAAACTATACATAGAACTACCAAATGATCCAGCAATCCCACTCTTGGGCATCTATCCGGACAAAACGCTACTTAAAAAAGACACATACACATGATGTTTATTGCAGCATTCTTCACAATAGCCAATACACAGAATCAACCCAAAAGTCCACTGATAGATGATTGGATTAGGAAGATGTGGTATATATACACAATGGAATACTACTTGACCATAAAAAAGAATGAAATAATGCCATTTGCAGCAACATGGATGGAACTAGAGACTCTCATCCTGAGTGAAGTAAGTCAGAAAGAGAAAGACAAATAATATATGATAATCACTTATATCTGGAATATAATATATGGCTAAAGAAATCTTTCCACAGAAAAGAAAATCATGGACTTGGAGAATAGACTTGTGGTTGCCAAGAGAGAAGGGGAGAGATTGCAAGCGACTGGGAGCTTGGGGTATACAGATGCAGAATGTTGCATTTGGGATGGATTAGGAATGGGATCCTGCTGTGTAGCACTGGGAACTCTGTCCTGTTACTTATTATGGAACATGTAATGTCAGAAAAAAGTATGTATACATGTATGTGTATCTGGGTCACCATGCTGTACAGTAGAAAAAATATATATATAAATACATGTTTAAGAAATAATAATAAAAAATAAAAACAAAAATAAGAATCAATGAACTACATATTTATCCAACTGACTTAGAAAAAAAATGAAATTATAATTAAAGAAATGAGGGAGATAATTTAAAAAATGAGAAAAATAATAAAATGAATTTTAAAAATGCAATAGAAAAATGCTTTAAAAATTAAATTCTGAAAATACTATTGGAATTGACTGTCTCTCTTGAGCTAGATCAAGACAAAAAATAACCAATATCAAAATCATTACATTGTGCACCTTAAACTCAAATAATATTGTATGTTGATTATATCTCAATAGAGCTGAAAAGTAGTAACTAACATCAGAAATTTATAGATCATCAACATAGAATCAAAAGATACTTTAAAATATCAGTGCATTTTGAGTATATAGCCACTATATTTACATCTTTAGAAGAAATGAATACATTCCTCCAAAAATACACCATACTAAAAGAAATTCAATGATAAATAACAAATCTAATCAATAACAAAATAATTTATTATAATAATAATGATGAGTAGTAAAGATAATAATATTAGAAAACATCAGGGGTGTGTGTTTTCACCAGTAAATTTGACCATTTAAGCTGCAGCTGACTGCTGTATAACTCAGAGAATTCTATCCAATCCTTACAATGGAACATGATAGAGTATAACATGAGAAAATGAATGTATATTTATGTAGAAAGTGATCATTTTGTTGTACAGCAGAAATTGACAGAATTGTAAATCAGCTATAATTTTTTTTTAAAAAAAGATGCAACTGATTTTTCTTACATAAATGCATATAAAGGAAAAAGGTGGTTTTGGAGAAAAGAGATAATGGTGGAGGGGTCAGATATGAGGCTTACCTACTCCCACAAATACCTTATAAATCCGTCTGTATATGGAACTACTCGCACAGAAAATTTGCAGAATGTTGACAAAATGCCCCAGGATCCCCAAAGAGGAAGAAAGAGCCCATGAAACTGGGTAGAACAAAAGAAAGAAGAAAAAAGGAGAGAAAAGGAAAAACAATGTGGGTTGGGACGATTGCCCCTCCTAGGCAGCTGGAAAAAGGAAAAGAATCCAGAGATAAAAGAAAGAATTCCAGAGAAAATATCCAAAGAGATTATAGCTGAAAACTTCCCTAATATGGTAAAGAAAACTTTCACTCAAGCTGAGGAATCCCCCACAGGATAAACACTGGAGAACCTCAGCAAGACACATAATAATGAAATTGATGAAAATCAAATACAAATAAAAAATATTAAGAGCCACAAGAAAACAAACAAACAAACAAGGGGACCCCCATAAGGATAACAGCTGATCTTTAAGCAGAAATCTGGCAAGTTGGAAAGGAGTGACAAGATAGAGTTAAAGTGATGAAAACAATGAATCTAGATGCAAGAATAGTATACCACCAAGGCTTTCATTCAGACTCAAGGATAGAGAGCCTAGGTATAAACCTAAGCACCTATGGCCTACTAATCTATGACAAAGGAGGCAAGAACATACAATATAAGAAAATCCCTTCAATAAGAGGTGTTTGGAAAGTTGGAAAGCTACATGTAAAAGAATGAAATGAGAACACTCTCTTACACCATACCAAAAAATAAACTCAAAATGGATTAAAGACTTAAACATAAGACCAGATACTATAACACTCAGGCAGAACACTCCTTCACATAAATTATAGCAACATCTTATTTGATCCATCTCCTAGAATAATGACAATAAAAATAAAAATAAACCAAAAAGATCTAATAAAACTCAAAAGGTTTGGCCTGGCAAAGGAAACCGTTAAAAAAATGAAAAGACAACCAAAAAAATAGGAGAAAATCTTTGAAAATAATACAACAGATAAATGCCTAATCTCCAAAATACACAAGCAATTCACACTACTCAACACAAACAACACCATTGGAAAAAAAATGGGCAGAACACCTAAAGAGACATTTCTCCAAAGAAGACATACATATAGCCAACAGGCACATGAAAAAATGCTCAACATCACTAATCATTAGACAAATGCAAATCAGATCTATGATGAATTTCCTCACACCATTTAGAATGGCCATCATTAACAAGTCAACAAGTAACATATGACATAGAGGGTGTGAAGAAAAGATACCCTCCATCATGTTGGTGGGAATGTAAATTTATATAAGCACTATGGAAAGCAGTATGGAAGAACCTCAGAAAATTATATATAGTACTACCATGTGATACAGCAGTCCCACTCCTGGGCATATATTCAGAGAAACATTTATTCAAAAATATGCATGCACCCCTATGTTCATTGCAGCATTGTTCACAATAGCCAATGCATGGAAACAACCTAACGAATGAGTGTATTAATAAGCTGTGGTACATGTATAAAATGGAATACAACTCAGCCATAAAAAAGAACAAAATAATGCCATTTGCGGCAAAATAGACACAACTAGAGATTCTCATACTAAGTGAAGTTAAGAAAGATAAAGACAAATGCCATATGATATCACTTATTCATGAAACCAAAATTATGACACAAATGAACTAATCAAAAGACTTGTGGGGGAAGGGAGTATTTTGGATGGGCATTTTGAGGTGTTTGGATGCAAATTATTACATTTGGAATGCATGGACAATGGCCTGCTATTGTACAGAACAGCGAACTGTGAGTGTTTGGGTCTCTTCTGTACAACATAAATGGAAGAAACATTGAAAGTTGATTACACTTCAATTTAAAAAAAAAGAATGAAAAAGAGGGTTGGAGTTATCTTGTGGCATAGTGGGTTAAGGATCTAGCTTTATAACTACAGTGACTTTGGTTGCTCCAGTGGCTTAGAGTTTAGTCCCTGGCCTGGGAACTTCCACATGCTGTAGGTGTGGCCAAAATATAAGAAAAAAAAAGAAAATTAGTGCCTCACTTTATTTATTTTATTATTAAAATATAGTTGATTTATAATGTAGTGCCAATTTCTGCTGCACAGCATGGTAGGCTGGTCTCACACATACACAAACACA
The DNA here is from genome assembly GCF_054392235.1 of Sus scrofa. Lineage (NCBI taxonomy): Eukaryota > Metazoa > Chordata > Mammalia > Artiodactyla > Suidae > Sus > Sus scrofa. The sequence continues at coordinate 43,772,177 of NC_139393.1, forward strand.
CATTATTTTTCTAATATTATCTTCCATCATATTCTATCCCAAGGGATTGGATATAGGTCCCTGTGCTATTCAGTAGAACCTAATTTCTTATTTATTCTATATGTAGTAGTATACATCTAATAACCCCAACCCCCCATTCTATCCTACTCTGCCTTGGCAACTACAAGTCTGTTCTCTATGACTGAGCCTGTTTCTGTTCTGTAAATAGGTTTATTTGTGCCATATTTTAGATTCCACAAATAAGTGATATCATATGGTGTTTGTCTTTCTCTTTCTGACATTTCATTTAGTATGAGACTCTCTAGTTTAATCCTTGTTGTGGCAAATCACATTATTTTGTCTATTTTAGGGATGAAAAGTATCCCATTGTATATGTGTACTGCATCTTCCTAATCCATTCCTAGCACCTGGAAGTAAAAATTATATACACAGAGAATATTATGAAACATATGCAAAAATAAATGAAAAATCAAAAATTTGATTTGTCAAATGAGGCAATATGCCATGCTGTGAATTCAAAGACTGCATATTGCAAACTGGATCAAAATACCAAAAGATTCTTTGTAGGGTATTATAAGATGTTCTATATGTATATAGAAATGTAGATAAAAATAACCAAATCTGAAAAAAAAGCTAGGAAGACTTATTCTAGATATTAAGTTTTTTATATTGTTAAACAATTAGTATATTATAGGTTCAAGGATAAGCAAATAGTGTGGAAATGGATCAAATTCAGAAATATACCCCTTCATATGTGGACATCTGATTCATAATTAACAAAGCTTAAAAATCAGTACAAACAGTATAGACTTCTCACTAAGTGATACCAAGTCGGTTGGTTATCTATATTAAAATGTTTAAAAATATACTTTGATACTTATAAAGTTAAAAATTATGATCCTGTGGACTTTAGGTGTATACAATAAAGTTATAATATTATTTTGGTAATAATATGAGAGAATACTTTAATGAACTTACAGTGAGGAAATAATTTTAAAATTAGACATAACAAGTACTAATCAAATATTATATAAATTGATAAATTTGGTGATTTTCAAATTAGGAATGTCTGATTATAAAACACAAGTGAAAATTCAGAGTTCCCATTGTGGCGTAGCCATAATGAACCTGACTATTATCCATGAGGATGTGGGTCCAGTTGCTGGCCTCACTCAGAGAGTTAAGGACCCAGCATTCCTATGAACTGTGGTATAGGTCACAGACATGGCTTGGATCCTGAGTGGCTGTCATTGTGATATAGGCCGGCAGCTCCTGAACTGATTCAAGCCTGAGTATGGGAACTTCCATATGCCACAGTGTGGCCCAGAAAAATATGCAAAAAAAGAAAAAGAAACAGAAATTCAGGCCATAGCATAGCAGTAGCTATTTTAATACATACTGCTGGTAAACATGCTATCTGGGCTATATATCAATCCCCAAAAATCCAGTAAGAAAAGGCACTGAATTAGAAAATAAGCAAGCAATTTGAAAAGGTCCTTCTCAAAAAAAGATGTCCAAATAGATTATACAAATATAAATATAAATTCAATCTCACCAGAGATTGGAAAAATGCAAATCATAACTAGATACCTCAACTCTAATTAAAACAGCTCAAATGGAAAATATTGACAACCTTCAATTACATCAGGGATGAGGAGCAACTGGACCCCTTGTGGTGCCAGAATAGTAGAAATCAGTAAAATCATTTTGCAAAGTTCTTTAGTGTTGTTGACCAAATTGAATATATGGACATTACATAAACAGTTAATTCCATTCCTGAGCATATCCTCAAAAAAATGCATTATGTATGCACCAACTGACATTTCTATGAACATTCATGATGATGCATTCTTTACTTCAAAATGAATTAATATGCACATCCAACAACAGTGTAACAAATAAATTGTAGTCACATAGTTGAATTCTATTAGAAATGAAAATGTATGAACTACAACTAAACATCACAATATGGCTAAACCTCACAAACATCTATTAGGCAAAATAATTTGATATAAAAAGAATACAAAAAGTAGCATTCCATTTACATCTTAAAAAAAAGCAATCATAATTATACCATAGAGCATCAGACCTAGGTGATGAACCTCTAAGGAAAAATAACAAATTGTATCAAGACAGAGATTTTGGATAGGAGAGATCAATGTAAGAATAGGTAATGAATAAGATAGGGGCCAGATGCTATTCTACTTCTCAAACTGTGTTGCTTACAATTCTGTTCATTTATGAACAGTACTATTTGAATTTTTTTTCTTTTTAGGCCATACCTGTGGCATATGGGACCCAGGCTAGGAGTCCAATCAGAGCTTAGTTCCCAGCCTAAGCAACAGCCACAGCACCACCGTATCCAAGCTGTGGCTGTGACCTGAACCACAGTTTGTGGCAACACTGGATCCTTAACCTACTGAGCTAGCCCAGGGATTGAATCCCTGTCCTCATGGATATTAGTCAGGTTTATTACCACTGAGCCATCATGGAAACACACTTTTGGATTTTCTTGAAGGTAAACATTTCTTTATGTGCATTATTTTTCATGTGTAAATGTTTTAAAAGTGATTTTATAAACCTAAAAAAACCTATACATAAATAAAGAGAATTGCCAGACCATGTGATTCCCAGGTAATTTAAAGATAAATGACTTATTATTGATGGCCATTCTGATGGGTGTGAGGTGGTATCTCATGGTAGTTTTGATTTGCATTTCTCTTATAATCAGCGATGTTGAGCATTTTTCATGTGTTTGCTGGCCATCTGTATATCTTCCTTGGAGGGATGTATATTCAGGTCTTTTGCCCATTTATCAATCGGGTTGTTGGTTTTCCGCTGTTGCGTTGTAAAATTTGCCTGTATATTCTAGAGATTAGGCCCTTGTCAGTTGCATCATTTGAAACTATTTTCTCCCATTCTGTAAGTTGTCTCTTTGTTTTCTTTATGGTTTCCTTCACTGTGCAAAAGCTTGTCAGTTTGATTAGGTCCCATTGGTTTATTTTTGCTTTGATGTCTGTTGCTTTGGGAGACTGACCTGAGAAAACATTTGTAAGGTGGATGTCAGAGAATGTTTTGCCTATGTTCTCCTCCAGGAGTTTGATGGTGTCTTGTCTTATATTTAAGTCTTTAAAGCCATTTTGAGTTTATTTTTGTGCATGGTGTGAGAGTGTGTTCCAGTTTCATTGATTTGCATGTAGCTGTCCAGGTTTCCCAGAAATACTTGCTGAAAAGATTGTCTTTTCCCATTTTATGTTCTTGCCATCTTTGTCAAAGAATAATTGACCATGGGTGTCCAGGTTTATTTCTGGGTTCTGTCTTCTGTTCCATTGGGCTCCATGTCTGTTTTGGCATGAGTACCACACTGTCTTGATGACTGTGGCTTTGTATTGCTGCCTGCAGTCTGTGAGAGTTATGCCTCCTGTTTGGTTTTCGTTCCTCAGAATTCCTTTGGCAATTCTGGGTCTTTTGTGGTTCCATATAAGTTTTTAGATTGTTTGTTCTTGTTCTGTGGAAAATGTCATGGGTAATTTGATAGGGATTGCATTGAATCTGTAGATCACTTTGGGTAGTATGGCCATTTTTACAATATTAATTTTTCCAACCCAGGAGCATGGAATACTTTTCCATTTCTTTATATTTTGTTTAATTTCTTTGATTAATGTTTTATACTTCTAAACATATATCTTTCATCTCCTTGTTTAGGTGTATACCCAGGTATTTGATTTTGTGAGGTGCAATTTTAAAAGGTATTTTATTTTTGTATTCCCTTTCTAATATTTCATTATTAGTATACAGAATGGTGACTGATTTCTGAATATTAATCTTATATCCTGCTACTTTGCTAAGTAGTTTTTGGGTTGAGTCCTTATGGTTTTCCATATATAGTGTCATGTCATCTGCATCCAGTGACAGTTTTACCTCTTCTCTTCCTATTTGTATGCTTTTTATTTCTTTTGTTTGTTGTATTGCTGTGGCTAGGACTTCCAGTACTGTGTTGAATAACAGTGGTAAGAGTGGACATCCCTGTCTTGTTCCAGATTTTAGTGGGAAGGCTTTCAGCGTTTCTCCATTGAGTATTGCATTTGCTGTAGATTTGTCATAAATGGCTTTTACTATGCTAAGATATGTTCCCTCTCTACCCAGTTTGGTAAGAATTTTTATCATGAATGGCTGTTGGACTTTGTCAAATGCTTTTTCTGCATCTATGGAGTAGATCATGTGGTTTTTGACTTTTCTTTTGTTAATGTGGTGTATGATGTTGATTGATTTGCATATGTCGAACCATCCTTGTGTACCTGGGATGAATAGTACCTGGTCATGGTGTATGATCTTTTTGATATGTTGTTGGATTCAGCTGGCTAAAGTTTTGTTGAGAATTTTTGCATCTATATTTATCAATATACTGGCCTATTATTTTCTTTTTTGGTGGTATCTTTGTCTGGTTTTGGAATTAGGGTGATGCTGGTGTCATCAAATATCTTTGGGAATGTTCCTTCTTCTTCAACCTTTTGAAAAATTTAAGGGGTATAGGTATAAGTTCCTCTCAGAATGTTTGGTAGAATTTGCCTGTGAAGTCATCTTGTCCTGGGCTGTTGTATGTGGGGCATGTTTTTATGATATATTCAATTTTACTTCTAGTGATTGGTCTGCTCAGTATTGGAGAAATAACAATTTAAAAAAGTTTAATAAGTTCCCGTCATGGCTCAGTGGTTAATGAATCTGACCAGGAACCATGAGGTTGCGGGTTTGATCCCTGGCCTTAGCTCATTGGGTTAAGGATCTGGCATTGCCCTGAGCTTTGGTGTAGGTGGCAGGCGTGGCTCAGATCCCACGTTGCAGTGGCTGTGGAGTAGGCCAGCAGCTACAGCTCTGATTAGACCCCTAGCCTGGGAATCTTCATATGCTGCGGGTGTGGCCCTAGAAAAAGACCAAAAAAAAAAAAGAAATTTTAAATTGCTGGGAAACCTGGACAGCAACATGCAAAGCAATGAAACTAGAACACACCCTCACACCATGCACAAAAATAAACTCAAAATGGCTGAAAGACTTAAATATACGACAGGACACCATCAAACTCCTAGAAGAAAACATAGGCAAAACACTCTCTGACATCAACCTCATGAAAATTTTCTCAGGTCCATCTCCCAAAGCAATAGAAACTAGAGCAAACATAAACCCATGGGACCTAATCAAACTGAAAAGCTTTTGCACAGCAAAGGAAACCCAAAAGAAAACAAAAAGACAACTTTCAGAATGGGAGAAAATAGTTTCAAATGATGCAACCGACAAGGGCTTAATCTCTAGAATATATAAACAACTTATACAACCCAACAGCAAAAAAACCAATCAATCGATGGAAAAATGGGCAAAAGACCTGAATAGACTGTTCTCCAAGGAAGATATACAGATGGCCAACAAACACATGAAAAAATACAACATCATTGATTATAAGAGAAATACAAATCAAAACTACCATGAGATACCACCTCACACCAGTCAGAATGGCCATCATTAATAAATCCACAAATAACAAGTGCTGGAGGGGCTGTGGAGAAAAGGAACCCTCCTGCACTGTTGGTGGGAATGTAAACTGATACAGCCACTACAGTGAACAGTTTGGAGATACCTTAGAAATCTATCCATAGAACTTCCATATGACCCCACAGTCCCACTCTTGGGCAACTATCTGGACAAAACTCTCCTTAAAAGAGACACATGCACCTGCATGTTCATTGCAGCACTATTCACAATAGCCAGGACATGGAAACAACCCACACGTCCATCGACAGAGGACTGGATTCGGAAGATGTGGTATATATCCACAATGGAATACTACTCGGCCATAAAAAAGAATGACATAATGCCATTTGCAGCAACATGGATGGGACTAGAGACTCTCATACTGAGTGAAATGAGCCAGAAAGACAAAGACAAATACCATATGATATCACTTATAACTGGAATCTAATATCCAGCACAAATGAATGTCTCCTCAGAAAAGAAAATCATGGACTTGGAGAAGAGACTTGTGGCTGCCTGATGGGAGCAGGAGGGAGTGGGAGGGATCGGGAGGTTGGGCTTATCAGACACAACTTAGAATAGATTTACAAGGAGATCCTGCTGAATAGCATTGAGAACTATGTCTAGATACTCATGTTGCAACAGAACAAAGGGTGGGGGAAAAAATGTAATTGTAATGTATACATGTAAGGATAACCTGACCCCCTTGCTGTACAGTGGGAAAATAAAAAAAATAAATAAATAAAATAAAAGCTTCTATAGTTAACAAGTTTTAAAATAGTACTTTTAGCTGAAAAATTAAACTGGTAATTTTTACTTAAACTAGCCTGTCAACAGAATCGAACAAAATGTATAGGGTTATATACTTTCTTTACAAACTATGAACTGACTATAAGTTATTTTTAAAATTAATGTTTATTAAAAATTTATTAAACTTGTTTTATTTAGGGTTTATTTTATGAAATCAAACCTGTTTAATAAAAGAAACACTACAAGTTTTTAAAAAATAAATAAATAAATAAAAAATAAAAAAATAAAAAAGTCTAATAAATCTTGGATTTGCGGTTTGAAAACAGATTGAAACCCTACACTTATGATCTATATGCATATTTACAAGTTAGAGTTATCTCCAATTCTAATTTTTCTATTTAAATTGAAAATTAAAATGTTCTTAAAGTGATAAAGACATAACTTAGAAGTTATGAAGCTTAAATAGAATAATGTTGATTTCAACTCAAAAATATGTAAGCCAAAGCCATTCTGTTTTTTCCAGTTTTATTGCTAAAACTGACAGTCAAGTCACCATGGCCTTATACTAGAATGACTACAAAGTCTGAATTCTTATGTTTCAAGTGCATGTTTAAATTTAGCCTTCTTTTATAAAAAACAGTTGATAACATCTTTTCTTTCATTTAGTAGTCTACTTGAAAACTTTTCACTAATTTCCTTAGCTGACAGAGAAGGCTGCTTTCCATCCTATACTTTACTCCCTCTCCAATGTCATTTTCCAAATATCTGCCTCATGAAACCTACTCTTATACTGCAAGAATTTTCACACTTCCCCATGCTCTTCTTTTACCCCTTATCTTTAAACAAAGTCATCTCTGTTATTGAAATGTCCCCTGCCATCATCTGTGTGGCAAATGTTTATTCATCCTCCCAGATGTAGGTAAAATTATCCTCTTCTATGAATTTCATGGGTTTCCTCTGAAACATTCACTATGACTAAGCTCTGAGCTTCTCTCAGTACTTCATCAACATTTCTGTGTAACTCAGGAAGAAAGCTGCCATAATCTAGTGGTCTGTACCTGGAATAGTAGTCAGTCAAGTTTTAAAACTCAATGGAATTTTCATAGAAGTGATTTTTTTTTTCTTCTCCAGCATGTCCAAGAAAAAATAAAAAGTAAATGATGAGGGCTGGCAAGAATGAACAAGGGGGAAAATTAAAAAGCATCTCAACTCTACTGAAATGAACCTGAGAGCATTTTCTTCCCCCTTACTTAGATATCTTCCCCGAATTTTGTGCTGCGTCAAAGCACTCTGAAGAGAATCACATAAAAAAGAGTGTTAATAGTCAGATGTGGTTTTACCACCAACATTCAAGGAAGTTAAGGACACATAATATGAACAAGTAGAAATGAACGTATAGCTGATGAGAGTTCAAAGGTTTTCTCCAACATGGGTCACAGCCCATATTGTCATACACTTATACATCAGGAAAAGTAAGATTCCATATTTGTTACTCACATCTAATCTGTCCTAACCATATTATATTCCATTGTTTGTTTCCTTATTAATGATTTTTATTTTTTCCATTATAGTTGATTTACAGTGTTCTGTCAATTTTCTACTATGCAGCAAAGTGACCCTCTCTCTCTCACATACACACAGACATACATTCTTTTTCTCACATTATCCTCCATCATGCTCCGTAACAAGTGACTAGATATAGTTCCCTGTGCTATACAGCAGGGTCTCATTGCTGTATTCAAGAGTTTGCATGTATTATCCTCAGTCCATCCCATTAACTCCCCCTCATTCTTGGAAACCACCAGCCTGTTCTCCAAGTCCATGAGTTTATTTTCTGTGGAACGTTTCATTGGTGCCATATATTAGATTCCAGATATAAGTGATGCCATATGGTATTTGTCTTTCTCTCGATGACTTACTTCACTTAGTGTAAGAGTTTCTAGTTCCATCTATATTGCTGAAAAGGGCATTATTTTGTTCTTTTTAATGGCTAAGTAGTATTCCATTGTGTATATGTACTGTGTCATCTTAATTCATTCATCTGCCAGTGGACATTTAGATTGTCTCCATGTCTTGGCTATTGTGAATAGTGTTGCAATGAACATACAGGTGCATGTATCTTTCTCAAGGAAAGTTTTGTCTGGATATATGCTCAAGAGTGGGATTGCTGGGTCATATGGTAATTCTATATTTAGTTTTCTGAGGTAGCTCCATACTGTTTTCCACAGTGATTGTACCAATTTACTTTCCCACCAGCAGTGTAGGAGGATTCCCATTTCGCCACACCCTAACCAGGATTTGTTATTTGTTGACATGTTAATGATGGCCATTCTGACTGGTATGAGGTGGATCCCCATAATAGTTTTGATTTGCATTTATCTAATAATTAGTGATGTTGAGAATTTTTTCATGTTCTTGTTGGCCATTTGTATATCTTCTTTGGAATAATGTCTAGTCAGGTCTTTTGCCCATTTTTTAATTGGTTTTTTGTTGTTGTTGTTTTGCTGTTGAGCTGTGTAAGTTGTTCATATATTTATTGTAGATATTAAGCTCTTATCAGTTGCCTTGTTTAAAACTATTTTCTACCATTACATATGTGGTCTTTTTTTTAATGATTTCTTTTGCTATGCAAAAACTTGTTTGCTTAGGTCCCATTGGTTTATTTTACTTTTATTTCTGTTGCCTTGGGAGACTGACCTAAGAAAAGCTTTGTGAGGTTAATGTCAGAGAATGTTTTGCCTATGTTCTCTTCTAGGAGTTTGATGGTGTCTTGTCTTACATTTAAGTCTTTAAGCCATTTTGAGTATATTTTTTTTTGCATGGTGCAAAGGTATGTTCAGTTTCATTGATTTACATGTGGATGTCCAGGTTTCCCGGCACCACTTGCTGAAAAGACATTTCCCCATTTTATATTCTTGCTTCCTTTGTTGAAGATTAATTGACCATAGTTGTCTGGGTTTATTTCTGGGTACTCTATTCAGTTCCATTGGCCAGTGTGTCTGTTTTGGTACCAGTACCACACTGTCTGGATTACTGTGGCTTTATAATATTTCCTGAAGTCTGGGAGAGTTATGCCTCCTGCTTGGTTTTTGTTTCTCAGGATTGCTTAGCCATTTCTGGGTCTTTTATGGTTCCATATAAAGTTTTGTATTGTTCTAGTTCTATGAACTATGTCATGGGTAATTTGAAAGGGATTGCATTGAATCTGTAGATTGCTTTGGGTAGTATGACCATCTTTATAATGTTAATTCTTCCAACCCAGGAGGATGGAATATCTTTCCAATTCTTTGAATTCTCCTCAATTGCCTTGATTAATGTTTTATTGTTCTCAGCATATGTCTTTCCTCTCCATGGTAGGTTTATTCCTGGGCATTTAATTTTTGGAGTGCACATTTAAAAGGTTTTTTTATTCCTTTTCTAATATTTCATTGTTATTCCATCATTTCATTGTTATTTCTCCTCCTAGGATATTTGCCATTTTCACTTATTTTATAATATCTGCCATACTGAGTAATTCTTGAGATGGAAGCATTCTCCCCTAAATAAATCTGGCTCCTACTCAAGTAGGCCATACACAGATTTACTCTTGTAAAAAAGAGCTCCATCACAAACCCATAATTCAGAGTGCAAAATTTGGAAAATTTTAAATAGATTTATGTTTTTGAATCCAGTAAATTTCATGATTAAAAATATTTCTCTCACAATTAGCATGTACACAGAATTTTTTAGAAAACTCATTTTTAGTTAGTTTGTAAAATAATTGCTTATCTATCCTAAATACTCACCTGAAATATACAAAGTACATTTTGGATGTCCAATTTAACCTGAAATGATGAGATAATTTTCCATGGGCCATTCATATTTCTGTATATCATATGATAGTAGAAATCACTGGCCTATTTCCTGGACTATCTATTTAATAACATTTGTGTTGCTCAATTTCTTTAGTTTTTTTTCATGATAGTACTTTTTCAAATCTCTTTTAGGTTTATTGAAAATTGAGCACATAATACTTATCTGCCATATACCTCCACTTCTTCCCAATAACAGAACTGTTATCAATGTGCCAATATTGGTAAAATATTATTAACTAAAGTCCGTAGTTTATATCAGGGTTCACTTTTTGTGTCTTGCACATTTCTGCGTGATTTGACAAATAGATAATATCATGTATCCATCATTAGAGTACCATGAAGAACAGTTTTATACCTGAAAATCTGTGTTCCACTTATTTATTCCTTCTTTTCTCACCCAAACCCCTGGTAACCACTGTTTGTGTGTTTTTGTTGTTGTTGTTGTTTTGTTTCTCTTTTGTTTGCCCTTCTCTAAATGTCCATAGGTGGAAACATACAGTACACAACAATGAGAGTAAAATAGTATATATATAGTCTTTGTCCCTTATTCTTGACACAGAGCTTCTAAAACCTTGGATTTATTCATTAATAGGCATTATGAAACATGTTGATCATTCATAACATGCCTCTTTCAATTATATCTGACTTTGTGAAGAAGGTAAATTTTGGTGGGCCCATGGATAGTTGCAGGATTGGAGCTGATTGCCAGAAGAACCAAACATGTTATTAGAATGTTAGAACTTTCATACCCATCTTAGACCTCTAGGGAGGGTATCTTGAGATTGAGTTCCATCACCAATAGACAATGGTTTAATCAGTAATGTATATGTAATTGGACCTCCATTATGCCTCCTAAAGTGATAAAGTATGGTATTTGGAAATATCCTGTGTTGGTGAACATATTGATGGGCTGGGAGGATGACATGCTCAGAGTGGCATGGAAGTTTCATGTTCCTTCCCCTATGCCTTGTCCTATGCATATCTTCAACGTGATGGTTTCTGAGTTGTATCCATTATAATAAAGCAGTAATGGTTTTATAAGTCATTCCAAAAAATTATCTAATATGTATAGAGGATTGTGGGAAATACCTGAATTTACAGTCAGTTGATTAGAAGTACAGGTGGCAATTTAGGCCTTGCAGGTTGCTATTGAAATGTGAGCAGTATTATGTTAACTCCAAGAGTAAGTGTGTCAGAATTAAATTGATGTGTAGGATACCTACTTGGTGTCTGGAAAGTTAGATAATTGGTTGCTCAGGGGAAAAATCCAAACTTTTGTTGTCATAAGCATTGTGAATTAAAATAGCCCAGAATAGCCTTTTAATAATTAATAATTTTTTTCTGCCTATCTGTGGATTGATAGCTTATTTATTTATATAGATGCATACAATTCATTGTATTTAAATATTTGTTTATCCATTTACCTTTTGAAAGATTGTTGTGAACAAAGCTGCTATGAATATTTATATGCATTCGTGTATGTGTGTGTGTAAGTTTTCACTTCACCTTGCTAAATTCCAAGGTAAATGATTGTTGGACCATATGGTGAGACTATGATTAGCTATGTAAGAAACTCCAAAATGTCTGCCAGAGTGACTGTACCACTGCATTCCTACCAGGAAAGAATGAGTGCTCCTACTTCTCATTTCTTGACACTTTTTGTTCTTAGTTTTTGATGTTAGGCATTCAAATAGATATATAATCATCTCACTTTTTTTATAATTTAAAATGCCCTAATGTCATATGACATTGTATATCTTTATGTTCTTATTTATCATCTGTATATCTTCTTTGGGGAAGTGTATGTTCAGATCCTTTGCCCAATGTAAACAAAATTGTCAGTATTCTTACTGTTGAGTTTCAAGTGTTGTTCAGTATATTTTTAATACAAATCCTTTATTGGTTATGTGTTTTGCAAATATGTTCTCCCTACCTGTGTCTTGTCTTTTGCATCCTTTTCACGGGGTCATTTGGAGAGCAGAAGTTGCCTATTTTAGTGAAGTTCAACTGATCAGTTTTTTCTTTCATGAACCATACTTTTAAAATACTTTATAACATATCATTTTGTTTGTAAAATCCCATTGCTAAACCCACATAGGTTTTTCTACTATATTTTCTACTAGAAGTCATAGAGCTTTTTGTGTTTTACATTTAGGTCTGTGGTCAATTTTGAGATAAATTTTGTGATGGTGTAAGGTCTGCATTTAGATTTTGTGTGTGTGTGCCGATGTCCAATTTTTTTTTAACATCATTCATTGTAAATTTTTTTTCTCTGTTCTATTATCTTTGTTCCTTTGTCAAATTTCAGATAATTATACTTGTGTGGATCTATTCTTGGGCTCTTAGTTTTATTCTATTTAATCTATATAATCTTTTACCAATGTCATACTGTCTTGGTTACAAGAGCTCTGTAGGAAGCCTTGAAGTTGGGTAAGTCAATCCTCAAAATTTTTTCTTAAGTATTTTTTTTTTTAATTTCTTCTGATAAATTATTATTTGTGTCCTATTCTTTATAGGTAAGACATATTTTATCTCTGGTTTCATTCTAGATTTTCTCTTTTATTTTCTGAAGTTTGAATATAATCAACAGGTGTAGATTTTTTTAATATTTATCTTTCTTGGTCTTCACTTAGCTTTATGGTGTGTGTCATTAGTTTTGGAATCTACTCAGCAATCCTTATTTCAAATATTTATACTCCTTGGTGAGCTCAGCAAAAATAATTATATGTCATTATCCATCTATCCTTTTATGATACCCACTTTTTCCCCTTAGTGTTCTTATCATACTCCTTATAATTATTGTATGTTTCTGGTCTGATAATTCCAAAATTCCTGTCATCTGTGTATGATTTTCTTGCTTTGTTTCTTCAAAGTGTTTTTTTTTTTTTTTTTATTTCTTGCCTTATAGCATGCTTTGCAATTTTGTTGTTGAAAGACAGACATGATTATTAAGTAACAGGAACTGAAAAAAATGAGCCTTTAAAAAATTAAAGTATAATTGATTTACAATGTTGTGCCAATTATTGGTGTAGCAGTTATACTATGTTTACTGCTTATTGTAGTTGTAGGTGTCTGAGGCCTCAGTTTTCTCTAGTGTTCTTATTTTTGTTTTTCTTACTGTCTGTTTTCCTGGAAGCTTTTTCTTAAATAGATTCTGATCCTTGCAATTCTATTAGCTATAATCCTTTGTAATTATACGGAAGTATTATTGATGTGGTGGTAAAATGTGAGGGAGGGGAAGCATTCTATAATCCTATGATTAATTTTCAGGTTTTTAGTAAGACTATGCTCTTGTGATATGACCTCCACACATATTCCTTAGCATTAATTATTGTTCTTAGGTAAGAAAGTATGCCTACAGCAGGCTGAAGTGGAGTATTTATCTTCCACCATTTTAGGTGCATAAAGTATTTATCTTGAGGGCTGGTGGAAAAAAGTTCATTGGGATTAATTCAAAATGTTATTTTCTTCCTAATACCTGCTGTTGTCTGAGGGAAATTTTATTTGATTCTCATCATGAGACTCAGGGTTCCTAGGGATAAACTCAAGAAATCATATGAGCCCATCTAAGACTGGTCTTCTGAAAATGTTTAAGTCTCAAATTCATACTCAGCCTACTATAGTTCATTGGTTACAGTTTAGATTTTCCCTACCAGTGGCTTCATCTCCTGCTAAACCATGATTCTCTGTATTATAGTTTTTAGGGTGTAGTTTTACCCTGCTACATCATTTCTCTGATGAATCTAAAAAAAATTCATGACTTTTCAGATTGTTCATCTATTTTATGATTGTTATAATAGGAGTGATAACTTCCAAACTATATATTGAATCAGGAAACAGAACTGAACTGTACTTTTAAGTGTGTTTGTATAACAAACAGCCTTGGAAAATAAAGATTATGTCTCCCTCTTTCCCCTAGAAAAAAGGAAAGTTTATTAGAGCATTTAAAATGCAGTGCTCCCCTTCTTATCAAATAACAGGCAAGCTTGTGGTCCAGAATTGAAAAGATATTTTCTTCCTCCAGAGAAAAGGGCAGGATTCTTAACTGCCCATTATAACACAATGAGATTCCCTGTTCTCAGAAGTTTTCTGTAATGCAATCCACTGTGTTTATAAATGCCATGTGGCCCTCTTACTGTCATTCTGTGAGAATAAGATCTTAAAGAAGTCATTTCATCATGTTTATAATTTGACTAATATTTTGTTTGCAAGTAGGGTAAAATCTCAGATGCTTCACAGTTCTTGACACAAAACATGCCATCAAAAATTAGATAAAAATATTCCAGATCCTTTTTGGTAATGGCATAATAAGAAGAATGCAGACAATTAATAATTTAGTATTCATATTGAAAATTTCCAGTACCTTGCCTAATGCAAGATTGAAAATGTCATTTGAATAAATAAATGCACAAATAAAAGTAATTTTTAACTTTATTTGTCAATTTGAGAGATTTTAGGCTGATCAGATTAGCATTTAAATTTGTGGGAAAATTACCTCCATAATGCAGGTGATCTTCAGCTAATCAGTTGAAGGATTTAATGGAACCAAAAACCCCAGGAGATCCTTCTCCAGCAGACTGCCTTCCAGAGTTCTCCTGTGTTATAGTGGTTTAATTCAGTGGTTTAAGGATCTGGCATTGTCACTGAAGAGGTTTGGGTCACAGCTGTGAAGTGGGTACAGTCCCTGGCCCAAAAACTTCTGCAAGCCATGGATGTTGCCAAAACAAAAAACAAAAAAAAGAAAACACCATCCTGCCTTCAGACTTACATGGCTTGCTGAATTTAGGATAGGGACTGCATTATTGGCTCTCCTGAGTCTCAAGCCTGTTGTCTCACACTACAGAACTTGGACTTGTTAACCTCCACAATCATGTGAGCCAACTCTTTATGATAAATGCATTACCATATACTTCCCCATACCATTCATCCTGTGTAAAACTCTGATAGAAATGTCTTTAAAATATACTATACAGTGAGATATAATAAATAATTTGGAAAAAGGATAGATAGGGAGATGAAAATTTATTTGCTTCATTTTTTATAATGATTTTTATTTTTTCCATTATAGATGATTTACAGTGTTCTGTCAATTTTTAACTGTACAGCAAAGTGACCCAGTCACACATACATGTAAATATTCTTTTTTCCCACATTATCATAGTCCATCATAAGTGACTACATGTAGTTCCCAGTGCTATACAGCAGGATCTCATTGCTTATCCATGACAAAGGCAAGATTTTGCATCTATTAACCCCCAAAACCCAGTCCACTCCACTCCCTCCCCATCCCCTTTGGCAACCACAAGTCTATTCTCCAAGTCCATGATTTTCTTTTTTGTAGAAAGTTTCATTTATACCATAGATATAAGTGATGTCATATGGTATTTGTCTTTCTCTTTCTGACTTACTTTACTTAGTATGAGAATCTCTAGTTCCATCCAGTTTGCTACAACTGGCATTATTTTGTTCTTTTTATGGTTAAGTAATATTCCATTGTGTATATATATATACAAAACATTTATATATATATATATATAAAACATCTTCTTAATCAATTCATCTGTAGATGGACATTTAGATTGTTTCCATGTCTTGGCTTTTGTGAATGGTGCTCCAAAGAACATGCAGGTGCATGTGTCTTTTTCAAGGAAAGTTCTGTCAGGGTATATATCCAAGAGTGGGATTGCTGGGTCATATCGTATTTCTATGTATAGTTTTCTAAGGTACCTCCAAACTGTTTTCCATAGTGATTGTAGCAATTTACATGCCCATGAACAGTGTAGGCGGGTTCCCTTTGCTCCACACCCTCTCTCCAGGATTGGTTATTTGTGGACTTATTAATGATGGCCATTCTGACTGGTGTGAGGTAGTCTTGAATGCATTTCTCTAATAATCCATGATGTTGAGCATTTTTTAATGTGCTTCTGTATGAAAATGTGTATGTAAATGTATGTGTGCTCTATGTCTTTTTTGGAGATATGTCTATTCAAGTCTTTTGCCCATTTTTCAATTGGGTTGTTGGCTTTTTTCTCTTGTGTAAGTTGTTTGTATATTTTAGAGATTAAGCCCTTGTCAGTTGCATCGTTTGAAACTATTTTCTCCCATTCTGTAAGTTGTCTTTTTGGTTTCTTTCTGGTTTCCTTTTCTATGCAAAACTTGTCAGTTTGATTAGGTCCCATTGGTATATTTTCTCTCGTATTTCTGCTGCATTGGGAGGTTGACCTGAGATGACATTTGTAATGTTGATATCAGAGAATATTTTGCCTATGTTCTCTTATAGAAGTTTAATGGTGTCTTGTATTACATTTAAATCTTTAAGCCATTTTGAGTTTCATTTTTTGCAAGGTGAGAGAGTGTGTTCCAGTTTCACTGATTTATATGCAGCTGTCCAGTTTTCCCAGCAATACATGCTGAAAAGATTGCCTTTTTCCCTTTTTATGTTCTTGACTCCTTTGTCAAAGATTAATTGACCTTGGGTGTCTGGGTTTATTTATGCGTTCTCTCTTCTGTTCTATTGGTCTGTATGTCTGTTTTGGTACCAATACCACACTCCCTTGATTACTGTGTTTTTGTAATATTGCCTAAGGTCTGGGAGACTTATCCCTCCTGCTTAGTTTTTGTTCCTCAGGATTGCTTAGGCAATTCTGGGTCTTCTGTGATTCCATATACATTTTTGGATTGTTTGTTCTAGTTCTGTGAAAAATATTGTGGGTAATTTGATAGGAATTGCATTGAATCTGTAGATGGCTTTGGTTAATATGGCCATTTTTACAATATTAATTTTTCCAACACAAGATCATGGAATATCTTTCCATATATTTGAGTCCTTTTTAATTTCCTTGGTTAATGTTTTATAGTTCTCAGCATATAAATCTTTCACCTCTTGGTCAAGTTTATTCACAGGTATTTGATTTTTGTGGGAGCAATTTTAAAATGTATTATATTTTTATATTCCTTTTCTAATATTTCATTGTTAGGATACAGAAATGTTACTGATTTCTGAATGTTAATCTTATATCCTTCTATTTTGCTGAATTTGTTGACCAGTTCAAGTAGTTTTTGGGTTGAGTCCTTAGGGTTTTCTATGTATATAGTATCATGTCATCTGCATACAGCCACAATTTTACTTATTTTCTTCCAATCTGTATATCCTTTATTTCTTTTGTTTGTTTGATGGTGTGCCCAGGACTTCCAATACTATGCTGAATAAAAGTGGTGAGAGTAGGCATAATTGTCTTATTCCAGATTTTAGTGGAAAGGCTTTCAGCTCTTCTCCATTGAGTATTATATTTGCTGTGGGTTTGTTGTAAATGGCTTTTATTATTTTAAGGTATGTTCCCTCAATACCCACTTTGAAAGAGTTTTTATCATGAATGGATGTTGGACTTTGTCAAATGCTTTTTCTGCAACTATTGAGATGATAATGTGGCTTTTGACTTCTCTTTTGTTAATGTGGTGTGTGAAATTGATTGATTTGCATATGTTGAACTATCTTTGTGAGCCTGGGATGAATCCCACTTGGTCGTGGTGTGTGATCTTTTTTATATATTGTTGGATATGGTTGGCTAAAATTTTGTTGAGAATTTTTGCATCTCTAGTCATCAAAGTTATTGACATACAGTTTTCTTTTTTAGTAGTATATTTGCCTAGTTTTGGTATTAGGGTTATGATGGAGTCATAGAATATGTTTTGGAGTGTTCTTTCTTCTTCAAACTTTTGGAAAAGTTTAAGGAGGATGGATATAATTTCTTCTTTTTATGTCTGGTAGAATTTGCCTATGAAGCCATCTGGTCCTGGACTTTTATTTGTGGGGAGTGTTTTTATTACATATTCATTTCTCTTGATTGGCCTGTTCAGTTGATCTATTTATTCTTGATTCAGTTTTGGCAGGCAGTAAGGCTCTAGAAAGTTGTCCATTTCTAGTAGGTTGTCAAATTTGTTGGCATACAATTGTCAATAATATTCTCTTATGGTTTTTTGGATTTCTATATTATCTGGTGTGATTTCTACTTTTTAATTTCTTACTTTGTTTATTTCAGCTTTTCTCTCTCCTCTTCTTGGTGAGTGTAGCCAGAGTTTTGTCAAATTTCTTTACCTTTTCATAGAACCCGCTCTTGGTTTATTGATTTTTTCTATTGTTTTTTGAATCTCTGTTTTATTGATCTATATGATTTCCTTCCTTCTGCTGACTTTAGGTTTTGTTTGTTCTTTTTATAACTCATTTAGATAGTGGGTTAAGTTGTCGGTTAATTTGAGATTTTTCTTCTTTTCTGAGGAAGGTCTGTATCACTGCGAATTTCCCTCTGAGCACTGTTTTTGTGGCATCCCATTTGTTTTTTAGTATCATGTTGTTTAGTCTCCATGTAGTAAGTTTTTTTCTCATTTCTTTTCCTGCGGTTAATTTCTACTTTCATGTCATTGTGCTCAGAGCAGATACTTGAAGTAATTTCTATACTCTTAAATTTGTTGAGGTTAGATTTATGCCCCAGTTTGTGGTTGATCCTTGAGAATGTTTCATGTGCACTTTAACGCATATTATGATTTTATTGGATGTAACGTCCTGAAAATGTCAATTAAGTTTAACTTTTCTATTGATTACTTTAGGGCATGCCCACCTCTTGAATCAGAGATAACTGTGCTAATTTGCCCTGCCACCTGAAGACCACACAAGAAGCATCCTGTCTTGCTTAGCCCATGCAGGTGCTGCTGCACCAGCTGTTCCTGGTTGTAAGGTCTTGGGGAAGGACAGTGATCAAGCATCTTGGTGCTGTCCAGAGTGTTTGATAGTGGCAGCTGCAGGGCAGGTGTGTTCCCAGGGGTGTAAGAACAATAATGTATGGTGCTTGGTTTCAGTGCCCTCTTTTTTTTTTCTTTTTTTTTCTGATCCCTGATGCAACTGTGGCCACAGGTGGAGTCCAAACACAGGCACCCAGTAGTGGCAGGCCATGCCTCCCTCTCATCTCTGAAATGACTGCTGTGGTCCATCCTTGCTGCCTATAGATCACACAAGAGACACCATGTCACACTTAGCCCCCTGATGCCTTTAGCCCATGCAAGAGGTGCCTGGCCACCCATAGCCTTCATAAGAAGCACCCAGTCTCCTGTAGCCAGAGCAAGTGGCTTCTTGCCACCCATAGTTTGCACCATATAAGAGCCCATGTGCACATGCACAGGGAGATTCCTGTGGTGGTCCACCCTCCTCCTCTTACCCTCCCCAACAATGGTGTCTTGCTTCTCCTGTGGGCCCAGACCTCCTTCCCAGGTTCCCCCTGCCATGGTGTTCCACTCTCCAGCCCATAAAAAACTGCTCCTGTACCCATGGCATACCACTCCTTAGTCTCCTAGGCTGTTCCCATACAGCCAACCCTAGCCCTCTCCCCAGAACTGACCTGTATAGCTAAAGTCTCACTGCCCAGCCCACACCCATGCATTTCAGGCTGTGGTTTCTGGAGAAGTGGTGCAGATGATCTGTGCAGTTATTACTCTACTTTGCCTTCTTCAGTCCAGCTGCTGCACTTTTCTCGACTTTTAGGTCCCTCCAGCTCAGCTGATCTCCCTGCTGGTTAGGTGGCTTCCCCAGATGTGGGTTCCTTTTATCTTTCACAACTCCCTCTCAGGAATGCTAGTCCCATTCTGATTCCTCTCTCTTTCTCTTTTTTTCTACCCAGTTATGTCAAGAGTTTCTTGCCCTTTTTGGAGGTTTAAGTTCTTCTGCCAGCATTCAGTAGATGTTCCATGTGAGACATTTTACATGTAGATGTGTTTTTTTGATGTGTTTGTGGGAGAAGGTGAGAGTGACATCTTACTCCTCAACCATCTTGATCTACCTCCTTTGCTTCAGTTCTGTTTTTTTTTTTTTTTTTTTTTTTTTGTCTTTTTTGGGGGCCGCACAAATGGCGTATAGAATTTCTCACTCTAGGGCTCCAATTGGAGCTGTAGCAACCTGCCTATGCCACAGCTACAGCATCGCAGGATCTGAGCTGCATCTGCAAGCTACACCACAGATCACAGCAATGCCAGATTCTTAACCCACTGAGTGAGGCCAGGGATCAAACTCACAACCTCATGGTGTCTAGTCAGTTTCGTTAACCACTGAGCCACGATGGGAACTCCTGCTTCAGTTCTTTAGCAAAAGAAGAATAAGAAAATGTATTGAAATACTAGAAACTATGTAAGTGTGTTAGACTTTTGGCAAAATTCATGAATCAAATATTAACATGACTATGTTAGTAACCTAAAACAAACCTACTGACCTGTTGTTATAACCTCATTGTTTTCAAGTAGCCACTGGAGAGATTGGCTCATACTTACATCATCTCTAAGTAACCAGGGTAAACTTAGAAAACCAAAGTAAGTTTTAAAAATAAATAAAAAGTAAAAAAAAGCAAAGTAGTGAGTTTTTATTATCTGATTTCCTTTCTTCTTGAGGTTTCAAAGAACAAATACCAGCATAATTTGCATTTTGAATTGATAATTTGTTTATGTTGGCCATGGGCATGGAATAATATATCAGTATGAGATAGTGGTGTGCTACAGAGTATCAGACATGGTCTATAGAATCTGATGGCTATGACATTGTGAGGCAGAGTCAGTGTGCTCACAATTTTAAAAATTGATGCCAAACAAAACTCTGACATTTTCTGGAGAAATTAGACAGCTGCTCAAAGGCCAATATTTGAATTTGACTCAAATAGATCTTTAACAGAATTATGGAATGATAATTTCCCTGATAATATTAAAGCTGAGATTCTTTTTTAATGAATTTTATTTTTCCATTATAATTGATTTACAGGGTTCTGTCAATTTCTGCTGTACACTAAAATGGCCCAGTCATATATATATATATATATATACACATACACACACACACACACACACACACACACACACATTCTTTTTCTCACATTTTCCTCCATCATGTTCCATCACAAATGACTAGATATAGGTCTCTGTGCTATGCAGCATGATCTCATTGCTTATCCACTCCAAATCCAGTTTGCATCTATTACCCCATACTTCCAGTCCATCTCGCCCCATCCCTCTCCACCTTAGCAATCACAATTCTGTTCCCCAAGTCCATGTTTTTCTTTTCTGTGGAAAGGTTCATTTGCACCATATACTAGTACCCAGGTATGTGATATCATATGGTATTTGTATTTCTCTTTCTGACTTACTTTACTTAGTATGAGAGTTTCTAGTTCCATCTATGCTGCTGCAAATGACATTATTTTGTTTACATTTATGGCTGAATAGTATTCCATTGTGTATATATACAACATCTTAATCAATTCATTTGTTGATGGACATTTAGATTGTTTCCGTGTCTTGGCTCTTGCAAATAGTGCTGCAATGAACATCGGGGTGCATGTGTCTTTTTCAAGAAAAGTTTTGTCCAGATATATGCCCAAGAGAGGGATAGCTGTGTCATAAGGTAGTTCTATATTTAGTTTTCTGAGGTACCTCCATAGTGTTTTCCATAGTGGTTGTACCAACAGTATAAGAGGTTTCCCTTTTCTCTACACCCTTCCCAGCATTTGCTACTTGTTGATTTGTTAAAGTTGGCCATTCTGATATGTGTGAGGTGGTACCTCATAGTAGTTTTGATTTGCATTTCTATAATAAACAGTGATGTTGAGCTTTTTTTTTTTCATGTGCTTTTTGGACATGTTTATATCTTTGGAGAAATGCCTATTGAGGTCTTTTGCCCATTTTTCATTTTTTTTTTTGACACTCTGGTATGCTTTACATCATTGCTCAGCTATTGGGATACCAATATAAAGCTCCATGATCACATTATCAAAAGATAAATGATTACATTTTTATGTTAAAGAACCTTACTATTTACCATCAGTAATTCAACCTTAAAACTATTTTTAGATGCTTAAGCATCTATAACTAATATAGAACACTATTTTTTACAGTCAGTGAAGATCAAACATACCAGTGCATTCAGTACCTTACTAAGACTTTTCCAGATGTACTTGTTTTGATAGCATAAAGTGGATTGGTACTATAAAAATTACTTTATAGAATTGTATATAATAATGCTTTTATTAATGTCTTTCTTCAGTTACATGAAGCCATCACATTGAATTTGATTGTCCTCACCAAAATTTAAATTTGAAATATTAGCAATGATAATATTTTTCCAAATATCCTATTGGATTTGTCAGTGTATCACTTTGTATGATGACCCCTGTTACTCATAACTTTAAATAACTACCCACATGGTTTACTGACTACATCCTTGTAGTCACTCCAGGTATGTGCTTGTTAGTTCGACTGCAGATACCTGCCGTTCTGATGCGAATGCCTCTCAGGTAATGAAGACGGTTAACATCACTGCTGTTAGTGAGATAAATGAACCTATTGAGGGGACAGTATTTCATGCTGTGTATGCGTCAGGGTAATCGGAGTATCGTCGAGGCATTCCAGATAGTCCTAGGAAATGTTGTGGGAAAAAAGTTATGTTTACTCCCACACCTGCCATATATGGAATTTCCCAGGCAAAAAATTGAATCCAAGTCACAGCTGTGACCTGTCCTTCACCTGCTGTAACACCAGATCTTTTAACCCACTGTCCCTGGCTAGGCATTGAATTTGTGCCTCTGCAGTGACCCAAGCCACAGCAATCAGATTTTGAACCTACTGCTGCCACAGTGGGAACCCCTGATATTTATTTATTTTTTAATTTGTGAAAAGAGAGAGACCTAAAAATTAAGAGTTTGTTGATATTGCTGGCAATCTGTTTTAACAAATGTCTTCCTTCAATTATGGTTATTACTAGCTAATATAATATACACTGAAGTTAAATTTCAAAAATAAACTAATTTAACAGTTAATATAATCAATTTATAGTTTATTTATTTATGTATTTATTTTATTTTATGGCCACCCTATAGCATATGGAGTTCCAGGGCAATGGATAAGGTCCAAGCCACAGCTGCAGCAACATGGATTCTTAACCCACTGTACCAGGCTGAGGATGAAACTTGTGTTCCAGCACTCCAGAGACACTGTTGATCCTGTTGTATTACAAGGGGAACTCCTCAGTTCATAGTTTATATATTGAGATTATACTTTAGACTTAGATTTCAATGTTGATGATAGAACAAGTTAAGACTTTGGGGACACTTTGGATGGAATACATGTATTTTGAATACAATAAGACACATAAAATTTGGTAAAAGCAGAGACAGAAAGTTGTAGACTGAATATGTGTATCCCAACAAAATCCATATATTAAAACCTAATCCATAATGTGATTGTATTTGGAGATTGGGCCTTCAGGGTTATTAGGTCATGAAGGTGATTAGATCATGAAGGAGACTGGTGACCTTATTAAAAGACAACAGGGGAATCTCTTGCCCTATCTACCATGTGAAGACAGCAAGAAGATGACTAGGTATAAACTCACCAAACACTTAATTTGCTGGAGCCTTGATCTTGGACTTGATATCATCCAGACTGTAACAAATAAATCTGTACTGTTCATAATCATAGTCTATAGTATTCTGTTACAGAATCCTGAACGAAGAAGTATTTTTTTAAGAAAAAGCTATAATGAATTACAATCTCAAATAATTTGCTATCTATTAGACTGATAGTTCCTCATTGTCAAAGTCATACAAACTGTATATGAACCTGCATACAAAACAATTTAAAAACCATGTTTAAAATAATCAGGAAATTATATTTAAGTAATTACATTTTTAAAGCGAGAACATTTTACTTATACATAAGTGATTTACTGCAATTTAATTATATTTTAGGGAATTTGATGGGATTTGCAGTTACGGCATAAAGTATTTTATTTGTCCCAATTCAATGAGAAATAGACTCCTATTGCTGTGCTACTTGTCAGAAATTATTTATCTTAGATATGTATTTGCTTTCTTTCTTTCTATTTCTAAGGCCACACTTGTGGCATATGGAAATTCTGGGACTAGTGTTCAAATAGGAGTTATAGCTGCCAGCCTATGCCACATCCTCAGCAATGCTGGATCTATGCCACATCTAAGACCTATGCCACAGCTTGTGGCAATGCTGGTTCCTTAGCCCATTGAGTGAGGCCAGGAATCAATCCCTTATCTTCTTGGACCCTAGGTCAGGTTCTTAACTTGCTGAGTCTCAATGGAAACTCTGAAATATGCATTTTCCACTGCTTGAATCTTTTAAATTTGCTACTTATATAACTATTTGCACCATACCTGAGTTTGTAAATGCCAATAGTATTTTCAAAAAGTAAAGATTTCTATTAAAAAAGTGAAACAAGTTTTGCTCATAAAGAAAATATTTTTTCTTTCCATTTTATTATTTCTTGACAGTAAATTTAGATATTTTATGTCATGAAACACAATAATGGACTGATACTGACCAAGAGAGTTTTAATACCCCTTCAGTTAGACTAAATTTAGACTATTTTTTTTCTGTTCTCCATTTACTTAAAAACTTATAACTGTAAATCCTTTCCCTTCTTCTTTGAAATGTAAATCTTATATAAGCCAGGCATGTCTCTCTCAAGGACCTGGGGAACAGCCTTTTGAAATGTTATCATCAAAGACAATATCACCCCTATTTCCCAGCCTCTGAGGGAACTTAGAAGCCTAACTTTAATAAACACTAATTAGAAAACATTGATGAACTGATCACATTCACCAACCATCTCTATAATGTTCCTCCAGTACATTTTCACTAACTCATCCCAGTGCTGAAAAGTCTTTGCTTCAAAGGAGTTGAGTTCAATCTGTCACCTCTACTGCAATTGTCTTTAAATAAAATCTTCTTTATTGCTTCAACATGTGTCCATTGCAAATTTTATTTGGTAATATGGTGCAAGGTCAGCACATTTACTCATTTTTTAAAAATTAATAATTTCAAAAATTAAGAATAAAATTATATTTAACAAAAGCCAACATTATATAAACAATGCCCTCTCCCTGTGGTTAGTCCATGGGAAATATATTTTTTCTTGTTTTTACTCCTCTTTCTAAACTCAATTATATTTTGCCAGTATGAGGATCTTGTCAACAGTTTGTGTTCATTTAACTTGTAAAATCTGTGATTTAGATAAATGGTGCCTTGTAGTTTTTAAAAAGGAAGCTTAAGAAACAATTTATGTATGGAAAATCCAATGAATGTTAAGTGAAGCTGAGTACTTTTGGCAAAATACAAAATTATGCACATTATATTAATAATGGATATCTTTTGACTCCACTCTCAAAATGCCCAGTATAATAATCTCCCAAAGCATTGTAAGAGACACAGAAAACTGAAATTTCCACTATGGTCATGGCATGTCCTTGCCATTTCCAATTATTCCTCTCTACTCCTTTTGAAGAAATCCAAATAGCTGGTAATAAGCAAGAAAAATTTCTTCATATCAGTGAAATTTGGATAACCCCTACTTCCACTAATGCTTTAAAAATCATTCCCCCATTTTTAACAAGTTAGAATGTCCTTTAATAAAAGCCTTCTCATGTTATTGAATAAAGCTTTATACTGATGATGCTTTACTTGATTTTATCCCACAGAAGGTATTTATGCCTTAAATCATGTTTGTAAAATTCAATATGTATATATTACTCTCTATGTATATAGATAATGGTATATATTATGATACATAAAATATAAGTATTATAATCTGTTATGAGGTGACATATATATAAAATATTGAAGTATAAAACCTTTTACCTTTCCATAAAGAAATATTGTAAATTAAATTATTCTCAAGTAGTGTTTCCTAGTTATTTATTTATTTATTTATTTATTTTTTTGGTCTTTTTGCTATTTCTTGGGCCGCTCCCACGGCATATGGAGGTTCCCAGGCTAGGGGTCCAATCGGAGCCATAGCTAGCCACAGGCCTACGCCAGAGCCACAGCAACGCAGGATCCGAGCCGCGTCTGCAACCTACACCACAGCTCACGGCAACGCCGGATTGTTAACCCACTGAGCAAGGGCAGGGACCGAACCCGCAACCTCATGGTTCCTAGTCGGATTCGTTAACCACTGCGCCACGACGGGAACTCCCCTAGTTATTTTTTTGACACACTAATCTTAAGAGGTATTCTATCAGATAAACTTAAAAAAATGATGCAAAATGAAGCCCAGGAACACCAGTATTGTCATATGACAGCATGAGCCAAGTGTGACACAATTTGTACATCACAGAGGCTTCAGCTAAAGAAAATACATAGCCCAGGCCACAAGCAACTGGATAGAATCATCCCAGGATTGAAAAGGCTTCCAGAACTCAACCCAAGCCATCATCAGATCAAATCTCAAAACACGACATTTCATAGGGATTCTTCATAGGGATTCATCATTTATATTATTCTACTAGAATCTCAAATAAATTCCAACTCTTAGAACTATTTAATTCTTTTTTTGCTTTTAAATTGGTTGGCTGCTTTTATTTTTGTCTTTGTTTTTAATTCTAGCTTATGTTTAAAGTGTCTTATTTATTTAATTCTGCATATTCTGGGAAAATATTTGGAAATGATACTCAAATACTTTTGAGGGAAGAAATGATGTTTTTATATAAGCTCCAATCTTTGTTCATAAGAAATGGGAGGACAATGAAACATGAAAATTAATTCATGAAATAATTTCAAATCTAGGAAAATATTTCTTAATTTTGAGATCTCAAAACATAAGGTTCTTCTTTCTCAGTTCCAGCCTATACACAATGATTTGAAGGTGAAGACTGAAAAGCACTGTAGCAATGGGAGGATAGAACCAGTGGGCTTTGTCTTGTAAGGATGGAGGCAGGTGGTCTGGTGGGAGATTGTTCCAGCTGGGAGGTGCTATAGGAATGTTAGGATAGACCCTGGGGTCTTGCTGCAGAGAGATGGAAAAAGGCAATCTCTCCAGGCAGGAACAATAAGTTCAGAATGGTAGTGGTTCTGGGTCAAAGGGAATTTCCCCTCAAACCAACACCTGCAGTATGACAGCTCTGACCTGGGCTCTTTTAATGAGCCTCTCCAGCCTGTCATCCCAAGCAAAAAATTCTCCCGCCTGCTGCCTCAGAGGTTGCAATCTTGATCACAATCAAGAGTCAGGTAGTAATGCAGGTGCCTCATACCTCTGAGAGACAAGTTATATTCTTTACACTTCTTCTTGAAATGAATACTTTGAAATTGAACAGTTTAGAGTCCTTCCTTGTCCTTCTCCCTGACTTAAAGGACCCTAAACACAATCATCCATAAATTAAAGTTTAGGAACCCTGAGCATAATTGCCTGTGGGTTAAGATTATTAGTACATGATGCTTTTCAGGATCTTTCCTAGTTTTTTCTAATCTCTGATCAATCTGCCCTTTTTGCAAGTACTGTTATTCTAGGCAGAAGATCACCATCATGAACATCTCCTGACTCCAGGTTTGATAACTAAAATTCCCCTAAAGAAAGAAGAGTGCATGTTTGTCCCAATCCTGATTCCTATCTGAAAACCTGTTCTCTCATTTTTACTATAAAACTCCTTGCAATTCTTTCTAAGTAGGAGAAGACAGTCTTTAAGGCATAAGCCTGCTGTGATCTTCCTTTGCCTGGCAAAACAATAAAACTATTTTTTTCTCTTTTACCTAAAACTCTGTCTCTGCATTTCAATTTGGCACCAGCAAACAGAGGCTGAATTCCAGCACAGTAGAAATGTATGGCAAGTTTTATTTATGTCCTCAGAGAGAGAAGGCTTTCCTGGGTTAGGGAGTGGCCCTGGCTTATCTCTTACATCCCTATATCATGGACCTGTTTGGGGATCCCTATTTCCTTGCCCCACATCCACTAATTTCCTGTCCTAAGTCCCCTGAATCATAAGTAGGGGCTAAGTGTTATTTTGATCTCTGCTTTGGGGGGATTCATTTTGATCCTTTGATTGGTTCTCAGCAGGGGCACTCTATTTGCATGAGAAAAAGGTTATAGGGAGGTGCTCTGAAGAGCATTCTTCTGGCACCTGCAAGTATCTTCATTGTTTGATTACAGGCCTCCTGTTTCTGGAAACAATAAATGGCCTGTTTGAATCACCTGTGTCCTAGCCCCTATCCTATTCTACCTAAAAAAACATACATGGGTGAGGAGTCAACTGTACCAATTTAATCGCATTAAAGAAATTGCTTTAGAAAACTGACATTTTCTTTGCAATATTCTACTATTTTCTCTCGCTCTCTTTTTTGTAATGCTATATTTTCTTTTCCCTACTGCGGTCTTCTTATATCCCTTTACATTTCTCTATGCATTCCAGGTATTATGTAGTTGATAAAATATATGTTTGTGAGTTGATTCACCATCTTCAGTTTTTAGGAGAAATATTTATTATTTATTTGTAGAATTTTGTTTTAGAAGCTTGTATATTTTAAAATGAATATATAATCACTATGTGGAATTATTAAATCATTTAAATACATAATATTTCATAATAAATGTTATTAACATAATTATTCTCAACTTACTATTTTGGTACTAAAAATTAATAAGCAAAAATTCACAACTGTTATCTGTATTACAATCTTTCCTAGAGTTCAGCCAAATAAACATTTTTGGTTGAACTTAAATGGAGTTTTTTCAGTGCCATAAATAATGCTTAAAATGTTCACAGTTCCACTAAGATTGCTATAGAAGTAATACATAAAATAGAGTGACTAGCTTTAACAGAACACTTTCAAGCAAAATAACATCTTAGAATTGACTATAGCTAGAGTAGTTATTAAAAGACATTGAAGCAAAACCAAATAGGAAGAATTTATGTTCTTGAGTGCTTTGTTTAAAATCCTTTCTGTCATGTTGAAAGAAGATTGAGTCTGTGCTTTTCCAGTTTTGTGTGTCAGGTAAAACATAGCAGGGGGTGAAATGAATTCATCTTTCTGTCTTCAAGTAAACTAAAAGCAATTTTTGTCTTCCCATGTGGTCACTTGAGGTGCTTGTCATGTTCAAACTAATGATATCAGGCACCCTCAGGTTGTTTAAGTATTCATGAAGTAATTAAATTCTCATTAACATATAAATAAAAGAAAACTGAAAACAAGTTTAGCAGGCACCTAACATCTGTTCTAATGCTTTTAAGTATTAAAATGTGCCTCACACAGAAGGGAAAGTGCATTCTGTTCTGGGAAGTATTTTGCATAGATTATTTATAGAAACTGTAATTAAACTGATTTGGCATATTAAAAAAAATGTTAACACCAGAGCATTATTTAGATAGTTTGTTGGTCTCTGTCACCTAAATAAAGAATTAAAAATAGACATGGGAAAAGTAAAATTAGGTTTTGTTTGTTTTACATTTTAGTTAAATTAAAAAAATAATTTAATCTATTTCCATTCTGAAATAAGATGGCTAAATTTCAGTCTGTACAAACATACATCCAATTTTGCAGCTACAATCAAAAAGCTCCTTTCATTTTAAATTATAAAATGGTTTCATTGCTTGTCCAAATGTTACCAAGGCAGTTGCCCCAGAATTATACCCATGCCCAAATAGAAATCATCTACTTTTATTTAAATTTCAGAAGGAAGCTGCAAATAGAAAAAAAAAAAAAATTAAAAACAAAACAAAACAAAACAAGAACTGCTTAGAACCAACTAGGCTCTAACCAGATTTGACTTCCAGTAGACCTTGAGCCTTGTTATATACTCATTTTAAAATGTTAGCAAGCAACATGACACACCACCAGCAACTTTAGAGTGGGCAATTGCCATGACAACAACCAGAAAAGCCCATAAAAAGAACTAAAAGGAAAGTTGCATCAGTTCCATGACCAAATCACACCCCTATTCTCTAGTAATTCCTGAATATTCTTCCCACTGTTTCCAATCACTTCTCCCTCCTTTATATTTGGCGTCACTACCTGACTTGGCTTGAGAAGGAAATTTTGAACTAAGTTCCTTTTTCTCCATTCTTTGGCTAATGAATAAAATTTGTGCCCTTCCAGTCATAGCAATAGCTTCATTACTGTCTGCAAATCCAATTGGGAAAAGAGCCTCTCTGGCTGAGACAGAGGGATTCAACCCAGGATAGGACATTGGCATGGGTCCAGTTGTCCAATTAAGTAACACATACATTTCACTTCAACCACTATATTTACCTTGCTCGTATATACAGATTATTTCCTCTTTAGAGCTTTTTATATATGGATTGGTCAAATGATAAAGTGGAATATATTAAAAAGCTGGTTGTCTTTCATTATTAACCATTTCATTTCATGCTATTTCTCACTTATGCAAGATATTTTTTCTGCTATGTTTTATATACATTACAAATTTCCCAAACTTTTTGCATTTCACAATCTTCACAATAAAATTTACCATTCAAATAAAACAAATTCATTTATTTTAGCCGTGTGGTTGTGAAAAGTTTTATGTTCAAAATTGAGTCCACAAAATTGAAATATTATTTTTAAAAAATACAAATGGAAAGTGTAGGAACAGAAAAAGTAATTTTTCTTCTATCCTTCTAAGTTATCATCTGAAGCCCCTATATTAAATACAAATTAGCAAGAGAAAAACAAACATGTTTGTTAATATGTATAAGAGCAGAAAGATTTTTTTACATGTGCTTTGTCAATTGCCTTCAGATCAAAACAACTTTTATGCCAAAGCAATATATTTGGGGGTGACATTTTCTGCTCACCTTTATAGTACTATTAATATTTAATAATTTTGAATACAATCTAATATAAATTGTTATATAATATTGCTTTTAAACTTTGAATGTTTTGTTTTATATTCTCAGGTGGAAACATTTTATTAATCAAAATATCTGGTTTATATTTCTCTAATCATATACTGAACTTTAGATAATTATCACAAAAATGCACAGTTTAGATGCAAAATTATGGACTTTAAAAAAATTATTAAAATTTATTTACCATGTTCTGTCAATTTCTGTTCTACAGCAAAGTGACCCAGTTACATATATATATATATAATCTATATAATAATATATAATGTATAATTATTATATATAATATATATAATTACTATATATAATAATATATCATTTTTCTCATGTTATCTTCTATCATGTTCTATCACAAATGATTGAATATATTTCCCTGTGCTATACAGCAGGACCTTCTTGCTTATCAATTCTAAAAATAATAATTGTATCTACCAATCCCAAACTCCCAATCTGTCCCACTTCCTTCCCCTCTCTCTTGGCAGCCACAAGTCTGCCCTCCATTAACGTGGACTTTTATGTTCTGTTTCTGGGTCTTCTCTTCTTAGAAGGACATTTATTATTGAATATTAGATCAATTAATTTAATTCAAAATGATCTTATTTCAAAGTCCTTCATTCAATTTCAAGAGCAAAGACACTTTCTCAAAATAATTTACGTTTTACTGGTATTGGGGGTTAGGACTTGTACATATCTTTAGGTGCCACAATTCAAGCCACTGTGCATGCTTAGTATATCACCTTTGTATCGCTCACAATGTTTTCACTGTTTTATGAAGGTAAAGATGTTTCATTGACAATGCCTGTGTCCTTTACCCTGTGTAGCTTATTGGGATTCTTTCCACACAGAATTAATTTAGTAAAAGTTTTTAAATTCAAATATTCATTATAATATAATCTTTTTTCCATACTTTCAATTTTGTATGTTCTTACATCTAATGTGAGTATCTCATGGGAAAAACATAAATAGGGCTGAAAAAAATCAATTCAGCCACTCTGTATCTTTTGATTGGAGAATTTAGTCCATTTATACTTAAAAGTAATTATTGATAGATATGTACTTACTGTCATTTTTTAAAATTGTTTTCCAGCTATTTGTTTAGTTCTATTCTTTTCCTTTCTACAATTGCTCTTTTCCTTTGTGGTTTAATGACTTCCCTTATAGGCATTCTTTTAGTAGTATACTTTTTTAAAATATTTTATGTATTTGCTGCTGGTTTTTGTTTATTGGTTACCAAGAGGTTTACATATAAAAACTTATATCTATACAATGAGGCAGAATAATAATTCAGACAGTTAGTGTAGGAACATGGGATTTGATATAGTCTTTGATAAAGTCATTGATTAATGTCCATGACTTGAGGGTTCCAGAGAGTAACATCCACACAGGCCTTGTTTACTATAGGGAGTATATCTGTTTTACATCAAGGTAGATGTTAATCTCCTCAACTGAAAAGGAATGAGAGGAAAGGCAGCTCCCAGCTTAAGGATGAGAAAAACAAAGGAACCATAAGATTTACTTGATATGGAGTTCCTTTCCTGGCTCAGAGGAAAACAAATCAGACTAGCATCCATAAGGATGCAGCTTTGATCCCTGGCCTCGCTCAGTGGGTTAAGGATCTGGCATTGTTTTGAGCTGTGGTGTAGGTCACTGATGTGGCTCAGATCCTGCATTTCTGTGTATGTGGTTATGGCTGGAAGCAACACCTCCAATTTGCCCCCTAGCCTGTTAAACTCCATATGCCATAAGTGTGGCCCTAAAAAGAAAAAAAAAAAAAAAAAAAAGACTTACTGGATATATCCACCTCTAGGACTCCTATTGGACAAGGACTGATATAGGTAAACTGGTCAAGGCCAATGGGAAAAAGAACAGTTATCTGGACGCCACATTGTTAATTCCATCTTTTGTTGTTGTTGTTGTTGTCCTTTTAGGGCCATACTCATGGCATATGGAGGTTCCCAGGCAAGGGGTCTAATCAGAGCTGTAGTTGCTGGCCTATGCCAGAGCCACAGCAATGCCAGATCCAAGCCATATCTGTGACCTACACCACAGCTCCTGGCAATGCTGGATCCTTAACCCACTGAGCAAGGCCAGGGATCTAACCCACAACCTCATGGTTCCTAGCCAGATTTGATTCCACTGCACCATGATGGGAACTCTATGTTACTCCCATCTTTAAGAGATAAAACCCCTAGAGACCATTAGAGAAGGGGACTCTTCCACTCCCACCCAGTGTCTGTGCTGGGAGCTATTTGCTTTCCTGTAATAAAGAGTTTTGCTTGCTTGTTGCCTGTGTATTGGTAAAGTTCATTGTTTGGATCCATGAACAAGAAGCCAGATTCTGGTAATATCTTTCCAGTAACAGCTTTCTGGTAACACCAGTATATTACAAGTTAATAACAACTTAAGTTTGGTCCCATTCTAAAGCTTTAAAGAGTAGGGAAACATTTCAAACTCCTAAGAAAAAATAAATTATAGGCCAATATCCTCAATGAACTCATATACAAAAATCCTCAGCAAAATATTAGCAAACTGAATCTTAACATTTATTAAAAGGATCATACATAATGACCTCATGAGTTTCCCCCTGCCACAAGAATTCAAGAATGATTCAACATCTGAAAATCAGTCAATGTGATATTCCACATTAAAAAATGAAGAATAAAATTTATATGATCATCTCAGATGCCAAAAAAGCATTTGGCAAGATTCAGCATCTATTTACAATAAACTGTTCACAATGTGCTTATTGAGGCAACATACCTCAACATAATAAGGGCCAAATATTATATTCCATGGTGAAAATCTGAAAGTATTTCATCTAAGATCAGGAACAATACAAGGATGCCCACTCATTCCATTTCTACTCAATATAGTATTGGAAGTCCTAACCAGAGCAATCAGGCAAAAAAATAAATAAACTGTATCTAAATTATAAAGTAGAAGTAAAACTTACACTATATGCAGATGACATGATAATATATATGTGTATGTATGTATGTATGCATGTATGTATATCATGTATATATATTTTATACATTATATATAATTATAATGTACATAGATATATATGTGCATATACATATATGTGAATAACATATATGCATATAGTGCTATTTTAGTACATTTATATGTATAAAAACTTTATAGTTTTATAATTTATACTGAATTTAAAAAGACAATATTGTATGAAATTTTGAAATCTCATTATGAATGGCTGAAATACATATATAAACTTTAAACAGTGCATAAAAATATTATAATTTAAAAAATAGTAAATTTGCTGGATACAAAGTCAATACACAAGAAATTGTAATTCTATTGTAGCTAAATCCAAAAGTGGAACATAAAATACAGAAAGCAATCACATATATAATTGTCTCAAAAATAATAAAACCCTATGAATAAATTTAACAAAGAAGATGAAAGATCTATATATTGAATACTACAAGAAATTAATTAAAGCAAATGGAAGATATAAATAAAGAAAAAAACATATAGATTTACAAGGAGATCCTGCTGAATAGCATTGAGAACTATGTCTAGATACTCATGTTGCCACAGAAGAAAGGGTGGGGGAAAAAATGTAATTGTAATGTATACATGTAAGGATAACCTGACCCCCTTGCTGTACAGTGGGAAAATAAAAATAAAAATAAAAATAAATTAAAAAAAAAATCTTTGAAATGATCATACTACACAAGGTACTCTACAGATTCACTGAATTTTTTATCAAAATTCCAATGCTGTTTTTCACAGAAATGTAACAAACAATACCAAAATGTTTATATAACTACAAAAGACCAGCAAGTGCCAAAGAAATCTTGAGAAAGAACAAAGCTGAAAACATAATATGCCCTGATTTCAAACTATATAACAAAGTGTAGTAATTAAAAAATTATGGTATTGACATAGAAAAATGAACACATAGATAATTGGAGTAGAATACATAGTCCAGAAATAATATGTTCATATAGTAGATTAATTTATGACAAAGGAACCAAATTATACAATGAGGAAAGACATCTCTGCAATAAATAATGTTGGCAATATGGCAGCATCATGCAATGAATGAAACATGAACATCATCTCATAAAATACAAAAAAATTAACTCAAATGATCAAAACTTGAACATAAAACCTGAAGCTATAAAACTCCTAGATTAAAACAAACGTGGTAAGCTCCTTGACATAATACTTGTGGATGACTTTTTCACTCGTATCAAAGGAAAAGCAACGAAAGCCAAAATAAATAAGTATAACATATTAAAAAGATTATGCACAACAAAAGAAACCATCAACAAAAGAAAAAGTCAACATATTGAATGGGAGAAAATATTTATAATTAATATATCTGGTAAGGGGCTAATATCCAAAATATATGAAGAGTTCTTACAGCACAATATCAAAAACCAAACAGTCTGATTAAAAAATGAAGGGAAAATCTGAGTTTTTTTTTTACAAAGACATAGAGATGGCCTAACAGAGCCACATCACTAATAATCTGGGGAATGCAAATCAAAAACCACAAAATGATATTACCTAACACATAGTAGTATGTCTATTATCAAAATTATGAAGTATAACAAATGTTGGCAAGGATGTGGAGAAAAGCAAGCCTTGTAGACTTTTGGTGGGAAAGTAAACTGATGCAGCTGCTATGGAAAACAGTATGGAAGTGCTCAGATAATTAAAAATAGAATTACTATACAATCTAGCATGCACTTATGGGTATTTATTGAAAGAAGACAAAAACACTAATTCAAAGATATGCATGAAACCCCATGTTGCAGTATTATTTACAATAGCCAAGTAATGGAAATAACCCAAGTGTCTAATTATTGGTGATTGGATAAAGAAATTGTGGAACATGGAATATTATTCAGTTTGAAAAAAGAAGTAAATCTTTCAATAACATGTATGAAAATTGTGGGCATTATCCTAAGAGAAATACGTCAGACAAAGAAAGATGAAATAAAAGCAAACTAAACCAATGGGACCTAATCAAACTGACAAGCTTTTTCACAGCAAAGGAAACCAAAAAGAAAACAAAAGACAATTTACAGAATGGGAGAATATAGTTTCAAATGATGCAAAGGACAAGGGCCTAATCTCTAGGTTATACAAGCAAATTATACAACTCAACAGCAAAAAACCAACAACCCAATTGAAAAATGTGCAAAAGACCTGAATAGATATTCCTCCAAGGAAAATATACAGATGGGCAACAAGCACATGAAAAAATGCTCAACAGCCCTCATTATTAGAGAAATGTAAATCAAAACTACCATGAGATACCACATCACACCAATCAGAATGGCCATCATTAATAAGTCCACAAATAACATATGCTGAAGAGGGGTGTGGAGAAAAGGGAGCCCTCCTGCACTGTTGGTGGGAATGTAAGCTGGTACAACCACTATGAAGAACAATATGGAGGTTCCTTAGAAAACAATACACAGAACTACCATATGACCCAGCAATCCCACTTTGGGCATATATCTGGACAAAACTATCCTTAAAAAGACACATGAACCTGCATGTTCATTGCAGCTCTCTTCACAATAGCCAAGACATGGAATCAACCCAAAAGTCCATTGACAGATGATTGGATTAGGAAGAGTGGTATATATACACAATGTATACTACTTGACCATAAAAAAGAATGAAATAATGCCATTTGCAGCACCATGGATGGAACTAGAGACTCTCATCCTGAGTGAAGTAAGTCAGAAAGAGAAAGACAAATACCATATGATATTACTTATATCTGGAGTCTAATATACAGCAGAAATGAAACTTTCCACAGAAAATAAAATCATGAACTTGGAGAATAGATTTGTGGTTGCCAAGGGGGAGGAAGAGGGAGTGAGGTGGATTGGGAGCCTGGGGTTAATATATGCAAACTGTTGCCTTTGGAATGGATTAGCAATGAGATCCTGCTGTGTAGCCCTGGGAAAGATGTCTAGTCACTTATGATGGAGCTTGATAATGTGATAAAAAAGAATATATATATGTATGTGTATCTGGGTCACCATGCTACACAGTAGAAAAAAAATTGTATTAGAGAAATAACAATAAAAAAAAACAAATACTATATGATCTCTCTTGTACATGGAATCAAAATCAAAACAAAACCAAACTGAAGATTTTTGGAATAGAGATCAGATTATTGATGACTCTCACACACAGGGGATGTGGGTTGAAAAATGGGTGAAGGGGGTATAAATTTATTAAAAAATAATAACACCTTTAAATAATTTAAATAATTATTTTAGTTTCTATC
This sequence comes from Sus scrofa, assembly GCF_054392235.1. Lineage (NCBI taxonomy): Eukaryota > Metazoa > Chordata > Mammalia > Artiodactyla > Suidae > Sus > Sus scrofa. Next base: position 43,809,256 of record NC_139393.1, read on the forward strand.
ACATTTATTTAAGTAATGTTACTTCTGACAAAAAAATAATCATTTAGATTTTACATCTTTGGATACCAAGTGTACAAGTACAGAGTTACAAACACTGAAATAATTTTAAAAGGCAAAAATACTGCATAATTTTAGTGGCCACCAATTAAAATTTTGTCAATTTATAGATTTTTGAATCTTCCTCTCTATTCCCAATGGTTATAGATAGAAGGAATAATTAAAGAAAAAGCCCCCTTTTCTAGTTAAGCTTCAGAAATTTCTATATAAAATAAAAGTTTTCAAATTTAATAGGTCAAGAAGTAAGAGATTTTCTTCCTAAAAATTAAAGAAATGGAGTTCCTTTGTGGCTCAGGATTGTCACTGAAGTGGCTCAAGTTGCTGCTGTGGTGAGGGTTAAATCCCTGCTCCAGGAAATTCTTCATGCCATGGGTGCTACAAAAAAAAAAAAAAAGAAAAAGAAAAAGAAAAGAAATGGCAGACTGATTCTTTATTAATTAGATATAAATTACAATTTATTTTATTATTAATTCTGGAAGTCTTATTTTTTTCTTAAGAAAGGATTAACTTATTTTACAAAAAAGTCACTGATACATTGTTTACTTATTCAACAAATAATTTAGTGATTATTCAGTCCTAAGCATTATATTTTGGATCTGGAGATAGGACACTAAACACAGGCAAAAATATATATATGTAGACATAGCTATACAGACATGTGTATGAGTGGTGGGCATTGCTGATTTTAAATAGATTCATCAAGAGGCACCTCATTGAGAGTAAGATAATTGAGCAAACACTTATAGGTCTTAGAGTAAGGTTTGTGCATATCTATGATAAGAGATTTAAGGGCAGCAAAGGCAAAGGCCAAGAGTGAAGTGTGTTTGTCACTGCCCAGCAACTTCTAGTGAGAAAACTATTGTAGAGAATGCAAAGGGAAGAATTATAGCAGATAAGAGTCGAAAAGGGAATGTGGCTAGGTCATTTGACACTTTGTAGTACATGCTCTGAGAGAAATGAATTCCATTGAAAATGACTGCAAAAAGGACTGATATGATCTGACATCATAAATGGATCACTGTGGCTCCTTTATTCAGAATGAATTGTAGGGAGGCAATGATGGATACAGGAGAGTAACAAGGAAGAACAAGCCTAGCTCCCTCTTGGATTTATTTCCTTTGCTCTAACTTTTCTATTCTACTGTTAATTGACCTTTCTTATTAATACTAGCTCTGCACATAAGGACACAAATTATTAAAGGAATTTTGCCTGCAGCTTGAGGTGTAAGAAATACCCCCTTCTCAGTAACTCAACCTCCATATAGAGATTAGCATATGAACAAGAAAAGTAGCATTTGTTTTATCAAGTTCTATAGGATCATCATGACCAGACCAGATTAATGAGTAAATTGACCTACTCCTTACCTGCTGACCTCACCATCACCCTACTCTCCTTTTTTAGCACAAATGAAGCTTATATTCTAACCCAAGGGAGATGTCTCTTTGAGACATTATTTTGCCGTTTTCTCAGTTTTCTGGTTTTCTGACTAAAGTCTCTATTCCTGTCTCAGCATCTTTTCTCTTGATGTTCTAACCTGTCATGAGGTGAGCAGTATGGGATTAGACTCAGTAACAGGAGAATCAATTAGGGGCCTGTGGGAGTTTCCGTCGTGGCTCAGTGGTTAACGAATCCGACTAGGAACCATGAGGTTGCAGGTTCGATCCCTGGCCTTGCTCAGTGGGTTAGGGATCCGGTGTTGCTGTGAGCTGTGGTGTAGGTTGCAGACACGGCTTGGATCTTGCGTTGGTGGGGCTCTGGCGTAGGCCTGTGGCTACAGCTCCGATTTGACCCCCAGGCTGGGAACCTCCATGTGCTGCGAGAGTGGCCCAAGAAATGTCAAAAAGACAAAACAATAAAAATAAAAATAAAATAAGGGACCCGTGGCATTAAGCCACATTGAAATGATGGCTTGACTATGAAGATAGTGGGGTATTGATGCAAAGTTGACAGATTTGGGATATGTTTTAAATGATGCCAACATTATTTGGATACAAGAAGGAGAGTAGTTAAGAAGTTCAGGGTATTTTCCTGATGAACATGGAGAATGGAGTGATTATTTACCAAAATTAAGACCACGGATGGAGTAGAATTTTTGAATGTCTTGCATTTGAAATATTTCTTATCCCACCAAGCAGACAAATCAAATAGGGAGTTGAATATATAGGACTGTTTCAGAGGAGAATTTCATACCAGTGATATAAAACTTAGGAATTAGCAGAAAATTCATGGCATTTAAAGCCATTAGACTAAATGAAATCACAAAGTAAGTATAGTTTGAGGAGAGATGAGGCTCAAAGTGCTGAGCTTTTGACTACACCAAAATTTGAAGCTCAAAGAAATAAAAATATATCATCCATAATATCAGAGAAATGCTATAAGAGTGGGTTTTCTTGAAGGTGACTTGAAAAAAGCATTTCAGGTAAAAGGTAAAAACACAGCCAAAATCAAGTAAAATAAAGACAATGTTTATTATTGAATTTTGCAACCTGGGGCTCATTGTTGATCTTGATTAGAAAATCTTTGTTGAAGGGGTAGAGGTTAATGATTATTTAAGTGGAATAAGAGAAAATGTCAAGAATTTAAAACAGTGAATGAATATAGACATCTGGGGTTAAGGTTTTAAGAACTAATACACTAACACATCTGTCTTACATCAGTGTAAATCATATAATAAGCTTAGATAAGTACTTAGGTCTTAGTAGTTGGATATGTGGACAAATGAATTAATAAAAATATAAGTGAAAATCTCAGCCTAGTAAAACAGATATGAGCTTTTGCTTTAAGGCCTAAAATGATCACAGGTTTCCTAGTTGGAAAAGTATTTGAAAGGCAAGAAATTATGAGAACTATTAAAACCTTTCCTACATCAAACTTCAAAAGTTTAGCCATTTTTGATATTGATATTTATTTGTTATTTCTTTGGCCCAGAACCACTCTCTAAAGGCCCACAAATTATATTTCTCAGACTCCCTTTTGTGCCAATTACATTTCTATTAATTTCTATCAGTGGAATTTATAGGCAGGACATTAGTGGGTGAGAGTGTTTGTAACAGTGATTGGTGTTTTCTGCCGGGCAATACTTGTTATGCATACTCTTTAGCTCATCCTAATAGAGGCAGGTGGATGGTAATGATTCAATTTATTCCCTCAGTGGTATCTCCTTATATTTCAGCAACACACCAACAGCTTAGCCTTCAGAAGATGGTAAAAATATTCAAACTTATAGAATCAAGATCATGAGGGGAAGGGCAAACAGTTTCTATTATTTGCTTTCTTTCCTTCTTTCTTTCTTTGGGCCTCACCCTTGGAATATGGAAGTTCCCATGCTAGGGATCCAATTGGAACTGCAGCTCCTGGCCTATGCCACAGCCACATGGGATCTGAGCCATGTCTGTGATCTCCAACACAGCCAACCCACTGAGTGAAGCAAGGGATTGAACCTGCATTCTCATGGATGCTAGTTGGGTTTGTTTCTGCTGAGCCATGATGGGAAACCCTGAAGCAGTTTCTTTATTTTCAGCTGGTAAACTATTTCTCCCTTTTACTCTGAGCCACTCCTTTTATCCCCCTCTCCATTTATTTACATTGCATTAGTAAGGAATTCCCTGTATTAAATTCCTACAGAGGAAATACCTAACAGCTTCTTTTTTCCTGACAAGACCTGTAAGTTAAAATTGCCAATTGTGATTTTAATCTCATACTTTGCTTATGTTTCCCTTGCTCTGAAATATTCTTGTGGATTTTTTTCCCTTCTGAATTTAATTTTCAGGGTAGCTTTAATGCTCTGTTACTTTATTTCTCTGTGTATATGACATTTTCCAGGTGACTCTAGGTAGAAGACATTGCTATTTCCCTCTCCAAAATTTCACAGCAGTCAGTAGTTGAAAAGTATTACATAGCAGTAGTTGAAAAGTATTACACAGCAGTTATACAAGTATTACATAGCAGTTTTTAACACTGTGGCTCATGCATTAAAATACACTATACACAAATAAGCAAAACTGACTTTTTTATTTTTAATGGTCATTGGATAAATTCTTTGTTGAGGTGAAAAGTAATGTCCAAGTCCTATAAACTTAATGTGATATAATAACTCAAAGAATTTATTAGGTAAAATTACTGTATTTAGATCTCTGGGTCCTCTCTCACTTCCCTCTCACCAAAAATGCTCTTTGATCTTAGAAGATCTTGTAGGGATTGAGGGGAAATAGATTTCCAGATCTGCACATTGTCCTCCATGTATTCCCTGATCCCTCCTCTAACATGATCTGACCTTTTCCCTGAGTGGGTAACTGCAGAGGTAAATTATATTTACCGCTCAAGAATTTTGTCATCCACTGTAGCTAAAGTCTAAGGATGATTCACCTCAGGTTTTTATCTCTCCTTCTCTAGGATTGTCCTAGTTTCTTATCCAATTGACTCTTCCATCCTTGATACCTGCTGAAAACCCATGTGCTTCTTCACTTGTCTACCATTCAACATGACAACTGAAACTAACATAATTTTTCTTGTCCCTATTTTAAAAAATATTTGGAATTTAGCTATTATCTCCAAGAAATTATGGCTACTGAACAATATGATTGTGCACTGCCTAAAATAACTATTTAAGAAGAGTGTTCATCACAATTTGCTTTCAGATGCCCATATTGGGGAGTTTACCAATTTAAAGCTATTATGTGATTATATATTTTCAATTTTAAATAAAACAGTCTCTCCTAAATTCCCCTCTTCAAAGATACTGATAAGATTCTATCGAGGTGACATTCTCCCTTCTTATAGCAAGTCTGATAAGCTTAGCTGTGCTTGATCAAATATGTCATTTTGTTCTGCTTTTCTCTAAGGTCTTCTAGAGAATCAACAATTGATTGATAGTTGGTCCCTTATAATCTATACAGTTCCTATGATATACCCACTGGATCCAAACAAAATAACTTTCTACACATTCTCTGGAGGGCAATATAGAAAATTCAGTGCCCCATATACAACACACAAGAATGGAAAGGGAATTGAAAAAAGCCTGCAAGGCAGTTTTTTCCCCAAAGTTTAATATTTAGCTGGGAAAAGTCCTTTTGTCCTTAGTACTTTTCCCAACATATTTAACAGGTCTCTTTCCTTTTGAACATCCTCAGAGAAAAGTCAAATTGGGATTCAGATTGCAGTTTATAGCTTTTATTTCCTCTCTATGTAATCTCTATGGGTAGAAATAAGCATTAAGTCTTCATTTTCTTTTTCTTTTGACTTCTACAGACAAAACTCTATAGTTGACATAGTCAGTGACTTGATGAGCTCAAGCGAAAATTTTGTGGTCAAAATCTTGAGAGCGAGGATTTACAAATGGCTCCTTTCCCTAGATCAGTGGTTTTCTAGCAGGAATGATTTTGCCCTCAGAAGATATTTAGCAATGTCTGGAGACATTTAGATTGTCATGATTTGGGGGTTATGTTATGAGTATCTGCTGGTAAACATCCTTCAATGCACAGGAAAGCCCCAAACAACAAAGAATTATCTAGCACAAATGTTAATAGTGATGTGGTTGAGAAACCCTGTTCTAGAAAATATCACCCTCCCTTAAAATATATTATTAGTGAATAAATGTTTATATAGTTATATATAGTAATAACTATAATAACTTATAGTTATGCAGAGTAATAACTTTTACTTTAATGGAAGTAATACACTTTTATCATCTATTTATGAATATTTATATCTATGTGTACTGAAACATGGGAATATCAAAATGATTATAATGTACTACTTTTTGCAGAGATCTTTCCAGAGAAGTCGTTTCTTAAATAGCAATAGAATTTAGTAATTATTTACTATACATGTACTATACATATGATTTACTGGAGGAATTAAATAAAATAAAATAAAACATTTTATTTTCTAAATAAAAGTTGTTTTGTTTTATGAATTCAGAGGTTTAAAACCAGTGAGACCTCCTCTAATAAGAACTATAAATAAGGTACATTATAGTTATATATACATATATATATATAATTATATGAAAGAAGAGAGCAAAATATCAATTCTTGTTGGGAAGTTATGGGAAGACCTTATTCATAGCAGTAAGATTTCAGCATGCTGAGAAATGTGAAAGTATTCAAGAAAAAGAACTTGACAAATGCAGCAATCTAAATTCCATGGTAGAGATGAGTTAATTTTAATCAACTTAACTGATTTAATATGTTCCATATAAGAAGTAAGAATTAAGAAGTGATTTAAGGGATATTTTTAAAGAGTAAATTGTCATCTGGGTACTGGAGATTGTCTTCAAGCATATGGTTGCACATGAAAATATTCATGGAAAATGGAAACAAACTTGGACATGCATAGAAAAGGAATATTTGAATTTCAGATTTTTTGTTTTACATGTTGCACACTAATAAGTGTTCATTTTACATTTTCTTTGGATGAGCAAATTGAAATAATTTTTTCTAATCAGCAATGTTTGTACATCTTCAGATGTATCTTTTTGGAGACCAATATTTGATTTAATCACACATTAATGAGTGATTCTATCACTCATTATGCTAGAATGTTTGGTTCTATCCATATGTAGTGATGATTTTACAGGGGAGTTTGGAAGATTTTTGTTAAGATCCTCTTCTTACCTTATGCAGGTAAAATTATAGATACTGCTAAATTAACTTGTACTAATTATTTTTCCAAGTTGCAAACTTTGACAATAAGCAGGGTAAAAAAAAGTTCTCTTTTTGTGTTATTAAAATCCATCAGCTACTTTCTTAAATGTCAACAGTTTTCGTCCATAAAAGCCAATTTCAATTATCTTCGACACACTCTATAATTGCCATGTCATCTTACTTTATGTATTATGCCTGACTATTCAAGCAAAAACAAAAGAAATGAAAAAGAAAAAGAAAAAAGAAAGGAACAAGATAAAGAAAAGAATAAAAGCCACACTTGCAAGGTCCATTAGATTGTTTCTAGATGGGAGACCCATAAGCTAATTTTAGTTTTCAGGAAAATTTTAAGACATATTTGTGTATTTTGTATTACATAATTTGAAACAAAGAATTATTTATCAACTTTGATTTGCCTTCTGAAAATTCAAACGTTAATATTTAAACTAGTGAATTTGTTCATTTAATAGTGTATTTTCAAAATTATTTACTCAATCTTAGAACACTGATATTTATAATATTAAAAGTGTTATTAAGGAGTGCCCATTGTGGCTCAGCAGGTTTAAATCCAACTAGTATCCAAGAGGATGCAGGTTCAATGGCTGGCCTTGCTCAGTGGGTTAAAAGATCCAGCATTTCTGTAAGCTGTAGTGTAGGTTGGAGATATGGCTTGGACCTGGCACTGCTGTGGCTGTGGTGTAGAGGAACAGCCGAAGCTCCAACACACCACCTAGCCTAGGAATTTCCGTATACTATAGGTGCAGCCCTAAAAAAAAAAGTGGTATTAAATAAAACAATCTTGTTTACATGAAATTATGTTACTGTAATCAAATGTTATTGCATAAATTACAACTTGAATATTTTAAACAATATTACTGAATATAGTATTATTTTTAACAACAAACTTTATTTTGCATTTATCTAACACAAATTTCAGATTGATTTTATATTAGCACAAAATTTTTGGCAATATTAGAAAACAATTATTCCTGAATATTTATATAATTCTTCTAGCCTCCTTTGAAATATATTTGTCATTCTGAAATGACAGATTCTGGAAGAGTTAAGATGATATTTATTCGACTACGTGTGATTTGTGGCACCTAAGACTTTTCTACATATCACTATCAGAATGGCTCATTCTTAGTCCACTTAAGTCAAAAATACTCATTCTCAGTATTCACTGAAAAGTATTGAACATAATGGTTCAAGTATAAATGTTCCCTCTTTATCAGAAAAATAAACAGATATGTCCACAATATGGATATTTATTCTACACATATGTTGTAGCTGATGTTGACTTTAAAGACACATTGGCTTTTAAGGTCATTGGATGAACATTTTGTACTTGAATCCAGAAAAAAAAATAACCTCAGTGTTTCTGAAAAAACTATAAACTACACCATGAAAAAAAATCAGCATTTTTGGAATCAGACTAATTGTTTTATGATAATTTTTTAAAAATTCTCAAGTAAAATTTTTGCATTTTCAAAATGAGGTAGCAAATAGTTGTCAAAATAACTAACTTGGAAATAAAGGCTTGCGCTCGGAGAGTACCAGTGTCAATTGAGGGACTCATTTATGTGCCATTTTAGGACTATATGTAAGAAAAGCAATTTAAATGAAATTGATCATAATCACAGAGCAAGTAAATAAGAAAAAGGAGTTGAAATTTTAGCTTTAGTGACTTGCCATTAGAATCAGAAGAACTCTTATAATAAAAGTTTTCATATTCACCCTTAATAGAGTGAACTGCCCCCTCTACTTTCAGTGTTATCATCAGGAATTCTTATTGAATAATAATTTTGAGAGTTCTACAGTCTCTCCATTACCATGCATGTTTACTAGATACCCAATAAAACAACTTAAATTCTTAACATTATAGCTCATGAGGTCACTTAATTTTAGGTGAGGTCTTCACTTCAGACCCGAGCCTTTCAGCCGGCAAAAATAACTGTGTACTTATAAAATGGCAGTGTAATATGTGGATATTACGTTCCTTTTATTATGCATGAATAGGAAAAGCAGTAAAATATATTTTAATATCTCTTTATAATTTTACAGTTTTATGATAAAGAGAAATTTGCCTATTGTCATCTGAAATGTATGTATACATACACAAACATACACACATAAACATATATACATACACATATATGGAATAGGCATTTCTGTTTTGTTCTTATTTTAATTCCTTTTTTTTGAGTAAAATAGAATGTATCTATTGAATTCCTACATATTCTTTTCTTAGCCAAAAGGTTTTAAGAGAAACTAGTCATGTGAAATAGATACATGGTACATAATCCCTACATGATATCTTAGCCAAAGCTATAATCTTGTTCTTCCAAATAAAATATTATAATTTGTACTCACTTCTAAAAAATAAGTGAGTTATATGAGTAAAACGGTAAATATAATTAAAATAGACCAAAAAATACATTAAAACCTTTTTATTTATTATTTTGCATATTAAACAGAGCAAGTAAGCACAATTTAAAATATCATGTCTATAAATGGAATTTCTTCAGAATAGTTTTTCAGAGCTATATAGAAATAGTATCAAAGAATAGTGACTCTGGCTTGTATTTACTTATGATAACTTCGGAGTACAATGAATTCCAGTCAACACATGGATAATACCCATGCAATAAAATAAAAAGTAGCAGGCTCAAAGTAGTTATCTGAAATTTAGGTGTATTTTCTTCGAATACTTAAAGAACAAAACTCAAAATAGGCTACAAATAATTTAACTTGTCTGTATTTAACAAAAGGCAATTTATTGCATTTTCCATTGTACTATTTTTGCATTTCTTAAATATTTACTTTTGAAATAAAGGCTATATTTTAAATATGTCAAAGTACATTTTAAAAATGTGTGGTACTTTCAAAAGTAAGTCTTTCATAATTGAAATAATCTGCATGTCTATTTGGCTTTCACTAAAGATTTACTGAAAACTAGAACACTCATTGACTAATTCCATGAAATATAGACTTTAATCTTACTAGCTTCTTATAAGCAATATATATTATATATAAATCTATCTTACACTATTATCTATATGTATAATTTAATGGTTATTTGTACAAATCTGAAGTAATTTAACTGGGCATGAAAACTTGTTCCATCATTCACATTATGAACAGAAGTTCCCTGAAAATAGTTCATTATCTATAAAATATAGATTACAGTTGTACCTATTATTATTATAAATATTGTATAAGATATAAAATATAAAGCATTTAGAATAGCATGTATCATATTGCAAGTGCAAAATAAATATTACCATTTTATTATTTTCATTTTAAAATTTCAATTTCATTATAAAATATTGTATGGGGTTATACATTCAAGTCAGGTATCTTAATATGAAATGGGTGATATTCTGGAGAATATGAGATTCCCTGTCCAACAGCAGCTGCATTGCAGATATGTATGCTATTACAATAAGCTACTCAACATCTCATTTACTTTCACATCTTCCACCCTATCACCTTGAAATCTAACTTTAAAAAGGCATAGGCTATAGAATATATATCCAGGTAGCTAGTTAGAATATTGTTCTTTGTCCTTGACAACTATAACTATAGAGTCCAAAAAGATTAAAAATAAGACATGGAGTTCATGTTGTAGCTTGGCTGTTGACAAACCAGATTAATATCCATGAGGACATGGGTTCAATCCCTGCCATCGCTTAGTGGGTTAAGGATCCGGCAATGCCATGAGCTGTGTAGGCTGGCAGACATGCCTCAGATCCCTCATTGCTGTGGCTGTGGCATAGGCTGGCAGCTATAGCTCCAATTTGACCCCTAGCCTGGGAACATCCATATATCACAGGTGCAGCCCTAAAAAGACAAAATAAATAAATACATAAATAAATAAGACCTATACTATGAGAATTTATATTTTACATATAGAATGCATGGTCCAGACAAGTCACATAGAAGAAATAATATTTAAAAGAAGAGCTACAGAGAATTAACTACAACAGGAATGCTGGTATAGAAGGAGAAGAAGAAGAAGATATTAAAGAAGAAGGAGAAGAATGATATTAAATAAGGAACAAGCAGTTGAGGATTCCTAGCAGCCAGAGAAATCTAGAAACTGTGAACATTTCAAAGAAGTTCATATTGGGATGCAAAGTCTGGGAAAGAAAATGGAAATAGATATACCCATATAAAAGTATCTAAAATTTATCATTCAGGAAATAGGATGTTGCTGATATAAATTATACAAAGAGAGAAATTGTTAAATTGCAAGTATGTGTTGCAATAGTCTATGAAAGATTTACAAATCACTTGGACAAAGAATCAAGTTAATGCATGAGCTCAGGAGATATTTAGAAAGTAGAATCTACTAGAAAAGTGGATATTGGTATTGATGTAGAGAGAAAAAAGAAATATTGCAAATATATTCTCTGAACAAATGTTGAAAGATGTTTAATGCTAGAGGAAAAATATGCTAGCACTGAAGAATTACTTGATTTTCTTGCAAAGATTCCAGGGGGTCATTGCTTGGTCTGAAATATAATAGTTATTTTTTTAATGTTAACATAAGATAGGATATAATTGAATCAATGGGGAGAATCAGTAAATCAAAGTGAAAATCAATTGTCACAGGTGTATTAATAAAAATATGTGTAGTGTCAGAATCCAATGGAACAGTGTCAAAGTAGAAAAATATAAGAAGGTTATATAATGTTCTGCCTCTTCTAATTTGCTTGTATTAATCCCAGTTATACTCACTATAATTTCATAAGGTAGGTATTAATGTAAGTAAAACATAGGCAACTTCCCCAAAATCATAGATGCTTTGTGTCTGGTTTTGAATTTCATCGGAGCTCTTGGAAACAACACTTACAATCCCTCTGTCTTTCACACACACACACACACACACACACACACACACACACACACACACACTCCCCTCTCATAGGTGTTCAAACTGGGCTTTTAGGTAGATTTGCTTGAAGAGTATTTCAAAAGACTGTCTTCTCATAATCCACCCTATTGAGACTCTGACATTTATCCATGTTTCAAGATAGCAACGTGACTCCACAGAGGAGGGAGATAGAGAAAAAAGGATACATTTATATCTAAATGCCTTTAAAACAAAATAAAGCAAAATGTCCTTCATATGGATATATATATATATATATATATATATATATGTATATATATGTATATATATATATATATATATCCATGACTTATGGAGAAAAAGGAAGCTGGAAAACTCAGTTGTAATGCTTAGTAGCTACATAAACAACTGAATATTATTCTAGTACCTGAAGAGAGAAAATATTGGTGGATACCAAGTAGTTTAAATATCAATGCATTTCTGAATAGCATGCTTATGCTTAGTTCTAATTAGGCAGTTCTTATTTATTTTTTACTGTAAAATGAACTGTTAGCTCTCTGTTAAACCAAACATTTAAGCCTGTTCCCATCTTTGCAAAATGGTTAAACCATACTTTTGTTTTATCCCTAGTCAATATGTGCATTACTATGATTATATAAACAATATCCATATCTGAGCTGTATCAGAGATAAAAGACTATCTTTTACAACACTTTACTTTCCTGGAGTTGATAGTGCACTCTTGGTGTTCTTACTTAGTACCATTACTCCAGCCAGTCACCCTCAAAATCAATGTCAAAAATGTAAACAGTGGATATTCTGTTAATTTTATCTATAATGGGGACATTCTCCTAGAGCTTTCACAGAAATTGTGTTGTGATTTCCTTTCATCATCATACTGAGGATATCCTTTACTATGTAAATCTCTTGCTGGTGATCTCAGGGCTTTGCTACTTTTGTTTTTTGTTTGTTTTTTGTCTTTTTAGGACTACACCAATGGCATATGGAATTTCCCAGGCTAGGGGTCAAATAGGAGCTGTAGGCTTTATTACCACTGAGCCACAATGGAAACACCCTTTTTTGCTTTATTATTACTGTGCTGGAGTGGCTTCTTGAGACTCTGGGTCTAAATACCTGAGACTTTGCTTTGTCTTTATTAATCCTTAATAATGATTTAATATTCAGCTAAGTATTGATAACAAGTTTGAATATTTTGCTCCAAGTTATACATAGTATCAACATTTTAGAAGTAAATTGTCATTCAGATTACTGAGCCTTGTTTAAAGTTTTTAGCTGTTAATTTTTTTTCCTCCTGGAGATTTTATAGTTTTTTGTTTGTTTTGTTTCTCTTTTTAGGGCTTCACCTGCAGTAAATGGAAGTTTCTAGACCAGGGGTCAAATTATCAGAGCTGCAGTTGCCTGCCTATGCCACAGCCACAGAAACACCAGATCCAAGATGCATCTGTGACCTATGTTGTGACCTATGCATCTGTTGACCTATCTTGTGGCAATGCTGGGTCCTTAACCTGCTGAGTGAGGGCAGGGATCAAACCTGCATCTTCAGGAATATTAGTCAGGTTCTTAGCCTGCTGAGCCACTATGGGAACCCTTATATTGTTATTTGCCTTAATTTTCATTTTAAAATTTTAGTTGATGAATTTTAATAAATATGTTTAATCATTCACTTTAATGAGAATATTTTGAGTTCTATCTATGATGAAAAATATACTGTTTAAATTAGTTCAAGAAGAAAAAAAACACAAGGAATATGTTAGTGGAGAAATATGCAAGCAACTATCGACAAAATATTCCTGAGCTCTGTTAAGGTCAAAACACATTTCAAGCCTTATACAACACATTATTCTTTTGAGATTTAAACTTTTCTAGTATATAGGTTTATTGTGTCCCAATTTTTTAAAAATAGTTACTATCCCATTGATATCTAAAAACTTGCAACAAAGATAAAAGGAACTCAAGCTTATATATAGAAGCAAAAATACTAAAACACCAATGTGAAGAATCATCTCCAACATTTTATAAAAATTATAAAGCATTTACTATGAACATAGTAATTGACAGTGATGCAGAGAAGGTAATATATTAATAAACATATTCAATCACTAGTAGAGAAAAAGAGCAAAACTAAAATGTGAATATTTAAATAGATGTTGAACAGATCAACTGATAAATTTCACCATTAAATTGAAAACTCACCAAGATGGTAACAACCTTAGCAAGCACACCTTCCCTAGAAGAAGTCATATTGCCTCTAATCCTTTAATTTCACCTGGTTTGCTATCTTTTTTTAGCATAATAAAATACATATCCCTTTAAAATATACACATACAATCACATTTAAATTTGAAGCTTTGGAGGAAGTTCAAAATCATAGGTCTTATGGCCTTTCTAAACATTGCCTCAAAGTTAGAAACTTATAATTAAATGAGTGATGATGTTGACTGTTATGGTAGACACAGTCTGTTGCTTACAGAAAACTATTTCTTCTATCATTTCAAATCACACTATTACAAGGTTATCTGAATCTTAGAGTTGGGCATTGAAATGTGAGAAGTGATTTTACATTGAACTTCTGGAAACAATTTTTTAATTTGCAAAAAGGCTAGTAGAATTGAAGTTTGAATTAAGACAATTTTGTGAAATCTGAAATGACTGCAGCCATGTGAAGAAACAACATTCAATATTTTTACATTTGTAAAAACATATAGTTGTCTCTCCTTGTTCAAAAGTGATTTGTCCCAGGACTCCAGGCAGATACCAAAATCTGAGGATGCTCAACTTTAATATAGAATGGGGTGGTGTTTGCATATAACTTACACACACTTTTCCATCCCTTTAAAATCACCTCTAGATTGTATATAATACCTAATACAACATAAATGCTATGTAAATAGCTGCAGCACATGGAAAATTTAAGATTTGCTTTTTAGAATTTGGGGGATTTTTTTTTTTGATCTCCAATTGTTTGAATCCAGCAATGTGGAAAAGAGTGTCAACTGCAGTATAAAAAAGGAAAAAATCTTGTCCGAATGCTGCTTCCACCAACACTAAATTCATTTATTTCGCCAAAAACCATTGTTGTCACCACTTTCTACCATTAATTCTGCTGGAAACATTGTTGCTGCATAATAGGACTCTAAAATTTTAACTATTTTATTTGATTTTTTGAAACATATGCTTACAAATAGAAATTTCGTTAGTAAAGTCAAGATGTTTATATGAATTAAATCTATAGTATATTTTGTGTGAGTTTTTGTGTACACTTTTTTGTATCTAGCTTCTAGTACATCTTAGTACATGACTTTAAAATGTAATCATGTTGTTGCATGTTTTGGGGGTCATAAATTATTTTCACATGGTATTTCTAATTACGTGCGTATACCACAACTTATCCAATTCCTACTGATTTATATTTTTTACTGGCATTGTTGACTATTATCAATAATGCTGCCATATGGACACCTGTTCTTAGTTTTTGTGAATAAATGCCTAGAAGTGACATTTCTGGATTATGTTTAAATTTTTTGAGAAGCCACAAACAATTTTACAAAGTAGTTGTACCATTTTATACTTCCACCAGCAATGCATGAGTGTCATAGTCCTCTCCAATTTTTGGATTTTTCCATCTTTTTTCAAACCAAATTAGAGTGTATTTTTTGCCACTTTATTATTTAAACATTTTATTTCCCTGATAACTAATTATCCTGAGCACTTTTTTCATATTATTCCTCACTATTTTCTATAGAGTTGACCCTTTGAACAATATGAGGACTAGGAGGACTGACCTTCTGCACAATTGAAAATCTGTGACTACCCAAAGTTTTAGCTACTAATAGCTTGCTGTTGACTGGAAATCTTATCAGTAATATAATATAATTATACTATAAGAGTTAACATATTTAACTTATAATATGAGTTAACACATTTTGTACATTATATGTATTGTGTACTATATTCTTCAATAAACTAGATAAAATATTGTGCTATTTAAAAAATCACAAGAAAGAGAAAATTCATTTACAGAATTGTATGATATTTGTCCCTACTATATTTTTCTGTCATCACTTTACAAGATGTCAGTACCTTCATCAATATGGTCTTATATAATGCAAAACACTATAGATGTTATTTGGTGTTACTAACTATAAACATCAAAAAATGAAAACAATGTGAAAAAACATATTTTATTTACAAATACAACAATTCTTGCATTGATAATGAAAGCAGAAATATGATTGCTTTATGGTAGCCCAGAGTAATCAATATAATTCCTTCTCAGTACTTTAGTCTATACACTAATGAATGAATCATTATAAAACTTTATGCCATATAGTATTAAAACCATATTCATAATACAGTAAAAGAAACATCATTATATTTTAAGTGGTTTTATAACCACTTACCTGTGATTTTCGGCTGATATATAGTTTCTCCAATTAAGAAATTGTCCTACTATACAATAATATCATTTTTGAAAAAAATTATAAAACAATAAGATAATACATATCTAACTTTATATTAATATCACTCATTTTATGTAAATTAACACATAGGAAGTTTATTTCAGTATGTCTTATACACAATGTGGTATGCTTATAATTTTGTATACTTATTGAAAAAATCTGTATGTAAGAGGATCTGAAAAGTTCACCTTCTGTTGTTCAAGAGTCAACACTATTTTTGTTTGTAAAATGTTTGTTTCATTTTTATTGGGTTGTTTATCTTTTTATAGTGGAATTGTAGTAGTTCTTAATGTATTTTGCTTAGAAGTAGTTTTCCAGTGTTTAGTATATTTGTTCATTATAATAGTTGTTTCTTTTAATAAGGAAAACTTTCTAATTTTGATCATTTAATTTTTACTTTTTCATGTCTATTTCTTTCTTTGTCTGGCAAGTACTTACATACAGATCTTGAACGTATTTTTCTAGTTATCTTCTGAAACATTATAATTTTGGTTTTTACATGCATGACTAATTGATCTAAAAATTGGTTTTTTGTGTATGGTCTGAGGAGAGTTTTTATTTAATATTTGTATTTAGTTGTTCTAGTATAATTTCATGAACAGAATTTCTGTTCCTCATTGAATTGCTTTGACAACTGTTTGATCATATATAGGTAGGTTTATTTCTGTACTCGATGTTCTGCTCCATTGATCAATTTGCTTATTTTCTTTACAGAAACACAGTAGATGGATTACTGTAGCATTATAAAAATATCTCGAACAGTATGGCAATTTTTACAATATTAATTTTTCCAACCCAGGAGCATGGAATAGCTTCCCATTTCTTTACATTTTCTTTAATTTCCTTGATTAATGTTTTATAATTCTCAGCATACAGGTTTTCACCTCCTTGGTCAGGTGTATACACAGGTACTTGATTTTGGAGGGTGCAATTTCAAATCGTGTTGTATTTCTGTATTCCTTTTCTAATATTTCCTTGTTAGTATACAGAAATGCTACTGATTTCTGAATGTTAATCTTCTATCCTGCTCCTTTGCTGAATTTGTTGATCAGTTCAAGCAGTTTTTGGGTTGAGTCCTCGGGGTTTTCTATATATCGTATCATGTCATCTGCATACAGTGACAGTTTTACCTCTTCTCTTCCTATTTGTATGACTTTTATTTCTTTTGTTTGTCTGGTTGCCATGGCTAGGACTTCCAACACTATGTAGAATAACAGTGGTGAGAGTGGGCATCCTTGTCCTGATCCAAATTTTAGTGGGAAGGCTTTCAGCCTTTCTTCATTGAGTATTATATTTGCTGTGGGCTTGTCATAAATAGCTTTAATTATGTCAAGGTATGTTCACTCTCTATCCATTTTGGTAAGAGTTTTGATCATGAGTGTATGTTGGACTTTGTCAAATGCTTTATCTGCATCTACTGAGATGATCATGCTCATTTCAGCACTATTCACAATATCCAAGACATGGAAACAACACAAATGTCCAAGGACAGATGATTGGATTAGGAATATGTGGTATATATACACAATGTAATACTACTCAGCCATAAAAAAAGAATGAAATAATGCAATCTGCAGCAACATGGATGGAACTAGAGACTCTCATCCTGAGTGAAGTAAGTCAGAAAGAGAAAGACAAATACCATATGATATCACATATCTGGAATCTAATATATGGCACAAAGGAATCTTTCCACAGAAAAGAAAATCATGGACTTGGAGAATAGATTTCTGGTTGCCAAGGGGAAGGGGGAGGGAGTGAGGTGGATTGGGAGCCTGGGGTTAATAGATGCAAACTGTTGCCTTTGGAATGGATTAGCAATGAGTTCCTGCTGTGTAGCACTGGGAACGATGTCTACTCGCTTATGATGGAGCATGATAATATGAGAAAATAGAATGTGCACATATATGTGTAACTGGATCCCCATGCTGTACAGTAGAAAAAATTTGTATTGGGAAATAATATTTAATAAAAATATCTTGAAATTTGTCAGCTTTTTTGTTTATTTCTCAAAATTGCTTTGGCTAGTTTTGGCTGTGTGTTCTTCCTAATAAATTTCAAAAAAATGTTGCAAATTTCTAGAAAACAATCCAGCTTGGATTATAACTGAGATTGCAATGATGCTATAATTTAATTTGATAAGAATTATATTTTAATAATACTGAGTTTTCTAATCCAGATTACACAATATATTAGTTCAAACTTTCTGGATAGTTATAAATTTTAAAATATTAAACATATTTAGCAAATATTAAAAGCCTAGAGTAGTATTGTTAGAAAAATTTTAGATAGAATCAATGTATTAATTCTAAAATATAATTAAGTCAAGAAGTGTAAAGAGATGGTAATGGAAGCTTTATCCCTAACATGTAAAACCTGGCACCTTCTGAAATCAATAAATTGCTTGACTTTATTTCAAGCATTAATATTATGGAGCAATGTCACATTATTGAAATGATGGTGTAGAAATTGTTGAATGCATAAATATGGTTAAAATATATTTGTATGGAAAAATATGAAGTAAAACAATATTTACACTATGATCTAATTTTTGTAAACACACATATATCTACTACACTACTTGCCAAAATATGACTCCTCTTGATATTTGCTTCTAATTATTTTCCAATACATGCTTTTTGAAATTTATAAATATTTTCAAATTAAAGTGTTTTACTTTGTAGGAAGAAGCCATATTAATTTCTATATAATCTTTTTCAGTACTCTGTTGACAAATTTTTTGCCTATTATCTTTTTTTAATTTCCACAATACATTTTTTTTCTACTGTACAGCACATGGAATATTCTCAAGAATTGATCACATACCGTGGCACAAAGCTAACCTCAACAAATTTAAGAGTATAGAAATTATATAGAGTATCTTCTCTGACCACAATGGCATGAAACTGGAAATCAAGCACAGGAAGAGAAATGAGAAAAAACTTACTATGTGGAGACTAAACAACATGCTACTAAAAAACCAATGGGTCAATGAAGAAATCAAGAGGGAAATCTAATAGAATAAAAATATGAAGTTCCTATGATGATAAAATTCCTACATATATTCCAGTTGCATCTGCTGAAGGAAACCCACACATTTTGGATATAATTGGTGAAATAAAATTTTCTAAACTAGCTATATATTTATACATCTGTATTACTTTTTTTTCCCTTTTTTGTAATTATATTTAAAAATTATATAGGAAGTTCCCATGTGCCACAGCAGACTAAGGATTCAGCATTGCCAGAGCTGTTTTGCATATTGCAACTGCAAGGGAGTTTGATTCCTGACTGAGGAATTTTAACATGCTGCAGGGGCAGCCAAAAGTAAATAAATGAATAAATAACAATTATATCCACATTTATGTTGATAAACATGATTCCTTTAAGAGCTTTTTCATTCCCTTATCAGGCAGAATTAATCATTTCTATTGCACTTCATGTTTGGAAAATCCATGTGATATCAGTCATACGTAAGAATTACAGATGGTTTTCAGGCCTAATTGAGTTTCAAGGTTATGATTTAAAAGCAGCAACATGGCCAACATGGTGATGTTCTTTCCTTATTGAACTACTATCCTGGGTATAGAAGTGATCAAACAGATATTGCTCTAAGATTGGGATTTGTAATGTGATACCATAAAAGAATAAAGAACAGAATAGACTTGATAATGTCAACAAGAATGTTGTTTTAATATTGGCTTAAAGGGGTGAGTACAGAGAAAGTAAAAAGAAAATAAATTTTATATGGTGCTGGGAGCCGAGAAAATGCAGGGACTCAAAACAAGGACCTTGCCTGATGGCAAAAAAAAAAAAAACCTGAAGGCAGGTTGCTAACCAAGGAAGGGAGTTCACCTGAATGGTACAAGCCGAAGGTGGGCTTCTGGTCAGGATAAAAGCTCACCTGAATGGTTCATGCTGAAGGTGGGCCTCTGGTCAAGATGAAAGCCTGCCTGCATGACTTTTCCCTATTCATATCCAACTTAATTATTATATAGTGTTTATTTACTAATTAGTTATACAGTAAACTTTAGAGTTAGGATTTTAATGAGGTTTATAGAAGTTAGACATATATTATTCTTGATCAAAAGAAACCCAGCAGTGAGTTTCGTCTTGATTTAGAAGTTTCTAAGCGCTAACTAATTAAGTTGATTTATATTTTCTTATAGTGTCTTCCTGCCATAACGCTTAAAGATATACATTGGTCTAAAAACAAGATTTGTAAATGCAAAATTCTTGTGTCTGTGACCTCTTCAACTTGTGGAGACTTGCTGGCCATGAGATGATTTGTACTGAGTCTTCTCCTTTCCACATGATGTATTGTACCTAATTGCCCTTAAATTGTACTCACTAAATGTAGTTAAAACAAAGATCTTAGAACATGATGAATAGCTGCTGTACCATGTAATAGTTAACCAATGTACTTTTAACACTATGATGTAATCTGTGATGAAAAACTGTCTATATAATCAACCACTTATGCCAATAAAATTTGAGCAGTCCAGCGCCCTGAAAGAAGGGACAAAAAGGCTGTCTTCATATTGTACATTTGCTGACACCGTCCATCTCCAATCGGGAAAAAGTGTACACTCCCTGGCTGCCGGAGCTGGCCTCCGGCAATATGGAGATGTTAGAAGGGTACAAAATGTGGAAGGTTCAGTGTGATAAAAGAAGAGAGAGAGAAAAACCCTGTAGAGCTATGGTCAGAGCAAGAAATTTTCAATTTAAAATTTTTGATATGAAGACTTATAAATGATTCTAATGAGTCTACTTTCTTTCTATATATATATATATTTATATATATATATATAGTTGAAGTAGTCACAATAGAGTAAGTGTGAGCAACTAGAAGTAATGACTTTAAGAATATGGACAATCTAAAATGTGGCATAAATGGGCCTATCTATAGAAGAGAAACAAACTCACAGACATGGAGAGCAGACTTGTGGTTGCCAAGGAGGAAGGGGAGGGAGCGGGATGGACCAGAAGGTTGGGGTTAGTAGATAAAATTATTACATTTATAATGGGTAATCAGTGAGGTACTACTGTATAGCACAGGGAACTATACCCAATACCTTGTGGTAGAACATGATAGAATATAATATGAGAGCAACAATCTGTATATATGTATGACAGAGTCACTTTGCTATATAGCAGAAATTGATACAACATTGTAAATCAACTATTCTTTAATAAAAATATTTAAAAATAGTCATCTGCTTGAACATTGGCATCATTCAGATTATTTCAGCACTGGAGGGCAAACAGAGATGGAGGAAGTATAAGAAAACAGAAAACAAAATAGATGTGGGAATTGTCAAATTGAATGATCTTAAAGAACAGAATACATTTTTATATATGACTAGATACATCATCATGTGGAAAGAACAAAGAGCTAACAGGAGAATGATTTTCCCATCTTAGAACATTCTAAAATATGACAAATAAGAGAAAATAAAATATAGTCATTTAAGAAAGCTGCAGCAAAATGATACTTGGGGTTTTAGTCTGAATTTAAGCAAGATCAAGATATGAGATTATTCAGAAAAAGTTATGATAAAGTACAGGATTTTTTTTAAATCTATGGGATAATATTCTAAAAGACAATGGTATTGGAAGGAGAGAATATCAGAAAGGATTGCCTTAAGCTGCACAAAGTAGGTAACAGACAAAAGCAGCTTAAGTAAATAACAGGTTATTTTAATATAAAAATAAAGTCAGAACTAAAAAGTCATGGGATAATATGTTAACTTTGTGAGATCATCATTTTCTTCAGGCTTTTTTTTTTTTTTGGCCACACCTGTGGCATATGGAAGTTCCTGAGCCAAGGATCAAATCCAGTCCACAGCTGTGACTTTTGCCACAGCTGTGGCAATGCCAGACTCTTAACCCACTGTACTGGGCCAGAGATCAAACCTGTGTGTCCAGAGCAACCCAAGCCACTGCAGTTGAATCCTTAACCCACTGTGTCACTGTGGGAAATCCTCACAGGCATTTTTCTATCTCCCTGCTCCACTAACCACAGTAAGTGCTATAAGCCTCATGGTCACCTGGCTTGTGTTAAAATTCAGCCTCCCATTACAGGCTACTAACAGTAGACTAAAAATAAAACATCAGGAAAATAGGATAGTGCATGTAGCAGAAAAATAAAACATGCCCAAATATTCCAGCAGGCTTCTACTGATACCTGAGAAAACTTAGCCATGTCAAGGCAAGCTGGAAAATATGGGTTTATTTTATTATTTTTATATTATTTTGTTTTATTTTTATTTTTAATTTTTTTTCAGTCAAGGCCCATTGCCATCCTAATGAACTCAGGTATGCATATACCAACTCCATCTTCCTTGGATGCCTACATTTCCACTTTAGGATTTTCCCACCAAATTTAAATATTTCATTACTGAGACTGATAATACTTAGTCTCCTATCACCATCTTCAAGAAGAGAAGAATAGAACAAGATGGAGATGAAAGTACAGAGAGGAGAAAAGAGAGAGAGAGGAGCAAGAAGATATCCCTAATTTCAGGCATTACACAAGTATATAAAAAATATAAAGTCTGGAAGGAATAATTACAAGTCTTTTCTCAAAAATATTCCTATTGGTCCTAATTTTAACTGATTATAATCCTGAGGGATCCAACATGTAACAGAATAGTTGCTGTTGAGGGTGGGAATTAGAGAAAACAAATTATCAGCATCAGTAATGAATATTTAAATTTTCTGGGAAAGAATCTAAAATGAAAATGTAACTAAGTAAGGTGAAGTTGTGTAAGCATCTTCTCTCCCTATTCCCAAATTCCCATAAATAAGTAGATAATTACTCAAAACTATGATATAATCATGAGAAATTAGCAAAAGACTAAAATGTCCTTAAATAAGATAAAAACATTGAATGATATAGAAAAAAAGTCCATAATGTATGGTTAAATGGTAAAAGATGATTGCAAATCTTATGTGTATATTATTATTATTTCCCTTGTTTCTGATACTTAAAGAATATTACCCAACTATTGAAAATAGTTATATTAGATAGGTATAAATTTTATTTCCTCCAATATATTTCTGTTCTTGTCATATTTAAAAAGTGTATAAATGAAAAAATTCTGTAGTGAAAAATATTAAGCATATATATTTTAATAACAGTAAATGCTCGAGTTTTGCTAGTTGACACTTTCTGAAATGTATATCCTCCTTCAATGACCATGTCAAACACATCCTTTCCTACATTTCTGAGAATAGATCAGATTACTGCTCCATATATCACACTTTTTCCATCCATGATCTAATGAAGTCCTTTTGGGGGGTCAGAGATTGGGCACATTGCTAAGCTCTGAGACTCTCTCAAGAAAATGGATAAATCCAGTTACATAGCATTAGGAGCCTGAACTAGCTCCATTCTTGCTTATGTGGAATGATTACGTGCATTGCAATGAAACCAAATGTCTTTGAATATTGTATAAGCAGGATAAGCACATGATATGCTATTTTGAAGTTCTAGTGTTGTTTATGTTGAATAATGTGATGCAGAATGACATTACAAAGATTAGCTTCTTTTTTATTTGATGCTGTTCCTAAAATGTTTTATAGAAAATCACTATGCAACATGTGCATTTATCTCCATATTACAGTGACAATATATTTGTAAGTCACTGAAATATCAAATTATATTTGCAGTCATTTCCTTTGATAAAACAATAGTCATATTTTTAATTTATAATTCATATACAACCTTATTCATGCACACACTAACAACAAAAGCAACAACAAAAAATGTAAACTTTTTGTAATCACATAGCTACTGTAAACACACTGAGGAAAGGATGTGAAAATTAAATGTTTTGGAGTATAAAATGAAGATATTATTGAGAGAGACTCAAGTATCCATTTTAGAATTTTCATTAACTTTTAGGCTTTACTGAAATCCAAGTGGCAGTTAGGGGAAAAATATTTATTTAGTCATTGAGTTTATTCAACAAATAGCTATTCGGAGTCTATTATGTGTTTTGCCCAACTATAAGTTCTGGGAATACAACACTAAGCAATAAATAATTGTGCTCATGAGAATTGCACTTTTATTTTCTTTTACCTTAAAAAATAGTTTATATTTAGATAAGATTTAGGTTACCAAGAGTGGAAGGCACAGAAATATTACATATACTCTCTGCCCCCCCACATACATAACCTCCCTCACTGACACATCATGTCTTGCAAAGTCCACATTTATATTAAAGGTCCACCCTTGTTGTTGTCATTCTATTCATTATTGGTTTGAACAAAAAAAGGTTATAACAATATGTATACAACAGTGTATATCATAGAGTAATTCCACCAGGGAACTCCTACTTTTAGTTGTTTTCTTTAAGCATTTAATAAGACTCCATTTTCTGTTCTATTTTTGCACATCAGTTTTAATTCTTTTAAACTTATTTTGTGACTCTAATGCACAAAATACACAGTATGCATTATACACAGCAATATATATTAGAAACTAATGTAAGTTGTGATGGTTAATTTTATGTTATCTTTATATGGTAAAAAATGATCAGATAGCTAGTAAAACATTATTTCTAGAGGTGTAAGTAAGAGTGTTGCTGGAAGAGATTAACATTTGACTCATTAGACTAAATAGAAAAGATCCACTCTGACCAGTGTGGATGAGTATCACCTAATTGGTTGAGGGCTTGAACAGAGGAGAAAAAAAAAATGAATGAATTTTGTGAATACTTGTTCTCTTTTCTTGAGGTTGGATGTTCATCTTCTTGCTGCCTCTGACTTCAGAGCTTCTGGTTCTTGGACCTTCAGACTTGGAAGATAGTTTAAGGAGCTCTAGAACAAAATCAAGTGTACCAAAATTCATAGCTTAAGGGCCCCATAAGCAGAAGAGAGAGAAAAAAAATCAGAAAATGTATTTGAATAAATAATAACTGAAAATTTCCCTAAACTAGAAAGTAAAACAGAATCTAGGTCCAGAAAGCACAGAGAATCACAAAACTATAAACCCAAAGAGATCTATGCAATGTCAAAAATTAAAGATAAATAATACTAAAAGCAGCAAAGGAAAATCAATTAATTACATACAACAAAACTTCCATAAGGCTATCCATCATTTTTAGGCAGAAATCTTGCAAGCCAGACGGGAGTGGCACAATATATTAAAAATAATGAAAGGTAAAAATCTGCAACTAAGAGTACTCTACCTAGGAAGTCTGCCATTCAGATGTGAAAGAGAGATAAGGAATTTTACAGAAAAGCAAAAGCTAAAAGTTTTCTGCACCACCAAGCCACGTTAACAAGACATATTCAAGAATTTCTCTTAACAGAGGAGACTACAACTAAAAATATGAATATTATAAAAGGAAATATTATATTTGTAATGGCAAGCATATAGTAAAGGTAGTATATAAATCCAGTAGGTAGGTTAAAAGTCAAAAGTAGAAAATTATATAATTCCATAATAAGCAGCAAAGGGATACACAAAATATATGAAATATGACATTGAAAATACTAAACTTGAGGAGTAAAATACAGAGTTTCTTAGAATGTATTCAACTTAAGGAAACATCAGCTTAATTGCATAGATGTATATACAGGTTGTTATATATAAACTTCATGATAATTACAAATGAAAAATCTATAATATTTATGGATTAAAGAGAAGTAATTCAAACACTAAAGATACTATCAAATCACAAGAGAAGAGAGCAAAAGGGGAAGAAAAGAATAAAACAGAAGCACTCAAACTACTATAGAACCATTAAAAAATGGCAACAGGTACAAACATGCCTTTCAACAACTACTTTAAATGTAAATAGACTAAATTATCCAATTAAAAAACACAGTGAGGCTGAATGGATCACCGAAAAAGAGTCATATGTATGATGCATAAAAGAGACTCACTTCAGATCTAAAGACACAAGGAGACTGAAAAGGAGGGAACAGAGAAAGTTACTACATCCAAATAGACATGAAAAGAAAGCTGAGGTAACAATACTTATATTAGAAGATAGACTTTAAAACAAAGATTGTAACTTGAGCCAAAGAAAGATATTGCATAATGAAAAGGGATCAATGCAACAGGAAACTTTAACAATTCTAAAAATACATGCATCCAACATAAGAACATCTAAATATGTAAAGTAAATGTTAACATATATAAAGGGAGGAATTGATAGTCAACACAGTAATAGAAGGAGATTTTCACATCTAACATAAATAAATGGACAGATCATCCAGACAGAAGCCCAATAAGGAACTAGCAGCTTTAAATAAAACATTAGATTGGACAGATACATATAGAATCATCCCTAAAGTAGCAGATACATATTCTTATTTAGTGCACATGAAACATTCTCCAGAATAGATCACATACTAGGCTGCAAAAATAATCTCTACTTATTTCAGAAATCTCTACTTATTTCAGAAGAATGAAATCATATCAATCATCTTTTCAGATCACAACATGAGTTTATAAATCAATTACAAAAATAACTGAAAAAAACAGAAAAACATAACGTCAACAATGTGTTACTAAATAACAATGAATAAGTGATGAAATCAAATAGGAAATTCATACCTTGGAACAAAAGAATATGGATATAAAATGATTCAAAATTGATGGAGCACAGCAAAATCACTCAAAGAGGGAAGTTTATTAGATTATATCAAAAAAACAACAAAAATCTCAAATAAACAATTTAACCCTACACCAAAAGGAACAAGAGGAAGAGGAAGAAGAAGGAGGAGGAGAAGAAGAGAAGAAGAAGAGGAAGAACAAGAAGAGGAACAACAACAACAGCAACCCCAAAGTTGATAGAAGTAAATAAATAAATAAAATCAGAGCAGAAATAAATGAGACTTAAAAATGTAATTATCAATGAAACTAGTAACTGTTTCTTTAAAAAAAAACAATCAAAATTATATGATCATCTAAATAGGTGCAGAAAAAACTTTCAACAAAACTCATTATTTGTTCTTGATAAAAACTCTCAACAAAGTAAGTAGAGAGAAAACATAACTCAATATAATAAAGACCATATATGGTATACCTATAACTAACATCATACTCAAGGGGAAAATCTAAAAGCATCTCCTCTAAGATTAAGACAGGGATGCTCACATTTTCCAATTGTGTTCAACATAGTTTTGGAAGTTCCATTCATAGTAATAAGTCACTAGCATCCATGAGGAGGTGGTTTTGATCCCTGGCCTTGCTCAGTGGATTAAGGATCCAGCACTGCTCTGAGCTGTGGTGTAGGTTTCAGACATGGCTTGGGTCTGTCATTGTTGTGGCTCTGGTGGAGGCCGGTGGCTACAGCTCTGATTAGACCCCCTAGCCTGGAAACATCCTTATGCCATGGGTGTGGCCCTAAAAAACAAAAAACAAAACAAAAAAAAATCCAAATTGGAAAGATGTAAAACAGTCACTGTCTGCAGATGACATAATATTATATATAGAAAACTCTAAAGCCTCCACAAAAAACTCTTAGAACAAGTAAGTGAATTCAGTAAGTTTTCAGGATACAAAATTAATAGACAGAAATCTGTTGTATTTCTATACACTAACAGTCCACTATCAGAAAGAGAAAGAAAGAAAAGAATCCTGTTTAAAATTTCATCAAAAAAAATCAATACCTAAGAAAAAATCTAACCAAGGAGGGATACACCTATACTCAGAAAACTGTAAGAAATTGATGAAATAAATTGAAGACTACACAAACAAATGGAAAGATCCATTTTGCTCCAAGGATTGAAAGAATTAATACTCTTAAAAATGACCATACTTCACAAGGCAATCTATGCAATCCCTATCAAAATACCAATAACACTTTTCAGAAATAGAACATGTAATTCTAAAATTCTGTAAAACAAAAGGCTTCAAAAAGTCAATATCTTGTAAAGGAATAACAAAGCTGAAGATATGCTCCCTGATTTCAACCTAAACTACAAAACTAAAGTAACTAAAACACTATTTATATATATATTGGCACAATAACATATCCACAGATCAATGAAACAGAATAGAGAGCCCAGAAATAAACCCATACTTATGTGGTCAATTAATCTATAACAAAGAATTATACAATGGTGAAAAACAGCCTCTTCAAAAAGTGCTGTTGTTAAAACCAACCAGGAGCCTAGATGCTCAACTTTTTTTCACTATTAAGGGAGGAGAATACAGCCTTTAATCCCTTGCATAATTCTATAGAACAGACTTGAGCAGCATAATAAACTTCTGGGAACAAGTAAGATTTGCTTAGAGGAAAACAGCTTTAGATATTTGTATGTAGAAAAATTCAGCATAATTTCAAAAACTTATTTTCATTAAAAGACTATTATTTCACATTTATATTACCAAAGGCCCATTTCGGTGATTTGCACACTCTCACTTATCCCAAAAGATTGACTTTTCCCCAGTGAATTTTGCCTCTAGCCAATAAAACTTCAGAATTATATCTCCTCTAATTCTATCCATCTATTATCTGATACTGGGGCCAAGGATCACTTATAAGGTAAAAATGCCTCTGAGATTCTTTTCAATCAAATATATAATTAGCCTGAAAAAAACCCTAAACTTAAGAAGCCTTAAATTGACATTAGTGATTGAATATATAATTGGTTTTGCTCACCTTATATACAAGAAAATTAATTACAAGGGATATAAATAGTTTCCTATTTCCAAAATCTTTTGAAAAATGTACTGGAAGTGCCCTCCTCCAAGCCTTACATCTTACAAATGTAAGACTGAATGGAGAATTTGTTGAGAATGACTCAAAAAATTTATTTATTTATTTATTTATTTGGTCTTATAAATAATTTTAATAACAGAAAAGAGAGCTTTCTGTCTACCAGGACTGTTCTAAGTTCTTTACATGGATTAACTCATTTCATCCTTACCACATGACTAAGTAGATATAATTATTATCCTCATTTTCAAGATGAAGAAAGAAGGTACAGGGAGGTTAAATAGCATAGCCCAAACCAGAGAATCATGGGAGAGTCATATTAGAATGCGGTCAGTTTAACTCCAGATGTGCCTTTAACACATCTCCCTCTGCTATTTTTCCCTTCAGCATAGAAATGCGATAATTCAATTGAAACAAAGTATCCACGTTCATGCTAAAAATTTATCTTGTCATATTTATTAATCTGGCACACATACAAATTTAAATTTATGGGAGAAGGGAACCCCCATTAAGTTATCAGCTGATTTCTCTACAGAAACGCTACAGGCCAGGAGGGAATGGCAAGAGATATTTAAAGTGCTAAAAGGAAAAAATATGCAACCTAGAATACTCTATCCAGCAAGAATATCATTTAAAATAGAAGGGGAATTAAATTTTTTTTCCAACAAAGAAAAGCTAAAAGAATACAGCAATACAAAACCCAGGCTAAAAGAAATATTGAAAGGGCCTTCTAAACCAAAGAGAAAGGATTGATGAAGCCACAATCAGGGAGCAGATTGCCAGCATACAGATAAACCAGCATACAGATTCAATCATGAACATGTTTAAAACAAAATAAAATTAAAAAGAAAAAAAAAGAGTCATCAAAATCATAAAATGTGGGCAAGGGATGTGAGGAAATAAATAGACTCTTTTTTTAAAATGTTTTTTTTTTTTCCTTTTTTTTTTTTCTTTTGTCTGTTTCTCTTCTTAATTTTAGTATAGTAATGAAGTGTTTGAACCTACAGGACCATCAGGCTAAAACACATAATTATAAATTTACAGAGAGGGAATGACTCTGTAAATTTAAGTGTGTATGTGTGCCAGGTTCATAAGTTTGAAATATTAATGAAACTATTTCTGATAACTTCTGTTCTTTCTTGGCCACCACCCATTTTGCCAGAACTTAAACTTTTCTATGCTCACTGTTCCAGGGAAGGATAGGTTAGCCTAAAGATTTTTCCTCTAATTTTGAATTTCATATGACTGGTCCTTGAGGAGAGTAGGAAGAAACCAGATCATAAACAATAGCCTTTTGAACATATGCATGGAAAAAGAGCTTGAAATGTCACTTCAGACCAGGAAAAGTAATGCCTAAGTTGAAGCTTGGGGGAGGGGTTATGTAAGAAATAGTGGGTAGATGGGAGTGCTTTTCTTTGAAATAAATCTTTGTTTTCCTGTCCTATAATGCAGGTCTAGGATATATAGATATAGATCACAGAAAGTTTTGTACAATTTAATAGAAAAAATAAATGCTGTATGAAGAAACTTAGGTAGATGATCTTAAATATCCTCAAGAGTCTCCTGGGTAGGAGGATAAGAATAATTTCCCCTAGTGGAAATTTGAAGGTTGAAATGAAGATTCAGTGGCAGC
Organism: Sus scrofa; assembly: GCF_054392235.1. Taxonomy (NCBI): domain Eukaryota; kingdom Metazoa; phylum Chordata; class Mammalia; order Artiodactyla; family Suidae; genus Sus; species Sus scrofa. Next base: position 43,839,611 of record NC_139393.1, read on the forward strand.
CCTATGCCTGGATAACTAAAGATCTAGCAGGATAATGGATGTATCAGTAAATACCATCACGGTCAGTTGATAATAAGAACCAGATGGAACTATTTCAGCAGAAACAAAAATCCCAACTGACAATGACATAAGAAATAAGCACATTCTTTATGTCACATTAGAATCTGGGAGGTTTAATTAATTTAGTAGCATGATTTCCAAGGCCCTGGACATCATATTCTTGTCTGTCAACTTCAGCTGTTGGCTTTAGTTCTATTTTTTCTTCCAGGATCACTGGACAACCTCCATAGGTCTTGACATCACATTTATTGCATTGTCCACTAGGAAAGAAAAGTAATTTCTCTTTGAAATTCTCTTCATTAGGAAGAAAAAAAAACTGCTTAGGATATCTAATGCAATCCTTCAGTTTGTGAGTCTATACATGGCTGAAGTGCAGGCAAAATTTTTTTTAATTTTGTTTGCAGAAAAGTGACATAAATGAGATTTAAGGGAAAGGGAGAGAATATGTATCTATCAGGGAAAAAATGTCAACCACTTTTTTTATTCTATATCTCTTTATCACTTGACCATGTAGTGCATATACCCATGACCCTGAGAAAAGAGGAGGAAATATTTAATTGATATGTGTCCCTACAAGGAATTTTACCTAGTCTCTTGGGATGGACCATGATGGCAAATAATATGAGAAAATGAATTTATAAATATATGTGTGTGTGTCTGGGACACTATGTTGTACGCCTTAATTTATAGGTTGTAATCAAAATAAAAATGCCTTCCACGTATAATTTTATGACTGTGTTTTGAAAATCACATTATATGAATATATATATGATGACATAAGGAATTTAAAACAATGTGGGAGGAGCTTATAGAAATTACAAATTGAAAAATATTATCTGAGAAAATGTATTTTTAGTCCTCAGAGTATTTTCTCATGTGCAGATGGCAAGAATGTCTAATTTATATTCATGTTTTTATTTAAATTCTTCCCAACTTGGATAAATCATACACTAAAAATCTTAATAAGTAGGACTTTTTTTTTGAAAGTGAATCAATTTATAAATTACTAAAATTTTTATTTTTACTTTCATGTTGTGGTCAAATCACATTGCATAAAATGCACAGTCTTATTTCATTGTTATGTGTACAATCAGCTGTGCATGTTCATAATAGGAGCTTCAGAACTTTTCATTTTTGCAAAACAAATTCTCTAACATATAAATAGCAAATATCATTTTTGCCTTCTTCCATTCCTTGGTAAGCAACATTCTACTTTTTGTTTCTATGAATTTGACTATTTTAATTACTTCATAAAATAGAATCATGCAGTATTTATTTTTTAATGACTGGCTCATTTCACTTAGCATAATATCATTAAGATTTATCAAGGTTTTAACATGTGACAGAACTTCCTTTCTTGAAAGGCAAAATAATATTCCATTGTATGCATATGTCATATTTTGTTTACTCATCTATCCATTAATAGGTTTTTGGGTTACTTCACTATTGCTGATAGTGCAGCTGTGAACATTAATGTGAAAATTCAGCTATGAGACCATGATTTTAATTTATACCCAGAAGAGGAATTGATGCATCATATGATAGCTCTATTTTTAATTTTTTGAGAAAATGATACTATTTTCCATATTGGTTGCTCCATTTCACAATTCTACGTAAGGATTCCAATTTCTTTTCATCCTCACCAACATTGCTTATTTTCTGTTTATTTACTAATGGCCATCCTAATGAGTATGAATTCATATCTCATTGTAATTTCTATTTTCATTTCTCTAAAGATTAGTGCTGTTGAACATGTTTTACTATGCTGTTGGTCATTTATATATTCTTGGAGAAAAACCTAAGTATTTTTTCGCCCATTTGTATTGTTTATATATTGTTGCATAGTTTTAGAAGTTCTTTATTCTAGATATTAACCTTTTTTCAGGCATATTATTTGCAAATATGTTCTCCCACTCTATCGGTTGTTTTCTTTGTTACACAGAGGACTTTAATTTTTGTGTGGTCCCAATTGTCTCTTTGTGTTTCTGTTTACTTTTCTTTTGGTATCATATCTAAGAATCCAATATTACGAAGATTTCCCTTTATTATTTCTTTGAGGGATTCTATAATTTTAAGTAATACATTTAATCTATTTTGAGTAAATATTCGTGTATGTTATAATTTAATTATTTTACGTATGGATATTCAATTTTACTTAGTAAAGTTTTTTAAGACACTGTCTTTCCCAATTGAATAGTCTTGGCACCCTTGTTGAAACTCATATGACCATATATTGAAGGGTTTATTTCTGGATTCTCTATTTTACTTTATTCATTTATATATCTGTGTTTATGCCAGTGTCACACTGTTTTTGTTATTGTGCCTTTGTAATATGTTTTGAAATCAGAAAGTGTGAGCCCTCCAGATTTGTTTTTCTTTCTCAAAATTGTTTTGGCTCTTTGGGGATCCCATGGGACATATGAATTTTATGATTTTCTTTTTATTTATACAAAAAATGCCTCTGGGATTTTGATAGGTATTGCATTGCATCTCTAGATTGTTTAGGTGGGAAAACTTAAAATACTTCTAATCCATGGACATAGGTTATATTTTCATTAAGTTTTCTTTTATTTTTTTCTATCAATGTTTTGGGGTTTACTCCACATCTTTGGTTAGGTTTTATTGCTAAATATTTTTTTCTATTTTATGCTATTATAAATTGAATGTTTCTAATTAGCTTTATTGATTGTTTATTGTTAGTGTATAGAAATGCAACTGAATTTTTTGTGTTAAGTTTTTTGTTCTGCAACTTTGATGAATTTGTTAGCTTTTTTAAAATGTCATATAATTATAAGCTTTGTGTACCTGTTTTATAATTAATACGAGTGATATATAAATCTGTCCCACAAAATTGCACAAAGTATTTGTGAATTTCAAATTTCCATGTTCTTCTTACTTGTGTATAAATAAGTGCTAAGCTTCCTAGATCTTTCTATTCTCTCTCATTTTTATTAAAGTATAATTGATGTCCAGTGTTATGCCAACTTCTGCTGTACAGAACAGTGACCCCCATTAATATATATATGTGTGTGTATATAGTCATATATGTATATAAAGTATATAAAATATATAGTATATAAAAGTATAGGTATATATATATGTACTTTTTCCAGGCTAAGAGTTGAATCAGAGGTGTGTGTATGTATATATATATATATATTTTTTCTTTTACTGTCTTCCATTAGTTCTAATTTTTTCTTCTTCTTTTTTTTTTTTTTTTTTTGGTGGAGTCCTTAGAGAGTATTCTATGTATAGTATTATGTTGTCTTCAAACAGAGGTCATTTTTATGCCTTTCCTCTCTATTTTTTGGAAAAGGCATTTGGATGCCTTTTAATTCTTTTAGCCTGATTGCACTGGCAACAACTAAGAACACAATATTGAATAGGAGTTACTCAGTGGGATACTTGTCTTGTTTCAGATATTGGGGGAAAACATTCTAGGCTTTCTAAATTGAGAATGATGTTAGCTGTTGGCTTTTAATATATGACCTCTATATGGCAAGGTAGTTTCCTTCTAGTCATTTTTGTTAAGTTTTTTTTTTTTTTATCATGAAAGAATGTAGAATGTTGTCAAATGATTTTTCTGCACCAGTTGGCATAGTCATATGGTTTTTATTCTGTTAATGTGTTGTATTACATTAATTGTTTTTTTGCGTATTGAAACATCCTTTGAGTCTCCATTGTGGTGCAGTAGAAATGAATCCAACAAGGAACCATGAGGTTGTGGGCTCAATCCCTGGCCTCACTAGTGGATTAAGGATCTGGCATTGCCATGAGCTGTGGTGTAGGTTGCAGACGTGGCTTGGATCTGGTGTTGCTGTGGCTGTGGCTGTGGCTGGCAGCAATATTTCCTATTAGATCCCTAGCCTGGGAACCTCCAGTGCTGCAGGTGGGGCCCTAAAAGGACGAAAGACATTAAAAAAAGAAAGAAACTTCTATGCTTTACAGGTAAAAATCCCATTTGTTTAAGTTGTACAATCCTTTTAATATGGTTCTGAAATCAATTTGCTGATATTTCATTTGGAGTATTTGTATGAATATTACCAAGGGTATCAGTCTTTAGTTTTCTTTCCTTGTATTATCTTTGTCTGTCTTTGATGCCAGGGTAATGCTGACCTCACAGAATGAGCTTTAAAGTGTTCCTTTCTCTTCAGTATTTGGAAAAAGCCTGAGAAAGATTGGTGTTAGTATTTCTTTAAATGTTTGATATAATTCTCTAATAAAGCCGTCTCTAGTTTTGAGCTTTTCTTGTACTGGGAAATTTTTGATTACTGATTTATTATCCCAACCGGTTATTTTTCTGTTATGAACTTCTATTTCTCCATGAGTCATTTGTTGTCGATTGTGCATTTCTAGGAATTTATCCATTTCTTACAGCTTATGCAATTTATTTGCATGTAATGGTTAATAGCATTGTTTTAATCCTTTTTATTTCTGTTCAGTGGTTGTAATGGATCAGTTTATATTTCTGAATTTATTTATTTGAGGATTTTCTTTTTTACCTTAGTTAATTTAGAATTTATCAATTTTGTTGATTTCTTTTTATTACTTTTGGTGGCTTTTTTTGTCTTTTTAGGTCTGCACCCATGGCATATGAATTGAATCAGAGGTGTACTTGCTGGCCTACACCACAGCCACAGTAACACTAGATGCAAGCTGCATCTGTGACCTACACCACAGGTCATGGCAACACTGGATCCTTAATGGACTGAGTGAGGCCAGGGATCAAGTCTGCAACTTCACGGTTCCTAGTTGGATTTAGTAACCATTGAGCCATTACAGGAACTTGTTTACTTTTTGTATGGAATTTATTTTCCCTGCATTTCAGCTTCAGCTTCTATGTGTCCTAAGATCTAAAGCGAATTTTTTATAAATAGCATAAAGCTGAATCTCTTTTTTACCCATTCATCTAATTTGTGTGTTTTGATTCTTGAGTTTTAATAAACTTAAATTTAAATTACATATTGACAGAAGACTAATTATTGACAATTTTGAAATTGTTTTCTACATGTTTTGTAGCTTCGTTGTACTCCATTTCCTCACTTACTGCCTTCTTTTTGGTTTCACTGATTTTTTTATGGTGATATGCTTTGGTTCCCTTCTAATTTCCCTTTAGGAATACTTTATAGATATTTTCTTTATTGTTAAAGTTGAATTGACTGAAAGCACGTTAAAATTATAGCATTCTACTTTATTTTTTTTCAGACATCTGCATCTTTATTTTTTGTTTGTTATTATTATTATTTTTAATAGTTATTTCCCCAATATACTATTTTTTCCACTGTACAGCATGGGGACCCAGTTACACATACATGTGCACATTCTATTTTCTCACATTATCATGCTCCATTATAAGTGACTAGACATAGTTTCCAGGGCTATGCAGCAGGATCTCATTGCTAATCCATTCCAAAGGCAATAGTTTGTATCTATTAAACCCAAACTCCCAAACCAACCCACTCCCTCTCCCTCCTTCTTGGCAACCAGCAGTCTATTCTCCAAGTCCATGATTTTCTTTTCTATGGAAAGGTTCCTTTGTGTCATATATTAGATTCCAGATATGTGATATCATATGGTATTTGTCTTTCTCTTTCTGACTTACTTCACACAGCATGAGAGTTTTCAGTTCCATCCATGTTGCTTCAAATGGCATTTTTTGTTCTTTTTTATGGCTGAGTAGTATTCCATTGTGCATATATACCACATCTTCCCAATCCAATTATTGATCAGTGGACATTTGGGTTAATTCCAAGTCTTGGCTGTTGTGAATAGTGCTGCAATGAACATGCAGGTGCATGTGTCTTTTTTAAGGAAAGTTTTGTCTGGGTATATGCCCAAGAGTGGGATTGCTGGGTCATATGGTAGTTCTATATATAGATTTCTAAGGTATCTCCATACTGTTCTCCATAGTGGTTGTACCAGCTTACATTCCCACCAACAGTGTAGGAGAGTTCCCTTTTCTTCACACCCCCTCCAGCATTCTACTTTAAACTAAGTTTAATTTAATTTCAATCAGCTACAAAGCCCTACTTTTTTACAGCTTCATCTCCAACATTTTGTGTATTGATTCACACATTTAATCTCTATGTATAATAAAATCTTTAACACAGTTTTATAGTTATTTACTATGTTTTTATAATTTAAATTTTATTAAAGAATTAAAAGTGACCCTAATTATAATGCTACAGGTTACTAATTTGTTTTTATGTTTACTTCATTAGAGAATTAATACTTTTGTGTGGATTTATTTTCCAGTCCAGTGTTCTTTTATTTCCATCTGAAGGACTTCCTGAAGCAATTCTTATTGAACAAGCCTGATGGTTATGAACTCTGTGTTTTTTTGGCTTATCTATCAGAGTCTCAATTTCTCCTCATGCTTGAAGGATAGTTTTTTTCCCCAGATATAGAATTCTTGGTTGACAGTTTTTTTGGTTTATTTTTTAATATGTTATCCTTCTCTCTTTTGGCCTAGAAGTTTTCTCCTGAGAAATCCACAGATAATTTCATGCAAGTTCCCTTGTATGTAACAAGTTAACTTTGTCTTGCCATTTCCAAAATTCTCTTTGATTTGACTTTTGGGAGATTGACTGTAATGTGTCTTAAATTATATGGATCTCTTTGGTTTTATTATAATTAGATTGTAGTCAGTTCCTTGAATTTCTATTTCTACAGACTTGATTAGTTTGTTGGTATTAACTCTTCAAATAAGCTTTCTGCCTCTTTTTCTTGTTGTTTATTTCTTTCTGAGAGCCCAATAATACATATTATACTTAACATCATAATGCAATTATTCATTTTTTTGAACAAATAAATTTTCAGTTTCTTTGAGTTAAATACCCAAAAGTGATATATGGATTGTATGGTAAGAACATGTTTAGTTTTGTAAGACATTTTTAAACTGTCCTCCAGAGTAGCTGTATCAACACCAATTATATCAGTATTTGTTTCTCCACATCCCCACTATTTGCTTTAGTCAGTGTTCTGGATTTTTGTCATAATAGGCATATATAGTAGTATTTCCTTGTTTAAACTTGCATTTTCCTGATAATGTATGGAGAACATCTCTTCATATGCTTATTTACCATCTGTGTTATTTATGCCATAAAGTGTCTTAGGTTCTTTGGTCTATTTTTTGTTGTTCATGTTTTATTATTGATTTTCTGGATTCATTGTATATTTTGGTTAAGAATGCTTTATCATACATGTCCTTTGCAAATACTTTCAGTCTATTGCTTATCTTTTTAATCTCTCGACCATATCTTTTGACATAGCTAAAGTTTTCCATCTCAATTTTCATGATATCCAGTTTATAATTACTGTCATGGATTGTTATTTTGGTATTGTGGCCACCCTTCATAGAAAAAAATCTGTCAGTCTTTTTTTTCCCAAAATCCTTTTCTCACTTTGTGTCCCTGTATCACATTTTGCTAATTCTTTCAATATTTCAAACATTTTAGTTATTGTTATATTTATTACAATAATCAGTGATTTTTGATATTAATACTATGACTGATGGAAGGCTTATCTAATGATTAGCAATAAACTTTTTTATTTGGGAATTGTGTATGTTGTTTTTGTGACAATTCTATTGTTTGCTTAACAGACAATAGAATTTAATGTAAACATAACACATGCATTGGAAATTTAAAAAACATGATATAACTAACTTTATTATGAAATTTGCTTTATCATGGTGGTCTGGAACTCAGTCCATAATGTCTCCAAAATATATCTGTACCATGTTGACTATTCTGGATCTTATGATCCTCCATATAAGCCTTAGACTTATCTTGCTGATATCCAAAATTTAACTTTCTGGTACTTTGGTTGGGATCACATTGGATCCATGGAGCAATTTGGAAAAACTCATAGCTTAATGATATTGAATCTTCTTATCCACGAACATGGAATATTTCTTCAATTATTTAATTTTTTGATTTCATTCAATGGAATTATGTAGATTTATGCATATAGATCCTCTACATGTTTTGTTAGATTAAAAACTAAATACTTCATTTTGGGTAAGAAATTATGTATTTTTAATTTCAAATTCCACTTGTTTATTGTGAAATGAACGGCTTTTACATATTAACATTATATCCTTCTAATTTGCTGTAAATACTTAATAGTACAGAGCTATTTTTGTCCACTTTCAAATTCTCTATGTAGATGTCTATTGTCATATTTAAACAAAGTTAATTTTATTTCTTCCTTCCTAAAATGTATACCTTTTATTTTCTTTTAATATTGCATTACTTTAATTAGAAATTTCAGTACAATGTTTAAAAGGATTGGGCAAGTGGAGCCATCTTTATTCCTCATTTTGGGGGTAAAGATTTGAGTTTCTCACCATTAAGTATAAAGTGAATGGCAGGGGTGTTTGTATATATTCATTATTAAGTTAAGGAAGTTCTCTATTCCTAGCTAGCTGAGAGTTTTGATCATAAAAAGTTTCATATTTCTGAAGTCCTTTTTTGCTTCTATTGATATAATCAGGTGATTTTTTTTTCTTCTTTGTATTTGATGTATTACATACATTGATTTTAGGATGTTGAATTAGCCTTGCATACCTTGGATAAATTCCACTTGGTGTGCTGGGTAATTCATTTTACATAACTGGATTTTATTTGCCAATATATTGTTGAGGGTTTTTGTGTCTGTGTTAGTGAGAGACACAGGCCTCTAGTTTTTATGTCTTATCTAATTTTTGTATGGAGGTACTGGTGGCCTCATAAAATGGATTAGGATCTATTCTCATGGCTTCTGTCTTCTGAAAGGGATTAGAAAGAATTAATATAATTATTTTCTAAAATGTTTGGTAGATTTCACTAGTAAAGCCATAATGGGCATTTTTTTAAGTTTTGGAAGGTTATTAATTATTGATTCATTTTATTTAGTACATATAGATCCAGTCTTGTGATGTTTCCCTTCCTATGTGAGGAAGAAATTAGTTGAGGGATACTGGTCATTCTAAAAAGTGTATAGTCGTATCTCCTTGCTTTAGGAGGTCACATCTTTCAAAGACTCTTTCAATTTTATGTAGGTTGTCAAATTTCTATGCATAGAATTTATTCATGGTGTTCTTCATTATGTTTTTATTTAATTTTTTAAATTGAAGTATATTTGATTTACAAAGTTGTATCTGTTCAGGTATAGAGCAAAGAGATTCTTTTTTTTTTTTTTTTGTCTTTTTGCTATTTTTGGGGGCCACTCCCTTGGCATATGGAGGTTCCCAGGCTAGGGGTCTAATCGGAGCTGTAGCCACTGGCCTACGCCAGAGCCACAGCAACGCAGGATCTGAGCCGCGTCTGCAACCTACACCACAGCTCACTGCAACACCGGATCGTTAACCCACTGAGCAGGGGCAGGGATCAAACCCGCAACCTCATGGTTCCTAGTCGGATTTGTTAATCGCTGCGCCACGACGGGAACTCCCTTTTTTTAAAATATATATAGATATTAGGAGCTCCCATCATGGTTCAGTGGTTAATGAATCTGACTAGCTTCCGTGAGGATGTGAGTTCAATCCCTGGCCTCACTCAGCAGGTTAAGGATCTGGCATTGCCTTGAGCTGTGGTGTAGGTCTTGGACACTGCTAGGATCCCGTATTGTTGTGGTTGTGGTGTAGGCTGACAGCTGTAGCTCAGATTTGACCCCTAGCCTGGGAAACTCCATGTGCCATGGGTGCAGCCATAAAAAGATAAAAGACAAAAAAAAAATACATCTATAGATAAATATTATATTTAATATCTATATATCACACATTTTCTTTATCCATTCATCTATTGTTGGACATTTATGGTGTTTCTATGTTTTGGCTATTGTAAATTGTTTTACAATAAGGTGCATGTATCTTTTTGAATTATGGTCTTCTATGAATATATGCTCAGGAATAGGATTGCAGAATTATATGTTAACTCTACTTTTTGTTTTTTTAAGGAATTTTCATACTGTTTTCTGTAGTGGCCATACCAAGTTACACTCCCTAAAACAGTGTATGAGGATTCCCATTTCCACATACTCTCTCCACAATTTATTATTTGTAGACTTTTGATGATGGTCATTCTGACTGGTGTGAGATTATACCTTATTATAATATTGATTTATTTGCATTTGTCTAATGATTAGATCTGTTAAGCATCTTTTCATGTGTCTGTTGGACATCTGTATGTCTTCTTTGGAAATATATTTAGATCTTCTCATTTTTTAATTGCATTGTTTGTGTTTTGGATATCATGTATTATGTGCTTTTTGTGTATTTTGGAGACTAATTCCTTGTCAGCTGCATTATTTGAAAATATTTTCTCCCATTCTGTAGGTTGTTTTCTCATTTGAGTTGTAAATTCATTTGCTGTGTAAGAGTTTTAAGTTTAATCATGTGAAATTTATTTATTTTTGTTTTATTTCTATTAATCTGGGAGACAGATCCAAAAAGACATTGTTGCAATTTATGTGAAAGACTGTCCTGCCCATGTTTTCTTATAGGAGTTTCAGAGAAGCCAGTCTCACATTTAGATCTTTAATCCATTTTGAATTTACTTTTAAGTGTGGTGTTATATAATGTTATAATTTCATTATTTTATATGTAACTGTCCAAATTTCCTCATAAACTCCTTGAAGAGACTGTCTTTTCACCTTTAAGTAGTCTTGACTCCTTTGCATAGATTAATTCACCATAGGGTTTTTCTTTATTTCTAAGGTTTCTATTCTGTTTCATTGATCAATATGTCTGTTTTTGTACTCACATCATACTGTTTTGATTTCTTTAGCTTTGTAGTATAGTCTAGAGTCAAGGACACTGAATCCTCCTGCTCTATTTTTCTTTCTCAGAATTGACTTGGCTACTGGGCTCTTCTGTGAATCCATACATACTTTAAATTTTATTCTTCTGTTTGTTAAAAATGCCATTGACATTTTGATAAGGATTGTATTGAAACTGTAAATTGCTTTGGGTAATACAGTCATCTTAATAACATTGATTCTTAAAATCCAAGATTATGGAGATCCCATTGTAGTGCAGGGGAAACAAATCCGACTAGGAACCATGAGGTTGCAGGATTGATCCCTGGCATCACTCAGTGGGTTAAGGATCTGCCATTGCCATGAGCTGTGGTGTAGGTCGCAGACATGGCTCAGATCTGGCATTGCTGTGGCTCTTGTGGAGGCCAGCAGCAACAGCTCCAATTAGACCCCTAGGCTGTGAACCTTCATATGCTGCAGGTGTGGCCCTAATAGGAAAAAAGACAAAAAAAAAATCCAAGAATACAGCATATCTTTACATCTGTCTGTATTGTCTTCAGTTTCTTTCAACAGAAGGTTATAGTTTTCAGAGGATAGGTCTTTTGCCTCCTTAGGTTGGTTTATTCCTAGTTATTTTATTCATTTTGAGCAATGGTAAATTAGATTGTTACATTAATTTCTCTTTATGATCCTTCATTATTAGTTTGTAGAAATACACAATTTCTGTGTATTAATTTTGTATTCTGCAAATTACCAAATTCCTTGATAAGTTCTAGTTGTTTTCTGGTAATGCATTTGGGATTTTCTGTGTATCATATCATGTCATCTGTAATGAGTTGAGAATTTTACTTCTTCCCTTCCAATTTAGATTCATTTAATTTAATTTTCTCTGATTTTTAAATCTGCTGATAGAAATTCAAAAACTATGGTGAACAAAATCAACAACAGTAGGCCTCCTTATATTTTTCCTCATCCTAGAGAAAATGCTTTCACCTTTTCACCCTTGAGTACAATGTTAGTTTTGGCTTAGTCATATATGTCCTTCATTATATTGAGATAGGATCACTCTATGCCCAATCTTTGAAGACTTATTTTCATAAATGAATGATGGATTTTATCAAAACTCTTTTATGCAACTATTGATGTGATCATAAGTTTTTTTCTTCAATTTGTCATTGTGGTACATCACTTTGATTGATTCACAGATATTGAAAAATACTGGCATTCCTGGGATAAATCAAAGTTGACCATGATATATGATCATCTTAATGTATTGTTAAATTCATTTTGTTGGTTTTTGTTGAAGATTTTTATATATGTTCATTAGTGGTAATGGCCTATAATTTTCTTCTTTGTGGTATTTTTGCCTATTTTTTGTATCAGGGTGACGGTGTCCTCATAGAATTAATTTGCGTGTTTTACTACCTATGTAATTTTTTTGGAATAGCTTCAGAATAATGGGTATTAACTCTTCTATAAACGTTTGGTAGAATTTGCCTGCCAGGCCATTTGGTTATGGACTTGTTTATTGAGAGTTTTTAAATCACAGATTCAATTTCAGTACTTGTAATTTGCCTTTACATATTTTATACTTCTCTCTGGTTTAGTCTTAGGAGATTGTGCCCTTCAAATAATTTATCTATTTCTTCTAGGTTGTCCATTTTATTGGCATATAGTTACCTGCAGTAGTCATTTATGGTTCCTTAGATTTTTGTAGTGTCTGTGGTAAGATCTTTTTAATTAATTTATTTTAATTTTGTTGCTCTTTTCAAAGAACAAACTTTCAGTTTTGTTGATCTTTTCTATTGTTTTCTTAGTCTCTATTTCATTTATTTCTACTCTAATATTTATGATATATTTCATCCACTTAACTTTTGGTTTTATTGGTTCTTCTTTCTCTAGATGCTTTATATGTAAGTTCAGGTTGTTTACTCTTAGATAGGGTTTTGGTACAACATACAGGTTTTTGGTCAACATTTTGGTTGTCATTTGTCTCTAGGAATTTTTTTAATTTTCTCTTTAATTTCTTCATAGATTTTTTAAGTAGGATATTTTTAGTTTTCATGGTTTTTTTTTGTTTTTTCAGTTTTTTCAGTTTTGTTTTTCTTTTAGTTGGTGTCTAATACCATAGTGTTGTGGTTGTAAAAGATGCTTGATATGATTTGAAAATGGCTGCTGGAGTTAATGGCTGCAAGAGTTAAGGGATGACAGACTGAAGAAGAAGGACCTTGAGCTCATCCCTTCTCATGAGTACATCAAAATCACAACTGCTAACAATAAATTTAAAAAAAATGGAATATACAAAGAATTACTAAATCTAAAGATGTAAAGCAGAAACAATAGCAAGATGGTAGAAGGGACATACTCATAATCACATTCCAGACACTTTAGTGGATATCTATGCCATAGAACATAATTAAAAAAGAATAAGAAGAAATGACGACAGATTAAGAGACCTTGGGGGAAACATCAATGCACCAACCATTGAATTATAGGAGTCTCAAAAGAAGAAGAGACAGAGAAAAGACCTGACAAAATATTTGAAGACCTAATAGCTGAAAACTTCCCTAACCTGGGAAAGGAAAAATTCCTTAAATCCAAGAAAAACCAAGAGTCCCAGGTAGGATTAACTAATGGAGGAACATATCAAGTAATGTTACATATAATTTGTAATCTAATTGAAAACATATAAAGACAAATAAAGATATTAAAATACACAAGGGAAAAGCAACAAATAACTTACATGAGAGTCCCCATAAGACTCTCGATTAATTTTTCAGCAGAAACTCTACAGGCCAGAAGGGAGTGCATGATGCATTTAAAGTGATGAGTTTTATAGCATCTGGTCTTACATCTAGGTCTTTAATCCATTTTGAATTTATTTTCATGTATGGTGTTAGGAGATGTTCTAATTTCATTCTTTTCCATGTGGCTGTCCAGTTTTCCCAGCAACACTTATTGAATAGGCTGTCTTTTCTCCATTGTATATTTGTGACTCCTTTGTCATAGATTAGTTGACTGTAGGTGCCTGGGTTTAATTCTGGGCTTTCTGTCCTGTTCCACTGATCTATATTTATGTATTTGTTCCAGTAGCTTATGATTTTGATGACTGTTGCCTTGTAGTATAGTCTGAAGTTAGGGAGCCTGATTCCTCCAGCTCCATTTTTCTTTTTCAAGATGTCGTTGGCTATTCTGGGTCTCTTGTGCTTCCAAACAAACTTTAAATTATTTTGTTTGAGTTCTGTGAAAAATGTCCTTGGTAATTTGATAGGGATTTCATTGAATCTGTACATTGCCTTGTGTAATATAGTCATTTTAATAATATTGACTCTTCCAATCCACGAGTATGGTATATGTTTCCATCTGATTGTGTCATCTTTGATTTCTTTTATCAGCATATTATAATTTTCAGAGTACAGGTCTTTTGTCTCTTTAGGTAGGTTTATTCCTAAGTATTACATTCTTTTGGATGTGATGATAAATGGGATTGCTTTGCCAGATATAAGACCAAATACTATAAAACTCTTAGAAGAAAACATAGGCCAAACCCTCTCTGTCATAAATGACAGCTACATATTCTCAGATCCACCTCTTAGAGTATGGACAATAAAAACAAAAATAAACAAATGGGACCTACTCAAACTTCAAAGTTTCTGCACAGCAAAGGAAACGATAAACAAAATGAAAAGGCGACTCACAGAATGGGAGAAAATATTTGCAAAAGAATAGACTGATAAGGCATTAATCTCCAAAATTTATTAAAACAAAACCTCCTACAGCACAATACCAAAAAATAAAACCCCATACAAAAATGGGCAGAAGATCTAAACAGACAGTTTGCCAAAGAAGACAAACAGATGGCCAAAAAACACATGAAAAGATGTTCAACACCACTCACTATTAGAGAAATGCAAATCAAAACTCCTATGAGGTAACATCTTACACCAGCCAGAATGGCCATCATCAAAAAGCCTAGAAACAATAAGTGCTGGAGAGGGTGTGGAGAAAAAGGAACCCTAGTACACTGTTGGTGGGAATGTCAATTGGTGCAACCTCTATGGAAAACAGTACGGAGATGCCTCAGAAAACTAAAAATAGAACTCCCATTTGATCCAGCACTCCCACTCCTGGGCATCTATCCAGAGAAAACCATGACTCGCAAAGACACATGTACTCCGATATTCATTGCAGCACTATTTACAATAGCCAAAACAAGGAAACAGCCTAATATCCACTGACAGAGGAGTGGGTCAAGAAGAAATGGTACAGATATACAATGGACTATTACTCAGTCATTGAAAGGAAAGAAATAATGCCATTTGTAGCAACATGGATGGACCTAGAAATTATCATGCTAAGTGAAGTCAGTCGTACAATGAGGCACCAACATCAAAAGCTATCACTTACATGTAGAATCCAAACAAAGGACAGAATGAACTTTGCAGAACATATACTGACTTATAGACTTTGAAAAACTTATGGTTTCCAAATGAGACAGTTTGTGGGGTTGGGGGATACACTGAGGGTTTGGGATGGAAATGCTGTAAAATTTGGTTGTGATGATTGCTGTACACCTATAAATGCAATAAAATTCATTAAATAATCAAAAAATAAAGTGATTAAAAGGGAAAAAGCTACAACCAAGAATACTCTACCCAGCAATTCTTCCCTTCAAATTTGATGAAGGAATCAAAAACTCTAGAGAAAAACAAAAGCTAAAAGAATTCACACCACCATGCCAGCTTTACAAGAAATGTTAAATAAATATCTCTAAGCAGAAAATGTCCACAATAAGAAACATCATTCTTTTAATTTCCCTGAGATATGAAATAATTTCCTCTCTGTCATTTCTCATAGTGGTAATTTTTGTGCTCTCATTTATTTATTTATTTATTTTTGGGTTAGCATGGCTAAAATCTTATAGTCTTTATAACCCTTTCAAACAACTAGCTTTTGGTTTCAGTGATTTCCTTCAGTTACTTCTGTTTTCAAATTTATTGAATTTTTTTATCTTTAATATCCTTTTTTTCTACTGATACTGGATTTAATTTTCTCTTATTTTATGGTTTTCTATGGTGTAAGTGACTAACTTTAGAACTTTCTTCATTTCTAATATACACATCGATTATATAAATTTCTCTTTAAGTACTAATTTTGCTGCATCCCACGAGTTCTGGTAATTTTTATTTTTGTTTTCATTCACTTTAAAATATTTTTAGATTTTCCTTGAGATTTCTTCTTTCACCCATTTGTTCGTATGTTGTTTAAGCTCCAAATATTAGAAGTTTCCCAGCTACTTTTCTGATATTAACTGCTAGTTTAATTTCACTGTGTTCTGAGAGAAGACATGATTTCTATTCCTTTAAACCTGTTAAGGTACCTATTAATGACCATATGTGATCTATCCTAGTTCATTTTCAGCATTAGTTTGTGAAGAATGTGTTTTTTACTCTTTTTGAATGAAATAATTAATAGATATAACCTATATGTAGTTGATTGATGTTCAGCTATGTTTTCCTGCCTGTTGGATTTCTCAATTTATTGTGGAGGAAAGTCATAATCCCCAACAATAATATTTCATTTATTTCTCTTTAAAGTTCTATCAGTTTTTGGCTTACTCAATTTGACATATTATTTGTAGGTTCATACATATAAAGGATTGATATGTCTTCTTGGACATAGCATAAAGTTACTTCACTCTTTAGCTTCTATAAATTTCCTTGCTCTGAATTTGGTTCTATATGGAAGTAGTATAGCAGTTCTTATTTTATTTTAGTAAATATTATCATTGTATATCTTTTTCACTCCATTTGCTTTTTGTTTTAATGGCCGCACTCATGGAATATGGAAGTTCCTGGGCCAGAGATTGAATCAGCTGCAGTTGTGACCTACATGACAGTTGTGGAAAGTCTGAGTCCTTTAATGCATTGTGCTGGGCTGGAGATCAAATCTGCACCTCCACAGTGATCCAAGCTGCTATAGTTGGATTCTCAAACCACTGAACCACAGCAGGAACTCCTATCTTTCATTTGTTAATATGGTGTATCACATTCATTGACTTGTGTATTTTGAACATTCCTGGAATAAATCCTCCTTGATCATGGTGTGTATACCTTTTAATGTATTGTTCAATTCAGGTTACTAATATTTGCTGAGCACTTTGCATACATGTTCCTCAAATATATTAGCCTAAAATTTTCTTTTCTTAAGGCATCCTTGTCTGGTTTTGTTTTCAAGGTAATGTTAGCTTTATGGAATGAGTTTAGAAGAATTATAATCTTTTTAAATTTTTGAAAAGTGTGAAAAGGATAAGTATTAAATCTTTGGATATATGATAAATTCACCTGTAAAGCTGTCTGGTCTGGATTTTTAAAAAGGTTTTAGACTGCTCTTTCAATCTCATTGCTAGTGAATTATTGATACGTTTTATTAATCAATAATTCTCTGTTAGAAAGTTGTATGTTTCTAAAAGTGTATGCATTTATTCTAGGTTGTCCAATTTGTTGATATATAACTGTTCATAATATTCTTATAATACTTTTCATTTCTGTGGCAGTTATTGTTGTGTCTTTTTTCACTTCTGATTTAGTCAGAGCCTTCTACTTTTTTATCTTAGTGAATCTAGCTAAAGGTGGTCATTTAAAATACGTTTTTGAAAAACAAAGCTCAAGAGCCAAGACATGGAAACAACCCAAATGTCCACCGATAGATTATTGGATTAAGAAGATGTGGTATATATACACAATGGAATACTACTTGGCCATAAAAAAGAACAAAATAGTGCCATTTGCAGCACCATGGATGGAACTAGAGACTGTCATCCTGAGTCAAGTAAGTCAGAAAGAGAAAGACAAATACCACATGATATCACTTACATCTGGAATCTAATATAAGGCACGAATGAAACTTTCCACAGCAAAGAAACTCATGGACTTGGAGAATAGACTTGTGGTTGCCAAGGGGGAGGTATAGGGAGTGGGGTAGATGGGGAGCTTGGGGTTAATAGATCCAAACTAGGAGTTCCAGTTGTGGTGCAGTGGTTAAAGAATTCGACTAGGAACCATGAGGTTGTGGGTTCGGTCCCTGCCCTTGCTCAGTGGGTTAAGGATCCAGCATTGCCATGAGCTGTAGTGTAGGTTGCAGACGCGGCTCGGATCCTGTGTTGCTGTGGCTCTGGCATAGGCCAGTGGCTACAGCTCCGATTCGACCCTTAGCCTGGGAACCTCCATATGCCGCAGGAGCGGCCCAAAGAAATAGCAAAAAAAAAAGACAAAAAAAAAAAAAAGAATAGATCCAAACTATTTCCTTTGGAATGGATTAGCAATGAGATCCTACTGTGTAGCATTGGGAACTCTGTCTATTCACTTATGATGGGGCATGATAATGTACAAAAATAGAGTAAGTACATGTATGTGTAACTGGATCACTGTGCTGTACAGTAGGAAAAAATATTTTATTGGGAAATAACTATTAAAAATTATAGTAACAAAAATAAAAAAGGGAAAAAAGAAAAACAAAGCTCTTAGTTTTATTGATATTTTCTACTTTAATTTCTATTTTATTTATTTTCTCTTTGATCTTTTTTGTTTGTTTTTGTCTTTTTAGGGCGCACTCACAGCCTATGGAGTTTCCCAGGCTAGGGATCTAATCAGGGCTGTTGATTCTGGACTATACCAGAGCCACAGCAACACCAGGTTTGAGCCATATCTGTGACCTACATCAAGCCTTGTGTGTGATCCACAACTTTAACCCACTGAGTGAGGTGAGGGATCTAACCCACAACCTCATGGTTCCCAGTTGGATTTGTTTCTGCTGTGCCATCATGGGAACTCCTCTCTTTGATCTTTATTATTTTTTTCTATTTTTGGGCTTCATTTTGCTTTTCCTAATTTCATTAGGTGTAAGTTTAGTTTGTTTATTTGAGATTTTTCTTGTTTCTTGAGTTAGGCTTGTATTGCTTTAACTACCCTCTTAGTGCTCTTTGTGTATCCCACAGATTTTTGCGTATTGCATTTTCTTTTTCATTTTTTTACTTCTCCTTTGATTTCTTCATTGACCTAAGAGTTGCTCAGTGGCATGTTGTTTAGTCTCTATTTATGTGTGATTTTTTCTAGATTTCTTTTTGTAATTGATTAATTTATACCATTATGTTTACAAAAAAGATGCTTGATATGATTTAAATTTTCTTAAATTTATTGGGACATGTTTTGTGTCTCAACATATAGTCCATCCTTGAGAATATTGTGCACCTGAGAAAAATGCATATTTGGTACATTTGGATGAAGTTCTTTGTATAAATCTATCAAGTCCATTTGGCATATTGTTTCATTAAAGGCTATTCTGTCTGGATAATCTATCCAGAGATGCAAGTGTGTTCTTAATGTCCATTACTATTATTATATTGTTAATTTCTCCCTTTATTCCTTTTCATATTTACTTTATGTATTTAAGTGCTCCTATGTTGGGTGCATATATATATTAACATTCTGTCTTCTTGGTAATCATCCCCTCTAAATGTTCTATAACATCCATTTTTACTCCTTAACATTTTCAGCTAGAAATCTTTTTTTTTTTTTTTTTTTTTTGTCTATTTGCCCTTTTTTGGGCTGCTCCAATGTCATATGGAGGTTCCCAAGCTAGAGTCTAATTGGAGCTGTAGCCACTGGCCTACACAGAGCCACAGCAATGTGGGATCCAAGCCATGTCTGCGACCTACACCACAGCTCACAGATCCTTACCCACTGAGCAAGGCCAGGAATCAAACCTGCAACCTCATGGTTCCCAGTCAGATTCGTTAACCACTGTGCCATGATGGGAACTCCTCAGCTAGAAATCTTTATAGTCTTGTGTGAGTATGGCTACACCTGCTTTCTTTTGGCTGTCATTTTATTGGATTTATCTTCTTCTATTCCTTCATTTTAAACCTATGTTTGTCTTTAAAGCTGAGCTGAGTCTCCTAGAGGCAACATATAGTCAGGTCATGATTTTTAATCTATTCAGCCATTATCTATTTTGATTGGTTAACTCAAAACATTTACAATCAGGGTAACTAATGACAAGTCAGGAATTGACACTGCTATTTTATCTTTTGTTTTCTAGTCGATAGCTCCATTATTTTTTTAATCTTTTATTTAAGTGTATATTTTTCTCTATTGTACATCCTGGTGATCCAGTTACACTTATAGGAATATATTCCTTTTTCTGACCTTACATGTTCCATCATAAGTGACCAGACAGGGTTCCCAGTGCTACACAGCAGCATCACATTACTAATCAATTCCAAAGGCAACATTCTGCATCTATTTACCACAAGCTCTCAGGCCCTCACACTCTCTTCCCCTTGGCAACCATAAGTCTGTTCTTCAAGTCCATGAGTTTCTTTGCTGTGGAAAGTTTCCTTTGTGCTGTATATTAGATTCCACATATGTGATACCATGTAGTATTTGTCTTTCTCTTTCTGACTTACTTGACTCAGGATGACAGTCTCTAGTTCCATCCATGGTGCTGCAAATGGCACTATTATGTTCTTTGCAATTTTTGGACTTTTTCTTGTTAGAATTATCATATCTAGTTTTTACTTTTCTCCAAGTGTATTGCACCTTTCCTTTCAATTTTTAGATATTCTTAGATATTCTAAATGCCTGCAGTAGAAGTTCACCTCCCACCTCAGATATACAATTTGCCTATTTATTTAATGTTTTTTAAAAAATTATATATATATATATTTGTAATGAAATATACAATTTATGAAGTTAAATACATCTAATTTTTTGTTTATCACAATCTGTATACCCAGATTTCTAAAGCCCCTAAATATTTTCTTGTAAGATATTTTTTAATATATCACATTAAATATTTCACCCATCTATAATTAATTAATACATTCTATATGTATTCATTTTTAGTATAAATTAGCTCTATTTTAAATGTATATTATATTTAATATAAATAAGTGATAATTATATTTAATGGACAATTATTTTCCATTTCACTTTATATTGCCCTGAATTTATGTATTTATCTTGAAGATTTGCTCCACTTTTCTTAATTTAAATCCCCCTATACTCTGAAGCACCTCCAGTTCCCCTCTTCCTCCAGCCAACTCTGGGACCAAGAATTTGATACAGGTGGATTATTGAAGAAATAATTCTATGAAGTCAACAGATAAAGTGAGAAATTGAAGAGAAGGGATGTATAACCCCCCCAATTCTACTATTGGATGGCTTACCACTGTGGACAACGGAGGCACAATCTCCCTGGGTTCCGTGTTGATCTCGTTTTAAAATATCTCATGTGAAAGTGGGGAGACAAGGGTGTTATACAAAGAAAGGCAAAGTACTGAGGAAAATTTCTGTGCTGAGATGTTGAAAGGCAGATGCTTGAGAAAGGAAACAAAATGGTGCTTGTGACTACAGGTAAACTCATGAGGGAAAATGGGGGAGGGGAGTCAGCAAAATCTTCCATGCCACATTTTAACAGTATGTGGGTATTCAGTGAATATTAACATCTTCTGCACATCTTTGCCTTTTATTAGTTGAGTTGAAATATTTCCATAACAATCAAGTTAATACAGCATTGTAAAATGAAGAAATTAAAGATGCCAATGACCCAATATGGTTCAGCTAAATAGTACAGACTCTAGTTGCTAAGATAATATTAAGACTAATATTTTTTAGGCCAAACATTTCATGTTAACTTGAACACTCAAGAAATCTAAGAAAAGCAAGAAATGTATCCCTTATTATCAGATCTGAATCCTCAAGCTAATCATGCTCTCTTTTACTTGGACTCAATATTTCTTTTTCCTCATGCTCCCAAACTCAACCTATGCCTTCCTGAATTTAGAGAATATTATCTACAGCATCATAATATTCTCAATCATTTCTCTGAAAGTTTGTTTCCTTTTGTCTTAGATATTAACTGAATATTCAAATGGAAACTATTTCTCATTCAATTCTCCAAAGTAATTTTTTTCTTTGCACATGTATTTCATATAATTCAGATCATTTTATTCCCTATTATTGTTATTTACATCATGTACCCTTTTACTCTATTCCCCTTTCCAAAATACTTTTCTCCCAACCTACTTTACAAGTACAGATATATTGGATTTGGGGATGTTCTAAATGGATGAAGATGATTCCTCAAAACTCTCTTACCCTATAACCAGCCTTTGATATAATACCCTAGGCCATCAGGGAAGAGTCCTGGGAGCAAACTGATAGATATATATTTACATACACTGGAAGTGGGCCTACTTGGAACTGGGTTAAACATGACTGTTAAAATTATGTTTAATTATTTTAGTTACTTTAGAATATTAGAATAACTCTAATATTCTTTTGTTATGGCTGAACAGTATTCCATTATGTATATATACCACATCCCCCTAATCCAATAATCTGTCAATTTTAATTATTGGTTTTGTCTTAGCCTCATCTTTGCCAGATTTCTTATTTGTCCATTATTTCACCAGAGACTGGAACAGCTGTGAGTCTCTAAGATTCTATGAGGGCTGCGTTCTATTTTAAAATTTAGTACAGAAGATGGGATTAAGATGGTGGAATAGAAGGACTGGAGCTCAACTTCTCTCATAAAAACAAAAAAATTCACAACTAAAGACTGAGCACACTTCACCAAAATGGACCAGAAACCTTAAAAAAGATACCCTTCTCCAAAAGAAAAAGAGGAGGTCACATCAAGAGGTAGGAGGGGCAATTTTGTCATATAAACAACCCCATACCCTCTGGGTGGGAAGCTCCACAGACTGGAAACTAACTGGTTCACAGAGACTCACCTACAGGAGTGAGAGTTCTGAGCCCCTCATCAAACTCTCACATGTGGGGATCTGGCACAGGGAGAAAGAGCCCCAGAGCATCTGGCATTGAAGGCCAGTGGGGCTTGTGTGCAGGAGCTCCATCAGACTGGGGGAAACAGAGAACCCATTCTTAAAAGGTGCACACAGGCTTTCATGTGCACTGAGTCCCAGGGCAAAGCAAAGTCTCCAAGGGAATCTGGGTCAAAACTGACCGCAGTTCTTGGAGGACATCCTGGGAAAACAGGGGTGAATGTGGCTTGTTGTGAGGGAAGGACATTGAAAGCAAAGCTCTCGGGAATATTCAGCAGCTGCCTTTCTATGGAGGTAGCCATTTTGGGAAAATCTGGCCCCACCCATCAGTCAGTGTTGAGAAGCCCCAAGACAAACAACCATCCAGGTGGGATCACAGCCCCGCCCTCAGTAAACAGGCTACCTAAAGACCCCCCCAGACACACAGCTGCCTCTAATCCCATCCAGAGACAAATCATGCCAACTGTGAGAAATCCTCTATAAAAATCCCAATAGTATGGGGTTCAGAGAGCTTCCATGTTGATAAAAACATCCATACCTATATGGTGACACCCCTCAACTGTAGCAGTTTAGTCTCCTGAGATCAGAAGCCTCTCAGACCTCACCCTATGTACTTTTTCAGGGTATTTTCATCTGTATTCTTTATCATATCCTTAAATAAATGGTTAAACATAAGTAGATATGTTTCCCTGAGTTATGTAAGATGCTGCAATAAATTGATGGAGGGGGTCATGGGACCTTCCAATTTATGGACAAGTCAAACAGAAATTGTAGGTAACCCAGGGATTAACTACTTGCATTTGGAATCTGAGGTGGCATGGAGCAGTCTTATTGGACTGAACCCTTAACCTGTGGGATTTGACACTCTCCAAGTAGATATTGTCAGAATTTAGTTAAATTTTATGACATCCAGCCAGTGTCTTAGAGAATTGAAGGGTAGGGGAAAAAAATCTACACACACTTGGTGACAAAAGTATGAGAAGTGTATTGTGAAGCAATTTAGTTTCTCACTTTCTCCTTGGTTACTACACTAACTCAACCCATCATCTACTGATACCTAGACTATTTTTTTTTAAAGTGCACATTATCATAAAATGATCCATTTCATCTTTTTCTTTTTGACATTAGAAATAACTCTAATACTGATGATGATTTAATTTCCTCTTAAATGTTAGCTTCCCCAAATTACATATTTTCTTAGGGGACCATTATTCTTCAGTTAAAAAACCCTAGGGGAACACAAAAAATCTAAAATTCCAATTTTCAAATTTCAAATCCTTTCAATTAACTTGATAATAGAATTTCTCCCTGTCCTATAACATGGTTCTTTCTTAAAATTTCCATTCATATAAAAAATTATGTTCTTGGAGTTCCTGTCGTGGTACAGTGGTTAACAAATCCGACTAGGAACCATGAGGTTGTGGGTTCTATCCCTGGTTCTTGCTCAGTGGGTTAAGGATCCAGTGTTGCCGTGAGCTGTGGTGTAGGTTGCAGAAGTGGCTCAGATCCCGAGTTGCTGTGGCTCTGGCATAGGCTGGTGGCTAAGGCTCTGATTAGACCCCTAGCCTGGGAATCTCCATATGCCATGAAAGTGGCCCTAGAAAAGGCAAAAAGACAAAAAAAAAGTATGTTCTTTATTCATTCTATGGCTCTACTCCCTAGGCACCTCATGTAATTTCCAAATGTTCTTCTACTTGATGTTCTTCTAAACATCTATTACTATTTAAATTCAAATATTTCATTTGCTTGCCTGCTTCATTTAATTATTCCATGCTAAAATTTAAACTTTATCAAACAGGCTATTTTTTCACTGTATGAGTTGCATCTAGAATTATGCCTGGTACACATATTTTATAATAAATCTTCGTAAATTCATTTAAACACAGAGCATTTTTCTCCTTCAGGTTTTACCCTTATCTATGTCTGAATCTTTGTTAAACTAGGGTTTTCATAAATAAATTCAATTCTCTACAAGAAAATCATGATTGCCTGGTTCCTTTCTCTAAATATTATATAATTGTAATTTCATCCAAAATTTACATTAGCATTTTTGATAGCATTGCATATGGGCAAGAGGTGGATAGTGAGAAATTAAATGTTCAAAAGAAAATTAACATTAATAGAACATAATCCAAAAAAGGTAAGATGTGCATGGTCTACAGGTGATGAGAGAAAACCACCATAGTTATCTCTGACTCCAGAGGTGGGCATGGGGTCCATGAAAAGGAATCACTTGTAGCTCCAGTTACCTCAGAGATCACTACAGAGGAGGGCACTGTGGCCAAACACCAACTGTTTTTGCTCTCACTCCCATGGGATAAAAACTTGCCCTGTTGCTGCCATGGATGAATGCTCCAGGAAGTGCCCACATGCTTGATCACTGTCACTTCCCAGGCCTCTGCAACTAGGAGCAGCTTGGTGGCACTTCCTGTGTAGGCTAAGAAGGACAAGGTCCTTCTTGTGTGGTCTGTAGTTGGTGGGGCGAACCACCACAATTATTTCTGACTCCAGAGGTGGGCATGGCCTGCCATCACTAGGGGTCTGTGAGCAGGAACAACTTGAGGCCCAATCACCTCAGAGTGTGGGCATTACAATCAAACACCTCTTGTTGTTGCCCTCACTCACCTGGAAACTCACAAACACTGCCACTGCCACTGCCAAATGCTCTGGCCACTTTCTATCTCTGCCTAAATCTCATTACCACTTGCCAGGGCCCTGCAACAAGGAGTACCCTATGCCACCTTCCTGCAGGGCCATACTACTGCCAAGAGCCCAGCAACCAGGGACTAACTACTAGCACTATTGCCTCCTTATCCCTGGAAACACACTCAGCCTCCAAGGGAAAACAGCCTGCTCACACTGAAGAAAGAGACAGCAAATATACAAACTCCCATGACAAAAACAAATAGTAAGCCACCACAGAGTACATAGGGACAGTCTTATATAGAAACACACTCCAAGCCTAAAATTTGGTTTCCCTAAGCTCATAGAAAAAGAAAAATAAAGCAAGATGAAGAAGCTCAGAAACATTCCCAGCTAAAAGAACAGGAGAATTCACCTGAAGCAGCAAAAAATGAAACAGAACTCTGCAGTCTAATAGACAGTGAATTCAAAAGGAAAATAGTGAAAATAATGAAGGAATTAAGGCTGGATATCAAGGAATTAAGAGCAGATATAAACAGTAATGTGGATTATTTTAGAGAGGAACTAGAAAATAAAAGGAGGAACCAAGAAAAATTAGAAAATTCATTTGCATAGAAGCAAACTGAACTGAAGGTACTAATGAGTAGAATGAATAATGCAGGGGAGTGAATTAGTGGCTTGGAAGATAGATTAATGGAAATCACACAATCAGGACAGCAGACAGAAAACCAAATCAAAAAACATGAAAGCAATATAAGAGATTTATGTGATAATGTGGAGACCAATCAATGCATAAGAAGAATTACAGAAGGAGAAGAAAAAGAAAAGGAGATTGAAAATATATTTGAAGATATTATGTATGAAAAATTTCCAAATTGAAAGAAAACAAATATCAAGATACAGAAAGCACAGAAGGCCCCAAAAATGTTGAACTGAAACAGGATCACACCAAGACATATTATAATGAAAATGGTAAAATTTAAAGATAAAGAGAATATTCTAAAGGCAGCAAGAGAAATAGAAAGTGTTAATTATAAAATAACCCCCATAAGGTTATCATCTGATTTCTCTATAGAAACACTATAGGCCAGAAGAGAGTAGCAAGATATAGTCAAAGTTATAAGAGGGAAAATTTGCAGTCTAGAGTAGTCTACCCAGCAAGAATATTATTTAAAATAGAAAGGAAAATAATGAATTTCTCCAAAAACAAAGATAAAAGAGTACAGCAATACTACAGCCATTGTAAAACTGAAAGGGCTTATCTAAATAAAAAAGAAGTAAGAAGAAATAGAGTGGAGGAAATCACAGTTGGAAAACAATCAATTAAATAAGCCAGTATACAGATCTAAAAGGAAAAAAAAAAAAAAAAACACTGTAAAAGTGATGATAAACACAAGGAACAGGAAAAGGATAAACATGAAGATGTTAAAAATGGACTTCAAAATCATATATGTGGGGAAGGAAAGTTAGAATATCTAACTTTTTAACTTTTTTTAATAATGTATTTGGGCCTATAGGACTATCTGGCTAATGTAAGCAGATATAGGAAGGGGTTAACATACTTAAAACATACTTAAACCAGGGCAACCACAAATCAAAAGCAAATATTATATTAACAGAAACTAAAAAGAAAAGTACTCAAGCATAAAATAAATGGAAATCATCTAACCAAAAAAAAGGAACAAAGGAAAAACAGAATCAACTGAAAAATACGGTGTAAAATGGCAGTAAATAATATTTTTCAATAATTGCCTTAAAAGACAATGGACTGACTGCTGTGATCAAAAGACAGAGAGTGGAAGAATGGATTAAAAAAGCAAAAGCCTATAATATGCTGCCTATAATAGACTCACCTTAGGGCAAAGGACACATATAGATTGAAGGTGAGGGGATTAGAAAAGATATTTCATGCCAATGGACAATACAGGAAAGCAGGATTTGCAATACTCATATCAGACAAAATAGACTTTAGAAGGAAGACCATAAAGAAAGACAAAGAAGGACACTATTTAATGGTTAAAGGATCCATTCAAGAAAAAGATATTACAATTGTCAATATATATGCCCCCAAAATAGGAGCACTGACATACATATAACAAATACTTAACTGACATAAAAGGAGAAATTGATGAGAATACAATAATAGTAGGAGAGTTTAGCACCCTACTCACATCAATGGACAGACCCTCTAGAAAGAAAATCAATAAGGCAACAGAAATCTTAAATGACACAGAATATTTAGACTTAATTTACATTTTCAGGACATTACATCTAAAAACAAATTAGAATATACATTCTTCTCAAGTGCTTGGAAGATGGAACATTCTCAAGGATTGATCACATACTGGGGCACAAATCTAACCTCAACCAATTTAAGACTATAGAAATTATTTTAAGTATCTTTTGTCTACAATGGTATGAAACCAGAAATCAACCACAAGAAAAGAAATGAGAAAAAAACTAACTACATGGAGGCTAAACAGAATTCTATTAAAAAAACCATTGGGCCAATGAGGAAATCAAAAAGAATATAAAAAATACCTCAAGACAAATGATAATGAAGACACAAACATTCAAGTTCTATTGGATGCTGCAATAGCAGTGCTTAGAGGGAAATACATAGTAATATAGGATTCCTCAAAAAAGAAGAAAAATCTCAAATAGACAACTTAACCCACCACCTAAATGAATTAGAAAAAGAACAAACAAAACCTAAAACCAGCAGAAGGAAGGAAATCATTAAGATCAGAGAAAATCAATAAAATAGAGATTCAAAAAACAATAGAAAAAAATCAGTAAAACCAAGAGCTGTTTTTTTGAAAAGGTAAACAAAACTGACAAACCTCTGGCCAGACTCACCAAGAAGAGGGGAAAAGCCAAAAAAACATACAAAAACAAATGAAAAAAGAGAGATTTCAACAGATACTGCAAGAATACAAAAACCAGGAAAGACTACAGTGAAAAATTATATGCCAAAAATTTCACAACCTGGAAGAAATGGACAACTTCCTAGATATTTACAGCCTGCCAAAAGTATTTCAAGAAGAACTGGATCAACTGAATAGACCAATCATTAGAAATGAAATTGAATACGTAATAAAAACACTCCCCACAAACAAAAGTCCAGGACCAAATGCATTCACAGGAGAATTCTATCTAATATACAAAGAGGAACTTATACTCATGCTCCTTAAACCTTTCCAAAGTTTGAAGAAGAAGAAGCACTTGCAAAGACATTCTATGAAGCTACCATCACCCTAATACCAAATCCAGACAAAGATACCACTAAAAAAAAAAAAGAAAATTATAGGCCAAAATCTTTGATGAATATAGACATAAAAGTTCTCAACAAAATATTAGGCAACAGAATCCAACAACATATAAAAAAGATCATACACCAGGACCAAATGAGATTCATCCCAGTTTCATAAATATGGTTCAACATATGCAAATCAATTAACCTCATATTTTGAATTAACAAAAGAAAAGTCAAAATCCACAAGATCATCTCAATATATGCAAAAAAAGCATTTGACAGAGTCCAACATCCATTCATGATAAAAACTTACCAAACATGATAAAAGCCATTTATGACAAACCCACAGCAAATATAATACTCAGTGAAGAAAAGCTGAAATTCTTCCCACTAAAATCTGGAACAATACCCTCTCTCACCACTTTTATTCAACATAGTATTGGAAGTTCTAGCCACAGCAATCAGAAAAACAAAAGAAAAAAATTTAGCCAAATTGGAAGAGAAGAGGTCAAATTGTCATTCTATGCAGAAGACATGATCCTATATATACAAAATCCTAAGGATTCCACACAAAAACTACTCCAACTCATTAATGAATTCAGCAAAGTATAATGATAAATATTCAGAGGTCAGTCACATTTCTGTATCCTAAAAATGAAATGTTAGAACAGGAATACAAAAATAAAATAAATTTTAAATTGCACCCCAAAAAATTAAATAACTGGGAATAAACCTGACCAAGCATGTGAAATACTTATATGCTGAGAACTATAAAACATTAATCAAGAAAATTAAAATGACTTCAAAAAATGGAAAAATATTACTTGATTCTGGATTGGAAAAATTGGTAACATAAAAATGGCCATACTAGCCAAAGAAGTCTACTGATTCAATGCAATCCCTATCAATTACACATGACATTTTTCACAGAACTACAACATACTACCCAAAAATTTCTATGGAACCACAAAAGAATCAGAATTGCCAAAGCAATCCTGAGCAACAAAAACCAAGTAGGCATAACTCTCCTAGACTTCAGGCAATATTAAAAAGCCACATTAATCAAGACAGAGTGGAACTGGTACCAAAACAGACATAGAGACCAATGGAACAGAAGAGAGAACCCAGAAATAAACCCAGACACATATGGTCAATTAATCTTTAACAAAGGAGGCAAGAATATAAAGTGGGAAACCAACAGACTTTTCAGCAAATGGTGCTGGGAAAACTGGACAGCTACTGGACTGTAAATCAAAAATCTGGAACACACCCTTACAACATATACAAAAATAAACTCAAAATAGCTTAAAGACTTATTTATAAGACAAGACCCCATCAAACTCATATATAAGAGAACACAGGCAAAACATTGTCTGACATTAACTGTACAAATATTTTCTTATGTCAGTCTTGCAAGGAAACAGAAATAAAAGCAAAAATAAACCAACTTGAGAAGATTTTGCATTGCAAAGGAAACCATAAAAAAAGTTATAACCTATGTAATGGAAGAAAATATTTTCAAACATTGCCACTGACAAGGGCTTAATCTCTAGAATGTACAAACAGCATATACAGTCCAATAGCAAAAAGACCTATAACTCAATTGAAAAAAATGGGCAAGAGATCTGAATAGACATTTCTCCAAAGAAGATAAATAGATGGCCAACAAACATATGAAAAAATGACCAACATCGTAACTGTTAGAGAAATGCAAATCAAATCTACTATTAGGTACCTCCTCACACCAGTCAGAATGGCCATTGTTAACAAGTCAACAAAAAACAAATGCTAGAGAAGGTGTGGAGAAAAGCAAACCCTCCTACACTCTTGGTGGGAATATGAATTGGTATAACAACTATGGAAAACCATATGCAGATACCTCAGAAAACTAAATATAGAACTACCATATGACTACCAAAGTAAACATACAACTAGCAATTCCACTCTAGGGCATACATCCATACATATTTTTTCTTGAGAAAGATATGTGCATGTGTATGTTCATTGCAGCACTATTCACAATAACCACAGCATGGAAACAATCTAAATGTCCATCAACAGATGAGTGGATTGAGAAATGTGGTATATATACACAATGGAATACTACTCAGCCATTAAAATGACCAAAATAATGCAATTTGCAGCAACATGGATGGAACTAGAGACTCTCATACTGAGTGATATTGGTCAGAAAGAGAAAGACAAATACCATATGATATCACTTTTACCTGGAATCTAATATTTGGAACAAATAAACTTTACCACAAGGAAAAAAAAAAAAAAAAACTCATAGACTTTTAGAACAGACTTGTGGTTTCCAAGAGGAAGTGTGAGGGAGTGGGATGGACTGGGAATCTGTGGTTAATTAGATGGAAACTATTGCTTTAGGAATGGATTTGCAATAAGATCCTGCTATATAGCACTGGGAACTATATCTAGTCACTTGTGATGGAGCATGTTGGAGGATAATATGAGAAAAAAATGTATATATGTTTGTGTGACTGGGTCGCTTTGCTGTATGAAACTTGATAGAATACTATAAACCAACCATAATGGAAAAATAAAAAATATTTAAAAATTAAAAAAATCTTAAAAAAATGTAAGATGCTAGAATTGTAAACATAGGTGATGGAAGTAGCCTTAGAAAGACATCAGGCCACCTCTTTTCCACATACTGATTAACAGCAGTAAGATCAAATAAGTGAAAGCAGTAATTTGAAAGGAGGAAGTAAGGAATTTGCATTTTACCATTTTCTTTTATCACTGTTAAACTCAATGTATATTTACATTTGTATATTGTTAATATTTTTGTGCAATATGTTTAAATGATGTCAACAAAACCCACAATGGAAACTCCAATTATAAGAAAAATATTAATATTGATAATAGCTAATATTTGTTCAGTATTTGCTCTTTGTGAGATACCCTTCTATGGACATATTTGTCTTTTATTTGTATATCTTTACAGTAGACCACAAAGGTCTTTTAGTCTTTGTTAAATATAGTTCATTCATATTTAAATAAATTATAATTTGTAGTTGTATCAAGCATTTTACAACAATGTGGATTTGGAATTGTCCTTCCTACAGTAGATTAGTTAACTTTTACATGGATTGCTGTTTTGCTTGTTTTCCATGACAAACTGTCCCACATTTCACTAAGTACACTTTAAGGTATTTGATTTAATAAAAATGCAATTGTAGTTTCTCTAGTTCTTATTTCACTATTCTGAATATATCGATATTGTTCTTTCTACGGTAATTTTTGTCATTGTATTTTTTCAGCCTTATTATGAAATTAGATGTTATTAGAATGCATATAGCTTAGAATTTACAATAGAACTTTCTGTTACAGGTGTTAATAACAGAAAGTTATTTTTTGTTGAAACTTTCTGTTGCTTTTTTTTTTTTATTGAAACTTTCTGTTGCTTCTGAACTGATTTGAGTTCAAAATAATGCCAGAGAAAAGTGGAATGCTCTGTTTCCTTTCTTCTATTCAGTTTATTGCCTTTAGATTCTTTTGAAAAAAAAAATCAATAAAATTTCTATCAAGATTCAAAGATAATTTACAGAAAATATAATGATACCATTTACATGTGAAAAATACATCTAAGAACAATTACTCCTTCTAAGGCTTATGAAATGATAGTTTCTGAAAGACAGCAATAGTCCTATTCACAGTGTGTACCTCTTCATTTTTAAACTTCCATTGTGTTCAAGCTGTTATCTACATTTCTAATGGATTGTTGAATTTGGAAGTCATAGTCATTTGTATTTCTGTCCAAATAGTTGTGTAGGATAATAAAAATTATGTTGCCTTAAGAATATCTGAATTTTCATATATGACTCACCATCTCAAAAGACTGATATTAAATTGTGGGTAAGAAAATTATAAATGTAAATCCACATTACTTATGTTTTTGGGTCATATTTTAAGAAAGAAGCCATCTTTTATTTACTAATTTTCTGAATTGCAATGTAATAATCATTCAATGTCTGAGGTTTCTCTTGCTTTACTACTGCAGATTGGTTCAGCCTTTATAGTCTACAATATTTAATAGTTGAATTTCTACTCAAAGTGTAGATTTAGCACTAGGATATTTTATTATTTAATATTGTGTATTATTTAATTTTATTATCTATTATTTCATCATTTAAATTAAATTCACAGACAGTGAGAATTAGAAAACTGCATACCTTTGATTTGCCTCAACGTAAAAGTGACTTTTAATACCTCCATCATGAGAAGTCATTAGAAATATCTGGCTCATGGTGTTCACACATCAGGAAAATAATATATACTCACCTACATCACCCAGCATTACCATGGATAAGCTTTCATTTTTATCTTATTATGCAAGGATATTTGTTATTGCGCAGATATCTGCTGATAAAATAGAATTGGATCATAGAATCTGCAATCCTTCCATAACTTATGTTGAATATCATCAAAGTCTTTTAGTAGTACTTAGCCATATATTTGCATAATGTTTTTTCCTTTTCCTTTTTGTAATTTCAGCTGATTATATGAGAACGCTACCTCTAGTCCATTATTTTCCTGACAAAACCCAGCTGCCTGTTATGTAAAATTCATTTAATTTATTTCTTTAAAAAGTATTGTCCAAATTATTACTTTTGGTTTTTGTCCTAATATATCAAAGAAGACAAAGTCCTTAGCAAAATTCTATCAAGGATTACTTCCTTTTTTTGGTATTGGTGTTTGAAGGAGAAAATGTATATAATAGGAATAATTTTTATCCTCTTTTGTTTATATAATCTTACAATTTATATTCATAAATCATTGTTTGATTCTCTTGGTGTTAGGGTCAATATGGGCCAATGAAATCTCCTAAAATTTGGCTGGTCAAAATTTTGGTTTTCTTTACATTATTTCACAACATTCCTAAGACCACAACTTAAGTATAAGTTGGGAAAATAAGGAAATTGTATATCACCCTGAGATACAATTAATTCACATCAAAATTATTCAATATTGCTGTCAGTTTTTTCTCTTATCAAACAACTAATGCAAAATATGTTTGTTGATTGTCTATAGAAAACTACTTTAGATTTTCTGAGAGAGAGAAAAAAGAGTAAGCTTTAGTAACTTTTTCAAAGGATTTAGTAAAAAAAATGAGATGAGACATAAAGAGAAAAAATACTCAGGTTGATGTTAGTAAGGTAATAAGAAGGAATGATATGGCTAAAGAGGAACAGCAGAAGAGGTTATTTACAGTTAGGGAATTGTGTGAAAATTTCAAAAAGTGATACCTAAATTATGCATTTAATAATTTATACCTAATTAAGTCCCTGGGATTTCAGGCTAGAGATGGGCGCAGCACCGTAAGGAGAAAGATTGCATAAAATAGAGTTATGGAAAAGGTAGAAGTATATTTGAAAATCATTTTGCAGTCTAATTTGTTTGAAATATAGGGAATATTAGAAAGAAAGGGTGAGGCTAGAGACAAAAAGGCTAGGAATGCTAGGCTAAGGGTTTTCTATGAGCAAATGTAAGCCACAAAAGATTGTTGAGTTGAGAAGTGACATATTTAAATCTATGTTTGGAAAATTATATTTGTAATCCAGTAAGGTATTCAGGGTGTGACAAGGGTTTTGTGAATTGATCAAGGGGTTATGATGAGGAAATAGAGAACAGGGTCACAAACTAACAAAAGACTAAAGGTTAGACAAAAGTCTTGATATAAGTTTGGATATAACTGAAAAATTCTGTATTTAAAAGATGGACATGGTTTTTATAAAAAGAGATATTTAAAGATGCTATCAGTTTTGCATTTGATTTATAACTTTATACATATATGTTTTGATGTCTAAAATTTGATTAAAGTATTTCCTATATTTATTAATTTTGCTGTGTGCATAAAAAAAGCAGGGGAGTTATGGATATAATGATAGTTGATCAATCACTCCTGTGCATTCCTGAGTAAAATGCCTAATATTATCACCTATTTTATGAGTTCAGTTGCAGAGGACCTGACTTAATTGCCACCTAGTCAAAACAACACTTTTGTGCGAACAGTCTCATCTCCTCTGATCTCATAGAGAAATGGTTGTATGTTGCTCCCAATTATGCTATAACATCTTCTTAATATTCATAATAATACAATGTTATGTTTTTCATTTATTAACAGGTATGTATATTTGTATTTGCTCCTGAAACTTTTAAACTGGTTTATAATACATGGCTAATATATGAAAAAAGAGAAAGTCTTAGGAAATCCAAAGCTGGAAATACAGAAAGTAAAATATCAAAAAGAATTAAACTAATGCAAAATATGCATTGATGAAAATCTATACACTTTTTTGACTTATCTAACAATTTGTTTATATACTTTCCAGTAGCCAACACAAAGGAAAAAACCTGGCAACTGTAGGATTCACAGACTATAACTTATCGATGCCAAAGAAGAAAAACTATTCCTAATATTAAGTACAGACAAAGCTGTCTCCAAAGAAGTTTAATAAAGAAGACACAGCTTTTATGTATCATTTTCATATTTACTTGATAGTACTGTCATTGTATTTTGTTACATGTTATGTAGTTTCTAAGGGGAAACAAGATTGTTGAATAATTAATGGAAGGCATTAGCTACTGTGTGAGGAAAAACATTATGAAAATTTGGAGGTTTTGTTGCTTATTTAAAATTTCCTCTTATCAGGGCTCAAATTATACCTATAATTAATATTTCATATTCTTCAAAAATGTCTTTAGATAATTAATTCATCTTCTCAAAGTGCTTTATTTTATAAAGTGTTTTTTTTTCCTTGGGACATAATTTTATAATTTTATATTCAAAGCAGCTGTGTTATTCTTGGTTTCTCTTAAAGCACACTCCAAGTTTAATTTAACAGCCCTCACGTACCTGGTACTGGACTCAGTGCTGATGGTACACTGATAAGCACAAATAAATTAGCCTTTGCTCTTGAGAGATTATAGTATAAAGAGGAAAGCATAAATTTATTCATTAGAGGGGTAAAAATGTATACATGGTTCCTATCATGGATCAACAAGATAAGAAACCAAATAGTATCCATGAGAAGTCAGGTTCAATCCCTGGCCTTACTGTGGCTGTGGTATAGGCCAGCAGCTGAACCTTCAATTGGACCCCTATCCTAGGAATTCCCATATGCAGCAGGTGCAGCCCTAAAAAAGAAGAAAAATACATACATACATACATAAATACATATATATTTGTGTGTGTATATATGTATATATATATATATTTCCTCTAATGAATTACACAGAATTTTTGTACTTTGATGGAAACAAATGTATTTTCATGATTTTATAAGTGCTGATAACAAGAGTATGATTTAAATTTATGATTCAGAAAAAAAAACTCCCTTAAAAAGAGTTACTTATGATGTTATCTGAAAGATATTAAGAGAGCAATAACTTAAATAACAAGAAACATTTTTCCAAAGGTAATAGCTTTATTATGTCTCTCAATTAGAAGCAAGCATAGGCATTTGGAGACCAGTACAATAGTCAGTGTGACTACAGTACCAAGAACAAAGGGAGGTGTCACATTGGATAAAATTATAGAAGGAAAGAGTGGACAGAGCATACAAAACCCTGGCAGAAATTTTGGTCTTGGAGTTTCTGTCATGGCACAGTGGTTAACAAAACTGGCTAGGAACCATGAGGTTGCAGGTTCGATCCCTGGCCTTGCTCATTGGTTAAGGATCCGGTGTTGCCTTGAGCTGTGGTGTAGGTTGCAGACGCAGCTCGGATCCTGTGTTGCTGTGGCTCTAGTGTAGGCCGGGGGCTACAGCTCCAATTCGACCCTTAGCTGGGGAATCTCCATGTGCCATGGGAGCGGCCTTAGAAAAGGCAAAAGACAAAAAAAAAAAAAAAAAAAAAAAAAAAAGAAAGAAATTTTGGTCTTTATCCTATACCATTGACAATTTTTTAGTTTTTCTTAAATAGACCCAGTGAAATTTTTGCTTTATATCTGGAAAAAAATAGTTCCAGAAAAGAAACCTCACTTACAGATAGTTGTGAACTTTCTCTTGGATGTGTTGAGTTTGATGTTTTTTGAAGATATAGAGATAAGACTATCAAGGGATAGTTGGTTTGACAAAGGTGGGGCCCATTGTAGACAATTCAGCTGAAGATAATGATTTTAGGGGCACTGAAATATAAACTTTATTAAAGCCATTACTAGGAATGAACACATCACATAATTTTAATGAGGTTTTCACATGATACAGCTATATTCTTCTATTTTACACCCATTGCTTCTGAAGACAAGGCAAAATGGTAGACAAGGCAAAATTCATTTGCATTGTGTCTTGAAAGAAGAATAGGAATTCACACACACACACACACACACACACACACAGAGATGGTACAAATACAAACGTAATAAATCCATTGAGTAATAAAAAAGATTAAGAAGAAGATAGAGGGAATTCCCACTGTAGTGCAGGGAAAAAAAATAAAATAAATAAGTAAAAAGAAGAAGAAGAAGAATTAATAGAGGAAACTATATGAGAAAACTAAACAAAATCAGTGCAATAGCATTATCTGTATGAATGAGCTTTCAGGAAATAGTGAATGGCCCAAAGTTTTGATGTTCATGATAGACATGGAAAGCTCTCAAAAGTAAGCCTAATTTGATTATTGTAGTTTATTTCCTGCTTGAAAAAGATCTTCAGACTCTTGGCAAGATAGTATACCTTCTTTGGTCTATACTCTTTTTATAAACATATATTAATATTTTACCTGATATTTATAATTGCAAAGTCCTAACTTGTATTTTACCTCCATAGACTTTAACACAACTTGTTTAATTTGGCAACATTATTAGTCTGTTCCCTTCCAAATTCAATCAATTTGGCTTCAATTAGATGGCATCAAAATAATATCACAAGAGCAATAGCAGGTTGCAAGATTGAAGAGTAGGAGATAAAGATTTGCAGAAAGTAAAATTTTTGAATATGTGTTTAGGAAGAATGTGAGAGAAAGAACTATGCAGGTAAACAGAAAAAAAAATCAATTAAAACACTGGGGTCTACATAATGTGGTGACTCCTTACCATATTTTTCTTTGACTACATATTCCTCTCTACTCAATAATCTAAATACAGATAAAGAGAAAACAGCCACTTGGCAGTTTTTAATTTCCATGTTCACATCTAAGTTTGGAACAATAGAATAACCTAAGGAAACGAGACTTGATAACATCAGAAAATTGCTGGTTGAAGTGACAAACTCTTGGCTTACAGTGGGAAAGGAAAGAAGACTAAGAAACATGGTTGATATTTAATGGATATGTAAGT
This sequence comes from Sus scrofa, assembly GCF_054392235.1. Classification (NCBI taxonomy): domain Eukaryota; kingdom Metazoa; phylum Chordata; class Mammalia; order Artiodactyla; family Suidae; genus Sus; species Sus scrofa. Next base: position 43,877,459 of record NC_139393.1, read on the forward strand.
AGAACTATAGATATGAAGCCAAGAAGTATACCTTGGCTGGTCTATTTAAGATTAAATAATCACTAATTCAGTAATTGTGGAAATAGCTGTGGTAAGTGTGCAGAGTGTATAAATAAATTATGTAGTAATTACAGTAGTTCCAGTAGAAAGAAAAGTACACTATGCAGTGATGAAAATGGAAGAAGGATGAGACATAAATGAGATTATCATTAGAGAGTGGAAGGTAAAGTGAATTAGAGAGCAGATTTTAACTCAATTATTCATTTAACCATTATAATCATGAAGAATACTTAAAGATTATGAGTCTCTAGGACTGTGCACTCATGTGTGCATGCTTGTGCCTGTGTGTGTACTTGTGTGATATTATTTTTCTTTATTTGTATTAGTGAGAATAATTTTTTGCTATAAATACAATACCAGAGATTAAAAATTCATTGAAAGGGCTTAGTACAACAAGAAAACTTTAGAAGGAAAGGTTGTGAACTTGAAAACAAGACAATTGAAATATCTAAGCCACAGTTCAGAGGGCAAAAAAATGAAAAAAAAAATGAAGAATTTCAGCTGCTTGTGTGACAGCATCAAGTTGTGTTAAATGTGTCTGACTGAAGTACCAGAGAAGGAAAGGGGGAATATTTGAATAAATACTGCACAAAATCTTTACAATTTGGAAATCTAGTAGTATAATCATTTCAGGTTTTGTTAGATCAATGGCTCGACTATAGTATCAAGAACGGGCTTTTAGTTGTTTTTGATTTTTGTTTGTTTTGCTTTTAAGGGCCACACCAATGGCATATGGAAGTTCCCACACTAGGGGTAAAATTGTATCTACAGCTGCCAGCCTATATCACCACCACAGCAAAGCTGGGTCTGAGCCACATCTGTGACCTATGCTAAGCTTACAGCAATGCTGGATACCCGACCCACTGAGCGAGGCCAAGGATTGAATCTGCAACCTCATTGGTACTAGTTGGATTCACTTCTGCTGCACCATGATTGGAACTCCAAGGAATGAGAATTTTGATCTTTGTTTTTCATACAATCCTTAGACTCTTCAACTCAGACTAGATGCCTTCATAGTCAAACAGTAGATGTCTTAGTTCCAAGTATTAACTATAGATTTGAAAGTCTAGAAATAAAAAATTACTTATTATTTCATTTTAAGATTTAAGTAGAGAGAGAGAGGTAGAAAAAGCAGGTCAGAAAAATTCCTTTCATGTCTCTTTAGTGCCAAATCCATATACCCACCCCTACCTTAGTCTTTCAATGTAATGGGACTACATTATGGATTTTCTGAGAACTTTAGTGGAGGGTGAACAATGGAACAATACTTTGTCATCATAGTAATAAAAAAAGGCTGTTGAACACGCAAGTCATTTGTGTCTTTTGTATTCTATTTCCTTTTCCTATCATCTATCAGTTTATACAGTGAGCACCTTCAATCCTTCAATGTGTTACTGTAAGCTTAAAACTTTGATTTTCATCCATTTCTATTTTTCCCTTCACCTGTCAGTTTTTTACCCATCCCACTTCAAACTTTATCCTGATTTCTTCATGCCAAGAAGAAGATTTCAGATACATAAAGTATGTGTTATTGGAGGTTATTTTTCATCATTCATAGTCTTAGGATGGATGAAATGAAAACAAGAAAACTATTCAAATTTTTATATTGACCACCTCTCTTAGCTTCACTTCATTTATCTTAAATCATAAGACATTATCCATAGTACTAAGTGAAAGTCTATGGGGCAAAAGGGGGAATAATGAAAGTCAAACTGAGAAAAAAATGTAGAAATAAATTATTACACTTTGGATAGTAGGCAAAATGGTACTTTGAGGATAGTAACAAGTAATGATATGGCAATATGTCAAGGACTATAAGAATAATGTTATGGGAATTCCCACTGTGGCACAGTGGAAATGAATCTGACTACTATCCATGAGGATGTAGGTTCAATCCCTGGATTCCCTCAGTGGTTTGGGGATCCAGCATTGCTGTAAGCTCTGGCATAGTTTGCAGATGCAGCTCAGATCCAAAGTTGCTGTGAAATAGAGTTTTAACTAAAGAACAAACCCTCCCTTGGCTAAGAAGACAGCTGCAAGCCTTTCCAGCTATGTTCATCTCTATACCACCCTTCTTGTAATAATGGAACAACTGTGTGCCCTGGGTCCAAGCCAGCAGCCCTGCTAATCATGTACCCAACATTGTTTATCAGTTCTGCTTCTGTAACCTTGCTCACTCAGTTTCTTAGGGAGGAACACTGTCTGCTTGGGGATGGGAGGAGGTCCGGGATGCTTACATGGGAAAATCAAGACCTGGTAGTGCATAAAAGTTACTGAGAACAAAGACCTGGTGCTCAGACTCTGGAGGTGACTCCTCTGAGCCCACACCGGTACTGAATAAACCTTGCTTTTCCATATCTCCAAGTGCTGTTTGTCTCCTTCCATTGCCACGGTTTTTGCGGTTTCCGCAACAGCTGTAGCTATGGTGTAGGCCAGCAGCTATAGTTCTGATTCCACCCCTAGCCTGGGAACTTCTGTATGCCACAGGTGCACCTTAAACAGAAAAAAAAAAAAAAAAGAAAAAGAAAAGTGAATAACATGATATGGAAGGAAAATGAAGAGCATTAAATACCATTCATTGAAAACAAAATCAAGATTACATTGAAGGAGTAAAATTTCAGTTTATTCTATAAAAAGAAGAATTCATTAGGGAAAGAAGAGTTGTAAATCCATCCTAAACTAAAGGAAAATTTGTAAATTCAAATACACATGAAAGATCATCACTAATATTGAAATGATGAAATGATAATTGAGCATGGTATTTTAAAAGAAGTTGTAAATGATAAAACCAAAGAGGCAAATTAAATGATAATGATGAACTTTTTCTTCCAACTAGTCTCAAGATATTTAAATTTCTGTTAAAAATATGTGATCTCATTTAATATTATTATTTATTATCAATACCCAATTTTCTGATGGGTAAATGCCATAATGTTTAACATAATGCATTTCTTGGTCTTTCCAGATTTGTGAAAAATTAAAAAAAAATTAAAAATGAAGGAGCATATTTCCCTCATGTGACTGAGTTATCATAAGTAAGATTTAATAGTATACCTAGATTTTTTGCAATCTTTTGCCTCTGTTGGCAGAGGTATGGTTTATTCGTAAAAGTCATTTTTACTAGATGAAAATGACTACATTTACATTAAGCTAAAATATTCAGAAGTGAGCCTGATGCTATTTTATATGCATTGCATGCTGTAGAAAGAAACAGCACTTTGGTTAAAAATGATGGGATAAGTCCTTTGGAATATGTGAATTTTAATTTGATTTGGCACATAGCAGTGTTCTAATCTTTGGTAGGCTAGCAAAAAATTAATTTGATATGTACATTTAAAATAATAATGCTTATAGATAGAACCATATTGAGGTAGATGGGAGGGTGGGCAATGCATGTACTCAGACACAGAAACACACACACACACACATTCAGAGATTAAAAATCAAGTTTAGGCATTTAAAATTAAAACATTCCACCCAGACCAACTTTTGTTTTATTACACAATGTCACTGTAGGTATAAGTTCACCTAGTTTAGGTCTTATCTTATTGGAAACATAAGAGTGTCTGGTGATTTTCTTTTTCTCAGTAAAGCTTACAAATTTTCTTTAGTTTTACAAAAACAAAAGCTATAGGAAATATGTGAGTAATTGTGTACACTAAATTGCACACAAAAAGAATATACAGGTAAAATAAATATTTTACAACAAAACTATTAATGACATTTTTTAAATCTCAAATCTTTTCTTAGTTTATTTTTTTGTTTTTTTGTCAATAATCTTATATTGTTGTTAAATATATTTTAAGTTTGTATGTTACCTTAGAGCACAAAGACTTAGTTTTATGGGGTATTATTGAAACATAAAACTACAAAGTTTTAAAGTAGTTTGAATACTGAAGACCATCTGTGTAAATAATGGTCCATGTGATTTTTTATGAGGATTTAAGTGGATTATCTATACATGTCATCAAAATAAAACTATGGTACATATTTTGCTAAAAATCTATTTTGAATTAATTCCCTTGAGACAAAAATGTTGTCTCTTTTTTAATTTAAGGTAGACAATGATTATCAAACTGAGCTTCCTTTTAAAGATTAAATTCATCTAATTGATGGAAGTGATGCTTCTTGTGGTCATCACAGTATGAGCCAAGGTAAAATTCCATTATAATGAATTTCTCAGTGAAGCTGAAAACTTATTTCCAAAGAGTTATTGTCTATGTTTATACCCATGAGAGATCAGAGAAAAAATCAATTATTAAAAATTACAAAAAGTTAGAAAATAAAGTGAAAATTATAAAATTGTATACACTATTTTATAACATTTTTTCTGTAAGAAAGATTTACATGGAGACGGGTAGGAAGGGAAAAAAAGTGATCAAGACAGGATATGCCCTTCCAGGAGGGGCACAGAAAAAGAGGGGAATTCCATGAGTTCAGAGATCCACCCTGGGGAGGAAATGGTTCAAAAAACATATTGGGCCGTCCAGACTCGAGGTCCAAATCCTTGAAAATGAGTCTCTTTATATATATGGTTTGAAAACTTGTTGGACTGAGAGTGGGATTGTGAGAAATCTTTGTTCCTGAAGAATGTACACAAGCTTCTTAATCATACAAGAAAGCAGAAGCAGCAGATTGAAACTGCCCAGGATTCTGGCTGGTTTCCTGAAACCACCCAATACTCACTCCAGCTAAAGCCAAGCACACAATACAGCCCCTCTGCTCCATTGTGCAGCCCTGTACTGTAATAAACACTGCTCTGGCTTAGTACAGTGAACAACTGTGAGGAAAGGGGCTGGCTCAGACCCAGCACACTATCTAAACAGGCTGAAGGCAGCAATTACTCTCATTAATTGGGGTGGAACATGGAAAGTGGAGTGGTGTTTTTACTGATGTTAGTTCTTCCCTAGGGTGTGTCTTGGCCCCTCTTGCTCTTTGGCATAGCTCCCACTAGGGAAAAAGATGCCACTACCAAGGAGAGTGCACAAAGATCCCAGGCCCACACCAGGTGCTCCCTCCAGCCCCTCTTGCTCTAGCAGTATTTCCTTTTAGATGCTAACACTGAGGATTCAGGGGGAGGGGGAGAGAACATACACTGAAAGGATACAGAACCAGTTTGGACATGAACCTAGGGCTTATGCTCCACCAACTTGGGACTAGCCTCTGTACCCAATAGTAGAGTTGGCTACTGAGCAGAGGAAAAATGCCAGCTTGCATGTGGTTCTAGCTCCAGTCTCTCCATATCCATCCCCACTTCTTACCCTGGTGACAGCTGCCACCATACCCTGGGGAAAGATGTGATTCATGCTCATTTCATAGGCAGCTCTCCCATCAAATCTGCTGGGCAAATACAAACTATATAGGGATGGTCCCAAACAAAGATACCCCTTCAAGACTTGGATAGGTAGATAGGTAACTGCTTTATCTCATTTAACAGACAGAAAAAGTTAAGAAAAATGAGAAGAAAGAAATACACTTCAAATGAAACAAGTAAAATATCCTGAAAAAAATGACTAATGAGATTAATATTTTACCTTATAAAGTGTTCAAAGCATTGGTAATAAGAATGCTAACTGAACTAGGGAAAAGAACAGATAAACATGGTGAGAATTTTAACAGGGACTAGAAATGTTAAAAAAAGAACAAGTCAGAACTGAGGAACGAAATAACTAAAGTAAGAAATCCACTAGAAGGAATAAACAGCACACTTAGTGATACAGAAGAAATTATAAGTGATCTGGAAGACATAATAATGGAAATCACCCAAGCAGAACAGCAAAAAGAAAAGCAAATAAAAAAAAAAGATAACAGATTAAGATACCTCTGGGACAACATCAAACATAAGGATATTTGTGTTATAAAGATCCCAGAGGAGAAGAGAGAAAGGAAGGAGTCAAATATGTATTTGACTAACTCATTCTTGAAAACTCCAAAACCTGAAGAAGAAACAGATATCTAGATATTGGACTCACAGAGAATCCCAAACAAAACGAACCCAAAGAGACCCATGATATTTTGTATCATAATTAAAATGGCAAAATGTAAGGTAAAGAGAAAACAAAAGGTCACATACAAGGCAACCCTCACAAGGCTATCAGCTGGTTTTTCTGCAGAAACTTTGCTTGCCAGAAAAGAGTGGCATGATATATTTAAGTGCCCGAAGCAAACACCTACAACCTAGGTACTCTACCCAGAAAGATTATCAGTCTGAATTAAAGGAGAGAAAAAGAACTTCTCATACCAGCAAAACCTAAAAGGTATAGTCAATACTAAACCAACCCTAAAAGAATTGTTAAAGGGTATTCCTAAAGGGAAAAGTTTAGGTCACAATAAGAAGGAAAAATCTATAGGAAAAGAAAAACCCCACTATTCAAGGTTGTGGATCAAGCACTTCATTGAGCTAGTCCAAAAGATTAAAAGACAAAAAAAAAAAAAAAAAGTAAAATCAACTATAATAAAGACTTAAAGGATAAACTGTTTCATATGAAATATGATATAAAAATTCAATATGTCAAGGGGGAATTAAAAATGTAGACATTCTAGAATGTGTTTGATGGGAGTTGCCATTGTGACTCAGCAGTAATGAAACCTACCAGTATCCATGAAAACAATAATTTGATCCTTGGCCTTAGTCAGTGGGCTAAGGATCCAACATTTCCATAAGCTGGCATTGCAGTGGCTGTGGCATAGGCCAGCAGCTATAGCTCCTATTCAACCAGTAGCCAGGGAACTTCCATATGCTGTGGGTGTGGGCCTTAAAAAAAAAAAAAAAAAGAATGTGTTCATAGCCTAAACGACTTTCAGTTTAAATCAAATAGATATAGTTGATATAGTTATAGGCCAACATGAATGAATCCCCTGGTAAACACAAATCAATAATACAAAATACACAAACAGAAACTAGAAAGAGGAACACAAGCACATCACTAAAGAAAATTCTCAATCCAGGGGCGAAGATACTTAAAGAAGAAATAACAGAGAACTGCAAAAAACAACTAGACAACAAGTAACAAAATAGCAATTGTTACAAACCTATCAATAGTCACTTTAAAAGTCAATAGACTAAATGCTCCAATCAAATACATAGGGTGGCTATTTGGATTGAAAAGAAAATAACTCATTTATAGGCTGCCTACAATAGACTTACTTTTAATTTTACTTTTTTTTTTTTTACTTTTACTTCAGAACTAAAGGCACACAGACTGAAAGTGATAACAATGATAACAATATTTCATAAAAATGGAAACAATAGGAAAGCTGAAGTAGCACTACTCATAGCAAACAGAATAGTCTTTAAAACAAAGTCTATAATAAAAAACAAAGAATGACATAAGATAATGACAAAGATACCAATACAAGATGGAGACATAACATTTGTTAACATGTATGCATCTAACATAGGAGCACCTAAATATATAGAACAAATATTAAAGAGATAAATTGACAATAATACAATGTAAATGAATACATGTAAACAAAATATTAAATCCATTTATTATCCAGTAATTCCATTCCTGGTATATATCTGAAAAAAATAAAAACACTAATTTGAAATATTAATCACTTCATTAATTATAATAAGCAAGTTATGGAAGCAAATTAAGACCCCATTAATTGAAGAATTGATAAAGAAGGTGTGATATATATGTGTATATATACACACACGCACATTGGAATATTAGCCATAAACAAGAAAGAAAATTTATATTTTCAATAACATGGAAGACTTGGAGGTTATTATGATTACCAAAATAAATCCAACAGAAAAAGACAAATACTCTGTGTTATTGCTTATATGTGAAATCTTAAAATATAAGATGTAAAAATGAATAAAGCAAAACAGAGAACAAACTAGTAGTTACCATGGGGGAGAGGGAAGGATGGAGAGGCAAAGTAGGAATAAATATACAATATTAAGATGACAAACTACTTTGTGTAAAATAAATAGGCCAAAATGATATATTGCACAACACAGGGAGTATAGCCAATATTGTAACATCTTTAAAAGGAATATAATATTTAAAAATATTGAACCACTATGGTGTATACCTGAATCTAATATAATTGATTCTAAAGGCACTTGAGTGAAAAAAATCATTGTTTTCTGCTTTTAAGGTGGAAAATTTGATTCAAAAAATCCATTTCATTAAAATAAAATGTAAAATAGAAATAAATTAGTATAATATCAATTACACTGTTAATTAAATTATTTTTATATTTATAAAACTAGAATAAAATATATTTAATCATTATTAATGCTTAGTAACATTTCCTTTTCTGACAAAATCAAATTGAGGCACTTAACACTTACATAGAAATTGTCACCTAGTCAAATCAGAGTTTAAATGAAATAATTATAGTTTACTTCCAAAGTAAGATTACTTTAAAAATACCTAACAATAAAAAAATATAATCATCAGATCACAATATATTTGACATAGGGCTGATATACCCTTCAGTGAAAGGTCTATATTAATGGCAAGGAAGATAACAAGAAAAATATAAGTGGGTATTTTATGTGAAAAATTGAAATATTAAAGTGACAATGTAATATTTCAATTTTTCACATTAAATTTTTAATTTAATATAATGAGAATATATAATCTTATTACCAAAGATAATTTTATTAATATTATTCTAAAACAATGTTACTCATTGCTCATAAATGATGAATAATAAATTTTCTGTAAAAAAAGGAACATAGTGTATGAAGCAAACTAAAACAGTGACTTTTCTATTTTCTCACACTTTATTAGAAATGTTTTTTATTTTTATTTAATTTATGATTATTGAAATAACACCCGATTATATTTCCCCTTAAAAAATGTTTTAGATAAGGTTAACATCCCCACTAATCAACCCTCAGTTCATCTTAACTTAGGTAACTTCTGCTTTCTTCTATACTTTTTCATCTATCACCTATCTAATCTATCTATCTATCTATCTATCTATCTATCTATCTATCTATCTATCTATCTATCTATACATCTATCATCTATCTATCTCTGCCTGGATGTAGCGTAAGAACAAAATATAGAAATTTTAGGAGTTCCATGGCACAGCAGAAATGAATCTGAGTAGGAACCATGGAGTTGCAGGTTTGATCCCTGGCCTTGCTCAGTTGGTGGAGGATCCAGCACTGCTGTGACCTGTGGTGTAGGTTTGCAGATGCGGCTCGGATCTGGTGTTGCTGTGGCTGTGATGTAGGCCGGCAGCAACAGCTCCGATTAGACCCCTAGCCTGGGACCCTCCATATGCCATATGTGGCCCTAAAAATACAAAAAAGAAAAAAAAAGAAATTTTATGGGATAGCATATTTGGCATCATATTTTAGTCATAATTCTGCAGCTTGCTTTCTTTGACCAGTAATATTCTAAAAGTCATTCCATGTTGTTATATGCAGGTTTTGCTTGAGCAATTTATGTATTACTTTGTATTCTATAGCCATATATAGAATATACCTATGTTATTTAGCCAATTCTGCTAATGAGAGATATGTGTGCCATTTGGATATCTTTTTATGCCATAAATCTTACTTCAGTGAAGATTTTTGTACATATTTCTACATGCACAAGTGAGAGTTTGTTTAGGACCCACACCAAGAAATGGCATTTGAGGCCACTCAGCATTCATGCTTAAAATTTTCATTGACAGTTTTATGTCTGGGTGCTTGACATTTTAAAACTTCTGTCTTCAACTAGATGATTTTTTTTTATTGAAGGAAATGAAATAAGTGATGCTCTTATATGAAACAGAAGGGATATAGTTGCATTATGGCTTTTTAATTTTTTTCTATTTATTTATTTATTTTTTATATTTTGACCCATTTAACCCACCCCTCACCTCTGACAACCACGAATTTGTTATCCATGTCTATGAGCTTAAGATTTAAATTTTTTGATTTGTTTTTATTCCACATATAAATGAAATTATATAGCATCTGTTGGTCTCTGTATGACTCATGTCACTTAGAAGAATGCCCTTAAGTTCCATCCATGTGGTTGGAAATGGCAAGATTTAATTTTTTTGTTGCTGAATAGTATTCTAAAATTTATTTATCCATTGATGGACACTTAAGTTGTTTCCATATCTTGTATATTGTAAATAGTGCTATGATAAACATAGGGGCACAAGCAACAAGTTAACTGTTTTCATTTTCTTTAGATATATCTCTAGAAGTAGAGTCGCTGGATAATATGGTAGTTCTATTTTTAGTTTTTTGGAATGAACCTCTATACCATTTTACATTGTGGCTGCAATTTACATTTCCACAACAATTCACAAGATTTCTCTTTTCTTAACATAATTTCCAATCCATTTAATCTACTCTTTTTGATGATAGCCATCTGACAAGTGTGAGGAGATATACTATTGTGGTTTTGATTTACATTCCCTGGTGATTTATGATGTTGAGCACGTTTTAATGTACCTATTATGCCTTTGGAAAAATGTCTATTCAGAGCTTAATCAAATTTTTTTCCTGCTGTTGAGTTGTATGAGTTTTTTACTTTTGTGGATAGTAACTTTTTAGTTTGACATAGTCCAACTTTTTAATTTTTGCTTTTATTGTTTTTAATTTTAGTGTCAGATTCAAAAAATCATCACCCAGGTCATGTCAAGGAGCTTATCACCTATGCTTTTTTTTTAGGAGTTTTATTGTTTTATGTCTTACATTCAAGCATTGAATCCATTTTGAGTGATTTTGTGTGTGGTATAAGATAGTGGTCTGGTTTCATGCTTTTGTGAGTGTCTGTCCAGTTCTAGCATGATTTATTGAAGAGATTGTTTTTTCCACATTCAATATTTTGGGCTTCTCTGTGCTATATTGATTTACCATGTATATGTGGATTTATTTCTGGGCTATGTATTCCACTACATTGATCACTCTTTGTTTCTGGGCCAATTAAATCATGTTTTAATTACTAAAGTTTTGTAACAGAGTTTGAGATCAGACAGTATGATGCTTTCAAGTTGGTCCTCCTCAATTTTGCTTTGGCTATTTGGTTTATTTTGTGGTTTCATACAAATTTTAGGTTTATTTCCTCTAGTTCTGCAAAAAAATGCCATTGGAATATTGGAAGGCATTCAATTAAATCTGTAGATAGTGTTATATAATATAAATATTTTGGTAATTTATCTAATGCCTAAGCATGGAATATACTGCCATTTATTTTTGTCTTCTTCAATTTCTCATTGATGTCTTATAGTTTTCAGTATATAAGTGTTTCATCTCCTTGGTTAAATTTATTCCTAGGCTTTTTATTCCTTTTGATGTAACGGTAAATGAGATTTCAGTTTTTATTTTCTCTTTCTGAGTTTATTTTTAGTGTGTAGAAAAAAAAAGATTTTGTGCATTGATTTTTATCCTGTAAAAATACTGGTTTTGTTTTTAATTCTAAATATTGTTTAGTGGTCTCTTTAGAGTTTTCTGTATATAATATCATGCCATTTTCAAATAGTGCCAATTTTACTTCTTTTGTTTTAATTCGATTCCCTTTTTATTTATTTTTCTTTTCTCATTGTTCTGGCTAGGATTTTCCATACTGTATTAAATGGAAGTGGTGAAATTGGATAATCCTGTCATATTATTTTATTTTATTTTTTATTTTATTTTATTTTATTTTATTTTTGCTTTTTAGGGCTGCACCCATGGCTTACGGATGTTCGCAGGCTAGGGGTTGAATTGGAGCTACAGCTGCCAGCCTATGCCACAGCCACAGCAATGCAGGGTCTGAGCAGCCTCTGTGACCTACACCACAGCTCATGGAAACACCAGATCCTTAACCACTGAGTTAGGACTGGGATTGAACCTGCAACTTCGTGGGTACTAGTTGGATTCATTTGTGCTGTTGCACAATGGGAACTCCATCTTGTTTTTCTTTTTTTTTTATAGAGGAAAGTCTTTCCAATATTGACTATGATGTTAGCTATGGGCTTGTCATATATGGCCATTTTTTTTATTGAGTGAATTCCCTCTATACCCTCTGGTTTGAGAATTTGAAATATAAATGGATGTTTATTTAGATACTCATAAAATTGTATTCATTATTTTTTTAATGTAGTGTATCACATTGACTGATTCGTTAATGTCTAACTCTCCTTGCATCCCTCTGATCAATCTCAATTGGTCATGATATATGATCTCTTAAATGCATCATTGATTCAGTTTGGAATATTTTGTTGTGTATTTTTTGAATCTATGCTCCTCAAGGATAGTGCATGTAATATTTTTTCTTATGGTTTCCTTGTTTGGTTTTTGTATCAGATTAATGCTAGCTTTGTCTGAGATTGGAAGATTCCCTTTCTCCTCTATTTTGTGTTAGACTTGGTATTCCTTGAACATTTTTTGGAATTCACCAGTGACTCTGTCTGATCCTGGACTTTTGTTTATTGGGAGGTTTTCGATTACTGATTCAGTAACTTTACTTTTAATTAGTGTGTTTAAATTTTCTATTTCTTCATGATTTAGTCTTGGTAGATTGAATGTTTTTAGAGCTTTATCCATTTCTCCTATTTATGGGTATATAATTATTGATATTAAATTATTAGGATCATTTGTATTTATATGTTATCATTTGTGATATCTCCTATTTAATTTCTGACAGAATGTATTTGAATTTTCTCTCTTTAATCTTGGTGAGTCTACCTCAAAGATTATCAATTTGTTTATCTTTTCAAATAATAAACTTCTTTATGCATTGATCCTTTCTATTGTCATTGTAGTCTCTGTATCATTGATTTCTGCTCTAAGCTACTTTCTTCTACTAACATTGGGGTTTGTTCTTTTTCTAGTTTCTTGAGGTATAAAATTAGATTTTTTTACGTGATTTTTTTTATATTTGTTTCTTGAGGTAGTCTTTTTAAACTTCCTCTTAAACTGCTTTTTGCTACCTTCCATTAATTTGGTCTTTTCATTTTTGTTTGTCTCCAGGTATGTTTTGGTTTATATTTTGATTTCATCAATGACACATTCCTTATTTGGTAGCATATCATTTAATATCCACATATTTGTGAATTTTAAATTTTTCTAATGTAATTGATTTCTAGGTTTTATACCATTGTTGTTGGAAAGAATGCTTCATACAATTTAAACCCTTTTAAATTTAATAAAATTTGTTATGTGGCCTAAGATAAGAACCATCTTGGAGATTAGTCCATGTGTACTTGAGAACATTTTCTGTTGCTTTTGGATGGAGTGTTCTATATTTATATATTTGTTAAGTCCATCTGATCCAAAGTGTCATTTGGGGCCAATATTTTCTTATTGGTTTTGTCTGATGCAAATGGAGTACCAAAGATTACTACTAATATTATATTTTATTATTTTCTATTTCTTCTTTAGGTATGTTAATACTTGCCTTACATATTTATGTGCTCTTATTTTGGGTGCATAAATATTTACGTATGCTTTATCCACTTACTTGATTGACCCTCTTTAAACACATTGTCTCTTAGTATGTTTTTTTTTAAATGTTATTTTTCTATTACAAGTATGGCTACCCCAGCTTTATTTTGGTTTTCATATACATGAAATATTATTTTCCATCCCTTCACATTGTCTGTGTGGGTCTTTACATATAAAGTGAGTCTTTAGACAGATTATAGATGAGACTATTTTTTTCATCCATTAAGCTAACCAAACTATTTTAATTGTAGAATTTAGTCCATTTACATTTAAAGTAGTTATTTATAGGTATATGTTTATGGCCATTTTATTAATTATTTTCTGACTCTTTTTGTAGTTCTCTGTTAATTTTTCTTCTTTTGCTCTCTTCTTCTCTGGTTTGATGACATTCTTTAATAATATGTTAATTTTTTTCCTTTTATTTTTGTGCACTCACCATAGGTTTTTTGCTGTGGCTACATGAGGCTTACATACAAAAATTTATATATGTAACAATCTGTGTTAATTTGATAACAACTTAATTTTTGTCAATTTTATTCTCTCACCTCATTTGTTTTTGATTTCACATATATCACATATTTTTACTTCATGTATTCATGACACATTATAGTAATGTTTACTACATTTGTCCTTTATCTTTGTACTAGTTTTATACTTGTTTAGTTCACTTATGTTTGCTATCTGTTTACCTTCCCAGTAAGATTTGTTTTTTAATGTTTTCTTGTTACACATTCTCTTTTTTTGTTCAGGTTAAGCAGTCCCTTTAACATTTTTGGATCATGCAAACAGTATGATTTTACACAAATTTAAGAACTACTATTATTTCCACTACTGTTTCAGGTGGATATTTGGATTTCTATTAAGAATTAAGGCTATTTAATAAAAAATATTATTAGGAGTGACTTTTAAATATGACTTTGATATTATGTGTCCTAACATAGATCATTCAAATAAAAGAGTAATATAGACTATTTGTTGCATAAATGAACCACTTTATTTTTGGAAATAAGCCTTTGTAAACATCCTTTTGTAATTAACATTTAATATCCATGTGTCTACCATAGAGAATAAATTTAAAACATTTTTATTTTATTTTATTTTTTCCCACTGTACAGCATAGGGATCAAGTTATTCTTACGTATATACATTTTTTACCCCACCCTTTGTTCTGTTGCAATATGAGTATCTAGACAAAGTTCTCAATGCTACTCAGCAGGATCTCCTTGTAAATATTCTAACTTGTATCTGATAACCCCAAGCTCCTGATCCCTCCCACTCCCTCTCTCTCCCCCAAGGCAGCCACAAGTCTTTTCTCCAAGTCCATGATTTTCTTTACTGTGGAAATGTTCATTTGTGCTGGACGTTAGATTCCAGTTATAAGTGATATCATATTGTATTTGTCTTTGTCTTTCTGGCTCATTTCACTCAGTATGAGAGTCTCTAGTTCCATCCATGTTGCTGCAAATGCCATTATGTCATTCTTTTTTATGGCTGAGTAGTATTCCATTGTGGATATATACCACATCTTCCGAATCCAGTCGTCTGTTGATGGACATGTAGGTTGTTTCCATGTCCTGGCTATTGTGAATAGTGCTGCAATGAACATGTGGGTGCATGTGTCTCTTTTAAGTAGAGTTTTGTCCGGATAGATGCCCAAGAGTGGGACTGTGGGGTCATATGGAAGTTCTATGGATAGATTTCTAAGGTATCTCCAAACTGTTCTCCACAGTGGCTGTACCAGTTTACATTCCCACCAACAGTGCAGGAGGGCTCCCTTTTCTCCACAGCCCCTCCAGCACTTGTTATTTGTGGATTTATTAATGATGGCCATTCTGACTGGTGTGAGGTGGTATCTCATGGTAGTTTTGATTTGCATTTCTCTTATAATCAGCGATGTTGAGCATTTTCTCATGTGTTTGTTGGCCATCTGTATATCTTCCTTGGAGAACAGTCTATTCAGGTCTTTTGCCCATTTTTCCATTGATTGATTGGCTTTTTTGCTGTTGGGTTGTATAAGTTACTTATGTATTCTAGAGATTAAGCCCTTGTTGGTTGCATCATTTGAAACTATTTTCTCCCATTCTATAAGTTGTCTTTTTGTTTTCTTTTGGGTTTCCTTTGCTGTGCAAAAGATTTGCAGTTTGATGAGGTCCCATGGGTTTATTTTTGCTCTAGTTTCTATTGCTTTGGGAGACTGACCTGAGAAAATATTCATGATGTGGATGTCAGAGAGTGTTTTGCCTATGTTCTCTTCCAAGTGTTTGATGGTGTCTTGTCTTCTATTTAAGTCTTTCAGCCATTTTGAGTTTATTTTTGTGCATGGTGTGCAGGTGTGTTCTAGTTTCATTGCTTTGCATGCAGCTGTCCAGGTTTCCCAGCAGTGCTTGCCGAATAGACTTTCTTTTTCCCATTTTATGTTCTTGCCTCCCTTGTCAAAGATGAAGTGACCATAGGTGTCAGGGTTTATTTCCGGGTTCTCTATTCTGTTCCATTGGTGTGTCTGTCTGTTTTGATACCAGTACCACACTGTTTTGATGACTGTGGCTTTGTAGTATTTCTTGAAGTCTGGGAGAGTTACGCCTCCTGCTTGGTTTTTGTTTCTCAGGATTGCTTTGGCGATTCTGGTTCTTTTGTGCTTCCATATAAATGTTTGGATTGTTTGTTCTAGTTCTGTGAAAAATGGCATGGGTAATTTGATAGGGCTTGCATTGAATCTTCAGATTGCTTTGGGTAGTATGGCCTTTTTGATTTTTCCAATCCAGGAACATGGAATATCTTTCCATTTCTTTACATCTTCTTCGATTTCTTTGATTAAAGTTCTATAGTTCTTAGCATATAAGTCCTTTACCTCCTTTGTCAGGTGTATTCTGAGGTGCAATTTTAAAGGCATTGTATTTTTGTATTCCTTTTCTAATATTTCACTGCTGATATACAGTAATGCGACTGACTCCTGAATGTTTATCTTATATCCTGCTACTTTGCTGAATTTATTAATCAGTTCAAGTAGTTTAATACTCAGTGGAGAAATACTGAAAGGCTTCTCACTCAAATGGAACAAGACAGGGATGCCCACTCTCACCACTGCTATGCAACATAGTTTTGGAAGTCCTAGCCACAGCAATTAGACAAACAAAAGAAATAAAATGCATCCATATAGGAAGAGAAGAGATAAAACTGTCACTGTATGCAGATAACATGATACTATACATAGAAAACCCTAAGGACTCAACCCAAAAACTACTTGAACTGATAAATAAAACTTTTTAAAAGGACTTGCTTTGAAAAGGAATATGCAAGACTTAATAGAGTAAGATTCAACATGTAAATGAATGTTCAATTAATTTTATGCTTTCATTTATGCCTATAATAGATGTATCCAAGTGATAGGAGTGAAAACCTCAGAACACTGTTTTGGTATTAAGGAGGCACAGATTCTGCCACAATGCATTAATTTGTTTCCATATTTGCCTCTTTATTTTTGTGCTCCGATTAAATAAGTTGAATGTTCTTATGAAATTATTGAATGTGTTCTTTTATATTTTTAAAGAAAAAGTCTTTTCAACATTATTACTGACTGATATTTTGGCCACTTTTAATTTTTTATGGAATAGCCTTTACATAAACAATTAAGCTTAATTAAAATGGTCATGTTAGTGTTTTTAAGTGTTTCTGTATTAAAGATAATATTGATGATATACTAACAAATATTTCATCAGCATTTAACTGTACAAGACCAGTTGTTTTATTGTCAATTTAAAAGTTCACACATATGAAAAACCCTTCTTTAATTGTCATATGCATATAGCTAATTACTATCTTTTAGAACTTTTATGAATGACTACGGAAAGGAGTTTTTTATCACCCACAGCAAAAAGAAAAAAAAAATTAACTTTGTATTGAAGTATCACTAGACAATTAGAAATCTATTCACCCTTTACTGAGGAAGTCTTAATTCCTTTGCTTTTCTGTGACTTTGAGAACCAGGTCACAGTAACAATCAATACTCATGAATTTGCCTTTGTTAATTTATATATTTGAGTTTTCATTTCCAGAAATAATGGGTTAGGTTATTTGGTAAAACATGCTTGTTGAAAATAGCTATGACATTGGGTTAACATATTTTTAAAATCTTATTGAAAGCATCAAGGAACAAAATAGTAACAACTTTTTCAGCCAAATTTTAAGAAACATTTATTTCCAAAGAACAATATAATCTGAGAATGTTTTTAGTTTTATGTGCATATTTTTACTTATTTTTCGTTGGGAGAAAGGGGTGAAAAAATGGCCAAAATCAAAGTCACAGAAAGTGGTATTGTAACAGAAGACCCACTGCAGGAAAAGAAGATTATTTTGGGCAAAAGAAAGAAGTTAAGTGGACAAATTTTAGTGAAAAATGAAAGACTAGGTGTTAAAACATTTTATAACCTATGAAAAATAGTCCTCACTTGAGTAGTTTTCAACCAATTGTGGTTCCAGGTGATTGTTTAATGCAAATTTTAAATCGCTCAGAGGAGAATAAGCTCATTTGGAGTTGCAGAATTTTCCACAATTAAAAAAACAATATGATAGACATGCAGACAATGTGTTGCCACAAGATCAAATTTGACCCCCTGAGAAAGAACTATTAGTAAAATGAGACAGGTCATGAAAGAGACAAAGTCAAGTGTTAAAAACTCCATTGATCCCTGTAATAATACTCTAAAGAAATTTCATGCCTGGATGATATTATTGGAACTTCAGGAAGTAAATGTCAATTATAAAATCCTAGATATTTGGAAGTGTGGATACAACAAAAGTACTTTCAAAGGAAGAAGTTAGTGTTGAATGACTTCCCATGATTAACAATAGAAGCCATAAGACAGTGGAATAACACCTTTTGTGTCTTAAGATAAATAAATTACACCCTAGAATTCTTAATCCAGTGAAAATATATTTTAAGTATTAAAGTAAAAAAAATCATGTCAGACACCAATTTTTTAAAACAAAAGACATTAATTTTTAATACTACAATTAAATTTCAGTAGTTAAATTATTAAATATAGTTGTACTAAATATTTAGTTAGAAGAAAATGGTTGTCAGTATGTATACACAAAATATAAAAGTTGAGTCAAGTGATGGAAGATGATTTACACAAAAATTAACACGGGGAAAGGAAAATCATTGTAGCTATACATGATGGTCATAGAGATTTTTGATCTCCAAACTTCTCCAAGGATTGACTCTTGTCCTGGTTGCTAGGAATGTTACCAGCCTTCAGTTTTTTTGGTGTTTTTTTGTTTTGTTTCTTTTTAGGGTCCCACATGCAGTATATGGAGGTTTCCAGGCTAAGGGCCTAATTGGAACTACAGGTGCTTGCCTATGCCACAGCCACAGCAACACCAGATCTGAGTCTGGGACCTACACCAAAGCTCATGGAAACACCGAACCCTTAACCTACTGAGCAGGGCCAGGGATGGAACCTGCAACCTCATGGCTCCTATTTGGATTTGTTTCTGCTGTGCTACAATGGGAACTCCAGCCTACAGTTTTTAATCCTCAGTCCATCAAGGATTACTTCAGCTGAAAATGTTACCTCTTCTGAGGTCATGCTTCCCTTTCTGGAGCAGACACATCAGGTAATTGATTGAGACAAAGATATTAAATTCCAGGTAATCTGCATGATTTGAGTCATCTTAGCTCCAGGGCTACTAGTAGGGTTGCTTGAGAATAACAGGTCTATTTAATGCACAAGATCTCCTTCTGATCAGTCTGGTTCACTCATTCACTTCTAAAGGGAATTTCTTGTGGATATTATAAAAATGATAAAACTCTATGAAACCTAAAACATACCAGCTAGACTCATTGAAGTAGAGCTGGTGTATTAAAAACTCCACAAAACTCCAAAAAGAGTCAAAAGAGTTTTCAAAGTGAGAGATTTTAACAAACTTCTGCCATGATCACTTAAATATTTAAATCTTAACACAAAATCTTTCAGAATAGAAAAAGAAGTAACACTGCTAAAGTGATTTTCTGTAGTTAAAAACAGAATTAAGCTAGAAATAAGAGAAAAAAAAACCACAATATTTGAAAATTAAGGAGCACACTCAAATTAATTATGCATCAAAGTGGTGAGAAATCATTAACATAAAAATCAAGATAACAATTTCCACAGTGTAGTCAGGAAAGTATGAATGTGAAGACGGCGATGCACATTTTTAATCATATGGCTTTCTGCCAAAATTATTCCTTGATTGAGTTGGCAGTTATATTAGTTTTCATTTCCTAAGCATTCATCATATTCAAAATTATTTCTGTATATGTGTTATATTTACTGTATCAGAAAAATACTATGGTTTAAGTAAATTTTTATCAAAACATCAAAATATATTAAATTACATACAAAAACATATATTAGTAATTATGTACCTTGAGAAATTAAATTATTCTGATATTGAGAAACAACTGGAACAGTGAGTGAATTCAATTTTTATGTACTTATCATTCCATAGAAATGGACAAGAAAGCTACCATTTTGTAAGCAGAAGTAATAATTGAGCTATTCTAAGAAATCTTATCCTCAACCTGGTATTGCTTCCTGGAGTTTTGAGAAAGCTCAGATAACTAGCTAGTTACTAGAAGTTACTAGAAATATTCTCAGGCATACAAACTCATTACCTGACTTCCTGACACAAAGAAAAACATCTAAGAAATTATATACTGCCAAAAACTTTGCCATTTAAAATGCAATCCACTGTTCACTGTCATTTTACTCTACTCTTAGTTACGTAAAATTTATTAAGCCTTTCAACTTTTAATTATTGAATATGTTTTAAACAATAATTTCATAATTTTACTTGAACAATAAGTTTTTAAAGAATTCAAAGCTACTATATCATCTTCAAAATAGCTTCCTACCATAACTTTTTATTATAAATATACTATTACATCATTTGGAGAAAGACCAAAACACCAAGTTGTACTCCTGCCTCCCAATAAAAAGCATTTAATTGTAAAACTTATTTTTCCTTAATAAAAAATCATGTGACATTTATCTTTGTTAAAATACATATGTTTATTCTTCTGTTTACATGGCTTTATTATTAACATTGTTAATATTATCTTAGATGCTAACACTGGGAAAGTATTAAGTGACAAAATCAACTTCGCCCTAAAATTTCTCACAATGTATTGAAATTTATAGGCTACCATATTTTCTTCTACATTTTATGATGCTATCATTTTTGGAAGAGGTTTTATTTTTTTAAGTTCGAGTTTGACAGGATTGTGAATTTCAATCAGATTGTCAGGATATAAAAATTCATGAGATATTTGCTTGTCTTAGGCTCGGAAAACATTCTTGGAGAAATATACAGTAAGCCATTAAAATTGTGAAACTTATGCCATTGTTTGCCCTGTGGGTGGACTTAGCAGTAAGTCAAATCTTCAGACAACTCTAAAAGAACTAATGTATCTAGTCACTAGTTTGTGTGTAGGAGAGTATAGGCTATAATGATTGCCTCATGTTAAAGGAATTATAAGTAAAAGGGCTGGAAGGAACCAATATTTTTGAGAGATTTTGACAGGCAATCCATGGATGAACACATGCACATTACTTCATATCTGTCAGAGGCCTGGCAGGTCAGTTCGTTACCAAAAAAAAAAAAAAAAAAAAAGGAAAAGGAAAAACATGTATGCTGATAATCTTAGAACAGTTTTGTGAAACATGATGTTAGACCCTATTTTTGTGAATGAGTTCTCAGTAGTGTACACACTACTGTAGAATCATTACTGGAAGGATAAGAACAGATTACAGTAAAGGTTTCAATCACAGGAAATTCTTGTACATTCTCTGTAATATAATTGAATCGTTTCAGTTTGTGTACAATTGGGAGAGGCTCTAGAGCATGTAAAATGATGAAACATGTATTAGTAGGTTTACTTAGACATATTTATTGCTTAAAAAGGAAATTGGTAAATTACATTATGGATAATTTTTAGATAAAATTATCTAAAATTTTAGACCTCCTTAGAACAGAGTATATATTCTACAAGAATAATGAAATCTAAACATATTAAAATGTTCTCTCTTGTATTAGTCCTTTTGAAGAAAAGAACACATTTACCATTACCTAGGATTCATTTGCATCTCATTTCAAACACTTACTTTATTCTTTATAAAATTAAATTAAATTAAATTAAAAATTAAATATGGGTATAAAAATCCTTGTAATTTATAGTGATAAGCCATAAGAAAAATAAGTTATTTTAGACAGTTCATCTACATGGCTAAAGTGTAGATCATGTTTTATCTATGACTTCATTAAAGTGAAATAGTGGAGCAAGATAAATGATTGAATTAATTATTGGATTAATTATTTTTAAGTAGCCAGAAAATGTTACCCTGAGTACACTAATGTCATGGAATTATACTAGACACTGAAAATGAGATTTTGGAATAGTATTATCTTTGGTGAGTTTTAAAAGAGTCTCAATTTATCATTTTTTTGAAGGGAAATGGAAAATTGAAAATCATTTGACAACTTGCTCTCCATCCTCACAGGAAAGCTATTTGATTTAGAGTGCACAATTGAAGAAAGATCTTGGACTATTTTATAGCTTGTTTCAAAGAGTAAATCCCAGGATCTGAAGTTTACAATTACAATTAAATTTATCTTAAGCTCTGCCAATGACAATTCAAGTCTATGTATATGTCCTTCTTTAAGGATACATTTTTAAAAGTACAGTAGCAATTATACAACATGAAATGGTAGTATTTATATATTAAATTAAATATTTGTAAGATCTAATCACTCCATTTCACAATTCGTATTATGATTGGAGATATTCTCTGATAATTTTTGGTTGGGAAACTTATGCAATGGGCATTGCTGTTTTTGATGATATAAAAAATTATTTATCTCATCTTCAGAATTTCAAAAATATTTAGCCAGGAATTACATTGTGATATAGAAAAAAGCACCAGTTTAAATAAAATGTAATTATTTGTCACTCAAACATCATACAAAAAAATTTGTTTGAAGCCTGGTATACCAGAAATTAAAATATACACTTATATATTAATCAAACCATTGGCTCACTATTTTTTTACTACAATGTGATTTAGAATAAAAGATATTATTACTTCTCTCACATGGAAACTCAGGAGAACTGCCTTGTTCATGAATGAAGTAAGTAAATATTTACATGGTAGCATTTAAATAATACTGGCTAGATCATCTTGTCTCCATAATGTTCTTTGGGAATGACTAAGTTATGTATAAGAAAAAAGCATCATTTTAAAAACTGTTTTAAGGATCATTACCTTAATGTAATTTTGTGTGATAAAAAAATCACCTTCTAAAATAAATAATTATCAGGATATTTCTTTAAAATGAAATGTTTTCCTTGCCTATATGTGTCTTTGTTTTTGGCTGATTATAAGAGTCTGAGAAAGAGGAGAATAACCCCAAAATGTGGACATGTTTGTGGGAAAGTAGTGAACATATATATTTTAAGAAAATGTGGCATTTTTGAGCTTATTGAGACCTGGAATTTGTCTGAGGACAAAAAGATAATTGAGGGTAGAGAGATAAAATTAAATATAGAGAGTAGGAGAAATGTTTTGAAGAAAATCTGGCATATTTCATAATTTTGCATTGCTATAAAAGAAGCCTAGCACACTAGCTGATAGATAATTAACAATTGAAAAATAAAGATTATATTCTTACAAACTTTCATTTTCAGAAGTCATCAGAAGAAAATCCAAATTGAGTTTATTTTACGGTATGAATTTTTGCCCTTCAAATTGGTATAATTGGAAAGAAGAATAACCCATAAAAGTATGCCTAGGAAAATTGATCACTGGAACTTCATTGATAAGGAAGAATTTAGTACATATTCTGAAATATAAGCTGACAATATGTACACAATTAGCAAAGTGCTTAAAATCTCACACTCTTAAGGTAGAATGGTTTTGGTTCAAAACAATTCCAACTCTGTCACATTTGTATTCCAGGATCTTGGACAAATTGTTGAGTTTCTGTTTGCCTCAGTTTCATCATACAGGGAATGGAACTCATAATAATAATACACTTCATAGGGACATTGTCAGGTTAAACATGTTAGTTTGAATAAAGTCTTTAGGACAATACTTTTCCAATATTATACACTCAATACATGTGATATAATGTTAATGATATTTAAAAGGTTTATATCCAGTAATTCCATTCAGAGAATTTGTTTTTCTAAGACAATTATTAGAGATACATATAGAAATATATAAAGAGTGCTGTTTTGAAAGTAATTATAGTATATAAACTCCTGAAATAGCCAAAACATTCAGAAATAGTTAATTGTCTAAGCAGATGTATCTATGCAGCCATTAATATTCCTTGTAGAATATTTTTTAAATACCATAGTACTGCATTTTTTAAAAGAACATAAAACTATGTTCTTAAAATAGTTTTAAGAAGAAAAAATATATATTTGGTTAATATAATTATATATCATATCACAACTAAAATGGAAAGAAATGTATCAAAATGTCAAGGGTAGTTATCTTTGGGTGATAGATTATGGATGAGTTTTTACCATATGCATGTCCACATGTGGTAGAACTCTTCTGTGTTTATATGTGTTCTAGGTTGAATTAAGCCCCACAAAATTTATATACTGAAGTTCTAACCTCCAGTTATACAAAGTATGATCTTATTTGTATATAGAGTAGGGAATTTGTTGAGAAAAATTTGCACTGTAGTAATTGGGCCCCTAATCTACTATGACTGTTGTCCTAATAAAAAGGGAAACCTGGGAGAAAGAAATACATAGAGAATGCAAGTGAAGATTAAGGCAGAGATCAGGGTGCCATGGAGTACCAAATATTGCAATCAAATTACCAGAAATTTAGGAGAGAGACATGGAGTAGATTATGCCTTATGGCCCTATAAAGGAACCAACGATATCAAGACATTATATCACAGACTAACTCTCCAAACTGTGAGCTAATATGTTGTTTAAGTCATCCAATACGTGGTGCATTTTTACAGCAACTGTAGGAAACTAATATACTATGTTTTGGAATTTTTTGTATTAGTTATACTTCTTTATAAAAGAAAATACAACACACTTGCTATATTTATGAATATTGGCAATCACAACATAGAATATTCAAAACTCCAAAAAAGCCCATCTTTCTTTAATTTGTATTGAACCCATAGCTGAAAATGGCATTCACTCTATATAAGAAATAACAGAAAGTCATTTTCCAATCACCAGTAGATGATCTTATCATCATCTTTAGGTTGAAAAGTAGTTTATTTTCTTAGGGGAGTTCAGAAATAATTCAATCTGTGTTCTTTAATTTTCCCAAGTACATTTTAATTCCATTTATAAATTCTGAAAATATTCTTAAAAACAACATTGTGACTACAAGATGGAAGAGTAGAAGTTATGAGCTCACATCTTTCCATGAGAACACCAAAATCACAACTAAATGCTGAAGAATCATCAATAAAAAAGATTGGAAGCTACCAAAAAGGATATAATATATCCAAAGAAAAAGAAGAAATCACAAACAGTAGAAGGGGCATATTCATGATAAAATCAAATCCCATACCCAATGGGTGGGCAACCTATGAACTAGAGAATTATTATATCACGGAAGTTCTCAAATGGGAGTAAGAGTTCTGAACATCATGTCAGCCTTCCCAGCTTGGGGGTATGGAATTAAGGGGAAGAGCTCAAATTATTTGGCTTTAAAGGTCAGCTGAGCTTGATAACTGGAACTCAACAGGACTAAGGGAAACAGAAATTCCAGTCTTTGAAAGTGCATACAAGGTCCCATGCAGATAAGGTCTGAGCACAAAAGATTTGACTCCATAGCAGCCTGAGCCAGACTTACCTGATAGTTATGGAGTGTCTCCTAGAGTGGTGGGGGCCATCTGTTCCTCTCTCAGACCACAGAAGATAGTGGTAACATATCTAGGAGTATTCATCTAAGGGCTGAATATTGGAGTTTCCTTCATGTCTCAGTGGTTAAAGAACCCAGCTAGGATCCATGAGTACATGGGTTTGACCCCTGGCCTCACTCAGTGGGTTAAGAATCCAATATTGCCATGAGCTTTGGTATAGCTCACAGACATGGCTTGGATCCTGCATTGTTGTGTCTGTGGTGTAGTGGTAGCTGTAGCTCGAATTTGACCCCTAGCCTGGGAACCTCCATATACCATGGGAGCAGTCCTAAAAATAAATAAAATAAAATACAATAAATAAATTAAAATAAAGCCTGGGTCTTGACTTGGACATTGGCACCATGACCTGGACCCACCTGACAGCCAATAGTCTCCAATGCTGAGATACCTCAGGCCAAAATACCAATAGGGAAGGAACACAGTCCCACCCATCAACAGAAAAGCTGCCTGAACACTTTTTGAGTCCACAGCCACATCTAGACATGCCCTTTGACATCGCCCTGCCCAGAGAGGTCCAAGACCCAACTCCACTCACCAGTAGGCAGGCACTGGCACCTGTCACCAAGCATGAGCCTCTAGACCATAATCACTCACCAAAGGGCAGACATCAAAAGGAAGTATATTATCATCCTGCAGTCTGCAGAACTGAGTCTGCAAATATACATCAGAAAATAACCTGGGACCAACTTGTTCCTGGCCTTGGTGATGAGAGGAAAATGTACTTCTCAGACACACAGGACATCCCCTATGGAAGGCCACTACTCCAAGGTCAAGAAACATAAATAAGTTACCATATATATCAAACTACAAATATAAATTTAAACAAAATGAGATGGCAAAGACATACGTTCAAGAAATAGGGAACAAGACAGAGCCCTAGAAAACAACCAAGTGAAATGGAGATAGGCATTCTACCCAAGAAAGGGTTTCAAGTAATGTTCATAAAAATGATCCAAGAACTGAGGGAAATAATGGAGGCACAGAAAAAAAGCTACTAGATGTTTTTAAAAGATTTAGAAAAAATAAAGAACAACTAAACAGAATTGAAGATTCAAAGAACTGAAATTAAGAATACATGAGAAGGAATCAATAGATTAAGTGAGGCAGGAAAAAGGATATGTGAGCAGAAAGAGTAGAGGAAATCACTGTCTCTTCACAGACCAAAGAAAAAAGAATGAAAAGAAACAAGGACTATTTAAGAGAATTTTGGAACAATGTCAAAACACCAACATTCATATTATATAGGTCTCAAATGGAGAAGAGAGAGATGAAGGGCCTAAGAAGATATTGGAAAAATGATAGCAGAACATTTCTCTAACATAGGAAAGAGATCAGTTATCCAAGTCCAAAAAGCTCAGAATGTCCCATACAGGGTCAACACAAGGAGGAACACACTGAGACACATAGTAATCAAATTGAGAAAAATTAAATATAAAGAGAAAAATTTAGAAGCAATGAGGGAAAAGCAACAAATTATATACAAGGGAAAATACAGCTGATTTTTCATCAGAAACCCTGAAGGCCCTAAGGGAATGGCAGAATATGTTTAAAGTGATGAAATGGAAAAAAACCTATAACCAAGAATACTCTATCCAGCAAGGCTCTCATTCAGACCTGATGGATAAATCAAAAGCTTTAGAGACAAGTAAAAGTTAAGAGTATTCGACACAACCAAACCAGTTTTACGAAAAGTGCTAAAGGAACTTATTTAGGTAGAAAACAAAAGGCCATATCTAGAAACAAGAAAATTATGAAATGGGAACTCTTACAGTTAAAGGCAAATATAAAGGTAAGAAACTATCCACAGACAAATTTAATATCTAAACCAATGATCATGAAAGGAGAATACAAATGAAAGATATTTAAAATACATTTAAAATTAAGGGATCAGCTACTTAAAACAATCATATATATATGCTGTTATATCAAAATCTTATGGTGGTGTTCCCATTGTGGCTCAGCAATAACAAAACTGGCTAGTACCCATGAGGATGCAGGTTTAATCACTGGCCTCAATCAGTGGGTTAAGGATCCAGTATTTCCATGAGCTATTGTGTATGTTGCAGATATCTCAGATTCTGCATTGCTCTGTCTGTGATGTTGGCTGGCAGCTGCAGCTCCAATTCAACTGCAAGCATGGGAACTTCCATATGCTATCAGTGTGGCCCTAAAATGTCCAGGGAAAAAAACTTATGATAACTGCAAACCAAAAATCTATAATATATATACACACAAATATGAGTAAAAGGAATCTGGGAGCTCCCATTGTGGCTCAATGGGTTAAGAACCTGACATAGTCTCATGAGGATGCAGGTTGAATCACTGGCCTCACTCAGTGGGTTAACAGTGTTGCCACAAGAGGCGTTGGCATAGGTTTCAGATGTGGCTCAGATCTGACAATAAACTATGTATATGTTATTTAATATAAAAAATTACTTAAAAATAGTCCTGATCCAAAATGAATACAACTATTTTAAAAAGTACCAGATTTGATTGCTCAATTACTTGATCATATTTTTGTTAGTTTATTAATTATTCTTTTATAAAAGTTTTATATATTGGACTTGGGCACAAGTCCAATGCTACCATTGTTGTTTATGTATGACACTCTGCACAAGGGTTTGATTTGTTTAGTTTAATTTGTTCAAGTATAAAAATAAAAATAACAATAATACTACTACTAATAATACAAAAAATACAAGTGAATATAGACACAGAACTTAAGCCTTTCAAAATTAAAATCAAAATGTATCATAGGTCTATATGTGACTATAAAACTATGAAAATCTTAGAAGATAACATAGTATAAAAGCTAGGCGATATATGGTAAAATCTTGATTTTCTAATTATTTTAGATAAAATAGTGAAAGCTCAACACTTTAAAGAAAAACAAGGCATAAATTAAACTTCACTAAAATGAAAAATCTACATAAATGATAATGTCTAGAACATGACAAGAAAATGATAGATACATATCTGATAAAGGGCTGGTTTTCTAGGTATGCAAAGAACTTGTAGAATTCAACAATAAGTAAACAATACAGTTTAAAAATGGACAAATGAACTGAACAGACATTTCATCAAAAATATTTACAGATGGTGAGTAAGCATATGAACAAACACTCAACATCACATATTGTTAGGGAATTGCAAATTAAAACAATGAAATATCTCCATACACAACTGTTAGGGGCTAAACAATGGCTAAACATCAGTGTACAGCAAATGCTGATGAGTATGTGGTACAGCACAAACTCTCTTTCATTGATGATGGAAATAGAAAATTGTACAGACAATTTAGAAAATAATTTGGCAGTTTCTTATGAAAGTATACATACTCTTCCCATATAATCTAGTAATCACAATCTTTGGTATTTATCCAAATTATTCGAAAAACATATATCTACATAAAAACCTGCCCACAAATATTTATAGCGTCTTTTGTCATCATTTTCAAAACTTAGAAGCAGCCAACATGTTCTTCATGTTCTTCAATAGACAAAATATTAATCAATGATAAAAAAGAAATGAGCCCTCAAGAAATGTTATGAAAGAGTGAAAAAATATATCAAAAGTTTAAATCCTGAATGATTCAAGTTATATAACATTCTGGGAAATATAAAACTATGGAGAGAGTAAGGATTCCCAGTTGGCAGGAACTTGGGGAAAGATATAGAAGAATGAAAAGTTTGAGTAAAAGAGATTTGTAGGGTAGTAAAACTATTCTATACAACACGTGTATGATGGACATATACCATTAAACATTTGTCAAAATCCATAGGATGTACCATAAAAAAAGTAATCCCTGGAGTTCCTGTTATGCTTCAGTGGTAAAAAACCTGACTAATATCCATCAGGATGTGGGTTCAACTCCAGACTTTGGTCAGTGGGTTAAGGATCCTGCATTGTCTTGAGCTATGTTGTAGGTTGCAGATGCCTCTCAGAGCCCACAGTGTTGTGAGCAACTGCAGCTCCACTTCAACCCTGCATTGAGGCCCTAAACTGAAAAAAAAAAAATTAAACCAAATGTGTTCAGCAATTGTAATAAATGCACCAAAAAAATACACGATGTAAATAATAGGAAAAACTGTGTATGAGAGCAGAGGAAGTACATGGTGACTCTGTATTTTGCAAATAACTTTTGGTAAAACTGCTCTAAAAATAGTCTATTGGTTTTTAATTTTTTTATTATTATTCAATGAATTCATCACATCTGTAGTTGTATAATGATTATCTATTGGTTTTTTAAAAGGCAGAATTAAGATTCAGAGGAAGGTGAGAGATACCATTAAGCTCTTAGCTTAGTGCATGACACCTAAATATTTCAGGATGGGATCTATGTGGTGGGAGTTATGATGATAAACATGATAATGATGATAAGGAGAAGAAGGACATCCCTAGATCAGGGTTAAATGTGCCAATTTAAAAAGAATTTCACAAACTCAAAAGGATAGATAAATAATTCCAAAAGGGTTGGTGACTGATGTAAGATTGTGTAGAAAATTTCTACAGCAAGACATGATTTGAGCTGATATTTAAAGGATGAGTAAATCTGACCAAATAGAATATATATTTTTCAGAGAAAAAAAATGGCATTTGCAAAGCAATAGATGTATCATCTAAACTGGAAAATTTGAGAAACTGACTAAAAAAATGCTTACAGCACTGAATTCATGGCAAAAACATAGAGATGAATCTGCAAGTCAATGGTCATATAAAGATAACCTGAATTATTACTTCATTTAGGCACTAAAGCTTAAACAATGAGCATTGATTAATGAGTTATTGAGGATATCTAGAATACTTGTCCAGTATGTTATGAATTCATGAAATTGAATTATTTTAGAAATTATTTTGCATTTAAAAAATTAGTTTAGTAGAGGATAGATATAATTACTCTAGATGTATTTAACTATTTAAATACTTCAATAAATTTTTATTGGTTATTTGAACACAGAAAAATAGTAAAATATTGTATTCTGCCCATACTCTCCATCAAAAATATTACTGAGAATGAATGAACTAAAGTTTTTACTACTATTGTTGACATTAATCTCAACTTTAATATAATCCCAGAAGCATGAATAGAATTTTTTTGTGTACTATTTTTTCTCTAAGTAAAATTCTCTCAGCCTCAAAATTGTTGAGTTTTTTGGGGGGGTGTCTTTTTTTAAGAACAAAACTCTAGTAGAACCCTAATAGCAGTGACATATGATTCAAATATCACAAGGTGTTTCATAGCTGCCCATAGGTCTAATAATGACACAGTTTGAAATGAAAATACAATTTGTCTGGTGTGAAAAATACGGTTATCCCTAAAGCCTCTAAAGCATTAATGTGTGTTCATTGGAAATAATAGTAGCAATTGCAGTTCACATTTACCACAGTTAAATTTAGTCTTTGAGGCATTATTTATTAACCATTCCATATAATTTTTTGTATGATCCATAAGCAGAATTCTTGGTCGTTCAATAGAGACTAAATTTATAAGTTACTGTATCAACTTCTAAAAGTTAAATGAGTATCCTGGGGAATTATGATTTACTGTCAGTTCACCAAGAAATGTCAGTGCCCTGGAATATGAGGAGGCAAGTGTCTTCTAGCTGAATTTGTGAACTTTTCACTTTGCCATCCTGTAGATAGCAAACAGAAAATTTGTCTATAAATAATTGAACTTGATTTTTTTGAAAATCTATCACAATGTTAAAAAGAAGTTTTGTTCTTGAATTAGCTCTCCACAAGTAGTAAATATTTCAAACAGCCTTTAAATTATGCAACATATAGAGCAACAGATAAGAAGGTTTAATAGGAATAAGAGAAGTGAAGACATTAGGGAATATGCACAATGTATGATTTTATTGGTCATACTTTCTTTTGAGAAAATTGGAATAAATATCTGACTTTAGAATGCCAATTAAAAGTAGACTATTGGCATAATGATGTTTTAATATTCTAGGAAAATAAAACAAATATGTAAATAAACATTTTAATATGACTTTATAATGTTTAACAGAAACAAATGTGTTTAAATTTCCTAAAGAAGAAAAATAGAGTTAAAAGTAACTGAGTGGTCCATTAAGACACAAGAAAAGGTGAAAGATGAAATAATTTTTCCATAAAAGCTCAACTAAGTGAATTTTTAATAAGTATTCTGATCAGATATCCAAATAAGAAGACACCAAAATTTTAGTTAGTTTTAAAGATCCGTATTCAAAACACTAAATTTTTTCATCCTTTATATATTTTGACATTTATAATATAGAATAAAAATGTATAAATTGGATATTTTAAAGAGTACATTTGATTTTGATATTTAGTGTAAAATTAACATTTATTGGCATTAATTATAAATATTTTATGAGACTAAAATCATAAAGAATAAAAGTTGCATGGCAATAAATACATATAGAAGGAACATTAGTTTGTGTAATTAGATTTATTTTTATTTTTTAAATGTTAAGCAATTTCAAACTTACAGAAAATTGTAAGAATAATACAAATAACTTCCGTATTTCTGAACGTTAAGGTACTGACAAGATGTCACTACTCGAGAATACATGAGTGTATATTTCTAACAAAAGGACATCCTGATATGCACTTTTTAGAACGATTATAATCATGAAATTAACATTGGGTGAGTGCTTTAAGAATATTAAATTAATGTTGTAAGTAAACTTTATAAGATTTTAAAAAAGAATCTGAAATTGTCTTAGTCCTAATCTAACTTTTAACTAATTTACTCATTTATATCCATCTTTTCCACTAAGATTGCCTAATTTCAGTTTTTGGTTATATTCCCCCTTAGCATTATTTATTTTATAATTCAACTACCCCAGTATTGATCCACTAGAGACCCTTAAAATTAGCTTTTGTTTTACTTTTACATGCTTGCATCATTTTATGATGATATCCTTACTTTGCAGTGTGTGTATGCCCACACATAAACACACAAAATATTCCATTTAATTTGTTAATTTTTTGTGCCAGCCCTAGAAGCAGACATTTCTCCAAGAAGTCTTGGTTTCTTTTAGAGGAGAAACTTATTTATAAACCATTATCAGGGCACAGGTTTTTCTCCTCTCTCTTTGCAGTGGACAGAGCCAAGATATATATCAACAGATGAATGTACATATGCACACACACACATATGCAGATATAGATAGATCTTCTTTCACTTAGGATATGATAAACCCATTATAAGATGAAAATATTAGAAATCAAAAATGCATTTAATACATCTGAATAACAGAAATCATAGCTTAGCCTAGCCTAACTTAAGTGTGTCCAAAACTTAAGTGTTTACATTAGTCTATAGTTAGACAAAATCATCTGACACAAAGCCTATTTTATAATAAAGTTATTCAATAACTCATGTAATTTATTGAATACTGTTCTGAAATTTAGAAACAGAATGTTTGTATGGATCCAGGGTGGTTGTATTTCCATTGTTCGCCTTCATAATTGCCTGGCTAACTGGGACATGTAGACTTTAGGCGAGGTCCAGAATCATGAGAGAATATCAGATGAGACTGAGAATTTCTGGCACGGGAAATGATCAAAATTCAAAATTCACAGTATGGTTTCTACTAAAAGCATATCTCTTACAAGACTTTATAAAATAATAAAAAAAATTTGAGTGGACATATCCATGAACAACTTGGTTTGAACTGCCAGGTCTACTTAAAAAGAATTTTTTATAGTAAATATTTCACTAGTACACTATCTATTATTGGTTGAACCTGTGGATGCAGAACCATGGATACAAAGTGTTGGCTATAAATTAGATTTGGATTATTGACTGCATGGAAATTCAGTTTTCCTAACCCCCATGTTATTCAAGGGTCAACCGTGTGTTTGTGTGTGTTTATATATACACATACACACATACATATACACCTATATAGAAATATAGATGCACTGTATATAATTAATACATATAAACATTTCCATACATGTATATATGTGTTTGCATATGCACATGTATTTGTATGTGGGTATACATATAGATAGAAGTGTATAAGCATATACTAAAAGTTCACACCAATATCTCCAGTTTCTATACTGTGCCACAATATAGTTTTAATTTTCTTCTTTAATATATTTATGTTTTTCTTCTCTATCAGTAAGGAAAACAGTCATAATTACCTTTAATCAATTTTCTCTTTGAGGGAGTTCTCTTGTGGCACAGTATGTTAAGGATATGGCATTGTCACTGCAGTGGCTAGGATTCTCCTGTGGCACAGATTGTATCCCTGGACTGAGAATTCCTGCATAATGCAGGAGTAGCCAAACATTTTTTTTCTTTTTTGAGAAATCTTATTCTACACAGTCAGTCCCCTATTGCTGCTGCTGCCCATGTTTCTTATGGAAATATCCTCCTCAAAACTCTTCAGGTACTATCCTACTAGACCGTGCATGATAGTTCATATGGAGCTACATGATACATAGTAAATATTAAGATAATTGAAATCAATTGTGGGGGATAATATGGTTTGTTGGGCACCATCTAATTCAATATTCTTCTAAAATTACTTCCTCAATGGCAAAGTTGCAAACTGAATTTCCAACACTAATTTGCACTTATTATTGTTCTTGCTGTTATTTAACTGCCACAAAATAGATGTATTCATGAAATTTTGGCAAATATAAGAAAGAGAGATTTTGTACACCACTTCTGCTATTTTCACAGGGACATATGATGGAGATATTTATTCTGTGTTTTCCTCTCTTTGATTCCTGGGATTCATAGTTTCTCATGATGGTGCTTCCATGGCTAATCATGACTGGCTTACTTAGATAGTGCCTATTTAGTTATAGTACTGTAGCCTCAGGTTGTAACTGTATCTGCCAGAGTGAAGGACAAGCTAAAGTTGCCTAGGTGACATGGAATCTCAAAATCAGTCTGAAATTGAAACTAGAATTTGTTTCTTTGTTCCTTTGCATCTAATAGTTTTATAATAAATTTATTGTGTCTATGGCAGTATATATATTTTTTCTGCTGGAAAGTAGAATAAGAATAGGAATTTCATCTATTTTACCAACTGATATGACAAAATACCTAAAACAGCTTTGTTCTAAGACTGCTTGGGATGACAATGTAAAACCTGAACATGATCACTATTGATAGAATTTCATTTTTTAAAATGTCTCCACTGCGATTAGAAATCAGTCCATCTCACTCACTGTGCATTCCTCCTTTCATTATAGCAGGATTTGAAGCTATTCAGGTCACTTATTTCAAGAAACCAGGGATGAATCATAGGCTAACAGTAAGTACATGATCATCTAATACCATGTGATCAATCCATAAATCTGGGTATATGTAGTAGCAAGATTCTATTGTTTATTGGAAGTCACTTATGCAAAGTCAGGTTCTAGAAAATTCTGTATGTGGTAATAATTTACATGAGTATGTGACTTATGCTTCCAGTGTACCTACTACTACTGTAGTGACACTTTTTCATCAGCATACAAGAAGAAGCCCAAGAGAAACTTGTTATGATCCGTTGCCTGAAGAACAATAATTGGCTTTGATTTTTATGTTTTGCAAATATGCTGTTTCAGGCTGGGATGAGTCTACTGGAGCATTAAAACTTCACATAAGAATGTTTTTTCTTTCTTTTTTATTATTTTTTTAATGACTGCACCCATAGCATATGGAAGTTCCAGGGCCAGGAATTGAATCTGAGCCACAGCTGAGACCTATGCCACAGCTGCAACAATGCCGGTCCTTTAATCCACTGCTCCAGGATGGTGAATGAACCTACACCTCTGCAACAACCCAAGTTGATGCAGTAGGGTTCTTTTTTATTTTTTTATTTTTATTTTTATTTTTTTTACAGAATAAAATACATTTAAACACAATTACATTCACACAGATTAGTATATCATGGACCTTAAGAAACAGATTAAGTGACTCCCTCTAGAGGAGTAGAATGGAAAATATGCTGAGACAAATAGGAAATTTACTCTATACTTTATCCCATTTTGTATGGTTTTCATCTTTACTATTTAGTATTATCTATTACATTTCATTTTTTCTTTAACAATTAGCATTATATTAAAATTGTTATATTATGCAACTAAAATTTATAAAGAAAGCCTTATATACCATTAAATATTTTATATAGCATAATAAAAAGAAGAACTTAACTGGTAAGAAAAACAAAAATAATACACCCTCTGAAAAGAAGTAAAATATAAAATGCATAAATTGCTAAAAAAAACAGTGTAACTATGT
Source organism: Sus scrofa (assembly GCF_054392235.1). NCBI lineage: Eukaryota > Metazoa > Chordata > Mammalia > Artiodactyla > Suidae > Sus > Sus scrofa. Next base: position 43,913,113 of record NC_139393.1, read on the forward strand.
AAATATGTCCTAACAATTTGTTACCTCTTATTGATTCTTCAATATAGGCATTAAACCATTCTAGGTGATGTGATAAACAAGACCTTATAGACCTTACATTGTACCATGGAGAGAAATGGTTATTAATAATACAATTGTAGAACTGTATTATTTAATCATACAGTTGCATTATTTAATTATAATTATCATAAATTCTTTGATGGAGAGGAAATCAGAATCAGTTCTAAGACTTCAGCATTCCAAGAATGATGTCAATTGACCTCCTTTATGGTGGATTATGCACTTATTTACTATGAGATATATTACTTCTCTAGAGATTCCTTGTTTGTGTATCAATTGTAGATTTTTGGTTTGCAGTTATTCTGAAGTTTTGACATAAGAGTCTCTATGTATATGAGATTGTTTTAAGTTGTTGGTCTCTTAATTTCAAGTACATTTCCATTGTCCTGCATTTGCACCCACCTCTTCTCATGATTTCGGATTTTGGTGGTATAATTGTGCATGGATGATTTCGTATCTTTACTGTATATATACTTTTACTGGTGGGCCTTGTCATTTGTGAAATTTTGGTTTCCTGTTGCTGTCTTTTCTTTTCTGCCTAGAGAAGTTCCTTTAGTATTTGTTGTAAGGCTGGTTTAGTGTTGCTGAATTCTCTCAACTTTTGCTTATCTGTGAAGGTTTTGATTTCCCCTTCAAATCTGAAAGAGAGCCTTGCTGGGTAGAGTAATCTTGGTTGGAGGTTTTTTTCCTTTCATCACGTTAAGTATATGGTGCCACTCCCTTCTGGCCTGCAGAGTTTCTGGCTGAAAAATCTGCTGATAACCTTATTGGGGTTCCCTTGTATGTTACTTGTTTCTTTTCTCTAGCTGCATTCAAGATTTTGTCTTTGTCTTTAATTTTGGTCAGTTTGATTAATATGTGCCTCAGGGTTTTCCTCCTTGGGTTTATTTTATATGGTACTTGTTGTGCTTCCTGGATTCGAGTGAGTGGATCCTTTCCCATGTTAGGGAAGTTTTAGGCTATTATCTCTTCAAATATTTTTTCTGTCCCCTTCTCTCTCTCTTCCCCTTCTGGCACCCCTATAATACGGATGTTGGTGTGTTTAACATTGTCCCAGATTTCTCTGAGCCTCTCTTTATTTCTTTTCAGTGTTTTTTCTCTTTTCTGTTCTGCATCCATAATTTCTATGAATCTGTCCTCCACCTCGCTTATTGGTTCTTCTGCTTCTTTTATTCTGTTGTTAGCTGCTTTTAGTGAGTTTTTTATTTCAGTTATTGTATTTTTCATCTCTTCTTATTTAAGTTTTATATCTTGTATCTCTTTGGTCAGTGTTTCCTGTTAATTATCCAAATTTGCCTCCAGTTTATTTCCAATGTCTTGCATCGTCTTCAGCATCAACAGTCTAAAGTCTTTTTCTTGGAGACCAAGAATCTCCTCATTGCTTAGCTGATTTTCTGGGGTTTTTCCTTTCTCCCTTATCTGAGTTATAGCTCTCTGTCTTTTCATTTTTATAGGTTTTTGGTGTGGTAACCTTCTTACAGGAACTAGAGTTGTAGCCTCTCTTACTTCTGATATCTGCCTGAGGGGTCTTTAGGTAGCCTGTTTACTGAGGGGCAGGGCTGTGATCCCACCTGGATGGTTGTTTGCCTTGGGGCTTCTCAATACTGACTGATGGGTGGGGCCAGATTTTCCCAAAATGGCCACCTCCAGAGAAAGGCAGCTGCTGAATATTCCCGAGAGCTTTGCCTTCAATGTCCTTCCCTCACAACAAGCCACATTCACCCCTGTTTTCCCAGGAGATCCTCCAAGAACTGCAGTCAGATTTGACCCAGATTCCTATGGAGACCTCACTCTGCCCTGGGACCCCGTGCATGTGAAAATCCATGTGTGCCTTTTAAGAACGGGGTCTCCATTTCCCCCAGTCTCATGGAGCTCCTGCACACAAGCCCCATTGGCCTTCAATGCCAGATTCTCCGGGGCTCTTTCTCCCAGTGCCAGATCCCCACACATGAGGGTTTGATGTGGGGCTCAGAACTCTCACCCCTGTAGGTGATTCACTGTGAACCAGTTAGTTTTCAGTCTGTGGAGCTTCCCACCCGGGAGATATGGGATTGTTTACATCATGAAATCACCCCTCCTATCTCTTGATGTGGCCTCCTCTTTTTCTTCTGGAGTAGGGTATCATTTTTAAGGTTTCTGGTCCATTTTGGTGAAGTGTGCTCAGTCTTTAGTTGTGAAATTTTTTTGTTTTTATGAGAGAAGTTGAGCTCCATTCCTTCTATTCCACCATCTTAATCCTCTGTCGATGTAGTAGGGTTCTTAACCCACTGCTTCACAGCAGGAACTCCAGAGTGCACTTTAAAGATGGCAAAAAATAGAGTGTATTTTGGCAGGCTAAACTTTAAGTTTTATATCTTTTTTCTCCACTTTGGAAGCAGAATAGTTCAATAGTACCAATCTACAATGAATCATGGACACACTCAGAATTTGCAATACTTCAGAAGGAAGAATTGGTTACAAGGAGATTTAGGAGATGTGGGTGGAACTTTGAAATTAGTTTCAGTTATTTTCTATATATAATCATTTTTATTTTTTCATTATAGCTGGTTTAGAGTCTTTTGTCAATTTTCTACTGTACAGCGTGGTGACCCAGTTACACATACATGTATAGATTCTTTTTTTCTCACATTATCATGCTCAATCATAAGTGACTAGATATAGTTCCCAGTGCTACAGAGCAGGATCTCATTGCTTATCATTTCCAAAGGCAATAGTCTGCATCTATTAACCCCAAGTTAGAATAGGATTGTTTCCTTCAAAACTGAATGTTTACCAATTCTTATAGTAATCACATGGAAATTAAGACATATTCTATTGATTATTTTAGCAATCATATTGAGTATCTGCATTAGATTAGGCATTGCTATATACCCAGGGATACAAATATCACATTAAACAGACAAAAAGCCTACCTTCATGTAACCTTCATATAGTTGTGGAGAGAGAGAAGTAAGAGACACCATCAACATTAGAATATACTTAATACATTAAAAAATATTTAGTATTAAGGAGATAAGCAATTGTTTAAAGTGGCTATAATGTTATACTTGATAGTTAATGTAGTTGAACAAAGACAAAATAAGGATCAGTGAGTAAATTATATTACTATAAGGGAAAAAGTATTCCAGCAAAAGGAAGCATTGACTACAAAGTCTCTGAGAAAGAGGAATTTCTTATATATTCCAAAAATATTGAGAGAGCAAGTGTGAATTAAAAAGAATGTAAGGTAAGTTGAATTAAGTATGAAATAAAATGAAGGAGCAAAATGTATGGCTAGAGCACTTTTATTTTGAAGGTCACTGAAAGACATTTGGTATTTTTCTCTAAGTGATGAGGGGAATGAAGGAGAGGTTTTTGAGCAGAGAAGCAACCTGATATAAGTTAATTTTAACAGTATCACATAAGCTACTATGTGAAGAGAAGGCTGGAATGAGAGATAAACAGGCAATAATCCAGGTAAGGGGTGGTGACATTTTGGGTTTTAGTGTGAAGACTTGAGAAGAAATGGTCAATTTTGAGGTACATTGAAGGCAGATTCAAGAGACTCACTGAGAAATCTCCTACTAGTCCTGTCTCCAACACAGTTGTTTCTCAATGGGATTTGAAAGGAAGTCCATTTTGTTGTGTCCACTATATAAGTCAATTGTAGAATTTTTCTTCTACAATTGAATTTTGTAGTTTTACACAAGATACAATTTTACTCTATATACATATCTGCTTAAATTAGACATATAACTAAGAATGTTATATAGAACTATATCTATTGCATTGCATTGAATGATGACACCCCGCAATATGTTTCTGTGTGGAACCTGTGAGTATGACCTTATATGGGAAAAAAGTCAATACAGATAAATTTAATTAAGATTTTGAGATATGATCATCTTAGATAAACTGAACACTGAATCCAATATGTGTCCTTAGAGAAGGGAAGAACACACAGAAGAGAAAGCCATGTGAAGATGGAGGAAGATTAGTCATGCTGTCACCAAGCAATGTACAGCTGGAGTTACCAAAAGCTTCAATAGGGGAGGAAGCCTCTTCTATAAAATCCTTCAAAGGGAGCACAACCTTACCAACCCACTGATTTGAGAGCATCACCTTCCAGGACTGTGAGAACATATATTTTTATTTTTGAAACTATCAGAGTTTGTGAATAGTTTGTTACAGAACCCATAGGAAATTAATACATGCATTTTCATCTTCAGTAGGATGTTACTGAAAATTTTAAGGGGTGTAGATCAAGAATTGCCTTTGGGTTTTACCTTGACTTTTTCTTACCTTCACTTGACCTGCCCTACCTATTGACTAGGTTTCTGGCTGCACAAATCAGTATTTGATTGGTCATTGACTTTTATCATGAGAATGAGTATTAAAAAAAAGAAAATTTCTACTTTGTCTACAGTGAAGTAAACATTTTAGAATTTATTAATTAAATATGCAGATAATTTATTTTCTTCAAATCAAATCAGCTATTTATATATTTCCAGTTCTTTTTACATGAGGTGTTATATTTCTCTCTGTAAAAAAACGTGAGGTTTTCAGAGTTCTCATCATGGCGCAGTGGTTAACAAATCCGACTAGGAACCATGGGGTTGCGGGTTTGATCCCTGGCCTTGCTCAGTGGTAAAGGATTCGGCGTTGCCATGAGCTGTGGTCTAGGTTGCAGACGCAGCTCGGATCCCACATTGCTGTTGCTCTGGCATACGCCTGGTGGCTACAGCTCGGATTAGATGCCTAGCCTGGGAATCTCCATATGCTATGAGAGAGGCCCAAGACAAAAAAAAAAAAAAAAAAAAAAAAAATTGAGGTTTTCTCTTCTCATATAATCTCAGATTTCTTCACATTATGTTTCACATTAAAGATGTGGAAGTTCAAATTTATCTCTATTCATTCTATCTCAAAAAAACTAATTTCAAGCTTTAGTCCATTATAAAAATAGAGTATTTTTCATTATGCTAAGACAATTCTTACATAATTTAATTTTTCTTAGATCACTATTTAAATATCCTTTAGCATATGGTTTAATCTATATCATCATAAGAATGAATTAATCAAATTATTTCCTATGAATGTTTAACACTACTTAACATTCAATATATCTGAGGATAATGTATTTAAGGGGAAGAAATCAAACTGCATAAAACAAAAATTAAGATTTGATCTGCAAAAGTATCATTAGTTGGGTCATTATGATGAATATTATAAGATAAATACTAGATTAAAACTGATAAGCTAATTCCATCCATGTTGCTGCAAATGCCATTATGTCATTCTTTTTTATGGCTGAGTAGTATTCCATTGTGGATATATACCACATCTTCCGAATCCAATCATCTGTCGATGGACATGTAGGTTGTTTCCATATCCTGGCTATTGTGAATAGTGCTGCAATGAACATGTGGGTGCATGTGTCTCTTTTAAGGAGAGTTTTGTCCGGATAGATGCCCAAGAGTGGGATTGCGGGGTCACATGGAAGTTCTATGGATAGATTTCTAAGGTATCTCCAAACTGTTCTCTGTAGTGGCTGTACCAGTTTACATTCCCACCAACAGTGTAGGAGGGTTCCCTTTTCTCCACAGCCCCTCCAGCACTTGTTATTTGTGGATTTATTAATGATGGCCATTCTGACTGGTGTGAGGTGGTATCTCATGGTAGTTTTGATTTGCATTTCTCTTATAATCAGCGATGTTGAGCATTTTCTCATGTGTTTGTTGGCCATCTGTATATCTTCCTTGGAGAACAGTCTATTCAGGTCTTTTGCCCATTTTTCCATTGATTGATTGGCTTTTTGCTGTTGGGTTGTATAAGTTGTTTATATATTCTAGAGATTAAGCCCTTGTCGGTTGCATCATTTGACACTATTTTCTCACATTCTACAAGTTGTCTTTTTGTTTTCTTTTTGGTTTCCTTTGCTGTGCAAAAGTTTTCAGTTTGATTAGGTCCCATGGGTTTAACATGGATGGAACTAGAGAATCTCATACTGAGTGAAATGAGCCAGAAAGACAAAGACAAATACCATATGATATCACTTATAACTGGAATCTAATATCCAGCACAAATGAACATCTCCTCAGAAAAGAAAATCATGAACTTGGAGAAAGGATTTGTGGCTGCCTGATGGGAGAGGGAGGGAGTGGGAGGGATCGGGAGCTTGGGCTTATCAGACACAATTTAGAATAGATTTACAAGGAGATTCTGCTGAGTAGCATTGAGAACTTTGTCTAGATACTCATGTTGCAACAGAACAAAGGGTGGGGGAAAAAAATCTAATCGCAATGTATACATGTAAGGATAACTTGATCCCCTTGCTGTACAGTGGGAAAATAAAATAAAATAAAGTAAATAAATAAAATAAATAATTAAAATAAAATAAAAATAAATAAATGAATAAATAGCCAAAGCTAAGAGCTAAAGAAGGAAGTTTTGAGTATTTGAGAAGAAAAATGTTTTAAAATAATCATCTAGGTGAGGGGGAGAGATTGGACTCTGTAGACATATTTTGATTAGTAGCAAGATTAAAGCTGGGCTTAAGGTTCATAGTTATCAAATTGAATTTTTTATGTATTAATCTTCAGTCAAATTCTACTATGAAGAATTTAAGCAGAGTTGTATTTCAAAAAGGTAATGGCATTTCCAAGCCAGAAAAATGGAGAGTCAGCAGAGAGTTTGGTAGGAGAGAGAGGAAAGGAGGAAAGGGTATGAATTCCTGAAGGAAAGTGGAAACTATTGTGGTAGAAGGATTGAACATATTGATAAGTTCAAAGATTGTTGAATCCAAGTATTATAGGAATCACCTAGAAAGACATAAGATGGAGGTGAAGTATTTAAATCCATGTATGTCAAATTCATGGAAGTTTAAAAATTGCTTATTTAAATTGGTTAGTTATATATCTATTATTATACTCTATATACCTTGTAATTTCCTAATAAAATAAAACATTTTATTTTCAAATATTTCGTTTTTACTAAAAGTCTCAATCAGTATAGCAACCTGGGCATAATAAATACTTAAGTAAATGTTTCTGTATGTATATTTATTTATATATATATATATAAATTATCTATATATCATAAATACACACACACATATATATACGGGTAAGTTTATTAATTATTCAACGCAAGTCAATTGTATATATATTATTTATGAAAAAATATAAAACGTAAAATTTTAATAAGTCAATTTTATATTTGATGTTATACATTTACCCTCAATTAAATGGCATGATACCTAGCTGATAACTTTGGTAAAGACTAAATTTTATCTATTTAAAATTTACCTTTAAATCATGTTTTATTTAAAAGTAATTTGAAAAAAGATTTAATTTGACATATACTTTACATGTCATTAAATCATTTTCAAATGAACAGATCTATAATAAGATAGTGAGGTGGAAGCATGGAAAAGAAATGGAAGCAAGAAAAGGAAAAATGATTGAGACAAATAATGGACATAAATCACATTGAGAAACTTCTATAGATAGAAAACAGACAATGTCTGTAAGATAATAACTACATCTAATACTATTTAAAAAACCTTCCTAGTATGTACACATTAGTATGGTATTATTTTGTTATTACATTACTATGCGATTACTTTTAGTTTCTGCTTTCTTGTTTTTTCTTTCAATAAATCTTGTAAACTCTTCATGAGAAAAGATTTTCCTTTCACTTTATTTTATCTATTCCTTCAGTACTCCTATATTGCTATCCCAAGGAAAATGTTACTCAATAAAAATGTGAACTGAAAATCATTTTATATTTCTCTCATCATTTTCCAGTTTTTCTTCATTTTCCAATTTACACAATACATAAATACATCATGTATATCTTGGTCTAATTTTAAATAGGTTTATTTTGAGGTATGAGGATTTATGATCATGTAGATGATCTTCTTGCCTTCAATGAATTAGTAGCATTGATTCATCTAAATACGATTTTAATGTCACTGTACATTTCCAGCTAAATGGAATGCATACATCCTTCATATAATAATTTATTGGAATGGATTTAACTTTTTTCTTATACTCTCTAGGTATATGGATAGATATGCGTGTGTGAATATCGAGAACTTTTATTGCTAGATTTTCCATATTTCCATGCAAATGGGGAAATATGTGAAAAAGTTCACAACAGCCGAATTAGAGGAAAACCCAAGTACTTATTCCCTAAGACAGCGCTCTTTGTCATTAGCTTGTTTTATCACAACCTCACATTTAACCTCATTTTTCCTATTCACTCACTTAAAAAATGGATTTATGCTGAATAGACTCTAAATTTATGTTACTTTTCATTTAAGAATATGGATTTTAAAGAGATGTTGAAAAAATGTTCAAGAAACAGAAAATGTATTACAAGAATAGTTTCAGCAACAACAACAACAACAAACTGGTACTTTTATATCAAAATGATTGCCATTATTTATACACATTAGTGATGATAAAATTCATATTTCCTATCAGTTTTCCAAAATACGTACTATTCTTCTGAAATATAATTTAAGTTCATAAAGATAAAGTTAAATAAATACAAAATACACAAATATACACACATGGATTCCTGAGAAACTATTTCTCTTGAATGTGTTATAATTCTGTACATCTTGAAAGTGAGACAATATTTCCTATTCTGGACTATCTTTTCAAAGGTGTCTTTATGGTAAACAGGATGGGAGTGAAGATATATCTTTAGGCAAAAAGAAGTGCTGCTATGGCCTCGTAATATAGAGAAAATATCTCCCTCTGAAGAAGGGCAGCCACATTTGCTGCCCATTAAGATAAACGTAACACTTCCATATAAAAGCAAACAACAGGCATGCTAAATAATCACACTCCCTAAGCTCAGGATTCCTTTCCTGAACACATGCCTCCACATGTACAGGCATTTATCTGGGCCTATATTTCATTTCACCCATGACATTTAGCTAGAAACCGCATATTGATTCTCATACTGCTTGCTGTGCTGTAATATAGTCCTTCATCTCTAACCCAGGAGTTGTGGGGTCTATTCCAGCATCCAGGAAATTGTGGCAGGCAAATTTGTTAACAGATTATCCCTTGGTGTTTCTTGACAGTTTTGATGTGAAGGGTAGGATACTTGCAGACATATGATTCTTTTGAAGAATATTAATGAAGATCTGTTGGATAATTTATAGAATGTGAGGTCCCTGAAAATCAGTAGTGAGCATGTAAATCAATTTTATGGACAATTGGCAATCAGTGGCCTAGCCTGTTGTTGAACATTATTGAGGTGGAATTGAGGCAATCACTACTGATTGAGTGTAGGAACATGGTTCAAAAATCAGTCTTCTGAATGGCATACTGGTTCAGAATGGTATACTTGCTGATATATCTCTTTGCAGCAGGGACACTTCCTTACCTTCTGATTTTCAGCTCAGTTGTGCCAACTGCAATAACTAGTACTAAGAATCATCCTGGGTAGACACAAGTTTCTGGCCAACTCTCTTTCCCCCATTACTTGACAACAGTTTACAGAGATGTTTTATCTACACAAAGAAATGAAAAAAGGAAATTCATGACCACTATGGGTTGAAAACAAGAGCTTTTAAAACTTAGAGTTTTTGAGAGATGAACAAGTGGGATGTATAATACTTATAAATAAATAGCAATAACTAGATTTTTTACAACTCAGAACCTTTTATGATCTATCATGATAAGTTTAAATTTATAAAATGACTTAGAGTTATTGACATTTAGTATGGGTTACCATAAGGAAAATTTGGCACTCCTGAGGATATTTCCCTGAGGTAGGCAAACCCCCATATGAAAACATAATATATAGGTATTAAATCATATTTTGGGAGTTATTCCCCCTGATTAGGTTGAAAATACTAATGAAGTGAACTCACTGAGGAATAAAAAAAAAAAGAACAAAATAAAGCTAGATGAATTCTTGCAATCCACCCTTCTGACAAGAAAGATACCTCTAGGTCTTATGTTAGAAATAGAAGGGATACTATTATGAAAGAGGAACAGAAAACAACCTGGATAAAGACAATTTTTTTTAAAGTCACTTACCTTATGACTCAAGCCCTAGTAAGCCAAAATGCAAAGTGTGTTATAATAGAAACAACTTATAGGCAAAACTACACTTAATGATGTTTACTTGCTGCTACAGTTATTCAATTTGGGTAGTTCCTGCTTTGTATCTATTGTAAATGATCCTGCTATGAATATTCAGCATGAGTTTTTGTATGAACTTATGCTTTCCTTTCTCCTGACTTTTCTTCTGATTCTAGAATTTGAATTGCCTGGTTATATGGCAACAATGGTTCAATTTTATGAGAAATTCTTAACCTGTTTTAGAAGTGGCTATACAATTTTATTACCACCAACCATTTTTTTTAACTTCCTAATACTTATTTTCATTTTAATCTAAATTAAAAACATATAGGGAGTCCCAATTATGGCTCAGCTGGTTAAGGACCCAGTGCTGTGTCTGTGAGGATGAGGGTTCAATCCCTGGCCTGCTACAGTGGGTTAAGGATCCAGCATTTCCATAAACTGTGGCATAGACATGGATGCAGCTTGGATCCATTGTTGCCCTGCTGCCATGGCACAGGCCACAGCCGCAGCACTAATTTGACCCCTGGCCCAGGAACTTCCATATGCCATAGACACAGCCATAAAAAGAAAAAGAAAAAGAAATATATATATATATATAGCCACCTTGGTTGTTATAATAAGATATCTCACTGTGGTTTTTATTTTCATTTCCCTAATGACTAATGATGTTAAGAAAATTTTCATGGGCTTATGGGCCATTTGTATGTCTTTGGAAAATCGACACTGCTCATTTAAATGTATTTTCATTTTTATCATTGATAGCAAGGGTTATTTATGTATTCTAAATACAAGTATAATTAGATATAATTTGCAAATATCTTTTATTCTCTTGTTTGTCTTTTCATTTTATTGATGGTATATTTTGAAGCCCAAATTCTATAATCTTGTTGAAGTTCAATTTTATCTATTTTATCTTTTGTTTTTGATACTTTTGGGGTTATATTTTTGAAGAATTTTTCCAAACCAAGGCTATATATATATTTACTTCCAAATTTTCTTTGAGCTATCCCTGATCATTTTCAGTTAATTTTCCATGTATGATTTGAGGAAGGGCCTCACTTTTATTATTTTGCATATGAATATCTAACTGTTTTAACACTATTCTCTTCACAATAATCATCTTAGTATATTTTTCAAAACTGCTGGTGTCTTGATTGCTATAGATTTGCAACAGATTTTCAATAGGAGAAAGGTAAGCCCTCCAACATTTTTCTTTTTCCAAAAATTTTTGCTATTCTGGGCTCTATATTTCTATATTCATTTTAGGATAAGCTTTAAATTCCTACAAAAAAAAAAGCCAGCTTAATTTTGAAATAGATTATATAGATCAATTTTGGTGGAGTTTATCATATCAACAATATTACTTTATAAGAGTAATATTTTCTTAGAGCTTTATAATTTTACTTCTAATATTTACATCTTTAATCATTTAGAGTTAAATTATTTCATGTATAGTTTGAACAAAAGCAACAATTTCATTTTGTATTGATTAATTTCATGGGTAATAGATGGATTCATTAACCTTTAATTAGGTATTATTTAATGTATTTCAATAATGTTTCATTATCTTATATGTACATATTTCACATTTTTTTTGGTTAAATTTGTTTCTAAATATTTTATATTTTTGATGGTATTATAAATGGAATTGTTTTTTTAATTTAGTTTTCAGGATTTTTATTGCTAGTATATACAAACAGAATAAAGTTTTGTATTTTGATGTTGCATCCTGTAACCTTGCTGGGGTCATTTATTACTTCAAATTATTTTCAGTGAATTCTTTAGGATTTTCAATATGTAATATTATATCAGGTATAAACAGAGATTATTTTTCTTCTTCCTTTCCATTTGGGTGATATTTATTTATTTTTGTTGTCTAATGTTCCCTAACGTAGATATAAATTACAATTTTTAAAATTATTTTACCTCAATATTTAAACCATATATTGGTTTGTAGTTTTTTCTTTGCCTTCATGTTGGTATCAGGGAAATACTTGCCTCATAAACTAAATTTGGAAATATTTGACATATTTGTATGGAGATATAAAAGACCCCAAAGAGCAAAAGCAATATTGAGAAAGAAAAACAGAGGTGAAGCAGTCAGGCTCCTTGACTTAAGACCCTAATACAAAGATACAGTCATCAAAACAGTATGGTATGGTCACAAAAACACAAAATATACATAATGGAACAACATAGAAAAGCCCAGGAAAAAACCCACACACCTATTGTCAATTAATCTATAATGAAGGAGGCAAGAATATACAATGGACAAAAGACAGCTTCTTCAATAAATGGTGCTGGGAAAACTGGACAACTGCATGTAAAAAGTGAAATTAGAACAGTCTCTAATACCATACCCAAAAATAACCTAAAATTGGATTAAAGAACTAAGCATAAGGACTCCTAAACTCCTAGATGAAGTCTAAACAGAACTCTCTTTGGTATAAATCACAGCAACATCTATCTTTCTAGAGAGCTTTTATCAAATATGTATGTTGAATTTTGTCAAAAGATTTTTCTACATCTGTTAGATTATCATATGGTTTATATTCTTCAGGTTCTTTTTTGTTTTATGTATTTATGTATTTTTGTATGTATGTATGTACATATGCATGTATTTTCTAAGCTACCCTGTGGCATGTAGAGTCCCTGGGCCAGGGAACAGATCCATACTATAGTTGCACCCTACGCTGCAGCTGCAGCAATGCCTGATCCTTTTACCCACTCTACTGAGCTGGGGATCTAACATGTGTTTAGGAGCTTAGAGATGCCACAAACCCCATTGCACCACAGTGGGAACTCCTTTTCTTCAGTTTGTTGATGTCAGGCATCGCATTGATTGTGTATTAAAGAAACCTTGCATCTCTGATATAAATAAAATTTGATCATGTTGTATTATCCTTTTAATATATTGTTGGATTAAGTTTGATAATATTTTGTTGAGGATTTTTGCCAGTGATATTGGCGTATAATTTCTTTTTTTTTTAAGATATATTTGCCTGGCTTTTGGTATCATGGGACAGTGTCTCAAAGAATGAGTTTGGGAGTCTTCCTCTGAAATTTTTTTGAAGAGTTTCAGAAGGATAGGTATTAATTCTTATCTAAATTTTTGATAGAATTCTTCTGTTAAGCCTGGACTTTTGTTTTTGTTTTTTTTTTTTGAAAGTTTTTTTTTTCTTTTATCTTTTATCTTTTTATGGGATTAGAGCAGCATTTGTGAGTTCCTGGGCCAGGGGTAAAATTTAAATTGAAGCTGGGACCATGCCACAGCCACGTCAACAACAGATATGGGCTGTATCTGCAACTCATGCTGCAACTTACAGCAATGCCTGATCCTTAACCCACTGAGCAAGGCCAGGGAGCAAACCCACCACATCCTCACAGAGAATACATCCTGCCCATACCCACTAAGCAACAATGAGAACTTCAGTTTTTTTGTAAGTTTTTAAATCAAAGTTTCACATTCAGAACTTGCGATTGGCTAATTCATATTTTCTTTCTCTTTTTGGTTCAGTCTTGGAAGGCTGTGTCTTTCTAAGAACTTCTCAATTTCTTCTAGATTATCCACTTTATTGCCATATAGTTGTTTGTGGTATTATTTTATGATACTTTGTATTTCTGTGCTGTCAGTTGTAATTTCTCCTTTTTCTTGTATAATATTATTGATTTGAGCTCTCACAACTTCTTGATGAATCTTCCTAAAGATTCATTAATTTTGTTAATATTTCCAAAGAACCAGATTTTAGTTTCATTGATCTTTTCTATTATTTCTTAGTCTCTATATCATTTATTTCTGAGCTGATCTTTATGATTCCTTCCTCCTGCTCATTTTGGATATTATTAGTTCTTCTTTCTCTAGTTGCTTTAGTTGTAAGGTTAGGTTATTTGGGATTTTTCTTGTTTTTTGTATTGCTATAAAATTCCCTCTGAACTGCTTTTGCTGTGAAGGTTTTGGACCTTTGTGTCTTCATTGTCATTTGTATCTAGGTATTTTTTAATTTCCTCTTTGATTTCTTCAGTGAGTCATTAGTTGTTTAGTAGTGTATTGTTTAGCCTCCACGTGTTTCTGTTTTTTGAATTTTTTTTTTTTGTGGTTGATTTCTAGTTTCATAGCATTGTGGTCAGAGAAAATGCTGGATATGACTTCAGATTTCTTAAGCTTGATTTGTGGCCCAGAATGTGATATATCCTGGAGAATATTCCATGTGCTATTGAGAAGAAAATGTATTCTGCTGCTTTGGGATGAAATATTCTATAAATATCAATTAAGTCTGTCTGGTATATTGTGTTATTTAAAGCCTATGTTTCTTTATTGATTTTCTGTTTGAATGATCTGTCCATTGCAGAAAGTGGAGGGTTAAATTCTTCCACTAATATTGTGTTACTGTTGATTTCTCCTTTTGTGGATGTTAGCAGTTGCCTTATAGAATGAGGTGCTTGTATATTGGGTGAATATGTATTTACAATTGTTGTAACTTCTTGGATTTATCCATTCATCATTAACAGGTGTCCTTCTTTGTCTTTGTCTTTTTAGATTTTAACAATTGTAATATTCTTTATTTTCAAGCCTATTTTGTCTGATATGATTATTGTTACTCCACCTTTTTTTGGTAAATTTCCATTTGCATGGAATATCTTTTCCATACCTTCCCCTTCAGTCTGTATTTGTCCCCAGATTTGAAAAGGACCTTGTGTAGACACCATATGTAGGGGTCTTGTTTTTGCATCCATTCAGCCAGTCTCTGTCTTTTGGTTGGAACATTTATCCATTTACATTCAATGCAATTACAGATGAGTATGTATTTATTGCTATTTTCTTAATTGTTTTGGATTGTTATTTTAGGTGTTTTTTCTTCCCTTGCTCTTTTGTTCTCTTCTCTTATGATTTAATGACAATCTTTAGTGTTGCATTAAATTATTTTTTCTTTTTTATGAGTGTGTCAATTGTAGTTTTTTGGTTTGTCATTCTCATGAGGTTTTGAATTAGCATTCTGTATGCATAGAAAATTATTTTAAGTTTATGGTCTTTTAATTTCAGATGTCTTTTCAATATTTTGCATTCATCCTTTCCCCTTCTCGTGATTTCTTGTTTCGATATCATATTTGCCTGTGAATGACTTCCTACTTTGATTTTATTTTTGCTTTTCCTGGTAAACTTTCACATTTATAAATTTCCTGTTTCTAGTTATGGTCTTCTTCTTCTTTTATTTTTGTTTGTTTGTTTGTTTGTTTTCAACCTAGATAATTTCCTTTAGCTTTTGTTGAAGATGGCTTGGTGCTGGATTCTTATAGCTTTTGATTATCTTTAAAGTTATTGATTTTTCTGCCAAATTTGAATAAGAGCCGTGCTGGTTAGAGTATTCTTGGTTGAAGTTTTTTCCCTTTCATTATTTAAATATATCTTTACACTCTCTGCTGGCCTATAGTGTTTCTACTGGGAAATTAAATTATAAACTTATGGGGTTTTCCTTCTATGCTTTTTGTCAGTTTTCCCTTGTGGTTTTTAATACATTTTCTTCATATTTATCATTTGTCAGTTTGATTATTATGTATCTTGATATGTTTCTCCTTGGGTTTATCCTGTATCATATTTTATGTGCTTCCTCAATCTGAGTGTTTTCTCCCACCCATATTAGGGAAGTTTGCTGCTATAATCTCATCAAATATTTTCTCAGGTCTTTTCTCTCTTCTTCTTCTGAGATGCCTATGATGCAAATGTTGGTATGTTTAATGTTGTTCCAGAGGTATTTTAGAATGTCCTCATTTCTTTTCATTTTTTAATTCTTTTCCATGGCCATGATTTCCACTACTCTGTCTTCCATCTCTCTAATTCATTTTCAGCCTCAGTTATTCAAACATGGATTTATTCTAGTGTCTCTTTCATTTTAGACATAGAATTATTCTTTTTTTTTCTTGTTATTTAAATCTTCCAGCTCTTTGTCAATCATTTTTTATAACATTTTTATCTGTGCATCTAATTTTTTCAAAGATGTTGAATCGTCCATTCTATAAGTACTTTGAATTCTTTCTCAGGTCGATTGCCCATCCCTTTTTCATTCAGTTGGGTTGGCAGGGGGGCTCTTATATTGCTCCTTTGTCTGAAACATATTTCTCTACCATTTAATTTTGTCTAGCTTTTTATGATTGTGCTCCCCTTTCCACAGGCTGTAGGGTTTCTGTTTCTCATGTCTTCTTCCTAGTGTGTAAGGGTGGCCCAGGGGCTGTGCAGACTTCTTAGTCAAAGGGACTGGTGTCTTCCCACTGGTGGGTTGAACTTTCTCTTGTCCCTCTGGTGGTCAGAGCCATGTCAAGTGGTGTGTTCAGAGGTGGCTGTTGGTTCAATATGACTTTAGGCAGACTGTCACCTCTTAACATATATTTGCTTTTATCCCCTTGATAGGAGGTGTGCTTGTTGTTGTGATGACCCAAACCTGCACTGGATATTGACCTGGGCTTCCAGTTTTCTCTGTGGTTATCATTGCCCTATAAAGGGTAAGTTCTTCTCTCTACTCGTTGAAGTAGGAGCCCCAAGATCAGTAACTGAGCTGTGTCTCTTATGTGTTGTGTGATAGGTAAGTTTGCCGCATTCCCACTGGATAAGGAGCCACTGAGTATTCCTCTCCTGGCGCTGTTTACCTCTGATTGTGCTATGTTGTCTCACATTTTACTCCTTATGAGGGCTCAAGAGACACTGTTTTAGCACTGTTTACTGGTGTATCACAGACAGTTTTGACCTCAGTACAGATCACCTGAGGTCATTAGTCAGGATTGTAGTATTTGTGTTCCTAGGCCCACTATGGGATTTATGGAGGCAGCTCATATTCTTGCAAAGTCCACAGTTACTCAAACCAGACACTTCTCAGGAGCAGAGACACTCCATTTCCCTTCATATATTTCACCAGTGCTACATTTATTAGGCTCAGAGCTGAGGAGTAAACCTGTTGTTCACACAGTTGAAAGGAGAGATTTAAACTCTTCCTCCTTAATCACAGGGCTGTTTTAAGTATGGATATCCACTGTCTCTTTTCTCAGCATGTGCTGCCTATTAGTCATGTGGTAGAAATGTGCAGATGCGGCCACTGGTGCCTGGTCCTGAAGTTCCCACTAGGAGTAGCAGCTCTCAAACACACCAAGAGAGGTCAATAGGAATGGCAGTAGAGAGCCTTGTGAGCTCCCAGGGAGTCAGAGTCAGTGGTCAAGTCCCACTCTCAGTTCCCCTGGAAGTGGCAGCAGAGAGCCTTTCAAGTTCAAGTTCTCAGGGATTCAGGGGCAGTGGTTGGTACTCAGTCAAAGGCTCCCTGGGAGTGGTGGAAGCAAGAATTTCAGGTTCCCCGAAGAGGCCAGAAAATGGTTAGTGCCTTGTTGCAGTTGGAGTTCCACTGGGGGCAATTCAAGGAATGGGCCTTGTGTATTCCTGCAAAGAAAGGAGCAGTGACAGTGACCTACTCATGAGACCCTCTGTGGAGGCAGTTACCTGCTCCAAATTCTAGTGTTCCAGATGACTTTGTGGATAGCACCCACACCAGGAGCTCATGCAAGTGGTGCCCTTATGGGTTGAGAGCCTGTACATGGAGAAAGAAACACCTCTGGTGGTCTTGGGTCTCCCTCTCATGCCCAGCAATAATGGCACTTTGCCTCTCTGGAAGGCCCAAGCTTCTTTTCAGTTACCTCAATTTTGGGAACCCTACCCTAGCTCCCTCAGTTTGTCTCCTTGCAGCCAATCCCAGTACTCCCCCTAATCTGAGCTCCAAAGCCTGAGACTCAGCGTCCTGCTCCCACCCACCTCACTGGTCAATGTCTCTGGTCTGCTGGGCAATGGAACCAAAAACTTTGCATGTCTTTCTCCAGTTTTCCCTCCATAAACCTATTGCTGCGGTCTACTCCAAGACTTCAAACCCCCTTTCTGCCCTAGGTGTTCTCTCTGCAAGTGTGGGGTTTCCCATTATTCAGTAACCATTCCTCTTTCACGGGTCCCTCCCAGGGGCACTGTTCTTATCCTGATTCCTTTCTCTCTTTCCCTCTCTATCTTCTCTTTTGTCTGACCTAGGTAATTGGAGGATTATTTGCCCTTTTAGAATTCTGAGATCTTCTGACTGCATTCAGTAGATGTTCTGTGAGAATTGTTCCACATGTAGATATATTTTCAATGTATTTGTCAGAAAAAGAGTACTCCATATCCTATACCTCTGCAGTCTTGCCCCTACCTCCTACATATCTTACTGGGTCAGTATCAACAGTTTTTATTATGTGGACATTTCAACTAAATTATCTAATTCATTGATATATACTTATTTATAGCATTCTTTTAAAACTTTTCATTTCTGAAAATTCAGAATTAATGTTCCTCTTTTCATTTCTCATTTTAGTAACTTAGTATCATCTTTGATCTTGTTTGATGCACTTTAAATGTTCAGATATTTTTAAACCTTTTTCTTTAATCATTTATTTATATATATTTTTCCTAATCTGTTCCATCATATGTGACTAGAGAGAGTTCCCAGTGCTACACGGCAGGATCCCATTGCTAATCCATCCTGAGGGCAACATTCTGCATCTATTTACCCCAAGCTCCCAGTCCCTCCCCCGTCCCTCCCCCGCCCCCTTGGCAACCACAGTCTATTCTCCAAGTCCATGATTTTCCTTTCTGGGGAAAGATTCCTTTGTGCCATATATTAGACTCCAGATATAAGTAATATCATATGGTATTTGTCTTGCTCTTTCTGACTTATACCACCTCACACCAGTCAGAATGGCCATCATTAATAAGTCCACAAGTAACAAATGCTGGAGGGGGTGTGGAGAAAAGGGAACCCTCCTGCACTGTTGGTGGGAATGTAAGCTGGTACAAATACTATGGAGAAAAGTATGGAGGTATCTTAGAAAAATATCCATAGAACTACCATAAGACCCAGCAATCCCACTCTTGGGCATATATCCAGATATAACTCTACTTAAAAAAGACATATGCACCCACATATTCATTGTAGCACTATTCACAATAAACCTTTTTAAAAGCCAAATTTTTGTTAGATATTTTCTATTACTTCATATTCCCATTTCATTAATTCCTACTCTAATTTTTATTATTTCATTTATCCCTTTATGGACAGTTTAGTTTGCCCTTCATTTTACTGTGTTAAACTGAAAAACTGGGTGATAGAGGTTTTTCTTTTTTTAAAATATAAGCCTTACAGGTATAAATTTCCATCCTAATAGTGGCTTGTTGAATTCCCTAAGTTTGGGTATGTTTTGTCTATGTTTTTGTACATTTCATAATGCATTATAATTTTCTCGCAATTTGTACTTTTCCCAGTTGATTAGTTAGGTATGTGCTTAATTACATAGTATTTGTGAATTTCCTCAAATTTTGTTATTGAATTCTTTTCTTAAAAAAAGACACATGCACCCACATGTTCTTTGCAGTCCTATTCATGATAGCCAAAACATGGAAACAACCCAAATGTCCATTAACAGATGATTGGATTAGGAGGATGTGGTATATATACACAATAGAATACTACTCTGCCATAAAAAAGAACAAAATAATGCCATTTGCAGCAACATGGATGGAACTAGAGACTCTCATACTGAGTGAAGTAAGCCAGAAAGAAAATGACAAATACCATATAATATCACTTATATCTGGAATTAAATATAAGGCACAAATGAACCTTTCCACAGAAAAGAAAATCATGGACTTGGAGAATAGACTTGGACGGATTGGGAGCTTGGGGTTAATAGATCCAAACTATTGCCTTTTGAATGGATTAGCAATGGGATCCTGCTGTGTAGCACTGGGAATGATGTCTAGTCACTTATGATGGAGCATTATAATGTGAGAAAAAAAATCTATACATTATGTGTAACTGGCTTACCATGCTGTACAATAGAAAAAAAAATTGTATTGGAGAAAAAAAAATTTAAAAAATAAAAAAAAAATCATAAAAAAAGAGAAAAAAGAAAAAATGGAAAAAAATTCTAATTTTATTATATTTTTATTTGAAAATATACTTTTGTATATGCCATTATTTCAGTCATTTTAAATTTACTCATGTTCTCTTTATTTAATTTAATTTATTTATTTATTTATTTGCTTTTTGAACTTCTCCTGTGGAATGTGGAGGTTTCCACGCTAGGGGTTGAATCAGAGCTGCAGCTGCTGCCTACACCACAGTCACAACAGTGCCAGATCTGAGCCACATCTGTGACCTACACCACAGCTCATGGCAATGATGGATGCTTAACCTACTGAATGAGGCCAAGAATTGAACCCACATCTTCATGAATACTAGTTGGATTTGTGACTGCTGAGGCACAATAGGAACTCCCACAGGTTCACTTTATGAACCAGCATATGATTTCTTCTACAGGATGTGATCTTAAGAAGAATATTCAGTTGATTGGAGTGTTTCAAAATATCCATTATGTTAAAATATTTTATAATATTGTTCAAATCTTTCTTTTCTTTGTTGGTGTTTCTTCTGGTTAATACATACATATTGAAAATGAAATAATATAGTTTACAACTAAGTATTATTGAATTGTCTATTTCTTGAGGTATGTCTATTTTTGGTTCAGGCATTTAAATGTTCAGTTATGTGCATATATATTTAAATGGTTACATGCTATTTTTATGAGTATATTTGATTTACATCATTGTGTCAATTTCTATTGTATAGTATAGTGATCCAGTCATATATATATATATATATAATTCCCTGTGATGCGCAATAGAACCTCACTGCTTATCCATTCTAAATGCAATATAACAAACCCAAATTCTCTGTAAATCCCACTTCCTCCCCTTTCCCTCAAGGCAACTGCAATTCTGTTTTCTGTGTCTATGAGACTGTTTTTATTATATACATAGGTTCACTTGTGCCATATTTATATTGTACATATAACTGATATCATCTCTTTCTCTTTCTAACTTACCTCACGTGTATGAGAATCTCTATTTGCACCTGTGTTGTTGCAAAGGAGAGTTTTCATTCTTTTTTATGACTGAATAAAATTCCACTGTATACATGAACCACATCTTACTCCATTAATCTGTCAATTGACATTTAGTTTGTTTCCATTTCTTGGATATTGTGAATAGTGTTGCTATGAACATATTGATGCAAGTATATTTTTTTTAATTGTAAGTTTGTCCAGATATTTGTGCAGGAGTCAGATTGTTAGATCATATGGTACTTTTATATTTTGTTATTGGAGGAACCTCTACACTGTTTTCCATGGTGGTTGTAACAATTTACATTCCCACCAACAGAAACTGAGGGTTTCTTTTTCTGCATAGCCTCCCCAGTACTTGTTGTTTGGTGGCCATTCTGACAGGTGTGAGGTGGTAGCTCTATGCAGTTTTGATTTGCATTCATTTAACAATTAGTGATATTGAGCATTTTTTCATGTGCCTACTGGCCATCTGTATGGATTCTTTGGAAAAACATGTATTTAGCTCTTCTGCCGATTTTTTGATTGGGTTGTGTTATTTTTGAATTGTATGAGTTGTTCCTATATTTTAGAGATTAGGTCCTTTCTGTATTTGTTCTAGTATCATACTGGTTTGACGACTATAGCTTTGCACTATAGTCTAAAGCCAGATAGATTGATTCCTTCAGGTCCAATTTTATTTTTTATTTATTTTTTGTCTTTTTATCTTATAGTGCTTCACACATGGCATATGGAGGTTCCCAGGCTAGGGGTCCATTCGGAACTGTAGCTGCCAGCCTATGCCAGAGCCATAGCAATGTGGGATCCTAGCCAGGTCTGTGACCACAGCTCACAGCAACCCTGGATAGTTAACCCACTGAGGGAGGCCAGGGATCAAACCCATGTCCTCATGGACGCTAGTCAGGTTTGCTAACCACTGAGCCATGATAGGGAAGTCCCCCTATTTTCTTTTTCAATATTGATTTGTCTATATAGGGTCTTTTGGTTTTCATACAAGTTTTACAATTTTTTTATCTCTTTCTGGGAAAATATCATTGGTAATTTGTTAGGGAATCACATTAAATCTGTATATTGCCTTGGATAATATATTCATTTTGATAATATGATACATCCAATCAAATAATACAGTATATCTTTCCATCTGTTTGTTCCATCTTGATTTCTTTTCTCAGCATCTTATAGTTTTCAGAGTACAGATACTTTGTCTCTTTAATTAGGTTTATTCCTAGGTATATTATTCTTTTTAATGTGATGGAAAATGGAATGGTTTCCCTAGTTTCTATTTCTTTTTTTTTGGTCTTTTTGCTATTTCTTTGGGCCTCTCCCACGGCATATGGAGGTTCCCAAGCTAGGGGTCGAATAGGAGCTGTAGCCCCCGGCCTATGCCAGAGCCACAGCAACAAAGGATCTGAGCCGCGTCTGCAACCTACACCACAGCTCACGGCAATGCCAGATCATTAACCCACAGAGCAAGACCAGGGATCGAACCTGCAACCTCATGGTTCCTAGTCAGATTTGTTAACCACTGCGCCACGATGGGATCTCCCCCTAATTTCTATTTCTTATCTTTAATTGTTATGAATGAAGAAGACATCTGTGTATTAATTTTATATCCTGCAAATTTGCCAAATTCATTGATGAGCTCCAAAAGTTTCTGTTGGGGTCTTTAGGATTTTCTAGGTATGATATCATGTCATCTATAAATAGTGATGGATTTACTTCTTTTACAATTTGGATTCTTTAATTTCTCTTTCTTCTAAGATTGCCATGTCTGGGACTTTTAAAACTATGTCAAATAACAGCGCTTAAAGTGGACATTCTTGTCTTGTTCTGGGTCCTGGTGGAGATGTTTTCAGTTTTTCACCATTGAGAATTGATGTTAGCTGTGGGTTTGTACCATATGGCTTTTATTACGTTGAGGTAAGTTTCTTCTATTTACCCTTTGTCAATTTTTTTTTATGACATCAGAAATGGATTTTGAATTTTTTCACAGATCTTTTTGCATCTATTGAAATGATACTGTGTTTTTTATTTTTCAGTTTTTTGATGTGGTATACAACAATGATTGATTTGTGGATATTGAAGAAGACTTGCATCCCTAGGATAAATTGATTATAGTGTATGATCCTTTTAATATATAGTCAAATTGTGTTTGCTAATACTATTCTAAAATTTTTATATCTATTTTTCACCAGTGAAATGGACCTATAATATTCTTTTTTTGAAGTACATTTGGTTTGATTATCAGGGTGATGGTGGTCTCATAGAATGAGCTTGGGAGTATTTATTTCTCTGCAATTTTTTTGAAAAGTTTGGAAAGATTGGTATTATCTCTTCTCTGAATATTCAGCAGAATTTGCCATGAAGCCATCAGATTATGGACTTTTATTTTTAGGAAGTTTTAAAATCACATTTTCCACTTCAGTACTTGTAATTGGCCTATTCATGTTTTCTATTTCTTCTTGGTACATTCTTGGTAGGTTGTAGGTTTACAAAAATCGGTTCATTTCTTCTAGGATGTCCATTTTATTAACATAGTTGCTTATAGTAGTCTCTTATGATCCCTTGCATTTCTGTGATGTCAGGTATATTTTCACCTTTTTCATTTATAATTTTATTGATTTGAACCCTATCCCTCTTTTTTTCTCCATGAGTCTGGCTAAACGTTATCAATGTTGTTGATCTTTACAAAGAACTGACTTTCATTGATCTTCTCAATTGTTTTATTTATCGCCATGTTATTAATTTCTGTTCTAACCTTTATGATTTCTTTCCATCTACTAATTTTGGGCTTTTTCTGTTCTTCATCATCCAGTTGTTTTAGGTATAAGCTTAGGTTGTTTATTTTATTTTTTTCTTTTTTCCTGTATTGCTATAAACTTCCCTCTCAGAACTTCTTTTGCTGTATCCCATAGGTTTTGGATTGTTTTTTTCTTGATTGTCACTTATCTTTAAGTATCTTTTGATTCCTCTTTTATTTCTTCAATGTACCATTTGCTGTTTAGTAGCAGGGTGTTTAGCTTCCAGGACGTTGTGGCTTTTGCTGCTTTTTTTCCCCTTGTAGTTGATGTCTAGTCTCATAGTATAGTGGTCAAAGAGAATATTTAAAGTACTATGCCACAAGATGTTATCTATTCTGGAGAATGTCACATGTGTATGTGTTCTTGAGAAGAATATATATCTGTGGCTTTGGGCTGGAATGTTCTATAAACATCAGTTAAGTTTATCTTGTCTACCATATTTTAAGCCCGGGTTTCCCTATTTATTTTCTGTCTGGATGATATGTACATTGATATGAGTCATGTCAAAGTCCCCCATTATTATTTTGTTTATTTTGATTTCTTATTTTATGCTATTGGCAGTTGCCTTATATTGTGTTGCTCCTGTGTTGGTAATATTTACAATGATTATATCTTCTTGGATTGAACCTTTGATCATAATGCAGCATCTGTCATTGTTTCCTGTGATCTTTTTTTTTAATTTAAAGCCTATTTTGTCTGATGTGAGTATTGCTACTCCCATGTTTCTTTGATTTCGAGTTTCATTGAATACTTTCTTTCACGCCCTCACTATCAGACTGTATGTGTCTCTAGGTCTGAAGTTATATATCTGAGTCTTTTTTTTGTATCCATTCAGCCAGTCTGTCTTTTGGTTGGAGCACTTAAACCACTTTCATTTAATGTAATTATAGATAAGTATGTATTTATTTCCATTTTCTTAATTTTGAAAGGTTGTTATTTCGTGTGTTTTTTTCTTCCCTTCCTCTTTTGTGTGTGTGTTCACTTCTTTTTTTTTTTTTTTTTTTCGGGCTTATCTTTAGTGTTGTATATGGATTGATCTTTACTTGTGTGTGTGTGTGAGTCCATTATAGAATTTGGTTTGTGGTTCCCATTATTTTGATATATGATATATATGTACACAGAATTGTTTATGGTTACTGGCCTCAAATTCAAATATATTGGATATTCTGAATTTGTCTTTTCAACTTATCATGCATTCTTGTTTTGCTATCATAATTGTCAATGGGTGAATTCCTACTTTTATATTATCTTTGCTTTTAGCAGTGAGCTTTCTCATTTAAAATTTTCTTATTTCAAATTATTGCTTGTTCTTTTCTGCTACAAGATCATTTAGTAGTTTTTTTATTTTATATTACTCAATGAATTTATTACATTTATAGTTGTACAATGATCATCACAATCCAATTTTATAGGATTTCCATCCCACAACCCCAGTGCATCCCGCCACACCGTGAACTGTCTCCTTTGGAAACCATAAGTTTTTCAAAGTTTGAGGGAGAATACCTGTTCTGCAAAGAAATTCATTCTGTCTTTTTTTCAGATTCCACATGTCAGTGAAAGCATTTGATGTTGGTGTCTCATTGTATGGCTGTCTTCACTTAGCATGATCATTTCTAGGTCCATCCATGTTGCTAAAAATGCCAATATTTTGTTCCTTTTAATGGCTGAGTAATATTCGATTGTGTATATGTACCATATCTTCTTGACCCACTCTTCTGTCGATGGACATTTAGATTGTTTCCATGTCTTGACTATTGCAAATAGTGCTGCAATGAACATCGGAGTCCATGTGTCTTTGCGAGTCATGGTTTTCTCTGGATAGATGCCCAGGAGTGGGATTGCTGGATCAAATAGTTGTTCTATGCTTAGTTTTCTGAGGAGTCTCCATACTGTTTTCCAGAGAGGTTGTACCAATTTACAATCCCACCAAGAGTGTAATATGGTTCCTTTTTCTCCACACCCTCTCCAGCACTTATTGTTTGTAGACTTTTGGATGATGGCCATTCTGGCTGGTGTAAGGTGGTACCTCATAGTGGTTCTGATTTGCATTTCTCTAATAGTGAGTGATGTTGAACATCTTTTCATGTGTTTCTCAGCCATCTGTATGTCTTCTTCGGAGAACTGTCTGTTTAGATCTTCTGCCCATTTGTTGAGAGGGTTGTTTGTTTTTTTGTTATTGAGCAGTTGATAAATTTTGGGGATTAATCCCTTGTCAGTTGATTCATTTGCAAAGCTTTTCTCCCATTCTGTGGGTTGTCTTTTCATGTTGTTTAGGCTTTCCTTTGCTGTGCAGAAACTTTTAAGTTTGATTAGGTCCCATTTGTTTATTTTTGTTTTTATTGTCAGTACTCTAAGAGTTGGATCTGGGAAGATGTTGCTGCCATTTATGTCAGAGAGAGTTTGGCCTGTTTTCCTCTAAGAGTTTTATAGTGTCTGGTCTTATATCTAGGTGTTTAATCCATTTGGAGTTTATTTTTGTGTATGGTGTCAGGGAGTGTTCTAATTTCATTCTTTTCCATGTGGCTGTCCAATTTTCCCAGCACAACTTATTTAACAGGATGTCTTTTCTCCATTGTATATTCTTGCCTCCTTTGTCATAGATTAGTTGGCTATAGGTGAGTTTAATTCTTAGCTTTCTATCCTGTTCCACTGATCTATAGTTCTCTCTTTGTGCAGTACCATATGGTTTTGATGATTGTTGCTTTGTAGTATAGTCTGAAGTCCAGGAGCCTGATTCCTCCAGCTCCATTTTTTGTGTTCAGGATGTCTTTGGCTATTCTGGGTATTTTGTGCTTCCAAACAAACTTTAAAATGTTTTGTTCGAGTTCTGTGAAAAATGCCCTTGGTAATTTGATAGGGATTGCATTGAATCTGTGGATTACCTTGGGTAGTATAGTCATTTTGATAATATTGACTCTTCCAATCCAAGAGCATGGTATGTCTTCCCATCTATTTGTGTTATTTTTGATTTCCTTCATCAGCATCTTATAATTTTCAAAGTATAGGTCTTTTATCTCTTTAGGTATGTTTACTCCTAGGTATTTTATTCTTTTGGATGTGATGGTAAATGGGGTTGCTTCCCTAATTTCTCTTACTGATCTTTCATTGTTAGTATATAGAAATGCCATTGATTTCTGTGTATTAATTTTGTACTCTGTGACTTTGCCAAATTCAGTGATGAGCTCTAACAGTTTTCTGGTTGAGTCTTTAGGAATCTCCAGGTATAGCAACATGACATCTACAAATAGTGATAGTTTAACTTTCTTTCTAATTTGGATTCTTTTTATTTCTTTTACTTCTCTGATTGCTGTGGCTAAGACTTCCAAAACTATGTTGAATAGTAGTGGTGAGAGCAGACATCCTTGTCTTCTTCCTGATCTCAGTGAGAACTCTTTCAGCCTTTCACCATTGAGGATGATGTTAGATGTGGGTTTGTCTTATATGACCTTTATTATGTTGAGGGACGTTCCCTCAATGCCCACTTTCTGAATGGTTTTTATCAGAAATGGGTGTTAGATTTTTGTCAAAGGATTTTTCTGCATCTATTGAGAGGACCATATGGTTTTTATTCTTCAGTTTGTTAATGTGATGTATCACACTGATTGATTTGCAGATATTGAAGAACCCTTGCATCCCTGGGATAAATCCCACTTGATCATTATGTACAATCCTTTTAATGTATCATTGGATATGGTTTGTGAGTATTTTGTGGAGGATTTTTGCATCTATGTTCATCAGTGAAATTGGCCTGTAGTTTTCCTATTTTGTGGTATCTTTGGTTTTGGTATCAGGGTGATGGTGGCCTCATAGAATAAGTTTGGGAGTGTCCCTTCCTCTGCAAATTTTTGAAATAATTTTAGAAGGATAGGTGTTAGTTATTCTCTAAATATTTTCCTGTTTTAGCCATCTGGTCCTGGACTTTTGTTTATTGGAAGTTTTTTCATCAGTTTCAATTTCAGTTCTTGTGATTGGTCCATTCATCTTTTCTTTTTCATCTTGATTTCACCTTGGAAGATTGTACTTACTAAGAATTTGTCTATTTCTTCTAGTTTTTTCCACTTTATTGGCCTATAGTTGCATATAGCAGTCTCTTATTATCCTTTGTATTTCTGTGATGTCCATTGTTACTTCTCCTTTTTCATTTCTAATTTTATTTATATGAGTCCTCTCTGTTTTTTTCTTGATAAATCTGGGTAAGGGTTTATCAATTTTGTTGATTTTTTTCCAAGAACCAGCTTTTCATTTTGTTGATCTTTTATTCTTATTCTTTTATTCTTATTCTTCATTTATATTTCATTGATTTCTGCTCTGAGCTTTATGATTTCTTTCCTTATACTAATTTTAGGTCTTGTCTCTTCTCTCAAGCTGCTTTAGATGTAAAGTTAGTTTGTTTATTTGAGCTTTTTCTTGTTTCCAGAGGTGGGCTTGTATTGCTATAAACTTTCCTCTTAGAATGGGTTTTGCTGAATCCCATATGTTTGGAGTGTTGTTTCTTTGCTGTCATTTGCTTCTAGGTAGTTTTTTAAATTCCTCTTTGATTTCTTCAGTGATCCATTAGTTGTTTAGAAGCTTGTTGTTTAGTCTCCACGTGTTTGTGTTTTTGGCAGGTTTTTTCCTGTTGTTGATTTCTAGTCATATAGTGTTGTGGACAGAAAAGAATCTTGATATAATTTCAATTTTCTTAATGTTACTGAGGTTTGATTTGTAACCCAGGATGTGATCAATCTTGGAGAATGTTCCATGTACACTTGAGAAGAATGCATATTTGCTGCTTTTGGATGGAATGTCCTATAAATATCTATTAAGCCCATGTGGTCTAATGCTTCCTTCAGATTCTGTGTTTCCTTATTGATTTTCCACCTGGATGATATGTCCATTGCTGTAAGTGGGGTGTTAAAGTTCCCCACTATTATTGTGTTATTGTTGATTTGTTCTCTTAAGGTTGTTAGCAGTTGCCTTACGTCTTTTGGTTGGGGCATTTAGTCCATTAACATTTAAGGTAATTATTGATATGTATGTACTTACTGCCATTTTATTAATTGCTTTGGATTTGTTTTTTTTTTTTTTTTTTTTTTTTTGCTCTATTCTCTTCTTCTCTTGTTATATCCTCTTGTGGTTTGATGACTGCCCTTAGTGTTGTATTTGAGTTCATTTTTCTTATTTTTTTGTGTATCTTTTGTAGTTTTTTGGTTTGCAGTTTTTCTGAAGTTTTGATATGTGTGTATATATATGAGAGATTGTTTTTACTTGTTGGTCTCTTAGTTGCAAGTGCATCACCAGTGTCCTGACTTGTACCCACCTCTTCTCATGATTTCTGGTTTTGATGGCATACTTGTGCATGGATGACTTTGTATATTTACTGTATATACACCTTTACTGGTGAGCTTTGTCATTTGTGGTATTATTTTTTCTTGTTGCTGTCTTTTCTTTTCTGCCTAGAGAAGATCCTTTAATATTTGTTGTAAAGCTGGTTTAGTGTTGCTGAATTCTCTTAGCTTTTGCTTATCTGTGAAGATTTTGATTTCTCCTTCAAATCTGAAAGAGAGCCTTGCTGGGTAAAATAATCTTGGTTGGAGGTTTTTTCCTTTCATCACGTTAAGTGTATTTTGCTACTCCCTTCTGGCCTGCAGAGTTTCTGCTGAAAAATCTGCTGATAACCTTATTGGGGTTCCCTTGTATGTTACTTGTTTCTTTTCTCTAGCTGCATTCAAGATTTTGTCTTTGTCTTTAATTTTGGTCAGTTTGATTAATATGTGTCTCAGGGTTTTCCTCCTTGGGTTTATTTTATATGGTACTCATTGTGCTTCCTGGATTCGAGTGAGTGATTCCTTTCCCATGTTAGGGAAGTTTTAGGCTATTATCTCTTCAAATATTTTTTTCTGTGCCCTTCTCTCTCTCTTCTCCTTCTGGCACCCCTATAATACAGATGTGGGTGTGTTTAGTGTTGTCCCAGAGACTCTCTTCATTTGTTTTCAATCTTTTTTTTCTCTTTTCTGTTCTGTATCTGTAATTTCCACTAGTATGTCCTCCAACTCACTTATTCATTCTTCTGCTTCCTGTATTCTGCTGTTAGATTCTTCTAGTGAATTTTTTTATTTCAGTTATTGTATTTTGCATCTCTTCTTGTTTACGTTTTATATCTTGTATCTCTTTGCTCAGTGTTTCCTGTAAGTCATCCAACTTTGCCTCCAGTTTATTTCCAATGTCTTGCATCATGTTCCACATCAATAGTCTAAAGTCTTTTTCCTGGAGGCTAAGAATCTCCTCATCACTTAGCCTATTTTCTGGGGTTTTTCCTTTCTCCCTCATCTGAATTATAGTTCTGTCTTTTCATTTTTATAGGCTTTTGGTGTGTTGACCCTTCTACAGATAATAGAGTTGTAGCCTCTCTTACTTCTGATATCTGCCCCCCTTGTGGCTGAATTTGATATGGGGGCTTGCTGTAGGCTTCCTGATGGGAGGGACTGTTGCCTTCCTGCTGGTAGGTGGAGCTTATTCCTATCCCTCTTGTGGGTGGGGCTTTGTCTCTGGATGGGATTAGAGGTGGCTGTGTGCCTGGGGGGTCTTTAGGCAGCCTGTTTACTGAGGGCAGGTCCCTGATCCCACCTGGATTGTTGTTTGCCCTGGGGCTTCTCTGCAATAATGGGTGGGGCCAGATTTTCCCCAAATGGCCACCTCCAGAGAAAGGCATGCTGATAAATACCCCTGAGAGCTTTGCTTCCATTGTCCTTCCCCCACAACAAGCCACATTTACCCGTTTCCCCAGGAGGTCCTCCAAGAACTTCAGTCAGGTTTGACCCAGATTCTTATGAAGACTTGGCTTTACCCTGGGACCCAGCGAACATGAAAGTCTGTGTGCACCTTTTAAGAATGAGATCTCCATTTCCCCCAGTCCCATGGAACTCCTGAGCACAAGCCCCACTGGCCTTCAATGACAGATGCTCCATGGGCTCTTTCTCCCAAAACCATATTCTCACACGTGAGAGTTTGATGTGGGGCCCAGAACTCTCACTCCTATAGGTGAGTCACTGTGAACCAGTTATTTTCCAGTCTGTGGGGTTTCCCACCTGGGAGGCATGTGGTTGCTTATATTGCATAATTGCCCCTCCTACCTCTTGATGTGGCCTCCTCTTTTTCTTCTAGAGTAGGATATCTTTTTGAAGGTTTCTGGTCCATTTGGTTGAAGAATTGCTCAGCATTTAGTTGTAAATTTTGTTGTTTTTAGGAAATAAGTTGAGCTCCAGTCCTAGTATTCCAGATCATATAGTAGTTTTGTAGCGATGGTTGGGAGGTGCTGAATGCTCTTAGCTTTTGATTTCTGACAAACATTTAATATTTCCATCAAATCTCAGGAAGTACATTTTGGGTATTCTTGGTTCTAGGTTACCCCTTTTCACCAGTTTAAATATATCTTGCCACTACTTTCTAGCCTGCAGCGTTTCTGCTGAAAAATTAGCTGTTATCCTTATGTGGGTTTCCTTTAATATTTTTTTGTTGTTGCTTTACCCTTCTTACTTTTATTATTTTTCTTTTTGTATTTAATTTCTGTATGTTTGATTATTATGTGTCTCCCTGTGTTTCCCCTTGGGTTTATCTTGTTTTGGATTCTCTGTTCTTGTCAACTTGAGTGAAAGTTTTCTTTCCCATATTAAGGAAATTTTTGTATATAATCTCTTTAAATATTTTATCTGGCCTTTTTTCTCTCTCTTCTCCTTCTGGAAACACTATGATGTGAATGTTTGTAAGTTTAGTGTTGTCCCAGAGATCACCTAGACTCTCCTCAGTTCTTTTCAGTCTATTTTTCTTTATTTTATTTTATCTTATTTTTTTATTTTATTTTATCTTATTTTATTTTACTTTTTTAAGTTATATCTCCAATAAAATTTTTTTTCTATTGTGCAGCATGGTGACTCAGTTACACATACATGTACGTGTTCTATTTTCTATCATTATCATGCTCCATCATAAGCAGACACCATTTCCTGTAGTTCCCATTGCTACACAGCAGGATCTCATTGCTAATCCATTCCAAAGGCAATAGTCTGCATCCATTAACCCCAAACTCCCAATCTAACCCACTCCCTCCCCCTCCCCCTTGGCAACCACAAGTCTATTCTCCAAGTCCATGATTTCCTTTTCATAGAACGTTTCATTTGTGCCCTACATTAGATTCCAGATATAAGTGATATCATATAGTATTTGTCTTTCTCTTTCAGTTTTAGTTCACTCAGGATAATAGTCTCTAGTTCCTTCCATGTTGCTGCAAATGGCATAATTTCATTCTTTTACAGCAGAGTAGTATTCCATTGTGTAGATATACCACATCTTCCTGATCCAATTGTCTGTTGATGAACATTTGGGTTGTTTCATTGTCTGCTCCTGCAGTCCCTCCAGGGAGGCTCTTGGTACTAATCTCTGTAGCTGCAAGGGCATAGGCTCTTCCATAGTAGCCCACTTTTTTTGGCCTCTCTAGGAAACACTCTGTAGACCCAAGGGCAGGGGCTACTTACTCCATAATTGTTGCTAAAAGGCACAGTCTGTATCTACAGTATATGCAAGATTTCTGCAGTCTCTCCTCCTGCTGGGCTGCTGGCAATAGTGTTCTCTTTAGCCATTGCAGAGCTTGTAGTACATCAACAGTCACTCTGCTCACAGCTCCTGTGGCCAGCCACTCAATGTTTTCTGCTTCTGCAGTCCTCTTCTGGGCCACTGGCAAGAGCAGTGGATCTTGTGCTGATCTTGCACTCACTCTGTGTACCTATCCTGCAGGGCCCATGGCAGCTACAGCAGTCAGTGACAGAATGTGAACCAATAGACCTCTCAAGGCTCTTTTGGCCAGCTATGCAGTGTGTGCTGGAAGACCTCTCAAGACTCCTGTGGCAAGCTGCATGACAAACTTTTACTGTGGTCCCCTGCTTGGCCACTCAATTTATTACTGAAGAATTATTTATTACCATAAGATGATCTTTATAATCTCTTGTATGTTTTTTTTCATTTGCCTTTAAGCCTATTTTTCAGATACCAATCCAATTCTGCTTTTTTAGGTTTGCTATTTGTGTACAGAACTGTTTTACTTTGAATCTAGTTGTATTTTTGAAGCAAAGCTATTTCTTCTGTAGACAGAATATATTTGGATCTTTTGTTCCCCATAACCTTACAATCTCTGATTTTTGATCAGATGGTTTAATCGTTTCACATTTAATTTTTGATGTACTTGAATTTATGTGAGCCATTTTAATTTTTTGTTTAGACAAAAAAAAAAAAAAAAAAGAAAAAAAAAAGAAAAGGAGTTCCCGTTGTGGCGCAGTGGTTAACGAATCTGACTAGGAACCATGAGGTTGCAGGTTTGGTCCCTGCCCTTGCTAAGTGGGTTAACGATCCGGCGTTACCGTGAGCTGTGGTGTAGGTTGCAGATGCTGCTCGGATCCCGCGTTGCTGTGGCTCTGGTGTAGGCCAGTGGCTACAGCTCCGATTCAACCCCTAGCCTGGGAACCTCCATATGCCACGGGAGTGGCCCAAGAAATAGCAAAAAAAAAGACAAAAAAAAATAATTTTTTGTTTAAAAATCCCATGTTTTCTTGTTTTTTGTTGCTCTTTTTTAGAATAAAGTAGTACTAACTAGTGCAAAACATTAATTCCCCCTTTTTTTTTTTTGGTTTTTGGGGCCACACTTGTGGTGTTTGGAAGTTCCCAGGCTAGGGGTCAAATCAGAACTGCAGCTACCAGGCTATGCCACAGCCAAAACATGGGATCCAAGCCATGTCTGTGACCTATACAACAGCTCACAGCAACAGTGGATCCTTAACGCACTGAGTGGGCTCAGGGATTGAACTGGCATCCTTATGGATACAAGTTGTATTCGTTTCTGATGCACCACAAGAAGAACTCCCGATTTAATAATTTCCCACCACATATAGGGACTTTTTTTCTTACAAGTTGGCCAATAGTTTACAATATACATCTTAAATTATTACAATCTATCTTAGAGTAAAACAAAGTTAATTCCAGTGAAATAGAAATGTTGTAATTTTATAGTTCTGTTTCAATTCCTATGTCTACACATTGAAATATGTAAATGTTATAAACCAACACTATATTATTGTAATAATTACTTTATATAATTTCATGTCATGAAAATATTGGAGAAAAAAGAAGATAAGGCCTATTTTTATATTGTTTACTAAATTCATTTCTTTTGTAGCATTTTTCATTTTCTTAATTTGTTCTTCTGGATGAGAGAATATTTCATTTCTTTAACCCAACAGGACTTTTTTCCACTCTTTCCTTTGTCTCTTATATTTGAATAGATTCTATATTTCCATATGACATAGGTCCATCAATGGAATCTTATATCTATTTTTTTATACAATTACCATTTATATTAGCTAAGATAAAAAAGAAAAATATACATATTCACTATCTTTCATAGTTACACAGTTACATTTACTTGTGGTCTTTGTTTTTCATGTTAATTTTAATTACTGTCCAGGGTCACTTTTTATAAGCCTAAAGAACTTCATTTATTATTTCTTATATCTGCTTACACCGTATTCTATGTTTTTTTTATTTAGGAATATTTTTATTTCACTTTCACATTTGAAAGTACTTATGATCAATGTAAGAGTCTTTGTTGATGCTTTTTTTTTTCTTCAGAAATTTGAAAATGTCTTTTCATTTTCTCTGACCTCTGTTGTTTTAATGAGAAATAAGCTGTTAATTTTATTGAAATTCCCATTAATGTGAAGAGATGTTGTTCTCTTGCCACTTTCAGGACTTTTTTGTTGTCTCTTGCTTTCAGTAATTTTACTGTGGTGTGCCTAGGTGTAGATCTCTTTGCTCTTTTTGTATTTAGAGTCTGTCTAGCTTCTTGATGTGTGATTCATGCTTTTTATGAAATTTGGTGACTTTATTGCTAGTGATTTAACTCTTTTTTTTTGCCTGAACTTTATATCCTCTCTTGGACACTTGAATGGTGCACTTAATGATGCACCACATGCTTTCTGAGACTCTATTCATGTTTCTTTCTTCTTTCTTTTCTCTTTTTCACAGCACATAGTTTCCAAAAATTCATCTTTAAATTTTCTGATACACATTTTTGAAAATCAAACTACTTTTGAGTACTTCTGATAAAACTTTATTTCATATATTTAATTCTCATAATATTATAGAATTATAATTTGACTCCTTTTGTATTTTCTATCTTTTTATTTATATTCTGAACTTGATGAGACAGTAATATTATATCTTTATTTAGGCATGGTTTCTTTTAGTTTTTTGAAAATAATTGTAACAACTTTTGTGAAGACTTTAACTCTCCCACATCCAATATTTGGTCACTGTTTCTGTTCTCTCATATATAGGTCACATTTTTCACATTTTCTGTTTTTTTTATGTTTGGTTGGTTTTGTTTGTTTGGTTGTTTTTGTTTGCTTCTTTTTTGTTTATATGTTTTATTGTAAAAAACTATACATTTGAATCATTTATTTTAGTAAGTTTAGACATTAATTTTCCCTGCTTCCTCTTTATAGAGTTTGTATTTGATTTTATATTGGTGACTTCAGGTGGAGTGTTGTAATGATTTTTTTTTCCTACAGTATAAACTTCTGCTATCACTCCTTAAAGGGCATAGCTTTGGGTAAGAGCATAGTATCCCTGGATAATAGCTTTCTTAGACTATCTTCTCTGATTTCTCTGTTAACCTGTTTATCTTTTTGATATCACACAACAGTGATTAGGCTTCACTAATTGCCAGTTGATTCCTTTTTTTGTTTTGTTTTGTTTTTAACAATTCCCTGTGCCATATATTGCTTCACAGTCTCATCTAATTTTTACCCCTTTGAAAGGATAGTTTTTGAGGTTATTTTCTGAGGTTTGTTCTGATCACAAAAGTAATCTTTAAAGCATATTTCTCTGGTTCTTTCTAGTTACATTGTGGTCTATAGTTTATCATTTTATTCTCATGAACTTCCTAGATTCCCTTAAATTTGTTAACACCAAAATATCCATTGTTTTGAGAATGCCTTTTCAGTTCCCTACATGCTATTCCAAATAAGATGTTTCCTGAGAGAGAGAGAGTGGTGAAGCTGTCTTATAACCTACCCAACCCCTTGGTAAAATATCTGGAGTAGAGGTAGTGGCCCAATTCTTCCAGAGAGACAATGTTTGCTTTATGAATAGATAAATTGTTTCAGACCTCAGCATCTTCCTTCTTAGCATGCTTCTTCCAGCTTGGAATATCTGCCTTATGAGCAAGCTGGTTGAGGGTTACTTGGGCCCCATTAATCCAAGCCTTCCATGGCTAGGTTGAGATTCCACCTTCTAAGTGGTTTTTTGGTTGAAGAAGGAAGTCTTTTATCTCTTGGATACACTCAACTGGAATTTAATCTCTGCCACATGCTACTGGGATGAATAGAAAATGTTGGTAGGGTCTGACCCATCTGGAGTGATCCTCTAGCCCTAGAATGGCAGCTAGGGAAGCGTGATCCTTGTCTTCTTGGCTTATGCATTCAGAGTGATGCTTTGAGCATACTAAGCTTGAGTGGAGAGGGACTGTTTTATTCCTCAAATACCACATAGTCTTGCTGTTTTAATCACTATTTCAAATCTTCTTGAACTAGAGTTCATATATTATATGCACTTAGGGCAATTTATAGCTACTTAATTGTTTTAGTTATTTTTCACTAGTTATGGTTGATCAGTGATGGATGGGAATGTCCATAGAGCAAGTCACACCATTCTTGAATTAGGCTCCCTCCTTTATTATATTTTACATATTATTTGACCATTCATAATGACTTGGATATTTGTTTGTAATTTGAAAACAGTAGACTGGAAGATTGAAAATTACCTTTATTGGCTATGCACACTAGAAGTAAACTTCAACTATTGATTAAAGAATTGGGAACATTCACGAAGAGTCTCACAGTAAGTTCCTGATGATACCACCTATAATGAAATGACTAATCAACTCAGATTACCATTACTGATTCTTGGTTTTATCATCCTTAAGAATTTTGCAACACATCCACCATCAAAAACTGGGCTCAATGAA
This sequence comes from Sus scrofa, assembly GCF_054392235.1. Taxonomy (NCBI): domain Eukaryota; kingdom Metazoa; phylum Chordata; class Mammalia; order Artiodactyla; family Suidae; genus Sus; species Sus scrofa. The sequence goes on from NC_139393.1 coordinate 43,950,069, forward strand.
GGACTCCATATTCATAATATAAAAGCTTCTGCTTCATGCCAGACTTTTTCCTCCTGCCAAAAAATTGCCCTATTTTGGTCATGCTGATGGAAGACACATTGTTCAGGACTTTTCCTTGCTCTCATTTTTGGCAAATTGAGTTTTTGACACCCCATAAGTCTATTGATGGTGCTTCAACATGGTTGACACATTTTAGATGTAAAGTTTTACTGCTCCAGTCCAGTCATTTGACTCCAGTCATATAACTGTGTACTTTAAAGTTAATATGTTATATTTTCAACTTTCTAGAACAGTTTTATTCTGATAATGCTGTATCTTTATCAAAACAATCACTCAACCATAGACTGGTAGTAAAGGTATTTGATGGACCTCCACAATCTTTAACATTATTCAGTCTCTAATATTTTTTTTACTATTAATACTGCTTTCTCAAATGTCAGTTCAGAAAGAGTTTTACCCTGCCTTTTTTACTTCCTTTAGATTCAAATCTTATTGAATTATTATTGTAGTTCACCTAAAAAAGTGATCCTTTCATCTTTTAGCCACTTCCTGGGGGACAGGGGCAAGGAGGTAAGTGATTCTATATAACAATGTTTAAATATTCAGAGTTCTACCTTTATCATTTCTAGACATGATGCTGTTTTCCCTCATTCAAAGAACACCCAGTTTATTGTGGGTCATGCCACACCAAAATAACAACACTGGCAAAAAGGAGTGTTCAACCTTAATTTTGGTTCTCTCAGGCATCCAGATGCTCTTATTTTATTACTATGATCCAAATTATTTTTTAAAAAGATCGAAATTTTAGGTGAATAGTTACTTTGCTGAATCAACAGTAAACAAATTAAAATAAGTAAAGGTTCAGTAAATGATTGATTTTGTAAGTTTTAGAGGATGACTATTGTCCATTTTGGATCCAAGTTTTCCAGGTGACCTATTTGAATGTAAATATGTGATCATTGGAAAAACAATGTTATATGGAACAAAATGCACCATATTTATTGGTTGTGAAGGAGAGTAATAAATGAAGGAACTGTAGCAAGAATAACTTAGCCATTGAGACATATAGGAGAAAAAGAACATTTATAATCTTTATCTTTAGGGTATATTCCTTGAGCTTTTTTCTTAAAGATAAGGGCCATTATGCGCACCCCAAAATTTATAAGTACTTTACTTTTGTCATATTTTGAGTCTGACATCTCTCTGCCAGATTAAATCATGGCTCTCTTCATGATTTAATGATCCTATCTCTCAATATTATCAAGAAGCCATTTGGACATATCAAAGGAAAACCACAGATATGGCATTTCCCACAAAAAAATGAACAAACAGCCCCTCAACATCTGTGGAATAACTTTGCACATGATTTCCATAGCTATTTTTCAGTCATTATATGCAACAGATGAATGTAAATATGATGGAGGTGTGACAAAACAGTATCTTCTTAGATGACTGTCTTTAAGGAAGTTTCTTCAAAATTATGACTAGACTAAATTACTCAAGTTGAACTAGGTATCGAAAGACCTACACACTGGCTTTTAGAGAACATTGGAATGATTGACTGATGTAGGTCCCACTTAAGTTCCTTCAACCATTATCATTGATACATTATTTCAAGGATCATTATATGTTCCTCCAGAGGGCAATTTTTATGTGGAAACAGGGCTTGTGATTGACTTTTTCCTGAAATCACAATGTCTTTCACCAAAAAGTTGTTATAAGAAAACTTGAAGTGTTTATGGCAGCAGCATACCATTTATCCCTCAGATAATTTCAAATTATTCTCCAAAATGAAGCTTCCATTGGTTATTTGTTGGATTTTTCTAGTGGGATAAGAAATTGATATGTACCACTTGGGAAGCTGTTTCTAGGATGGGAGTCATCCAATTAGAAAACATAATAGAAAATGTATTCCTAATTTTAGCTGAAGTGATCAGTAATAAGATCTTGGCACCCAAAGTTGTGCTGGATAGCCTCAACGCTCTATCCAGGGTAATGAGAGAATTTGTGATAGAATTTCACAAATTTTCCTTCTGAAAGTCCAAGTCTGTGTAGTTGTTAGAAGAGTGATCATTGTCTTCTTGGCTTATGCATTCAGAATGGTGCTTTCATCATACTAAGCTGGAGTGGGGAGGGATTATTTTAGTGGTGCTAACCTAAATTCAAAACTGGGCCAAATGGAATTGTCAATAAAATTTTAAGAAGAAAGCCACTGGGATTCTGTTGAAGGTAGATAATGTTGTATATGAGTTTTTTGAGATAATATGGAACTCAAAGTTTTGGGACAGATTTGCTGAAGTCAGTATTGCAAATGGTTCTTATCTTTCTTCATGGAATCCTATTGAAATATACATTAGTTGAATGCTATATGAGATAAATTAAATGAATATGATCCCAAGCTTTTTCAGCCATGTTAATTAGAGTGTATGGAGAAGTGGTATTTCCACACACAAAAAAATTCCGTAAGTCAAGAAGTTATAGAAATCAAGGTCAGAATCTCTGGTTTGCTCATTGTTTTGCATAACTAGCAAGCAAGTGACTGGATATATTTTTTATTGGAAAATATTTTAATGAATACCATTGTAGCACACAATTTTAGAAGATGAATAAGCATCAGAATAAAGGCCAGGCATGCTCACTATCCAGTAAATAAAGATGATATATTCCTCCAGAAGAAGGGGGGGCAGCTGGGTTTATTGTGCAGTATAGGAGATTCTGAGTTCTTCTCCTTTAACCTAACCTATTGTGAGTGCAATTTATATTGGCCTGTATTGTGTTGAAACTTAGGACCAAGAGGAACTAATGCTATGTTCATGAAGCTGATAAACTGTAAATAATACAATATTTGGTCTTTGGTTCTTGAGTATTGTGTTTTACAGGAAGCATCTGAAATATTGTGGTGAGCAAAACTTTCAGGATACAAATAGTATAAAATCTCAGACTTTACATATTTATTTGCATGTATGTAAAACATTTTAGTCAAATCATTGAAATTATATTGTCAAGAATAGGGGCAGACACCATTTAGAACACTTCATTAAAAGAAAAAGTGTTCTAGGAAGTTTGTACTCAATTGTATGAGCCATGATTAGCCCATTATTGCAGTGCAAATATAAGAGAATTAAGTGATGGATAGTTAAAAAACAGTATTTTAGAATAGATCTGTGATAAAGACGGCAGAGGTGTAGACATGGAACACACTTTCTCCTAAAAACACATTAAAAAACAAAACAAAACTACATGTAGAGCCATTCATAGGAGAACATCTATTGAATGTTGGCGAAAGACCTCACACTTCCAAAAAGGGCAAGAAAATTTCCACCAAACCAGGTAGAACAAAAGGAGGTAAGAGAGAGTGAGAAAAGAAGAAAAGAAAAGATAAAAGAAGAGAGGAAAAATAAAAAGATCAAGCAGGGAGAGGGAGCTTTGAAAGAGGAAAGGAATCCACTACTGGTAGTCCACCTAAAGTATGAGGAGATCAGCTGGGATGGAGTGAGCCCTAAGGCCTCAAAGAAAAGTTCAGCAGTTTGTCTGAGGAGGGCAAAGCAGAGAGAGAGCTGCATAAAAATTTAGTACCACTGCCTCATGTTCCACATTCTGATACACTTTGGTGGGTGTGAGTGCTGAGGTCTGGCTTCAGATGTAAGTTCCTGAGATATGATGAGGGTTGGATGGGTGGGAAGAGCCTGAGGGGACAAAAGAGTTTTGTGCCACAGCCACAGTGATGGAGGGCAGGAGGCCTGGGTCTACCAGAGAAGCAAGGCATATTGTTGGACAGTGTGAGAAGAGGGGTGTGGGACTATCATAGGAACTTCTGTTTCTGTACATGCTTGGGCTCTCAGGTTGCAGGGGACCTCTTGCACACTACGGTGGATGGATGTAAATTGTAGCAGCCATCTTGAACTCCTGAGCTGGGTTCAGAAAACCACCACTGAGGGTACTGTGATCAAGCACTGTCTGGCACCACAGTCACCACAGAGAGAGCCCTAAAACTCAGCACCACACATTGCCCCCACCTTCCTCTAAATATGTGTAGTCCCACACCAAATGTAGTCCTAACAGCAAAAAATGATAAACCTATACCAGCTATCCAGGGCTATTCATATATATAAATAGCCCTCTAAGACTATGGTAGATGATTCTATTCCTTAAACTCAGAGAATAAGAAAAATATAAGCAAAATGAAGAAGCACAGTAAATACTCATATTTAAAATAAGAGAAATCTTCCCCTGAAGGATTAAACAATGAAACAGAATAATATAGTTTGTTTTTGACACTGAGTTCAAGAAGGAAGTAATGAAAATACTGAATGAATTAACAATGGCAATGAACGGCAAGACTGATTACTTTAAAAAGGAACTAGAAACTCTAAGAAGACGTTTCCTAGAAAAATTGGAAAATTTATTTTCTGAGATAAAAGCTGAGTTTAAGGTATTGAATAACAAAATAAATAATGCAGAGGAATAAATATGTGATTGGAATAGAGAATAATGGAAATCACCCAATAATATAGCAGAGTGAAAGCCAAATTTAAAAAACAAAAATAAAGCAATAAGATAGCTATGGAATAATATAAAGCATGACGATCTAAGTAGAATAGGGATCTGAGAAGGAGAAGAAAGAGAATAATGGGCTTGAAATTATTTTTCAAGAAATCATGTCTGAAAATTCCCCAAATTTCAAAAAGGAAACATATATCTAGAGACAAGAAGCACAAAGTGTTCCTAGCAAGATGAACCCAAACAGATCTACACAAGGCATTCATAACAAAAATGATAAAATTTAAAGAGAGAATTCTAAAGACAGCAAACAAACAAACAAACAAACAAACAGAGAGTAAATTATGAGGTAACCCCCATAAGTCTAACAGTTGATTTTTCTACAGAAATAATACAGGCCAGAAAGGAGTGGCAAGACATAAGTAAATTCTAAAAGGGAACACATTGCAACATGGATATTTTATGAAGCAATATTATCATTTAAAAGAGAAGGAGAGGAGTTCCCATAATGGCTCAGTGGTTAACAAATCCAATTAGGAATGATGAGGTTGCGGGTTCGATCCTTGGCCTTGTTCAGGGGGCTAAGGATCCAGCATCACCATGAGCTGTGGTGTAAGTTGCAGACACAGCTCAGATCCCATGCTGCTGTGGATCTGGTATAAGCTGGCAGCTACAGCTCTGATTAGACCCCTAGCCTGGGAAACTCCATATGACACGGGTGCAGCCCTAGAAAAGATAAATAAATAAAATAAATAAATAAATAAATAAATAAAAGAAATAAAATAGAAGGAGAAACAAAAACTTTCTCAAACAAAAAATAAAAGGATACAGCAATATTAAACCTATCCTAAAAGAAATATTGAAAGGTATCCTCAAAATAGGAAAGAAGTAAGAAGGAATAGGGTGGAGGAAATAACAAGGAAAGTAATCACTTAAATAAGCCAGTATACAGATTAGAAAGATAAAAAATAAATAAACCTATGTATGGAATTGATGCTAACACAAAAAGAGCAAAAGGATAAACATGAAGATTTAGTTATTTATTTATTTACCTTTTTTAGGGCCACACCCATGGCACATGGAACTTCCCAGGCTAGGGACTGATTCAGCTCTGTAGTTGCCAGCCTACACGACAGCCACAGCATTCCAGGATCAAAGCTGTGTCTGTTACCTAGACCACAGCTCATGGAAACACCGGTCCTTAACCCACTGAATGAGCCCGGGAATCAAACCCATTTCCTCATGGATAATAGTCAGCTAATTAACCACTGAGTCAGGACAGGAACTGCAAACATGAAGATTTAAAAAAGGAGTTCCCGCCATGGTGCAGCAGAGGTGAATCCAACTAGGAACCATGAGGATGTAGGTTAGATCCCTGGCCTCACTCAGTGGGTTAGGGATCTGGTGTTGCCATGAGCTGTGCTGTAGGTTGCAGACACAGCTCAGATGCTGTGTTTTTGCGCCTGTGGTGTAAGCCAGCAGCTATAGCTCTGATTAGACCCTTAGCCTGGGAACCTCCACATGCTGTGGGTGTGACCCTAAAAGACCAAGAAAAAAAAAAGATTTTAAAAGAAAGGCATCAAAATCATAAAATCGGGGAAGGAGTGTAAGAAAATCTAGATTTTTTTTTTTACACTATGTGTTGAGCCTAAATGAGTATTAGTGCAAAGCAAACAGATATAGGAAGAGCTTAACACACTTGACAAAAGGGGCAACCACAAATCAAAGTTGAACAATAGAACCACAAAACCCAAAGAGGACATAAGCATAAAATAAAAATAAATCATTTCACCAAAAAAAAAGATTAAAAAGTAACAAAATAGAAACATAGAATTTGAAAACAAGGTTTACAATTGCAATGAATATATATATATATATATATATATATATATATATATATATATCATTAATTATCTTAAATGTCAATGGACTTAACTCCATTCAAAAGACATAGACTGGCAGACTGGATAAAAACAGGAAAAAAATAGCCTAAAATATGCTACTTATAAGAGACCTACCTTAGGGCAAAGGACATATTAAAAATGAGGGAATGGAAGAAGATATTTCATGTGAATGGAAATGACAGGAAAGCATGTGTAAGAATACTCAGAAGCAGACAAAACAGATTTAAAACAAAGGCCATAAAGATAAAAAAGGACCTATTTAGTGATAAAAGTACCAATTCAACAAAAGGATATTTGACTCATCATCATATATATGCCCCTAATATAGGAGCACACAAATACATTCAACAAATACTAACAGACACATAATGAGAAATTGATAAGAATACAATAATAGTTTGAGACTTTAACATCCCACCCATGTCAATCCACAGGTCTTCTAAAAAGAAAAATGAATAAAGCAACTGAGATCCTAAGTGACACAATAGAACAGTTAGACTTGATATGCTCAGGACATCACATCAAAAAAAAACCCAGAATATACATTCTTTTCAAGTGCACAGGGAACATTTTTCTCTAGGATTTACCACGTACAGGGTCACAAAACTAATACTAACAAATTTAAGAGTATATTTCAAGCATCTTCTCTGACCATAATGGCATGAAACTTGAAGTCAACCACTGGAAAAGAAATGAGGGGAAAAAAAAAAAACTGATTACATAGAGACTAAATAATATGTTACAAAAATAATAGATTAACAAAGAAAACAATTAAAAAATACTTTGAGCAGTTCCCATTGTGGCTCAGCAGTAACAAACCCAACTAATATCCATGAAAATGCAACTTCAATCCCTGGCCTCATTCAGTGGGTGAAGGATCCAATGTAGCGGGAGCTGTGGTGTAGGTAGCTTGCAGATGTGGTATGGATCCAGCATTGCTGTGGGTGTGACATAGGCTAGCAGTTGCAGCTCTGATTTGACCCATGGCCTAGGAACTTCCATATGCCACTGATGCAGGAAAAAAAAGAAAAAAAAAAAAACAAAAAAACTTGAGATAGACAATGAAAACACAACCATGAAAAATCTATGGGATTTTTGTAAAAGCAATTCTTAGGGGGAAGTTCATAGCAATACAGGCCTCCCTCAAAAAACAAGAAGCACCTAAAATCAACAACCTAACCTGCCACTAAAATAATTAGAAAAAAATGAATAAACAAAAAAACCTGAAGTCAGCAGAAGGAAGAATGTAATAAATATCAGAGAGAAAATAAAGAGATTTAAAAAATAGAAAAAAACAAATGAAACCAAGTGTTGCCTTTTTGAAGGGATAATCAAATAAGAGAATACTATGAACAATTTTATGCCAAAAAATTTGATAACCTAGAAGAAATGGGCAACCTTCTAGAAACATGCAGCCCACCAAAACTGAATCAAGAAGAAACAGATAATTTAAAACACATGGATCACTAGAAAGAAAATTGATTATGTAATTATAAAAACTCCCTACAAGCAAAAGTATAGGACCAGATGGCTACAGAGATGAATTCTACCAAACATTAAAAGAAGAATTTATGCCCATTCTTCTTAAATTCTTCCAAAAGATTGAAGAATGAACATTCCCAAAGACATTCTATGAAGCTTCCATCTCCCTAATACCAAAACCAGGTAATGATAGCACCAAAAAAGGAAACTATAGGCCAATATCTTTGATGAATATAGATGTAAAAAGTCTCAAAAAATTTTAGCAAAACAAACCAAAAAAAAAAAAAAACCACAAAAAAGACCTTACACCATGACCAAGTGGTATTCATCCCAATTCACAAGGATGGTTCAACATATGCCAATAAATCAATGTAATATACCACATTAACAAAAGAAAAGTTAAAACCACATGGTCATCTCAATAGAGGCAGAAAAATCATTTGACAAAATTCAACAATCACTCATGTTAAAAACTCTTATGAAAGTGGGTAGAGAGGGAATATATCTCAACATAATAAAAGCCATTTATGACAAACCTACGGCCAATGTAATACTCAACAGAGAAAAGCTGAAAGCCTTCTGGCTAAAATCTGAAATAAGACAAGAATGCTCACTCTCACAACTCTTATTCAACATAGAATTGAAATTCCCAGGCCACAGCAATCAGACGACAAATAAATAAATAAATGAATGAATAAATAAATAAACAAATAAAGTCCAAATTGGAAGGAAAGAGGTAAAATGTCATTATATGCAGAATCCATGATACTATATATAAAAAACCCTAAGGACGCCATACGAAAACTACTCAACTGAAAAATAAATTCAGCAAAGTAGCGGGTACAAATTAACATTCAGAAATTGGTTGTATTTCTCTATTACTACAAGGAATTACAATTAATGGACTATATTTTTTAAAATATGTTTTAAAATTACACCTCCAAAAACAAAATACCCTAGGAGTAAATCTGACCGAGGAGAAGAAAGATTTTATACTGAGAACTATAAAACATTAATTAAGGAAATCAAAGAGGATTCAAAGAAATGGAGAGGTATTCCAACCTCCTGGATTCAAAGAATTAATATTGTTAAGACGGCCATACTACTCTTTGATTTAATGCCATTACTACCAAGTTACCCATGATATTTTTTTCACAGAGCTAGAACGAATAATCCAAACATTTATATGGAATCATAAAAAACCCAGAATTGACAAAGCAATCCTGAGGACCAAAAATAAAGTAGGACTCATAACTCTTCCAGACTTCATACAAAATTATAAAGCTACTGTAGTTAAGACAGTGTGGTACTTGTAAAAAAATAGACATATTCATTAATGAGACAGAACAGGGAGCCTGGAAATAAACCCACACAACTACAGTCAATTAATCTTCTTAAAGGACGAAGGAATATAAAATGGGGAAATGACAGTCTCTTCAGCAGGTGGTTCATGGAAAACTGGACAGTTGCAAAGAAACAAGAACACACCTCACACTAAAAAATAAACTCAAAATGTCTTAAAAGACTTAAACATATGACATGACAACATAAAACTCCTTGAAGAGAATATAGGCAACATATTCTTAGACATAAACCATACAAATGTCTTATTAGGTGAGTTTCCCAAGGCTAAATATATAAAAACATGATAAACAAATAGGACATAATCAAACTTAAAGGTTTTTGCATAGCAAAAGAAACCATAAACAAAACAAAAAGACAACATATAGTATGGGATAAAATAGTTGCAAATGATGGAAACCTACAAGTGTTTCATCTTTAAAATATACAAACAACACATACAACTCAATATCAAAAAAGCAAGTAACAATTGAAAAATGAGTAAATGATGTAAATAGACATTTCTCTAAAGAAGACATATGGATGGCCAATAGACACATGAGAATAAGCTTAACATCACTAATTATTAGAGAAATGCAAGTCAAATTTTCAATGAGGTACCACCTCACACTGGGCAGAATGGCCATCATTAATAAATCTACAAATAACGAATTCTGGCAAGGGGGCAAAAATGGGAAATCTACAATTTTGGTTGGAATGTAAATTGTTAGAATCAAATGTTAGAGTGTAAACCGTTAAAGAAGAGAGTATGGAGGTTCCTCAGAAAACAAGATATAGAACTTCCATATGATCCAATAAGCCCACTCCTGGGTATATACCACTCCTGGGCGTAGTACTCAGTCATAAAAATGAACAAATTAATGCCATTTGCAGCAATAGGTATGCAACTAGAGATTCTCATACTAAGTGAAGTAAGTCATAAAGATAAAGACCAATAGCATATGATATTCCTTATCATGAAATCTAAAATATGGCATAAATGAGGTATATACAAAGGAGAAACAGACTCACAGACATGGAGAACAGACTTGTGCTTGCCAAGGCACATGGAGTGTACTGTACTGGAATTCTGAGGTTAATAGATGAAATCTATTACATTTAGAATGGATGGACAATAAAGTCCTACTGTATAGCACGGGGAACTATGCTGTTCTATGTTCTCTTGCGATAGATCATAATGGAAAATAATATAAAAAGAAAGAATGTATATTATGTATGTATGACTAATTCACTTTGTTATACAATGGAAATTGGCATAGCATTATAAATCAACAGAAACTGTAAAAATTAAAAAAAAAAAGCACACAAAAAACACAATAGAGCATTAGCTAAGAGAAAAAAAAAAAACAGTATCTTAAAGCCAATATTTCAGAAATAGCTTCCAAATTATTATTAACTTCTTATCTACAATGAATACAGAAACTATAATTTTTTTTTTACTATAACATAGATTTATAGGATTTTCTTTTATCTGTATGTTCATATGCTAGTGTATTGGAAATTCATTTCACTCAGAAATTCAATATGGATTAAAATTGTGCATAACTAAAAAGTTTGCAATAAAACTTTGCAACTAAATTTATATATAAAATTAATATTTCTAGGCCAATTTTACTTATCTTAATAACAGAAAATATCAGATTTTCTTTGATTAAAATACCTTTAAAATATTTTTTATTATTCACAGAATATAATAAATTTTGCTTTAGGATTTTAAAATTATATTCATAAAGGACATTTTAATTGCTCAACATAACCAGAAGTAAGAAATAGTCTTTAGAATGATTAAATTGCCCATTCTTAAATTCTTTAATAACATTTACATAACCATTTGAACTATTTTTATATTTTATAAAATAGAATATTTCCAAATTATGTTCCCTGTAACGCCCTTTGAAATTATTTAATATGTTTTCACACAACTCTGACATCTGTATATAAAATTAATAAAAGTCTAAGTTGCAAATTGTGACATACAATCTGTTGGAGACCACTGAACTGCTGAACCCTGCAGAAAGCAATCTTGGTACGTGCAAAAGCATGATAAGCCAAGGAATGCTTGTGATGGCAAAACCAAGATGAGCATGCCTGCCAATACAGTGTTCTAAAGTGCAGGGTCTCCAGTCAAAATAAAATAAGGGGCTTATATGTTAATTGTGTTGTTCTTTAGGCAGCTGCACTATATACTAGATGTATACACCTGTGACTTTTATTGGTCGTAGCCTCCCTAAATCTCACTAAGAGAGAGCTTTGACACTCTCTATGCCTACTCTTGCTCACTAATCTAAACCCATCATTTTCCCTAATAAAAGTCTTGTGAGCTAAAGCCATTGCCTCCTGATCCCCCACTTTTAAAATGTAAAAGAGTCTCCTGTGTTTTGTATGCTGAACCATCCCTCTTTCAGGATCTCCCATTGACCTGCTGCGCAGGACACAGCAACAATCCATTTTTACAAAAATGCTAAAATTTAATCTTTATAATTCTAAGATATGCATTTTTTTATTCTTTGTAGTCTTAACATTATTTCACTGAAGGGCCACCAAAACTGTTTTCTCATAAACTGTGAAAGGAGGTACCTGCAAAGAATTAAAACATTCTTTTCAATTCCCAGAGGTAATATTTCAATCAAGTTGTCACTAATGTTATAATGTTATAAAGCTGGTGCAAATTAATCTCTAAATAAATTACTTAGTCTTTTAGTCTATACAGTTCAAGAGCTGAGAAAACAATTTTTAAAAATTTTCCAAATATGTGAGTATTGGGGTAAAATAGCTACTTATAATCTCTGCTAAGTCTACTTTGCCTTTAATCTTTAGTCAAATTTTTTTTAAATCTCAATAAATTTTGTTATGTTTATAGTTTTACATGATCATCATAACCCAATTTTTCAGAATTTCCATCACAAACCCCCAGCCCATCTCTCCCTCCCCAACCTGTCTCCTTCAGTAACCACAAGTTTTCCAAAGTCTGTGAGTCAGTATCTGTTCTTCAAAGTTCATTGTATACTTTTTTTAGATTCCACATGTAAGTGATAGTATATTATGTTTGTGTCTCAGTGTCTAACTTCACTTAGCATGATAATTTCTAGGTCCATCAATTATTTCATTCTTTTTATGGCTGAGTAATAGTCACATTCTTTATCCTCTCATCTGTTAATGGATATTTAGATTGCTTCCATGTCTTGGCTATTGTACTTCATGCTGCAATGAACATTGTGGTATATTTATCTTTTCAAGTCATTAGTTTCTCTGGACTGATGCCCAGGAGTGGGATTGATGGATCAAATAGTAATTCCATTTTTAGTTTTTTGAGGAATATCCATACTGTTTTCCCTAGTGGTTGCACCACCTTACAGTCTCACCAACAAGAAAGATGGTTCCCTTTTCCCCACACCCTGTCCAGCATTTACTATTTGTAGAATTTTTGATGATGGCCATTCTGGCTGGTGCAAGGTGGTACCTACGAGTAGTTTTGATTTGCATCATTTCATGTGTTTTTTGGTACACTGTATGGCTTCTTCAGAGAATTGTCTGTTTAGATTTCTGCCCATTTTTCACTGTTTGTTTTTGGTATTGATCTGCAGGAGGTTTTTGTATATTTGGAGATTAATCCCTTGTCAGTCACTTCAATTGCAAATATTCTCTCCCATTCTGTAGGTTGTCTTTTCATTGTGTTTAGGGTTTGCTTTGCTGAGCAAAAACTTTTAAGTTTAATTAGGTCCCATTTGTTTATTTTTGTTTTTATCGTCATTACTCTAGGAGGTGGATCTGAGAAGATATTGCTGTGGTTTATGTGTTCATCCTATGTTTTCCACAAAGAATTTTGTAGTATCTGGTTGTATATACTTAGGTATTTAATCTACTTTGAGTTTCCTTTTTGTTAATGGTATTAGAAAGTGTTCTAACATATTTTTTTTTACGTACAGTTGCCCAGTTTTACCAGCACCACTAATAGAAGGGACTGTCTTTTCTCCATTGTATATTCTTACCTCCTTTGTAGTAGATTAGTTGACCATAGGTTCTTGGGTTTAGTTCTGGGCTTTCTACCATGCAAAAGTCATTTTTAATTGAATTCACAGCACTTGATCATAGTTCATATATAATTACTGCCTGATAAAATATAAAAATCATACCACTGTAACAATTAGTGCATTTTATTAGATCTTATTAGTTAAATTAATTGTGATATATTAACAGGTGTGGACACACACAAATTTATTTTTGAAAGATTGTAATACATGCATTTTATTATGCACAGTGTTTTTATAGGAGAGGCAAGTCAATCATACTAATATTTTAATCTCAAAATGAACAGTGAAAAACATGTTTATTAAATTTTTGTTAGAGATTTTTGATGGAAAATTAGCTTACTATGTAAATAAGTAGTAACAGTTTTCTGTAATTTTTAAAATAATGTTTGATATTAATTTTTATATTTTAGTCACTGGTTATTTTATTCAAGAAGAGTATATTTTTGCAGTTACAATTAATCAAAGAAATATTAATCCACTCCTCACTGTGTACTGATGTCTAAAGGAAAACTTCTGAAATATAATGAATACATGTTTATGTATAATTGATTCACTTTGAAATACCCCTGAAACACAACATTGTAAGACAATTATATTTCAACAAAATATAATTAAAAAAGATTAAATATATGTTTTTGTTTGTTTGTTTAGCAAAACCCATAGTATATGAAAGTTTCTAGGCCAGGGATCAAATCAATTGCAGCAACCAATTGTGCTGAGCCAGGGATCAAACCAACACTTCCACAGAGAGAAGCTGGATCATTAACCCACTGTCCCACAACAGTAACTCCAAAATATTTTAAAGTCCAAGTACTAATGACCAATGAGGTGGTAAACCTAGGATTTCAGCCTAATTAGTGATACTTAAGATAATTATGTTACTTGCCTTTCACAGACTCTTCTTATATGAAGGAAGAAGTCACTATACTAAAAGGCATAAACCAAATCATAATACCATCAAAAAGTTTTGTTTGGTAGTAATATAATTTTTTATAACATTGAAAATCTAACAATTGGAAACTTTTAATTTTTTTTCTAAGTCAAAATAAAATGTTATAGAAGAAAAAAGAGATGTCACATATTGGACATAATTTAGGGAAATTTTCACTAAGTTTGTAATGGATTTTAAATTGTTTTCTCTCAGGCATGAACAGACCACATGTAAAGATCAAAATCACACACTTTTAAAAGAAGGGCAATCACTTTGTCACTTAAGATCATTTTACATGAGAATTAGAAATAACTAATTTAAAGTATAATTGGCATTTTGCATCCAGAGTAATTACATTCAAGAGTATAGTTTCTAGGAATTCCTGCTGTGATTCAGAGGGTGTGTCCATGAGGATTCATGTTCCATCCCTGGATGCTTTTAGTGGTTTAACAATCTGGCATTGCCACAAGCTGTGGCATAAGTCATAGATGTGGCACAAATCCAGCATTACTGTAGTATAGTATAGCCTGACAGCTGCAGCTCTGATAAAACCCCTAGCCTGGGAGCTTCCATATGTCATATGTGTGGCTCTGAGAAGAAAAAAATAAAGAAAAAACATAGTTTCCAAAGCTATTATTTTATATAAAACCCTAACTTATTGAAATTGATCTTATAAGAAATCATCTTTATATTTTTAATAACACAATTTTACTAGATTTTCTGAATAATTCTGGAAAATTTCTTCTCTTAATGAAAGCTATAGCAATATAACATGAATTATAATACATAGTTACTCTCTCAAAATCCTGAATACAATAATATATTTCACAAAGAAACATGTGTTATTTGAATGGAATAGATTAATATTCTTGAAGAGTTAAAAAAGCAATACCCTACATTTATTCAGGAATCACAGAGTATGTACATCAATGTGTGTAAATGAAAATATCATTATTTTACATTATAAAATAATTTCTCAAACAAAATGATTTTCCATTATTCTATATATTAATAGAGTCCTCTAAAAATTGACTTGGAAAGGAATTATGTTCACAGAAAACACCAGGCACACCATGCATTTAAAAATATATTAAATGATGTACGTTGCCTGCTGGATTCTACACTGTAAATTTACTTGTTTGCTCTTCATAATAAAGTTTATAATTCACCCTTTGAAACTAGAGAGATATATCATATATTCCATTTTAGTGGGTCCTTTAATTTCTGCCTTTATTGAGGATCTGGCCTGTGGAAATGATTCTGTGGTATTTTACTGGTGATTTTCTAGCCATCATTCTTTCTACATTTTTAATGGGAGTCTTCTCTAGGGAAGAGTTAACCTTTTTTCCTTTCCTTCTTTCTTTCTTCCTCCCTCCCCCTCTCTAGTCTTCTTTCTTCCTCTCTTTCTTTCTATAATTTTTTTCTTTCTTTCCCTTCCTTTCTCCCTTCCTTCCTTGCTCCCTCCCTTTTTTCCTTTTCTCATTCCTTCCCTCAGTATGGACTTGTGGATGTTTGTTATTCTTTGTGTTGTAATCCAGTAACATCATTATTTATTTCCCTCTTCATTGTGTTATTCCAATGTCAGCTATGGGGAGCTAATTCAAGTTAGCTCCTTATGCTCTTTGACATTCTCCTTTCTTTTTTATTCCCCTATTTCTAGCACTGGAATAACTACATTCCACAAAGAACTCTGATTCATTCTCCTGGTGAATAATACAGACCTGAGAAGTAGGTGTGCTAGTTGATACTAGGGTGTAACTACTGGATTTTGAACAGTGGAAAGGAAAAATATTCTTTAGTGATTTTTGCTGTTATTGACTCCATAATGAATTTTGGATTAAAAAAGCAATTCACACAGGAGTTTAATCAATATTATTTTATATTTCCATCAACCTGATATTTAAATCAATATTTTATATTTCCATCAACCTGATACTTAAATCAGAAACCACAATGTTTATTGTGCATGTTACTATCATTGCGCAAAAATGAACACAATTCCCTAAATGGATATCAAAAAAAGTCATATTGCCAATCATTATTAATGATAATATTTTGAAGCAAGATTTAAAAAAGCATGAAAAATCCTGATGTCAAAGAAGGGTCAGATAAAATAAAATTAAAGTTAAATACAGAAAATTATCCCAAATGAATGTGACCTATTGCTTTTTCCTGAGGAAGTTAAGCTCTGGGCATTTATTTTCCCTGTCAGTCTTAGGGACAGCCATAAAACCTGTTCTTGGAGTACTGATCTGTACTAGACCCTTGGTAATTTCACTAAAATTATTAATGGTGATGACTTAGGATCTGAGATCCTAAAATATTATTTGACTTGGGGAAAATACTTGACACAGGTAAAATGTATTGCAGTCTTAAATCTTATAATCCATTATCCACTTAAAAGGTAACAAATTTTATTTATAATTAAAAACATAAGGGTTAATTTTGTAGCATTGCCTTCTGTTATATCTAACATGAGACATGTTTGAAAGGAATTGTGATTTCAGTCTTGAAGTTCTAAAATTTAAGAAAAAAATCACAAGCATGATGTTTTTCTTTTACAAGTTATAAAAATAGCCTGATAATGCATTAAACAGATTTTTAAAATTCTATTACTTACACATTTTTCCTATACCATTTCTTAGGAGACCATTAAAATTTAACTTTTTTTATTTTAACTACTTCTTTATCTCATTTCCTTAGTTACCTATGCAATTGAGAGCTGAAATTCTACACATGAATGCATTTTTTCAAATAGCCATAATTCCAGTATCATTTAAATACTATACCAATATTTTTTGCCAAAAATTCTTTAGATAAATGTGTTGTCCCTCCACATATTTTTATCTATAGTGTAATAAACTTGGTTTTGCTTTAAATTAGTTATTCAAATCTAATGTGGAATTATAAAAAAACCATTAAACATATTCTTTGCACTGTGTCCCTAGAAAGATCAGAAATATCTTAGTGAGAGAATAAGGAAGTGTATGAATAAAGTATGTGGACTTTGTTTTCTTAATCTCATAATATCTAATTTCATAGCTCAAAGAAATTATTTCATTCATTCTTATCTGCCACAAATTGAACACTTTCATGTTTCAATGAGTGTTCCTAATTCTAATGTGTTTTTGCTTAGATAAATATGCCCTGCTCATCTTATGCACATCTTCCACTATTTTATTAAAGACATGACAATCATGATCAAAAGACATTTTTATTAGAAAATTTTTTCTAATACTTTTCGGTCTTTCAAAAATAATTTATAGCATTTCTCTGCTACTCTAAGCCTAAGGGGACCATATAACCTATTATCCACAAAGGGGGTAAATTTCCTGACTCCAAGACAAGTGAAAATATGCACAATATGAGCACATTAAATCAGATGATAATGCTGCATATACCTTTTTCATAAGTTAACATTTTTTGTCGTTTTTTTAGATTAATATTCTAATAAAGATATGCAATATTCTACAATAGATTAAATAATTTGCTTTAACATTAGTTAAAAAACATTTTTTTCAAACTATGTTTATAAGTGACTGTTTATATAAAAATATGAAGATAAATATAAAACGATTCTATTTAACACTGCATTTTATAATATTTGCGTTTTTCGTATATATAATATAAAGTATAATACTACATAGTAATTTAGGTAATATATGTAAGTTATTTTAAAATTTTACTGGATATAGTTAACTTAAATGTTGTATTAGTTTCATGTGACAGCAAAGTGAAGCAATTATACATATATACATATATCCATTCTTTTGTTAAAAAAAGGAGCACAGTGTATCCTTCACACAGATGACAACAAGGAAACATCTTACGTAACTCTAGTACAATATCATAGCTAGGATGTTGATGTTATTATCTATAGACTTTAGTCAGATTTGTCCATTTTTTTTTGCTGTTTAATTTTTTATTGTTTTTATTTTTTCAATGAATTTATTACATTTATAGTTGTACAATGATCATCACAATCCAATTTTATAGGATTTCCATCCTGCAACCCCAGCGCATCCCCCCACTCCCCGAAACTGTCTCTTTTGCAAACCATAAGTTTTTCAAAATCTATGAGTCAGTATTTGTTCTGCAAAGAAGTTAATTCTGTCCTTTATTCAGATTCCACATGTCGGTGAAAGCCTTCAATGTTAGTGTCTCATTGTATGACTGACTTCACTTAGCATGATAATTTCTAGGTCCATCCATGTTGCTAAAAATGCCAGTATTTCATTCCTTTTAATGGTTGAGTAATAAACAAATGGGACCTAATGAAACTTAAAAGTTTCTGTACAGCAAAGGAAACCCTAAACAAAATGACAAGACAACCCACGGGATGGGAGAAAATCTTTGCAAATGAATCGACTGACAAGGGATTAATCTCCAAAATTTATAACACCTTCTGCAGCTCAATACCAAAAAAACAACCCCATCAAAAAATGGGCAGAAGATCTAAACAGACTGTTCTCTAAAGAAGGCATACAGATGGCCAAAAAAACACATGAAAACATGTTCAACATCACTCATTATTAGGGAAATGCAGATCAAAACCACTATGTGGTACCACCTTACACCAGCCAAAATGGCCATCATCAAAAAGTCTACAAACAATAAATGCTGGAGAGCGTGTGGAGAAAAAGGAACCATATTACACTCTTGGTGGGATTGTAAATTGGTACAACCTCTCTGGAAAACAGTATGGAGACTCCTCAGAAAACTAAGCATAGAACAACTATTTGATCCAGCAATCCCACTCCTGGGCATCTATCCAGAGAAAACCATGACTCGCAAAGACACATGGACTCCGATGTTCATTGCAGCACTATTTGCAATAGTCAAGACATGGAAACAATCTAAATGTCCATCGACAGAAGAGTGGGTCAAGAAGATATGGTACATATACACAATGGAATCTTACTCAGCCATTAAAAGGAACAAAATACTGGCATTTTTAGCAACATGGATGGACCCAGAAATGATCATGCTAAGTGAAGACAGCCATGTATCTTCAATATTTTGCATTCATCCCCTCCTCTTCTTCTGATTGCTGGTTTTGATGTCATATTTCCCTGTGTTTGATTTCCTACTTTTATGTTTGCCTTTACTTATGAGCTTTCTCATTTGTAATTTTCTTGTTATCTATATTTGACCTTTTCTTATCAACTTAGAGAATTCCCTTTATCATTTGTTTTATAGCTGGTTTGGTAGTGCTGAATTCTTTTAGTTTTGCTTGTCTGTAAAATTTAGATATCTCCGTTGAATCTGAATGAGTCTTGCTAGCCACGGTGTTCCTGGTTATAGATTTTTTCCTTTAATTATTAAAATATATCAGGCCATTGTCTCTAGCTTGCAGAGTTCCTCCTGAAACATCAGCTGATAATCAGATTATGGGGTTCAATTGTGTATTATTTGTTGCTTTTCCCCTGTTGCTTTTAATATTTTCATTTTCATTTAATTTTTGTCAGTTTGATTACTCTGTCTCAGCATGTGCATAACCACAGAGCCCACAAATGATAAAGCTAGACCTTTTCAGTTGCAGTAGTCCATTCATATGTTCCACTAGTGCTGAATTTATAAAGATGGCAGTGGACATGTAAATTCATGGTCATGCCATAAGGAGGATATGTTTCAGCTACCCCTCCTTAGCTGCAGAGACCCTGAGGCTCAGCTGTGGGTTCACCCCACCTATAGGTGTGAGAAATCCACTGGTGACTGCTTCTTAGGCAGCAGGTGTACAGGGGGCAGGGTGGCAATCAGAGTAAATGTGGAGGTGGGATGGGGCAATAATCAGGGAATGTGTAGGCCTACTCCACATGGGAGTGGGGTGGGGCTATGCTAGGATGGTGTGGTCCAACTCAAGTGGAGACCTTCCCCAGAGCATTCATAGGCAGAGGAACGATCCTGCATCTCACATACAAATTAGCAATGGTTCTTAGCCTTTGTGGTAGCAGCCTGGGCCTCTGGCTAGAATATACCCCATTGCAGCCCTCCACCCTCCCACTCCTCACTGCTGTTTCACACAGCCAACAGCCATCCTATCCCAAGTCTATTCTCTAGTACTCTGCCTCTGCCCAGACACATGTCTCAAGCTTGGGTGCACAGGGAAGTTGAATGGACCATCTTTGTATGTCTTATTCTGTCCAGTCTGCCACAGACAGGCTGGTTTGCTTCTTCTGTTCTTCTGAAGCTCATATCCTGTCCCAGTTGGTCTTCTCACTGGCAAGGGAACTCTCTCAGGTGTGGCAAGCTCTCCTTTCTTTCATCTTCCTCATAGGGGCCCAGGTCCCAACCCACTTCCATTATTTTTTATCTTTTGTCCTTCCTAGTTTTTTGTTTTTGTTTTTTAACCTTTGTCCTTCTAGATCCATCAGGTCACTTGCTCACATCATTTCACGTGTTTTGAGTTCTTCTGCCAGTATTCAGTAGGTGTTCTATGAGGATTGTTCTTTTCATATGCATTCCTAGTCTATTTGTGGGAAGAGAACTCCACATTATCCTACTCTGCCATCTTGATCCTCACTTCTATGAAAGGTATTAATTATTACTACATTTTAAGTATTTGCTATTTCATTACTAGAAAAAATTCTATCTGATCTACAAATTTAGAAATTGTACTATAGTATAATTTCTACACTACTGAGAAGGTGTCAGTTCTCTGAATGGGACAAAGAGTAAATATTGTTTTGTGCTGTATTTAGATATAATAATAATTTATAATTTCCATTGTTTCTATCTTTATACCATAAATTGATTTTTCATGCATTGGAGTATAATTTCATTATTTTCAATAATTGTATTTTTGCTTTGTAGGACATTGTATAATATTTTGCTTGTAGAATATTGCTTCTCAGAAAATTTGAATAAAGTAAAATATCCATTGATTATACTTTTTTGACATATTTCTTATCATATCAAAAAAAATCATAAAATTATACTCAAAACTATTTTTATTTAGTGCCTGTTGTACACTTTTCTGGAAAACTTTCACAGTTGGTATAGAATACAGATTAGAATAAATACCCTGATTTATAATTTATCAGGTCACTTGCTCAATCTTGAAGACATACTGTTGATACAGCTCTGATATAAACTCATATATATTTGGCTTTCCAGCTACCATTTTTCCTGATGATTTTCTTCACCAGTGAAATTTTGCTTCAATATATGAAGAATAGGATTTTATCTTATGAAACTCTAAATGGCACAAGAGAGGCAAATTTAATAATATAAGAAATTTCTGATTTTACCACAAAATATATAAACTGTGTGCTACTTCTTTCATATTTTCAGGAAAGGATGCAATTGAGTGAGATTTTTTTTCTAACTAAAACCATAGAGCTATAAAAAAATGTGTGTGTATATGAGAGAATGAAAAGTTAGATGAAAAAATTATTGAAAGTGTGCTAAAACATTTAAAATTATGTATATTTTGATCAAAAAACTAATCTTAATTATAATTTAGGTCACCCTTTTAATTTTATAGATAGAGTCAATTAAACCATAACAAATAATAAACAAAATGTCCAAGGTCACGTCACTAGTTTGGTCAACTTCTGGGTAAGAACTCTCTTCCCCTGATTTTAAAGAGTAGTTCTTATTTATTTTTGGTATGTCCTAAAAATTCTTATTACCACTTAGAAATATATGTTATATAAATAAATATATATGCAAAAACCCAATACTTATAAAATATATGTGACAAAATGTTATCAATTTGACCAAAAACAATTATTGTGCATATTCCAATAAATGATAAATGTTAATACATAATAACTTTTCCAATCTTCTAAGGGGTAGTTATTTAATTAGAAGAAGTCCCTGGAAGATTAAGACAATTTTTTGTTAGCTGCAAGGTGAAATTCCTGTAATAATTGTATATACTGGATAAATTCTATTAACTATAATTTGACTTTAGTTATAGAGATTTATGAGCTATAATTTTCATCATTTTATTAAATGCAGAAACTGAAATAATATATTAGCTACAATCTGCTAGCTGTGTGATGTTAGGACATTCCCTTAATTCTCTGTGCTCAGTTATTCATCTATACTGTGGGAGTTATAATAGCACTAGAGAGGCCTATTTTAAGGATTAAAGAATTAGCTCATGTAAATCACTGGTAAAATATTGCCTATTTTATCTTTTTTTTTTTTCTTTAAAGTTTGTTGTAGCAATTGCCTTTGTAAGGCTTTTTATAGGACTTCATTAAATGCCTGTTAGTGTTGTTAGATTGCATAAAAATTTTTGGAACTTTGAGTTTTGCTCTAATACTTTCCATTCCTCCTGAAATGCTGCCATTTCCTAGAATAGTGACTGTCTTAAAATAAGAAAAAAATAGTGGATTCTCCAATGTCTTATGACACTCATGCATCAATTGTTGGAAGAAGTGGTCTACATGTCATGGTGAGGTGCTTAAGCCAGCTCTGCCTCCAGCAATGTCTACCACCCAATATTTCTGCAGATGAAAGAAGCTTTGTTATATCAGATTGTGATGCTAATTTTGGTAATATTAATTCACTATATATCCCAGGAAGATGATACGTTTTTATAAGCAATTAATACACATGTCTTAATATGGTGGAAAAACTATACACTTTATATATTTTATGATTACTATTTCTCTTTTTTCTTCTTGTCAAATATGGTTTTTATTTTTTTTTAATTTTTATTTTTTTTTGCTGTTTAGGGCTGCACCCACAGCACATGGAAGTTCCCAGGCTAGAGATAAATAGGAGCTACTGCTACTGGCTTATGCCAATACCATAGCAGCTCAGGATATGAGGCACATCTGTGACCTACACCACAGCTCATGGCAATGCCAGATCCAGACCCACTGAGCTAGGGCCAGGGATCAAACACACATCCTTATGGATAATAGTCAGATTCATTTCCACAGCACCACAATTGGAACTCACAAAATGGGATTTTGTTTAACAATCACCCTGGATTTTATGGCTCAACTAAAAAGCAGTAAATAGCAGTATGCTTGGAAGTCATTTTAAAATGTTTTTCCTCAAATTACTCCAAGTAACTTCAAATAACTTTCCAAAAATAATAACATATTTTGAAGGCCATAACCACTCATAGATTTTGTCTAAGATAATAAATTTCTCTGTAAGTAACTGAATTCAATTCAAATTTTATAAATCCTGTTCATTGCTCATGTGAAATAAGCTCAAAGACCAGGAAGAATTTATACAAGAGGTAAACACTGAAAAATTATGTGTTACCTCTCTGTAGGAAGGTTAAAATATAAATCAATATTTTTGCAGGATAAATAAGAAACTCATTATTAAAAATAAAGTCCATAATAACTAAGCACAATAATAAGTTCAAAAATAAATATTATGTTCATTTGTAATGAAAAGTAAAGTTTACTTAAAGAGAATTTGAAATAGTTTGGATACGCACATATCAAGAAGCTTTCAAATATACCTGTTTAACTTTGCTTTTAATTTTCATGTGATAATTTTAATTTATTCTAACTGCTATGGAAGTATTGTCTATGTCATCCTTTCAAAAATAATCAGTTATTCATGCCGGATTCAGGCCCAATTGTGCTTTTTCTTTCAAATGTAATATTGGATAAAAAATAGAAAAACTCAGAGGAGACAAAGTATGAATGTTTCAGGAGTATTATTAATTATAATTTTACTCAATATATATAAACTCTATTCAGCTTACAAATTTCATTTAAAAATTTAGTGCTATTTGTATGAGTTTTTAAACAACATTGTCCTTTAACTGAATGGATTACCCTAGTTTAATTGTTTTATCAAACAATAATTTATTGAATATGTTTTATATTATAGATATGATAATGGATTTTTTCTCATATTCAAAATATCAAGACATTTCCTAATTAGAACATTTATTCAATACCCCATAAAACCCAATATTAAGTTATTACTAAATCTGTGTATTCCATAAGTATTGTTTAATTAATGAATAATTTTATTATTGTTAGAAACAATATTAAAAAACAGATATTTGAAATACAGTGTAATTTCTCATAAATCTTCCAGGTAATAACTCTGCAAAAATTAAACCTCTATTATATTTATCCCTATTGTATTTCCAAACTTTGATAGCAGTCTCTCTTTGCTATTACCCTTTGCCTGAGTGTGTTAATTCATCATTATTTTTCTGTCAGCTGTCTGAAATGTTAGTTGAAGATTTCCAAAATGCCTGAAGGGGTACAGTATCAGCTGCAGATACCTGAGTCAACATGGTAAAATCAGTTATTTCATTCCAGGCAATATACATACACACTCATTTGATACATTTCAATATATAATTTTTGTTATTGCATTAAAATCTTGAAGCAGTGCAGTTTTCAAAATAACATTTTTTGTCTTCTATTGTTTTTGTTTTAATTCTAAATTTTTGGGAAGAGATATTCTCCAAGAATTGCACTAAAAAAGTTAAGTTCTCATAATACTTGAATAAATTGCTAATCAATCTAGACTCTGCATTGTTCTGCTTTTAAATACACTTCAGTACATGAAGAAGCCAAATATATTTTGGGAAATATAATTATTGGATTGGAAGGGTTATGCATACTATATAAACACATTATTAATTTAAAGTTTAGGTTAAAACACTAATTCCTATTTCTTTGTAGTATAAAAGAGATGGAAAATCGTAGTTGGAAACAGGACACAGATATTTAACTTAAAATAATTCAAGGTCCACAGGCTAGTTTAATTTTATTGGTATCTCTGCCATGTCAGCTTAACTATT
Organism: Sus scrofa; assembly: GCF_054392235.1. Classification (NCBI taxonomy): domain Eukaryota; kingdom Metazoa; phylum Chordata; class Mammalia; order Artiodactyla; family Suidae; genus Sus; species Sus scrofa. The sequence goes on from NC_139393.1 coordinate 43,975,026, forward strand.
TTTGTGTATTTTGTTACTTCTTAGCCCTCATATTCTCTTTGGTATTTCTATAATCTATTTAATAAATAGTGCTAAACATGCACAGTTTTCATGGATTGATTTGCTTCTATCCTTGTTTTAAATGTTTTTCCCTCAGCAATGGATCAAATCTTTGTCTGAGGGTACCCATATCACCTTGAAAAACACATACAACAGAGAATTTGAATATCTGAGCATTTGGAAATATATTAGTAAAATTGTGTAAATATTGCCATAAGTAAATCTTCCTCTAGGACTCAAGAATCAAAGGTCCCTTTTGTCCTATTTGAAGTCAATTTTCATGATAAGAGTTATTAGACATTATAACATGTATTATAGTTCAGGCATCCATTATATAAGTAATTATTTTTATACTATTATTTGAATAAACATTTGACTAATATTTGAGCAAATATTTGAATAATAAGTTCCATATTTGTGTCTACTACTGAGTGAAGTATTACTTCTTTTTATAGATTTAGGATTTTATATTCACTAGCTGAATTATGCAAAAGTTGGCAATCAACTCCATTTTTACCTTGATTATGTGTAATATCTTTAGTTATAAATTTGGAGACAAATTTCCTATCTCATATATTTGAGAGCATAATCATTTCAGTCTCTCAGAGAATGTGTAGAATTTACCTCTCTTGAAGATGATTATCAGAATTTATTGGATCAGAATTCATCAAAGGATCAAGAAGTCACCTTTAAAGTATCAGCGAAAGGAATGGTCAGCAAGTGTGTTCAGGTTTCCAAATTAAAGGTAGGAAGCATGCAGCAGGATGTGAGGCAGGATGCAAAATGGAATATAGAGGAAAGTAACTGGGAGCATTCTGAACACACCAAACCAGAACCAAAAAGAAAATCAAGAGTAAGAAGACGGAACAGTGTATCCAGTGTTTATATAGAAATCAAGGTCAGGGGAAATATACTTTAGTATTATGATCCAGGCTCTCTTTCCATCACATGTGAGAATGGAGATGAAAATATCTAGAAGAGAATACTTGAGCAAATTATTATTATTATTTTTTAATTCTGAGTGGTGTTTTATCATTTACTAATTCTGGCTTACATGTATATTCTTTAAAGACACTCTTTTTCTTTGAAAAGTTCTGATTTATAAAGTCATAAGGAAGAATATATTTTTGCCAATTCCCAATATAAAATAGAAGAAATTTAAATTGTTTAGAAATATTTTCCATAGGAGTTCCCATCGTGGCGCAGTGGTTAATGAATCCAGCTAGGAACCATGAGGTTGCGGGTTCGATCCCTGCCCTTGCTCAGTGGGTTAACGATCCGGCGTTGACATGAGCTGTCGTGTAGGTTGCAGACGCAGCTCGGATCCCGCGTTGCTGTGGCTCTGGCATAGGCCGGTGGCTACAGCTCCGATTGGACCCCTAACCTGGGGAACTCCATATGCTGTGGGAGCGGCCCAAGAAATGGCAAAAAGACAAAAAAAAAAAAAAAAAGAAATATTTTCCATAAACAATGTATTATTTTTTCAGCCTTTACTTGTAATGTGCTTGTACATATGCATATATGTTTTATATGAGCCTATATTTGTATAAATTCATGGACATCTAACTTTGCAAACATATTTTAAACTGTAGACCATCATATACATTCAGATATTATTGCACTTTTCTTAGATGGTAAAACTTTGTTCTATACCTGGGGAAATAGCCATTAATATCATGAAAAATGTGTTTTAATTCTTATCCTTAATTTATATTCAAGATTATACCTGTGACCTTTCATAAAAACAATTTTAACTTAAGAAAAGTTTGTAATTCACATTTATGAAAGTGCAGTACTAGTATTTTTTCTTCTTTGCAAAAACTTCTGTACTTTTTTCTCAAGGTCACTTAGCCCTGTATCAGACAGCAACAGATCTTCAGCAATAACAGCAGATGCCATCTTAAATTAACGTAAGTAAATTTTTTTTTTGCAATTTTTGTATTTTCTCTCTTTTGCACCCATTTTGACAGTGAACAAAGTTGGGGTCAATGTGGGATGCCCTGGAGGTGCTCTAGAGTTATTTTAATGGGTTCAATTTGCTTTTTTTTTTTTTTTTTTGGTCTTTTTGCTATTTCTTGGGCCGCTCCCACGGCGTATGGAGGTTCCCAGGCTAGGGGTCGAATTGGAGCTGCAGCCACTGGCCTACGCCAGAGCCACAGCAACGCGGGATCCAAGCCACGTCTGCACCTACACCACAGCTCACAGCAACGCCAGATCCCCAACCCACTGAGCAAGGGCAGGGACCGAACCCTCAACCTCATGGTTCCTAGTTGGATTCGTTAACCACTGCGCCATGACAGGAAATCCTCAATTTGCTTTTCTTTTCATCTAAGTACAGCTTTTCATCTTAGATATTTTTGAGGTATAGGAGAAATGATTTCTTACATAAAATATTTTTAAAAGTTTACTCTTTATGTAAACTTTCATTATAGAACCATAGATTTTTTTTTTTTTTTTTCTTTTTGCTATTTCTTGGGCTGCTCCCGTGGCATATGGAGGTTCCCAGGCTAGGGGTCCAATCAGAGCTGTAGCTACCGGCCTCTGCCAGAGCCACAGCAATGCGGGATCCGAGCCATGTCTGCAACCTACACCACAGCTCACGGCAACGCTGGATCGTTAACCCACTGAGCAAGGGCAGGGACCGAACCTGCAACCTCATGGTTCCTAGTTGGATTAGTTAACCACTGCGCCATGACAGGAACTCCAGAACCATAGATTTTAAATGTAGAGAAATCATCTATTCCACTGTTTCTCAAGGCTTATAAAGGAAAACATTCTATCTACAATATATTTCTATTCTCATTTCCCTTCATGAATATTGTTAGTGATTCTTGCTTGCTTTTCCTACTTTTCCCCTTACCTTCTTTAGGTCAACAGTGGAGGATTTAACTGGTTTACGTGTTTCTAGTACATTTTGAATTACAAAACACTGCAGTGGTTCCACTCCTCACTTCACGGATAAAGAAACAAAGGTACACAACAGGTTAGCTAATTGACCAAGCACACACAAAACTCTAGATAGACCTAGATTGCCCTAAGGGGTCATTAGTATAGGACAGTTTCATTCATTTAACTCTACATTTCCCCTTATTATATTTTTGCCACTACTGTCATAATCTCTTTATTGAAAAATCCTGGCTCATCCTTGTCCATTTTTCTTCTAGGATTGCTATTTAATTTTTAATTTAAATTTATTTTCTTTCAGTAACTTTTTTATAGTAGCTTTTCTGTATTTATCTACCTAATGCCAGAGTCCAAATAAAAGCTAAACCAGATTATATGTGTTCTGCCTTGAAAGGATCCAATAAGTTACATAACATTTAATATCCCAATTCTAATTTTAATCCCCAATATCCTAGTGATTTGGACATTCTTTTCCAAGGAGTTATGTGTAATAGGAAAGAATCAGAACTAGAATTTCATATGCAGACTCCCGGGGTTAAAATCATATATCTGGTAATTCCCATTGTGGCTCAGCTCAGCAGTAACAAAACTGACTAGTATCCAAGAGGATGCAGGTTTATTCCCTGGCCTTGCTCAGTGGGTTAAGTATCTAGATGTGGGCTGTGGTGTAGGTCTCAGCCTCAGGCCAGATCCTACATTGTTGTGGCTGTAGCACAGGCCAGCAGCTGTAGCTCTGATTTGACCCCTCACCTGAGAACTTCCATATGTTGCACATATGTCCCTGAATAAAAAAATCTTTATTTACTATATAATATTGATGGGTTATTATACTATTTTGTTTCACAATTACTTCAACTTTGCATAACAATTTTACTTGACTCTTAGTCCAGAGGGTTAAATGCTTAGAACAATGCATAGTACCTAATAAACACTTAATAAGTATAAAGTGTTATTATAATTCCCTCTTTCCCATAACTATCCAATCACAATGATCTTTCTATTGTTTGAATAGTCCTTGTTAGGCATATAATTAGCTCTTAAGATTTTACTCTTCATGCAACTTTCTTGCTTGATCTAGATCTTATCTGACTCCAAATATCAAATCCATTTATTTTCTGTCACATCAACATCTTCATTCCTCTCATGTAAAAGTTTTGACCTGATATTTCTTATTCATTTATTTTTGAGCACGTCTGTGCTGTACATCCCTGAGTATGATGAAATTGTCTATAATAATACCTACACATCAGAGTAGTTTAAGAGTAGCTTCTAATCATCCATGTTCAAAAGTCATGTAGTAATAGACGCTCAAAACTACTGTCAAATGAATTTATTATTTTTTAAAATATTTTTTCTTTTTTTCTAAATGGTTTACCTTAATGATTCTCCATTTATCAGATATTACTGTGTATCTCTAAAAAATGTAAGTATAAAGTGAATGTTTTTAGAGAAATAAGAAGACAAATAATATAATTCTACTCCAGAAAAAAATTACCTTTATTTATTCTGACTCCAATAACAGTTATTTATTTATGTCAGTGTCAAGTACCTAGTTATGTTTGGTTTGCATTGAAATAATTTATAATGAGGTAAATTTCCTTTGAACCCTGCTGTTATGTGTGTTTTAATGAATATTAGAATCGTGTTCCCAATGGAAATTTCACAATATATGTACAGATAGACAAATAAGGATTAATACCATTATCTAAAAACATACCACAGTGAGTAGTACATTTTTTTGGAGGGAGAATCAAAAGAGAAAGGAGTAGCTTTTATTATTTTGCCAGGAAAAGAAGGCCACCGAAGACTAATGCCCTAAAGACTGTGCACTCTTTTGGGAGAGAATAGAAAATGGCCTTAGGGTTTGGGGAGTGAGAAATATGGCAGCAGGTAAGGATCAGGAGGCATGTTTGCATTCGTCTTCAAAGCTAGTGTTTAGTGGCCTAAGGATAGCTTCTGTTGGTCTCTGAGGGTATCACACTATGCCTTCTTTCCTGAAGGAAGAATGCTTCATCAAGTACTTAACATTTTCCATTTGTTGGGGGTTTTATTTCTGTAGAAGACCTCAAAGGTACTGTTATGCGTATCCATTGAGGTGGAACCAGGACTCTTTCCCAACGTTGCATTATTGTTTCTTGATTACTCCTCCATGTCTCTATAGCCTCTCCATTCCTTGATTAGTAACTGTTTGAACTTGCCCTTTGGAACTCAGGAAGGGTCAAGGAAGCTGAATGAGGACTATTTCATCCAATAAAGAAAGGGGGACAGAACAGCTTTTGTGTCTAAGACCCTCACAGGGTCCTGCTCAGTTTCATTCCCTTCTTTTTTTGATATTTCTCAATCTTGAGGAGAGCAGTATTGGATAAGAAAAAGAATAATCATTTTAGACAGACACATTAAACATAAACTAGGCAAAGCAACTTGCTTTTAGGGTGACTCAGTTTTAAATCCCTGCTTTGGTTTTATCTTCCCCCAGGTCTTTTAGAGAATGGGGAAGTGATCACCCTGGCTACTTTCTTCTGAATTGGGGCCTGTCCTTGCCTCAATTTGGGGAATGGACCCTGAATTAGAAATATTCTTGAATTCTTCTGGATCCATGTCTTGTATGATTAAGATCTCAAGCCCTTGGTCTACCATTTTGGTGCAACAAACCCAGTTAGAATTAGGAGGACTGATAACTGAAACAATTAATTGGACAAAGAATTGTACATGTATTGATAACTGGAATAATTAATTGAATGGACAAAGAATTGTACATGTTGTGAGTCCAGTAAATATGATGATGGAATAAAGGAATGAGTAAGATGGACTAAAGAGCAAAATGAATCCATTTCACCTAGATATTTTACTATTTTAAGGAACAGTAATACCTTTTTTCTTTTAATACATTGCCTAAAATTTAGATATATATCTGTTTCTAACTTGCTAAATTATATTATGTAAACTTTAATTTTATAATATGGTATATTTATTAATATTAAATATACAGTTTACAAAAAGGAGTGTATATGTGTGTTTGAAATATTAGATATAAAATAAAGTGACAATAAATTATTTTAATAATCTATCAAATGATTGGAATTTTTTCAAAAAGGGAAAGAATCTGAGGGCCTTTATATTCCCTTATTTGATACATAAGTTTCATGGCTTTTTTGTTTTATTCAGATATAATAAAAAGCATGATCACATATAGCTTTCTTACTATTCCGTGACATTAAAATTACAAAGTTATCTTTAATATCTACTGACTGCCTCTATAGAGTTTTTATTTTCAATTTTTCTTGCTTTATTGAATTCTTAAATTTTATTTTCCCTTGTGCTTTTTAAAACATATTGTGCTTTGTAACTTTCCATTATAGAAGTATGTTTTCTTTTATTTGGAAAATTTCTATATGAATAATTTAACCTCTTAACATGAGCAATATTAAAATGTTTTACAATTTGTTTGGGATGATTTTAAATTATAGGTTGTTGTTACTTTAGACTCAAATTTTAAACTAGGCAGACACTGATAAATTTATCACAATTATAGCAATCATTAATGAAATCAAATTAATTCTATAGAGAAAGATTATACTAATATATACCAGTTTATCATATTTTATATGATTATGATTATTGATATTATTATTGCTATTTAAATAGCCCCATCCATTTTAGAATCTTAATCAACAAATTGGTAAGTTAAAGTAAATTATAGGAGGAGGAAAGATCAAATGGTGGAGGAGTAAGAGATGGCATTCAACTTCCCCACAAACATATATATAAAAAAATTACATGTAGAACTATTTACACAGAATGGCTGCTGAACACTGACAGAAAACCTTAAACCTCTAAAAAGAGCAAGGAAACCTCAACATAACTGGGTAGAATATAAGGAAAAAGAAAAAGAGAAAAGGAATCAGGATGAGACTAACATTTGTGAGAGGGAGTGGTTAAGGAGGAAAGGAACCCACAATCTGGCAAGTCACCTAACCTATGGGAAGATCAGCCAAGATGGAGGAACTTCAATGTCCCAGAGAAAAGTGCAGCTGCTGGACTGAAGAGTGCAAAGTAGAGTGAGAGCTGCACAGACAATATGTACCACTGCTCCCAGACACCACAGCCATGCCACCTTCTCACAGATCCTTGCTACTGTCAAGGGCCCAGCAACCTGGCACTGGATACTAACCCTGCCTAGAGCCTGCATCACCCTGGAAGAAGTTGCAGCACCCTAAAAATAATTAGTAAGCCCTCATAAAATATCCAGGGGCACTTACGCATATAAATAGCCCTCCAAGACTATAGTAGTTGTTTTCCCTAAACTCACAGAAAAAGAAAAATATAAGTGAAATGAAGAAGGTCAGGAACCATTCCCAGTTAAAAGAACAGAAGAATTCACCTGAAACAGCAAACAATGAAACAGACCCCTGCAGGGTAATAGTCACTGAGTTCAAAAAGGAGATAGTGAAAATACTGAAGGAATTAAAAGTGAAGAGGAAAATACTGAAGGAATTAAAAGTGAAGAAGGAATTAAGAGTGGATATGAACAGTAATGCAGATTACTTTAGAGAGGAACTAGAAAATATAAGAAGAAGCCAAGAAAAAGTAGAAAATTCATTAGCAGAGATGTAATCTAAGTTAAAAGCAGAATGAACTACACAGGGGAATGAATTAGTGACTTGTAAGATATAATGATGGAATTCACCCAGCCAGGACAGCAGAGAGAAAAACAAATTAAAAAACAAAAAACAACCAATATACAGATGGCCAGCAAACACATGAAAAAATGTTCAACATCGTTGACTATAAGAGAAACGCAAATCAAAACTACCATGAGATTCCACCTCACACCAATCAGAATGGCCATCATTAATAAATCCACAAATAACAAGTGCTGGAGGGGTGTGGATAAAAGGGAACCCTCCTGCACTGTTGGTGGGAATATAAACTGGTACAGCCACTTTGGAGAACAGTTTGGAGATACCTTAGAAATCTATCCATAGAACTTCCATATGACCCCACAATCCCACTCTTGGGCATCTATCCGGACAAAACTCTACTTAAAAGAGACACATGCACCCACATGTTCATTGCAGCACTATTCACAATAGCCAGGACATGGAAACAACCCACATGTCCATCAACAGATGATTGGATTCGGAAGATGTGGTATATATCCACAATGGAATACTACTCAGCCATAAGAAAAAATGACATAATGCCATTTGCAGCAACGTGGGTGGAACTAGAGAATCTCATACTGAGTGAAATGAGCCAGAAAGACAAAGACAAATACCATATGATATCACTTATAACTGGAATCTAATATCCAGCACAAATGAACATCTCCTCAGAAAAGAAAATCATGGACTTGGAGAAGAGACTTGTGGCTGCCTGATGGGAGGGGGAGGGAGTGGGAGGGATCGGGAGCTTGGGCTTATCAGACACAACTTAGAATAGATTTACAAGGAGATTCTGCTGAGTAGCACTGAGAACTTTGTCTAGATACTCATGTTGCAACAGAACAAAGGGTGGGGGAAAAAAATGTAATTGTAATGTATACATGTAAGGATAATTTGATCCCCTTGCTGCACAGTGGGGAAAAAAAAAAAACATGAAAGTAATATAAGAGATATATGTGATACTATAAAGCAGTCCAATCTATGCATAAGAGGGATTCCAGAAGAAGAAAAGGAAAAGGGGATTGAAAATATGTTTGAAGAATTTATGTCTGAAAACTCTCCAAATCTAAAGAAAACAGACATCAAGATACAAGAAGCACAGAGTGCCACAAACAAGTTGAACCCAAACAGGCCCACACCAAGATATATTATAATGAAAATGGCAAAAATTAAGAGAGGATACTAAAGGTGGCAAGAGAAACATAAATCATTAATTATATGGGAACCCCCATAAGGCTATCAGCTGATTTCTCTACAGAAACACTACAGGCCAGAAGAGAGTAATGAGATATATAAAAAGTTCTAAAAGGGAAAAATCTGCAGCTTAGAATACCCGGTAGGGATATTATTTATAATAGAAGGATAAATAAATAATTTTCCAAAAAACAAAATCTAAAATAGTGTAGCAATACTAAACCCTTTATGAAAGAAATACTGAAAGGGATCCTCTAAATTAAAAAAATAAGTAAGAAGAAATAGGATGGATGAAATCACAATGGGAAAGTAGTCATTTAAGTTAGCCAGTATACCAGTCTAAAATGGGGGGGGGGGACACTATTCTAAAAGTGATGATAAACACAAGGAGCAACAAAAGGACAAACATGAAGATATTAAAAAAGGACTCAATATCATAGAAAATACAGACATTTTTTAAAGAATGTATTTATTCCTATATGACTATGAGGCTAAAGAAAGCATATATAGGAAGGGGTTAACATACTTTAAAAAAAGGGCAAACACAAATCAAAATTGAATGTTACATTCACAAAAACTAAAAAGAAGAGGACATGAGCATAAAATAAAAGGAAATCATCCAACCAAACAAAAGAAAGAAACAAAGAGAAACACAGACTCAACTGGAAAACAAGGTTTAAAATGGCAATAAATGAATATTTAACAATGATTGACTTAAATGTGAATGGACTGAATGCTCCAATCAAAGATATAGAGTGGCAGTCTGAATAAAAAAAAAAAAAAAATCAAGAGCCTACAATATGCTGTCTACAAGAGGCTAACTTTAGGGCAAAGGACGCATATAAATTGAAAATGAGGGGACGGAAAATGATATTTCATGTGAATGGAAAAGACAGGAAAGCAAGAGAGGCAATACTAATGTCAGCCAAAATGACCTTTAAAACAAAGCCATGAAGAAAGACAAAGAGGGGCACTATTTAATGATAAAAGGATATATTCAAGAAGAGGATATTATGATTGTCAAAATGTATGCCCCTAATATAGGAACACCCAGATACCTACAACAAATATTAACAGACATAAAAGGAGAAAGTGATGGGGATGCAATCACAGTAGGAGAGTTTAACAATCCCCACACATCAATGGACACATCCTCTAGACAGAAAAATCAATAAAGTAAGAGACTAAATGACACAGTAGAAAAGTTAGACTTAATTGCTACTTTCAGGACATTACATCCAAAAAAATCAGGATATACATTCTTTTCAAGTGCAAATAGAACATTGTCAAAAATTGACCACATACTTGTGAGCAAAACTAACCTCAAAAAATTAAGACTATAGAAGTTATTTCAAATATCTTCTCTGACCACAATAGCATGAAACTAAAAATCAGGGAGTTCCCGTTGTGGCGCAGTGGTTAACGAATCCGACTAGGAACCATGAGGTTGCGGGTTTGGTCCCTGCCCTTGCTCAGTGGGTTAAGGACCCGGCGTTGCCATGAGCTGTGGTGTAGGTTGCAGACGCGGCTTGGATCCCGCGTTGCTGTGGGTCTGGCGTAGGCCGGTGGCTACAGCTCCAATTCGACCCCTAGCCTGGGAACCTCCATATGCCATGGGAGCGGCCCAAGAAATAGCAAAAAAAAAGACAAAAAAAAAAAAAAAAAAAAAAAAGGAAAAAAAACAAACTGACTACATGGAGACTGAACAACTTTCTACTGAAAAACCAATGGTTCAATGAAGAAATCAAAATGGAAATTTAAAAATACCTTGAGACAAATGATAATGAAGATACCACCATTCAAAATCTATGGGAATTTGCAAAAGCATGCTTAGAGGGAAGTTCATAGTGATACATGCCTTCATCAAAAAAAGAAAAATCTCGAATCAACAATTTAACCTACCACCTAAAGAATTAGGAAGAAAAAAAAAGAACAAACAAAACCTAATGTCAGAAGAAGGAAGGAAATAATACAGAACAAAGAAAACAATAAAAACAGATATTCAAAAAAATAGAAAAAAAATAAGTAAAAGCAAGAGCAAGTTCTTTGTAATGGTACACAAAATTGACAGACTGCTGGCCAGACTCACCTAGAAGAGGAGAGAGAGAACTCAAACAAAATAAGAAATTAAAGAGGAGAAATCTCAACAGATACAATGGAAATACAAAAAAATAAAATAAGAGAATACTATGAACAATTACATGCCAACAAATTTGACAACCTAGAAATAGTGGACAACTTTCTGGAGACTTACAGCCCACCATAATTGAATCAAGAAGAAATAGATCAATTGAACCGACCTATCATTAGAAATGAAATTGAATATGTAGTAAAAACACTCCCTATAAACAAAAGTCCAGGACCAGATGGCTTCATGGGTGAATTCTACCAAACATACAAAGAAATTTTACCCATCCTTCTTAAACTTTTCCAAAAGTTTGAAGAAGAGGGAACACTCCTAAAGCCACCATTACTGTAATACCAAAACCAGAAAAAGATAATACCCAAAAAGAAAATTATAGGCCATACTTTTGATGAATATAGATGTAAAAACTCCCAACAATATTTAGCTAACCAAATCCAACAACATATAAAAAAGATCACATGCCAAGACCAAGTGGGATTCATCTATACTATGTATAGAAAACCCTAAAGATTTCACACAAAAACTACTTGAACCAAAAAATGGATTCAGCAAAGTAGCAGGCTACAAGAATAACATTCAGAAATTGGTTTTATTTATGTATAATAAAAAAGAAATATTAAAATAAAATATATTTTAAAATCACCTGGGAATAAACCTGACTAAGTTGGTGGAAGACTTACATGCTGAAAAATACAAAACATTAATTGAGGAAATTAAAGAAGAATAAAAAAAATGATAGTCCATGCTCCTGGATTTGAAGAATTAATATTTTTTAAATGGCCATACTACTCAAAGCAACATGCAGATTCAGTACAATCCGTGTAAAAATTACCCACAACATTTTCGTGGAGCTAGAACAAACAATCCAAACATTTAAATGGAACCATAAAAGACCCAGAATTGCCAAAGCAATCCTGAAGAAAAACAAAAAACAAAACAAAATAAAACGTAGAAACAAGCAGTAGGCATAACTCTCCCAGTTTTCAGAGAATATAACAAAGCTACAGTAAACAAGACAGTGTGGTATGGTATAAAAACAGATATACAGACCAATGGAACAGAACATATAACCCAAAAGAAAACCCTGGAACCTTGGCCAATTAATCTTTGACAAAAGAGGCAAGAATATAAAATGGAAAAAAAGTCTTTTCAGCAACTGCTGCTGGGAAAACTGGACAGCTGCATGTAAATCAATGAAACTAGAACACACCCACACAACATGCAGAAAAATATACTCAAAATGGCTTAAAGACTTAAATGTAAGACAAGACACCATAAAACTCCTAGAAGAGAACATAGGCGAAACATTTTCTGACATCGACCATACAAATGTTTTCTTAGGTTATTCTCCCAAGGCAACAGAAAATAAAACAAAAATATACCATTGGTACCTAGTCAAACTTAAAAGTTTTGCACAGCAAAGGAAACCATAAATAAAACTAAAAAGACTACCTACAGAATGGGAGAATATAGTTTCAAAAAATGCAACCCACAAGGGCTTAATCTCTAAAATATATAACATAACTCAATAGCAAAAAAACCCATAACCCAATTAAAAAATATGCAAAAGGCCTGAATAGACATTTCTCCAAATCAGATATACAGATGGCCAACAAGCACATGAAAAAAATGCTCAACATCACTAATTATTAGAGAAATGCAAATCAAAACTATAATGAGGTACCACCTCACAATGGTCAGAATGTCCATCATTAAGAGGACAACAAATAATAGATGCTGGAGAGGGTATGGAGAAAAGGGTACCCTCCTTCAGTGTTGGTGGGGAGGTAAGTTGATACAATCACTATGGAAAACAGTATGAAGGTACCTTAGAACACTAAATATAAAACTACTATATGATCTAGCAATCTCACTCCAGGACACATATCCAGACAAAATTTTCTTTGAAATGTATATATATATATATACATATGTACCCCTATAGTCATTACAGCACTATTCACAATATCCAAGACATGAAAACAACATAAATGTCCACCAACAGATGAATGCATTAAGGAGATGTGGTATATAAAAACTACCCAATGGTATACTACTCAGCCATAAAAAAATAATAATAATGCTATTTCACCAACATGGGTGGATTTAGAGACTATCATGATAAATGAAGCCTGAAGGAGAAAGACAAATACCATATGATATCACTTACATCTGGAATCTACTGAATGGCACAAATGAATCTACCTACAGAAAATAAACTCATGTATATGGAGAACAGACTTGTGGTTGCCAAGCGCGAGGGATAGGGAGTGGGATGGATGAGGAGTTTGGGGTTAGTATATGAAAAGTACTTCATTTGGAATCAATAAGCAATGAGATCCTGCTGTATAGCATAGGGAACTATATCTAGTCACTTATGATGGAGCATGATGGAGTATAAAGTGAGAAAAAGAATGTATATATATGTATGACTGGGTCACTTTGATATAGAGCAGAAATTGACAGAACCTTGTAAATCAACTATAAGAAAAAATTAAAAAAATAAAAATAGTAAAATTATGATATATTCAAATAAACATGACTTGTCCTTGAATTCTAAAATTTCTTGAATGACTCATATTAGACATTAAAATTGCTATAGTGTTTATTTCAAGTCTCTTCATTATATATTAACTCATTCACCCACATTTTTAGTAGTCTATCTTTCTTTTGAATAAAATTAAAATAATAACTTATGAAAAATTTTATGAATTTATCAACTAAATATATGGAATTGCTTAGCAAAATGCTCTACTCTAAATGTACATTAACAAGTGTTCATTTTTTAATTCATAAAATTAATTTTTATCCACCCTCAATCACTCATTCATTCCTTCACACATTTTCTTATTTGTCTATTTGTTGACCTGTTTCTGAGATATAGACTGTTATTTGTTTGAATATGGTTTTTAAAGATTCTATGTATAAAAAGCCCTCTTAAAATCAGAAGATATCAGGAAAAGCAATGGTATATAAAGCCATTGCACATAGCATATGATAACGTGCAATCACACATCTTTGCAGGCTCTAAAACAAAAGAACTGCACATTGGAAAAATCTGTCTCAGATTTTAGAGTTTTAGGTTTACGGTTAGATTTTTTTTTTCTTTTTTTGGTCTTTTGTCCTTTTAGGGTTGCACCTGCTGCATATGGAGGTTCCCAGTCATAGGGGTCTAATCAGAGCTGTAGCCACCAGTCTATACCACAGCCACAGTAATACCAGATCTGAGCTGCATCTGCAACCTACACCACAGCTTACAGCAATGCGGGATACGTAACCCACTAAGCGAGGCCAGGGATTGAACCCACAACCTCATTGTTCATAGTCGGATTCATTTCTGCTGCACCATGATGGAAACTCCTGTAGTTGGAATTTTTGCTCTGTAGTTAGACTTTATATATAGGACTTGAATAATTTGTCAAAGTACACTTCTTCCCCCCCCACACACAGTAGCACATCTTGTAAAAATTCCATGTAACTACAACTTGTTAAATATCCTTTGTGACAAGAACTGGTAGGACTGTTGAATAAAATGATAAAATTATAATATTCTAATAAACAATGATTTGATAATAATTCTGCAAATTTCAAAACATCCAGAAATTCAATTAAGAAGTCTTTGGATAATGTACATGTTTTACTCTTGCTAGAATTTTTGAACTTCAAAGTTGGAAAGATTTAATTATATCAGAGTCAGCTTAGTGATAGAGCTTATTTTTATTTTTTTACCTTATTTTCTCCTCCTACTAATGCTACTGTTTGGATATGATGGTACTTGCAAACCATAATATAATCAAAAAGGACTTCAATTTGTCCCATCCATGTACTTTAGGTTGTAGAGAACTGAGTACAGAGGGCCATTGGCTATCACTGGCATACTTTACAGTCCATAAGCTATTTTCACATTTTTATTTCTGCATTTGTAGAACCTGTGGTTTGCAGGATTTTCAGAAAAATCACATTAACAGTATCAATATACCAACACAATGAGAGGCTTATCATCTGAATGTATTCTGGTTATTCAATTTTATTACACAAGAAAAATTGTCTATGTAAAGTTTTCCAAAAATCTAGTGATGTAAGCTTACTGCTCTTCTCCACATTCCAGTGTTAAAATAACTTTTTCCAGTTTTATGTATGAAACTACTTCCACATATGGAAACAGTTAATGTGTGCCTGAGGCTATGTATATTACCATTCAGGTCTGAGTTGTTAAATCTTGTGTTTTTAGTCACCATCTTTTTATTTATTTATTTTTCTTGCTACCCTGGTGTGACACAGCCCTCACTATGCTTTAAGAGAAAGTTATTCAAAATATGTTGAAATCTAAAAGATTACATTTTAAATGTAATTTGAAAACTCTATTCTTACATACAGACTTGCACCACGGAAAAAAATTAAAAATTGTGACCTGAAACACCTCTGGCCAGTCATAAATAGCAGTCAGCATCAGGCAGTTTAGACAAGGATAGTAGTAGACTGACCAGGGAAGGTCGGCTACTTCTATAAATATGTGAGGGATTCTTCTTTGTTTAAACATATTTTTTGCTTTTTTCTTTCTAATGTGCAGCAGTCTGGAACTTCAGTCACACATTAATTATAGCTATTAGTAAATAAAAATAGGATTAATAAAGAATTATGTTTTTTTCCTAGGACCCAGGAATACAGGAGTGGACTTTTTGATTGATGTTGGATGCTTGCTCAGATTAACTTTCATTTATTTTTGGTATGTGGATCTCCAAAAATGTAATGTGGATATCTTTCAAATGACTGAAAGAAATTGGTGAAAGAAAAACGTATCCAGTTCTTTCTATTCCTTTTGAACTTCTATCAGAACTAGATGACAAAGGCCAGCTTTTCTCTACTTGCCTTGAGTTGACAGTGTGAGGATGAATTTTAATTACTTTTTGTAATCAACTAATATGATTATTACCAACAGAAAATATAATCAATATTTGGCAAGATGAGGTTAGTATCTCTGTATGGCTTCTAACCTCCACTACATTTTCGGATCTTAGTTTCAATCTTGTCTCTCAGGAGACTGAAATGAAAACTGTAAGAGTGAAAGAGGAGGAAGTCACTGCCCTCAATTTCTTTCATTAGTTTGTTTATTGTGCACAGCAATAAGTGGAAACGACTGAAAATGCTATCTGTGAGCACTCTATTTATTCTTATGTTGTTCTGTTTTAGTTTGGCCCTTAATGTCATGGTTTTTTGTGATTGTTAGTTGACTGGCTGCATTTAAAGCCTTGAGTCATAGAAAGTTGATTAAGAGGAACATGGTATTACTGTTACTTGCTATCTTATATTTACTGTGGATTAAAAAATAAACATGTTAGTCTGCTAATAACTGCTAAAAGTTGTTCTAAAAATACTTCTTTTGTTTATTGGAGGGATTTGAAATCTCTTTCTCTTGTATAAAAATCTAGGCATTCAAGTGGGAGATGGATTATAAAAAGTAATGTTACAAACTGGATATCATGAGAGAAATAAACAGTGTTCATATTTATTTGATAGACCTAGTATCTTAAAATATATGGAGTAGTTGTGATGATAGTAATGTATCTAAATGCTTATAAAGCAAAATATTTTATGTTAGCAGGTACATTAATAGCATAGGCAATTATTTAACCCTTCTAAAGTATTAAGCCTTGGTAAACACTCAAAATAAGTTCAATGATCTGTTACATCATCTAAAAACACAAAATGATAAGAAAGACATAGTTAAATTTTAAAATAGTAATAGATTTAAACATATACATTTTTTCATGTTTTATCCCATCCTCCCTTATTACTAACCAGAGCGAAGAATATTGCTCTCCTGCCATGTTCATTTGTTGTCATCAGACAGCCATTTGAAATTGTTTCAGAAGACTGCATAATTGGAAGTGAATATTGGCTTCTTTTTTCTCATGAATCATAGACTCAGAAGCTCTTTCTCATGGTTGGTTGTTCATTTCCCATGCCTCAGAACCTGTTTTTCAAAAGATGTATGAAGTGTTACTAGGACATTTTATTTTCTCAATTTCAGCACTTGAATCACTTATGTACAATTATATACTCCTCTTCCCAAATGCTTGTATAGCATATTTAGGTATTGTTCCTTATTTAAAGAGTAATAATAATAAAATAGAGAAGAATAGCACTTTGCAATGAAAATCAGCAATATGACTTCCATCAGCAAAATTACTTCCTTTTTTTTTTTTTTTAAACTTTTTAGGGCCACACTTTTGGCATACAGAGTTTCCCAGGCTAGGGATCAAATCAGAGCTACAGCTGCCAGCCAACACCCCAGCAATGTGAGATCCAAGCTGTGTCTATGACCCATACCACAGCTCATGTCAATGCCTGATCCCTTACTCAATGAGCAAGGCCAGGGATTGAACCCACATCCTCAAGATTCATTTCCACTTCACCACAATTGAACTCCCCGAGTTTACTTTTAAGTCACTGGGGGGAAAGGAGTCTGTGCTAGAAGATTATATATCTCTCAGATCATTATATCCTTAACTTTATATTACACATTTTAACTGTTTAACAAAGATAGCTGATTAAGCTCAAAAATTAAATAAACCACATGTGCAAATTAAAGTTGCAGAACCAGGGCTTAAAATTCAAGCACAAATCTTTAGTGCTCCAAAAATTATGCTATTACTGCTAATCCTTCACTGAGATAAACTAGATTTAAATTTGCAATTGCTAATGAATAGGATGTGATAAAGGTAAGATTTGTGTTATCCTTAAGTTTCAATTTCCTATTTATGGATTCTTTGATATGCTAATTTTTAGCTTTGCACAATATACATTTAAGAGATAAGTTCTCTTCCTTCCTGTATCCATCATTAGACAAATGTCATGGTAGATGGGAGGATACCAATGTTGAATTAACTCACTATTTTTTTTAACTCTTCTAGGTCATCAGTTGTGTAGGCAGAGAAAATGTGATTTGAAAGATTCACTGGTAAGCATTCTTTTCTGACTTGCCCTCCTCTTAATTTGGTTTTCCAGGCAAATGAAACATAACCATTTTAGGGAGGGAGGGGACATTCTTTACCCTTTGTTTGTTATCCTTTTAAATGGTTCTCATTTGCTTAGCTTTATTCTTTTCACAAACATACATGTATGTAGTAGGGCACATAATTTATTCTATTAAAAAAAAGCTTTAAAACAAATTGTCCTCCTAATTAGAGGCAATTGTGTTATAGTTATGGGTTGGAAAATCATTTATCTGTGACTTTTTATCTTCTGTAAAGTGTATTTTTCCTCTTCTTGCCAACACTTTATTGAAATCTTCCATATCTCACACAAATGGTTAAAAATGACAATTGGACAAGATAAAACATTTTGTCCTAAAATATTTATATACAGTATGCCCTCTAAACACACACACATATACATATACAAATGCACATAGACAGACACACATAATCTTACAGGTACACATCCAATCTGCCACTTTGGGCAAGAATTTACTCTAGTAGTAATTCTGGGATGCAGAGATTTGGGGGACCATGATATCATAGTGCTTAAATAAATCTGACTTCAATTATCAGTGCATTTTCATAATTTTATAAGCATTTAAAATTTTTCTAAATTATTTTAAATAATGAAATATTTTAGAATATCAAAACATAAGATATTTCTATGTTTTCCTAAAAATACTAATTTCACAATTGATATTTGAAGTGGTAACACAGAAAATAATTGATAGGGCATTGAGTTTAATACACAAGAGAAATACTCTCTTCTTAGATTCTTACACTTGCAAAATACTTCTTTGTGTTATGAATTTCCCAAATATATTGAGATTTTATCATGTGCAACAGGGACTTTATGTAAATATATTATTTCCCCTTCCCCATTTCCTACCTATATCTCTTCAAGGACACCAATAAAATTTATATTAGCACCAGGGGAATATCCAACTTTACATATTCAGTTTCCCTTTTCGGAGAATTCTGTTGTAAATTGGACTACACAATTTTTCTTTACATTCTAACTATAATTCATTATACTCTTGTGATTTCTTTGTAACATTTTTTTCTTGATTTGCAGGAAACTCTTCAAAAGCATGCCATCAATCACTGAATGTACACATGAAGAAATGACCTTTATGTCTATTTCTTGTTCTAAATAATTTCTCTGTCTTTGTACAAATTCTTCAAGGTAGTATAAATTTTTTTTCTGCTTGTTGTTCCAAGTTTTTGCTATGAATTGTGACTGGGGAATAGAAGGAGGTTATATATGTATGTTATATACATATTAATATGTATATGTAATATACACATATTTATAGTTATCTAGGTATAAATATTCATTAAAAAAGATCTATTAGCTCATTATTTAGCTTCTTGTTTTCTTAGTTATTTTAGGTGAGCAGACAGAAGGAGGACTAATCATATAATATTGAAAAACTATATTTTTGGCCTTTTTATGGACACACCAACAGCATACGGAAGTTCCCAGGCAAAGGGTCAAATCAGAGCTGTAGCAGAAGGCCTACACTAAAGCCACAGCAACAGCAACGCAGGATCTGAGCTGTGTCTGTGACTTATACCACAGCTCATGGCAATGCCAGATTCTTAACCCACTGAATGAGGCCAAAAATCGAACCTGCATCCGCATGGATGCTAGTCAGATTCATTTCTGCTGAGCCACGATGGGAACTCCAATTAAAAACTATTTTTTTTTGTGTTAGTATATTTCTCTTCTGAATGTTTTAGCTGTTTTGAGTATCTAATTATATGATCCAGTTAGCAACTCCTTAAGCACTTAAAATACCAATGTTTCACAATACACTTATGCAGGGTTAAAATGCAACATCAAATAGTGCTAGACTTTTATTTTTTTTTTAATTTTTGGCTGTGTCTGAGGCATGTGGAAATTCCCAGGCCAGGGCACAGCAGTAACTCCAACTGCTACAGTGACAACACCAGATCCTTAACCCACTGCATTACAAAAGAATGACCAGACTCTTTACTATTATTTTTAAATTGTTCAATATAAGAGGACTAAATGAAGGCAGACTAGACAAACCCATCATCATTACCCTGTACCTACAGGTGAGTCAGGTTACGTCAGATTATTCTGTGGGAACCAAAATCCCAAATCTTAGTGGTTAAATAAAACAAAATGTTAGCACTAGGAATCAAGCATTCTTTGATAGATTGTTCTACTCCACTCAGTCACTTCAAGATATAGTCTGAGGGAGATCTATAATCCTGTAGCTGAAGCATCTGGAGGACATTACCTTTCAGTTACCACAGATGGTGAGAAATGTGCTTAAGCTATCAATTAACTTCTTTGGCAAGAAAGTCATCTCTATCATCAATCTGCCATAACTATAGCTCTTCTAGTCTATTGATCAAACCCAGTCACATTGTCCATCCTAGTTGCAAAGAAGTAGAAAAGGATGGGATGCAAGGAAGTAGAAAAGGATGGGAGACCAAGATGAGAAGGAGCATCAGAGGTGCTTTTATTGAATGTAAACTCATTCTGCTGCATATATTCATGTGTAATATAAGAATATATATATATGTATATGTATATGTATGTATATATGTATGTATATATATATATGTATGTATGTAAAAATTGCAAGAGCCTGACATAATATTTTATTGTATTATTTTAATTTTAAATTATTATGCTCATAGCTTTCTGAATATTCACATTATATTATTAAGCATACGCTCATATTTTGTTTGACTAGTTTTATTATTTTAAGGGATATTTGCAATTTTAATTTTTAGTAATTGACTAACTTTTTTTGAAATTTGTCCTGCTAAATTATATTTTATATCTCAGAATTATAGTTTATCTTTTCTAGTTTTTTTGATATGAAGGAATTAGTAATTTCTACCTATTTTTGTTGTTACTTAGAAAACTAATATTAGTAAATTCCTCACAATTTTAAGAATTATCTGTATCCTTTCTCATTTATAGTCTATAAACACTAGACTTTATCTTTTTTTAAAAGAAACCTCATGTTCTGATTTATTTCCTTGAGTTAGTATAAAGGAATCTGTAAAGAATTCTTTAGTATTTAAATGGCTTGTTCTTATTATCATCTGCTGTATCCATACTTCAGTTTTAGCTATAGAACAAAGCACAGTAACATCACATTATGTTCATTAATATAAACTATCAGCCATTTTCTCAACCTTATCTACAGCATTTCTGTGTGGTTAACTCAAATAGTTCAGCCAACACTTTTTGAGTACCTATTAGGCTTAAAGCTCTATGATACCTGCTGCAAATATCAGGTCTGACTTGACATGTATTATATAGTTGAAGAGATAAGGCATTTACACATTCATTTGTTTTGTTGTTTTATGGCTTGAGAGTTCATTTTCAGGATTGCACAGTAAAAAAGAATTATGCTCACAGATATGGGTAAATCTCTTTTATCTGTGCATGGATTTGGAGGTATGTAAAATTCTAAAACCAGATTAAGCGCATTTGTGTCACACTTTGGAATATTTAATAAGATTTGAAGTAGTTGAATAAATAATCTTCTAGATATATGTTTTGCTTGAATTAAAGCTGGAATTGTCCACCATCTCTGGGAAAACTTGTATTTTAGGCTAGGGCAAGGATAGTCTTAATGTACTAGAAGCTGCAGGAAGTTAGCCTAGGATTAAAAATTCATCATAAGGGAGTTCCCATTGTGGCTCGGTGGTTAACAAATCTGACTAGGAACCATGAGGTTGTGGGTTTGATCCCTGGCCTTGCTAAGTGTGTTAAGGATCCGGCATTGTCCTGAGCTGTGCTGCAGGTCACAGACATGGCTCAGATCTGGTGTTGCTGTGGCTCTGGTGTAGGCCGTTGGCTACAGCTCTGATTAGACCCTTAGCCTGGGAACCTCCATATGCCATGGGAGCGGCCCTAGAAGAGGCAAACACACACACACACACAAAATTCAACATAAAATATCTTCCTAATAAATAAATATACATGAGTAAGTAGGAATTTCACTGTATTTATACTTTAATTGAAGAAAATAGAAACTCTTAACTTGTCTGACTTGGATGAACTTATAATAATCAATGTGGGATGTATACTGGCTAAATGCTGATTCACAGATTATATCTTCTGATTTGCCATTTGGCATTATGTATGTGCTATTTATCAAAAGTCCCATTTTCAGTCACAAAGCTCTTATATATAAGAAAGCTATAGCCTTCCCCATTTCTAAATCTAATCCTGCAAGTAATATACTTTCCAAAGACTTAACTCTTTTACATATTTATGAATTTCTCCACAGGCCCCCTGAGGGATTCATTTCTCAATTGTGTCATAAGACACCACGGTATACTGCTTGGCTTATTTTCTCATCAAGTATTGTTCTACAGCTACATGGTGTTTTCTATCTGTTGTTGTCTAGAGCAAACTGAGGGTGTAGCATTGATCCAGCCTGTTCAATGTGCATGACTCTTGCCTGCAAGCACTGGGACTCTATATGACTTATCACTGTGCGTTTCTGTGTCATATCAGCAAGCTCATCTGCAGAAATACATTCTGACTGAGTACCCCTGAGGTAGACAATGCTTAATTCTCCATTTCAAAATCTTCCAGGAATGGAAAAATGATTCAGCTGGAAGGCATCTGCCCTGTCAGCACACTATTATCTTAACACAGTGTTTACTCTGTTACTGGTTTCAGTTATCCTTACACAGTTTGATAATCATTTTTGAAGCTGACCTGATGTATAACTTAACTCTGGTTCACAGTATGTTTGTGATTGGTTTTAACATGATACTTAGGGATTTCCAGCTCCCTTTCTACCTAGTTTCTCTAGGGCTTCTTCTTATAAAAGACATATGGGGGATAAATTATTAATAATTGTAAAGCCATTTGTTAAAAAAAAAGTCTAAAGCTATTGTATTAGTTACCAATCACTGATGTAATGAACTAAATGTATACATTGAAAGGGAACATTTAGGTAGGAATCACAAACATACACACATATAAAGAAAAGTATGCTATCTATAGTATGTGTTAATGTATAAATGTCTATAAGATAAGATGGAGTTATATTAAGAAATTATGTTAAGAAATTTGATCTTGTTTGCAAATGAAATATCAATTTACCAATTATTTAGCATTCTATATCCTCATATCTATTTATAATATATTGTTAAAACACAAATCCCTTACTCTCTAATACAATGGGAGATATTTTTGCAAATGTATTTGCAATTTGAAATAACAGGTAGCTTTTGAAAAAAGGAAAAAAAATGGTGGGAATATTAAAAGCAAAAAACAAATCCAATTTCAGTAGGTTTAATAGTAAGTTTTCTTTAAAATTATATTTATACATATTTTATAAATCTAAGGAATATATTTTATATAAAGTAATAGAAAAATTTCAGCATCAGGGTTACATGTTTCTTTGTCACCATAAGAAATAATAATTTTAATACAAATATATTTAAGTTGAGTTATTTCATTATTTCATTTAGTTAATCAATCATAGAATAAATATTCTTGGTTCTTTATGATATACCAGATACTTTTTAAAAAAATATTATATTTTGAAAATTTAAACAAATAATAACAAAGTTGTAAATGTATTGGTGTTGGCTTGCTCTTTGTTTCTCCTTTTTTGGTTGCATCTTTCTTCAGCACCTTTCAGAAATTAAACTAATGAAAATCTATTATACAATGTGGTAAAAGGCTTTAAGTGTACAGATATGAATGAGCTTTGAAAATTATCTTCTTGAGACTTTATTTTTTGCCTAAGATTATTCACATTATTTCTATTTTATGCATTTAAGATGCCAATGTGAATATATTGAAAAGAAAATAATGTCAGCTGGTTAGATACAAAATTTATGTCACAGTTTGTTCATTTGAAGGATCATACATTTGAATTGATAGTATGAATACGTTGCTATTCATATAAGAGTTTTCTTTCTGGCTTGATTTAAATTCACATTAGCATGATAATGTGAGAAAAAAGAATGTATACATGTATGTGTGACTGTATCACCTTGCTGTACAGTAGAAAATGGACAGAACACTATAAACCAGCTATAATGGAAAGATAATAATTATTATGAAAAATTCACATGAACCAAATGTTTACTAATCACATATATGTATTTATTTCACCTGTATGTATATGTATATATATAGTTGTATACGTTTAATCATATATGTATTGTGTTTACATCATTTACAAACATACATTTATATCTACACATGCATGTGTGTATATAGTTGGTTTTTTATGACTAAGTTACCAAATTAACATGGTGGTTTTGAACAAGAGTTCTGGAGGCTAGAAGTCTGAAATCAGGATGTTACCAAATTCCTGTGGAGGTTCTGAGGGAGAAGCTGTTTCAAACCACCCCTAGTTTCTGGTGGTTGCTGGCAATCATTGGTGTTCTTGGGCTAATAGAGATATCAGTTCAACATCCACCTCTGTCTTCACATGGTGTTCACTCCTGTGTGTCTCTGTGTTTCTTCTCTTCTTATAAGAATGCAAGTCATATTTAATTTAGGGCCCACACGAACCTTGTATGACTAATCGCATCTGCAGTGGCCCAGTGTTTCTAAAGAAGGTCACATACATAGGTATTAGTGTCAAGACTTCAACATACTTTTCTGGGAAATGCAATTCAAGACTTTGCCAGCTTTTTGAGTTCTACATTTGCAGATTCAAACCAATCAAGGATCAATAGAGGAGGGAGGAGATAGCAGAGCAGTAAGGCTTGAAGCTCACTTATCCAACAAATACATAAAAATATATCTACTTGTGAAATGATTTGCACAGAAAATTTGCTGAAGGTTAGCAAAAGACCTCAGGATTCTAATGGAGCAAGAAAATCTTCACGAAAGTGGGAAGGACAAAATATGGAAAGGAAAAAAAAAAAAGGAAAAGAGAGAGAAAATGAGAAAAAAGCAGGATGGGACCTGCACACATAAGAGGGAGCTGGCAAAGAAGAAAAGTTTCTGAACCCTGGGAAGTCCCCACATCAACGAGATCAGCTGGGAAAAAGGAGGAATTTTAGAGCCTCAGATGAGAACACAACATTTTTTGAAGCAATTAAAATGGAAATAGTCTTGTAAAAATGGTCAGTGCTACCACCCTGCTCTTCCCAGCCCAAGACAACTGACCACTTATACAGGTAGAGGTTGAGAACTAAACTCAGGCTTTGGAAATTAGACTCAGGGAGAGAACTGGGGCTGGAAAAATACATAGAAAAAAACCAAACTGGGGTTGCTGGTGTGGTAACTGCCTGGGGGGACTAGAGTCTAGCACAATCACATTTGATGACATAGGGTAAAGAGACCTGGATGGGCTTGGAGGCCAGGCACAACTGTTTGAGTGTGATGGAGGGAAGGGGCAGGATTCACCACTACAGCCTTGTTCCCTACATTCCCTCTCAGGTAGCAGGAAAACCCCTCCTCCAGTTCCAGAAGCCATACCACAAGCAGCATTTCCTCGCTTTGCAAATGCTTGTAAGTTTGACTAGGTCACATTTGTTTATTATGTTTTTATGTCTTTTCCCTTGGGAAAATGACTAATAAGACATTTTCATGGTTTATGTGTTAGAATGTTAAGTTTATGTTCTCAAGATATTTTGTGTCTTGCCATATGTTTGAATATTAAGCAAATTTGAATTTATTTTTGTGTTTGATGTGAGAGTGTGTGTGTTTTAGTTTCATTGATTTACATGCAGCTGTCCAGTTTTCCCAGTGCCACTAGCTGAAGAAACTTTTCGCCATTTTACATTCTCATCTCATTTGTCCAAGATTAATTGACCCTATTTTTCCGGGCTTATTTCTGGGCTCTTTACTCTGTTCCATTGATCTGTATGTCTGGTTTTGTACTAATACCACACTGTTTTTATTTTTGTAGCTTTATGATATTGTCTGAAGTCTGGGAGAGTTATGCCTCCTGCTTTGTTTATTTTCCTCAGGATTGCTTTGGCAATTCTGGCTCTTTTACAGTTCCATATAAAATTTTAGAATGTTTGTTCTATCTCTGTGAAAAATGTCATGGGTGATTTGATAGGGATCATATTAAATCTGTATATTGCTTTGAGTAGCATGGCCATTTTAACAATATTAATTATTCCAGTCCAGGAAAATAGAATTATCTTTCCATTTCTTTTACTCCTCTTTAATTTCCTTGATTAATGGAAATAATGATTCTCAGAATATAACTCTTTCACTCCCTTGAACAGATTTATTGTAGGTATTTTATGTTTAAGTGTGATTTTAAAAAAATATATCCCCTTTCTGATATTTCACTGTTAGAAAGAGTAACTCTCTAATAATCAGTGATGTTGAGCATTGTTTCAAGTGCTCGTTGGCCATCTGTATATCTTACTTGGAGAAATGTCTCTTCAGGTCCTTTGCCCATCTTTCAATTAGTTGTTGGCTTTTTTGCTGTTGAGTTGTATAAGTTGTTTGTATATTTGAGAGATTAGGCCCTTGTCCATTGCATCATTTGAACTATTTTCTCCCATTCTGTAAGTTGTATTTTTGTTTTTGTTTTTGTTTCCTTCACTGTGCAAAATCTTGTCAGTTTGATTAGGTCCAATTGGTTTATTTTTGCTGTTATTTCTGTTGCTTTGGGAGACTGACCTGAGAAAACTTTCATAAGGTTAATGTCAGAGAATGTTTTGTCTATGTTCTCTTCCAGGAGTTTGATGGTGTCTTGTCTTATATTTAAGTCTTTAAGCCATTTTGAGTTTATCTTGGTACATGGTGTGAGGGTGTGTTCTAGTTTAATTGACATGCATGCAGCTGTCCAGGTTTCCCAGCAATTCTTGATGAAAAGACTGTCTTTTTCCCCATTTTATGTTCTTGCCATCTTTGTCAAAGAATAATTGACCATGGGTGTCTGGGTTTATTTATGCGTTCTCTCTTCTGTTCCATTGGTCTGTATGTCTGTTTAGGTACCAGTACCACACTGTCTTGATGACTGTGGCTTTGCAATATTGCCTGAAGTCTTGGAGAGTGATGCCTCCTGCTTGGTTTCTGTTGCTCAGGATTTATTTGGCAATTCTGGGTCTTTTGTGGTTCCATATAAATGTTTGTGTTGTTTGTTCTAGTTCTGTGAAAAATGTCATGGGTACTTTGATAGGGATCACATTGAATCTGTAGATTGCTTTGGGTAGTATGGCCATTTTTACAATATTAACTTTTCCAACCCAGGAGCATGGAATAGCTTTCCATTTCTTTACATCTTTTCGAATTTCCTTGATTAATGTTTTATAGTTCTCAGCATACAAGTCCTTTAACTCCTTGGTCAGGTGTATTCCAAGGTATTTGATTTTTGGGGGTGCAATTTTAAAATTGTATTTTTGTATTCCTTTTTGAATGTTCCATTTTTAGTAAACAGAAATGTGACTGATTTCTGAATGTTAATCTTCTACCCTGCTCCTTTTCTGAATTTGTTGATCAGTTCAAGTAGCTTTTGTGTTGAGTCCTTAGGGTTTTCTATATATAGTATCATGTCATCTGCATACAGTGACAGTTTTACCTTTTCTCTTCCTATCTGGATGCTTTTTACTTCCTTTTTTTGTCTGATTGCTGTGGCCAGGACTTCCATTATTATGCTGAATAACAGTGGTGAGAGTGGACATCCTTGTCTTGTTCCAGAGTTTAGTGGGAAGGCTTTCAGCATTTCTCCATTGAGTATTGTATTTGCTGTGGGTTTTGTCATAAATGGCTTTGATTATGTTAAGGTGTGTTCCCTGTATACATGCTTTGGTAAGAGTTTTTATCATGAATGGATGTTGGACTTTGTCAAATGCTTTTCTGCACCTATTGAGATGATCATGTGGTTTTTGGCTTTTCTTTTGTTAATGTGGTGTATGAAGTTGTTTGGAAATCATGGACTTGAAGAATAGATTTGTGGTTGCCAAGGGGGAAGGGAAGGGAGTGGGAGGCACTGGGAGCTTGGGGTAAATAGATACAGAATATTGCCCTTGGGGTGAATTAGCAATGGGATCCTGCTGTGTAGCACTGGGAACTCTGTCGAATCAATTATGATGGAACACATAATGTTATGTATATACGTGTATGTGTAACTGGGTCACCAAGCTGTACAGTAGAAAAAAATATATATTATATATGATAAAAAAGGAAAAGTAACCCTTAAATGATTTTTAATGTCTTTATAGAGATCATATTTATTATATAAAAATTCAAAAGTACAGAAAAGTTGAAAGAATTTTACAGAGAACAATAAAATATCCACCATTTAGTTTCTAACAATAACATTTTACAATACCTGTTTAATCACATACATATCAGTATATCCTTCTATCAATCTAATGACGCATCTTAATTTTTCATGCATTTCAAAATGAATTGAAAATCTTTCTATACCTCCCTCTAAACACCTATTTATCATATCAGGAGCTAATATTTATTACAGCTAAATTGTTCTTACCAAAGGTAGAGAAGAGATGTCCTGTCATGGTTCAGTGTTTAATGAACCCAACTAGTATCCATGAGGATGCAGGTTCAATCCCTGGCCTTGCTCAGTAGGATAAGGATCCAGCATTGCTGTGAGCTGTGGTATATGCCACAGACATGACTTGGATTCCACATTGCTGTGGCTGTGGCACTGGCTGGCAGCTACAGCTCAGATTTGACCCCTAGCCTAGAAACTGCCATATGTCATGGGTACAGCCCTAAAAAGACAAAAGGCAAAAAAAGTATAAAATACTGAAAATCAGTAGAGCTTGGTTCTAACTTCAGCTTTGGAAATAACACTGTAAGTCATTTAGCTTCGCTTTGTTGCCTTTACATGTACAACAAGTGAAGAAGATAATGCCTGACCTCACTTTGCTTGCAAGAACATTTTTAGAATGAATGAAACAATGTACATATAAATGCAGAGCATCTCAGAAGACAAATACTCTATAAAAATCTAGCATCATCATTATTATTATTGTTATAGAGAGAATTTCTGAAAAGTCAGCTGGCTGAATATATTACAGTAATATTCTACATAAGAGAAAATAAAAACATCATTACAATACTGATTTAATGGCTCAGTCTTCTATTTTATTTATCACAATATAAGAATATATCTTACCAGTTTGGATTATTACAAAACCTCATTGTCTTAGGTTTCATGTTACATTTATGCCTACTTAATCTGAACCTTAACAGATGTTTGTTAATAAACTTATACCTTTCCTTACATTTCTAAAAATCACTTAATCATTAATAGTCAGAGGTGCCAAAATCTTTAGATTATGTCTTGACTCTTATATGTGTATGTATATGTGCATATACAGTGAAAATATAATTCTTTGTGCATTAATAATACAGAATTATCCTGTACATGAAGCCTATGTGACGACCCAAATAAAATATCAGTATGTTAGTTTACATAACTTAAATCCTTATTACTTCTTTTTTTTTTTTTTTTTTTTTGGTCTTTTGTCTTTCAGGGCTGCACCCAAGATTCCAAGGCTAGGGGTCTAATTGGAGCTGTTACCTCTGGCCTACACCAGAGCCACAGCAATGCCAGATCCAAGCCATGTCTGCAAACTACACCACAGCTCATACCAAGGCCAGATTAACTCACTGAGTGAGGCCAGGGATCGAACACACAACCCCATGTTTCCTAATTGGATTCATTTCCACTATGCCATGATGGGAACTCCTTCTTATTATTTCTTATAATGGAAGGATCATATAAAACTATAAGTTTATTTTAAACAATAAATGTTTTAATGAACAATCATTTTGGCTAGCTCTGTAAATATTGGCAAGACATTTCTTAGAGATTCTTTGTGTGAAATATCATGGGATTGTTCAAACTAACTACATTTTTAATCTCTGTTCACATCCCAATATCCATGGAATCTGCATTTTTTTAAAGGGCCACAGGAAGTGGCCATATGGAACTTTTCAGGTAAGGGGTCAAATCAGAGCTATAGTTGCTGGCCTATACCACAGCCACAGCAAAGCTAGATTTGAGCCACATCTGGGACTAGCACTGCAGCTCACAGCCATGCTGGATCCTTAACACACTGAGTGGGGCCAGGGATTGAAACCACATCGTCATGGATATTAGTTGGGTTCATTTGTGCTGAGCCACAATGGGAACTCCCAGGAATAGGCAAAGATTTTAAAGCAGAGAGGGGGCTGAAGAGAAAGAAACTAAATTCTAGGATCAAATCATAGAATATATATGGAAAAAATGTATATATGTACACACCTATATATATACATTTACATATATATATGTATATTGATATATCAAAACAAAATCCTATTATTGGAACATTTTCAAAACTTCAGTTTTCTAAAGTAATTAAAACTGTGCAATGCCAATACTTTAAAGATGTTTTTTCTTCCACTGTTCATATAATTCTTACAAAGTATGAACTTTATCATGCAATTCATAAGGTAAAGCAAAAACCAAAATAAGGCTAGAAGCATGTGTATTCAAAAAAAACAAGTCAAGAATATGAGTAATTTAATTTCAGAAGTTTTAATTTAAAATACTCTATTTCTAATTGTTAATTTGTTTTGTAGTTAAAGTTTTTATATCAAATATTCTTCTAATATTTCTCTTAAATAGAATTTAGATTAAATGTTTTTAAATGAGGATCATATTTTTTTTACATTTTCAATAAATTTGAAAGAAATTATAATTATTTACTTACAAATAATATAATTATTTAATAAAATCTAACACAATCCTTGGCTTTGGTTTTGGAGAAGATTTAAATTTATTTTCTTCAAGCCTTTATGTACAGATATTTTATTTTTGTCTTCATCCATAAAGGCATTTAATATTTTGAAGCTGATGTGACATATTTGGCTGCCCTTGTCATATTACATCAATCATGTTCCTTTCAGTGAGACATAATCTCATTTTAGTTGATGAATATAATTCCATTTGAAATACTAGAGTCCCATTTTATATAAAGGTCAAAGAGGAAAAAAGTAAAGGTGAAAATTTTAAGATTAGAAACAAAGTAAAATACTTTGTCATGGAGCAATTAGAAGACATGTTAGAAAATAAATGATTTTATTCTTATAGGCTTACATTCCAGTTTTATTTTTGTTTAAATGTTTAAGTTCAAAACAGGCAAATTTATAATAAAAGCATTGACTATTAAATGCAATTATGGCTGCAGTAATATGGAAAAATTTTAATACAAATATATATATATTTAGTAAAGCCATTTGTTTAATTGTTAATAAACTTGTATATTTTTAATTTTTTATTATAGTTAATTTACAATCTTCTCTCAATTTCTGCTGGCAAAGTGACCCAGTCTTACATATATATACATTCTTCATCTCACCTTATCCTCCAACCTGATCTATCACAAGTGATTTGTTATAGTTCCCTGTGCTATACAGCAGTCTCCCATTGCCCATCCACTCCAAATGTAACAGTTTTCTTCTACTAACCTCAGACCCCCAATCCATCCTACTCCTTCTCCCTCCCCCTGGCAAATGCAAGTCTGTCCCCCATGTTCCTGATCTGTTTATGTTTTGTAGATAGATTCCTTGTGCCATATTTTAGACTCCACATATAAGTGATATCATATAATGTCTGTCTTTTTCTTTCTGACTTACATCACTTGGTGTAAGAGTGTCTAGTTCCATCCATATTGCTGCAAATGGCATTGTTTTGTTCTTGTATAGCTGTGTAGTATTACATATACACGCATACCACATCTTCTTAATCTATTATCTGTTGATGGGCCTTTAGGTTGTTTCCGTGTCTTGGGCTACTGTGAATAGTGCTGCAATTAACATAGGAGTGTATGTATATTTTTCAATGAAAGTTTTGTCCAGATATATGCCCAGGAGTGGGATTGCTGGGTCATAGGATAGTTCTATATTTAGTTTTCTGAGGTATTTCCACACTATTTTCTACAGTGGTTATACCAATATACATTCCCACCAAAAGTAAAGTAGGTTCTCTCCACATCCTCTCCAGCATTTGTTGTTTGTTGCTTGTTAATGATGGCCACTTTAACTGTCATGAGGTGGTATTCATTATTTTTTGACTGCATTTCTCTAATAATTAGGGTTTTGAGGATTTTTTCATGTGCCCGGCTGGACATCAGATTGTCTTCTTTGGAGAAATGTCTATTTAGGTCTTCTGCCCATTTTTCAATTGGGTTTTTGTTGTTGTTGTTGAGTTCTGTAGGTTGTCTGTATATTTGAAGATTAAACATTTGTTCGTAGAGTCATTTTCAAAAATTTACTCCCATTCTGTGGGTTTTCGTTTCATTTTTTTTAATGATTTCCTTTGCAGTGCAGAAAAAACTTTTGAGTTTAATAAGGTCCTATTTATTCATTTGTGTTTTTATTGTCTTTATTCTAAGAGGTGGATCAAATAAGATGTTGCTATGATTGATGTCAAGGAGTGTTTTGCCTATGTATTCCTCTAGGAGTTTTATATTATCTGGCCTTATATTTAGGTCTTTAATCCATTTTGAGTTTTTTTCTGTGTATGGTATTATAAAATGTTCTAACTTCATTCTTTTACATGTTGTTGACCAGTCTTCCCAGAACCATTCTTGCAGAGACTCTTTTTCCTCCACTGTATGTTCCTAACTCCTTTGTCATAGATTAGTTGACCATAGATGTTTGGATTTATTTCTTGGCTTTCTAGTCTGTTTCATCAATCTATATTCCTGTATTTGTGCCAGCACCATACTGTCTTGATGACTGTAGTTTGTAGTAGTGTCTGAAGTCAGGGACCATGATTCCTCCAATTCCATGTTCTCTTTTCACTATTGCTTTAGCTATCTTTTGTGTTTCCATACAAATTTTAAAATATATTGTTCTAATTCTATAAGGAATGCCATTGGTAATTTGATAGGGATTGCATTGAATCTGTAGTTTGCTTTAGGTAGTATTGCCATTTTCACTATATTGATTCTCTAATCCAAGAGCATGATATATTTTTCCATCTTTGATTTCTTTCATTAATGTCTTATAGTTTTCAGATTACAAGTCTTTTGTCACTTTAGGTAGGTTTATTCCTAGTATTTTATTCATTTTTATCCAATGATAAATGGGATGGTTACCATAATTTCTCTTTCTGATATTTCACTGTTAGAATATATAAATTCAATTGACTTCCATGTATTAATTTTGTATCCTGCATCTTTACCAAATTCACTGAAGCTCTAATAGTTTTCTGGTACTGTCTTTAGAATTTTTTAGGTATTGTATTATGCCATCTGCAAAGTGATAGTTTTACTTCTTTTCCAATTTGAATTCCTTTTATTTCATTTTCTTCTCTGATTGCTGTGGCTAGGACTTCCAAAACTATGTTGAATAATATTGGTGAAAGAGGACATCCTTGTCTTATTCCTGGTCTTAGTGGAAATGCTTTCAATTTTTCACCATTAAGAATGATGTTACCTGTGGGTTTGTCATCAATGGCTTTGTGGTAATTCCCCTCTGTACCCTCTCTTTGGAGAGCTTTTATCAGGAATTTGTGTTGAATTTTGTCTAAAGTTTTTACTGCATCTATTAAGGTGATAAATGTTTTTCTTACTTTTCAGTTTGTTGATGAGGTATATCACATCTATAGTTTTGTGGATATTGAAGAATCCTTGCATTCTTAGGATAAATCCTTCTTGGTCATGGTGAATGATCTTTTTTCTTTTTTTTTTTTTTTTGGTATTTTTTCCTTTTCTAGGGCTGCTCCCATGGCATATGGAGGTTCCCAGGCTAAGGGTCTAATCAGAGCTATAGCCACTGGCCTATGCCAGAGCCACAGCAATGAGGGATCTGAGCTGTGTCTGCAAACTACACCACAGCTCATGGCAACACCAGACCTTTAACCCACTGAGCAAGGCCAGGGATTGAACCCACAACCTCATGGTTCCTAGTTGGATTCATTAATCACTGCACGACGACAGGAACTCCTGAATAATCTTTTTAATGTATATTTGTATGTGGTTTGCTAATATTTTGGTGAGGAATTTTTCATCTATGTTCATCAGAGCTATTGTCCTGTAATTTTCCCTTTTTGTGGTATCTTTGTCTGGTTTTAGTATTAAGGTGATGGTGGCTTCATAGAATGAGCTTTGGAGTTTTCCTTCCTCTGCAATTTTCTGGAAAAGTTTCAGAAAAAGAGGTATAAATTCTTCTCTTAATGTTTGATAGAACTCATCTGTGAAGCCGTCAGCTCCTGGACTTCTCTTTTGTGGACATTTTCTAAACACATTTTCAATTTAAGCACTTGTGATTGGTCTACTCATATTTTCTATTTCTTTCTGGTTCAGTGTTGTTAGGTTGTACCTTTGTCAGAATCTGTCTATTTCTTCTAGGCTGTTCATTTTATTGGAATACAGTTATACAGTTTATCATAGTAGTCTCTCATGATCCTTTGTATTTCTGCAATATCAGTTATAACTTCTCTTTTTCACTTCTAATTTTTTTTATTTGATCCCTCTCTTTTTTTTCTCGATGAGTCTGGAGAAAGGTTTATCAACTTTTTTTTATCTTTTCAAGGAATCAAATTTTGGTTTCATTGATCCTTTCAGTTTCTTTCTTTGTCTCTGTTATTAATTTGTGTTCTAATCTTTATGGTTTCTTTCCTTCTACTAATTTTGTGCTTTGTCTGTTCTTCTATCTCTAGATGTTTAAGGTGTAAGTTTAGGTTGTTTGAGTTTTATCTTCTTTCCTTAGATAAGGTTGTATTGCTTTATAAATTTCCCTCTCAGAACTGCTTTTGCTAGGGAACCCTCCTGCACTGTTGGTGGGAATGTAAACTGGTACAGCCACTATGGAGAACAGTTTGGAGATACCTTAGAAATCTATCCATAGAACTTCCATATGACCCCACAATCCCACTCTTGGGCATCTATCCGGACAAAACTCTACTTAAAAGAGACACATGCACCCACATGTTCATTGCAGCACTATTCACAATAGCCAGGACATGGAAACAACCCACATGTCCATCAACAGATAATTGGATTCAGAAGATGTGGTATATATCCACAATGGAATACTACTCAGCCATAAAAAAGAATGACATAATGCCATTTGCAGCAACGTGGGTGGAACTAGAGAATCTCATACTGAGTGAAATGAGCCAGAAAGACAAAGACAAATACCATATGATATCACTTATAACTGGAATCTAATATCCAGCACAAATGAACATCTCCTCAGAAAAGAAAATCATGGACTTGGAGAAGAGACTTGTGGCTGCCTGATGGGAGGGGGAGGGAGTGGGAGGGATCGGGAGCTTGGGCTTATCAGACACAACTTAGAATAGATTTACAAGGAGATTCTGCTGAGTAGCATTGAGAACTTTGTCTAGATACTCATGTTGCAACAGAACAAAGGGTGGGGGAAAAAAATGTAATTGTAATGTATACATGTAAGGATAATTTGATCCCCTTGCTGTACAGTGGGAAAATAAATAAATAAATAAAATTTTGACACCAAAAAAAAAAAAAAAGAACTGCTTTTGCTGTGTCTCATATGTTTGGGATTTTTGTATCCTCATTGTCATTTTTTCTCTGTCTTTTAATTTCCTCTTTGATTTCTTCATGATCCATTGGCTTTTAGTAGTATACTGTTTACTCTCCAGGAGTTTGTGGGGGTTTGATGTTTTTTATTTTTCTTATAGTTGATTTCTAGTCTCACTGAATTGTGATCAGAGAAAATACTTGATTTTAATTTCAATTCTTTGAAAATTTATCAAGTCTTGATCTGTATCACAAGATGTGATCAACCCTGGGGAATAGTCCGTGTGCACTTGAGAAGAAAGTATATTCTGCTGCTTTGGGGTGAAAAGTTCTATAGCTGTCAGTTAAGTCTAGTTGGTCTACTGTATCATTTAAGCCCTATTTTTCCTTGTTGATTTCCTGTCTGAATGATCTGTCCATTGCTGTAAGTGGTGTGTTAAATTCCAAGCCTATTATTATGTTACTGTCAATTTCCCCTTTTATGGCTGGTAGTAGTTGCCTTATATATCGTGCTGCTCCTATGTTGGAGGCATATATATTTACATTTTTAATTCTTCTTGTATTGAAACCTTAATCATTATGTAATGTCCTTCTGTGTCTCTTGAGACCTTTTTATTTTAAAATCTATTTTTTTCTGATATGAATATTACTACTC
Organism: Sus scrofa; assembly: GCF_054392235.1. Lineage (NCBI taxonomy): Eukaryota > Metazoa > Chordata > Mammalia > Artiodactyla > Suidae > Sus > Sus scrofa. The sequence goes on from NC_139393.1 coordinate 44,011,077, forward strand.
CTGGTTTTCTATAATTTCCATGCAATATTTTCTTCTATCACCTCACTTTAAGTCTGTATGTGTCCTTAGATCAGAAGTGGGTCTCCTGGAGCTCCCGTCGTGGCGCAGTGGTTAACGAATCCGACTAGGAACCATGAGGTTGTGGGTTCCGTCCCTGCCCTTGCTCAGTGGGTTAAGGATCCTGCGTTGCCGTGAGCTGTGGTGTAGGTTGCAGACGTGGCTCGGATCCTGAGTTGCTGTGGCTCTGGCGTAGGCCGGTGGCTACAGCTCCGATTGGACCCCTAGCCTGGGAACCTTCATATGCCGCAGGAGTGGCCCAAGAAACAGCAAAAAGACAAAAAAAAAAAAAAAAAGTGTGTCTCCTGTAGACATCATATATATGGGTCTTGTTTTTGAATCCATTTGGTGAGTCTGTGTGTTTCAGTTGGAGTGTTTAATATGTTTACATTCAGTGTAATTATGGGTAAGTATGTACTTATTGTCATTTACTTAACTTTTTATTACTATTTTGGTCTTTTTTTCCCTTCCTCTTTTTGTTGTCTTCTCCTAATGATTTTCTGATCATCCTTAATGTTATGTTTGGCTTGCTTTTTCTTTTTTATGTGTGTGAACATTATAGTTATTTGATTTGTGGTTCCCATATATTTTGATATATCCATCTTTATGTGTGCAGAATTGTTTCTCTTGCTGGTCTCTTAATTTCAAATTCATTTTCAATATTCTGCATTTGTCTTCTACACTTCTCATGCTTGCTAGTTTAGGTATCATATTTGTCTGGACGATTTCCTACTTTTATATTATCTTTGCCTTTACCAATGAACTTTTTCATTTGTAATAATCTTCCTAATTGTTGCTTTTTGTTTTCTGTTCAGAGGATTTTCTTTAGTAGTTGACGTAGAGATGCTTTGGAGGTGCTGAATTCTCTTAGATTTTGCTTCTCTGTAAAGCTTTTGATGCCTCCCTCAAGTCTGAATGAGAGCTTTCCTGGGTAGAGTATTCTTGGTTCTAGGTTCCTCTTTTTCATCACCTCAAATATATTTTGCCACTCCCTCTGGCTTGTAGAATTTCTGCTGAAAGATCAGCTGTTATCCTTAAGGAGGTTCCCTCATATGTGATTTGTTTCTTCTCCCCTGTGGCTCTTAACTTCCTTTCTTTTAGCTTAATTTTTGTCAATTTGATTAGTATGTATCTTGTATTTCTTTTTGGGTTTAATTTGTGTGGAATTCTCTGTGCTTCTTCCATTTGAGTGAATGTTTGCTTTCCCATATTTGGGAAATTTTCAGTTATAATCTCTTCAAATATTTTCTCTGGCCCTTTCTTTCTTCTCCTTTGGAACCCCATGATGCAAATATTGGTATATTTAATGTTGTCTCAGAGGTCTCATAGACTCTCCTCAGTTTTTTTTAATTCTTTTTTCTTCATTCTTTTCTGTTACAGAGATTTCCACCACTCTGTCTTCCACCTCACTTATTCATTTTTCTGCTGCCGTTTACCTGCTATTGTTTGCATATAGATTATTTTTCATTTCGGCTATTGTGCTATTCATCTTGCTCTGTAAATCCCTCTAGCTCTTTGATAATTTTTTCTTTTAAGTTCTCCATCTTTGTACCATTCTTTTTCCACAATCTTAATCAGCTTTACTATCATTACTCTGAATTTTTTTCTGGTAAATTGCCTATCTCCTCATCATTTAGTGGTTTTTGTGTGTTTTTGTCATGTTCCTTTGTCTGAAACCTGGTTCTTTGTCATTTCATAGTGTCTCCATTTCTATTTATGTCCCCTTGAGTGTTGGTATGTAGATGGTGAAACAGGTGCCCAGTCCTGTTGTTCTCAGGGGTGGTAGCAGTTCATGTGTACCCAGAACATGTGTTGGGAGCAGCAGTATCACACTTCTTCTCCTGTAGCTGCTAGGGATAGTGTCTGTGGGGAAGGTGGCAGTGTCTCACAATTCACAGAATTGCTTTTGTAGCTCATGGGGATAGTAGTGTCTCTTACAGCTCATCCTGCTAGCAGGTAGCTTTGAGGGCTACTTTTCATAGCTTGAAATGTCAGAAGTTTCTCCTGCCACTCCTCCCTTTGCTGGGAAGGCTATAGGGATGGTTCTCTGTAGGTATAGGAGGAGATGCCACTCTTCTGTTGGCACTCCCCTTGTTTGGTCACTCTAGGTATCTCTCTCCAAAACCCCAGGGGTGGGGGCTTCTCCCTAATTGTTGCTAAAAGCTCTCTCTATAGCTATCAGATGTGTCTTTCTGGTGGTTCCCTAAACTGCCTTGCTGCTGGTAGGACTGCTATCTGTATCCCTGTGAATTGGAATGTGGTGTGGAAGAAGTGCCACTGATATGGGCTTTCAAAGTGCTTTTCTCCAGTTGGACAGCCTGCAACTCCATCAGGGAGCAGCCACCAGTAGCCCTCTCTTGGGAATTTGTACTGCTTACAGCAGCTCTTCTGCTGATGATCAGGCACCATTGGCACATGCCTCTGCAGATTATCTGGGCAGAGCCAAGGAGCCTGTGTTTTCCCTGATCTCCAGGAGGATGGGAGCCACTCCCAGCAGATTTTCTGGTGTAAGCTGTGCTCCACTAGCATGGGGGCCTCCAGCAGTACACACACAAACACACACACACACATTCTTTTTTTCATATTATTTCCCATCATGTTCTATCCCAAGAGATTGGATAAAGATTCCTGCGTTGTTCAGTAGGATTTCATTGCTTATCTATTCTAAATGTAATAGTTTGCATATACTAACCCCAACTCTCAGTCCATTCCATTTCCTCCTTCCTCCCCTTTGGCAACCACAAGTCTATTCCCTATGTCTGAGTCTATTTCTATTTTGTTGATAGATTAATTTGTTACATATTTTAGAAGACATATGAATGGTAAGTTAGCACATGCTCTCTACCATTAAACCCTACCAATTTTGCCATTGTGACTAACTCTTCTGTCCGTCAATTTTTTACACTTAGCTCTTCTGGTTATTTAGCAAATAGTTTTCTAATAAACTTAAAATAGCGTTATTGTAGTCCTCAATTTTCTCTTGGGGATATTGAATTATTATGAATTTGGAAAAAATAAAAATAAAACTAATAAAATATCATTGGATTTAATTACTCTATTTGTATGAGTCTACTTAGGGGCTCACTATTCCATTCCACTGATTATATTGTCTATTCGTTCACCAATACCACACTATCTTGATCACTGAAGCAATACAGTAAATCTAGAAGTTGAGTATTGTCAGTCTTTGATATTTTTCTTCTTTAGTATTGTCTTGAACATTCTGAGTCTTTTTGTTTGTCTGTATAAACTTTAGAATCAGTTTTTCAACATACACAAACTAACTTGCTAGGAGCTATATTAGAATTACATTAAATCTATAAATAAATTTTAGGATAACCACAATATTGAATATTCAAATCCATGAATATGGAATAGGTATTTATTTTTTTTTCATCAAAGTTTGTAGGTTATCTCATATATATCTTATACATATGGTGTTGGATTTTAACCTAAATATTCCTTTTTTTAGGGGGGAGATCATGTAGATCATATAAAAAGTGTCATGTTTTTAATTTTAAATACCATTGCTTATTGCTGGAACTTTGGTATTATTTAGGGAAATGCTGGCCTCTTAGAATGTATTAGAAAATATGACCCCTGAATCTATTTCCCAAATCAAATTGTAGGAATTTAGTATCATTTGTTCCCTACCTTTTGGGTAGAATACTTCAGTAAAAACTTCTGGGACATATTTTCTTATTTTGAAAGTTTATCAATTGATTCAATTTTTCATAGACATTAGACTTTGTATTTTCTATTTATTTCTTTTATAAATTTTGTTCAATTGTTTCTTTCAAGGATTTGGAGCATTTCATCAAAATTATCAAATTTGGGGGCATAGAGTTGTTTGTGATTGTTTTTGTTATATTTTAATGTCTGCCGTATCAATAGTGATGGTCCATCTTTTATTTCTAATATCAGTACTTCTTATCTCATTTTTCTTGACTAAACTAGCTAGGGAGTTGTCAGTTTTATTGATCTTTTTAAAGACTCAGCTTTTTTTTGGAATTGATTTTATCTATTATGTCCCTCTTTTCAATCTTATTGATTTCTGCTCTCGCATTTTCTTATGTTTACTTTAGATTTATTTTGCTCTTCTTTTTTTTCTGGTCCCCAAAGTAACAGCTTAGCTTATTAACATTTGATTTTTCTTCTAATGTATGCATCAATACTGCAGATTTAACTGAAAACATTGGCTTTACTGCATCCTGCAAATTTTGGTAGGTTGTATTTTCACTTTCATTTTGCTCAAAATATTTAAAAGTTTATTTTAAGAATTCCTAATCTGTGTGAAGTTTAGAAGGAATAATTTTGTAGCCAAATATTTGGAATTTTTAAAGATATTTTCTTATTTTCTAGTTTCTGAAACATACATTGTTTGATGTCTATTATTCTAAATTTGATCAGATGTATTTTATGACCAAGAATGTGGTCTACATTGGTAAACTGTTTTACATGAACTTGAGGATAATGTATATTCCGCTTTGATAGAATAAGTATTTTATAAATGTCAATTACATCCAGTTGATTGATGGTGCTCTTCAGTTCAAATTTATATCCTTAATGATTTTCTGCCTGCTGAATCTGTCAGTTATGAAAAGAGGGGTGTTAAAGTATTCAAATATAATAAGAGATTTGTCTTTCTCCTTGTAGTTTACCAGTTATTGCCTCACGTATTTGACTTTATATCATTAGGACCCATACATTGAGAATTGTTATATCTTCTTGGAGAATTGACTCCATTAATATGTAATGTTGCTCTTTATGCCACTTTTTCTTGCCTTGTAATCCTTTTCTGAAATTAGTTCCTATAGCTCTCCTTTGATTAGTGTAGCATGTATTTTTCTCCATTCTTTTACTTTAAATTTATGTGAGTCTTTTTAATTTAAACTGATAAAATATTACTGATTTTTTTACCCATTTTCAGCCTGTCTTTAATTTAATATATTTAGATCATTTGCATTTTAAATGATTATAATATTAATGTATAAATTTATACTTTTCTCTATTCATTGCCTTAATTCCATGTTTCCTTTTTTCTATAGTTTTCTTCTCTTTCTCTTTTTCTTCTTTTTCTGGTTCTAATAGAATATTTCAACACTTCTGTTTTCTTTCCTATTGTAACATATCGGTTCTGTTTATTTTTAAGTCTTCAGTGGTTGTCTTAGAAATTTCAATACATTTTAAAATTAATCCAAGTTATCTTTAAAATAACATTATACCATTTTATAAGTAGTGCAATACAAGCATGTCTTGGTGGTATTGTGGGTTCAGATCCAGACCACTGCAATGAGGTGAATATTGCCGTAAAGTGAGTCACACGAATTACTTGCTTTCTCAGTGCACATAAAAGTTATATTTACACTATATTGTAGTTTGTAAAGTGTGTAATAGCATCATGTCTAAAAAGCAATGTACATATAATAATTTAAAGATACACTTTTTAATTAAAAAAATTCTAACCATCATCTGAATCTTCAAGGAGTCATAATCTTTTTGCCTTTATGTTAATGACTGCTGATTCTCAGGGTGGCAGTTACTAAAGGCTGAGGTTACTGTGGCAATTTTTTTTAAAATAAGAAAACAATGAAGTTTGCTGAGCAGATTTAATCTTTCTTTTACAGGCAATTTCTCTTCTACCAACAATGCTTTTAGTAGTAATTTTGTTTTTCAAAACTGGAGTTAATCCTCTCAAACCCTGCCACTTCTTTATCAACTAAGTTTATGTAATATTTTAAATCCTTTGTTGTCACTTAAGCAGTCTCCAGCACTTTCACCAGGAGAAGGGTCCACTTAAAAAACCTCTTTGCTCATTCATAAGATGCAACTCCTTATCCATGACAGTTTTATCATGAAAGTAAAGCAATTCAATTACATTTTCAGGCTCCACTTCTAATTCTAATTTTCACTATTTTCCTCCATAGCTGTTATGTTATCCTCTGAAGTCTTGATCCCCAAAATCTCATCTATGAGGTTTGGGATCAACTTTTTTTTTCCCAAATTCATGTTAGTGTTGATGTTAACACTTCCAATGAATCATGGATGTTCTTAGTGGCTCTAGTGTGGCAAATCCTTCCCAGAAGATTTTCAGTTGTCTTTGCCTAGATTCATCAGAGCAATTTAGAGTCTATGGCAGCTATAGTCTTACAAAATTTTTTTTAATGCTAGACTTGAAATTTGCTCATTGATCTGTAGGCTGAAGTATAAATATTGTGATAGCAGGCATAAAAACAACACTAAACGTTCACATCTACATCAGGGCCCTTGGGTGACCAGCTGCATTGTCAGTGAGCAGTGATTTTTTAAAACTGAACTTTCATCTCAGCAATAGGTCAGATATATGAATGGATATATATATCCATTCATCTTTTTAATCCATTCATCTGTCTGTCCATGGACATTTAGGTTGTTTCCATGTCTTAGCTATTATGAATAGTGCTCTATGAACATACATGAGCAAGTATAATTTTGAATTATAGTTATTTCTGGATAGGCACCCATGACTGGGATTGCTGGATCATATGGTAGTTCTATATTTAGTTTTCTAAGGTACATCCATACTGTTTTCCATGGTGGTCTAACAACTTACATTATCACCAAGAGTGTGGGAGAGTTCCCTTTTCTCCACACTCCCTCCAGCATTTGTTATTGGTAGACTTATTAATGATGGCCATTCTTACAAGTGTGAGGTGTTACCTCACTGGAGTTTTCATTTGCATTTCCCTAGTAATTAACATGCTGAGCATCTTTTCATGTGCCTATTGACCATCTGTGTGTCTCCTTTGGATAAATGTCTACTTAGGACCTCTGCCCATTTTCGATTGGGCTATGTGTTTTTTGGTGTTATTGAATTGTTTGAGTTGCTTGTATAGTTTGGAGATTAAGCCCTTTTCAGTTGCATTGTTTGCAACTATTTTATCCTGATTCTTAGTTTGGCTTTTTCTTTTGTTGATGGCTTTCTTACCTGTGTAAAACTTGTAAGTTTGATTAGGTCCCATTTTTTTAGTATTTTTTTTTTTGTCTTTTTGTCTTTTCTGGGGCCTCACCTGTGGCATATGGAGGTCTAATCGGAGCTGCAGCTGCCAGCCTATGCCAGAGCCCCAGAAACGTGGGATCTGAGCTGTATCTGTGACGTACACCACAGCTCATGTCAATGCTGGATTCTTAACCCATTGAGCAAGGCCAGGGATTGACCTACAACCTCATGGCTCCAGTCAGATTCACTAACCACTGAGCTACAATGGGAACTCCTTAGTATGTTTTTATTTCTATTAACTTTGGAGGTATTATGCTGATATTGTTTTGTCTATCTTCTCTTCTAGGAGTTTTATGCTGTCATGTCTTATATTTAAGTTTTTAAGCCATTTTGAGCTTGTTTTTGTGCATTGTGTGAGGGTCTGTACCAGTTTAATTGGCTTATATGCAGGTCTTTCTCAGAGCTTTTTTCCTAGCACCACTTGTTGAAGAGACTGTTTTTCATTCATATTATTGCCTGCTTTGTAAAATATTAATTGACTGTTTATCTCTGGGCTTATTTCTGGGCTCTCTATTCTGTTCCATTGATCTGTGTATCTTTTTTTTTAAGTGAACACCACACTGTTTTCATTACTGTAGCTTTGTAATATTGTTTGAAGTCTGGAGTAGTTTTGATTTTTTTGTTTTGTTTTTCCTCAGGATTGCTTTAGCAATTTTGGGTCTTTGGTGGTTCCATATAAATTTTTGGATTATTTGTTCTAGCTCAGTGCAAAATGTCATGTGTAATTTGATAGAGGTCTCATTAAATCCATAGGTTATTTTGGGTAGTAAACCTACCTTGGGTAGTTAGCCATTTTAACCCAACATAAATCACTTCAAGAGCATGGCATATCTTTCCATTTCTTTGAATCTTCCTTCATTTCCTTGTTAATGTTTTATGGTTCTCAGCATCTAAGTCTTTTACTTCCTTGGTCAGGTTGCTCCTAGTTATTTCATGATTTTTGGTATGATTTTAAGAAATATTTTTTTCATATTCTTTTTCTAACTTTTCATTGTTAGTATACAGAAATGTAACCAATTTCTGAATGTTCATCTTTTATTCTGCTACTTCACTAAATTCATTGATCAGATAAAATAGTTTTTGTGTAAAGAATTTCAGGTTTTCAAAATTAGTGTCATGTCATCTGCATATGGTGACAATTTTACCGCTTCCCTTCCAATTTGGATATGTTAGTTTTTTCTTCTCTGATTGCTTTGAAAAGGAATTCTGATACTATGTTGAATAAAAGTGGTGAGAGTGGGGATACTTTTCTTGTTCCTGATTGTAGTGGGAAAGATTTTAGTTTTTTTTTTTCTATTGAGTATTATATTAGCTGTGGTTTTGTCATAAATGGTTTTTATTATGTTTAGATGTTTTATTATGTTACCACACTGGTAAGAGTTTTTTTTTTATTATCATGAAATGGATTCTGAATTTTGTTAAATGTTTTGTTGCATGTAGTGATATGGCCATGTGGTATTTGCCTTTTCTTTTGTTATGTGGTGTTTTATATTGATTGATTTGTACCTGTTGAACCATCCTCATGAAACTGGGTTGAATCCCACTTGGTCAGGGTGTATGATCTTTCTTTTTAATGTGTTGTTGGATTCAATTCATTAAAATATTGAATATTTTTGAGTTTATATTTATCAAAGATATTGACCTATAATACTTTTTTTGTGGTATATTTGTATAGTTTGTTATTGTGGTGATGGTGGTTCATAAAATGTCTTTGGGAGTGTTCCTTCATCTTCAGTCTTCTGGAAGAGTTTAAGAAGGATAGGTATTATTCTTCTTTGTTTATTTGCTAGAATTTGCTGGTGCAGCCATCTGGTCCTGGACTTCTGTTTTGTTTTACTACATAGTCAATTTCATTTGTAGTGACTGAACTGTTCAAATTATCTAATTTTTTCTTGATTAGTTTTAGTGGACTATGTCTTTCCAGGATTTGTCCATTTCTTCTAAGTTGTATTTGATCATAGTACTCAATCTCTCTCTTTTTTTACAGTGTCCTTTGAGAGTTCTCCTGTTTACATTTTTTATTTTGCTTATTTTGGTTCTCTCTCTTTTATTTTTGGTGAGTCTGGCCAGGGATTTTTTGATCTTCTTTACCCTTTCAAAAATAACTCTTGGTTTTATCAATTTTTTCTAGGTTTTATTAAAATCTCTATTTTATTGATATATTCTGAACTTTGTGACTTCCTTCCTTCTACTGAATTTAGGTTTTGTTTTCTCTCTCTTTTTCTAATTCTTTTAGGTAGTAAGTTAGGTTGTTTATCTGAAATTTTTCTTGTTTTTTGAGAAAGGCTGAATTGCTATGCTTCCCTCTAAGAATGGCTTTTGTGGAATCCCATATATTTTCTATGGTTTTGTTTTCATTGTAACTTGTCTCAAATTACAATAAATTACCTTTAGATTTCCTTGTTTACCCATTGTTTATTTTATTTTTTAATTTTATTTTTATTAAATATAGTTGATATACATTGTTGTGCCAATTTCTGCTGTACAGCACAGTGCCCTAGTCATATATATATATATATATATATGTATATATATATATATATATATTCTATTTCTCATACTATTCCATTTTTTTTAAGTAGCATGTTTTTTAGCCTCCAGGTAGTCAGTTTTTTTCTCGTTTCTTTTCCTTTCACTGATTTCTAGCTTTATGCTATTGTGGTCAGAGAAGATGTTTGAAATAACTTCTATTTAAATTCATAACTGATTATTAGAGAAATGCATATCAAAACTACTATGAGGTACCACCTCACACTAGTTAGAATGGCCATCATTAATAAGTGCACAAATAACAAATGCTGGAGAGGGTGTGGAGAAAAGGGAACCCACCTGCACTCTTGGTGGGAATGCAAGTTGGTACAACCACTATGGAAAACATGTTGGTAGTACCTTAGAAAAATATACATAGAACTACCATATGTTCCAGTAATCCCACTCTTGGGACTCTTGGGCATATATCCAGACAAAACTATCCTTGAAAAAGACATGCACCCACATATTCATTGCAGCACTATTCACAGTAGCCAAGACATGGAAACAACCTAAATGTCCATTGGCAGATGAATGGATTCAGAACATGTATATATATATATATGTGTATATATATACATATATATATATCTTGAAAACTACTCAGCCATAAAAAATAGCAAATAATGCCATTTGCAACCACAAGAATGGAACTAGAGACTCTCATACTAAGTGGATTAAGTCAGAAAGAGACAGGCAACTACTATCTGATATCACTTCTATCTAGAATCTCATGGATGCCATGGGAGGGGGAAGGAGTGGATGGATTGGGAATTTGGGATTAATAGATGCAAACTGTTGCCTTTGGAATGGATTAGCAATGAGATCCTGCTGTATAGAATTTGGAAATATATCTAGTCACTTATTTTGGTGCATGATAATATGAGAAAAAAGAATGTATGTGTGACTGGGTCACCTTGCTGTACAATAGAAAATTGACAGAACACTGTAAACCAGTTATATTTGAAAAAAAATAAAAATCATTATAAAATAAAATTTTAAAAATAACCACCAAAAAAAAATTAAATTCTTGAGGTTAGTTTTGTGCTCCTAGTAATTGTCAGTCTTAAAGAATGTTCCATGCACACTTGAAAAGAATGAGTGTATATTATGGTTCTTTTGGATGTACTGTCATGAATACATCAATTAAGTATTTTCCATTGTGTTATTTAGGATCTCTATCGCCTTATTGATTATTTTGTCTAGAAGATCTGTGCATTGATGTGAGTGGGGTGTTAAAGTCTTCTATTCTTATTGTATTCCCATCAATTTCTCTTTTTATGTCTGTTAGTATTTGTTTTATAATATCCTCTTTTCAAACTGATGCTTTTATCATCAAATAGTGTCCTTCTTTATCTTTCTTTATGGACTTTGTTTTAAAGATTATTTTGTCTGATATGATCATTGTGACTCCTGTTTTCCTGTAATTTATCTTTGTATGAAATACCTTTTTCCATATCCGCAGTTTCAATCTGTGTGTGTCTTTTGCCCTAAGGTTGCTCTCCTTAGGCTGCATATTGTAGGATTTTTTTTTTAATCCAATCTGCCTCTCCAGTCATTTGATTGGACAATTCAGTCCATTGACTTTTAAGGTAATTATTGATGTATATGTATTTATTGCCATTTTAAACCTTTCTTTCTCGATGATTTTATTTGTCCTTTGTTCCTTCTTTTTTTGAATGATTTAATTTTATTTTATGCTTGAGTCCTCTTCTTCTTGGTTTGTATTATGTTTTGTTTGTTTTTGATTTGTAGTTGCCCTCTTACCTTAGGTAGATAATCTGGACAACTCATGCAGTGTCTACTTCAGCACTTGTGGCTTCACCTTGTACATTTATATTTTGGAGATGGCTTCTTTCCTTGGACTTCATGAAGCAACCTCTGCTACCTTCAAACTTTTCTTCTTCAGCTTCTTCATTTCTCTCAGAATTGATGAGAGTTATGGACTAAGTCTAGATTATGCTTTGTCTAAAGGGATGTTGTGGCTGTTTCGATCTTCTATCAAGACCACTAAAATTTTCTACATATCAGCACTAAGGCTGTTTTACTTTCTTGCAAATTGTGTATTCACTAGAGTAGCACTTTTAATTTTCTTCAAAAAATTATTTTTGCATTCACAACTTGGGTAACCATTTGATGGAAAAAAAAGAAAAGAAAAAAAAAAGGCTAGTTTTTATATATCTAGGTTTAAGATATGTCTTCCTCATTAACTTAATCATTTCTAGCTTTTAACTTAAAATGAGAAAGGTGTGATTCTTCTTTTAACTTGAACAGTTTGATGTCATTGGTTATAGTGTTATTAATTGGTATAAATTTGATATCAGTGTGTTTTGGGAATAGGAAAGCCCAAGGAGAGGGAGAGAGAAAGGGAAAGTGCTGGTTTGTGGAGGAGTCAGAATACACACTATTTATTAAGTTCACAATCTTGTATTGGTTTGGATTGTGGGACCCCAAAACAATTACAATAGCAATGTCAAAGATTATTGAACACAGAAGTTCCCTTGTGGCACAGAAGGTTGTGGATCTGGAATTGTCACTGTAGCCCCAATGGGAACTCCGATAGATTTTTTTGGTATTTATCTTACTTGGCATTATCTGAGTTTCCTGGATTTCTGGCATGGTGTCTGTCATTAATTTTAGAATATTTTCAGTCATTATTATTGCAAATGTTTATTGTGTTTCTTTCTTTCCCTTTTTTGGTATTCCAATTATGTGTATGTTATACCATTTGTAATTATTCCAAATGGATATTACTTTCCTCTTTTCTATTTTTTTATCTTTTCGTATTTCATTTTTTTGTTCTTACTGATATATTTTAAACTTTACTCATTATTTCCTCAGCTATGTCCAAGGTGACAAATCCATTAAAGGTATTCTTTATTTCTGTTATATTTTTTTTCTAGCATTTCCTTTGAGGCTTTCATAGTTTTTTTTTAATCTCTCTGCTTTCTCACCTATGTTTTTGTGTGTTGTCCACCATTTCCATTAGAGCCATAGTCTATTATACATAGCTATTTTTAATTTCTAGCCTGTTAACTCTAAAATATTGGCCATGCCTGAGTCTGATTTTGATGTTTTTGTCTCTTCAGACTATAGTTTTTTCATTTAGTATATCATTTAATTTTTGGTTGATAGCCAGACATAATATATTGAGTAAATGGTACTAAGGTAGACAAGCCTTGGTGAGAAATTTACATTTTTCTGTCTCAAAGTCAGAGTTCATTTACTCTTTACTGTAGCTGCGGTGTTGTAGGGTAAAATTTCCTGTGGTACCTTTGGTTTTGTTTTCTCTTTTGTCTTTGAGGTTTTCCAGAGCCTCCATAAACATGGTCTGAATTTTCCAGTTGTTTTAGCTCTTATATATTGTTATTATATAGAAGTTCTACTGATGTAGTAATAATGTGTGAGGACAGGGCAAGTATGCTGCAGTTAATAATCAGATTATAGTCCTACAGTGAGCCTGAAATGGATATTTGCCTTCTTCCAAGTCAAAGGTTAGAGGGGCCAGAGTGGAGTACATTTATTTTCCTAGGTTTGTTGGATTGTGATAAAATAATCCTTTGAGAACAGGCACTGTTAAGGAGAACAGCTTATATTAGCCTATAATGAAATGTCTACATTTTTTCCTCCTTATGCTGGAAGAACCATGATTTTTTCTTCCAAATTTCAGATAACCTCCTGGAGGTAAATCACACAAAAGGTGGTGGCCTCTTTAGGAATGGGACCTGACAGACTTTTTAACTCTCAAACTAGTCTATAATAAGTATCTTTATAGTTGTCAATTACACTTTAAAATGGTTCTAGTGGAGCTCCTGATGTGGCTCAGTGGAAACAAATCTGATTTGTATCCATGAGGATGTATGTTTGACCCCAGATCTCACTCAATCCTTCTTTCCCCATATTAGAAAAGAGCAACCACTTTTAATATTATTTTATATTTATTTCAAAACTACAATAAAGTTCAACTTAAAGTGCTGGTAAAAAATTCTCATTATGGCTCAGTGGGCTAAGAACTCAACTAGCATTCACAAGGATGTGGCTTCAAACCATGGCCTCACTCAGTGTGTTAAAAGATCCTGCATTGCCATGAGCTCTGATAAAGGTCACAGAAGTGGCTTGGATATGCTTTTGCCATGGCTGTGGCATAGGCTGGCAGCTGAAGCTCCGATTCAACGCCTAGCCCAGAAACTTCAGTGTGTTGCAGGAGCAGTCCTAAAAGAAAAAAAAAAAAAGTGCTAAAATGAATATTCAGCAGAATTTGATACTCTTTATGAAGGTTGTGAAGACTGTATCCCAGAAACAGGAAAGGCCTGGGGTAAAGGTAGAGGGGAAGGAGAAAGATGCTTGTTTTCCTGATTGAGCAGAAAGGAAGGCTATGTTCATTTTACCCTGTTTGTATAATAATTGTAAAGGAACATGAGCCTAAGATGTTTATTGTTACTGATGTCTGAAGATAAATCATAAAAATTGTCAGAGTTGATCTCCGGAAATAGTGATTCTATTGTTTTAGAGAGACTATTATTCATATATGGTATTCAATTTTGGGCAGGTAATGAGGTTAGGTTAATAATACATACATGAACATATGTATATGTAGACACATGTATATATATATATATATATATATACATACACAAATGTAGGTATATTTTTAAATAATTTTATAATTCAAATAAATTATACTTATTTTTCTCTTCACATCATTTTCAAATAAAAAAAAATGCAAGGCAAAATATAAGGTAAAAACTAACTTCAATCACCAAGGCAGTCTTAGGAATACTTTGGAAACTATTCTGGTAATTATAGTTGTTAAAAATATTTTGCTAAAGTAATTGGATGAAGGTTGACTATCCTGCCAGTGATTATATGGTTTTAGCCTAATTCTCATTTATTCAGTGCCCTTTTCACATCTTAGCCTGACAAAAAATTTCTAATTTATTCATATGCAAATATAAATATATGTGTAAATATGTCTTCTTATGATAGCATTTTATTGTATGAATAGAATATTTTAAAAGTCCAAACGGAAATCAAAATATTTGCATCTAGGTGATATTACCAATATTTGAAGCTGCACAAAACAATTGGATAGATCAAATAGTTTTTTTACCTACAGGGCTGAATGATCAAGAGGGCTTATGAATTCAAATCTTAACAATTTAAACTTTTCACTCATAAAAGCTATGGGTAGTAATTAGTCAAATATATTTCACCTGCTTTCACTTGATTAGTGAAACCTTGATTAGGTTGTTTTAATTGTTACCACAAAGGACTTGCATGGTATTCCAATCAGCAGGTAGCCTAAACAGACTTTTGCCCATGTTGTTTTCCAGGAACTTAGAACTTGGAGTTAGCTCTGTCTAGTTCAAGTTTAGCTGATAAAGCTGGAAAGGACCCACCAACCCTCCAAAAGGGCATGTGTGAGTGTCTACCAGGTGACCTTTTGACTTCAGAGGGCCTAAAACTCCACTCTTAGATCATAAGTTCTTTCATTTTTGAAGGCAGAGGCCTATAGCCTACACACAATGATGATTACTGCACCTTTTTCAAATCACCTTTCCCAGACTTTGTAAGTTCCCCATGCCTCATACCACTCTGTTTTTTTATTTATTGGCTCATATATACCCTAGCCCTTTGCTTTGGGGAGATAGATCTGAGACCAGTTTCCTGATCTCCTTACTTGACTGTCTTGTGAATGAACCCTCTATGCTGCAAACTTTAGCATCTCCAAGATTTGGCTTGCTAAATTTCAGGTAAAATGAAATTGATTCAGTAATACATATAGAGGGAAGGCAAACCAATTGATTCTACCTTAAAAAAAAAAAGATACTTTGTTCTTGCTTCTGTATGAGCAAAATTTTAGGCTGATCAGTCACTCCACTCTTCTCAGAACTGAGAAATTTTGTGGTACATGTAATTTGTAGAGCAAAACCTGGAAGATCCTGAGCAAACCAGTTTGAGCTTGTCAACTGATCTCAGAGAACCCAAATTAATAAAGGGAGAAAAATATTAAATGATAAACACTGAATCTGTATTTTTCTGAGTGGTTCAATTTTCATTTTATTGCTACAGAAATTATTGAATTCTCAGTGTCTAAAGTCCTTGGATTAAAAAAAAAAAAGTTCCATTAAAAATTGTGGCAAAGTTGTCACATTGGTTAAGAACATAGATTTGTGTGTGGAGGATGTCATCACAGTAAGTCTTGTAGCATTCAGTTCAGTTAATTGTTGGCAAAAATGGACAATGTACTATACATTCAGCAAATTTAGCAAAGGGTTCTAGATTATTTCTATAACTTCAAAGCTCCATTATACTTAATATAATTCTTTTGAAGAGAAAACAGTTTATTTTCTCATATCAACTTCAAATTTAAAATAGCAACTTAGAGAAACATTGATAGTTTGTCTTTCTCTTTTTAAAATGGGAACATTTTAACTACACTCAGAGACAAAAGATGGTTATTTTACCCTCCCTTATTTTCATAATTCATTTATTTAGCAAGTATTTACATACCAAGGACTCTTTATGTGCCAGAGGTATGAAAGTAAACCCATCTCTGATATTCTTACTATCAATGATTTTGTGTTCTAATAATGTTTGTGGCAGAAAGCAAATAACTAAACATATAAATATATAGCAAGATATCAGGTAGGCATAAGTAATAAGAAGACATCATTTTGCATTATTGGGTAAAAAATGGATGAGTATTACTATTTTTAGATCATTTGGTCAGAGTATGTCTCTGGAAAGGTGACATTGTGACCTATTCAGAGATCTGAATAAAGTTAAATAGAGTCTTATGCAAAATATTTTCTTAAAGAGCATCGTAGTCATAATAAATAGGCCATAAAAAATGTTCAAATTGTTGGTTGGCATATTGGAGGAATACAAAAAATGCCCACATTGTTAGATACTATTCTGAAGATTTCATTCAAAATTGTCAGATGACGTCAAATGGGTGTCTGTAATGCTTTAGCCAGTGGTTTCCAAAAATGGAAGTAAATTAGAATAACCTGGGGTCTTTAAAAAACTTAATGTCTAGATTCTACATCTAGATATTTTGATTTAATTAGGTGCAACCTAGGCAGCTAAATTTTTGAGTTTACCCAGTGATTCTTGATTTTTTTTTTTTTAATTTAGGGTCATGCCTGTGGCATATGGAAGTTCCCAGGTTAGGGGTCATATCAGAGCTATAGGTTCTGGTCTATGCCAAAGCTACAGCACCACAGGATCTGAGCTGTGTCTATGACCTACAGTTCATCTTATGGCAATGCCAGATTCCTGACCCACTAAGTGAGGCCTGGGATCAAACCTGCATCCTCATGGATAACAGTCGGATTCATTTCTGCTGAGCCATGATGGGCGCTCCTACCCAGTGATTCTAATAGGCAATAAAGTTTGGTAACTTAACCATCTCTAATTTTTCTTTGATCTTTGTGTAGCATAAATATCAAATTACATAACATAATTCAAAATCAGCTTGACAATCTGGCCTCAAATTCCCCCAAATAATATCTACTACTATATCTTTCACTGTAGTCATCAGATTTTCCAAATGCTTTTCATTCTTAGTGCCTCTGCTTATGCTGGGCACCATATGCCTGAATTTCCTTCCTTTTTGCCTGCTGTCTGAATGGCTCCCAATTCGAATTTAATTTCAGATATCCCTTATAGAGTCTGCTATCTTTTCCAGGCTAGTATGCCCATAATCCCCTTTTCCCTTCTCAGTTTATTTATTCTTGTTATTCTAGCATAATTATCAACAATAACTCCCATTTTACTTACAACAAAGCTCCAGTTTGTACTGTAATTTATATGATCATATTTTAATCTGTGCTCCCACAGGTTAATGTTTATAATTTGATATAACATACCATAATTTTTAATTAACTTCAGTACATCCTTTACCATTTTGTGAAGTCCGTTAAGTGTAAGACATCACTATATTTTTTTTAACCCCCACAGTACACATTGCCACAACAGGTATTTAAGTAAGTTGAATTGATTTAATGGATGTATAGAAGTTAATGCACATGAAGAATACTGAAGTATTTTAATAAAATGGTCTTAATATTTCTCTTTTTTAATTTTAAAACTATTTTAATTTTTACACTTTAGGCTAGTCTTCCATCAGCTGTCTAGAATATTGTGGATTGAATTTACACAAATGCAGTTAAGGTCACAGCTGCAACACAGTGACAGTGATTTTGCCAATATAGTCTGAAACAAATTGAGGTCAGTGTACACTTTCTCATAGCCTTGCTCTTAGCTTTCTTCCCTGAACTGAAGAAGGTTTCAATTTACTGAAGCACGGAGGTAGGTAAGATCCAATCAAAGTAAAAGCAAAATCAATAAATGCTAACCTCGAAGGGCTAAATAGTAGTGACATCAGTCACGAAGAAAAGTTGTTTGTAGGTTTGAAACACTATTGTTCTGTAATGGTAAAAGAATAAAACTGCAACTATGGATGCTGCTATATTTATTTTGTGTAAGTTTTCTTTAGCTTAATATATTTAAGATGCAAAGAGATAACAAAGTGAATTGCACTATATGGTAGACTAGTACTGAAAAGGGAGAGGAAAGTTTGATTTTTTCTTTATAATATGAAAATATACTCATTGCAACACATATTTGATAATATATTCTAAAAAAATTACTTAGAAGGTGTTTTTAATATTTGTGGTAACATTTATATAAATGATTATTTTTTAAAATGATGCTTTTAAGATATATTTGCAAAAGTATGCATGATTTTTCACCTAGAGCAAAATATATTAAATATAAAGGAAATGTGGAACTATGGCTCAAAAAATACATGGAAAATGGTTAAAAGCATATGCGTTTGAGTCCCAACTTTGCCACTTTAATGATGTGTGGACTTGATCAAGTTATTTATCTTCATTAATCCTATTTCTATATTTGTAACATAATACTACTTATCTAATATGGTATTTTAAGTATTTTGTGGTATAAGAACATATCAAGTACTCATTATATATTTATCAAATAAGTGAATAAATGACAGCATGCAGTAATAAAGAATTAATAAATTGGTGGCATTCTTGGAAAGGATACTGATTTTTCCATCAATAATTTTGTGAATATCAAATGGGTAAAACATTTGAGTGCCAAATATATATTGTGACACTTTATTTTCAGTTTATTTTAAAAATGTTTAATATTGTCATTCATTTCACTTTCATTGATTCATGAATCAACCATGGATAATTGCTCTATTTGACTATTTTGCCTCATAAAACCACATGTTTTATATTCCACCTAACAGCTTCATTCCTCATACACTTCAAATTCCTACAAATAATATTATCCTGCACATATTTTTTAATTCTCTGAAAAAAAAAATATATATATATATATATTTTTTTTTTTTTTTTTTTGCTTTTTAGGCCACAACCATGGCATATGATGGTTCCCAGGCTAGGGGTCTAATTGGAGCTGAAACAGCTGGCCCACACCACAGCCAGAGCAGCACAAGATCCAAGCCACATCTGTGACCTATAACACAGTTTATGGCAACACCAGATCCTTAACCCATTAAGTGAGGCCAGGGATGGAACGCACGACGTCATGGTTCTTAGTCAGATTTGTTTCTTCTGTGACATGATGGGAACTCCCTGAAAATAAAATTAAGATAAGAATGATACACCATTTGTGTTCAATATAGTCACATAGAAATCTACAATCCTGAACCCAGGAGAGTATTTTAAAATGTTTTTTTCATTACTCTATCACACAATTTTTTTTTCTTATCCAGTACAGGGACTGTTATCCTCTTGTTTACATTTAGGTTATTGTTTTAGTGCTTCTACACTCTTATAAGATACCTGATCTTGAAACTAACTCTTTAGTAAAGGCTAGATATTTCTAATGGGTGAATGTTGGTTGATAATGTTACATTTAAGCACACTTATTTTTGAGCAGTGTATGCTTTTCCAAGAGAAGCTTATAATTTATCCAGGAAGGAGGTTTAACACAGGTTCATAAAACTAGGAAGATGTTTGCTTGGGGGCAGACTATTTGAGGACATCACATTCATTTGCCACATGATTTTTGTTGGGACCTATACATGTATTATCCTCTTTCCTATTTACTCTTTTGTTATCTAAGGCCTAATACAATTTTGATTTAAAGTCTAATCTGATCTCATTTCTTCCAGATGGAATAGGTTATAGGTTCAAGAAGATAAGTGCATTAAAGAGGAAGAAATTCTCTTTAAGAACCCCATATTACCATGTTGACTGTTTAGAGAGAGATATACCAAGGATAAGGTAAACAGTGGGGAAGCCAGAAGGCAGCCTAATGAAGTCTAGCTGCATTTTTCACCACATATTGTCCATTCTTTGACAGTTTAGATGATTTGTACTATTCGGCTTTAAATTAGATGATTTGTACTATTCGGCTTTAAATAAGATGAAAATCCTGCCATTTGTACAAACATAGAAAAACCTGGAGCACACTACGCTAAGTGAAATACGCCAGACACAAACAGATAAATACTGCATAGTCTTATATATTAAATTTTTAAAAAGTCAAATTCATACTAATGGAATGGCAGTTGCTGGCATCGGGGTTGAGGGGAATGGAGGTTTCTGGTCAGAAGGTATAGACTTTTAGTTATAATATGAATAAGTTCTGGAGACCTAATGTCCAGTATGTTGACTATGGTTAACTATTATGGAGTATATTTGAAATTTGGTAAGAGAGTAGATCTCAAGTATTCTCACCACGTACATACAGAGCTATGTAAGGTGATGAATATGTTAATTAACTTGTTTGTGGTAATCATTTCACAATGTATGAGTAGTATATCAAAACAGCACAATTTATACCTTAAATATATGTAATTTTTATTTGTCAATACTTCCTCAGCAAAGCCAGGGACGGAATTTAAACTTTTAAATTCTGGTGAAATAATTTTGCTTTTCAATTTTTTATGAAAATTAAAAAGCAAAATATTTTTATTATCATCTTGACCTTAATATTTCACTAAAGCATAAGGATTTCAATCTAGAAAATAACTTGAGATAGCAAATAAATTTTGGTTTTGAAATTGACATATAGGTAGAATAAATGCAAAGTATGTTGAATACTTTATAGTTAGAGTTTAATATTTGATGCTAGAAAGCCCTCTGGTTGTGGGAGGGCAGCACATAGATCTTAACAGCTGCAGCTAGCACTACAGTGATGGGAATTTTTGATTGTTTGCTTGTTGCTCAACTGAAATAAAAGACAATATTAGGTTTCTAATTTTTTTTACAAAGTATTCTGTGTTATAATGCATATTCTTAAGATATCTGTATTTCCTCAAGCTTAGAATACTTTAAGTACAACTCAATTATTATGCACCTTTTGTTATATAAAAACACATTACATTTTCTTTACAATTTAGTATTTTAAATCTTTAGGCAGATAGCTGATTAGCATTATTAGAAGTTAAATTGAGTAATCTTTGAAGTTAAATTATATTTTATATAACGATAAGGAAAATATTTTTGGAAACAGTCATAGTGGAGAATTTAGTTATTTTTTTTCATTTTACTAGGAATTAATAAAACTAGAAGGGTAAACTATGCCAGGAATAGATGTGGAATTCAAAATGCAGTAAATCAGCTGGGAAGTCTAGATATTACTGAAATGATAGGACTAGAAGCAAGTATAAAAGCAAAAAATATGCAGCTATAATCCAAGAAAGAGATAAGAGTATGTGAAAGCATCAAGAGCACATAAATCTTACATATCTTTAATCACTCACATCCCCTTTTTAAGCAAAAGAGCAGACAAGCAAATGAGTTAAAAAAATAGTGACTGACTGGTTGGAGAAAAAAATAAGTTAAAAGTAAATGAGGAGAATTTCTGAAACTCATCTTAGGCTGCAGATTATTTAAGAACATCTGGTTATTGCTTTTCAATTTTTTAATTAGACTTGAAATATTTTTTGTAGGTTCATTTTTCCTCTTGGAAAACTAGGACCCAGTGTATCAAACAGTTACTTTTGGTCCATGTCATATATCCATTAGACTACCCCAATCACTTACATGTTGTTTTAGTTCTGGAAATTTCTGCATATAAAGTAGTTGAAGTTTTACAGAGCTTTACTTAAAGGGATGCTAAACTGACATGTAGTTGACTTCTTTACTTTTATATAATTTTAAACTCACCATTCAGTGCAGTTTTTAAGGGTCCTTTGTGTTACTGATCTCTGTGGAAATAATGTCTCATTGTGCAAATCCACAGGGTCATAGGAGAATATAATTCTTAAACTCTTTTAGAATGCAATTAACTTTTCCATTTCAAATTCCCATGAAGTTAAAGCAATATATCTACCCATGAAATATATAACTTTATCCTCATTTGTTTGAGTGACCCAAGCACATTACAGTTGTATAGATCACTGGTTATCATGGTGTGTATGTCATGTAAAAAAACCTTCAGCTTCACTGTAATAAGTTCTGGTTCAATTGGTTTTCTAGTGTCCTGTCAGTTTTGGTTAAATATTGATAACTTGCACAGCAGAATGCAAACTGTTCATTTTGTAGTTGATAGTAGGCAACCAGTGGAGTAAAGCTCTTTATATTCTATTGAAATGCAGAAGTTATATACTATGTTGACATAACAAAATCCAATTATACAGAGTCTTGTACAAGGAGTGCAAATGATCATAATATCTTATACACATAGTCTTGAAGTTAAATCAGACATCATGATCTCTAATAAATGCATGAATAAAACTGCACCAAGAATAAATTTCTTAAGATGCTCCTGAAATCTGAAATGCATTCACCATAACTTAAGAACTCATAATTTACTTTCCTCAAAGATAATCCGGACAGTCAAGGAAGACTACATATTTTATTAATCATTACTGCCTATGCAAACTACCAGAGACAATATTAGGTTTCTATTTTTTTTAACAAAGTATTCTGTGTTATAATGCATATTCTTAAGATATCTGTATTTCCTCAAGCTTAGAATACTTTAAGTACAACTCAATTATTATGCACCTTTTGTTACATAAAAACACATTACATTTTCTTTACAATTTAGTATTTTAAATCTTTAGGCAGATAGCTGATTAGCATTATTAGAAGTTAAATTGAGTAATCTTTGAAGTTAAATTATATTTTATATAACGATAAGGAAAATATTTTTGGAAACAGCCATAGTGGAGAATTTAGTTATTTTTTTCATTTTACTTTTAAAATATCTTTGAGCAAACATATTTTATAATATATTTTGTGCCAGGCACTATTACATAATAGCAGTGCGCAAGGCCAATTTAAATTTCATAAAAATATACCAAGTTGGAGAACAAAACATAAATCATTTAATTACTTAATAGGTATTGTAATAAACAATGCATTGATTCTCTTTGAATACAAGATCATAGTCACTAAACTTTACCCTATTGCAGCCACTGCTTCAGTGTCTAGTTCCACAAGGGCTTAAAGAGCAGCTTGATGTCTATACAAACTCATTGTCTTGCAGCCGTAACTTGCTTATCTTCCTGTCATCTCAGGTACACAAACACACTGTCACTCACATGTATAGAACTCAAAAGTGAAGGGGTCTTAAGGCACAAAGAACAACCTTGGGCTGGATCTTGGCCAAAAGGAAATAGGACATGATAAGTAAATACTTCCCTTTTCTCCAACCCTCACCATATTCCTCTCCTGCTCTCTGTGATAACATTTACAAATAGATGACTCAAATAGAAAACTTAAGTATAGGTACTATTCTTGGAGGAAACGCAAGTCAAGATAATGAGCACCATGAAAACCTATAAGTAACAGACACCTAGGATGGGGTTGTAGAGCTAAATTCCTCACCAAACAGCAATAGTAATTCTCGACATAAAGTGGTATGGCAAAAGTATTCATACTTTCCACTTGTGGTTGATTGAGATGAGTACAAATGGAAGTTGAAGCCATTGCCTTTTGTAATGGCTGTGGTATTTCATCAATATGGATGAAAGTGTAAGAATAAATATTGAAAGATTAATCTTAAATACATGTTTATAAGTGAAAGAAACCAATATGAAAAGACCATATATTCCAACGATATGAAATTTTGGAAATACAACTCTGGAGACAATTTAAAGATTAGTGGTTGTCCATGATGGTGGGAGGGAATGAATAGGTGTAGCATGGAGAAATTTTAGGGCAGTAAAAATACTCTGCATTATAATTATGAATGCATATCATTAAACATCAGTCCAAATACATATAATATACAACATCAAGGGTGAACCGTAATGTAAATTATGAACTTTTATTATGTCGTGTCAATGTTAAGTTCACTAGTGGTAACAGATGTGCCCCTCCAGTAAGGCTGTTGTTATTGGGGGGATGTTATGCATGTTGGACTCAGGGACTATAGGGGAAATCTTCATACCTTCCCCTAAATTTTGCTGTGGACCTAAAACTGCTTCCTAAAATTTACAAAAAAAAAAAAAAGCACTTAAAAGAAAGTATAATAAAATCATCTAGAATTTTTTTATGACATTGTCAAAGCTTTGTCTCTTACCCTAAGATGAGGAACCAGTAGCAGGGTTTAAGTAGAGAAGGAGCATGATGTGATTTACAGTTTAGAAAGGATTACTTTGACTGCTCTATGATGAACAAACTGGGAGTATGAGGATAGAAGCTATAAACTAGTCTACATCCAATAGGCTAAATCCAGCATCTGTCTATTTTTGTAAGGTATTGAGCTAACAGTGTTTTTACAGATAATACGATAATCACTTTGTTGATACAGAATACTATCAGGAAGATAATTCCAATTTTGTCATTATTTGGTATGTATTTCAAAAAATATACTCAATAGTATATTTTGATTTTTTTCAACAACAAGGCTTCTTCTCTTGCTATACAAATTACTACATAATATACTGATTTTTGCCTCTTGTCCTTAAAGTCTAAAATATTAAAATGTATATTTAATATAGTAAATATATTAGAGTGAACATAATAGTAAAATATTTATTTGTCATTGACAAATGAAATATTTGTCATTCCTTGAATTAGAAGACTAAAAAATTAAACCAGACCAAAAATAATTATGTCTCATATTTGAGTATGTACACTGGAATTAAGAAGAAATGTCATTATTCTATATGTAACTTAAAGGTTACAAAAAATCATAATTAACTAAAGGTTTAGACATGGAATTGAGACAAAGATGGGGGATAGGAATGGTATCAAAATTTTTGGCATGAGCCAGTGGAGAACAGTGTTGTCATTTAAAAATGTGGAGAGCTGTAGTTGGATATGTTTGAAAACTATGATCATTAATTTACTGTATTCTACTAAATATACAAGTGAAAATTTATATTTGTGTGTATATATATTTATGTATATATATATATAGTGTTGATTAGAGTGGTACATGGAAGGTGAGAAAAATGGTAGTACTGAATATAGATGCCTCTTCCAAGAATCCTGGCTTAGAAAAAAATGATTTGAGGCAAAAACAAAAGAAAAGTTTCAAAAATGTTATTTTTATTATAGTTTAGTTAAATGCAAAAGAAGTTAATTCCTGTAAGATGTTGATGGGATGGACTAAAATATTTAGGGAAGTACAAGTTAGATGATAGTGCAAGGATAAGTTATAATTGATAGGCTTAATAAGCATAATTCAAAGGCAATTATATATATTCACCTCTATTTTAACCTCCCACTGCTTTTTTTAAAATGTATCCAGAGATATAATTTGTCTGTATCCTTTGATAAAAATTTAGATGTTTCATTACTTCCAGTCCTTCTTAAGAAATGGAAATGCCTAAGATATTTAAAAATTCCAAACACAGTTTGAAGTCAGCATTTAGAATTTTCAATCACAGGAAATAAAATTATAAAGTTAATTTAATGTCAAATATTCCCCCTTAAATGTCAGATATTGGCTAGAAGTTCTTATGTGAAATTGACAATATGGCACTTTTCTCTGGGCATGGTCATGTTTATACATCACTATTTTTCTTGAGTAATCTCCATGCAAGTTGCTAGGGGTGCCTATCATTAGAGGCAGCTGCCCACTTCACTTGGCTTTCTGTATTGTTGCTCTTTCCTGTGTATTCCCTATTTCCTGGATATAAATACCCAGCCAGTAGGGATACTTACTAAGTGTTCCACATTTGATTCAGAAAAGCCTGCCTGAAAAATTGGGGCTCTATTCAGGCAAAAGTATAATTTTATCAAGAGATAGGGGATACCTACCTTTGCTCTGCTGCCCAAGTAGTTCTCTGAGTCTGTTTCTTCCAATGAAGGCTTATCTTTCTCCAAGGGATGCAAAGTACCTTTTTGCAATAGCAGCTAACTCTCAATCTCTTCTAAATCCTTTTCCAGAAGCTCCTTTTTCCTGTACATTGTATTGATTGGGAAATTTCTATAATTTTCTACCTTTAGGTCCATTATTTTACATTAGAATGTGGTATCAATTTAAACCAGGTGGTTCAAATTGAACCTCCTCATTAGATATTATGTTACTCATAAATTTACAAAGAAGAATGGGAAAAAAATGGAAGTATAATGGAAAATAATCCAACATAAATTAAAATGAAAGGCTGCCAGAATGTTCTTAATCAGAAATAATTCAGAATATTTCTGACGTATAAACTGAGTTTTTTTCAGTTGCATCAATTGAAACTATTTTCACCCATTCTGTAAGTTGTCTTTGTGTTTTCTTTTTGGTTTCCTTTTCTGTGCAAAAGGTTGACAGTTTGATTAGGTCCCATTGGTTTAATTTTTCTTTTATTTCTGTTGCTTTGGAAGATTGACCTGAGAAAACATTTGTAAGGATGATGTCAGAGAATGTTTTGCCTATGTTCTCTTCCAGGAGTTTGATGGTGTCTTGTCTTATATTTGTCTCTAGACCATTTTGAGTTTATTTTTGTGCATGGAGTGAGGGTGTGTTCTAGTTTCATTGACTTGCATGCAGCTGTCCAGGTTTCCCAGCAATGCTTGCTGAAGAGACTGTCTTTGTTCCCATTTTGTATTCTTGCCTCCCTTGTCAAAGATTAATTGAACATATGTGTCTGGGCTTATTTCTGGGTTCTCTCTTCTGTTCCATTGGTCTCTATGTCTGTTTTGGTAGCAGTACCACACTGTCTTGATGACTGTGGCTTTGGAATATTGCCTGAAGTCTGCCAGAGCGATGCCTCCTGCTTGGCTTTTGTTCCTCAGAATTGCTTTGGCAATTCTGGGTCTTTTGTGGTTCTGTGTAAAGTAACATAATGTCTTTTCTATCAAAGGAAATATTGGTTACTCGATTTTGCTCTGGCTCCGGCTTCCACTGAATCAACCCCGTGACCCCATTCCTCTTTACCTCTTTTCCCAGTAATAACTTGTTTCAAATTAGCCAACAGGGAAGAATGTGCGCCCTGACCTCACTAATAGGAAGGGGACAGGTAAGTCACCTGCGTTAGGGATAAATAGTGGAGGGTCCTTTGTTTGGCACGCACACTTCTTGGAGTGCCCACACCTTCCTGCAGAAGTAAAGAGCCTTGTCAAGCTTTCTCCTTGTCCACGTGTCTCACTTTCCGACACTGATGACCTGAGCCAGAGTTATTGTAATTTCCAACAGACTTGGGGGCTCGCCTGGGATTTGGGGTCCACTGGACTGTGGACTCTCGAGGAGGGGAGACATGTCCCACGGCCCTGTTGTGGTGGCCTTGAATTGAGAAGTCCGCATCTGTGAACTCCAAACCCGTGGAGGGTTCGTGACAACACGGGAAATCATGCAATGACCAGGCAACTTCCATTAATGGACCAAGGTAGGAAAATCCTTGGTGGTCGGGGAAGGGGGTCCATAAGTCTCAAAGGTCTCGGGTGAGGCCAGCGATTTTGGGTGAAATCATAAAATCAGAGTACAACCCTCAAAGGCCTCGGGTGAGGCTGGTGGCCTCGGGTGAGGCTGGTGACTTTGGGTGAAATCAGAGGATCAAAACGTGATCCTGGGAAATGGGAAGTAAGTCTTCCCGACTTGTACCTCTACTTGGAGGATCAAATGGGGGGGACCAAATTCCTTCAGACAATCCTCTGGGACTACCGTTAAAGTATTGGGGTGACAGTCCATGGACAAAAGACAAAAAGAAGGGAAAAATGATTAAGTATTGCTGTTTTATCTGGACACAGACACCTGTCCTTGCCACATCCGTCTTCTGACCAAAGATCGGATTGGACGAGGATTGGGTCTGTCAGATGCCTATTCAATTTGTCCAGAACAAGAC
The DNA here is from genome assembly GCF_054392235.1 of Sus scrofa. Taxonomy (NCBI): domain Eukaryota; kingdom Metazoa; phylum Chordata; class Mammalia; order Artiodactyla; family Suidae; genus Sus; species Sus scrofa. The sequence continues at coordinate 44,038,946 of NC_139393.1, forward strand.
ACCAGGGTCCCAGGAAGAAACTGATTATGCTCTCTGTTGGTGGCAGGGACCGGTGGTCTTATTTCCCCTCAGAGCATGGGATAAGAAGGAAAAAGAGGAGGAAACCCAAGAACAATCGGGGACTTCCTCCCCTCCATGGGACCCCTTGGCTTGCTGCTGCCACCTCACATCCCCAAAATGGTGCTGGATCCCCTCCAGCTGCAGCTGCCACTGCCGGGGGAGCACAAGAGGGGGAGGGGTGCAGAGCCCATCATGCAGGTGCAAGGGCACTGCCTCAGGCCATGAATTAGCACAGAGGGGGAGGGCCACAGAGCCCATCATGCAGGTGCAAGTGTGCTGCCCCCACTAGCTGAGTCAGAGCAGGAAGGGGAGGAGCCTAGAGCCCACCAGGCAGGCACATGTGCACTGCCACTGTTCAGGGAGTCAGAACAGGATGGGGGCGCCACAGCCATAGACATACTGCCACAGCCAGTGGGATCAAAGCCCAGCACCTCAACAAAACCAGAGGATATGGCAGGGCCTTATTCCAGACTTAGGAGAGAGTTAAAGCAATGTCAGGAGGATATTCAAAATTTTCCTTTTCCCACTGCTACCCCTGGGGATAGACAAGAAGGGCCACAAATGCTCTTCCCACTATGGGAGGTTTGCTTAAGTGGGGGAGAAATAGGATATGTAAATGCCCCTTTAACCAGCACTGAGGTCCGAAATTGCAACCATCGCTAGAAGACCCATACGGGGTAGCAGATAAACTAGATCAATTCCTTGGACCACAAGTCTATACATGGTCTGAATTAATGTCTATTTTGAGCATTCTGTTCTCTGGAGAAGAAAAGGGGATGATTTGAAGGTCAGCCATGGCCTTGTGGGAGTGAACCCATCCTCCTCAACCGGAGGAAGTTAGGGCAGAAACAAAATTTCCCAACAAGGACCCTGGATGTGACAATAACAATGTAGTCCACCGGGGGCATATGGTGGACTTGAGAAATCTAATAATTCAGGGAATTAGGGATGCCATACCTCAAACTCAAAATATATCTAAGGCATTTGAGGTGTGGCAAGGTAAAGAGGAGGGACCAACTGAATTTTTGGGAAGACTCAGAATTCAGATGAGAAGATACGGTGGAATAGATTCCACCAACCCTCTGGGACAGGGCAAGCTCAAACTTCACTTCATAACTAGTAGTTGGCCAGATATTTCCAAGAAGTTACAAAAAATAGAGGCTTGGAAAGATAAACCATTAGAGGACCTATTAAAAGAGGCACAAAAGGTTTATGTGAGAAGGGATGAGGAAAAGCAAGAGCAAAGGACCAAGATCATGTTTGCATATCAACAAAAACAAGACAGATTAAATCAAAGAGGTCCTAAAGCCAAAAGTAAGAGACGGTCACAATATCGGCCTCACCGCTATCCAGAAACAGGATGTAAGGGAAAGGGGAATAGATGGCAAGGTGAAAACAAGTGCTTTAGGTGTGGCAAATTGGGACATTTCAAAAGGAAGTGCCCTGAGTGGAAAAAGGAGGAGAAAACAATCCCTCTCATATTATTTGAGGAAAATGAGGACTAGGGGTGTCAGGGGCTCTTAGTAGTGATTGACCAACTTAAAAATCCACAAATGCCCTACCCAGAGCCCTTGATAAATTTAGAGGTAGGGTCATACCATGAAACTATGATTTTTCTTATTGATTCAGGGGCGTCTCGCTCCTTGCTTTGTTACTTGCCCAAAGGGTGTTCTTCTTCACGTGAACAAATATTAGTATCTGGAGTAAAAGGGGAGGGATTCTCTGCAAACATTTTAGAAGAAACCAAAGTAAATTTCCAAAACAGATGTGCCAGAATATGTTTCCTTTTTGTTCCAGAGACCAGCACACATCTATGTGGAAGAGACCTAATGACCAAATTGGGATTGGGTTTACAGATTACCAAAAAAACTTTACAAGTAAAACTAAATCTTTTAACCCCAACAGTGGAGGGACAAATTCAACCACAAGTGTGGGCATCAGAGGGAAATTGTGGGGGACTCAAAGTGACCCCTATTAAAACACAGTTAAAAAATCCCTGGAGAAGTAGTCTGGAGAAAACAATACTCTACAAGGAAGGGTGGGACTTAAACCAATTATAGAGGGACTACTTTAAGAGGGTCTCTTAGAACCCTGTGTGTCTTCCTATAAAACCCCTATTCTCCCTGTGCATAAGGTGGATGGGTCCTATGGCTTAGTCCAGGATTTGCGGGCAATTAACCAGATTGTTAAACATCCAGTAGTCCCAAATCCCTATACCCTCCTGAGTAAAATTCCATTTGACCACCAATGGTTCAGTGTAATTGATTTAAAAGATGCCTTTTGGGCATGCCCCATGGACTCAGAGAGTTGGGACCTATTCGCCTTTGAATAGGAGGACCCAGTAACTGGAAGAAGACAACAATGTAGATGGACAGCCCTCCCCCAGGTGTTTGGAGACTCCCCACATCTTTTCAGGCAAATTTTAGAACAGGTGTTGGGAGACTTTACACCCCCTCATGGGACCTGCCTACTCCAATGTGTAGATGACTTGTTACAATCAAACACTGATCAAAAGAAACTTACAGCAGCTACACTTTCCCTTCCCAATTTCCTTGGGGAACAAGGCCTTAGGGTCTCCAAAAAAAAAGTTATAGTTTGTTGAAAAGGAGGTGAAATACTTAGGACATCTAATAACTGGGGGTAAGAGAAAACTCAGCCCAGAAAGAATAGAGGGGTATCATAGGCCTGCCTCTTTCAACCACCAAACATGAACTTAGAAAATTCCTAGGCCCAATTGGATATTATTGCCTTTGGATCAACTCTTATGCATTAAAAACTAAAAATCTATATTCTAAACTTGTGTAGGAAGGCCCTGACCTCCTACTATGGAGCCAGGAGGAAATACAACAATTCAGGGATCTGAGGGAGGTACTGATGGGTGCCCCTGTTCTGGCTCTACCATCCTTTGAAAAACCTTTTCATTTATTTGTAAGTGTGGACAGGGGAATGGCTCCAGGGGTCCCCACGCAGGAACATGGGGGAAGTCGCCAGCCGGTGGCCTTTCTTTCCCACCTCCTAGCTCCTGTCACCAGAGGATGGCCTGAGTACATACAGTCAGTAGCTGCCACCACCCTCTTAACTGAAGAGAGCAGGAAACTCACCTTTGGAGGAAGGCTAACTGTGAGTACCCCACACCAGGTATGAGCCATCCTAAACCAAAGGGTAGGGAGATGGCTCACTGACTCCTGAGTTTTAAAATATGAGGCAATCTTATTGGAAAGGGATGACTTAACCTTAAACCCTGCTTCTTTCCTCACTCAAAGGAAGCCCTCAATTCCCATCGAACATCATGGTTTAAATTTAATAGACTATCAGACCAAAGCTTGACCCAATCTATGGGAAACTCCCTTCCGTTCAGGGAGACATTTATTCACTGATGGATCTTCTCGGGTCTTCCAGGGAAAAACACACAATGGTTATTCAGTCATTGATGGAGAGACTCAATCCATCACTGAGTGAGGAAGACTCCCAAATGCATGGTCAGCTCAAACTTGTGAACTCTTTGCCCTTAACCAAGCCTTAAGATATTTAAAAGGAAAGGAGGGCACAATCTATACTGACTCTAAATATGCCTTTGGAGTGGTCCATACCTTTGAAAAATTTGGATGGAAAGGGGACTTATTAACAGTAAAGGACAGGGACTAATACATGAGGACTTGATTAAACAAGTACTTAATATTATCTCCAGCTCCCAGAAGAGATAGCAGTGGTATATGTGCCAGGTCACCGGAAGGGGACCTCGTTTGAAGCCCGAGGAATCTCCTTAGCAGATGAGGAAGCCAAGAGGGTGGCATTAGAATTGGGGGTTCCTATCTTCCATCTTACTCCCTCCCTTCCCAAAATAATGATCTCTCCCTCCTTTTCAGAAAAAGAGAAGGAACAACTACAACAGCTGGGGGCCCAACTTGACGCTCAGGGAAGATGGTTTCTCCCAGATGGGAGGGAAATGCTTATGAGAGAAATTCTGACACACCTACACCAAGGAAGCCATTGGGGACCTCAGGCCATGTGCGACACAGTCTTAGGGGCCTATGGGTGTGCCAGTATCTACACAATGGCCAAACAGGTAATAGAAGGTTCTTAACATGCAAAAAGACCAATAAAAGGGCTTTACAAAAAACAGCTACCGGAGGAAGGTCTCCTGGTTTAAGCCCTTTCCAGAGTATCCAGATTGATTACACCGAAATGCCCAAAATAGGGAGACTTAAATACCTCTTAGTCATAGTAGACCATCTAACTCATTGGGTGGAGGCCACCCCATTACTCAGTGCTACTGTCAATTATGTGACAAAGGCCTTATTAGAACAAATTATTCCCCAATTTGGGATGGTTGAAAACATAGATTCGGAGAATGGAAGTCATTTTACAGCTCAGATAACAAAGGGACTCTCCAGAGAATTAGATATTAAATGGCTATGCCACACCCCATGGCATCCTCCCTCTTCTGGTCGAATTGAGAGAATGAACCAAACTCTCAAAGCTCATTTAACTAAATTAATATTGGAAACCCAGCTACCCTGGACCAAATACCTCCCTATTGCTTTACTTAGAATTAGAACTGCTCCCTGAAAGGATGTCAGTCTATCTCTATATGAAATGTTATATGGGTTTCCTTACCTGGGTAGATCATCTGACCTGCCTACCTTTGAAACCAAAGACCAATTTTTAAGGAGTTATGTATTTGGTTTATCCTTCTCCCTTCATTTTCTCAGACAGAAGGGATTACTAGCCCAGGCTCTACCGCATGATTTCCTGGTCCATTCACAGCAGCCTGGAGACTATGTTCTAATCAAGTCATGGAAAGAAGACAAACTCCAGCCAACCTGAGAGGGACCTTTCCTCGTGTTGCTGATTACCAAAACTGCAGTTTGAATGGCCAAGCAAGGATGGACTCACCACACCTGGGTGAAAAAAAGGGGGGGCCATAACAGGCAAAGAACAATGGGTGGCTTCTCCAGGGACCACCGAAACCCAGCTGGTCTTAAAAAGGGCTCAAAATTATTCTTGATATGGGTGACTATTTGGGGATCATTAGTATTTGGTAATCAGGGTGAATCATGGGACCCTCTAACTCCAAAATATTATTAGGGCCTGGGATTATGGGCAGGTTATCCACCCAAATTTGTTATTAACTTAACCCAGACCCCTAACCCAATAGTCATAAAATTTGATGCTTGCCAGGACCTAGATTGTGGAACTCTATAAAGGCAAAGACAATTTTCATCTGTAGATAAATACCTTTGTCCAGAACTCAGCCCACAAGAACTATATAAACAAGTGGGAAGATGGGACCATGAATACCCATGTGCAAGTTGGGATGATGTTTGGTGGACCACCCAATACAAGGGGTGGACTTTCCCCCATGCTCATAATTTAGGAGCATTAAGAGACAAGATTCACATCTCAAAGGGAGAGCTCCCCAATTAGTTGTACCCACTTAACATGTAATCCAATCTTGTTAACTATCAACAACCCAGAATTGCTACTTTCCACAATTCCCCCCTTTCATTTTTTTGATCAGTTCAAGTAGCTTTTGTGTTGAGTCCTTAGGGTTTTCTATGTATAGTACCATGTCATCTGCATACAGTGACAGTTTTACCTCTTTTCTTCCTATCTGGATGCTTTTTTATTTCTTTTGTTTGTCTGATTGCTGTTGCAAAGACTTCCAGCTCTCTGCTGATTAACAGTGGTGAGAGTGGGCATCCTTATCTTGTTCCAGATTTTAGTGGGAAGGCTTTCAACTTTCCCCCACTGAGTATTATATTTGCTATGGGGTTGTCATAAATGGCTTTGATTATGTTAAGGTATGTTCCCTCTATACCCACTTTAGTAAGAGTTGTTTTGTTTTTGTCCTTCCTCATATTGTGTTTGTTAGATAATTCTTTTTTTTATTGAAGTATATTTTTTTTTATTTTAATTTTTCATTGTTATTTTCCCAATACATTTTCTTTTCTGCTGTACAGCATGGTGACCCAGTTACACATACATGTATATGTTCTTTTTTCTCCAATTATCATGCTCCACTATAAGTGATTAGACATAGCTCTCAGTGCTACACAGCAGGATCTCATTGCTTATCCATTCTAAACGCAAGTTTGCATCTATTAACCCAAAGCTCCCAATCCATCCCACTCCAGGATGTTGCACTTTGTCAAATGCTTTTTCTGCATCTAGTGAGATTATCATATGGTTTCTGACTTTTCTTTTGTTACTGTGGTTTATAACACTGACAAGGGCTTAATCTCTAAAATATACAAACAACTTGCACAACTCAACAGCAAAAAAGCCAACAACCCAATTGAAAAATGGGCAAAGGACCTGAATAGACATTTCTCTAAGGAAGATATACAGATGGCCAACAAGCACATGAAAAAATGCTCAACATCACTGATTATTAGAGAAATGCAAATCAAAACTACCATGGGATACCACCTCAAACCAGTCAGAATGGCCATCATTAATAAGTCCACAAATAACAAGTGCTGGAGGGGCTGTGGAGAAAAGGGAACCCTCCTGCACTGTTGGTGGGAATGTAAGCTGGTACCACCACTATGGAGAACAGTATTGAGGTGCCTTAGAAAACTATATGCAGAACTACCATGTGACCCAGCAATCCCACTCTTGGGCATGTATCCAGATAAAACTTTCCTTGAAAAAGACACATGCACCCACATATTCATTGCAGCTCTGTTCACAATAGCCAAGACATGGAAACAACCCAAGTGTTCACCAACAGATGACTGGATTAGGAAGATGTGGTATATATACACAATGAATACTATTCAGCCACGAAGAAGAACAAAATAATGCCATTTGCAGCAACATGGATGGAACTAGAGACTCTCATACTAAGTGAAGTAAGTCAGAAACAGAAAGACATATACCATATGATGATATGACATATACCATATGATATCTGGAATCTAACATATGACACAAATGAACCTTTCCACAGAAAAGACAATCATGGACTTGGAGAATAGACTTGTCATTGCCAAGGGTGAGGCAGAGGGAGTGGGGTGGGTTGGGAACTTGGGGTTAATAGATGCAGACTGTTGCCTTTGGAATGGATTTGCAATGAGATCCTGGCTCTGTAGCACTGGGAACTATGTCTAGTCACTTATGATGGAGCATGATAATGTGAGAAGAAAAATGTGTAAAAAAATAAAAATGGAGTATAATTATGGAAATATCTAACTCAATAAAAGAAAATATCTCATACTTTATGCAAACATGAATATCATTCTTAAATTTTGGGTATTTTATTCAATGTCTAGAAAAAATAGTTTTTTTTTTAGACGCAAATGTACCTTTACAATTAAAATAATTAATTTTTAACAACTCTTTATTTCTAATTGATATGTAATAAACTTTATTTAAAAATATAAAACTTAGGGAGTTCCCACGGTGGCTTAGTGGTAACAAACTGAAATAGTGTTCATGAGGTTGTGGGGTCATTCCCTCACCTTGCTCACTGGGTTAAGAATCTGATGTTGCCATGAGCTGTGGTGTAGTTTGCAGACATGATTCATACTTGGTGTGGCTGTAGCTGTGGCATAAGCCAGCAGCTGCTGCTGTGATTCAATTCATAGTTTGAGAATTCCCATATGCTGTGGGTGTGGCCCTATAAACACCAAAAAAGAAAAAGTTTACATTTGGGTATTTTGATGTATGTTTTGGAACATGTATACATTTGTGAAAACTTCAGCGTAATCAAAATACTAAGTGTATCCTTCACCTCCAAAATTTCCTTTCATCCTTTCTAATTCCTCTTTCCCATTACTTATCCTTCTTATCCACAAGAACCTGTTGGTCTGCTTTAGTTACTACAGATTAGTGGATTAATATGCAGCTTCATGAATGGAGTTGTAAATAATTTTTATCTAAATTTTTCAAACTTAATGTAATTATATGAGATCCATAAGGAAACATACAACTCTTTTTCAGCTTTATTGAGATATATGTCACATATATTAGCTACACCAGTATAAAGCATGCAATTCAGTATTGTTATTTTCAGAAATTTGTAATTGTACATTAAAATCCATATTAGAATATTTTCAACTCTCCAGAAAGAAATGCTGAACTTATTAGAAATCATTTCCCATTCTCACTGAACCTCATTCACTCTACCTGATTCTAGTCAACCACTAATCTACTTTCTGTCACTATTGGTTTAACCACTCAGGAAATTCCACATAAACACAGTCATATAATATCTTATCTTCTGTTACTGGTTTCTTGCACTCAGTAATGTTTTTAAGACCTAGTCATTTTATAGTATATATCATTGTTTCATTTTATTTCCAAATAATAAATTATATGAATATACTACATCATATTCATCAACTAATCAGCTGATGGACATTTAAGTCATTGCCAATTTTTAGCTATTATGAAACATTCTATGAATACTCGTACAAATTTTTTGTTTTTTTTTTGTTTTGTTTTTTGTCTTTTTTTTAGGGCCACACCCATGCCTTATGGAGGTTCCCAGGCCAAGGGTCAAATCAGAGCTGTAGCTGCCTGCCTATACCACTGGCACAGCATTGACAGATCTGACTGAGCTTAATCTGTGACCCACAGGACAGTACACAGCAATGCTGGATCTTTAACCCACTGAGAAAGGCCAGGGATTTAACCTGAATCCTCATGGATCCTCATCAGATTCTTTTCCAGTGAACCATGAAGGGAAATCTTTATACAAGTTTTCATATAGACATATATTCATTTCTCTTGAGTGTATACCTAAGAGTGGAATGCTGGGTTTTACATAAACAATATATTTAACTTTTTTAGGAACTACTTCTCTTTTTCAAAAGGATTATACAATTTTAAAATTCCATCAATGATATATGAGTGTTCCAATCTCTCTATATCCTCAACACTTATCATCATCTTCTATTCTTTTTTGTTTTTAAGTTTTAGCCATTCTAGTCGCTGCAAAGTGATGTGTCATTATGAATTTAAATTTCATTCTTCTAATGAAGAAATATGTGTTTATTTGCTATTTTTATTCAATCTGTTGAGATCCTTCCTTCATTTTTAATCAGGTTGCATGTCTTTTAATAAAGTCTCATGGATAGTACCTTGTTGTAATTGCATTTGAAATTATATCAATCAGAGTTCTGTCAGAGAAGGAATACCCTTTTTCCAGAAAACACACTCACAGACATATACTAATTTTTTAGAGCTGTTATCTTTGTGTCTGATGCTGGGTTTTGAAGTCTAAAGGCAAGCAGATAAGAAGAAAAGATAGATGTAAAACAAGAGCCCATGAGGGTGGACTTGTTCCCATGTGAGTATCTCATTGACTCCAAGTCTGATGATGATGTTATCAGGTGGAGAACCTGAAGCCCTTCATCACAGAGCTAATCACAGGAACTGGGGCAACAATCAGAGAAGTTAAAGGAGATACTAGGGGAAAATAGAGCAGCTATAGGTCTGGTTCTTCTGCTGAAGTGAACCACTAGATGATTTATATGAATGACTGGCAACAGCTCCTGGTGACATCAACCTTTCAAGTATAAAAATAATATGGCAGATACTTCACTTTTGCACTCTAGATCTCATACAAAATATTTCTGTAGCAAGCTCTAACCAGAAATGCAGAGAGAAACATTCTTAGAAATTATGTCAGTCTAGCCCTTTTGACACACTACAAAATTACTCAAATGATAACATTGGAAGATGTCTCTAAGAACATGCATTTAAAGGCAAATTTTAATAGGGTGTTATGGACATTGAACATTTTTTTTAGGGCCACGCTCATAGCATATGGAAGTTCCCAGGCTAGTGGCTGAATCAGAGCTGTACCTGTTGGCCTACACCACAGCCACAGCCACAGCCACAGCCACAACAGATCTGAGCTGCATCTGTGACCAACACCACAGCTCAGAGCAACACTAGATCCTTAACCCACTGAGCGAGGCCAGGGAATGAACCTGCATCCTCATGGTTACTAGTTAAATTCATTTCCACTGAGCCATGATGGGAACTCCCTACATTAAATAAATTGCATTGAAAACATTTTGAGAACAGGTTGACTTAACTGATATCTAACCTAGTTTGGAGAGTTACTCAGCATATTATTTAACTTTGAGAAAAACAAAAATAAATAGCATTTTCTAAGCTATTCTCTACCCTATATTTTAACCTGCCTATTCTAACTAAATAGTTCTGAATTCTAATCCTTACTTAGTTTGAATATTTGAAGCAAGCCATGTGGCTGAAATAAACACTCTAATAGTTTCCTCTGGCTTCTTTCATATTTAAAGTTTCTCTTATCTGTCATAGCATTTTGTTGAATCTATCATTTACAATAGGAAATTTCCTAAAGCCAAGCAAATTTTTTAAAAAAAATGTGATGAGAATTTGCAATAATATTTAAATTGAAATTTGCAAAACAAGTGAAAAAATTAGCAATGTATGCCCTTTATTTTATATTTCTAAACTTGTATTCTTCTGATAGTATTTATCCATTTTCTCTAACATAAGGAAATTTGTGCATATAGCCAAATGAAATCCCAATGTGGTTTGTAAATCATGATTCCCTTTTTTCCTGGGATTGTGAAATTTTGAATTGATTTAGAACATTAAAAAAAGTCACTCTGGAGTTCCCACTGTGGCACAGTGTGTTAAGAATCCAACTGCAGCAGCTCCAGTGGCTGCGGAGGTAGAGGTTAGATCCCTGCCACAGTGGGTTAAATGATCTGGTGTTGCCACAGCTGTGGCTCAGATTCAATCCCTGACCTGGAAATTTTCATATGCTATGGGTGCAGCCATTAAATAAATAAATAAATAAATAAATAAAATTTAAAAAGTCACTTCTGAGTAATCTCTGTCTTTAATTTTAATAAAAGTTAAATGATAATACATGTCTTAATCTCATTAATTGAAACTCTTCTTTTTAGGTGTTTTATATATTGATAAAAGGGTAGATCAAAGCTAAATTTAAGTGTTTCCATTCAACCTTATGAATTTAAAAAAATTGTATAGTATATGTTTATATAGAAATCAAATTCCCAAGATCATTCCAAAAATAACTCTCAAATACACCCTGCATTTAGAAAGCTTATGTTAATGGGCCAGATGATAGATTCCTTAATAGAGACAACTGAACTTATCACTATATTGAGATCATTTAATTTCTTTAAATGCAGCACTATTCACAATAGCCAAGATATGGAAACAACCCAAATATCCATCAACAGATGAATAGATTAAGAAGATTTTGTACGTATATACAATGGAATACTACTCAGCCATAAAAATGAAAAAAACATTGCCATTTGCAACAACATGGATGGAACTAGATATTATCATACTAAGTGAAGTAACTTAGAAAGAGAAAGACAAACACCATATAATATCACTTATATGTGGAATCTAATAAAACACAGCACAGATCATCTATCTACAAAACAGAAACAGAGCACAGACATGGAGATCAGACTTGTGTTTGCCAGGGGTAAGGGGAGAGAGAAGGATGGGTGAGGAGTTTTCAAACTAAATAGATACAAATTATTACATTTAGAATGGATAAGCAAGGGGGTCCTATTGTACAGCACAGGGAACTCTGTGCAGTCTCTTGGGTTAGAACATGATGGAAGATAGTACAAAAAAAAAGTATGTATGTGCATGTGTGACTGGGTCAATTTTCTATAGAACAGAAATTGAAGGAACATTGAAAAGCAACTACACTTTAATTCTTTTTAAATGTAAAAAAATTGTTAATTGAAAACAAAATATGTGACTATAATATTGAAATTAATATTAAGCTTGCACAAGTATTTGTCAAACTTTAAATATATACTTACATTTCACTTATATTCTGTGTTTCATTTACTGTTAGTATTTTTATTGTGAATAATTTGTTAGTTATACTATATTTTATGTGTTTATAGGAGATGTTGGAACTGATGGAGATTTGGTCCATTACAACTTATTTCTATTGCCTATCTTTAACTCAAGGATCATTGGTTTAATTGATTTTAACACTTCATTTTAATTTTTTCTGAACATGTGTTATATGAGTCTTATTGAATTCATGAGGTTTAATGGACTGAATAATGACATCAAAGTGTGTGTGTGTTAAAAATGTAAATAAGGAAATAAATCATAATTTAAAAATTTCAATTTTGCATAGTATTTCTTATGTAAATAACATAAAACAATCTAATTTCTACAGTAACTTGTTTTGTGAAATATCTTTTTTATTTATTTTTATGGTCCCACCCATGGAATGTGGAAGTTCTTAGGCTAGGGATTGAATCCCAGCTTCAGCTGTGACCCAAGTCACAGCTGCAGAAAGGCCAGATCCTTTAAACCACTGCAATGAGCTGGGGATTGAACCCACATCTTCAGGACTCAATATGCTCCAGTCAGATTCTTAACTCACTGCACTATAACAAAAATTCTATGAAATGACTTTTTAACTTTTAAAAAAGTCAGAATTTTGTCCCATTTTTTGTATTTATTTCCTAAAGAAATTGCTAGCAAATAAATGTGGGATCAAATGGAACTCACACATGTTGTAGGTAGAACTATGATGTATTCATAATCAATTACTAATTTTACTTTACTTTTAAAATATTATTTTTTCTAATTTTAAATGACATGCTCAAGAAAGGAAATACTTTAATATGTTTGGGAGAAAAAAGGTAAGCTTATTTTAGCTTATTTTTAATTATACCTGAGTAAAACTAACTAGCTTATACTTTTGCCAAGGTCACTTTTAGGGAAAAAATAAGTGGTTTTCCATAAATATAGAAAAAGCATTAAAAATAAATACCTGCATGGGATATAACTTTGCTGAAAATCAAACTGAAATATTTCTCCCACTTTGATAAAAAATAATTTTCTCACAGCAGGGAAGTTACAGGATAAATCTGTTCAATGTGCCAGGAAGGGATACATGACCTGGTTTCTATTAACAGAAATAGGGTGTCTTGCAGCTATATCTCCATAAGTTGCACTGAAAAATACCCCTGTAAGTAAAGATTCAACCCAAGGGTTAGCTTTTACTGAAAGTTATAAACTTCAAGAAACAGGGTATAGAATGGAAGTGCTGACACAACCTTAAAGATAGTTGCTTGAATGAAGTAACTATAATATTCCAACTCCTTTATTTCAGAAAGTGAGTGTTTATGTTGCCACTGGAAAAAAGAATTTATGTGGAAATTACTCATATTTGGTGAATTGCATGGTAATAAAAGAAAGTATTGCTAAATAGAGCTTTGGGTAAAATGGAATATAGACTCAATTTTTCTACAAACCATTTTTACAAGTTTCATGTTTTACTATTTATGTTCTACAAATCTTGAACATTTTATTATTATTAGTTTTGCATTTCATTTGCAAACACTTCACTCATGAAATAATTTATATAACAATAGTGAGACAGTCTATGTTGAAATTCAGGAAGCAAATATAATAGCTTTTTAAGAAAAAGTAACTTTTTAAGAAAATATAAAGTCAGATTTTCTGTTTTATGGTCATCTAATCTTTAAATAGTGGTTTAACAGTGGTGGGTACCTATGAAAGGGTTCATAATGTTATGCTAAATATCAGTTAATAATTTTCTGAGAAATTGATCTATGTATTTCAAAAAACATCCAATATAAAACATTAAAAATTTATGATGTAAAATTTTTATTTTATTTCTCCAAAAATTATATTGCTTTAAATATTTTTAATAAGGCTTCTATCCTAATTTATGACTAAGTCTAGTGTGAGGCTTTTCAAAGTAGTGTTTAAAATGTTGGTAATGAATTATTCTCTTTATTTACATGATTATAAAGGAAAGACTTTTGTGTAATATGTATATTACAGGTGTGAAACTGTAATAATACTTTGACACATACTTGCTCTCAAGGATTTAAGTCTAATTGGAGAAAGATATAAAAATATACAAAAGAATGTCATATGTATAACCAAGTAAGGATATGCTTGGGTTAACAATATACACAACCAAGAAATAACAACATTGGGATCTTGAGATCAAAAGTAGTTAAAAAGATGGAATATTTCTCATGAGACTTGAATGGTAAGAAATAATTCACAGGTAGATGGAAAGGATATTTTATGGGGAAGAGAGATGAGATAATTGGAGTAAACTACTCACAAAGCATATACAGCATGAAGAATGAAGATACATGACCATTACTAATATATCCATGTAGATGTATCTATGTAGAAGGGTAAAATGCTGAAAGTTAGAAGAAGAGAACTGATCTCTGTCCTGAGGGAGTTCAGGATATGTGAAATAATTTTGTGCATTTTTCCTCTATGAGATAAGAATAATAGAAAAAATAAAAGGAAAGCATAAAAAAAAGATAGAGCCAAAATATATACTTTTTAATGAGATCACATCATTTAAGCAAGCACTGAATGAAACAGTCCTTATTCAATGTAGAGTCTCAAGACATTGTTTTAAAGAAGGTAAATAGAAAATCATATTAACATCCTTAAATGATAATTTTTTATATCTTCAAAAATTACTTTAGGCCTAAGTATTTGAAAATTTATGGCCAAGACAAGTAGTCAAGTTTTTAAATACAATAGACTTAAGACCTACAGATGGCCAAAAAACATATGAAAAGATGTTCAGAATCACTCCATCATTAGAGAAATGCAAATCAAAACTATTATGAGGTACCACCTTACACTGGCCAAAATGTCCACCATCAAAAAGTCTATAAACAATAAATTCTGGAAAGGGTGTGGAGGAAAGGGTAGGTACCCTATTACACTGTTGGTGGGAATGTAAATTGGTGCAACCACTGTGGAAAACAGTATGGAGATTCCTCAGAAAATCAAAAATAGAACTACTATTTGATCCAGCAGTCCAACTCCTGGGCACCTATCCAGAGAAAACCATTACTCAAAAAGATACATGTAGTCCAATATTCATTGCAGCACTCTATACAATAGCCAAGACATGGTAACAACATAAATGTCCATCGACAGAAGAGTGGATAAAGATGTGGTACATATACACAATGGACTATCACTCAGCCATTGAAAGGAAAGAAATAATGACATTTTTAGCAACATGGATGGATCTAGAAGTTATCACGCTAAGTGAAGTTGGTATACAGTGAGAAACCAACATCATATGCTATCGCTTACATGTGGAATCTAAACAAAGGAGAGAATGAACTTCTTTGCAGAACAGATATCGACTTAGAGACTTGAAAAACATGTTCTCCAAAGGAGACAGGTTGGGAGGTCGGGGGATGGGCTGCGGGTTTGTGATAGAAATGCTATAAAATTAGGTCATGATGATCATTGTACAACTATAAATGTAATAAAATTCATTGAGTAATAAGAAAAGAAACTGGAAAACCTAATTATTTCATATTACATTGAAGGTTAAATAAATTATGGCATAGGGAAACAGTAACAACAACAAAACAGTCATCCAATGGATAAGAAGGTAACTGCTTTGTAAAAGAAACATTCTATTAAAAGAACATTTTGAAAATTGAAAAAAAAATAATACAATAGACTTGAATTTGAATTCAGTGTTGAAATTCATTAATTTATGAGCTGTTTTCCTTTTCCAATTAATGGCTATATAGTAGGAATTTTGCATTAATTAAAATGGAAGCACATGTAGAGTGCTTGGCTCATAAGAGATAATAAATGAGACTTTGTTTTTGTTTAATGTAAACACCCACAGTGTTATCTTTTTCCTTTATTATTGATAAATCCACTGCACAATGGAGAAATTGGACTTTTGAAGTGCCTATCCTACATGTGATATTAAGCTGTGACAGATGGACGCTCAGTTGCTGTTGTGCAGAACTTTTGCCAAATAGAATAGTCATCTGAAAAAGGTGACAATAATAGAGTTCTTCACTGCAGGATTCAAAGACCTACTGCCGTTCATCATGATTGTAGATAATGCCCAATGACTCTGTGTCTATAAAAATACCAATAGATATTTGATAATCTTTGCTAAAGATATAAGAAAAGAGAAGCTGAACTTCAAGGTAGGAAGTTACGATTTCTCTCTCTCCCTCTCTCTCTTTCTCCCTCCATCTTCCCTATCTTCCCTATCCGTCTCTTACACAAATGAAATAGGAGTGATGAATGAGAAAATTAAAATTTGTGTAGGAAATATTTCAAGTAGAAAATGAAAGAGATATTCTCAACTTCTTCAGAGAAAAATATTAGAATGTTCAGATAAAAACCATAGGCTTTTTGTGACTGAGTAATTTGAAAGTGAAAACAGACAATAATTTCTCTTGTGTGGTTTAGACCACTCATATTCCTACACTCTGCTTCACTTTTCCTTCCTTTTTCCCTCTCTCCTTCCTTCTCTTTCTTCCTCCCTTCCCTCATCTCTTCTCTCCTCTTTTTCTGCTTCTTTTTCTCTCTCCTTTTTCTCCTTTTAGTCTTCCTCTTCTTCAGAGTATTTGCTTTTAAAAAATATGTATCCACGCTTGCCTTACTTTTTTAACTCTATCTTTTCTTTGTCTTTTTGTTATCCTGCCTCGGAAATTGCTCCACTATTTTCGTAAGCTGACAGAATTTCCTCTTGGTCATATACTGAGTTATTAAAACCAATGGTTCAAGGAAAACCTAACTCCATGTCTCAAAGCTTTAACTTAATATTTTATATTTTAACTTCTTTCTGGAAAAGTGTTGAACTCTGTTTGGGGAATGAAAACACAAAGATCTTGGTAGCTCTTTATGCTAGGAGATTCGGGGGGGTTGTTTGTTTATGTCTTTTCTATTTATTTCTATATTTAGTATTTCATCATTTCACAGCACTAGAAAAATTGGCAAGAAGCAGTGTCAAATCCCTATTCAGATATAAAGGAATATATATAAACCTAAAATAACTATTATATATCAAATATTTATTACACACTAGGCTATATATTAAGTACTTTGCTAACCATTTTACTGGCATTATTTAATTAATCCACATAACCATTATTTCTGTATGTAACCATTATTTTTGTATGTACTATTTTATATAAGAAAACTTTTGGAGAAACTATTTACCTAAGGTCAAATATTTATTTAGTTGTTCTAAAGCCCATGTTCTTAATAACACAGTATATTATCTTCCTTAATACTGATTGAATAAATCCTAAAGACAGACATTTGGTCAAGGTGAGGTGCTTATTAATTAATTTGCCCTTTATGGTAGATACTGTGGATTGCCTTCAAGATCAAGATGCACATTCCCTTAGCTGCAGGAAGTTATGGTTCAAGAGGCTCGTAGTTGATTACCTTTTTGGGAATTTCCCTTAACTGAAGCTTATTATCATATCCAAATTTATATCCCCTTGTCAGGAGCAGTCTGCTTCTAAAGACCATTTTATATGAGTGTTCAAAGTTTCATCTATTTTTCCCCAACTCAGGACAACTCGAAAGGGACATTCCAGGTCCAGATATCCCTACAGAATGGGCTGAGGACTCTGTTGCAGCTGTATCCCTATTGAACATCTCCCTCTGCTCTTCTTGTTTACATATTTCCTTAGAAATATCATTCCTAAGCCCAGTACGCCTCCTGCATGTGAGTATCCATCTCAGAATCTGTTGCCATGGAACCCAACCTAAGACATTTGGTCCCTGAATGATTCCAGAATGCAGATTTTTTGTTTTGTTTTGTTTTTTGTCTTTTTGCTATTTCTTGGGCCGCTCCTGTGGCATATGGAGGTTCCCAGGCTAGGGGTCAAATCAGAGCTGAAGCTGCCGGCCTATGCCAGAGCCACAGCAACGCAGGATCCGAGCCACGTCTGCAACCTACACCACAGCTCACGGCAATGCTGGATCATTAACCCACTGAGCAAAGGCAGGGACCGAACCCACAACGTCATGGTTCCTAGTCGGACTCCTTAACCACTACACCACCATGGGAACTCCCAGAATGCAGATTTAAATGGGAGGTTTTGTGGTTGGGTCACTTGCCAGATTTCTGACTTTGAGTACCAACCACTGATAGTATGTAGAGTTATGAAAGCCCTCAGAATTATGTAGCAGAGCAGTTGTTATAAACTTTCTGGTATTGAATTTGAATGGGATACATACAAATGGAAATGAATGACTGATGCAATATTTTATGCATTTGAGAAGAGGGAAGTAATAAATATACAGACTACAGAACTATATAATATTGTTGGATGTTATCCATGCATAATGGAAAGTCAATTAAAGGCTGACTTAATGTGAAGTGTGAAAATCAATGGGATTGCTTGGCAGCTTATAAAGCTAATCTCATCTCCTGCACTTGAGGGCCTGAAAAAATGAACATCAGACTTAGACCATAAATATGGGAGCAGCAGCACTTCAGTGATATTTGAATTCTCAATCTAATTAAGTATCTTTACAGCAAACTCAAAGTCCTGAACAGAAAGGAATAGTGCCTTTGGAATTGGAATGTTTTCATTCAATAATCGTCAAACCCCAGATTTTTCTGAACCCTCCTGAAGTGATAAAATGGCTCGCTCTTTCTTGTTAAAGACCAGAACCACCCAAACCCTTGCTTCAACATTATTCAGAATCATCTGCTCTGGAAAGAAACATGAATTTACTTGGAATTTCTTCCCATTTTCCCTCTTGGCCATAAGGTAAGTAACAATCCCAGTCAGGTAGAGAAGTGCTGGTTCTGCTAAGGAGGGAAGAAACCAAATGCAAAAAAAAAAAACCTTCCCCAAAAAACCACTACAGAGTATGTCAACATGTATCATCTGCAGCCAAGAGAACATGTATAGGAATGAAGTCTGAGGGTGGTGGGTCAAAGGAACCAAAACAGAAAGTTGAAAGTTGGATATGGGAGAATATATAAATATGGTGTACTTTCCCAGATATGTTTTATCACTCTAGGAAAGATACACAGAGGAGATGGGATTTGGAAGTTTAGAAAAATCAATGGTTTAATCTAAGCGATGTAACAATTCCAATATAGAAGACACTGAATAAAAGGATCAATATGAGAATCTCTCATACTAGAGTGGATGCATTATACAATATTGGACAGTTCACTATGAAAATAGTACACTGGCTTACCATATTGATGACATATTATTACTTAGAGACCAATCAATAATGTGGTGGTAAGTCTACTGCTTTAATTACGTATAGATTGAAAGTGTTAAAAATCCATCTCATAGTAATTGATGAATATTTTTGTCTTTGTCTTTCCTGCTCATCAAGCTCACCAGCATCATTCTCAAGAATTCAGAATATCTTATCCACTCATAGCAGATCTCTCAGACCATCACCACTGACCAATGAAGTATTTGCAACAGAGATTTACCGATGGGCATATGATGATGAGGTCCGCTACTCCTAACAAACACTGGAACAAGAGAAGCCATTGACCTGATATAGCTATAGAATTGCTTCTTAGAAGGTCAGCAGAGGTGCCTGTATAGAGTTGATAATCTATTAATATGGGGCACCATCCTCCAGGATACACCATAAATCACTAATGATTTTCCCTAGTGGATAGAACACTTGGATTAGGAAACCACAGGTGTTAAGTAGATGTGGGCCTGTTTTCCATACTTCCAGTTGCAGTACTTTCCATCTCCACAATTCAGGCTCTAGAAGTCCTAATTCCAGAAGTGGTGGATGCTTTTGCTTAAGTACCATTAAACTTTGTTACGGCTGCAATATGGTAATTTCAGATTCCTTGTTCACAGTGAATTGCAAGTACAGGAATTCACATTATTGGTTAAAAAGAAAAAATTACCCTCATCAGTATAGCTATTGCTATAAAATTGTACCAATAAAGAATGCATTTGGCATTAGTTATTTTCTTTTGGTACCATGATACCTCTTTTAATTATAAACAGATAAGTGTATCAGCCAAAGACTGAAGAGATCATCAATGAGGAGTAAAAGTCAGGTTTACCTATGAGGTAATCCACCTAGACCAATGGAAATGCTAGCTGATATGAGGGGAATCTAGAAAAGGTATGAAGGGAGAAAATTGCTATCACTTAAGACCTTGAGACCAACTGCAGTGAGGAGAAAAGAGGTTGTAAATCATCTTACTAGCCCACATATTATACATTTCCCTAGGAGATGAGACAAAATGAAATTCTGGTGAATATGAACCAGATGAGGTAAACTTACTATTAGAAACATGCAGATCAAAAGGGCAAAAAAAATAGGGACTCCAATGGAAAGTGTGGAGTACCATAGCTGCCGTGAGTACTGGCTGATGACAACTCAGAGCTGAGTATTTCTCCTGGAGTGTTCCTTGCCTAAAGGTCAGGATGCATTCAAAGAACGGTTTATGCTGGGGTAAAATGGTCCAGACCTCTTATCTCAGTTTTGAACAGTTAAGCCCCTGGGATCAGCTGAGACTTTTGCATCACAATTTAATTTTAGCATCTGCTCAATCCTACTCCTCTCATATGCATACATTTTTTCCCAAGTACATACCCATAAAACTCCTATGTGCAAATATTTAATTCAGAATGTTTTTTTTTCTAGGAATTTCAGTATAAAATACTCTCAACTTGGAGTTCCCATCATGGATCAGTGGTTAATGAATCTGACCAGGAACCATGAGGTTGCAGGTTCCATCCCTGGCCTTGCTCAGTGGGATAAGTATTTGGCATTGCCAATGAACTGTGGTGTAGATTGAAGCCACAGCTCAGATCTGGCATTCCTGTAGCTCTGGCATAGGCCAGCAGCTGTAGCTCTGATTAGACCCCTAGCCTGGGAACCTCCATATGCCATGGATGTGGCCCTAGAAAAGAAAAATAAAATAAATAAAATAAAATAAAATAAAATATAAATAAAATAAAATAAAATAAATACTCTCAAGTTAAAATCTATAAAGGAATTATATTTAAATACTCATGTAGACAGTAAGCATGCCTAAAAGCAAATCATGTACTATATGAAATATTGGGTTGTTATATATCTCTTCTATTCCAGAATGAGAAAACATGGAAAAGAAGCAAAATGAAATTCAAAAAAAATCGTACTACAGAGAGATGTAAATGAAAAAGATAATACTAGTGAAATTATTTATAATTAAAACAAAAATAAATTTTAGACAGTTGTTTGGCTTATTGCACGGTGTATGTATTGATTTTTAATTTGAAAGGAAAATCCAATAAAGTATACAAATAAAAGAATAGATTTGGCTTACAAAAATAATATGACTTCTACAGAAAGCAGCAGAGAAAAGCTGGTTATATTTGAATAATCTCATCTAATCTCAAAATTTTAATACATACATAACTTGATGAACAAAAAATCAGTTTATTGTGCCCACATATCCACCTGATCTTGGACTTTGGTATACAACACTCTACCTTATATCTCAGCTTATTATCCAGAAGACATCTCAAAGTCAATATTTACAAAACTGAATTACTTTCTCTGGTTTATTTTTGCCTCACTACTCTTCTCACACCACAAGTCTTCTCATTTTTATGTTGGCTGTTACCAAAACATACAACTATTGTAAACGTGTGAGTCTTGTTCTTGACTGTGGGCTCTTTTTCATATTCTATATCTTATTATATTCCAATTCTATCCAATTTGCTTTTTTTTAATGTCTCTCCTTCCTACTCTCCTACATATGATGGGGATTCTTACCTATAAACTAAATTATTAATAACATGTTTAATTGGGTCTGCACTTCTGTTTCATTATCCAAGAAATCTTTTCATACATACTACCAACATGACTTTTCATCTTGATGAAAACTGTTTAATGATTTTCTGTTGCCTTTAGAGTAAAAGACTCTAAGATGCTATACAAGACATTTTATTTGTGCTGCCTGCTAAAGTTTCCACCTCTGTTTCTCACCATCTTCTTTAAGTAGTATTATTTAATATCATTACTTTTCCATCAGGTTTTAAGATCCAACTCAGGCATATTCTCTTTGGGGAAATCTTAAATCCACTAGCCACAACATTTGTAAAATTACCAAAAATCAATTTTTGCATCTTTTTTCTAGATGGCTTTTTCTAGATGGCTTTTTCAAGATGGCTTTTTGAACGTCTCTGATAGTTTCCTGCTTCAGAGAAATTATTTGCTGCTATTTAAAATATAAAATCATGGAATGTGTTCATGAAAACTGATAAATTTATTTTTTAAGTTAAAAAAAAGAAAGCACCTAAGATCATGTAAAAATGGAATTCTGGACTATGCCTGGTTAATAGAAGGGCTACTGTGTCCTGGTGTTACTCACTGTGAATTACAAAATGAAATAACCTAATTGAAATACAAATAATCAGTACATATCCAAAAATCCTGTGATATTGAATAGAATATTTTCAAAATGTAAAATATGTAATTATGAATGATTTTCATAAACTCTAAGCAGAACAGGTTTGCCAAAAAATCAGGTTAATTTATTTAATTTTATTTCCCTAATACATTACATATATTTTTTTCTACTGAGTGCATGATGACCCAGTTACACATAAATGTATACATTCTTTCTTCTCACATTATCATGCTCCATCATAAGTGACTAGACATAGTTCCCAGTGCTACAGAGCCAGGATCTCATTGCAAATCCATTCCAAAGGCAACAGTCTGCATCTATTAACCCCAAGTTCCCAACCCACCCCACTCCCTCTGCCTCACCCTTGGCAATGACAAGTCTATTCTCCAAGTCCATGATTGTCTTTTCTGTGGAAAGGTTCATTTGTGTCATATGTTAGATTCCAGATATCATATGGTATATGTCATATCATCATATGGTATATGTCTTTCTGTTTCTGACTTACTTCACTTAGTATGAGAGTCTCTAGTTCCATCCATGTTGCTGCAAATGGCATTATTTTGTTCTTCTTCGTGGCTGAATAGTATTCATTGTGTATATATACCACATCTTCCTAATCCAGTCATCTGTTGGTGAACACTTGGGTTGTTTCCATGTCTTGGCTATTGTGAACAGAGCTGCAATGAATATGTGGGTGCATGTGTCTTTTTCAAGGAAAGTTTTATCTGGATACATGCCCAAGAGTGGGATTGCTGGGTCACATGGTAGTTCTGCATATAGTTTTCTAAGGCACCTCAATACTGTTCTCCATAGTGGTGGTACCAGCTTACATTCCCACCAACAGTGCAGGAGGGTTCCCTTTTCTCCACAGCCCCTCCAGCACTTGTTATTTGTGGACTTATTAATGATGGCCATTCTGACTGGTTTGAGGTGGTATCCCATGGTAGTTTTGATTTGCATTTCTCTAATAATCAGTGATGTTGAGCATTTTTTCATGTGCTTGTTGGCCATCTGTATATCTTCCTTAGAGAAATGTCTATTCAGGTCCTTTGCCCATTTTTCAATTGGGTTGTTGGCTTTTTTGCTGTTGAGTTGTGCAAGTTGTTTGTATATTTTAGAGATTAAGCCCTTGTCAGTGTTATAAACCACAGTAACAAAAGAAAAGTCAGAAACCATATGATAATCTCACTAGATGCAGAAAAAGCATTTGACAAAGTGCAACATCCTGGAGTGGGATGGATTGGGAGCTTTGGGTTAATAGATGCAAACTTGCGTTTAGAATGGATAAGCAATGAGATCCTGCTGTGTAGCACTGAGAGCTATGTCTAATCACTTATAGTGGAGCATGATAATTGGAGAAAAAAGAACATATACATGTATGTGTAACTGGGTCACCATGCTGTACAGCAGAAAAGAAAATGTATTGGGAAAATAACAATGAAAAATTAAAATAAAAAAAATATACTTCAATAAAAAAAAGAATTATCTAACAAACACAATATGAGGAAGGACAAAAACAAAACAACTCTTACTAAAGTGGGTATAGAGGGAACATACCTTAACATAATCAAAGCCATTTATGACAACCCCATAGCAAATATAATACTCAGTGGGGGAAAGTTGAAAGCCTTCCCACTAAAATCTGGAACAAGATAAGGATGCCCACTCTCACCACTGTTAATCAGCAGAGAGCTGGAAGTCTTTGCAACAGCAATCAGACAAACAAAAGAAATAAAAAAGCATCCAGATAGGAAGAAAAGAGGTAAAACTGTCACTGTATGCAGATGACATGGTACTATACATAGAAAACCCTAAGGACTCAACACAAAAGCTACTTGAACTGATCAAAAAAATGAAAGGGGGGAATTGTGGAAAGTAGCAATTCTGGGTTGTTGATAGTTAACAAGATTGGATTACATGTTAAGTGGGTACAACTAATTGGGGAGCTCTCCCTTTGAGATGTGAATCTTGTCTCTTAATGCTCCTAAATTATGAGCATGGGGGAAAGTCCACCCCTTGTATTGGGTGGTCCACCAAACATCATCCCAACTTGCACATGGGTATTCATGGTCCCATCTTCCCACTTGTTTATATAGTTCTTGTGGGCTGAGTTCTGGACAAAGGTATTTATCTACAGATGAAAATTGTCTTTGCCTTTATAGAGTTCCACAATCTAGGTCCTGGCAAGCATCAAATTTTATGACTATTGGGTTAGGGGTCTGGGTTAAGTTAATAACAAATTTGGGTGGATAACCTGCCCATAATCCCAGGCCCTAATAATATTTTGGAGTTAGAGGGTCCCATGATTCACCCTGATTACCAAATACTAATGATCCCCAAATAGTCACCCATATCAAGAATAATTTTGAGCCCTTTTTAAGACCAGCTGGGTTTCGGTGGTCCCTGGAGAAGCCACCCATTGTTCTTTGCCTGTTATGGCCCCCCCTTTTTTTCACCCAGGTGTGGTGAGTCCATCCTTGCTTGGCCATTCAAACTGCAGTTTTGGTAATCAGCAACACGAGGAAAGGTCCCTCTCAGGTTGGCTGGAGTTTGTCTTCTTTCCATGACTTGATTAGAACATAGTCTCCAGGCTGCTGTGAATGGACCAGGAAATCATGCGGTAGAGCCTGGGCTAGTAATCCCTTCTGTCTGAGAAAATGAAGGGAGAAGGATAAACCAAATACATAACTCCTTAAAAATTGGTCTTTGGTTTCAAAGGTAGGCAGGTCAGATGATCTACCCAGGTAAGGAAACCCATATAACATTTCATATAGAGATAGACTGACATCCTTTCAGGGAGCAGTTCTAATTCTAAGTAAAGCAATAGGGAGGTATTTGGTCCAGGGTAGCTGGGTTTCCAATATTAATTTAGTTAAATGAGCTTTGAGAGTTTGGTTCATTCTCTCAATTCGACCAGAAGAGGGAGGATGCCATGGGGTGTGGCATAGCCATTTAATATCTAATTCTCTGGAGAGTCCCTTTGTTATCTGAGCTGTAAAATGACTTCCATTCTCCGAATCTATGTTTTCAACCATCCCAAATTGGGGAATAATTTGTTCTAATAAGGCCTTTGTCACATAATTGACAGTAGCACTGAGTAATGGGGTGGCCTCCACCCAATGAGTTAGATGGTCTACTATGACTAAGAGGTATTTAAGTCTCCCTATTTTGGGCATTTCGGTGTAATCAATCTGGATACTCTGGAAAGGGCTTAAACCAGGAGACCTTCCTCCGGTAGCTGTTTTTTGTAAAGCCCTTTTATTGGTCTTTTTGCATGTTAAGAACCTTCTATTACCTGTTTGGCCATTGTGTAGATACTGGCACACCCATAGGCCCCTAAGACTGTGTCGCACATGGCCTGAGGTCCCCAATGGCTTCCTTGGTGTAGGTGTGTCAGAATTTCTCTCATAAGCATTTCCCTCCCATCTGGGAGAAACCATCTTCCCTGAGCGTCAAGTTGGGCCCCCAGCTGTTGTAGTTGTTCCTTCTCTTTTTCTGAAAAGGAGGGAGAGATCATTATTTTGGGAAGGGAGGGAGTAAGATGGAAGATAGGAACCCCCAATTCTAATGCCACCCTCTTGGCTTCCTCATCTGCTAAGGAGATTCCTCGGGCTTCAAACGAGGTCCCCTTCCGGTGACCTGGCACATATACCACTGCTATCTCTTCTGGGAGCTGGAGATAATATTAAGTACTTGTTTAATCAAGTCCTCATGTATTAGTCCCTGTCCTTTACTGTTAATAAGTCCCCTTTCCATCCAAATTTTTCAAAGGTATGGACCACTCCAAAGGCATATTTAGAGTCAGTATAGATTGTGCCCTCCTTTCCTTTTAAATATCTTAAGGCTTGGTTAAGGGCAAAGAGTTCACAAGTTTGAGCTGACCATGCATTTGGGAGTCTTCCTCACTCAGTGATGGATTGAGTCTCTCCATCAATGACTGAATAACCATTGTGTGTTTTTCCCTGGAAGACCCGAGAAGATCCATCAGTGAATAAATGTCTCCCTGAACGGAAGGGAGTTTCCCATAGATTGGGTCAAGCTTTGGTCTGATAGTCTATTAAATTTAAACCATGATGTTCGATGGGAATTGAGGGCTTCCTTTGAGTGAGGAAAGAAGCAGGGTTTAAGGTTAAGTCATCCCTTTCCAATAAGATTGCCTCATATTTTAAAACTCAGGAGTCAGTGAGCCATCTCCCTACCCTTTGGTTTAGGATGGCTCATACCTGGTGTGGGGTACTCACAGTTAGCCTTCCTCCAAAGGTGAGTTTCCTGCTCTCTTCAGTTAAGAGGGTGGTGGCAGCTACTGACTGTATGTACTCAGGCCATCCTCTGGTGACAGGAGCTAGGAGGTGGGAAAGAAAGGCCACCGGCTGGCGACTTCCCCCATGTTCCTGCGTGGGGACCCCTGGAGCCATTCCCCTGTCCACACTTACAAATAAATGAAAAGGTTTTTCAAAGGATGGTAGAGCCAGAACAGGGGCACCCATCAGTACCTCCCTCAGATCCCTGAATTGTTGTATTTCCTCCTGGCTCCATAGTAGGAGGTCAGGGCCTTCCTACACAAGTTTAGAATATAGATTTTTAGTTTTTAATGCATAAGAGTTGATCCAAAGGCAATAATATCCAATTGGGCCTAGGAATTTTCTAAGTTCATGTTTGGTGGTTGAAAGAGGCAGGCCTATGATACCCCTCTATTCTTTCTGGGCTGAGTTTTCTCTTACCCCCAGTTATTAGATGTCCTAAGTATTTCACCTCCTTTTCAACAAACTATAACTTTTTTTTTGGAGACCCTAAGGCCTTGTTCCCCAAGGAAATTGGGAAGGGAAAGTGTAGCTGCTGTAAGTTTCTTTTGATCAGTGTTTGATTGTAACAAGTCATCTACACATTGGAGTAGGCAGGTCCCATGAGGGGGTGTAAAGTCTCCCAACACCTGTTCTAAAATTTGCCTGAAAAGATGTGGGGAGTCTCCAAACACCTGGGGGAGGGCTGTCCATCTACATTGTTGTCTTCTTCCAGTTACTGGGTCCTCCTATTCAAAGGCGAATAGGTCCCAACTCTCTGAGTCCATGGGGCATGCCCAAAAGGCATCTTTTAAATCAATTACACTGAACCATTGGTGGTCAAATGGAATTTTACTCAGGAGGGTATAGGGATTTGGGACTACTGGATGTTTAACAATCTGGTTAATTGCCCGCAAATCCTGGACTAAGCCATAGGACCCATCCACCTTATGCACAGGGAGAATAGGGGTTTTATAGGAAGACACGCAGGGTTCTAAGAGACCCTCTTAAAGTAGTCCCTCTATAATTGGTTTAAGTCCCACCCTTCCTTGTAGAGTATTGTTTTCTCCAGACTACTTCTCCAGGGATTTTTTAACTGTGTTTTAATAGGGGTCACTTTGAGTCCCCCACAATTTCCCTCTGATGCCCACACTTGTGGTTGAATTTGTCCCTCCACTGTTGGGGTTAAAAGATTTAGTTTTACTTGTAAAGTTTTTTTGGTAATCTGTAAACCCAATCCCAATTTGGTCATTAGGTCTCTTCCACATAGATGTGTGCTGGTCTCTGGAACAAAAAGGAAACATATTCTGGCACATCTGTTTTGGAAATTTACTTTGGTTTCTTCTAAAATGTTTGCAGAGAATCCCTCCCCTTTTACTCCAGATACTAATATTTGTTCACGTGAAGAAGAACACCCTTTGGGCAAGTAACAAAGCAAGGAGCGAGACGCCCCTGAATCAATAAGAAAAATCATAGTTTCATGGTATGACCCTACCTCTAAATTTATCAAGGGCTCTGGGTAGGGCATTTGTGGATTTTTAAGTTGGTCAATCACTACTAAGAGCCCCTGACACCCCTAGTCCTCATTTTCCTCAAATAATATGAGAGGGATTGTTTTCTCCTCCTTTTTCCACTCAGGGCACTTCCTTTTGAAATGTCCCAATTTGCCACACCTAAAGCACTTGTTTTCACCTTGCCATCTATTCCCCTTTCCCTTACATCCTGTTTCTGGATAGCGGTGAGGCCGATATTGTGACCGTCTCTTACTTTTGGCTTTAGGACCTCTTTGATTTAATCTGTCTTGTTTTTGTTGATATGCAAACATGATCTTGGTCCTTTGCTCTTGCTTTTCCTCATCCCTTCTCACATAAACCTTTTGTGCCTCTTTTAATAGGTCCTCTAATGGTTTATCTTTCCAAGCCTCTATTTTTTGTAACTTCTTGGAAATATCTGGCCAACTACTAGTTATGAAGTGAAGTTTGAGCTTGCCCTGTCCCAGAGGGTTGGTGGAATCTATTCCACCGTATCTTCTCATCTGAATTCTGAGTCTTCCCAAAAATTCAGTTGGTCCCTCCTCTTTACCTTGCCACACCTCAAATGCCTTAGATATATTTTGAGTTTGAGGTATGGCATCCCTAATTCCCTGAATTATTAGATTTCTCAAGTCCACCATATGCCCCCGGTGGACTACATTGTTATTGTCACATCCAGGGTCCTTGTTGGGAAATTTTGTTTCTGCCCTAACTTCCTCCGGTTGAGGAGGATGGGTTCACTCCCACAAGGCCATGGCTGACCTTCAAATCATCCCCTTTTCTTCTCCAGAGAACAGAATGCTCAAAATAGACATTAATTCAGACCATGTATAGACTTGTGGTCCAAGGAATTGATCTAGTTTATCTGCTACCCCGTATGGGTCTTCTAGCGATGGTTGCAATTTCGGACCTCAGTGCTGGTTAAAGGGGCATTTACATATCCTATTTCTCCCCCACTTAAGCAAACCTCCCATAGTGGGAAGAGCATTTGTGGCCCTTCTTGTCTATCCCCAGGGGTAGCAGTGGGAAAAGGAAAATTTTGAATATCCTCCTGACATTGCTTTAACTCTCTCCTAAGTCTGGAATAAGGCCCTGCCATATCCTCTGGTTTTGTTGAGGTGCTGGGCTTTGATCCCACTGGCTGTGGCAGTATGTCTATGGCTGTGGCGCCCCCATCCTGTTCTGACTCCCTGAACAGTGGCAGTGCACATGTGCCTGCCTGGTGGGCTCTAGGCTCCTCCCCTTCCTGCTCTGACTCAGCTAGTGGGGGCAGCACACTTGCACCTGCATGATGGGCTCTGTGGCCCTCCCCCTCTGTGCTAATTCATGGCCTGAGGCAGTGCCCTTGCACCTGCATGATGGGCTCTGCACCCCTCCCCCTCTTGTGCTCCCCCGGCAGTGGCAGCTGCAGCTGGAGGGGATCCAGCACCATTTTGGGGATGTGAGGTGGCAGCAGCAAGCCAAGGGGTCCCATGGAGGGGAGGAAGTCCCCGATTGTTCTTGGGTTTCCTCCTCTTTTTCCTTCTTATCCCATGCTCTGAGGGGAAATAAGACCACCGGTCCCTGCCACCAACAGAGAGCATAATCAGTTTCTTCCTGGGACCCTGGTGTCTTGTTCTGGACAAATTGAATAGGCATCTGACAGACCCAATCCTCGTCCAATCCGATCTTTGGTCAGAAGACGGATGTGGCAAGGACAGGTGTCTGTGTCCAGATAAAACAGCAATACTTAATCATTTTTCCCTTCTTTTTGTCTTTTGTCCATGGACTGTCACCCCAATACTTTAACGGTAGTCCCAGAGGATTGTCTGAAGGAATTTGGTCCCCCCCATTTGATCCTCCAAGTAGAGGTACAAGTCGGGAAGACTTACTTCCCATTTCCCAGGATCATGTTTTGATCCTCTGATTTCACCCAAAGTCACCAGCCTCACCCGAGGCCACCAGCCTCACCCGAGGCCTTTGAGGGTTGTACTCTGATTTTATGATTTCACCCAAAATCGCTGGCCTCACCCGAGACCTTTGAGACTTATGGACCCCCTTCCCCGACCACCAAGGATTTTCCTACCTTGGTCCATTAATGGAAGTTGCCTGGTCATTGCATGATTTCCCGTGTTGTCACGAACCCTCCACGGGTTTGGAGTTCACAGATGCGGACTTCTCAATTCAAGGCCACCACAACAGGGCCGTGGGACATGTCTCCCCTCCTCGAGAGTCCACAGTCCAGTGGACCCCAAATCCCAGGCGAGCCCCCAAGTCTGTTGGAAATTACAATAACTCTGGCTCAGGTCATCAGTGTCGGAAAGTGAGACACGTGGACAAGGAGAAAGCTTGACAAGGCTCTTTACTTCTGCAGGAAGGTGTGGGCACTCCAAGAAGTGTGCGTGCCAAACAAAGGACCCTCCACTATTTATCCCTAACGCAGGTGACTTACCTGTCCCCTTCCTATTAGTGAGGTCAGGGCGCACATTCTTCCCTGTTGGCTAATTTGAAACAAGTTATTACTGGGAAAAGAGGTAAAGAGGAATGGGGTCACGGGGTTGATTCAGTGGAAGCCGGAGCCAGAGCAAAATCGAGTAACCAATATTTCCTTTGATAGAAAAGACATTATGTTACTTTACACAGAACCACAAAAGACCCAGAATTGCCAAAGCAATTCTGAGGAACAAAAGCCAAGCAGGAGGCATCGCTCTGGCAGACTTCAGGCAATATTCCAAAGCCACAGTCATCAAGACAGTGTGGTACTGCTACCAAAACAGACATAGAGACCAATGGAACAGAAGAGAGAACCCAGAAATAAGCCCAGACACATATGTTCAATTAATCTTTGACAAGGGAGGCAAGAATACAAAATGGGAACAAAGACAGTCTCTTCAGCAAGCATTGCTGGGAAACCTGGACAGCTGCATGCAAGTCAATGAAACTAGAACACACCCTCACTCCATGCACAAAAATAAACTCAAAATGGTCTAGAGACAAATATAAGACAAGACACCATCAAACTCCTGGAAGAGAACATAGGCAAAACATTCTCTGACATCATCCTTACAAATGTTTTCTCAGGTCAATCTTCCAAAGCAACAGAAATAAAAGAAAAATTAAACCAATGGGACCTAATCAAACTGTCAACCTTTTGCACAGAAAACAAACTGAAAATAAGAGCAAAAGCAATTTACAGAATGAAATTTTTTCTTATATGTTTTATAAATCTCATCTTTCACCATTTTCTCTTAATCTATAAATACATTCACATATTATTTTTGTGTATGTGATAGTTCTATATTCATTTTGTTTTTGCATTTTTAATTACTTAATGAATTTTGCTACATTTATAGCTGTACAATAATCATCATCTATGTTCATTTTGAATCAGCAACATTCACTGATACCAGTATATAACTCTGAAGAGAACTATAATACCGAATCTGTGTTTACATTAAAAATGCTATAGTAATTCAAACCTAACATATTTATACATTGGCTGCACCCACATCATATGGAAGTTCCCAGGCCAGGGATTAAATCTGAGCTGCTGCTGAAACCTACACCACAACTGTGACAATATGATATTCTTAACCCACTATACAAGGCTGGGCGGTGGGGGAGGATTGAACCTGTGCCACCACAGAGACAACACCATATTTTAATCCACCCCACCACAGTGGGAACTCCTAAACATAAACAAGTTTATTAACCCAGCATTCCTGGTATCACCACTACCTCCACACCCTTGTCTCTATTGTGCATTCTAGATCTTTGTACCATTGGAAGAAATTTCCGTACACTAATGTCCTTAACCTTCTTCTTCCTGTTTGCTGTACTCTTTTATTTCATACTTTGTAACCCAATGGAACACTCTAAATTAACATATCTTTTGTACACATTTGGAGTTAATTTAGAATATTAAAGTGTAAAATACATGGAAATCTTCATTATTTGATAAATATTGTAAAACATATTTTAGGCAATGTGGATTCAAAATACTGAATTTCAGAATTATATACAAAACATCTTACAGTGGCAATTCTGAAAAACATAATCCTTAAGTTCATGGCACAGCCAAATGAAATTAAGGTTATGTGTTTTTTTAGAAATGTCAGTTCCTAAGAGAAGGAGGAGAGGAAGTGTAAAAGACATAGCAAGCATTTCCTTTCTCTCCTATACTCACCATAAACTGTATAAGTAAGCAGCCAGTGACTAGGAGTGTTATATTAAGAGTTTCCCTCTGTATTGAAGAAGAAATTTGTTGGGATGTAGTGGTGCAGATATGAGATAATTGATTTTGATTATTTATATTTATATGGCCTTAGTGAGAAATTTGAGTTAACTATGTGAGAGTAAAGGCTAGTTGAAGTTTGGGAGAAAGGAGAAAATATCCTCTTGCAAAGTGGGAGAGTAAATTGACTAGGAGGTGGTGGATTATCTAGGATTCCCAGGCTGTATTACATTCAGCTATTTCATATTAAAGACTGAGCAAAAAAATGCATAATTAAAAAAGTGTTGTTTTATATCTGACTATTACTATTGTGGGGAAAAATGAACAAAAATTGTTGAAGATTTTGTAATGGAGGGATTTCATTCAATGATTAGTTCATTCTCTTATTTTGAAAATTCTCTAGGAAGCGTTTGCTATGATCTTCTTGACTTCATCTGTGTATGCAGAAGTCTGGGATCAAAGCCACACCACAGTGGTGATCTGATCCACAGCAGTGACAACATCAAATCATTAACCTGCTGAGCCACCAGGGAATTCCCTTCCCTATATTTTTAAGTGTATTCTTCAAGTCACTTCAGGGAGACTACTTACTCCTTGTTTCCCATGACCTTAATGGTGCTTTTCTCTGTATTCATCACTGGCTTATCCTCTCCCTACTCACTTAAAAATGTTCTCATAATTTTGAACACTGACATTAAACTCCCATCAATATTCTCCAACATCCTAGTTATCCTTATCTTTATCCCCTCTCATATTTAAAAATTTTCCCTATTTGCTAAATTATCACACTCTAATTTTTTAACCTATTTTCCAAAAGTGCCAGAATTATATTTACAAATGTCTCTTCAACATCTATCTAATTGGATGTCTAAAGTCGTATCAAATGTAATATATATAAAAATGAATTCCTCATTCCTCAACTCATCCAAATCCTATTTTAACCACACCTTTCCACATTTTGGTATAATTATTACCCTAAGTGTCAGCTTGGATTTCCCTAATTTTTCACTCATTGCATCTAAACCATCAGAAAATCTCACTGGCTCTAGCTTTACATACCTTGCCAATCAATGCATTTATCATAGCAGCATTCCTTCTCAAAAACATGCAGTGACTTTTCATTAGACGCAAATATGGGATTTTTCTATTGTTACATAATAAATGTCTATATAGTTAGCAGCTTAACACAACGCACATTGATTTTTTTCACTGTATCCATGACTCAAGAATTCAGATGCAGTTTAACAGGATTCTCTGCTCAAGGTCTCATAAGGCTGCATCCAGTTATCACCCATGGCTATGGCCTCATTTGAGACTCTGGGTGCTTTTCAAACTCATATGATTATTGGTACAATTCATTTTCTCCTAGCATTTAAACTCTTTGTGGCTTGTTCTATACCAACAGAAAGGGGTCTCTGTTGCAGGGAGGGAATTATACAGGGTAAGTATGTCAGCAGATGAGAATTTGGAAAGCAGTCACAAAATTCTTTCTACCATAGATGTAAAACCAAAACACATATGGTCAAATAATCTTTGACAAAGGAGGCAAGAACACAAAATGGGAACAAAGACAATCTTTTCAGCAAGTATTGCTGGAAAACCTGGACAAGTGCATGCAAGTCAATGAAACTAGAACACACTCTCACTCCATGCACAATAATAAACTCAAAATGGTCTAAAGACTTAAATATAAGACAAGACACCATCAAACTCCTGGAAGAGAACATAGGCAAAACATTCTCTGACATCAACCTTACAAATGTTTTCTCAGGTCACTCTCCCAAAGCAACAGAAATAAAAGCTAAAATAAACCAATGGGACCTAATCAAACAGACAAACTTTTGCACAGCAAAGGAAACCAAAAAGAAAACAAAAAGACAACATACAGAATGGGAGAAAAGAGTTTCAAATGATGCAACTGACAAGTTTGTTACTTCTTATTGCTGAGAGATATTCCATTGTATGGATTTACCAAACTGTACATCCACATTCTTTGCTCTGTTAAGATTTATAGGTTTTTATATGAATGTTTTTTTTTTTAATTTCACTTAAACAACTACTTGAGTGTTGGTTTTCCTGGTTACATGGTAATCATATACATAACTTCATCCTAAATGTTGAAGTTATTTTCTACACTGGCTATCCAGTTTTGCATTACCACTAATGTCGTATGAGATTTCCTGTTGTATTTTCACCTTATTAGCTGCATATCTTTGGGATTTTAACTTGCATTTATCTGTAATATTTCTTTTATACGCATATGTCTTTATATGCATATTTACATACATATGTCTTTGGTGAGGTGACAAGTAGAATATTTTGCCTGTTTCCTTAAAATCACATTGTTCACTTTATTATGAAATTTTGAAAGTACTTAATATATTCTTTTTTATGATCCTGGCTTTTTTTTTTTTTTAGTATATAATGATTTCTATTTTTTTCCATTATACCTGGGTAACAGTGTTCTGTCAATTTTCCAATGTACAGCATGGTGACCCTGTTACACATACATGTATGCATTCTTTTTTCTCACATTATCATGCTCCATCATAAGTAACAGGACATAGTTCCCAGTGCTACACAGCAGGATCTCATTGCCCATCTATTCCAAATGAAATAGTAGGCATCCACTTTATATATTCTTAAAACAAATCCTTTATCAAATCTGTGATATGCAAATATTTTCTTTTAGTCATGGGATTTTATTTTCATCTTAACAGCATTAATTTAATTTAATTTTATTTTATTTTATTTTACTTTTTCTTTTGAGGGCCTCACCCATGGCATATGAAGTTCCATGGCTAAGAGCCAATTTGGAGCTACAGCTGCCAGCCTACACTACAGCCACAGCAATGCCAGGTGCAAGCTGTGTCTGTGACCTCCATCACAGCTCAGAGCAATGCTGGATCTTTAGCCTATTGATCATGGCCAGGGATTGAACCTGCATCCTCATGAATACTAGTCAGGTTTGTTACCAATGAGCCACAGCAGGAACTCCTTAACAGAAATTTAAAAGAGGAAAATATTTTAATCTTGAGAAAGTATAGTGGAACAAAATTATGAATTGCTCTTTATACATATACATATATATATATACATATATATACATATATATATATACATATATATATACATATATATATACATATATATACATATATATACACACATATATATACATATATATATACACACATATATATATACATATATATATACATATATATATATATACACACACACACACACACATATGTATATGAGTTGTTCTTTTGGTAAATAAATATATATATGTATATACACTAATATATATACACTTAATATTTAGCCATTAATATGATATCCCAATGAGTAATTATCATTCTATTGTTAGTAAACAGAGTTTTTGTCATATCTGATATTGATATTTTCATCAATTTTTTTTGTTCTGCATCTACTGAAATAACGGTAAAGATTTTTTTTTTTTACTTTGTTAATACGGTTAATTTCATTATTTTTCTATATAAAATCAGATTTTATTTCAAGGTTAATCCAACTGTAATATTGCTTATTACATTTTTAAATAATAAAAGTTAATATTATTGATATGTTTTGCTAGTTTTTTATTCTTTTAAGATATTTTTCATTAATTTATTCATTTTTATTCATAGTTTATTGCTCAGTAGTTTGTTTTCCTATACTGTCTTTACTTAGCTCTGGTTATCTGTGCAATATTGGCCTCATAAAATGAATTGGTAGAATTTCCTCCATTCCTTATTTTCCTTTTTTTTAAAATTGAACTATAGTTGATTTACAATGCTGTGTTAATATCTGCTGCACAACAAATTGATTCAGTTATATATATATGTGTATGTGTATATATATATATATATGTAAATAATATATATATATATTCTTTTCCATTTTGGTTTATCATTGGAAATTGAATATAGCTCCCTGTGTGATATAGTAGGACCTTGTTTTTTATCCATTCTATAAATAATAGCCTACATCTGCTAATCCCAAATTCCCACTCCATGTCTCCCTCAGCTCCCTCCCCCTTAGCAACCAAAAGTTTGTTCTCTATGTCCCTGGGTCTGTTTGTGTTTTGTGGATTGGTTTATTTGTTTCATATTTTAAATTCTGCATTTACATGACATCATGTATGGTATTTGCCTTTCTCTTTCTGACTTATTTAGCTTAGTACAAGAATCTCTAAATCCACCCATGTTGCTGATAATGGCATTATTTTGTTCTTTTTAAGGCTGAGTAGTATTCCATTGTGTATATATGTACTGTATCTTTATTTTCTCATCTGTCAATGGACATTTAGGATTTTTCCACATCTTGGCTATTGTGACTATTACTGCTGTGAACATAGGCATGCATATATCATTTTGAATTACAGTTTTTTATGGATATATGGCCAGGAGTAGGATTGTTGGATTATATGGTAATTTTATAGTTTTCTGAGGAACCTCTATACAGTTTTACATGGTGGTTGCACCAAATTACATCCTACCAACAACATAGGAGTGTTCCCGTTCCTCCACATCCTCTCTCTAGCACTTGTTATCTTAAAATTTTGATGATGGACATTCTGAGTGGTGTGAGGTAGTACCTCACTGAAGTTTTGATTTGCATTTCTCTAACAATTAGGATCTTTTCATGAGCCATCTGTATTTCTTATTTTAAGAAATGTCTGTTAATTCTTCGTGCACTTATATTTTGGGTTGTTTGGGGGTTCATTGCTGAGTTATATTAACTGTTCGTATATTTTGGAAATTGAGCCATTGTCAGTTGCATTGTTTTCAAATATTTTCTCCCATTCTGTAGGTTGTCTTTTCATTTTCCATTATGGTTTCCTTTGTTGCACAAAAGTTGTAGGTTTGATCAAGTCCCGTTTGTTTATTTTTGTTTTATTTCTATTCCCTTGGGAGATTCACCCAAGAAACACTGGTATGATTTATGTAATAATTTTTGTGCCTATGATATCTTCTAGGAGTTTTATTATGTCACATCTAATGTTTCAGTCTTTAAGGCATTTCGAGTTTATTTTTGTGTATGGTGTAAGGGTGTGTTTCAACTTCATTGATTTACATGCAGCTGTCAAATTTTTCCATCACCACTTGCTGAAGATAATTTTTTTCTCATTGTATATTTTTCACTCCTTTTTCAAAGATAAATTGACCATAGATAGGATTTTATTTCTGGGCTCTCTACTCTCTTCCACTGATCCATATGTCTGTTTTTGAATCAATACCACACCACTTTTTTTTTTTTACTGTAGCTTTGTATTATTGTCTGTAGTCTAGGAGGGTTATGCCTTCAGCTTTGTTCTCTTTCTTCAAGATTGCTTTGGAAATTCTGGGTCTTTTGTGATTCCATATAAATTTTTGGATTACTTGTTCCAGTTCTGTGAAAAATGTCATAGGTAATTTGATAAAGATCACATTAGATCTGCTGATTGCTTTGGGTAGTATGTCCGTTTTAACAATATCAATTCTTCCATTCCCAAAGTAAAGGACATTTTTCAATTTTTCCATTTATTTGAATCATCTTTTATGTTTTAGAGTTCTCATCATATAATTCTTTTACCTCTTTGGTCCCACTTATTCTTAAGTATTTTATTTTGGGGTGTGAAGTTTGAGGTATTGTTTTATTACATTATCTTTCTGATATTTCATTGTTAGTGTGGAGAAATACGACCAATTTCTCTGTGTTAATCTTGTACCTTGCTGCCTTGCTGAATACATTTATCCTTTTGAGTAGTTTGTGTGTGGAGTCTCTAGGGTTTCCTACATATACTATCATGTCATCTTCATATAATGACAATTTTACTCTTTCCTTCCAATTTGGATACCATTTATTTATTTTTCTTGTCTGATTTGAGGTTAGGACTTCCAAAACTATGCTGAATGGAAGAGGTGAAAATGGGCATCCTACTCTTGTTTCAGATTTTAGCAGGAAAGCCTTCAGCTTTTCACCATTGAGTATTATATTGGCTGTGGGTTTGTCATAAAGTCATTTTATGATTTTAAGATAGTTCCCTCTATACA
This sequence comes from Sus scrofa, assembly GCF_054392235.1. NCBI lineage: Eukaryota > Metazoa > Chordata > Mammalia > Artiodactyla > Suidae > Sus > Sus scrofa. Next base: position 44,077,291 of record NC_139393.1, read on the forward strand.
CACTTTGGTAAGAGTTTTAACCATGAATAGATGTTGAATTTTGTCAGTTTTTTTTCTGCATCTATTGAGATGATCATGTGGTTTTTGCCTTTTCCTTATTAATGTGGTCTATTACATCAATTTATTTGTGTATGTTGAACCACCCTTGTGAATATGGGATGGATTCTATTTGGTCCTGGTGTATGACTTTTTAACTTGTTGGATTTTGTTTGCTAATTTTTTGTTGAGAATTTTTGCACCAAAATTCATTAAAAATATTGGTTTGTATTTTTCTTTTCCAGGTTTGGTATCAGGGTGTTAGTAGCTTTATAGAAGGTCTTTGGGAGTTGCCCTTTCTCTTTCATCTTTTGTTAAGAGTTTGAGAAATATTGGTATAATTCTACTTTGTATATTTGCTAGAATTTGCCTGTGAAGTCATTTGGTTCTGGACTATTGTTGCAGGGAGATTTTTCATTATAGATGCTATTTCATGTAGTAAGTAATCTGTCTGTTCAATTTATCTATTTCTTGATTCAATTTTTGTGAGTTGTTTCTAGAAAGTTGTCTATTTATTCTAGGTTGTGTAGGTTGTGAAATTTGTTGGCATAAATTGTTCATGGTATTCCGTATGATTGTTTTGTTTGCTTGCCTGCTTTTTGTATTTCTCAGGTATTTGTTGTTGTGTCTTTTTTTATCTCTTATTTTGTTTATTTGAGTTATATATCTTTTCTTCTTGGTGATCCTGGCCAGAGATTTGTCAATTTTATTTACCCATTCAAAGAACTAGCTCTTGATTTTATTGATTTTTTTAATCTCTCTTTGATTGATTTCCTTTCTGATATTTACTATTTCCTTCCTTTTGCTGACTTTAAGTATTTTTTATGAATTCTTTTAAGAGGCAGACTAGGTTATTTATTTCAGCTTCTTCTTATTTTGGGGGGAAGGCATGTATCACTATAAATTTCCCATAGATTTTGTATAGTTGTGTTTTCAGTGTCATTTGTCTCAAAGTTTTTTTTTTTAACTTCTTCTTTGATTTTACCATTGACCAATTGTTTTTTTTTTTTTTAGTAGCAGGTTTTTTAGTCTCCATGTTATTTTTTTCTCATTTGTTTTAATGTGGTTAATTTCTGTTTTCATGACTTTGTGGTCAGGAAAAAAAATGCTTGAAATAATTTCTATACTAAACTTTTTAGGCTTGTTTTTACACTAGTATGTGGTCTATCTTGGAGATTGATCCATGTGCACCTGAAAATCATTTTTTTTTTGGATGTAATGTCTTGAAAATATCAATTAAGTCTAAATTTGTATTGTACCATATAGGGTCTGTTTTGCCTTACTGGTTTGCTTTCTATAAGATCTGTTCATGGATATAAGTGGGATGTTATAGTCTCTATTATTTTATATTCCCATCGATTTCTCCCTTTATGTCTGTTAGCTTTATGCACTTGGTTCCTCCTATATTAGGTGCATATATGTTTAAAGAGGAAAATCCTCTTTATTATTGATCCTTTTATCAAAATATAATGGAATATTATATTTTATAATATTATATTATTGATATAATATATAATGTTATATTATGCAATAATAAAATATTATATATAATATACTATATTATTATATTATTTTGATAAAATATCATAATATTTTATCATAATATAAACTGAAAGTTTGTGGAAGTACCTGGGTCAGTGATCGAACCTGTGCCATAGCTTTAACCAGAGCCTCTGCAGTGAAAATGCCATATCCATTACCTGCTGTGCCACAAGGAAAAATCTCTTTATCAAAGTTTATGGCCTTTGTTTTAAAGTGCATCTTGTCTGATATGAGTATTGCAACCCTCACTTTCTTGTGATTTCTGTTTGCATGAAATATCTTATTCCATCCCCTCATTTTCAATATATGTGTGTCCTTTGCCCCAGAGTTGTTCCCTTGTAGGCAGGATAATGTAGGTTTTTGCTTTTTTATCTATTTTTCCATCCTATGTCTTTCAATTGGATCATTTTATTAATTGACAGTTAAAGTAATTATATAAATATAATATCTATATTTTGCAGATAATATATATATACACATGTATAGATGTAATTTGCCATTTTAAATTATGTTTTCCAGTTGATTCTGTGTTTGCTTTTTCATTAATTTATTTGTCTTTTAGTTTTTCATTTTGTGGTTTGATGATATCTTTTTATTTTAATCTTGTGTTTTCTTCTTTTTAGTCTTAGTAAATCTATTGTTAGGTTACTGCTTTGTAGTTAATCTGTTTTTTTGAGTATATTACCCGCTTTCTATATCTACTTGCCTTAGACTAGCAATCCTATAGTCTCAAAGACATTCTAGAAAAAAAAAAGATATATATTTTCTTACACTTACTCTTCAAATTTTATGATTTTTTTGTCAACTTTTATATGTCCATGTTCATCATTTTCCTGTTCATTGTGGTTATGATTTTCACAAAAAAAGTGTTTTGACTTTTTTATTATTATTTTGTGTCCTCACTTAAGTGATTTACTTTCTGATTATGATTTTCTTTTTCTGATAGATTCTTGCTTCTTTTCTGTTTAGAGAAAAACCTTCAATATTTATTTTAGGATAGGATTAACATTCTGTATTCTTTTAGTTTTTGCTTGTCTGATGAATTCTTTATCTCTCCCTCTATTCTAAATAATAACTTTACTGGATAGAGTATTCTAGGTTGCACTTTTTTTTCCTTTTATCATATTGAATATATCTTCCCACTCTCTTCTGGCCTGCAATATTTCTGTAAAGAAATTGGCTGATAGCCTTATGAAGTTTCCCTTGTAATTAACACTTCAATTTTCTTTTGCAGGCTTTAGAATCCTCTCATTAGCTTTTTCCATTTTTATTGTAATATGTCTTGGTGTATGTCTATTTTTGTTCATCTTGTTAGGAACTCTCTGAGCTTCCTGTATCTTGATTTCAGTTTCTTTCCTTAGTTTTGGAAAATTTACAGCTGTGACTTATTCAAATATATTTTCAATCCCCTTTTCACTTTCTTCCCCTTCTGTACTCCCTTTTATACAGAGGTTGGCAAATGTTGCATATCACATGGGTCTCTTATTTTGCTTTCATTTTTTTAAATTCGACTTTCTGTCTGCTATTCTGATTGAGTAATTTCTATTGTTATATTTTCCAGATCCCTACTCATTTTCTAGCATTTTTCATTCTGCTGCTCACTGCTTTTAGTTCAACTTTCACCTAGGCAAACAATATTCCTAATTTTTCTTGCCCCCCCCATAGCTTCTAGTTCCTCTTTATAGTACTCTGCATTTCTATCAACAGCCTTTCTTAATTCTTTCAATATTTTCATTATTCCTTTTTTAAATTGGTGCCTATTAGACTGAAGAGGTCTGTTTCATTGTTTGTTCTTTCAGGGGAATTTTCTTGGTCTTTCAACTGGGGATGGTTCCTCTGCTTCTTCGTTTTACTTATATTTCTCTTTGTGATTTAGGAGAAACAGTTGTCTACTGTGACTTAGAGTGCTATTTATATGAGGGAGTGTCCCTGTGTATCTTGTGTGCATTTAATTTTGGGGGGGCAAGGGCTGTTTTAGTTTGAATGCCTACAGCCTCTTTCCTCAGTGTGTGCTGGCCATTATCATTTGTACAGATATTCACTTCTGGGGTTCTCCACAGACGTGATGGTTCATGCACAAACCTGGAACACAACAATGGAGGTGGAGGCAGTTCACAACAGCTCCTAGAGCTCATATAGGTGGTGTCCTGTCCCCAAGAACTCATGCAGAGAAAAAGGTTCCAGTCATGGATACTAGCTTTCCCCTCATGCACCCTCAAACAATGGTGTCTGGCCTCTAAGGCAGGTTTTGGCTTTTTCCCAATCCACCCTCAGCTGTCATTGGACAAGAATCCAGCCCCTTCAGGCTGTAGCCATGGAGCCAACCGTGGCCTCTCCCTGGGTTAGTTCTATGTAGAAAAATCTTCAGAACCCAGCCCCATCCACACAAGCAGATGAATGTCTCACACTGGGGAGCACAGGACAGCTGCAACGACCATCTTTGCAGATCTCCATCAATTCTAGCAGCCACAAACCACTTGACACATTCTCCTCTGAAAGCTTCCCTGCTATTCTGATTGATCTCCCTAAGGTGAGTGTACTTCCCAGGGTGTAGAAATATTTCACATTTCACTCCTATGGGTGTAGGTCCTGCCTAATTCCTTTATTTCTTCTATTTTTATTTTCTTTTGTCCTACCTAGTTACATGGAGATTTTCTTGCCCTTTCAGAAGTCTGAGGTCTTCTGCCATTGTTCAGTAGATATTCTATGAGACTCATTCATCATGTAGATGTATTTTTGATTTATTTGTAAGAGGAGGTGAGTTTCATGTCCTGCTAGTCCACCATCTTAATTGCTCTATCACCTGTATTCCATATTTTCAAAGAATTCCTATTGGAGTAGTATTAGATTTCCTTAAAGGATTGGAATAACTCATCAGTAAAGCTATTTTGTTTTGAGATTTCTTTGTTGAAAACTCACTGGTAACCAGTTAAATAGAACAGACTAATGACCTTCAGACAAGTGCTTTCAAGGGTATATGGCTTGTGTAGCTTGTGGAATGTGAGTAATATTTTAATTGGGTAATTTTTTTAGTTGTTTTTTTAGGTCCACACCCATGGCATATAGAAGTTCCCAGGCTAGGGGTAGAATCAGAGCTACACTTGCCACCCTACACCAGAGTGACAGCAATGCAGGATCCAAGCTGCATCTGTGACCTACACCACAGCTCACAACAATGCTAGATCCTTAATCTACTGAGCAAGGCCAGGGATTTAACCTGTCCTCATGAATATTAGTCAGATTAGCTACCACTGAGCCATAGTAGGAACTCCCTTTATCAAGTAAATTTAATATGACTGGGTCAACATGGGAATAATGTAACTGGCTCACAATGAAAAGGAGGAAAAGGTACCACATGGAAGTAATCATGAGGCACATAGCTTGAACATACATGTTGGAGACAAGTTCTTAGTAATGGACAATAACCTGGCACAAGTTCATAAGAAGTAGGGCAGAAGTACATAATTAGGGAGTCATTGAGGTAATAAATAACAGCTTCACATTATAATAGAACAGACTGTCATTTATAGTCACAAGCCATGTAGGAAAGAAAAACATAATTTCTAAGATATGGATATATGTTTAGCAAATTTAGAGAAAGAAGCTTGAATATAATTAAATAAATATGAACATTATTGGAATTATTTATTACATAAATATTTACTACTGGAAATTACTGGAAAAAAGAATGGCTTAGAGCCCATGAAGTTATAATCCATCAATAAATATAGAAATTATCATGGTTTACCACTCTGAGACTTGTTCTTAGTATTGCATATGCACTTAGTACTGCTTATATCATACCTAATAAATTAAAAAAAACACATAGGCAAAGTCAAAACTTTATGAAAAGTAGAGGAGTTATAAATGAAAAAAATGTATCCAGCATATTTGTTTCCATGTCTCTCTTCTTATCAACTGAAGACAGCTACCTGCTAACTTACCCTCAGTCCTGATGACTTCTCACTACTGCCACCTTAACTTAAGGTGTCTTAACCATTGACCTTTTTTGTTTTAATTTTCCCATAAAATTTACTTTGGAAAAATCACTTCAGCCATATTTCCCTGGAAATTTTCTATCTCTAAAAATTTAGAATCATTTTGATCATTTGATAACTATCTCCACAGATATAGTCTCTTATGAAATTTAGATTTCCCTCTTCAATCCTTATGTTCCTAGTTTTTTTACTTTAGTTTAAGCACCTTTAATTTCTTCAGAGTTCTCATTCTTTCATTGTACATACCTTGTTAAAATCTTTCACATAGTGAATGTAAAAATCCATGTCTCTGCTGCCACCCTCAAGTTCTTGGGACATTTTGGAGAAAATTTCATAACTGATCTGAATTGTTCCAAAACACAGTATTGTTCCAAACTCCAAACTTGTGGGAATTTCAACACTACTTGCTAATTATATCACCTAACCCAACTCACTATTCTTTCAGTGCAGTGTTTGCTATAAATCTTCATTCTCTCTAAACTCACTGGCTACAATTCAATTGATTGTTTGCTTTGTAATGAATATAGAAAATAAAAAGACTCAAGAGTGATTTTTCTTAATACCTTAACTATGTCCTGGTCACCTTCCTGAATGTTTAATGCTTAATTATCCATAAAATTCCTATCTTGCATACAAATTTTCAATTTAATCATTTTATCCCTAAGTCTTTTACCTCAGAGGTTTACCTTCCTTTCATCAAAAGGGAAGGTTTTCTTTCCCTTCATCAGAAAATGGATAGTCAATGCTCACTGCAAATATTTTAACTTCTATCCCTTCTTAGCCTACATAATACAAATTAAATTTTATTAAAAGTATTCTTAAAAAGTCATCAACAACTTACTTTATCCAATATTAATTTGACAGTCTCGAATCAGATGTGTAAAGAATTATAATATTTTACTGTTCTATAATTAAAAGTAAATGTTTTACCACAACTTTTGTCCTACACTGATTGTAGTCTAATATTCTAAAAACAACTTATTCTAATAGATTTTAGTTTCTTTATCTTGCTAAAGAGAAAATAAATTCCAAACCCTGTCCAGCTATCCCCACACCAGAGATTCTTGCATTGTACTGCACTGCCCCCCTTCTCAGTTCTCTGGTCATTTCTGCACAAGAGTGAAACAAGAAGGCAGAGTCATTTTCTTTTTAGAACTCACCTGGCAGTGTGCACTATTGATGACTCAACATTTTCTACTGAATTTTATATGTCTGCAGAAGACTACATAAGCACATGGGGTATTAATTTTAGAATAAAAGATAAATTTTATCCAGTAGGCAAAATACTGGATAAAAATAATCGATAGTAAGGAACAACTCTACATCTTTTATTGGATAGGTGTATAAGTGTTCTATGAATGTACTAGTTCAAAATTCCTCACTTTGGGTAGTAGGAATGACAAATATTTACATAATTTTGTATGTGTAGAATATACCTAAGTATATTCATATATGTGTGTGTCATGTTGTTATTGTTGTCCTTTTATTTGAAACACACTCCTCTGTGTTTTTTTTTTTAATGTCTCTGTAGACATGAAATTAGGTGAAACAGTTACATATCCTAGTCTTGAAGGAGTGTCCTTGTGTGGGAGCATCCCTATGGAGTCTACCTGTGCCCAGAGGCTTTGGTGGGGGAGTTGGATCTGACACAAGTATGTACCTGGAGTGTACTCACAACCTTGGTGAGAGGTAGGCCTGAAGTTGGAGTTGCTAAAGCCAGGTGGGAGAGGAGATTTTCCTGTGTTCAGTGACCATTGTTTCCCTATTAGAAATGGGTATGGGGCCCAAAGTAATGAATTTCTCTCTGATGTGATGACAGTCTCTGATTTGGGATATGGCCAGAGACATTGAGCTTGGGGCTGCATTTCTGTGCTGGCTTCAATTTTTCCCCTAGTACCTTGGTTAAAGGCTACTGAATGGGAAAAATATTTGCAAATTATACATCTGATAAAGAGTTAATTTCCAAATATATAAAGAACTCATATGGTTTAAGATAAAAAAAGAAAGAAAAATCAACCTTAAAAAATAGTCAGAAGACCTGAATTTTTTCCAAAGATATACAGATGTGTGGCTGGCACATGGAAAGAGGCTCATTATAATTACTCTCAGGGAAATACAAATAAAAACAATGAGATATAACCTCATACAGAATGATTATCATCAAAGAGATAATAAATGGCAAAGTTGGCAAAAATTGTAGAGAAAAGAGAACACTGGTACACTGTTGCTGGGAATATAAATTGGTATAGCTACTGTAGAAAACAGTGTGGGGTTTCCTTAAGAAACTGAAAATAGAATTACCAAATGTTCCAACAGTTCCACTCCTGGGTATGTAGCCAAAGAAACTGAAAGCATTATTTCAAAAAAGATATATGCACCTCAATGTTCACTGCAGCATTATTTACAATAGTCAAGATATGGAAACAACCTAAATGTCCATTGACAGGTGAATGAAGAATGAAGACATAGGATATATTTATATACAATGGAATACTATCAGCCATAAGAAAGAATGAAATATTGTCATTTGCAGCAACATGGATGGACTTGGAGGGTATTAGGTTAAGTAAAGTAATTAAACAGAAAAAGACAAATGCTGAATATTATCACTTATATGTGGAGTTCCCATTGTGGCTCCATGGGTTAATACCTGACTAGTATCCATGAGAATGTGGGTTCAATCCCTGGTCTTGCTCAGAGAGTTAAGGATCTGGCACTGCTACAAGCTGCAGTGCAGGTTGCATATGCAACTCGGATCTAGCATTTCTGTGGCTGTGGTGTAGGCCTGCAGCTCCAGCTCTGTTTCAACGCCTAGCCCAGGAACTTCCATATGCTGTTGCAGGTGAGGCCCTAAAAAGAAAAAGAAAGAAAACAAACAAATGCATATAGCAAACTAGACCCAAGCAATTGAATGCTCTTCCCCCTTTCCTTGTAATTTGCATTATAATTGCCTTTCCTGTTTGCAGAAGCTTTCCCCAAAATACACCCTTGGGATAGTAATGTAGCCAGGAGACTATGTAGGCTATGTACATGGCTGAATGAAGTTGAAGCTACAAAGTAAACTTTTAAGATGGGTGAAAAAATCTCCTGGTACCCAAGACAAGACAAATTCCTTACTTACTAAAAACCACCACTTACCAATCTGGCATGGTCTCTTCCTGCCCTCAATGTACAAAGGCCAGTTTACAAAACATCAATTTCTGTCAATGCTTACTCAACAGTTTTGCTGCTATGTTTTCATGAAAGAAATATTTAGGAGAGATGGAAGTGTGTCTACAAGTGCTTTCATTTGCTGTTCTGAAGGATACCAATTTTAAAAAAATAATATATGCATTTCTCAGCATTATCCACTTAGTTTCTCAGCTTATTTAGTAGGCTTAAAAATACCAATTACATCAAATTTGAACCTATGAACAATAAAGCTAGACCATTTTAAGTATTCAGTTCTCATTTTGGGCAAAAGTATACACTCATATTATCACAACCAAGGTGGAGACTATTTACATCATCCAAGAAAGAGCTCTGTTCCCCTTCCCAGTCAATCTCCATTTCCCAATACATCTAATCAAATGCTAATAATGATCTTTATCACTTGAGATAAGGTTTGTCTTTTCCTTTGTTCTTAGATTTTTCTCATTCCATTTTTCTCCAGTTAGTTTATAGTTATACCTACTTTTTCTTTTTTCTTCATGATTACACACATAAAAAAATAAGTGTGCACTCAGATTAGGTATGATTTTTTCCTTTTTCTCAAATAGTAAAATACAAAATACTATGTAACTCATCACTCATAACTCATCAGTATACTTCCAATGTAAATTATACTGTCAACAATATTTTAATAATTTTTGTTGAACCTTAAAATTATATATGATAATTATTATTACACTATTATTAACATAAATTATGCTAAAATAATGTGCTATATAAAATGCTATTAATTTATACTATTGTTTTATATTTTTATTATAATTTTCTATTTCATTAGTGACAAATTTTCCAAGTATTTTTCATTGTATTTTCTTTACATTCTTACTTGCACTGTGAACTTTATGTCTGGGATTAGTTTCCTTCTGTCTAAACATTATGCTTTAAGTTTTCTTTTTGTGGTAGACTTTTGCTAAAAGCACTATTTTTTGAAATTGATTTTATCTTGTCATTATTTTTAAAAGGAAGTTTAGGTTGACGTCTAATTCTTGATTAATAGTTATTTTTGTTGCAAATTTTAGAAATCATTCCATTGATTTATAATTTCCATTGCTTATGTTGGTCCACATTTCAATAAAATTGTTGTTTTTAGAAAATCCATTATTTACTCTCTGAGTGTCTTTATAACCACTACCTTGCATTCTAATTTTTCTATGTCAATGTCATTGTCCTGCCCGAATATGAAAATTAAAGTTATTTATCAAGTTGAAGAAATATTTAGTGGTTTCTAAAAATCCTGTTTGATATTTATATCTTAGATCATCTAGCCTTTTTTGTTTCTCTTACAAACACCTTTCCTTAATTTGTCTCTGTTGAATTTTGAATATTTTGACAGTTAAAAATATTAGTTAGTTATTTTCTAATCCTCTGTGTCTAAAATAATGGCTTACCCATCATATGAGTTAACACTATATTTCTAGAAGATCTATTTAAATCATTATTGAAATCTGCTCACTAAACTTTATACAATCTGTCATTATTTATTTTCTACTCCCTTCATATTTCTTTAAATATATTTAAACATATTAAACATTTATTGTATTGATTCTAAAATCTACTAGGAGCAGATTTTCAATTGCTTCAGCCAAGTAACTCCAGATTATTGAAAATATAATTTTCTTTTGAAATTATTTATATTACATTGATAGAATGAATTTGGAATTTAAAAATGTATAAAACTGGCTTTTGGTAATGGTTTTGAGTTTTATTTTTGTTTTTGTTTTGTTCCTATGACCAAGCAACAAGATTTGAATGCACAAGTTCCTTTATATATGGGTTATTCTCATATAATGGTCCATTTTGTCCCAAATTTGTACTGGGGATTGTTTCAGATTGCCCAACTTGGGTGGGCACTGGGTTTTGTTTTGTTTTCTTCCTGCACTTTGTCCATAATATATGCAATCTCAGTGTCACTTGGGATAGTTCTTGTCTCAGGGCCAATGCTGGACTTAAATCTTTGCCTCACTAGATTAACACTTCAGTTCATATTTGACTCTGAGATTTTCTTGTGTTCTGATCTCAGCATTTCAATAAAAATACTTTGCAATACATTTTATCACCACTTTTTATTATTATATGAAAATCACACTGAGGGGGCCAGATACAAGATTGAGGCAGCAGCAATTCCTTGGATGCATGACATTAACTTGCAAAGAAAAAAATCTATTTTTAAAAAATACTCCACCACTTCAGTTTTCATAAAATAACTCAGGCAAAATGTAATTTGGCATTTGATTTTTTTTCTGGGCCCTGTGTTGCCTAACTAAAACTAGAAAAAAGAATCAAACTGAAATATTTTACCCTGGTAGTACATAAGTTTGTAAGATACAACCTTCTGTAAATGAAGCTTTACAGACTTTTATACAACTTGCCAAGCTGTCATAGTGCAGAACACAATTTGTACAACCTGTACTTATTCTTCACTCTTTGGATAGTCAAATGCAGTCAAAGGATATCTGTGCATACATTGTAGTTGAATAAAATACTAGATATCCTGAAATATATTATAAATTAACATCTATACAAAAATGTAATAAATTTTAATACTGACACATATTTATGATAATTTAGAAATTCATATGTACTCCTAATTTTTAATTCAGGTGAAGCAAATTTTATTTACAATGCTTTGTTAGTTTCAGGTAACAAAGTGATTCAGTTACATATGTGTGTGGAGAGGTGAGTTAGGGGGTGTGTATAAGAATAAAGACATATTCTTTTCCAGATTTATTTCCATTGTGGGTATTACAAGTTATTAAATATAGTCTCCTGAGCTATATTATTTTTTATTTATTTTACATATAGTAGTGTATACCTGTTAAATCCCAAACTCCTAATTTATTCCTGCCCCAATTTCCACTCTGGTAACCATAAATTTGTGTTCTAAGTCTGAGAAACACACATTTTTAATGATATACCTTAACAAATAATTCAGGGATTATTTTATATTTACCTATGTTCACATATAGAAGCACCGAAAACTAATTTAAAATTAAGATACATGGACATGTCATATTTGTTTCATTCTAATTGGAAAGATATGCACTAATTACATATCATTATTATATATGGTTATACCACATATATAATTCATATTCTATTTCATTTTTGTGACACCTTGGTATATTGTTCATTATATTACATTTATTTACTGAAATTATTATAGTATAATATATACTAGTTGTGTCAATTGAGGAAGATTTAATAAATTCTGTGGTTCTCATATTTTTACCCTTTTTTGAAAATTAAATTTTATGGGATTATACTCAGTTTCAAGTGTACAGCAAAGTGAATCAGTCATAGATATAAATGTAAACATTATTTTTTTCCCATATAACTTATTATAAGTTTTAAATCAATTCATTTGTGTTATAAAATAGGTTCTTCTTATTCATCTATTTTACCTGTGTATATGTTATTCCCACCCTCCCATTTCTTGCCTCCCCCCAACAATTTTATTTATGGTAAATTTAAGATTGGTTTTGAAATCTGTGAGTTTGTTTCTATTTCATTAATACATTTTTTGTATGATTTTTATTAGACTCCGCATAAAAGTGATATCATATGATATATTTCTTTCTTTGTCAGACTTATTTTACTCAGTATGATAATCTCTAGGTCCTTCCATGTTGCTGCAAATGACATTATTTCACTCTTTTCTATGGCTGAGTAATAGTCCATGAATAATATACATCACATTAGCTTTATCCATTCCTTTGACAATGGGCATTTATATTGCTTATGTCTCAGTTATTTCAAATAGTGCTGCAGTAAATATTGGGGTGCATGTATCATTTCAAATTGTGGCTTTCCCTGGATAGAAGCTCAGGAGTGGTATTACTGGAACATACAGGAGTTCTATATTTAGTTTTTAAGGAAACTCCATACTGTCCTCCAAAGTGATATAACTAATTTACATTCAGTTTACATACAGTTTAATTACATATAGTCTCACAATGTTATTTTGAGAAGTGTTAAGAATCACCATAGGCATTTAGAACTGAGTCTGAGTGTGCTATCACTCTCCTAAGAGCTAGACAATTTTATATACAGAAAATATATGACCCAAAGCAAAAAAAAAAAAAAAAATCTTGGCATATAGCCTCTTGGATATGGCTAAATGCTGGGCAAAGCAAGAATGAAACGTGTATTTGAGAAGGTAGAACAGAGTAGTTTCCTAAGCCTATAGAAAAATGAGGTTGGGAAGTCCTGTTGTGGCTCAGGGGCAACAAATCCAACTAGTGTCCCTAAGGACATGGGTTTTATCCCTGGCCTCACTTGGATTGGTGGGTTAAGGAGCCAGTGTTGCTGTGAGCTGTTGTGTAGGTTGCAGATGCAACTTGGATACTGCATTGCTGTAGCTGTGACACAGACTGGCAGCTATGGCTCTGATTTGATCCCTAGCCTGAGAACTTCTATATGCCATGGGTGCAGCCCTAAAAATGAAAAAAAAAAAATGAGGTTAATGCCAAGAGAAGGTTAAAGCTCATTGCTTTATTATAATGAGTAGACTCATAATGAATACTTGAAATTAATTGATAATTCTGGAAGCAAAGATCAACTAAATTCTATTTACCTTTGAGTCTTTAACATCACTGGTGATTAAGGATTTCATTATTCTATCTGAAATTAGCTCAATTTAGCTGTGGAAATTCTGTAGTCTTTAAAAGTACAAGTTGCTATAGTTTCTGTAAGTGTAATTTGATTTTAGAAAATTAATTTCTATGTATATTAAATTAATATAATTCCTTTCACTCTCACAATAATAAAGTCTTTATTTTACTAAATAGAATGTAGTTGAGTCCTAGATTTGTTGAGTCCTTACTGCAACATTTATGAGGTTACCCTGATGTTATTATTCTGATTAATATCTGATTGTTTGAGCTTGAGTAAAATCCTCAGAATTTTGTTCTAGTAATCTATACTTAGACAAATGACTGGGAATAAGTTGAAGAGAAATCCAAAATAACTTTACACTGGGGAAAACAAAATGTAAAATATATATATTTATATTTTTAAGAAATATATTTCTATTTTTTATTTACATTTTACACATCTATAATGTTAGCTTACATTTAGTTTGATACCCACTTTGTTCACTATTATTTTACTGATTCCTGCAAAGTAGACTGAAACAGATATTGTGTGTGTGTACCACTGTAAAGATATGTCAAAGTTTACATCTCCATTTTGTTCTTACATCAGATTTGGACTGTTTCCAATTTCCTCAAAAGAAATATTGTTGGAAATATTATTTCATCTATTTTTCTTTTCTCCTTTCTTCTTTCCTTCCTTACTTTTGTTTATTTAAAAAAAATTTCCTCAAGTTAAATTCATAAACATACTATTAAGTGGGGAAACTACTAATAGTAATTATTACCTTTCTTAGATGTCATTGTATTATTTAAAATGAAACATCTTAAAGAAATGTAAGACCTTGTATGACAATTATGCTTGTAGGACCATGGAGTCATACAATACAATACCATCGATTATCTTGACATCATCTAAATTTACTGCAAACCAGGTAGACCATTACACTACCATTGCAGGCTAAATAAATAATCCCTAGTACCAGTGGCTTAATCATAACTTCAATTAAAAATTGCTATATAAAGGTGTTTCTATAACATCTTTTTATATAAATCTGAAGCTAGAATATATTCTGAGAAAGAAATGAACTATTACTAGAATTCGATGGAGTTAAATTTGTATATTAAGTCTGTTAATCTGTAAAGTAGAAAATTGACAGAACACTGTAAACCAGCTATAATGGACAAAAATAAAAATCATTTTATATTAAAAAAGTCTGTTAATCATTTACATTGTTTGGAACTGTACACCTTATAGGTACATAATTAATGGTTAATTTGAGGGTGAAATGTGTTCTTTTTAGTTTCTCCCACAGGCGTTTAGCTTTTCAAGGATGGTATTATGTTATCAATACATATCTGTGTCTCAGATGGGGGCTCCATTTTACAATCTTCACTGCTAGTGCAACAGATTGCTAATTACATTTTTTTTTGAAGTTTGACTTTTTTAAAAAAACAATTATTATAGTTGATTTACAAAGTTCTGTCAATTTCTGCTATACAGACAATGACCCAGTCATATATATGTATATGTTGTTTTTCTCACATTATCCTCCATCATGTTCCATCACAAGTGGTTAGATATAATTCCCTGTGCTATAAAGCAGGATCTCATTTCTTATCCATTCCAAATGAAATTAATTTGCATCTACTAACCCCAAACACCTAGTCCCTCCCATCCCCTCTCCCTCCCTCTTGGCAGCCCCAAGTCTGTTCTCCATGTCCATAAGTTTGTTTCTTTTCTATAGATAGGTTTATATACAGATGTAAGATACCAGATATAAGTGATATCATATGGTATTTGTCTTTCTCTTTCTCACTTACTTCACTTAGTATAAGAGTATCTAGTTCCATCCATGTTGCTGCAAATGACATTTTGTTGTTCTTTTTTTATGGCTGAGGAGTATTCCACTTTGTATATGTACAACATGTTCTTAATCCATTCATCTGTCATTGGACATTTAGGTTAAAATTAAGTTTTGTCTGGATATAGGCCCAGAATTAGGATTGCTGGATCATATGGTAGTTCTATGTTTAGTTTTCTGAGGTACCTGTTTTCCATAATGGTTGTGCCAATATACATCCCCATCAACAGTGTAGGAGGTTTCCCTTTTTTCCACAACCGCTTCAGCATTTATTTGTAGACTTACTAATGATCCATTCTGACTGGTGTGAGGTTGTTAATTCCATCAACTTATCCTCATTAGTATGAATGTGTTAAGATATTTGGAAAAAAGTTAATATATTATTTTCCAAATCTGTTCAACTGTTTTATATACCATTGCTAATCATTATATTCCATCAGAACTTGCAGTTGTGATATGGTTGTTTCATTATAACTCCTTAGGTCTCATAATTATTGTATTTTATTATTTTTAATGAGTATAAATATAAGTCCATTTGGGGTTAAATTTGCATTCCTTTAATAATGAATGTGTTTACAGTTTATAGTTTATCTTCTGTGAATTATTCCTCTATAATCTTTGTTTTTTTAATTTTCAGAGAATAACTTCTGTCACATAATAATAATAATAAAAATAATAATAATAAATTGTATAAAATAGAGTACTCTAGTCTCTGATTGAAAAACATCTCTATCCTTTCCTAGCCACCTTTTCTTTCTTTTATAGTTTGCATGCAACTAATACATAGTTTATTCATATTAAAGGGATTACATGACCCCAGATTCTTCCAGTTCTAAAATTGAATAATGCATAAAAAGGAACAAATTGCAACATTAAAAACCATACTATTTATTTTCAAAATTAATGTAAAATTTATAATATTATATAATATTTGCAGATAGATATTTCTAGGCCCTAAGCATCTATGTTTGCTCACTTGAAACCCAGATGGCACTTCTTCTGCATGCTGAACTTGACAAATGAAGATGCACTTTGCAGACCTGACTGCATTCAAGTAAACTTTGCTGTCACAGAAGCATTTTGCCTTCAAGGTCCTTTTATTGGAATGCCATTTTTCTTTAAAAAAATACAAAATGTTGAAAATTTCTTTCAAAATTATATATTCTTGACTAATTTGTTCTCACAGCATAACACCACTGGATAGTGGGATATTGATCAGTATCTAATTTATTATTGAATTCTAACTATAATAAAAGTGCTTAATAGTGTATCACAATGGATTCATATCACTAATGGAAGTAGTTATCTGAAAGAGAACTAAATAGATATATTTAATACATACACATATAAATAAAGTTCCATGTAATTCTTGAGAACAAACTAGTTTTTGTAAATATTGTGTACCCAAAGTTTTCTTGATTAGCACCACATGTGATCACTGCAAAAAATAATTAAATTTCAAGAAACTGTATTTATTCAAAGAAAAAGAAATGTAAATTTTTGTATCAGTATATGGACTAATATAAATATTTGAGACCTGCTTTGTCAAGATGAATTTCTATGCAAATTCTTAGTCATAAGAATAGATCCTGTTTGCAGCTGTGAAAATGAATAAAGAAATGACAAGACAGACAGCCTGTCACAGCAGCAGCTGCTAGTCTGTACAAGAGACATGGGAGAGAATGAACAGCCTGTCTGTTTTCTTGCTGCTCTGAATGGAATATACTGCTAAGGGGATCCTGGCTTTAGGCTTGTCTGTATATATGTCACTTAATTGGAAAGTGAGGTATGTGAATTTTCCTAAGTTAGCAAAGAATTCCAGATGATAGTCTTATTGTTGAGCATGCATATTTGCTCCATAATTTATCTTTACAGATGATTTGTTCTAATTTATTTTATGTATACAAATCTCTCAGTGATAAAACTTAAATGTTAATTGAATAAAAAATTTAAATGGTTCAATTCATAACTAATCCTGCATAGTCATTACTTCATTCTCTCTAGAGCTTCCTATTTACCTTACAACTTTTAAAAATATTAAGAAAAAAATGTGTTTTTAAAAGATGTGAAAATTATGTTGAAAATTATTTGGTTGTATACATTTATTGATTCAAAATGAAATTAATTAATCTCTCAAAAAATGAAATACTTAAAGCAAGGATATCCAGGAATTAAGAAAAGGAGTTAATAATAATCAAGAATGGAATTTAGGTTGGTTAAATCAAGGATTAATGAAAGCATTTCTAAAGTGAATGAGCTTGAAGGACAGGAGGCAGTGATTTTAGAGTGAGATATTTTAAATTAATATTATATAGGAATTCAAGTTATGTATAATTAAAATACCTGGCATATGACCATGGGGAAGATGAGTGACTGAAGTGGAAGGAGAACAAGTCTATTAGAAAGGAGACTTAGTGACAACATGAAAAAAGTCACCAACAATTGTGATAAGAGTGATAGTTTGTTAGCAAACCTGATGTGAATCTAGAGCTTAAATTGTCGAAGACTAGGCAGTTGTGAAATCTGTACTAACTGCAAAGAGTAAGGACAATTGTGGGTCAAGCCTAATGATATGTGAGTCAGCAGGGAAAACAAAATAATACTTTAAGACAAACCATCCCATTTACAGTCCTGTTGGTACAAAGGTTTATAGAAGTAAATGAAGCCACAATTTAAAGGGATTAATGGAAATTAGTGTCTTCTTAAAAGCTCCAATTTCCAGGAAAAGAAATTGAAAGTAATATTGAGAAAAGAATATGAAGAAGGAGGGGATTTTTAAATGGTCAAACATAAATTCCAGTGTGCAGTTTCAGTAAAGTAGTAGTTAAGTACAGTAGTTAAGAGGAGAGGTAAGTGGAATTAGAAAAAGTATTGCACAGACTACAACAGGAATTAGAATCTGAGAAGAAGAGAGGAGTCCTAACCAGGCTTTAAGCATGGGTAATGACTAATGATGTCCACAAGGTAAATACTGCTGAGGACTCTGTTAGTTCCCAGGGGAAAGGAGAGGTAGTTACTCAAGGGAGGGAAATTGTGAGGCTCACAAAATGCTTATATTGGATACAAGGATTCCAGCTAACTGATAGTTGACTTTTAGTTTTTCCCCATTTGAAGTACCTGTGATTTCTCTAGATTCAAAGAAAGCATGGAAACCATGCAGGCATATGGGGTTCCCACTCGTACTCCAACAATGGAGGCTAACAGACCAGGTGATAAGTGCTGGCTACATAAATCCCAGGGTACCTTGCAAAATGAAGACATTGGACACTTGCTCAAAGAGTAGGAAAAAAATACTGGTAAGGATATTACAAATTGAAACATTTTTATTTCATCCATCTCTCACAACTGGACATGATGGCTTTTATTTATTGTTCAATATCCTAAAAAATTAAATTTTTAAATAATTCAGCATGAATTTTACCTTTTACCCTTATGATGTGCAATTCCAGTTTAAAATCGAAATATAGGATCATATAAATAATATACATTACCAAATTATACAACATGGTTTTTGTACTGCATATTTGCTTTTATATTTTGTTTTCAACAGCAAAATGGAAACACTGAAAAACCCTTAGTTGGTTTTACTTCTTGACATATGCACATTCTATTAGACACTCTCTATGTTTTGTTTGTTAATGAATAAGTAGAGACCGAAAGGAAAAGGAAATATGGGTTGCCTTCTATTTCCTTTTCTGTCTATGTCACCATTTTCTGTGTAAGTGATTGACTAATACAGGGACTAATATAAAAAGAGATGATATGATAGAGTCCCTTGAGTATTCATGTTTTTTCAAATGCCAGTGGCATTTTTCTGCATTTGGAGCAGGTTCTTGTTCAAATTGAAAGTGCAGTCTCTATTCAGTCCTTGTAATTAATCAATAGTAAATTGTAATAAGCTTTCTTTGCACTTGTTTTGAATCTCACTGAACACACACATATCATGAGACTACTATAATTCTGTGCTCTTGGAAAATCAGATATGCTGTATATGAATAGGGCAGCAAGAAATAGCAACAGGTATAAAATGCATGCATTTCTTCTGCTCTCACACATAATTTATTGTTTCATTGGATTTATAGCACGAGATTTCAAAGATCAAAATTACTAAAAATCAAAAGAAGGTGGACATACCTTGTGACTCAGTGGGTAAGGATATGGCATTGTCACTGCTATGCTACAGATTTGACCCCTGGCCCAGGAACTTCCTCATGCCATGGGCATGTTCAAAAAGAAAAATTAATAAATAAATAAAGTCACAAGAGGGCGATAGCAGAGCATTAAACCAAAAGCAGTACATTTCAGAGCTTGGATCCCTGTGCAAATAATTGCAGAGCTCTTGTGCTCACAAAGCCAGCCCTGTAAGTGGTCTAATAAAAATCAAATTTACAAGCTTTTGCACAGCAAAGGAAACCAAAAAGAAAACAAAAAGACAAATTATAGAATAAGAGATAATGGTTTCAAATTATGCAACTGACAAGGGCTTAATATCTAAAAGATGAAAATAACTTATACAACTCAACAGCAAAAAAGCCAACAACCTAATTGAAAAGTGGGCCAAAGACCAAGAAAAAGTGCTCAATATCACCGATTATTAGAGAAATACAAATCAATACTACCACGAGGTACCACCTCACACCAGTCAGAATGGCCATCATTAATAAATCTACAAAGGGCAAATTCTGGAGACAGTATGGAGAAAAGGGAACCCTCCTGCACTGTTGATGGGAACGTAAGCTGGTACAACCACCATGGAAAACAGTATGGAGGTACCTTAGAAAAACTAATTATAGAGCTACCATATGACCCAGCAATCCCACTCTTGGACATATATCCGGACAAAACTTTCCTGAAAAAGACACATGTACCCACATATTCATTGCAGCACTATTCATAATAGCCAAGACATGGAAACAACCCAAATGTCCATCAACGGATGATTGGATTAGGAAAGTGTGGTATATATTAAAAAAACAGAATACTACTCAGCCATCAAAAAGAACAAAATAATGCCATTTTCAGCATCGTGGATGCAACTAGAGACTCTCAGCCTGAGTGAAGTAAGTCAGAAAGAGAAAGACAAATACCATATGATATCACATATCTGGAATCAAATATATGGCACAAGTGAAACTTTCTACAGAAAAGAAAGTCATGAACTTGCAGAATAGACTTGTGGTTGCTAAGGGGGCGGGGGAGGGAGTGGGATGAATGGGTGCTTGGGGTTAAAAGATGCAGACTATTGCCTTTTAATGGATTAACAATGAGATTCTGCTGTGTAGCACTGGGAACTGTGTCTGGTCACTTATGATAGAGCATGATAATGTGAGAAAAAAGAATGTATACATGTATGTGTAACTGGGTCACCATGCTGTATAGTAGAAAATTGACAGAACACTGTAAACCAGCTATAAATGGAAAAAAAAATCAAAATCAGTATATATAGAAAAATCAAACCTATTTGAATCTATATTCTTCAAATTCCCATGATTCCAAATTGCCAAGGCAAATGTTTGCACCAGTAGATTTTATTTTTAAATTTTATTCTTATTTAGACATGCAGAAAGTTAAAAGAAAATATTTCTAAAGAAATCAATTTGGAGGATTATAGCTTACTATGCAAATTAATTTGGTTAATTTACCTGAAAGTTATTTCTGACTCAGCTTTTAAAACAAAAGATTAAAATATTCTCTTGGTTATTTGCACTAACATCCTCATGGCAAACATATTTGTGCTGCATTTTCTGACTAATGTAATACTCCATGGGTACCACTGGGCTTTGTGTTATTTCTTTTGTCTTTCAGTATCTCTTGCTCTCTGGACCCAATAAATAATTTTGAAAAGGTAACATAATTTCGATTTTGTTAGATTCAGGAAGCAGGTTTGAATTATAGATGTTTGTTGGTTCAATCCATCTTTAATGATGTTAATTTTTCCCACATATTCAGTACTCCAAAACTAGTTAAGAAAAGATTTTTTTAACATTGTGCAGACATGTATTTCTCTATGATTATGAAACTTTTTTTTTTACAAAAACTCTGTCTTATTAGTAAATATGTATATAAATATTCTTAGATACTTATATGCAAGGTGAAGTTATTATTAGACAAAAATTTGCCTTCAGTTCTTTTCTTGCTATTTTTATGATCATCACAAACCTATTTGGTTGCCTTATTTGCATTATTAATTTTATTTTATATAAGCTTAAAGACTATTTCCTTATTTTATTCCTTGATCTATGTTTTTAGAGATACATTCTATTATTAGAGTCCTCTTGGAATGCGTGGTGGGAACAAAAGTACATCTTTTCTGAGTATAGGTTCACATTCATAAGTTTAGATGAGAAATCCATTGGAAATCAATAAACAGAGAACACAAAAATTTCAAAGCTTGTCAGCTAAATGGTTTGTGGTGCTAGGGAGCTTAGAAAAATCACCCAATTTATGAATTGGATTAAAAGAGTGAACTGTAGCATGATCAATTCCAAATATATCTTATATGTGATAACTTGTCTAAACAATATTCCATTGTCCTCTGCACATGATCTTTTCATTTTCCATCAAATAACAGGTAATAACATAAGAGCTATAGACACAAATTATATGTCAGTTCCTCTGATAGAGTAGCACAGCAGTAAATTTTAAAAATATATTACATTCATTTCATCATCCAATCACCAGTATTTGGAAAATTATTACCTCAAGAATATTGCTAGGAAGGAAAATAACTGGTAGAGATAAGTCAGGAATATTTGTTGTTTGTCTTAAAAATAATTTCAAATTTATCTCTAAATCTAGGTTAGAAAAAATTAGTATATTTTAGAATTTTACTTGACCATAGTACTTATTCAATACAAATTTTTGGTAGTAATGAATACATAAACTAGATTAATAGAGTTAGTTATTTGAGGAATAAACAAAGAAATATGAATCACTAAGATTACTTATGTAAATATGCATGTGGAAGTATCAACCAAAAGTTTTTTATAGTGATTCTTTCACAAATATTTTCCAAAAATATAGTATTTAAATTAAACACATTAGGTGAATTTTTTTGTGAATTATAAACTTTAAATTGAATTTTACTCTTAAAAAAATGACAGAACACTGTAAACCAACTATAATGAAAAAATAAAAATCATTATAGAAATACAAATTAAAACAAATTAACCTCAAAAAAAATTTTTGTTTAATACATTGATGGCACTAAAGGAATAGCAATTATATTATTTTTTATAAATATGTATGTATTCCTGCATATTCCATTATAGTAAGTATGAAATTGCATATCAACTTCATTGTAAGGAAAAAGTAAAAATATTTTCATAAGATATAAATACTCACTTGTCCATAAAATTTAGAGAGCAGTTGCTCATTTGTTCTAAAATTTATTTGTGATACTAATAAGCACCTCATATATGTGTTTTCTATCTCCTATTCTTTGTGTCATTTATTCCCTTAATACATAACTTAAGACCTTGCAAATTATTTTTATTATTTCTTCTAATCCTTATAGGCACTAATTTTCTCTCACTGGAATAAAACAAATGACTTTGAAATGTCATAATCACTGTCATTTTTTTTTTCTCAAAGTTATTCCATTAATTACATTTAGGTTGTGTTTAATATAATAAAAATAACATCATTAAGGGAGTAGTAGTATAGTTGAGTAAGGAAAATCATTCATATTTTGTCACTCACTCTCCCCAAAAGAGAAAAGAGAAAACATATTCACAGACCCACAAAATTGTACATCCCAATAGCACGGCCTCATTAGTTTTGGTTACTAATGCCAAAACTATCCTGTTTAATTTTTTTCTCTTAGGGGTTATGATCACTGTAATTCATTCCTATTATAAAATTCTTAAATTTAGGGACAAAAACAATTTATTGCTACAAAGTATAAGGATCCCTAATCCAGTTATTTTTCTTGTACATACCCTGCTTTATTCTAGAAAACATATAAGGTTAACAATCAATGCCTTTCAATACAGTGCCTTAAAATTTGAGATATATGTAAATACCAATTACACATTTAGCATTCTGAACACATTTTATTTTATTTTTTGAACATATTTTATAATTTTGATTTAGGCTGTGCTGTCTCTCTGGAATGTTTTTTATTAGAATGTGTGGTTATTATAAATAACCACATAAATTGCTAATGATGTGTTTATAATTATTATACTTTAATTTTTAATTAGTGTTTATAATTATTATACTTTAATTATCTGTTATAGCCAAGGATATTTTTCATAGTATTTCACCTGTTGGTGTCATACTTAGCCCAACTCAATATCCCTATAAAAGAATGCAAGGAACTGTATAAAGATCTTCACAGAAATAAAAAAGTGTCAGAATAATGATTTAAATTTAAACTAATTAGAATAGGAGTATTATTTTCAAAAGTCAGTGTGATCTGACAACTGCATGTATACTAAATGGAAAGACACTATCTCTTGCAGGCAGAAGCTGAAAAAAAAAAAAAAGCAGCAGGAGAAAAATCGTTCATGGTAGGAAAGATGAGGGGGTAAGGTGACACACTCTTAAATTGTGCCCTCAGGGTTTTCAAATCCACTGGGCTCTGCTATTAAGTGTTCTCTCTCTCTCTCTCTCTCTAACAACCTAAAGCTCAAAATAGAGAAAGTTGAGGAGTTTAAACTAAGGAAAAAAGATTCCAGGTCATTTGAGTTTCATTTTGGCTTTTTCACCTCCAATCTGCAATGCTCCAATGAGGGGAAGAATTATGGAACATTGGATGTCTGGACTTTTTTTATGGTTTTTTTCCATTATAGCTAGTTTACAGTGTTCTGACACTTTTCTACTGTACAGCATGGTGACCCAGTTACACATACATGCATATATTCTTTTTTCTCACATTATCATGCTCCATCATAAGTGACCAGACATAGTTTCCAGTGCTACACAGCTGGAAGTCTGGTCTTAATGATAATATACAAGAGTTAGAATGCTAAAACATATCAAAACTGTGTTATTATAAATGACTTTATATTAAACTTTTGTATATTGTGATCATTTAATTTTATTGACTGTCTACAGACCAGTAGACAAAATATGCCATTGTATATCCTCTGTTATGAGTGGAAGTGGGAAAGATATTTGAAAGTCACAAGACAATCAAAATTCATGTGTGTCACATTGAGTATTTAATTGTTCAATAAAGAAGGAAGTTGGAATTTTCCTCATAAATCTGTCATACTCTAGAGTTTCACATGGGATAGATTATCTCTTTTAATGATTAGAATGGTTTAAAAAGACAATATTAGTTAAAATACATTATTGTTGATCAGGTTGTTTGTTTGATACAAATAGCTAATCATTTATGAGACACAGGATAAATATTTGGAAAGTCTACATCTGACTTTACCACAGGTAAATGAAAGAGGAATTTGTGAGTCAGATGGAAAAGTATGCTTCTTTTTCCATTTTAAGACTAAACTATAATATTGCTTTCCCAGAGGAACCCTCCGGAGCCATTCAATTTAAAATAATACATATCATCTGATTAACATGGGTCTTACCAAAGAAGTCTGGCAAATCCTGTGTAGTTATTTTTCAGTATATTATAAATACTCAATAAATATTTATTGAATGAGTGATAAATCTGGATTTGGGTAAGGAGATAATTTATTTGAGGAAAAACTTTGAGACCATATGACCTGCAAGCATTTCACAGGTCAGGCAAAGGGGGATTTTCATTTATATTGAGGGCTAAACAAGACAATAAGTATTGGGTATTGGGGATTCAGTTGAAGGGGACCTGATAAGACAGTTGAATAGGAAATATCTTTCTTTGAAATTATCAGATTGTTGGGAGGGGAGGTTAAGGACAGGATGTTCCATATTCAGATCTTGCCACAGACTGATAATGGTTCAGAGTTCTGGGCCCTGAGAGGAGAAAAAATTAACTAAAATTTGGTCCAGTCAAATTAGCAGGTGTATTTACCAGGTTAGTCAGTTGATACAAAGAGCTAATCATTTACAAGATATAGGATAGGAATTTGGAAAGTCTGTCTCTGACCTTACTATAGGTAAATGAGGGAGGCATTTCTGAGTCAAATGGGGAAGGGTCGTACTTCACGGGTGAGCCATTTCCTGGAACACAAAATTATGGGGATGCTGCTTTCCAGGAGCATAAGGCTCATGTGGAGTTAGACATTACCAAAGGAATAATTGACTGCATGATTGATATGGCATATTTAATGTGATCTATATGGCATATAATCTACATACATGCCTATATTTTTAATTTTGAAGTTGATGGCCATTTATATGTATCTATCTACATAAATATGAGCTTATCAGTGTCTCTTAATGTGTTTGTTTAAGACTATTCTATGTATTATAGAGTACTTATCATTCTTGACTTGTGATCACTGAATACCAGTGTCACCCTCAATATATTATGACAATGAAAAAATACCTTGTACCCCATGGAATCAGTAGGATGCAAATGTCATGATTGTGTTATAAATCCCAAATCCTAATGCAACATTTCAATAATATTCTGTTATTCTTTCACATATGCATGTGTTGTTAAACTACATTTATTGAATATGAAAATCCTTATTTTATTCTATATGTTCAATACCAACATAACTGGTCCTAGCCAGTCATGGAACAGAAGCTCTATTTACCATGCTAGCTATAGGCATCCTTCTGGAAAATGAGAAGTTTTGAAAATGGATTTATTGCTCATCAATAAAATACAAATAAATATATGATAGTGTTGCTTTGTCTGATAAAATAATATACATTGGATTGCATTTTTTTCCCATTTCTGCTGGTTGAGAGATGGCAAAATGGCTGCCTTGAACTAAGAGAGGGAATCAAGAGTTTGAAGAAATTAGAGCCAACTTGCTAGTTCTTTCACTTGAAAACCTTAGAACTGAACTTCTCTAAAGTCCAGAACCCTTCTCATCTAGATAACTCTGTGAAAGAAGTATAGTTCTATTTTATTTAAACCACAGAATTTTTGAAAATGCATTAGTATAGTTTTTACTCTTATTAACAGATACACATTTCCCAGAAAATCATTCTTGCTAATAACATATGTGAAATTATTAATGAGCATGGAAAGAGGGACCATTGCATAGGGTGTGCATGTCTGTGTGTTGAAATAATTAGGGCCAACCAACTGTAGAATAAAGTGGGAAAATAATTTTGTCTACCTTTCCAATTGAAATAAATTGATACTGTTTGTCCACATAACCAAGATGGAAGGAATGTGAAATAATTTTCATATTCCATAAGCATCATTGTTATACCAAATTCTGCTTACAATAGGACTGAGATGGGAGAATGGTACTATGTATGCAATATATTTTCTTTTTTGATCTTATTTAATGATTTTTATTTTTTGCATTATAGTTGGTTTACAGTGTCCTCTAAATTTCTACTGTATAACAAAGTGACCAAGTCACCCCTATATACATATTCTTTTTCTCAAATTATCCTCCATCATGTTGCAACACAAGTGACTAGATATAGTTCCCTGTGCTGTACAGCAGGATAATCATTGCTTATCCATTCCAAAGGCAGTAGTCCAGACTCCCAGTCCACCACACTCTTTCCCACTCCTCTTGGCAACCACCAACCTGTACTACAAGGGCATGAGTTCCTTTTCTGTGGAAAGTTTCATTTTTCTAGTGTATTATATTCCATATATAATGATATCATATGGTATTTGCCTTTCTCTTTCTCACTTCACTTAGCATAACAGTATATAGTTCCATCCATGTTGCTGCAAAAGGCATTATTTTGTTCTTTTTAACGGCTAAGTAGTATTCCATTTGTATGTATGCACATGTTCTGAATCCATTCATCTGTCGATGGACATTTAGATTTTTTCCATTTATTGGATATTTTGAATAGGGCTGCTATGAACATATGGGTGCATGTATGTTTCTCAAGGAAAGTTTTTTCCAGATATATGCCCAAGAGTGGGATTGCTGGGTAATAGTGTAGTTCTATATTTAGTTTTCTGATGTACCTCCATACTGTTTTCCATAGTGGTTGTACCAGTTTGCACTCCCACCAATAGTGTAGGAGGGTACCATTTTCTCCACACCCTCTCCAGCATTAGTTATTTGTTGGCTTGTTAATATTAATCTAGGTTTGGAAGTAAATGTCATAGTAACTCAATCATGGTATCAATGAGAACTTGGAAAAATGTAAGTGTTGACATTTAACACACCATAGAACTTACATATATTTTGTCAGAATTTTGTTGCAAAATACTTAAGATGTAATATGCTTTCTAGTGACATTAGTAAATATAGAAAAATCTGTAATAAATTCATTCTGCAAGTTGGATATCCTGAATATTTTAAATCTTATACATATTTCTGAAAATTTGCCCAGCCATCAAATAGGAAGTATGTTAGAATAATCAAATTAAAATTTTTATTGACTATAGCCTTTCAAAGAAAATGAATGAACAAGAAGTGATATGCCTCCTTCTTGTTTCACAAAAATATATGGAAGTCAATAAAACTTCATCTCATCTTTTAGGAAAAAAGTTTAATCAAGGCCACAATTTTCATATTCATATACAAAACACACATTAAATTAGAAAGACAAATCACCTATAAACACCCTGATGAAGATCTATTTATAAAAATCAATTTCAGTTAAAGAATAATGGAATATAGATCTTAAACATTTTATTTGTGTTTTACTTCATTTGAACCTTAGTATATTAAATGTGCCACGGTGCTTTTTTTATGTGAAAATAAAAACTGACCACCAAAGATTTAGGTCTTCCTTACTTAGTGTAAAGTTGTTTCTGGAAAGTGGTTGTTCAGTCAGTATCTACACTTCGCAAACCTCAGATATATGTAATAATAAATTACACAGTTAAGTTTGTCCAGAAGACAAAAATGAAGCAAATAATTTGAATGCTACAAATTGGAAAATACATTGAATTAATAATATTTGAATTTATAGTGACAAACAATCACATACAATTTTGCCTAGCAGATTTTCTGACTCCATGTATGAAATATAAAAGTAAGGTTAAAAAGAGTGAAATAAGCAGGAAGGATAGAAGGAAATAAGTAAAGGAAAAAGATAGTGAATTAAACCACCCTTTGGAAATAGGAACATTGTAAATATTCCATTATCTGTAATTTGTTCCATTCTCTTTTTACTAGAAATTGGAGAGATCTGACTACATTTTTTTTTTTTCTGTTAAGAAACCTATCCAGTTTAAGCCAATAGATCTACCTTGAATGTTTCAGCTTGGGTTTTGAAATAGCAATCAGGACTTGGGGAACTGAGGTCTAATTCCATTTTCTTGTTAGTTCACCCTCCAAAACAAGACCTCTTTAAAAATATATATATATTCCTTTAAATTTTCACGTCAATCTTTACTTTTCTCCCTAAGAGCTTTGGTCAGTTGGATTAAGTACAGAATAGGGCAGGAACAAAACAATGCAAGATTTTTCTCCTCTTTGGTGTGGGCAAGAACCTGGAGAACAGTTCGGAGTGATCCAGTGAAGACCAACAATGCAGCCAATTCTTGATAAACTGTGGGCTTGAAGATCTGTGGACTCTATAAGTAGAGTGACCCATATAAATTATTATTCAATCCGTAATACTGTTGGAGGAAGTGTGATAATTAAATCTATAGAAAATTATTTCTCTGAGCTGAAGACATGATCTTGATTGGCAGGCTAAGAATCCATAGAATTCTCAGAATAATAATTTTTTTCAAAGTCACCGAGTATTCTGATAATTTGAATTAAGAGAAAATTTTACACCTCTCATGTAGAAAAAACAAGGTATCTAAAAAAATAAAAATAAAATAAATATACCTGATATTATACATTTATTTTAGAGCACTAAAATCAAAAAAGAATAGTCTATATGTAGAGATTACCAAGGAGTAAACTCTGTGACTCTTGAAAAAAAGCTACATTTTAGAGAACAAAGCTGAAAGTATGAAAAACTTGATGTGGAACTCTAAGATAATAGGAATGTTATCTTTTCATCATTATCTCTCTGATGGCTTGCCTTATGTTACCAGTAAAATCTAGCTTTGTTTTTTCTTTATTGTGGCTGACATTTCAGATACCTGCCCTTCCTTTAATAAATGAAGAGACAGAAAACCCAATCTATTTCTTGCAAAAAAAAATTAAAAATTGAATATCTTTGTGTGTAAACCTATCATTTTCTTCATTTCTCAAAAATTTAATTAAGTGTTAAGAGATATTGTGATAGTCCTTATTCCTAAAACCACCGGTTTTTCATATTCCTGTTTTCTCACTTTAAAATCAATAAATGCAAGTAAAAGTTTTCGTTTCCCAATATCTTAGATCTTATCCTTCAAGATATGAGTAACTGTATATACATACTTTTTCTTTTCTTTCTTTTCAGCATATTTACTCAATTTTACTTGAAAGTCATGGCTGAAATATGGAGTAATCTTGTCAGGGTTGATACATTTATTTCTAATTGTAAACTTAGAGAATCAGAGTTCAGGGAAAAGCCAAACGACTGACAGTTTTAAAAAAAGATATTTTTAAATATTTTATCTCATCCATGAACACATTTCTCACCACTTATCCCACAATTTGCTGAGTGCTATTTTTCTTACTCTTATTTTTTGACAATTTCTGTATATACCCAATGAAACTCAACAAGGTTGAGACTGAAAAAAATCTGTTACTATATTAGCTAACAATTTTTCTAAACAGAAAAAAAGAGAAAAATTGTGCTTTAAATGTTAAATAGTAAGAAAAAATGCTTGTTATGCATATGTAGGTCTCATGAAACAGAAAATATTTTGCAATATTTCAAAAGTAAAATAATTGAAAATAGAAAAAATAATCAGTTATATTATTTAAAATATTACAAGGTGACTTATTTACTTCATAAGATTTTGTAAATCTGATAATATCATTAATTTTAGATCATAATTTATTGCAGGTAGAGCACTGTGATGGAATCCATATGTCTAGGTAATTCTAATTTAAAGTAGAAGGGAAGCAATAGAAGGACTAGGGGAAAGAAAGCAATTTTTGAAATAGCAATTTATTTCCTAGAAAAGAAATAAACTGCAATCCTATATTTGACATGAGTATATATCAAATCTTTCTTCAAATGTGGACTGAAACCTGAGTTTTTACTTGCAGGCCTGATTATAGTGCGAAGAAAACTTAATAAAAATTGAAGCACTATACTTGTAAACCCTTTTCTCTAATAAGTATAGATTTTGAAATATTGGTAAAGAGTACAGCTTGTAGGTAAGAAACTGTTGCTCTAAATATGGTACAATTGTGTTTTTCTAAGTGAATTTGTTAGATTTAATTTGCTATAGTGATTTAATATGATCAATGAAATTAGGAATAGTGTTGATTTCTGGTCATTGTATACTTCACATATTAAAGATAGTTTACAAAAGGTGAGAAATATTTTCATATGTGCTAAAGGAGAATGAATTTTGTCATTTTGCCACATAGTGTTGATTAACATTAAGGTAATTTATATCACAGAGCATTGTACATGTTTAAGTCAATTAGCAAACAGTAGATCTCTTCTTGTAGGTGTATTATTGTAATTCATAGACAATTGTTCATAATTTTCACTGATTTGGGCATAGAATATACTCAAACTAAAAGTTTAAAAAAGGTATTTATTCCAAAAGAAATTTCACTGTTATAGTAAAAAAAATTTCTATACCATATATTTTAAAAGAAAAATATTTTAGTAAGGAATGTAGCAATTCATTTTATATCTGGATGGATCTCTGTTGAATTACTATATAAAATGTAGTTGATGACTATGATATGAAAAATAATTTTTATATTGCTAATAATTTTTCTAAGAAAAAGAGGGAGATATTTGTTTAATTGTAAAAGACTAACTAAATTTAATATTTATTCATATGATTCTCAGTAAAAGCACATAATATTACTAAGATAAACATTAATTTATATTTAAAAATTAAAAAAAAACTTTCTATATTTTAAAGAATTAGAGACATGAGTAGACAACATAGATTTGGATAGCTTGCTATAATTTTGCAGTCTCTTTTATTCCTATTTTGTAGATACCTAAGTTGACCAAATACAAAATAAACATCCTTCCACATTAGAATATGTCATATAGGAATTCCCGTCGTGGCGCAGTGGTTAACAAATCCGACTAGGAACCATGAGGTTGCGGGTTCGGTCCCTGCCCTTGCTCAGCGGGTTGACGATCCGGTGTTGCCGTGAGCTGTGGTGTAGGTTGCAGACGCGGCTCAGATCCCGCATTGCTGTGGCTCTGGTGTAGGCCGGTGGCTACAGCTCCGATTGGACCCCTAGCCTGGGAACCTCCATATGCCACGGGAGCGGCCCAAGAAATAGCAAAAAGACAAAAAAAAAAAAAAATGTCATATATGTTGGTAATGAATGGAATTTTCCACATTTTGGCAACTAGCTTGGTAAGAATTAAGGTGGAGAGAACCATTGAGTATGAAGGGAATACATTCAAACTTTTATTTATTCATCCAATATATATTTATTAAGGACCAGGAACTATTGTTAATAAAAGATGAATATGACATAACATCTGTACTTAGGAAGAGTATCATACCTTTATGTATCAAACATTTACTTATACTGATTAATTGCTTTCTCTTCTTCATTCAAGTCTTACCTCAGTTCTAGGAGTCACCTATTATGGGAAGCTTTCTCTGACTTCCCTAGAATCCGTCTGTGGTCTTAAAAAGTGATCAAAGAGCAGTGCTCTCTGTACATTCCTAGAATATTAATCACTGTGTTTTGCAATTTTACTTAGCTCTCCATATGGATGAAGTAAATAATTGAGACATACCATTAATTACTACATTATTACTCCTCCAACTTAATGCATGTCAGGGCTTCTCAAATTTAATGGGCATATAAATCATATTGGGATCATCAAAAAATGAAGATGCTTGTTTTCTTTTTTCTTTAAATGATTTTTCCATTATAGCTGGTTTACAGTGTTCTGTCAGTTATCTAGTGTACAGCGAAGTGACCCAGTCACACATACATATATACATTCTTTTTCTCACATTATCCTCCATCATGTTCCATCATAAGTGACTAGATATGTTTCCCAGTGCTATACAGTGGGATCTCATTGTTCATCCATTCCAAAGGCAATAGTTTGCCTCTATTAAACCCAGATTCCAAGACCATTCCATACCCTCCCCTACTCTCTCCCCCTTGGCAACCACAAGTCTGTATTCCAAATCCATGAGTTTCTTTTCCGTGGAAAAGTTCATTTTGTGCCATATATGAGATTCCAGATATAAGTGATACAATATGGTATATGTTTTTTTGCTTTCTGATTTACTTCACTTAGTATGAGAGTCTCTAGTTCCATCCATGTTGCTGCAAATGGCATTATTTTGTAATTTTTATGGCTGAGTAGTATTCCATCATGGATACATACCACATCATCTGAATCCATTCAACTCTCAATGGACATGTAGGTTGTTTCCATGCCTTGGCTATTATGAATAGTGCTGCAGTGAACATGCAGGGGCATGTGTCTTTTTTAAGGAAAGCTTTGTCCAGATATATGCCCAAGAGTGGAATTGCTGGGTCATATGTTAGTTCTATGAATAGATTTCTAAAGTATCTCCATACTGTTCTCCATAGTGATTGTACCAGCTTACATTCTCACCAAAAGTGTAGGAGGGTTCCCTTTTCTCCACACCCCCTCCAACAGTTGTTATTTGTGGACTTATTGATGATGGCCATTCTGACTGGTGTGAGGTGGTGTCTCGTGGTAGTTTTAACTTCCTGTTTGGCTCACAACATAACTACTCGGTTTTGCTTCTGCAATAATTTTTGTAAACAACTTTTTATATGACTTTTTAGTTACATTTGAGATGTAAGTAGGGATAAGAAATTACAGAGGAATTTTTTTTCATTTTTTTCTGAAAGAAAAACTTCATAAATGAAAATAATTTTCTCCAGAATAAGCAATCTAAGGAGAAGGAATTTATATAAAGATTTATACATGTTGCTGTCTGGCATAAGTTCAATATATTTGCCCAAAGTTCAAGAGTCAGTTTTTGGAAGGAAGGAAGCATTTGGAAGATATTAGAAATATATATGATCCTTTTCTTTTAGAAGTATATAGGATGACCCAAAGAGTTCATGCAGGGAGAGACCTTTGGGTCAAACAGTGCAGAACATTATTTAAGGTATACACATAAGAATAGATTTTCTTCAAAAGGAACAAAGGAACATATAGAGTATAGGGAAGGAAATTATTTGAGATGAAGGTAATAAGTGATAAATGTACTTGAGTTAGTGGCACATATTCATTGATGAATTTTTTTAAAAAATATATTGGAGCAGAGTAGAGGTACAATGTTTTGTTTAGCTTCAGGTGTGCAGCAAAGTGAATCAGTTATACATATACATGCACATCCATTCCTTTTCAGGTTATTTTCCTTATAATTTATTTAAAAACTACTGATTCTACATCCCTGTGCTATACAGTAGGTCCTTGTTACTATACTATTATATATATATATGATATATTTTGTATATGGTAGTGTGTATATGTTAATCTCAATCTCCTAATTTATCCCTCCCCTCCAAGTTTCCACTTCAGTAAACATGTTTGGTTTTGAAATCTTTGAGTTTATTTAATTTTGTGAATAATTTTTTTGTATTATTTTAAATTAGATTCCACATATTATTGATCTCATATGATCATTGTCTTTCTCTGTATGGTTGACTTCATTACATGATAACTTTTATGTCCATCATGTTGCTGCAAATGGCATTATTTCATTTCTTATGGCTAGTATTCCATTGTACAAAATGAATAAATCTTTATTCATTCCTCTGTTCCTGTACATTTGCCTCCATGCTTTGGCTATTGTAAATAGTGCTTCAGTGAACATTAGAATCCATATATCTTTCTAAATTGTGGTTTTCTCTGGATATACATGCAGGAGTAAGATTGCTGAATCATATGGTAGTTCTATATTTTTTTAAGGAATAGCCACATGGTTCTCCATAGTTATTGTAGCAATATAATTTCCCACAAATAGTGTAGTAAATTTCCTATTTATATACACCCTTTACAGCATTTATTGTTTGTAGGTTTTCATGATGATGACCATTTTCACATCCATTATAGTATTGATTTGTATTTCTCTAATAATTAGCAATGTTGAGCATTTTTTCATGTGCTTGATTTTTTTTTCCTTCAATATTCACACTCATATTTACTTTAGGATTTTTTTTTTTAATCCTAGTCAACAGGATAATCAAAACACTTTGTGTTTTTGGTAAAAGATGCAGCACACATCAGTGCCACAGGTAGAATAGACTTGAGCAAGATAAATGCCTCTTGCGTTTTGGTGTTTTCATGACTTTGTTCGTCTTCTATTGTGTCAAAAATCTGAAATCAGTCCAATCTTTCAAATGTTCACACACAAACACATAGACACACACCTAATAGAAGTGTTTGATGAGGTAGAGTGATTGTATCTGAGGTTGAGTTTAGGTTGGGGAAGAAAGGAGAACATATACAGTGTGGGAGCAACAAATTTCTATTGATATTGAATGACAAATGTGGTATGTTATTTTTGATTAATGAGAAATCTTTCAAAAGCTGGTTTTGTTCTTTGTAATATCTCTAGCTCTTACTGAAATTTAGATCTATTATCCAGTAATTTTAATAATTACCTTCTAAGCATTAGCAATTCATCACAATGTACTATGTGTTCCCTCCTAATTCACTCATTATGAATCTGATTTTGTTTAATTTATTCACTAACATTTCATTAAAATAAATTAAATTATCATGTTCTCATTAAAATGAAATGAGAAATATTATTAAGACATTTATAAAAGAACATTTTCTAATTTCTACACCAGCTTTATTTATTAATATTTCAATGTTATTTTCCTTACAGCTATTATTTTAAGTAAAAATATGTATGTGTTTTTCATTACTTTATAATATCTTATTAAATATAGTTATAAAACTACATTTACCACTACATTAAAAGTCTTACTTTCTTTTAATGTTTTTCATTAGTGAAATTTAATTCTAAAAATTCAAATTCAAATGGGATCTTTCAGTCAGAAAAACAACGAAAATAATCTATTTATTTGTTTTTCAGAAAACGATGATATAATCTATTTTTAAAATTATTTTACTAAACAAATTCCTAGTTTAATTTTATCATATTCTTAGTGTTGTTTTCATATCCTGATCCATTCATACTGCATATTCTGAAAACTAGAATTGAGAACATAAATATTTCCTATTAAGATTTTAAGGAGTTTAATTAATTCCAAAGTTAAAAAAATTGGTGTGTGTTTGCATGTGTATGTGTGTGTATGAGTGTGTATAGTTGACAAAACCTTGACAAAGCAAAAGTGTTATATTTATCAATGTTTATTGATTCAGGAACAGACTGAAAGTAGCTTGACATTAAAGTGAAATGAATATAATTTGTGATAGAAATTTCAGTTATAAACAAGAAATTCTGTTATGGAAATACAGTCATCTCAGACTTACCATTATTATCATCTATCATCTCATTTGTAAAAAAGAAAAAGAAAAGGACATGGATTTGAGGAATAGTAAGAGAAAATATACCAATGAAAATTAAATCAGAAAGAGATGTAGGAGTTCCTATCATGGCGCAATGGAAACGAATCTGACTAGGAATCATGAGGTTGCAGGTTCAATCCCTGGCCTGGATCAATGTGTTAAAGATCCAGTGTTGCTGTGAACTGTGGTGTAGGTTGCAGACTCAGCTCAGATCTGGCATTGCTGTGACTGCGGTGTAGGCTGGCAGCTATAGCTCGGATTAGACCCCTAGCCCGGGAACATCCATATGCCCTAAAAAGGCAAAAAAAAGGAAAGAAATAGATGTAAACTTTTTTAGATAAGAAAGAGTAATAACACTTTTATTCAACGGTTTTTACTTAGATAATGAGGACAATTTACTCAAGATAATTTTAGAGAAGTTCCCTGATGGCCTAAGAATTAAGAATTTGGCATTGTCACTGCTGTGGCTCAGGTCTTATCCCAGGCCTGGGAACATCCTCATGTCAAGAGTGTGGCCAAAAAAAAAAAAAGGTTGGTGACTGAGATATTCTGAATTTTTAAGGGGCAGCACTCAAAGGGGATTAAAAAAAAAACAAAAAACAAAAACAGTAATTTCAGAAATTGCTTTCTTGACCAATTTTGTTTTTTAATGTTTTAAATTTTTTTGGTTGTACCAGTAGCATATGGACAATCTCAGGCCAGGTTCTGAACCTGCACCACAGTTGTAGCTTGTGTCACATTCTGCACATTAGCCTGATGCTCCAGAAGGATCCTTAATCTGATGCTCCACAAGAGAACATCCTCATTTGACTAATTTTATTTTTTTAACGTCAAAAATTTTTTCCTGATTTAATTATTTTATTAAAGTATTGTTGATTTAGAATGGTGTGCCAATTTCTGCTTTGCAGTAAAATTACCTAGTCATACATATATATATATATGTATATACATTCCCTTTCTTGTATTATCTCCCATCATGGTCTATTCTAAGAGACTAGAAACAGTTCCCTGTGTGTGCAAGAGAACTTTGCTGCTTATCAATTCTAAATGTAATAGATTTTACCTTTTTACCCTGAACTCCCCATCCATGCCCCAACCTTGGCAACCATAAATATTTGACAAACTTTAATTTCTAATATATTAAAATATTTTTACATAATGTTTATGGAATATATTTGAAATATATATATATTTGAAAATAATCTGCAGTTTATCTTAATTTTACCTTCTAAAGTCTAATTTATATTATATTGTGATTGTTTGATGGTGTCTTTTGAATTCCATTAAGTATACTCTTTAATATATTTTGATAAAAAGTAATTTGACAAGTTCTTAGACTACCTGTCTAAGTCTGAGCAGCCAAATATTTGCTAAGATCATAAATATCTCATAATCCAGAAAATATTTCCAATTTCATCTTATCCATCTTACATTTGCACATTTACTTAATATATTTGAATGTCTTCATCACAGACAAAATTATTGGACAAAATTCATACTTTGCTGACTGCTTTACATTTTCAATATTCATTTGTCACTGGAAATAGATAAATAGATAATAGTGTAAATTTGCACATACTACCCTGATTATATTTCTCTATTGTTAACAAATCTACTGGCCTTGGTACTATTTAAGAGTTGGAAAGTGCTGTTTCAAAATAAGTCATTTCTGATTTAAAACTATATCTCTTTTTGAATATGTGATTAGACAACTCTATATATTCAAATTCAGTAGCTTTAACATTAAACTTCCTATTTGAAATATTCTCATTCTCCCCACTGCTTTTGATTATGTCCATAGGCAATATAAACTTGAATATTTTGACTTGATGCTATGATATTGAAAAAAAAAAAAAAAAGAGGTATCTGACTTTTTGTCAACTGTACTAACTCCTGATCTAAATGTCACCTATAAAAATATTTGGTCTCAGGTTTCTGTTATGTTCTTTTTTCTACTTTATTGTAAGATCTCCCAACCTGAAATTTCTCATTTTGCTTCCAATTTTACTGACTATACAAATTCTCCTATAACATAATGTTTTCAGATGCTCTTGAAAAAATAAACATTTTTATAATCACAACAATGAGTGTTAAATATTTAAATTAATGCATGATTTTCTTGAAATTTTATCTGAATATTTATAGCTGTGGAGTAGAAATGGGATGTGCATCAAGGTGAATTAGTTTCCTAGGACTGCTATAACAAACTATTAAAAACTGGATGGCTTAAACAACAAAATTTTGCATCATTTCTGGAAGCTGGAAGTCCAAGGTCAAGGTGTTCACATTGTTTGTTCCTTTTGATAGCTATAAAAGAAAATATGTTCCATGATTTTTGAGTATCTTCTGGTGGCTTGCTGGCAATATTTGGCATCCCTTTGTCATTTCTTGGTGATACTACAGAAGTATCACCTGAACTCTGTCTTCATCTTCACATGATGTCCTTTTTAAAAGGAAACTACTTACACTGGATTGGGCCCACCCCAGATACCTTAACCTAAGTTACCACATCTTCAAAGACCCTATTTAGAAATAATGTCATATTTTGAAATACTGGTTTTAGGACTTCAGCATATACATTTTGAGGGATGGGCACATAATTCAATCCATAACACCATGGTTGTCTATTATTTGTTGTAGAATGTAGAGAAGGGAATGCTGAAGGGAAAGATTGAGTGAAAACATTTGGAAAGGAATTATAAAATCCTTTCGCCATGTTTTTGTATTAGGATATGTAATAGAAGTAGATGCAATGGAAAGTATAAGATTAAGGCATTAGAGGTATTCTTAGTTAGCCAAACCCCAAATACAGCCAACTGTATTTACTATTTATCTCTAAATTATTTTATTCTGTTGCCTGAAATCCAATATCTTGTAAATTTGCTGCTTCTTAACTTACTTCTATGTTTTAATTGTTCAGATGAGAGGGTAAATTCAGTCCTATTACTCCATTTTTAACTAAAGAAAGAAGCCCTACATGCTTTTTTGAAATAGGTAGATGTTATAATTAAATTTTAAATAATTTGGAGTTTGAGAGTGGTATGCTTGAAATAGACCTATAAGAAAAACTGCAATCTTCAGACTATATTACTAAGTTATGGTAATCAAAACAGTATGGTACTGACACAAAAGCAGAAATATAAATTGATGGAACAGTATAGAAAGCCCAGAAATGAAGCCAAGCATCATGGGGTCAACTAGTCTATGACAAAGAAGATAAGAACATACAATGGAGGAAAGATAACCTCTTCATTAAGTGGTTCTGGGAAATATGGGCAGCTACATGTAAAAGCATAAAAGTAGAACATGCTCCAACACCATGCACAAAAATAAACTCGAAATGAATTAAATACCTAAACATAAAACCAGATATTATAAAACTCATAGAGGAAAATATGTGCAAAATTCCCTTTGTCATAACTAACACCAATATCTTGTTTTATTCACCTCCAAGAATAATGACAATAAAAACAAATACTTAACTTAATTAACTTGAAAGGTCTTGCACAGCAAAGCAAATCATTGCAGAAGTCAAAATGCAAGACAAACAATGGGAGAAAATCTTTGCAAATAATGTAACAGACAAGGGCTTAATCTTCAAAATATATAAACAACTCATGCACTTAACAGTAACAAACAACAAAGAACCCAATCAAAAAATGACCAGAAGACCTAAATAGACATTTTTCCAAAGAACACATGCAGATGGCTGATAGGAACATGAAACAATGTTCAATATCTCTAATTATTAGGGATATGCAAATCAAAAATGCAATGAGGTAGCCCCCTCACTCCAGTCAGAATGACTATCATGAATAAGTCTACAAATAACAATTGGTATAGAGGGTGTGGAGAAAAGGGAACATACTTTCACTGTTGGTAGGAATGTACAACTACTATGGAAAATAGTATGGATGTTCCTTAGAAAATTAAATATAAAACTACCATATGATTTAGCAATCCCATTCCAAGAGATATATCCAGACAAAAATACAATTCAAAAAGATACATCTACACCTACATTACAGAACAACAGTCAAAACATGGAAACAACCTAAATGTCCATCCACAGATGAACAGATTAGAAAATGTGTTACATATATGCAATGGAATACTACTCAGCCATAAAAAAGAACAAAATAATGTCACTTGCAGCAATATGAGATTCTCATACTAAGTAAAGTGAGAAAGAGAAAGACAAGTACCATATGATATCACTTGTATGTAGAATCTAAAATACGACACAAATTAACTAGCCACAAAACAGAAACACACTCACAGAGATAGAGCATGGACTTATAGTCACCAAGGGAGAAGACAGGGAGAGAAATGTCCTGGGAATTTAGGGTTAGTAGATGCAAACTATTACATTTAGAATGGAAAAACAATGAGATTCTACTGTATAGCAAAGGGAACTACATCCAATCTCTTGGGATAGAACATGATGGAAGATACTTTTTAAAAACATATGCACACACACATACATGACTAAATCACTTTTCACTACAGTGGAAACTGGCACAACATTGAAAATTTATATTTTAATAAAAAAACTGGAAAATGAATTGATTATTTTCAATGAAAAATTTCGGTGTTATTTTTAGTAGATATACAATAAAACAGCACATGAAATAATTATACATCACTGAAAAGAAAGTTAAATAATAGATGTATTTGTTCACTGTATCAAACCGTTCTTAGCAGTTGTTATGAGATAGGTTTTGTGTTAAGTTTTGAAGAAAATAAAACTGAGGAAACTAAGATGTTCCCTCCAGAAATTTTAAGTACATTAGGGGAAAATTTGTCAAAGCAACATTTTACAGTTATTTATATCCACAAAGACTATAATATAGCAAGTTGTGGCAGACACATTGGTTTGCCAAGAAAGGAGCCATATCTCCTTTTTTCCTTAATAACAGAACTCAGGATTTGTTAATGTTTGGTGTTCTAAGGGAATGCCACTCTTTCCTAGGCCTATGCAAATCCTACTCCTCTTTGATGGTAATAATTTTAATGGTAAGTATGTGAAACAAATGTGGAAAATGACCCTGGGAAGTAATGCTATGGGATCTTCAGAAGTTTTTATCTACATTGCAAAGAGAGGGACATACAAATAAAAATATTTCTCTCTTCATGTCTTTGGGGTCATACAGATTTAATCTGTGGCAGCCATTTTAAATAGAGAAAGACCAATCTAAGGATAGAAGTCAAGACTATGAAAACAGAAGATTGGAGAACTGAAAAGTTGCATAATCTTCAAAATTCTTAATAAATGATATATAAAGAGTACCAAGCCACACATATTTGTGTTTGGTTATTTACAGATCCTGACTGAAGTAAGTATATCATGTAAACATTCTTTCTCCTCTCAAAATGTTAATAACATTAGGTGTCGCTTCCAATTCTATAAATTCCATGCATTACTCAGAGAATTAGAAACATAAAGTAATTCCTTTTTCAGAGATTCTTAATGCTTAGTTCAAGCACAAACTGTCCAAAATAATGGATAAATTATAACCCAGGGAACTTTTGATTCAAAATAATTATGGTTTCCTAGATCAAATTAGAGGTAATAATTACTTTTCATTTCTCCCAAATTTAATTGGAAATGTAAATACTTAATGCCACTAATTATAACAACTGGGCTAGAAGTCTTTAGTTTTTATTAATATCTTTTAGCTTAAAATTTTATTTTTTATTCATTTCTGCTTTGTCTCAAAGTACATTGGATTCACACAAATTTCAAAAATACTTGAAATTTTGCTTAAAGATGTGTTCACTAAAAATGTTAACATGAATGCTCTTTTTTACATCTTAAATTCAAGCGATTGTGTGCAGCTCATCATAACACTACCTTGTAATATAGTGGACTTATGTATGATCAAAGTAATTTCACCTTGTTGTCTGTCACAGAGGTGTTTCCATCTAAAGTCATCTCTTTCCCAAGTCCTATTTCCCTTTCTTTGTTCTGTGTCCTTGTGAATAACACCTCCATTTGCCCAGTCACCAGCTCCAGAAAATTAGAAGCCAATATGAATATGATTTTCTCTCTCATCAATCACAAACCCCTAAACAATCAGTCAAGTTCAATAGATCCTACAATGTTAATGACTTGCCTGTCATTTTTCCCTTTCTCTTCTCATGGCTAGCAATTACTTTATGTGAATATTATATCTCCCATGTACCATTGTAAGAGTTTCTTAAATTATCTCTCTGCATTCAATTTATTCCTCTTAAGTCTTTCTCCAAATAACTCCATGTGGTTCTTGAACAATGTTAATTTGACCAAAGGTCTTTTGTTTTAAATACACTATAATTAGAGGAATAAATTTTTAATACCTTAGCCTAGCAATTAATGTTCTTTATAGTCTAGTCTTTAGGCACATTTGTCCTTTATAGGCAACTAATGAATGTCCAGCCTGGATCAGAGTATTTCATATTATCAAGAGTTTGTTCATTCTGTTCTATATGTTCTGAATGATTTTCTAAACTCTCTATATAATCATCTTCTTCTAATACTTTATAATTTAGTTTGAAAATGTCATTTCTGGAGTTCCCATCGTGGATCAGTGGTTAACAAATCTGACTAGGAACCATAAGGTTGTGGGTTCAGTCCCTGGCCTCACTCAGGGGGTTAAGGATCCGGCATTGCCATGAGCTGTGGTGTAGGTTGCAGATGAATCTCGGATCCTGCATTGCTGTGGCTATGGCATAGGCCAGCGGCTACAGCTCCAACTGGACCCCTAGCCTGGGAACCTCCATATGCCTTGGGTGCAGCCCTAGAAAAGGCAAAAAGACAAAAAGAAAAGTCATTTCTGTGAACTTTTCTCCAAACTTCCAAAAGGATAGCATATTTGTTTTACATTACCATAAAATCTTGCATGTGTAATTCCTTTCATTATTCAACCTTTATGAATTCCATCCAGCACTCTACTCAGAACATAGAGCACACAATAAATGCATGTTGAATACGTAACAATAAGGATGAATAGTTTACTTCTTTGATTTATTCTTAACTTTATGTGTGTCATAGATGATGCTATTATAAAAAACAATTTACAGCTACTGCTTTCATACACCCATTATTCAAATTTGTTCATATGGCAAAATATTTGCCAATCTATGTTTAAGGTTAATACAAAATAAAAGAGAGGACATTGCAAGAATGAAAAAGCATGTTCTGTAATTTTGACTGCTTTTGGACATACTGCATAGTTTTCCTTTTTTAAAAAAAGAAACTATGTCTATCTGTCACAAGGTCAAATATTTGTGCTTTGAAAAACATTATCTTTCTAAAAAACTTATTATTTTCTATGCACATATTTTAAACCAGTTTAAAATGTATAAAGGAAATAGTTATGCTATAACACTAGTTTTAAGTATATATTCATGTTTTAAATTTACTGTCAGAAGCCTATAAGGAAATTCAAAATATAACCACATGAGTTATAATCATATACTTCTGGTCTCAATATAAGACAAGGGAGGTACAAAGGACATAAATATTATCCCCTGTATTATCAGTGACTATTATTGATTATTATGAAGGAAAAAACAAGTCTGGATGACTTAAATCTATCCTCTAAATATTAATATGAAAATGTACTTATACATCAAATTAACTACATATAACTATAAAACTATGGTAGAGAAGGCAAAACATAATTTTAATACATTTGTGAGACTAATCCAAATGAGGTTTTCATCAATTTCGTATATAAGTCACATTCTCAAAGATAATATGAATAACACAATTAACATGGTCTTATAAGGGAGGAATTTGCATTTTCATTATATTATTGATAAATAGGATCAAGTCTCTTCATTATATATCTTAATTATAAGCATGTTATTTCAAATTTATATAAAGTTGGAAACTATATTCGATGACAATCTATATCACAAAATGAAATCCCATATTTATATGATAAATTTCATAAATGAGAGTACAACATGGCAAATGAAAATTAATAGCATTTTTAGGAGCAAAATATAATTTATATACAAGGTGGAAAAGATAGTGAAAGTAGATTAACAATTTACTTGAAACACAGGTGAAGAAAAATTTAATGTTGTGGAGGAAATTATCATTTTATAGTTATGCAAAAAAAAATGATCTTTATGGCATTTCAAAGATTTGATGCTAATCTTTTTGAATCAGTCATCATTAATCAAAATAATAAAAATGTGCTACAACTAGGTTTTAGTAACATCCTCTAAAAATACCCATGAGATACAGACACCAAAAATTTAAGGTCAATAAATTATAAGGGATTAAAAAATAAAAGCATAGAATAAAAGAATTTTAAAAGTTAATATCAAATTAATTTTTATTTTTATATTTGTTACTTTGAGCATTCCATATAGTCATTCTCAATTTCAGGTAAGTGAATAAAAGAGAATAAAAGAAGGAAATAAATTGTTTTGTATAATGTAGATCATTTGTTACTTCTCTATCTGCATTATAAAAATGTTATATTTTGGGATACTAAAAAAGATCAGTTTTTGATAAGCTTCAGGGAAAATATAGACATGGCTATATTGGCTAATGGCTAATCTCCTAATGGCTGTTGGTTTTTTTGCTGGTTGCAAAAAGGGGTATATCTTTTCTTACATTAA
This sequence comes from Sus scrofa, assembly GCF_054392235.1. NCBI lineage: Eukaryota > Metazoa > Chordata > Mammalia > Artiodactyla > Suidae > Sus > Sus scrofa. The sequence continues at coordinate 44,121,736 of NC_139393.1, forward strand.
AAAAAAATCCAAATTAACTTTCAATAACATATTGACAATTCTCTCAGACTATAGAAATAAATAAAAAGTCATGGCTTCCAACATGTAGGTACTTAAAATTTCTTGGGATATTACAATACAGGATGATAATTTGTTTAATGAGAGTGTGTCTCAAGGCAATGTGAGAGTACAGAAGAAAGCACTAAATGTCAGGGAACTCTCCAGACGAGGCTTGGAAATGAGAGGAAACTTAGCAAACTTTGAAAGGAGCACAGGAAGAAATCATTATAGGAAAACTGACTACTATAAGAAAAAGTAACATAAGGGTTTTTCATATTCAAAGATTGTAGTATTTTGTTATGGTGGCACTCAGAATGAAAGATGATGGTAATAATGAAGAAGAGACTGGAAATATTGAGGTGGGCCACATATGAAAAACAAACCATAAGAGAATACCATGAACAACTATATTCCAACAAATTTGACAACCTGGAAGAAAAGGACAACTTTCTAGAGACTTAACAGCCTGCCAAAACTGAAACAAGAAGAAATAGATCAACTGAACATACCGATTACTAGAAATGAAATTGAATATGTAATAAAAAAAAACACGCCTTACAAACAAAAGTCCAGGACCAGAGGGTTTTAAAAGCAAATTCTACCAAACATACAAAGAGGAACTTATATCCATCTTTCTTAAACTTTCCCAAAAGGTCAAAGAAGAAGGAACATTCCCAAAGTCATTCTATGAAGCCAACATCACCCTAATCCCCAATTCAGACAAAGGTACTACCAAAAAAGAAAAATATAGGTCAATATCTTTGAAGAATACAGATGCAAAAATTCTCAACAAAATTTTAGCCAAGTGAATCTAACAACATATGAAAAAGATAATATACCACGACCAAGAGAGATTCATCCCAGGTTCACAAGGATGGTTCAACATAGGCAAATCAATCACACCACATTAATAAGAGAAAAATCAAAAACCACATGACCATCTCAATAGATGCAGAAAAGGCATTTGTAAAAGTCCATCATTCCTTCATGATAAAAACCCTTACCAAAGTGGGTATAGAGGGAACATACCTTAATATAATAAAGGCCATTTATGACAATCCCACAGTCAATATAATACTCAATGCAGAAAAGCCGAAAGCCTTCCCACTAAAATCTGAAACAAGACAAGGATGCCCACTCTCACCACCTTTATTCAATGTAGTATTGTCAGCCCTGCCACAGCAATCAGACAAACAAAAGAAATAAAGTATATCTAAATTGGAAGAGAAGAGGTAAAATCATCACTGTATACTAATGGTATCATACTATATATAGAAAACCCTAAGGACTCCACACAAAAACTTCTTGAATTGATCAACTGATTCAGCAAAGTAGCAGGATACAAAATTAACATTCAGAAATTAGTTTCATTTCTGTATACTAACAATGAAATATTAGAAAATACAAAAATGCAATACCTTTTAAAATTGCACATAAAAAATTAAATACCTAGGAATAAACCTGACCAAGGAGGTGAAAGACATTTATGCTGAGAACAATAAAATGTTAATCAAGGAAATTAAAGAGGACTCAAAGAAATGGAAAGATGTTCCATGTTCCTGAGTTGCAAGAATTAATATCATAAAAACGGCCATACTACCCAAAGCAATCTACAGATTCAGTACAATCCTTATCAAATTACCCATGACATTTCAACCTTGAAAATATTTTATTAGGTCAGTCTCCCCAAGGCAACAGCAATAAAACAAAAATAAACTAATGGGACCTAATCAAATTGACATGTTTTTGCACAGCAAAGGACCATAAAAAAAGACAACCTATGGAATGGGAGAAATAAGTTGCAAATGATGCAACTGGCAAGGCTTAATATCTAAAATATACAAACAACTTACACAACTCAACAGTCAAAAAACCAACAATCCTATTAAGAAATGGGCAAAAGAACTAAATAAACATCCCTACAAAGAAGATATACAGATGGCCAACAAGTACATGAAAAAATGCTCAACATCCCTGATTTTTAGAGAAATGCAAATGAAAACTACTATGAGGTACCACCTCACACCATTCAGAATGGCCATCATTAATAAGTCCACAAATAACAAATGCTGGAGAGGATGTGGAGAAAAGAGTACCCTCGTGCACTGCTGGTGGGAATATAAATTTATATAACCACTCTGGAAAACAGTATGGAGCTACCTTAGAAAACTATACATAGAACTACCATATGATCAAGCACTCCCACTTTTGGGCATATATCTGGACAAAAGCTTCCTTGAAAAAGACAAATGCACCCACATTTTCATTGCATCTCTATTCACAATAGCCAAGACTTGAAAAAAAAATGTCCATTGACAGATGATTGGATTAGGAATATGTGAGATATATATACTATATATATATATAATATATATAGTATATATATCTACACACACACACAAAATAGTATGCTACTCCACCATAAAAAGAACAAAATAATGCCATTTGCAACAATGGATGGAACTAGAGACTTCCATATTAAGTGAAGTCAGAAAGCTAAAGACAAATACCATATGATATCACTTACATCTAGAATCTTATATACGGCACAAACGAATCTTTCCACAGAAAAGAAACTCAGGGACTTGGAGAACAGACTCTGATTCCCAAAGGGAAATGGGAGTGAGTGGGATACACTTGGAATCTGGGGTTAATAGATGCAAACTATTGCTTTTTGAATGGATAAGCATTGAGATCCTGCTATATAGCACTGGGAACTCTAATCACTTATGATGTAGCCTGTTGGAAGATAATATGAGAAAAAGTATATGTGTGTGTGTGTGTGTGTGTGTGTGAGAGAGAGAGAGAGAGAGAGAGAGAGAGACAGAGACAGAGACAAAGACTGGATCACATTGCTGTGTGGTAGAAAATTGACCAAACTCTGTAAAACAACTATAATGGAAAAAGTGAAAATCATTAAAATATTTTTAAAAATTAAAAAATGAAATGCCAAATTATGTAGTTCAGAAGGACTTGGATTTTACACAGTCAGGTATGGGAGCTATTAAATGTTGTTTCAGATCATGATATCACCTGGTAGTTTTTGCATTTCAGAAACATAATTTGCCCCTTGAGTCACATGGCATGAAAAGGACTGTGGGTCAGGGAGAACAGTAAGGAAGCTATAGCAGTGAGACGAGTGAGGGAACTGATGTTTGAATCTAAAACGCAGAGGTGAGAGATAAAAAGGAAGAGGATATTCAGGAAAGTTAAGAAATAGATTCATCATTTTACTAGAGCTCTTAAAATATTTTCAGAAAATATAGACTGATTTTATTCCTGAAAGATAAAAGTTATATTGAAATACTATAATATGGAGAGTATTCTATTATAAATTACATTACCTGTATTGTACAGTTTATATACTATAATTGGAAAGGAGCCTCTGATGGAAAGTATGGAAGACAATGTTAAACTTTACATGAACCCTGAGGTCCTGGAAAACAGTGACTGTAAAGTGACTTTCTTAAAGTCCTCCATCATTTTTTGTTTTGAAAATGATTTAATACAAAGAATCATCATCTTTTCTGGGGTTTTGATAGGACTAAAGGACCTTGCCAGCCCTGTTCCTTAATTACTTATGACAAGGCCAGACACAGGCTCTAAGATTCCCATTCTTTTTCCAATAAATTATTAACTGAACAGTTTGTCTTCACTGACCCATCAGGGATAAAATGTTCACTAACATGATTTGACCAAATGTTAGTCAAGACTCTTCTTTTTCCAGTTCTTTCAACTTTGCTCCATGCTCAGTATGAGCAAGTACTGAACACAGAACAACACTTCCTTTATTGTCCCCACTCCCTGAAATAAACAGACATAAGGAAAGTCAAACCTTGATCTTTTGAGCTTGTTTACTGCTCCCTGTAAATAAACCCTTTTTCTACCTGACCTTTGTGATGATTGTAGATCTCATGGTCAAAGTTTTTTCCTATTCTCATAGCCTCCCTTCCACTATTGAAATAGCCTCCCTTACTTTTTTTGCAACAATCCTTTCAAAGTCTCTTCTTATCTGAGTCTGTATATATATTTTTTTGACATAGAAAAAACAGAATACTTATTGGAGATTTATAGCTATAAATTAACTTTACATATATGCTTTTACCCATTACAGATATCATTATTAGCAACTTAGGTTAACACTATGGGGAGAGAGAAAGGAAAGAAAAACTCCTCTGTAAATATAGTTTTAAATAATTGTGCTATGTTAAATACAATGGAAGATAAGTTCATTTTATTTTATTTTATGTCATTTTTATTGGATAGTCATTTTAAATGTCAACAATCAAAATATACAACAAAGGGATCTAAGTAAGTAATTTCCTGGACCTTCTCAGTTGTCCCTTATTAAATTCCTGATTCAGATTCTAACAGTAGAAACTGAATCAAAATAGTGATAATGCTCTTCTCTTCCCTGGGGAAAAATCCATTCAACCTAGCCTGACTACCTAACCAGGTGTGAATCCTCACTGAGGTGCAAATTCATTTCTGTACAATAGAATAGAATGACTATTGGCTCACCATTGGGTAAACAACAACAGATCAAGAATGAACTATTTGAAATAAGTTTTTAGAACACATATATTTTTAAAAATTATAAATAAAAAGAAAAAAAACATTGATGGGATAACCTGTGAATTATGTTTCCTATGGAACATGAATTCTTTATTATGACTTAGAGATTCTCTGTTAGAGATTTCCTGTTTTTCCAATTGAATTTCACATTCTTTAACTCAGAACTCTGCTTTTACAAAATATCAAAATAGAAAGATAAAATTAACACACAATTTTTACTTCCTGTGTAATATTGAATTTTAAGACCCTGAATTTACTCTTTCAAAATATTAGAGGAAAGAGGTGTTCAAAATATTTCTTGTTCCAGCTCTTTTCAAAGTAAAATATATTATGTGCTTTTATTATTGTCAGTCTTTATAGTAAGTATACTGTCTTCCATGCTGATTGGCAATATTGCAAATGATGAGCACACTATGAGCCTAAATTCTTGCAGGAAAATCACTGTAAAAGCAATATGTAAGAAACAAAACTTTGCTTTTTAAAGACACAAGCTTTTTTGCTACAATTGTTACTGAATTATAACTTAACCCTCCATGACTGTTCCTGAAGTATGTATATACTTCTCTCTCTTCTGTCTGAATGAACATGGAAGATATCTGTAATATTTTGTCTATCCATCAATCAAATCCTAAGTCCCTTTCTATACCACCCCATATTTTATTTGAATAGGATGGTATTTTTAGGAGGAGAGCATTGTCTTGCCCTGAAGAAACACATGGAAATGACTACCCCTCTTCCTGCTCTGGCACAGGATTGGAAGAGGGGCACAAATGTTTTTCTCAGACAATTAGAAATAATTCTAGAAATTTTGGTATTTTGATTGATGGCAGATTAACCTATTCTAGAGGTGGCCTTTTGTAATAACAGCTGTTATAAAACCTTTCAGAATTATTTTTTCTCTAGAATGTTTTTCAGATTTCCAGCTTTCTGAAAATTCTATTGGCTCCCAATAGCCTTCTTGTAAAGAGTTATAAATATAGTAATTATTATTTTGTTGATATTATTATTGCTTACTATATCCAGAGTAAGGTGTGAATCTTGCAACCAAGAACTTTGACTGAGACTACTTATTTTAAGAATTCTTTTTATTTGAAGAATATCTTAAAATGAGTTAGTCTATTTTAAGCATTCATTTTTCTCTTAATTTTCTTAAAAAAAAAGAATGTTATATTAACTTCATTCTTTTGGAATAGATAATATATTTTGAATTATGTATTTAAGTTATGAAACATATTATTACTACATTTCATGTATTATTTTACATTTTAATTTTTTTTTTCTTTTTAAGGTCATACCTGTGGTGTATGAAAGTTCCTAGGTCAGGGGTCAACTCAGAGTGTTAGGGCTCTGAATTATTCTCTCAATCCCCACCCACCGTGCAACAAGGAATTGAAGGCAGCAAGCATTAGAGATGCAGGCATGCAGGCAGGCAGTCTTTCTAGGCAGGAGTGTTGCATTGGGATTGGCTAGTTGGAGCCAAAGGGATGCCCCGTTACAGTGTGTCTCAGGTTGAGAGTTACAGCTCTTGTTGTGGTGCTTTAATGAGGCATCACCAGTTTGCCAGGAAAACACTACCACTATGAGTTGCCTTGGAGACCATAATCAAATCAAATAGAGTTCGCCTGGACAGAAAAGTGCAGCAGATTTATTTATGCTCTCAGAGAACAGTCTGCCCTGGGAGTAAGGACTGGTCCCCTTCACAACCGGGCTTCTTTTTATATCCCCAGGTTGTGGACTTGATGGGGACCAATTTCTCCCATCCAAGACCCACTAATATCTCCTGCTCTTGCCCCCTGCATGAGTGTAAGGTCTGAGCATTGATTGATCTTCTGATTAGTTTCAGGCAGGATGCCTTATTTGTATAGGGAACAGGTTATACAGAGGTGAGGTGAGGAGTAGGCCACATACCTTTTTTAGTAAGAGTAGGAAGGATCAGGCTGGGTTGCTTAAGGTGAGGGAAGGGTCATTACAATGAGATAGGTTGGGTGATGATAAAAGTCTGGTAATTCTTGTCTTGGCCAGAGGCTTTGGGGTTAGTCTCCTTGAGGGTATTGAAACCTAACAAGAGCTTCAGCCGAGTCTTACAGCACAGGCACATCAATGGCAAATCTGAGATACATCTGCAGACTATGCTACAGCTTGTAATGCCAGACCCTCAAACCACAGAGCAAGTCCAGTGATCAAATCTGCATCCTCACAGAGGTAAATTTCGGTTCCTTAACCCACTGAGCCACAGTGAGAAATCCTTAATGTTGTTAGTTATTTTTACATTTATTATTTTTGATTTTTTTATTTTATTGCATTTCACATATTATCATACTTTAGGTATCTTCAAAACTATTTCAAATATCTTAATTAAACTTTTTCCTTGCCAATACCTAATTTATAAACATATCTTGCTTTGAACTAGTGTGTCCTTCTTAATGTTTAACTTATTTAAATTTGAGAAAGAAAATGTTTGGTTCATACTGTTGTAACTCTAATATCATTGTAGTATGGTGTTGAACAGCTTTGGAAGGCAGATCCACATGCTATCTTCAGTTTGAACAAGTAAGTATATGGAATATGTGGTGATATGTAACCTATAAGTGGAAAATTATATTATTGTTTTTTCTATATTATGATAAAGTTTACATGAAGAGGGATTTTTGTTGGTCTTTTTTTGTTTTAATTTTATTGGAGTATAGTTGATGTCGTGTTAGGTTCAGGTGTACAGCAAAATGAATCAGTCATACATATAAACATATGAACTCTTTTCAGAATCTTTTCCCATGTAGGTTATTACAGAATATTAATAACCTGTGCTATACAGAAGTTCCTTGTTAGTTATCTATTATATATATAACAGTACGTATATCCCAATCCCAATTAAATGTACTTCTTCCTCTGAAGACATGATTGCTTTTTGTAATTCTCATCAATGAATCCTCACTCTCTTTTGGTATCTCTTCCTGCCCTCTAAAAAAATGCCTATCTCTTGGGCTGTGCTTAATTCTATCCAATGCCACTGTTTGTGAGATAGACATAGGCAGGGTTTCTGCGTAAGAAAGTCCAGGGCTTTGAATAAATTTCCTCCTAAGTTCCAGATTCGTATAGGCAAAGGACCGATCGCCATCTTCATTTGAGGGTCAAATAGATACATCGAGCCACTCTATGATTTTGCAAACTTCACATTACATTATTTCATCCTTAACCCCCCAATATATATCCATATTTTCTTATCATTTATTTATATGCTTGAAACCAAAATTTGAGAGTCTTAGTGCGGCCTCTTGTAGTCACACCTTTTACTCCAAGTCTTCAATTGGTCCTGAACTCCTGATCACTTCACAATACCTCAACAGATACCCAGATCCAGGCATCCTTAGATCTTGTTGAAATTAGTGAAAAAAAATCTTATAAAAAAAAAACTGATCTCCTGTTTTTATTCCTACATCCATTGGAGAGCACTCTTTAGAGAAGAACAATATAATTGCAAAACTAAAAATCTGATCAATTTCTCATCTTCTCAATACCTTCAAAGGTTTCTAATTAATTGAAAACTACATGAAATGGCTAAACTAGGCTCTGGTCTATTGCATCCTTCCTACATACCTCTTCATCTGTTTTTTATCACTACTTAAGACCTTCTTTTTGATCTAAAGGCCCTTAACTCATTCCTGCTTACTGATTGCATTTGCCCTCTGTGGATATTTGCATGTCTTATTATCACTTTATTCAACTTGTCCTTTCAAATTATACTACTTCAAAGAGAGATTTCTTAACTTTTTCATAAGTTAAGAAAATATTTGCATATAAATTTAAAAAATTTATCAGAAAGAGAGGAAAAGGAACATTTTTTTCGTAAAAGGAGAATTCTGATAATAACTTGTTTCTGGTTGAGTTTAGTTGCTGAATGATGGCATCAGACACACAGTTTTCTATTTTTCTTTTCCATTCTTATCACATTGATTTTAATCATCACATTTGTCCACTTTACTTAGACAAGATATCTACTCTACCTCCAGATATCAGGCCCATTTTTAAGTTAGGAATTCTTGAAATGGAATTTTCAGTTTGATAAGATAATACATATTTTTTGAACTGGCGTACCTCAGATATTTTAATGGACAATGACAAGTTTATTATACAGTTTGATAGGCAAAATATTTTGAAAAAAAAAACAGTGATGAAGACTTCCCTATAAGAAGCAAAACCATTAAATGTAGAAGTGGTAAGTAATATACTCCGGGATTAGTTTATGCTAGAAATGGGTCCCACAGATAAGCCAAAGGAGTTCTTTAAGATCTTTACAAGGACCCATATTTTGCTGTCATTTTTGGAAAGAGTTTTGTCATTATATATAAAAAGCTTAGAATTCACATGATTTTGATCTTAAACACACCCTTCAGAAACAAGAAGGTAGACAAAGAAAATAACTTCATGAAACACTGCAAAATTTGTAAGAGATGAAATATAGACTTTTTAAATGCCCATCAACTGAGAAATCCTTGAATCATAATAATCTCATACTATGGAATATATGCAATGCTTGTCAAACATAAAATTTTGTATATTCCAAATGAGAAAAAAATTCATAATATATTTCAAGTGAGAAGATAATGTGCATTATTCAGTGTAGTATCTTCTAATTAACTGTGTCCCTGTTTATGCTTCAAATGTTTTGCAAAACTAAAAATATGCTAAACTTCTGGACCTCATGATGGAATATTAGGGAAGAGAAACTATTTTACTTATGCACATCAGTATTTTTTATTTTCTATAAGCATGCATTATTTGAAATAAAATAAAGACTATTAATATTAAAAAAATTGGTCTTTTTAGGGCTGCACTGGTGGCATGTGGAGTTTCCCATGCTAAGGATGGAATAGGAGCTGTAGCTGCCTGCATGCACCATAGCCATGGCAATGCCAGATCAGAGCCATGTCTGCAAACTACACCAGAGCTCATCGCAATGCCAGGTCCTTAACCCAATGAGCGAGGCAAAAGATCAAACCTGCATTACTACTGATTCATGATGGGAAGTCTGGCTATTAAGATTTTTATGCATCTTGTAGATAATTTTTTTTTAATTCTGGAGACTACATTCTTTTCTTTTGTATTTAGCCCCTTCCATGTGCAGTAGAATACTTAGCATATCATTGGAAATATAAAGAATTCTATAAAGAATTCTAAATCAATATTCTTTAAACCTTGCAGCTTATTCATGTTTTGTAACATTTTACAATGGTAATATGTTACCACCTTTTACTGAGTGCTCTTTTATGAAATAATAAAGTGCTATGGGATTATTTTTTGTTACAGGATTCAATGATTATAGTACTCAATATATACTTGTGATTTTTACACTTAAAGCTTCTATGTCTTTAATAAGTTATAATTATGCCTTATATGCAAAAACTTTTATAATCTATTGATTTATAACATTAGCACATCTATAGTTAGCTATGTATATATAACTTGATGGATAGATAGGTAATTCATGATTATTAACTTATGCAATAATATGTAAATCAATGTCATTAATTTATAGTCATACCTCTTAAACCTACTATGTGGAGTGTGAATACAGCATTTATTAGTACTTCATCCATTTTATATATTTTGCATAATTATTCACACAGTTAATAACATGACTAAAATGTCACCACCTTATCACTTCACAATATATAAACTACCTTCATCCCACTGCAGTGTGGACTTTCAAACTTGTGTAATAGAATTTTTTTCAGTTTTCAAGAATACAGAACAATTGCAATTAAAAAATATGTTAATGGAGTTCCCATTATGGCTCAGCAATTAAAGAACCCAACTAGCATCCATGAGGATGAGGGTTTAGTCCCTGGCCTCACTCAGTGGGTTAAGGATCTGGCATTGCCATGAACTATAGTGTAGATCACAGACATGGGCCAGATACATTGCTGTGGTTCTGGCATAGGCTGATGGCAACAGCTCCGATTCGACATTTAGCCTGGGAACCTCCATATGCTGTGGGTGAGGCCCTAAAAGACAAAAAAAAAAAAAAAAAAATGTTGACATACAATAAACCTTAAAACAAACCTATATATCAAAATCTTGGGATGATTGCTAATGATTCCTCAGTTTGTAAACAACTATTTTAACTCAAAATTCATATACAGATCAATAATGCATTTTGCAGGTTTAAGGAAAATATTCTTATGGTCAGGTGTTTCATGTACTATTATTTATATCTTTGAAGTGAAATTTCAGAGAAAAACAGTGACAAATAGAGATGGAGACAGAGATCATACATATATACCTATTAGTTTATGTCATCCTGTTGTTATTAACAAACTCAAAATCACAGTGGTTTAACATACTAAAATTTTATTTCTCAGACAAGTCAATTCTGAGGTGAGCTTTACAGCCCTCATCTATCTTGATCTTTGCCAATGCCCTTTCAAGTTTTCAACTGGGGAAGAGACATGGAGGGGGAAAATAAGCTATTAATGGCCTCTAATCAGAAGTTGGAATATATCATTAGGCTCATACTTCATTAACAAGTACTAAGCATGTGATCTCAATCTCATTCTAAGAGAGTCTGAAAAAGAAAGAGAAACACATGGGTATTTGGTTAGCTTTAACTGTGTTTGCCATAGGATGGTACTAAATTAGAAAAACTGTGATTAAGAACATTAACATATAAATTAGAAAAGATTGCTAAATGATTACATAAATTAGGAACATGGACAGCTCCTGTGTTAGTAGAAGTTATAATTCTGTGGGCTAGATGGACAATTACTCAAGTAAGTTCACTAAAGTTGGGATACAGAGCATGATAATAGAAAAAAAAAAAAAAAAGGCTTTATAGAATATCAGTTCCCATTTCCGTTGCTCTTCCAGCCTCCTGTCTTACTCTGATTCCATCTGGGTTTTTCTTTTTGCCTAAGAAACTCTCTCTTTAACATTTCTAATATAGTTGATAAATCTCTCAGTTTTATTTGATTTTGCAAGTGTTTTAATCTCAACTTCATTTTTCATAATTATTTTTACTGAACAGAGAAATTTTCTGTTATAATGATTCTTCAATCATATTTTTAAGTAGTTTTTTAAGAAATATATTCTATTATCTTCTAGCTTCTCTAGACCCTCCTGAAATGTTGAACTTATGTCTTTTTTTTTTCCCCAGACACACCTATGGCACATGGAGCTACAGCTGCTGGCATAGGCATAGCCACAGCAATACCAGATATAAGCCACACCTGTGACCTAAGCCTAGCTTGCAGAAATATGGGATATTTAACCCACTGAGCAAGGCCAGAGATGGAACCCTTATCCTCATGGACACTATGTTGGGTTCTTAAACCACTGAGCAACAGCAGGAACTCCAGACTTATGTCTTATCACTTATTTGAAGGTAATATGTGCTCTTCCTGACTGCTTTCAGATTTTTTTGAATTCAGCAGTTTTACTATAGAATGCATAGGTGTATCTTCTTCTTCACTTCCTTCCTTCCTTCCTTCTCCTCTCTTTCTCCCTCTCCCTCCCCCTTCCTTCCTTTTTAAAAAACTCATGTTACATAGAGGGTTCTTTAAATCTATGGGTTTGTGTCTTTCATCATGGAAGATTCTCAGCAATCATCTTTTGCAACACTACTTATACCTCTTTTCTCACTTCTTCTTTCAGAATTTAAATTACATATATGCCATACATTTTTGCTGGGTAAATGCCACTTATACCCTGTTCTCTATTTTCAATTTTCTTATCTTTCCTTTAATATAGATGTTTTCTATTTGAATGTATTTTAGCTTATGATTCCTCTTTTTTTCTGTATAAGCTGCCCTTAAATCCATAATTGGGTCACTTTGCTATACAGTAGTAATTGACAGAACACTGTGAATCAACCATAATGGAAAAAATAAAAATCATTTAAAAAAGCATAATTGGGTTATCATAGTCAGTTGTGCATTTTGGTCTGAGAGTATTCATTTCATTATTTTTTATAGATTACTCTCTTATAGAAATCTTCACCTTTTCATTTTATTATCTTTCTCTTTTATTCTTCTTGTCTTTCTTTTTTTTTTTGCATTTTAGGGCTGCAGCATATGGAAGTTACCAGGCTACAGGTTGAATTGGAGCTACAGCTGCCAGCCTATGCCATGGCCACAGCAACATGATGTCTGTGCCATGTCTGTGACCTACATCACAGCTCACATCAATGCCAAATCCCCAACCCACTGAACAAGGCCAGGGGTTGAACCCACATCCTCATGGATACTAGTCAGATTCATTTCCACTGCACATAATGGGAACTCTCTATTCTTATTTTCTTAATCATGTTAACTGTACTTTTTAAATTAAGCCTTGATTTTAGATAAATGCTTGATTTTCAAGTATTTAATCACATCTCGTCACATTCCTAGAAATTTCCTTTGTCTTACCATGTAAAACTCAAAAACATAGAGGATTTTGATTCCAGTAATCTTCCATAGAGGGTTCATTGTTCCTTTTTCTTTTCCTAGGTCAAGGGGAAGATAATCCTCTTAATCCAATCAGAATCTGAACTGGTTAGTGTTTAGAGAGTTCTGATATTAGTTTGAAACTTCTCCCTGGCAAAAGCTCTTGTTTAGATTTGCAACTGAGAGCCTGTGTTGAAAATGAAGAAGAGGGGGGAAAAATGTAATTGTAATGTATACATGTAAGGATAACCTGACCCCCTTGCTGTACAGTGGGAAAATAAAAAAAAAAAAAAAAGAAAATGAAGAAGAGTTTTTGAATGTAGACTTTTAGCCTTCTGCCCCAACAGAATTTGAAAATTCATAGATGGGAAAATTAGCAGTGTTGATTTACTCTGGCCCTTTTCTTGCCAAATTTGACATTTGATATTAATATTAACTGTCTGCCTCTATCTATGTGTCTGTATCTATCTATCATCTACCTATCTACCTATCTATCTATCTATCTACCATCATCTATTGATCATTTTAGCTCTGTGCGACTATCAAAACTTACCTTGTTTCTCTACACTATGGGGTTAATTGCTGTCTGACACTTTACCTAAGTCTTCACATTTTTGCTCCTTATACACAGTCAACAAATGTACTAAGGGATAAAATCACAGCAGAATATTTGCTCACATGTGTCAATTCTTTCTTCTCTAGAGTTGTTCCTTTAAAGACTAGTTGCCTCAGCAACTTATTTTTATTTTTAAAAAACAACTTTTTAAAAATCATCTCTGAATAGTTTAATAACTTTTAAATTTACAATAGTTTAAAGTTTACAAAAATATGTTAACATAACATAGTTCAGAGATTCTTATGTACCTCATGTCTGATTTTCCTCTATTATTTTTCCAGATTTTTTGAGACATAATTGACATTATGTAAGTTTAATGTGTACAATATGTTAATCTGATACACTCATATACCACACTATTACTGAGTTAATACTTCAAATCACATAATTAAAATTTATTTTTTGTGGTGAAAATATTTATGATCTACTCTCTTAGCAATGTTCCAGAGTATAGTATTGTTATTAATATTATAAGCAATAGTATTAATACAATTTACAGCATTAATACTTCAATTGCTGCATTGTTATTAATACTAATATTATAGTATTATTATTAATACTACAATTAATAGTATTTTTATCTATTATTGCAATGCTTGCATTAAACGCCCACAACATTTTCATCTTCTAATTGGAAGTTTGTATTGTTTCACCAAGTTCTTCATATTTGCTCTAGCCCCAGCCCCTAGAAACCACAATTCTACTCTCTGTTTCTATGAGATTCTACATATAAGTGATATATGGTATTTGTCTTATTTTTATTCAAGAGATAATTTCTTTTTTGAATTACCCACTTAGCATAATACACTCAAATTTCATCCATGTTGTTGTAAATGGCAGGATATAGTCCTTTCTCAAGGCTGAATATCTTTGCACTTCCCCAACTTCTTCTCTCATCTATTGATGGGCAGTTAGGTTGTTTTCATATATTGGCAAATGTGAATAAATCTGCAGTAAGTGTAGGTGTGCAGTTATATTTTCTTTTCCTTTGGATATATACCCAAGTGAGGAATTTATGGATCATATTGTAGTTCTATTTTTAAGTTTTTGAGTAACTTCCATGTTTTCCATAGTGCCTGAATGAGTTTACATTCCCACAAACATTATACAAGGGTGCCCTTTTCTCTATACCCTTCCAGAAACTTTTAACACTTGTCTTTAGGATAACAGCCACTCTAACAGGTGTGAAATGGTACATCTTCGTGGTTTTGATTTGCATTTCCCAATGATTAGTGATTTGGGGCATCTTTTCATGTAATTGTTGGCCATTTGGATTCCATCTTTTGAACAATGTCTATTCTGTACCTCTGCCTATGTTTAATCAGATAGATAGTTTGAAAATATTTTCTCCCATGCTATAGCTTAACTTTCCATTTTTTACTGCTTCTTTTGCTGTGCAGAAGCAATTTAGTTTGACATAACTCCATTTATATATTTTTGCCTTTCTTGCTTATGATATTGGTGTCATATTTAAAAAAAAAAAAAAAAAAAGGCAGAGTTCCCGTCATGGCTCAGTGGTTAACAAATCTGACTAGGAACCATGAAGTTGTGGGTTCAATCCCCGGCCTTGCTCAGGATTAAGGATCTGGTGTTGCTGTGGCTGTGGTGTAGGTCTCAGACATGGCTCGGATCCCTTGTTACTGTGGCTCTGGCATAGCCTGGAAGCTACAGCTCTGATTAGATCCCTAGCCTGGGAACCTCCATATGCTATGGGAGCAGCCCTAGAAAAGGCAAAAAGACAAAATAAATAAATAAATAAATAAATATAAAAAAATAGCAAGATCAATGTCAATGAGCTTTTCTTTTAAAAGTTTTACAGATCTGATCTTTCCCTATGTTATTAACACCCTAAATTACTATGGTGCATTGGTAATGATGAACAGACATTACTACCATTATTAACTAAAATCTGGAAATTAAAGACATACTACAAGCTTGCAGCAATCAAAATATTATGTACTGGCACAAAAACAGAAATATAGATCAATGGTACAAGAGAGAAATCCCAGAAATAAGCCCACACACATAGGGTTAATTAATCTACAATAAAGGAGGCAAGAATATAAAATGGAGAAAAGACAGTAACTTGAGTAAGGGGTGCTGGGAAGACTAGACCCCTATATGTTTAAAAAGAATTGCAATTAGAACATGCACAAAGTAAACTCAAAATAGATTAAGGACATAAATATAAGGCTGAATACTATAAATCTCCTAGAGGAAAACATAAGCAGAACACCCTTTGATATGAATTGCAGTAATAATGTTTTGGTTCCATTCCTAATGAAAATAAAAAACAAAAATAAATGGAACAAAATTCAACTAAAAAATTTTTTTAGTTATTTTGTTTATTTTTTCTTTTTAGAGCCACACCCATGGCATATGGATGTTCCCAGGCTAGGGGTCAAATTGGAGCTACAGCTGCTGGCCACAGCCACAGCCACAGCAACACCAAAACTTGTAGGATCCAAGCCATATCTGCGACTTACACCACAGGTCATAGCAACACCAGAACTTTAACCCACTTAGTGAGTCTGGGGATTGAACCCACAACCTATGGTTACTAGTTGAGTTCCTTTCTGATGCACCACTATGGGAATACCATGAACTAAAAACTTGTGCACAGCAAAGAAAGCCATAAATCACATGAAAAGACAACCCACAGAATGTAAGAAAATATTTTAGCTATGTGAAAGAGAAGAAGGTAATCTCCAAAATATACAAACGCCTCATGAAGCTCAATATTGAAACAAAACAAAAAACAAACAACCCAATCTAAAAAAGGCCAGAAGATTTGAATAGCCATTTTGCCAATAAAGACATATAGATGGCCAATAGGCACATGAAAAGATGATCAGCATCACTATATTAGCAGAATGCAAAGCAAAACTGCAATGAAATACCACCTCACACCAGTCAGAATAGCCATCATCAAAAACAATAAATGCCAAAGAGGGAGTGCAGAAAATGGAACTCTCCTACACTGTCAGTCACAATGTAAGTTGGAGGCTCCTTAAAAAAACTAAATATAGAAATAATATGATTCAGCAAACTTATTCCTGGACATATATCCTGAGAAAAAACATCATTTGAAAATATACATGCACACCAATGTTCATTGCAGCACGATTTACAATAGCCAAGACATGGAAGCAACCTAAATATCCATCAAAGTAGGAATAGATAAAGAAGCCGTAGTGTATACATACAATGGACCATTACTCTACCATAATAAAAAAAAATAAATATTGCCATTTGCAACAACATGCATGGACCTAAAGATTATCATACTAAGGGAAGTAAGTCTAATAGAGAAAGACAAATATCTTTGATATCACTTGTGGAATCTAAAAAAAATGACATAAATGAATTTATTTATAAAACAGAAATAAACTCACAGACTTTGAAAACAACTTATGTTCACCAAAGTAGAAAAATGGGGCAGGGATAAATTAGGAGTTTGGGATTAGCATATATATACACTATTACACATAAAATAGATAATCAAAAATAACCTACTCTATAGCACATGGAAACCTACTCAATATTCTCTAATAACTTATATGGGAAAATAATCTGAAAAAGAATGATTGTATGTGTATGTATAAGTGAATCACTTTGCTGTACACCTGAAATTAACACAATATTGCAAATCAACTTTACCCCAATATAAAATAAAATTAAACACAAAAGAAAAAAATAAAATGCATAATTTATTTCTTAGTTTTTACCTAATACATATGTTTTATGTTCCTCTAAACTATTCAGGAAATCACATAATTTTTGCCATATTTCCTTAGGCTTATCTTGACTGAAAGTTCCTGAGTAGACTTTTAAATATATTTTTGTACTTTGTCAAGAATTTGTAATTTTCATGGTAGCAGTAATGATCTGCTTCATGATACTTTATCATATATAGGAGTGTATATGTGCTACAGTAATGAATTTCAGGATTTTTTGGAGGGTGAACAGTAAGAAATAACTCATATAACATCCCAGTAATTTGTATTATAATAACACTTATCATGGACTAGTTACCATACAAATTTTGTTTTGTTTTGTTTTGTAATACACTTATTGCTTACAGATACCCATGAGCACTTTTTAAATTATCACCCCATTTTACAGTGGAAACCATGGTCCAAAGTTCACAAAACCAATAGGGAGTAGAATCTGAATCAGATTCTAGGGATAATGTCTCTAGAATTTGACTGGTATAATTGATGAAAATCTTTTTTTTTGTTTGTTTGTTTTGTCTTTTTAGGGCCATACCCATGGCATATGGAAGTTCCCAGGCTGGTGGTCTAATCAGAGCTGTTGCCACAGGCCTATGCCAGAGCCACAGCAGTGCTAGATCTGAGCTGCATCTGCAACCCATACCACAGCTCATGGAAATGCCGGATCCTTAACCCACTGAGTGAAGCCAAGGATCGAACCTGCAACCTCATGTTTCCTAGTCAGATTCATTTCTGCTGTAACATTAAGGGAACTCCTGATGAAAAAAAATCTTTTGGTGAATAATTCAGTAATTAATGTCAAAACATAAATGTTCAAGCTCTATATGGCCCTGCAATTTCACTGATAGGAATTTTTTATCTGAATAAACTTATAAAAATTATCTGTAATAAGATTCAACAGAACAACTTTGTTTGCAATAACAATATCCAAGACATAGCCTAAATTTATGTCAGTGTGGGAATTGATTCAATGATTTGTAGTCCATCTATTAAATATAGGACCACAAACAGCTTACATGGCAGTTTCTTAAAGATTCATTAAGTCATTATATAAATGTTCAAGTGTATAGAGTAAGATTCCTTTTTGGAAAATAAAATTTGTTGCCAGATGTATAGAATTTTTGGATATTTCCATATGTATTTTTAAAATATAATGATTTTAGGAATGTGCCTGGGAATGTTTGGCACATGAAAAAAAATCAGATAATATATCATTATTGAAATATGTATACATTTAATGAAGTTTAGAGTTATAGTTTGTCAAAGGTACGTTTCTATCACAATTAACAAAAAGCATTATTTTATGTATCTATTCCAGATAACTGTTTGATGATGAAACTTTATTTAAAAAATATTAGTATAATTATAATGTAACTATATCTAATAGTTAACACATTGTGATATTTGTTTATAACTCAGACATTCTCTAGATTTTTTCCTTTATAATATTGTTATAATTACACCATAGGTTGAGAATTTTTAAGGTTTTTATATGTGAATTATCTTCAATAAAATGTATAACTCTTAAACACTTAAGAAGGATGTTATAATTTAGTAAGTTCCAAAGTGGATTTTTAATGTGAATTCCACAATTTACTTTTAGCAAAATCTTAGTCCAGATTCAAAGATAAGTGCCAGCTTAACTGAATTAATAGAATTAAGTATGAAGACTTCATTAATTGTTTCCACCAGACTTGCATGAAAAATTCTTTTTTTTTTTTTTTTTTAGCTTTTTAGGGCTGCACCTGTAGCATATGGAAGTTCCCAGACTAGGGGTCAATTCTGAGCTGTAGCTGCTAGCCTATATCACAGTCACTGCCACACCAGACCCAAGTTGCATCTGTGAGCTAAACCACAGCTCACAGCAATGCCAGACCCTTAACCTACTAAGCAAGGCCAGGTATTGAACCCACGTTCTTATGGATACAAGTTGGATTCATTACCACTGAGCCACAATGGGAACTCCAAAAGATTCACTTTAAACAGTTTGATTTCAAAGTTTTAAAATTGATTTTCACTGTTAAGTTTAGAAATCAAGAAATTCAATCCTGGTGGACTATTGTAACATTTTATGTGGTTATAACCACTTTTAAAACAGCACCTATGTTCTATTCAGTTGATAAACTCCAAAAAGGTCTAAATGACAGTAAATTGCATTGATGGCCTATAGTCCACCTGTGCTGGCTCTCCAGAGCTACCTATATTCCTTTTCTCAATATCATTTTCACTTATGACACTTTTGTAGTTTTAAATTGACTATGGTGGAGGCATTTACACAATTACTAGGGAATTCTAGAAACCGTGGTTCTTCTCTTTGCTCCCTGAGAACTTTGTTAAACCTGCTCATAACTGATTAGAACCATGATCAAACTTAGAATTTGAAATCATACCCCATAGCTTTATCTTCAACTTCTTCCACTTAGAATTTGAGTTGCCTGTGCTAGATCACCTAACTCCTGAAGGTCTCTTGTTCTCAAAGAGGAAAAGTAAATGATACTTAATATGCTAGACTCTTTGAAGGACTCAGTAAGTTATGTATATAATATGCCTTGAGTGTGTTGGCCACAGAGGTAAGTGCTGAATAAAATTTAATTATTTTACTCCTACATGCCCCACTTCTCACATTTAGTCTGGCTCCCTTATTTTGTTTCTCTATCATGGTAATGCATGGAAACAATGTAGACAAATTGAAATAGAAAAAATAGAATACTAATTATCTGACAGTCAATACTTACATCCATTAGCTGCTAAAAAAGGCCACCTATACATCAACCACAACAATTGCTTCTTCATAGATGATCATTGCTAGGAAGGGAAAGAATACAGCAAAGTTGTTCATTTTATGTCTCTATAGTTGTAAATCACAGTAATTAGGAATGAATTGTTCCTATGTAATTTTTAATATAAAAATTATCGTTAGTGAAGATTTATTTATCCACTGTTTATTTACTGGTATCTGGTAAAAGACAGGATTGGCATGAGGACTCAAGCAATGAATAGGGAGCACTGAATACAGGAAATATGACATTAGTAAACATGGTGAGATTTTAATAATAATTGAATACCAAGAAAGACATCATTATATTTGACAAGTATGTGTTTTCAAATTAAATTACCATGTTAATTTTTGGTATATAAATATATTCATCACTGGGGGAGATGGGATTAAGATGGCAGAATAGAAGGACTGGAGCTCAACTTCTTTCCTAAAAACAACAAAATTCACAACTAAAGACTGAGCAGTCTCCACCCAAATGGACTGGAAACCTTAAAAAAGATATCCTACTCCAGAAGAAAAAGAGGAGGCCACATCAAGGGGTAGGAGGGGCAATTTCACAATATAAACAAACCCATACTCCTGGGTTGGAAGCTCCACAGACTGGAAACTAACTGGTTCACAGAGACTCACCTACAGGAGTGAGAGTTCTGAGCCCCACATCAAACTCTCACGTGGGGGATCTGGCATGGGGAGAAAGAGCCCTGGAGCATCTGGCATTGAAGGCCAGTGGGGCCTGTGTGCAGAAGCTCCATGGGACTGGGGGAAACAGAGACCCCATTCTTAAAAGGCACACACGGACTTTCATGTGCACTGAATCCCAGGGCAAAGCAAAGTCTCCATGGGAATCTGGGTCAAACCTGACTGCAGTTCTTGGAGGACATCCTGGGAAAACAGGGGTGAATGTGGCTTGTTGTGAGGGAAGGGCATTGAAAGCAAAGCTCGTGGGAATATTCAGCAGCCATGCCTTTCTCTGGAAGTAGCCATTTTGGGAAAGTCTGGCCCCACCAATCAGTCAGCTGCTGAGAAGCCCCAGGGCAAACAACAACCCAGGTGGGATCACAGCCCCACCCCTCAGTAAAAAGGCTACCTAAAGACCCCTCAGGCACACAGCTGCATCTAATCCCATCCAGAGACTAAGCCCAACCCACCAGAGAGATTAGAATCACCTCCACCTACCAGTGGGCAGGCATCAGCCCCTCCCATCAGGAAGCCTACAGCAAGCCCCCGATACTGACTTCAGCCACAGGGGGGGCAGACATCAGAAGTAAGAGAGGCTACAACTCTATTATAATCTGTAAGAAGGTCACCACACCAAAAACCTATAAAAATGAAAAGGCAGAGAACTATAACTCAGATGAGGGATAAAGGAAAACCCCCAGAAAAATAGCTAAGTGAGGAGGAAATTCTTAGCCTCCAGGAAAAAGATTTTAAAATGTTGATGCTGAAGATGATGCAAGACATTGGAAATAAACTGGAGGCAAAGATGGATAACTTACAGGAAACACTGACCAAAGAGATACAAGATATAAAACTTAAACAAGCAGAGACGCAGAGTACAATAACTGAAATAAAAAATTCACTAGAAGCAGCCAATGGCTGAATACAGGAGGCAGAAGAATGAATAAGTGAGGTGGAGGACAGATTAGTGGAAATTACGGATGCAGAACAGAAAAGCGAAAAAACACTGAAAAGAAATGAAGAGAGTCTCAGAGAAATCTGGGACAACCTTAAAAGCACCAACATCTGTATTATAGGGGTGCCAGAAGGAGAAGAGAGAGAGAAGGAGACAGAAAAAATATTATAAGAGATAATAGCTGAAAACTTCCCTAACATGGGGAAGGAATCACTCACTCAAATCCAGGAAGCACAATGAGTATCATATAAAATAAACCCAAGGAGGAACACCCAGAGACACATATTAAGCAAACTGACCAAAATTAAAGACAAAGACAAAATCTTGAAAGCAGCTAGGGAAAATAAATAAATAAAATGCAAGGGAACCCCAATAAGGTTATCAGCAGATTTTTCAGCAGAAACTCTGCAGGCCAGAAAGGAATGGCATGATACATTTAATGTGATGAAAGGAAAAACCTCCAACCAAGATTACTTTACCCAGCAAGGCTCTCATTCAGATTTGAAGGAGAAATCAAAACCTTCACAGATAGGCAAAAGTTGAGAGAATTCAGCAAAACTAAACCAGCCTTACAACAAATACTAAAGGAACTTCTCTAGGCAGAAAAGAACAAGAGAAGAAGGAAAGAAAAAAGAGCAGCAAAACCAAATCCAAAGCAATTAATAAAATGGCAATAAGAACATACATATCAATAATTACCTTAAATGTGAATGGACTAAACACCCCAACCAAAAGACATAGACTGGCTGAATGGATACAAAAACAAGACCCATATATATGCTGTCATCAAGAGACTCACTTCACTTCTAGGGACACACACGAATTGAAATTGAGAGGATGGAAGAACATACTTAATGCAAACGGGGATCAAAAGGAAGCTGGAGTAGCAATACTCATATCAGACAAAATAGACTTTCAAATGAAGAATATTTTAAGGGACAAAGAAGGACATTACATAATGATGGAAGGATCAATCCAAGAAGATGATGTAAAAATTTTAAATATCTACGAACCCAACATAGGCTCACCACATTATATAAGGCACCAGCTAACAACCTTAAAAGGACAAATCGACAATAACACAATCATAGTGGGGGACTTTAACTCCCTTCTTACAGCAATGGACAGATCAACCAGACAGAAAATCAATAAGGAAACACAGGACCCGAATTATGCATTAAACCAGAGGGAGTTAATAGATATTTATAGGACATTCCATCCAAAAGCAACAGAATACACATTCTTCAAGTGCACATGAAATATTCTCTAAGACTGATCATATCCTGGGCTACAAATCCAACCTCGGTAACTTTAAGAAAATTGAAATCATATCAAGCATCTTTTCCGACCACAACACTATACAACTGGAAATCAACAACAAGAAAAAAAAACTGCAAAAAACACAAACACGTGGAGACTAAACAACATGCTACTAAACAACCAATGGATCACTGAAGAAATCAAAGAGGAAATTAAAAAATACCTAGCAGCAAATGACAACAAAGATACCACACACCAAATCCTATGGGATGCAGCAAAAGCCGTTCTAAGAGGAAAGTTTATAGCAATACAAACCCACTTCAGGGAACAAGAAAAAGCTCATATAAACAAGCTAACTTTACTTCTAAAGCAGCTTGAGAGAGAACAGGCAAGACATAAAGTTAGCATAAGGAAAGAAATCATAAAGATCAGAGCAGAAATCAATGAAATAGAAACAAAGAAAACCATAGAACAGATCAATGAAATGAAAAGCTGATTCTTTGAAAAGATCAACAAAATTGATAAAGCCCTCAAGCAAAAAAAGACAGGACTCAAATCAATAAAATTAGAAATGAAAAAGGAGAAGTAACAACAGACATCACAGAAATACAAGGGATCATAAAAGACTACTATATGCAGCTATATGCCAATAAAATGGAAAACCGAGAAGAAATGGACAAATTCTTAGAAAAGTGCAATCTTCCAAGATTAAACTAAGATGAAATAGAAAATATGAATGGACCCATCACAAGAACTGAAATTGAAACTGTGATTAAAAAACTTCCAACAAACAAAATTCTAGGACCAGATGGAACAGCCAAATAATAATCAAACATTTAGAGAAGAGCTAACACCTCTCCTTCTGAAACTATTCCAAAAAATTGCAGAAGAAGGGATACTCCCAAACTCATTCTATAAGGCAACCATCACCCTGATACCAAAACCAAAGATACTGCAAGAAAAGAAAACTACAGGCCAATTTCACTGATGAACATCGATGCAAAAATCCTCAACAAAATACTAGCAAACTGCACCCAACAATACATTAAAAGGATTGTACATCATGATCAAGTCGAAAAATAAAAAAAAAAAAAAGGAAAAAAGAAAGTGGGTATAACGGGAACCTACCTCAACATGATAAAGGCCATATATGACAAACATCATTCTCAATGGTGAAAGGCTGAAAGAAATCCCAATGAGATCAGGAACAAGACAAGGATGTCCGCTCTCGCCACTACTCTTAAACATAGTTTTGGAAGTCCTAGCCACAGCAATCAGAGAAGTAAAATAAATACAAGGAATCCAACTTGGAAAGGAAGAAGTAAAACTATCACTATTTGCAGATGACATGATACTATACCTAGAGAATCCTGAAGACTCTACCAGAAAACTGTTAGAGCTCATCCACGAATTTGGCAAAGTTGCAGGATACAAAATTAATACACAGAAATCAATGGCATTTCTATACACTAACAATGAAAGAGCAGAAAAAGAAATTAGGGAAGCAATCCCGTTTACCATCACATCCAAAAGAATAAAATACCTAGGCGTAAACCTACCTAAAGAGACCAAAAACTGTACACTGAAAACTATAAGACACTGATGACAGAAATCAAAGATGACACAAACAGATGGAAACATACACCATGCTCATGGATTGGAAGAGTTAATGTTATCAAAATGACTATACTACCTAAGGCAATCTACAGATTCAATGCAATCCCTATCAATTTACCAAGGACATTTTTCACAGAACTCGAACAAAACATTTTAGTTTGTTAGGAAGCACAAAGGACCCAGAATAGCCAAAGACATCCTGAAAAAGAAAAATGGAGCTAGAGGAATCAGGCTCCCAGACTTCAGACTACACTACAAAGCAACAATCATCAAAACCATATGGTACTGGTGAAAAGACAGAAATATACATCAGCGGAACAGGATAGAAAGCCCAGAATTCAACCCACACACCTACAGCCAACTCATCTATGACAATGGAGGCAAGAATATACAATGGAGAAAGGACAGCTTGTTCAATAAGTGGTGCTGGGAAAACTGGACAGCCACATGGAAAAGAATGAAATTAGAATACTCCCTAACACCATACACAAAAAGAAACTCCAAATGGATTAAACACCTAGATATAAGACAAGACACTATCAAACTCTTAGAGGAAAACATAGGCCAAACACTTTCTGACATGAACGACAGCAATATCTTCTCAGATCCACCTATCAGAGTATTGACAATAAAAACAAAAATAAACAAATGGGACCTAATCAACGTTAAAAGTTTCTGCACAGCAAAGGAAACCCTAAAGAAAATGAAAAGACAACCCACAGAATGGGAGAAAATCTTTGCAAGTGAATCAACTGACAAGGGATTAATCTGCAAAATTTACAAACACCTTCTGCAGCTCCATACCAAAACAACAAACAACCCCATCACAAAATGGGCAGAAGATCTAAACAGTCAGTTCACCAAAGAAGACATACAGATGGCTGAGAAACACATGAAAAGATGTTCAACATCACTCATTATTAGAGAGACGCAAATCAAAACCACTCTGAGGTACCACCTTACACCAGCCAGAATGGCCATCATCCAAAAGTCTACAAACAATAAGTGCTGGATAGGGTGTGGAGAAAAAGGAATACTAGTACACTGCTGGTGGGATTGTAAATTGGTGCAACCACTGTGGACAAAGGTTGGAGATTCCTCAGAAAACTAAAAATAGAACTCCCATTTGATCCAGCAATCCCACTCCTGGGCATCTATCCAGAGAAAACCATGACTCGCAAAGACACATGTACTCCAATGTTCATTGCAGCATTATTTGCAATAGCCAAGACATGGGAACAACCTAAATGTCCATCGACAGAGGAGTGGATCAAGAAGATGTGGTACATATACACAATGGAATATGACTCAGCCATTAAAATGAAGAAATACTGGTATTTTTAGCCACATGGATGGACCTAGAAATTATCATGCTAAGTGAAGTCAGCCATACAATGAAACACCAACATCAAATGCTTTCACTGACATGTGGAATCTGAAAAAAGGACAGAGTGAACTTCGTTGCAGAACAGACGCTGACTCACAAACACTGAAAAACTTATGGTCTCTGGAGGAGACAGTTTGGGGGTGGGGGGATGTGCTTGGGCTGTGGGATGGAAATCCTGTGAAATCAGATTGTTAAGATCATTATACAACTACAGATGTGATAAATTCATTTGAGTAATAAATAAGAAAAAAAAAATATATTCATCATTTTACACTTTAAAATTATAACCATTGGAGTTCCTGTTGTGTTGCAGTGGAAATGATACTGACTAGGAACCATGAGGTTGTGGGTTCTATCTGGGGCCTCACTCAATGGATTAAGGATCAGGCATTGCCATGAGCTGTCGTGTGGGTTGCAGAAATAGCTTTGATCCCACATTGCTGTGGCTGTGGTGTAGGTCAGCTGCTACAGCTCCAATTTGACTTCTATCCTGGGAACCTCCATATGCTGCAGGTGTAGCCCTCAAAAGACAAAAGACAAAAATAAATAAATAAATAAATAAAATTATAACCACTGTTAAAATAAAAAGTGCTGGAGTTCCAATCGTGGCGCAGTGGTTAACGAATCTGACTAGGAACCATGAGGTTGCCGGTTAGATCCCTGCCCTTGCTCAGTGGGTTGACGATCTGGTGTTGCCGTGAGCTGTGGTGTAGGTTGCTGATGCGGCTCTGATCCCACGTTGCTGTGGCTCTGACCTAGGCCGGTGGCTACATCTCCGATTCAACCCCTAGCCTGGGAACCTCCATATATCGCGGGAGCGGCCCAAAGAAATAGCAAAAATAAATAAATAAATAAAAAGTGCTTATATTTATTCTTTGAAGAACATATTTCAAGTTTTTAAATATGATGGTCTTTTATTTTCTTGGACCTAGAAATTAAAAGACCATCATATTTAAAAGAATACATTTTAATGATGTCTAAATTGTATACCTGTAAACTGATTTATGTATATGTTCTATCTACATCAGAATTTTGCCTTCAACACAGGAGTCCTTCATTTATAAATATATGATAAATTATGAAGTAATTTCTGTAACTTATTTAGCAAGATAGAGAATAAAATTACTAAACTCTGGCAGTATATTTACAGAAAATAATTAATGTAACTAATATTCTTTTCACACATCCCCTTCTCCTTGTGTCCCACCATAGGCCAGCAGCTGACTCAGATAAATAACATGGATAAATTGTATTCCAAGGTGTGGAATACAATTTTTAGCACATTTAGTCTGGCTGCCTCATTTTGTTTTTACATCTGTGCCTCTACAAAGCTCTTAGCTCTTTTCTTGGTTTGATGTTTGAGTGAGACTGTTAGGTCTGATGACTTCACTGCTACATGTGCTCACATATTTGTAGAAGGCTCTAATGACCTACTGAGGAAATCAGCTATTGATAAACTAGGTGAAAAATCTTGAGCCTGGGAATGTGCCATCATTGTTCACCTGATAGTTTATGTCCACAGAAATTTGTTCCCATTTAATGAAAGTAACCAAAATAAAATCTGTACTTTTCATGTAGAAGTAAAAATAGCATATAAAGCAGTATTCACTACAATTATCCCAAATTAATTATCTGTGTTTTAGGATGATCATTTCCACATTGCTTCAAAATAAATTGCTATAAGTTACATTTTTTTAGAGCTAGGAAATTAATTAATTCTTAATCCCTAAACTGAGTAATCAAATACCAGACAACCACATTTTGATAGCATTTGTTTTTACCATTATTAGAAAATCATATATATTTATATATATACACATATACACATATATATATATGTATTTCTTGTACTTTTAGAGATACAAGAAATACATTTCAAAATTTGCAACATATATCAAATATTGACTCAATTTACTTGATTAGACCAGACCAAATTCAGGTGATTCTCATTACACTAAAAATATGTTTGTATGCATTTATAAAAATAGATAAAAAACTTTCATCCAGAATTTTACTAGCATATCCTGGTTGGTAAAAATATATTAATAAATATTTATTCAAAATAAGGTTCTTTCAAAATTATGTGCAATATAAAAATTTTTATCAGCATTCCCATTGTGGTTCAGCAATAATGAACATGCCTAGTATCCATTAAGATGCTGGTTCGATCCCTGGCCTTGTTCAGTGGGTTAAGGATCTGATGTTGCTGTGAGTTGTTGCATAGGTTCACAGATAAGGCATGGATCAAGAGTTGCTGTGGCTGTGGTGTAGGCCAGCAGCTGCAGCTCCAATTCAACTCCTAGCCTGGGAAATTCCATATGCCATGGGTGTGCCCCTAAAAGTAAAAAAAATATATATATATATTTATATATATATATTTATATATATATATTAATATATATATATTTACATATATATATAAATCTCAGCACTGAAGAAATGAGAATTTGAGTGTTGATATTACTAGTAGCAGTTTGGGAAAAATAATTTAGTTTTAAATATTTATTTGTTATCTGTTTTTTCTAATTCAAAATAAATATAAACCTCACTTAATATTTTTGCTCAGGCCTATATTTTATTGTGTGCTATGAAATTCTCTTGTATTTTCTAGTTTCTTTAAAATATAGTAAACTGTTTCACTGATTTTATAAGTTTTTTGGAATAATAATCATAAAAAATAAAACATTGAAACACATACTCATGCATGCATACACACAGGCTTGTCTAGAGGAAAATCCCTTCTGATTTTTTTTTTTTTTTTTTTTTTTTTTTTTGGTCATACAGCACAAGTATAAAAGTCTTGGAAAGTACTTTGAAGATTGGTATAAATACACCCTTGGTTCTTCAGGACCATTGGTGTAAATTGGTTTTAGGGAAACAATTCTCTACCATAATTTCATTTAAAGCACATGTAAAAAGTTATCTTTTTATTTTTTTAAATTAAACTTAAAAAATAACATGGTTATTAAGGTGCACTTTGTACAGATTAATCTAGTCCTCAAAGACTAATTACATTTCAGCTTTAGTGCTATTCAAATGGGTTTTTCTGTGCTTAGGTTGTTTGAAAATACTGCCTTCCGAGTGTAGAGGAATCATTTGGATGACATCATAAGCACCTGATGCCAAGCTGGGAAATTTTCTTCCAAAGATAGCATCTGGTTCTTTGGCAAATCCATTGGTGGTTTCTGCACTTCTAGCTCTGTTATATGGCTGTATGCTTTTGAGAAGTCTTTTCTCGTTTGCTGAAATAAGGGACTATATAAACCACTGAAACATTCTGTGATGTTGATTTAGGTAGTAGCTTACTAACTGTCTCCGTATATGAAATAAGCATAATGTTGATATTAGTATGCTGATATACTCACAGAAATATCTGTTTCTGCAAATGCCTGGGATGGGGTAAATGTGTGAGATGCATAAGCATATTATGTGTTCAATAGAAAAAAAAATTGGAAGTCATTGATATTTTTTGAAAATGTATTCTTCACACATTCAAAAGTTAATTAATTGAGAAATACCAAACAGAAGTGAGCTGTTCAGAATCAGCTATTTCTTCTGGTAGAGCTATTGATAAAAAGAATTAAAAAAAATTCCTGTGATGTGAGTTAATACTAACATTTTGACACATTTCTGTATTTTCCAAACATATCACATGTAAATAACAATTTTTTTTCTTTATTCCTTTTTAAATTTTTAAAAATTGTTATTAATGTATAGTTGATCATTGATTTACAATGTTTCATTAAGTTCTGTTGTACAACAAAATGACCCAATCATACACATTTCCCTATGCTGTACAGTAGGATCCCATTGCCATTCCATTTCAGATATAACAGTTTGCATCCCCCAAACCCCCCAAAATGCCCATCCCTCCCACTCCCCCTCTCCTCCCCAACCACAAGTCTGCTCATTTTGGCCATTCTCTGTTTCTGGTTTTTGTTTATTTGTTTGTTATTTTTGATAGGATCATCTATCCATATTTTAGGTTCCACAAATCAGTGATATTACATTGTATTTGTCTTTTTCTTTCTGACTTACTTCACTTAAAATGGCAATCTCTAATTCCATCCTTTTTGCTGCAAATGGCATTCATTTGTATTTTTATGGCTAAGTAATACTCCATTGTATATATGTACCACATCTTCTTAACCCATTCATCTGTTGATAGACATTTAGGTTTTTTCCATGTCTTGGCTATTGTGAAGTGTTCTTATGAACATAGGGGTGCATGTATCTTTTTCAATGAAAGTTTGTCTGGATATATGCCCATAAGTGGGAATTGCTGGATCATATGATATTTAGTTTCCTGAAGTACCTCCATACTGCTTTCCATAGTGGTTGTACCAATTTATACCCCACCAATAGTGGAAGAGGGTACCTTTTCTCCACACCCCCTTCAGCATTTATTATTTATTTTTTGTTAATTATGGCCATTGTGACTAGTGTGAGGTGGTACCTCATAATAGTTTTGATTTCTGTTTCTCTAATAATTAGTGAAATTGAGCATTTTTTTCATACGCTTGTTGTCCATCTTTATGTCTTCTTTGGAGAAAAGTCTATTTAGGTCTTCTGGGCATTTTTTCAATCGGGTTGTTTGTTTTGTTGCTGTTGAGTTGCATGGATTGTTGTATATTTTGAAGATTAGGCCCTTGTCTGCTGCATCATTGGCAAAGATTTTCTCCCATTCTATGGGCTGTCTTTCATTTTTTTAATGGTTTCCTTTTCTGTGCAAAAGCTTTGGAGTTTGATAGCTTCCATCAGTTTGTGTCTTTATTATCATTATTTTAGGAGGTGGATCAAACAAGATTTGCTCTGATTTATGTCAAATAGCATTCTGCCTATTTTTCTCTAGGACTTTTATAATGTCTGGCCTTATATTTATGTGTTTAATCCATTTTGAGTTTATTTTTGTATATGATGTTAGATAGGTTCTACTTTCATTCTTTTAAATGTAGTTTACCAGTTTTCCCAGCACTATTCTGACTGCTGTGAGTGGATTCCTCATTCTAGTATGGTACTGACACAAAAAATAGAAATATAGTTCAATGAAACAGGATAGAAAGTCCAAAAATAAACCCACCCACACACCTATGACAAAGGGGACAAGAATATACTGTGGGGAAAAGATTGCCTCTTTGAGAAATCATGCTGGGAAAACTGAAGAGCTACACTTAAAAGAATGAAATTAGAACACTCTTTAACTTATACACAAAAGTAAACTCAAAATGGATTAAATATCTAAACTTTAGACTAGATACTGTAAAACTCCTAGGGGAAAACATAGGCAGAATGCTATCTACATAAATTGTGGCAATATATATATATTTGATCCACCTCCTAGAGTAATGAATATAAAAACAAAATAAACAAATGGGACAAAAACAAATTGAAAAGCTTTTGCACAGCAAAGAAAACCATAAAAATAATGAAAACACAACCCACAGAATAGGAGAAAAATCTTGGCAAATGAAGCAATAAACAAGGGATTAATCTCTAAAATATAAAAAATATCTCATGCAGCTTTATATTAAAAAATATAACCAAATCAATAAGTGGGCATGCTGTGTTTTTGTTGGTGATTTATAAATATAGGTATCCCTTGGTATCTGGATACTTGCAAAGGATTGGTTCGAGGACCACCCCAGATACCCAAATCCACAGATGCTAATATCCCATCATCAACCCTGTGTATCTGCAGTTGCACATCTGTGTATACAGAGGGCAGACTATAATCACTCTTGAGGTTTTTCTCATATAATATCAGTCTTAGGAAATCTGATTTTGAAAACACTTGTAATTTGGAAATAATTCTTTTATGACCATTCAGTGAAAATCTTTGATCCTAAAGGATTCACCTCATTTTTGAAACCCACATAGAAATCAACAATGTATGATAATTTAAAAATTTAAGTATTCAGGTCTGTACTCGAGAATTTGTGCTATTTATTCATTTTTAGTACATACTTTCTAACTGTTCAATAAAGGAAAATAATTTTTACTTTTTATTCACTCACTGATTTGGAAAATGTAGACTGATTGGCTTGGAAAATTATTTTAACCATCAAATGATTCACATTTTGTTGGATTTCTTGTGTATAAATAAATGATTATATAATTTAAAGTGAAGGGATAACAATTAAATAGATATTTATTTTAAAACAAACTTCAAAATACATTCTGTAATGGTAAAAATTATTCCAAGGGAATAGTGTTTTCATTCTCATTTCTTAGGAAAGTAAAATTGCATTACAAGTATATATTTTTTCTTTCAGATCACTGTTTCTGCAGAAGTAATTTCATAAAACACTTTCTTAATACAAATTACACCTGTATTTATTAATTTCTTATTTTATATTTTTTATTTTGTTATTTTTATTTTTTAGCTGTACCTGCAGCATAAGGAAGTTCCCTGGCCAGGGACTGAATCTGAGCCCCAGCTGCAACCTATGCCACTGCTGAATTCTTAACTTACCCCATTGGGCCAGGGATCAAACCCATGCCAATGCAGAGAAAACACAAGATTCTTGACCCACTGTGCACATCAGGAACTCCAACTTGTGCTTTTCTTTTTTTAAAAAAGAAACACTAACCTTTAGTCCTAAATTAATCAAAAATTTAAAAACTTCATGGGAAATTTAAATTACAATAAAAATGTAGACATATCAAACAATCTTACCTTCAGTTTTATAGCAATAAATCTGGAAAGAGAATATTATTATCAGAAAAGTTTATATTTTTTGTTGTTAGTATTATATTTCACAACAAATAAAGGGAAATAAAATAAATATTTTATTGATGTATGCTTATATATGGCTATCTTTGATTATACAATGTAGATATGCTCATTAAACACATCAAAAGGTAATGTTTTTTGGAAAATGTACATGCCATCATTAGCTTAAGGCTTTTCTAGTTTCCATGACACATTAAAAAATTCTTTCTTCAAATCTATCCATAATAGAAAAGTCAATTTTTTGTAATTCTGTCATTTCCAGGGTGTGCATATTTAAATATATGCTAACACTATTACAATAATGTGTCACAGAGAACATAAAATAAATTAACTTTGACACTTTGTAATTGGTAGAACTGAAGCCCTCTTTGCTAACAAGCCTTCTGGCTTCATTCATTTTCAAGGCCCTTTAGCAGATACAAGACTTTTTAGACTTACTAAAATTTATAATTGATTTTATTTTAAAATGAAAAGCAGTCATATCAATAGCTATTTTTGACATTTTTGATATCTAAATATATAGACATGATTTTTTACTTTCTATATTCTGATAGACTCACTATAAATAGTTGCAATTACTATATTAATTCAGAAAAGAACAATATTCTTTTCAGAATTTTAAATAGTAGAACTAAAAAAGTAATAATTTATAAATGTATATTCATAAACAATTAAAAAGGAAAAGTTCACTCAGTTAATATTTTTAAACTTATTTCTAAGTACTCAGATTATATTATACAACATTATCATTATTTCCAAAGCTTGGTCACTATCAGCAAATAAAAAGTTTTAGAAACAAGAAAAAATACAATTTTTCTAAGTGATGCTAACTTTCTATCTGTGATACTAACTCAGAAAGTCTTCTCTAGCCATTTTCAGTTGCTGAGTGTATGTGCCTATCCACTTATAATGCAAATAGTAACACTTCATTTATTAATATTATTTGTTTAGTTACCATCTTCACCATCCCCCCTCTCTCACACACAATGCAAACTGGATGAACAAGCATGTGGTTCTTATCCATTTTTGTATATGAAAATATTAAATTCAATGCTCAGCATACCAAAAATTCTTGCTATACTGATATTTTAAAAAACCACAGCTCAACAGGAAATAGCTTCAAATATATAAAGTGTAAAACCTTAGTGATCAATTTATAAATTTCAAAAATAATTAATGGTAAATAATGCTGGTTTAATGGATATGGTACTTCCTATAATTTCTTTCTTTTCTTTTTTTTTTTTTTTTTGGTTTTTTGTTTCTTTGTTTTTTAGGGCCTTGACCATGGCATATGGAGCTTCCGAGGCTAGGGGTCTAAAGAGAGCTACAGCTGCTGGCCTACACCACAGCCACAGCAGCGCCAGATCCAAGCTGCATGTGCTACCTACACCACAGCTCACAGCAACACCGGATCCTTAACCCACTGAACGAGGTCAGGGACTGAACCAGCAACCTCATGGTTCCTAGTAGGATTGGTTTGTGCTGCACCATGAAGGGAACTCCTCCCTATAATTTCAAAACTGTTACTCTGACATAGAGACCCCCCCAACTTTCATAAAAGATACATATCATCATTTTGTATCTCTGAATATATTAAAAAAAATACAATTCTTTTCAGAAATGTTAGCTGAAATTCAACCCTGTATTTCAGGTTTAAATGTGTAAAAAAAAGTTACAGTCTTAGATATGATACCTCTTTCTAAGGGAGATTTATGAAATTTATAATGTTTGGTTGAAAGATGTATTAGATATTTAATTTCTTAGTATATTTTAACCATTATTGATACAGATTAATCTAGATAAATAAAACAGGTGATGGGTAGTGAAGAGGAGGCATTTGAGGATAGAGAATCAGTCCAGAATAAATATTAGTTTAGTAGAAACAGTACATCTTAAGATGCAAAATAGCTGGTGCTTAATCTCTATTCAAAAACAACTATATATATATGAGTTTAAGCAATTTATTTCAATATTTATGATAATAGCAAAATTCGAGTCATATATATATTGATTGGTTGGGGATTAGTATAAAAAATTACATATTTATAGCTACTTAATAATTTTAGTTAGAATTAAAACAAATAATAAGTACCATAAAAATAGTACAGTCCTGACTTCCCTAATATGAAGATGCCAAGAAGGGCATTAGCAGCCATTTCTTAGAGATCCCATTTACCAAATACCCTCACAGTTTAAATCATAAGGTGTCCTAGAAAACCATGTATACCCATAATGCAAATTAATGGAAACTCCCTGGCCCACCATCTATATTTTTGTTTTCTTGTATAAACCTTGCATTTATTTTTGCTTCTGTTAGTGACAGTGAAACAAGTTATAAATCTCCTCATTGATATCCAAGTACATTTCAGTTGCATTCTACCTGCCCTAATATGTGTTTGTTAGTTGTTTCTGTAGGTTTCATGTAGGTTATACTTCATGAGTCTCTCAATTTCAGTGGCAGAAATAGGCAGATTAATTGTACACTTCATCCACACCAATGCCACTGGTTGTCTTCCGATGATTGTGCTATTGAGTTTATTTTTAAGGCAATAATGTGTTTGGCTCTCTTGTACTAATCTGGTTATATCCATGCCTGCTTTTTATACATCTAACATTTATTACCCTATCAATAGTAGCAAAGATAGTAAGTTAGTTTTGCTATTCTGACCATCTGATCTCTGTCAGGTGGAATAGAACAGGGAACAAAAATCTCTGTAACAGGTTAATCAACTCAGTATGTGGTTTTATATTTTTGTCACTTTGTATTTTTGACTTGAGAATTCCTAGGATTGAATTATCCCTTGCTAGGCTATTGGGACCCTTGTCAATAGTTTATTCGAGCTGTTAGACATTCAGCTCTGGAGCTGAGAATTTGTTCACATCAATTTCAGAAAACTAATTTTGACAATTAATATAATCTTTTGTTAAGGAGATTGTCTTTTGATATTTATTTTAGATGATTTTCTCTTTGTTTGCCTATATATGCGTAAGTGAGGGGAAGATATCTATTGGAGTGAGAATATATAGGTAGCTCAACTCGTATATTTTTAAGCAGCTTTCTTGAGATATAATTAACATATCATAAAATTTATCATATTATAGTATAAAATTCCATAGGTTTCAGTGTATTCTCAGAGTTGTGCATCCATCACCACAATCAATTTTAGAACATTTTAATAATCCCCCCAATATAACCCATATTACATAGCCTTTACCTTAAAATTTCTGTATCTATCTATGTGTCAGTTCTGGACATTTATTTTAAGGGAATTACAAAATATATTGACTTTCAAGATTGACTTCTTTCAGTTAGCATGTTTTCAGGGTCATCCATATTTAATTGCCAAGTATTTCATTGTAACAAAATAATATTTTTTAAAAAATTTTAAAAAAACACATTTTATTTATCCATCTGTTGATAGAAATTTAATTTGTTACATTTGGCTATTTTAAATAAGCTTATTGTAAACATTAATGTACAGGGTTTTTATGAACATATTTACATTTCTTCTGGAGATATATCTAGGAATGGAGTTGCTGGATCTTATGGCAACTCTGTGTTTAAATATTGAGGAACAACTAGACTGCTTTCCAAAGTTTTGGCATTGTTTTACATTTCCGCCAGCAGTATGTGATAATTTCAATTTATTTATATCCTTACCAAACTTTATTATTACCTGTCCTTTTAATATAGCCATCTTAGGCTGTATGAAGTGGTATATCACTATAGACATATTGCAGAAGGAGGTTCTTGATATTTCAAAAAATCAGAAGAGTTTAAAGTACATGCTTTATTTTCTTTTTTCTTCTTCCCCTTAGGAAAAATAAAATAGGGAAGACTTATAGAAATATATTCAAATTGGCCTCAACAATAAGAGAGAAAAAATTGTGTTTGACAGCAACATGTTTTTACAAATCTTAAACTTCAACAGCTGACTGGAACCACAATAAGACTAGATGAGTATTATAGTAAACATTATATAGGAGAATTATTAAGATGAGGGAGTAAGATGGCATGGATTCATTTCTGCTGTGCCATGATGGGAACTTCCTCATTGTTTAGATTTGCATTTATCTAATAATTAATGATGTTGAGCATTTTTTTTACATGTGCCTATTAGCCATCTGTATATCTTTTTGGAGAAATAATATTGATATCTTGTCTCATGTTTAAGTCTTTGAGCCTTTTTGAGTTTATCTTTGTGCATGGTGTGAGGGTGTGTTCCAGTTTCATTGATTTACATTCGACAGTCCAGTTTTCCTAGCACCATTTGCTGAAGACACTCTCTTTTTCCCATTTTGTATTCTTGCCTCTTTTTGTCAAAGATTAATTGGTCATAGGTGTCTGGGTTTATTTCCAGTTTCTGTATTCTGTTCCATTGATCTGTATGTCTGTTTTTGTACCAGCACCACACTGTCTTAATTACTGTATCTTTGTAAAATTGTCTGAAGTCTGGGAGAGTTATATCTCCTGATTGGATTTTTTTCCCCATAGGATTGCATTGGCAATTCTGGATCTTTTATGGTATCTTATATATATATCTTCCATATACATTTTTTGGATTATTTGTTCTCATCTGTAAAAAATATCATGGGTAATTTGATAGAGATTGCATTGAATCTGTAGATTGCTTTGAGTAGTATGGACATTTTAACAATATTAATTTTTCCAGTCCAGGAGCATGGAATATCTTTACATTTATTTTAATCCTCTTTAATTTACTGGAGTAATATTTTATAGTTCTAAAGATGTATGTCTTTCATCCCCTTGGTCAGGTTTATTCCTAGGTCTTTAATTTTATAATACATAAAATATACTGCATTTTCTTTTATATTCATTTGTCTTTTTAGGGCTGCACCTCTGGCATATGGAGTTTCCCATGCTAGGGAGCTGTAGCTGCTGGCGTAAACCATAGCCATTTCAATGCCAGATCCAAGCCACATCTGCAACCTACACCATGTTTCACTGCAACGCCAGATCCTTAACCCACTGAGAAAGGCCAGAGATTGAACCTGTGTCCTCAGGGATATTAGTCATTTTTTTTTTCTTCTAATTTTACTGTTAGTATTCAGAAATGCAACCAGTTTCTGAATGTTAATCTTGTATCCTGCTTCTTTGCTGACTTTATTGATCAGTTGGAGTAGTTTCTGTGTGTAGCCCTTAGGGTTTTCTATATATATTATCATGTCATCTGCATACAGTGACAGTTTTACCTCTTCTCTTCTAATTTGGATACCTTTTATTTCTTTTGTCTGTCTGATTGCTGTGGCTAGGATTTCCAATACTATGTTGAATAAAAGTGGTGAGAGTTGCATGTTAACAAATGGAAAGTCAAAAACCACATGATCGGAGTTCCCGTTGTGGCGCAGTGGTTAATGAATCCCTAGCCTGGGAACCTCCATATGCCGCGGAAACGGCCCTGGAAGAGACAAAAAAAAAAAAAAAAAAAATGATCATCTCAATTGACACAATCCAACAACCATTCATGATAACAACTCTTACCAAAGTGGGCATGGAGGGGGCATACCTTAACATAAACAATGCCATTTATGACAAACCCACAACCAATGTAAGACTCAACAACAACAAAAAAGCTGAAAGCCTTCCTACTAAAATCTGGAATAAATTTTCTATTCCATTGAGCTTTTGCTTTGGTTGTTCATTTCAATGTAACTACCTTTAAAATTAGCTCCTTTTTAAATCTATATAAAATTATGTGCTAGTGGGAATATATGTGGTTTATATGTTTTCTTAATTTTGACAATAAATTGGGAAAATTGTTTCTTTTTTGAGGTAAAGGATGATGATTTAAATTTAATTTTTAAAAGCATATTACAGAATTTTGGATACTATTTTAGCTGGTCATTTTTAACAATTATTATTATTTTTTCATTTATTCTTAATCTTAAATGTAAAATGTTTCAAAATATTCTCCCATTATATGTTTTACTTTACTGTATTTCAAATATTAACTTCCTCTTTGTTGCTAATATTTTCTTTATTATTTTTCTTAAGTGTTTCTTTTTTAAACAACCCCATTTAATGGAATTTCTTAATGTATTGACCAGTGTATATAAATTTAAATATTTTTTTGCAGGTCTCTAAGTCAGATGCTTACAAAAGAAGAATTCTATGAGGCAATATTCTGTATTCTAACTGTTTTCAGTGCATAAATCACATGATTTTGTTCTTATAAATAATTATTCCAAGATTTACTATTATCATTATTATTATTTTACTTATGTCAGATATGTGCCTGAAAATTTATGCTTGTTTTGGAAAATTTGGAAGGAGTCCTATAACATCCAATTACACAAGACATATAGATCATATAAAGGACACCTACTGTTTTAAAAGAGAATGAAGATTTTATAAATTGCCCACAAAGGAAGTTCTGTCTGAAAGATTTACTGGACTGGGATTTGAAGAAAGATATTTGTTATCTTTCTTAGCTTCTCTGACACCAATATTGTTAACACCAATTAATTATTAAGTGCCATGGTGTTTTTAATTCCCAGCCTAAACATTTTATTTAAACCTTATGAATCTACCTGATGTGAAGCCTAAGTGGAAATGTATGAAACATTGGGTATCTTGCCAGATGTTAATCTATCTCTGGCAGTTATTTTAATACATAGAGAAGGTTGAAAATTTTAACACAGTTTTTCTCATTTACAAAATCCATTTCCTGTTTTTTAAGAGTAAATTATTTTAGAATTAACTGGCACATTATAGCATGTACTTCTTGGAAATTAGTTTATTTTGCTTTCATTGGAATAAAAGAATTTTAATAAATGCACCAAAGGATGAAATTTGGCTCTGCTAAGTAATATATCTAAGTCCCAAAACTAAACACAATGTAGAATTTAAAAGCCCTTGGTATTATTTATTTATTTATTTATTTTATAATTTTTTTTATTTTCCCACTGTACAGCAAGGGGGTCAGGTTATCCTTACATGTATACATTACAATTACATTTTTTCCCCCACCCTTTGTTCTGTTGCAACATGAGTATCTAGACAAAGTTCTCAATGCTACTCAGCAGAATCTCCTTGTAAATCTATTCTAAGTTGTGTCTGATAAGTCCAAGCTCCCGATCCCTCCCACTCCCTCCCCCTCCCAACAGGCAGCCACAAATCCTTTCTCCAAGTTCATGATTTTCTTTTCTGAGGAGATGTTCATTTGTGCTGGATATTAGATTCCAGTTATAAGTGATATCATATGGTATTTGTCTTTCTGGCTCATTTCACTCAGTATGAGAGTCTCTAGTTCCATCCATGTTGCTGCAAATGGCATTATGTCATTCTTTATTATGGCTGAGTAGTATTCCATTGTGGATATATACCATTTCTTCCGAACCCAATCATCTGTCGATGGACATTTGGGTTGTTTACATGTCCTGGCTATTGTGAATAGGGCTGCAATGAACATGCGGGTGCATGTGTCTCTTTTAAGTAGAGCTTTGTCCAGATAGATGCCCAAGAGTGGGATTGTGGGGTCATATGGAAGTTCTATGGATAGATTTCTAAGGTATCTCCAAACTGTTCTCCATAGTGGCTGTACCAGTTGACATTCCCACCAACAGTGCAGGAGGGTTCCCTTTCCTCCACAGATCCTCCACAATTGTTCTTTGTGGACTTATTACTGATGGCCATTCTGACTGGTGTGAGTTGGTATCTCATGGTAGTTTTGATTTGCATTTCTCTTATAATCAGTGGTGTTGAGCATTTTTTCATGTGTTTGCTGGCCATCTGTATATCTTCCTTGGAGAACAGTCTATTCAGGTCTTTTGCCCATTTTTCCATTGATTGATTGGCTTTGTTGCTGTTGGGTTGTATAAGTTGTTTATATATTCTAGAGATTAAGCCCTTGTCAGTTGCATCGTTTGAAAGTATTTTCTCCCATTCTGTAAGTTGCCTTTTTGGTTTCTTTTGGGTTTCCTTTGCTGTGCAAAAGCTTTTCAGTTTGATGAGGTCCCATGGGTTTATTTTTGCTCTAATTTCTATTGCTTTGGGAGACTGACCTGAGAAAATATTCATGATGTGGATGTCAGAGAGTGTTTTGCCTATGTTTTCTTCTAGGAGTTTGATGGTGTCCTGTCGTATATTTAAGTCTTTCAGCCATTTGGAGTTTATTTTTGTGCATGGTGTGAGGGTGTGTTCTAGTTTCATTGCTTTGCATGCAGCTGTCCAGGTTTCCCAGCAATGCTTGCTGAATAGACTTTCTTTTTCTTATTTTATGTTCTTGCCTCCCTTGTCAAAGATGAAGTGACCATAGGTGTCAGTGTTTATTTCCGGATTCTTTATTCTGTTCCATTGGTCTGTCTGTCTGTTTTGGTACCAGTACCACACTGTTTTGATGACTGTGGCTTTGTAGTATTTCTTGAAGTCTGGGAGAGTTATGCCTCCTGCTTGGTTTTTGTTTCTCAGGATTGCTTTGGCAATTCTGGGTCTTTTGTGGTTCCATACAAATGTTTGGATTGTTTGTTCTAGTTCTGTGAAAAATGTCATGGGTAATTTGATAGGGATTGCATTGAATCTGTAGATTGCTTTGGGTA
Organism: Sus scrofa; assembly: GCF_054392235.1. Taxonomy (NCBI): domain Eukaryota; kingdom Metazoa; phylum Chordata; class Mammalia; order Artiodactyla; family Suidae; genus Sus; species Sus scrofa. The sequence continues at coordinate 44,163,088 of NC_139393.1, forward strand.
GGATGGCCATTTTCACAATATTGATTTTTCCAATCCAGGAACATGGAATGTCTTTCCATTTCTTTACATCTTCTTTGATTTCTTTGATTAAAGTTTTATAGTTCTCGGCATATATGTCCTTTACCTCCTTGGTCAAGTGTATTCCGAGGCATTTGATTTTGTGAGGTGCAATTTTAAAAGGTATTGTATTTTTGTATTCCTTTTCTAATATTTCATTGCTGGTATACAGAAATGCGACTGACTTCTGAATGTTAATCTTATATCCTGCTACTTTGCTGAATTTATTAATCAGTTCAAGGAGTTTTGGGGTTGAGTCCTTAGGGTTTTCTGTGTATAGTATCATGTCATCTGCATACAGTGACAGTTTTATCTCTTCTCTTTCTATATGGATGCCCTTTATTTCTTTTTTTGTCTAATTGCTATGGCTAAGACTTCCAAAACTATGTTGAAGAGCAGTGGTGAGAGTGGGCATCCCTGTCGTTCCAGATTTGAGTGAGAAGCCTTTCAGTTTTTCCCCATTGAGTGTTATATTTGCTGTGGGTTTATCATAAATGGCTTTGATTATATTCAGGAATGTTCCCTCTATACCCACTTTGGCGAGGGTCTTGATCATGAATGGATGTTGGACTTTGTCAGATGCTTTTTCTGCGTCTATTGAGATGATCATATGATTTTTGACTTTTTTTTTGTTAATGTAGTGTATGATGCTGATTGATTTGCGTATGTTGAACCATCCTTGTGAACCTGGAATGAACCCAACCTGGTCATGGTGTATAATTTTTTTGATATGTTGTTGGATTAGGTTGGCTAAGATTTTGTTGAGAATTTTTGCATCTATATTCATCAAAGGTATTGGGCGATAGTTTTCTTTTTTGGTGGTATCTCTGTCTGGTTTTGGAATGAGGGTGATGGTGGCATCATAGAATGTCTTTGGGAGTATTCCTTCTTCTTCAACCTTTTGAAAGAGTTTAAGGAGGATGGGCACCAATTCCTCTTTATATGTTTGATAGAATTCACCTGTGAAGCCATCTGGTCCTGGACTTTTATTTGTAGGGAGTGATTTTATGACCTCTTCAATTTCATTTCTAGTGATCGGTCTGTTTAGTTGGTCTGTTTCTACCTTATTCAGTTTTGGCAGGCTGTAAGATTCTAGAAAATTGTCCATTTCTTCCAGATTATCAAACTTGTTGCCATATAGTTGTTCATAGTATTCTCTTATGATTTTTTGTATTTCTGCTGTATCCGTTGTGATTTCTCCTTTTTCATTTATAATTTTGGTTATTTGGGTTCTTTCTCTCCTCTTTTTAGTGAGTCTGGCCAGGGGTTTGTCAATTTTGTTCACCTTTTCAAAGAACCAGCTCTTGGTTTTATTAATTTTCTCTATTGTTTTTTGAGTCTCTATTTTATTGATTTCTTCTTTGATCTTTATAATTTCCTTCCTTCTGCTGACTTTAGGACTTTTTTTTCTTCTTTTTCTAATTCATTTAGGTGGAGGGTTAAGTTGTCAATTTGGGATCTTTGTTCTTTTTTGAGAAAGGTCTGTATTGCTATAAATTTCCCTCTGAGCACTGCTTCGCAGCATCCCATAGATTTTGAGAGGTTGTGTCTTCGTTATCATTTGTTTCAAGGTATTTTTTAATTTCCTTCTTGATTTCCTCATTGACCCATTGGTTTTTTAGTAGCATGTTGTTTAGTCTCCATGTAGTAGGTTTTTTCTCTTTCCTTTTCCCATGGTTGATTTCTAATTTCATGGCGTTGTGGTCAGAGAAGATACTTGAGATAATTTCTATGCTCCTAAATTTATTGAGGTTAGCTTTGTGTCCCAATATGTGGTCAATTCTTGAGAATGTTCCATGAGCATTTGAGAAGAATGTGTATTCTGCTTTTTTTGGATGTAGTGTGCTGAAGATATCAATTAAGTCTAACTTTTCTATTGTTTCCTTTAGGATCTCTGTTGCTTTATTGGTTTTCTGTCTAGAGGATCTCTCCATTGATGTGAGGGGGGTATTAAGGTCTCCTACTATGATTGTATTCTCATCAATATCTCCCTTTATGTCTGTTAATATTTGATGTATGTATCTGGGTGCTCCTATATTTGGGGCATATATGTTGATGATAGTAACATCCTCTCTTTGGATGGATCCCTTAATCATTAAGTAGTGTCCTTCTTTGTCTTTCTTTATGTCTTTTGTTTTAAAATCTATTTTGTTTGATATGAGCATTGCGACTCCTGCTTTTCTGTCATGTCTATTGGCGTGAAATATTTTTCCCCACCCTTTCACTTTCAGTCTATATGTATCTTTTATCCTAAGGTGAGTTTCTTGTAGGCAGCATATTGAAGGTTTTTGCCTTTTTATCCACTCAGCCACTCTGTGTCTTTTGATTGGGGCATTCAGTCCATTGCCATTTAAGGTGATAATTGATAGATGATTATTTATTGCCATCTTGAACCTCGTGTTCCAGTTGATTCTATGGTTCTCCATTCTTCCTTTCTTTTTTTTTTTTTTTTTTTTTTTTTTTGGTTGGATGGTCTCCTGTTATTATCTGCTTGAGTGTATTTTTTTTTCATTTTTTTGCAAATGCAATATTTGGTTTTGGCTTGTGGTTGCCCTGTTTTTTAAGTATGCTAAGCCCTTCCCATAATTGTGTATTTTAGCCTGATGGTCCTGTGAGTTCAAACACTTCATTAGTATATTAAAATTAAGAAGAGAAACATACAAACAAACAAACAAAAAGTGTCTATTTATTTCCTAACATCCCTTGCCCACATTTTATGGTTTTGATGACTCTTTTTTATTTTTTTCTTTTTAATTTTATTTTGTTTGAAGCATGTTCATGCTTAAATCTGTATGCTGGCTTATTTGAGTGAATACTCTCTGATTGTGGTTTCCTCAGTCCTAGTTCTTCCTCTTCTTCTTCTTTTTTTTTTTTTTCCTTTTCTTTTTTCTTCCCTTTCCTTCCTTTCTTTTTGGTTTAGAGAAGCCCTCTCAATATTTCCTTTAACCTGGGTTTTGTGTTGCTGTATTCTTTAAGTTTTTGTTTGTTGGAAAAAAATTTTATTTCCCCTTCTATTTTAAATGATATTCTTGCTGGATAGAGTATTCTAGGTTGCATATTTTTTCCTTTTAGCACTTTAAATATCTCTTGCCATTCCCTCCTGGCCTGTAGTGTTTCTGTAGAGAAATCAGCTGATAATCTTATGGGGGTTCCCTTGTAGGTAACATTCTGCTTTTCTCTTGCTGCCTTGCTATTATTTATAGTAGAGCATAATACTGTGAATAGATGAAAAGCTGTGAATAGTTTAGAATCAAGTTACAATTAACCATATTTTTTTACTTTATTGAGATATTTTGAGTACTTAATAAATATATTAAAAGTCTGAAGTAACTTGTTCAGTTAAAATTTGATTTTTAAGAGAAATTCTCATATTTTTATAAGCATATTTAATTAACTATCTCACTGTTTAAAGTTATTTAAACATCATATTTTGCTTTTGTTGTTTAGTAATATCTTTAAAAAGTGTACACTCTACTAACTTTCTCTTAAAATGTAATATTATAAAGTAGCTAAATTTTAACATAAAATGTGTCTATTAAGCACGGTCATAATGTCATACATGCTTCTATATTTATGATTATCAATTCCTACCAGCATACAATGCTTCTTCTCTGTACAATGTTTATCTACTGTGGTTAGGAAGATTAGGTAAGCAGACCAATAATTCTCACTAATAAGTCACTGTCCTGCAATAAATATGACATCAAAGCTATAGTTCTCTATCACTAAAACTTACTATATTGAATTATTTTCACTATTTATTTATAAATTTAAACTATCCACTTTAGTAAATTAGATTGTTTGTTTGTTTGTTTATTAGGGCGGCACCTGTGGCATATGGAAGTTTCCAGGTTAGGGGTTAGGGGTTGAATTAGAGCTGCAGCTCCCAGACTAATGCAGGATCTGAGCCATGTCTGTGACCTACAGCATGGCTGACAGTAATGCTGGATCCTCAACCCACTGAGCAAGGCCAGGGCTGGAACTTGCATCCTCATGGGTACTATATGGGTTTGTAATCCACTGAGCCACAATGAGAACTCCAGTAAATGATTTTTATGTATTATTTTACCACAAGAAAGTTATATGTGCAAATGTAATTACAATTACATCAATGGAAAATAGTAATAAGTTGTTATTTCAAGTAAAAACAATAACAAAATCAATTCTCAAAGGAGGAGGAGGACCAAGCTGACAACCACAATGAGGAGGATAAAGACAAGGATGAAAAAGAAATGGAAAAATAGCAAAAAGAGAAAAAATATCAACAAGTACAAGGCAGTTAAAATATAAGAAAATCTGATGTCTAGAAACCAGAAATCCATGTTTTTAATGACACTTACTTAGATGAAAATATGATAAGTTTTTTTTTTTAATCTGTATTTAAATTCTGCAATTGCTCTTTCAGTCATTACTTCACATTTCCTGGAGTATAATATTTGCTTCCTTGCCTTTATACATACTGATTATTTTTTCCTGAATTCACTGTATGCCTCTCAAACTCAGAATTCTTGGAATTAATTGTTTCTCTATAACATGACTATATCAGGGTCAATATTTATAATATTGCCTTGTATCTTTTTTGTTATATCCATATAGTTTTCTTAATAAAAATGAAAATAATATCCTTACTTAAAATGCATTCCAGGAGTTCCCATCATGGTTCAGAACAAACACAATTAGTATCCATGAGAATGCAGATTCAATCCTTGGTCTCACTCATTGGGTTAAAAATCCAGCATTACCTTGAGTTATGGTGTAGGTTGCAGATGTGATTCAAATCCTGCATTGGTGGCATAGGCCAGCAGCTACAGCCCTGATTCAACCCTTAGCCTGGGAATTCCATATGCCATATGTGCAGCCCTAAAAAGCCAAAAAAAAAAAAAATAAAAGCATTCCATTTGATAATTTCACTCTTGGACCTCTAATAAAATTCTTTCCCAACATTCTTGCTTGTTTTTGATAATTTACCTTTGTCTTTTTTTTCCTCCTTTTTCTTTTCTTTCCTTACCACCATGAATAATGTCTTCAGTGAACATATGTATAGCTCATCTTTCCCTTTTGCCTTCTGTTACAATGACATTTATATTTTCATTTCACTTCTCTATTAGAGTAGTATTTTTCTGAAAATTTCACATTCACTTCCAACCTTAAACTCGAAAAAATTGAACATTACACCAAAAAAGACCTCTTGTCTTAACTCTTATTATATAAACTTTCCAATGTAACTTATCAAGTGACTACTGAAAATTGATAATTAAAATAAATAAAATGTGAATCTAGAGCAGAGTAAGACAATGTAGAGCTCATGTCCCCCACAAACACATCAAAAGTACATGTACAAATACAGTGATTCTCATAAAAAACTAACTGAAACTGGAAGAAGGTCTCCTGTATAACTGAGGCTATAAGAAAGACTCTCATATAACCATAGAATAGGAAAGGGGAAGTTTCAGATTAGGATCTGTGCTCCTGGGAAGGGTACAAGGAAAAGGAAGTGTTCATGGACAGACTCTCACCCCAGGGAGTGATCAAATCAAGCTACAGACTGGGAATCTGTTTTTCTCTTGCTGCCTATAGAATTCTTTTTATCTCTAACTTTTGCTATTTTAATTATGATATATCCAGATATATGTCTTTTTGGGTTCATCTATTTGTGGCACTTTGTGGTTCTTGTACCTGAATACCTCTTTCTTCTGTTGGTCAAAATATTCAGTAAGGGTCCTGTCATACAGAAATCAAGATGTAGGTGTATTTTGTGCTCTCCTTTCTCTACCTTCAAAGTCAACTATAGTTTGTTGATTTTCTCCGGCTTCTCACTCTGACTTTCTTTTCTGTTTTTAAAGAACTCATGTAATTGTATTAGGTCCATCCATATAGTCTAAATTAATTTCCCTGTTTTAAGGAGATGATTAGCAATTTTGACTGCAACTTCAAACCAGGAAGTATCTGATACTGAACAGCTATTTATTAAATAGATAAATAGATAGAGATAACAGTTAATGATTCTGGAATTAAAATCATGAAAAAAATGCCCTAGGTTGCTTTTGGCAACACATTGCCATTCCCCACAAAAATGAACAAAAATTCTTTATCAAAAGGAAACAAAGTAAATGATTATAAATCACTAATAAATAAAAATCCATGAGTTCTTAGACACAAAACCATTCTGTATTATAATCTAATAGTGGCAACATGAAATTATATTACATCAAAAAGAATTTATCAATATAGTCAATGAAAATAATCATTTTAGGAAGTTAGAGGATCACAAGGTGTAAGACAAAATGTGAAAGAACAATCTAACAGTATTATAAATGTAACTGAAGAGAGTAGGGGAAATAGATGTTTGCTTGAGTGACTTTGGTAATGAGTGGAGTTTCTAAGACTAATGGCAAATAATTTTACATAAGGACTATAAAATTATGTTGCACAGGAATAATAGTTAATATTTCTGATACTATATTTGTATTTCTGAAATGAATGTTTAAGTTAAAGGATGGTGGATGGTGTGAGCACAGTTTTAATTTTTGGAGTAGGAGTTTATTGATAATCAGATAATCAAGGGAAGGGGATATCAAGGGAAAGAGGCTAGAATGATCTATACAGTGCAGATTAGTTAGCAACATCAGGATAAACTCAAATAGTGTAATATAGAAAATAGTTGAATACATAAATATTTGTAGTCACATGTAAATAAATGTGTTAGTGTATACACATGTATTTTAAACTTTTTTTTTGATAGCAAGTAATGGAAGAAAATGATGCTGTAGCAATTTAGTAGTTCCCGATATTATTCGCCATAAAAGAAACCAGAAGTAACTGATTCTAGGATTGGTACAAGAAATATACAGAATGAAGTGCCAGAAAGTAAGGAAGTGTTCAAAACACAAATACACACAAACTTAACACCACACATCCCACCCCCAACCCAATGAAAGAGTTATGCCAAAGGGACACAGAAGCTAGGTGAAAAACTGTCAATGGGTAAAGCTGGAATAATTTGAGCAACAAATTAAATATTGTAGCATTGTATTATAAGGCAAAATATAAAATAATTTCCTTGAGTCCATAGTACATAAATGATTGAATAAACAAATTAATAAATAAATAAGGAAAAGATACTATACAACTCCTCCTCAGAAGAATTCCAAATAATATATAGAGATATTCCAACCTTAAGGAGAGGGAAATTTATGACTCTGTGCTATGAATAGTGACTAAGAGCACAGAGCAAAAAAGAGAAGAAAAAGAATAAATTTACAATGGGCATACACAACAAACATTATCTCTGCCATTATTAAGGTCAATATCAGCAATGATATGTCACGTTAATAGTATGTAACCTTAATGGGATTTGATGAAAATGGCACTTTACTTTTGTGGTCATTGTCCTGCAAACTCATAACACAAGTATAATCAATATAAAACATCAGACATATTCAAATTGAAGGGATTTCAGCATACTATCTGCACCATAATAATCAAAGCTTTCAAGGTTATCATGAACAAAGATAATCTGAGAAGCTGCCACAAGCAGTAGGAACCTAAGGGATATAGTGACAATGTAATGTAGTACACAGAATGGGATTCTAGACAGAAAAAGGACAGTAGGTTAATACTAAATAAATATAAATAAATTACAGTTGTAACTGGTAATGTGTCAGAACTGGTCCATTTACTATGTTAAGTGTATCATGGGTAATTTAATATGTTAACAATAGGAGAAGCTTGGTGTGTGACACATGAGGGGAAGGAACAAGAAGCCTCAAACTATCCCCATAGAAAAAAACACCAAAGATATGAGTCCATACACATAAGAGAGAATTGCAAATAAAAGAGGCTATAGAAAATTAGAAGGAAATTTAATTGCAATTGTATTGAATCTGTAGATTGACGTGGTTAATATAGTTACTTTGACAATACTGGTTCTTCCAATCCAAGAGATGGTCTAACTTTCCATCTGCTTGTGGCATCTTCAATTTCTAACAAATACACACTACTATGTATAAAGTGGGACAAGGACCTAACTTTAGGTCCTTCCCTCTGCTAAACACACATTTCCCTGTGTATAGCACAGGAAAATCTACTTAATATTCTTAATAACATATATCAGAAAATGATCTAAAAAAGATTGGAGATATATATATATATATATGTCTATGTATAAATGATTCATTTTGCTGTACAATTGAAAGTAACACAACATTATGAATCAACTATACTCCAATAAGATGTAAGGAAAAAAAAATAGAAGGATAAAGCAACACAAATATCAAAGTATTTAAGTATAAATTAGTACAGAAGATAAGACAAATGACAGACTACAAAAGTGACAAGGGTCTATGAAATATAATCAAATGTACTTTTTATTAAGAAAATTAATAGTGCTTTTAACTACACCTTAATGGAGTGATTTAATTAATTCAATGCATCTGAATACAATGTTTAAAAAGAGGAGATAGGTATGAGGAAATTCAACACAATATATTTCAGGAGATATATATGGAACATATGAAAGATGAAAAAAATTCATTGATATATGCTTTATTTATAGAAAGAGAAAATATGGGTAATGGAGGAAAATCAATACTAAGAAAATTTCTGTAATTTATGAAAGACAATAATAGATTCACATAGAATATGTAAAAACATATAAAACCAACTTTGACCTGTTGTAATAAAACTGTAGAACATAAAATTTAAAACAAAATCCTTGAAAAAAGTCAGAGGGAAACATACATTAAGGAAAGATAATACGTGTTAAACTGACAATATATGATGACATGTATGTTTACTCCCCAGCACACAGTTTAACAGCATTAAGTATGCAAATGTTAGTTCATCATATTAAAATACTAAAAAGGTTAATTACTGTTAAGATATAATATGATGTTCAAAATATTTCCTGTGACAAATCTCACTTTCATAAAGATTAATAGGAATATGCTCACTTATAAAATATATGAATCTACTGAGTAGGTTATATATATGGTATATATGTTATAGGAATTTTTATTCACTTTATCTAGAGTTCAGTACTAAGACATGACTGGTGATATTACTACAATAACAGCAATAACTAAATAATTATTTACTGCACTATGATAGCATATAGTCAATGCAATAAAATTAAAAGAATAAAGAGACAAGTTTTTTAACAGGAGAGATAAACCTATTTTTCTTGTTAGATGCTAAAACACTACACAGAAATAAGTTAATCAAAAGGCTTTGTTAATAAGAGGGCTCAACATGGTGGCTATATATATGTATATAATATATATACATTTATATACATGTATATAGCCTTTGTATACTTTACATATATACACACATATAATCATATATATATACTTTCCACATAAAAATATCAGTTTTCATCTATATTCATCAAAGATATTGGCCTATAGTTTTCTTTTTTGGACATACCTTTGGTTTTGGAATTAGTGTGATGGTGTCATAGAATGTCTTTGGGATGGTTCAACATATGCAAATCAATCAACATCATACACCACATTAACAAAAGTCAAAAACCATATGATCATCTCAATAGATGGAGAAGAAGCATTTGACAAAGCACAACATAGTCACGTGAATGGTCACGATCAAAACTCTTACCAAAGTGGGTATAGAGGGAACATACCTTAACATAATCAAAGCCATTTATGACAAAACCCACAGCAAATATAATACTCAATGGAGAAATGCTGAAAGCCTTCCTGCTGAAAACTGGAACAAGATAAGGATGTCCATTCTCACCACTGTTATTCTACATAGTGTTGGAAGTCCTAGCCACAGCAATCAGACAAACAAAAGAAATAAAATGTATCCAAATTGGAAGAGAAGAGGTAAAACTGTCACTGTATGCAGATAACATGATACAATACATAGAAAACCCCAAGGACTCAACCCAAAAACTACCTGAACTGATCAACAAATTCAGCAAAGGAGCAGGATAGAAGATTAACATTCAGCAATGTCTCATTTCTGTATACTAGCAATGAAATATTAAAAAAGGAATATGAAAATACAATACCTTTCAAAAATGCACCCCAAAATATCAAATACCTGGGAATACACCTGGCCAAGGAGGTAAAGGATTTATATACTGAGAACTATAAAACATTAATCAAGGAAATTAAAGAGGATGTAAAGAAATGGAAAGCTATTCCAGACTCCTGGCTTGGGAAAATTAACATGGTTAAAATAGCTATACTACCAAAAGCAATCTACAGATTCAATGAAATCTGTATCAAATTACCCAGGATATTTTTCACAGAACTAGAACAAACAACCCCAAAATTTATATGGAACCACAAAAGACCCAGGATTACCAAAGCAATTCTGAGGAACAAAAACCAAGCAGGAGGCATAACTCTCCCAGACTTCAGGCAACATTCCAAAGCCACAGTCATCAAGACAGTGGTACTGGTACCAAAACAGACATACAGATCAATGGAACAGAATAGAGAACCCGGAAATAAACCCTGACACCTATGGTCAATTAATCTTTGACAAAGGAGGCAAGAATACAAAATGGGAAAAAGACAGTCTCTTCAGCAAGCATTGCTGGGAAATCTGGACAGCTGCATGTCAATGAAACTAGAACACACCCTCACACCATGCATGAAAATAAACTCAAAATGGTCTAAAGACTTATATATAAGACAAGACACCATCAAACGCCTAGAAGAGAACATCGGCAAAACATTCTCTGACATCAACCTTACAAATGTTTTCTCAGGTCAGTCTCCCAAAGCAACAGAAGTAATAGCAAAAATAAATCAATGGGACCCAATCGAACTGACAAGATCTTGCACAGCAAAGGAAACCATAAAAAATCCAAAAAGACAACTTACAGAATGGGAGAAAATAGTTTCAAATGATGCAATGGACAAGGGCTTAATCTCTAAAAAATATATAAGCAACTTATACAACTCAACAGCAACAAAGCCAATCAATCAATGGAAAAATGGGCAAAAGACCTGAATAGACATTCCTCCAAGGAAGGTATACAGATGGCCAACAAGCACATGAAGAAATGCTCAACATCCCTGATTATTAGAGAAATGAAAATCGAAACTACCATGAGATACCAACTCACACCAGTCAGAAAGGCCATCATTAATAAGTCCACAAATAACAAATGCTGGAGGGGGTGTGAAGAAAAGGATTTTCTCTTGCACTGTTAGTGGGAATGTAAGCTGGTACAACTACTATGGAGGACAGTATGGAGGTACCTTAGAAATCTATACATACAACTACCATATGACCGAGCAATCCCACTCTTGGGCACATATCTGGACAAGACTTTCCTTAAAAAAAGACACATGCACCCATATTTTCATTGCAGCTCTGTTCACAATAGCCAAGACATGGAAACAACCCAGATGTCCACTTACAGATGATTGGATATATAAAACTCATCCATAAAAAAGGAATTAAATAATGCCACTTGTAGCAACATGGCTGGACATAGAAATTAATGTAGAAGTCCATCAGACAGTAAAAGACAAACATCATATGATATCACTTATATGTGGAATCTAATAATAGGATACAAATGTACTTATTTGCAGAATGGAAACAGACTCACAGACTTTGAAAACAATTGTATGGTTACCAAAGAGCATGGATCGCCTGGAGTGATGGACTGGGGTTTTGGGATTGGCATATGCACACTGTGTTATGTGGAATAACTGACTGATGGGGACCTTCTGTAAAGCATGGGGAACTCATCGTTTTTATTAATAGTTAAATATATCATAGTAATGGTGGTAGAGTACACAAGAGAATCCTAAGATCCATCATCAATATTATCACCATCAGCAATGTAAATGGATATCATTTTGAAAATAAATGAAATTTATGAATGAATATTCATGTGACAGAAGGGGTATCTCAAGTGAATAAAACATATATAAAGAAAATAAAACCTCCCTAGTAATCATATTGATTAAAATACAAAGTTTATATATGTTCCTATTTACATTTTATATTTATAAATGGCAAAACTTTGACTATTAGCATAGCCAAAATAGCGAAATTGAGAATTACTAAATATTTGCTTAGATGTGGATAAAGGAAGAAATACAAAATTTTTAATTAGGTCAAATGTTGTAGAGAACAATGTAGCAATTTGAAGGGCAATTCCTAACATTAATTTAATTGAGTATATAATATGTCAATTAAATATGGAAAGCTTCATCATTTATGTTGTGAATACAGATATAACTGTATAACAATGAGTAAAATAATTACTCAAGTTTTTGACCTAAACCGCAACATGAAATATAAAAGTATAAGGGAGGAGTTCCCACCGTGGCGCAGTGGTTAACACATCCAGCTAGGAAACATAAGGTTGCAGGTTCTATCACTGGCCTCACTCAGTGAGTTAAGAATCCAGTGTTGCCGTGAGCTGTGGTGTAGGTTACAATGTGGCTCAGATATGACATTGCTGTGGCTCTGGCATAGGCCTGCGGCTATAGCTCTGATTAGACCCCTAGCCTGGGAACCTCCATATGCTGAGGGTGCAGCCCTCAAAAGACAAAAAAAAAAAAAAGTATAAAGGAAATAACATCTAGGCCTTCCAAATCAGAGTAAGAAGGAGCCTTGACTAATAAAATTTCATACAGATTCAAAACAAGTCAGGATAAGAGGAAAAACAAAGACATAAAGACAAAACAGACCAAAAAGAAAATCCAAAAGAAGAAGGCAGAATTATGTAAAAATATGTCAATAATTAAACAAAAAGGTTTTACTCTATTAAAAGCAAATGTCCATCACATTTAAAAAAATTTAATGTAGAACTTATGAAAATATAATCTTAATACCCCATGAGTAGAAGAGAAATTATAATGAAAATTGCAAAACATTTACCAATGAATACAAATCAAAAATTACATAAATGAGTAAAATGTAAATGGAAATACAAACCTTTAAATTCATCCATTCATTAAAACTCAAGAATGATTGAAAGCAACTTAAGCAAGATGTTGGATTAAAAAAAGGAAATGAAAGAATAAACTAATAAGTATAGAGAAGATCTTTGATGGTCTATGGTCAGGACTTGCTTTTACTGGTGTGCCCTGGGTTCAGTCCCTCATCTGGGAACTGAGATCCCACATCAAGCTGCTGCATGCTGAAGCCAAAACAAACAAAACAAAACAAAACAAAATTTCAAAAAAATCGTAATAATATAAACAAGTAATATATGCAAATGTATACAATTGAACACTTCAAAATTTCAATTTTGCAGTAGAAAAACTGTCATTCTAGATCCAAATATTTCTACTTAGTCATTTAATATAAAATCAAGAGGGAAAGAGAGAAAAGTAGAGAGAATGAAAGTCTCCAAAATGTACACCAAAAATAGGTTAGAGGACCATCTCATGAACATTCTTAATAAGGTATGATTTGGTGATAGTTAATTCACATAGCAGCAGATTTTACTTAATAAATCCTGTATAGCAGTATCAGACCGGTTATTGTAGTTGGTGAAAATACTTTAACTGCCAAGAAAGCAGAACCCCTGCTCCACAAAGGAGCAACATTTTCTTCTCCAGTAGATAAAAGCCCACCTTAATTGGGGACCACTGTGGCTATATCTGAGATCAAGTAGAGCAGCACAGAGGCACTGGAGAAAACTGAAAAGAAATGTGGCAAGAGAGCAAATAAAACAAAAGAGGTAGTACACATTTCCCTCCATTGAATAGAAGAGTCATGGATTGTAAGATATATCATTATTTTATATGACATTATTATTTATAATTAAATAATGATGTAATCTTAAGGACAGGCATGTGCAACAACCTATAAGCAAACAGCTGAAATATGATTAACAGAAATAACAAAAAAATTTCTAAAAACAGCAAAATAATTGTATCACAGATTTATATGATGCTAGGCTCACTCAAATAAATGTGGGCTGTCAGTAGTAAATTTCTTGACACTAGAGAACATTTGAGGAAGAATGTTTATATATGTACACACACATGATTATATATATATACATTATATATATATACACATTTGAGAAAGAATTACATTATACATATATATACACACACACATAGATATCAGTCATCATTTGCTTCTTTGGTTACAGAACAAGAGTACCTGAAATCTCCACACACACAAAAAAAGAATTAGAACTGAGCAGAACCCTATGCTCTACCCCCACTCACAAGTACAAAGACCCCTCCATGTCTCAATTAACTAGAGGTAAAGACAGTAAAGTTACAGATTTATGTCTGATGTACATTCCTGAGTTGTCTTATAGGTACTCTAACTTTCACCAAAGGATAAAAGTTAACTGCATCATGACCAGACCAGAACCATGACATAAACTTCTCCATCTTGAGCAATGCCAACATTTGGCTAGTTCAGTTTTCTAAGAACTGGCCTTCAGAGAATGAGGTTCATAATAATCTATAATTTTATGGACATCAAAATAACTGTGGTTTGTTCTTCCTGTATATGTAAATGGGTAAGTACAACTGTCAGTGAAGAAATGCAACAGTCTAATATCAACATCTTCCACTCTAAAGATATGACACCTTATGTCAGTAGGAAGACCTTACAGAAAAAATACTTTCACCCATGATCCCATAGAAATGAAATGATGTTCTCAAAGTGGGGACTTCAGGAAAGAGCTCTTTATAGGAAGCACCCCTCTGTCTTGTCACTAACATTAAACCAGGCACCCCCATGCTCTACTCATCTCTGACCCTAGCTCATCTTTCAAATCTTTTGGTCACACAATACCTTCCCTAACTTGTTGGTTCTTTCTGTAGATTAAAGTAGTAGAAATGAAAAATAAGTTGACCAGATCTCTTCCCTAGTTCCTCCTTCAGTAATCTCAAGAACAAACTGTGAACAAGACAGTATCTTAAGAAAGATCACGAGGACTCATAAAGTCTGTACATAAGCCTGCACACTGTGTGGGATGGCAATGACTCTGATCCTTTTAAAAGCTTTCATGGCTAAGCAGAATCTTGGGAGGTGATTTGGGAGGGATGTTGAGCCCACCATCTCCCCAAATTGCCACCATTCGGATTAAAAGCACTGTTCCTTTCTACAAATAGCTGTGCATACTGATTTTTGTAAGCAGCAAGCAGTGGGACCTGATTCCATAATAGATTCACATCACAAACCAATGGGGTGCTGGCACTTATTCTGACCACCCGAACTGGGTCTGTCATTAAATTTTCAGGAATTTTCCTGAGTCAGGTATTAAATATAGACATATAGCACAGGGAACTATATCTAGTCACTTATGATGGAACATGATGGAGGATAATGTGAGAAAAAGAGTATGTATATACATGTATGACTAGGCCATTTTTGCTGCACAGTAGAAATTGACAACACTGTAAACCAAATACGGGGAAAATAAAAATCATAAAAAAGAAAAAAATAAATTAAATGATAGATAACAAATAAATTCAAAACATCAATGTCTAATTATTTAAATAATTTTACTAATTTCTATGCTCTTAAGGTTATTTATACCCAAGTGTCTGTAGGGTGCAAATGTTATATAACAGTGTTTTACGGCATATTTTTTTTTCCTTCTTTATGTTTAATGACACTATTTTGTAGCTTCCATTGTCTATAGTAAGAATTTTTACACTACAGAAATAGACAAAAGCTATCAATTGGGATATTATTTATAGCTTTATATCTTATCTAGACAATGTTATGTTAAAATTTAGGCAATTTAACTTTAAATGTGTCATATTTGTACCTGATACAATGGGAATAACACAAAAAATTGAGAAGCTATTCTAGTTTTTGAAAATTGTTAACCAATTCAGAAAGAAGTAGCTGACATCATTGAAAACAAGTGGAGACAAATATGAATCACCATTGTTTCACTCTGTCTTGTTCTTTAATGTAAAAAAAATCAACCAATGTTCATGTTAAAACTATACTCATTCATAAACTTAATAATCTAGTTAAGGATGTAAACATTTGCTAAACATTAATCAAAGTCTTCTATGAGAAATAATTAACAAAATAGAATTCACGATATAAATGATTGCATATTTTATTATAATATGGAAATCATGTGCTGCACATTCATTTCTATCAAAAAATATATAATAATCAATATGTGATAATTTTTAACAGCCAGTTTTTAAATATTCTCCAGCATGGTACTGATTTTGAGGCATTCAATGTGGTTTTATTATAATTATCACAAACAAAAGAAAAAGAAACTTCCAATGTAAAGAATTTCCTTTGTGGTACATATTAAGTTAATTTGATGGTGGTGGGGGTGGGGGTGGGGTATGTGTCTATGTGTGTGTTTTAGCTACTGATTATTTTTCAACTGTAAATTATCATTTTACTATGCTCTTTCACTTCAAATAAATAGTATTCATTCATTCTGATTTTTCTAACAACATAATTATCCAGCACAAGAAAGTACATACGCCAAAATTGTGTATTTTAGACATTTCAGTGATCTTTTCAGATATTTAGTGATATTCTCTTTATAATGTAAAAGTATAAATGGGCTGCTCCTGTGGCTTCCTTTGTCAAAAATGCATTAAGGTGATTCATAGCAAAATGTTTCTTTCAATGTTTGTATAAAACTTGAGGATTAAAAGGAGAGGTACTTTTTGTGGCACTGTTGAAAAGCAACGGTGAAAAATTTCCCTCAAAATTACTTTACTAGACATGTATTTTAAACATGGTGTCATTTTTCAATAGAGGTTTTTCAACTCTAACCTATCAGGAAAATACAGGTAATATATAATTACACATAAGAATAACACAATTCTAATGTCACTTTTATAACTACTCATTTAGGGTCTGTGAGGATAAATATGACATATCATTTCCTTGACAGTTGTGCTTTCTGTAGATTTTCAAAGAGTAAATAAGTCATGTTTTTGAGCTTAACATAAAATGGGAGTTATATACATTTGTAGAATATGTTTTCAATACTGTGTGTTTCATATTTCTTTATTTGAAATTATAATCATCTGTTAGTAGGTTATTCTGGTAAAACCATGTCATGGTGCAATTTGACTGTTCAAACTTAAAAATATTCAGTCACAGCATATTGTAAATGTTAACGAATCTACTGAAAGTTGTCCTGAATAACTGCTGAGAAAAATATATAGCTTTACATACGTACATTTGTGGCTCTAGTAAAATTAAGTGATCATAAATTATTATCTTAGATTTTTTGTTATTTTTATGCCTTTTATCCTGTATACTACTTACACTTAAATCTTCAGAGATTTTTGATATTTTAAATATTTAAACTTTCAGATGAACTATATATTATCAATATAATTGAAACATTCCATTACTTATTTGTATCCTATCCATTTTGTTCCAAGCACCCACTACTGTTTTACTTAAGTCTTTTCACAGTAGACCTCTTTAGTTTTTAATTTCTCATGGTTAAATCCAGGCAGTTCTACTGCTTAGCAATTTTCTCTCTGAATCCTCAGGTAGTCTGAAAGTATAGTCATTAAATCCTGTACTCCAAAAGCCTTCTTTGCTCCATTCAACTTAATTTTTGGAGGAGATTATGACTGTGAAAAATAATATTATCTTAGCTTCAAAATTTCTTACACATTTTTTCCTTTTCCATTCTTTAGTCCATTGGGGAGTGGTGCTCTTTTTCTAATTGATCCCTTCCATTCCTGGACTCCAAAATTGCAAGCACTTACATGCCAATGGCATGGGAGAAAATGTCACTGGAAAGAGAATATCAGGATTGCTTGGTGAGAAAATGCCTCAGAGGAGGGTGTAAGTGTCTCTTTCTGGCAGAAGAGCAAGTGGCAATTGGGAGAAGTGAGAAACAGATGGTGACTGAGTAAAAGGACATGATAATGCCTCTTCATAACATAAGCCCTAATTTAGCTTGAAAACCACAGGGTTAACAATAAATTTATCTGTTCAAATCCCAAGTGACAGCACACAGTAAATATGGACCAACCTCTTGATTTCAGAAGTGTAAAAAATAATAGACTCCAACTGAAATTTCCTTTGTTCATCAAGTTAGCCAGAAATAAAGGCATGTTCTTAGTACCTAAAAGGAAAGATCATTCACACCTCATCTCAAAAAGGCAAAGAAATAAACACAAAAAACTGGAATTTTTGTGTAAGAAAGTTATATAGTTTAAACTTATAATCAGAAAATATTGATATTTGTTATTTCCTTTTAAAAACCTTACTAAAATTCTGTGACAAGAATAATTCTTTAACATATAACATATCTAGGGAAAGTAAAATTAGGTCTGTGTGTGTGTATATATATACATACATATATACATGTATATGTGTATATATATATAATTTTACTAGACTTTCATTTTGAGCAGCAAGTTCTTGATAACTTTATATTGCATGTTTATGTTTCAATGTATTATTTATCAAGATTACATCACATCTATTTTCCCCAGTAAGAAAAATGAGTATTCAGTATTTTATGCCATTCTCTATTTTGTTTCTCCCGTCACCTATTTGAATATTTTAGAGCAAATGATATTTTTTCCTATTAGTTGTATTTCAGTCCTACACACAACTAGTGTTAGCCTCCATTTGAAGTTCAATCAACATTTAAAAGTATCTGTTAATTACATGAATGGAGAATATTAATGCCCTGCCTTTCTATTCACATGGTTTCCCCTATCTCTCATCTCCAAACGTCATCTATTGATTTAATTTTATATTTTGCACTGTAATCTTACTACAGCATTTATTTATACTATCTATTGGTAGATCATAAACATTAGAATCAAAATGGAAGTCTTTATGAGATACTGAATATACAATACTTGTCAGGGAAATATAAATATCTTGTCTCCCATTCTATTTGTATGAGGATATAGCCAGTGTCAAAATCTGATGAGTTTTTTTTTATTCTCTATTAATAATTAAAATTGATGTAATATTTGAATTATTTTATATTTTAATCACATAGATTATAAAGGAATTGATTTTTCTGGTGCATTAGTTTACTTCCTTTTTTGTCAAATAATAATTTGCCTAATTATTTCACTCTCTCATGGGTCCTATGTGGTTTTCACCTATTTAAAACAGAAAATTTTTTTCCAAAGGAGAATACTTGCTAACTCCTTTGCACAATTTACAATGTTCCTATTTTAAATTCACTCATGGTGGCTTTTTATTTTCCACTCTTTCATGATTTTTTCAACTATTTTTTTTTTTTGTGAGCACATACTGAAATTTCCTCACAAAAGATGGGTTTAACTTTCTCTAGTATATTCATACCTGAATGTTAACCCTCATATTTTGTTGATTAATAATGTCTATATTCCAAATAATTTTCTCTATATACTATAAATATTTTTGATCGTTTTCTCTAGTATGCAGGGATTCTTATCAATAGGTTTGACACCAGATTCCACTCCTCTTACAGATTCCTTATTAGTGTTATTGTTCCCTAAAATGATGATTTATCTGAAGTGTCTAGGTTGGTATTTACATTTACCCTGATCAATACCATATATTCACTTTCATTCTAATTTTTTTTTTCAATTCATCTTTTTAGAATCTTTATTTGAATACTGACCCTCCTCCATTTATCCTACATATGTAGTGTATTCTTTCAAATACTTGAAATTTCTTTGCCTGCTGAGAAATTAATTAAGGTTAAGGTTCACAATCTAGCCTTTCTGAAGAATTTGCCATTGTAAAAATTAGAAGTTTTATTTCTAACAAAGGTTTCTTTTCCTCTTTATATTTTCCCTGTTTGTTTCTGTGAACCTTCCAAAACCTCCCTGCATAAGATATTTTATTCTTCTTTTTCTTCTACTTATTTGTCTTCTAATAATTTGTTATTTTATCTTTGTGTTTTTCATGCTTTCAGTTTTGGTCATATAGCTGATGATTTTGGATGTTTAAAATTAAATTTTTAAAAATATAATTATTTTGGTTATTATTGAGTTGTGTACTTTTATTAGAGCTGTTCCTC
This sequence comes from Sus scrofa, assembly GCF_054392235.1. Lineage (NCBI taxonomy): Eukaryota > Metazoa > Chordata > Mammalia > Artiodactyla > Suidae > Sus > Sus scrofa. The sequence goes on from NC_139393.1 coordinate 44,183,105, forward strand.
TAATATATCTCCCCACTTTAAAAAAAGATAACTTTTTCATTTTAATTTTTAAAATAACCTTTTGTATATAAAAGTAATTCTTTAAATTGCTTTAATATTATTCATCTGCTATAAGATCCATGTTCATCTCACTTTAAAAAGAATTCAAATATTTTCTATTACTCTATCTTTAACTTATTAATCATTGAAAAATCCAGAACATTTTACCTCTCCACTTGGGTTGGTTGATATTAATTATATATTTACCCTTGAACTTTGACTAGATTTCAAGAGCCACATCTAAACTCCATGAAATAGCCCAAGATGTAAGTGATTATATGAATTTTTATGAAAAATGAACTATGAGATAAAACTTACCATCATTGAAGCAAAGAAGATGGCATCTGTCATCTGGCAGAGTAGAATCTATAAACTGTCTACAAGAGGAGTGTAGTATGAAATGGTATCAAAAAAAACTTTCCTCTGATTCCTATAATCTGTGGTACTATGTGCACATTTTTAAAACAAATCATTTCATGGAATACTTTATTTGTTGTACACAATGTAAATTACTTGAAATATTATGTGAAATATAAATTTTAGGAAGTGAACATTTGAAAATATTTTTGTAAGATAATCATTGGAGATAGTATCTTGCCCATAAATATTGCGATTTATTAGTAATTTCAGTTTTTCACAGAAATGACATTGTAAAGAAGATGGAAAAGAAAACAATTATAAAGAAAAATAAAATGATGTGATTTGCTACTAATTTGGTGTAGCAAAACACTGAGTATTCATTTGAATTAGTATTAAGGATTTCTTACAAATAAGTTTATCCAAGTAATACTATTATGAAATAATTTGTTTTGAAGTATTGGTATAAAATCATAGATAAAAGTAAGATATTACCAGTTCAGCTTTTACAAGTGTTAAAATGATTCATGATATTTAAAGAAAGTTATTTTTCTTTAAAGGCACCATGAAGTTTTACTACAAATTTATAGTAAATATATATTTATATTTATTTATAGTATAATATATAGTACTATATTATATAGTATAATTGGTTTAGCATGTTAGTTTCATGTGCACAGCACAATGATTCAATATTTTTATAAATTATATTATATTTCAACTTATTACAGGAATTTCTTGGTGGTTAAGTGAGTTAAAGATTTGGCATTGTCTCTGCTCTCACTCATGTTGCTCCTGTGGTGCAGGTTTAATATCAAGCCTTGGAATTTCTGCATGGGATGGGCATGGACGTCAAAAAAGTTATTACATTATATTGCTATATTCCCCTGTGCTCTACAATATATCCTTGTTGTTTTTCTATTTTATTTTAATTTTATTATTACTTTTTTTAACTGCTGCACCTGCATTATATGGAAGTTCCTGGACTAGGGTTGAATTGGAGCTGCAGCTGCAAATCTTCACCACAGCCACAGCAGCAAAGATCTGAGTGGCATCTGCAACCTGTGCCACTGGATCCTTAACCCACTGAGAGAGGTCAGGGATGGGACCCACACCCTCACAGAGACTACATCAGATTTTTAACCTGCTGAGCCACAAAGAGAATCGTAGTTTATCTAATCCTATTTTATACACAGTAGTTTGTGTGTAAGCCCGTATATGTCCTTTGTCTTTCCCTACTGGTTAACCACTAGTTTTTTCTCTGTATCTATGAGTCTGTTTCTATTTGTTATATACATTCATTTGTTCTAGTTTTTAGATTCCACATTTAAGTTATAATAGAATATTTAAGTGATAATAGTCTTTCTTTGACTTATTTCACTGAGCATAATACACTCTAGGTCCATCCACATTGTTGTAAATGGGAAACTTCATTCTTTTTTTTTTTTGCTATTTATCGGGCCGCTCCTGCTGCGGCATATGGAGGTTCCCAGGCTAGGGGTCAAATCCGAGCTGTAGTCACCGGCCTAGGTCAGAGCCACAGCAACGCGGGATCCGAGCCATGTCTGTAACCTACACCACAGCTCACGGCAACGCCGGATCGTTAACCCACTGAGCAAGGGCAGGGACGGAACCCTCAACCTCATGGTTCCTAGTCGGATTTGTTAACCACTGCGCCACGAGGGGAACTCCGCAAATTTCATTCTTATTTATGGCTGAGCAATATTCCATTACATTAAACATTATATGTATGTGTGTGTGTCTGTGTGTGTGTGTGTGTGTATGCATATATATATATATATATATATGTAAAACATCTTTCTCCGCTCACCTCTTGATTGACACTTGTGTTAGCCTTATCTCTTATTGTAATAATGCTGCTATGAACATTGTGGTACACATATTTTTTTCAAATCATGTTTTCATATTCTTTAGGTATACATCCAGCAGTGGAATTGCTGGATTATATGGTAGTTCTATTTTTGCTTTTTAAAGAAACTCCAGGTGTTCAGGTGCGGAGGTGCTGGTTCAAATTTTGTCCTGGCACATTAAAGTATCTGCATTTTCACAGCTGCAGTTCAGATCCAATCCTTGGCCCAGGAACATTCATATGCTATGGCTATGGTCTTTAAAAAAATTACCCATGTAAAATATGTTATATTTTGAATTATATTATCAATATATTATTTTATTATGATTTTTTATGAGAATATGTAATTTATTAACTTCTGACCCTCAACACTTATATCTGTTTTTGCTACTCATTAAAATTATGGCACATAAGTATTAAGGGGCATAGAATACTATTTTAAATGGTTAGGATATCTATAATTGTTACAGTGTCCTTGTTATTTTGTCAATAAAAATTTAGAGTTAGTAACTAGTAAATTATGCCATGTAACTAATGCATCAGTTACCATGGTTGGTTTGCAAATGCGAATGACACGATTGCTTTGTCTTAGGCAACATATATTTTATATTTACTTAAAGTTATCATAGGTAATCTATCCATAACTCAGAAGATATATATGAAGCAGCCATTAGATACCCTGCACCTTATAAATTGCATTCTGAAAATAAAGTGTGAATTATGTATTGACCTAATCCATATTGGGGGAATATTAGAGAACAGTGCTAAGACAGACTTATTTTGCAACTTGTGAGGGAAGAAAAATCTTAATGTAGATTCTCTATTAAATGATATCCAACATAAAATGGCTAACATTCAATTAATATTCTATAACATGTAATGTTGAAAGACATATATGCATTGATTTATATCAACTGAAATATATAAAAAAATACGCCTTTCTCCACATTCAATTTTTAGATTCCATTTTATATGGATTTTGATTTGAAAAGTTACTCATATTTTTGCCCCTTTTGGAAATTCTAAATGTTTTGACACTTAGACTTGGGGAAGATAGTCGTTGAGCAATAATATTAGAATAACACACAGCTCTCCTAACAGATAAAGTGAATACTGAGCATCCTTAAATATATATTTGGTTTTGCCTCTTTTTCGATGAAGTTGCACTTATCATCATGATTCATTGCCTCATTTTTCGTAAGCTTTGTTGTTAGAAACATTCTTAAAATATTAATTTTTTTTCCTTGAAATTTCCATTGTGGGTCAGTGGAAACAAATCTGACTAACATCTATGAAGATAATGAGTTTTATCCCTGGCCTTGCTCAGTAGGTTAAGGATCCCAGCATTGCCTTGAGCTGTGGTGTAAGTTGCAGACATGGCTTGGATCTGGCTTTGCTTTGCCCTAGTGTAGGCCAATGGCAACAGCTCTGATTTGACCCCTAGTCTGGGATCCTCCATATGCTGTGAGCATGGCCCTAAAAAGAAAAAAATTTTTTTCTTGTTCTTTAATAAGCACTTTAATAAGATCTAGGGGATTGATTCAACACATTCTCAAGTAGTCAACAAATTTAAAAAAAAGTGAAGTTTTTTTTTTTTTAATATATTGGACAAGTCATAAAGTAGAGTGTGCTAGAATGTTCATTTGTTGGTTTGTTTGTTTCGGTATACAGCATTCTATTATGCTAGGCCTTGGAGCATGATTTATTTTTTCTTATCAATGTATAAAAGAATTTACTGAATTTAGTTCTCTTTTTTGTTTGGCCCTTTAAATTCAATCTAACTGCTAGTTTGAAAGAGGGCTAGAGTAATGACAAGTGAATATTCAGACACTCCCTAATTAGAGAAATAAAGCAGTAAAAACAAGAAAAGATGATGACTTGCATTAAAATGGAGGCCATTAATTTTCAGGTAATTACACAGATTTGAACTATATTTCCAAGTAGGATCAATAGGCATCTAGGTTCCTAGACTTGGTAATTTGTGTAAATTGGCACCAATTATTGAACAGCAATGCCTAGAAGTGTTTGTATATATGCATAGACGCTTGTACCTATGAAGGATGAAATTCTAGAATATCTTAATGGATATTTTAATTTGCATAAATCTATGAGACATCTAATAGGATTTGTCATAGTGGAGCTGAAAATATGAATCTGAACTCAAATCAAATCCTTGAACAGGAGGGAAAATAAACAGAATTTTCTCCTCAAAGTGGAGATGATATAAAAGTCAGTAAAAATAACAATGCTTTTTAAGTGGAAGTGATAAAAAAATGAAGTATCAAGGCATTTAGAGTTATGTAGAGGAAGAAGAAACAGAGAAAATTTAAATCATAATGAGATATAAGTGTAAAATAGCAGGGTGTAGTATTAAAGAATCAAGGGGGGGGAGTTAATCAAGATAACAGAAGTGTGTCCATAAGAATTTTGTACAGTAAAAATCATGGTAGCTTAAGGAAGTGCAATGTACGTGGCATGTCAGAAAAAGTAGCAAATTTACAGTGTATGAGGAGTAAGAGTTGTGAGAACAGAGGAAATGTGTGTAGATATATCTTTCAAGTTGGAAGGATATGAATTTTGTGATACACAAGACTGAAATAACCAAAGGAATGACATCCTTGAACAGGGGAGAGAAGATGAGTTCTAGGGCAAAAGTGAAGATGGTACCTTTGAAGTTGAAAGAAAACATTGATGACATTTTATTCTTGATTGTGAGAAGAATGAGCATTAATATGGTGGGGTTTTTTGTAACTATTAATGTAGATATACATCATTTGTAAGTGATGATATAGAGTTTTGGATGTGTGAATAAAAGAGATAGTACAAAATAGTCATTTAAGAAAAATAAGTCATTGAGCTTTCTGTAAATTTTAGAGCAGAGTTGTCATGTTTGCTTAACAACATGTGGAACAGATGTATAGATAGGCTCAAGTGGCATTGAAGATTTTCCAGGTAAGATAATTGGAAATCAAGGAAAAGAGAGTGAGAAGACGAGAGGAAAGAATAGAAGAGAGAGAAGAGGTGAAAGGATGGAAGGGAAAAGAGAAGAGAAGAAATAATGAAAGGGAAAGAAAGATATGTGAGTTTTGGACCTTTGAGAGTGAAATTTTATAAACAAACAATTTCATGTGTGTGCTGGAAAGGCAGTGAAAATCCCCACTGTGTCTGTGACAGTTCGGAGAGCATTAATTCAAGTGTCAAGAAGATCCTATAGCAGTGGTATACAAAATTATATGAATTGAAAGATTGATACTGGAATTGTATTTTTATAGCAAAATGTGGAAAACAAGATTTTAGAGGATGAGCAGTTTTGGTAGCAACAGAATTTAGATAATTGAAGTCCAATGAAATATAATGTGCACCACATATGTTATTTAAAAAATTTTAGTAGTCACATTGAAAAAGTAAAGTGAAACAGGTGGAATTAAACTTTAAAATGCATTTTAGGAGTTCCCATCGTGGTGCAGTGGAAACAAATCCAACTAGGAACCATGAGGTTGCGGGTTCAATCCCTGGCCTTGGTCAGTAGGTTAAGGATCTGGTGTTGCCATGAACTGTGGTGTAGCTAGCAGATGTGGCTCGGATCTGGCATTGCTGTGGCTGTGGCATAGACTGGCAGCTGCAGTTCCAATTAGACCCTTAGCCTGGGAACCTCCATATGCCACAGGTACGGCCCTAAAAAAGACAAAAGACAAAAAAAAGTATTTTAACTATCAGATCAAAAATATTTCAAAATTCAGTCCATATAAAAAAAGAGACTAGCTATATCTTTTACTCAGACTAAGCTTTAAAAATCCATTGTGTATTTTATATTCATATCATCATCTGATTTAGATACTAAAATTTTATCACAATACTTTTCCTATATGTAGGTTTTATAATATTAAACTTAAAAAAGTAGATTTGCATACCCAAGTTGTTCTTAACATCTAAAGATAGTATAATCACTGAATTGGTTATCAAAAACATTTTCCTTAAATATTCATATCCTTAACTTATTGTTTTCATTTTGTGTTATTTTTTCACTTTTTTTAGGGCTGTAGTTGTGGCATATGAGAAATACCAGACTAGGGGTTGAATTGGAGATACAACTGCTGGCCACATCACATCTCATGGCAATGCTGGACTGTTAACCCACTAAGCAAAGCCAGGGATCAAACCCGTGTCCTCATGGATACTAGTTGGGTTCGTTACTCCTGAACCACAACAGGAATTCCCATACCTCATTGTTTATTTAGAAGAATTGATTCAACTTTGTAGAAGATGCATGTATGTTTCAAAATTGTTTTATTTTTTCTAATTCATTAAATTCATTATCTTTTGTGTGATATTAATATTATAAACTTTAAGGTCAAGTAAGTATTTCATAAATTGAACAATAGCAAAATAAACATTCAAATTTTTATTTCAGTTTTTGGCAGTCACTTTAAATAATTATCGTGATGAAAATTTTTCTGAATATGAATTCATGCTAGAAACTATGTAAAATTACTACTAATTTCTGTAATGTAAAGTTTAAATTTAACACAAATTTTCATCTGTTTCCAGCTAGGTCACCTATAAAATTCCTTTTCCAAAATTTTCAAATATAGAACACTTTAATGTACTACATTAGATAAGGAAATATAAATCACACTGACTATTTCTTTTGATTACTGAATACTTGGCAAGAAAATTCTGCTTCTCTGTGATTCTGTTGATTTCATGGTTAAAAAGTGGCAGTTAAAGTCCCAAAGATGGTATCTTTATCAGAAATTGTACAAAAGCAGGAAATGTGTAAAGCAAATTACTCTTTACACATCTCATATTGGGGAGGAAATTTTTCTGAAAAAACTTCCACAGGAAGCTTTCCCTTGTATCTATTGGTTGTTATTGATATGTGTGTGTATGCTTTATCTAAAAAGGATGCTCTTTCTACCACGGTGGATGAAGGCAAGCAGCAAAGGAGAAAGGTGTAGGGAAGGGCTATTTAATAGGCACAAGAAATGAAAAGTCTCACAGCAATTATCAGTGTACTGCCAGGGAAGTACACCGGCAGTTGCACTTTTGCCTGAATCTTTTGCTCATGTTTAGCTCACATTTGCCTGAATCTTTTGGATTCTCAGTGTAGTTGATGTTATGTAAAAATCTCTAATTCTTTTAAATTGATTTCACAATCTGAACTCTTTGTTAACTAAGCCACTGGGTAGCCAGATTCTTCAGTGGCTCTTTCATATGCAAATTATAGTAATCCCTTCCCACTTTGATAAAGGAATGTTAGAATGGGAAGACTGGGATTAGAGTAGTGTTTTCTCAAAACTTTCCTGGCATATGGTAAAACAGCCTTAATGTTCCCTTACAGTTGTCTAAACTTTAGACAGGCTTCTTCCTGAGTGCAAAACTCTGACTCCATTTTCTCAGAGAAGTTACATTGGAAAAATTGTAATTATAATTATTATTTTTTTTCTGTGTCTTGATTTTTTTTTTTTTTTTTTTTTTAGGGCTGCAGCTCCCTGGCTAAGGGTCAAATCAGAGGTGCAGCCCCACCTACACCACAATCACAGCAACACTGGGTCCAAACCACATCTGCAACCTACAACACAGCTCGAGGCAACACTGGATCCTTAACCCACTGAATGAGGCTAGAAATCAAACCCACAATCTCATGGCTACTAGTCAGATTTGTAACTCCCTGAGCCACAACAAGAACTCCTCTCTGTGTCCTGAGAGGATCTTGTTGAAAGCATCTTGCTAGTTTTATAACCCAGGAAGAGCTTTCTTAAGGACCTAGTGGCCATGTCTCTGAAATGTTATTATCAGTGAAGACAGTGCCACTCTCCCAGTTTCTTTGGGAGGGTAAATTTGATGGCCTGGCCCCAAGTTATAAAACCACCTCCTGTCATAAAGATGATAAACTTTACTTTTGTTTGGGCAAAGCAAATTAGTAAACAGAGATGACCTATGATTCCATGCCCAAATCTTTAAAACTCTCCAGCCTTTGTTTAAGCAGAGCTGAGAATGTCAGTTTCTATAAGTAGATTTTGATATTCAGATAATTATTTATTCTTGTTATAACTTGCTGATTTTCGTTTCTTTTATCCTGCACATATGTGACTATCTCTTCTTCAAATCATCACCTTTAAAAAGTTACTGCTTTATGTCCAGAACCAAAGTAAGTCAATTCCTGTTGTCTTCTACCAATACACTCTTAGGACCTTTCATACATCTTGTAAACATGGGTAATTTTCTATTTTTAGTGAATAAAAATAAATTATATCTGTATCTTTTAAGCTATAAGTATCATGTCTGTCTTGAGGCTAGGGCTTTTGTGAGGTAATTCAGTCATAAGTGTGGAACCCTGATCAATACAAATAATGACCTTATAAGAAAATTCCAAGAACTCCTGAGATCTCTTTCCAGCATGTGAAAATAAACAAGTGAGCAGTCCGCTACCTGGAAGACAGCTTTCACCAGAAAGCACCTGATCATGCTAGTACCCTACCCTCTGACTTTTAGCTTCCAGAACCTTGAGAAATGTATTTCTGCTTTTTATAAGCTACCCAGAATATTACTTTGCTATAGTAGCCTGTTTTAAGACAATATCCATGTATTTTGATTTATAGGCACACTAATAACTATATTTTCCCTTTTATATTGAACCTACATTTCTAAACACTTCAGGCCTGTTCTGGAACATAACCAATGCAGAGTCGCATATGTTTTAATTAAGTTTACTCAAATCAATGAGTATTATTGTACTTCTAGTTATTGATATAAGTCCTATATATAATATATGTTTTTAAGTGTGATAACATGACAGGAATCTTCAAACATAGTCTAGCTGATTACTTAGACAAGCTGTTAGACAGTTACAGTACAAATGCTTCATATGCATGAAGTGTTATATAAACAACTAACTCATCAGGGCTGATATGAAGAGGAGTTAAAAGGCTTTAAGCAGAAATAAATATTTGGTATGGAAAATAAAAAGTTGATTTTATCCAATGCTTTTTTGATATAGATTCTTATAAAATAATAAAACATATTGACTTGTTTAAATTTTGCCCCCTCAATTTTGTCTTTTCAGGATATAAAATATATGCTATAACACTTTCCTTTTCATGATTCATTGAGCAACATTTTACTCACACTATATTCTAGGCTCCAGAGAACAAAAGAGACAGAGCGTAAGAGTGAAAGAAAATGTCCTTTTAAGGTTGATATAGTAGCTATGGAGAGACAAAAATCACTGTTATTTTAAAGGTGTTTGATGTCCATCATTTATCTTTCCAAAAGGGCTTCCTGTAAAAATAGACAATTCCAAGTGGTTTAATAAAGTTTGATACATCCAGTCCTCCAAAACATATCTAATTATATTATATTAGATTCTATTGTTATAAATGCTAACAATAAACATAAAGGAAAAACAATGCAAATGCAAACATACATAAATTCAGTGTGTTTTTTCGTTTTTTATTGAAATGTGTAGCAAGGAATGTTTTTTTAAATGCTAACTCATATTGAAGGTAGTCATATTATCAATCTGCTTTTTTTTGACTATTTGAAAATATTGGGATTTCCGGTCGTGGCTCAGTGGTTAACAAATCCGACTAGGAACCATGAGGTTGCAGGTTCGATCCCTGGCCTTACTCAGTGGGTTAAGGATCTGGCGTTGCCGTGAGCTGTGGTGTAGATCGCGGACATGGCTCGGATCCCGTATTGCTGTGGCTCTGGCATAAGCTAACAGCTACAGCTCTGATTGGACCCCTAGCCTGGGAACCTCCATATGCTGCGGGAGCGGCTGAAGAAATGGCAAAAAGACAAAAAAAAAAAAGAAAGAAAGAAAGAAAATATTGTTACATATAACTTGATCACTTTTGCAGCCTCTTCAACCTGAATATTTGAACAATACTGTATTCAGCTCTTCAAGTTTTCAAGAAAAGTCTAATGAAACAGACAAAAATGGGCAAATATTGCTTCTTAAAATGATTTTCCATCAGTGAATTCTGTATTAGTAAGAAGCTAGAGAATTAACGAATCAAGAAAATATGTGATGAGTTCAAGCAATTCAGTTCTCATAACAACCAGGCCCTAGAGAATCTGATTTGATCAATGCATAATCACTTCCATTTAACGATGTCTGCCCAAATAGCTGGAATGTTCATTTTGTGGTCCAGTAATCTTGGTTGGTTTAATGACATAAGTAGAACAACTATGAGTAACTATGCAGCCTCCAACTAATTTCTTGTTGATAGATTTTCAGAGTCAATCTAGTCAGTGGCAGAGCATTAAATACTTTCAAATGATCCCACATAATCTAGAGAAATTTATTGCAAAGTATATTTACAGCAGATGTCTTGTTTGAGGACATATTTATATATGAGCTCCTTGAAATCTCCTCTACATAAAACTAAGTAATTTCATTATGTAGTGACATATTAATTATGTTTATTTAAAGTGATCAATCCATATTCATATTTTCTGATGAAAATAGCAATGGCTTGAAAACTGCATATATTGGTTGATGCAGAGGGAAGAATGGGTAGAACAAGACTTGAAACTCCATGGAGCGAATCTGTGTAACTGATATTCTTATTGTTGTTGTTGTTGTTGTTTTTTTTCCTCCTATTTTAGGGCCACACCTGTGGCATATGGAAGTTCCCAGCCTAGAGGTCAAATCAAAGCTGCAGCTGCTGGCCTACACCATAGCCACAGCAACACTGGAGCCTTAACCCACTGAGTGAGGCCAGGGATTGAACCCACATCCTCATGGGTAGTAGTTAAGTGTGTAACCCACTGAGCCACAACAGGAACTCCCTTTGATATTATTGTTTAACAGAAAGTGAAGTATTTGGCCAAAGACAAAACCTTTCAAAACTTAGACAAAACATTTAGGAAAATACAAATATTGCTTGAATAATATTACATGTAGAGAAATATGCCTATGAAGATATATTTCTATGCCTTTATTTCTATGCCACTACACTAGGCACTAGAGACATAAAATAAATGTTATTCCTCTTGAGGAGTTTACAATCTATGAACTGTGGAATTGATCTGCATTAGCATGTGAAAATGGGTAATGAAGTTAGTCACTTCTTATCAAAAGAAAATAAGATTTTACCAAAATGGAACATGAAACATAATACATTTTTAATTTAAGGAAGAGAATTAGAAATTGATAAAGCTTAAGACAAAACCATAAAAGGAAGATTGGATGGAATAAGACACTAGGCAACCATGATACAGCAATTCAGTACAGGAAATACAAATTGATGGAGGAAAATGAATGAAAGCTTGGATGAAGATTGTTAATATGAAGGAGATATGCCAAAATAAAATAAAGTGTACAATGGGTAATAATAGCAACATGATCCAATTCCTATGAAACTAAAATCCTAATTATTATATTATTAGTATGATGTAATAATTTATAAATTTCCTTATTATACATACTATGTTATTAGGAGATTCTGAAAAATTCACTAAATGTATGTTTTTCTCATACAGGTCATTTAAAGGGTATTTAATCTTATATAGTGAAAATCTATTCACAAAATAATTTACAGGTGTAGTATTCTTTTGCAGAATTTTGATATACAAAAATATTCATGTTATTTTCTCTTTTGATATGTCATAAAACAACAGATAAAAAATAAATAAAAATCTACTCTTCCCTAAACCCATAAAATCAATTGGAAAAAGGAGCCAATATTAAGTTGACAATATTAAAGATATCTTGCCGATGTAAATTAATCATACCATTGTAATTACATTATATCTAAATTTCCTGATTTGAATATAACCAATAAAATTATCTTATTTATTTATTTATTTGTCTTTTTGTCTTTTCAGGGCCACACTTGTGGCATATGGAGGTTCCCAGGCTAAGGGTCTAATTGAAGCTGTTGCTGCCAGCCTATGCAAGAGCCACAGCAATGCCAGATCTGAGCTGTGTCTGCTACCTACACCACAGGTCACGGCAACGCCGGATCCTTAACCCACTGAGCGAGGCCAGGGATCGAACCCACAACCTCATGGTTCCTAGTCAGATTCGTTTCCAAAGCACCATGACGGGAACTCCATTTTATGCAATTTGAATCAAACAATTTTAAATTTCAACCTTTATTTTTCTAAATATAACCATATTTAAATGTAAAATTATTGAATAACTGTTATTAGAATGTACACTTTTAAGGAATTAATTACTGCTGATAAAATATGACATTGAAAAAATCACGCTTGATATTATATCAAAAACCAAGACAGCTCACCGTCTATAATTCACTATTTTTACTTTTGTATGCTTAGGAAAGAATGCAAAAGAAAATAACTTCAACTATGTTGTACAACTTAGAAATCAATATTAATAAAACAATGTCAATAATATTATATTGCAAACTCCATTATATTACTCAGAAATGTGACCTAAACATGTAGTGTGTATTTCATTCTTTGTGGTAGGAAATGTAAGTAAGGTTTGTGAGACATGTTTCATTATAGGCCACTCTTTTAGTCAATCACAAATTTTTTTTAGATAACATTTAAAATTAAATTTTTATGCTTAGATTTAGCCTGCAAGTTGATTTTTGTTATAAAGAACATTTTTTCAGTTGTTCTTGAGATATTACAAAGTAGAAAGGTATCTTTTCCCATTTTTAAGGTTTCCGAGATGACCACTTCCATAACCATCTTGCAATCTGTGCAATGCATGGGCAATGCACATTTACAGATATGACAAGATGTAGAGGCTGGCATTACTACCATTTATTTCATCAAAAGCAGTTATGTAGACAATATCTTCGTGGGTCTGAAATGGTGAATCCCTGGCATACATTTTTCCTGCTTCTAGTATCTCCCCTTGCTCCCACTAAATAAAAGACTCAGAAAAAAATGAAATAAATGGAATATTTTGATTAGATTTTCAAGTTTCATATCCCTGCATTTATGTTTTAAAAATTCACACACAAATGAAAACGGAAAAACTGACAATATTTGGTTTCTTCCTCTATTTTTTTCATTTGGAAATAAACTTAGGTGTCTTCTAACATGTGTTTTAATATTTTGGTTGAAATCCAGGTATGCGGTAACAAGTAAAAGTAACTGAGATAAATAAGCCCTTTGTGTGTAATTGGCTAGGAGGTGGGCTATGTTTATTGGATGCTACAGGTGTATGTGTTAATGGCTGAAATTTCTTTAAGATCCTGGTTTTTGTCTTCCTTGTCTTTGGGTTGTTTTCTAGAGACTGTAGATAGAATTGGAGTTTTACTCTTCTTTTAGCTGTAATCCACAGTTCTACAGGAGTCTGCTTGATGTGGTCCTAAGGTGTGGGGGAGAGCAAAAGTGTTCTAAAATCATATGGTTAGGTAAAGATCTTTTAGTGAGTCTTTGCTTTTGAGCCATGACCTTTCATAAATGCTTCTCAGTTTTTCCTTCATGTTAGGGCAGACAGGAAAGAAGGGGTTGGAACCGGGTGTTTCTCTTCTCTCAGATCAGTTAGTTTTTGGAAACTCCTCAGTTTCTTAAGCTACATAAGATCTTTTATTTCAAGAGCAGTCCTGAGTGAAGAAGAGTGTAATCCCCTGGGCATATTTCAAAGTGATTACTTTTCCTCTCCTCTTACTGAAGAAACGGGAGGATTTTTTTTTTTTTTCTGATCTCCACTCTGAGACCTTGGTGGAAATCCTGGCAGTAAAATCCATGCACTGTGGGAACCCCCTCAATATTAGGTTCTCACTGTGTTTTTAGGCTCTCACTCTGTTTTTAGTCTCTCAAGCTAGTCCACACTAAACCCTCAAAATCTGTCAGTTATAACTTCAGTTTCCACCAGGACTGAACCAGTGGATGACCTTCCATCTCTGAGCTTCTGTTGCTGACAGTCAATTCCTAACTGATGGAAACATCTACCCATCTGTCTTTTGGGGGATTATCTCTTCTGGCTTTGCTTTCCCTGCTTCTCTTTTAGTATCAGTACAAAACTGTAATTATGTAATGAATTTTATACAAATACAAGAGAATTCCCTCCTAATCATTCTTCTTTTTCAAATATTTGACAAGAATATTTTCTCTTAAATTTCATTAAAAAATTCTGTTGATATGTAAACTAAATTTGCTTCAAATTTATGCTACATTTAATATTTAAAAATATATTGAGACCCCTCACTCAGTAATATCATATATATGTATATATGTATATTTAGGTGTATGTATGTGTTCATGTATACATAAAGTAGTAATGATTACATATTCTTTTAATTAAGCTGCCTTCTTTGTGCTAAAGTGTATTATTAGAAGCATTTTCAAGCTATTAAATGTAATGAAAAATGTTCTATTCACAAAAACAAAACTAGCTTGTTGCTGGTGTGCAGAAAAAATATGTATATTGATTTTTGTTTGTTGACATTGTATATAATCCCCTTGTGGAACTCTCATATTACAATAAATCTCTTTCCAGTTGATTGCCTTGCATCCTCAGGTTAGAAATTCCAAACCTCTGCAAATAATGAGATGGCCCTGGTTACCCCCACACAAATACTTCTATGAAATCTGTGGCATCAGCCACAGAGCAAGCAACTTCTCTGCCAGAAGAAACAGCCTTGTACTCTGCTGCACCTACATCTGAAGTCTAAGGGACAAAGCAGTAGGAACAATTGACAATCCCCTTCCTCATTCATAGGCATTTAATCCTTCCTGCCTCATTTCCAAGATGTTTGCCCACCATTTCTATCATAGAGTAAATCCTTTTTGCTTATCCATTTGCATCAAAATGCTATGCCCCTGGCATCTCATCTCCTAGGATTCTTGCTCAACTAAATATTTCCCTTCCCGCACCTCCTTACCTTATTTTTAGAACATATACTGACTTCTATGTTTTGCTGCAATGCACCTAGTCCCTAACAGATTCTCACATTTTTCCTGAACTCATTCTCCAATGCTTAAGTGAATTTTATCAAAGACATCTGAGTTGAATATTTTCTAATCCAAGTTAGATATCTTTATTAGTTTCCTTTATATATGTTCTTTCTAATTTCCAATCAACATTAATAATTGTGATTGTATTCATCTAGTAGATGACTCTCTCCCTAAATAAGACTGTGGGATATAAAATGGCAAGGACCAGTTTGGTTACCTCATCATTTTATACACAGATTCTACATATGGAGCATATATTTCATTTATCTTTTTTTATCTTACTTTATAATTTACTTCTCAATTGTTACTAGCACTAAACTTATATTTCCCATGGAAATATTTTTCCTAGATCAATTTAAACAACTTTATAATTTTGGATATCTCAGATTGGTTTGTCACATTTTTTAATATGTAATTTAAATATTGGCACCCTTCAGCATAGATTAATTGAAGTTGATTCTCAGAAGTAACCATTACTCTGACATTTGATAGGTTATCACTTTCCTATGTAGTTTTTCTCCTTATATTACTTGGGTGCATTGCAATATAGAATAATGCTATGATTTTGTACTCTAAATAAATAATATAAAACTACTTAGTGTCAGTAATCTAAATGTAATAGTTTAGATTATTGAAATGAATCTGTGTTTCTAAAATTTTGGGTAAGGCCTTGTTCTGAAGAAAAATGGTTTAAAAGTATTCTAAATGTGAAAAAAAAATAATGACAAACATGGAAATCACAAAGTAATTATGACATAAGAAAAGCAAGAGAAAATTTGTAGAACTCTAACACCAAGTTTAGATATATCAGGAAAAAATTAGAAAAAAAATGTAGAAGCAGCCAGCCACAATCATCCATTTAGATGTTCATAAGAGTTATGATGAGTATAGCTACTCTGATTAATAAACTACTTGCTTTAACAATGCTTTTGTACTGAGAAGTTAAAAGACTATACACTTCACTTTTCTTCTGCTCTAAAGTTTGTCCTCAATCTCATTGGAAATTATTTTTAACTTTTCAGGATTTTTTTGTCTTTTAGAGCCACACCGGTGGCATATAGAGGTTCCCAAGCTAGGGGTCCAATTGGAGCTGTAGCCGTCGGCCTACACCACAGCCATAGCAACACCAGATCTGAGCCATGTCTGCCACCTACACCGCAACTCATGGCAATGCTGGATCCTTAACCCACTGAGAGAGGCCAGGGATCAAACCCGCATCCTCATGGATCCTAGTTGTGTTTGATAACCACAGAGCCATGATGGGTACTCCCCTATCAATTCTTAATATACCAACTTCTACCATTCTGGTTTCTCACCTAGACGTCTGAAACACTCCCCTAAGTGAATTATCTGCTTTCCCTTTTTCACTCCACAGTTAATTCTCTAATAATTGACCAAAATGATCCTTTCTAATAGACAATCAAATTATTTAGAGTTCTGCTTAAAATCCACCAATAATTACCAATAATACTTAATATTTCAAATGCTTATAATTGTCTGTAGGACTTTGTATGTTGTGTCTCTTTGATAATTTTCCAATTTCTTTTTCTATTACTCTAATATTTAATCTCCTTTTTATCTTATTTAAAAAAGCAACTCTCATCTACTGTATCATTAATATATTTTAATTTTTCTTAGAAACACTCATCATTGCTCACCATTTTATCAAGTGTATTTTTCCACTAAATTAGAAGTTTTAAAAAAAAGTACTTCCCTCCATGGCACAGCAGAAGTGAATCCTACTAGGAACCATGAGGTTGTGGGTTCCATCCCTGGACTTGCTCAGTGGGTTAAGGATCCAGCATTGCCATGAGCTATGGTGGAGGTCACAGACACAGCTCGGATTTGGCATTGCAGTGGCTGTGGTGTAGACCAGCAGCTATAGCTCCAATTGGATCCCTAGCCTGGGAACCTCCATATGCTGTGGGTATGGCCCTGATAAGACAAAAGAAAAAATAAATAAAGTTTCAGAAGCCCTTCATTCAATCTCTAAAACCACTACTCTAGTCAAAGCTTTTGGATCAGTATCTGCAATATAAAGATGTCAATACTTAATGGATTGAATGAACTGTCAGAAGCTTGCCTCAATAGTAAAACATAGTATAGACTGAACTTGTTAGATTCTCTCCTAAATATTAACTTTGTAAAGCTAATCAGTGTGGAAAATATTAAGGAGTAAGACTCTAACATGAAAGTGAAAATGGAGACTAAGTCATGAATGACTCAGAAGTCGAGAATATTGGAAGAGGAGAAAAGTATAACCTCTACCTAACTGTAACTCATAATAATTAAAAATGTAAGGAAAGGATATACAGACTGCATGAGAAAAGGGCTAGGCACTTTTATCATTGTGTTTTTCTCTATTTTCTTTAATCCAGTCTGTTTTGAATAGGCCTTACAGAATTCATTATATTTCTATTGACTCTTAAATTCCATATATATTAATATCATATGGATTAATCTGTGATTCCTAGTTATTGGACATGTTTGTAAAAGAGCAGGAGTAAAAGTGAAATAGCAAATAATTTTACAGTTGTAACTTAAAAAATGCCGAATTATATCATGAAGGAATCATGAAAAATTCTTTAAAACAGCCAAGAAAATATAAGAACTTTATGTCTAGTAAATTAAACTTGGCCATTCCCATTTTCAGATTATTTTCTTTACTTCATGACTCATTTATTTAGGTAGCTAAGCTAAATAAATACTGTGTGCAAAGGATTCTGATTAAACTCCTTAAATCATTTCTGCTCCAACACACTTGATAACTAGTTTTGCAATTTAGTGTCTGTTTTGGTTATGTTCCCAGCAGGTTATTAACAATTAATTAGCAATACTTCTCAAATGCTATTTGTGTTAGTCTACTAATTGCAGGGCAGGGAAATAGAATTTCCCTTTGTAAACAAATTGTAATCATGATCATTTATTTTAGATAAGACAATACAAATTTTCCTTATATTTTTGTTGTTGCTTAGATTTAGAGCCAGAAAGCCTAAATTGTATTTATGAGTGTTGGATGAAGCTGTTTTTAAGTTATACAGCAGGTATTAGAATCATTTAGTTTTGGACAGTACCACCTCATTTTTATTCCTGCTTACATCTTGTTTTTTAGAGGAACAAATGTGTGCCTGTGATGTGTCTGTCTATTTCAATTGATGACTCTCAAGAGATTTTTTATAAAACTTGTTTAGATTAACATTTATAACTCCAGAATAAGCATCATTTTAACATTTTCTAACAAGGTTTTACTGGATTCTCTTTTTTTTAATCATGTTTTTTTTTTTCAAACTTACTTATGTTTTAAAGATTCTGAGTTAAAATTATAGTCAATACTTACACACATTTTCATATTTATCTGTTTTAATATTTTCTTTGGTACTTGCTATGCTTCTCATCCCATTGCTAGCCATGATCATTTCTTACCTTTTTTAAAAAAATATTACTTATATGTATAAAATGCTTTAACTAAAATTAATATCTGGTGCTTTCTAGCCCAGCCACCTAATTTTATAGTTGAGAAACTTCAGAATCAGGAATCAATAATATGAAATTTGAAAGGTTGCTTTAGTAGATAGATTCACTCAACATATATTCCAATTCTTTCTAGTATGACTTTCTGTAGTGCAGAGGTTGCAAAGGTGAGAAAAATTTTCCTTTATGTAAGAAGTGATCAGGAGTTCCTGGAGTGGCGCAGTGGTTAATGAATCTGACTAGGAACCATGAGGTTTTGTGTTCAATCCCTGGCCTTGCTCAGTAGGATAAGGATACAGCATTGCCATGAGCTGTGGTTTAGGTTGCAGACGAGGCTCGGTTTCCGTATTGCTGTGTCTGTGGCATAGGCTGGCAGCTACAGCTCTGATTAGACCCCTGGCCTGGGAACCTCCATATGCCGTGGGAAGCAGCTTTAGAAAAGGCAGAAAGACAAAAAAAAAAAAAAAAAAAGAGAAATGATCAGATCCAACCAGATAAAACTTAAATTTGGATGTGGGTATGGACAGGAGGCGGTTGAGCACAAACTGATACAGGCTGGGACCTGTGACTCTTTGTTGCAGTGCTTGCACCTGGACAAACATCTCTCAAAGCAACAAAAATACAAAGAAAATATATGGGACTAAAAATAATTGCATTCATGTGCATTGGGGCAAATGATACCAAAAGACCAAAAATACAACTGCCACTTCTAAAGAATTGGGAGCAAGAGCAGGATATTGAGCCTGCACCCTGCATACAGCACCAAGAGGCTGGGCAGACCACCTAAGCCACAACTCTGACCCAACCCCTAGACCCACCTCTACCCTCACATCATACAAGGGACCAGCTCACTCCCCTTCTTGAGGGGGTGAGCAAGGGAACTTGTTACATGTTTTTGCTCCCCTGATGCTGAAGCATGAGGCCCAGATAAAACTTTGCCTGAATTTCTTGTCTGGCCTCTTAATAATTTCTGCTGATTAAGGAAGGCCAAGGACTCTGGTTGGTAACAAAAATCTCCTATTTTAATATTTTAGATTGTATCAGGTATTACATCACTTAGAACCAAAAATCATAGTGGTGGCTACTTGTTCTCTACATTGTAGTTACAGACATTTCATTCAGGAGTGAGATGATGAGGTAAAAGTGGCCTATCCCTTTATGAGTCAATTCATTATTGATCAGAATGATTCTCAGATCTCCCCACTCCAACTAACATCTGCTTCCTTCAATAAATTTGGAAGTTAAAAAAACATCCTGTACTAAATTTAGTTCCACTTAGAGAGAATAGTTTCTGTTATCTGAAACTGATTTCTGACTAATATAGTTAGACTTTGAGAAGTGAAGAGTTACTGATATAGTAACATGTTTTGGAGTAGAACCAAGACCTTCTAACTCATTCATGGTCAGTAAAGAATAGGAAAATAGGAACTGGATATTCATAGAAAAATTAAATGAGGTCAGTTGGACACTTAAACTGAAATAATTTATCTATGTATTGTCATAGAGAGAAAGATAAATGTTATGCATTTCTAACAGGGAAGATTAAGCTGATTAATGAACATAGACAAATAAACATATGGAACCCCTCTGTTGTATTGCTATGATGTCTAATGTCAAAATGAACAGAATGACTGCCATGAATTGCATATATTTAGCACAAGTGCCAATTAAGTGAAGCCTTACAACTATGTTTAGGTTAAGTAGTCAGACTTGAACAAAAATTACCTAGTACATTTTCTAAGGCCATATATTGAACAGGCCTTCTAACCTACAACATTTTTTCTTAATTCCTGATACATCATACTCTAAGGCCTAGAAAAAACTACATTAGAAATCTCTCAATTTGACTTGGAGGCATGTAGATTTTTTTTCACTACTATTTAAAATAAAAGAAAAGTTTACTCTAAGCAGATCCTTCATTGGAGTATTTACAAATTTCCCCTCATTAATCAAAGATTTTAGCAATGCTCTACTATTTTCTTTCCACCAGTGTTCCTGTCACAGTGCTGGATAATGATCTTCTTACCTCAGATGAACTTGTTTTTTGCTTAAGCTCAGGTACCTACTCCCAAAGTCATGGTCATACCCTAGCCCATTACTTCCCAAAGTTTTCCATATGGTACACATAGAAATTGATAGTATTTTGTAGTCCACTCATAGTTATTACACCAGATTACACTCCATGCATGGCACTCCAGTGTGCTGTGACCCAAGAGCTTGACAGTCTACCTGAGAAACAATATTGTCAGTATTAAAATAACCTGAGCATTCAAAATTTGAATGTAAGCTTCCCCATAATGACAATTATTTCCTGTTTTTCCAGTACACTTATCTAAGTTCTCCCCCTCAGCAATTCTTGGTATCTACTAGCATCTCTAACTCCTGAATTTATTTCCTGCTTACCTTTCTTTTTTTAATTAGCTTAAATTTCAAGCTTCATATAGCCACACTTACATACATTCTTAATACAGTTGGGATTTTTTTTGTTTATTATTCATATAGTTATTGTTTGAATTAAATAACATAAACTCTAGAAGTCCTTAGATTTGAGCTTGTACATAGGACATGTTAAGTAAACACAATTTACTACAAATTTAAATTAGTTACCACAAATACAACTTAAGAAATATTTTGATATAAAGAGCTGGGGACAAGAGTATTATTTGTGACCAGATTTTGTCCTTTTTGAAGCTATTGAAAAACTTAGAGTGTATTTTTCCTTTTTCAATAGTTGTTATTTATTTTGAGGTTTGATATGAGTGATTTAGAGTAGAATTTTTAATACTAAGAAAAAATATTATTTAAATAAATATTTCTTAGACCACTTAATCATCTGTTGATGTAGTTTGTATATTATCAGGAACCAGTAATGAAGAGTAAGGATTAATAGTCTTCACTATCAACATCATATATGTATAGATATAGAGAGTTATTGTTGATAGAAATACAGATATAGCTATTGGATATAGAGATTTATACTGATATGTTTATATGTTTATTTTCATTACTTAAGAACATAGTATATAATAAAGACTGAGAAAAGTCTTGAAAAATATATTTTAAAAAATATATATTGAGAAAAAGCAAAACAAATATAAGGAACATTAACACTTTAAGAAGTAATATGACATATAAATTTTTAAATCTAGATTTACTTTAAATAGAAGGCTATTATTACTATCATAGTAAGTCTATACACCTATACAAACTTTCAGCCAGGTTTAAGCTAAAACAGAAACAAAAAGTGGATGTGTTGCAATCTATTATGGTAGCTACCAGTTTATGCTTTTACATAATCTTTATTATCTCACCAATAATGTAAAGCAAGTGTTATTATTGGCATAATACCCTTCTTTCAATTCATTGCACCATAGTATTATAAGTTATAATTTAGGAGTTCCCATCATGGCACAGTGGAAATTAATCTGACTAGGAACCAAGAGGTTGTGGGTTCAATCCCTGGCCTCACTCAGTGGGTTAAGGATCCAATGTTGCATGAGCTGTGGTGTAGTTCGCAGACATGGCTCATATCTGGCATTGCTGTGACATTGCTGTGGCTGCGGCGTAGGCCAGGGGCAACAATTATGATTAGACCCCTAGCCTGGGAACATCCATATGCCATGGTCATGGCCCTAAAAAAAAAAAAAAAAAAAAAAAAAAAAAAAAAAAAAAAAAAGACAAAAAGACAAAAACAAAACGAAACAAAGCTATAATTAGTATATTATGATTTGATTATTTTATAATAATTTATTCTTTTCTACATCTTTATCATTCCATATTGAATAAAGACTCACTAAAAAGTGAAAAACTGGAGGGAGTTCCTGTTGTGGCTTGGTGGAAATGAACTTGACTAGTATCCATGAGAGTGCAGGTTTCTCTTTGGCCTCTCTTAGTGGGTTAAGGATCCAGCATTGCTGTGAGTTGTGGTGTAGGTCACAGGCATTGCTCTGGCTGTGGTGTAGGCTGGCAATTGTAGCTCTGATATGAGCCCTACCCTGGGAAATTCCATAAACCACAGGTATGGCCCTAAAAAGAAAAAAAAAGTGAATAACCGGAGTTCCCACTGTGGTGTAACTGGATTGGTGGTATCTCTACAGTGCCAGGACACAGTTTCAATCCCTGGTCAAACACAGTGGGCAAAAGGATCTGGTGATTCCACAGCTACAGCATAGGTTGCAACTCTGGCTCAGATCTGATCCCTAGCCAGAGAATTCCATATGCTGCATGGTGGTCAAAAATGGGGGAAAAAAGAGGGAGTAAATACTATTATTTAAATAAGCTGCTTATATTTATACCAAATACTTTAGAATAAGCTAATTTTCAGACAACTAATAGTACAGCTAATATTGAATTTATATAAAATTGTCATAAAATACAAAATAATCAACAACAAACAGGATTTTATACTTCAATAAAAACATTGTCATGTGTATTTTATTTTTTCAGAATGTAAATGTGAATGGTCTTAAACATTATAATACCTTTACACATCATTTAAGAACATACGAAGTTGATAACTAAGCATCTGATATTAGGTATTCAATTTTTTATTATTAATTGGAGGCCCAATGTTGTGAAAAGTAGTAAAATCTCATCAAATTTTAACTTAAAAATATACCTCAGGGATGAGCTAATTTGATGTAACCATGGGTTATAGCAAGAAAGAGAAAAAAATGAAACACAAAATCAGAAATAAATATATTGAGTAAAGATGTTTTGTTCTGGTGGTCATCTTCAGCACATAGGGTACATCTTATTTTTCTTACTGATATGGTTGATGTTAGATGTCAGCTTTAGCCACTGCCACAATGACCTGCTAATTACATTTTGAGGAATAATGAGTAAGTATAAGATTATGAACTAAACAAGTAATAACTTACTCCCAATAAGGAGCACTGTTGTCTCAGACACCCACTTAATCTTGCAAGAGAATCTCAAGAGCAATAGATGGAAGTCATCTATTAAACTCCCAGGAAAAGTCTGTGCTATATAGGTAGTGCCCATGTACTGCAGGAGTAGCAATGATTGCAGTGGACTATCAGATTAAAGTTTTCTCTTCGCTTGGATTTTTTTCCAGGTTTTATTGAGAAATTAACTGGCATATATCACTGTTTAAGTTTAAGATGTATAGCATGGTGGTTTGATATAGTGTGATTACCACAGGAGGTTTAGTCAACATTCTTCATCTCACAGAGATATAATGAAAATAAAATAAAGTATGTCCTCTTGACCTACTCTCTTAACAATGTTTCTTTATACCATACAGCAGTTTTAACTCTCCTTCAAGCACCCTTCAAGGAGATTAAACCCAAAGTCTTTGGCCATGTCTCATTGTAATGCCCCTTCCCACACTTTGACCCACCTGGGATACTCACTCACTACAAAAGAAGAAATGTCGCCATTCCTCATCTCACCTCTATATAACTATTCCCCATGCAAATAAGTTATCTTGCCTAAAACTAACAGATCAAATATACTCCATACAGAGATAAAACAACACTCAGCCCTTATGCACAGCATAGGTGGCTGAGCAGGAGAAATTGTGTCTCCATTCAGATCCACCTTGGGTGGGGGGCATGAGAACAAATTGTAAGATGAGTCAGGCCCTCGTTTTAACCTGTGCACAAGTGAGTTCTCTCTCTCTCTCTGAAAATGTATTTTCCTTTAATAAATTTGTAAAATGTCTGTAGTTTCAATGCTTTGCTACAGCAAGACAGGGACCTAGGAAACTGATCTATCAACTCCAAACATC
The DNA here is from genome assembly GCF_054392235.1 of Sus scrofa. Classification (NCBI taxonomy): domain Eukaryota; kingdom Metazoa; phylum Chordata; class Mammalia; order Artiodactyla; family Suidae; genus Sus; species Sus scrofa. The sequence continues at coordinate 44,207,485 of NC_139393.1, forward strand.
ATGTTGTACATTACATTCTAGTACATATAACTGGAATTTTGTATATTTGACTATTTGCATTCAATTTCCACTCCTTGGATTTTATATGTGGTCTTCTTTTCCTGATTGCAAAAGTGAAATTCTTGTCCTAATCAGAGAAAAAAAGTGCATGTTTGTCCTAATCAGAGAAAGTAAAAAGAGAAGTTTTAAGTCCCTGAAAATAGTTTTATCCAATTTGTTGTTCCCTCTAAGCAACTGGAAGAATCAAATAAAAACCCTCCTTGGAGATAGATCATAAGATCATGGCATAATATGCCTCAAGTGATTTCTAGCAGCAGTTGTTCAAACATAATGGCTGGTAAAGTACCTAAGATAAAAACATACACAAAGAAGTAAAACAGCATGGCAAAATTAGCAGAAAATACAAAACCAAAAAGAGACCCAGAGGATTCTACATTTGAGGAAAAATAAAAACCACATTTTAAAAGTAAATTGTTTAACTACAGCAGATATATATAATATGTATATTATACTTAATTGTGTATATATAATTGTCAAAGTATATAAAAATGCAAGACCAAACTTCATGCTGTCTATGAAAACAATTTTATATATATACACGCACAAACACACACAGAGGGAGAGAGTTTAAAAGTGAAAGGATGAAAAGAGACATACAAGGCAAATGCTAATTAAAAGAACACTTGGGAGGCCATGTTGTTAATAAACACATTGTATTTTTAGGGAGAGGGACTTTATTGGAGATGAATACATATATTTTGTAATGAAAAAATTAACAAGGATGTATCACAATGTATTATCAAATGATAATGCTTAATGTGGATGCATATTAAAACAGAGAATCAAAATGCATGAAAGAAAATGTGACAAATAAAACTGATAAAACTACAATTATGATTGGCAATTTCAATACTCCTCCCTTAGTATGTACTAGGACAAGGAGAGAGAAAGTCAGTAAGCATAAAACATAATTGAACACTGTAGAAATACTTGACCTAACTGACAGTTATGACACACATTCCTCCCCCAAAAAAGTGAAATCCATTTTTTTTTAGTGTCTATAGAACATTTGTCCTGTTATACAATATTTTGGAACAAGTCTAAATATATTTAAGGGAATTTAAATTGCACAAAAAATAGTTTCTACCAAAAATGAAATTAAATTTGAAATCAATAATTGGAAGATATTTGAAAAATCCCCAGATATTTTGTTTGTTTGTTTTGTTTGTGGCTACACCTGCAGCTCATGGAAGTCCCTAGGCTTGGGGTCAAATAGAGGCTGCAGCTGCCAGCCTACACCACAGCCACGGCAATGCCAGATCTAAGCTGTGTCTGTGACCTATACCATAGCTCATGGCAACGCCAGATCCTTAACCTGATGAACAAGGCCGGAGATGGAACTCACATCCTCATGGACACAAGTCAGGTTCTTAGCCCGTTGAGCCACAGCTGGACTCCCATGGGCAATTTCTTTTTCTGACTTATTTTTCTGTTTTGATTTTGTTTTATAAAAACAAAGAAATTGTGGAAGGATGCAGTGGAAGCTCAATCATAATTGCCAAGAAATAAAATTCCTATTTTACAGATTAGAAAAATGAGTATAAAGAAAGTTAGAGACTTGATCAATAAAGATTGAACCTTGTAAAGCAGTCCCCTCAATCAAATCAAATTAACTAAGATAATAAAATTTTAATCATCACCTAAATTCTTATAATTATATTTTAATCTCTTTTCTTGGTTTTGAAAATTTAGACATTTTTCCATTATTATCTTCAGTAAATTATAAATCTTAATGTATGTTTCTACAATGAAAATACAGAAAGTTGTAAGTAAAAAGTTGTGTGTTTTTAGGTGGACATCAGGTACTAAATACTCTTCTGTATGCTTTTGAAGTAATTTTCTTCTTTTTGCTAATAAGCTTTTGAAAACACATCAGTTTATCATCTCAGTAGTATTTATGTACGTATGGAGTATTTAGCAATAATTTTGATACTGTTCAGGAGTTGGAAGAAAATCAGCAGTGAGTGTCCTCTAATTTTCTAACTTGTGTAAATTTTTTTCTGTTACCCTGTATATGACTGATGACACTAATTATTGGTAAATATAAAATACTTGAATGAAAGAAAAGCACTGAAAATAAAAATTTCAATATTGGGAATATGACGTAAGTTTTTTCTATTCAGGTACCTCCAAATATGAAATGTATCTTCTTTGAATTATCTTTACTTCAACCACAGGAGTTTACATTTATATTTAAATTCAGATATTCCAGAGTTTATATTTAGGTATGATCAGAGAAAAAGAGTGCTCCAAAAATTGTCTTCTGACATTGCTAGAAATATTATTTAGAGCCATTGTGCATAAGCAGAACTTAATTTATATCTTCTTTCACATATTTTGTCACTCACTTTCAAAATGTGTTTAGAAACTAAAAATAAGGCAGTAACTATACAGAACAGACACATAGTAACTTGTCAAATAATTGTTTAAAATATCCAACACATTATAAAACAGAGTCATTGAATCTGAGAACAATTATTACAAGAGATAATAACAAAACACAACTTACTAAGCCTAACAGAAAATCAGGAGTGGAATGCCCAGATCTCCAAAAGAGGAATTTAACCTTTACTATTATCAAATGTCATTTTATTCTTTAATTTTATAAAAGTGGTAAATCAAAATTAGACTTTAAAACCAATTTAAAATTTACTTTAAAACCAATTTAAAATCCTCAGATATAATATTTCCAAGCAAATACATCAAAGGATATATCAAATTTCTTTTATCTGATAAAGAGCATTGCTCTTATTTAAAGTAAATAAGCCATATATCTCTACTTCTTGACTGTATGTTGGTTAATTGTGGTCATTTGTTTCTAAAGTTTTATTTACCTTCAGTTTAGTTTTCCTTAATTTTAATGCACAAAAAGATGTAACTTTTCTTATTGTATTATATCATTTTAGAGTTCCTTCTTGTTGAACTACAGCATCTGTTTACTCATCCAAGATGCTATGTGGTTGATGACATTTCTGAGTCCTTATATGTTTGAAAATTTCTGATTGTAACTCTATAGAATATGCAGTCAAATGTTTGTATTTAAAGCCTTTTCTCATTGTTTTCTGAAATTGTCAGTGCTAGAAAACCACTGATACCAATTTGATTTTTCTTACTTTCTTAGAAAATTGATATATTTTGAGCATCTTCCAAATTGACTCTTTAAACAAAATTTTGAAGTATTTACTCTTATGTATTTTTTAGGTGTTGGCTTTCAAAAAATATCCTAATTGACAATTGTTAGTCTTTTATTAATCTTTGTTATGGAAAATTTTGCACTATTTTTCTCTCAAGTAATGCTTCTCTTCTATTCCCCCATTAGGGAATATTTTGTCTATTTTTTTTTCCCTACCATGTCTCAGATGGATTTTTTGGAACTTGTAATTCTATTCTCAGTGCATGAACTTTTCTTTCACACTGCATTCTGGAAGAATTCCTCGTTCAATTTCCAATTATTATTTTATAGCTAAGTAGGTTACTATTCAATGCAAATATTATTCAATGCAAATATTATAGATACCATTAATTATATATTATTTGAATCTACAAGTTCTTTATATGTGTTCTTTATATAACCACTTTGGGAGAATCCTCTCCATTCCTAGTAGGTAATGACAGCCATGCTATGCATCTTCATAGCAATTCTCAGACTCTCAGTGTCCACCTGGAGCTTGATACCAGGGTTGCTATTATTTAAAGGAGGAAAATAAGACTTTGAAGCAACTTCTACTTTCATGGAAGTGCCCCAAATAAACATCCTTATTTTTGTTGATGTTCTTTCTCTACTTCCTAACTGCCACCAACTGCAGGTCCAGAACATTAATATTTAAAGTTTTACCAAATCTCTGCAGTTTTTCTTGCCTTCTCAGGTTCATAGATGATCCTTAGGCCCTGTGGAACTATAAGTTACCTCTAATTTTTTAACCTAAATACATTTTTCTAATTTTAATTTTTTGATAAAAACCCTTACATGCTATTTCCTATAAATTTGATGCGGGGAGAGGAAGAATGCCCAATACATTTACCCCACATACTTGAAAGTAAGCATTATGTTAAAATACTTTAGATAATAAAATTCATCCAATTTTTCAGCTATATGAACACATTTTAACAAAGTTATAACATATTAAAAGATAAATATACTGATATAATTATGAAGGACATTCTTCTATATTTCTTGTGAATGTTTTAAACCTATGTCTTTTTTCAATAATGATTTTTATTTTTTCCATTATAGTTGGCTTACTGAGTTCCGTCAGTTTCCTACTGTACAGCAAAGTGACCCAGTCACACATACATACATACATTCTTTTTCTCTATAATGCTTCTTCAAAAGTGACTAGGTATATTTCCCTGTGCTATAAAGCAGGAATTCATGGCTTATCCATTTCAGAAGTGATAATTCCCATCTGTTAACACCAGATTCCCAGTCCATTCCACACCCTCCTTTTCCCCTTGGCAAACGACAAGTTTATTCTCCAAGTCCAAGAGTTTCTTTTGTGTGGAAAGGTTCATTTCTACAATATATTAGATTCCAGATATAAGTGATAGTATATATAATTTGCTTTCTTCTTTCTGACTTACTCTACTTAGTATGAGAGTCTCTAGTTTCATCCATGTTGCTGCAAATGGCATTGTTTTGCTCTTCTTTATGGCTGAGTAGCATTCCATTGTATATCTATACCACTTCCTCTTAATCCATTCATCTGTCGATGGACATTTAGGTTGTTTCCATGTCTTGGCTATTGTGAATAGTTTTGCAATGAACATATAGGAGCATTTATCTTTCTCAAGGAAATTTTTTCCAGGTATATGCCCAAGAGTGGGATTTCTGGGTCATATGGTAGTTCTATGTTTAGTTTCCTGGGGTACCTCCATACTGTTTTCCATAGCAGTGGTAACAATTTACATTCCTGCCAACAGTGTTGGAGGGTTCCCCTTTCTCCATGCCTTATCCAGCATTTGTTATTTGTGGACTTATTAATGGTGGCCATTCTGACAGGTGTGAGGTGATACCTCATGGTAGTTTTGATTTGCATTTCTCTAATAATCAGTGATCATGAGCATTTTTTCATATGCTTGTTGGCCATCTGTATATGTTCTTTGGAGAAATGTCTACTCAAGTCTTTGGCTCATTTTTCATTTAGGTTGTTGGTTTTTTTGCTGTTGAGTTGTATAAGATGGTTGTATATTTTAGAGATTAAGCCCTTGTCCTTTGCATCGTCTGAAACTATTTCTTCCATTCAATAGGTGGTTTTTATTTTTATTTTTTTTTAAGGTTTCCTTTGCTGTGCAAAACCTTCTCAGGTTGATTAGGTCTTATTGGTTTATTTCTGCTTTTATTTCTGTTGCCTTGGCAGACTGACCTAATAAAAGCTTTGTAAGGTTTATGTCAGATAATGTTTTGCCTGTGTTCTCGTCCAGGAGTTTGATGGTGTCTTGTCTTATATTTAAGTCTTTAAGCCATTTTGAGTTTACTTTTTTTGCATGGTTTGAGGGTTTGTTCTAGTTTCATTGATTTACATCCTGCTGTCCAGGCTTCCCAGCACAAAGCTGAAAAGACTTTTTCCCATTTTATATTTTTGCCTCCTTGGACAAAGATTAATTGACCAAAGGTGTCTGGGTTTATTTCTGGGTTCTCTATTCTATTCCATTGATCTGTATGTCTGCTTTGGTACCACTACCACACTCTCTTGATTACTGTGGCTTTGCAATATTGCCTGAAGTCTGCGAGAGTTATGCCTTCTGTTTGGTTTTTGATCCTCAGGATTACTTTGGAAATTCTGTTTTTTCTTGTTGTTCCATATAAATTTTTGGATTATTTGTCCTAGTTCTGTGAAAAATGTCATGGGTAAATTGATAGGGATTGCATTGACTCTGTAGATTGCTTTGGGTAGTATAGCCATTTTTAAAATATTAATTTTCCCAAGCCAGGAGCATGGAATATCTTTCCATTTCTTTACATCCTCTTTAATTTCCTTGATTAATGTTTTATATTTCTTAGCATATAGGTCTTTACCTCCTTGTTCAGGTGTATTTCTAGGTACTTGATTTTTTGGGGTGCAATTTTAAAAGGTATTGTATTTTCATATTCCTTTTCTAATATTTTATTGTTAGTATATACAAATGCGACTGATTTCTAAATGTTAATCTTCTATCCTGCTACTTTACTGAATTTGTTGATCAGTTCAAGTAGTTTTTGGGATGAATCCTTAGGGTTATCTATATATTGTATCACGTCATCTGCATACAGTGACCATTTTACCTCTTCTCTTCCAATTTGGATACATTTTATTTCTTTTCGTTTGTCTGATTGCTGTGGCTAGGACTTCCAAAACTATCTTGAATAAAAGTGGTGGGAGTGGGCATCCTTGTCTTGTTCCAGATTTTAGTGGGAAGACATTCAGCTTTTCTCCACTGACTATGATATTTGCTGTGGGTTTTTTCTTAAATGGCCTTTATTTTATTAAGGTATGTTCACTCTGTAGCCACTTCTGTAGAAGTTATTTTCATGAATGGATGTTGGACTCTTTCAAATTATTTTTTTGGATCTGAGATGATCATGGTTCTGACCTTTATTAATGTGGTATGATGTTAACCAATTTTCTTATGTTGAACCATCCATGTGAACCTGGGATGAATCCCACTTGGTCGTGGTGTATTATCATTTTTTATGTTGCTGGATTAGATTGGCTAAAATTTTGTTGAGATTTTTTGCATTTATATTCATCAAAGATATTCCTGTACTTTCTTTTTTGGTACAATCTTTGTCTGGTTTTGGTATTAAGGTGATGGTGGCTTCATAGTATATTTTGGAAGTGTTCCTTCTTCAACCTTTTGGAAGAATTTAAGGAGCATGGGTAAGTTCCTATTTGTATGTTTGGTAGAATTTGCCTGTGAATCCACCTGGTCCTGGACTTTTGTTTGTAGGGAGTGTTTTTATTACATATTCAATTTCATTTCTAGTGATTGGTCTGTTCAGGTGAGCTATTTCTTCTTGAATCAGTTTTGGTGGGTGCCAAGACCAGGTCAGCAGGATGGGGCTGAAGAACGGGTGCTGTGAAACTTAAGGAAAAAGGTTAACATAAAACAAGACACAGAGACATTTGTCTTAAGTAAAGGTGGGAACCGGGGGACTCAAGGTCTCATGGACCAAGAACACCACCTTAAGAAACAACACTGCTTTTATTGTGCTCTTTAGGATGACATCAAGTGAGGAGGGGCTATGGGTGGAAGATATAGGGTTTGTTTATTATTTTATAAGTTCTTTTTATTATTTTAAAAGTCACTTAGCTGGTAGAAGGTTAAGCTTTTATTCTGACCTTTAGGTACATAACAATCATTAGCATTTTAGTTAGCTATCTATGCATTTCATTCCAGAGAATCCTCACTGTGCTTCCACAAAGGGCATGCCTATTTATGTCAACCCTGACATGCCTACGTTTGCACCTTGATTCTCTTTGCTAATGCATATTCTGTTAATGACTGCTCATAAACTACTTGGCCATGAGGTTACTCTTTCTTTATTCTTTAGAGGACATATCATGCTTGTGCAAATGGCATGCCAATCTGCACAGGTCCAGTGTGCCTAGACCAACGCATTATGTCCTCATTCAGCTGACCCTATGAATAGCTTATGTCTTTAGGTCTCTGGTTTTTTTTTTTTTTTTTTTTTTTTTTTTTTTTTTTTTTTTTTTTTTTTTTTGTGTGTGTGTGTGTGTGTGTGTGTGTGTCTTTTTGCTATTTCTTGGGCCGCTCCCATGGCATATGGAGGTTCCCAAGCTAGGGGTCAAATCAGAGCTGTAGCCACCGTCCCACACCAGAGCCACAGCAACGCGGGATCTGAGCCGTGTCTGCAACCTACACCACAGCTCACGGCAACGCCAGATCGTTAACCCACTGAACAAGGGCAGGGACCGAACCCGAAACCTCATGATTCCTAGTCGGATTCGTTAACCACTGTGCCATGACGACGGGAACTCTAGGTCTTTGTTCTTAGGCTTAAGTCATTTACCATCACTATGACTATTTTTCAAGCAGGAAGATGGGATAAAGTAAAGCAGGACAAAATGGAGTTTTCAGCAAAGAAGCTAAGAAAATATTGTAGAAACATGTCTCAAGATAGGTGTGATGTTAGTCTCTCAAAAGTTCTCCATTTCTTCTAGGTTGTAAAATTTATTGGCATACACTTGTTCATGGTATTCTCTCTCTCTTTTTTTTTTTTTTTTTTTTTTTTTTTTTTTTTTTTTTTTAGTTTCTTCAGTATCCATTGAGATTTCTCATTTTTCCATTCTTATTTTGTTTATTTGTGTTTTTTCTCTCCTCCTCCCATTGAGTCTGGCCTGAGGTTTGTCAATTTTTTTCACCTTTTCAAAGAACAAGCTTTTGGTTTTATCATTTTTTTCCATTGATTTTTGAATCTATATTTTATTGATTTCCTCTTTGATCTTTATGATTTCCTCCCTTCTTCTGATTTTAGTTTCTGTTATTTTTTTGTAATTCATTTAGGTGGTGTGTTAAATTGTTGATTTGAGATTTTTCTTCTTTTTCGAGGAAAGCCTTTATAGCTATGAGTTTCCCTCTAAGCAGTACGTTTGTGGCATCCCATAGATTTTGAATGGTTTTGTCTTCATTATCATTTGTCTCAAGGTAGTTTTTTAATTTCCTTGTTGATTTCCTCATTGACTTTTTTTTTTTTTTTTTTTTGGTGGCATGTTTTTTAGTCTCTATGTAGTCAGTTTTTTCTCACTTCTTTTCCTCTAGTTGATTTCTAGTTTCATGCCATAGTGATCAGTGATGATACTTGAAATAAATTTTATACTCTTAAATTTGTTCAATTAGTTTTCTGCCCCAGTATGTGATCAATTCTTGAGAATATTCCATGGGAATTTGGAATTGTCAATGAGGTCTAAATTTTCCACTGTGTCAGTTAGGATTCCTGTTGCCTTATTGATTTTCTATCTAGAGGATCTGTCCATTGATGTGAGTGGGGTGTTAAAATCTTCTCATTGGGTAAGGTATTAAAGTCCCCTATTATTGTCTTCCCATCAATTTCTTCATTTACGTCTGTCAGTATTTGCTGTATGTATTTGGGTGATCCTATATTAGGGGCATATATGATTGTAATATCCTCTTCCTGAATCTATCCTTTTCTCATTAAATAATGCACTTTGTCTCTATTTATTGTCTTTAAGTCTGTTTTGTCTTATGTGAATATTGCAACTCTTGCTTTCCTGTCTTGTCCATTAGCATGGACTATTTTTTCCCATCCCCTCACTTTCAATTATATGTGTCCATTTCCCTAAGGTGAGTCTCTTGTAGACAGTATATTGTAGGGTTTTGCTTTTTTATCCAATATACCGCTCTGTGTCTTTTGATTAGGGAACTCACTGCATTGACATTTAAGGTAATTATTGATATATATGCATTTATTGTCATTTTAAACCTTGTTTTCCAGTTTTTTGTTTCTTCTTTTTTCCTTTATTTTTTGGTTTGATGATTTCCATTTTTTTATGCTTGTGTACTTTCCTTTTAATCTTTGTGAATGTAATGCTAGGTTTTGATCTGTGTTTGCCCTGTTTTTTAAGTATGTTAACCCTTTCCTATATCTGCCTTCTTTAGCCTGATAGTCATATAGACTAAAACACATCATTAAAAAAAAAAAAAAAGACTCTAGATTTTCATACTTTCCTTCCCCACATTCTATGATTTTGAAGTCCTTTTTTAACATCTTCATGTTTGTCCTTTTGCTGTTCCCTGTTTTTATCATCACTGTCCCCCCCCACTTTTAGATCTGTACACTTGCTTCTTCAAGTGATTGCTTTCCAAGTGTGATTTCCTCCATCCTATTTCTTCTTACTCCTTTTTTATTTAGGGAAGTCATTTCAGTATTTCTTTTAGAATGGGTTTCGTAATGCTGTACTCTTTTAGCTTTTGTTTGTGGGAGAAACTCTTTATTTCTTCTTCTATTTTAAATGATATTCTTGCTGGGTAGAGTATTCTGGGCTGCAAATTTTCCCCTTTTAGAATTTTGGATATATTCTGCCACTCTCTTCTGGCCTATAGTGTTTCTGTGCAAAAATCAGCTGATAGCCTTATGAGAGTTCCCTTATTATTAATGCTTTGCATTTATCTTGCTACCTTTAGAATACTCTCTTTATCTTTAAATTTTGCTATTTTTATAATATGTCTTGGTATGATCTTGTTTGGGTTCAGCTTGTTTGGGGCTCTATGTGCCTCCTGCATCTTTATATCAGTTGCCTTTAGATTTGGAAAGTTTTCAGCGATAATTTTTTCAAATATATTTTCAATCCCCTTTTCTTTTTCTTCTCCCTCTGGAATTCCTACTATGCATAGATTGGACTGCTTTATATTATCACATAGATCTCTTTTATTTCTTTCATGTTTTTTCATTTGGTTTTCTACCTTCTGTCCTGATTGGGTGATTTCTATTATTCTATCTTCCAAGTCACTAATTCTTTCCTCTGCATTATTAATTCTGCTCTTTAGTGTCTTTAGCTCAGTTTGCATACCTGCAAATGAATTTTATAATTTTTCTATGCTCCTCCTTAGATTTTATAGTTTCTTTCTAATGGAATGTGTATTACTGTTCATACCCGCTCTTAATTCCTTGATATTCAGCCTTAATTCCTTCAGTATTTTCACTGTCTCCCTTTTGAACTCAGTATCTGCTAGACATTGACTGCCAGGGTCTTTTCATTTGTACTGTTTCAGGTGAATTCTCCTGTTCTTTTAACTGTTCCTGAGCTTCTTCATTTTTCTTTTTTTTTCTTTTTTTTTTTCTGTAAATTTGTGGAAATCAAACTGCAGTCCTTGAAGGCTATTTCTCTGCAAGTATGCCCCTTTGTATTTTGTGAGGGGTTACTATTTTTTTTTTTTGTCATGGAAATTTGTATATTTGCTGTCCCTGTCTTTGGTGTGAGCAAGTATTGTCCCCTTGATAGGGTGCTATGTTACCAGGGAGAATGAGGCAAGGGGCAGGGTTGCTGGGCTGTTGACAATAGCTAGGACCTGCAGGAAGGTGGCACAGGCTACTCTAAGTTACAGAGCTCTGGAAATTGGTGATGAGCCTCAAGCAGATTTAGGTGGTGCTGAGAGCAGTTGGCAGTGGCAGTGCAGGGTATATGAGTTCCCAGGGGAGTGTGAACAACAAGAGTTGGTAGTCAGTTGCAGTGCCCTCCTCTGCAGTACCCTCTGAGCTGATTGGAGCCACAAGTGGTGCCTGTTACCTGACCCCTAGAGGTAGCAGGACATGCCCAACTTCTGGAGTCAGACGTAACTATAGTGCTTTGTCCCCACCAACTGTAGACCATGCAAGAAGCACCCCATCCCACTTAGCCCACCCAGGATGTGCTAAGCAGGCTGCTCCTAGTTTCAAGGTCCAAGTGAGTGACAGTTATCAATGATATGTGTGCACTGCCCAGAGTGTTTGGTGGTGGCAGTAGCAGGGTGGGTGTGTTCCCAGGGGACTGAGAGCAACAACAGTTGTTGCTTGGTTGCAGTGCCCTCATTTTTTGCTGATTTTTGAGGTGACTAGGGCCTCAGGTTAAGTCTGTTCACAGGCCCCTATTGGTGGAAGGCCACACCTCCCTCTGGTTTCTGAAATGACTGCTGTGGTTTTTCCCCACTGCCTGTATATCATGCAAGAGTCACCACATTGCACTTAGCCCCCCATTGCCCTTAGCCCACCCAAGATTTGCCTTGCCACCCATAGCCCACACAAGAATCGCCTGGTCTTCTGTAACCTGAGCAATTGGCCTCTTGCCACCCATAGCCTGCACCCTAGGTGGCCCTCTCTCTGTGAGCCCATGTTCATACTCAGGCAAAGAGATTTCTATGGCAATCGGCCCCTCCTCCTCTCACACTCCCTAACAAATGTGTCTTGCTTCTCCTGTGGGCCCAGACCTCTGTTGTTCTTTTCTCCAGCCAATGGCAAACTTCTCCCTAGCCCCTCAGGCTGCCTCCACAGAGCCAATCCTAGTCCTCTCCCCAAAACAGACCTTTGAAGCCTGTCACAGTGTCTGGTACTTGCCAGAGCATCTCAGACTGTGGTGTCTGGGACAGTGTTGCAGATGATATGTGCACCTCTTGCTCTGCTTTGCCCTCCTCAGTCCAGCTGCTGTGCTTTTCTCAGTGACTTTGAGGTTCCATCCTCTCTGATTTTCTCCCTGTGTTTTAGGTGGCTTCCCAGGGTATGGGTTCCTTTTCTCTTTCACAGCTCCCTCTCAGGAATGCTAGTCTTGTCCAGATTCCTTTTCTTCTCTTTTTACTTTTGTTCTACCAAGTTGTGTGGAGGGTCTGCTGCCCATGTTCTTCTCCCAGTAGTCATTAGATGTTCTGTGTGAATTATCCTACATGTAGATTTTTTTTCTTGATGTGTTTTTGGGAGAAGGTGAGTGTGATGTTTTACTCCTCTGGAATCTTGATCCTTCTCCAAATCTATGTGTTTTGATTTACTCTACCCTTTAGTTGAAAAACAATGCTCTAGAAAATGAATCAAAAACACTATTATGATGTAATTTTTGTCTGTAACCAGGAAAGCTGAAGAGAAAAATAATTTGCACCAAAGGTCAATACTGGTTTTAGTAAATTAATAGTGAAGTCTTAAAGTCTATTTTAATAAAATTGTCAACATAAAATGCAGCTTTATATTCTATCAAAGGCTTACTTAAATGTGGTATCAAAGAGCTGCAGAATGGAATCATTTTTCTATGAAATTGAAGTTTGTCAAAGATGGGCAGTCTCAGGCTGTAATGTGAAACATTATGAATAAAAAAAATCATTTTTTGCATGAACAACTCCAAAGTAGGATTTTTTTTTAGAAATATTTGTTGTATGTTTTAAAATAAGTAATTGCACTACAGTGACACTTTATAATGTATTAAATATATGGAATTTATCAATTGTCTAGGATTAACATTTTGCAAGCTGAAAATACTCAGGAACAAATTAAATACATTTACTTCTAAACTCAAAATGCTATGCTTTATTTTACATATATTGTCACTTTCTTATGAAAACTTTTTCTTAAATATTTTAAATGAAGGATATGGCAAAATAATCTCTTTGGTATTATCTGTCTCTGGATAATTTATTACAGACTGGTTATGGAACATTGATATCACTGTTGCTACATGATCTTAATATTCTCACATAGCATTGAAACAGTTATGCATTAGTTAAACTGTCAAAGAAGGATTTAGGAATAAACTTTAGGCTCTGTTGCAGACAGTTATCCAAACTAATATCCTCATCTGGACATATACCTCAGAAATGGGAGAACATATTTCTAACTGCAAGTATAGCATACAGATATACTGTAATTGAAGGAATAAATATATTATTGAAAAGTAGAATAAAGAAAGAGATACTCATGGTTTAGCTTTTTATTGAATCACACTTTAAATTTATCCATTAAAATTAGAACATTTGGAAATACAAATATATTTAAAATAACAACAGGAGCTCCCATTATGGCTCAGCAGTTAATGAACCTGACTAGCATCCATGAGGGCCCAGGTTTGATCCTTGGCCTCCCCCAGTGGGTTAAGGATCTGGCATTGCCGTGACCTTGGTGTAGGTCACAGATGAACTTGGGATCCCACATTGCTGTGGCTCTGGTGTAGGCTGGTGGCAACAGCTCTGACTGGACCCCTAGCCTGGGAACCTCCATATGCTATGGGTGTGGGCCTGAAAAAATGAAACAAAGCGAAACAAAACAAAACTCTTTAATTGTCTTAAATATAATTTCATTTTTTTCTTTTTTTAAGGCTATATCTATGGCACATGGAGTTTCCCAGTCTAGGGGCCCAATCAGAGCTATAGCTGCAGTCCTATGCTACAGCCACAACAATGTGGGATCCAAGCATCTGTGACCTATACCATAGCTCACAGTAATGCTGGCTCCTTAATCCACTGAGTTAGGCCAGGGATCGAACCTGCTTCCTAGTGGGTACTAGTTGGGTTTGTTAACAGTTGAGCCACAATGGGACCTCACTAATACAATTTCTATTAATTATGTTCATATTTTAAATTATGACGTGTTTATTTAATATGTGACCCATCATATTCACTAAATTATGTATGTGTTATATATAATCCTGTAAATAATTACACATATGTACATACTCTTTTATTACTGACATTAAATCCAGAATAAAATAATTTTAATAAAAATATTAAATTGCATGATTATAATAGTATACTTAACATTTTAAAAAATATTTAAATAGTTAACTAATTTGCTTATCTTCCAGTATAACTGTTTAAAGTTCTAAGTTTAACTTTAAGAACATTTGACATCTATTTTATTCTAGCATGCATTCTGAAGACTAACTAATAACATTGAATTTGTATAGGGTTAATTATTGCTTTCTTAGGGTAGAGTGTATTGAAGCCCCCCCAAAATTTATGAAGACTTAGTATTAAAATTCTTGTGACTCTTCTGACAAAAGCAGCAACAGAGATCTCTATTCAGTTCACTAAGTCTTCCAGTTATTACTTTCCACATGGCTCCTTGAATTCAAGTTTGCACATACACAATTCCTGTTTTAGAAATTTCTTTTTACTCGTAATCATTATTGTATTTCTATTTTGTCTCTGTCTAATTCTTGTGTTTTTTCTTTGTCTATTGGGGGAATTTTGTTTTAGAAATTATTTTTATTTCATATATAATATAAGAAACTTTTGGTCACCTAATTCCTTTTATATGCTCTTGTCATTTATACTATTGTCATATATTTCAGTTCAGTCATTTAAATCTAATGTGCCCACTTTGGGCTTTTTTGTTGTTGTTGTTTATTATCCCTGCTAATTTAAAGGAAACTGGAGTATGTTTATAATTTTGCTCCAGATTTTCCTGTTTCAGTACATCTCAGAATTTATATTTACACCGGCCATTGCCATTGTTGTGTTGTATAGATCTGGGCTTTTAACTTATTCAATAAAATGTTGGATTTTTTTTTTAAAGCAGCAAGTAATTTACTAGGAGATGACATTGATCCTGCCTGGGCCAAGACTGGAGGTTTAGTGCATTTTGCTGTGCATTCTAGTACCTGCACTATAGCCCAAGTTGCTTTTCTCTTAAACCTCTCCATGGTTTCCATTAAAATCTCAACTTGATTCCCATTTTTTTCTAAATTGACAGAACTTGACTTGTTCCACAAATTGCTGAAATCTCAACTCGGGTCTTTCAGCCTTTCAGAGATTGCTTTCATCTAGGATCCTGTGGTCCCAAGCATGCTCAAATTGTGAGGCAGTAAAGATTAGAGAGTTTATATTCAGATTTCAGGACTTTACCTCCATGTTTTTTAATCTTCTCTTCAAATTCTAGCAATTTTCTAGTCCAAAACTGTGACCTATGATATTTCTAGCCAGTAAGAATATTAACCTCTGCTTAGTAATATGCTCTCTGTTAAGCAGATTAGGGAGTGCCCTTAAGGAAAAGTCAGTTAAACCTAGACATCACCCAATGGGTTTCCCTTTTCTCTAAGGTCATATATCCCCCTGTTTAGTCTGATTTGCACACTCTAGAGTGTGTTTAAAGTTAATTGTCTTTGGTAAGAGGATTTGTCTGACAAAATCTACTTAGCAATGATTAGAAACAGGAAGGCTATGTTAGGTATATGCATTTTTAGTTGTACATGTATTTCCCTTGATTTCCAGAAAATTTCTAATACTGCATGCCAGCCAACAATATTTAGGAATATTTTTCTTGAATCCCTAAAATCAAAAGATGTTACAGAATTTCTTCAATTTTAAAAGCCATATTTAAAAATAAGGAATTCCCATCATGGCTCAGCAGTTAACAAACCCGAGTAGTGTCCACGAGGAAATGGGGTAAAGGATCTGGAGTTGCCATGAGCTGTGGTGTAGGCTGGCAGGCACAGCTCTGATTTGACCCTAGCCTAGGAACTTCCATATGCCATGGGTGCAGCCCTTAAAAAAAAAAAAAAAAAAAAAAAGACAAAAAAATTAAAAAATAAATAAAACATAATGTGATATGTGTATCTTTAGTTTATATTCTCTGGCTACTGACCTATTTGAATAGTTTTTCTATATTTGCTCGATATTTTGATTTGCTCCTCTATGTTTTTTTTTACTCATATTTTTTCTACTTTCTAATAAAGTGTTTTCATTGTTAGTTTGTGAAAATTGTTTTTAATTATATTAAACTATGATTTTTACCATCAAATTTGTTGCACAACTTAAATATTTTTTATATCCATAACTATGTTTAGTGAAATTTTAGTATTACCTAATATAACAGAAAGAACATAAAGAAAATTAAAAGGAAAATACACACATAAAAAGAAAAACCTCATAATTCTATGTTGCTTACATGGTGCTGGGCACTGTGTTAAATTTTAAAATATTTTTATAGGAGTTCCTGTCATGGCCCAGTGGTTAATGAAACTGACTAGTATCCACAAGGATGCAGGTTCTATCTATGGCCTCGCTCAGTGGGTTAAGGATCTGGCATTGCCAGGAGCCATGGTGGAGGTGGTAGACAGGGCTTGGATCTGGCATTGCCGTGGCTATGTCATAGGCTGGCAGCTACAGCTCTGATTGGACCTCTTACCTGGGAACCTCCATATGCCTTAAAAAAAAAGGACCAAAGTAAATAAATAAATAAATAAATTACTTTTATATATTTAATCCTCATAAGAAACATATGATGCAAATACTTTTGTTATTCCCCAACTGATAAAAGAAATTGAAGGGCAAATGTTACATGTCTCACCCAAAGTCACACCTATGGGTGAATGGTTGAAATCAACATTTGAATGTGTTCTATTTGACTCCAGACCCTGTGTCCTTAGGGACTACATCATACAGATTCTTATATAAATCTATAGAGGCACTTGATTAAAAATGTTTCTTTGACTACTTCTTAATATCAGATTATGGTTGATCTTGAAAAAGCGTAAGGATTTTAATTATAAAACATTTTTTATTATTATAAATATAATTATGTCATAATATAAAAGTATTTCAGTGTGTTGATTTTCTGATTTTGAAAGAAAATATATTTTCTAAAAAAATTTCATATTAGTCTGAGCAATATTTATCTATTTGTCATTTTAAGGTTTGAATATATCTAGAAATAATAGTATATACAATTTTAATTAGTTGATTTCCTTATTTTTGAGAATTTTTCATTTTATTTTGCATTAAAATGTACAACAAAGTTCTCATATGTTTTGACTGTCAAATGCAATAACATGAATTGTAGGAGTGTGTTAAGGATCAGGCTAGAGGCTACTGCTGTGGCATGGGTTTGATCCCTGGCCTGTGAACTTTCACGTAACATGGGCGCAGGAAATAAAAACAAAACACTAAATATAAAATATAAGTTCTCATTGCTGATGGAAAAGAAAAAAAAAAAAGAAGAAAAGAATCAATTTAAAATGGAGACATCGTAAGACATATATAAATTTATTTTTTTCTTTTTTCAATTTTATTGGGGTGTGATTGACTTACAAAGTTGTACTAGTTCAGGTGAGGAGCAAAGTATATCATATATTTGATTATAGATATATATATATTATAAATACATATACATACATATATATCTCCATTCCTTTTCAGATTCACTTCCCATATAGGTTAATACACAGTAATTAATAGATTTCCCTGTGCTCTCAACAGAACCTTGTTACCTATTTTATATATAGTAGTGTGTATATGTCCATCTGAACCTAATAAACTATCTCCCCCCATTTCTCCCCCTTTGGTAACCATAATCTTGGTTTCAAAGTTTTTGAGTCAGTTTCTTTTTATCAGTTCTTTTGTATCACTTTGAATTTGATTCCACATATCAGTGATCACATATGATATTTGCCTTTCTCTGACTTACTTCACTTAGTATAATTTCTAGATCCATCCGTGTTGCTGAAATGGCTTTATTTCATTTTTTAGGAGGTGGGGGGGGTTGAGTAATATTTCACTGTATACAAGTACCACATCTTCTTTATCCATTCCTCTGACCATGGGCATTTAGGTTGTTTCCATGCCTTGGATATTGTAAATAGTGCTGCAGTGAACATTAAGGTGAAGGTATCTTCTTGACTATGGTTTTCTCTGGATAGGAAATCTCAGGAATAGGATTGCTGGATTATATCATAATTATATTTTTAGTTTTTTAAGGAACCTTCATACTGTTTTCTCCATAATGATTATTTCAGCTGACATGCACATCAACAATTTTGGAGGGTTCCCTTTTGTCTACACTCTATCCAGGATTTATTGTTGTAGATGTTTTGATGATGGCCGTTCTGATTGGCGTGACATGATACTCCATTGTAGTTTTGATTTGCATTTTTCTAATAATTAGTGACATTGAACATCTTTTCAGGCATGCTTTAGCCATATCTCTGTCTTTGGAGAAATTCTTGCTTAGATGTTCTGACCAGGTTTTTTTGTTTGTTTGTTTTTGTTTTTGGTTGCACCCACAGCATATGAAAGTTCCTGGGTCAGGGATCAAATCTGAATCCTGCAGCTACAATCTATGCCACAGTTATGAAATGCCAGATCCTTAAACCCACTGCATCAGGCTGGTAATTGAACCTGCACTGTGGCAGAGACATCATTGTATCCTTAGCCTGCTATGCCACAGTGGGAACTCCATATTCTGAGCATTTTTTTTTTTTTTTTGGTATAAATCTGTATGAGATATCTGTATATTTTGGAGACAAATCTCTTGTCAGTAACTTTGCTTGCAAAGATTTTCTCCCATTCTGTGGAATATCTTTCTTTTAACATTTGCTATATGTTTCCTTTGATGTGTCAAAAAAGATATTGCTGCAATTTATGTCAAAGTGTGTTCTGCCTACATTCACTCTTATGTTTAGGTCTTTAATGATATTTTAGTGTATTTTTGTGTGTAGTATTAGAGAGTCTTCTAATTGCATTATTTTACCTGTAGCTTTACAATCTTCCCAGCACCACTTACTGAAGAGGCTCTTTTCTCCACTGTATATTTCTGCCTCATTTGTTGTAGATAGATTGACCATAGGTGCATGGATATTTTTATGGGGCTTTCTACCCTGTTCCACTGATCTTTATTTCTGTTTTTGTCCAGTGCCATATATTGTTTTTATGACTGTATCTTCTTAGTGTGGTCTGAGGTCGGGTAACCTGATTCCTCCACTCCCATTTTTCCTTCTCAGGATTACTTTGGCTATTCAGGGTTTTTTGTGTTTTCATACAAATTAAAAAAATTTTTTTTGTTCTAGTTCTGTTAAAAATGGCATTGATATTTTCATAGGGATTGAACTGGATCTGTAGATTTCCCCTAAATTGACAATTTTGATTCTTCCCCAATAACATATTATGTCTTTTGATCTTTTTGGGTCATCATCAATGTCTTCTAGTTTTCAGAGTACAGGGCTTTCATCTCTTTAGGTAGGTTTATTTGTAGGTATTTTATTCTTTTTATGAAATGGAAAATGGGATATCTCTTGCTGATTTTTTCGTTGTTGGTGTATAGGAATACAAGATATTGCTGTGTATTAATTTTGTATCCTCAATTTACCAAATTTATTGATGAGCTCTAGTAGTTTTCTGGGGATATCTTTAGGTTTTTCTATGTATAGTATCATGTCACCTACAAATAAAGGAGTTTTATGTATTGTTTTCCAGTTTGGACTCCTTATATCTCTTTTTCATCTCTGACTGCTATGGCTATGACTTCCAAAGCTATGTTTTGTTGTTCTGGTTGTTGTCATTGTTTGGGCTACACCCAAGGCATGTGGAAGCTCCCAGGATAGGGCTCAAACTAGCGCTACAGAAGCAACCCAAGCCACTGCAGGGACAACTCCATATCTTTAACATGCTATGCCACAGGATAACATGAAAACTATATTGAATAAAAATGGTGAGAGTATACATCATTTTCTTGTTCCTAATCTTAGCAGGAAAGCTTTAAACTCTTCACCATTGAGAATGATGTTAGATGTGGATTTATCATATATGGCCTTTATAATGTTGAGGTATATTCCCTTTATGCCCATTTTCTAGAAAGTTTTTATCAGATGGGTGCTGAATTTTATCAAAAGTGTTTTCTGCATCTGTTGAAATGATCATGTGGTTTTTATTCTTCAGTTTGTTGATATGGTGTATCATATCAATAGATTTGCATACACTGAAGAATCCTTACATCCCTGGGTAAATCCTGCTTGATTGTAGTGTATGAACCTTTCAATGTATGATTGGATTTGGCTTGCTAACACTTTGTTGAGGATTTTTTCATTTATACTCATGAGTGATACTGGCCTCTAATTTTCTTTTTTGTGGTATCTGTCTGAGTTTTTTTATCAGGGTAATGGTGGCCTCACAGATTGAGCTTGGTAGAATTCCTTTCTCTGCAATTTTATGGAAGAGTTTCTAGAAGGATAGATGTTAACTCTTCTAGATATTTGATAGAATTCACCTGTGAAGTTAATCTGGTCCTGGATTTTAGTTTGTTGGAAGTTTTTAATCACTGTTTCATTTTAAGAACTTGTGATTGGTTCATTCATATTTTCTATATCTTTTGGGTTCAATCTTGTAAGGATGTACCTTTGTAGGAAATTGTCTTTCTTCTAGGTTTTCCATTTTATTGGCATATAGTTGCTTGAAGTCTTCTTTTATGATATTTTGTATCTTTGTACTGTTAGGTGTATTCATTTTTAATTTTATTTATTTGAGATCTCTCTCTTATTTTTCATTTTTGTGTATGTGTCTTTTTGCCATTTCTTGGTCCACTCCTGCAGCATATGGAGGTTCCCAGGCTAGGGGTTAAATCGGAGCTGTAGCCACTGGCCTGCGCCAGAGCCACAGCAATGCAGGATCTGAACCACATCTGCAACCTACACCACAGTTCACAGCAATGCCAGATCCTTAACATGCTGAGCAAGGCCAGGGATCAAACCTGCAACCTTATGGTTGCTAGTCAGATTTGCTAACCACTGAGCCACAATGGGAACTCCTTTATTTTTCTTGATGATTGTGTCTAAAAGTGTATCTATATCATTTATTTCTGCTCTGATCTTTACGATTTCTTTCCTTCTACTAACTTTGAGTTTTGTTTGTTCTTCTTTCTCTAGTTGCTTTATATGTAAGTTATTTATTTGGGATTTTCTTATTTCCTGAGTTGAGACTTTTTGCTATAAATTTTCCTCTAAGGACTGATTTTTGCTGCATCTTGTAGGTTTTATATCATTGTGTCTTTATTGTCATTTGTCTCTAGGTATTTTTTATTTCCTCTTTTATTTCTTCATTGATCCATTTTTTGTTTAATAGCATATTGTTTAACCTCCACATGTTTCTATTTTTTTGCAGTTTTATTCCCCCCTGTGGTTAATTTCTAGTCTCATAGTGTTTTGCTCAGAAAAAAATACTTGATATTGATTTTAATTTTATGAAATTTACTGAGGCTTGATTTGTGACCTAAGATGTGACTATTCTAGAGAATATTCTTGTGTACTTGAGAAGTGTATTCTGTAACTTTTGGATGAAATGTTCCATAAATATCAATTAAGTCTATCTGGTCTATTGTATCATTTAAGGCCTGTGTTTTGTCACTGATGTTCTGTCTGGAAGATCTGTCTCTTGCTGAAAGTGGGGTGTTAAATTCTCCCACTATTATTGTGTTATTGTAGATTTCTCTTCTTATAGTGGTTGGCAGTTTCATGATATATGCTGGTGCTCCTATGTTGGTTGAATATATATTTACAATTGTTATATCTTCTTCTTAGATTGATCTTTTGTTCATTAGGTAGTGAATATCTTTGTCTCATAGAATTCTTTATTTTAAAGTCTTTTTGTCTCTTTTTTGCTATTCTAATTTTTTTTTTGTTTTGTTGTTCCCATGGGGTTTTGATATACCATTCTCTCCCCCATATATATATATAATATATATATATAAATATATATATAAATATATATAAAAAATATATATAATATATATATAAATATATATATATTTTTTAAATTTGCTGGTCTTTAATTTAAATGCTTTTTCTGTGTGCAGCATTCATCCTATCCTCTTCTTGTGATTGCTGGTTTTGATATCATATTTATGGATTATTTCCTATTTTTTTATATTTTTCTTTACAGGTGAGCTTTCACATTTATAATTTCTCATTTCTAGTTGTAATATTTTTTCTTTTTAACTTAGAGAATTTCCTATAGCATTTGTTGGAGAGCTGCTTTGGTGGTGCTGAATTCTTTTAGCTTTTGTCTCTCTGTTAAGCATTTGATTTCTCCATCCAATCTTAATGAGAGTCTTACTAGATAGAGTGTTCTTGTTTGAAGGTTTTTCCCTTTCGTTATTTTAAATATGTCTTGCTACTTACTCCCTTCTGGCCTGTAGAGTTACTGCTGAAAAAATCACCTGATTATATTATGGGAGCTTTACCCTTGTGGCTTTTAATATTTTTCTTTGTATTTATATTTTGTCAGTTTGATTAATATGTACATATTTCTCCTTGGGTTTAAGCTATATGGCAACTCTTTGTGTTTCCTCTACTTGATTGTTTCTTTTCCCATATAAGGGGAAATTTCAACTATAATATCTTCAAATATTTTCTCAGGCCGTTTCTCTCTTTCTCTCTTCATTCTGGGACCCCTATAATTCAGATGTTGATATATTCAATGTTGTCCCAGAGGTGTCAAGTTGTCTTCATTTATTTTCATTCTTTTTTTTTCTTTATTCTTTCCCATGACGGTGCTTTTCACTACTCTGTCTTCTACCTCATTAAGTTTTTCTTCTGCATCAGTTATTCTGCTTTTGATTCCTTTTAGTGTATTTTTCCTTTCAGAAAATATATTTGCCCCCTCCTTAATCTTACAGCTCTTTATTAAGTATTACTTATAACTTCTCTGCATGTCTCTTTTCTTTTCCAAGATCTTGAATCATCCTTACTATCATTACATTGAATTATTTTCTTGTAGATTGACTATTTCTTCTTTATGTATTTGCTTTTCTTGGTTTGTCTTATTCCATTGTTTGAAACATATTTCTCTGTTATTTTATTTTTTCAAACTTTCTATTCCTGTGGTCTTCTTTGCACAGACTGCATGGGTTTTGTTCTTCTTGTTTCCGGTGTCTGCCCTATGATGAGGATTTTGGTCCAGGGGCTGATGCAATCCTCCTGGCTGGAGGGCCTGGTGTCATCCCATTAGTGAGTGGAGCTGTGTCTTGTCCATCTGGTGGTCAAGCTGTGTCAAGCAATGTGATTAGAGGTGACTATCATTCAGTATAACATTAGGCAGATTTTGTTCTCTTTTATCAGCATATACTGGCCTTTATCCCCTTGGTGAAGATGTGCTTAATGTTGTGGTGACACAAGCCTTCACTGGATATTGAATGAGGCTTTCTATTTGCTCTGTGGTTGAGTGTTCCCTAGTTTTTTGATCAGGAGACCCCAAATCTGTTTCTGAGCTGTGTTTCTTATCTGCAGAGTGAGATAGATGAGTTTGCAGCACTCTCAAAGTAAATGAGCCACTGAGTATTCCTCCAATGGAGCTGTGAGTGTTCTCCATTGTGTCACCTTTTCTTCACTGGGTGGGCTTACAGAGTACACTATAGTTGATGTTATTCTCAGTCTCTCCCTTACCATGATTATGTCTATAATTGTCTCTGTGGTCTCTCAGGTATTGTTTTCACTAGGTCACCAGTGCAGATACACTGAGGTTAGGGTTGCAGTACCCATGCTTCTGGGCCCACTGTGGGATGTATGGAGGCATCTCAGACCCTACCCTGGTTCAACTCACCCATGTTCATACCCATGAATCCAAAAGCTGCTAAATTCAGACCTGTCTCATGTGCTGGAGCATTCATCATCCATTTATATGTTACACCAGCTTTGAATTTATGAGGCTGGAAGCAGAGGTGTAAATCCATAACTTGCACTGTTGGAAGCAGAGATTTCAGCCCTTTTTCCTTAATCATGTTTTTATTATGGGTATCTACCTTCTCTTTCCTCAGCATATGCTGGCCATTATCCCCTTGGAAATAGGTGTGCTATTATAGTAGCTGGTGCCAGGCCCTGATGTTCTAGGTAGTGGTAGCAGCTCACAGGCAGCTTGCAGCTCACATCCCAGAGCCTGGCAGCAGCTAGGAACGTTGTCCACTAGAAAGGTGACACTGATTACATGACCCATCCTGGAATCTGGCAGTGTCCATTGGTTGGCACTCAGTCTTGGGCCCTTGGGTGATGGCTTTGGGGCATGAACACTCCAAGGAAGTAGGGCACAGGCCTGTGCCCAGTCATGGGATGCTCACTGACATTAGCAGCCATAGTGGACCCAGTGTATGCACTCAGGAATGCAGAGGCAGAGGTAAATGCCCAATAATGGAACCCTCAGTGGTACCAACAGTCCATGCACTCTCCCAGGGAGTCAGACAGTGGTGGCTGCCTGATTGTAGGCCCCTCAGCAGTGGGCCATATGAGCTCCCTGGGTGTCAGTGGTAGAAGTCATTGCCTGGTTGCAGGCCCTCTGGGAGCAGTGGCAGTCAGCCACACAATGCATTCTGGGAAAGAGGAGGGTCAGTAACTGGTCACAATAGTGAGTCCTGTGGGGAGTGGCATCAGCATCATCCTCTTACATTCCCTGGAAGGAAGGGCAGTGACAGTCCCTTGCTTATGAAACACTCAGTGGAGGCAATTATCTGCTCCTGCATCTAGAGTTTGAGATGACAGCAGTGGCTAGCACCCACCCCAGGAACTCATGCACATGGTGTCCTGCAGCCTGAGATCCTGCACATGGAGAAAGAAGCATCTCTGGTGGTCCCACCCCTCCTCTTTCACACCCTCCAACAATGGTTCCCTGCCTCTCTAGTGGGCCCAGGCTTCTTCCTGCACTCCTTGGATAAGGTGCACCACCCTAGATCCTTCAGGTCTCCTCACAGCCAACCCCAGTCCTCTCCTTGTATCTCAACTATGGAGCTGAGCCTCAGCATCCAGCCCTCCTCCCCCTGCTCCTAACCTCTACCTTAGCAGTGGAGCATATCTGGTTAGTGTGTCCTAGGTGGCTGTACAAACTAATTGTGAAGGTCTTTCTCCATTTGCTCTCCACAAGCCAGTTGCTTCAATCTCCTCCATGGCTCCAAACCTTGCTCTCTGTCCCAGCTGGCCAGTAAGGTGCCTTCCCAGTGTGTGGAAACATTTCCTTTTTCACAGCTTCCTCCCAGAGACACTGATCCCTTCATGATTTGTTAGTCTTGCTCCCTCTTTCTCTTTTGCTTTGGTTCTACCCAGTTTTGGGGAGATTTTCTTAACTTCTTGAAAGTCTGAGATATTCTGAGTTTCAAAAATGTTCTGTGAGGGTTGCTCCACATGTAGATATATTTTTTGTGAATTTGTCAAAGAAAGCGTGCTCCACATCCTACTTCTCAGCCATCTTGTGCTGCCTCTTCTGCATAAATTTCTTTTTATCACCTTTGAAAGTGGTAGAAGATTTTTGATAAAGAAGGAATATTTTAATTCCCTTTGGGGCTCAGCAGTAATGAACCTGACCAGTAACCATGAGGATGCAGTTTAATCCCTGGCCTTACTCAGTGGGTTGAGTATCTGGCATTGCTGTGAGTTGTGGTATAGATTGAAGATGTGGCTGAGATTCTGCATTGCTGTGACTGTGATGTAGGCCTCTTGTTGTAGCTCCAATTCTACTCCTAGCCCAGGTACTTCCATATGCTGCACATGCAGCCCTTAAAAAATCAATATTGATTAAAAATGAATAGTATAATGTTATGGCTCTTTTATTACTATAGATAATAATATATACTTGAAGCATTGATATATGCATTTATTTTCATCTCAATGAAGGAAGTGCATAATACTTACATAGCAAAATATCTGCATGATTATAGCAAAGCAAAAAATAATAACATATGTGTGGGTGGAAAGTTCTTGGGGTGAGAGTAGGAAATTACCCTTTTTCCACAGAATGTATGTGTGAAATTAGAAAATGTACAATGAAAGAAAATATGTTTCTAAATATTGTACATAGAAGTATTTATCCAGAAATTTACCAAAGTAAATATTTCTTGCTTCTATTAAAGTTACAATCATTTTCAAAGTAAACTTTATGATTTTATTTTGAAGATCTAGGAATCTTTTCACATTTTCACAATTGTATCTATAAATATAAACATATAAATTGTTTCTATTTGGGAAATATTCCTACTTAGTATGCCTGGGCTTTTTGTTTTGTAAATCAGAAAGAGATGATAAATACTTTTCAAATTTGTAAAGAAAAAGCAGAATGAATAAAAAATTCTCTTTAAGATATGTATATTTTATTATAATTATACTTGGAAAGAATGTCTTCTTGGCTAATTTTACTGTCTCTTTACAGACTGTCTCTGTCAAGGGATATGCAAACACATCTATAAATAGTCAGATAGTAAATATTTTAGGCTATTGGAGTCATGAGGTTTCTATCACAAGTATTCCACTGTAGCAGAAATACCAGCATAGAAAATATATTTCTGTTAGTGACAGAATAATAATAACATTGTATCATAATATAATATTCCTGCAGATAAGAAAAACAAATATTTGAAGACACTGGGAACAATCAAGATAAGAGAGAAATTACTAAGGATTTAACGGATGCAAGCATAACATTCACTTTTAAAGCCCTTTTTCCTAAGGACATGTACCAATGGAATGGTTAAAGTGAAGAAAGAGCTCATCAAAGTTTAGGGCTACTAGAAGGACTGGACTTTGCGTAAGTAAACTCAAGAAAGGAGGGTATCACAGCTAAGTGTCAATATCTCCATAAAATTTCTGCTATATTCTTTTTTGATACCTGCAATGTGCATGTATGGGGAGAATCCAATGAGCCAAATAGTATGCAAATATGAACAAATAAAAACAAAAACTAAAATATTTGGAAGGCAGGAAAAGTTAATCAGAGATTTAAATTGCTTTTTTTTTTTTTTACCAAAAGAGAAACAGAGAAGTTTAAATCCCACCATTAGATGGACTTCATAAATATCTCAGATTTCCTAAATGTCATACTTATAAAGATAAGACTTTATAATGTAAATCTAATTGAATAAAGTAAAAACTATTCAGAGAAAAATAACCAAATTCAAAATTTTTATGAAGTACAATTAAGTATATCCAGAACACAATAATGGACAATCAGGAAAAATGTAGTTATTATATAAAAACATAGTTAATAGACACAAATCCTGAGATGATTGATGATAAAAGTAGCAGCCAAGGGCTTGGAAACCACTCTAATAAATATTTTCAAAGACATAAAATAAATAATGGTCATGAGTGAACCAATGAGAAATCTCATCATAGAAAGGGAAAAAAAGATCAATTAATGAAACTTTTATAATACAAATCTACAGTTTCTGGAATAAAAATTCTACTCCATTGATTTAAAAAAATTTTATTCTGCAATGAAATAATTAGAAATCAATAGCAATATAAACTTTCAAATTCTCTATATGTGTGGAAATCAAAGAAACAATGTCTAAGCTCAACAGTTAATCAAAATAAAATTTAACATTCTCATTAAAAAAAAATGATTCCAAGTTACACCATAATCAGAATGTGAAAACCAGTGTTTTTTAAAAGAAAATGAAAATCATAACACATGTTACATACAAGGGAGAAAACATAAAAATTTTCCTTGCATTTAAGAAAATTCAAGCATAGGAATTCTCTTTGTGGCACAGTGGAAATGAATCTGACTAGTATCCATGAGAATGTGGGTTCTATCTCTGGCCTTGCTCAGTGAGTTAAGGATCTGTCATTGCCATGAGCTGTGGTGTAGGTCACAGACACAGCTCAGACCCCACTTTGCTGTAGCCACAGCTCCATTTCAACCCCTAGCCTGGAAACCTCTGTATGCCATGGGTGCAGCCCTAAAACAAACAACAAACAAACAAACAAAAAACAGGCAGTCAAAAAAGACAGTAGAATGACATTAACATGCTAAAAGTAAAGTGAAAAAAAATAGACAAAACAAAATATTATGATACAGAATTCTATGTGAGGCCAAAACTTCCTTCAAAATGAAGGTGAAAAATATTTTACACCACAAAAAAACAAAACAAAAATTTGATGAAATGTTATATTAGTGAAACAGTACTTCAAGAATTGTTAAAGTGTTCCCATTGTGACTCAGTGGTAACAAACCCGACTAGTATCCATGAGGATATACATTTGATCCCTGGTCTTCTTCAGTGGGTGAAGGATCAGATGTTGCCATGAACTCTGGTATGGGCTACAGATATGGCTTAGATCCCACATTGCTGTGGCTGTGGTATAGGCTGGCAGCTACAGCTCTAATTCAACCCCTAGCCTGGGAACTATCATATGTCACAGATGTGGCCCTAAAAATAAAAAAAAAATTAAGAGACTTCACCCTTAAATAAATCAATACCAAAGGGAAGTCAGCATTGATTCTAACTTTTTTCGTCTCGTATGTAACATTACATTTTGTTTCTATTTGATAGTACTGTCAAAAATTAAACAAGTACTTACCATATTATATATAAATAATATGTCAATACATTGGATTAAAATATAATCTTTTGTGATGTTTATTCTTTTATCAGAAATACCCAATATATTATTGGACAGATATTTGCAGGATCAAAATCTCATGTATATATATAAGCACAAAGGTAATAAGATGTGAAAGGCATAGGGGTGAATACTAGCACATTTATCCAAGAAATTAAATCAAAGAATGTGCTAGATTAAGACAAATATGAAAATGAATTTAATACAATAGAAGAAAGAACTAAAAATAAATTTATCATTTAGAATGTACATTTTGCATCAGACTATAGAAGTAGCATTGGTTTGACAGCAGAATTATGTAAGAATTTTTTTAGTGGTTTTAGATTTTCAGTTCTGTTGTGTATTACAAATAATCATAATTATTTTCTCCACCTTGAATAGCATAGATGTAATGTAAAACATAGAATATGGAGCCATGATAAAATAAACATGGCATATTTGCTTCAAATTATGCAAGACAATTTTTGTATATTCAAGAAAAGAACAATTCCCTTAAGGTATACAATTATCAGTACATCAGAAGATAATATAAGTCTGACCTCTCAGCCATACTTCTTATCCTATCTGATGACTAATTCTTTTCTCACTAGGTAGAAGTTTTAAATATATGTTTTGCATAGTTAAATTGCTATCTTTCCCCTTCCCTCCAATTCTATGTAAGAATAAGTCTAATGAAAATGCAATCTATCTATCTATCTAATAAATTAAACAAAAATTCAAGTAAGCATTTTAATTTGTATAATTTACCACAGCCAACACTATACTCAACACTGAAAAACTCAAAGTTTCCTTTAAAATCGGGAACAGGATAAAGATGCTCATTAATGCCACTTTGATTCAACATAATATTGGAAGTCTTAGCCACAGATGTCTGACAAGAAAAATAAATAAAAGTAATTCAAATTGGAAAGGAAGAAGTAAAACATTCACTGTTTGTACATGACACTATATACTATACATTCTATGAAGAAAATCCTAATGACACCACCACAAAATTATTAGAACTATTCAGTGAATTCCATAAATTTAAACAGTATAAAAATATTAATATATAGAAATCTGTTGTTCCTCTATACACTAATAATGCACTATCAAAAAAATATATTAAGGGGACAACCCCACTTCCAATTGAATTTACCCAGAAGTAAATCTATCCAGGGAGGTAAAAGATCTATATTTTGAAAACTATAATACATTGATGAAAGAAATCAAAGATGAAACAAAATGGAAATATATATAATGCTCATGAGTTGGAAGAATTAATATTGTTAAAATGATATTAGTAGCAGGGAGTTCCTTTTGCGTGTCTGTGTAGATGAATCTGACTAGCATCCACAGGATGCAGGTATGATCCCTTTTGCTCAGTAGGTTAAGGATCTGGCATTGCTGTGAGCTGTGGTGCAGACTGAAGATATGGCTCAGATCCTGTGTTGCTGTGGCTGTGGTGTAGGCCAGCAGCTACAGCTCCAATTCAACCTCTAGCCTGGGAATCTCCATATGCCATTGGTGCAGCACTAAAAAGACAAAAAATTATGATATTAGTACCCAAGACAAATCTACAGATTGAATGCAATTGCTATCAAAATACAAATGTAGTTGCATTGAACTAGAAAAAATAATTCCAAAATTTGTATGAAACCACAAAAAAATCCCAAATGCCCAAAAAAATCTTGAGAAAGAACAAAGCTGGAGGTATCACAATCCCTTATTTTAAAGTATACTGCAAAGCTACAGCAATCAAAACAGTATGGTACTAACACAAAAACAAACACATAAATCGATAGAACAGAGAAAAGTGCCCAGGAATAAATTTATATTTAAACAGTGAATTAATATATGACAAAGGAGTCAAGAATATGCATTGGGGAAAAGACAGTCTATTTAATAACTAGTTTTGCAAAATTGGACAGCTACATGCAAAAGAATGACTCTGGACAACTTTCTCACAGCACATACAAAAATAAATTCAAAATGTATTAATGACTTAAATGTTAAGACCCAAAGCTATTACGACTCCTAGAAGAAAAGATAGGAAGTGTGCTCTTTGACATTATTCTTACACTCTTGACATTCTTATACTCTTGCCATCATTCTCATGCTCTTATGAATATATAGATGTGTCTTCTCTGGCAGGGAAATCAAAATTAAATGGGACTACATCAAACTAAAATACTTTTGCACAGTTAAGGAAACTTAACAAAATGAAAAGGCATGCTACTATATAGGAAAAGATATTCACGAATTATGTCTTTGATAAGGGGTTAATATACAAAACATACAAAGAACACATACAACTTGGTCTCAATAAACCAAAATACCTGATTGAAAAATGAACAAAGGACTTGAATAGATATTTTCCAAAGACATACAGATGGCCGACAGGCACATGAAAAGATGCTTAACATCACTAATCATCAGGAAAATAAAAATTAAAACTACAATGAAATACCACTTCACACCTTTTAAAATCATCATCATAAAAAAAGGAAATAACAAATGTTTGTGAGTATGTGGAGGAAAAACAATACTTGTGCACTGTTGATGGGATTACAAATTTGTAGAGCCACAATGAAAAACAGTATAGTCTTGCCTAAAAAATAAAAACTATCATATAATCCTATAAATCCACACCTGTATAAATATGTGTGTGTGTGTGTGTATAAACAAACAAACAAAAACTTTCTTCATCCAGGAGCTCACCAAGAGCAACCTCATTAGAATAAAAGTCTCTACCATCAACTAGGAAATCCCAAGGAATTTAGGAACTCTATGTAAGGAACCAGAATCAAAAGCAAACATTAGAAAAACAATACTACTGGTACTCTTATCACTTAGGAAATTACAAAGTGTTCTAGTATCTCTGTCTCTATTCTCTGTCTCTTGTTCTTGGCACAGAGCTACATATATGTCCTATTATCTTATAGTATTATTATAGAAAAACCAAAAGTGGTATAAGTAGACAAGTACAAATCACGCCAATTATAGAAAATATTTGGCCTTTGTATAATTTTTACACAATTTTCCTTACTTTGTAACTATCTTGTATAATTTGTTGTAGTATTCTTTTGGATTCCTATGCATGTGCAATATGTAGGCTTACTTAGATTTGTACCCAATACTTATATTTATTAGTAAGAGGGTGTTTCTAGTGTCTCATTTAAAAATATTATTTAGTGTTTGTAGTATAGACATTTCTATATCTAAAAATATATGAAGTAATAGTATGTATAAAATTATATTAAAAGAAATTTAACCAGCTTTGGTAATCTTAGAAACCTAAGACCAATTATTATTTTATTTAGTCTATATACATGATAGCATCAAGAGGACAGAATATTTACATATTTTTAAAATATCTTCAAAGTAAAGTTAGAGTAATTTAAATGAAAAAGTCTAAATAAATACATGATATCTGAACATTATTATATGAATAAAATAATTGTTTTAGCTAAAATGATTTTACAGAACCAGAAACATTTCTTGGCTAAAAAACTATGCATAAAATTATTTATTGCATGTTAAGTTAATTATATCCCCAAATTAAAGATAGTTTACTTGAAAGAATTTTAATCTTTAATTTTAAATTTGTTTCAAATAAATTTTGAAATTTCCCCATTCTGAAATCAGAGGATTTGCTTTTATTTTGCACATTGTCATTAGTTTCCTTTCTATAATAATTAGCTGTCTGAGGGTCCTAATCAAGCAGACACTTTCCATCAAACAATGCAAACAACTACCAGATTTTATCATTAGATTTGTGGTTGGGTTAAATAACACAGTTTTCAACTCATATTTTGGACAAAGATACAAAGCTCTTCAAGAAAGCAAGCCTTCTTTCTCAACTTCAGAGATTATATATATAATACTTATTTCATTATTATTACAAATATAAAGAAAAACAAAAGCAAATACATAATTTATGTAAGCTTATATGTTGTTAAGGAAAATTATCCAAAATTTAGAAATAAGGCAAGCCATTGACATTAAGTTCAATATCATTGTGACACTAGAGTCACACTGAAGGCCAGACAACTAAAGGACAGGCAACTCTGACACCATTAAATATGTTCCACATATTCTGACATTTTAAAGATTTGGAAAGTTACAAATAATGAGCAGCCCAGTGAAAAAAATGAAAAGGATTTTTAGGATTTTAAAAATATAACTAATTTCTACTTAGAAGATGAGATAATCCCAAAATAATGGGTTTATTGTCCTATAATGAAATCAAGTTTGACACTGTGAGACTCCAAGGTACAGGTCCTTTCAGTGTCCCTCATTTCTGGTTTATAGGAAATAGGCTTCATTCAAGCTTCCTTGATCTTCCCTGAGTTCCAAAAGGCAGATAGGAAGAGTTGCTGATCAGGGAAGGGAGGGAGTTCAGAGACAAGGGACAAATAGTTAAGAAACAACTGTGCAGCCTTGGGGAAGGCTCCTGATAAATTCTCAAGGAATATATATAACAATATCTTTGAGTTCTTTTGCAGGAATTAAGTCTCCCACCCAGGTAGAAGATGGTAACTTTAGGCATAGGGTATTCTTGGATCACCACCTTATTATCTCACTACCAACCACTCAGAAGCAAGTCATACATCCTGAAGCCCTCATCCTAAGTTTTGCTATAAAGACTTTTCAACAAATTTATTGAGGAGTTCAGGGTTTTTGAGCATAAGCCAACTGTGGTCCTTGCTTGGTGATGCAATAAATTTTTCTGTGCTCCAAACTCTTGATATTTTGGTTTGTTTGGCCTCACTGTGTGTCAGGCACAAGAAATTTTGTTTGGTAAAAATTGATACAAATAAACTTACTTACAAAACGGAGACTCACGGACTGAAAACAAACTTATGGTTACCAAAGGGAAAAGGGGGGGCGGGCATGGATGGGAAGTATGGGACTGGCATATGAACACTATTGTATATTGCATGAATGGTATTGGGGACCTGTCATACAGCCCAGGGGACTCTACTCAATATTCTGTGGTAAGCTATATGGGAAAAGAATCTGAAAAAGAATGGATGAATGCATATGTATAATTGAATCACTCTGCTATACAGCAGAAATTAACACAACATTATAAATCAACTACTTCAATAAATTTTAAAATGAAAAAGTATTGACTTTATATATATATATATATATATATATAAAAGAAAATAAGCCAGATTACATCTAATGTAGCAATCTAATTTCGGGCTTTCTCCTGAATCTTCTTTTGAAGTGCCTTACCATTCTACCAGTCTCTCTGTTGAGTTAAACAGAACTTTCCACATATTCTTATATGTATTTGAATGGGAATTTTATATTTAATATTTACAAAATTTTGTTCTGATATCATGAAACAAGTTAACATTTGATTCTTCCCTGAAAAAAAGAAAGACACAAAGTTGAACCATTGGTGTGGTTTAAGCCATCTTCCCAAATTTGACTAATAATAAGGAATTCTTTTCTTTCAGTTATAGTTAATCAGAATCTCCAAAGAAGACACCTGTTTATTGGGGTTTTTAAAAAGAGTATCAGGTGACATCATCATTAACTATCTATGCTGAATACAGAAAAATATGTGTAGGAGTTCCCATCATGGTGCAGTGGTTAACGAATCTGACTAGGAACCATGAGGTTACGGGTTCGGTCCCTGGCCTTGCTCAGTGGGTTAACGATCCGGCGTTGCCATGAGCTGTGGTGTAGGTTGCAGATGTGGCTCAGATACTGCATTGCTATGGCTCTGGCGTAGGCTGGTGGCTACAGCTCCGAATGGACCCCTAGCCTGGGAACCTCCATATGCCACGTGAGCGGCCCTGGAAAAGGCAAAAAGACAAAAAAAAATTGAAATAAATAAGTAAATAAATAAATAAATAAAAATAAAAATATGTGTAGTTCACAAATACTATTATTTGACTGTTATTCTGAAGGTTAATCACTTATGCCGTAATGCAAACAGCAGATTTTTCTAAAATAAAATAGTAAGCTTGTTTTTTAACAATTGTTTCAGACAAAATAATTATTTTTATGGCCACACCAATGACATATGAAGGTTCCCAAGCTAGGTTTTGAATCTGAGCCACAGCTGTAATCTACACTGATCCTTTAACTCACTCTTCTGGGCCAGGGATTAAACTTGTACCTCTGCAGAGACCTAAACTGCTGCAGTTTCATCCTTAACTGTGCCACAGCAAGAACTCCCATAAATAATGTCTTATACATTTATAATCACAGAGATTAAGTATATTTCACAAAATAATCTATACATATTTTATATATTCTGCATATGAAAAATCATTAAATGGTACAGAACAAAGCATATGCTATAGCTGAGTACTTCCAACTATATGAGAGTTAAAATTAACTATTTTATTTTATTTTATCTTTTGGGGGCCTTTTAGGGCTGCACCCACGACATATGGAAGTTCCCAGGCTAAAGGTCAAATCAGAGCTACAGCTACAGGTCTATGCCACAGCCACAGCAATGTGGGGTCCAAGCTGTGTCTGCAACCTACCCCACTACTCACGGCAATGCCAGATCCCTGACCCACTGAGCAAGGCCAGCAATTAAACCCCCATCCTCATGAACACTAGTTGGATTTATTTCCCCTGTTCCACAATGGGAACTTCCACTTCAATTTTATTACTATGTTCCAAATTGGGGGAATATAAGAAAAAGAAAGGAAGGGAGGAAGGAAGATGAAAGAAAGAAAGAGAGAGAGAGAAAGGAAGAAAAAAGAAAGACTCAAAACTTCTATATACTATATACATCTCCAAGTGATATTAAGGACATAGAACAGTATAAATAATAGCAAACAAATACAACACTAAGTCCTGTCTTATGTACTTTATATATAGTATTCTCATTTACTTCTCACAATAACCCTATGCTATATTTTCTATATATACACTAATTCTTCTAATTATTACACATTTGTAAATTAAGGATATTGGCTCTGTTTGTATATGAGAAAACTATAATTTAGCGAGTTCAAATAACTTGCTTAAGGAGTTCCCGTCGTGGCGCAGTGGTTAACGAATCCGACTAGGAACCATGAGGTTGCGGGTTCGGTCCCTGCCCTTGCTCAGTGGGTTAAGGATCCAGCGTTGCTGTGAGCTGTGGTGTAGGTTGCAGACGTGGCTCAGATCCTGCTTTGCTGTGGCTCTGGCATAAGCCAGTGGCTACAGCTCCGATTGGACCCCAGCCTGGGAACCTCCATATGCCGTGGGAGCGGCCCAAAAAATGGCAAAAAGACAAAAAAAAAAACTTGCTTAATTCACAGGGCTAATATATGGTGAAGTAGAGGGAATGCTAACCTTGATCCTGAACCTATGTTTTTTTATACTTAATATTTAATTAAGCAATTCTTTATTAGAATAGATAAGATTTCATGGCCATAGAATTAAATTATATATATGAGGCTTAAATAATTACAAATAGAATATATACAGGCTATAAATCATAGCAAACAGTGCATTCAGTATAGTCCTTTATATTTTGAAACAATGCCACCACCCCCTAACCAACACTTTGGGAGATCTTCTTTATATTGAACTGCATTCCTTTCCAAGTGAGGTAGGAAATAGATGGTCCCCAGGCTGAGCAGCTGGAATCTCTCCAGTGGACAGATAATTCAAGATAAAGATAGTGGCAGCAGTGAGGAAAGCTGAGTTCTGCTAGGGTAAAAAATAAGGAGGCCACATAATTCTAATTATCAAGGACAAGGAACCCCCCTGAACTACACATGCACAGAAAGTTTCTTCATAGGTCAGAAAAGGGAGGGGTCATCAGATCATAAGAGATCAACTTCCCAGAAACTCTTGCCCTAGAATCCATTTTGCTAAAAGATGGGTGGCACACAGGAGAAGGTCCTTCATCAGAGGAAATATGGACTTAAAGCCAAACAAAGAAAGATGATTGGCCAAGAGAGAACCAGGAAGATTGCTACCATGTACATGATTTAAACCCCCACAAAGATGCCTAACTCTTTCTCTGAGCACATCTGTGTGTCTATCCATACATCTGTGTATCTATCCACACATATTTTTCTCCTAATAAACACATTACTTGTTTTGCTACTTTCCATCTCTCTGCTGAACTCCTTTTTCAAAGCAAACAAATAGCCAGGACCCTATTTTTAAATGTTGCTCCTTGTGGTCTAGTGACTAGCATTCAGCACCTTCACTACCCAAGCCTGGGTTCAATCCTTGGTTGAGGTCCCTGTTTTTAAATTTTGGTCCTTGAGGTCGAGTGACTAGCATTCAGCACTTTCACTACCCAAGCCTGGGTTCAATCCTTGGTTGAGGATCATGCTTCAAGCTGCTGCATGACCTCACAGCCACCTGAGATCACAGGATTTGATCTGCCAATGCTCTATATATCTTTCCATGAATCTTCCAAATTCATTGAAATTGTTCTTTGTAAAGGACTTTGTAAAGTCTCTGAACTGTTTCCAATTTCTCTTTTAAATATATTCCATCTACTTTATATTTTTATCATAATGTCGAAGTAAAAAAATCTCCTCCCTTATTTTTTATTAGTTGTAGAAAATTTTTCTCACATTTTTATTTCCTCAATTTCTCTCATTATTTCATTGTCCTTATTAGCATTTTCTTACTTTCTCAACACCATGTGTGAGCTTCTTGACTTTGCATTTACTCTCTTTTAACAATAATTAGGCTATTAAATAAGATTAAGATAGCACTAATCCTTATTTTGTCCCCAGTTGGTTATTTCCAATTTTTGTACTGTCTTATACTAACAAACCTTGTTTACAGGTTCTTAGAAAGTTTGCAGTATGTATTCTGAGTCAAATTCCATTGAAATTACTGGTTTACTTTGGGCATATTGTAAACACTTCATATAATTGAAAAACATGATATAACTTCACAAGCACATAAATAATTTTATTCTCATTGGCTTTACATATTTTCCATTACTGATTTATTATCAATTTCTTGCAAAATTATACTTATCTATTTTTTCTAAATTAAAATTATTTGTCTGAAAAATTAATTGAATTAAGTCATTTATTAAAACTTGTACAGTGAGTTACTTATGAAATAAAATCACACAGTAATGTAGTATGTAAAGTAAGTAATCACTTGTTTATGATTATTACAAAAATAATGACAAGGAGTTCCCATTGTGGCTCAGTAAGTTAAGAGCTCAACATTATCTCTGTGAGGGGCTGGGTTCAATCCTTGGCTTTACTCAGTGGGTTAAGGATCTGGCCTTGCTGCAAGCTGTAGAATAGGTCACACATTAGGCTTGGATTTAGTGTTGCCTGGCTGTTGGATAGGCTGGCAGCTGCAGTTCTGGTTCAACACCTGGCGCAGGAACTTTCATATGATCCATAAAATGGAAAAGAAAAATTAAAAAAAAAAAGAATGGAAAACTGTAGGCCACAGCATTCTGTGTATGGTAGGGGAAAGAGTTAAAAACTTAGTCCCAACATAGAGGTCTAAATTTTCTTTTTATTTTGTGTAACTGAAAGCAATTTCCTCACAGTCTCCAAAGACTATTGAGAAAAAGGGTACAGTATGGATTTCAAAATAATCCGTCAATTCTGGTTGAATTCAGTCACTTCCAAATTAACCCACTCTTTCAGACATTTTTGGGCATTATTGAGAATAAGAGTACAGTATGGATTTCAAAATAATTTGTCAATTCTGGTTGAATTCAGTCACTTCCAAATTAACCCACTCTTTCAGACATTTTTTATTCCGGCCACTACCATTTATATTTTTCTGGTGTGGTATTTGAACCCAAGTGCACATACTGGAATGCCTGTTTTGAAACTGCACATATTTTTGGTTGGACCTAAGTCCCCTTGCCATACCTTGGTTTTCACACACATTCACTGTAGATATCTTTTTATTTGTTTGTTTGTTTATTTTTAGGACCACATTTGTAGCATATGAAAGTTCACAGGCTAGGGGTAAAAACAGAGCTGCAGGAGTTCCCACAGTGGCACAGCAGAAACAAATCTGACCAGGAACCATGAGGTTGCAGGTTTGACCCCTGGCCTTGCTCAGTGGATTAAAAATCCTGTGTTGCTGTGGCTGTGGTGTAGGCCGGCAACTCTAGCTTTGATTAGACCACTAGCCTGGGAACCTCCATATGCTATAGGTGTGGTCCTGAAAGCAAAAAACAAAAAACAAAAAACAAAAATAAAACAAACAAACAAACAAAAACAGAGCACAACAGGAACTACAAGGATGTCATATTTTAAGTTTTTTGAATGTCCATTTCCAATGTTTCCACTGCTGATTCATCTGTTGTTTTATTTACTTAGGTTATGCAACAAGACTACTCAAACTGAATTTTTTTAAAAAATTTAATGTCTCCACTGTCCACATAATGCTACTGAGACCTCACTTATTTAGATCAAGATAGCCTTCCAGTTGAAAAATTCAATAATTTTATTCTTGCCTTGTTGACTTTCAATAATTTCAAGAGAGTGAGTACATATGCAGTATAAATTTTAATTTTATTGAATAATATTTTGTGAAATATTTCTAAATTTCAAATTGTAAGTCATTGAATACAATGGTGATTAAACAAATTTACTCCTACTACATATTACCAATAATGCTTTTCACATTTATTTTGGAAAATGTTTCAATTATTCAAATGTAAAAATAATGTATATTTCTAGTCTAAAATGACACAGTTGTTTAAAAAACAGTTTTTTATGTCTGATATTATTGCTTTATTTCTATAGAATATAGAAATTTTAATTATAAAAGAAATCCGTTTCAAAAAATATAATGATTCCTTTTAAATGAAAAATATATAACCTATCTTTCCATGTTAAACAAAACTTGATCTTGAAAATTCCATGAAAATATTGACTTCTTTAGTTTGTACCTTGGGTGTGAAACTACATGGTGGTTAATATTATGTGTCAACTTGATTAGGCTGCAAGGTACTCAAATAACTGGTTAAACCTTATTCTTGGTTTGTCTGTGAGGATATTTCTGGATGAGATTAGAATTTGAATCTATAGGCTGAGTAAAGCAGATTGTTCTCTCCATTGTGGGTGGGACTCATCCAATCTGTTGAAGGTTTTAATAGAATAAAAGGCTGAGTAGGAGAGAATACTCTCTCTCTCTCCGCCTGTATTTGAGCTGAGATAAAGTTCCTCTGCCTTTGGACTTAGATTTAGATAAGAACTGAACTTATTGGCTCTCCTGGGTCTTCAGTTTGCCAAATGGAGATCTTGGGACTAAGCTTCTATTATTATATTAATTAGCTCCTTGATATCCAGACTAATATAAACTATGAGAGATGTTTGTATTTTTGTTTTCCACTCACAAGTGAAAGAAATATTTATTCTAAGAAGCTATATATAATAAGCAGTTAAATTATACAAACTTTTAGTTAATTTAATTTATCATTTTTTGTTTTTTCTTGTTGTTTTTTTGTTTGTTTGTTTTGGCTGCCCTGTGGCATATGGAGTTCCCAGGCCAGGGATCAGATTCAGCTGCATTTGCAACTTTTACCACAACTGTGGCAAAGCCCAATTTTTTTCTTTTCTTTTTTTTTTTTTTTTTTGCTTTCTTTGGGGGGCTGACTTGTGGTATATGGAAGTTCTTCCCAGGCTAGGGGTCAAATTGGAGCTTCAGCTGCAGGCTATGCCACAGCCACAGCAATGTGGGAGTTGAGCCACATCTGCAACCTACTCCAAAGCTCATGGTAATCTTGGATCCTTAACCCACTTAGTGAGGCCAGAGATGGAACCCACATACTTATGGATACTAGTTGGATTTGTAACCAGCTGAGCCACAACAAGAACTCCAGTAAACAACATTTATGTATTATTTTACCATCAGAAAGTTAAATATGTAAATATAATTAAAATTACATCTATGAAAAAGAGTAAGCTACTTCAAGTAAAAACAACAACAAAAACTATTCTCAAAAGAGGAGGACCAAGCTGACAACCAGCCTAAGACCAAAGGCCCGAGTATGAGGGTTTGCTGGCATAAATCCTATAGTTTGAAGGCTCAAGAGCCAGGAGCTCAGATATCCAAAAGCAAGAGATTAATGTTCCAAATCAAGAAAAGTTTGGCCATATTGGTAAGGCTGATCTTTATTTATTTATTTATTTATTTATTACACTCAGTTCTACTGATTCCAATGCTAACTTCTTCTGGAAACACCCTCAGAGTATAACCATGGATTATTTTTTAGAACTCTTTGGGCATCCCTAAGCCTAGCCAAGTTGCCATCCAAAATTAACCATCACAGATATCCTTCTCACTCCCAATTCTTGTTTCTTTGCTTAGACAAATGATTAAGTAAATTATTTTTATTGTTTTTCTCACTAAGGATTCAAAGGAATATTTTATTACACCTTATTCTGTAAAGAAATTAATAAATACAAACATTAATTAAACACAGATGTGAGACCAAGAAAGGGGAACTGTCACACCTTTCAACAATAGTAGGGCCCCCTAAAAAACACAGGCTCATTTCCTGGCAACAACTCAACCAGTGGAAGTCTATGGACTCTTTGCTTACTAAGGCCCGCCCATTAAGCTCACAGTTTTCTTGTCAATCTTAGAGTTTGAAGGTTCATCTGAGCTCACTCTCTCCTTGTATTTGAAGTTCTCCAGGCTTTATTTGGGATCTATGTTAAAATTTTCTTCCTTATGGTTGTTGTTTTGCTCTGTATGCAAGTATTCACTTGGCACTTTGTTCTGATTTTGAGATCAGACTCTTTCAACTGAAACTGCTTGAGAAGACTTCAGCCCTTTCTTTTAGGATCAGGCATTCTTTCACTGAAACTGTGCAGTTTTTCAGTCGTCATCCCATTTTGTTTGATACAGTCTCTGTTCTATGGGAACTGGCTGAGAGGCTTTTGGCCTGGCTCCTCTATGGCCAAGCCCTTTCTTTGGTAAGGTCCATAAATTAGACCTTTAGGCTATTTGAGTTGCAAGCTATTTCAACTTGAGCTGCTTAAACTGTTAGCTGTTTAAGCTTTTTGAAAATTATTCTTCTACCCCAAAGAAAAACCTCTGAGAAATGGGATCTCAGTTACCTACATATTTTGAGGGCAACTCCCTAGGTGGACTCCAGGCAATTTTATGTTTAAAACTGGTGGTTTTTTCTCAGGTGCACTTCTAACTAAATGGACTGACTTGACCAAAGGCAATTGGGAATGTCAGCAACTATTACAATAATCCCTAAACTTAATTTTCTTAAAACATAATTGGTCTACAATATCTCAAAAATATCCAGAATTGAATAGTGTGCCTATTTCAATTGATATTTTGAGGTTTCCCAACATTATCTGTCATCTAAAATTGCCTGCTTACAAAATAAAATTTTAAAATTAACCAGGACAAACAAATGACTTAAAAAAAAATCAAATGACTCCCAAATACTTCAGGTTCTTTTTCCTTTGCATTTTTGTGTCAGGGTCTGTCTCTGGTGCCATGTTTCTTCATCTTTCTATACTGCCTATACCACTTCCATACCCTCAGCTTGCCACAATAATTCTTCAGCTAAACTTCCCTTTTCTGAAATTATCCCCATTTTGTTTTTCTGAAAACTTATCAGGCCTTGTTTCTTTAAAATTAAACCTTCTGAAGATCCAGAAGTTAAACAGTTAATATATAATATTCCCTGGACTGTGAGCCATAATCATATTTTTCTAAAGTAACTGAAGATCCTCATAGATTTGCTTAGAAATTTAATATAGTCATTCTGACTTATCAACCTTGTTCCTCTGACTTATATTTGCTAATTCAAATGCTTGTCAGTAAGACTAGGTACAGCAATGGATGAAAATTTCCATTTGGTAAAATCCTGAAAGATCTCCAGAATTACAACCAGGACACCAACCCACTAACTGATTATATGATCACTCTCAGGCAATCACTTGGCAAATTCTTCAGACACTTTTTCAGGCTTTTCCAAATCCTATTACTTGAAACAAAATTCAGGCTTACACAAAAAATTTTTATGATCCTGTTCATGACTATTATAATTGACTTTAGGTTATTTTTAAAGAAAAATCTGGTTTTCTTTAGGATGTTGATTTCTCCTGGGTAGTTTTAACTCTGTATTTATTAATGGTAGTAAAAGGACCAGAATGGGATAGAAAGCTATGTCCTCTCCAGATTTAGTTAATCTGGCAAACCCACTCTCTTATACCCTAGGTGAATCACATAAAAGGAGAATACCCAAATCTTTAGTCTTCCACTCCATCAAATGAAAACTCCTAAAGAAAACCCAAAAAATCCTTGTTTCTACTGTTATTGCAAAGAGCTATGACATTGGAAAAGAGAGCATTAAAAAGTTAAGTGCAGGGAGTTCCCACTGTGGCTCAGCATAAATGAACCCAACTAGGGCTGTAAAGATGCAGATTCGATCCTTGGCCCTGCTCAGTGGGTCGGGGATCCAGTGT
This sequence comes from Sus scrofa, assembly GCF_054392235.1. NCBI lineage: Eukaryota > Metazoa > Chordata > Mammalia > Artiodactyla > Suidae > Sus > Sus scrofa. Next base: position 44,250,500 of record NC_139393.1, read on the forward strand.
TGCTCTGAGTTGTGGCATAGGATATAGATGTGGTCTCTGTGGCTGTCTGTAGGAATTTATTTAAATGGTTTTTTGCTTTTTAGGTAGTTCCCAGACTAAGAGTCAGACTGGAGCTGCAGCTCCCAGCTCTACACCACAGCCACAGCAATGTAGGATCTGAGCCACATCCGTAACCTATACAACAACTCATGCCAACACATGATCCTTTAACCCACTGAGAGAGGCCATGGATCAAACCTAGATCCTCCTGGATGCTAGTTGGGTTTGTAATCAAATGAACCACGATGGGAATTCCAAAAATAAATAAATAAATACATTTAAATTCTTTGGGTGTCTTCAGCCCTCTAAACATTATTCACTTACTAAAGCTATTAGCCTTAAAGGGACATAAGGTTTCCAAAGAAAAATTATGTTTGTCCAAACCCAGGTTTTATATTTGGGGTGTTTATGTCAGAACAAGAGCTACACTTAGATTGAGAGAGAATTCATGGTGTCCTAAGTTCCCCAAACTCAAAATTAATTGTCCATTATGAGGTTTTCTCCAGCTAGTTGATTGTTACCAAAACTAAATTTCAAGTTTTTTTCTTTTGTGGCCAACCCTAATGTTTTACTAAACAACAGCAACAATTTTATCAGAAGAATCTGACAACATAGATTTCAAGGCATTAATGGAGGGTTGATGAACCCAACCTTGGACAACCCAATTATCAGATTCTTTTTTGTTGTTTTTACTTTTTGTATATGAAAAGAAAAGCAATGCCATTGAGATACCATAAAACAAGTGTTTCACCATCAACTCAGGGTGTTATAGCCTGCACCTGGACCTTGTGGCAGAGAAACATCCCGCTTTGCTTTAGAGCTATTAGAACTACTAAAATTTTGATAAAGAGCACTGAGAAAATTATTGTAGGACCTTCTATAACCATTTTTGAACCTCATTCAGTAGAAGCTCTCCTGAATTCTCATCACACTCAACATTTCTCAGTCTACTACCTTATCGCCTCTAAAGTTATTCTGTTAACTGCTCCTCACATAACTCTTTTATGTTGCAATAAACTTAATCCTACTCTCTTCCCCTTCATCAGTGAAGAAGTCCCTCTTTACTGCTTAAGGCTGACTGAACATCTCTTAACTCCTTATGATGATCTGCAGGAAAATTATTTGAGTAAGGCTGACTTCTCATGATTCACTGATGGTACTTACTTTAAAAGTGGCAAAGACAAGTATTATGCTGGGTATGTTATTGCAACTCCTCTTGATGTTGTTGAGGCAGCTTCTTTACCTATGGATACTTAGTCCCAGAAAGCTGAAATATAGGCTCTTACAGGCTTGTCCTTAGCCAAGGACAAAACTGCCAATACATATACTAACAGCAGATGCACCTGCGAAGCAGCTCATAATTTTGGAATGTTGTGAAAGCAACATGGCTTCCTTACTTCTAGTGGAGATAATATTTAAAATGGTCCCTATGTTCAGCAATAATTGGATGCAATAATTTTACCTTCTGCTTTAGCTATTAAGATTCTGGGGCATTCTAAACTTCACCTTCTGAAATCTCAGGGAAATCATCTATTGCTGACATTCCTGAATACTTAAAGAAACCAGCAACAGACAAGCAAACCTCTGTCATCATCCAAAGGAATATTTCCCCAAATCATAACTTAGAAAAATTGGCTAGGGAAGAGCAACAATTGGCTTATAATAGGAAAAACAAGATTGGAAATTCAAAAACTGGTGCTTTCATAAAAAGAGAAAGCTCTAGTTTGAACCAAGTAACAACTCAGTCCTTCCAAAGACTCTAAAATTTCCACTCCTCACCACTCTAGATTCATTAAGCCAATGGTCCACTGACAAATTGATATCATTCATGATTCAATACCAGTAGGGAAATATTAACAAGACTGCAAAAAGCATATACTTCATTTGTCCCATTGGTATGAAGTACAATCCAGGAAGTATGTTCATACTGTTTCTGGCATTTTAACAATGCCATTTTAACTACTGGACAATTCTAGAGTTGGCAAATGGATTTCATACAACTTCCTCTATCTTATGGACATGGTTCAGTAAGGATCTGTATGTTTTCACACTGAATTTAGGCCTTCTCTTGCTGGTAGGCAACTGTGTCTTCTGTGACTAAAGACTCTTTTTTTTTAGAAAGAATTATCCCTTATTGAACAACTCCTCTCAAACTTCATAGTGATTGAGAAACTTGTTTTACTGGCCAGTTACTTTGATGAGTCTGTGATACTTTAGCCAGTTTAACAATGCCTTCACTATGTTTACCACATTCCATCGTCTGGTTTAGCCAAATACACTAACAGCATTACTAAGACTCAACTGGCAAAATATGTAGAGGCCTTCCAAACACCAGGAAAAACAGTGCTCTTGGTCTTTCTAAATCTCAAATCCATGCATTTCAGAATTCAAGATCTCTTCTCTTTTGAGAGCATCCAAGGACACCTGATGTACTTGGCTCCTACCTTTTTTGATTCACTACTGTGAAAGAAGACATACTTCCATATGGCAAAAGCCTGATTGGTTCTGTGAAAAATAACCATGTGTTGGTAGAGCAATCTTTTTACAGTGGACTCTTGGGAGACAAAGACTTTAAGAATAAAACTTTGCAACCTAAAGATTTTGCATATTGGAAAAGACACCACCAGAAGACCTCTCTTCAACCTTACCGGAAGGTCTTCTATCAATCACTGCTAGCCAAAACTTGTATCATCAAACTCCAGGGAATAGACTAGGATTCATATAACGCACCAAACCCTGATTGGACCTGCCATTATCTGGTGAAAGTAAAGATTTCCCAGAATTGAGGCAGATGACAGCTGATTAGACAGATTTCCCAATATAATCTAAACAAAGCCTGTTGAAAGTTTGATGGCAAGTTTTTAATGATGATGCAATGCTTCAGATACACTCCAATGTCTATAATCTTGATAACAATTGGACTTAGATAAATAGTGACTGAGAATTCTTCCTCCTCCCCTCCTTTGTTTCCTTGAAACTTACATCAATATGTTTACAATCTGTGCAATTTCCCTCCAAAAAGGGACACTACATGATGAAAGGTCCTTCCTGACATTAAAAGACAAAAACTTGCTGATATCTGTAAACTTTATTATTATCAGTAAATTTGTTATTACTATTATTATTTCAGTAGATTTTGAAATTTATCAATACCCTATTTAAGAAGTATATTTTATTATGTATTTTCTCTTGCTTTTTTTTTTTTTTTTTTTTGGTGGTTCCTATGTCATGTGGAAGTTCCTAGATCAGGAATCAAACCTTTGCCACAGCAGCAACCCCAAGCCACTGCAGTGACAAGACCAGATCCTTAACCTGCTGCACCACAAGAAAACTCTCTGGTACTAATAATTTAGGATATTCATCTTATTATGCAATTATATTAATAAGAAAAATTTATCCATAGGCAAATTTTTAAATGGTTTACTGATAGCTCATTTACACTGGAATTTCCTTATTTGCTATGTATGAATTTTTTTCTTTTTCATTTATTTTTATTCTATCTTGTTTTCTCAAAGTATGCTATTATGTATGTATCTTAGAAGGTATTTAATTTTAAAAAGCAACAATAACTTGTATTTAGCAGTGTTTCCAGATAAAATTCAGGACTCCCTGTTAAATAGATTTTCAGATAAACATTGTTTTTTATTTTATGTATTTTTCTGTTTTTATAAAGACAATTAGTGAGTGGACACATCTTTCTAATTCAATGCTTAATGTGGTAGTCAGCATTCTTGGTACATAAAACCACTTTCATAAGCCTCTCAGCTACTGCATAGAGATATTGTGTGAAATTACAGATGATTTGGGCAGTTTTAATTTCTTCTTTACTTAAAAACCTTATTTTTCAGAATTAAATTCTTGTATGAGACTGTAAATTTTATAAATTCAATGTTAATAAATTTTAAAATTATTGGTTTTTATCTTGGAATGTCAAAAATAATTTCAAAATTATTTTTTTCAATGCAATGGGTAATACAATATATAATTTTTTTCAACATTTTTTGACTCTTCCTTCTGCTACATTTGTTTTGGGCTCCATATGTAATTTTTGGTTTTGTCTTCATATTTGTCATCATTGTGCATGCTTCCTTATTTTTATTTTTCTCTAAATTACAGAAGTGATTTTATAGTGACCATTATTATGGTAGTGCTATCTTGAATTGGAAGAATATTATTGCATACTATTTTTCTTCTGATAATTTTGCTGTCCCCCAAATACAGTTAAAATTTCCTCTCATTTAATCTGCCATATTCTTTCAAGTAAGGCTACATTAAACATGGCATTATTTACCAGATCACAGTCATGATCTGCACTCTGTCAGTAAAACCACTTATCAAGTCCAATTCTAAAGTAAAGTTTTAAGGTGTTATTAAGGGCATATTTCCCCCAGCGTATGCATTTTGAGAATATGCTGTTTACATTATTGAGGATTTCAGGGGTATATTTTATTTAGGTTGTTGAGGTACATTTCCTTTCCTATTATTCTTGAGTTCATGTGGCTGGACTAATATTAAAATTGACATATAACAGGTTAACCAGAGAAAGAGGAACACATTTTAATTCATACACTTCCAGGTACCATACAAATGGGATCTAAGAACTGACCAAAGCAGGCAGCTTTGATACTTTTAAGACAAAGAAGCAATTTATTTTTGAAGAATTGACAGAACAAAGAAACTTAGGTGTGAGGTGCAAAATTAGTGAAGACTCTAAACAGCTTGGGCTTAGGGGAGCAAATTAGAGAGGTTATAAGATTTGTTTACATGGTCCTCTCAGCCCTGAATTCCCTGTGTTTGGTGGTAAGAGTGTCCTTATACTTCCAGATTCAGGGAGTGCACTTTTCTCATGAGAGTTTTATTTCTTGCTTTCAAGGAGACAGTCAGGAGAGTCAGAGTGTCCCTCTTGCAAAGACCATTTCTTAAAAGAGCAATTTTAATTCTAAGTGATCAATATGCCATTGAGGCACACTTTGGGTGGCCTACACTGGGCCCCCAAATTTTTAACTGAATCCAGGACTTTAGACATTCTTCCTCTCCATTTCTTTTTTCTCAGGCTTCTTAGCTCTGCTTCCCTCTGTGTAGTCACCACATTTTCTCCTATTAAATTGAAACATCACTCACATACTAGAATTGAAGTGTGTCAATATCCTCAGCAAAATAGAGGGTTCTTTCTTGAAAAAAAACATAAATCAGCTAGAAGAAGTTAACTTAATAGCTCTTTGGACTTACTCTGAAAAATTTGCATAAAAAAGGTCAGATTATGAATGAAATTCTGTGATTATTGAAAACAAGTTCATATACACACATCTATGGTCTATGTAGGTGGCTTATTGCAATTGTCATCCCTTTCCTCATGCCTAAAAAGAAAGATGTTGGACCAAAAAAAAAAAAAAAAAAGAATACCAGTTTATTTTGTATTTTACATCTAACCTTCATATGTGTGTTTGCGTGTGTGTGTGTGTGTGTGTATGCAATATACATGCGATTCTATGGATTCATACGTATAAAATAATTTTACCATGAGACATAAAATCAAAAAGTACACAAAGGAAAGAACCAAAATTACTGCAAGTTTAAAAAATTGAGTTCCAAATCCAGGATCTAGTAGTGCTTTTTAGACCTGGGACGTAGAGCGGGCTGTAATCTCTAGGTCCTGCCAACTTTCCCCAACCACACCTGGGTCATATTCCTTGCACATAACTCTGGTAATAGCTCTTTCCTGGGAGCATACCCTCTATCTAAACTTTTTAGGCAGTTAGAGGAAAAGTCAAAGTTTCTTCCTGATTCTTTTGGGACTTGACACTTTTAAGTTTGAAATAATTTGCTTGCCAAAGAGATGTTATGTGGAGGTAAATTTCACTCCTTTATATTAACTTTCTATGGAAGAGTGTGAAATAAGAAATATTTTAGTGGGGTGAAGAATTTAAGTTTCTTTTACTTTTAAAAATCCTCCCAGGTATCCATAGTATCTCTTCTTCTTTTTCTGCCTCCTGAATTTGAGGACTTACTATAGCTTAGAAAATTCTGATATTCAGCAATCACTGATGTTGCCTCCAGATTAAAACAGTAACTAAATAGTGTGGTGTTACTTTTTTCTTTTATCTATGATACAGTTTACTAAAATCCACAAAAAATAGATAAATCCCTCCATGTACATAATAAATCCTTTAAATTCTCATCTCTGCCAGCATGCTATTTAGACTGTCACTAACACATACACTAAAGATTCAATAGCAAAATATTGGGACTGTGACATGTCTCAGAATGGAACAGAGCCCATGAACTTCAACTGGTTGTTGTCATGGCTCAGTTTTTGAGGTTTTCTGAATTTTTAAGAAAAAGCAAGGAATTTAGATTTTCTATGAATTATCCAAATGTTTAATATATCTGAGTCAGCTTAAAAAAAAAAGTTCATATGTCACATTAGACATATCTGTGAGCCAAATAAGATCTATAGGCTGCTATAGTTTGACACCTCAAACTACCAGTAAATCCATTTAACTTTCATGAATGAACCAGTGAGCAAATGAATGAATGAATGAATTTCTCAACCAATTTGGCATGAAGAGGAAGGTTGGCAGGGACAAATGATACTTTGATCAAAAGCACAGTAGGATAATCAAAATGCCTAAGTTATCCAAGTCGTAGCAGAATATGTCATCCCAAAATGACTGTACGAGTTCATGACATGTCACCCCATATATATATATATATATATTGATGATTTTGAGCATTTCAAGTAGGCACTTGAAAAGTAGCAAACCCAGGGAGATGTTATCTCTGAAACCTCCTTATCTGACTAAAGACAGATCCTCCAAAAGTAACTCAATTGTCATAAATCCTGTCTTTGGGAGTTTCCTCAGCCAGTGAAGACTGACTCTTTTCATAGGAAAGAAGACTAGAAGTGACATCACATCCACACAAACTTGGTCAAAAAAATATCACAACTCCAATTTATAATGCTGAGGGCCCATTTTTCTTCTTTCAAAATAAATACTCTAAGATATCGCTATCCTCCCTTCCTTTTTTTTTTTTTTGTCTTTTTAGGGTCACACTGGTGGCATAGGGAAGTTTCCAGGTTAGGGGTTGAACTGGAGCTGTAGCTGCTGGCCTACACTACAGTCACAGCAATGCAGGATCTGGACCTCATCAGTGACCTACGACACAGCTTATGACAATGCCAGATCCTTAACCCACAGAGCAAGGCTGACCCATATCATCACGGATACTAGTTGGGTTTGTTACTATTGAGCTGTGTTGGGAACACGCTCCCTTCCTTTAATAAGATTTTTTTTTTTGTCTTTCATCTTTTTAGGATTGTACCCATGGCATATGGAAGTTCCCAGGCTAGGGGTTGAATCAGAGCTACAGCTGCTGGCCTATGCCACAGTCACAGCAATGCAGGGTCTGAGCCATGTTTGCAACCTACACCACAGCTCATGGAAAAGCCAGATCCTTAACCCACTAAGCAAAGCCAGGGATCAAACCTGCATCCTCATGGATTCCAGTCAGCTTCATTAACCACTGAGCCACAATGGGAACTCCTATTAAGATGTTTCTTAAGTCTAAATTCTAAGACTTCTTGCAGAGTTACCTGTTTTTCCTTGGGTATTTCTCATATACCCAATAAGTATACATAATCATAAACGTAGGTTTCTCTTGCTAAACTCTCCTTTATTACAAGGATCTTAGCTAAGGACTCCGGATGATAGAGAGACTCAGGAGGATAGGGAGGATATTATTCCTTCCTTATATAATTTTTATTATATATCTGACCTTAGACAAATTATTTCTAATTTCTATAGTCTTATTTTTCTCATCTTTAAATGGGAAAACAGTTGTTGCTCTTAAAATTGTTAAAAGGTTTAAGTGATGCCATCTCTGAAAAAATATTTAAATGATAAAGGAGCTTGGTAAGTTTTAGTTATAGGATAAAGGGTAAAAATTGAAGGTTTTTCTGAAAAATGAATATTACTAAATTTGGAAATTCAGTTGTAAAAAGAAAAAGATGATTCTAAGATGACATTTAGCTTTTAACTGAACTTTAAATTTTTGCAGCTGTTTAGCTCAAATTTCACACAAATATTTATATCAACACTACTTAGCTTTATAATAGCACAAAAATGGAAACTAATCTTCAAGATATTGGGGTCTTCACATTTCCATTGTCCACCAAATACATCTTTCATTTTTGCAGTTCACTGGCTAAAAAGTCTGTGAAATTTACATTTTCTAATTCTCATTGATTGAATTTTTGATCCTATTTGTAGGTTATTGAGATACTCTAATAATTAATAAATATGAGCAATTTACTCAGCTACGACAAAAATTAAAAAGAACATAAAAGAAGGAATTGCTGGGAGGAAAGCCCATATATTTATCATTGCTTTGAGTGAGTCCTACTGTACATATTCTTTTGGATATATTTTCCTTCAATAACATTAATTTCCTGTACATATTCAACTTTGTAGGATTCTGACATGTGAGCAATCTCAGCTTTAAAGGGGCACTCATGAGCTGTGCATGGAATGTGAAATTCTGACTCCTGGTTCAAAATGAATTGCTCACACAAATCATTTTTAAAAAGGCAGTTTATTTGTTTTTGAATGATGAAGCAGTGTGAATAGATTCCTAAATTTCACACTGAAATCTACTCTACATGAGTGAATAAAAGCACATTAAGTTATGGGAAATATTAAAACCATTATTTTATCTTTTTAATATATAACATCATAAAATTATTACTTATTAGCTAGAAGATACTTTTCTATAATTGTTGTTAGCTAAAATCTGAAACTACATTGGAATATGCATTTCTAAAAATATAAAAATATACAGATGCAAGTAAATAATCTTCTGTCATGTATTGACAGAATTTCATTCATTCTTACTCTAAGGTGACTTAGAGTTTAGTAATATTTACATTTTCAATTATAAATAGTCATTTATTACAATGTTACTATGCATTTAAAGGTAAAGTATAAACTACATTACTATATTAATGCATTAGATAAGTTGGAATTTAAGATTTTCCCTGTATCTCATTAATTATGGGAGAGCGATTTAGGATACAATGTTAATAGGACTTTCCTGTATTTATATATTTATAGCGTTTAGTTGTTAGTCTAATTCAACATGGCGCATCATTCCATTTGGTAATTGACTACTAAGGTGGACATTTAAAAATTCATGCTTCCAAAAGTCATTATAATAAGTCTTTAATGTTCCACAAAAATGCTGTTCTAAATAAAACTAGCTAATATCATGTATGCAAGAAGAAGTAGGACAATGGTATTTTGATAAAGAAGAAATGGAAAATTGACAGTTATGAATAGCTCCCATCCCCCAACTAATAGGTAAATCCTGACAGGAAAAAAAAGACAAGAAAAACAAAAAACATTTTAGCTAATTTGTAAAAGTTCAAAACAAACGTCCTGGAAGTAATCATAGATTCCAAAACTATTTCTACTTGTTACCATTGATCTACAATTAAAATACTTGACATTATTCAATAGTACTCTATTGTGACAAATTTCTCACCCAATAGATTTCAATTTTGATTGTTTTTATGTGTCTGCAAATATCCTCAAATTGTTCCCTGTTAATGACTGTTGAGTACTCGAAACTTGCAGAGTATTCTCTTTCTCCAGGCCTCCCTAACAAATCTATCTATAGATTTTTATACTCCATCCAAGCCTTTATACTCCAGAAAATACTAATATTTGTCTCCCCACACCACCTGTTCGGTCATGTTAGGCAAGGCATGATGGAAGACTGAATAGGCACCAATATAGTGAGTCAAAACAGGAAAATAGTGACAAAAATTGATAATAGACTCAGTACAGACTATAATAGGCAAGATTCTGATGTTCAAAAAAAGGCTGATACTCAGATCTGAGTAGTAGGAAGATCTAAGAAGCAAAACAGGAAAAAGAAAGAAAGAAAGATTGATGTATAGAAGGAATATATCCAGAGAGGAAATTGAAGTTCAAGAATAAAAAAAAATCAGAGTGCCAACTTAAAGGGAAAAAATATCAAATATCAAATAAGCAAATCAATAAAGTCTTTCTTCTAGCCGTTAGAAGTATAAAAAGCTATGTAATGTCAGCTGCTTATGCTGCAGGAGCTGCTCATCCAGGTTATCTAGGCTAAGAAATTGTCCTATTCTTTTCTTCCCATTCTACTAAGGAAATATTTTGTTGTTGTAGACAGCAAGTTGCACATTACATAATCCTTTGTGGCACATTTTAAGTAATTTTAACATTAACTATTTAAACACTTCAAAGTGTGTTAATGTTACTGGGCAGTAAATTTTTTTTTTTATTAAATGTACTTGTTTCACAGGTAGAGAAAAAAAATGTTGCAGAGACTTTTTATACCATTTTAATGTACCCTATCATCTGGTTCTACACACAGATATCTACGATGTTTGGAAGTGCTCTACTCTAATCAGACTTTTTTTTTTAACCCTATGTAGCATTTTCTCATTCCTTTCTTCTGGCCTTTGAACTAGCAAATGAAAATTTTCAGCTCTCTTTTCTCCTTCTTTGCATTTGTTTTCAGAATATTTTACCCATTGACTATGAGTATATTCCCAAGAAAATGATGCTGTTCTTTGCTAGTATATATGTTTGTGTGCATGTGCATGTGCGTGTGCGTGTGTGTGTGTGTGTGCGCGCGCGCATGTTGGGAAGGGAGGGTATTCTTATATTTCTCTTGTTTCCCTCCTACATTTTCTTCCTTCATTCCTTCATTCCTCCCTCCCTTCCATATTTTCTACCTTACTTCAGTATAAAACTATAGATATTAATTTTTTCTTTTGGGTTAAAATCTAATAATATTTGATTATTGTTTCAGCTTCGACCACTGAGAGCTCATTTAGTTGTTTCGTATATGTCTCCGACATACTTCCATTAAGGTGTATGCGTCTGCATGTACATGTGTTTTAGCACTCCCTTATTTGATGACACTACAAACTTCTTAAAGCATATGTTTCTTGTCTCAGTTACTGAATAAGCCATTTATTCAAGTCACCTGGGTTCCTTTTATTGGAGAATCATATCAGAAAGGAAGACAGTTGTACTTTTTGCTACTGGGATATTGCAGCTTCTAGGTCTTCTTAGATGACCAATGTGGGAATGCATGTGATTATGCTACCTTGTGTATATAAACATGTATACTTTCTTCTCCACTTCAGGTCTGTATCTCTATTAAGCCAAACTGAAGTTTATATGGGTCTCTAAAACTAATCCATTCCCACATGGATTGATCTAGCCTCTATCTCCCTTGCATATCCTCCATTCCAACAGTGAGAACCCTGGTTCCCAGCATTTATCATTTATATGTTTAATTCATTTCAATTGACTTATACAGCAGTATCAGAATTTGTTAACCTGAATCCTACCCCTGTAGGAAGTATATTTATTAACTGGAATGCAGAGCTGTGTGCAGTTAATCTTGTCTTACACTTTTAGTCTCCATTCACTTCCATTTTACTTAAGGAAGCACTCCTCCCTTCAGTGAGGTCATTTCACATGTCTGTCATACAGTTAGATCATTTTCTCCTAATCTGCATTGAATCCTGTGATCTCCTCACCTCTTAAATGATTTTATTTTTAAATTTTGCATACTTTAATATTTACTCTTTGTCGTGTGCTGTCCCATGGTTTAGTGTTGTGTATCCACTTAGTAACACCTAAAAACCTCTCTAGGGTTTACTTATCCAATCCTTGTCTTTCCCTCCACTTCTTTTGTCTGGAAAGCATTAACTTGTTATTACTTCTAGAATCTAGTCTTTTCCAAAATATTTTTAACTGGAATCATACAGCACGTTATCTTTTCAAAGTGGTTTCTTTAATCTAGTAATACATATTTAAGAGCTGTCCCTACATTTTTATGGTTTGATATCTCTTCTCTTATCATTGCATGATATTTCATTGTGTGTGGAAATACCAGTTTGTTTACCTATTAACCTGTGGAAGGACATGTTGGTTGCTTCCATTTCTGATAGTTATGAATAAAGCTACTAAAAATGTTTAGATACAGGTTTTGTGCATATATGTCCTGAATACACTTTGTTAGAATTTTACCTGAGCATTTTTGGAGGTGCCATTATTAGTGGTATGGTTTTACAGATCTCTAATTCAAAATGTTAATTAATGGAATAAAACTCAATTGATTTTCTGTATTTACCCTGTATCTTAAAATCTCACTATGATGTTTATTTGTTCCAGTTTTTTGCTTGTTTGTTTGTTTTGGGGTGTGTGTGTGTGTGTGTGTGTGTGTGTGTGTGTGTGTGTGTGTGTGGTGTATTCTTTGGGATTATTTGGATAGACAATCATTTCAATAGAGAACAAACAGGGTTTTTATTTGGTCCTACACTATATGCATAGTTTTTAATTGTTTCTTCTCCTATTGCACTGCCTAGTTCTCTTAGTATGATGTTCAACAGGAGTGATAAGAAGGAAAAATCTTGCCTTAAATTTAGGGAGAGGTTGTCCAGTCTCTTACCATTGAGTACAATGCCAACTAGAATTTTTTTAAAAATATTTTTACCAAGTTAATACAATTGACCACTACTGCTGTTTTACTGAGAGTTTCTATCATAAATATGAATGGGTGGTGGGTTCTGTCAAATGATTTTTCTGCCCCATTGTTATGATCATTTGGTTTTTATTCTTAAACTAGTTAATGTAATGAATTTCAGTAAGTTACTTTTAAATCCTTAACTAGCCTTGGATAAGTGAGAAGTATCCTACTTGGCCATAATGTAGAATTACTTTTGTACATTGTTGAAATATTATTTCATAATATTTTTGAGGATTTTCTCTATATTAGCCTGCCTTAATATTTATAAATTTTACTTTTCTTATAAAAAAACAGACTTCGCTTTTATTGATTGTATATTTTCCCTGTTTTCAGTTTCATTGATTTAAATTGCTCTTAGTTTTCTGGTTTCCTAAGGTGAAAATCTAGACTATTGATTTTAATATTTGCTTCTTTCTTTATGTCTCCTTTTAGTCTCTCTCTCTGTCTCTTTTTTTTTTTTTTTTAGGACCACACCCAGAGCATATGGAGCTTCCCAGGCTACAGGTCAAATCAGAGCTATAGCTGCCAGCCTACGCCATAGCCACAGCAACACCAGATCAGAGCCCTATCTGTGACCTACATCCCAGCTCATGGAAACTGCGGAAACTTAACCCACTGACCAAGGCCAGGGATTGAAAGTGCATACTCATGGATTCTAGTCAGATTTGTTTCTGCAGAGCCATGACGGGAAATCTACTATATGTATTCTTTTAAGTTAATATATTTTTCTACATGCACTGTAAGTGCTGAGTACCACAAATTTATAGTTATTTTCATTTCCATTTGCATTAGTTTGGCATGTTTCAAAAATTTTCTTGAGGCCTTTTACTTTGATGTGTGTTCAGTTTGGATGTGTGTTATTTAATCTCCAAATATCCAGATCTCTTTCTATTATTGATTTCTTGTAACCCCATTGTAGTCAGAGGACGTATTTTATATGATTGCTATCTTTTGTATTAGTTAAGGTGTGTATCATGACCCAAAATCTGATCTGTCATGGTGAATGTTTCATGTCATCTTGAGAAGAATGTGTATTTTGATGTTGTTGCATGTAGTATTCTCTAAGTGTTAATTAGGTCAAGTTTAACAATGGTACCCTTCAGGTTCTACTATGTCTTTACTGATTTGCTGTATGCTTGGTCTACCAAAGTCTAAAACATGGTTATTGCAGTTTCTAGCTATAGTAATATATTTGACTTTCAGTTCTATCAATTCTTATATCATCTATTTCATACTCTTTTGTTAGAAGCATATGTGTTAAAAAATTTTAACATATTAAAAATTTTCATCATCTAATGTCTCTTTATCCTTGATGATTTTCCTTGCACTATGGCCTATAATTTCTGATATTAATATAGTAATTCCAGATTTATTTTCATTAATGTAAGCAAGGTACATCAGCCTCTATTAACTCTAAACAGATATGAATATTTATATTTATAGTGATATTCTTGTAGAATCATATAATTGGATTTTGCTTTTAAAAATATCCCCTGGCAATCTCAGTCTTTAATTGGTAGATTTAAACCAATTACATTGAAAGTGATTACTAATTAATTTATTTGTAACTTTTTTTCTTAATTTTTTTCTTCCCCTTTTTTCCTAATACATCTGGTTTTAATGGAAACTGGTTTTATGTTTCCATTTTCTGACCCTCTTAGCATATCATTTGTACTTTAAAAACTTTTGTTGCTGCCTATGTTATGTAATATACATTTATAAGTGAGCCTTTAAATAACAGATTACTGCTGGCATGTAGTGCAAATACCTTATAACATATTCTTATTTCATCACTACTATCTCTTATAAAGAACAAGTGATTTGTTTCACTTGTTTATATGGCATAATCACAGAATATATTGTTAGTATTTTTATTTTAAACAGATCTTTACTGTTTAAATCAATTATGAATAAGGAAAATATAACATTTGACTTTACCTTTTTAATTCTTTCTCTGAAGTTTTGCTTAAGTAGATCCGAAATTTCTGACATATATTTTTTTTCTTTCTTTGTGAAAAATTTTCCTTTTTTTATTGCAAGCTAGGATGGTGGCAGTGATATTCCTCTTTTTTGTTGGTCCGAGAAAGTTTTTATTTCCTTTACTTTCAAGAGATAAATTTGTTGGATATAGAGTTTTATATAGATGGATTTTGTTTTGTTCTTAAAATTTTGACATCTCTAATATTTCACTCCAGTCTTTTCCTGCTTGCATAATTTGTAACCAGGAGTCCGCATAATTCTTATTGCCATTCCTCTTTAGCTAAGTTGCCCTCATCCTCACTGATTTCTTTTGAAATTTTTATATTGTCTTGGTTTTCTGCAGTTTGAGTATAAAGTACCTAGTTGTTAATTTTCTGGCAAATATTATATCTGTGGTTTGTTGAGTAATTTTTGTCTGTTAATAATTTCAGAAATATCTTGGCCACTATTATTTCAATATATCTTCTGCTCCATTCTATCATAGTTCTTCTTCTGGCACTCCAATTATTTGGTTTTATAGATTTCTTAGTTATTTCTGAGTTAATTATTATTTAAATAATGTTAATTCATTGATTATGGTTATTTTAAATTCCTGGTCTGATATCTCCCTGATGCGTATTGTCCTTCTGTCTGTGTTTCTCCTTGTATATGACCTTATCTTGCAATCTTAGTTGATGATAGACATGTTTTGAGTAATATGAAATGAAGTAAAGGGTGTCTAGTATGAAATTTCATATTCAATTGATGAGGATTTGGACTATGTTTAATTTTGTACAGCCGTGCATGTCAAGAGATACAAATTTATCATTATCCTTATTTTTAATTATTCTATTGTACTGGGTATGCACAAGAATTCCTACATTGCAGTATTTTCATTGTTACTATACTGGAGACTTTTTTGATATATGGTAATGTGTTAGGGAGCAGGAATGTTTTATGTCATGATGGAATCTCAGTCTTTCCTTAAGTATGTGTCATAGACTATTGTCTTCACAATTTGTTTTCAGCTGCTCCCAAATTTCTCCAGCCAGATAGGAAGGAAACAGCTGGATAGAGTTTAGTAAATGTCCTACCCTTTACATAGGAAAAGGTATTGGTAAGTTATTTCCCTGTGGAGAGAGGCTTTGTTATGGAGAATATTCTGAAAGTATTTTTTAAATGGTTCTCCCTTGCTAGGGTCAAGTTTTCTTTGTTGCCCTTCATTGTAAGAATGTTGAGAAGTTCCTGGAAGTGAAACCTAAAAAAAGTGGTGGGTTTCCCTAAATCTGAGCCTCCTAGGAATTTTTCATTCCCACACTAATGTAAATCAGCCCCCCAAAATTTGTCAAAATTACCAACTAGATGTTTATACTCCTGTGTATCTCCAGTGGCTACTGTTTCTGTTAAGCAGATCTCAACTGTGATTCTCTGTATATGCCTGTCTCCAGATTTTTTTTTTTCAGTTTCAATGTCCAATTTTTATAGTGTATATTGGATAACTAGGGGATTCTGGAGCTTTCTGCCTTTGTAGGAGAAAAATGTCCCAATAAAATGTAGAAAGGAGAGACCCCAGCCATGATGACTAAGCAAAGTCTAGCCAACTGCCCCAACCAGTCCTCCCCCATGCATCTGCTTCTGTAAATTTGTTTCCGCATCTACTACCTTGCCTGACGTGACTGCAGTCCAACTAGCCAAGCTTGGACCCGGAAGACATAGCCCATAAAAGCCTTGTGAAACCCTTCTTCCGGGCTCAGACTCTGGAGAGTGATCTCGTCTGAGCCTGCCGGCGTAATAAACCTGAGTTCTCCAACTCTCCGAGTGCTCGCTTGGTTTCTCGCAGGGTAAAAGAGCTGATCCACTATGGCCACAGAGCTACTGGAGCTGGTACACTACAGCCACGGGGCTGTCGCCAGAGCTGATATGCTGCAGCACAGGGCTGCTGGGTATCTGCTGTAACACCTTCATACCACACAGGACAATTATAAGAATTCAGTCTCCTCTTTGAAGATCTCCTTTCCCATAGTGTATCTACTACAACCACTATTTCCTCCACAGATGAGAGCTAATTGGTGCTCTTGCTCATAGGGGTAACCACATTTTAAAAAGCTGTTATAGAAGCTTCAAAGCCTAGAAAACCCAAAGGAATGAAGTTCTACTGAGATCATGCCTCGCTCTGCAATCATTGCAATTTCCATTATTTGATGAGGCCAAGAAATGCCACTGCTTTGAAATTTGTTCATCTTTCTCTTGCTTAACAGTAGCAATAAGAATGTCCAAGCTCTTTACACATTAAAGCTGAAGGTGGAAATTAAAAAAATGTGATTTTTAAATATAAAATATGAAATTCAGAGATACTTGAGATCTACATTTGCCTTTCTAATATAGTGTACACATCATTCAAAATAATCTATGCTATACATATTTAGATTGAACATGAAATATTCTCAGATCTTTATAAAAACAATAATCTACATCTTGTTCATGTTATAGATGAGTCAGTTGTGTCTATAATTCTTAGTTCCATCATTCGAGAACTCAGGTTAAAGAATTGTCCCTCTCAATCTACAGATTCAATGCAATCCCTATCAAATTACCCATGATATTTTTCACAGAACTAGAACAAACAATCCAAACATTTATATGGAACAACAAAAGACCCAGAATCGCCAAAGCAATCCTGAGAAACAAAAACCAAGCAGGAGGCATAACTCTCCCAGACTTCAAGAAATACTACAAAGCCACAGTCATCAAAACAGTGTGGTACTGGTATCAAAACAGACAGACAGACCAATGGAACAGAATAGAGAATCCGGAAATAAACACTGACACCTATGGTCACTTCATCTTTGACAAGGGAGGCAAGAACATAAAATGGGAAAAAGAAAGTCTATTCAGCAAGCATTGCTGGGAAACCTGGACAGCTGCATGCAAAGCAATGAAACTAGAACACACCCTCACACCGTGCACAAAAATAAACTCCAAATGGCTGAAAGACTTAAATATACGACAGGACACCATCCAAATCCTAGAAGAAAACATAGGCAAAACACTCTCTGACATCCACATCGTGAATATTTTCTCAGGTCAGTCTCCCAAAGCAATAGAAATTAGAGCAAAAATAAACCCATGGGACCTCATCAAACTGAAAAGCTTTTGCACAGCAAAGGAAACCCAAAAGAAAACAAAAAGACAACTTACAGAATGGGAGAAAACAGTTTCAAATGATTCAACTGACAAGGGCTTAATCTCTAGAATATATAAGCAATTTATACAACTCAACAGCAAAAAAACCAACCAATCAATGGAAAAATGGGCAAAAGACCTGAATAGACATTTCTCCAAAGAAGATATACAGATGGCCAACAAACACATGAAAAAATGCTCAACATCGCTGATTATAAGAGAAATGCAAATCAAAACTACCATGAGATACCACCTCACACCAGTCAGAATGGCCATCATTAATAAATCCACAAATAACAAGTGCTGGAGGGGCTGTGGGGAAAAGGGAACCCTCCTGCACTGCTGGTGGGAATGTAAACTGGTACAGCCACTATGGAGAACAGTTTGGAGATACCTTAGAAATCTATCCATAGAACTTCCATATGACCCCGCAATCCCACTCTTGGGCATCTATCCGGACAAAACTCTATTTAAAAGAGACACATGCACCCGCATGTTCATTGCAGCACTATTCACTATAGCCAGGACATGGAAACAATCCAAATGTCCGTCGACAGATGATTGGATTCGGAAGAGGTGGTAATATATACACAATGGAATACTACTCAGCCATAAAAAAGAATGACATAATGCCATTTGCAGCAACATGGATGGAACTAGAGAATCTCATGCTGAGTGAAATGAGCCAGAAAGACAAAGACAAATACCATATGATATCACTTATAACTGGAATCTAATATCCAGCACAAATGAACATCTCCTCAGAAAAGAAAATCATGGATTTGGAGAAGAGACTTGTGGTTGCCTGATGGGAGGGGGAGGGAGTGGGAGGGATCGGGAGCTTGGGCTTATCAGACACAACCTAGAATAGATTTACAAGGAGATCCTGCTGAATAGCATTGAGAACTATGTCTAGATACTCATGTTGCAACAGAAGAAAGGGTGGGGGAAAAACTGTAATTGCAATGTATACATGTAAGGATAACCTGACCCCCTTGCTGTACAGTGGGAAAATAAATAAATAAAATAAAAATAAAAAATAAAAAAAGAATTGTCCCTCTCTGTGTCTTGAAGCGAGAAGAGAAACAGTGTGGCCAAAGTATTTAAAATATTCTGCTTGGAATTAGCATTCCATTTTTATATTTCATTAGCATAAATAAGTTACACGGGCAAAGTTAATGTCAAGGGGGAGGGAAATGTTCCCATTATCACTACTGAGAAACCACATAGTAGGTTTCTGAATATCCTGAACAAAAGTAAAATTTAATATAAGTAGTGATAGAGATGTTCATGTGCCAAGGAGAAAAATGAACATAATTCCTAGAATCTATGTCATATTGAATGTATTTAATCTACCTTAAATATTCTTGTAGTTTATAGTTAACTGGATGTGTAAGATCTTATGTCTCCTTAATCCATTGGATCTAAGCCCTTAATGTTCTGCTTCATGCCTTTTTTGTTTTACTTTCTTTCTTTTTTTTTTCTTTCTTTCTTTTATATGTGATAATTAGAGAGTCTGCTCAACCAGTGCCACTCAACACTGGGATAATTTTATTGTTTTCAATAGCCAAGAAACTACCTCACTAACTTTATATACTAAACTTGAATGTGAAGGAAAAAGTTTCATTGTTTGTTTTCATATGTAAGTCATATCTTTTTTATTTATTTATTTTAAATGACTGGACTTGCAGCAAATGGGAGTTCCAAAGTCAGGGATTGAATCTGAACCACAGCTGCAACCTATACTACATCTGCAGCAATGCCAGATCATTTAACAACACTGCACCAGGCCTGGGATCAAATTGACAACTCCACAGTGACCCAAACCACTGCAATTGGATCCTTTCTTTTTTTTTTTTAAGGGCTGCACCCATGGCATATGGAAGTTTCCAAGCTAGGGGTCAAATTGGAGCTGTAGCCACTGGCCTACATCACAGCCACAGCAACGTCAGATCTGAGCCATGTCTGCAAACTACAACACAGCTCATAGCAACGCCAGATCTTTAACCCACTGAGCAAAGCCAGGGACTGAACCTGCATCCTCATGGATATTAGCCAGATTCATTTCTGCTGAGACACAATGGGAACTCCCACAATTGTATTCTTAAATAACTATGCCACAACAGGAAATTCTGTATGTCATATCTTGTGACTAATCAAATATACAAAATTAAGGATATATTGAACATTCACATGTTAACTATTTTTAACTTGGATTGCATTCCATATTTTCTATTCCCTCACCATGCTTCCCCTCTAATTGCATATGGTGTTTTTCTGGGCAACACGGATGAAAACAACATTGTGGAGTATATTTATACTTCAAAAATGGGGCTACTGAATGGATATTCATGTAGAGAACAAAAACTCTCTTTATCAAAATAAAAATAAAAATGCAGTCATTTTTTTTTTTTGTGTTTTTTTTTTTTTTTTTTTTTTTTTTTGCTTTTTATGGCCACCCTTATGGCATAGGGAAATTCCCAGGCTAGAGGTCCAATTAGAGCAGTAGCCACTGGCCTACACCACAGCCAGAGCAATACAGGATCCTTAACCTACTGAATGAGGCCAGGGCTCGAACCTGGGTCCTCATGGATGCTAGTCAGATTTGTTTCCACTGAGCCAAAACAGGAACTCCCAGTCAATAATTCTTTGGCCAGCTTATTTTCTGTGATATCCTAAAATAGGGCAAAGCACATAGATATATTACAAGTCTAGAAAAGTTATACAAATGCCTTTATACTTTTATACTAGTTATAGTAAGAAAAGTGCCCTCCATCTTAATCAGCACTGTAGGAAGCATTTTATTGCCTTTTACATGCTCTTTTTCACAAAGTAGCCTTTGCTTAATTATCTCTACTCTTACATAACCAAAAGAGTAGTTTACAAAACAATATTAAAAGAAATTCTAAAGGGAGCATTTGATGAAATAAGTTAGCTAGCCATTACTGCAAGAACAGCTTTGTGCCAACTAATGATTGGATTTATAACTAATGTCTACTACTTTTAGTGTTACACTATATTTTCCTAAATGTTTATCATCATAGTAGCTAGCTGCAAATTAAAAACAACAACATTCTCTACTTTCTATTTCCTTTGCAATTTTCAAATGCAATAAAAGACTAGTTCATTAATGCTAAGGACAAATATGGGCAATACTTACAGCTACTTAAACACACAAATAGGAACCATGTAAATTATTATGGCTATAAATGTAAAATATAGGAGACTGTATGAAGTACAATTTCCCTTTTTAATAGAAAATCTGTGTACTGCATTTTAGTGCTCTAACTTGTCAAGATCTCCAAAAAAATTAATGGAGAAAACAGAATAATATGAGAATAACAACTAATACTAATTTCAACTTAATGTGTGTATCTTAATGAAAACCCATTCAAGGAAATGTAGTAAATGAGGCACTGTTTCACTAGGATAGTGCAACCATAATCCAAATTATCCTTGATTATATATAGCAATGGATCAAATAAATGAAACTCATCATACATATTTGGTTGTGGCAAAGTATTTTTTAATCATCAGCAATAATAAATGTGAGCTGTTGAAGATTTATAGTATGTGAGAGAAAAGGAATTTTGCCGATGAGAAAGGATTTGATGACCATTTTCATAGTCTAGTTTGTTATGGATTAGAAAGAATTGTTTAGTAAGATACTGGGTCAATATAAAAAGCCGGGGAATCAAAGCTTCATAACTACAGAAATATAGTATTAACTTAATTGATAACAAAGTATTTATTTAAATTGTAAACAGGTATTAATATCTTATCAATATTATACGAAATATTTTTCATGGATATACTAAAGCTTTTTCAAGACTTCATATTTTTTCCTTATAGTTTCCTCCTCTTTGAAAAATTTAATAGATATTGTTTAATAAAATTAGTAATAATGTGTGACAATGTCTATATTTATTACAATAGCAGGTGATTTTATTTTTCTTTAATTCATGGTATAGGTACTAGAATTTAAAATGCAAGCATTATCATATTTTAAACTCAAGTGCTTGAATTTAAAGAGATATTCCTTTCAACTTTATTTTAAAAATTTCTTACTAGTTGCTGAAAGAATCAGGAATTCTCATAAAAGAAAATTTTAAAATGTGTGATTTATGAAAATCTTTAATAGCATAAGAAGAAAATAAATTGTTTGAAAATACAAATATGCCTAACAGATTTCACATTGCATATATATTATAATATAGTTTTAAAAATCTCAGATTTGAACATATTTTCATGATTAATGCATTAACAGGCATTTTAAGCCAATTCACTTTTAAACAGGAAGACTTGGTATGAAAAAGGGGATGGAGATTCCAAATCACATCCCTTATTAGATTGGCATCAGTTATATGCATTTAATAACTGCCATCTTGGTAAGAAATAATGTAGTATTCATAAATCAGTAAAAGCTAGTAAATAAGAGTTTAGGAAAATATAAATTTAAAAATATATATCTAGATTCTCACAAAGGGCATTTCATATAAACATAATGTTGGATAAAAATCTTTAAATGTACTTTACAAACTATATGTAAATATAATTTACAAATCACAATGTAAGTGTTTAAAATAATGCAGTCAAAGATGGAAATGTTTAAATGAATATGGACAAGAAAAATGCTTTTCAAATGCACATGAGGAGCATAGGACAGGGCCTAGCCTAAGTTAAATAGCTCTAAAAATTGGGAAAGCTAACATATATGCTATGTAAAAAAATGATGCATTAATTTAACATTTTTTTCTAAAGATATACAAGTCCAAAGGGTTAGTAATAATCATTATAACATGATTAATACAAATATATATGAAATGATTATTTTATATTTTGTTGTTTTAATTTTTCTTATGTACCTTAAAAATATTTTAAAAATTTAACAATTACATCCCTTCCCCCACCATTCCACCTTGAAAAAATATAAAAAAAGAAAGATTAGATCTACAAATAACATCAGACAAAGTAATCTCTGATTCTAATGATTGCTTTAAACAATTAAGCCATTAAATGCCAGCTTCACTTCCAACAAAAAATATATTTCATATAGATTATTTGCATTATTATCCTCCCTTCATATTTTTCTTCCCTTTCTCTTTCATGATCTTTTTCATTCTCCTTTCCTTCATCACTATCTTTCTTTCTTATATGGGAGAGTGTGTAATGAAGGTGGGGAGTAAAAGCTAACACGACTTAACAGAATTCTCTAAAACAGTAGATAACAGCACAGTTATCATTTCTCATTTTTGAATGAGAAAATAACTATGTAATCTATCCTTTCTCATGAAAAACAAGGCTTGGGTAATTTATCCTCATACATATGGTAAATGGATAGATTTTCATTATGTGAAATGGTGGTACAATGTTGTCAAGGGAAATAAAAAAAGGAAGATAGAAAATAGATACCCATATCTGTGGATAAGACAAATAAATATTAAAGAGCAGTTTAAAAAAAAAACATGTATGGTATTCCAGTAGCAGTAGCTGTGGGAGTACAAGTAGTATTAAATTAAACAAGAATTTGCTCAAAGAATAATTATGTTGTTCATCAATACTAAGTAATTATCTGAAAAAAAGTATCATGTAACATGCGAGCACATTTAAAAAAAAATTAAAAGAACATATGGAGTTCCTCTTGTGGCACATCAGAAATGAATACAGCTAGTAAACATGAGGTTGTGAGTTTGATCCCTGGCCTCTCTCAGTGGTCAAGGATCTGATGTTGCCATGATCTGTGGTGTAGGTCACAGACTTGCTATCACTGTGGCATAGGCTAGTGGCTGCACTTCGATTCCACCCCTCATCTTGGCTCAATAGTTAACAAACCTGACTAGCATCTTTGAGGATGCAGGTTCGATCCCTGGCCTCACTCAGTTGGTTAAGGATCTGGCATTGCCGTGAGCTGTGGTGTAAATCACAGATGTGGCTTGGATCCCACCTTGCTGTGGCTCTGGCATAGGCTGGTGGCTACAGATCTGATTGGACCCTTAGTCTGGGAACCTCAATATGCTATGGGTGCAGCCCGAAAAAGACAAAAAAAAAAAAAAAAAAGAACATATGTCACCATAAAAATGTTTAAATACCACTCACCAGTGTATTACTTTTATCGGATTAGATGCAGTTTTCAAACTCTATGCTATGTGAAGAGTAGGTGGTTTATTTTTTGACAATTTGTCACAAGGGGAATTAATTTACTTTCACAATTTGGGGAAAGTAAAAATAGATGCCCATTATTTTTCTTTCTGAAACTGTTCAAAAGTCCAGGCTCCAAATCACATAAAGCAAAACATTCTGTTTTAAGCCATCAGACACATTATCCAATTATCCAACTTGTCAGCCATGAGCTGACAGTTAAAAGACCAGAATAGATGAAACCAATCATAAGAACCATCCTTTATTCTTCCATGCCTATGACTGAACTCCACATACACTCCTATAGTATAGTTTGCACTCAACATGGAATTCTCTGTAGGTCACATGACAGACTTTCTATTATTATTTTTTATGTCTCCTGCCAGGTTATTTTCTCCTCCTCCACTCTTCAAAGGGTTTGGTTGGTGATGGAAATAAATATTCTGCCACAGATATTGAGTTTTAAAACCAAGCCATTCTTTGAAGATAACACCTGAATCAGATAGTTTTTTTCCCAGGGACTGCCACAAAATCACCGCACAATTAGAAATTATACATGGAAAATATTAATAGGTAATATCATTACCTATTTCAGAGGTGTATATAAAGGAGTAAACAGTTTATCACATTTTCCATTACCTATTTGCATTAAATATCAGTATTTTCTAGTGATGAACTTATAAAATCTAAACATCTGCTCAAGAATATATGAAATAACATAATTTTTAACCTTTTAAGTTTAAATTCCAATAGTGGGATGTATGAATTAAAACAGTATAGTAGAAAGACAGAGCCTTTAAAGTAATTTCTACATGTGAGTCAATTTAAATGTCTAAAGACCTGTGAACTGAAGTTTGGCACTTGCCACCAGCCTCTACATGGAGTAAAATATGAGCCACTGCAGCTACCAACGAACAGCACAACCTGAGTGGAGCTCAGGGTGGAAACCAAGAGTGAGGCACTCTGTGCTCTAGGAAAACTGGAATTTTTCTTTTTCTGGGAGTATCAGACCTTCATATAGTCAGATATTTTTAGGAGAAGATTTTATGTGCCCAATTTTTGCATCTTATCATATCCAGAGAAACACTAAAATCCTTCACAGTGATGTCTATTGACTGGTAGTAACCTTCAGGAGATAAGCAACAAACTTTTGTAAAATGTATGTATGCTGCATGCACCTCCCCCTCACCTTTATCATATCCTGATATTACCCCTTTTCCTCTTTAGGTGGTATTTCAGCCCAGTCTGTAGTTAAGAATAAAGAATGTCACAGTCAACTGTAAATTCAGTCACCTCCAAGGGTGAGAGCAGTGAGTCCTGCAGGCTATAAATCTCAAGATACTGGCAGATAGCTGATGTGCATATCAAATAAATGATTTCAGTGAGCCCAGGCCTCTTTTGTTCCTGTTCCTTGCTCTTTGTTGCAAAAACTCCTCTATATCCTAATTCATACCTCACCACCTCAGAGCAGTGTCTCTGAATTACCTGAGATGCTGTCTCCTGGGCTTAAATCCTAATTTCACCCCGAACAAAATTTAACTCTCAACATTAAGGTTGTATAATTTTTAGTTGATATCCCATTGTATGAACAAAAACACTGGGTTCCTTATGGGTGAACTCTGCTACACTGCAAAAATGTATCCAGAAAAACTTCTTCCTAGGCTTCTCCAAAAGAATATTCAGCCATATTCTAGGGTGACTATGTATTAGAAAAGGAGACATAACTAGACATTTTGTCAATTATTACCTTTGAATTGCTACTTCTGTCTTCACCAGTCTACTCATGCACACATTTTCTAGCTCATTGCCCAGTTTTGAATATGTGTATTTTACTTGTCAGATGCAATATGTTTGTATATTGACATTTATTTATTTTTTCACTGACTCTGCCCAACTAAAATGAAACTTTCAAAGAATGGGAGACTTTTTCTTGTTTGTTGCTATATTATCAATAATTACAATATTGTCTTGATGATAGTAAACACCATACATGTTGACTGAGCATAAAAAAATGAAATCCTTTCATATGTCACACAGCAGTTTGGTTGCTCATCATTATGAAGACATTAGTGACTCTAAACTGAGAGAGAACAGGTAACTGAATTTTTCATTAAAGTATTTTAAGTAGCAAATAAATTGGAACACACATACATACATATAGCACATATGTGGAATTACATTGAAAAGTAGATATTTTTTCCTTCATTTATTGAATAAATGCCTATCAAGCACCTACTATGTTTCTTAACTTTGGGCGACATTAAAGAATGGGTCCCTATTTTCCTGGACCCTCTGTTCAAGTTTGGTAATGATAATTCATAAAAATAAATGGGTACATGTGTCTAGCTGTATATATGCCAAAGAAGTCCCTCTGAAAAAGAGACATAGGGCAGATTCTTGAAGACAGCGAGAGATACGCTGTATGGCTCTCAGAGGAAAAACGTTATAGGCAAACAAAAGTAAAAGTTCAAAGATTCTGAGTCAGGAGCATGCTTATCACATTTGAGTATGAGCAAGAGGGTCAGTTCAGGTAAAGAGGATTATGAAAGAAAATAGCTGGTTTTGAGGCCCAAGAGACAACAAAGTTCCACATATGTTGGGGTCTTCTAAGATATATCAACTTTAGATATTTTTACAAATTATTTAGAAAACTATTGAATGATTGTTCTGAAGGGAAAAAAAGAGATCCAATTTTTTTTTGTCTTTTTGCTATTTTTTGGGGCCACTCCCGTGGCATATGGAGGTTCCCAGGCTAGGGGTCCAATTGGAGCTGTAGCCACTGGCCTACGCCAGAGCCACAGCAACGCAGGATCCGAGCCGCGTCTGCAACCTACACCACAGCTCACGGCAGTGCCGGATCGTTAACCCACTGAGCAGACTTAACCCACTGAGCAGGGGCGGGGATCGAACCCGCAACCTCATGGTTCCTAGTCGGATTAGTTAACCGCTGCGCCATGACGGGAACTCCAAGAGATCCAATTTTAAAAGGGCCATATGGCTGCACTGTGGAGAATAGCTTGATGAGTGAAAAGAATTGAAAATATAACAAATAAAAATGATGGAAAATATGAAAAGTATTATACCATAAAATGTTGAAGTGGAAGTTAATAGTGACATAGCATATGCATTATTGATGTATTGCAATGAGCTATAATAAATAGAGTAGAAAAATATTTGCTCATATGATAAAAAGTTCTTCTTCACTGAAGGTAGTTTTGAATTTACAAATTGAAAGGGCAGATTATACGGTAAAAACAATGTATAATATATTCAAATTTTTAAAGATTTCCAAGATATTGAGCAGGGGAGGAGGGCTATTCCTGAATGGAATGCAGACTATGGCAAAATAATCTAATTATAGTAAGTGTATGTAAGGTATAATTTAATTTAAGAGCATAAGGAAAACTATGCTCTCCTAGGTAACTTTGTTAAATGGTATTTTTCTTAGAAACTGCAAAACTTAACATGAAATGAGGTGTATGTGTTAATACATAGATTAAATAAATAACTAATGAAAGGTATGTGATGGTAACTAGAGTTCTTACTGCTTAAGAAGGAGGCTGCGGATGAGCAAGTGAATGACGAGAGACTATTACTAACCATGTGGTACTGGATTAGAATCTGAGATATAAATACAAACTCATTCTTAGCCTTGTATAGATAAAGATGCTAAACTCAAGAGTGGTTATAAGAGTTCCCACTGTGGAACAATGGAAATGAATCCAACTAGTATCCATGAGGATGTGGGTTCAATCCTTGGCTTCACTCAGTGGGCCAGGGATCTGGCATTGGCATGAGCTGTGGTGTAAGTCACAAATGAAGCTCAGATCCTGCATTGTTGTGGCTGTGGTATAGGCCTGCATCTACAGCTCCAATTCAGCCCCTAGCCTGGGAACTTCCATGTGCTGTGGGTTCAACCCTAAAATGAAATAAAAAATTGTAGATATTTGTGTACATATGATTGGTATACATATAATAGAATTATGGTTCTGGCCAGTGAAATATGCTTACTAGTCAGCTAGTTAGCTCTTAGCTCTTTGTGATTTGCTTCCAAATCCTAGGGTTTGCTTCCAAACCCTAGTGTTTTAGGGTTCTCTAGAGAAACAGAGATATACATATATAATGAGAAACTGACTCTATTTTATACAAATATAATGAGAAATTGGCTCATTTTGGAGGTTATGTCCCAAGAACTACAGTCAACAAGCTGTAAGACCCAAGAGCTCTAATGGTATAGTTCCAATTCAAGTGTGAAGGCCAGAAAACTAGCAGAGCCAATGGTGTAAATTCAGTCCAAAAGCTAACTATCAGGCTCCAAATCCAAGGAGACATGATATTTCAGTTTGAATACAAAGGCAGAAAAGATCAATGTATCAATCCAAGGAGTCACACAGGAAGAGTTCCTCTAACTCCTTTATTTGTTCTATTCATGCTTTCAGTTGTTTCCATGGGGCCCACCATCAGAATGAACAATCTGCTTTACATATCAATTTAAATTTAAACTCATCCAAAAACACCCTCACAGAAATATTCAGAATAATGTTTGGCCAAATATTTTTTGCACCCTTTGGCCCAGGGATGTTGATATATAAAATTAACCATAAAAATAGCACATGAAAAGATGGGGAAAAAAGTGAATCGTAGTTAAGAAATCTAGTAAATACTACCTAAGTGAGGAGATCAAAGTTAACATCAACAGTAATAAGAGGTGATGATAGTATGTACTCTTAATATGAGGTATTGAAAATGATCCTTCATCTCTAAGGTCATCCTTTCAAAATTCATAACTCAAGTCTAATCATGAAAAATAATTAGACAAATCAAAATTGAGGGACACTGTAAAAAAATTTCTGATTAGTACTTCTCAAAACTCAAGGTCATCAACAACAAAAGTCTGATAAACTGTCAAAGACCAAAGAGGACTAAGAAGAAATGAAAATTAAATGTAATATGGCATCCAACTAACTACATGGAGACCAAACAACGTGGTACTAAAAAGCCAATGGGTCAATGAGGAAATCAAGAAGGAAATTAAAAAATACCTCAAGACAAATGACAATGAAGACACACATCTCAAAACATTGTGCCATCCCTCTGATTCCACAAAAGCAGTCCTCAGAGGGAAATTCATAGCAATACAGGCCTTCCTCAAAATAGAAGAAAAAATCTCAAATCAACAACTTTACCCACCACATAAATGGCAGAAAAAGAAGAACAAATGAAAACTAAAGTCAGCAGAAGAAAGGAAATCATAAAGATCAGAGAGGAAAACAATAAAATAGAGATTCAAAAAACAATAGAAATAAATCAATAAAACTAAGAGCTTGTTCTTTGAAAAGGTAAATGAAATTGAAAAACCTATGGCCAGACTCACAAAAAAGAAGAGAAAAAAAACAAATAAAAAAATTAGGAAAGAAAAAGGATACTGCAGAAATACAAAAACCATAAGGAATACTATGAACAAATGTATGCTAACAAATTTGACAACCTAGAAGAAATGGAAAACTTTCTAGAAACTTACAGCCTGAATAGAAAAGAAATAGATCAACTGAACAGACCTATCACTAGAAATGAAATTGAATGTCATAAAAACACTCCCTACAAATAAAAGTCCAGGACCAGATGGCTTCAAAAGCAAATTCTACCAAACATATAAAGAGGAATTTATACACATCCTCCTTAAACATTTCCAAAAGGTTGAAGAAGGAACACTCCCAAAAATATTCTATGATGCCACCATCATCCTGATAATAAAACCAGATAAAGATACCACAAAAAATAAAACTATAGGCCAATATCTCTGATGAATATAGACATAAAAATTCTCAACAAAATTTTGGCCAACCAAATCCAACAACATATAAAAAAGATCATAAACCATGACCAAGTGGTATTCATCCCAGTTTCACAAGGATGGTTCAACATATGCAAATCAATAAACATCATACATCACATTAACAAAGAAAAGTCAAAAACCATATAATCATCTCAATAGATGCATAAAAAGCATTTGACAAAATCCAACATCCATTCATGATCAAAACCCTCAACAATGTGGGTATAGAGGGGACATAACTTAATATGATAAAAGCCATTTATGATAAACACACAGCAAATATAATACTCAATGGAGAAAAGCTGAAAGCTTTACAAGAGAAGGATGCCTACTCTCACCACTGTTATTCAACATAGTACTGGAAGTCCTAGCCACAGCAATCAGACAAACAAAAGAAAAAAAATGGTACTCAAATTGAAAGAGAAGAGGTAAAATTGTTACTGTATACGGATGAGATCATACTATACATATAAACCGTAACTGATCAACAAATTCAGCAAAGTAGAAGGACAGCTACTCAAACTGATCAACAAACTGATCAACAAATTCAGCAAAGTAGCAGGACAGATGATTGACATTCAGAAGTCAGTCTCATTTCTGTTTACTAACAATGAAATATTAGAAAAGGAATACAAAAATACAATACCTTTTAAAATTGCACCCCAAAAAATCAAATACCTGGGAATATACCTGACCAAGGTGGTGAAAGACTTATATGCTGAGAACTATAAAACATTAATCAATGAAATTAAAGATGATTCAAAGAAATGGAAAGATATTCAATGCTCCTGTGTTGGAAAAAATAATATTGTAAAAATGGCTATACTACCCAAAGCAATCTACTGATTCGGTGCAAGCCCTATCAAATTACCCATGACATTTTTTGCAGAACTAGAACAAACAATCCAAACATTTATATGGAACCATAAAAGATCCAGAATTTCCAAAGCACATCTGAGGAACAAAAACCAAGCAGGAGGCATAACTCTTCCAGACGTCAGGCAATATTACAGAGCCACAGTAATCAAGACATTGTGGTTCTGGTGACAAAACAGACACATAGACCAATGGAACAGAAGGGAGAACACAGAAATAAACCCAGATACCCATGGTCAATTAATCTTCAACAAAGGTGGCAAGAATATAAAATGGGAAAAAGTCTTTTCAGCAAGTGGTTCTGGGAAACCCGGACAGCTGCATGTAAATCAATGAAACTGGAACACACCCTCACATTATTCAAGAAAATAAACTCGAAATGGCTTAAATATTTATATGTAAGACAAGACACCCAGAAGGGAACACAGGCAAAACATTCTCTGACATCAACTTTACAAATATTTTCTCAGGCCAATCTCCCAAAGCAACAGGAATAAAAGCAAAAATAAACCAATGGGACCTAATCAAACTGAGAAGCATTTGCACAGCAAAGGAAACCATTAAAAAAAAACAAAAAGACAACTCACAGAGTGGGAGAGAATTGTTTCAAACAATGCAACCCTCCTGCACTGTTGTTGGGAATGTAACTGTACAATGGTAGAATCACTATGGGAAACAGTATGGACGTACCTTAGAAAACTATACATAGAACTACCACATGACCCATAAATCCCACTCTTGGGCACATATCCAGACAAAGCTTTCCTTGAATAAGACACATTCACCCACATGTTCATTGCAGCTCTATTCACAATAGCAAAGACATGGAGACGACTTATGTCCATCGACAAATGATTGGATTAAGAAGATATGTTATATAGACACAATAGAATACTACTCAGCCATAAAAAAGAAAAAATAATGCCATTTGCAGCAACATGGATGGAACTGGAGACTCTCATACTAAGTGAAGATAGTCAGAAAGAGAAAGACAAATACCATATGATCCACTTACATCTGGAATTTAATATATGGCACAAATGAACTTTTCCAGAGAAAAGAAAATTGTGAACATGGAAAACAGACTTGTGGTTGCCAAGGGGGAGGGGGAGGGACTGGAAGGGACTGGGAATTTGGGTTAATAGATGGAAACTATTGCCTTTGGAAAGGATAAGCAATGGGATTCTGCTGTGTAGCACTGGGAACTATGACTGGTCACTTGTGATGGAGCATGATAATGTGAGAAAAAAGAATGTATACATGTGTGACTGAGTCACCTTCCTTTGCAGTAGAAAATTAATGAAGCACTGTAAATCAGCTAAAATGGAAAAAAAATCATTATAAAAATGTATTATGTTATCCTTGATGGAATTATAAAACAGAAAAAAGACATTAGGAAAAATAATAAAATAAATATGAGTAAAGCGTGAAGTTTAATTAATAGTAATATACCAATATCAGTTCCTTAGCTGTGACAAGTATAAATTATGTAAAACATTAACAATAGAGAAAAAATTGGTGAGGATTTAAGGGTGCCCTCTGCATTATCTTTGCTTCTTTTTAAAGAATCTAAGCCTATCCTAAAACAAAATGTCTATTAGAATAAGCAGTATGGAATTTATTATGATTTTTCTCATAAGCTATTGCATCTTGAAGAAAAAGAAAAACTTCTATAGATATCCAGGAAGAATTAGACTGGTTTCAAACTTCCTCAAAAATACTCACTGTTTATGAACAGAGGGGAATACATTCAGAATCTGACAAAAAGTATTTTAAAGCAAAGTTATTATACTAGGTGAGGTTATTCATCAAGTGTAACATAGAAATATAATTTATACAATATGCACACAAAGGAAATACATTTTAAACATGGAGAAGTTCAAACTAATCCCTGAATGACAAGTTCAGGATAAATTGTACAGTTTCATAACT
This sequence comes from Sus scrofa, assembly GCF_054392235.1. Taxonomy (NCBI): domain Eukaryota; kingdom Metazoa; phylum Chordata; class Mammalia; order Artiodactyla; family Suidae; genus Sus; species Sus scrofa. The sequence goes on from NC_139393.1 coordinate 44,283,051, forward strand.
GGGTCTATTTCAGATTTTACATATATAATAAATAGCTATAGAAATCAAAATATCAATAGAAATTAGTGTTAAAAGATCTTGGGTATTTGAATTTTAAACATTAACAACAAATTGGGAAGGAAGAAGGGAAATGATGGGAGAACTATAAATATACACAATTTTCTGATCTTTCAAAGCCCTCTTAATAAATTTCAAATTGAGATATATACTCTAAACTGTGTATTAAGCAAAACTGCCTTTTGTACCCTATTTCTAAAGCTCAACCAGGGCCATAATTTAATCAAATATAATATTAGGTAAGACACAGCTTTTTATTGTTACTGTTGCTGTTATTAGTTCAGGGCCAAAATTTTCCCCATCTCAAAAATATTTGTGTACAAGAAATTACAAAGACAGTGATTATCTGTTGCCCTCACCTGGACAGATACTTTGAAGTGTGGGCATCTGGCTAATCATTCTTGTAATCTCCCTCTTTACTTCTATCTTCACAGACTGATGTTTTGATCTCTGCTATCCCTTCAGAGACATGTTCTTATGAGTCTATCCATCAAATGACAAACTCCTGGTCTTACTAATATATTTTGACAGGCAGGCATTGCCTGACCCTGTGAGTCTACCTGGACTCTTGATTCTAAATCTCCTGAATATTATTTCTTATTGTCTCTGGAAGATTTATTGTTTTTTTTTTTTAAATGTGTTTCATATATACATCCAAACTTCAAATACCTGCTTATTATCAGGCCAGAGAGTATATGTGCAGATAAACACACACACACACACACACACACACACAAATGCACACACACACACACACACATTCATACTTATAGCAGGAGCTATAAATAATACATTTTAACTGATGTAGGTAGTTATAGTTTTCCTATAAGACTCAATTCAAAACTATTGCAATAATGTCAACATTATTTCATAGAACAGAGAGACTGAACTCAATTCCACTGAAAGCAAAGGAAGGACAGGAATTTTAAATCCTAGGATTAAGCTAAAGGAAAATACGGTATAGAAGTTTGGTCAGTGTGATTAGGCTATCTGTGTTGGTTAATTTTTGCTAATCCAAATTAAGCTTCTACTCTTCCACAGAGATTGTGAAATAGAGGTGTTATTTTTTTAAATTACATTTCAAAGAATAGCTTCCAAATATTTGAGAAATACATCTTTAGCTTGTAAAACTAGCAAGAGGCTAGGAGAAGATTTACAGCTCAAAGGAACCCAGAAAAACCAGAAAATTCACAATCACAAGTTTTCTAATGTATAAATTCTCTAAGAAAAGTGAGGTCAGGGGCTTACAGTCAGTTAGTCAAGCAGAGGGAAAGCATAAAAGATGTTCTGATCAACAAAAAACCTCATCATGATTATATTCTATTTTCCCCTCATTGTCACATTCCCAGCATACTCACTAAATACCCATTTCTTCAGCTGTATTTAGTTACTTGTAATTCTTCACACTTCTATTCCTTCCACTACTTTACTTTCTCATGTAAAGTAACTAACTTTTTTTTTTAATCAGATATTAAATGCATGGTTTGGGACCCAGAACACTTTATCTGAATAATTTGAGGCATTTACCTTTTATATGTCCCCAATTGCAATTATATCAATATGTTGTAGTGTTAAGAGTGTGGATTATAGAGTTATACTAACCAAGGTTTATGCTGGCCCAACTACTAATCAGCTGCAGAATTTTGGAAGTTATTAAATAATTTGGAATTGAACTAGAAGATAAATGGGTCCCAGGCTGAGCAACTGTAATCTGTTCCCTGTGAACAGATACTTCAAGATAAAGATTATAGCAGGAGAAAGGATGAGATGCATCCTGCTTGGATAAAAGATAGAGATAACCTATTTCTCAGTTGTGAGTTCAATGAAACCCCTGGAAAGGAACTACACATTTTCAGAAATGTCCCTCATGTGTCAGAGAAAGGAGTGGCACCAGACAACAGTACATCCTGTCAACTTCCCATAAACACTTGTGCTAGAGTCCACCCTGGCTAACAGGTGTATGCACACATAGGGAAGAGCCCTAAGTTAGGCCAAATTTGGGCTCAAGGACTGACAAAGCAAGATGATTGGCCAAGGGAAGCCTGAAAAAACTGCCCCCTTTACAAGTGAGTTAAACCACCTTCAAAACAAGTGTTGCTCTCTTCTCTTTCTCTTTATATCTGTCTGTCTCTGTCTCTCTCTCCCCTACCCCCACTGGAGCCTGCCTATTCTTTCTACACTCCTGTCCACTCTCTTGTCTCAATAAACACTTATTTGCCTCAATACCCTCAGTATCTTTGCCAAATTCTTTCTCCAAAGGGGCAAGGACTGGGGACATACATCGAGTGGTTAGGATTCAGCATTCTCACCCCACAAACACCTAGAACAGAATCTTGGTGTTTTATTTGTAAAATGCAGGTAATTATACTATCTTTCTCACATGTTTTACTCCCATTCTTTGTTTAATGGTTTTGTTAGATAAAATAAAACACATGCAAAATGAAGGACAGTGATTGTTTTGTCATGTTTGTCAAACATTCCATTGTCATTTTTTTTTATTTGTTTCTCCTCCTAAGTTGTAAATTACACTGCAATAGAAGGAAATTTTACATGCTTTGTGTACCCTCTGCCTTGAAAGGTATAATGATTTTAGTATTTATTGTTATATGCTTGCTATTGAAAGTTCAACTACTGAAATTTTATGTTCACTATAAGATATTCTATATTTAAGACAATATTAAGAAACATAGTTTTAATATATACTGATATGCATTGTAAACAAAAACATTTTGTTAAAATGAATGTGAGTGGATGTATGTATTATGTATTACATATATCTTTTATATAGCCACCTAACTATAAGACAAACTTTGCATATAGTTAAGTTTACATTTTTTATTTCTTAAATTGTCTCCAAATTGAAATATATACCACTTAAGACATATATATGCAAATTTCCAAAACACTAATTCAGTTAATTTCACACTAACCTACATATTTATTAAATTAATTGTCATCTAACTATACAAACTATAAACTACCCCTTGCTGACTTTAAGTAAGTCGAGATTTGCACATCCTGAGAGAATTTTCTTTTGCTATGGAATACTGGAAGACCAGGTTTCAGGTTCATTCATACCATCTATCTGTAAAGTGAATGTTCTTCCAATTTTCATTAGTGTCTTATTGATTATTGATTCTAGGTTTCTTTTTTTTTTGTCTTTTTAGGGCCGCGCCTGTGGCATATGGAAGTTCCCAGGCTAGGCTAGGGGTTGAATTGGAGCTGTAGCCACTGGCCTATGCCACAACCATAGCAATGCCATATCTGAACCACCTCTGTGACCTACACCACAGCTCACAGCAATGCTGGATCCTTAATCCACTGAGCAAGGCCAGGGATCAAACCCTCAGCCTCATGATTCCTAGTCAGATTTATTTCCGCTGTGCCAATACAGGAACTCTGCTTCTTGGTTTCTTATTGAGATTATGGAACATGTTTGGCATTCAATAATCACTCACTTTTAAAACTTTATAGCATAGATATTAAATATTTTAAACCATGAGTCCAAGAAAAACTAGAGGATGAAAAACCATCTTTCTATAAGCCCAACAAAGCTAATTTTGCTTTTATTGTTGCTAAATTATATTTTCCTGTGTTGAGCACCAACAAAACAAGTTAATTAAAGGTGGTATCTATTTTATGTTATTATTATTTTTCATAGTATCTATTCTTACACATAGGAGATACATGCACACTGAGATTTTGGCTGAAGAAATAGAGATTCTCCAGTTCCACCCCACATCACAATATTTTAAGGGCATAGGAACAGTGACAGTTGAAATTGATGGCACACTGTCCAATATTCTCATACTTTCTCTCTCTCTCTTTTTCACTCTCTGTCACACACACACATTTTATCTGGTGAACGTATATATTTTAAATCCTGACAAATTTTGTATGATGCAGTTCCACAGTAACTAAAAGGAAATTAATTCAATAGCAATTTTTCTAATTGAACCTGATTTCAGAAATAGTCAGTTATGCAGATGATAAGGAAACAGAAAACAAAATCCCCTCAACATATTAGAATTTCTAACTCTAAAGTAGAAAGTACAAAATTTGGTAAATTACATGATTAGCATGAAAGTTTCTTTGATTAAAAACTAAAAGTCAGAAAGAGAAAGAGAAATACCATATGATATCACTTATATCTGGAATGTAATATATGGCACAAAGGAATCTTCCCAAAGAAAACAAAATCATGGACTTGCAGAATAGACTTGTGGTTGCCAAGGGGAAGGGGGAAGAGATGGGAGGCACTGGGAGTTTGGGGTAAATAGAGGCAGAATGTTGCCTTTGGGATTGATTACCAATGGAATCCTGCTGTGTAGCACTGGAAACTCAGTCTAGTCATTTATGATGGAACAGGTAATGTCAGAAAAAGGAATTTATACATATAAGTGTAACTGGGTCACCAAGCTGTACCGTAGAAAAAAGTGTACACATAAATGAAAGATAAAACAAAAACTAAAATTTTAGAATTACCATTGTGTTATAGCAAGTGAGGGACCCAACATTGCCTCCATGAGGATGTGTATTCAATCTCCTGCCTCACTTGGTGTGTTAAGAATCCAGCATTGCTGCAATCTGTGGTGTAGGCCTTAGCTCCCGTTCAGATTCCACCCTTAGCCTGGGAGTTTCCATATGCTCAGGTGCAGCAGCAAAAAGAAAAAAAATTAACTCTGTATGTAATCAATGGGAATTAATGTACTGATCTACTTTGTACATCAATGACTTTTTTAACTAATAAAATACACATTGTAACAAAATGTAACAGAATGTTGTTTTGGTGATGTAAAGAAATGGGTTAAGATAAATGCTAGAGTAAATAAAAAATTAATAGAATCAATTAAATCAATCTGAAAAATAAAATGAACATTTGAAAAGGTATATTAAAAATAAATACATATTATTTGCTTGAAAATGCATGTAATAATAGATGTGCTATACTTTTATGAAAAAAATTACATCATATTGAAAGATCTGAGTTTTAAAAATATTATTGAAAGAAAAATGTTTCATGTAATTTGAAAGATTTATGTTCTTGGGTGGGAAGATAATATTTCAAAGATAGTAGTTATCCCCAAATTAGTCTACTAGTTGAATATAATTTCAATATTTTGAACATAGCATTTTAACTCCTAGTCAATATACCCTAAAATAATTTGGAAAAAGTATAGGCAAGATATTTGTGAAGAAGTGTAATAAAGGAACTTCCTAATCAGACAGTGAGTCTAATTTTAAATTTATACAAATTTTAAAATGTCGTATTGAAGAGAGCAGTAAATAAATGAATTGAACAGGATAGTTAGCTCAAATGAAAATCAGCACATAAATTGGAGCTTTGTATATGACAGAAGCAGCTTTAACATTAGTGAAAATTTTATTTGATATTAGATTGATTGAAGACAAAATTTGCAGATCTCAAATATTTGTAAATGTATATTTACATTTTTAAAAATATCTGTCTAGGTATAGGATCTATGATTTGGGGCAAGAAAAGTGTTTTATGCATGTTTAATATAGGAACTATGATTTTGGGGACAAGCAAATAATTTTTTGTTTTCTATATTCTTTTTGCTTATTTATTGCACTTTTAAACTGAAGAGTCTTGAATCTGTTTTTTGATCAAGGGTACGTAGAATGCTTAAGACAGAAATAATTTGCAAAATAATGTGAAAATCAAAAAAAGGAGAAAATTGATAGAAATTTAAAATATTCATAATATACATTGCTTTCAATAGAAATTGTTTAAACAGATACATGTATTTTTCCATAAAAATGTTAAAATTTTCTTTGAACCTTATTTTTAAAAATTTTAATCAGACTATATTTTCCAATACAAACACATCTTATGGACTCCTCTTTGAAAGTATTTTTTGGGAAATATTTGCAGTTAGGCATAGTAAATATGTCTATCATCGATTTAAATTTATCTATTTGCTTATGACTTTGAAAATAAAAAATAATAATTTTATTTATTAGTAAATTCTATCTTCAGTATAGATTACATTATGATTTCTACATTTTGTATAAATAGTGTTGTAGAAAATAATTTCACTGAAAATTTTCTCACATTTAACCGTAATATGGACTGCTATGTTTTTGATAAATAATATGAATAAAATAATAATTCTACCAATAAATGCATTATAATATTTAATGACACACTGTTGTGTCTTACTTTGAGCTCCCTAGAACAGAGATATGGAATCAAAAATTTACTGACAATGTTTATTGATAAGCACAAACCCTCAGAATCAAGAGGAGGAAAGATAGAAATGAGGCAGAGAATATGAAAAATATATATATCCTTTTAAATTAAAATTGCTCAAACTACTTCACAGAGATGATAGTAATAGAATTCAAGGCTGAGGATTTTCCAAAGCTTTACTTTTCTTCTTTAAGTTGGCCCTTTCTATTTTTCAGTTTTTCTTTGTGAATATTTTAATATAAACATGGTTTTTATCTCACCTGTATACTTGTACTTCTAGATTAGGTGGGAACTACACATTATTAAAAAGTCCTTGCTCATTATTTTTATTTCTACCTTCTGATGTCCCAGATGAGTTTCAGTAATGTTCACAACTTTGACTAATTCTTTAAGCAGGAGGAGAATGACAGTTCATTAAACAATCAGAGCCAGTAAATTTCACAGACAGCAAACAATTCAGGTTCACAAACTGTGAATTTTAAGAGCTGACCTATGGGATATTAGCCTTTGGATAGGAATTCAAAATAATTAAAAAGCTAAAAATAGTTTATTCATTTAGTGATTCATTGTTAATATACCATAGTGTTAAATTATTAATGTTAAAGACATATTATCTTAAAAATATATGCATATGAACTATTCAACCAGGAATATACAGATTTTATCATAATGTTAATTAGTGGCAAATGACTATATTCACGTCTAAAAGTATTCCAAATAGTTATATAAATAATTTACAAAGTAAAAAATTGTCTTCTATTATACTCTTGGTACAGTTAAGTTCAAAAGTTGTTAAGTGCTCACGTACATTTTTTTTTTAACCTCTTTTGTGACATATGGAAGTTCCCAGGCTAAGGGTTGAATTGGAGCTACAGATGCTGGCCTATGCCACAGCCATGGCAGTGAGGGATCTAAGCTGCATCTGTGACCTACACCACAGCTCATGGCAATGTTGGATCCTCAACCCATGGAGAAAGGACAGGGATTGAACCTGAATCCTCATGGATACTAGTTGGATTTGCTTCCACTGCACCACAGTGGGAACTCTCAGTGCTCATATGCTTTTAAAATTTATTTAGTTCTGGGATATTAGATTTGATACTCATGCATATTAACTCCATTTCAGAGGTAAGAAATCAGTGGCTCAGGAATATTAGTGTATACCCACTACCAAAAGTCAGTAACTTGGTATTTAAAATCACCTTTGGAGGGTACAAGTTTAGAATGAATGCCATTTCTTTACTTTGATACATATATGATTTCTCTGATATTTTAATATTCATTTTAGTCATATTTCTATTGTATGATATTATCTTTAAATGATCAGGAAAGACTGACTAATGTATCTATCAGAATTAAAATTTGCCCCAAGTCGACTAGAATAATAATCTGAAATTTGAAGGAATTCAGGCTTTGGTTATGGTCCCTGAATAAGTGGAAGTAAATTTAATATAGTACATTTACCAATTCAGAAGCTTGGTCAGATATGAGGAAAGTTTTCTTGTGTGTGTGTTTCATCTTCCCACTGAGAGTTTGATCAAGAGTTGCTGAGGGAGAGGGGACAAAAGATGGCGGCAGAGATGGAGGCTGAGACAAGACAGAAAAACAGCCTGAGTCTTTCGAAGCTATTTTATCTTTTTTTAATTGTTCATTTGTCTCAGCTAATCTTAAAATCTTATTTTGGAGAGAGGCAATTTTAAACTCCTGATAATGTTGGAAAGCCTCAAAATACTAGTTGATTCCATTCACTTCTGGGATTTTTTTCTATTATAATCCATTACAAGAAAATTATGTTTGGGGATCAAAAGTTACCCATAATGGCCATAGATATCTAAATTGCCTTTTGTCAAGTCAATCCATTTACTCAGAAATGCACATGAGGACCATGTTCAGTAGTTTAGAAACATAAATTTGGCCAAAGTCCCCTGTGGCTGGGGTGTGGGATATGCCCACAAAACATTTAGATGGCTGAGATCTCATTTCTCAGAAGTTTTTCTCTAAGGTAAAAAGAAAAAAAAAATTTTTTTTTGAACTGCCTAAATAGCTTACAGTTTGAGAAGATCAATTCAAACAGTTTGAAGCTCAAACAGACTGCGGGCCTAACACTAACCACTTCTAAGAATAACCCAGTGTTGGAGGGGCCAGGTCAAAGGCTTTTCAATCAGTTCCAACGAAATGGTCGTATTCCAAATGACTGGGCTGACAGCTGAAAAACCTGCACAATTTCAGTCAATCAGTCTCTGTTCTTGAAGGAATTGGGATGAAACTGGTTTACCCAGCTTTGGTCAAAACAGTATGATCTCAAAATCAAATCAAAGTAACAATTGTATGCCAACGAATTTGAAAATCTGGAAGAAATGGAAAATTTTCTAGATTCTTACAGCCTGCCAAATCTGAACCAAGAAGACATAAAACAACTGAACATACCAATTACTAAAGAAAACAAAAAGACAATTTATAGGATTGGAGAAAATAGTGTCAAATGATGCATTGGACAAGGGCTTAATCTCTAGAATATACAAGCAACTTACACAACTCAAGAGAAAAAAGCCAACAACCCAATGGAAAAATGGGTAAAGGACCTGAATAGACATTTCTCCAAGGATGATGTACAGATGGCCAATAAGCACATGAAAAAATGCTCAACATCCCTGATTATTAGAGAAATGCAAATCTAAACTACCATGAGATACCACCTCACACCAGGCAGAAAGGCCATCATTAATAAGTCCACAAATAACAAGGGCTGGAGGGGGTGTGGAGAAATGGGAACCCTCCTGCACTGCTGGTGGGAATGTAAGCTGGTACAACCACTCTGGAGAACAGTATGGAGATACCTTAGAAATCTATACATAGAACTACCATATGACCCAGCAATCCCACTCTTGGGCATATATCTGGACAAAACTTTCCTTAAAAAAGACACATGCACCTGCCTGTTCATTGCAGCACTATTCACAATAGCCAAGACATTGAAATAACCCGGATGTCCACCGACAAATGATTGGATTAGGAAGATGTGGTATATATACACAATGGAATACTACCAGCCATAAAAAAAGAATGAAATAATGCCATTGCAGCAACACGGATGGAACTAGAAACTCTCATACTGAGCGAAATAAGTCAGAAAGAGAAAGACAAATATCATATGAGCTCACTCATGACTGGTGGTCTAATATAAGGCATAAAAGTACAGAAAAGAAAATCATGGACTTGGAGAATAGACTTGAGGTTGCCAAGGGGGAAGGGGAGGGAGTTGGGTAGTTGGGGAACTTGGGGAAAATGGATACAAACTATTGTCTTTGTGATGGATTAGCAATGAGATCCTGCTGTGTAGCACTGGGAAGTCTGTCTATTCACTTATGATGGAGCATGACAATGTGCAAAAATAGAATGTATACATGTATGTATAACTGGATCACCATTCTGTACAGTAGAAAAAAAAATTGTATTGGGGAAATAGCTATTAAAAATAATAATAAAAATAAAAAATTTAAAAAGTAGTAAATAAAAATTAATAAACCACAAAGGTATAAAAAGTGTGTCCTTTAACATTCAGTAGATTGATATTTGGAACTAATATTAAGTAGTTAATGTGATTTTTTTAAAAAATTGAGAATACAATTCTTATAATTCATGGCAATTTATAGCAATATAATTCTTAGGTTTTTCTGAAGTGAGAGGACATATTGGCAAGAAGTACAGTCCTAATTTTAACTGCGTTATTACTAGATAATCATTTTACACCATACACTATTTTATTATGTATTTGTAAGTATTATACACAAGCATTCTAACTGAACAATGCCAGCTTCTTAATATTTTGTATAATCTAATTTTTCCTAAGTAAAAGTACTATCTTATAAAATAACATCTCCTTCGTTTATAATTTTGTACTTTTCCAAGTCACTTAAATTCTACATAATAAGCACATATCAATCTTTCAAAGCAAAAACAAATACACAATAATATATTGCTGCATGAAAAGAAGATGCTACACAAAATATCTATAATTTGTTTTTGAAAATACATACAATATAGAAGCCCTTTTTTTGTTATTAGGATTTATTGTATTGAGAACAATTTCTTTTCTAAAGTGGTAAATCAGATATCATAAAAATAGCACAACATTGTAAAAAAAGTAACCTGCTGCATTCTGTGATAATCTATTTGGGTAAAAATCTGAAAAAGATGGTTGTGTGTACATGCATAACTGAATCACTTTTTTGTACAGCAGAAATTATCACAACACTGTAAATAATACTTCAATAAAACTTTAAATAAGGAAAAAAGAAAAAATAATCATACAAGTGAATTGACTCGGTATTTGATTTAAAGCTGAGGTTCCTATTTTAATGTGTCCTTTGCTTGTGGACAAACAATAATTTATTGTATAAAATATGCCCCTAACATAACATCAGAAATTTGTCTCCATATATTCAAATTGGAATACAAAATTAAAATATATTTATGAAGCATTCTGAGAAAAAAATATTGTCAGTCATTTCAGTATTTGACCATTACTTTATCCCCATATTCAGTAATGGTTGCATTTAATTCTATTAGTAATATACATAAAAATTAAATTTCTTTCAGAGAAAAAATATATTTACACCAATATTTTACCAGTTTATGTGATATTTGAGTTGATAGTTACAATAGCATCACACGTATCACAAACAAGGTAAAAACACAGCACATCCTTGGGAAACAGTCAATTCAATTTATAACAAGTTACATAGAAAATATTTTCAAGTCCTAGTATACTAGAAGATTAATAGTATTTTCCTATTCCGCAGAGTAAGAAAGGAAAACAATAGATGAGAGAGAGAGACATACTGGGGGGTGGGGGGGTGAAAGGGAGATAAAATACGGCATATGATGGTATGCTGTGGCAAAAAAGACCTGAAACAAAAGCACAAAAGACCTAAAGTGTGCTCAAACACTAAATTATGTTATTTCGAATTATGCAATTTTGCTTATTTAGAAATCTAGGTTTAAATATATTTCTATCTGATCTTTAAAGATTTAAAGATTAGAAAAAAATATACAGTTGATCATGTGTTTAAAATACAGGTTTGACTGTGATTTTAAATCACATTTTAAGGACAATATCCTCTTTAAAAAAACAAGGTTTGCAATAGGTACTGGGATTTTTCATCTCTGTTGCTGAATGAATGAATATTATGATTTCTTGCTGATTGATGGATAATGTAGGTCAAAGGCCGGTTAGAAAAATCATGATGTCATCATCTATGTGTCAGACAGAGACACACCTTAGATATTGTATATCATTTTGTTAGATCACTTACAGTGCTAAAACAAACCAGATTATTCTCAAAAGTGTATATGCGCTTAAAGATTTTCTTTCATAAAATAATCCGTGTAAGTATTTCTTTTAAAATGATGCAAATTGTACCAGATACACAATAATAATGACAATGATATTGTTATAAATAAAACATAATTATTAGTACTTTTTTAAATTATGAAGATCATATACTTAAGGGCAGGAATGCTAATAAAATATTTTTTGACTTGGGTACCAGTCAGAAAGGCCTCAGCAGTCAGTAGGGATGCTGGCCTTAAAGAACCATCCATGTTTTCAGGAACATCCACCTACTCATCTTTACAGCTCTCCTATCAGAGAACTGCTTTCTGGTGTTGGCATTAGGGTAAGGCTGACCTCAAAGAGTGAATTAAGAATGTTCCCCTCTAATTCTATCTTCTGGAAGAGACTATAGATAATTGATATTATTATTTTTAAATGTTTGGTAGAATTCAACAATAAACCCATCTTTATTTGGAGTTTTATGTTTTGAAAAGTTGTTAATTCTTGATTTAATTTCTTTAATAAATATAAGCTTATTTAGATTGTCTTTCTTTTCTTGTATGAGTTTTGGCAGATTGTGTCTTTCAAGGAATTGGTATATTCCATTTACGTAATTAAAAAACTGTTTTTAATCTTTTTTTGTTTTGTTTTAATGTCCATGGTATCTGCAGTGATGTCTTCTATTTCATTTCTTCTTTCTCTCTCTCTTTTCTTTTTCTTTTTTTTTTTTGGCTACAGGTTTATGAACATTATTGAAGCAATCAATTTTTTTCTATTGTTATAGATAAATTTTGCCTACACTATTGTAGTATTTCAGATAAGTGGAATTATATTGCATATATTCTTTTTTTTTGACTGCTTTAACTCAATGAATTGCTTTTGAGATTCATCTGAATTGTTTCATTACATCTTAATATTTTTGTCTTCATCATTGAATACTAATTCACTATGTTATGGTATTATAATTTTTATATATTGTTTATGGGTGGATATTTGGTTTATCTTTGTTTTTGATGATTTTGATTATGAATGATATGAATATTCTCTTGCCAGTTTTTTTATAGTATGTGTTTAATTTCTGTTGTGTGAATGCTGAAGTGTAGAATTGCTGGGAAATGATAAAGACATATATGTTTAAATTTAAATAAGCTGCCAAATATTTTTTAAAATGATTATTTTATCTTATATTCTGACCAGAAGAATATCAATGATGCAAGTTGCTCCACATCCATACTTACATTTAATTATATTAGTTTTTAAGTGGTAACCTTCTGGTAGGTATGAAATAGTTGTTATTTCACTTCATTGTTCTCCTAAATTTTAGAACTCTCTCGCTCACACATTGTCAGCAAAAGACTGACCTTATCACTTACCAGAAAAAAAATTAAAAAGCAATTTCTTCTGCAAATACACAAACACCCTTGCATTTTCATATACCTTCCTTTACCATAGCTTTATTTGTGTACAATTGAGAAATAAAAATTGTATATACATAAAGTGTACATGGTGATGTTATATATTGTGAAATTATACCACAATCAGGTTAATTAACATATCATCTCACATAGTTATCTTTACTTTTTTTTTCTTTTTTTGCTTTTTTAGGACCACACCCAGGGCATATGGAAGTTCCCATGATAAGAGTCAAATCTGAGCTACAGCTGCTGGCCTATGCCACAGCCACAGCAACACAGGATCCAAGCTGCATCTGCAGCCTACACCATAGCGCACAGCAATGCTGGATATCTGACCCACTGAGCAAGGCCATGGATCAAACCCAAGTTCTTGTGGATACTAGTCAGATTAATTTCCACTGAGCCACAGCAAGAACTCCTACCTTTACTTTTTTAATGAGAATACTGAAACACCTAAAATCTACTCTTTTAGCAAATTTTGCATACAACACATTTTTGTTAACTATAGTCATTGTGCTGTTAATTAGTCCTCTGGAAACTTACTTATCTTACAATGGAAAGTTTGTACCTTTTGACACCATCTCCATTACTCACATCCTCCAGTTCTGGCACTCACTATTCTACATATCTCCTTCTATTAGTTTAACTTTTATAGATTCCACATATAAGAAAGACAATGCAGGATTTTTTTTTCTGACTTATTTAACCTTATATATTCAGGTTCATTCATGTTTTTGAAAACAAGATTTATTTTTCAAGGCTGAAGAATATATAAAACATATTTTCATATTTATAAGTATATATTATTTTATATAAAATATATTTTTGTATCACATATTTTGTGGTATTTTAAATATTTTGTAATTATTTTATACAAAGTGTGGAATATATTTCATATTTCTAGAAAATACACAAAGTATTATTTTAAAACTGTGAAATATTATATCTAGAGATTACATTTTTCATATTTACTCACCCATTAATGAATACTTAAGCAGTTTCCATATCTTAGCTATTGTAAATAATGCTGCAATAAACATGGGAGTGCAGATAGCTCTTCAAGAACTTCATTTACTTTGGCTATATTTATTTTCAATTTTTCATAATACTTACATCAATTTATATTCCTATCAAGAGTGTATGAAGGTTCCCTTTACTCTACTTCCTTGCTAACGCTCATTGTCCTTTGACTTGTTGATGCTAGCTAGCTCTTCTATCAAGTGTGGTAACTATCTGGAGTGTTTGGCAGTGGCAGCAGTAAGGTGGGTGTGTTCCCAGGGGAGTGAGAGCAACAATGGGTAGTGTTCTTTTGCAATGCCCTCTTTTTTGTCAACCTCTGAAGTGACTGGGACCACAGGTAAACTCTGTTCACCGCCCTCTAGTGCTGGCAGGCCATGCCTCTCTCTCGTTTCTGAGAAGACTGCTGTGGTTTCCCTGCTCCCTGCAGATCACACAAGAAGCACTGCATCATGTGTAGCACCCTGCTGTCCTTAGCCATCACAAGAGGTGCCCAGCCACCCATTGCCCATACAAGAGCTACCCAGTATCCTGTAGCCCAAGCAAGTGGCCTCTCACCACCCATAGCCTGTACCAGAGGCACCCTACCCTCTGAGAGCCTGCACATGTGCAGGGAAAGAGATTTCTATGGTGGTCTGCCCCTCCTCCTCTTGTCCTCCCCAACAATGGTGCCTTGCTTCTCCTGTGGGCCCAGACCTCCTCCCAGCTTCCCTTGGCTGTGGCATTCTGCTCCCCAGTCTGTGGCACACCACTCCCTAGCCCCTCAGGCTCTCTCCACACAGCCAACCCTAGTCCTCTCCCTGGAACTTTCCTCTGGAACCTGAGTCTCAGCACCCAGCCCCCACCTGAGCATCTCAGGCTGTGGTGGCTGGGGTGGTGATGCAGATTATCTGTGCAGCTCTCACTCTTTGCCCTCCTCAGTCCTGCTGCTGTGCTTTTCTTAGTGACTCTGAGGTCCCTCCATCTCAGCTGATATCCACATCAGTTAGGTGGCTTCCCTGGATGTGGGTTCCTTTTCTCTTTCACAGGTCCCTCTCAGGAGTGCCAGCCCCATCCTGACTCCCTTTCTCTCTCTCTCTTTTTTTCTACCCAGTTATGTGGAGGGTTTCTTGCCCTTTTTGGAGGCTTAAGTTCTTCTGCCTGCATTCAGTAGATGTTCTGTGTGAATTTTTTTACATGTAGATATGTTTTTTTTGATGTTTTTGTGGGAGAAGTTGAGCATGCCTTACTTCTCTGCCATCTTGTTCCTTCCCTGTTTGACAAACTTAACTGCATTTCCTTTACTGTATATTTCTTTGGCAACCACTCTTTGGTTGCTATATATAATTAATATTTCACTCTTTGTTTCCTTCCACCTCCCAGAATATTCCTTCAATGTTTCTTCTGTAGATGGTGCCACACTATGAGTCTTCTCTTTTTATTCAACACTGCTTTTCATTGAGTTAGCACCATTTGCCCAATTTTTCAGTCCTAACAACCAAGAGATCTCATTGATTCCAAAATAATGTATTGTCAACTCAATCATAATGGACTAAATTTTAAATATCCTGCTCTGTTCACTATCCATCAATCCATTTCAACTTACCATCTGATCATGAGTGTTCCTCCTATATATTTTGAAACTGTCCACTGCTTTTTACCCTCTAAAGAGCTCATCTCTTTTTCCATTATATATTAACTAGAGTATATCTCACTAGATCTTAATTTTTGTAATCCATTCTATATCTATGATCATTTTAAAAAATTATAAAGCAGAATAGGTCACTTCTATTTTAAAAATGCTTTAGTGAATTCCCATTGTCCTTGCCATACATCAACTTCACAATTTGAAGCTTGTCCTACTGATCAGTCTACCTTCTCATTTTTTCCTACATTACTCAATTCATCAAAAAATCTCTTACTTTTTAGAATGTGTTAAATTTTCACTAAAGTATAAGCCTTCACCCAATTTTATTTGAAAGAAAGTTTCCTTCATTCACTCTCTTATACTATATTAACTGTAACTGAAACTTATCCTATTGATCTTAGCTTAACAGTTAGTTCTCAGATCAAACTTCAGTTATTCCACACTAGTTTAGCTCCTAAGTGTTAAAATTTTCCACCAGATAGTAAGATACACAAGGGCATAGACTACATCTGTTTTCTTCCCTGATAAATGTTTAGCATCTACATGGGTGCCTTAGATATTACATAGATCAATATATTTCAATTCACTTATTAGTTACATTCTGCAGAGACAAAAAAATTAATATTGTACGAGTGTAACTTGTAAAAAACAGGTTAAATGATCATTTTGTAGGTTAAATAAATAAGTTGGCAATTAAGTAATTTAAAATCATTAGTTGATCATGTTTCAAAGTTTAGAGTTCTAATCACAAAGGATAATAAAATATGTTAATAGATGTTGAAATATCTCTAGGTAGTTAAGGAATGCAGAAAACAAAATTGTGTATCATTTACTTTTAAATATCTTCCATTATAGCAATTTCCCAAATAAACATAACTATTTTATCACAATTGTAAAGAAAAATCCAATTTATGGAAACATTATTTCCTTAGAGATTTATGTCAATAGTCACAGCAATTAATCACTGATGGGATGAGATTTTCTAAGTAGAAAGGATCATCCATTGAAACAATTAGAAAGTGAGCACTTCATAATATATCAATCTGCTAGAGATTTTTATTGCTCCTTTGAAAACTAAATATTATCCCGTGCAATAAATATGAAGAAGAATAAACTTGTTCAATGAATCCAGGGAATTTAGAGTCACTTACATGTTCAACAGTAAAAAAATCATAATGAAATTAATACCAGTAACTGTATTTTAAATTTCTGACTTAAAAGTCTTTCAGGATTCAATGAAATGGAAAGATATCCCATGCTCAAAGATTGGAAGAATAAATAGTATTAAAGAGTTCCTGTTGTAGCTCAGTGGTTAACAAATCCGACTAGGAACCATGAAGTTGCGGGTTCGATCCCTGGCCTCGCTCAATGGGTTAAGGATCCAGCATTGCTGTGAGCTGTGGTGTAGGTTGCAGACACGGCTCAGATCCTGCGTTATTGTGGCCCTGGTGTAGGCTGGCAGCTACAGCTCCTATTCAATCCCTAGCTTGGGAACCTCCATATGCCATGGGAGAAGCCCAAGAAATGGCAAAAGGACCAATAAATAAAAAATAGTGTTAAAATAGACATACAACCCAAAGCAATCTACAGATTTAATATCACATTAAACTACCTATCAAATTACCCATGACATTTTTCACAGAACTAGAACAAATAATCCAGAAATTTCTATGAAACCATTCTCATAGAATGAGAATTGCCGAAGCAATCCCAAAGGAAAAAAAAAGCAGGAGGTATAATTCTCCCAGACTTCAGACAATGTTAGAAAGCTAAAGTAATCAAGATAGCATGGTACTCATACAAAAATGGACATATGGATAAATGGAACAAAATAGAGAGCCCAGAAATAAACCCAGACACCTAACATTAATTAATCTTCAACAAAGAAAGCAACAATACAAAATGGGAAAAATCTCTTCAACAAGTGATGCTGGCCAAACTGAATAGCTTCAAGTAAATCAATGACATTAGAAGACACCCTCACACCATGCAAAGATATAAACTCAAAATGGCTTAAGGATTTATAAGAAATGACACCAAAAAAACTCCTAGAAGAAAGCATAGACCAAACATTCTCTAATATCAATCATACAAATGTTTTCTTAGGTCAATCTCCCAAGGCAATAGACATAAAAACAAAAATAAATAAATGGGACCTAATCAAACTTATAAGGTTTTTCATAGCAAAGGAAACCACAAAAAAATAAACAACAAAAACAAAAACAAAACAAAACAAAAAGACAAACTAAAGAATAAGAGAAAATAGTTCCAAACAATGAAACTGACAAGAGCTTAATCTAAAAATATACAAACAATTCATAATACTCAACAACAACAAAAAAATCCCAACCAAAAAATGGGCAGAAGACCTAAATAGACATTTCTCCAAATAAGACATATGGATGTCCAGCAGGCACATGAAAAAATGCTCAAAATCACTAATTATTATAGAAATGCAAATTAAAACTGCAATGAGGTAACCTCTCACACCACTCAGCATGCCTATCATTAATAAGTTTACAAATAAATGCTGGAGAAGGTGTGGAGAAAAGGGAACTGTCCCACACTGTTGGTGGGAATGTAAATTGGTACAACCACTATGGAAATCAATATGGAGTTTCCTCAGAAAACTAAATATAGAACTACTATATGACCCAGCAATCACCCTTCTGGGCCTATATCCAGACAAAACAACAATTCAAAAATTTACATAATACTGCACGTTCATAGCAGCACTATTCACAATAGCCAAGACATGGAAACAACCTTAATGTCCATTGACAAATGAGTGGATTAAGAAGATGTGGTACATGTACAAGATAGAATACTACTCAGCCATAAAAAATAATGATTTTTCCCACATATGAAATTAGAGACTTGAAGTAGATGGAACATAAAGCATCTCCAGGATTAAAGATTTTTTGACTTGATTATACTTACAAGTTCTGTCACTAGTATCAATGCTTACTTCATGTGAAAGAAGATCTTCCTGTATCCTGTGATTCTCCCAAATTTCTTTTATATCTTCCCCATGACTCCTCATGTGCTGAAAATTCATTGCCATCAACAGAGGAAATCCTTTAAAGTGAGTCACTTCCCCCAAAGATCTTGAGTGACATATACAACCATCAAAATAGTTATAACCATCTAACTTGAGATAACACTGAGGAACAGAGGATATTTACATTTTTATGAGGATGCAGGAAAAGATGAGGTTTTTGAGTATCTGCAAAGTTAAAATAGCTACATACACCTAGGTTAACAGAGGGTTCTTATATATCACTGAGAAGGTGCCAAGTAAAAACAAATATTAATGAAAGGAAATACTTCCTAAATCTTTGTTTTTCTAACTATCTTTTTAAATTTCTTTATAGTTTAGTTCATCACTTAAAGTAAACTGAAAAAGTGCTCCGTCCATTAAAAAAAAAAAAAGCACTCTGATAATGTCTTCTAGGCAAATGTTACAGATAACACACTTGTAGATGAACAAATGAATTCATTAGTACTTGTAGAGTGAGAACACACACTATAAGGGAATTGCAGCAAGTCTCAGAAAGAACGTGTAACTAGATTTGGTCTTTCATTGGGTAATTTTGGACAAAGAGTGTGGAAGTAAAGTCCACTTTGGATTGGGTGTGTCAGAAAATGGCAGCATTTATATGATTGAGAATTTCCATGCAATTTGTCCATTGGGAGGGCAGATTGCAAAAGGGTTGGTTAAAAAATAGCTGTCATTCATAATAGCTGAGGAATGGGGATGTTTGCCATTTCGTGAGTTGTGCAGTGACCTTGTTTTTATTTTTCTCACTTTAACATAATTTCTGAGTGATCCTGTCTGATGTTGGTATCTAAGAGATTATGTATGTCATATCTACAAGGAATTAATATGGCCTAGTTCTGTGTATTGGGCCATCTTTAACAAGAGGCCCACTTCCCAAATGTAACTGGCTGCTTTATTCTTCTTCGAAAAAGATACAGAAAAACAAAATAATGGAGAAATTCATGATTAAGAAAAATCAAGGATCTCCAGCATACCTATTATTCTCTATTCTAGAATTTTGGCATTTCTGTCATTACACTTAATACAAAGTCATTAGGGTAAGCATTTTAATTATCTACCTCTTTTTTATATGTAAATACTATATAACTCTATTATTTACAAATATTATTACAATCCCTTCCACATACATGATACTTATTAGTCACTAAATTAACACTTGATGGAAAAGTGGCAGGCAGCATTCTGAATTATGATATGGGGATTATTAAAATTTGAGAGAAACTGAACTAGAGATGTACATCATGAGGTAAAATGGAAGATAAATCACCCCAATATGTTATTATCTAAGTTGTCTTTTCTAGTACCTTTAGATATTGTATCACTTACTCCCCTAATTTTTATGATTATTATTGGTGATTTTGAATGCCCAACTTATTTTAATTTTTTCTTTATTAATCTGGTGGCCCCTGAGTGGTAAATGTAACTAGAGTTGTCATTCAATTGTCTGAACAAGTCCTTAAAAATATAAAAGAATCTCCAGTGGCTAGAAAGGTTTTGACTATAAAGCATAGTCCCTTTTCCATCAAGCCAAGTGTGGATCAGGCAAGAATATGACAAAAGCAATATACATGGTATTCACTGTACTTCTATGGAATAGCAACTTAATCTGTAAGCATTATTGTAAGCTATCAAGGAGATAGCAAAGATAATAAGAAGAGAGACTATTATAGTTTATCTGTTCAGAGTGTCAATAATACACCATCAAATATAAAATGTATCTTTTAAACTGCAAACACCAATTATATTCCCATGATAATACAATTATAGAAACATGAGTTATCATACTGAATGAAATATGTCAGAGAAAGGCAAATACCATATTATATAATTTATATGTGGCTTCTAATGAAAATCATACAAAATAACTTATTTACAAATAACAGAATCAAACTCATAGGTTTCAAAACCAGTCTTATGGTTACCCTAGGTGAAACTGTTGAGGGGAAAGAAGAATTGGGAGGGTGGAAATAACATATATACACTACTGTATAAAATAGATGATCAGTGAGAACCTACTGTACAGCACAGGAAAATCTATTCAATTGTTTGTAATAACCTATGTGGGAATAAAGAATGGATGTATTTACATGTATGACTGATTCACTCTGCTGTACACCTGAAACTAATACAAGATTGTGAATCAAATATACTCCAATAAAATTAAATTTTGAAAAGTTAATGAACTATAACAAAATTAATATATTAAATAAATAGTTTAAAATAAAATAAAAAATAAATATATATTTTCATTCATATTATATAGATATAAGCATGGCTGTATTCAATACATCTAAATGCTAAATTTATATAGAAATATTAAAGTATTTGCACATATTATGAATTTAACTAATATGTGGTCTTATAACTTCTTTCCAGAGATTTTTTTGCTTATGTTTGCTCAGTGAGTTGAAAATTTCCTAAATTGTCCCAGAGATTTTACCTCAGCCTTGAGATCATTAACTTTCTAAAGCTATTGGTGTGGATATTCAAAGAAATTGCCTGTGTATTAAGTTTAAATTAGCTGTCATTATTATTCACAGAGTAATGAGCAAAGAATGTCATTAGGAAGAGCTTTCACAAGATTCTCAAATTTTCTCCTCTGTTTACTGCTAAATGTAGAATTTATCTAAAGAGTGAGTGAAAGGGAACAATGGGACAAGAATTGAGTGAAGAGTTGTGATGCCAATTCTGTGACCCAGGAATGCTAAACTGAGAAATTTAAAAATGCCTACTATAAAAGAGATATGTGTAAAAAATAAATAAACATAAAATGTCAAATATGGAGGCACCAAACCACAGAAAGGAATGAACTGTGAGTGAAATGTCATAATTTTCATTGAAGTGCTAATATTGAATTATAATCCAAATATTTATTGAAGGGTAACAAATAACTTATTTTTAGAAATCTGGAGCTTAATTCAGGTGAATAAATATTGAAATTGTTTCTTTAGCTAATTTCTCACTCATTCTTTAAATTCTCTGATCAATATTTCTCAGGATCCTGAGTTTTTACTCATTGCTACTCATAGTTCTGAATTTTATACATGTACTTCTGCAGATGTCAATTTATTATCTTTTAAAATTATGTTCTTCTGACATTCCTGCTATGAAGAATTGAAAAATCCATAGAATTTGAACTTAGAGACATTCAGGTTTGAGTCATAGTTAAACCATCCAAAAGCTCTGTGAATTTAGACATGTTAATCACTCTTTGTTTCAGAAATCTTTATTTAAGATGGCATAATTCTTCACCTACTTGCCACAAGCTTTATTTGAGAGAGAGAGAGGAATATGTCAATGACCTTAAATAGTACCTGTTGCAAAACAAATACTAATTACAAACTACTTTACTTTCCCTCTCTCTTCCCTTGGATTTCAAACAATGTCATGATACTCTTTGCTTTATCATCACCTATTCACCTACTTCAAGTGAGCTTTATCCCCTTGGATGGTTGTCTTTTCAAAAAAATATTATACAATATGTTTTTATTTTCTTCATCTCTACTTCAATTTCTATGCCTTCAAACTTTCTTATTTCCTTACCATTATATCAATAGAACAGCTGAGCTATCAAGAAATATTCTTGGTAAATATATGGGGAAATTCGAATGATTTAGGAATTATTGAGATACAAATCCAGTTGAAAATCAATGAGACAATCACTATCTTGGATTGTTTAGACATTCGGTGAAACAGAAGGATGTTCTTACATACTTCCATACATATTTCCACTATTGGTCTTTATCAATAGCTAATTGGACAACAGAAAACTCTTAATCCCAAAGAAGACTATTCATTGATTAGCAAAAAGCAAAAATCATTAACTTTTTCTGCATTTGTGTCATAAGACAAATTTATACGCTGGGTTGCTTTGATAGAAGAATATTATAAAGAACTATGCTACTAGGGATCTGAGAACATCCCAGGTTCACACTCTTCCTGAATACTCTTGACATGATTTTACTTCTTTGCCGTCCATGAGATTTCATGAAATGCATTATTATTATTATTTTTTGTCTTTTTGCCATTTCTTGGGCTGCTCCTGCAGCATATGGTGGTTCCCAGGCTAGGGGTCGAATGGAGCTGTAGCTGCCAGCCTATGCCAGAGCCACAGCAACGCAGGATCAGAGCCGTGTCTGCAACCTACACCACAGCTCATGGCAATGGCAGATCCTTAACACATTAAGCAAGGCCAGGGACCGAACCTGCAACCCCATGGTTCCTAGTCGGATTTGTTAACCACTGAGTCACGACGGGAACTCCCTGAAATACATTTTTATTGAGTTACTTCATTCATGTTTATGTTGTTTACAATTAACTTCCAAATTTATCCTAGGTTAAAAAATTGTTCCAAAATCCAATATAGTAAAACATATAATTTATATATTTATTTATAACATATAAATTTATTTGTCATATATTTATTCCTCATACTTCTCTCATCCAGCTATGGCCTGCTCAGTAGGATGAAATAGAATTCTGGCCAAAGCAGAAATATTGAACCTAATGTGTACTTTAATATGCGGGTTCCTGATTAATGTACTTGTTTTTGCTGTAAGATATTGTTTCATATAATAAATATTCAATATGAAAGACCTCCATAAACTACAAGCTATCTAAAGTTAAGTTGAAAAAGTTAGCAATTCATTAAAAATATACTTATCCTTTGATCTTTTCATTATTTCTATCATAAGTTTTTCCCCTAAACAACAATGTGGTAAAAGTGATTACTTTAACAGTATCATATCTACTTTCAACATTGTAAAAATTAGTAATAAGTTAACAAATTTGATTAATACAAAGACAGTTATGATTAGCGGAATTTTGATGTAACCCTCTAATCCATATCTGTACTATATATGTAGAAGTTATGGTCAGGCCACTCAAGATGGCTGTTCTCTTGCTTTCTGTACATTCCCAGATAGAGAATTGCCTGCCTCATCTACATTCTCTTCACATGACTGACCTTTATACACATTTGTCCATGTCCCAGCTAATAATGGTTCTTATCAAAGTGGTGGTGAGTGGTTCCCCTCTGCTACTTTCCTTGGTAACCAATGAGTCAACCAGATATCAATTCTCCCTATAACTGTCAATCTTCCCTTGCCCCCATGAACAAAAACTGCCAGCATGTCCTGCTCTTGCCTGCTGCAGTTGGTGGAGTGTTGCTCCAGAACCTTGCCTCAGATGTGTAAGGTCTTCCATCCATTAAAATACTGATGTCTCTGTTGCTGACTCTGAGTTCTTTCTTCAGTCTTGAAGCTGGGCAAGTGCAGGCTTTGTAGGCCTGCAAGGTGCAGCCCAACATGCATTACAGTGGTAGTCATTAATGTGCTTCAAACTAAAAGAGTATCATATATATTTTTATTGAATGAAATGTTAAAATTTATAACTGATAAAAATAAAAATTATTCATCAAAAGCATATATGTAGTATGTTAATAATTTTATTTTGTGTATCATACATATTACATGTATATTTGATTACAACATAATAAAAAACAATAAATTAGTTCATTTATTTCACTCATGATTTTAGCAATGGTGTGATGATTTTATTGTTTTGAAGGAAATAATGAATAATGAAAATCACTGTAATTAAAAAGTGATAGAAAATTTATTATGTCTCCAAGGTGACTATGAATAAAAATATAATTTTATAGCTCATGCAAAAAAGAATAATGAAGAAGATAAATTTTGTCAATTAAGGTGTAATTAAGTCCTTGAAAAGATATATTTTTAAAAAGAAGTAAATTTATACAGTCTATCCACAGATTAATAGCTCCAGATATCATTGATATGTATATATATATATATATATAGACATAGATAGATAGATGTAGATATATATATATATATAAAATACTTAGTAGTTGGATCCCATATAAAATAGTTAAATGTATTAAAATTACTACATCTGTTCTTGAGGAAGAATGTAACCCATTTAGTTACCCTGAGGTTCTTTGGGACTGAATTGTGCTGATGTTTTAAAAGGACTTTAACAGCTTATGATATTATTCACATGCCCCATATTTTTATCTAATATCCCAGAATAGAAATGTATTATGAGATCATAGTTAGAGAAATGAGAATCAGGAATCATACCACAATCATACCTCTCAAACTATTCATGACTTTATTTTAGGCATTCATACATTCATATTGGATTGTCGTGTCTGAAGTTTTTGCAAAGAAACTAAACTATTAGCTTTAATCATGTGGCAATTCAATTTAATTAAACATGTATAGAACTGTTGCATTTATGTTTCTATTTTCCATTTATTCATGCACATATTCATACAAGATTGTACATATTCTTAAATACAATTTTAGGAATTGTGGAAACAAAGATGGCCTTTATTTTCAAGAATATTATTAGCCACTTGATAGATAAGACATGCTTCTGTAAGTAAGCTGAATAAAAATCTTAGTCCATTTGATAGCAAGTATATCACAGCAACCTCATTAGGATGAAGATAAAACATATTTTATATATTTATACCTTTATAAAATAAAGTAAATGTTGGTATACAACATAAATAAAGAATATAGATCAATATCTGCAAATATTGATGCCTTCACTATTGTCCTTTACACTAGGGAGCTAAGAGTAGGAAGCAGGTATTTTGGGAGCAGGTCAAAGATGGACCCATGTATTCAAAACTGTTGTGATGAATAAAGTGTATTACTAATTCCTTCTTCAGGAATGAAGGAATTATTCTCTGACCACTACCCACATAGAGAGGTATAGACATGTAGCTCTTTGATCTCAGCTATCTTGCAGTTAAATCTCATTCCCAGGAAAGATTGGTCTTCATGGGAGTATAAAGGTCCAGCCACCAGGCACCAATTTGGCAAACTCTGAAGGAACATATTCACTTTAGATTTCCTTAAGGACTATGCTCTGGCTTACAATGAAATGATACTAAATTACATATTTTTTCACTGAATAATTCAATTTTTTTTCTTTCTTTCCATTGGTTGATCCTGAGAACATTCTCTAATGAATTCTCCAAACTCTGATCTATCTGGGAGTTCACTTCCTGGAGAATGAAACCTATAAAGAGTTGTTATCCTAATTGAGGTGTTTGTATTTAATTTAAGATATCAGGAATTATGTATGAGAAGTAACAAAAGGAACAGTAATGTGGTTTTATTTCTTCCTTTTTAGCTTTATACATTTTATATTATAGCCAAAATCTAAGTAATATTAATTTGAACAATAACATCATTGATATCTGAGGGTAGAGAAATAGGTGAAACCAGAGTGTAAGTCACAAGACTAGGAATGATTTTTATAAAGAAAAATAGAATATTTTAAAGAATGAGTTTATTTAAGACAATGCAAATTCAGAATATAATATTTAAAGCGGAACAGAACAACAGGCATGTTGTGGGTGAATATCAGTGGAATAATTTAAATTGATTGTAGAGAATTTATGACCTACAAAACAAATAACTGGCAGAATAATGCAGGCAAAAGTTATTAAAAATTGCTTGTTTGAAAACATAAGTATGATTTATCATGTAATTTTTTATCATCTTAGTTTCCATGTCACTAAAGAATCACACAATATATAATTAAAATACTTACCATTAATTAGTTGAGAAGATTTATATAAGAAAATTAAGTCCCAAAGAGGTGACTCTTGCTGAAAAAAAAATTATGGTATGACATTTTAGGTCAAAAAGATTATAAAAATTTAGATAAGGACATTTGTACACATTGGGCAATTCTAAAAATAATTCACCCTAAGTAGTTTTTAAAATGTTTGATATGGTGCTTCCCTCTTACATTAAATTTCTAACATTAATAATCATACATTTTACATAAGGAAAATGTTTGATTCTCAAGTCTTTTGCATTATTTTTAATGCGTCTTTTTCTTTTTTGTGTTTAAAATCCTTTCTTGTATTTATCGATTATATTATAGCTAATACCTTTTACCAATGATACTTTATAGGAATTCTTTATGGACTAATTCTGCATTAAAAAAACATTTATATTTACATTCATTTAGGTTGCAAGCATCTGTGTTTTAGTAAGTTTAAATGCTGAGTTAATTATCAAGTATTCTCAGTCAAAGCCCTTTACCGTTCATATTAGGAATATGTTCTTTCAGAAATTTTTGCACTTGCTTCTTCCACTTAGCTTTGGCTCAAGTATTATGTAAAATTTTCACTTCACATGATCTCAGACTATGTAGACCCATAAAGTAGAACTTGAAAACTATGTGAGTAAAGTCTTGAGAAAACTCAAAATCTGTTTTGTGTTTAATAACAGGAGCCTTGGTGAGGAATCATTAGATTCTGTTTAATTTGATTTTTCTGGTAGGTATTATTATTTTCTCATCTCCCCTTTTCTCAAGAGTGCAGCCCTTTGAGTGCCATCACTTCACATAAAAGTTTCATTTCTCTGACTCATAAGAGACCCATAGTTGTCTCCTGTCTTCTTCAGACTGGTATGACTAATGCCTTTTGTTACTTTTTTCTTTTTTTTTTTTTTTTTTTTTTGCTCTTAGTAATATCTTTCTTATTTTCCCACTATGTCAGTTATGTGATTATATGTTCTATTGCTACATTTAATACCCAATTTCTAGGCATTTATTATCCTCAGAAGTAGGTGTTCTTCCCTGGAAATTCCAAATACTGATTTCAAGATAGAGAAGATTCCAAAGACTCACTAACATACACCATAGATTTTGGTACTTGCTTTTTTAGTGTGGTCTTATTGACCACTGCCTTCTAGGTGTCATTCAAAAGGAATGGCAAATATTCTTGCTTTTTTTTTAATATATATAATGATTTTTATTTTTTTCTATTATAGCCGGTTTACTCATTTATAATCACTAAAAAATTTCTTAAATATATTTCTAGACAAAATTTACATCCTACATTCAACTAATTGATTGAACCTTACTTTATCACAAGCTTAATAAATTTGTACTCCTTTAAATTTATTTCTATTTTTGCTCTAATCTAGTCCTTTTCAACGCCATTTTATTTGTAGAATTATTATTCTGGCTTCGGATCAGAGAAAGTCCTTTCAGAAGTTTTTGTCTCTTACTTCTGCCAGGCGTTTGGTAATACTATGAGTCTGGGATTGCTCTAAATTACAATTTTTAAGAAAATATTGAATTTGCAGGTATTGCAAATGGAGTTAGCATATCCATAAGAAGTTTAAAGTGAGGTCTCAAATTTCCAGTAATGATCCCCCTTCAAAACCAGGTAATAGCCAGATGTAACTTAATTTCTTGACAATTCTCCAGGGGTTAGGGAGATTAGTTTTCATTTAACCTTACAATGAGAGTGTATTTTTTGAAAGTCCTCGCTTTACAGGAGAAATCTATTTTTGGACTTCCAACCCTGGCTGGATCATGTGCCCTATTTTCTCTTTTCTATGGCCTATGGATCTCAGTTTTATCTGGTTATATGAAAGCATTGATAATGAACTTGAACCTTAATCTACTTAATTTTCTAGGTTTCAACTGCCCTCATTCATAGATAGGAAATATTAGTGTTCTTCACACATCATCAGTGATTGTACAGAGAATTTTTAAAGTTATTCATGATTGCTTTTGTTGTTTACATAAGAGATTTCAACCCAAGTATCTGGCCCATAACACAATCAGAAATTCTTATTTCTTGAACTCACTCCACTCAGATTTTCATGACTACCAGTGGAATAAAGCTAGTTTAGATGACATTGACAATGTCTTTCACAGTGAGAAATCCATGGTCACTCCTCAGTTCACTTTTTCTTAACTACCATTAGTATTTGAACTGTTAATTTATTTCTCTGCTTTGGAATACTTTCACCATTTGGCTCCCAGGAAACACCACTCTCCTGGTTTTCATTATGCCTCAGTGGAAGCATGCTATCAGTCTGCATGCTAAGCTCCTCCTTATCATTCCTAATTTTCAAATGATGTAATACCTAATGTTTAGTCCTAGAAAAAAATTGCTTCTCCTTATACCCCTACTCTTTTGTTGATTTCTTTGAGTCCAGGGAATGATATCAACCAAACCAGCCTGGATCTAACCCTTATTTGATGTCTCCACACAGGTGATCAATTGGTATCTCAAGTTGATATTTCAAACTTAAAATGTCAAAAACTTGTGCAACTCAACAAATGATAATATCCTTCCTATTGTTCATGCTGAAAACGTGACTCTCCACATCTCATATTCAATTAATCAACAAAAGATTCCTTTAAAATGATATGACAATTATCTGACCATTTCTCATCACCACCATTCTCATCCAAGCCACCAGAGGTATTCTTAGACCATGTCATTCCCTCGCTACCATGTTCTCGCCATCTGCCTAGGCAATGTGGGTCTCCAACATTATCATTTGGAACAAACTATATTAGTCCTCTGTTTCAAACTCCCCAACAGTTTCACATATTTACAGGATGTTTTATCCCTATTATTCCCTAATTTCATATTCCTGCATGTGTCTCTAGCTTAATCGTCTTTCTTTGCACTGGACTATAGAGTGTTTCTCAGTTTAACAAGAATATTCCCACCTCAGAGACTTAGTGATTTACGTTCTCTGTTAAATCTATACTCCTTTCATAACACATCCTTCACCTTCTTAAAAATTATGTTTTTCAGAGTCCACTGTTTCAATTTCAATCATGTTTTTCACTCCTTCACTATTTCAATCATGTTTAAGACTCCACTATTTCGATTTATTATATTTTATTCTGTTGTATTTATCATATGAAATTTACATGTTTTAATTATTATGTGCTTAATGTTCCTTCTTTCCAAACTAGATATAATTAGGTAGTGAGGATTTTGATTGATTAAAGGAAGA
Source organism: Sus scrofa (assembly GCF_054392235.1). Lineage (NCBI taxonomy): Eukaryota > Metazoa > Chordata > Mammalia > Artiodactyla > Suidae > Sus > Sus scrofa. Next base: position 44,312,600 of record NC_139393.1, read on the forward strand.
TTAACAGAAGAAAAAAGCCAGTTTACAGCAAATTAAACTATTTTATCATTTCTTAAAGAAAATACAGGGCAGGATACAAGAAGAATAGAAGAACGCTGGACCTTGTCAATCTTAAATTATATCTATCATTGTCAGTTTTCTCACACGATCAATCATATTTTTTATAACAGGTCTGCTGTGGTTAAATAGAAATTTTTAAGAGAATTTTTTATTGTCTTTTTTTCTTTTTTGGGGGGGAGCTGTTCCAGAAGCATGTAGAAGTTCCCAGGCCAGAAATCAAACTTGCACCTCAGCTGTAACCAGAGCTGCAGCAGTGACAGTGCAAGATCCTTAACATGTATAGCCACAAAGGAACTCCTGGAAAGTTGTTTTCTTAATAAATCATAATAAATCATTGGAAAAACTTATAATCCAATACCCATCACTCTTCACTCTTCAGCTCTCATGGAAAATGAAAAAGATTGTTTCCATTACATAATACTTGAGATGAATAAAATAACAAAATAAGTTTTACATTTAAGCTCTTAAGTAGAACTTTCATTGCCTTCAAATTGTTAGGTTACTATTCATTCATCTATTAAGCTTTTTATTTTATTATTCATAGCATATCCAAACATCATATTCTGAAATAAAAAAGAAAAATAAAATTGGAGAATGTTCACATCTTTGTACTTACTTTGCATATAAAATATATAACTTGACAAATGTCCCATATTTTGCTATTTATTATGTCTCCAATTGCTGATTGTAAACATTAACCCTACATGGTTTTTCACTTTTAATACCATTCAACCTACCATTAATTTACCACATTTCTATTTCTTCCAAATATCTGTCAAAATACTTGCCCTCTAAGCAAATACTGGGACTCTTACCAAGCCATAGGTAATAATATTCAGTAATTTGTTATAATTTGGCACATTCCCCCATGGCTTAGTGCTCAGAGATCAAAAACACGTTTTTCTAGTAACTAGAAGGGGAAAGAAAGAGACAATGTCACTATTTCCCATTTCAACCCAATAAGTCAGGTGATAGGCTTGATTTTCTTTGTGCATTTAAGTAAAGTGTTCCCCCTTTCTTCCATTTCTTTATCATTCTCTAACTTCGTATGATTATTGTTTGTCATTATTTAACACATTTTATTTTTCTTGTAAATCTTTGAATATTATATGCATAAATTAAAGTAATTTGAAATAAAAAATGACGTTTACAAATCTGTCATAGAGAAAATTCCTTAATGTTGTACAAGTATTTTTAATACTTTCAATTAAAGAATCAAATACCAGTTCTGTGAAAATGGGCATCCTTCAATCACAATGGGTCTCCTAGGGCAGCGATTTATAATTCAAAATTAAATAAAGATAAACAAATGTTACTCATTACTACCTCTTTTTCCTTTTGGCTCCTTGATTGAATCAATGAGGAATGCCTAGAGCCTCTAAAATTTCAACATAATTTTCATGTTACTGTTTACCAGCAATTCTTTAAAATTCTGAATAAGACTAATGAGGTCTTCATAATTTAAAAAATATTAAAAGTCTTAGTATTTTCTTAGAGGATTCCAAAGATTGGGAAAGTTTGTAGTGAAACCTCTCTCTCTCCCTCTGCACATAAGAAGCAAGTATGCAGTGTCCTCTAGTGTGGAAGAAATAATTAATAGATTTTTTTCAGCTTTCCTAGCTTTTTTACTTTTAAGCATTCAGCAAAACAAGTCATTAGTTTCTTAAAGTTAATAATGAAAACAGAAGTAAGTCATACACTTTTTATTTAAGAACACTGGTTATTGATTCATATAGTAATTTATTGGATTGAAAATTTACTGAACACAAAAGCTTTTAATGTAATTCTTTGGGGAATTGTTTTCATTTTAATTAGAAAATATTGTGATTATGATTATTTTTTTGTGTCATTTGGGATTTTTTTCTTCCATTTTTACTAAGATATAACTGATATACCAGTACTATATAAGTTTAGTACATACAACATAATATTTCGACTTACATATATCATGAAATGATTACCACAAAATGTTTAGTGAATATCCATCATCTTGAAAGTTTCAAAATTAAAGAAATAAAAAAAACATTTTTCCTTGTAATGATAACTCTTAGGATTAACTCTACTAACAACTTTCAAGTGTAGTGTATAATATAATTGTGTTAGCTCTATTTTTCATGTTGCACATTAAATATTTGGTAATTATTTGTCTTATAACTAGAAGTTTGTACTTTTGGACTACCTTTGTCCCAAATTCCCCTCCTTCTAATACCAGTTACATCTGGTAACTATAAATTGGATCCCTTTTTCTATGAGTTGTCTATTTGTTTTTGAAGGATAATCAAACAAAGCACTGTAGTTTCTGTTACATGACATAGTGTGTTGATACATCTGTATTTCAAAATAATTACCATGATAGGTTTAATTACCATCTGTCACCAAATGTATAACTATTGACTATATTCCTCACACTGTACATTTAATACCTATGACTAATTTATAAGTAGAAGTTTGTACTTCATAAATTCCCTCATTTATTTCTCTCCTCTCCAGTTCCCTCCCCATAGCAACCATCTGTTTGTTCTCTGTATTGATACTTCGGTTTTTGTTTTGATATGTCTGTTCATTTAATTTTTCTTTAGATTCCACATGTAAGTGAAATCATACAGTATTTCACTTGCTTTGTCTGACTCATTTCACTTAGAGTAATATCTCTAGGTACATTCATGTTGTCACAGAGGTCAAGAGTTCTTTCTTTTTTATGTCTGAGTAATATTTCATTATATATATATATTTAATTATATGCATATATCTATATGTATACATACACATACATGCATACCACATATTTTTTATCCATTTAACTGTTGACTTGTACCTAGGTTGCTTCCATATCTTGGCTAATGTAAATAATGCTGCAACAAATATAGAGATGCATATATCCCTTCTGATTATCATTTTTGTTTTCTTTAGATAAATACCCATGAGTAGAATTGCTGGATTATGTGGCAGTTTTGTTTTTAATTTTCTAAGGAATCTCCATGTTTTCCATAACAGATTCACCAATATACAATCCCATCAACATTGCAGAATATTCTCTTTTCTCTACATCATCAATACTTGCTATCAGTTATCTTTTTGATAATAGCCATTTGAAAGGTGTGAAGTGATATGTGATTTTTATTTACATTTTCATGATGATTAGTGATGCTGAGCATCTTTTTTTTAATTTATTTTTTATTTTAAATTTTTTTTTACTGTTATTTGCCCAATGCAATTTTTTTTCTACTGTACATAATTGTGAGACAGTTGCATTTACACATATACATTCTTTTTTCTCCCTTTAACATGCTCCATCATAAGTGACTATGTGCCTTTTGGCCATTTGTATGTCTTATTTGGAAAACGTCTTTTTAATTTCACTGCTTATTTTTTTAATCTGGTCATTTTTTTTTGAGGTTGAGTTGTATGAGTTCTTTCTATGTTTCAGATATTAATCTTTTGTCAGATAAATCATTTGCAAATATCTTCTCCCATCCAGTACGCAACATTTTTGTTTTGTTGACAGTTTCTTTTACTGTGCAAAAAAGCTTTAGTTTGACATAGTCCCATTTGTTTATTTCTGCTTTTGTTTCCCTGTCTGAGGAGACATATTAAAAAAATATTGCTAGGACTGATGTCAAAGAGGATATTACCTATGTTTTCTAAAAGTTTTGTAATTTGAGGTCCTCAATTTTAGTCTTTCACAGATTTTGCATTTATGTATGTATATGGTGTGAGAAAGTGGTCCAGTTTATTTTGCATATAGCTGTCCAGTTTCCCAAAGTATTTATTGAAGAGGCTTACTTTCCCCATTATATATTCTTGCTTTTTTTTCTATAGACTAATTACTCATATAGTGTATGTTTTTTGGGGGGCTCCTTTTTCTAGTCTATTAATTTATGTGTCTATTTTTGTGCAAGTAGTGCTGTTTTGATTATAGTAACTTTGTAGTATATTTAAAAACCACAGAGTGTGATATTTCCCCCTTTGTTCTTTTATCTCAGTATGTTTTGGCTACTCAGGGTTTTTTATGTTGCAAAACAAATTTCAGCATTATTTATTCCTGTTCTATAGAAAATGCCAGTGATATGTTGATAGGGATTGCATGAATATGTAGACTGCCTTGGATGGTAATATCATTTTAACAATATGAGCAATTTCAGTCTGTGAGCACAGTATGTATTTCCATCTGTTTGTGTCACCTTCAATTACTTTCATCAGTGTCCTATAGTTTTCCAACTACAGGTCTTTTAACTCTTCAGTTAAATTTATCCCTAGGTGTTTTTTTTTTTTTTTTTTTTTTTGATGAGATTATAAATAGAATTGTTTTCCTAATTTTTATTTCTGATAGATTTTTACTAGTATATAAATACACAGAATATTTCTGAATATTAATTGCATATCCTGCAATATTACTGAATTCATGGATGAGTTCTGGCAGTTTTTTAGGTGGTATCTTTAGGATTTTCTATGTATATATTTTCCTATTTGCAAATAGTGACAGTTTAACTTCTTTCTTTCCAGTTGAGATTCCTTTTATTTCTCCCTTTTGTTTCTTCCAGTACTATATTGAAGAAAAGTGGAGAGATTGGGTATCCTTCTCTTGTTCCTGAACTTAGAGGAAATATTTTCAAATTTGCACCATTGTGTATAATGTTAGCTGTGGGCTTATCATATATGGCCTTCAATATGTGGAGATACAATCCCTTTATACCAACTTTATTGAGAGATTTTATTATGAAAGAGTGTTGAAATTTGTCAAAAGTTTTCTCTGCATCTATTGATATGATCATACTACTTTTATTTTTCAATCTGTTAATGTGGTATATCACATTGATTGGTTTGCTGATATGAATCATGCTTATATCACCGAGATAACTCCCATTTGATCATGATGTACTATCATTTTAAAATATTGTTGAATTTGGTTTACTAATATTTTGTTGAGGATTTTTGCATGTATGTTTACCAGTGACATTGACCTGTAATTTTTTGTTCCTTTGTTTTGTTCATATCTTTGTCTAGTTTTGGTAGCAGGACAAGGCTGGCCTCATTGTGTGACTTCATATTATTCCTGCTTCTGAAAATTTGGGGGATAGTTTGAGAAGGATTGGTCCTAACTCTTCTCTAAATATTTTATGGAATTCACCTGTGAAGCCATCTGGTCCTGGATTTTGTTTGTTGGGAGTTTTTATTATTACTATTTCAGTTTCTTTACTAGCAATCTGTCTACTCATATTATCAATTTTGTTCTCTTCAAAAGAGCTGTTCTTAGTTTTATTAAAATATTTCTTCATCTATTTCATTTATTTATGCTCTAATTTTTATTATTTCTTTCCTTCTACTAACTTTGAGTTTTGTTTGTTTTATTTTATTTCTATTCCCTTTGGTTGTACAATTAGACTGTGTGAGATTTTTATTTCTTGAGGTAGGCTTGTATCACTGTAAACCTCTTAGAACTGTTTTGCTGCATCTTGTGGATTGTAGACAGTTGCATTTTTGTCTTCATTTGTCTCCAGGTATTATTTTAATTTCCTCTTTGATTTCTTCAGTGACTCATTGTTTTTTTAATAGAATATTATTAAGCCTCCAAGTATTTGTGTTTCTTGCAGTTTTTTTCCTTGTAGATGATTTCCAGTCTCATACTATTGTGTTAGAAAACATACTTGATGTGATTTTAATCTTCTTATACTTACTGAAAATTATTTTGGCCTAGCATGTGTTCTATACTGGAGAATGTTCCATGTGTATTTGAAAAGAATGTGCCTTCTGCTGCTTTTGGATAGCAAGTTTCATGTATATATGAATGTTATAAATATGTTTTTATATTTAGTTTAATTTATATTTTAATATAAATATATGTATATATTTATATTTATATAATGTTATAAATGTATATATTTATTAAATCTATCTGGTATAATATGTCATTTAAGGCAATGTTTCCTAATCCATTTTCTGTCTGGACAATCTGTCCATTGATATAAATGGGGTATTATAGTCCTCTACTAATATTATGTTAAGACCAATATCTGTCTCTGTATCTGTTAATATTTGCTTCACGTATTTAGGTCTGCCTATGTTTGTGCATATATATTTTCACTTGTTACATCTTCCTATTGGATTGTTCCTTATCATTTTGTAGAGTTTTTCTTTGTGTCTTATTTCACTTTGTTTTAAAGTCTATTTTATCTGATATAAGTTTAGCCACTCTGGTTTTTATTTCTATTTTCATGGAGTAACTTTTTCTATACTACTTCTTTATGTCTGTGTGTATTTTTAAATATGAAATAACTCTGTTATAGGCAGCATACAGGTGGTTCTTGGTTTTATATCCATTCAACATTTTGTCTTTTGATTAGAGTGCTTAGTTTATTGACATTAATATAATTAAGTATATAAATAATGCATTTTATTAATAATTTGGAGGTTACTTTTGTAGTTATTTTTGTACATTTAATTTTTACTATTTCCTTGTGACTTGTTAACTACCTTTTATGTTATGTTTGTATTCATTTCTCGTGTGTGTGTGTATCACTTACAGAATTTTGGTTTGTGGTTACCATAACATTTATATATAGCAATATATATGTAGATGATTATTTTATGTAAGTGATGTCTTAAGTTTGAACATGTGTTGCCAACTCTTCATTTTATCCCCTCCAATGTTTTGACATTGTATATCATATCTTTTTGGTTTGTGTATCCCCAAAATACTATAGATTATTTTATTACTGTTTTCTTTTAACCTTCCCAGTAGATTTATAAGTAATTGATCTACTATCTCTATTTTATATTTGCCTTTAACAATGAGATTTTATTTTCATAATTTTGTTTCTGTGTTTTTTTTTAATTTTTCAATTATAGAAGTAACTTTAATATTTCTTAAAAACTCTGTTTTTGAGTGTTGAGCTCTTTTACATTTTCCTTGTCTGTAAAACTCCTGATCCGTCCTTAAAATCTGAATGTTAGCCTTACTGAGCAGAGTATTTTTGTGAGTTTTTCATCTAATAACTTTAAATATGTCCTTCTACTCCCTTCTGGCCTGCAGAGTTTGTGGTGAAAATTCAGCTGATAGTCTTATGGGAGTTTCCTTGTATATAAATTATTGCTTTCTCTTACTGCTTTGAGTAATTTTTATTTTTGCCGTTTTAATTGCAATGTGTTTTGGTGTGGTCCTCTTGGATCGGTCGTGTTTGGAAATGTCTGTGCTTCCTGGACCTGGATATCTGTTTCTTTTCTCAGGTTAGGAATTTTTTTAATCTATTTTGTCTTCAAACATGTTTTGTGGTTCTTTCTCCCTTCTCCTACTGGGATGCATATGATGCAAATGTTAGCATTCTTCATGTTGTCCTAGTGGTCTCTTAAATTGGCCTCATTCTTTTTTTTTTTTTTTTTTTTAGTTAACTTGAGTGATTACCACCACAATTGTCTTCTCATTCATTGATTCACTTCTCCATGTCATATAAGGCACTATTGATTCTTTCTGGCATATATATATAATTTCAGTACTGTATTATTCAGCTCATGTTGGTTCTTCTTTATATTTTTTAACTTTGTTCGACTTCTCAGTGTTCATCTATTCTTCTTCCAAATTATTTAAACATTTTTATAATCATTACTTGAAATCTTTATTGGGTATATTGATTATCTTCACTCTTCTGAGGTTTTTATCTTTATTTGTGTTTTTCAAAAATATTCCTCTGTAACTTAATTTTGCCTAATTCTCTGTCTTTTATTTCCCTGTATTTAATAGATTGGTACATGTTCCTATCTGGGAGAAGTGGCCTAAGTTAAGAGATGTCCCATGGGCCAAAATGTTCACCCCTCTTTGGTTATCAGAGATATATACTCTAGGAGCATCCTCTAAGGGGACTGTCTAGGCCCTTCTCTTGTGATGGATTGACAACTTTGGGTATGCTGGTAGGTACATTTGGCCCCTAGTCAGATTGTTTGCCAGGCTCTACTTAGTGAAGAGACTGCTGTGTGCTGGATGTATGACAAGAGGGTCACAGGGTTAGTGTCAACCTTCTGATGAGAGTAGCTGTGTTCTAGAGTCTCTGGTTGTTGGCCCCAGCATATTGGGGCTAGTACTGGCCCACTGGTAAGTGGGGCCTGGCTCTCAGTCCCCTGGTAGATTGTGTCAAGTTCCAGGGTAGCAAGGGGCTCCGGGTGTCATACATCATCCTGCCTACTGGTGAGTAGAATTTTGCCCCTACACATTTAATTGCTTGGTCTCGGGTATGCCAAGACAGGTGTTGACTGATTAGTGGAGAAATCAAGTCCTCGCACTAATAACCTAGAGGAAGGACTATAGAATGCTGCTTGCCAGCACCAGTGTCCTCGTGATAGAATGAGCTCCCCAAAATAGCTGTTGACAGCCTCTGTGCCTCCATGATGTGTCCCAGTTAACTCCTGCCTTTCTGAGACACTCTCTATGATCAGTAAATGGCTCTGACCCAGGCTCTTTTCAAATTATTTTTTCTGTCCTGGGTCTTAGAGCTTGTGAAAGTTTGAGAATGCCTTTTAAGAGTGGAGTCTCTATTTCATATCCCTCTCTGGCTCTCCTGAAAAAAAGCCCTGCTGCCTTTCAAAGCCAAATGTTCTGGAGGCTTTTCTTTCTAGTGAAGGAGCCCTAAGCTAGTGAGTCCAATGTGATGATCAAAACTTTTGCTCTTTTGGAAGAACCTCTGAGTTCTGATTTTCCTCCTATTTGTGAGTCACATATATATGGTTGAGGGTCTTGACTACTCTCATCTCTGCCCCCCCACCTATTTCATTATGGTTCCTTCTTTTGAGTTTTGGTTTATGGAAAATAATTTCTGCTAGTCTTTAGCTTGTTCTCATTGATAGCTGTTCTGTAAATAGCTGTAATTACCGTGTACCTGTAGAAGGAGATTATCTCAGGGTCTTCCTACTCTGCTTATTTGGCCACTTCCCTAGCTAGATTTATTTTTCAATGTATTTTACAACCTTTATGGAAATGATACATTTCCATCAGCAAAAACAGGTAATAAAGTCAAATGAAAAATATTTGAGTGTATCTAGTGTTTCTCTGTCTAAAATGTTCAGTTTTATAAATTTTCTTGAAGAGGAGATTAGGACTTATTTATCTCTGTATTCAAAAATACTTTTCTGAAAGTTCCATTGTGGCTCAGTGGTTAATGAACCTGACTAGTATCCATGAAGATGTGGGTTTGATTCCTGGCCTTGCTCAGTGGGTTAAAAATATGGAGTTGTCATGACCTGTGGTGTAGTTTACAGACATGGCTCAGATCTTGTTTTGCTATGGCTGTGGCATAGGATGGCAGCTGTAGCTCTGATTTGACCCCAAGCTTGGGAACATCCATATGCCACAAGTGTGGGCCTAAAAAGACAAAAGACAAAAAAAAAAATACTTTTCTCAAATTATATTGGTTATGTTACAAAACCAGTTTTTAATTCATGTGTAGTTAAATATATGTCGCTAGCATATTTTAAACACTCAAAGTTTTCCCATTAGATATAGAATAAATTTTAAATTTTCCACACAAAAGATATATATCTAACTATACATCTTACCCTTCTATTCCCTCACTGAGAAAAATTGAAGGATCCACATTTTCCCTAAAATGACACATTTTTCATGTCACTTCTACTTAACCTGTTCTTTCCTTGAGTACGGCCTATCTCATATACAGTCAAAATTCTCTTTCAAACCTTGCTCCTATCTGTCATCATACCTGCATCTGAGAGTTTTTCTTGGAAAGTGTTAGGCAAGAAAAACCATTTTCTCAGGAAAAAAAAAAAACTAATTAATTAGAAAATAATTAAATGAAAGCACATTTTATCACTTGTTCTCTATAAAAGTTATCTCTATAAAAATAATTATTTTGATTTCTTGAATTCCTAGAGTTTAGTTATACAGCATTCTTTTGGAGTTGAGCTTATAAAGTATTTACACAGTATATATTTAGTAAATAACTAATAGTTACCTGATACTTGTCTAGGTAATTTTGAGGGCATTTAATTTTATAATTATGACAAAATTATACTACAGAATTTCAATATTCATTTTACAGATGAAGTAACAAGCTCATAAGATTTAAGTAATTTGTTCAATGTCATACACATAAGTAACAAGGAAACACTTGAACATAGTTCTGACTTCAAAGCTTGTAAGCCTCTGACTTCTTTTTTTTTTTTTTTTTTCTGATGGCTTAAGAGCCTAGGAATAAGCTTTGGAAGAGGAAACCAGAGCTAGATCTTTCAGATTTTAATTAATTTGTAGCAAAGTATTTTTGAGAATAGATTTTGCTTAAACAAGACGTTGATAATAACATTTAAAATTACTTTAGGAGTCCCATCCGATTAGAAACCATGAGGTTGTGGGTTCAATCCCTGGCCTCGCTCAGTGGATTAAGGATCCAGCATTGCCATGAGCTGTGGTGTAGGTCACAGATGCAGCTCAGATCCTGCATTGCTATGGCTGTGGCTTAGGCTGGAGGCTACAACTCAGATTAGCCCCCCCTAGCCTGGGAACCTCCATAAGCCGCAGGTGCAGCCCTAGAAAAGACAAAATAAATAAATAAATAAAATTACTTTAAATTGTTTATTGCAATCATATTTTACTTGCTCTAGTTGTAAACAATGAGTATTTCAAGGAAGAGATTCCAGCTTAATTGTATAGATAAACCTCAGCATTGACTGCTGTATACTTGCATACTCTAGCTGGATTTTTATATTATAGTTTATAGCTTTTCAAGTTAAATATACTCATTTGACCTGTATTTTAGTCTCTTTTGAAACCAACATTTTATTGGTTTTAACTATATTGATTTTTCATTTGAAGATAACATTCCATTCATATGAAAGTTCATTTGTTATAGCTTTCTATTTATAAGCCCCTGAGTCTTGATTTAATGTAATTTTCTTGCAGAAACTAAAGTTTGTAGGTCAATCTTGAAGAATGAGTCTAACCACAAATATAGCAGATGCCTCATAAAATTATCTCCTACTGCTTCTCTGTGACCTCTGTCAAGGAAATAACACTCAAATCTGCGTCAGCACGAACAGCTGTGGATGCCGCTGTTAGATAGCCGTGACCTATCCTCCCAAGGGTAGTGCCCAACTGGGATGGAATGGTGATTTTTCACAGAGTCCATGATATTAATGACAACATAAATCAGAAAATACTACTTCAAATCTAAAAACTAGATGCCACAGTTCATAAAAAGAAGCAACCTTCCCCTATAATAAATCAAAGTTCTATGTAGGTGATTATGGAAATGATAATGAAAATTGTATAAGGATTTTTATGTCCCTCAAAACTTCATTTACAATGAATGTGTAAATAGACATATAAATTGCACATTTCTTCTTCAGAGAAATACATTGAAAATCATACTTTCTCCTTGGAACATTATTTCAGCCATACATTACAGTGTGGAGAGAGGTAGGAGTAAATATTGCAGGTATTTTTATTGTTTTCCTGCTATGCTCAACTTATCTTTCTAGACCAATTCATAAATAGTGAAAAAAAAGCAAAACTGGAAATTTTATTCTCATGGTTAAATGTATCCATTAAAATATAATTTTCCATTTTATAATTTTCACACTTGATTAATTATACTTTCTATGTATAAATATATATTTATGTTTCATTTATATATACATATATATAATAAAATATATTAATATCTTCTACATATGACTATATACATAAAACTAAAACAAATACACATACATTTATATTCATATATACATACATACACTTGATACACTCTTGTTTATCTGGTTTAAGCTCATTTTATTCCTTCTAAATAGTTTTAAGCTGGCGCTACATGACATTTATGATGAAATCCAGTCCAAGGAAGCTCTTAATAAAAAGAAAATGGCCATATATGTATAATTAGCATATTTGTGATTCATATTAAACATGTTAAACTACATAATTTTCCTTGATCTTAGGAAGATAAATCAAAACAACCAAATAGTTTTGCATAGTGAAATATGCAAAAGAAAGATTTTGGCTGCTAGATAGGCCACAGGTATCAAAAGAAATTTTGACAGAGCATTTGAGTTAGAATTTTATGAAAATGTAGTCTTAAACTGTCTGCTAGTTCTCATCTGCAGTTTTGCTCCCTAGACGTAATTCTGAGTCCAAGAAACCAGAGTTTCCTATTAGAAAAAAATTAGACAAAGCCATCACCCTTGGGATTTTTAAACCCAATAGTGTACAAATAAATGTTATTTGATGTAAAAAATACCATTGTACAGAAAGAAATCAAGTAAGATGCAAGGATAATTAGAAAAAGCTGATATTTAGACAGGAAATTTTTCTTAATAAGGATACCAAAAAAAAAAAGTAGAATATAAAAGTATCAATATTTTGGAAGGCAAGATCTAAGCAAGGGAACTGCAACTGTCTCAAATGTGTTTGCTCTATGTGTTTGAAGAAATAGAAAGAGGCCAACATTATTGCTGTGGAGTGAGCAAGAGGGTTAGAGCAGGAAATAAGGCAATATGAGGGACTATGGTGGCCTTTCAGCCCATTTCAGTACCTTTTGTTCTAGATGAGAGGGGAAACACGAGCTGGGGCAGAGGATTGACCCGGGAACTATTAGGTTATATAGAATTGCGTCTATTACTCTGGGGAAAATAAATAAAAACTGTGCAACAGTAGCATTGTTGAGACCAGCATGTAGGTTCCGGCAATAAGCCAGGTGAAGAAGATGGAGGTCAAATTGGGGAAAGTCAGATCCAAGATATATTTTGAAGGTGGAGATGACATGAATTGCAATAGATTGGATGTAAGGTGGGAAAGAACAGGACCTTTAATGCAATCTGCTTTCCCCATAGCCCATTTATTCCCAAGTAACTTGTTTTCACTCAAACTTTTACTACCTTAACTGTGATGCATTTCAAGCAAAAATATACCAGAAACAAAGAGTCATGCTGAGTACAAATAAAAAATATATTATCAGTTTTCTGTGGATTCTGCCTTTTTCTCCACAATTAATTCAGGATCCCCATATAATCATTTTGGTAGACATCTATTCTATGAAATCTGATAAAAATACTGATTGTCTTTGGCATTATTCCATGACTCTTTTCAAACAGCATTGCTTTTGCATTCTTCCATTTCCTAAAAAGAATGAACTCTCCTTTTGTCTGTACCTGACTACTCATAATCTCGTCCCAAAAGTCACCCTGTTTAATACTACAGGTCTAGGCAGTTATGATATGTTTGTTAGTTAGTATATCCCCGGCACTCTCTGTTCACATCACAATTAACTCACGAGCCATATAACTTAGAACTCTTTTATCCACCCTTTATAGATAAGAGAACTAAACAAAAGAGTGGTTAATTAATTTGCTCAACTTCACAACCCTAGTGAGTATAGACCAGAATTCACAATGCTGGTAACTTGTTCTAGAAAGAACTTGTTCTCTTGGCTTCCAGGCAATGTGGCTTCACACATAATTCACTGACCTCCTCCCAACCAGTAAAATTTACTGCCTGTAAATTCCTCCAAGTCTTGGTTTTCTCTGGGAACACAAGCATCTGGTAATGCTGTTTATTAGGTAAAGTGCATGGAGCTAATCAATTCTACAATTATAAAGCAAATAAACAAAAACAAATACAAAAGCAAAAGCAAAACTTCTGTGCAGCACCTATGTACTGGGAAGCCAATTAAAATGGATAAACTGTCAAAACACCATTCTACTTAACAATTCCACAGGCTACTGGATAACACTTTTTTTGATGAGGTGTTTTTTTTTTTTTTTTTTTTGTCTTTTTGCTATTTCTCTGGGCCGCTCCCGCGGCATATGGAGATTCCCAGGCTAGGGGTCGAATCGGAGCTGTAGCCACCGGCCTATGCCAGAGCCACAGGAACTCGGGATCTGAGCCACGTCTGCAACCTACACCACAGCTCACTGCAACGCCAGATCATTAATCCACTGAGCAAGGGCAGGGACCAAACCCGCAACCTCATGGTTCCTAGTCGGATTCATTAACCACTGCGCCACGACGGGAACTCCTGATGAGTTATCTTAATGCTTTTGTTTATTTGCAAGTAAAAAGAGATCCTTTCAGGGAAAAAAAAAAAAAGAGAGAGAGACTTCGTTACAACTATCAACATACTTTATTGGGTACCTAAGAAAAGGAAGTATGTTGAAAGCTCATTAGAAACCCTCAGTGGAAGTCCTAGAAAGCTTGTCTCTCAATTAATTTCTCTCCCTAGAATATACTCTGGACCTTGTTGCTTCTGGCATATAGCATTATCTCTTTATCACTTTCAGAAAATTGGATTTTCTGGACTTAGACATGGGCACATAACCATTAATAGCCACATATAAATTCTTGAGTTTATATGTTCACAGTTCAAATAATCAGCAAAAATTACTCATGGCCTAAAAACACTACTTTTAAATATTGGAGAAAAATTCTATGATCTAAGCCTGAGTAGGTGACTACCTGCAGCATTATGTTATAGTAGCATCACTATCAGCTCTCTTTGTTCTGAGAATTTCTAAAGCAAAGTTTTATATGTACAGTCTGAAACTTCAAATGAACCCTTGAATTCACACTCAAAATCACCATGGAAATAGCTTATATTTAAAAGGAGTTGTTTTTGGTTCTTGATACTTTTATAAGATTGCCTTTTCAATTAAGCCTATTTTGGGGGGAGGTACCTTTATTGAAAAATTAGATTCATGAGTATAGCTACTTCTTAGAGAATAGCCCATAACCTCATTGATTTCAGTTAGATAATTTTCATGGAAATAGTTAACTATATCAGCAATATTAAACAAGGAAACAAAAATGTATACTAATGAAAGCTAAGATAATTTTAAAATAATGGTCATTTAAATGCATAGTGGAGTACTTTATTTATTTTAAAAGGTAGATCATAGAGCTCACTCAGCAAAACATATTCCTATGAGTATATTCTGTTAATTTACCAATTCATCTTCTTACTATGTGGAAAAGTAGAAATTTGTCTATTACCAAAGGATTAGGGTCATGTAATAGAAAACAAGGCATTCTGCCTTATAAAATTCCCTGTTATCCTGGTCTGTGTTCCAGTCAAGTCTTCTATTTGAGACCTATCCCATAGTAAAATGTAAAATCCCTGAGAAATATTTTAAAATGAGAACATGATAAACATGGAGCAAATTAATAAGTGGATAAGACAATAATTCAACTAACATGAATGACATCAGTTGAAGGAGTAAGTCTGGTAATAAGTGACCATAAATTATATTAACACAGTAAATAAAACTATTGAAAGCCTACATTATAACCCATTAGAACAGTGCTAGATTTTAATGCAGTGACATCTGTTATATGCATATAGATGATTGAAAATATATGTATGCATACAAGTATAGCTCAGAGATAGTGCAGATTTGGTCCAGACCATTGCAGTAAAAAAAAATACTGCAATAATGGGAGGCAGAGAAATTTTTTTCTCAGTTAAAGTAAAGTCATGTTTACCATATACTATAGTCTGTTAAGCCTGTAATAACATTATGTCTAAAAATGTACATACCTTAATTTAGAATATTTATTGCTAAAAAATGCTAGCCACTCAGTAAGCCATAATATTTTTCTTGGTGGAGAAACTTGCCTTAATGTTAAAAGCTGCTGATTGCTAGTTGTGTTTGCTAAAGGTTGGGGTTGCTGCGGCAATTTCTTAAAATAAGATAATAGCAAATTGTGTCACACTATTAACTCATCCTTTGAAGAATAATATCTCTGTAGCATGCAATGCTATTTAATACATTATACCTACCACAGAACTCTTCTCAAAATTGGAGGCAATACTCTAAGGCTCTGCTTCAGCTTTGTCAACCTTAGTTTATGTAACATTCCAAATTCTTTGTTGTCTCTTCAACAATCTTAAGAGCATCTTCATCAGGAGGAGTTTCTATTTCAAGGAAATGTATTCTTTACTCATCCAAAGAGACAACTCCTCATCCATGGAAGTTTTATCATGAGATTGTAGCAATTCAGCTATAATTTAGGCTCCACTGCTAACTCTTGTGCTTTTGCTATTTCTACCACATCTACAGTTACTTCTTCCACTGAAGTCCTGAACCTTCCTCACTAATCTTAATCAGTCCCAGTTTTTGATTTAAGGTGACAGATGTGAGAGCCTTCCTTCCATTTGAAGTTTAGAGGCCAACCTAAGATTATTTATTGGCCTAATCTCAATATTGTTGTGTCTCAAGAAATAGGGAGGTCTGAGTAGAGGGAGAGAAAAGGGGGAATAGCCATTAAGTAGAGCAGTGAGAATGTGCATACAATATTTATCTATTAAATTTTTCATCTTATATGGGTATAGTTTTGGCACCCTAAAACAATTGCAATAGTAATGTCAAAGATAACAGATCACTGTAACAAATATAAAAGCAATGAGAAAGGTTGAAATATTGTGAAAATTACCAAAATGTGACCCAGAGACACAAAGTACGCAAATGCTGTTGAAAAAATTATACTGATAAACTTGCTCGACACAGGGTTGCCACAAACCTTCAAGCTGTTAAAAAAAAAAAAAAAGAAAAAGAAAAAAGAAAGAAAAGAAATTCATGAAACACTAAAAAGCAGGGTGCAATAAGTGAGATATGCCTATACATATTACAGGCACAGCTATATGCCTGTGTTTATTTTTCATATTCATGAATATGTATTTAAATATTTACAAATGTTTAATCAGAGAGTAAACACGGAGTCCCCATCGTGGCTCAGTGGTTAACGAACCCAACTAGCACCCACGAGGACGTGGGTTCAATCCCTGAACTTGCTCAGTGTACTGGGGATCTGGCATTGCAGTGAGTTGTGGTGTAGGTCGCAGATGCAGCTAGGATCCCGTATTGCTGTGGCCCTGGCATAGACCGGAGGCTATAGCTCAGATTGGACCTCTAGTCTCAGAATCTCCATATGCCACGAGTGTGGCACTAAGAAAAAAAAGACAAAAAGACAATGAAAAAAAAGAATATGCACACTAAGTTTACTCTTGTCTCTATATGTCTGCTCTTAATTCTTATTTGTGATTTTGTTCCTCAAAATGCTCTATTTTCTCCTTTTTTATTGAAATCTAAGCCAAGCAAAAATTTCGCTATTCTGTGCTACTACCTTCCCTTGAATATCTCAGTTTACATTAGGTATCTATTTCCCCCACAGTGTCAAGCAGAATGTTACATGCATAATATTTCATAGGTTTCTTTACATTTAACAGGAACTCAATAAACATTTGGTAAACTAATCAACTGTAGCTAATAATAAATATTTCTTTGTCATTCTTTGAATTTTCATCTCATGGTCTCTGCCCTAGTTTAGGTCTCTATTATCAATGAACTGAATTCATGGTTTTAGGAAGATACTGCTCAGAAATTCCTCTGTTTCTGGATATTTGTTTCTTGCATCAGTGGCTTCTCTGATACTACATAAAAATATAGTATCTATCTAAGGGGGAACCAAAATCAAGTACATTAGAACTTTACTCCCAAACACCAATTATTCTTTGCTGTGTAGTAGATAGGATTTGCATTAATTTTAGACATAATTATAGTCATAGATATGATGTAGCATTTTATGTAAGTGTCTTATTTTAACTATTGCTCATATCAGTGTATAAATTCATTATCATCCCTTAGTAAAAAAGTAGTGTGTCTATAATGTAAGAACAAATCCTCTCTCTCTTTTTTAGGTTATATTCTTCTGGTATTATTTCCCCTCTATATTCAAAATTCTTTTGCATTAAATAGTCTTCTAGATAATATATTGCTAAAATTTCTTGTGTTTGTGTCTATGTGTGAATAAGAGTTTTGTGTGAGTGTGATCTCAAACCAATTTGAGAAGCACTATTTTTATTAATTTATGCTTATGTAATTATTGTTATCTTTAAATTATTTTATTTGATTCTCAAATTTCTATTTCTCATACATTCTATTTTTCCCCTTTTTTTCCCATTTTCCAGTTATGCTTTCATAATTTTTCAAATGTTTGTGATTATACATTACATGTTTACATTTCTGGTTTATCTGTAAGGTATTAAAACTCACAAGTATATGTGATAAAAGTAATGATATATTATTCAGTTTATTAAGCTTATCAGCATCTTTATCATTTCCATAAAGAATGACTAGGGGCTAGTTCTTCTCAGCCCCTACCCATAGCTGACCATACTGGTATTGTCCAGAATTTAATTTTGAATTCTTGTAGATATACTATTCAGCTTTAATTATAAATGGAAAATTTTATTATATTTTTATTTTATACCCTGAATTTAGAAACCTCAGTTTCTGTGATTAATTATACTTTTGGTAGGGGACTTCTACCAAGAAAAAAAAATGAAAGCAATTCTTTGCTGCTATTACTTAAAAAACCACTTCTGCTCATTTTTAAATCAAATTTATGTAATAGATTAAATGGACATATATTTTTTCAAAACTAGAAGTTATTATTCTATGTATTTGTTTTCATTTGTGTCACTGTTCTAAAGTGAATTTCTTTCTTGTACATTCGTAATGAAATTAATTCTCTGTTAAAAATTTTAAAAGTAAACAAATTACACTTCAATAAGTCTTTTCAACATATAAATGCAAAAAAAAAATGTGTGTTAATGTATTACTCACGGTATGGCACTCAAGTTCCTGTATAGCATATGGAATATTCTTATTCAAAAAATTATCCAAAATAGTCTCGTCTCAGTATCTCTAGACTTATCATTTGATTATATTATTCAAATTTTATATCAGTGAGATTTTTCTGTGTTTAGGCTGTTACAATATTTCAGAGGAACATGAAATATTTTCTGTTGCTCTGGGGAAATAGTAATTATAATTTAAGGCCAAGTCCTCTTATTCCTCTGAAATTAATCCTCTGTGATTATTCATTTGAAAAAAGGCTTATCAACATCTTTCACAGCAGTGAAGAAAGTGGTATACACCATTATAACTGTTCTTTGATAATTTTCTCAATTTAGTAAAACCTAGGGGATATTAAAATAGTTTTTTGAAAGAAAATCCACTAGCATTGTATATATACATATATATGCTTATTAATTTATAAAATTTTATAAAAATAGTATAGAAATTTTTGAAGTATCGAGTTTCTATTTCCATGTTTATTCATATTGTAAACCCAACTGTTAACTTGAATATAAAGTCTTTTTTAGAATAGTAACAGTATATCTGTATTTCATTTTTGAATGTTTACATAAATACTGGCATTTTAAAAAAAATTCAGCACCTACAGCCAACTAATCTATGACAAAGGAGGCAAGGATATACAATGCAGAAAGGACAGCTTGTTCAATAAGTGGTGCTGGGAAAACTGGACAGCCACATGGAAAAGAATGAAATTAGAATACTCCCTAACACCATACACAAAAAGAAACTCCAAATGGATTAAACACCTAGATATAAGACAAGACACTCTCAAACTCTTAGAGGAAAACATAGGCCAAACACTCTCTGACATAAACGACAGCTACATCTTCTCAGATCCACCTCTCAGAGTACTGACCACAAAAACAAAAATTAACAAATGAGACCTACTCAAACTTAAAAGTTTCTGCACAGCAAAGGAAACCCTAAACAACATGAAAAGACAACCCACAGAATGGGAGAAAATTTTTTGCAAGTGAATCAACGGACAACGGTTGTTTATAAATCAACCAAAATTTATAAGCATCATCTGCAGCTCCATACCAAAGAAACAAACAACCCTATCACAAAATGGGCAGAAGATCTAAACAGACAGTTCTCCAAAGATGACATACAGATGGCCGAGAAACACATGAAAAGATGTTCAACATCACTCATTATTAGAGAGATGCAAATCAAAACCACTCTGAGGTACCACCTTACACCAGCCAGAATGGCCATCATCAAGAAATCTACAAACAATAAGTGCTGGAGATGGTCTGGAGGAAAAGGAACACTAGTACACTGTTGGTGGGCATATAAATGGGTGCAACCACTGTGGAAAGCAGTATGGAGATTCCTCAGAAAACGAAACATAGAACTCCCATTTAATCCAGCAATCCCACTCCTGGGCATCTATCCAGAGAAAACCAAGACTTGCAAAGACACATGTACTCCAATGTTCATTGCAGCACTATTTACAATAGCCAAAACATGGAAACAACCTAAATGTCCATCAACAGAAGAGTGGATCCAGAAGATGTGGTACATATACACAATGGAATATGACTCAGCCATTAAAAGGAATGAAATACCAGCATCTTTAGCCACATGGATGGACCTAGAAAGTATCATGCTAAGTGAAGTCAGCCATACGATGAAAGACCAACATCCAATGCTTTCACTGACATGTGGAATCTGAAAAAAGGATAGACTGAATTTCTTTGCAGAACAGATGCTGACTCATAGACATTGAAAAATTTATGGTCTCCAGAGGAGACAGTTTGGGGAGTGGGGGAATGTGCTTGGGCTGTGGGATGGAAATCCTGTGAAATCAGATTGTTATGATCATTATACAACTATAGATGTGATAAATTCATTTGAGTAATTAAAAAATAGATAAAAAAGAATATATGACTGGATATTTGGCAATAAAAAAATTACTAGAATACAGTTAACTTACAATATTGTGTTAATTTTAGGTGTGCAGCTAAGTGAATCAGTTATACGTACACATATATCCATTCTTTTTCAGATTCTTTCCCCATATAGGTTATTACAGAATATTGAGTAGATTTGCCTATTTTATACAATAGGTCCTTGTTAGTTATCTATTTTATATATAGTAGTATGTATATGTTAATCCCAAACTCCTAATTTATCCCTACCCCATACATTTCCCATTTGGAAACATTAAGTTTTATTTCAAAAGCTGTGAGCTTCTTTCTGTTTGTAGAGATATTTTGTATTATTTTTATTAGATTTCACATATAAATAATATTATATGATATTTGTCTTTCTCTGTCTGACTTATTTCACTTAGTATGAGAAGTTATTTGCCCATCCATTTTGTTTCAAATGGCATTATTTAATTCTTGCTGCACAAACTGGGTTTCCAGAGCTGCAACAGCAGCATTGTAACCAAGCAAGACCCTGTGAGGCTTTTCCAAGGCAGACCCCACTTGTCCTCTGCCTGACTTTTTGTCTATAGAAAAACTTTAGTCAAAGAATCAATTTAATCAGAGAAGTGAGAAAATACAGAGGAAAATGTAAAAAGTCAAGCAAGACAAAATAATAATAGTTTAGCCATTAAACAAACTCAAGGACCTTTAGTTATTCCCCAAAGACTATATATAATATTCCAAGCCATGTCCTTGGAGCCGTTTGGCAGGTGCTGAAGCCCCAAGTGGGTGGAAGAAGTTAACTGCGTGCTGTCCACAAACATGTAGAACACAGACCAGTTGGAACCAGAAGTTTAATGAGGCTGACTTCCAACTACCTCACCACCAAACAAACAGGAAAATATCCAAGTCCATGAGCAAATCACACCCTGCTCCTTGAACACTCCTTGACTCCTCACTGCCCCTTCCAAATGGGCACAGTCCTTGAGCCACTATCCTGATGTGATTCCTCTTCGCCTGGCAAGTAAAGTTAATTTTTCTGTTTGTCCCAACTCCGTCTCCACATTTCCATTTGCCATAAGTGTACAGAGGCACCTGTACACAACAGCATCACCTAAGAACTTGTTAGAAATGCAGAATCTTGGGCCCCATCACAGATCTACGGATTCACATTCTTCATTTTAGGAAAATTCTCGGTTAGTTTAATGCATATTAAATAGATATGAACAGTGTTTATTTTTGAATCTTCTGTAGCAGCTGTAAATAAATTACTAAAAGAAATAAATACGAGGTTAAATGGGTAAAGTCAGGTTGTGTGTTACTTCTTACATAATTAATATATACTTCTAACAGAGTTACAGTTTTTAGGCAAATGATGCTGACTTTGTTGTCAAACATACTAATTTCTTCTTCTTTTATGGTTGATTTACTTAGATACAGCAACCAAGTGTTAGATATGAGAATGCTTTAAAAAATCAATATATATATATATATATACATTTCTCCACTGCAGGCATTTAACCAGTTCATATGATTCTTAGAAATATTTAATATCAGAACTTCCCATTCATTGTACTGAAATTCAACTCAGAAGTACTATAGATGTGCAGATGTATTGATGTCTTTCAGCCTTTTGAATAGAAAACCAATGACCACAGCCCAAAAACATGTTTTTAAAAACCTCTGTGCCTTCTAACACCACCACTGCAATTTTTTTGTATAATTTGAGAAAATTTATGCACTTTTATTGAAGTATATTATTCATACATTTTGTTTATTAAATTGTTATTTATTGAAGGTCACTTTTTCATGCAAATTAAGGAAGAGGAAAGAATAAAAAGAATTCAAATGTGATTCATTTGTTCCTTTGGTGTGCTAAACATGGCAGGAAATGAAATATACTTAAACTCATTTTTCCTAGTAAAATAACTTTGTAATTTCAGAGAAAGACTATGGTCCAAGAGTCACTCTTGCTGCCCATATATTGCTACTGATTTTTTAAAAGAGGAACATATTTTATAACAAATGGGTGTTGAGTAATATCATTGACAAGTATATATTACTACAAGGAATTTTACCCATCCCAACACAGGTAGTTCTGAATAAATCCATTGTCCCATTCATAGTTAGTTTAGATATTAAGCAACATAGGCAGAGCTTAAACCCTATAAAATTTTCTAGGACTTCTGAAAGTGTTAGAGCCATAAACATAAAAGTTTGACTAATTGATGCAAGATTATGTTTACAAAATAGCAATGTTATGCAAACTATTCAACTCCATCACAACTTATATGTTTAGAGATAAGGTATATTTATCATGGATGGGTATATATTTTTATGTTGTATAATGGTATCCTTTCAAAGTAAAAATTGCAGTAAAACCTCAGAATTTCTTAATACCACTCTAGTTCCATTTTCATTTATAAGTGCTGTCTAAATAAAGTTGTGAGTTCTTTATCATGTCTACTTCATTTCACATGAAGTATCTATATTTCATATCTGGCATCCTCCTTTCCCAAAACCTCAGGGCTCATCTGTGGGGCCTATTCTGATCTACATTGAAATGTTCCTTAATAAACCTAATATATCTCTCAGGTGACAAATTACATTAGGAAATGCTAAAAATATTTTTTTAATTATGTGATTTAAGCCCCTTGGGCCCTTGAAGCTTTGAAGAAGTCTAATCCTAAGTCTTTCTATCTATACTACTTATCTGCTTACAATAACTATACTTACATACCTCAAAATCTAGATATGTTATAGAGTACTTTAATTACTTTACATATACATTCCTGGTTCTATTATTAATCTTCTCTATCACATGTGGTCAATTTTGTCCTTTATAACTCTCATTACATGTTCTAGAAGAATTAATTTATTTAGGGGCAAAATGAAGGGCCAAGACTAATGAAGAGCTAGCTGTCATTGTGTTGGATGAGAAAAGCACTAGCAAAAATAAGTGAAATGTGTGAATAATTCAAGGTCTCTCCTCTCCAATTCTTCCCTTTTGCTCTCTCCTCTCTCCTGGTGTCCTCCATCTCTCATGCCTAGAAAGACATTGATTAGTGCTGGGAGTTCAATGTCATCCAATGGTGCAGGAGTTCCTGTCATGGCTCAATGGTTAATGAACCAGACTAGTAACCATGAGGTTGTGGGTTTGATCCCTGGCCTCACTCAGTGGGCTAAGGATCCATCATTGCCATGAGCTGTGGTGTAAGTCACAGACGTGACTCAGATCCTGCAGTGCTGTGGCTGTGGAGTAGGCCAGCAGCTGTAGCTCTGATTGGATCCCTAGCCTGGGAACCTTCATATGCTACAGTGCAGCCCTAAAAATTCAAAAAGACAAAAAAAAAATCATCTGATGGTGCAAACTAAACACACCTCTCCTCAAGTGTTTCATACTCCTATATTAATTACCCATCCTCCTTCCACCAAAAATTCCCAATTCTCCTGACATTCTTAAAAAGAAAATCTGATTAAGCACATAGAAATGTGAATAAGAGCCCCCTTAACTCTCAGTAGTGTGTGATTATTCATTAGAAATCTTTCTATAATATGTGAATATTTCAGTAAGTGTTATAGATTCATGGATGTCTTCCTTTTCAGAGTAGGTGTGCAATAATATTTATCAAATAATTCAAAATGATTCAGTTTGCAATGAGAAGAAACAAAAATTAATTGAGCAACCTCTAAGAAACCTCACATTTTCTGTAGAATCACTCCATGCAAGTCAGGTCTAAGTTTAACTCATTGAAGAATCAAAATGTGGAGACAGTTGATTAAAAATCTATAGGTTTCCAATGAAGAATTTAAAGTTATGATGCAATATCAATGACATGAGTAGGGAGTGGATACCACTCCCATTTTCAGGTAAATTAGACCTGTATTGTACGACTCTTCCAAATTCATGGACCATAAGGGAAGCAGTTGGAAATGTCAGGAGCAGATGGGGGTGGGTACTCAGTGCCAAGTGAATGTCTTTTCTTCATCAGGGAAAGGCTTAGTTTTGAAGCATGTGAATGTCAGCCAAGAGCTTTGTGGAAAACTTTGGCCTAGGCCAAATTAAGCAGTGCTTCCAAAGAATAATATGCTCAACAAAATATATTTACTCAATTTCTACTTTAACTGCTTTAACTATTCAGGTTTGCTCAGCTAATTGGTTTAAATGCTATTTTATCTTCCATTCTTTAGCTTCTTATTTTTTCTTTTGGAGAGAAGAGCTAGTAGAATTTGGTCTATTTTGTGTTTCAGTGCACCCCACTGTCTTTATAGTATATGATGTCAATGAAGAAGTGAGAGCAGGTTATGAGCTTATCTGTTGCATTCAGGAGGGCAAAACAATCTGAAGGTAGAAGAAAAGTACCTTTAAGGAAGTTGAACGTTTTGTACTCTATGGAAATATATTTCCATCACTTTAGGAAAAAATTGATACCTGGTTTTCTTACAGTGCTAAGTAGATATTTTAGCTTGCAAACACAGATAAATACTGCTGTCACTTAGAGAAATGGGAAAAAGTAAAATAAGAATTGATATTCTTAGAGTAAAAAGAATAGATCAGTTTTAGCAATTTAAACTTGAGGTACTTACTAAATCAGTTAGTAATGTGAGCTTGGAAAACAAGGGGTGAGGTCTATACTGGAGATATAAATCTTAGCCTTACCAGCGTATTGATGGTGAGTAGAGTTATGGCACTAGAAAATATCTCCCAATAATAATAACTGAAATGCATTGGGATCTTACCAGGTGTCAATGGCTATTCTAAATAATTTTTATCAACATAGTTCCAAAAAAAAAAAAAACCCTAAAAAGTACACATTATTATTTAAGGTACTTAAACATTCTAAAATAAGAGGTGAGAAAAATATCCAACAAAGAGTTATTGGAATAAATGAGAAAAAAATGTAATAAATAAGGAAATACAGTATTTCAAGAGCAAGCAAAGTACATGTTTTAAGAAGAATCAAATGATCAGCCATGTTAAGTGTTGTCAAGAAATTTATTAGGATGACATCTAAGAAGGATGCACAGACTTTTATAAAACAAATTACTTGGTTTACTGGTAAGGTTAGTCTCATTGGAGTGGAATAAATGAAAGTGTTTCTCGAGTGAAGTGAGGGGTCCTGGAAGGAAAAAAGTGAAGTCAGTGATTATAAACAACTTTGGGAGTAAGATATTTATAAAGGTGAATCAGATGATTTTTGTATTATAGGAAAGAGATTAAAAAGTCAAGGAAATTTTCATTTGTGAAGGAAATAAAGCATGTTTGAATGCTTTGGGGTAAGATACAGAAGGGATAAACTACTTGATGATGCTGGAAAATTATAGCCACAGAACAGAAGTCATTGAGTAAACAACAGGAGTATGACAACTGCAAAGTCAAAGCCAGATTGATTTGTAAGAGGGAGAAAATAGGAATATAGTAGATGACCTGTAGAAAGAATGATAGATTAGGATATAGACTGCTAAAAATATCTTTTCATGTTTCTATTTTTTTCCACGATATGAAAATCAACATCCTCAACAAAGAATAGGAAGAGGGAACAATGATAAGTATTTGAGACGGAAGGAAAAGTGTGAAATAGAGTTCTTAGAGATATGGAAAATACATTTATTAGGAAAATACAATAGAATGTCCTGGCAATATTGAAGGTTTATTATCATGAATGTGAAGTGAGATTAATTTTCTTTAGCCATGATCAGGTGTTAGTTGTAAGTTAGGAGTATGTCAAGATATTAATTTCAACCAACATTGGGATTTATAAAATAAAAGTAGTGTTAAAAAGAAGTTGAATGTTTAAGAAATGAGCCTCATTAGTTTTCTATTTCTTCTATAACAATTTGCCACAAATTAACCAGCTTAAGACAACATCTATTTATTATCTAAAAGTTTTGTAGGTCAGAAATACAGAATTCTTTGAGGGTTGCTTTGCTTAGGGTATCACAAGTCAAAATAAAATGATACCTAGTATGGGCTCTATCTCCATGTTCTAGAGGTTCATTCAGGTTGTAAGCATAATTCAGATCTTGGCAGTTATAGGACTGAAGTCTTCATTTCTTTGCTGTCAGCCAGGTGTCACTATCAATTTTTAGAGGCCATCTGCATTTCATGGCTTGTGTTGCCAGAGGCTTATTGTATGGAAGTCACTACTCAGAAGTAGAGGAGGGTGATTGAACTCCTGAGGGAGAGGGAAATCAGAGAGGAGGCTTGTGTGTCAAGGTGGAGGGTCTCTGGGCCAGAACTTTGAAGGACAGCAGTGCCTTAAGGCCTTATAACCACAAGGCCCAACTTATTCATAAATACACTTATTAGGTGAAATTTCTTGGGATATGCAAGTTGGGTAGGTTCTAATTGGATAACATCTGCCTATTTGGGATATTTTTTTAAAATAACTGAACATGTAACATTTTGAGTTGGTCACCAGCAGAAATTTTAGCTAGCAATTACCAGTCTGAAGTGAAAAAATAAACTTAGAGGTCGATATAAAAAGGCAATCTTTGGCTCATTTATATAACAATCTACCCCCTGCCCTCAGATTCCATTATAATCTAAATTATATGTTATTTCATAGTGCTTGAGTTTGGAGCCAGTGATAAAGCATCTTTAAGACCTAGAATTCATTCAAGGCACGAGCTAAAATTTTTAAAAAAGTATTTGCAGCCGGTTGGCCCATTTCATGGGAGAAACGTAGCCAAATCTATAACTTTAAACCATTTATCCATGTTATTTTAAATTTCATCTGTTAAGATGACAAGATCTAGTAGAGGTTTTATAATAAAAGTTAGACTTATTTAACTGTCTATAGTCTATAGTTAGCATCCAATAGTTATTAGTGGCTTTAAGCACAGGTCATATTGGGGAATTAAAAGGTGAAATGGTGAAATGGATCATCTTTACCCATATTTTAAAACCAAGGCAGCTATGATAGGCCATAATCCTTTAGGACCTTGACTTAGCCAGTACTGTGCTTGCATCTGTAGGGGAAAGTTAGATGGTTCCCACTATACAGAGCTTGCTAATAGTATAGGAGTTTACCTGCCATTGAGTAGGTTTGTCCCACTGTTTCAATCTTTTAGCATCTTTAAGCAAAACTGGATACATGCTAATAGTTAGGCAGGTAGCTAACCTTTTAATTACTCTTTCTTTCAAGACAGTTCCTGGAGAGATGGAGACAGAAGTGGGAGGAAATCAGACAGAGGAAATTCTTCATCATTTGTAAACCTCATTGTTTAAAAATAAGAGGAGGTTTAGGTGAGAAGAGATGAAATTAAGATTACAATCAGCTATATTAATCATATCTGAAAAGTATCTTTTGCCATATAAATTAATATAATCCCAGAAGTTATTGTGGGTGACTTTTATGGGGGACCAACATACTGCCTACCAGTATGATATCTGTAATAAAGGAAATGAGAACATGATTCAATTGTCATACATGCAATGAAGAGGAGCTTTTAGGTTGAAGTATTGATATTTGTTTATAATGTCTTTATTTGAGAAATAAGCCTTTTCAGACTATAAATTTATTAAATATTAGTTAAATTAACAAAAGAAATAAGATGTGGATTCAGGATTTCAACTAAGTTAATACTGTTTAGATAAGGTCAATTATGCCGATTTTTCAAAGCAGGCAGATACTTAGAGGTGTAATTATGATTCTCTAACATATTTGGTTTCCTCACACTCTTTTTGGATATTAGTTTCATGAAACTTCAAAAGAAAAATCTACATGTTGTATTTAGTAAAGATAAAAAATTATGTCTCTAGCCTTGTGATGGTTAATTCTATGTTAATTCTAGTCACAGACAGCTGTAAGACATTATTTTTCAGAGTGCCTGTGAAGGTGTTTCTTGGAGAGAATACATGAGAATTGGTAGATTGAGTAGAAGATCACTCACACCAATGTGGATGGACATCCTCCAGTTCTCTGAAGGCCCAAACAGAACAAAGGCACAAAGAAAGGAAAATTTGCTCTCTCTGGTGGAACAGTGACCAACTTACCTTTTCCTGCCTTCAGACATTAGTACTCCTGATTCTTGAACCTCTGGACTCAGACTGGCACTTACTCTATTGTGATTCCTGGTTCTCAGTCTTCTGAGTTTGAATTGGTGCTATGTCATTGACTTTGCTGGACCTCCAGCTTTTAGAGAGTGGATCATGGGATTTCTGAGTCTCTATGATCACATGAGCCAATCTCTCATGATAAATTTCTTTCTATATATCTATCTGTATACATTCTATTTATTCTGTTTCTTTGGAAAACTCTTCTACACCCTTGTAGTAAAATGAGAAAATGAGTCTGGGGTGGGGTTAGAAAAATGCCTTGCCTCTTGGGAACTATAAAACCCTTTCTCAACAATGACTTCTCTTCATACTCACAAGAGATGAAAATAAATAACATTTTTCTTTTTGAATTTAATTACAGATAAATTAGTTACATCCCATATTTTTATCAAGCCAGTAGATTGACAATAAACTACAATATTTCACTTTTTATTTGGAAAGTTTATCACAAGGTTCTAGTCTTTCCTTATGTTAATACGGAGAATCCTTGTTTGTGGCTCTACTCTTTTAACATCTGCATATGTCTGCCATTTTGTTTTGCTTCATCAGTCTTGCAGTGCTCTTTGCAGGAAGATCTGATACACAATAATTCAGGCATGAGGACATATCATGCTCAGAGAACCTGATATACCTGATATAACTTGTACTAGCTAAGTATGGGATTTCTCAGCACAGATGAGCATATCAGTACTACTCTGGCACACACACACACAAATCATGCTTTATTTATTACATTTTTAAATCACACAAATATATTTTATTTTTTTTAAATTTACAGTATTACATTAATTACAGTATAATATTTAAGGTGTTTTGGAACTTTAATGAATCTGCTTGCTTTCAAACATTCCAAAATTAAGTTCATTTAAGGAAAAATAAATCCTTATTTGACATAATTATAGAGCAGAATGAATATAAAGCAGTAAAATGGGGTTTCAATGAAACCCATAAAAGGTTTTTCAAACTTATACACATTTGAGGGAAAAGAGAAACCTGGAGGACATTCACACACACACATATACACACACAATCATATGTCTGAAAAGCCTACATGAGACTCTATGAGAATATAAAATTTATGTCTATTACTTCTTTTCGAGTGTTGGATAGAGTAGCTCTTTGTAACTCTTACCATTTATCCCCTTTGGAGCATTTATATTTATGATCTCTAGAGGATAAGCCCTTGGAGAAATCTAACATAAAGCATGGGATTGTTTAACACTAAGAAAAAAATTTGGAACATATTAGAGGTATCCAAATGACGGTCAATAAATATAATCACTGAACCAGGAAATGTGTTCATTACACTCTATGAAGAAAATCAATGAAGGAGCAATAGTATACATATTTTGGAGTTACACAATTTAAAGATTATAATTTAGTTGTTGAAGGATGCAGAAAGTTTATGTTTTTCAATGCTGTTCAATTAATTCTGTCTTAGATCCAAGAATGAAAACCATTGTTCCATATTATTTTCCAATTTAAATATTTGTATTAAAAATTTGGTAATTATGTGAATGAATTTTTTATTTGATTTAGTTTGAATTTACAGAATAACCCAAGGAGGTACATATTCCCTTAATTTAATATTCTTGTCTATTACTTCCTTTCAAGTTTTGGATAGGATTAGAAGTTGAATTAATCATTAACATCATGACTTCAATAACTAGTAAAGTTTTACTGTGGACATACTGAGAAAGATGTGTTTGAATATCCTGTGACTGGGGGAAGATGTATTTGTAATTTATTTTTATGTATATCCGTATGTTCTTTCCATTCAAAGCCAAACCATGTATAAGAAATAAAATTAGAAGTATCATACTGCAAATGAATAACAGGTTCACACACAGAATTTTTCTCAAAAAGTTTAGGATGAGCAGTTCAAAATGAAGAGAAAAAATACAAATTATTAGATAGATATTGTGAACAAAAAACTCATTACATGTTGGTTCATCCAATTTCATAATTATATCATTATTTCCCACAGCAGACATTATCTAGAGATTATATTACATTGTCTATGATTTGGGACAAACAGAATGCTTCTAGCATAAGAATATATATGGAGGATAAGGAGATATGTACATATAAAAATTAAAAGCACAGCAAGCAAATATGCTTAGGCACAAATGAAGAGTTAACAGTAGCCAAGAATTTCCTTGGTTTAATTTCTTCTTCTCTCCTTTGTGTCCACATCTGGCACTGATTCCTTCTAAAAGCACTGCCAAGCAAGCTAATGAAATGCTTCTCTGAATAGGTATTATTTGGTTTTCATAGATAAACAAATGGTTATGTATTTCATATTGCAATTAAGCTCTACCAAATTATGCACATACTTTCTGAATATGCAGTGACTGTTATTATTAATATTTAGGCACAGCTGTGTCCTCCAATCATATCATCCACAATTGAAGAAATGCTAGAGCATGTAAAACAGATGTATTTGTCATCAATTCAAAAATTAACCAGCATTCAAAATTGTGCCAATAAGCATATTGAATGTTGCTTTAAAAACTTGTTTCAGATGTTTTCTTATTAAGGAATCTCTTCATAGAAACACTTAGAAGAAATGTTCAATTAAATGAAACTTTAAGGAAAATATTTATAATTTTCCTTGAGGAAATAAACCAATTTTGTTGAATAAATGTACTGGAGTTTTCAGCCAAAGAGAAGCACCCATGGAAATCTTTACACTTTACCAAAGAGTACATCTTAAAATTTAGAGGAAATTTTATATTTCCATGAAAATTACCCCAATTTTTAAACACTTTAATTGAATTGCAATAGGAGAATCTCTGGTTTGTGAATTTATGGTAATAACTTATCAAGCTTAGGATTCAAAAAAACCTCTCTGGTTTTGATAATGACAGAACAGACATTTAAATTCTAAATATAAATTCTGAATAGGTATTAAGTAAAAATTTCATTCCATTTGATATTTTCTAGTTTATTTTGGTTCTCATAGAAGTCAAAATAGTAATTCTGGGCTAGCATATAAACCAAGGTATGCACCTACATCTGTATGTATTATGACTATGAATATATCTGTATCTATATTTATTTCTATATTCAGCCAAAACTCAATCCATATTTATACCATTATCTCTATATCTAACTTTATATTATTATTTAAACAATGCAGAATTCATCTGCTGAGGAATTCTATAAGACTTAAAATGAGCTTAGTAAGAGTAAGCCTATAGATTTTCAGAGGATTTAAATACTTTATTGTTTATTTTTTTAATGTTTAGCTATGTTTAATTGTGTGAAATGCTATTTCTTGTTTTCTGTATACCAGAAACTATGTTAGGTTTATTAATTTCTAGGTATTTATGATCTATTAGAATATTCAGACACAGAAACAAATATTTTCAAAATAATATACTCAGGTTTAGAGTTAGGATATGCATTCTTTGGGAAAATAGAGAAAAATTATAAAAAATTGGATAAGTTGGATTGGAAAATTCCAAGAAACTGTAGCTGAAATTGAATATTGAAGGATAACTTGGAATTGGCTAGACAGCAGGACTTTGGGGAGAGAAAGAATGCACTAAAGCAAGACGATGTTGCTGGTAAGGAAGGCAAAGCTCAAACCTTGCAGGCAGTGAGGGCTGAGAGGAATGATGTGTCCCTGAAGGGATTGGAAGCAGAAAAATGACACAGAAAAATCTGAAATTTAGATTGCTAGCTTGTTCTGAAAAAATGTAGTAAGATGTTAGGTGGCTCAAGGCTGTGAACAGGGAAGGCAGTGTGGATGCAATATTCTAAGTGACGTGTTACCATATCTTCAAGTAAACATAAGCAAGAAAGATTTCACCAAAGAACATAGAGGAAATCAGCAGAGAAAACCAGCCCAAGCATGCATTTGTTGTACAAAATGAGCAAGAGGAAGGTAAAAAGAAAGACTTGCACTTCTGGTTTGATTGGTTAGGCAGATGACATAGAAGACACAGGTTCTCAGAAAAATAACCATAGTCAGGAAATAAAGGTGGATGATACTGCATTTCATTTTGAACTTAATCATGTGTTTTTTGGTTTGGGGTTTTTCACAATAGTTAAGGTGGAATTACTCAGCAGGCTGTGTTTACAGGTAATAAATAAATTCTTAAAGAGTATGGTACAGTACTGAAAGCCCAAGAAATAATAGTTACTTATATTCTAAAGGAAACTCATCATCTTACATTGAAGGAAAATTTACTAAACACATATGCTACCTCTTTTACAACCACAGCATTAGTTATATGACCTGAGAAATGTATTACATTTCAGAGATTACCCTCTAATCTCTAGACCAATCTGTGCCTCAATTGCCTCATCTAAACATTGAGGGCAATATTAATAGATATAGTTAAGTAATCTATAACGTAATGTATAAAAACAATATATAAATAATTAAGCAAATATGGTTACTGTAATCAAAAGAATGAGAAGGTATAATTATTCTATAAAAACTTGCTTAAGAAGCAGACATTCAATTTTCTTCTTTAAGAGAGGATTTTACCATTTCCTGTAGGTAGGAAAAAGAAGAATTTTATCAAATACCATCCTGAGTTCTTTCCTAGACATAAGCTAAAGGATAATGGGCAGGTGTCCCCAGGAAGTCACACTCTGCTTATACACAGTCACTAAGCAAGAGCAAAATCTATTTACACTTAATGTGAATAGTGTCAGTCTGGTGTGTGGAAAGAAAAATCATGGTAAGGCTATACCTTCAATAACTGTGAATGAACTGGCTGCACAACAACATATCTCTCCTCCTTTACCAAATTATTAATTCCCACTCAAGTGTGGGTGAATGGTAAAAAAAAAAAATTGATAATGACTCCACCGTTGAAACATATTTGTCTATGTTCCACCTGATCCTGAACAACAAGATGAAGGGGAAAATACATGTTCTCTTAGGGTTTACTAATTTGCCAAGATTGATATAACATGTACTTTAACTGTTTCCCAAAACCTTCTGTTCTAGTGAGTATTACTTATTGATTGGTGCATTTTCTAATACTTTCCAAGTATTGATAAGGAATTATAAGGAATCTCAATTCAAGAATTTCTGGAGAAAAAATACAACACTATTATGCAATAATCAATACTTTTTGATTAAATGAATTATAAGGAACAATTTTTTTGTTTGATTTAAAAAGTACCTGAGATGTGCAGTTCCATTGACTTAAGTTAGAAAAGTTTTGTGGTCTCGAGATTTGCATATAAATGTTATGTCTTACTCCATTATAACATTTCACTCAATTTATAATGAAAAATATATTTTAACCACGAAAACCTACATTTACTCAACCAAAAACGGTTAATTGATTTTCCATTCTAACAATATTACAAAGCTTTCATAATGATAAAAAAAGAGATGAAAATCTAAAAATAAAAAAAAGCATTTGAAAGCAAAAGGAGGACATCAGAGGTTTAAGATATGTCTAAAACGTGCTTAGCAAAGCTAATTAGCCACATTCTGACTAATATATTCAAATATTAACAAAAAGCATGGAAATGGGTAATTGATCTCTTTCGATCAAAGACAGCATTGCTATTGTTTACTACTGATATATTTCCTAAAAGTATATTCTGAAAGAAAATGGAAATATTAGCAGTTCCACAGAAAGACCATAAATGATTTTCATTGGTTCTTAAAAAAAAACATTGTTACATTTAAAGAGCTATTTAGACAATGCTTTATTTTGAAAATAGGTAATTACAGGAGAAAATAAATGTTTTTCTGCTTTCAATTTTAAACTGAATTTCAGAATATTTCTGGAACAGTGGTCCAAGATCCTGACTGCTAAACTGCCAAGCATTTCACCACACTTACTAAAATGTCAAAGTAATATACCACCTTCTATTCTGTGATGTATCCTAGTCATATTCCAAATATCCCAATCTTTAAAAAAATAATAAATAAATGCAATTTTCTAATGCTTATAGACAGGAACACTTAACTAATACAACCTTTATATGTAGATTTTCATGTTTACATTAGGTTTATGCCCTCCCCCTACTAAAAAAATGATTGCAACTAAAGAGTTAGATATCAGTCTGTATTTTAATCTCTTCACCAGACATTTAAGCACTGAGAAATACAATAATACTTTATGTAAATCAGTGGCATGTATGCCATTTATTATAGTAATTTAACTGTGAAAATTTTTATTGCTAGAATTTTTTTTTTTGCTATTTTTTCCCAAAGACTATAATTTATTTAAACCACCTTCTCCCATAAATTTTAGGGGTATTGTTCTGAATCTTTGTATGATGGATTACACGGTGACACATTTCAATGGACTGAATCAGGCAAAGGGAATTTTTCTGAAATTTTACCAGTTGAATTGCATATTACAAAGACTTGAAATATATGTTGTAGGAAATAAGAGTACATTACAAATTTATTTCTCCAGTCTTGTTAAATACTGCTCTATCTCAAATTATTGCTTAGGTTTCCATAATTATTCCTGAGAAGAGGTTATCAGACTGAAAAACAGTAGACAACATTCTGATCTTTCCTGAGTCTAGTTCAGATTAGTACTTTGTTATAAAATAAATGTTAACTATATTTAATTATATAGGTTTACAAATTATGTAGGTTTCTAAATAAGTCAGATAAAGATTGTGTACACCTAACTCAGATTATAGCATATATATTTAATTTCACATTTTTTTCATTAGAAAGTTTGTCTTTATATTGAATAAGTCAGCATAAATTATTAAATATCTATTTGTGGTTTTATGTGTATATAATATTCATTATATACTATATGTACATTAATTGTGTTATATACACACTGTATATATGTGCACATATGATATGCACACATCCAGGGTGATATTTGATCAAAATATCCCATGTCCTAAGAAACAGTAGAGTATAAGTGTTGGTATACAAATAGTTTAATATTTTGTTGAGCTATTAGCCTGTTACAATTAGTTATAAAATGTTTTAGCCATTTTAAGAGTCCATGTTTATAATATTCATTATGTTTGTAAAATTTATTAGTCTGTTTTAATAGAATTCATCACATTGATAACATATTTATAACAGTCCATATTTATTTGCTAAGGAACTATGGATTTGACAGAGTAAAAACTGAAAATAATTCCTTTTAAAATATAATTCAAAATAATGTTTTGTTGAAATGTTGAATACACCTCTTCTCATGGATAAATTACACTTGTACCACTAATATAAATAATAAAATTTAAACCCATTAGTTAATTTCAAGGAAGATTACAAAGTTTTTTTTTTTTTTCCTGTGGTGTTATCTTGGAACAATATAAGTGGCATGACTCTCAATCTCAACCAAGTGACAATCCATATTACCAATTTATACATCAAAGACATAATTTGCAATTTTAAAGTCAAATACTTTCACTAGATTATAAATGGAAGAGGTTCATAAATTTATGTATATATTTTACATTAAAAATAAAACTTTCAGGAGTTTCCATCCTGGCTCAGGGGTTAACGAATCCAAGAACCATGAGGTTGCGGGTTCGATCCCTAGCCTTGGTCAGTGGGTTAAGGATTCGGCGTTGCCATGAGCTCTGGTATAGGTTGCAGATGTGGGTTGGATCCTGCATTGCTGTGGCTGTGGTATAGGCTTGGCAGCTACAGCTCTGATTAGACCCCCAGCCTGGGAACCTCCATATGCCGCAGGTGTGGCCCTAGAAAAGGCAAAAAAAATAAAATAAAATAAAATAAATAAATAAATAAATAAATAAATAAAACTTTTAGTAGAAATAAAATGAATAATTTCAGCTATTTTATTTTGAATTAGGTTAACTTTATTTATGACTGCTTTTAGAGAAAAGTAAATTCACATGGTGTCAAAGCAAAATTTTCCCTGGACAAAGTTAAATAGGAAAGGAAGACTTTATTCATGGCTACTACAATAGAGGAAACAAATCAGAAATTAGATTGAACTCAACTCCATTGAAAAAAGGGAAATAACATTTTTAAGTTCTGGAATGAACAAATGCAAGGTACTAGAGGAAAATACCGGATGGGGAAATTATCAATGGGCTGGGTCGAGCACATTGAATTATTACTGAGTTTGCAGAGGTTTTTCTCTATGAATATGCCACCTGAGTTTTCTAATTGGCATCCATCAAAGTTAGGCTTTTATCCTACTATAGAGACTAGGAGATAAGGGTACTGTGTTTTTTTTTCTCTCTTTTTTTTTTTTTTTTTTTTTTTTTCTAGGGCCACACCTGCGGCATATGGAGGTTCCCAGGCTTGGGGTCCAATCGGAGCTGTAGCTGCCAGCCTATGCCAGAGCCCACAGAAATGCCGGATCCGAGCCACATCTGTGACCTACACCACAGCTCATGGCAATGCTGGATCCCCAACCACAGAGCAGTACCAGGGATCAAACCTGCAACCTCATGGATCCTAGTCGGATTCGTTAACCACTGCCCCACGATGGAAACTGCTAGTACTATATTTCCTGATGGTCATATTTTAAAGAGCTAGCTCCCACCCAAATTTTTATGGAAGACATTCCTGGCTTACAAAACTGAGAAGAAATGTTTTAAGAGTTACATCTTAAAGGAACAGAGAAAGCGTTTACTACATTTTCTAAAGTTAATGCTCTAAGAAAAGGAATGTCAGGGGACCAGATCTAGTCAGGCAAATTCCACTATGAAGCTTAGTCACTCAAGCTAAGGTGAACTTTCAGTCCATCTTGGTCAGTAGCTTAGGAAATATAAAACTGAAGTTTGAATTCCATAAACCTTTTATTTTACATTCTAGACTCAGATCCAAAAATGTAATGTGCAAACAGTTACTATCCATGCATAGAGTTTTATTAATGCAAAATTTTATTAGGCTTAACCATAAAGTACAACACAATGAACATATTTTCTGAATCATTGAGTATATTTGTTGGGTACCTAGCATGGGATTAGCAATGCTGGTTCTCTCTTGCTCCAAATGGGTGCCCAATATAGCTAAAACATGAGAAGAATATTCATTATTTGGGTTGAGTTGAAAGGAAAGATCTTACAAGACAGAAAAAAAATTTAATTCTAAACTTTTCTATTACAATGTATGATATCATGACTCTGCACAGATGATCTGGATATTGCATATTTGCATAAAAATAGTATCATAAAATAAAAATTACTTTGCAATAAACAAAACAGTAGTAAAAAATATTACCATGTTGTTAAGAAAAAAACAAACGAAAATGATCTGCTTTACACACCCAAAATTTTCAGAACTTCAGAAATGAAACCAAAATATGACAAAAGTTTCTTAATGAAATCTAGAATGAAGATTTACCTACTTATTTGTTAATGACTACTTGAACATAAAAAAATTATTTTTCTGTTTTAACTGATATAATGGTTATAACTATTGCAATGTTCTCTGGTGATAAGAGCTATAGATTATCTAATTTCCAAAACCAATAGCAACCAAAAGAAGTAGAGATTTTCTATTTGCATCCTCAGTTTTCTAACATAAATATTAACTTATAACCATATGGATGCATGTTTTTAAAATATATATTAGTCTTCTAATATTCTCATCTCTCAGATTAATGTAAGAATGTAAAATCTAATCAATAATGGTAATATCACAGAAAATTAAAATGAGATCTGCCCTGATCTGTGCTCTTCCTGCTTTTCATATTTGATAAGCTCTGATCAATGTGTTCAGGAGCTGGTTATTCTAAATCAAAATATTGCCATTTAGGAGTTCCTGTTGTGGCTCAGTTGTTAACAAACCCAACATGAGGATGCCGATTCAATCCCTGGCCTTGCTCAGTGGATTAAGGATCCAGCATTGCCATGAGCTGTGGTGTAGGTTGAAGACACAGCTCTGATCCCACCGTGTTGTTGTGGCTGTAGCTTAGGCTGGCAGCTACAGCTCTGCTTCGACTTCTAGCCTGGGAGCCTCCATTTGCCATTGATGCAGCCCTAAAAAGACAAAAGACAAAAAAAAAAAAAAAAATTGCCATTTTGAGTCTCTAGAAATAATCTATTTGCTTAAATGACAACTTTTAAAGTTTTCAAAACCAAGGTCTTTTAAAATGAGTAGCTTCTAAAATTCAAATGTATGTGAATTTGAAAGGGTCACTTTGGAAATGATCAAGTGAGTATCAAATAGCTTTTGATCATGACAAAGCATTTTCCTAAAATTTATAATTAAAATTAATTTCATCTTCTGGATTTATCTCTTCCTGCATATGTTATTTTCTGGGTTCATTTGGAATATTTTTTAATTGAGAATAACTCATCACAAAAATTGACTTTTCTTAATTGACTCTGTCTGTTGAAAAATTCCTTAATTTCCCCAAATAGAATACTTATATTTCAAAAATATATTTATAAAGAGAGATAGATAATGCTATTTTTATATAGATTGTTAGAATGGAACTCAATTCTTAATCTTTGAGTTATTAAAATAATTATAAATTTATTGGCTCAAAACATCTATTTTATCTTTATTTAAATAATACTATTAAAATAATAATTTTATTTAAACAATGCTTAAATTTTAATACTCTTCATAAAGATTATAGAGGATTATTAAAAGTTACTTCCCCCAAAACTTACCCAAAGTAAGTTTGAAATTGATATACAAACCAAATGTGACTTCTCTATAATTACCATTTCTAAAGACTCCACAGACTTCAAGCAGTTAAGTTCCTTTCACTACAATTAAATTCAGCAAATACTTTACAACATATTAAACAATAGATATTGGAATGGATGATAGGGAGTCACAATAAGATATGGACAGGACTGCCAAAGCACTCATTTCCTAGTATTGAAAATAAAAGAGTAAATAAATTATTTAGTTTCCATATAGTATAATAAATTAAATAATGAAGAAAATAAATAGCATAATATATGGCAGAAAAAAACAACTGACTTCCTAAAGGATAGTACAGAAATACCATTACAAAAAGCAAGGACATCAGTTGGATTTTAAAGGGGGCTAATATGAGAACAAGCACATTATGAAAAAATGATATAGTATGCTTATAAGCTCAGAGCCATGAAATATCATGGTATAGTCAGAGAGTTCATATATAAAAAGGTTACATGAAGCCTTATAGAAAGTTGATGGTGATTAATTAGTGAGGGAATAATATAAGGGAAATTATCTTACAAAAAATGGAGAATCATTAAATATTTTAAGCTTGAAATAGACATGGTAGAATTGACATTTTTTAAAATGTATAAATAAAGTTATAGAGAACAGATTTTTGGAGGGAAGATAAAGTCAGTGGGTTAAAGATTGAGCATGCTCCCCAAACCTGATTCTCAGGCACATGGAAGGAATTTCAGTCTGCCTTGGGTTTACTTTGGCCTTTGTGACTAACAGGGTTCACAGAATCTGAAGGAAGTTAATATTCCATGTGATTTCCTCACACTCTCCTCTGGTGAAGAACACTCTAAAGCCATATGCCTATCATTTAGCAGGAACAAGTAGAAAAAAACCCAGATAAGTTTTAAAGATACTACATTAGACAAATATGATTGGATTATCAGGAGAAAAGAGGAGATGTTGAGGAAATGAGGTCACAGAAAAAGCCAATAGCAAAATCTATGGACTCTCCCAGGCCTTGGCAAGGCCTTTGTGTGATAGGTGAAGTGAGAAAGATCTTGCTAGAGGTTAGAAGAGCTTAGGCGTATGTTATCATCTATTTGCATCAGACTTGTCCTTAATTTTGTTATACCCCCCTAATAAATTATTTCTTGTGTTTGAAAGGTTTTGCTACCTCTACTTCATCATTGAATCAGTCCTCAAACTCATGTATTTTCAGCATGCAAAAATTTTCAACTATTTCTCTGAAGTTAACCAAAGCTTTATAGTGGAAAAATTCACTGTTTTCAACCTCTTTATTAGAAAATTGCAATCTGCTTGCTTTTGGTATTCTTTTGTTCTAGATTTTGTGATAAGTACCTTATAATTTTTCCATGTTCAGGGCCATAATCTGATATTTTTCTGTCTGCTCATTAAATTCTCAAAACTTCTATTTTCTTTGTTTTTCTTATGTTTTCTGGAAATTTCATATCCTGAACATATAAGTAGCTAATATCACACAGGTTAAAATTTTAGATTTGTAAATATTTTTATTTCTTGAGCCCCAAGAACTATTTCCAACTGATGGGTAAATAATTTCTCTACTTCATATTACAGCATATTTGAAACCAAATCATTTTGATATCCACTCCTGAATGTGCCCCCAAGCCCCTAATATTTTTACTTCTCTGTGCCCAGGTTTGCTGAAACATATTTTATTATATTTTTATATATTTCATGTAATCTATAATTAGATCATGTTGAGAGGTTTTATTTAAAGTCTTATCAATGGAGTATTCTGTTGCACAAAAAATAGGCATTAATAATTAGTTTCATAACTTTATTTTTAATGATTTTTATTTTTTCCATTATGGTTGGATTACTTTATTTTTAATGATTTTTATTTTTTCCATTATGGTTGGATTACTGTGTTCTGTCAATTTCTACTGTACAGTAAAGTACATGTATACATTCTTTTTCTGACACTATTCTCCATCATGTTCCATCCTAATTTTGTAAAACCTAGGAAACACAATAATTCAGAGTTCCCATCATGGAACAGTGGAAACGAATCTGACTAGGAGCCATAAGATTGAGGGTTCGATCCCTGGCCTCACTCAGTGGGTTAAGGATCCGGCATTGCCATGAGCTGTGGTGTAGGTCACAGATGCAGATCGGATCTGGTGTTGCTGTGGCTCTGGCATAGGCTGGCAGCTGTAGCTCCGATTAGACCCTTAGCCTGGGAACCTCCATATGCCGCGGGTGTGACCCTGAAAAGGGTAAAAGGCCAAAAAAAAAAAAAACAACACAATAATTCATCTATATAACCTCAGAAATGATTTTAGATGCTGTTTACTTTCCTCTTGATGTTGCAATTGATTAACACAAATTTAGTGATTTAACACATATTATCCTACATTGCTGGAGGTCAGAAGTCCAAAATGGTTGTTACTGGGCTAAAGTCATTGTGCTTGCAGGGCTATGATACAATCTGGTGACTGCTGGGGAAAGTGTCTCCTTGACTTTTCCAAACCAGTCCTTCCTTCCCAGCTAGCAACTTCAAGCCAAGTAATTATCACACTGCTATCTCTCTTTTGCTCTGCTTTCTTCCATTTATTTACCAGGACCCTGGGTTTACCTGGATTATCCATAATAATCTTTACTTCTTAAAGTCATTTCAATTGGCAATCTTTATCCCATTTGAAGCCTTAATTCCTTTTGCCAGTAGCCTAATATGTCACAAATTCCAGAGATTAGAATGTAGACATCTGGGCAGTCATGATTTTGCTGACCACAGATACATTTTTTCAATTTCATGTTACATTTGGAAATGAAGCTCTTTTCAAAACTTCAGAAAGATTATATAGCACAGAAAGTAGCTTATACTTTCATAAGGAGAAGGTTGTGCAAGCTATTGTATTTATACATTTAATTTAAAACTGGAGAAACTATACAATGTCCTAACAAGTTTGGGTGCTCTTTCTGGAATTCAAATCATTTAGTAGAAGAATTTTAAACATTTTCAGTTCTTCAAAATTAGTTGCTTTTTTATTGCTGATTAATATTATATTGTAAGAATGTACCACAATTTGCTTATCCATAGCTAGTCGAAGGACATTGGGTTGTAATCGGGTTTGGGTGATCATAATTAAAGATGCTATAAAATTGCTGTACAAAGATTTTTTTAACATATATCTTCATTTATTTTGAGTAAAAACATAGGAGAACACTTGCTACACTGTAAAGCGAGTGGACATTTTTAATAAGAAACTTTCAAAGTGTTTTCCAAAGAGGCAGTAGCATTTTGTATTCTCAAATCAGTGTGTGAGAGTTGTAGTTCTTCCTCATATTTGTTGCTATAGTTACCTTCTGTGCACCTTGTATTTTAGCTGGTGACTGGACACCTAAGGAGATTTTTTCTCAGTTTTGGAA
Organism: Sus scrofa; assembly: GCF_054392235.1. Classification (NCBI taxonomy): domain Eukaryota; kingdom Metazoa; phylum Chordata; class Mammalia; order Artiodactyla; family Suidae; genus Sus; species Sus scrofa. The sequence continues at coordinate 44,355,213 of NC_139393.1, forward strand.
CTTTAGCTGAGTGTTCAGCCATTGTTACACTCCATGCCCTCCCCCTTCACACCCCCTGTGATAAAATGATTTTGCTCGCTTTCTATGCCCAGTTGCTATTGAACACAAGCCTTTTTTCTTAGTCCACTCTAACCTCAGTCTTAGAGATGTCTTTTGTCAGATTCTCTGAATTAGAGTTTTCTTAGATCCCTGCCCCTCCTCCCTGGGGCAGCCAAGCTCTGCTTCGTGTCTGTATTTGATATCGAGCCATCAATTCTCATCTCTTTCTAGATGTAGAGATATATTTTGGTACAAATTTAGGACCCTTGTTCCAAAATGATCACCTGCCCATGCTCCAGGGTAGAGATTTTTTTCTTCTACTCCTCTGTCAGTGATATTATTTTTCTCTGTGCCCCTTAGGTGACAGATTTCAATCCACTTCTGCAAAAGTCTAAAATTTTGCTTTCTAGGTAATGAGTCCAAGGGTACTTTTTTTTTTTTTTTTTTTTTTTTTTTCCTGCCTAACCACCAAAGAAGAATACCTTTGTTCTCCTATGCTAGACCCAGGTTTTCTCAGAAATTCCAGGTCAAAGGCCATTAAGAAAAAGGATATGCAAATGAATACAAGCTCCCTTCATGTCTAGAGTAATTTTTCTTCCCCCAGACCGAGATAATAACTCATAATGCTTTTGGAAGTCTGGTCAAATTTTAATTTCTTCTTATCTTGGCTGGCAATCAGAACCTTTTCCTGCCGTTCTGTCTGTCCTATAGGTGAGAAAGTTTGTGCATTTTATTTCTCTTCAAAAGGGCTGTCTCTTTGAATTTCAGATTACTTGGTCATCTTCTAATTGTAGCTTTCTGATGGGCTCAAGATAAATTATGTTTCTGAAGTTTACACCCATTTTCTTATAAGGTACTGAGATTCCTTTCAGTTTTATTTTTTATCCCTAAATAAAGCAAAACCTTTGTTAAAGTTGTCAAACATCTGTGAACTAAGAGACTCTAATGGTAATGGGGGATGGGTGATTGGAGAGCTATATTGATTCAGGTGGATGTCTTTGTGGCAACTGAGAGAAGAGACCTGGTTTCAGATCACTGATAGGCTCATTTGAACGAGGTCTGTGTAGTCACACAGGACTTTGGGCTTAGAAGGGTTTGGTACAAGGTTTAGTGTTCTGCTGTCACTGTTTTAAAATTTTAAATATATTTTAAATAAGGATTTGCATTGTTTTGAACTAGATCCATAACTTATGTCACTAGTCTTGCTTCTAACACATTACACTGTATTTTCTTTCTGTCTTTCCGATTGCTGTATCTCAGTCTCTTTCCAATTCTTCCTTTTCTTCCATTCTTAGACTTTTGTCTCCTCTATCTATAGTAATTTCCTTGATTATCTCACCTGTTTCCATGGTATAAATACCATCTCTTTGCTGACAATTTCAAAATTTATGTTTCTAGACCAGGCAGGCTAACCTCCCAAAGACCAGATTTATATAATTGTCTGTTCAACCTTTCAATGGCAACATGTCTGAAATTGAACTAATGATCTTTCATTTCCACCCTCTCTATCCACAGCCTTTCTCATATAAGTTGACAGAAACTCCTCCATTGTTCATTTAGTTGTATCCTTTTACTTCTCACATCTGACCCACTGGGGAGTCATGCTGAGTTTACCTTCAAACTGTACCTAAGGAAAGGTTCATTTGTGCCTTATATTAGATTCCAGATATGTGATATCATATGGCATTTGTATTTCTCTTTCTGACTTATTTCACTCAGTATGAGAATCTTTAGTTCCATCCATGTTGCTTATGTAAAAAAGGAAAAAAGTATATCTGGAATCCCACCATTTGTTAATTCCATAAAAAGCTATCACTTTTACGTAAATTCCCATGATCTTTCACTAATAATGCAGTAGCTTTCAAAAAAAGGTCTGATTCCTTCTATTCTTGCTTTCCTACACTATAATCTCAACAAAGCAGTCAACTTCTTTATGAGGTAAACCTATTCAAGTCACTCTTGTGACTTGATTCCTTATTTCATGTAGAGTAAAAGTCAAAGCCTATCCTATGACCTCAAGGGCCTTCCATGACAGGTGTCCAATCACCTGTCAATGCTCTTTTGCCCCATTACTCAGAAATTCTACTGCACTGGTCTCCTTATTCTTTCTCAGACATGCCAATATTGTTCCTATTTTAGCATCATTGTTCTATCTGTCTCCCCCTCCAGAAACACTTTCTTCTAGATGTATACTTACTTGGCTGACTTTCTTGTACTTTTAAGCAATATTTCAACTTACCAATGGTATCCCTGCATAGTGTCCTCAAAAACTCTTGTCTAAGGAAACTCAGAATGTGACTTTATTTGAAAGCAGAATAAGTAGTTAAAAATAATTAGTTGAAGTCATACTATATTAGTGTAAGTCCTAAATCAAGCAACCTGTGTCCTTATAAATTTAGAGAACATACAGAGATACAAACAGGGAAGGAGTTCATGCGCATGGAGCCAACATTTGAAACGATGCAAGACAAGAAATGTCAGAGATTGGCAGGAGTTCCCAAAAGATGGAAGAAGCAAGGAAAGATTTTTTTCCTAGAGCCTTCAGAGGTGGAACAGCACTGTTAATACATTGATTTCAGATTTCTAATCTCCAAAGAAATGTGAGAAAATAGATTTCTGCTGTTCAGAATCACTTAGTTTCTGATAATTTGTTGCAGCAATCCTAGGAAACTAATACATCCTTTATAAAATAGACATTTTCATCATAAGGGTGATTATGTGAGATTTCTTTGATTGGAATAAAGAAGAGATCACCCAACATGTTTTGGCTTCCCTTATATTCTTTATAATGCAAATAAGAATCATAATAAATTATCTCAGTGTTAAAGGACAAAATTTACATAGGTCAATTGTAAGCATTTTATAATTTAGGAAAAAATCTAAAAGATTAATTATTTTGCAAATAAAAATATATAATAACTGGTACCATGTATATTTTTCTAAGATGCATAAATAATTTTGAGTTCCCGTCATGGCTCAGTGGTTAACGAATCCAACTAGGAACCATGAGGTTGTGGGTTCGATCCCTGGCCTTGCTCAGTGGGTTAAGGATCTGGCATTGCCATGAGCTCTGGTATAGGTTGCAGACGCGGCTCGGATCCTGCATTGCTGTGGCTGAGGTGTAGACTGGCAGCTACAGCTCCAATTAGACCCCTAGCCTGGGAACATCCATATGCCCTGGGAGCAGCCCTAGAAAAGGCAAAAAGACAAAAAAAAAGAAACATGAATAATTACATCCTTATATATTAGTCATCGATAATAATTAGAGATAACATAACCCAATACTCTTAATTTCATGGTTGGAAAATACTGAAGTTTAGAACAGATATAATAGCCTTCTCCAGGAATAACTGTAAACACTAGATTTGTTATTTAATATATATGGCTTTCACACCAGTCTTAATTTTAAAATAAAAACTGAACTATTGCCTCTCCTGCATTCTCTTCCCCTTGAAATATACTTATTAGATTAACATATGGGAGATCAAGAGTGTGTGATTGAGGAATGGGCCAAACAAGGTATCAGCAGTCTTGTGATGAAGTACATGGAAGAGAAAGCTGCATAAGGTACCAATGGGAGATGACAGAAATGACAGGGTCAGTTAAGAAGATGACAGGCAAAGTTGCTGTCTGCACTGAATTGGGTCCATGATTCACAGATATGACTACAGTAGAAGAATTGTCAGAGAGATACATTTTTGCTGGCTTTCAAAATGGTGGAAGGAAGTAATTAAGGAATGTGGATCACTTCTAGAAATTGGAAAAATCAAAACAAACCAACCAGAAAATCAAAAATGACAACCAAAACAACAAACCCACAATTCTTGCCTACAGTCTCCAAAAAGGAAGACAACCTTGCTGATGCCTTGATTTTAGCCCAGTAAGACCTATGTAGTAGGCCTTCTAAATTCTAGAATAGTAAAATAATATATTTGTGTTGTTGCAGGCCATTAAGTTTGAGGTAATTTGTCGCAGAAACCATAGAAAGTTAATAGGGAAAAAAATGGGTTTTTACTATAAGAAAATTTATAAATATGGAAAAGGGAGGAATCTAGAATAAACCCTGGATGTTAGATGGCAATGGGAAAGAAAGAGGTGAACTGTTATATATTTCAAACTATAAATATAAATATGACTATAGATTGATATGGACATAGATATGAATGTATGTTGTATGTTTATGTGCGCACACATACACATATATATGTGTGTATGTTTGCAGTTGTGCATGTGTGTATGTGTATGCCTATATTTTGGGTGCTTACACATTTTACCTCAGTTTACTAATAGGCCTGGAAGTAGCAACATCCCATACTTGTTGACCAGATCTTGGCTTCTAAACATCACTTTTCATGAAAATGTGTCATGATTTTTAAGAAAAAATTGCTGTTTAGTTTATTTAAATTTTAGATTAATATATTGTAGATAGCATAAACATGCTAAACTAAAAAATTACATCATTTTTTCTATCTTTGCAGAATTTCTTAATATTTTTAATTATGGAAAATATTGGCAAAATATATAATGTGGCACTGCAAGTTTATTTTTAAAAAATGAAGAGTTCCTGCCATGGTGCAGTAGGTTAAAACCATTTTATTGAAGCATTTATCAGGAAAATGGAAAAATCTTAAATATACTATTGATAGGATTATTCCAAATTGAATATATAACTGTATATAGACTGAAAATTGTAATATAATTGAATATAAAATTGTGTTTTCACAGTATCAAAGCATCTTCAAATGAATTTCTTCATAATTACAATAGGGGATCTAGCAATGTTAACTGTGATGTGACAATAGAGTTTCTGCCTTTCTTCATTGTAAATATTCTTGACTGAATTAGATCAATTTGCTATAAAAAATGGGAGTATTTCCCAATATCAGTTTCTTTACTCTAAAGGGTCACTCTTCCTCCGGGACATATGCCATGGGTGCAGTCCCCCCAAAAAATGTTAAAATTGTAATCTTTTGAATCAACATAATTTATTCAATTATATCTTAAATAGGTTTATATATTTTCTTTTAATATTTTTTCAATTTTTTAAAAAATTTTTTATTGAAGCATTAATCAGAAAAAGAACAAATCTTAAATGTACAGTTGACTCTATTATTCCAAATCAAATGTACAGACCCAGGTCAAGAAATTGAACATTGCCAGAATCCCCAGGAACCCTTTTATACCCTCCTAAGCATTATCCTCCTGTCTTCTCTCAGGAAACACCATTCTGACTTGTATCATACATTCATTTTGTCTTTTTTGAACTTCAATAATTGGAATCTTAAAATATGTTATATGTTGTGTTTTGCTTCTATCACTTAACATCATGCTATGAGATTAAGTTTATATTTTTCCTGAAGTTACGTTTATATGAACTTTTAAATAATATCAATAAATAGAAGAAACTTAGAAATATCACCCTGATATCAGCTAATATTTATTGAAATAAGCCAAAATTAATAAACTTATTTTTGAGCAGAAAGTAAATTTAGTATTAAGAAAAATCAAAGGCTTAGGATATTTATATATTCTTGAGTATTTGGCTACGTATTTTCTTCCTCTTGGTAGTGTTAGAAGATTTGGCCCTTGTTAGTAGTATAGATAGATTAATTTAATGCAATAATTCCCTATAATAAAATTTTAAAAAAAGTTTAACGAAGAGAATATTTTATTTTTTCCACCTGGAATTAAAGATGTTTATTTTTTCCTTAACACAAGGAGTTCCCATTGTGTCTCAGTGGTAATGAATCAGACTAGTATCCATGAGGATGCAGGTTCAATCTCTGGCCTTGCTCAGTGGGTTAAGGATCCAGGATTGCCAAATGCTGTTGTGTAGGTATAGGTCACAGATGCAGCTCAGATCCCACATTGCTGTGACCCTGGCCAGGGAACTTCCATATGCTGTGAAAAAAAAGAAAAAAAGGACATTGTGATCTAATGAACAGTTGTCACTAAAGAAATAACAGCATGGCTGGTTGACCATTTGTCTTTCATTTGTTTCCTATCCACTGGAAGTCAGCTTGAGTGAAAAATGGAATAGCTCTGAAAAAAAACAGAATAGACAAAAAAATCTACAAAAATATTAGGAACACATTATTCTATAGCAAGTATGGAAAACCATCAAAGAATCAAATCACAGTCTTTCACTTCTTATCTTCCAAAATTGTTTCTACAGATAATGTATAATTGTCTAATATTTCAAATAAAATCCTAAAAAATGATATCCAAATAGTTTAGAATTTAGTGCATCCTGTAAAATAGTAGTCTTTATATAGCTCATGTTCATACACACATAAACACACTTTCATGCTAATTTTAAGAAAATAGATAATACAAAAGAGATCACTTAAGTTAGCAGTGGAATTTATATTCTAAGGGGAAAATGTAAAGGAGTAGACGGCTTAAAAATATAAAAAAAGTTTCTTTGTGAATGTTGTTTTGTTTTTGTTATAACAGTTTGGCGTTAGTGAAAACTTTTCAAACTCCTAAATATATATATATATATATATATATATATATATATATATATATACACACACACACACATTATATATATATTTATATATGTATGCATTTTAAAGACAATTAAAACAATCAAGAAAATGTGGAAAGAATCATCTTAGTAGAGATTTTTCACACACACACACACACACACACACACACCCCTACACACATATTGGTTCAGAAAAACTAATGATAGTTTCCCATATGATGTTTCCAGTTTCATGTAAACACTTACAAGATTGGTAATGGATTGTTAGAGCACTATTGAGTTTGGTAATGTGTTTAAATACCTTAAATGACTCAATTTAGGTTTTTTCCTACTATGACTAAAGGGCTTCCAGTTATACAGATCCTTATTCATTTACCTAAGGAAAATGAGAGGTTTCACAATTCTCTTGTTTGTCAATCTCTCCACTCTCACTTCACTATGCTTTCCACTCCTTCTCCTCTACCCCTTTTCAGCTGAATTTATTGAAAAGGCAATTGATTTCCTGATCTCTAAGTCCTCAGACCTCATTCAATCTATAATTGTCTTAACTATGTGTAGTTTATTATTATAACAAACAACTCACTGACCGCTATGTAAAAGGAATATATATCCCCATTCATTTGTAGATCATTGCTGTTTTCATGTGTGAGGAGTAAAATTCCTCCAAGTCACTGATAACTGATTTAGAAATATGAATTGTTTTGTTTGTGTAAATGAGCAAAATAATCAATTATTTGCCCCAGCAGAAAATGTAATCATTATAGTACCATAGCCTAGTAACACCTTTTGATTTTCTCTCAGCTGCAAGAACTACAGGTCAAGATAGAGGCTGATGCTTCCTTACTTAGGAAGAAATATGAAGCAGAGCCAAGCTGACTCTAGCCACCATGTAAAAAAAACAAGAAATATAACTTTAATCTTATAATCAACTGGATCTATTTTGTTGTTGTTTTACAACAGCATAACCTGTAAAAATTTATGTATATAAAAAAATACCAATGAAATAGTTTTGGAAGCCAGAAAGATGGTAAAACTTGTTATATAATGGGGAAATATTCAATAATGCTATCAATAAACTTAAACATCAAATGAACTTGTGGATAGAATGGACCTCAATGATACAGGTTACATTTAACAAGGTTAACAAGGTTTAACAAAGCTGCATTTAACTACAAGATGAACTGAGAAAATGACTGGTAAATTCCAAACCAATGAAAAGAAAAGGTGAGAAATTCTGGTTCTTTCAGGATTGAAAAATAGAATTGTTACTCAATCAATTAAAGATAAAATCTAGTGTCAGAAGTCACTAAAAATCAGCCTCATGGAATAGACCAAATCTAAAGTCTGATCATGAAATTGTTATTATCTAATTTGGTTTAATTGGCTCTTGGAAAGTCTTTTAACTAGGTCAAGTGGTTTAGAGAAATGAGACTACAAATGTTGCTCTCTCAAAGAAGCCTGATAAGCACAAGATACTTACAAATGAGTCCAGCAAAAACAGTATGTCTACAAGAAAATTCTATGGACTACTGGCCCATGGAACAAAATCAAGCTATGTGTTCAATTATGTCTCCCAAAAAGATATGTTGAAATCCTTATTCTTGTTACCTCAGAATGTGGCTTCATATAGAAATGAACTCATTGCAGATGTGATTAATTAAGACAAGGCCAACCAGGAGTATAGTGGACCCTTAATTCAATATGACTGGTGTCTTTATAAGAAGAGTGAAATTTGGACACAAAACAGACACCAAGGAAGGACAGCTGTGTAAACACAAGGGTGGAGATTGTATTCATGCTGCCACAAGCCAAGGAATATATAGGGTTACCAAAACCTGAAAGAGGCAAGAAAGGATCCTGCCCTTGGGAGGATCACAGGATCACAGCAAGCACAGTCCTGCCAATACCTTAACTCTGGACTTCAGTCTCTATAATTGTGAAAAAATATATATATATATTTTTTCATTCTATGGCTTCACCTGCAGCATATGGAAGTTCCTGGGCCTGGGGTTGAATTGGAGCTGCAGCTGAGACCTTTGCCAGAGCCACAGCCACAGCAACACTGGATCTGTGCTACATCTGTGACCTAGTGCAGCTTGCAGCAATGCTGGATCTGGATTCTTAACCACTGAATGAGGACAGGGATGGAATCTGCATCCTCATGGATACAATGTCAGGTCCTTAACACCCACTGAGCCACAATGGGAAATCCAAAATTTCATTGTTTTAAAACACCCAATTTGTGGTCATTGTTATAGCAGCCACAGGAAACAAATATGCTAGCTAAACCTATATAAAATATTATACCCCTAGAGTCTCTAGCTCAAATTCCGGTATTAAATTTCCTAAACCCTGCATTTTAAACACTTGGTATTTCAAACCAAATATATTTCCTAAGCAAAACACATGATATCCCCCCTCAAAAAAATTTAATCACCTATATGATTTTCTCTTAGTTGTTGGCAATGTCATCCAGTTATGCAAACAAATAGTCTGAGATTAATTCTCAACTCCTCTAGCTACTTTGTTCCCTCGCATATGATACACTTTTTAATATTACTTCTTAAAATTGTCTTAAATCCATAACTGCAAATTCTACTTTGCTTTCTGAGCTAATCCTCTCACAAATGGGCAGTTAATTTGATGTATTAGATCATTCCACTCTTTTCTTTTAGCCATCATTACCATATTCTAATCCTCAGAGAGTTTATTCTCATGTTGTTTTCAAGTCTCCTCTTCTGTTGCTTGTCACATTAAATTCAGTAATCCCTAGATTTTTTTTTTGTACAACCCTATTATTTTATTATCACACACATGATTACTGGGTGATTTTACTTACTTTCATAATAACTATCATATTTTGTACTCTTATTCCCTGCTGTTTGACACTCTGGAACCAAATAACTCAGCTAATAAAAGATCCTTTATATTCAAATTTGCAATACAAAATCTTGTTGTTTAATCTCTCTCAAGATAAAGTCAGGAATTGTAACTCAAATAGCTGGAGTAATCTGACAATATTCAGATACAAATTATTCCCTGAGCTCAAAACCACATTTTCAGCAGCTCCAACTGAATGGCTGCAGGCACCTTTAATTCCATATGTTGCAAAATGGACTCCTCCCCCAATTTCCTATCTGTTTATTTCTGTCTCCCTTCATTGCAAATAATCTTTTGAATTAATGGGCTTTTAACTGTCCTGTTAATAAAATTTGAAGCTTTAGAATTATCCTGTATTCCCGCTTCTTCCCAACATCAATATTAAGCTCTTTACCAAGTTCTTCATATATTTCCATTTTTAATAACTCTGAATTTGTCTCTCTTCACCATTTCTACTATCAGTTCAGTTAGTTTCTTAAATTTCCTTTCAACTATAGCCCTTGAAGAGATTATCAGTTATGTATAGGAAAATTCCAAATTTCTTAATGTAGCCTAAAGGAACCTAAATAATCTGGACCTAACCAAACTTTCTAATTTGATCTTCTATCATTTTACACCACATCCACTCAAAAAACTGTTTGTTTGTTTTGTTTTCTGATACCGGTTATTTATGCTCTCTCATTTAAAAAAAAAAAAAAGGTTTTTTGACTGTTTTATAAGTTTATTCTTCTCAATGCATCAAATTTTGGCTGAGTTGAACACTTGTTTGAATTACTTACAAAGGTTTCATTATATTAATTTCTACTTTGTATTATTTCATACAATGTCCTTTGGGTTAATTGGTTGTCTTTTTATTACTGTTTTAAAATTGATGTATAGATTATTGAATTCTATCATTTATTCTCTTCTAATGCAAGTATTTAAGATTGTAATTTTACCTATAAAAATGGCATTAGTTGCAAGATAGATATTTTGCTATCCATTACTTTCATTATAATTCAATTCAAAATATTTTCTAAATTTTATTATAATTTCTCATTAATATGTCAGGTAATATATTTAACCACTTTTCCTTTTTGGTACTAACTTTTTACTAAACAATATTATGTTCATAAAACATACTTTATGTCTTTTCAATCTTTCGAAAATTTCTGTAACTTGGAGTTCCTGTCGTGGCGCTGCAGAAACAAATCTGACTAGGAACCATGAGGTTGCAGGTTCGATCCCTGGTCTCGCTCAGTCGGTTAAAGATCCAGCGTTGCTGTGAGCTGTGGTGTAGGTTGCAGACGTGGCTCGGATCCTGCATTGCTGTGGCTGTGGCATATGCTGGCAGCTGCAGCTCTAATTAGACCCCTAGCCTGGGAACCTTCATATGCCGCATGGGCGGGCCTCAAAAGACAAAAGACAAAACAATCACTTATAACTGGAATCTAATATCCAGCACAAATGAACATCTCCTCAGAAAAGAAAATCATGGACTTGGAGAAGAGACTTGTGGCTGCCTGATGGGAGGGGGAGGGAGTGGGAGGGATCGGGAGCTTGGGCTTATCAGACACAATTTAGAATAGATTTACAAGGAGATCCTGCTGAATAGCATTGAGAACTATGTCTAGATACTCATGTTGCAACAGAACAAAGGGTGGGGGAAAAAACGTAATTGTAATGTATACATGTAAGGATAACCTGACCCCCTTGCTGTACAGTGGGAAAAAAATAAATAAAAATAAAATAAAAATAAGCATAATAAAAAGAAAAAAAAAGAACCTTAAAATTAAATAAATACATAAATAAAAAATAAAAATTTCTGAACTTACTTTTTTCTAAATGATATGTTCAATTTTTGTAAGTGTTTAATATGAAATGAAAAGTCTATGTTTTGCAACTTAAAGTATTTAGAACATTTTAATTAGGTCAAATATTTCTTGTGTTGTCCAAGTCTTCTATATTTTTTACCTAATTCTCTTTTCTTTGCATGATTCATCAGTTACAGTGAAAAATGTTAAAAATTTCCCACAATGACAGTGTATTTGTCATTTTATCTTTGCAGATCTTTCAATTATTGTTATAATAATATAGTTGAGGTTATATTATTAGATGCACAGCAATTTTGAACTTATGTTTCTAATGAATTTCAATTTATCATTACACATCTACATATCTGTGATTTCCCCAAACATGTTTTTTTTTTTTTATTTTAGAGTCTGTATTTTCTTTTTTCTATTTTTCTTTTTCTTTTTTTTTTCTTTTTAGGGCCTCACTTGTAGCATGTGGAAGTTCCCAGGCTAGGGGTCGAATCAGAGCTACAACCGCCGGCCTACACCACTGCCACAGCAAGGCCAGATTTGAGCCATATCTGTGACCTACACCACAACTTACGGCAAAGCCAGATCCCCGAACCACTGATCAAGGCCAGGGATCAAACCTGCATCCTCATGGATATCAGTCAGATTATTTCTGCTGTTCCACAAGGAGAAATCCTAGAATCTATATTTTCTTCTGAGGTTAGGGTTCCAAATAACTATCTTTTCTTTACATTTTGCAATATATATTTTTTGATTCTGTATTTTGAGCAATGTTCCATTGCCTTTTCTTTGTTTTATAACTGGGACATGACAACTTACATTTAAGAAATTTTTGCTTTAACTGGATTTTAATCTACTATTTCATTTTTTCATTCCTTACTGTATTTTTTTCTGTTGTTTTTTCTTTCTCTTTGTGGTGAGGAGAATTCTGATGGCTGACAAGATGATGCTCTTTAAAGAACATCCAGTACAATACCCTCCCCCTTGAGTGTAGGACAGACCAGTGACTATGAATGGATATCGCTTCCGTGGTGAGATTATTATTATTAAATTCATTTGAGTTATTCAAAAGAGAGATGTCTTGGCTAGATGTGACTCAATTCGATGAGATTTAAAGGAAGGTGTGGCAGCACAGAGATGTAGAGATGTTCTTCTATTGTCCTTTATAGGGAAAACTGCCATACAATGGAGAGAGCCACAGAGCAAGAATCAGAGAATGGTTTTTAGAGGTGAGTCATCTCTTAGTGCAAGTAAAAAAGCCAGAACCTTAGTCATACAGACACAATTAAATTAATTTTATGACATCATAAGAAAGTGTGGGAAAATTTTTTTCCCTGGATTAATCTCCAGATGAATATATATTTGGCCATCACTTGATTTTAACCCTGTGACACGAATCTAAGCAGAGGACCCAGTTAAACATGTCAGACTACTGAACTGTGGAAACTGTGAAATACTAAAGCTGTGTTGTTTAACCTGCTCAGTTTACAACAATGTGTTTTGTAGCAAGAAAAAAAATAGTGTATCTCTATCATCTCCTTTTAGATTGACTAGTTTTACATTTTAATTATTCATTTTTCTATACTATTGGCAAAAGTCACAGTTCTGCATTTTCAAAAATCTATTTATTTCAAACTTATTATTAAGGATATATTTGGTAGATATACAATTCTAGTTGGGCCACAATTTCCAGGGCTTCATTTTTCTGGAAATGACAAGAGCTATCCTCAGGTTTGCAAACTGCCCGCTGTCTCTGCATAGATGACCAAATTTGTAAGTAGAAGATGGTTCCAAATGATGTTTATTTCTCCGAATTTTGTTCTTTCTTGGAACTTTTCTTGGAATGCTGTCTTTTAGCTTTGTGATCAATGAAATTGCTTTAAATATTTTGTTTGGATTTTATCGATATTCTCAGGAGAAAAGGCTTGGCCCAAATTATCTAAACCACAATTTCATAAATGAAAAGACTTCCTTCAAACATTAAAGACAGCTTTTAATCAGACAGATTCAACCTTGTAATATCATAACATCAGAAGTCTTAGCATTTAGCTTGGCTAGATCAAAAGAAAGAGAATTATGTAAAAGTCTTCTGCAAATTGGATGTAATTCATTTGTCATACCACCAACTACTCTTGTTTAAAATAGTTGTACCATAAGTGTTAATTTAATAACATTTGAGTATTGTAAAGTTTTGGATTTTATATGTAGTTTATCTAATTTTTGATCCAAGAAATCCCTCTACAACTACTTTTCTTTGTAATTATTTTTTTCATAATATTGTGAAATTCATGCAACATGGCTATAGTTAATATAATCTATTTTGAAAACTAAAAACATTGGATAAATATTATGCCTAACTTGATTGCTATTACATAGTCCATAAAGCACATATGTTACAATGGTGCTAGGAGAGTTTTGTTTTGAGAACCCTTACTTTTATTCATCTCACTTCAGTACATATAAATATATTATTAGATTTGTATTTTTTTAACCATGTCATCTAAATATTCTTACTGAATATTTCTTTCTTATGCCTATGTTTAGCCTTATCTACCTTGTGAAACCCTCTTGTAAAGTTTTCCTCATTCTACCCAATTAATTCAATTAGTTAGTTTACAAATTAGTGACGGAAAATATATGTGTAATGTTTTCTTTTTATTTTTCCTTTTATTCTTTTCCTTTTTTTTTTTTTTTTTTTTTTTTTTTTTTTGGTTTTTGCTTTTTAGCTTTTTAGGGCCATGCCCATTGCATATGGAACTTCCCAGGCTAGGAGTTGAATTGAACTTGTGGCCTACGCCACAGCCACAGGAATGCCAGATCAGAGCCACATCCACAACCTATACCTCAGCTCCTGGCAATACCAGATCTTTAACCCACTGACAGGGATCAAACCCACATCTTCATGGCTTCTAGTCAGGCTCATTACTGGTGAGCCACAATGGGAACTCCTACATCTGATGTTTTCTATGTTTCATGATGCCCACTGATTCTCTCTTCTATTACATATCCCATCATATTCATACACCTTCTTTCACCCATCATATCAGATCCCAGCTACATTTATTTAGCTCTCTGGGTGTTATTCTAGCTCACAGAGATCGTTCCCCTCCTTATGTTTCAGTTAGTCCTCAGGTTTGTTAGGTATAACTTACTTCCTTCACTTTAGCCAATGTCTGGACTCTTGTTATAAATGTTTATAACTCTACTTAACAACCAGGCACATGACCCTTCTAATCCTCTTATTTGGTATATTAATACAACTGCTATTGACAACTACCCAACTAAATATTATTAATAAAATTAACCAGGGAAAGTACTTAACTTTTCTAGGTTCTTGTTTCTTCATCTCTAAAATTATGAGAAAAAGAATACATACCTCAAACACTTTTGGTAATTCTAAATAACATATGAATGACATAAAAGACTTATGACAGTGCTGAGACCTAATTCATGCATTTATCTTTGTTACATTATCAAGATAATATATTTAAGCAATACTGAGATAGGTGGGACCTGGGTCCTTTACTATAGTGCTTTCACCTAGACAAACCTCTCCTCTAGCAACAGAATACCAAAAAAGTATAAGTGACTAAAAATTACTATACACATAGCCAGTAAGGGAAATTATGAAAAATAAGATACAAAAATGTCAAGCCCAACTGCTATTTCTTAAGTGCCAGGAGCAAAACCAGTGTACTGCGCCTAATCCCTGCATACATCATCACCATGGAGGTGGGAAGACCACCTAGGTCACCTCTCAATGGGGTTTTTAAAAAAGGTAAAAAATAAAATGAATAAAAATTGCCTTTTTTTCCCTTTAAAAAACTGGATTCCTATTCCATTCTGGTTTCAGGGAGTGAGAAAGGATAACTGTTACTCGTTTTGGCTCCCTCCTCATGCCCTAGTAATGCCTTGCCTGAATTCCCTGTCTGGCCTCTTATCAATTTCTATTGATTAAAGAGTCCATCACAGGTCAGTAACAATATTATATTATGATGATTATACACAGAAGCTGGGAAACACATATGGTTCTTAATTAAATATTCTAAGACCCACTCAACACCTGATTCTTTTTCTTTAGAAAATATATTTTTAGATATTGTGAGTAAAGTTGTTATTTTGGATTTTGGTTTTTTTTTTTTTTGCCACTTAAGCCAAATGGATGAAGAATGAGAAGAAAAAGCAGAACAGTAAATAAATTCCAGCATATGTCCACAAAAATTTTAAATAAATATTGAGTGCTTCTTTTTATGTTATTGTAAATTCAAGTTATTGTGAAGTCATTTGATGATATCCAAGCTCATCCTGCAACAATAATATAAACTCAAAGTAATGGTGAAATTGAGTGTTTGACTGTGAATTTGAGTCTTTTTTTTTTTAAGTTTAGATAATTTAGTGTCCACGAATATGAAGTTATACTAAAGTAGGAGTACTTAATACTATTATCTTGCAGTTTTCTAATATGTGTCTTCTCATGCTGAGGTTGGAACAGGATAATATTGAAACATAAAAAAAAGTCTAAAGGTATGGAATTCCCTGGTGGTTTACTGGTTAAGGATCCGGTATTATCACTGCTGTGGCTCTGGTTACTGATGTGGCATGGGTTCAGTCCTTGGCTAGGAGTCTTCCATATGCCCTGTGTGCAGCCAGAAAAAATAAATAAATAAATAAAGGTAACAATTTTCCTTCACAATGCTTCATCTCTACCATGAGTTTGTCAATAAGAATGTTAATTTCACTTTAAAAACAAATGTAGTTAAAGTATATTGTATATATGAGTGTCAGTATGTGTTTGTTGAATACAGGATAGTGGAGCTACATAAAAACTTAAGAAAAAGGAGGTAACATATTTTCATTTTAATCTTAGAAAACTTTTTCTCCTCCATCTCTTCCTCCTTCTTTCCTCATAATACAAGTTATGTAACTTCAAGATTGCTTAAAGAAAATGTGTTAGGAAATCTGAACACCTGAATACAAGTTCATTAAAAAATAGTGTGGTATCACATAATTTAATAAATAAATAAGCAACAAGTTAATAGATTTGAAATGTATTGCAAAAATCTCACATATAAAATGATCTGTTGAAAACTCTTAAAACCCTGTATAAATACAGGAAATAAAACATTTATGAATACTAATTTCCATATAGTGTTCATTATTATATTATGCCATAAATCTATGTACATCTTTTTTAACTCCACAATTAGGCAAATGTAACAGATTATTATATTAGAGTCTGTAATATATTATACATTTTATGAATAAGTAGACTTCCTTGTATAGTCTACTATGACATCAACTCAGCTTGACCACATGATTTAGTTTGACCTATCAACAAGCATGGTACAGAGACTTGCAAATGGGGACTTATCCTCTGAATGTTCATTTGAGCTCTGAACCTCTATGCATAGATGTCTAGCATAGAGTTTAGCAACTCTTTAATAGCACCCACATGGAAAAAAGAAAGAGATAATCAGGAAGCTCTCAGCTCTTCCAGACAACCCAGGTGAGGTTCTAAACATGACAGAAGAAGCAAACTTGAATATTTCAGATTTTTCAGACACCATCTATGTCTAAGCACAATTGCAGAATAATGCAGAACAAAAATGTTTTATTTTGTTCAAGTCTAAGTTTGGGTGATCTCATGCTGTGATTGACAACTGAATCAGCAGTATAACTATTGATTTGTAAGCAACTTATTTATGTTCATCTACAAATGTATCTATATATTTGCTCACCTTTAAAAAACTTTGTCATACTCCTTATAGAATAACATTACTTCTTCATAAAATAAAGCTATATGAATATTGTGTAATGAAGTTCTCTCAAATTTTCTTGGATAAAAGTGCCTCGATTTTGCTCCCCTTTAAATTGATAGTTCATGTTAGCCATTATTTACTATCACCACTTTGAAAGTAGTATTTCACTTTCTTTGTGATTTCATCATACTATTGAGTACTGCTATAAGTATACTTGTCTGTTTTTAGTAGGTAATTTTCCCTTATTAAATACTATTAAGATTTCATGTTTTGCATTTTTATTTTATACTTGCACTGTGATATGACTATGATATGATTTTTTGCTTGATATTTGTTTTTCATAATTTGATCTGACTTAATCATGTGATACATCAATTCTGGACAAATCTGTCATGGTGTGTTCAAATGTGGCTTTTCTTTCATTCTATGTCTCATTTCCTCTTGGAAATTCATTTAACCTGTAGTTGAAATTTCAATTATATTATCTTTTTCTTTTTTCCCCAAAATATATGCTTCATATCCTCCCTATTTTATTTATACTGTACAAAATATTTTCTTTTCTTCTTTTTTTTTTTTTCCTTTGGTTTTTTTAGGGCTGCACCTGTGGCCTATGGAGGTTCCCACGGTAGGGGTCTAATCAGAGCTATTGCTGCTGGCCTACACCAGAGCCACAGCAACACCAGATCTGAGCCATGTCTGTGACCTGCACCAGAGCTCACAGCAATGCCAGATCCTTAACCCACTGAGTGAGGCCAGGGATCAAACCCGCAACCTCATGGTTCCTAGTCGGATTCATTTACACTGCACCACAATGGGAATTCCCCAAAATATTCTCTGATCTAGCTTCCATTCTCTTTTCATTAATTACTTGTTCTGTATTTTCAGCTGTGAATCTGTGAATATTCTGTCATTAATCTTCCCAAAGATTGAACATATTTTATATATATATATAAACACACTCCCATGTTCATATACATACATGTGTATATGTGTTCCTTTCAAGATCTGTTTTCCTTTATTATGCTTGCATGGTCATATTTAGTAGTTTTCTTTTTTTAATGTATTTTCAATTTAATTTATTAGTTTAAGTATTAATATTTTCCATCAGTATTTTATACAGATTTTATACACTGTATTTTAATTTTTGCTGACTCTTACTACTGGCAGTCAAGGAAATCTTTTTATTTTTTTCTTGTAAATTGTCCTTTTATTCTCTACATTTTCAGCTATATTGGGATACCATTGGCAAATAAAATTTATTTAAAGTATACCCTACATTAATGGGATACATTAAAAAGCTTCCTCCCCCATCAAGTTAATTAACACATCCAACACCTCAAATATTTACCCCTTTTTGTGTATGTGTGAAATCACTCAAGTTCTACCTCTTAGTAGATTTCAACTAAATGAATTAAATCACCATGACTTCTTTATGCTAAAGTTGTGCTTTCCTATAGAGGTAAGGAATGGGTTAAGGCATGACAATATATTGATTGCAGTAATCTTCTGTTATACGTTTCTACTGTTAACCTGAGTGAACTACTGTCAACCTGAGTGAACTACTGTCATTATAAACCCCCATGTGTTGAGGAAACATTGCCTTTAAAAGTGCATCAAGATATCTTATTGAATTTGTTAAGTATAATTTTCAAAATAATTAATTATATGAAAGTAAAACTGATAAATTGTTTCTTATTAAAAGAGAGTGTTGAGATATAATATTATATAGAATTTTCTTTTACTGTAACATTACTGGAAAAATACAAATCTGAATAAATTCTGTAGATTAGATAATAGTATTTGCATAATTGTTCCATGGTTCTGTAGGAAATATTTTTGTTTTAGGAAATATACACTAAAGCATTTAGAAATAAAGTGATGTTTTCTAATCTCAAATATTTCAAAAAAATACACAGAAAGAGAATGATAAAGCTATAGTGGTAAAAGTTTGACATTGGTGGAAGCTGAGTGAAGAAGTTAGAATTCTTTGTATTATTCTTACCTTTCTTTGTCTGATATTATGTCAAAATAAAAATTTTAAAGAAAAATAAAGCATTAATTTTTCATCCTTTTTGAAAATCTTTCTCCTGCTTCAGTTTTTGATTTGTGCACAGGGCAGTGGCATTTACAAAAGTTTAAAACCTGTCCTTAAAACTTCTGCATCTAAAGACAGTGAAAGGTCCCCTTCAGTAATTGACCTTGTGGACTACCCATTTGCAGGAAAATGTCTGGCTAGAGAGTAGAATATTTGGATTATATGCCTTTCACATACAATATATCTTTCACTGATTGTTATCATTTCAGAAATACTTGGCAAGGAAGAAAGTATGTGAAACCCAAATCTCTTCAATGGTTTTACTTTCAGAAGCTTGATAAGAGAGTTAGTTGATACCACTGCTAAAATTAGGTTTAGGGATTATCCATGGATAATCCTCTCTCAATTCCTCTGTTACTTTTTATGAAATTATCATTTATCTGTCACCCCAAATAGGGCTATTTTTACTCAGCTTTCTCAATCAAAAATTTGTAATTAGTTTCCAAGTTCTTTTTTTTCCTTAAAATTGTCTTTATTTTATATTCATTCTTGACTGCATATATTTCATTCTTTTCATTTTTTAAACCATTTTTCGAGGTATAACTGACAAGTAAAAAGGTATACATATTTAGCATATACCAGTTGAGGAGTTTGGGGTTGACTCTAACTTTCTTATTAAGAGCATTCTAATCTCTCCCTTTTGCTTATTAGTCAAGTCCAGTTTCAGATAACTCCATCTATGTAATCACACCTTAATCTGAATTTACAGATTATTAAAAATGGAAACAGAAATACACTTATTATTGTTATTATTATTATTTACTTTAATGTTTTTTCATTAGTTTGATTTTTTTTAAAAAATGTTTTAACGAGGCCCATGACCTCTACTTCTGTAGCTTTATGTAAATATTCAGCAAGTAGTCACTTGATATTACTTTGAAAAATAAGACATGCCTTTGTTTCTACACTTGTTATATGTGATACTGATTTTTGAACCTTATCTTGTAAAAGGAATAGACAAGTAAAAGTCAATTAAAAATGTACATAAACAAGATCATCTTAGACTGTGAAAAATGATATGAAGGAAATTAAAGTATGATTGATTGACATGTGACTAGGAAGGGAAGTTTGATGAGGTGTTCCTGAAAGGTTTCATGAAGAATATGACATTTGAACTCAGACCTGGATGGCTGGAAGGAGTTGGCTTGGAACAGATATAGTCACCTATGTTTGGGCAGAGTCAGAGCATTTGTACATGGGCAACGTGAGAATGATTTGTGGAGAAAAAGGAAATCTGACTGCAACTTAGTGAATGAGGAATAAAGGGAAGTTGAGATCATTGGCAGTAGGAGTATGATTTTTTTTTTTCATAAAAGCTATGGGAGGACAGTGGAAGTTTTCATCTTGGGACTGTCAGAGATCAATTTTCTTTTTTAATCACTTCAACTGGATGAAAATAGACTTCCGGTTGGAGAGAAGAAATTGGAATCATTTTTAATTATTGAAAAAAATGTAATTACTGGAATAATAAAAATTGGAATAATTGTATAACTGTCTTGAGACATTTATAATAATTCATAAAAATATGACGATTTCATCTGAGTTTATAGTGGAGATCCAGAGAGGTATGACTGAGATATTAAGAGAACTAACTAACGGATTTGATTTTTCACATTGTGGAAAAAGGTAAGGAATAACTTCTAAGTTTTCAACTTCTGCAAGCAGATTAAAAAAAAAAGACTAAGGGAGGTATACTGTGTATGTGTATAGGAGAGTAATGGGGAGATCAAGGCTACTGTCACAGTTATATTAAATTTGAACTGGCTGTGGACATCCAAGTTGTGATACCAAGCAAAAAGTTTGATATACGAGGTTGAGGCCACAATGGAAATGTCAATGCTGGAGACTCAGGAATCACTGACAAATAAATGGTATTTTAACAATCTTTTATTTTCTTGCATAAGTAATTAAATATCAAAATTACAGTATTTTGCTAATAAAATTAACTTATTAAAAAGTTTGATTCTAATGTATTTTTATTTTTGTCTTTTTGTGTTTTTAGGGCCGCACCAGCCACATAGGGAGGTTTCCAGGCTAGGGGTCCATTTGAAGTCACAGCTGCTGGTCTATACCACAGTGACAGCGAGATCTGATCCAAGCCTACATACACCACAGCTCATGGCAATGCCGGATCCTTAACCCACTGAGTGAGGCCAGGGATCGAACCCACAACCTCATGGTTCCTAGTCAGATTTGTTTCTGCTGTGCCATGGCAATTTGTCTTCAAATTAATATTTTGATTCCAGAAGTTATTTCCATAATAATCATGTTTTGAAAAAGGCTTTTAAGATTATCTTAGTCCAGAAAAAAGTGAAGTACATTTTCTTTTCTTTACAAATGAATATCTACCCAAGTGATAATTTTATTTTTTGAAGATTATTTTTAATGCTAAATATAAATCACCCCTACTTCTTTTTATTATTCCTCTCTTGATTATTCCCTTCTTTCATATAAGAAAGCAATATTTACCTGGTAACATTTTATTCAAATCTTTTAAAATGTCAACACAAATCAAAGTCAGAGTTCAGAGACTATTCTGGAAGTATTTTCCCTCAAGTCCCATTGGCTGAATTGTGGCTGGTAATGGTGTATAAAAGGAAAGCCAATTTGCCCCTTGATGGAGATTACTGTACCAAATGTAGCAAAAAGCTTTAGAAAATGTGATACTCTGCATTCAATAGTGAAAGAGTCAATTAGTTTCCTGGGTTTTTCTTTTTGTGCAATGGAAGTAGGTCTTGCTTGTTGATTCTCTTTAATTTCCAACATCAGTTTATTGGCTTTGCTGTTTATTTCTTAACCTTCAAAAATTGTATTTAAGACAAAATGTGTAGTACCATTTGTTTTAAAGTTATAAATCACTGTTAAATAACTAATTATTTTTAAAATTTTGATTTGTGATGGTAAAATCTTTGAAACTAAATTTATTATGATTGTAAATGAATATTTCTTGAGAGGAAAATTATTTCTTCAGCATTCTTAGATTTCTCATTATTAATTAGTATGACTCTTATTTCCTGAACTAAATTTCTTAAAAATTAGCTGGTCATGCCATTGCTATCCACATAGTTAATATCTATGGAAATATATCCATCTTTTTTAATGTGCAGTAGCATAGAAAAACATGAAATATACTTGTGATATATGATCATTATGCATATCTATAAGCCTAAGTAGGTAGATTATTAATTTAAAATTTATCTTTTCCAACATTCTGTACAATTAATGTGTTCATTTTATACTCTACAACTGAGACTGTTTTAATTAAATTATTAAAGCAAATGAAAAAATCACCCTTATATTGGATATGTTTTATAACCAAATAAATAATTTATGTAATTGAAAGAAAGATTGAATTCACTGTATAGTTCTTATGAAATATACTTTAAGGCTAACCATTACCTTATATATTTATTCCAGGAAAAAAATGAACTTGATAAATATAAACTTACAGAGCTCCTGCTGTGGTACAGTAGGTTAAGTATCCAGTAAGGCCTGGGAACTTCCAAATGCCATGGGCCTAGTCAAAAAAGTTTAAAAAAAGCAGGAAAAAAAAAAATAACTTACAGCTATGTCTCTATTAATGCCAATTAAAAAAATATCATAATGTGTATAATTTCAAATATTTATCACTGTATTAAAATAAATTAGAAATGTGCTAAAATATTTTTATTAATTAAATAGATATTTTCTATGTAGACCATTCCTTATGGCAGGGGAGAGCAAAATAATTTTATGTAATTTACTTTGAAGTATACATAAAACGTTAATATTATATTTTAGAATAATACAAAAATGTGGAAAAAAATGGAGAATTAGGTGAATCTAGCTTCCTTATCATCCCACAAAGATCAATGATTGGATAACTATTCATAAATATACATAACTCTGGAAGACCTTCAGAGTCTACTTAAAGTTCTAGCAATACCACGTAACAAAAAAACTGAGAATAATTGCACAAGAAGAGAAGGGAGACGTCACCCCATTCCCTTAGCTGGCATTGTTCAATCCCAAGAAGGGACTTACCAGCTAGGAAGGGTTTCTCTTGTCAGGAAAGGAAGGAATATCAGGGTGAGCCACCTGCTTCTTCAGTCTCTGAGAGAATTTCTCAAATGTCTGACTTCAGTTTCACACCCTGAGTGGTAAAGCTGAGATGTATTAAGAAGGCTAGAAACAAGGATGCAATTCAACAAATCTTAGATTTGGAATAGATCTCAAAAACACAAAGTTCAAACTGCTTAGTATTTCAAAGCTCCTGATTTTAAAGATAGATGTCAATATTTGCCTTGAATATTTACAAATCTATGGAAGGTGTTATTTCATAGAGCATGTATTTCAACCAATGTACACATATTTTCTGAATATTTCCTCTGAGAGACACTGATTTAGGCACTGGGAAAAATAACAAATTACACATGATTCCTGTGCATAAGACTGACCAAAAGATAGAAAAAACAAAAAACAAAAGATTGTACTTCATAGGGGCAGGGGCAGAGGACACAGATTACATGGAGAAATATCACTTATTCTGTGAAGAAATATCTTTTATTTCATGGAGAATGTGTTCCAGAGGTTTCACTTGAACTACAAATGAAGAAAAGAGTTTGCTACTACCAGAGAGACAGAAAGGAAAAGAATGAGCAAATACACAGGGCTATAAAAAGGCATAACATTCAGAGGGGAATCAAACATTTACCTATTACTGACATATAAGATACTAAGAACAAGCACATACAATAATATTGAAGATGTAGTCAAACACAAGGGCATCCAGGATTTCTGCTCTTTTCTCAATTTCTCAGTTTCCAGCTAAGAGACGGTCATTTTTAGAAATCACTCCTTATGGCATTGGTACATGAGTAGACAGACTAATAGAATGGAACACAAAGTCCAGAAAGAGAAAAAAACCAAACTGTTGTTATTTAAAATTTATTAAATTGGAATTCAGATTACTGAGCTAAAGATGGACTTATAAATAACTAGTATTGTGAAAACTGATGGTCATTGTGAAGTGATTTTGGATCTGTATACCCCACCTCATGCTAGGATGAACACCAAAAGGATCAAATACTTCACCATAAATAGTGATATGATATTAGGACTAGAATAAAAACTGAATGTCAGCGAATTCATCTAACGTAATGGAATAGAAAAGATTTTAAACCATCACTTAAAATACAAAAGATATAGTAAAAATATTATGAAATTGAATTATATAAAAAGTCAAACACAATAAAAAAACCTGATAAAAAACAACATGAAGAACAAACTTGTGGGGGAAACATAAGCAATATCA
This sequence comes from Sus scrofa, assembly GCF_054392235.1. Taxonomy (NCBI): domain Eukaryota; kingdom Metazoa; phylum Chordata; class Mammalia; order Artiodactyla; family Suidae; genus Sus; species Sus scrofa. The sequence continues at coordinate 44,379,574 of NC_139393.1, forward strand.
AAGATAATTAATCCTAAAAATGCCTATATCCTGAAAAATTGTGTCTCCTTGAATTGTATATGTTGAAGATTTAACCCTCAGTTCTTGAGAATGTGATTTTTTTTTTCTGCAATAAGGTCTTTAAATACAATTAAAGAAGCTATTAATGTGGATACTAATTTAATCTGACTCATGTCTTTTATAGGAACCAGAGGTTAGGATATACAGAGAGGTAACAGGATTGCCCACACAAAGAGAAAAACCCATGTGAAGGCACAGGATGAAGGCCACTTGACCTTGGACTTCTAGACTTCAGAACAATTAGAAAACAAATTTCCTTGTTTAAGCCACACAATCTAAGGTATTTTGTTATGGCAACTCAAACTAATCTCTCTTACATGAAGAGGGGGAGAAATGGAAAAAAAAAAAAGCTCCCAAACTCAACTGAAGAATGGGCAAAAGTCATTAAAATTCAGTTTACATAAAACACACAAATGTTCCTTAAGCAGATGAAAAGTATTTTAAGCTTATTCATAATAAAAATACTGTACATAAGAATAAAACCAAGATGTTATTGGGGGAGTTCTAGTTGTGGCTCAGTGGTAACAAACCCAGCTAGTATCCATGAGGACTTGGGTTTCATCCCTGACCTCCATCGGTGGGTTAAAGGATCTATCATGGTGTAGGTTGCAGATATGGTTCAGATCCTGTGTTGCTGTGGTTGTGACTTAGGCCAGTGTCTACAGCTCTGATTCAACTCTTAGCTTGGGAATTTCCATATGCCGTGGGGTGTCCCTAAAAAGACCAAAAAAAAAAAAATGCTATTGGGGAGGGAGAACCCCCCACCTCCACCCATCTTGAATTTTTGTGTCTGGACTAATAATAAAATTGACACAGCACAGATTGGCAGAATAAAAAGAAACATATTTTAATTGATGTTCACAGAGTTCTCATGGAAATGAGACCTAAGAAGTGGCCAAAGCAGGTAGCTTTTATATTTTTAGACAAAGAAACAATAGAATTTTAAAGTGACAGGAAAAAGCAATTTTGGTTTAGGGAGCTTCATTTGTGAAGAATCTAAACAGAGTTTGGGCTTGGGGGGTAAATTAAAGAAGTAATAAAGTTTGCTTATACAGGCTTCTTTAGCCCTGAATTCTCCATCCCTGGAGATGAGAATTATCTCCAAATGCAGGGAGGGTAACTTTCACATTTGAGATTTAGTTCCTGTTCTCAGTGAAACAGAAAGGGTCAGTGTCCCTCTTGCAATGAAAATTTCTTAAGTAACTTAAATTCAAAGTAATCAGTATGCCATTGAAACACATTTTGGGGTGGCCTACAACAATTTTTATCTCATTGTTCAGGTTGGCAGTAACCCCAAAGAAGTAGGGAAACCCTGGTTCTTTAACTCATGTTGACCATCTCTGTACAATCATGAAAATTATTTTCTATGCTGATAAACCAACCATAAGCTTGGTAGGTAGTTGTATAATTTACTCACACTCAACTAGGCAATCACTTTTACATTGATAAAAAAGTTATAGAATATATTTTATTTGAAACATGTTGTCAAAGAATATAAGGTAAGAGTATATTTGGAGAGTGAGAATTTCTCAGCAACAAGATTTTTATTTTCTTAAAGCTAATGCCAGTTATTTAGTTTCCTTATTCGCATGGTCTCTTCTCTTTTTTCCTGGTCTTGCACTTGAAGACCTAAGATTAGTCTCATTATTATTTTACTATAAGTCTTGCTAGCTTTTCAAGACTGTCCTCAAATACATCAAGATAGTTTGACCTTTCCAAGAGCCTGCTAATATTTCCTTATCAGGCCACTTTACTCTCTCATTCCCAGGGGCAAGACCTTTAAAAAGCTTGTCCTTGCACTTGGAGGCAGGCAGTAACATCTTTTCAGATTTGTCCCAATGGAGCTGCCGTCTTCCCTCCCTCCCATTGCTTACTTCTTTCTCCTTCTTTAGTTTTTTTCTCAAAGGAATGACTTGAGAGAGGAAAAATAAATGGGTATCAGAATGCAGGTAGAAGTTCAAAGCCTTGATTCATCTTACTGAAAACTGCACTGGCTCTGGCCACAGCTCTCCAGAGTCATATCCTCACGGATTTGATGATCCTCTGCATATTATATTTCTTTCTCAATTTGCTTGGTATTCTAGACATACACATAATGGATCAAATGAATAAAGTTTTTTCTGCTCTTGGAGCAGTATACATTCAGAAAAGTTTGCATATAGATATAGATAGATATAGATATAACTATTTCTATGAAGAGACAATAATATTTTGTGACTTCTAGAAAATTATCAACCATCTTTATGTAAAAGACTCTCCTTCTGAGGAATTTTATTTTCATCATAAAAACAACCATACCATTCCTCTTTACAAAACATTATAGATTTCAAATGTGGAAAAATGTGAAGATTGCTATGAGGTGACTTCTTTTCACACATGTATGCATTTAAACACAAAACTGTAAGTAGGCACACGGAAATTGAGTGAGAAAATAGTATTGAGAGTAATGTGTCATTTTTAGGATCACAAAGTCATCTTTATTTCACTTGTTACATGGGTGAATATTAATTTTTTTCTAAAGAAATTGCAGTCTAAGGAGCTATCAATAGGCCATAGTTTTTTTAAAAACTTTTTTTAGATGTCTAAATGTTAAAATCTTGTTTTCTTTTGAAACTGGCACACACATACTTTTTCTTTCCATAAAGTTAAGTTGTGTTAAGGTTTTCCTGCAGTTCTTAACAATTTCTTTTTTTTTTTTTTTCAGGGCCGTACTCACGATATATGGATATTCTCAAGCTAGAGGTTGAGTCAGAGCTACTGCTGCCAGCCTATGCCAGTATGCCAGAGCTATAGCAATGCAGGATCCAAGCTGCGTTTGTGACCTACACCACATCAGGGCAACACCGTATCCTTAACCCACAGAGAGGACAGCGATTGAACCTGCATCTTCATGGATCCTAATTGGGTTCCCTAACTACAGAGCCATGAAGGGAGCGCCTGCAATTCTTTATTGACATCAATTTATCTCCAGTTTGACAATGCAAAAGATACTTAAGAAAATATTTTGAGTAGGAAAATCACAATCCTCACTATAGATAAAATATTTCTTATCTTTTTTTTAATTTTTGTTTTTATTTTCAGTTCAGTCTTTATTTTTTTAATTATAGTTGACTTACAGTGTTGTGACTTCTACTGTACAGCAAAGTGACCCAGTCACTAAACATATACAATTAGAAAAATAGTATGATAATTTGGGCCTAAAGTCACTTTGATCCTTAGAAATTGCAGGATAGAATATTTTGATGCTTGCTAATATTTTTTAACAAATATCTACTTTTATTCTAATGGTAAATAAAAACCATTGGTATTTTTTTGTAAATAAACACTACAGCTATAAAACATAACATTTTTGTTATTCTTTCTTCGGAATAAGGTGTTTCACATAAATATTTAGATGCTGTGTGCACTAATTAGAGTCATGATAAAATAGCAATAAGTAAAATTAGACACTTTGCCTTTTAAGCTTATTCAATTAACAAACGTGAACCACCCTCTTTAGCGGTATTCTTGGATTTCACCCTTCATCCTGTTTGGGTTGACTCCTTTTTCTGGCCTAGACCTGCACCCACCCGTACTTCTATGGATGTTTTCCTCAAATTAGTCTCCATTCTGGACCACAATATCTCTTTTCCACTCCAGAACACAAATATCACTTCCTAATGGCATTTCGGGTTCCAAAATGGAAGGGAAGGAAGATGAAGGAAAGAAAATGAATGATGGAAAGGAAAAGTAGGGAAAGGGAAGTGAAAATAATAGAGATAATTTTTTTAAATCCATATTTCATAATTAAAGAATTAAGGGTTCAAGGGTTGAAGTGATACAAACCAGAAAAAAGACACAAAAGGCATTTTTTTGTGTTCTGGTATGAAGGAGAAAGATGCTGTAGCCCAGAGCAGGAAAGGGAGGCCCAAGGTAAGTGAGAAGTGTGGCCTTGGGTAGGGATCACAATCTAAGTCGAGGAAGATGCTCATAGGATTGGGGTCAACCCAGACAGCATGACGACTGCCCTCACATAGGAGGCGGCATGTGGTTGTGGGGTATTACATCCTGATAGGTTATCATGTTTGGTTAACTTTCCTGTAGTGGTTATCCCGTTTGCATATATGTGTGGTGTGGGGAGGCCTAGAATGAAATATGTAGTATGTCCTAAAAATGTGTGTATTGTTTTTAAATATATTTTACATGGATAAAATTGCTCTTTCAATTCTTTGACCAGTTAGTACTGAGAATATCAATTTATTTTATCCATGATTTTCAGGGTTTAATTATAAAGGCAAACATGATATTGTACTCATATATGCAGCTTATTTGAAAATGTTATGCTTGATTCAATAAATGCTCAAATATTTTGATTCCAGCTATTTGCTACACATAATTTGTTAAAATGTCATAAGTACCTATATATGCCAGAATATCTGAAAATACCAACAAAGTATATAGGGTAGCTCTCACATACCATTTCATACATTGCAGTTAGGAGTGAAAATTTTACATTGTTTTGGAAAATATTTAGTAGTAACTAGTAAAGATGAAAACAATTAAACTTGTACATATTGCATTATTAAGCAGTACCAATTATAACATATTCCCAACTACGCAAATACATATATATACATATATATCCTTAAACTGATATTTATATATTTGGATATTATGAGGATATATGTATAAAGATATATAAGGACTAAAATGTATATGTACATAGTAACCATAATACTAATATATAATATTATATATTAGTATATTATATATAAATAATTATGTGTACATATATATTATTACTATTACTAATATAATCATATATATATATACATATATATATATATATAGCCATAGCAAGTAGTCTGAAACACACATATATATGTATGTGCATATATGTGTGTATATATTATATATAACATGGGAATATATTATGCATGTGTTAAAAATGCATGTATTATACATTGTATATAATGTATGCATATTATGTACATATATGGAAAGTAATTTTTTTAAATTATCACTAAATGGATATTATTATAGTTTATATATTTTACTTTTCAGATTTTTCATGTATGTTGTTGTTTGTAACATAAAATCTGTTAAAATCAATATATATATTTTGTTTCTCTAAAAATAGAGCAATACTTGTTTTTCGTTGTTAAGAAAAAAAATGATTCAATTTTCCATATATCGACATATATTTGAGACAGGTTAAAAATATGTTCATTTTTCAAAATTGAAAAAATTAAGTATTTTGCTTTTTTTATCTTGGAGATAAAAACAGTGGTCTATTATAAAGCACAGAGGGGTTTCTTTCAGTCTTCTTTCTCTTTTCCACTTATTTCAAGATTAGACTGATCAAATGACTGTCACACCCTTGTCATGCTCCTTTGTGAGGACCTAACCAGAAACTGCTAAAACGCATATGTTAACATCTCATTCCATCAACCACTTTTTCCAGTTGAATTGGGATATAATTTTCACCAGTTTCATTGAGATATAAATATATAACATTGTGTAAGTTTAAGATGTACAAGGTACTGAATTGATCTACTTATATTTTGCAATATGATTAACATAATAACAATATGATTATCATTTATTTTTGTGTAAAGAACATTTAAGAACCACTATCTTAGTAAATTTCAAGTATATAATGCAGTATTATTAAATACAACCATGATGCTTTGCATTAGACGCCCAGAACTTATTTTCTAAGTGGAAATTTATGCTCTTTGATTAACATCTTCTTCCATGGGGTCCAGCCAACCCAATTCCAGATATATATTCAAAGGAAAAGAAAACAGGATCTCAAAGAGATATATCATCACTCTCAAGCTTATTGCAGTATTATTTACAATAGCCAAAGTATGGAAACAACCTGTTTCCATCAACCATTTTTAATTACTAGTTTTGGATCAGACAATATAGCTTGACATTTCTAGATCATAATATCTAATGTAGGATATTTTATACATACATTAAACATGAAATTAAAGTGATACAATGAAATTGGAGAAAGGTTTTGGTGGAAAGAGGGAAAATGAAAAGAATGACCAGACAGACAGACATGGAGACAGACACACACACACACACACATAAACACACACACACATCAGTGCTTTTTCACTGTTGTTTGTTTGTTTGTTTTATCTATAGACTGTCTTTTAGTATTTCCCAATTTCCGCTTATAGACTGATAATCAGAGAAGTTGAGTTGCTTGCTTACCTTCTCCATTAGAAGCTACAGACAATGATTTAAAACCACAAGACTGAGACAGGGATGTGCTCACATTCTCCCAGGACACAGGGAAAGCCAAGCCTGTGATTTACGTGAGGGTGGTGGAAGGTAAAGTCTGAAATGTTGTTGAGGCCGGATTGTGGAGGGTAAAGATCAAGGCAAGGTGTTGGGGTACATATGACCTTGACTCCAGGGTATAGATTAGAGAAGAAGTGTAATAAGATTAAATTTACACTTTTGTTTCTAAAGATCAGTCTGCCTGAAGTGTGATTAATCCTCAGCAGGGGTCAATACTGAACACTGGAAAAATGGTTACAGATAGTTTTACTTGTGTAGATGAGAGAAAATTGGTTGAGGTTTGTTGAAACAGATAAGGTGCAATTACTCACATTTAGGATATGTTTTACTTGTATACAGACACTACACAATCATTTTTGTCCTGGGAATAGCATTTGATAAAAGAGCTGAGAAGAGAAAGATGAAAATATCAACTATTTTTATATTCTCCTAGATAAGGTCTAGGATTAAAATAGACTTAAAATATATAAAGCATATATATTTCCTGTCATATCCTTGTTATTTTTTTCACATAAATGATTCCCCACAGTTCCAGGCATATAGTATTCTCATGCTATTCTGATTTCTTATGTATAAAATCAAAAAAAAAAAAAGGAAAGAAAAGAAAAAGAGAGGAGAAAAAGAAAAAACAGAAATCCCCAGTGTTCCTTTCTCTATGTGATTTCCCTAAATAGTCATTACTCTGGGCAGAAAAATAAATTCTTAAGTAAATAATAGAAGGTAATAATTTTCTGCAATTTCTGAAGGATCGATAGATCAATATTCCCACCTAGAATGTTCTACTTCATTTATTCTTAGAAAAGAACCTTGAGTTTTTAGAGGTATGGCAAGATGTAAACCAGCTACAATCCCATAAATGTCAAAAGAGGAAAGTAAGACTCAATGGGTTGAACAAGACAGTTGATTGCTCAGAGCATAACAATCATAAGCATTAGCAGAACAGCATCAGTTCCCCAGTCTCATAGTCCCAGGGTTGGCTTCTTTGTCACAGACAGATATCAGGCACATAGTGGGCTTTGTGCCACAGCTGAGGAAATTTGAGCTTAAGTAACTGATGCTTTTGTAAGAAGCAGGCAGTAAGGCTACTCTTTGTCCTGAAGAAGACAAATATGCAGGAACACAAAAGGTCCGAATAGGACTGCCTTACACCATTTCAGTGTGTGTGTGTGTATGTGTGTGTACGTACTTAGAATGTAGTCTAGAGAAACAAAGTAAAAACATTTATAAAATATGAGATAGGCATTATTTTAACCAAGACAGTTCAGTTGGCCCTTAGGATTCAACGCCTAAATTTTACTTGATTTTGAACATTCTTAACTTCCCCAATCTAAATTCACAGAGTCCTAAACCTTCAACTTTTCATTTGTTTGTTATGTTTTGGTATCTTAATTGCTCCCATAGAGACAGCCCTTGGAGTTTTGGTAGCAAGAGAGACTTCTAGGCCAGAGTGTTGTGGGTGGTGAGAGGAGAAAAGAGGATAGAATTGCAACTATTTGTAATTCATGTATTTGTAAATCAAGGCCTTCTTGCATTCATGAACTGGAACAATACTTTTTTTTTTTTTTTTTTTTAATAAATAGTAGTAGCTTCCACTGCATAAAAGAGATGAAATTGATAGTATATTCTCAGTTGCTAATTCTTTTTTTCCCTTAAAGTGATCTTGTAAAATCTAGGAAGCTGAATGAAAGAGATAAAACATACAACAATGTATAAGCCTACTACTCCCTCTATAGTCCTGCTCGAAGAAGTCTTTTGCCTTTTTCTTAATTAAAATACCATTTTTCTCTATAAATTCAGTATACTGTGTTTAAGAAGGCAAGCATTATCTCATGCAGTAATGATTCTAAAACCTGTACAATGTTACTCAGCTGCCAAGAGAAGGCCGCTTTATAACAAAATATGCTAAAACCTGGTCTAGGAACCCTGAAGAAATGAGATATGGTCATGCAGAGTAATTATGCCAAGATATTTGAAGAAATGTTCAAACTAAAACTACTACAAAAGTATCTGTGATAGCAGCTGCATCGGTAAATTATTTTGTGGCATAGCCAATAAAAATGTGAATTCAGTATATAAATTGTAAAAAATATTCCACAAAAGCTAAATACTATTACCACTAAAAATAAAATTATAAACCATATATTTTTCCATAGGCTATTTACTAACACCTTAGAGTGAGAGAGAGACAAAGATAGAGGCAGCAAGAGAGTCAGAGAGATAGAAACCAGGAAAAGATGTTTATTTGCTTTGTAGAGTTTAAGATATTTGACTCAACAAGTGTGCACTTTAAAATGCTATACGTGGTATTTCTAGGAGGATCAATTAATTTCATTCATAAACTCAACAAGAAAGAATAGTGTATGAAGTAAGTATTGATTCATAACACAAGATTCATAAAGTACACCAACTTCCATTCTGATTTTGACCACTCTGCACATTTGCTATCATACAATCCAAGGAGGGCAGTCTACAAATATAAAGCTAGAATCTTAGATCCATTAGGTTTACTCAGAAAGATTTTCTCAAGGGTGAACATGACATTTTAAGTGAGGCTTCTTTGGAAGATGATATAACTAATAATTTCTTTAGTACAGAAAAAATTGTAACATCTATGATGCTCTACCAGATGCTGAATATGTTGGATATTTCCAACATGTAAGTTACTTTCCAAAGGTAAATAAAACAATTTGAAAGAGAGTAAAGCATTTTCAAGTTATTCATACTTTTATTCTAAATTCATTTCTAAATGCACTAAATTAACTTCAGTGCTATAGGATATACACAAACTGTGTGTATCTGTGTGATTAGACTGAAAATTTAAGTGGACATTTTCATGAAGAAAGACTGTAACTATCATAGACAAAGTTAAGAAATCCTAGATTCTTCAAGGTAATGTTATGGGATTCCTTTCACTTTCCAGTGGACACAAAGTCCTATCTGGTTTTAGTTGAAACTTTAATAATTCAAAAAAATAAAATTTTCATATATCAGGGATAGATATAAATATCAATATCTCCTTTCCTAAAAAGAGGAGTGCCATATCCTTAACTTAAAAAAAAAAAACAAGAAGCTTTGAGGCAACAAAGCATTAGAAGATTATTTTTAATGCAAGCACCTTGATTAGTAGGCAGACATAGTAAGTGATATGTAGATAAGAGAAAAAAGGAATTGATACCCTCTAAGTTAAGTGGATCAATGAAATCCTAGGCTTGCAAACTGAAATCACATATATTTTACTTAAATTTTATAAATTGGTGGAGAGAAATGCTAAATCTACCTAATCTAATGGAGAAAGGTGTATCGAAGTCTTATTTTAATCAAATGAAGCGATTGAGTGTAGATGGACTACAGATGAGTTTCAGTTTCATTCTCGGGGACTATAGATCAAAGGGAGGGATGAAAAACCCAGAAAATATGAAAATTCTGACAAAACCAGACAAAATCAGCCTGCAAGGTCAACTCTGAAGTTCTGCATATCCCAAGGTGACAAGTATTTCTGATGGCTGAGTCATGACCATTATATACCCTTTCATTTGTTCATTCAGTCAGCCAATCAGTAATTTCACATCCTCACATTTATTTATTTGCTAAGCAGGATAGTCAGCCATATTTGTATTTGCTTTACTATTAACAAATCTTTACACTCATAGGTTTTCATTTGATTCCTTTGGCAAATGCATGAAAGTCATAAAACAGTGTTATCCCACTTTTACAAATGAGGAAATAAAGACTTCGAAATGCTAAAGGACTTACCCTACTTCACAAAGGAAATAATTTATGTCAATAAATTATGTCAATAAATTATGTCAATAAATTTATGTCAATAAATTATTATGTCAAATTCTAAAATAAAATCCTTCATAGTCTAATAGGAAAAGTAACATAAGGAAACAGGCAATCCTCCATGGGTTAAGGATCCAGTGTTGCTGTGAGCTATTGTGTAAGCACATAGGAAATTGAATTTTTACAATTTTAATAATATTATGACCCTGAAACAAATCATACAATTATACAAACATCTAATTATTTCAATGGCATGTACCCTCTAATGTGATGTAATGGGAAAGGAAATTTCCCTAAGTGATATTTTTTTAAAAAAGCCATAACCCTATCTAATCATAAAAAAAAATCTGTCAAACCCAAATAGAGGGTATTCTAGTACATGTCTGACCACTAGTCATTTAAATGGTCAAGATCATGAAAAATAAGCAGAGACAAGGAAACTGCTGCAGATAGGACAGGATTAAGAATACGTAATGATTAAATGCAATTGATCCACTGGATAGGGTTTTGTAAGAAAGAAAATACCGTGGAAATCTGGTGAAGTCAAAATAGTTTGTACTTTATGTAATAGTATTTTACTAATGTTAATTTCTTAGTTTTAACAAATGCATTGCAGTTAATAGGCTGCTTGCATTATTAAAGACTGAGAGAAAAGTACTGGGATATTAGGATGCTCTCTGTACTACCTTATTCTCTTTTAACTTTTTATAAATATGAAATTATTTTAAAGTAAAAAGTTTAATGATTTTAATGAGTAAACTTTATCTTGAGTGGGAAAATTGAATCGAGTGTTTGAAAATGTCTACTAAGAAACACAAATGATAGACCCTATGACTGTAAAAGATCGTCAACTTAAAAATAATCACATATTCATAAAAAAAAAAGGATAAGTCCCCTATATCTGCCAATGTTGAATTGACAACTAGGGAATATTTTTGAGGTACAGAGTCTGCTGTATTTTTAACATGTTCTCTCTCTCTCTCTCCTCTTGGCACCTCTTCCCTCTTTCTCTTCTTCCCTCTGTCCTTAAATAAAACCAACTACAATATGTCCTGTAGCCAATGATGTACTTATGGATACAGCTTCTTTATGAACAATTTGCTTGTTAGTGGTATAATAACTAAAATTTATCCACAGTTTTGGCTATTTAATCTCACTGTGATTTTTTCTTTTTTTGAATTACAATCAAAGAAGTATTTCTCCCACTCAATATTTCTTTATATTTGGCTTTATCACAAACCATTGACTTTGTGAAAAAGTCATTTACTGTTAGAAATATATCTTTCTTCATTTAATGATTCATCCCCCATTTTTTTTCATGTACTTTGTTGTTGGAGGCTTGCCAGATGTGCATGTATACAGGCCGCAGTGAATCAAAGAAACTAGATGGCACTTGAAGAGTGAGGCTAATTTAGGCTTGCAAAATATATAAGACTTTCCCAGACCCCTGGGGGAAAGGGAGACAGGAAATGTACGTGGTACAAGTGGCTGCTTGAAAGCAAGTTGCTAAATACTCCAGACGTTGTCAATGGAAAGCCATTGACATTCTTGTTCTCATGACCAGAACCCTAAGGGACTTGGAGGAAAGGACGTAATAGCCTTAAACATTAACAATATAATCTTTCTCTGGAGGGTTAATCATCTATAGCATCTATGAACACAAAAGGTCTGTGCCTTGCTTATCTGTAGCCTTGATCAGTAACATTGTAAATGACATATGTGATTCTGAAGTACAAGGAGGTAGAAAATAGCAAACAAAAATCATGACTTGGCTCAGAGGATTGCAATTGCCTCTCTAAGGTGGTTGCCCCCTGATCCCCACTCTACTTCTTTGTCTCTTCTTTCTTAAATCTGTGACACGCTGACTTTGGGACCTGGGTTGACGAGCAGGCCTTGTCACTTTGTTACTTATACAGAAATTTTTAAATACCAAGCCTGATTAACTGGATACATGCGTACTTCCATCCAACACTATTAAACATCTCCTATACTGTGTAATTTTCAAACACTTGATTCTTCTAATATAAAGATGTTTTCTATTTATCTTCTCAAAAATTGTATTTGCTGAAAAATAAATGTTATAGTCCCTGCCATATATTTTCCAAGATTAATTGAGCAATTCTTTTGAACAAGTAAGGAAGAATGTGACATTTTTTTCTTTCACTTTTTAGTAAATGTTCTCAAAAGGAGATTCTCAGTAAGCATATTTAGTGTAATACAGTACTGTCCCCTATAGCTATTAAATATACATTTTACAAATATTCTAAATATTACCATAATGTATGTGAATTGCTGAAGTATTTTTTAAGTTTTGGATTGAGTTTTTCATGGTTTTAACCACTATAGGAAAAAAAAAAATTTAAAAGACCTTCATATTTTGAATGTTTTAAAATCGTTATTTACCAAGTAATTACCACAGCATCATTATCCATTCTTTCCAAGCACAATGGCAAGTTTCTTCACCTCTGACAATTTATCCACCTCTCTATTTCACATAATTTATGGCTATTTTTGTCTTTACAAATATCAGGTGAATTTACCATTTTCTCCCCTTAGAGTGTAAGGTCTCTACTTGGAAGAGAGGTTTTATCCCTGCCGTTTTCTTAATTATTTCCATTATATCTTATTATTCTCAAAAGGTGATTCATTTTTAGAAAAATTTTTTAAGATACTTTATTTGCCTGTGAAAGATGAGTTTAACTGTATTACAGTTATGCAGCCACTAATCCCCTTACTATGCATAAATTAAACATGAATAACCGTTAACATCTTTAAGTATCACACTTCCTCATTAAAATCAAGCTGCCTCCAGTAAAGTGCCATGGCAGTCTGGTAAATATACTGAGTGAGCACATACATCAAATCTTACGTTCAAATATTAATAAAGTTGAATATCACCATATTTATAGACATAATCTCAATAGATATCACTACTAGTTTCATATATCAATGGAATATCATAAAACCTCTGTTTTCTTTCAGAATCAGAGTGGGGGGAACAAAGCAATGTGGAGAAAATATACCATGAAGAATATTTTCCAGTAAACTTTCCTAGTAAACACCTCAGATATGGTAATTCTGTTATCAAATGCCTCAAGGATACCCTCTTTGTGGAATATAATGATATCATAAGCTTAGAGCAAAAACTTCAGATACTCTCAGCAGTTTAGCTGCCTCTTTCTAGAGTAATAGAATTACCTAATAGTTTTTTTTTAAATGCTATACTCTAAGAAAAACATTGAAAATATATTAAAATGTCCCCTTTAAGAAAAAAGATAGTTCATTCCACATTTCTCCTGGAAAACACAAACTGTTTTAAAAATATATCATGTCCAAGCTACTAGAAGTTAAGAACTTTAGATATTCAGTATTATAAGTAATAAAAATTCAAGTGAATTTTAGTATTATTCAAAATTGTAGATTTTAATCTGAATTATTTTATTTTTTATAAAATTTGTTCAAGTGGTCATCATTCCTATGTCTAACATATTTCATTTTTTATTTAAAATATTAACAATTATTTTGCTGAAAACAGTTAAAAATTAAATCTTGGAGTAATATTAAATTGTAAAGAAATATTACTTTGCAATAAGTCGTGAACTGATAGTAGTGTGTCTAACACAGACCATGAGTGACATTGGGTCTTGATCTGTAGCTGTTGACAAGAAAGTCTGCAAATATAGAACACTGGAAGAAGAGAGACAAATAAAGCCATCCTTTTTTTAAAATACTTCCTATTCCATCAAAGTACAAGCCTTTGATCACACTCCATGCTAATAATAATAGCTTTTGCTGCTAAATTCTCCCAATCAATTCTTCTTTGTCTATTCTTTGAAATAACACTTTGCACTTAACTTAGTTATCAGAAAGTTCTGTGAATGCCAACCACTGAAATAATCTTCTTCCCAAAACATTGGCAAGTAAGTGAACTCAAAATGGAATCAGCTGATAAATGACTAAGGACTAGAAAAACATGTCTTTATGGGACCATCTTGACTGATTGCCTTAGTGTTGAACTTTAAATCCCCAAAATATTCATGGGAGGCTTAGAATCATAAAATCTCAATCCCATGATTTTTTAATGTCCTTATGGATCAAGTTAACAGTAGGCTCATCATTTTAATAATTCATCACTAATCCATATATTATGGTAATTGGTACTTTTTTTTTAAATTGGACATTTTACCTTTGACTACATTGGTTTATCAAATTTTCTTGAAAATAGTAAAACAAAGAAGGTTTTAGAAGGAAAACATACATTTAAAGAAAGTATAGTTCTAACTGAAGAATTTAAAACCATGAAAATACTGCTTATAACATATTTTAAGGGTTACAAAATTCCTTTTTAATATGACCATCTCTTAACAGGTTTCATACAGTCATCTTAAACAGATATTTTATCTTTTATACTGTAACAAATTAATGCAAAAAATAAACAGCAATTTGTTCTTATAATTTCAAGTCTAATTTATTTCTAAACTGCAATCACGTATTCAAAACATGTTTGTATTTGTTGTGCTAGGGTGAGATGAAAGGAAAAAGTATGAGTTAAAGAAGTAAAATACTTTGCCTAAGACTAAACTCCTGGAATAGAACATCTAGAGATTCATAACCATTTTATACAGACTTTTAATCTCTTCTGTGTTGTACACATCAATTTATTTTGCTTAACCTTGACACCCATGGCAGAGAAAAATCCACATTTCTTAGAAGAACACTGTTAAGAGTAAATTTCTTTCTGTCAGAATGATGCAAATGAAATCATATTATCTGCACCCCACCAACATCTTGCCTCCAGACCTGCAGCTTCAGTTGTTTTCATTTCAGTTTCTTTTTCCCCCCATCTTTTGGTACAGCAAGCAATTTCTCAGATAAATTTTTCTTTTTTATTGTACTGTATAAAATTCTGTTTATTCCTGAAAATAATTAGGCCTGAGTGGTTAGATTCTTCCTTTCAGATTCCTTTAAACAGAGAAAATTTGAAAATGATGAATACTTATGCAATTGTTTTTATTTCGTTTATAAGCAAATTTCTCCAGAGACACAGGGGTGGAATAGAATGACTTTTAGTTAGAAGGTTAATTTGTCTTTCCCCTGAGATGGCTAACATCAACTTTAACAATAAAATAGCCTGTCATTTCATTAGAAAAATGAGTTCATTCAGGAAGAGCAGAAGGATTACAATTAGGGATTGAAAAATATGGTGAACTATAAGCAAGTCCAGAGAACAATTGAGGGGAGAGATCATTCACAGGGGTAAGGAGGAAGTTGGGAGAGGCTTTCACTGAACAAAGTCCATTGGAGGAGATCCATTGTTCAGGGTTCTGATGGCCTCTCTTTGTCTGCATTGTGGTAGCTTCTCATTAGCTGGGCTGTTGTGGGTGTGTAGAGCAAACTTCTTCCAGGAGGAATGCAAGGTCTGCAAACAGCAGTCAAGGGTGGAGTGTGAGAGCTCTCCCTACAGGGCCCCCCTGCATTTTTTTTTCTTGGCCAACCAGTTTATGGATTTCCCTGGCCAGGGATCAGATCCAAGCCATATTCACAACCTATGCCACAGTGGATGCAAGGGAGGATCCTTAAGCAACTATGCTGGGCAAGGATTGAGCAAGCCTTCCAGTGTTCCCAAGATACTGCTGATCCCCTTGCACCACACTAGGAACTCCCCCTGCATTTTAAATGAGGTTTATGGAGTTCCTTCTGTGGCTGAGTGGAAATGAACCTGAATAGTAATCATGAGGATGAAGGTATGATTCCTAGCCTAACTCAGTGAGTTAGGGATCCAGCGCTGTCCTGAGCTGTGGCATAGGTTGCAGATGTAGCTCAAATCCCTAGTGCTGTGGCTGCAATTCGACCCCTAGGCTGGGAACTTTCATATGCCATAGGTGCAACCCTAAAAAGGAAAGAAAGGAAGGAAGGAAGGAAGGAAGAAAGGAAGAAAGGAAGGAAGAAAGGAAGGAAGGTTTCTCTTTCACTTTCAGACTAAAATGTCTGCCTTATATCAAAATTAGAAGATTTTGGTGAAGTTTTTCAGGATTCGTTTGCTTATACACAGTTAGCAAGCAAATTTTTGCCACAGGTGGTAAGAATGTAAAAGCATAAGTACAATGTAAAAAAAGTAAGTAGAATATAAAAAAAGTAAGTAGAATGTAAAAAAAAAAAGTACAATGTAAAAGTGTAAGTAAAATGTAAAAATAAGAATGCAAAATTTTAAGTAGGAGACTAGTTATCGAGGCATCTTGATAGCTTCCACAAACTACCTGTACACTCTCAGAGCCAGAATCTATTTTTTAAAGATCCAGCAATTGTGTAATTCTACCAATGGTAATTCTTTATGATAGAAATTCTGGTTTTTAATTTTGATTTTGATTTACCATCATATCATGAGAGCTCCTTTTTTTGTCTCCTATTATTATTTTAAATAGTTATTTCCGCAATACATTTTTTTTTCTACTGTACAACATGGTGACCCAGTTACACATACATGTACACATTCTATTTTTGCACATTATCATGCTCCATCATAAGTGACTAGACATAGTTCCCAGTGCTACACAGCAGGATCTTATTGCTAACCCATTCCAAAGGCAATAGTTTGTATCTATTAATCCCAATCTCCCCAACCATCCACTCCCTCCCCCTCTCCCTTGGCAACCACAAATCTATTGTGCAAGTCCATGATTTTCTACATTATCTCTAGGATAAAGGTCTATCAAAAGAACATGTCTAAAGGAATGTGGGAAAGAACAGTTGTATTAACATTCGTTTCAATTGCAGAATTTACCATGTATACTGAGATATCTTGTATGAAGCAAACTGTTTGACCTAATTAATTTTTCTTTCTTGAAAAATAACTCAAGATTTTGGTTAGCTTACCCCTTGACATAATCCCTGATTCTTCTTGTCTTTCTTTTAGGTAGTTGTGGAAAACATTTATATCCACTACCTTTTGTTTCTGCTACTCTTACTCATCTGAAATAATGTGAACTTTGTTTAGATTATCTCACATTCAAATATATTTCTCCCAGTAAATTCTATAAATTATGTATTCTGATTATTGTTTGCACTTTTGAAATTATCAGGTAGTTTTTGTTGTTTGGGGTATAAATTTATAAAACTGAAACTTACTATCTGTTTTTCTAGTCAGTAAGTATTTATTTTAGAGGCCCGATGTCCATCACTATACCAGGTATTGAATATGCAAGATTGAGACAAGCATACAAGGTTCCCTGCACTCACATAATTAATTTCACCAGGGCGAAAGTTCTTTAACCCACCCATGTTCAACGTTAAATTCAGCTTAACTCATTAATGTCTACGTTTCTTTGATGAGAGAAGGACTTTTTAGCTTTTTAAAAAATTAATTTCTAATATATAATAATTATTTTTAAATGGTTAAATCATTTATTTATAAAGCTGGGAATGGATGGGAAAACTTACCTTAAATATCTCAATGTATATAAGTACTTGATATAAAAATATTAAGCAAAATACATGAATTACAAGTTTGAGTTTATAAAACTATTTAAACCCATGCACTGTGCACACAGCTGGCCTGTCATCATTTCTGCACATTCTTTAATTTCAATTGCTAGATTTTACTATATCTATTTTGTGGAAATATAAAAGAGGAAACTTGTACAAATACTAAATTCAATGAGCCATTTAATATATGACAATAATTATAGTCAGAATTAATTGGCATAAGTATACACACATTGGAATTATCACCTATATTGGTACAAATAGAATATTTCAATAAAATGTAAGTTACAACTAGGAAGGAGAATCATAGACGTTTTGTTTATGAAAAACTACATTTAGTAGTTACATAGTTTAATTTTAGGATCTGCTTTAAATATTCGTTCTTGATTATTTACACTTTTAGATTCAAGAGGTAAGGAGGAATATTTCCTAATGGTTAATTGCATTATTATGTAGGATTAGTGATGTGTTGTGTTTTAGGCAAACTCTTGAAGAATTAAAAATACCCTGTTTCCATTTAATTATACAATAATTAAAAAATAATAATGCTTACTTTTTTTCAGGACCTGTTCCTCAGAGCAACAATGTAAGATTGGTATTATTAATATATGTTAATATATCTATTTTAATGATTAAAACAAAAACCCTGACCTCCAGAGGGTTTAGTTAACGTAACCATGGTCTACCCCTTATTAAGTAGAAGAGTCTCAAGCAATATGCTGTGAGTATGTGCTTTTAACTGCTATAGACATTATCTTAAGGAGATAGATACTATTTTGTGGCATGATCTCATCAAGGCTTTTCCAGCCTTGAGTTCTGAATAAGATCACATTTTGGAAGCAAATTAGAGGTGTAAATTTTGTTAATAATTAATATTTGAATTCCATAAATATTTCCTAATTTCTTTTTGTTTTCCTATTTTTATTTTATTTTACTTTATTTGATTCCTTTCCCATAATAAGCAAGATGAATAAAAGCTTCTAAAATAGCAGAATGCATTCTGCTCCCTAGGAGGAGTTAGGCAAGTGAAAAATGATTTATATTTGGTAAATCATTTATTTATCCATGAAAAGTATTTGTTTTTCTCACAACACACATGCATATACACATACACAAACAATGATGCACACGTGCATGAACACACAGATACCCATATGCACACATGAATAATGAACTCACACGCTTTGCACTGTCCATAGGACTACACTGAACTGGTTCTAGACCTTGCTTCATCCTTGGCTGAATAAATTCTGGAAATCAACATAGTGTTTCTTGTCTCATTTATAACAAACCTATGAAATTTGTGTTGGAGATTGGATAGCATAGATGAACTCTAAAAAAAATGTTTCTGTCTATCGTCTATGATTTTGTGTTAATTTTCTCAATTATACTTTAATGGGGTACAGTGTTTGGATGATTCTTTTACATGGTTAGTGTTATAGCTATACACATGTTTTATGTCTTAGAAAGATATCAGATAACTTAAAAGAAAAGGAATGTATCTTATGGTAGTGTATAAGTGGTTTTGATGGTCTGAAAATTCCATGTCTTGATTCCATTATCTGTCTCTTACTCTGAATTCTAATGACTCCTTTTAGGAAGGAAGCCACTTACATTTCTCCATTTTTAAGAAATATTCAGGGATATTGTCAACTGACAGTTTTGTTTCTGTATCTGCTCTGCTGCAGGTAGAACCCAGATGAAAATAAATTCTGTAGATATTCACAGACCACCCACTAAACCTCAGGTATAAAATAATTGGCTTTTGCTGCCTGACTGACCTTTCTGCTAAATGTATCAGACACACAGAGCTCTGCCATTCTGGGGTTTATTACAAGTAAATTTCAGTTTTTCTTGTGTCCTGACAATTATCCAGCTTGAGTTATAACAAATATACTACACTACATAAAAAAACGTAGACTCTTATCAGTGACAGTATACTAGCTGGTTCATTATTAGAAAATAACACAATGTTGTTTCCACTAGCAAATACAATTTGTCAGTTTCATTTGTATTGTTTCTTACGGAAAATAACTTCTGGTTACTGTGGATTGATGTAGAAACCACGTACCATGTCCAAATAGCTTGGGAAATAAAACATGTCAGTACGCCATATCCAACAACTATTTAAAAAATAGTAAATAAACCAACTTATTCTGCAGTGTCATGATATATAAGCATTGTTTCAGGGAGCACAATGTATTATTTCATAACACTCAGATAGATATAATGAATTGATGGTCATATATTCAAAATTTTAAAAATATAATTTGCTCTGTTAGTAGCTATTTAATTAAATTATACAGATATATCATAGTTTAGAAACCCTTTTTTATGACTTAATTCCTGAATAATAGAAAAAACTTAATACTCTAGAAGAGAGGAAAAATTGTTTCTTTTAGTTATAAACACTAGTGTTGAAGAATTCTTTTATTGAAAACAACCAAGGGATATAAGTTTTTAAGTATTAGTAAAGAGGAAGATTTAATTAAAAAGTATAAAATTTAGATTTACTAACTAACATCAACATAAAAATGTTAGTAGATAAATTGTGATTACTTTCTGGATATGTTTCTTTCAATAAAGTTAAACCTTTCAAAGATTTTAATGTATCTTCTTTCTGCAAATGGAAATAAATATCAAATGTGACTTGAAGTTCTGGAGACTGGATAGTAATAGCTTTACATCTGAGTCCTTGAGTCATCATATGATCATATTTCTTTTTTTTTCTTTTTTTAAATGTATTTTTTTTTCATTACAGTTGGTTTAGAGTGTCCTATCAATTTTCTACTGTGCAGCATGGTGACTCAGTTACACATACATGTATAGATTCTTTTTTCTCACATTATCATGCTCCATCGTAAGTGACTAGATATAGTTCCCAGTGCTACACAGCAGGATCTCATTGCTTATCCATTGCAATGATGTTCCTATTTCTTAACTTCATCTTCCAATATTTAAAATAGGATTAATTTCAGTTTTTAAAGAAAGTATGAAAATAATTTATGACAGACACATATTTATCTAATTATTTATTGAAAGTTAAATTGGAAAGATGATGCAGTAAGTCTATGAAATACCATTCTTTAGGAATGAAATTTGCTACTTCTTGGCCAATTCAGTTTTCCTATTTTTTTTTATATTCTTTAAGATACTGAAATTTGGAGTTCCTGTTTAGCTTAGCAGAAACTAATCTGTCTTGTATCCATGAGGACACAGGTTCAATCCCTGGCCCTATTCAGTGGATTAAGGATCCAGTGTTGCCGTGAGCTGTGGTGTGGGTCACAGATGCAGCTCGGATCTGGTATTTCTGTGGCCGTGGCATAGGCCAGCAGCTATAGCTCCAATTCAACCCCTGGCCTCCACATGCTATGGTTGCAGCGCTAAAAAGATTAAAAAAAAAAGAGAGAGAGAGACTAAATTAATAATCTTACTATTGCCCTTGGAATGGATTAGCAATGAGATCCTGCTGTGTAGAACTGAGAACTATGTCTAGTCACTTATGATGGAGTATGATAAAGTGAGAAAAAAAGAATGTATACATGTATGTGTAACTGGGTCACCATGCTGTACAGTAGAAAAAAAATAATGTATTGGGGAAATAAAAAAAAAAGTCAAACTAAAGTGTAATCTAAATGGGCATCTGTAGATAAGGACTACGTTTTCTTTGCAAAACAATGGGATTTAGGTGGTCTATAAAATGAAATATATCAGAATTAGAAATGAATAGTTTGTTATTAAAAATCATTTAATGTGGCTGGAATTTATTACATATGCTAATATTACATATGAATAATACATTTTAACACAGCAGAATGTCTAAGGAATGTCTACTCAAAAATCAGGGAATATTCTCAGTACATTAAGTCAGAACTGTCCCTGTGTATCATTAAATACATAGGTTTCATTAGGTTCAATGAGTAGCACCATAAATAAATGCCATTTGTGTGTAACATTAGATAAAGCAGTAAAACGACAGAGAAGAAATAATGTAAGTACCTTACTGACATTTAGTTGCCACCCATTAACTGTAAGAGTGATGTTATCAAAAACTTAAAGGTTTTATGAATAATATAATTTTACCCATTCAGTGACCCTAATAGAAATGCTCATGATACCTTCTCTGTCTTTGTTAAATATTAATAAATATTACTTTGAAGATACAATTTTTCAGTTTTCTCACTGATATTAACACTGGATATTTTTCTTTCAATGCTGATGAAATTCATATGTTCTTAAATTAAATTTATATGTAATTGTGTATGTATATTTCTTTATGTGTAATACATATCTAGGAGTTTCTTATTCTGTTGTACTCTTATTCATCACAAGTACATTTAACCTCATAACTGCTCAGTACTTCCAGCTACAAATCTCTTCATCCCATGCACAAGAAGCTTAACAAGGGCAGTTCTTATTCTGCTTATTTTCTCATGCAGAAACTGAGATTCGCATAAAGTTTAGCTAGTAGACAAAGTTCAAAGAGCTAAGAAATGTTGGTGATTAAATTAAAATTTAGTACTCCTGGCTCCTAACTCAGTTCTCTCTGTATAAGACTACACTTCATGTAGTTTTTCCCCCTTAGCAACCGTGCCAGTGTCCTTTCTCACTCTCACCTGTATTGACTTAACAAAAATTCCCTCCACAACATATTATTGTCATTTTTACATACTTATTTCCAATAAGTTTTACCCACTCTATGAACCAGGTCAACATCTTTCTATTTGTGAAATCTCTAGAGACTTGTTAATGCTTACCTCACATCCATTTATTTTATACTACAGCCACCTCATCCAGAAATGTCAAATGTCTTCTAGTCTGCAGTATCTTCCATAAAAATAGTACACTTCTATATTTATAACTCATCAATGACCTAACATACTGTAAAGGAGTCTCTTATTGCCTTAAAACAATACTAAAATATTTTTTAAAATCACTTCCTAGTGTGGATTATGGCATAAAAAAAATGCTATAAAAGAAACATGAGGACTGCAAAATATGTAATTCTTCAGACCTAGATTTAATCTTTTAAAACAGAACAAGTTGCCATGTGGATCTCTTTTGTATTCTGTAAATAAGGCCCTCATGCTTGTGTGATTACATCTATTTGTTGCTCAGCGTAATGGGACCTTATGCAGGTTAATGAATTCTGCATGAAAAAATAAGAGTCTGTTATCTCATGTTGACTGATCTGAAGTCCGCATGAAATTGTATCCACTGAAAAAGGACAGATAAGACAGGTTGTCTGAAATTATACCTGGAACATGCAAATGATAGGCTTTTTATATGATAAGGACCAGACCAATAATACCAAGTCTGGGTAAAGTAATGAATTCAATCTCTTTCTACCAAAATAAGATCTATGCAGGAAAATTAATAAGTAAATGCCTTCCTTTCATCATGATGGCATTTGGGAGTTTTAGAGTTCTGCAGTCCATTAGTCAGTTTAGTTAATGACTCTGCTTATCCTCTTAATCATGTGCAACACATTGACTGAGCTTCACTTAGTTCAAAGTGCCTTTCAGAAGCCTGAACTGAATCCTAGTGGTGGAAAATCTTACTTGTCAGAGTACAAAACATATTCAGTTCACTTCTCTTACATTTTATAATATCTTCAGAAAATTGGGAGTACTTCTAAGAACAGAAATTGACAATTTAGGTAAAGCCATAATAATTCATGATTTCAATGTTTGACTATTTCCATAAATATGACTTAGTTAACGATGGAAACATGCATTGCATTCACAGCAATTTCAAATAAAGAAGAAAGCAAGCATAATAAATACAATTTTACTATGAATTATTTCTAATATTTAAATTTCTATTAATCTGTATGTTTTAGGAAAATGCTTCAAACTTCATAAAGTTAGTGCTGAGTGAAAAATTATAGCCAAATAAATTTTTATAATTCAGAAATATTGAAATTAGTCCCACCCCTATAGAGGCGGTAATAGATTGATGCTCTGTAAGATCAGGAAACTTCAAACTACTACAAGTAAAACTCAATACATTCAAAATAAACTTTATTTATTCATTGCAAAATCCATGAGCAAAAGACAAATGATGTAGTTTTTTCTTCTTTAGTTAGAAGCCCTATTTGTGATCAAAATTTTTGAATAAATAAATGTATTACTTGTATAGTTTAAGGAAAAATATGTTTATTTGTATGTAATTGACTGAAGATTATTGGCTACTAAAGTAATAAAACTTTCATGACTCAAAAATATATTTTTTTAATCTTCTTTCTTCCCTTCTCTTCTCCCATCTACCCTTCTGTCCTAATTACCCCATAACTCCCACAACAACACAAATATTTTTAATCTGTATTCTTTTGTAGAATTGTTGCATAGTACATGTTGATTTTTATAAATATTATTTTAGATATCCTTCTTTTTTCTAATTTTGTTTCACTGAGCAGTATGGTTATAAAATTTACATGTCTATATCTGTATCTGATTTATTGTTCCAACCTGAAGAATGAAATTCCATGATGCTCATCATCTACATTTTTTTCCTAGCCAATCTGTTTAGCACTAGATGTTCAGATTGCCTTCAACAACCTGATTATCACAAACAATATCATGGTAAATATCTCCATTCATGTTTCTTTTGATATGTATGAGATTCTTTTTTTTTTTTTTTTTTTAGTAATATCCAGTAATGGTACTATAAGTCATAGGACATATACATCCAAATTTTTGTATATACCAAAGACTGTTCTACTTGGGTGGCTGTGCCAGTCTGCACGCACACCAGCAGAGTATAAAGGATCTCACATCCCAATGAGCCTGAAACACTTGATATTATCAAGCCTTCTGATTTACGCTAATTCAACAGGTGAAAATTGGTATTTTACTGCTCTTTTAAGTGGCATTCTCTGCTTAGTAATGATTTTGAAATTTCTGAATATTATTGCTAAGTTTCTTGGTTCTTTCTGCTGTATATGTTTTCCTGAATTATCTTTAATTTTTTTTAATGAGAATTCTTGTCTTCTTTTGTTGATTTGAGAAATTCCTCTAGATCATAGTTTGCTAAACTTTTTGTCTATAAATGACCAGATAACAAATATTTTAAGCTTTGTGGCCTATACTGCCATTGTCATGAATACTTGGCTCTGTCAAAATAACACACAATGTATAAACCAATGAATATGGCTGTGTTCCAATAAAACTTTGTTTACAAAAACAGTTCATGGCCCAGATTTGACTCACAGGCTATAGCTGCTGTATTTACATAAATGATAAAAGTGCCAAGGACAATGTCAGTAATAGTTATGGAAAAAAAATAGTAAGATAGGCACAAAAAACATTAGAAACTTGCAGAGAAGGGATTGTAAAGTTATAGAGGATTTATGAAAAATAAAATTTAAAAATTGATAGAAATAAGTATAGGAAAATATCTTTGTAATTCAATTCATGAATGTTATATTTCAAACAAACAAATAAACAGAAAAACAACCAACAAACAAGAGTTCTGATGAATTCAGAATTTCTTTTTGAAGAAGAATACCATAGAGAAATTAAAATACCAAGGATAAAATGGGAGAAGATAATTGCAAAGAATATAACTAACAAGGAGCTAATATTTAGACTAACAGATATTAACATGATAATTTTACATGTAATTCTCCCTTTGAGAAAAAAGAAAAATAAGGAAGAATTGGAGAATAATAGGTTACATGTCTTTGGACAGTTTTAAAATATTATTTTTCCAGGAATCATTGATTTTTAAAATTTTCTGGATAGGACTGAAAACCAAACCAAACCAAAAAAAAAAAAAAAGCCAGATTTAAGGAAATCATACTCTCCAATTTTTGATGATTTTATCATCAAGGAAAAAAGAACTATAACCATGTTTAATTCTAACAAGTTGAGTCTATGAAAGGCCATTGGGAGTCACTATAAGGTGGTCAAAAAGCATCTGAAATAACAGAACTGTGGAGGTAATAACATATGTTTAGTTTATTTTAATATCAATAAATACTGCTGTCTCTATATATTGATATTTCATTATTTTGTTTTTTCCATTGGAAGTGAAGACACATATACATGAGTACATATGTATATATACACATATGTATTTGTGAAATATATTTAAATATGTGTATATACATTTATTTATTTATATGGTAGTAAGAAAGAATAAAGAAAAATATTAGGGAATCAAGATATAAGCAAATTGGAACTGTAATCAGTGTGTTCCAAAATGATGTATTAGTTATACACCCAAAGAGAAGAGCTAGCAGTGCAGTCTTTGTCCTTTGAAATAAAATTTCTAAATGGCTGAACTAATTTTAGAGAGATATTATTAAGGAATACATAAGCTCCAATTATAATGGTGTAAGAGTATAAAAATCAATATATCATATGACAGAACAATAGGTTAAGTATTTCTGACCTCAAAAATTTCAAAGGAAACATCCTTTCTGGGAAATCTACCAAGAAAAAATAAGCAGTCTATATGAAAGCAGAGAACTTTCAGTGATAAATCAAAACTTATAAAAGGAAACTAAAATCAGATTTAAATTATCCTCTACTGCAAAAGTAAGCACCACGACTGGACCAAGAATCGACTGATGAAAACCCAAATCCTGAACCTCAGTTAGGGAGATAGTTTTTCTTGGTTTGTTGATTCCTTCTTTCTTTCTCCTTCATTTGCATTTCCCTCTCCCACCCTCCACCTTCTCCCCTCCCTCTCTCCCTGCTCTCTTGCTCTAGTCTATTGTCTCCTTTCTTCCTGCCTTCTCTTCCTTTCTTCCTGTGGCTTTTAGGTTTAAATATTAAAATCTTAGCAAAATGCAATAATTTTCTCTAGCAAACACCCTTAAAAACTATAGGGTATCATTAATAAATACAAAGATAAATATAAGAAAAAACATTAATGAAAAAATATATTTAAATCCATATGAGACTTTATTGCCCATTTTATTATACATGTAATCAATAAAATTAAATTTTTGTATATTTTTACACTTTTGTATATTTGTATTGAGTGCTTAAAAAATTAAACATGATTTATGATTCTGTATTTTAGAAGCAATTATTTAATTTTTTCATAACTTTTTAAATTAGTTATCCATAAGATTTCATAAACTCTGGGTAATTATGTGACTATTTGGAGAAGTGTTAATATTTAAATCAATGTTAAGGGACTAACTTAAATTAATAAAGCTGACATTTAAAAAGCATGAATACTATCAAATACCTCTCTCTGACCCCAGCAAATGCAAATGAACTTTAAAAATGTACAAACAACCCAGAAAGCTCAAATTCAAGAATTCCAGTCTTAGTCCACCTCTTAGCTTTTCAGGTAATTTATTCTAGAAACTAACTGCAGTTATTTCTCAACTTATGGGGGAGCTCTAGCCAATTGATTCCACTAGTTTTTCTCTTCCCATAACCCCTATGTCCTTGATTTCTTCCTTACCTGGTTTTGGTTCCATGGTGCATCATTATAATCCTCATCTTCCTCATGACATCCTCTGCCATACTAAACTGTAAAATTACACCCTTCTTAAACATATTGCTCCAACCATCCTGTGTTCCACAAAGAGCTAAACCTAGCTGGAGCAGAAAGAATATATACTGCTTTGAGTTACTGCACTTTAAATTTATAACACATTTCATTTAATTCCTAAACTGGTCACACTCAATATGCTTCCCAAGTCAATTTCATTTCTTGGTTTCAAAAATAGAAATTTTGCCTCCGCCTTTGGTCTTTCAGAACATCATTTCTTTACTTCTCTGCTCTCATACTTTAGAAATTTTTTAAATCTGCATTGATAGAGGCTTTTGGTGTTTATGGAAGAAATTCAGTTTACATAAACTTTAATGGAAAAATAAAACAGTTGACTAACTTTAAATTTAACTTTTCCTTTAACTATAAATATAGACAGTAAACCATTATTATTTTAACAAAGTCTGTAGACTTTGTCACAAACAGAAAATGCATACATTTAATATCACATTACAGTTGATGCAAACATCTTGAAATATGTGTATTGTCGTCACTACTTCAGAGCAATAGAGTTTTAAAATATAGCGATAGGTTCTATAACAACACATTCATTAAAAACTATATTAATTATTATATAAAATTAGTTTCTATTATTATTTCAAAACAATTTAATAATTTTTTCAGTATAACTGATTTCCTTTTTAATCTTTCCTATTTTATTTTATATATTTGTGAGGAGTCTACCAGATTAAAAGATCCATCAAACACACACACAAAATTAAGACTTTTCTGATTGATGAACTTCTTAATTCACAGAAGCAAAGAGAAAAGAAGGGAGTTATTTTATTTTCATCCTACAAAATCTATCTTTCTATTTGATCCCATGTCCTTATTTTCTGCTTTATTTCCAGCTAAAATGATGATTCTGTACTAACTACTAAGGTCAAACATTTCATTTATGCTCAGGTTTTTTTTCCTCTCACCTACTTAAGAAATTTGTCCTTGAATTGATACTCTCTTTTGCACCAACTTTTCCTTCCTTCCTTGCAGATAGAAATAGAAATGCATCAATAACAACAGAGCCTTTCATATACCTTGTATTTGAAATAAATATGTCAATGACTTTTATGTTTTTAATAACTTTTCAATTTTTCCAGGAACTTACTTCCAGATGTTACTTCATTTTTTCTTTTGCTTAAGACCTGCCTTCCTCAATACTACACAATCTTTGAGGGCAAGAGGTTTTGTCTGGTCTGTTTTATTCACCCCTAGCCTAAATCATAATGCAAACTCAAATATACAGATGGAGGATTTATTTCGAAAAGGAACATGCAACATTAAAGAGGAAAGTCAACTTTTCCCAGAATAAAGTATATTTAGTAGTTATAGACTTGGAAATACAGTAGCATCAGAATATCTCTTACTAGGAAAGTCTAAGATACAGAATATATGTGAAAGATTCTATTTTAATGATAATGGGTCATTGTTAAATTATGAAATATTAATCTCCAGAAAAGGACAGTCAAGTGATGATTAATCACAAACACCGATGTTGAAGTACTGTATGTATATGGCAAAATTGGTCAATGACACTGAAACACTTGTGAACAGGGACAGCTTCGTGATCATGAACCTGTGACCTGTGAGGTCCATAGTGTTTCCTGCTTAGAAGGGCCCTAGTCTTGGTTTAATGCTCTGCTTCTCTTCTGTCATCTTGAAATTCTTAATAATTTTTGAGCAAGGAGGCCTGCATTTCATTTTGATTCTCAAGTTCTGTAACCAGTCCTGCTTGCAAATTTTAAACTCACAAAGTTAATTTATGCATTCCTTTGTAAACTAGAGGAATAGAATACAATAATTGTTCTTACTTTATATTTGTATAATTTATGTTTGCTGTAGTATTATATTCTTCTATCATTTTCAAGTTTTACTTTTATGACAAATGTTTGCATGATCTTATTTTGTAGAACATATTGGTAAAATTTATTAAGTAATAAAATGATTGCCTAAAATAGATTTCCCATTTACTCAGATCTTTTATATTTCTATATTAGAATTTTTGTTAAGAATAAAATTAAATTTGATTCCACTAAATATATTAAAGGTCTAAGATTTTTTTAATTAGGACTAAACCCTTAAAAATACGAACTTGCTAAACAAAATTTCTAAGAGAACATTTTTTCAGTGGTAATGTGCCTCTTCATTGAGTAGATTCATCTTATTTTTCTTCTTTTATGAGTTTTGCTTTTATTATTCCTAAAGCTTTTTCAGCTAATCACGAAACTATTATAGAAAGAAATGCATAAAATTTCTAACATATTTAATATCCCTTTTACTTTTAGAAGTTATTATTTTCATTAACTGTGATTTGAAAACTCTTGGACTATCTTAGTACCACCATATGTCTCAGGAACAACAACAAAAAAATAGTTTAGCTGTTTGGTTTTAGAAACCTATAAAGCTAAAATACAGCATTAACATATAAAGAATGTTGTTTATTCCAAAAAGTAAGTTGTATACAAAGAAACTAACAAGTAGAAAAATAAAATCACATGATAATGAAGAGCTCCTCCACTTTACCAGACAAAAGACAAAATTTTTAAAATAAAATGTATTTAATATGCACATACTTTTTGAACGATGTATTCAAGTTATTTCTCTCCTTGATTTCATCTTTGTATAAATCACAGAAAAAAAAAATACCTGTTGTATTATAGTTTTATATCCTGGAAATTTGTACAAGTCTGAGACTCAGTAAGTCTTGTCAGATCCCAGTACCAACTGGGTTTTTAAATTTTTGTTTTATTGAAGTATAGTTGATTTACAATGTGTTAATTTCTGCTGTACAGCAAAGTGATTCAGTTATACATATGTATATATTCTTTTCCATATTCTTTTCCTTTATGGTTTATCACAGGATATTGAAAACAGTTCCCTGTGCTACATAGTAGGGTCTTGTTTATTACCCATTCTGTATATAATAGTTTGCATCTGTTAATCCAAAGCTCCCAGGCTAACCCTTCCCCACCCCTCCTCTCCCTTGGCAATAACAAAGCTGTTCTCTATGGCTTTGAGTCTGTTTCCATGTTGTCGATAAGTTTGTGTCATTTTACATTTTACATGTAAGTGATATCATATGGTATTTGTCTTTCTCTCTTGACTTACTGCCCTTACTTCCTATATATATAACATCTTCTTTATTCATTCATCTGTCATTGGATATTTAAGTTACCTCTATGTCTTGCCTATTGTACATAGTGCTGCTATGAATATTGGAGTGCATGTATTTTTTATAATTATGGTTTTCTCCAGATATATGCCCAGGAGTTGGACAGCAGGATGATGAGGAAACTCTAATTTTAGTCTTTTGAGGACCCTCCATACTATTTTCCCTAGTGGCCGCAACAATTTTAATTCCTCCTAGCAATTTAGGAGAGTATCCTTTTCTCCACACCTTCTCTAGCATTTATTGTTTATGAACTTTTTCATGATGACCATTTTGACCAATGTAAGGTCATTGTAGTTTTAATTTGAATTTCTCTAATAATTGGAGATTTTGGGGATATTTTCATATGCCCGTTGGCTATCTGTATGTCTTTGAAGGCATGTCTATTTAGGTCTTCTGCCACTTTTTTGATTGCATTGTTTGGTGTTTTGTTATTGAGTTGTACGAGCTGTTTGTGTATTTTGAAAACTAAGCCCTTGTAAGTCACATCATTTGCAATTTTTTTTCCCCAGTCTGTAGATTGTCTTTTTGTTTTCTTTATGATTTCTTTTGTGGTACAGAAGCCAATTATCTTTAACTTGTTTTAAGATTTGGAAGATCCTGTGGAGTTCCCGTCATGGCTCAGTGGAGGTGAAACCAACTAGGAACCATGGGGTTGCGGGTTCAATCCCTGGCCTCGCTCAGTGGGTCAAGGATCCAGCATTGCCATGAGTTGTGGGGTAGGTTGCAGATGCAGCTAGTATCTGGTGTTGCTGTGGCTGTGCTGTAGGCTGGTGGCTGCAGCTCTGATTGGACCCTTGGCCTGGGAACCTCCATATGCTGTGGGTGTGGCCCTCAAAAAGACAAAAAAAAAAAAAAGATTTGGAAGATACTGTTAACATCTTTGAGTATCGGCATTTGGGTTATCATTTATAAAGTGTGAGGTTTTTTTTTTTTATATGAACTTCTGTATAAGGAGTTTAGATATAAGTAGGGTAAAAAAGAAATCATTCTCAAATGAAGCAATGGGATCTGTGCTCTCATGAACATTTTGTCTTCCATGTTAAATTTTAATAATTTTATTAATTCTTGAATAATGAAACAGTAAGTATTTAAATGTAACTGCTTTAAATTCTATGTTCTCACAAGTGAATAGTTGTCTCATATTCATCTTTTTATGCTTAGGGCAAAGTTCATTGCCTCACAAAAGAAAGTTCTCAGTGCATTTATTCCTCAAAAATGAATACACTGTCCACTGTTTGGTTCACTAGGAAACATAAGTATATTAATCCTCATTCTCAGGGACAATAATGCAATTTAGAGTGTTTTTATTCTGCTATATGAAACCTTAATGTCTTGCCCTTTGTCCACATGCAATTTGTAAAACTCAAAATGAATTGTCTGGCTTAAGCTTGGTTTTAGTTGCTCACCTCATTTCAACCAAATTAAACATAAATGTTTGTGTTAGAAGAGCACCTCCTCAAAATTATATCAGTGAGGTAGCTCACATTAAAATAGTAAAATTTCATGGTATTAATTTTAACATTGTCTAGAATTATAGGAGACTGGAATATATATTTTAAACCATACTATTAGTAGAAACATATTTAGAAAAAAATGCTCACACATATATGCACACTCTGACAACAAGCATAAAAATTCAATGAGCTAAAGAGATTTTGTAGAATCTACTTTTTTTACTCAAAAGCTATTTTTGCCTGCTTGCTACACTTTATGCACTCTACTAGGCTATGTGGAGATAATAGCAAATATGGCACACATGAATACAGGTGTCATTAGTAGGATGATTAGCAATGATTAATCTTAATTCTCCGAAACTTAATATTACCTTATATGGCAAAGAGTAAGTATTAGCTTATACGGTGAAAGAAGTACTTAATTAAAAAATTTGGAGATAAGGAGCTGGCTTATCCTGGATTATTCGGCTGAGCCCTGAATCCTATAACAAGTGTACTTAGAACAGTAGGTGAGAGATATGAGACAGCCTGAAGTGGAGACAGACGTGTAAAGATGGAAGCAGAAAAAGGAGTCATGTAGACACAAAGCAAGGAATGCCAACAGCCACCAGAAGCTGGAAGAAAACAAGGAATGGAATTTTCTTCAGAGATTCCAGAAGAATCATGACCTGCTGACATCACAATGTCAGAATTTTAGCCTCAAGAACTGTGAGAGAATAAATATGTTTAGTCACCAAGGTTGTAGTACTTTGTTACTTCAGCCAGAGAAAATTAATACATCATGTAATCAGAATTTCTTATGAAAGCATGTAAGATAAACACTCGATTCAGTCCTCTGGATCATTTAAGCTCTCTGGCGGAGGTAACATCAAAGCTACTATGAGATTTCTATACTTATCTGATTTTTGTCTCTTTCTTGAACAACATTATAAGGATTTTCTTTGGAGTTGGAAAAGGACCATTTAGAAATAACTTGGTCATATTCTAAAATGATTCCCAATATTCAAGAAATAAATATAAAAATCTATTGGAGGAGTTCCCGTTGTGGCTTATCGGGTTAAGATCCCTGGCCTTGCTCAGTGTGTTAAGGATCTGGCATTGCTGTGAGCAGTGGCTTGGATCTGGCATAACTGTGGCTGTGGCATAGGCCAGTAGCTGCAGTTCGGATTTTTACCCCTGGCCTGGGGACTTCCATATGCCCCCCCCTTAAAAAAAAATCACTTGGAAATGTTTTTTTCTTTTTTTTTTTTTTTCTTTTTTCTTTTTATGACCACACCAGTAGCATAGGAAAGTTCTTCGGCTAGGGGTCAAAATGGAGTTGCAGCTAGAACTATGCTACAGCTAGGCAACACTATATCTGAGCCACATCTTTGACCTACCCTGCAGCTTTTGGGGCAATGCCTGATCCTTAACCCACTGAGCAAGGCCAAGGATCAAACTCCCATATTTTTGGGCTTTACTGACTGAAGGAATGCAATAGATTAATGAGCTCAGGAGCAGGCATGATTGGAAGGTGTGTAGTTTATGAATATGCTATAAAATTCCTATCAGTAAAGTTAACAAAAAGAGAAAATGAATCATTTTTCATATTCCTTCGCATACTCTTGGAAAGACTTGCATTTCAACAAAGAACACAATTAACAACCTTTGAGAGAGTCATTGGAAGTGAGTATTCACTGCACAACGGAACGTGCAATGTCATAAGGGTCATTAAAAGCATCAAAATTTGTATTAGAGAACTGTATTGGCAAGAAAATCTGTATTACTTCAATGCAGATTCCAAAAAAAGACAATGTGATTAATAATTTACTAACTTTTCTGATAGAAATACGAAATTATCTAGGAAAAGTGCATTTTCCTAGATAGAACAGAAAGAAATGATTCTTGGAGTGAGTAGTATGAGATGGGGCCTGAGTCCTGCCAAGAATCTTCACCTGCAATAATTAAACAATAAGGCAAGAGGTATGAGAGTACTGCTTTATTCTAAATCATCAATATCTGCCACAGACCAATTGTATTTTGTCATACAAATATCGTACACACACACACACACACGTACACGCGCACGCGCGCGCACACACACACACACATATATAAAGTGTCCCATAAAAATACTTATTTGGGGCCCTTTTACCTGGGAGCAGCTCGGGTTTTAGAAACACTGCTCTACAGCTCTAAGCCTAGGGCCGGCTACATCATTTGCTGGGCCCAATACATAACGAAAACGCAGGATCCTGTTTTAAAATATTATTAAGAATTTCAAGAATACGGAGGAACAGGGCATTAAACCAAGCACTGGGCTTTTCTGAAGGCAGGATCCTGTACGGCTTCATACCTGGAAGCTGTTCCTGGAATGCTCAAACAGAAGTTCTTTCACATTTTGGTTTTTAGTACACACTCCACCCCATACTTGAAAACGTCTAAAATTGTGACTTCTAGAAGTGGGCCCAACCAACATCTCACCTATTGACATTGTATCTAAATTTAAGGATTTATTTTCTGATCTTTCTATTTCCAGGATATCTTTACTGATTAGCTCAATCATACAAAAGTATCTCTTCTTTATGCATCTATGATTTATTTTATGGTGTGGAGCAGATTTTATTTGCAAGGTTGAATTGAATAAGACATGGCTTCTGTCCTTAAATTTTTATTAAGTTGGGGAGATAAGCACGACTTATATTAGCTATAAGATTTATTATATATCTTAGTTTATTACTGAACAATTTTTAGCTATATTGGAGGATGATTTATTTTATTTGATTCAAACTTAAACTGCAATAAGGATTCAGAGGAAGAAATGATCAGAGCAGCTAGGACTACTAAAATAATACTAAACAAGATCCTGATGGATGGAGATTACTCAGAGACAGATAATAAAGGTTTGGGAATCCTGGGGAAAAGATAGAAGATTTAAGACAATGTGATTTTAAAAAATACAAGGATATTGGAGTCTTACTAAATTGTTGAGCAAAGAAATTGCCTAAAATCAATGGTGTGATGAAAATAATAACTTGAGAGTAGAACTCAATATAGGAGAAGTGATTGGAGCAAGTTAGAAGGTGGGGGATGGGGAATGTAATGTTACCAATGGAAAAGCAGTACAGGTATAGATTAGGACAGTTGGGAGAAGCATGTAGGTAAAGATAAAACCAAGTGAATTTCTGGGAACAAATATAACAGGATGTGGCAACATTTATATAAGGGAATATTAAAATAATGAACCAGCAAATGCATATACTTGGTATAGCCACATAGATTCTCTAATTTTCTCGGACATAGGAAATTTCAATATTTTCCTCAAATGCTCTTAAATTAGCTGGAATACTTTCCCAGTTCTACCATTCAGGGTATTAAATATTAGGTAATGTAAAAATTATATATTTAAATATTATTTTCATAAACTTGACTTTTGAATCTAAATACCAGCACTTTTCACTTGAAACCAATATTTATCCCAAAAGAGTGCATTGCTTTAAAGTACTCAAGAAGCATAGTACACATATTTTTAAATTAAATATAAAGCTATAGGAATTTTGGTAACTTAATTGCATGTAGGCTGAATTAGAAAAGAAAATCAGTGCTATTTAAGGGTAATTTATGGTTATATGATTATTAGATTTTTGCTCTTAGAATATTTTGGTAGCT
Organism: Sus scrofa; assembly: GCF_054392235.1. Classification (NCBI taxonomy): domain Eukaryota; kingdom Metazoa; phylum Chordata; class Mammalia; order Artiodactyla; family Suidae; genus Sus; species Sus scrofa. The sequence continues at coordinate 44,414,986 of NC_139393.1, forward strand.
AAGTTTGAATCCAAAAGTCTATATTCATTTAAATTTAATATTTTTTGTTAAAAATATATTGAAATGTAATATGTATAGCTAAAAGTAAAGTGTATCATATTAAATTATAGTATTTTCTTTCAAATAATTATATTCTAATTAAAATACATTGTTCACAGAAGAACCAAAAATTATGCGTATGCAGTTTCTTGGCATTTATCAAAAGATTCTACAATTTATTCAGCCCTCGGCGATATGTTTTGATGACTCTCTTTACACTTCAGTCATAACATTTTTCTAAAACACAAATGCAATTATTTTCCCAAAACAGGTCTTAAAATATTCTTTACATGTGCTAAATCCTGCCATTATGCTGATTTTAGAAAGATTTTAACAGTGGTGAATTTAAATAATATATTTAAATTGTACCCTTTTTCTTTTTTTTGTATCCTTTTTCAAACTTGTTAAAAATCACAATATCCAAAATAAAAATACATAAAATAAATAAGTAGGAGTTTCCAGAAATATTAGAGAATAGCATTGCTGCATGTAACTAATTCAATTAAAGGTCATAAGAAAGATGTCCAGAAGGTCAACATAATGAGACCGTGTTAAGCTACTGCAGCACAAGGATTCCTGAGAAAATGATGACCATGTGGAGTGCTCTTCCTATTTTAAATAAAGCTCGACATCCCTCAAATTTGGGACCGCTCATCAGGAGCATAATGCCTGGCTTCAACTGTTATTGTATGGAAGAGGGAGAGAAGGGATTTCTGAGGGATCAAGAGCCCAAACTATTTAGAGCTTTATAGAGTAAAGTCAACATCTTCAAAAGGCAATTTTAAACAAATGGGGAGGCAATGCAGGCTGTAGAAAATTGCTATCATGCACTCCCTGCGGCTTGTACCACTTGGTTGCTGAGCTGAGGAATTCAGCCTATGCAGAAGCTTCTGGTTGGTATTGAAAGCTGGGTGTTTGCTAAAGGAAATAAAGCCAACATTCATCCAAGCATACCTTCAACCCAAACTTCACAATCATTTGGATAAGTATAATGTACACAATAAGGGTAAAGCTGAGCAACTGGAGTCAAAAAACAGAGAAAAATTTGGAAACTGAATGCTTCACCCTTGGTTAACTTTAGCTTTAACTAAGTGATTCCTGAATGAGCAGACATTAAAGAGATGAATGCCAGCATTTGGATTTTGCTCCCCCAAAAGGGAAGAATTTATTCCTCATTGTGAAAGAAACATGTCTCATAGGGAATCATGAGATGAAACTACTTGTGTAATACTGTTTGGTAAAATACTTCAGGTGCAGCCCTACATGTGCTGATTTCAGTTCTAGACAGATCACTTTGTTTTATACGGTAGATGGTACACAAAAATTCCTAGGCAAGATAATAAACTATTTGACACATTTCTGGATTGATGTTACTATCATCTCATTCTTACCTAACTTTGTCTGCATTTTCTAAAATTTTTTGCACTTAAACTGCCCCCTTCTAACAAACATATGATCCCATCCACATAAAGCTTTATAGATGATGAATAAAAGTGTATTCTTTTTGAAGATTATTGATATTTTTATTATTTATTTATTTATTTATTTTTGCTTTTTTAGATCCATGTGTGTGGCATATGGAAGTTCCCAGCATAGGGGTCAAATTGGAGCTACAGCTGCTGGCCTACACCACAGCCACATCAATGCAGAATCCAAGCCACATCTATGACCTGTAGGGTATAGCACAGGTCGTAGCAATGACGGATAATTAACCCACTGAGCTAGGCCAGGGATCAAAGTCGCATACTCATGCTTACTGGTCAGGTTTGTTAATAGGAGTTTATTGATATTTTATTTTATTTTATTTTATTTTATTTATTTATTTTTTGTCTTTTTGCCATTTCTTGAGCCGCTCCCGCGGCATATGGAGGTTCCCAGGCTAGGGGTCAAATCGGAGCTGTAGCTGCCGGCCTACGCCATAGCCACAGCAACACAGGATCTGAGCCGCGTCTGCAACCTACACCACAGCTCAAGGCAACACCGGATCGTTAACCCACTGAGCAAGGGCAGGGAACCTGCAACCTTATGTTGCCTAGTCGGATTCATTAACCACTGCACCACGACGGGAACTCCTACTGATATTTTAAACACAAATATTTTTAGGACTGTATTGGAAGAGAGGAATACAAGGAAAAGAGATTTCCAGGGCCTGAATATGCAATCATTTACAACTGTCTTTTGGGAAGAAACTGAAAACATATTTAGTCAATTCCAAATGTGTGGCTTAGCTAACTATTGCTAAGAATTCTGATTTATTTTTCCAATACATTTTAAAATAAATTGTCTCAAAATAACTTGCTTTTTTTGCACTTTTTGGACAACTACAAGAGAGTGGCATAAACCTTTGAAGTGGTCAGGGAGGATTAGAGAGTGACATCAAGAATTCAGTTATTTCCTCCATGCTATTACACAAGCAGTGCAAAGATTTTGTGTCAGTTCCCCACCATATAGCCTTTGTTCCTCAGGGAAAGGCCCCGCTCTATAACTCCCTGCAGAGGAAGAAATACACAGGTTAAAGAAACCCAAAAGCATGAGCTTACTCCTGACGAGGGTGGAGGTGGCTGTTCCAATGCCCTTATTCAGTCCTGTTTGTATTTATTTTTCTGTCTTCAAATATATTTGTATTTCAGTGTAGCAAGCATGTCATGTACCACACAATAGGAGGGAGACATTATAAAAAGGGCTTATGTCCCATTGTGGGTGAAATTTAATAGCAGTATGGATTTTTATTGCCCATATTTAATTCATTTATTCTTACATCCATTCAACTAAGACTCTTAAGGACATTCCACTAAATAAGAAACAGAACTACTACTTTTAACAGTACTACTATAGCTAGGACTACTACCATTGCACCTATTAATAATAGTTAAAACTGAATACACTATGCCAAGCATTCTACTAAGTATTTCACATTTATTAGCTCATTCGATTCCAACAACAATGCTAGTGGTCATGGGTTATTCATATGCCCACTTAACAGAAGAATAATTAAGTTTAAAGAAGTCATATAATGTACCCCAAAATACTCATTTTGAATATGGTAAAAATGGGATAAAATTTCATATAGATACATTATTGCTAAGCTAATAAGCTTCATTTCTACATGATACTACTCCTATTGATGAATCAATCATTCCTTACTCTCCAAAAAGATAAGTTTTATTAGGGAGAAATGAATATAAGGATATAAATTAAGAGGTAATGAAGATATATAAATATTTGTGTTTAGAATATCAATAAACTTCTGTTAACAAACCTGACTAGTACCATGAGGATGCCTAGTGATACTTAATGTGTGAGAGTAAGACAACTGAAAATTGTCCTAAAAGATAGGAAATGCACTCCTAAAAATTTCACAGTTGAGCAATTCCATGACCAGAAATGGACCAGGTAAAAAAAGAAAGGGTTATTTCTGCATATTGAGAAAACTTGTATACAAGTATAACAGTGAAAATGGAATGACATTCTTGGGGAATGTAACACATATTACTGAATTGTGAAATGCCTTATGTGTCAGCTTCAGGAATATGGATGATACTCCTTTCTAAAGGCAATGGAAAGTTCCAGAATGTATTTTTAAAAGAGGTATTAAATGGTCTCTATACATGTGAGACAATATGGGACAATACATTTAAAATATAGGACAATATCCTTGGAAAAAAAAAGAAAAAGCCTAGAAGAAAAGAAAGAGTCAAAAAGGACAAGATAATTTAAAAGTGCTTTTACAAATAAAATTTATATGGTACTTATCATTAATTCAACAGAATGTATAGTAAAAGACAAATAATAACTAGAAGAGAACAAGCTTCAAAACTGAGGTCATCAATTAATGGGAAATATTTATATAATTATTTATTTTTATTACTCACATCTGTAGTTGTATAATGATCATAACAATCCAGTTTCAAGGATTTCCATTCCATTACCCAAGCGTATCCCCCCACCCCGCAAACTGTCTCCTCTGGAGACCATAAGTTTTTCAATGTTTGTGAGTCAGCATCTGTTCTGCAAAGAAGTTCAGTCTGTCCTTTTTTCTGATTCCACATGTCAGTGAAAGCATTTGATGTTGGTGTCTCATTGTATGGCTGACTTCACTTAGCATGATACTTTCTAGGTCCATCCATGTGGCTAAAAATGCCAGCATTTCATTCATTTTAACGGCTGATTCATATTCCACTGTGTATATGTACCACATCTTCTGGATCCACTCTTCTGTTGATGGACATTTAGGTTGTCCCCATGACTTGGCTATTGTAAATAGTGCTGCAATGAACATCAGAGTACATGTGTCTTTGCAAGTCATGGTTTTCTCTGGATAGATGCCCAGGAGTGGGATTGCTGGATTAAATGGGAGTTCTATGTTTCGTTTTCTGAGGAATCTCCATACTGCTTTCCACAGTGGTTGCACCCATTTATATGCCCACCAACAGTGTACTAGTGTTCCTTTTTCTCCACACCCTCTCCAGCACTTATTGTTTGTAGAATTTTAGATGGTAGCCATTCTGGCTGGTGTAAGGTGGTACCTCAGAGTGGTTTTGATTTGCATCTCTCTAATAATGAGTGATGTTGAACATCTTTTCATGTGTTTCTCAGTCATCTGTATGTCTTCTTTGGAGAACTGTCTGTTTAGATCTTCTGCCCATTTTGTGATGGGGTTGTTTGTTGTTTTGGTATGGAGCTGCAGAAGGTGTTTGTAAATTTTGGAGATTAATCCCTTGTCAGTTGATTCACTTGCAAAGATTTTCTCCTATTCTGTGTGTTGTCTTTTCATGTTGTTTAGGGTTTCCTTTGCTGTGCAGAAACTGTGAAGTTTGAGTAGGTCCCATTTGTTTATATTTGTTTTTGTTGCCAATACTCTGAGAGGTTGATCTGAGAAGATATAGCTGTCATTCATGTCAGAGAGTGTTTGGCCTATGTTTTCCTCTAAGAGTTTGAGAGTGTCTTGTCTTATATCTAGGTGTTTAATCCATTTGGAGTTTCTTTTTGTGTATGGTGTTAGGGAGTATCTAATTTCATTATTTTCCATGTGGCTGTCCAGTTTTCCCAGCACCACTTATTGAACAAGCTGTCCTTTCTGCATTGTATATCCTTGCCTCCTTTGTCATAGATGAGTTGGCTGTAGGTGCATGGGTTTAATTCCGGACTTTCTATCCTGTTCCACTGATCTATATTTCTCTCTTTGTACCAGTACCATATGGTTTTGATGATTGTTGCTTTGTAATAGAGTCTGAAGTCCAGGAACCTGATTCCTCCAGCTCCATTTTTCTTTTTCAGGATGTCTTTGGCTATTCTGGGTGTTTTTGCTTCCAAACAAACTTTAAAATATTTTGTTTGAGTTCTGCGGTAAATGTCCTTGGTAATTTGATTGGGATTGCATCGAATCTGTAGATTGCCTTAGGTAGTATAGTCATTTTGATGATATTAACTCTTCAAATCCACGAGCATGGTATATGTTTCCATCTATTTGTGTCATCTTTGATTTCTTTCATCAGTGGCTTGTAGTTTTCAGAGTACAGATTTTTTGTCTCTTTAGGTAGGTTTATGCCTAGGTTTTTTATTCTTTTGGATGTGATGGTAAATGGGATTGCTTCCCTAATTTCTTTTTCTGCTCTTTCATTGTTAGTGTATAGAAATGCCGTTGATTTCTGTGTATTAGTTTTGTATCCTGAAACTTTGCCAAATTCGCAGATGAGCTCTAACAGTTTTCTGGTAGAGTCTTTAGGATTCTCTAGGTATAGTATCATGTCATCTGCAAATAGTGATAGTTTTACTTCTTCCTTTCCAATTTGGATTCCTTGTATTTATTTTACTTCTCTGATTGCTGTGGCTAGGACTTCCAAAACTATGTTTAAGAGTAGTGGTGAGAGCAGACATCCTTGTCTTGTTCCTGATCTCAGTGGGAATTCTTTCAGCTTTTCACCACTGAGAATGATGTTCACTGTGGGTTTGTCATATATGGCCTTTATCATGTTGAGGTAGGTTCCCATTCTGCCCACTTCCTGAAGGGTTTTTATCAGGAGTGGGTGTTAAATTTTGTCAAAGGATTTTTCTGAGTCTATTGAGAGGATCTATTGAGATGGTTTTTATTCTTCAGTTTGTTAATGTGATGTATCACACTGATGGATTTACAGATATTGAAGAACCCTTGCATCCATGGGATAAATTCCACTTGATCATGATGTACAATCCTTTTAATGTATTGTTGGATGTGGTTTGTTAGGATTTTGTTGAGGATTTTTGCATTGATGTTCATCAGTGAAATTGGTGTGCAGTTTTCTTTTTTCGTGGTATCTTTGTCTGGTTTTGGTATCAGGGTGATGGTCGTCTCATAGAATGAGTTTGGGAGTAGCCTTTCTTCTGCAATTTTTTGAAATAGTTTCTGAAGGATAGGTATTAGCTCTTCTCTAAATGTTTGATATTATTTGGCTGTGAAGCCATCTGCTCCTGGAATTTTGTTTGTTGGAAGTTTTTTAATCACAGTTTCAATTTCAGTTCTTGTGATGGGTCCATTCATATTTTCTATTTCATCTTGGTTTAGTCTTGGAACATTGTACTTTTCTAAGAATTTGTCCATTTCTTCTAGGTTTTCCATTTTATTGGCGTATAGTTGCATATAGTAGTCTCTTATGATCCTTTGTATTTCTGTGATTTCTGTTGTTACTTCTCCTTTTTCATTTCTAATTTTATTGATATGAGTCCTCTCTCTTTTTTGCTTGAGAAGTCTGGCTAGGGGTTTATCAATTTTGTTGATCTTTTCAAAGAACCAGCTTTTCATTTCATTGATCTTTTCTATGGTTTTCTTTGTTCCTATTTCATTGATTTCTGCTTTGATCTTTATAATTTCTTTCCTTCTGTTAACTTTAGGTCTTGTCTATTCTTCTCTCTTGAGCTGCTTTAGATGTAAAGTTAGCTTGTTTATTTGAGCTTTTTCTTATTTCCTGAGGTGGGCTTGTGTTGCTATAAACTTTCCTCTTAGAATGGCTTTTGGTGTGTCCCATAGGTTTTGGAGTGTTGTATCTTTGTTGTCACTTGCTACTAGGTATTTTTTAATTTCCTCTTTGATTTATTCAGCGATCCATTGGTTGTTTAGTAGTATGTTTAGTCTCCACGTGTTTGGGTTTTTTTAAGGTTTTTTCTTGTTGTTGATTTCAAGTCATACAGCATTGTGATCAGAAAATATGCTTGATATGATTTCAATTTTCTTAAAGTTACCAAGGTTGGATTTGTAGCCCAGGATATGATCAATCGTAGAGAATGTTCCATGTGCACCTGAGAAGGATGTGTATTCTGTTGTTTTTGGATGGAATGTCCTATAAATATCTATTAAGTCCATGTGGTTGAATGCATCATTCAGGGCCTGTGTTTCCTTATTGATTTTCTGTCTGGTTGATCTGTCCATTGCTATAAGTGGGGTGTTAGAGTCCCCCACTATGATAGTGTTATTGTTGATTTGTCCTTTTAAGGTTGTTAGCAGTTGCCATATACAATATGGTGAACTTATGTTGGGTTCGTAGATATTTAAAATTGTTCTGTTTTCTTCTTGGATTGATCCTTTGATCATTATGTAATGTCCTTCTTTGTCCCTTAAAATATTCTTCAATTTAAAGTCTATTTTGTCTGATATAAGTATTGTTACTCCAGCTTTCCTTTGATCCCTGTTTGCATGAAATATTTTCTTCCATCCTCTCACTTTCAATTTGTGTGTGTCCCTAGAAGTGAAGTGGGGCTCTTGAAGACAACATGTATGTGGGTTTTATTTTTGTATCCATTCAGCCAGTCTATGTCTTTTGGTTGGGGCGTTTAGTCCATTCACATTTAAGGTAATTATTGATATGTATGTTCTTATTGCCATTTTATTAATTGCTTTGGGTTTGTTTTTGTTGCTTTTTTTTCTTTCCTTCTTCTCTTGTTCTCTCCTCTTATGGTTTGATAACTATCTTTAGTGTTGTATTTGACTTGATTTTTCTTTGTTTGTGTATCAATTGTAGGTTTTTGGTTTGCAGTTATTCTGAAGCTTTGATATAAGAGTCTATATGTATATGAGATTGTTTGAAGTTGTTGTTCTCTTAATTGCAAGTTCATCTCCAGTGTTCTGCATTTGTACCCACCTCTTCTCATGATTTCTGATTTCGGTGGTATAATTGTGCATGGATGATTTCGTATCTTTACCGTATATGTGCCTGTACTGGTGAGCCTTGTCATTTGTGGAATTTGGGTTTCCTGTTGCTGTCTTGTCTTCTCTGCCTAGAGAAGTTCCTTTAGTATTTGCTGTAAGGCTGATTTAGTGTTGCTGAATTCTCTCAGCTTTTGCTTATCTGTGAAGGTTTTGATGTCTCCTTCAAACCTGAATGAGAGCCTTGCTGGGTAGAGTAATCTTGGTTGGAGGTTTTTTTCCTTTCATCACGTTAAGTAGATGGTGCCACTCCCTTCTGGCCTGCACAGTTTCTGCTGGAAAATCTGCCAATAACCTTAGTGGGGTTCCCTTGGATGTTACTTGTTTCTTTTCCTTAGCTGCTTTCAAGATTTTGTCTTTGTCTTTAATTTTGGTCAGTTTGATTAATATGTGTCTCAGTGTATTCCTCCTTGGGTTTATTTTACATGGTACTCGTTGTGCTTCCTGGATTTGAGTGAGTGGGTCCTTCCCCATGTTAGGGAAGTTTTCGGCTACTATCTCTTAGAATATTTTTTCTGTCCCCTTCTCTCTCTCTTCTCCTTCTGGCACCCCTATAATGCGGATGTTGGTGTGTTTCACATTGTCCCACAGTTCTCTGAGACTCTCTTCATTTGTTTTCAATCTTTTTTCTCTTCTCTTCTGCATCCGTAATTTCCACTAATCTGTCCTCCACCTCGCTTATTCGTTCTTCTGCCTCCTGTATTCTGCTGTTAGCTGCTTCTAGTGAATTTTTGTATTTCAGTTGTTGTATTTTGCATCTCTTCTTGTTTAAGTTTTATATCTTGTATCTCTTTGGTCAGTGTTTCCTGTAAGTTATCCATCTTTGCCTCCAGTTTATTTCCAATGTCTTGCATCTTCTTCAGCATCAACAGTCTAAAGTCTTTTTCCTGGATGCTGAGAATCTCCTCATTGCTTAGCTGATTTTCTGGGGTTTTTCCTTTCTCCCTCATCTGGGTTAATAGTCCTCTGTCCTTTCATTTTTATAGGCTTTTGGTGTGGTGACCTTTTAACAGATAACAGAGTTGTAGCCTCTCTTCCTTCTGGTGTCTGCCCCCCTTGTGGCTGAAGTTGGTATGGGGGCTTGCTGTAGGCTTCCTGATGAGAGGGGCTGATGCCTGCCCACTGGTAGGTGGAGCTGATTCTAATCCCTCTGGTGGGTGGGGCTTTGTCTCTGGATGGGATTAGAGGCAGCTGTGTGCCTGGGGGTTCTTTAGGTAGCCTGTTTACTGAGGGGCAGGGCTGTGATCCCACCTGGATGGTTGTTTGCCTTGGGGCTTCTCAGCACTGACTGATGGGTGGGGCCAGATTTTCCCAAAATGGCCACCTCCATAGAAAGGCAGCTGCTGAATATTCCCGAGAGCTTTGCTTTCAATGTCCATCCCACACAACAAGCCACATTCACCCCTGTTTTCCCAGGATGTCCTCCAAGAACTGCAGTCAGGTTTGACCCAGACTCCGATGGAGACCTCACTCTGCCCCGGGACCCAGTGCGTGTGAACATCCATGTATGCCTTTTAAGAATGGGGTCTCTGTTACCCCCAGTCCCATGGAGCTCCTGCGCACAAGCCCCACTGGCCTTCAATGCCAGACGCTCCAGGGGCTCTTTCTCCCGGTGCCAGATCCCCACACGTGAGAGTTTGATGCGGGGCTCAGAACGCTCATTCCTGTAGGTGAGTCTCTGTGAACCAGTTAGTTTCCAGTCTGTGGGGCTTCCCACCTGGGAGGTATGGGGTTGTTTATATCACAAAACCGCCCCTCCTACCTCTCGATGTGTCCTCCTCTTTTTCTTCTGGTATAGGATATCTTTGTTAAGGTTTCTGGTTCATTTGGGTGGAGATTGCTCAGCCTTTAGTTGTGAATTTTGTTGTTTTTAGGAGAGAAATTGAGCTCCAGTCCTTCTATTCCACCATCGTAATCCCATTTCCTCCAGAAATATTATTTTATGTTTTTACGGCAAAGTGTAATGAGTCGGGGACAATGTTTCTGGAACTTGGTCTGGTGTTGGTCTGTGTGGAAGAAGATGTTAGTGTTGCTTCCTGAGGCCTTGGCATTGTGTTGTATGGGTCCCCACAAACTGATGGCTTTGCATGGAGACTGGTACTGGCAACTTCTTCTCTGGCACTCTTGGAACACTGAGCTACTGTTTTAGAAGTCCAGTTACCTTGCTAGAGAAACCATGTTAAGTGAGTAAATGAAAAGAACAAGTTGAAAACTACATGGAGAGAGAGAGAATCCTTAAGATACAAAAAAGAGGATTGGCCTCCTGCTTCCTGTTGTCCCCAAAGAGGTGTCAGATATATAAATGAGCCATTTTAGAAGGCCCTAAGACTTCAGATAATTATAGTTCCAGATGATGGCCTAAGGAATACTAAGACAATTCAGCCTATTTTTTTAATGCATGGAGGATGCGAGAGATAAAAGTACAATAGTTAAAGCATTTTGTTTTTGCTTTGTTTTTTTAATTTTTTGCTTTTTGCCATTTCTAGGGCTGTTCCTGCAGCATATGGAGATTCCCAGGCTAGGAGTCTAATCAGAGTTGTAGCTTCTGGCCTACACCAGCAACATGGGATCCAAGCTGCGTCTGTGACCTACACCACATCACGGCAACACTGGATCCTTAACCGACTGAGCAAGGCCAGGGATCGAACCCACAACCTAGAAGTTCCTAATCAGATTCGTTAACCACTGAGCCACAACGGTAACTCCTAATATTTGTATGTATTTTGAAGTGATCACCACAGTAAGTCTAGCTAACATCACTTACCTCACATAATTACACATATTTAATTTTTTTGTGAGGAGAATTTTAAGAACTACCCTCTCAACAACTTTCAAACATACAATAGTCACCATGCTATACATTGCATCCCCAGGACTTATTTATTTTTCAGCTAAGATTTTGTAGCTTTTGACCACCTTCACCCATTTTGCCCATCTCCTTCCCTCTCTGACAACTGTTTTTTGAGTTCTTCTCTCTCTGGGTCTATCTGGGCCTAACTTACCTCAACAATTTTTTTTTGAAATATGGAATTAAGAAAATTATTCTTTTCTAATAGTTTTCTAAAAGCAAGATCTTATGGAGTGAGTAGTAGTTTTTTCTAAACTAATCGTTGGCTCAGCTTCTTTAAAAATTCTTAAAAGAATCACTCTTTTGATGAAACTTAATCAGCCATTAGTATTGGGACTGTAGTTTATTGATTTGCTAATGTGACATATTCGGAGGCAAAATGGAATGCCACATTGTAAGAGGAAGGAGGGAGGCTTCTTTCTCAAAGTCTGATTCATGTTGAAAAGTCTGAGGAAGGTGTGATGAAGCTGGCTCTTTCTGAGGAGAGTGTAGAACAGACTATTTAAGGATCAGTGCTGTCCTCAGGCAAGGGTAGTTTAAGGGATATTCATACTAATACACGAAATAGCCAAGTAGATTTGGGGCTTCATGGGTAAGAAAGCAAAAATCATTAAAAAAAAAAAAAAAGGTCATTAAGGCATTTTACAAACGCTGCTGCATGACTGGCAAAAACAATGTTTACTCTTAGTTTTGCACATGGTTTTATCTGTCTGTCCCCTAAGCCTGATGATTGGCAGGATTGCCTTTGACTTTTTTAGTCTAAGCTGATTTTCACAATTTCTACCTCAGAAAAATCTATACTACTTCATTTTTGCATTGTGAAATTTTATATCTTTAAAAATGCTAAACATTTTATAATGAAAAAGCAGTTTTAAAATTCTGGTTCTTTATCCTCATAATACTTACAGAATTTTTTTTGTGATTAGAAACTTTATAATTATTTTTCTTGTGATGAGAATGTTTTAAGATCTACTCTCCTAAAAACTTTCAAATAAACATGGTGTTAACTATCGTCACCATGCTGTAATATCTCTAGAACTTATTTATCTTAATTAAATTTTGAATTCATAAATAAATTCAATAAATATTATAAGCTGTGAGTTGATGAATGTTAAACTTATTTTGGTAGGCCTTTCATAATATATACATATATCAAATTATTACAGTGTATAGTTCAAACTAACACAGTGTTATGTGTCAGTTATATTCCAATAAAAATGGAAAGTAAAAATAAATTAAAAACTAAATTTAGAAAATCATGGACTTGGAGAAAAGACTGATGGGAGGGGGAGGGAGTGGGAGGGATCAGGAGCTTGGACTTATCAGACACAACTTAGAATAGATTTACAAGGAGATCCTGCTGAGCAGCATTGAGAACTTTGTCTAGATACTCATGTTGCCACAGAACAAAGGGTGGGGAAAAAATGTAATTGTAATGTATACATGTAAGGATAACTTGATCCCCTTGCTGTACAGTGGGAAAATAAAAAAAAAAAAAAAAGGAAAGAAAGAAAAGAGAGAAAAAAAGAAAGAATATTAGTATGGGACAGTGATACAACATTTAAAATAAAAGTACAAATTTTGATAAAAAAACTAAATTAATAAATAACTTGTGTGATTTATTAAACAACAGTTATATGTAACCAATGCTTTTCTCTATCAAATTCTGTAAGTAAGGGAGTTTCTGTTGCGGCTCAGTGGAAACAAATCTGACTAGTATCCATGAGGACACAGTTTTGACTAAGTTATGTTTAGAAGTTTTCAATTAACAGATAATGTTCATAACTGAAGTAAAACTTGTATCTATTTATTCCAGTCCAATTCTTTTTTCAATTAGCTATGCTACTTATTCTAAGTATATGATTGCTTAAAATATAGTAGGTCGAATTGTGTGCACTAATTTAGAAAATCCTAAAACTCAAAGAAGTTTGGTAGAATTACTTCTAAAAATGCATAGCAGATGTGATGTAAATATGGATGTAATCATTCTCAAGTACTAGAACCTTTTTCACAGTCTTTGACTACAAAGTAGAAAATTATCACACACCATCTGCTCTGTGCTATGTGTATATGGCTGTTTCTCTAATGTAAATTGTTCAAGGTCAATTTTTTTGTAAGCTCCCTAATGTGAAAAATCTAACATAGGCTTAACATTACCATATAAAGTCAATTAGCATTGTTTATCAGACAACTGCAAAACAAAGTTCTAAATTTCAAGGCTGATTCCTAAAATGCACTTATTAATATGAAAATAAATGTTTTACTAAAACATTTAAATTTTGGATAACAATAAAATTTTATTTAATTACAATCAGTTTCTGAAGGCACTGGACTTGATAATGTTACTTTCTTTTACATCTTGTTTTCATATTTGAAACAAATATCATTTATTTTCTCTATTCAGCATATTTATTCTATAGTAAAATTGTGGTTAAGCAATCTCTCAAGTATTTTGGAGATAAGCTTTATATGAAGGAAAGTTTTAGGCACCAAGTTTTACCAGATGTGTTTCATTTTTGATTTAGGATTTATTAAGTACGTATTTGTGTGCAGGGATGATTTTAATTTAATACAACTGATATTTTTAAAGTTTAACTGTTTTTATTTTCCCTGAATTGTTAACTATCTCTTTTACATTAAATTTGTGTCTCTGATACAATAAACAACTAATACATTCTATTAAATTAATTGGCAATATAGTAGTCAAATCTAAATGAACAAGTAAGTGGTCTGGTTAATATAATCAGAACAAAATGATATATTGATTTAAATGCTCATCTCAAGTAAATGATTTGTCATATCATCTAAATAACATCTAAATATTACATGGTTAAACATCAAAGAAAATTACTTAAATGTTCTTTGTAAAAAAACAATAATAGAGGATATGAGCAGACTAGGTTTAAACTTATCATCATCATCAGTGGATGTTAAATGATTATGAAATGATGCTTTAAATTTCTGATGGAAATGATTTTTTAAACTAGTATTAATATTTAACCTATTTATCAACTTTGGACATTCAAAAACACACACACTCTATTCCTTATACATACTTTAGGAAGTTTTTAAAAAATGTATTTTATCAAAATGAGATACCAACCCAAAGAAGCAGAAGATATCCAATTCAAAATATATATATTCTCAGTGAAATAAAGATGGGATGCAATATGTTGACAGTTCTGCGATAGGACAGGAGAATATTTGTTTTAGATTGGACTAGGAAGGAGACCCTAATAGATACATAGCTCTGATGGGAAAATGGTTGACATGAAATATACCTATAATTGAGAAAAATTTCATAAGGTAACAAAGTGAAAAAAGGAAAGCAATCAAGGTTAAAGAAAATAGATATTTCATTCAGTTATTGAATTATATGAAATCAGATCAACCAAGAGATAAATCAGATTAAAGAATTTAGGAATTTAGAAAAATCTCATCAGTGTTTATAAAGGCAATTAAACATTAAGTTTGAAAGTAAGGGGTTAATATGTCTTTTGTCCAACCTCAAGGATGCTTGAGGTCTTGACTTTTATGCTAATCCTCCTTCAAAGCTTAACTCAAGGTATTTATAACAGCATCTTTGGAAATACTTAGATTACTAGGTATTAACCTATCACCTGTACCTCCTTGTCAACATTGTATTTTGCCTAGTTTGTAACTGGTCAGTAACTGGTAATTGACATGAAGCAGCACTAGAAAATGAGAACTGATAGTATACACTTTAGGGTCCTATTTGACAAGGACATTTAAAAAGCTGAAGAAACTTTATAGTTTCTCTTCGGTATACATCCGGACAAAACTTTCCTTCAAAAAACACATGCACCCCCATGTTCATTGCAGCACTATTCACAATATCCAAGAAATGGAAACAACCCCAACAGACGATTGGATTAGGAAGATGTGGTATATATGTACTCAATGGAATACTACTCAGCCATAAAAAAGAACCAAATAATGCCATTTGCAGCAACATGGATCGAACTAGAGAGTCTCATACTGAGTGAAGTAAAAGTCAGAAAGAGGAAGACAAATATCACATGATATCACTTATAACTGGAATCTAATATCCAGCACAAATGAACATCTCTACAGAAAAGAAAATCATGGACTTGGAGAAAAGACTTGTGGCTTCCTGGGGGGAGAGGGAGGGAGTGGGATGGATTGGGAGCTTGGGGTTAATGGGTACAAACTATTGCTTTTGGAATGGATTAACAATGAGATCCTGCTGTTTAGCACTGAGAACTTTGTTTGGTCACTTATGACGGAGCATGATAATGGGAGAAAAAAGAATGTATACATGTATGTGTAACTGGGTCACTATTCTGTACAGTAGAAAAAAATTGTATTGGGGAAATAACAATAAAAAATTGAATATTAAAAAAAGTTGAAGAAACTTTATAGTTGATTGTTTTACTGCATTAAATTAATCATCACTCTCCTGGTTTGTCCCAGTGACTCTATGTGTCCCTAATGCTGTGTAATTCAGGTGGTCAGCAGTTGAATCCTAGTCTTTTGCTTTGCTATTGCCACACAGGCCATATCACCTCTCTGTCTGTCATCCTATCTTAAAATCAAGTAAATTTTATTGGGATGAAGCCTGATGGGTTAGTTTTCTTTTTCAAAAAGCAGATGTCAACCCAAAATTACATGTGCAAAAGATTTCCTGGGTAATGAAAAAAGAGCAATCTGGAGTAGACAAGGAGTGGTCAAACTCCAAACTGACTTCTGGGAAAGACGGAGGGAAGTAAAAGGAATTAGATAGAGATCTATTTCCTGTAATACCATTTCCCAAGAAAGCATCAGCCAGGCTGCTGGACAGGGTGTCCCACAGCCAGAACTGCCTGTTAAAATAGTTCTACATCTTGGAAAAATTGGCTGCATTGTACTACCACCTTGTTCAGTCATTTACTGGAAAATTTCCCTTGGGATATGTGGCCTCAGCATGAAGGTGAGGGTGGATCCAGAAGAGCAGTATCTTGACCATCGATTAATATGCTTCCAGAAGAAGATCTGAAAGTCTTATTTTAATGCTTATTTTAGTGCCTCACACAGCTCATCACTTGTGACTTGTACTGTACTGAAGATTACTGCAGTTTCCAGGAGCAGCTCTTCCATGACTCCCTTAGGCCCCACTTCTTGAGATAAAAGTTAGAAAAGGCAGTTAGCAGAACAAATTTTGTTGCATTTGGTATCACGCTTACAACTGGTATTCATCCTCTTCCTCTACTATCATCCAGCCTAATCCTTGCATGTCTCCTTCATCTATCTCCTGGAATGTCTTCATGTATTACCTGATGGTGTAGCCCAAATCTAAACTCCTGTGGGATATTAGTCCTTGGAAATCATACATTTTTCCAGGTCACTTGCGTTCCATGTCTGTGTGTTGTTTTGACCTTCTTAGGCAAAAGCAGTCCTACTTTCTCTAGCTGATAGTAGTCAATTTTAGTTACTGTTATGATGCCTCTTCTCCTAGCCTGATACTTACTGAACATAAGGATTCCAAAGTTTTCAGGTGGCATTTATGTTCAATGGAATGTTTGCTGTGTCCCGTGGCAGGAAGGAGCTACATTTGGGGAAAGAACACCAAACCCTCCAGAGCCCAGGGTTGCAGAAATGGGAAACACTAAATACCCCTTTATATCATTAGGAATAATGTAAGTAGAGCCATTTCTACTTCTACCACTTGGTTTCCATACACATTTGTGGATACACAGATATACAGAAGGTTCCAATTTAAAGCATATTCTGTATCCTGAAGGATAGCAATCCATTCTTTCAAAGGATTGCCTCTAGGCTGGTGCTCCACCTTTGCTCTTAGAAGGCTATTCCAGCCTTCATTATGATCCGTTGCTTCTAAGTAGTAAACTGATGATACAATAAACAGATCTCTTGGTTATGGGCCCATACTCACATCACTGTTGCTTTGAAGCAAGTTGCCTGGTTGCATGCAGTGTTGTCTGGCCTCTGATGAAAGGTAGAAATTTAAAATGACCACCAAGAATCCTATCCCCTGGTGTGTACACAATGTATAATCCAGCATATATGGTCCTCATCCTATGATTGCCTATAGGCCCTTCTGAACTCATAAGCTGATGAGTCTGGAAGAACATAGTTTATAATGGAAAGTTCCAGATACCTGGTCACTTGTTGCTCCATGGTCAGAAGTTTCACCAATGCTAAGATTCAATGATATGTCATGAGCTTTTTCTCAAAAGGCATACTAATCTTTCCTGGAGATTTCGTGTTCTTGCTGAGGAAAGAGGATGGTTTCAGAATTTCATCTGGCTTTCCCCACTATGAGATCCCTTACTCCACAGGAATCAATGTATGGATTATGCCAACTGGCAAGTGTATCCTTCCCTTGAGTGTGGTGTGCATTACCTAATCTGGTGAGTTTTTTTTTTTTTTTTTTTTTTATTTCTTTATAGGGCTGCACCTGCAGCATATGGAAGTTCACAGGCTAGGGGTCAAATTAGATCTGCAGCTGCTGGCCTATGCCACAACCACATCAATGCAGGATCTGAGCCATGTCTGAGACCTACACTACAGTTCATGGAAATACCAGATACTTAACCCAGGGATTTAACCAACAACTTCATGGATACTAGTGGGATTCACTGCCACTGAGCCATAACAGGAACTCCTGGCGAGCCATTCTAAAATAGAATAAATCAGATATTTTTAGCTGCAGAAGATGCTCTTCTGTTGGCCTTAAAAATAAAAGAAAATAAGAAAAGAAAATAGTGTGATATTAAGAAGCATGTAACAGGAAATAGCAGCCAGCCTGTAGTTACTGAGAGTGTCCCCATGTTGACAGCAACAGAGACCTCCATCTTATAACTGTGAGGAAATAAATTCTGCTAACAACCACATAAACTTGAAAAAGACCTTTAACTCCCAGAAGGAATACAATCAACACCTTAATTTCTAAGACCCTGAGCAGAGAATCCAGCTAACCTATAACCTGGACTTCTGATCTATAAACTGAGATAATAAATGGATGTTGCTTTAATCCACTAAGTTTGTGATAATTTTGAATGAAACAATAGAAAACTTAATACAGATTCCCTTACCATGGAACAGACATCTGTCATCCTCATGCAGTCATGTTAGCCAAAGCTCTGCAGCAAGGAAAGCTGAGCCCATATCTGGAGTATGTTGCAGTATCTGTGAGGATAAATTTCTGGCTGTTCTAGAAAAAATCAGTGATGTAGCTGATTTGCCACCAAGTAGTTTATAGTTGAGGAATAGTATTATATTAGAGGCTCAGAATAGGTCTGTGTCTGGCAGGTTGGTATTTCCAAAGAGGTTGTAGCTGGATTGATCTTGGTAAGTATGAATCCATGTTGTTGAGTCAACCCATAGCCTTCACTTCTGCAACTCATTACACTGGCAGTAGGTATTAAATAGGGTTTGATTGCTAAAGAAGAGTCACAAGATCCAAGTCAAAATACTTATAAATCTGCATTTTATTACAATTAAAATATGTAACATTTTAACCACAACATTAAAGTAAGCATATGCATTACAGCCAAAGCCTGTCTCTCAGCCTGGAATACAGAGACCTCAGGTGTGGGCTCCAATTGAAATCCATACGTAAGAGCCATGGACAGATGCACATTTTATCTTGGATCAAGAACCACGAATGTGGACTTCATTCCCTTTGTGGCTCAGTAGGTTAAGAACCAGACATAGCGTCTGTGAGGATGCAGGTTGATACCTGGCCTGACTCAGTGGACTAAGGATATGACATTGCTGCAAACTGTGGTGTAGGTCACAGGTGGGACTTGGATCTGGCTTTGCTGTGTCTGTGGCATAGGCGGGCAGCTGCAGCTCTGATTTGACCCCTAGCCCAGGAACTTCCATATGCTACAGGTGCAGACATAAAAAGAAAAAAAAAAAAAAAAGCTACCAGTCCCTAATTCCATGGGACACCTTGGAATTAGGGAAGTCAAAAGCGGAATGTTGGCTGGAGATTTTTATTTCTTGCTGGCCATGTAACATATTTCTTCTACATAACCAGCTTTAACGCAGAACTCTCCAGGGTCTCACAGAGACCAGGTGTGAATCATCAATCTCATTGTTATCAATAAACAATGCTGATGAGTTGGAACAAATGGGCCGGAAACTCTTCAGATCCATGTTACAAAGAATGCTATTAATCAGAATGTTTCAAGCCTTGGCTAAGGGTCACTGCCATGCACAAACTTTAGCAAGACAGGCCAAGCTAATTCCAAACCTGTTGTAATTACCCTTCACAATATAGCCATTATTCCATTTGTGTGCCTATCAGGCCAGTCCCAAAATGACATATGATGTTTGGTTAATGTACACTGGCCAAGTGCTGCTTTTATGGTGGATGCTTTATGATGGGCATCAGCATGTGATAATAATATCTTCACACTTGGTATCCCCATTTATATGCCATGTACCCATGTGCCACTTCTGCTCCATACAGAGTAGGAAGCCAACTTCACTGTTAGGAGCCCTGCCCAACAGGAAATATTTTCTTTCTACAGTCATTCATAGCTACGCTAATTGTTGTTGTAATGTTGATGCCACTCGTTTTCAGCCTGAACTCACATACTGAGCCAACCTTTTCATACATGAAGCCTGGGGCTCATTTCTTCTTCAATTAAACTTATAGGAACAACCATACATCAAGATGAGCTGTGAAATGTTTATTTATATAATTTTAGTTGTGACATGAAGATTTAGACTACACACTCATGCAGAGTTTATCTATGCCCCCCGAGACTATGCAAGTTCACGGATGGATATAGCATTCTCACATTATAACTGCTGATGGAACTTATGGATTTATAACTTGGTGTGTTCCACAGAATATATAGCTCACATGAGAAGTTCAATATGTATTGTCAATTGTTGCTCCATGGCCAGGTGATCTGTCTCTGCTAAGGTTCAGGGACATGCCAGGAGCTATTTCTCAAAAGATATAAAAATCTCTGTTCCAAGTGTTATGTTCTTTCTGGGGGAATGGACATTTTCAGAGTTTGATTTGGCTTTCCCCAATACAATAGCTCTTACTTTACAGGCCAAGGAATCAATGTAGGTATTACTCTGACTGGCAAGTGTTGCACTACCAATTACACACTTGGCAACTAGGGAAATAGCTACCAGGCTGCAGGCTCAGCAGAGCTAAAGCTATACTTTAGCCAAGGCCCTTATACGTTCTCTTTAAGTTTCCATACTAACAAGGAGTCATAATGACAATTTGTGTCTCTGAGTATCAGTGTCAACTACATCTTATGTGTAATAGTCCTCAAAATATCCAGAAACTATCTTTTCCCTGGTAGAGAATCCCTGAAGTTCAATTCCTTGGATGAGACTGGGAAAGTCATTACAGTATAGAATTACTGTGGTGTCAGGGTCCTTCTTTTTAGGGAGCTGCCCAATTCTTATGCCAATGAGTTCTAGATTCAAAACAGGCTCAGATGTGAGTTCTCAGTAAGAGACTGAGTCATGAGCTCTTGCCTTCTTACTTTTATGGCTGGATATGTCAACTAACATTCTTTTTGCTGCCTATTGATTTTGTCTATAGGGAATATGCTCTATTTAAACAACTTCCCAACTTTTTGCCATTCAGTCCCTGTCAGCATCATTTCTTGACTATCGGTAATGAAATCTGAGAAAAAATGGGAACTTAATGTGAGGTTTAATGATTTTAGTCTTTTGGGGTTTTGGCTGTACCTGTGGCATACAGTAGTCCTGGGGCCGGGGATCAAAACTGAGCCACAACAGTGAAAATGCCAGATCCTTAACCCACAACACAACCAGGGAACTCCTGAGTTTAGTCTTATATAAATATCTTCTCATATAAAAAAAGATGGCTGGACCACATTTGCCACAATGGCTAAATTTAAAATTGATGGAGGTGATTAAAATAGCTTATACATTGAGACCTGAGATGAGTGTAATTAGATGAGACTTCTATTGAATCTTCATAAAAGATGTTGAATTTTTTCTTTTGTGTGAAGAAATATTCAGGGTTTGGTAACTAGAATGAAAGACTGACTCACATTATTTGTGCTCCTTTTTCCAGAAAACATGGCACTGCTCAGTGTGCCTTTTGTAATAGACATTCTATCACAAAGCCTTTCTTTGTATCTCACACAAAAACTTTCTTGCCTACAGATTATGAACAGTAGTGCCAAGAGTTACTTCAGGGCCTGGGTGTAAGGAAAGACTGTGCTTTCTCTACATACTCCTTCCACCTCCCCCAGCTGTGTGCAGACAAAGACCTTAGGCAAGCACAGGGATTTCTAAAATGTGCAGCAGCATCAGCATCAGGGAATGTGTTTGACAGAAGTTCCAGACCTACCTCTGACTCTGTAAGTAAGAAATACTGATGTGGGAAGGGTGTGAGAGGTAAAAGCCATCTTTGTTTTAACATATCCTCCAAGTAATACCAGGGGACAGCACAAATTTTGTAATAGCCTCCAAGGAGCATGAATGCAAAGGATGCAAGCAGATTAGATCCCTAAATCACCATGTATAGAATGAATCTCCTGCTCTCCTTTGGACTTTCTCTGACCTGAGGGAGATTATGTAAATATGCTATAAAATTTAAGTCTTTTTTGGCAATAATTTAGGATTATAATAACTAATAAAATGCAAAATTAGTGAATGGTGATAGTGAATTTCTGTGAAAAATACAACTCCTCAAAAATATAAGAGGTGGAAGGATGATCAAAGTTGGGCCAAAGTGCAACAAAAGGATCATTTATTTAGGAGGGACTTTATAAGTTGTATAAACTAATAGGGAGAAAATATGCATATTTTTAGCTTGAAAATTATCTTGTGAAATAAAGATGGTTCCACTTTTCATTTCCTAGATAATATTTTAGACAGTTATAGACCTAATTCTGTCTGCTACTTTTTTTTTTAACTCCGCACCGTATAAGATCATTTATGTGTATAAATTTATTGCTTTTAACAGATAAATGATGTCTTGTGGTATGCACATCTTATTTTTCTTGTCTTCTTTCCAAGTGATGGGATACAAATGAGCTACAACATCCAAACGTGGAAAATAAAGCAGAAATGACAGGAAATATGACAAC
The DNA here is from genome assembly GCF_054392235.1 of Sus scrofa. Taxonomy (NCBI): domain Eukaryota; kingdom Metazoa; phylum Chordata; class Mammalia; order Artiodactyla; family Suidae; genus Sus; species Sus scrofa. The sequence continues at coordinate 44,437,136 of NC_139393.1, forward strand.
ATGTAAGAAAGGAAATAATGATAGGAAGGAATGATTATAAAATTATAGATTTTTGTTGCATTTACCTGTATAATTGATTGAACTGTATAATTTCATGAAAGTATTATGTTGTACATAGTATTTAAACCGCAAGCATCATTATTTCACTTTGTAACTAGAGACCACATTATTAGTTTGTGGGTGAAGGTGATTACTATGATTTGGGTCAATTCAGCCAAAAATGCTTATTCTGAATAACGATCGACCAACTCACAGTTCACAGGGGTGAGGGACTTGGTGAATCAACTTATTTGCCTATAAAATATTTTTCTTTTTTTCCCCAATTACCTAATATTTAAAAATTGGAAGTTTTTCATATACAAATCAGGTAACATTTTATTTAACAAAAATATTTAAAAACATTTTTACACCAATATACACATTATATAACAAAATGTAAGATTCCTCCTAAAATGTTAGGAAAAATAGGAAATTCTGAGAAAAAGTTGGTGCTTCTTGGTCCTTGCCTTCAAGCAATAGACCAGGAATGAAAGTTTACTTTTCTCAGAGTTAAGCATCCTAGCTTGATAAATTTAAAGACGCACTGCCCCAGGGCATCCTGTCATGTCATCTACAGACTCTCTCTTCAAAGAAAACAGCTAAAAGGAGTCTAATACTTTTGGCAACAGATGGCAACATGGTTTAAAGTACTTTAAAGCATTCATTTTTATTAAATAATGTAAATTCTAAATACTGTGAATAAGAAAACAAAGCAAAATATATTCTACATGGTATTTTTGATGAATTATTAATGTTCAAGTATTATTTTTGAAAATCCTGCAAGTGTTTAAAAATATGTCACAAAGAATTTATATTTCTGTTTGATGAAACTATTATCCAGGGCATACACTAATGGAAAATCATACTTTCTTTTTTAGTTGTTTAACATTTAATATTTATATTTATTTTAGAGTTTCATGTGTATCAAACATCAAGTAGAGCAGTTTTCAAAAATATCATGCTTTTACTGAATGTTTAATCCTCCATTTGAAATCTGTCATGGTGTTTTACCAAATTTGAAATAAAATATAACTCTATTATTTTGATTGATATTATAATAAAATAATAAATTTGTATAGTGTTGGCATTCAAATTATAATGAGTAATTGCCTTTAATTTCATGGGTATTCTCTTATTTCTTTCTTTTATAAAATTGATATATTTTACCATTTTATTTTAAATTTTAGCATATGGACATTTTACAATTATTCCCAAATTTATTTCTAAACTTCGTATAATTACTCATTACTATACTTGAGGAAACAATTCTTTTACACCTATATATGTGTTTTTAATTTTTTGGTGAATATAGCATTCTTACTAAGTATTGATCAGGGCTATGTGTATATTTTAGAGAATAGTAATTTATTTCCAAGTATAAACATCCAAGTTTATCAAACATAATAATCCTTTGAATCATCTTATTTTTTCCTATCAACCATGTATTTAGGATTCCAATAATATCAAACAGTTATCATTTTAGTTATGACATGTGAGGTAGTTTTTTGTGAATATTCAATATATTGCTAGAAACATAAATTATGTTCAAACATGGTTATTGCACAGGCGTATTTTAATTTCACCCTATTATATATTTATCTTAATAAAGTGCCATCACATCTACTTAGCTTTTCAATTGTTTCAGATATTTAGTTAGAAATCCAAATCATTTGCAAACAATTGCCATCTTGTTACCAGATTTTTAATCTTTCTTATTTGAATATCTCATTTCATTGTTTTAGTTTTCTAAAATCAATGTTAAAATATTGATGACAATAAATATCCTACTGCCACTTGATATTTTGAGTAGTATAAAAAGAGGGTGGAAAAGTTAAAAAATAGAGAGAAATCAAGAAAGATAGAGAAGCATTTGTGAAAACAGAGAATCTATGTGTATTTTCCACACATATCAAAATATATGTTCTTTTTTCTCTAACATTATGAAGTATACAAACACATATCTTAATGATAAAAAGGCTATAATTCATGAATGAATCTAGTTCTTAATTCATCATTCTTGTAACATACCATAAGTTTCTATGAGGTAATATCACCCTTATAAATTTGCACCAATATGTGTAAATGAAATTAATGTGTACATTACCATTGTGTACTATTTCCTTTTTGGTTTTGGTTCAGATAGTGCTAAATTTGTAAGTGCCATTGATAATGCTCCTTCCCCTCTCACTGGGTTAGGTTGCAATGACATAGACCCTACCCATTCTTGGAAGTATTTTTTGGAAACTTTTCTGATGTCTATAGTCATTATTCTCTCTAGATATTTAAAGTTTTCCTCGAACTATCTTTTTTCTATTTATATTTTCTTTATAACTAAGATAATAAATTAGAATAAAATCTTCAAAATTATTGAGATAAATTTGTGAAAATATCTCTTCAAACTATTAAATTTAGTTTATAAATAGCTATATAACTTTATAAGATTTGGTTATTTGTGGACTTTTTTATTAAACTTTCATTTTTTATTTTTTATTTCAAATCGGTAACTTTTAAATTTTCATGATAACAGCGTTTTAGTTGTTTTTTGTTCATGTTTAATAATTCCTTACTTCTATGCCTTCTGGTTTATATTTATGTTATTAAAACAATTGATCATTATTCTTTAGTTTATATTGAAAGCAAATCTGAATTCATCCAAATGTATATATGCATTCCTTTCAACCTAATTTTATAATATAGAATAATCAAAGTTTTTGCTTACTTATCACAACTTACATAGGCAAAGTGTATTTATTATTTTTTATTTGTGGGTGTAAAAAAGCTTAATAGACTTCTTTATAAAGTTTCCTGTCACAATCAGCCACTATGAGCAGTTATAAGTACTTGTTTAACTGAATTGTGAATGATGTATATAATTTTAAGCAGTCAAACATTTCTGAAATATTGAATGAGATTTTATTTTGCAAAGATGAGCACAACAGCTCCCCTATCACACATGCTCTTTTGCATTTCAAGTGAAGTCTAATTCTTTCAATCTTGTGAAGTCTAGTTCTTTCAATCCTCTTAAGTGTGGATTGGATTTAGTAATTCTTTGTAGCTAATAGAATATAGCAGAAGATTTGGTATGTAAACTGTAAACCTAAATCAGAAAAGACTCTGCATTGTTATATTGGAACACATGTCCTTTGGTTCCTGCCTTTTGGGATACTCCCACTGGAATCATGTATCATGTTTGTGAAGCCAGACCAAATATGAAACCTGACTATAGAATTCCATTTGAGAGTGCTATTTCACCCCGGCCTTGGAGTCTTCACAATCCAGGTACCATACATGTGAGTAAATGCGTCTCTAGATGAGTTAGTCCCCTGGCTTGTTGAAGTACCTCCACTCTCTCTGGTCTTATCATCAGAAGTTCCATGTAATATAGAAAAAAGAAAAGACATTGACTTTTCTTCTTGACAATTATCTTTACCTCTAACTAGGCAACAAAAATCCAATTGTGAAACTTTTTAAAGTATAAAGACACGTATGTTCTCCTTTGTGCTATTTCTCATTAGCAGTTGTAGACTATTTTCTTTGTTGAAAACATTCACAGCTGAACTTCCTGAATAACTAGGAGTAAGGCTATTGTGTTAGTATCAAATGATACATGTTAGCCTCAGCAGCATAGCAGTGTAAGGGATATGTTCAGGATTCCATTCTAACAAAAATATATTTTCTATTCATTTATAAGACTACTAGTGAAAAGTAATTACTATCAATCAATCAATTCTTATTTCCTAGAATTCTAATGCTATTGATATTATTGGGACCATAGAAACACTTATAAATAGTGAACAGATCCTTGGTAGAATTTGGAAGTAGATGCTGCTTCTCATTGTTACTTAATTATCCCCTTACATGATCCTTCCATTTCATGCAAATTTAAACTTTATTTTTCCAGATAACAAATATCTTTGTTTTAATAAGAGCTAACCTTTTTTTTTAAGATCTAACCTTTTAACTTTGCTTCTACCTCAATCTATATATATGTATATATACATATATATATTAACACCTATTTATTGAGAGAGCTTATAATTGTCTACAAAGGAAGATAAAAATGCTACATACTTACTGTCTCCTCTTGCTTTTATTGACTCAATCTTTCATGATATGAACCTACAGTAAAATTTATAAAACAGAAATAATAAGAGAAATAAAAAGAATAACAAATATAAACTTATAGAAAGTGAACACTGAGTGAGAGAATAAGAGAGTAGCATAACATTTATTGTAGAATTTGAGAAATTATGCAATTCCTTCAAATCACACACACTCTATTAACTCACATAAGGACCAGATACTGCGAAACAGCATATAATCAGAGAACAGCAAAAAAGGGTGATTCCAAAAAAAAGGTTTTGGTTATTAATATAGAAATAGGACATAAGTTATAAGACTAGAAAGTTAAGCTGAGGCAATAGCCACTGAAAAGAGAGAGAAAAATAGAAATGACTCTGGAAAATTGTCAGTTTCTTAAAAAGTTAACATATTTACTTCAGTTATCTACCCAAGAGAAAAGAAATCATATGTCTGTACAAGAACATGTGCATGAATATTCAGATAAGTTTTATTTGTAATCATCAAAACCGGAAATGACCCAAATGGTCATTGACAGCGATATGTATAAATAATTTGCAAAATATCTATCCATTGGGATGATATTTAGCAAAAAAATATGAATGACTACTGATTAATAGAACATGAAATGTAACTTAATTATGATAAGGAAAGAAGCCAGACAATAAAAGAACTATGTGTGTGTGTGTGTGTGTGTGTGTGTGTGTGTGTATACACATATAGACAGAAAAAAGATAAAATTGTATAGAGTTGGCACTGTGGTACACAGGGTTGAGGATCTGAAATTGCCTCTGTGGCAGCACAGGTTCAATCACCAGCCTGATGCAGTGGGTTAAGAATCCAATTGCTGCAGCTATGGCATAGGTCACATCTGTGGCTTTTATTTGATCCCTGACCCATGAACTCCAATATACCGTAGGTGCAGCCAAAAAAACCCAAAATAAAATAAAATTGCATAATACAAAATAAAAAACAAATGTCTAATATCATCCCCCAACTCTCTGCTCATTTTCTAAAGGAAATATATTTTTCATATATTTTCTACAGAAAAGGCAAATTAAACATTGTGACAAAAAGCAGAATTTTTATGAGTTGTCCACAGGAAAGAATATTCTTGAGGAAATTTAAAAATTATATGAATAAAATTATAATCCTAAAATATTTGAGGAAGAATGCTTATAACAATCTGAAAATGAAAATCATATTATCTACTATTTTCATTTCTCCATTTCTAACAAAATGGAGAAATGCCTGAACATTCTGAGTGAAAATGACTTGGAACCTTTAATTTAGCACCTATATAGGAATCAACTGTGAAGGCAAATAAATAATATGAAGAAAGCCAAAAAAATTAAGACATATGATACATACATAAATAAAATACTGATGTACAACTTAAGCACAATGAAGTAAAGTCCCAGGATTAGCTAATGAAATCCTAGGAGGCAGCTGGAACAAAGTGGAGCAGTAGTGTACAGGTTTCTGGAAATTATAGTACTATTGTAGAAGGATAATATGGATAAAATAAAGACATTCATCGTGTAAGCAAAATATTAATAGTATCAAGTGAAAATATTTTTAAAGAGGGTATGGAACAAAATGGAGCAAGAATAATAGATGAAACAAAATAATTTATTTAAAATTAGCATTTTAGATGTTTTCTCTTGAACTATGCAGAAATGAGTTATATATTCAACATTAGCATAGTTATAATGCTATAAATATAATATATTTGCATTCTCTCATACATCCAACATAACTGCTTCCAACATGACATTACAGATTAGAAAATCAAGAGACAAAAAGTTATGTAACTTTCCCCAAATAAATATATTCTAAAATATGTATGTATATATGTATTTTGAGAGAGAATTTCAGTCAGGATATGAATCCAGGAGGTCTAATCATATGCTAATTTACATTAACTAATGATTGAATTAGCTGTTAACTAAATTAACAATATGAATACAGAAAGTGAGTGAGGAGTTTCCTGGTGGGTCTAGTGAGTTAAGGATCTGGCTTAAGGAATCTGCCACTACTGTGGCACTGTGGCATGGGTTCAGTCCCTGACCTGGGAACTTCTGCATATTTGTAGGTGCAGCCAAAAAAAAGGAGGGGAAGGTAAGTGATAATGAGATCAGCATAAGTGAGATAAACTTTACTTTTCACAGATGGAAAGGCAGTGAAAAATATGTTTATGAGGAAATAAATGCGTAAAATGTGTATTTATAGAGTGATCACTTAAAGAAGTGAATACTCCAAAAATAAGAGTTTTCCTTTAAAAAATGAGCTGAGATTTGGGGAATGGTTTTAGAAATTTGTTTTTTTTATTTTGCTATTATGCTGTTTTATTTTTTTTTCATCTGTATATATTATTTTGGTAAGATGTAAAAAGTGCATCCATTCTTATCATGCCCAATTTTGAATAAAGTTTCCTTGCAAATTTGTTTTTAATTATAGGTCTCTCTGCACAGACTTAGTAGACAAATATGTGCATGCATGGCATATCTAATTACCATGCAAACAAATCTTGTTAATTCACATCCTCTAAAATGTATACTATTCTATGTATATTAGAATATAGTCTAAGAAATATTCAAGTCAGGAAATTTTTGAGTTGCTGGAATATTACAGTAAAGGTAGATTTAGTACAATTGCTATACTCACTAGCCTGCTTTCAGAAAAACATCTTCTCCATTTAAAATTTTCATACTTATTGTGGTACTATGTATTCATTAGACTATCTGCAAAAAGAGAGGCTGAGTTTTGAAGAAGCAAAACAATAAATATCCTAGGCTTGAGAATAGAAAGAAAAAGGGAAACTAGGAGAAGATAAAACCATCTTTAGTTTGAAATTTTTTAAATGGCTCCACAGAACTACCAGCATGAAGTCTTTTAAGATATGGAAATTTATTTACACTGTGGTTTTTACCATAAATTACTTTTAGCTGCTTATACATATACACAAAACAGTTAATGGTTTTCAGAGTTTCTGCCATAAATACAAATCACACAAAATTCAAATTTGCCTCTATTATGAGAATTTGCTAAGTGACAGAAGTATGCCTATAATTTCATCCGTATTCTTCATCAAAGCTATAGCAATACTTCATTGTATTTACTCTAAGATCAAAACACCTTTAAAAAAGATATTAAAAATGATTTCTTCTTTTCCATTTTTGTGAAAATAAGATTTTAAAAAGACATGAAACTGTATCCGTCTTTGCAACAAATGTTCAATTTCAAAGATGAATACTTTATGTTCCAAATATAATATTGTCATAGAAAGTTCTCCACCCTCCCATCTATTGGGAACAAAGCGGGAATATATGAGTTTTCTAGATAGATGTAGCTAATTAGCTTGATTATACCTATATAAGTAAAACATGAATATGAGGCAGATGTTTGATTTTAAACTGTAGGTCTTTATTTTAACGAGCAGGTCTTCAGGTTTTATAGCCTATAAAGAGTTTTCCCTCTTCCAATTTCTCCCATCAGCGATGAAGGAAAATAAAATCTCTCCAACATTATCTTATTCATTGGGTTTCCCTTAAGTTTAACTCTTTACTTTTCCTGTCACTCACTACTCTCTAACATGCATTTTTTTATTACTCTGCAAAATTAGAAAGGAGGGGTCATTTAACAAAATATTAGAGAATGTTTTGAATTAAGAGTAAATACCATGGAACGTTGATAGAACAATTATAGATGAAGGGTAGGATTGAAAATATAATTGCATAAATTCTCACAATAATGTTAAAAACCCTTCCTTTTGATTCACTTCCTCATTGTCAGACCTTATCACATTGACACTTCTAGCTTCAATGGGAGAAAGAATTCCTCACTTGGCTTGATCAACATATGCCTACCTAAAACTCAGAAGTGTATTTACTAAGTGGAAATGGAACATTGAATATGACATAGAAATGATTAGACTTGCCTCTGCCGCCATGATTACTTTTCTTGTTATCTATAGCACAAACTTAATCCTTGCCAAAATGAAGCAGTTCAAGTCTGATAAGGATCAAGTCCATACCCAGATCTAAGATTTTTAATGTTATGTAGACCTCTTCATCATTTTGGATGTAACCATCTGTGTTCTGGTGACCTTTAATCTAATGAAAAAATATCTTACCCTACAGCCAGTATCTAATTGTGCTCTATCAACAGGATAGACTAAGAATTTTCATTAAAGAAAACAAAAGAATGAAAACCTCTCAACAGTCCCAGTTCATAGGAGTCATACAGTAGTGCTGGGCATGAAATAGTCTGAAAATGTGCCTGCCTGCCTTGGCAGGAGAGCAAGTTACTTGTGGAGTCACCACTCGTGCTCTCTGGGTTGACTGCCATTGTGGTGTGTTTTGTAGACCCTGGCTGTAGCCCCTGGAAAAAGTCTCCTTGCTTAGTCTTCTCTTCTGTGGAGGACTGAGAAGTAAGCTTGCACAGCTCTCACAGCCAGCTTCCATCTGGTGCAGGGTTGGAGCCCAAAGTTTTCTCTAGAAATGAAACAGCCACTGTGATTTTCAGGCCAGATTTGTGGTCTCTTTGGCAGTGTAAGTCCTAGAAACTGATTTGGCTTTGGATCTATGAAAAACCTTGTCTAGACAAAGCACTGAATCCTATTTTGTCTATATCAATGCATTTGTGCTAAGCCCTTTACTCTCTCTTAAATTAATGGTGGCAGACTTGAGGGCATCTACAATTACAGGCTTTGGTAGGAAGATGACTTCTAATACTTGATATTTGGCTTTGGGATGCCTCCTATTGTCTGGCAGGCTTATACTGAGGCTGTTAGAAAATTCTTTCAGTCCTATCTCCTGTTAAGGCTGCATCTTCACAGCCACCTGTTTACAATGAGCCTTAGTTAATCTGCCTCTTATGGTAATTTAGTAACTCAGCAGCCAACACATAATGACATTTTGAGGTTTACAAAATAGTTCAAGTAATACTCAGCCTTTTGGTAACATAGCCAACCACTGGGAATAACACAGATTACAGTTTCATGAAATATTTTGCCACAAACTAACAGATAACTAGGGTTCCTTGCCTTCTGTAACTGACAACTTGTCCAGGTCATATATTTTAATTCACTTTTGATATCTTCTGACTTCAGAACAATCAATGTAATCAATTTTAATTAGTGTAAATTAGAATACATTTCGTTGTAAAATATTACGTATTTACATTCTTTAAGGTATCCTACATTTTTATTATATTGAAGGGAACACAGAAGCAGGATCTAGGCATGGACTCCATGAATGAATTGTACAAGAGAACTATCCATCAAGGAACACCACCTAGCAGGACAATACAGGAGTTATTGATTTAGGAACTGTTTAACTATTACAGCTACATGAGTTTCAAAAAGTAAAAATAAGAAGCCATTGTATCTGCCATTATGATTGAAATGAATAATGAGTAATGGACATTGTAACAGTAGTGCAGGGTAAAAGGTTCTCAAAAAACTTGTCCAACAAGCTGCAACTTACAAAAAGTAATAGGAAAATAACCTCTTCATTAATCATGCTTTCCATATTTTGTGTAAAGGTATCTAGTCAGTAAAAGCCCTATTTGGATTTAGAAGGTCAGCTACAAAATTGTTCAGGAAATGTAGTTTTCAAAGTAAGCCTCTGTGGTAGGAGAAGGCATTCTAAAATGTATGCAGAATATCCTAGTAACTGTTACCTTGTATCTCTTTGGCAGCTCAAAATTGATGCATATCTTTCTATTTAAACTTCGTAAGAGAAATAATAGCAATAAAAATTACTTTTGCCTAAAATGTGTAATTATATAATTATGAAAATACTTCCGATCTCTTTTCATTAGGAGAGATACAAAATCATATCGTACATTTTCCCATCTCTAGGTGATAGTCAATGTTCTTTAAGGTATCCTACATTTTTATTATATAATATTCAGGTAAAATTATAATTTAACCACTATGAACATAACCTGGATTGTTATTAAACAGGAAGAAAAATTAAAAGGGAAAATGGTAGTTAATATTTATATATACAGAAAAGAGAAATATAATACATATAGCTACTATACTACACTATCCACACATAAACTTGTTTAGTGTTAGTTATACTGTGCTACCATTTATGAGGTATATATAATGTATATATCATTATATTAATTTATTTATTAAGGCTCTTTTCTATCAGATATAAGTAAACCACACTGAAGAAAGAAGTCCCTCTTTCGGAGTTCCTGCTGCGGCTCAGTGGAAATGAATCTGTCTAGGATCCATGAGGACATAGGTTCGATCCCTGGCCTCTCTCAGTGGGTTAAGGATCCGCAGTTGCAGTGAGCTGTGGCGAAGTTCACAGATGCGGCTTGGATCTAGCATTGCTATGGTTGTGGCATAGGCCAGTGGCTACAGCTCCAATTTGACTCCTAGCCTGGGAAACTCCATATGCTGCAGGTGCATTCCTGAAAAGACCAAAAAAAAAAAAAAAAAAAAAAAAAAAAGCACCCTTTTCTATATCAGGGAAAGACACTCTGTGTACTACTATGTACTAGGTTACCTCTGTTATAAACTTGGGTCCAAGGGATCTAGCCAGATGCTTCCAAACAGGCTAATTTCAAGACTCCTTTGATTATGGAGGGAGCAGTGATTTGTCCTCACCAGAATAGACATTCTGATGATAGATTTATCTTCTCAGTCGAAAAATGCTTCTTCCAAAACTGCCACGTATGAATTTACATAAATGCTTTCTTTACTGTAATTATACCCTATATAATGTTGCTTGTAAGTAAAAAAAAAAATTAATTTACAGCAATAGAAATGTAACAAAAATCAGTAGAAATAAAACGGTGGTTTCTCCCACTGCTCACAAGGTCATGGTTGATGGGTAAAATCTATCTGAATGTGATATGTGCAGTTGAAATTAAAATGTTCTTAAAGTTATGATCGTGTTTGTGTGTGTGTGTGTATGTGTAAAATTACCCCTCAAAATTATAAGATATAATAACTTTTTTAAAATTTTAAACTGCTAAGTTTGGGGTAGTTTGTTGCTTAGCAATAAATAACCATGAAAGTATGATGCCCCCATGCTTCACGGTACTTGTTAACACCTTACTTTATCTGGGTAGAGCTAATTAAAAGCAGGAAGGCACTTTTTAATCCCTTTCTCTCTTTATCCATTCTTCTTCCCTTTCTTTTTTCCTTCCTCCTTTTCTACATTTATTTTCTTTCCTTCTTCCCTTTGTTTCCTCCCTTAGTTCCACTCTTCTCTTACTTTATTTTCCTTCATTCTTGCTCTCTAATTACTAATAATAGAAAAGGAAATGCACAAAAAACATGTATAGGAATAACATTTCTCTCTTCTATGGTACATTAAACTTTCAAATAATTTCATTTCTGCATTGGTACATATTTTGGTTTCAGAGTTGCATGCTCACACTGATTATATGTGGTAGATGTGAGTTCAGAGGAAGCTGAATTTAGGACCTAGCTTTTATATTCTATTCATCATATATGCTGGAGAGTATACACACAAAACTTCTATTTTACAGCAGATTTGTTTCAAAGAAACAGTCTAGATGGACAAAGTAGACTCTGCTCAAAACATGTTTAGGTAGTTTTGTTGGTTATTTTCATTCTCATAAAATTAGTTTAGCCTTTTTTTTTTTTTTTTTTTTTTTTTTTAGGGCTGCACCTGAGGCATATGAAAGTTCCCATACTAGGGGTCCAATTGGAGCTATAGCTGCCAGCAATGCCACAGCCACAACAATGCCAGGTCTGAGCCTATAGCATCTTCAACCTATAGCACACCTCATGGCAATGCAGGAATATTAACTCACTGATTGAGGCCAGGTATTGAACCCATATCCTCATGGATATAATCATATTTGTTACCACTGAGCCACTGATGGGAACTCCTATTTTAGCATTTTTACAATGAGATTTATGAAGCCAACACAGATGCAGGTATCCTCAAGGAGGAGGGGAATAAGTTAAATACTTGCTATAAAAATCCATTTTACCCTCTCCAGGTTCTAAACCTTGGGCAGGGGGGGAGAAGAACAAACAGAAAACTAATTAATTATATTGGATCCTTTCAAAACACAATGACAGAAACAGTGGAATTAGACATTTTCTGCCTTGTACACATTGTCCTGCACATTATTAGGCTTTTTTTTTTTTTTCTTTTTAGGGCTGTACCTGCATCATATTGAAGTTCCCAGGCCAGGGATTGAATCAGACCTACAGTTTCTGGCCTATACCACAGCCACAGCAACACAGGAGCCAAGCCACATCTTCAACCAACATGACAGCTCAGGACAATGCCGGATTTTTAACCCACTGAGCGAGGCCATGGATCGAACCTGCATCCTCATGGATACTGGTGGGGTTTATAACCTGCTGAGCAACACTGGGAACTCCCCATTTCCATTATTATTTTTAGTCACATGTCCACTCAATGTGTTAAAACTTACCAAGCCATACAACTTTAACTGGCTACCAGACAGGACAGGTGGTGGGGAGGGAGGCATGGACTATGGGTTTGGGATGGAAATGTTCTAAGTTTAGGTTGTGATGATGGTTATGAAATTATAAATATAATAAAATTCATTGAATTATTTTAAAAAACACTCTTTGCAGTGAAAGAAATAAAGAGCTGATGTCATGTGATTTAGCTGTCTTATATGATAAATCAACTAGAAAACAGTCATATTTTCTTGAAATTATAGAAGACTATAGTACACAAGACTAAATGTGTTTGTTTTTTGACCCAATAAACAAAAAAAAAGTGCATTTTTCCCATTTTCAGATTTCATGGACTTAAAACCCAAGTGTTGGAAGTGGGGATGACATCTCTCACCATTACCCCTTATTAATCACCAGTAAATTTTAACCTTCCTCCCTGTGTTTCTGGGACCACTGATAATCATGATGTTAGAACCCCAAACAAATATTTTCACTATGGATCACAATAATCATTGATGGAAATTAAGCCTGCCACCAGTCTATTTGGGGATCCTCATGACTGAGTCAATAGGTAAAATGTGCAGTTGTATTACTCTCAGAAGTGACAAATCTTGATGATCAAAAAGGAACAAAGGTTTCTGTCATATAAGGAGGTTATGGGGAAGTATGAGTAGATTGCAGGGGTTCCTGAAATATCACATTGTATTGTAACATCAATGATGAAAGTTAGAGCTACCTACTCCTAATATTTGAGCAATTTTCCAATTCTATAATGTCAGTGCAATGCTTTGTTCCTTTTTGCATCACGCCTGTAAGATCAAGAGATTTTTCTTCTTTTTTACTTTTTTAAATTTTATTTATTTTTTTTACAGAATAAAATACATATATTTGAGCACAATTACATTCACACAGATTATTATATCATGGATCTTAAGAAACAGATTAAGTGACTCCCTCTGGAGAAGTGGAATGGAAAATATGCTGAGACAAATAGGAAATTTATTCTATACTTTATCCCATTTTGTATGGCTTTCATTCTTACTATTTTGTATTATCTATTACATTTCAATTTTTCTTTAAAAACTAGCTTTATATTAAAATTGAGTATATTGTGCAACTAAAATTTATAAAGAAGAAAGCCTTATATACCATTAAATATTTTATATAGCATAATAAAATTAATAAGGAAGAAAGCGTTAGATACCATTAAATATTTTATATAGCATAATAAAAACAATAACTTAACTGGTAAAATAACAAAAATAATACACTCTCTGAAAATAAGTAAATTATAAAATGCATAAATTGGTTAAAAAACAGTCTAACTATATACATAGGTCCTCACAGTTTGTTACATCTTATTGATTCTTCAATATAGGCATTACACCATTCTAGGGGATGTGATAAACAAGACATTATAGACCTTACATTGTACCATGGAGAGAAATGGTTATTAATAAGACAATTGTAGAACTGTATTATTTAATTGTACAGTTGCATTATTTAATTATAATTATCATAAATTCCTTGATGGAGAGGAAATCAGAATCAGTTCAAAGAAGACTACAGCCTTACAAGAATGATGTCAAATGACCCCCTTCATGGTGGATTATGCACTTATTTACTATGAGATATATTACTTCTCCAGAGATTCCTTGTTTGTGTATCAATTGTAAGTTTTTGGTTTGCAGTTATTCTGAAGCTTTGATATAAGAGTCTATATGTATATGAAATTGTTTGAAATTGTTGTTCTCTTAATTGCAAGTTCACCTCCAGTGTTCTGCATTTGTACCCACCTCTTCTCATGATTTCTGATTTCGGTGGTATAATTGTGCATGGATGATTTCGTATCTTTACCGTATATGTGCCTGTACTGGTGAGCCTTGTCATTTGTGGAATTTGGGTTTCCTGTTGCTGTCTTGTCTTCTCTGCCTAGAGAAGTTCCTTTAGTATTTGCTGTAAGGCTGATTTAGTGTTGCTGAATTCTCTCAGCTTTTGCTTATCTGTGAAGGTTTTGATGTCTCCTTCAAACCTGAATGAGAGCCTTGCTGGGTAGAGTAATCTTGGTTGGAGGTTTTTTTCCTTTCATCACGTTAAGTAGATGGTGCCACTCCCTTCTGGCCTGCACAGTTTCTGCTGGAAAATCTGCCAATAACCTTAGTGGGGTTCCCTTGGATGTTACTTGTTTCTTTTCCTTAGCTGCTTTCAAGATTTTGTCTTTGTCTTTAATTTTGGTCAGTTTGATTAATATGTGTCTCAGTGTATTCCTCCTTGGGTTTATTTTACATGGTACTCGTTGTGCTTCCTGGATTTGAGTGAGTGGGTCCTTCCCCATGTTAGGGAAGTTTTCGGCTACTATCTCTTAGAATATTTTTTCTGTCCCCTTCTCTCTCTCTTCTCCTTCTGGCACCCCTATAATGCGGATGTTGGTGTGTTTCACATTGTCCCACAGTTCTCTGAGACTCTCTTCATTTGTTTTCAATCTTTTTTCTCTTCTCTTCTGCATCCGTAATTTCCACTAATCTGTCCTCCACCTCGCTTATTCGTTCTTCTGCCTCCTGTATTCTGCTGTTAGCTGCTTCTAGTGAATTTTTGTATTTCAGTTGTTGTATTTTGCATCTCTTCTTGTTTAAGTTTTATATCTTGTATCTCTTTGGTCAGTGTTTCCTGTAAGTTATCCATCTTTGCCTCCAGTTTATTTCCAATGTCTTGCATCTTCTTCAGCATCAACAGTCTAAAGTCTTTTTCCTGGATGCTGAGAATCTCCTCATTGCTTAGCTGATTTTCTGGGGTTTTTCCTTTCTCCCTCATCTGGGTTAATAGTCCTCTGTCCTTTCATTTTTATAGGCTTTTGGTGTGGTGACCTTTTAACAGATAACAGAGTTGTAGCCTCTCTTCCTTCTGGTGTCTGCCCCCCTTGTGGCTGAAGTTGGTATGGGGGCTTGCTGTAGGCTTCCTGATGAGAGGGGCTGATGCCTGCCCACTGGTAGGTGGAGCTGATTCTAATCCCTCTGGTGGGTGGGGCTTTGTCTCTGGATGGGATTAGAGGCAGCTGTGTGCCTGGGGGTTCTTTAGGTAGCCTGTTTACTGAGGGGCAGGGCTGTGATCCCACCTGGATGGTTGTTTGCCTTGGGGCTTCTCAGCACTGACTGATGGGTGGGGCCAGATTTTCCCAAAATGGCCACCTCCATAGAAAGGCAGCTGCTGAATATTCCCGAGAGCTTTGCTTTCAATGTCCATCCCACACAACAAGCCACATTCACCCCTGTTTTCCCAGGATGTCCTCCAAGAACTGCAGTCAGGTTTGACCCAGACTCCGATGGAGACCTCACTCTGCCCCGGGACCCAGTGCGTGTGAACATCCATGTATGCCTTTTAAGAATGGGGTCTCTGTTACCCCCAGTCCCATGGAGCTCCTGCGCACAAGCCCCACTGGCCTTCAATGCCAGACGCTCCAGGGGCTCTTTCTCCCGGTGCCAGATCCCCACACGTGAGAGTTTGATGCGGGGCTCAGAACGCTCATTCCTGTAGGTGAGTCTCTGTGAACCAGTTAGTTTCCAGTCTGTGGGGCTTCCCACCTGGGAGGTATGGGGTTGTTTATATCACAAAACCGCCCCTCCTACCTCTCGATGTGTCCTCCTCTTTTTCTTCTGGTATAGGATATCTTTGTTAAGGTTTCTGGTTCATTTGGGTGGAGATTGCTCAGCCTTTAGTTGTGAATTTTGTTGTTTTTAGGAGAGAAGTTGAGCTCCAGTCCTTCTATTCTGCCATCTTAATCTGCTCTTCAAGAGATTTTTCTTCTTATCAGCCACTAACAGTTAAAATATAAGTATCAGACAGAGCATCAGTCAATATTGTTCTTCCTAGGGTACTGAATCTGAAGAAAATGAGAGAATGAACAGAGAGAGGTAAAAGTAAAGATGGAACTCCCTTTTCACATGTGTCTCTGGGAAGGAGTATCCAGGAAGAGTAATTGGAGTTTTCTGACCAAATTATCTCTGCAGTGTAGTGTATGAAATATCTTTATTTTTTTCTATTTTCTAAATATCTATACCAATAATAGTTGTATAATCCACTTATGTCATTCCAATAAAATCCCTATTTGTTTAAGAGAACCAGTAATAGCCTCTACTGTTTACAAAGGATAACTAAGATTAATACTATTTTTTTATATTCAGTGTTACTTTTGAAAATTTTGTGCTCAGATTTTTCCTCCTTTGGAAGTAACTATATATATATATATATATATATATATATATATATTTTTTTACTTCCTGGAAACATTTCCATAGTTGTTGCTGTTTTATATTTATTTGTTTTTATTTTTTATTTCTTGTCTTCTTAGGGTTGCACTTGCAGCATATGGAGGTTCCCAGGCTAGGGGTTGAATTGGAGCTGTAGCAGCCAGTCTATGCCACATCCACAGCAATGAGGGATCCCAGCTTTGTCTGTGACCTACTCATAGCTCACAGCCATTCAGGATCCTTGACCACTGAGTGAGGCCAGGGATTGAACCTGCATCCTCACGGATGCTAATCAGGTTCATTAACAACTAAGCCATGACAGGAACTCCTATTGCTCTTTTAGATTTGTTTTTGTTTATTTGTTTGTTTCTGCTTTGAATTGCTTTTTTTTTTTTTTACACTTTTACCTATTTTAATATCATCTCTGTTTACCTCATTTTTCTTCCTATGCAATTCCTGTTAGAAGGACAAGTGAAAATTTGGACCATCTGGTATCTTACATTGTCATTAACATTTTTCATTCTCTGCTTTTATCACTTGCATTTTATAAGAACAATCAATTTTTATCTTCAAACTCAGATTTTCATTATCATCTGTGTTCATAGGTACATAGTGCTATTGGTTCGATTTGTTGAAATTTTTTTCTTCTGAACTTAGAAAAAATATATTAAAATTTTAAAAATCTGGCTACTTCTACTATATAATACCTTGTTTTTTCTTAGTTCTATGGATACCTGATACTTTATAGTTATAGCATTTAGCATTTTTACTTTTTCACTTTAAAATATTGAGTTAAATTGTCTGTAATTTTGGTATTCACATTCATTCCGTTGTCCCAAAATGTTTTAATGTCCTATTTTCTCTCTCCCTCTTTTATTTTTTTTTGGGGGGGGAGTTGAAAATCAGTATTGCCTATTCTCAAGTGTAGGATTTCATTATATTAGTGTATTTAGTGATACACTAATGTATACTTTTCATATTATATATACTAGTGCTTCCCAAATTTTGAAGTATTTACAAATAATCTAGCATTGTTTTTAAACTGCAGTTGATTCAATAGTCCTTTAAAGAGACCAAGATTATCATTTCTAAAACACTCCCAGGTAATGCTATGGTCTATGTTGGGACAATAGATCATGCTTTCAGTCCTGAAGATGTAACTAGGAATTATGATGACACCAATTACTTAGTCCTTTAGAAGGATCACCATATATGTGTTAATTAATTCAATGGTAGAGAATCCTTTCCCATTGAATAAGTATATCAAATCACCACATTGCACATTTTAACTATCTCACAATTTTGTCAATTATACCTCAATAAAACTTTAAAAAAAGATACTACTTTAAATAGAAAAAAAAAAGAGTAAAGAACGTAGCCGTATATATTTTTGAAGAAATTTGTATTGACATGCTGCAGGATCTATTGCCAATGAAGTTGGTGATACAACTGAATGCTGCTGGAACCCCATCAAAAAATTGTGATACTTTGCTGATGAGAAGATTCAAATCAAGATCTCAGGAACTTGCAGAATCCACATCTAGTCTCAATGATCCACCACTTGCCTGGAGTGTTGAAAGAATCACCTGCATTCACTATTGATCTGATGGGTATCTAGTTTCTTCTTTAGTGTGTCAAGGGTGACTGGAAAGCATTGTTAGTTCTTGGTATTGTTTTATCTCTTATAACATTAACCGGAATAAATGCTGTGAAAAAATAAACTTTTGATTTCACCTTTGGAAAAACATGGTCTTTCTAAGACTAAAGGAAACAAGCTTCATCTGCTGACTGTGGGAGATATGTGGCAGTTGGGCTATACAGTCTCCTAGTTTCTGAATTTTGAGGCCTTTAGATTACAAGCTCCTTTGAGAAGTTATTTAACTAGTTGCATTGTATCTAGCCCCAGGGTATACTATTATTCTCTCTTGTAGTTCTAATTTCTTTAACCTATATTAGGAACTCATCCTAAAACTTAAACACTGGAGTTTTTGTTTTCCATTTACATTTTTGTCTTCCTCTGTTCTCCTGAGGACATTTGGAAATAGTTCAGGATCCATTCTGTAGCACCCAGGTAAATGATACAAATAGATACTTAAGTTCCTGGTTAAGCAGCTCTATACTTTTCTAACCTATTGTAAGCTATCATTATTATTGCCTCTCAGAATAGGAAGTAGTCCAGGGGGAAGTAATTGTAGTGCATTAATAAATTTCCCTTTTATCTTACTCCTGATTTTGCTATTAGTTGACTGTAAGTTAAGGATTCCTGGCATTAATCTTATACTATATTTGTTTCCTCCAGAGCTTAGTATGAACTGTGATTATTTATTCTATCCTCTCTACCTATCTGTTCTTTTAACTATTTATCTATCTATATATTAATTTATTAATTTAATTTAATAAATTTATTAATTTATTAATAGTATCTACTATTAATTTATTTATTGGTGAAATGCTACAAACATGCAAATACCAAAGTAGACAGAATTTTATGAACTTCTAAAGACTTATCACCCAACTTAATCAACTCATAGTCATGATTTGTTGCTTTTGTCTTATCTAATATGTTTCATGTTTGTTAGTTTTTCACTGCTGAAATAATTTAGAGGAAATCCCCTTTCTGGTGTTCCTATTGTGGCTCAGTGCATTATGAACCCGACTAGTATCCATGAGGATGCAGGTTCAATTCCTGACCTCATTCAGTGGGTCAAGGATCTGGCATTGCCTTAATGTGAACTGTGGTGTAGGTCACAGATTCAGCTCGGATCCTATGTTGCTATAGCTATGGTTGTAGGTCGGCAGCTGAAGCTCCAATGTGGCCTCTATCCTGGGAACTTTGGTATACCATAGGTGCAGCCAAAAAAACAAACAAACAAACAAAAATTGCCATTTCCTTTCTATACCAGTTTACATCTCTAAAATAAGGCTATTTTATTACATAGCAGCAATGCTATCATCATCCATGAAATTAAAAATAATATCTTGGCATCATTTGATATCTACTTTACTCTAAATTTCCCACTGGTTACAAAATACACATTCATTTTTCAATTTGTTTCAGTCAGGATTTCAATTGTTTGACTCCTTGTAATATCATTTAACTTGTAATTCTATTCATCATATCCTGTAAGAACTGAGTTACTTCTAAAAGTTTAATTAAATTTTGGCTCAAAAGTTGTGGTTAGGACTTCTTCAGAAGTCATGCAATGTACTTCATATTTGTCAAATCCCAAGTAATAATTTATTGTATCATTTTTAGTGATGCTACACTTGAATATCAGATTTATGAATTTTTTTCTTTTTTTTTTTTCTTTTTTAGGACCGCACCCATGGCAAATGGAGGTTCCCAGGCTAGGAGTCGAATCTGACCTATAGCTGCCAGCCTATACCACAGCCACAGGAATGCAAGATCAGTGCAGCATCTGTGACCTATACCCACAGCTCATGACAATGCCAGATCCTTAACCCAGTGAGTGAGGCCAATGGAACCTACAATCTCATGGTTCCTAGTTGGATTCACTTCTGCTGCTCCATGATGGGATCTCTCTTTTTTTTTTTTTTTGAAAATTTTTATCAACATTTTATAAAAAAAAATGGCATACTAAAAAGCTTTGCTTGAATTAATTTTTCTTTAGGGTCTTCAAAATTATGATTTCTAGTTCTTCCCACAATTATCAGCCAGACTTCTGTAGAGAATAATTTGTCTCATCAGCTAAGGCTATTTTTGTTATACAGAAACAGTTTTTTCAGAAAAGGCAAGATAAATTTTTAATTATTTTTTAATTATTTATCTTGCCTTGACACTTATTACTATATTGGTAACTTAGTTGCTTCCCATAGTAAAACTGAAGTTTTATATATTCAATCTGTTTAAATTAACTTTAGTCATTTTTTTTAATCCCTAAATTATTCCTTCCTTGACCAAGTGAACCCTTCCAAACTATCTTTCAAAGGTAATTTGCTTTGGCTTTGTGGCACAAGTATTCCAGTTTCATTTCATACATGTTGGCAAGACTCAGGATTTCATTTCTTCAAGGAGCCTTGGCTCCTTTGTGAGGAAAATATCTGAAAATTATATCTAAGCATTAGTCATGCTTGTTTCTATCAAGCTATTATTAGGTCTTGGTCTTTACATAAGCACAACTAAACAATTTTTTTTTGTTGTTCTCTTTAGGACCACACCCACAGCATACGGAAATTCTAAGGCTAGGGGTCAAATTGGAGCTACAGTTGCTGGCCTACAACACAGCCACAGCAATGGGGATCCAAGCTGCATCTGCAAACTACACCACAGCTCACAACAATGCTGGATCCCCTTGACCCACCGAGCAAGGCCAAGGATCGAACCTGTATCCCCATGGATACTAGTCAGATTCATTTCTGCTATGCCACAATGGGAAATCTTAACAATTATATTTAGAGAAATGAGTCTCTGATGATCTTTCAAATTCAAATTTTAAGGGGTTTAATTATTTGATTTTATACTTGTCTGTTATGCTCATGCCTTGGTTCTGAATAGTATTAATACAATAATTTATTTGCTGTATTCATATATATATATACACACACAATATATGAAGGATATATATATATTTCTAAATATGAATATAACTACTAACAATAAAACTATAGATTGAGGTACGCACTTTTCAGTGACTTTTCTGCCTGTTAATTTTGTATCTTATTATTTAACTAAATTCTCTTATTGTTTGCAGTCATTTCTCCACATACGTTTGGAGTTTCCCCGAAATTAATTGTGTTCATTGCCACAGAGCTTTATTACTTTTCCATTGCAATCAGTATCTCACCATTTGCCTTTGTCTAGCTACACTGGCTAAAACATCCAACACCACTTCAAACAGTAGTTGCAAAAGCATATATAATGTGTATAAAGCAAAATCTATTGTAAATTACTATTCAGTAGTATTAGCGGCACCTGAATTCTTTATTACCTCTTCTTTTGTATAAACTCTCCATCCTCATTTCCTTCTATTCTTTTCCTTCCAGGCTTACCAAAATTTTTATACATAATTATTTATATTTTTGATGTTCGTGCTGCTACTTCAAACTGTGTGTTTTGTCTTTTAGCATGCCTTGTAATTCTTTTGTTGTTGTTGAAAGTGAGACAGAATATACTGTGCTAAAGGCACTGAGGTAAAAAGGTTTTAGAATGAGGTTTCGTGTTTATCTCTCTAAGAGTTGGATTGTGTTTATCAATGGCTCTAGCTGTAGTGTAAGAGGTTAAAATATCCTCCGGATGTTTTTGTCTCCCTTGTTATCATTGGGCCTCCCTAGAGGCTTCTTGTGTTTTTTGTTTTTTTGTTTTGTTTTATGGGGTGTTGTATGTGTGAGGGGTTAATAAATGTTTTCCTTTTTACATTTATTTATTTATTTTTATAAATGTTTTATTTTTAAAGAACTTTAGATTTAGAGAATATGTGGAAAGATAATAGGGAGAGTACTTTTATATACTTTATCTAGCTACCACTAAGGTTAACATCTTGTATAGCCATGTACATTTACCAATACTAAGAAATCAGCATTGATATAATATTATTAAGTAAACTGAAGACTTTACTAGGATTTTACCAGTTTCCCCAGAGCAGTCTTTAAAGTTTATTTCCATCTTTATTGGAATATAATTAGCATATAACATTGTATAGCATTAAGGTATATGATGTGATGCTTTTTATACATATATATCTTACAAAATGTTTACACAATAAGATTAGTTAGCACATTCTGCACTTAACATAATTATAATTTTCTCTTATTTTTATGCTGAGAAAATTAAAGCTCTACTCTCATAATAACCTTCATATGTACAATCCAGTATTGTTAACAATAGTGGCCATGCTGTAATTTAGATCCCTGGAACTTATTCATCTTATGATCAATGTTTGTACCCTTTCACCAGTATCTCCTCATTTCCTCCACCTAGCAACTCTTTGCAACCACCATTCTACTCTCCCTTTCTATGAGCTTGATGTTTTAGATTCCACCTGAGATCATATAGGATTTGTATTCCCATCTGACTTACTGATTCATTTCACTTAGCATAATGCCTTCAAAATCTATCCATGTTATCACAAATGACAAGATTCTCCCACTTTTATGGCTGATAATATTCCTAATATTATAGGAATAATAATACTTCATTGACAACTGCAGGGTCCTTGGCGAACATTGCATGGTGTCCACAGTGGCTGCAAGGATCTTCAGTGGCACCTTTAGGTCCAATGGCTAGGGATCAGGTCAGGCCATGGTGGTAGCTAGAGCCAATGGTGTGCATGTGCTCAGCTGTAGGTGGCCAGCTGCAGGTGAGTATGTAGTTCTAGGGCTGCTTGCCCACAGACATGTAGTGGTAAGAGCCAGAACCAACTGCAAGGGCCAGGGCCAGCTGTAGGCACCATGGCATATGCAAGGCTCTGACTGTTGTTTTGTATTCCTGTGGCTGCTGGATCTCCCTATAGGCATACACATGACAATGGAAGTCAGTGATGAGTGTTGGGTCAGTGGAGGAGGGAGTGGGCAGGTGCACAGCTGGAGGTGCCAGCTGCTGCCAGGCCTAGTTGTGCAGGCAGTGATAGGAGATAGGCCCATATCTGAGCCCACAAGCAGCTATGGGAGCCCTCTGCACTCTTATGGCAGCGTCTTTACAAAGGGCACACAGTGGGGGATGCCAGTGACAGAGATCTGACCAGAAGTATGCAGATGCATAGCTAGGTACAGGCCAGTCAATGGAGACAGGGCAACATCTTGGCCTCCAGGCAGCTGTGGAGGTTCTTGGCTGTAAGTGTGCACTTCCAATGGCTGTGAGATCTCCTCGTGGGCACATGGCGGAGCACATCTCCAGATGTGTAGATGGCAGTGGGGTCAGTGACAACAGTCAGGCCTTGATGTGCAGGGCCACAGCTAGAAGAATTAGGCCTAAGTGCACACATGGCAGTGGTTTCAGCCTGGGCATTAGTTTGCTGTTTGCGTATGAATACCCATGGAGGCCTGGGTTGCATGCCAGTGTGAAGGCCCCTCTAAATCTGTAACTTTCTGGAGATTTTAACTCCAACTCATCCACACTGAGCCTCCAGAAATTTATTATAGTTTAGTTGTTCTTTCTCTGATCCTAGTTCCCACAAAACAGAAATCTTCACTAAATTATGACCTTTCATCTCCTTATCTACCTTTCCAACTCTGGGAACAGAAGTTTGCCCTGATCTCAATTCCTTTATGGATCCAAGAAGAGTTGAATATTTTTAGTTTGTTCATCCTTTTTCTCGTTGTGTGCATGGTAATCACAACTTTCAAGCTCGTTCCATGCTGAATCAAAAACCAAAATCAACTTTCCAACTCTGTATATTTACTTCCCTCTCCTTGAAACACCTAGAATGATCTGTTTTCCATACAAGACTAAGTCATTTATCATAAAAAAATTAATAGAGTTTAATCATATTATCTAAAATTATAATAATACCAATCTGACAAATATCAGTGTAAATAGTTAAAAGTTTATTTCTTAGAAGAGGAACATTTAATGATTTTTTTAGGGATTTTTAATATATTACTTTCATTAAATTCAAGTATCATACTAAATTTTTAAAGGAAGTCACTCAACAAATAAGAAAATGGAGGAAGGGAAAAGAATGAGATAATTAAGAGGAAGGTGTGCAGGAGATAAGACAGGAAAGAGAATGGAAAGAAGAAATGGGAGAAAATCATAGAAACTCTTGTTGCTGGTTATTAGTAGATTTACAGTAGCTTCCAACAGATAGAGGGCCATTTTAATACAGCACAATATCAAGAATAAGAGATTGATAAACATATTTAAACTACATGTTCATTTCCTTTGGGAAAGGTAGAGACAAGTAATACAATATACAAATTCTAACTGGATCAAAGGGAAATTTTAGTATATTTTGTTTAAAATAGGCCATTGTTTTGTTTAAAATGAGATCAAAGGCTGAGGGTCAGAAGAGTGATTGATGGCAGGAGAGAGAGATTAGACATTTGATAATGTATTCTCCTCGAGGATATGGAGAAAGTTGGATTTGAAAGTCCCAGTATTTTAAAAAATGAGGCTATTAAACTGTTTCCCCTCCTGGGAAAAGTTTAGGTGTCTGTTATAAAAGGACACCTTTTCCTTTGGGCAAAATAACTAAAGCAAAACTGAGAGATAAGATTGCTTAACCAGGCATCTGAAGATATGGGGGATGGTCCCTGCACCATTTCTACACATTTAACCTTGCAAAGTCCTTTAGTGGTCTCTGTGTTAGTTACCTCATCAGTAATATAAATATAATAGGGATTTGGGGAAGCTTAGTGAGATAATGTCTCTAATGTGGATTTAGAAATAAATTAAAGAAATTAGTTTCTTGCATGTACAGCCACTGGCAAGACTGATAAAGTGAACATTTGCAGCAAGTGCTGGGTCAGAGGATCCTTCAGGAAAATACATTCACACCTTTAAACTTGTGAATAAGCCAACATAAAACACTGGAGATGGCTTTTAAAAGAACTCTAAATTTGCTACTTAGACATTGTTAGCAAACTTAAAATCCCTGTGTGGAAATAATCTGGATTATATTTATTGATACAAATATCCAATTTTGTCTTGTAAACCAGACCAAATAGTGAAACTTCTCCAGTTCCTATACTTATCATTCTAAAACTGCATTTAACCTGGAAATAATTAGTTAGAAGGAGTTTTTGGAGGTAGTGTTTTTTAAGTAGAGGTTTTTATTTTTTTTATTTTTATTTTTTATCGTAAGGAACATTTTAACACAAGATAATTTGTGTTTTATACTCAAAAATCTTTGTCCAAGAATAAATTTCTCTAAACTCTGTTTTTCAATTTTACATCCTGGAAATATCTTTTAAGTAGAACTATATACATTCAATGGAATTTTATTTCATTTTAATCAGAAAAGTCTCTCCCTCCTATGACATCATTATTCAAGGCTAATGTTTTTATACTTCCATCTCTCTTGGTTCTCCTTTCTCTCAGTGCCTCATCACTATACATCCTGTGGCAAAGCAATGAAACATCTGCCTCATAAGAAAACAATTTCAGATAAAAAGGAGAATCGGAAAATAAATTTGTCAAATGTATTTTTAATGGGTAAAGGAGTAAAATTTGGTGAAGCCAGACAACAGCATTGTGGAAAAGACAATCCTCTGTTCAGTAAACAATTTCATTTTCTTGTTGGACTCAAAGGGAGACTACATAGTCCAGGTACCTTATGTCTATGTGGGGTCACGAGATAATTTCTGACCAATGGAAATTTGAGTGATGAGGTTGTAACCACTTCCAGGCCAGACACGAAAAAATATCTTCCTCTTTATTCCTTTTTAATACCAAACTTGATGGTCTTTTGTTGAGAATAGTGAACCTGGGAAGGTGGGAGACTGAGTCTATGAAAATTTGAATATAATGTGGTACATTTTAGCTATAGTCCTCTTCCACCACTAATTTGGATTGTGATGTTATTGAGTTTGGATTTTCATTATGTTCAACTACAGATATTTCAATTACTTGTTACAGATACAGACAGGCTTTTGAAGGCATCGTTTTGCAAAGGGTGCAGCTGAGCTCATATTTTGACTCTGAGCCCCACATTTAAAATTAATTTTTTCAAGAATTTTTCTTTGTTCACTTCTAAAAAGGGAACAATTAACTTGTGTTAAACATGGAATTTAATAAAGATATAGTAGGGGTACACTTTTGATGCTGTGAAGTTAAGAATCTTACTGCAGAGGCTCAGTTCGCTATGAGGGCACAGCCCGCCACAGTGAGTTAAAGGATCTGATGTTACTGCAGCTGAAACTCAGATATAATCCTTTGACCAGGATATCCATTTGTCATGTGCACAGCCATAAAAAATTAAAAAAATAAAAATAAAGACACAGTAGAGTTATTGAACTCGGGATCAAATGTATTGTGTAACAAAATATAGTTATACGTTATAATTTTAACCATTTGGGCATTGTCTATGAAAATATAATGAGATTTGAATAGCATGATTTTAACTAAATATTCTCTTAATTTCTTCACATTCTTAAATTACCACTGAGCTATCTGTATTTTATTTTGATATTATTATCATTTGGAAGTTTAGGAAAGTTTACCTTTCTGTAGGAAGCAGGTAAGTTACTCCTAAGTCTGTTTTTGTTTGTGTGTTTTCCTTAGTGCCAACATCCCAGGTAATGATTAAATCAGAAATCAGAATTTGCAAGGCAGGATTAAAGCTGACAAGAGAGTAAAACCATGATTAATTATCTCTCGATTGCTCTCCGTCTCTGTCTCTCTCTCTCAGCCAAACTTCATTGGTATGAAATAGAAAAAAAAAAAAATGCTCAAATAAATTGACAAATGCTTGAGATGGGAAAGATGGCCTTTCTAACATGTTTGCCAAGTAAGTTGATGAGGCACAAACGTTTCTGTACAGACCAAGTCAGTTTCTGAATTTGAATATGAAATTTAATGTGTTGATATATAACTTGTATGTTTTTATTCCTAGTCTGTTTTTCCTTTTTCGATTGCAACCAAGGAAATCTCAAATTTTTGCCACAGGGAAGAACTTCCTTACAAGGGAAGAAAGATTATTATTTGGAAAAGGGGTCTGTAAAGCTATTTATGAAAATTACCCAATGGATCGGTTCTTAAACACCTAAATCTTGAGTAGACATTTGAGGGCATTAAAATGACACACAAAAAATTTGTAACCATCCAATACCTCAGATGATTATTAAATATTTTAGTTTACCTTAACAATATCATTGAAATTACATAATTATTCTTGTATTTGTACTTGATAAAGTAATGAAAGGAAATATGCTCCCTGAGTCTGTGATATTTGCGGCATTAGGAATGATCTGGATTTCACAAGGCCAAGGTAATTCACAGAGACAAAATCAAGCCAGGCAGGTCTCAGGTCCAGTCACCTAATGATTTTGACATCTTGAAAAATTAATGTTTGTTTTACATTAAGAAATTATGATAAATGTTTTCATTTGTGCAGAGATGAATAGAGGACTTAAATTTATTGGCTGATATCAGAAACAATCATAAGTAGTAATTTTCAAGAGAATAGAAAAATATTAGAATGTTAATGAAACTGACTATGAGTTTCCTATGATCAAGACAAAGGATGTGCAAGTATGGCTTCTGTGGGAGGCTATACCATAAAAGATAAAGCCAGCCAGCAAAATGTTTGCAAACAGACAAAGAACCAAACTGGTTTCTGTCACAATGAACAAAAAATAATTTTAGAAACATAGAAATAGGCCAAAAGTGTAGGTAATCCCAAGGACTCAGATAAGAAATTGGTCAAAGAAACAAGAGAATTAAGACTGAAAGCTTTATGAAACTCCAGCCCTAAAGAAATCATTGTGTAGACATCTAGGGAAAATATTAAATACCAACATGACCATTGAGAATATGAGTGAGGGAATTGAAAAGTACTATGGAGAAATACTCTGCGATTTTTAATACCTTACAGGAAAAGAAAAAGAGGTCTCCATAAAGGCAAGACCCTTAAACAGTATATTCATAGGAAAGCATCTACACAAATCACTAATAACCTGGCAGAGGATTGACAGAGAAGAGAAAAAAACGCTCAAAGTCTCAAAGAAGAAGGAATCATGTCTACTCTGGCTGTACTGGATATATGCAGGTTTTACCCTGGTCCAGTTCATAATAACTTAAAATGGGAGAAAGAGTGATAAAGAGACAGACAGGAATGGATAAATTATAATGTCTTCACTATCTTTAAGCTTAAACAATAAAAGGAAATATAAGGCTTAGAGTTGCAACTGGTTTGCATAACACCAAAATTCTTTATGCCCATGTAGTCAAAGTCCATTCCATTTATTCATTAGTGAGTCACAGTTCCAAATCATTATAGCCTTTGTATCTTCACTACAAGTTTAATTCATTGGATTTTGGTGGTAAAATATCCTCTGAGGGATAAAATAACCCCAGTTGAGAACTATACTACAAAAGTTTAGCTAGTTTTAAGTTAATTCTTGAAGGCTGGTAGGACAGTCTCAGCCACAGGACAGTGTAGGCCTTTGGGATAAACTATCACTGAAGGATGTCACAGTCTGAGAGGGAGGTGTTGCCTTCCACCACTAGGGGTCCTTGAGTAGGCACCACCTGTAGTCCCAATCACCTCATGGGTAGCTGCAGAGGGCACTGAAACTAGCAGCACTGATTGTTGCCATCACTCCCCTGGGAATGCACATGCCCTCCTATTGCTAGTGCCAAGGACTTTGGGCCTTGCCTACACCTGCCTGAGGGTCACTGCTAACAGGACCCTGCAACCAGGAGTAACCTGTGCCACCTCACTATGGGTCATCACCACTGTCAAGGGCCCAGGAACCAGGCATTGGCTACAGACCCTGTGCACTACTTCCATCTGCCTGGAAATCTGTGTAGACCACACACCAACACAAACTCTATCAAGGGAATAACAGCCCGCACACACTGTGGAAAGAGACAGCAAACATCCAAACCAAAAGCAGTCCTGATGCATAAATAAACAAACAAACAAACAAATAAATAAATAAAATAGCAAGCCCTCACAAACTAACAAGGGGAGATCTCATATAGAAATAGCCTTCAAGACTACAATCGTTGTTTTACTTAAATCACAGAATAAGTAAAATATAAGTGAAATGAAGATGCTCAGGAACCCTCCCCTGTTTAAAGAATGGGAGATTTCCCCCAAAGGAGCAAACAGTGGAGCAGACTACAACAATCTAACAGATGCTGAGTACAAAAAGTGACAGTTAAAATTCTGAAGGAATTAAGAGCAGATATGAACAGTAATGCAGATTACTTTAGAAAGGAACTAGAAAATATGAGCCAAGAAAAATTGGAAAATTCTTCTGCAGAGATGCAAGCTACATTAAAGGCAGTGAAGACCAGAATGAATAATACAGAGGAATGAATAAGTGACTTGGAAAATAGAATAATGGAAATCACCCAGCCAGGACAGCAGACAGAAAACCAAATGGAAAAAAAAAAATGAAACATGGAAGCAATATAAGTGATCTATAGGATAAGGTATAGTGGGCCAATCTACTCATAATAGGGAGGATTGGGCAGGGGAAAAAAAGGAAAATGGGATAGAAAATATATTTGAAGAAATTATGTCTGAAAACTTTCCAAATCTAAAGGAAACAGATGTAAAGACACGGGAAACACAGAGGGCCCAAAACCAGTTGAATGCAAACAGAGCTACACCAAGATGTATAATAATACAAATGGCAAAAGTTAAAGATAAGGAGATATGTCTAAAGGAAGCAAGACAAAAACAAAGAGTTAATTATAAGAGAACTCCCATAAAGCTATGAATTGATTTCACGACAGGAACACTACAGGCAAGAAGAGAGAGGTAAGATATATTAAAAGTTATAAAAGGGAAAATTTTTCAGGCGAGAATAATCTACCCAGCAAGAATATAATTTAAAATAAAAGGAGAGACAAAGAAATCTCCAACAAATAACTACAAAAAGAATAGAGCAATACTAGACCTATTCTAAAAGAAACACTTAGAGTTCTCCTCTATATAGGAAAGAAGTAAGAAGATATAGGATGGAGGAAATCACAATTGGAAAGTAATCACTAAAACGAACCAGTATACAGATCTAAAAGAAATTAAAAAAAAACTATTTATAAAAGTGATGAAAAACAGAAGGAACAGCAAAAGAATAAACAAGATGTAAAATCATAAAATGTGGGGAAAGAAGTAAGAAAATCTGACTCTTTTTTTTTTTTTTCCCAAAAAGTGTTTGGGCCTATAAGACTATCAAGTTAAAGCAGACATATATAGGAAGGGATGAGCATAACTGAAAACACGGTAACCACAAGTCAAAACCAAAACACATGTTCTCAAAAACCAAAAAGAAGAGGACACAAGCATAAAATAAAAGGAAATCATACAATCAAAAAAAAAAAAAAAAAAAGAAAGAAAGAAAAGAAAAAAATGAGCAAAGGAAAAACATAGAATCAAATGGAAAATAAGCTTTAAAATGTCAATAAATACATTTATCAATGATGACCTTAAATGTCAATGAACTGAATGCCCCAATCAAAAGACACAGAGTGGCAGACTAGATAAAAAAAACAAGAGATCCTACAATACACTGCTTATCAGAGACTCACCTAAGGGCAAAGGGCATTTATAACTTGAAAAGAAAAGACAGGAAAGAAGAGGTCATAATACTTATGTTAGACAAAATAGACTTCAAAACAAAGGCCATAAAGAAAGACAAAGTACACTATGTAATGATAACAGGATTGATTTAAGAAGAAGATTTTACACTCATCAACACATATGTCCCTGATATAGGAGCACTTAAATAATACAACAAATATTAACATACATGAAAGAAGAAATTGATGGGAATACAATAATAGTTGGAGATATTAACACCCTACTCACCACAATGTACAGATCCTATAGACAGAAAATCAATAGGTCAACAGAAATCCTAAATGACACAATAGAACAGTTAGACTTACTTGATATTTTTAGAACATTACATCCAAAAAATGTCCCCCTGCTTCTTCAGAAGATACATTCTTTTCAGTGTACATGGGACATTCTCAAGAACTGACCGCATATTGGGGCACAAAACTAACTGCAATAGTTCTGTGAGTACAGGAGTTCCTGTAGTGGTGCAACAGAAACAAATCCTACTAGGAGCCATGAGGTTGCAGATTTGATCCCTGGCCTTGCTTAGTGGGTTAAGGACCTGGAATTGCTGTGAGCTGTGGTGTAGGTCACAGATGTGGCTCAGATCCTACATTGCTCTGGCTGTGGCATAGGCCAGCAGCTGTAACTCCAATTAGACCTCTAGCCTAGGAAACTCCATATGCTGGATGTGTGGCCCTAAAAAGACAAAAACAAACAAACAAAACCAACAATTTTATGAGCACAGAAATTATTTCAAGCATCTTCTCTGAATACAATGATGCGAAACTAGAAATCAACCACAGGAAAATAAATGAGGAAAAGCTGACTACATGAGGACCAAACAACATGCTACTAAAAAACCAATGGGTCACCTAGAAAATCAAAAGGGAAATTAAAAAATACCTCAGGACAAATGATAATGAAAAAACAACCATTCAAAATATATGGGATGTTGCAAAAGCAGTTCTTAAAGAGAAGTTCAGGCCTTAAAAAAGAAGAAAAGTATCAAATCAATAACATAATCTACCACCTAAAAGAACTGGAAAAAGAAGTGAAAACAAATCTTAAAGTCAGTAGAGGGAAAGACATCATCAAGATCAGAGAGGAAATCAATAAAATAGAGAACCAAACTAATAAAATAAAAAAATCAATAAAACCAAGAGGTGGTTCTTTAAAAGGGTAAGCAAAACCATAAGACAATACTATGAACAATTATGTGCCAACAAATTTGAAAACCTAGAAGAAATAGACAACTTTCTAGAGACATGCAGCATACCAAAACTGCATCAAGAAGAATCAGATTATTTGAACAGACCAGTCAATAGAAATGAAATTGAATATGTAATAAAAACGCTCCCTGAGTGTTCCCGTCGTGGCGCAGTGGTTAACGAATCTGACTAGGAACCATGAGGTTGCGGGTTTGTTTCCTGCCCTTGCTCAGTGGGTTAACGATCCGGCGTTGCAGTGAGCTGTGGTGTAGGTTGCAGACGCGGCTCGGACGCGGCTCGGATCCCGCGTTGCTGTGGCTCTGGTGTAGGCCGGTGGCTATGGCTCCTATTCAACCCCTAGCCTGGGAACCTCCATATGCCGCGGGAGTGGCCCAAGAAATAGAAAAAAGACAAAAAAAGAAAACGCTCCCTCAAACAAAAGTCCAGGACCAGACGACTTCACAGGCAAATTCTAACAAACATAAAAAGAAGAAATTATAGCCATTATCCTTAAACTTTCCCAGAAGTTTGAAGAAGAAGGCACACTACCAAAGACATTCTATGAAGCCACCATCTGCCTAATACCAAAACCAGGCAGACACACTACCAAAAAAGAAAATTATAGGCCAATATCTTTGATGAATATAGACGCAAAAATTCTCAAAAAAAAAAAAAAATAGACAACTAAATCCAACAACATAAAAAAAGATCTTATGCCACAACCAAGTGGGATCCATCCCAAGTTTACAAGGATGAATCAACATATGCAAATAAATCAATGCCATACACCAATTAACAAAAGAAATGTCAAAAGCCACATGATCATCTCAACAGATGCAGAAAAAGCAATTCATGTTAAAAATGCTTACCAAAGTGGGTAAAGAGGTAACCTACTTTTTTTTTTTTTTTTTGTCTTCTTGCCTTTTCTAGGGCCACTCCGACAGCATATGGAGGTTCCCAGGTTAGGGGTCAAATTGGAGCTACAGTTGCTGGCCTTCACCACAGCCACAGCAATGTGGGACCCAAGCTGTATCTGCAACCTACACCACAGCTCACGGCAATGCTAGATCCTTAACCCACTGAGCAAGGCCAGGGATTGAACATGCAACCTCATGGTTCTTAGTTGGATTCATTAACCGCTGAGTCACAAAGGGAATTCCTAGAGGGAACATACCTAACATAATAAAAGCCATTTGACAAAACCATAGTCAATATAATACTCAATAGACAAAAACTGAAAGCCTTCCTGCTAAAATCTGGAACAAGACAAGGATACCCACTCTCACTGCTTCTTATTCAAAATAATTTTGGAAGTCCTAGCCATAGCAATCAGAAAAAAGACAAAAGAAATAAAACGTATCCAAATTGGAAGGAAAGAAGTATAATTATTACTCTGTGCATATGACATCATAATATAAAGAGAAAACCCTAAGAACTCCACAAAAAAACTACTTGAACTGATCAATGAATTTAGCAAGTAGCAAGCTACAAGGTTAACATTCAGAAATTGGTTGCATTTCTGCATAATAACAATGAAATATTAGAAAAGGAATATAAAAATATATTACCTTTTAAAATTGACCCACCCCAATTAAAGACCTAGATATAAGACCAGACACTATCAAACTCCTAGAGGAAAACACAGGCCAAACACTCTATGACATAAACAACAGCAACATCTTCTCAGATACACCTCTCAGAGTATTGACAACAAAAACAAATATAAACAAATGGGACCTACTCAAACTTAAAAGTTTCTGCACAGCAAAGGAAACCCTAAACAACATGAAAAGACAACACACAGAATAGGAGAAAATCTTTGCAAGTGAATCAACTGACAAGGGATTAATCTCCAAAATTTACAAACACCTTCTGCAGCTCCATACCAAAACAACAAACAACCCCATCACAAAATGGGCAGAAGATCTAAACAGACAGTTCTCCAAAGAAGACATACAGATGACTGAGAAACACATGAAAAGATGTTCAACATCACTCATTATTAGAGAGATGCAAATCAAAACCACTCTGAGGTACCACCTTACACCAGCCAGAATGGCCATCATCAAGAAATCTACAAACAATAAGTGCTGGAGAGGGTGTGGAGAAAAAGGAACACTAGTACACTGTTGGTGGGCATATAAATGGGTGCAACCACTGTGGAAAGCAGTATGGAGTGGAGATTCCTCAGAAAATGATATATAGAACTCCCATTTAATCCAGCAATCCCACTCCTGGGCATCTATCCAGAGAAAACCATGACTTGCAAAGACACATGTACTCTGATGTTCATTGCAGCACTATTTACAATAGCCAAAACATGGAAACAACCTAAATGTCCATCAACAGAAGAGTGGATCCAGAAGATGTGGTACATATACACAGTGGAATGTGAATCAGCCGTTAAAATGAATGAAATGCTGGCATTTGTAGCCACATGGATGGACCTAGAAACTATCATGCTAAGTGAAGTCAGCCATACAATGAGACACCAACATCCAATGATTTCACTTACATGTGGAATCTGAAAAAAGGATAGACTGAATTTCTTTGCAGAACAGATGCTGACTCATAGACATTGAAAAATTTATGGTCTCCAGAGGAGACAGTTTGGGGAGTGGGGGAATGTGCTTGGGCTGTGGGATGGAAATCCTGTGAAATCAGATTGTTATGATCACTATACAACTACAGATGTAATAAATTCATTTAAATAATAAATAAATAAATAAATAAAATTGACCCACCCCAAATTATATACCTAGGAATAAACTTGACCAATGATATAAAAGACTTATATGCTGAGAACTATGAAACATTAATTAAGGAAATTAAAGAGGAATTAAAGAAACGGAAAGATACTCCATGCTCCTGGACTGAAAGAATTAATATTGTTCAAATGTCCCTACTATCCAAAGCAATCCACAGATTTAATGAAATCCCTATCAAATTACCCATGACATTTTTCACAGAACTAGAACAAACTATCCAAAAATGCTATACGGAAGCGTAAAAACCCAGAAATGCCAAAGCAATCCTGAGGGAAAAAGGAAATAGCAAGCATGAGGCATAAGTCTCCCAGACTTCAGACAGCATTACAAAGGTATAGTAATCAAGACAGTGTGGTACTGGTACCAAAACTGATATACAGACCACTGTAACAGAATAGAGAACCCGGAAACAAATCCAGACATCTACGGTCAAGCAATCTTCAACAAAGGTGGAAAGATTATAAAATGGGAAAAAGTCCCTTCAGCAAGTGGTGCTGGCAAAACTGGACAGCTGTATATAAATCAATGAAACTAGAACACACCCTCACACCATGCACGAAAATAAACTCAAAATGGCTTTAAGACTTAAAGGTAAGACAGGATACCATAAAACTCCTAGAAGTGAACATAGGAAAAACATTCTCTGACATCAACCATACACATAATTTTATTAGTTAGTCTCCCAAAACAATAGAGATAAAACCTGAAATAAACACATGGGACCTAATCAAAATTACAAACTTTTGCACAGCAAAGGAAACCATAAAAAAATGATAGCCTAGATAATGGGAGAAAATAGTTGCAAATGATGCAACTGACAAGGTCTCCAAAATACAGAAACTCTTACACCTCAACAGAAAAAAAAACTCCAATTGAAAAATGGGCAGAAGACCTGAATAGACATTTCTCCAAAGAAGACATATGGATGGCCAACAAGCACATGAAAAAATGCTCAACAACACTAATTATTACAGAAATGCAAATCAAAACTACAATTAGCTACCACCCATACTACTCAGAATGGCTATCATTAATTTGTCTATAAATAACAAATGCTGGAGAGGGTGTGGAGAACAGGGAACACTTCTGCACTGTTGGTGGGAATGTAAATTGGTACAACCACCATGGAAAACAGTATGGAGGTACCTCAGAAAACTAAATATAGAACTACCATTTGATCCAGCAGCCCCACTTCTGGGCAAATATCTGGACAAAACTTTCATTGAAAAACTACACGCACCCCTATGTTCATTGCAGTACTTTTCACAATAGCCACTACATGGATAAAAACTAAATGTCTGTTGATAGATGAATGGATTAAAAAGATGTGGCATGTATGCACAATGGAATACTACTTAGTCAAATAATGACATTTGCACCAACATGGGTGGAACTAGCAATTCTTATAAGTGAAGTAATTCAGAAGGAGTAAGAAGAATACCATATGATTTGACTTACATCTGGAATATAAAATATGGCAAAAATGAACCTATGTACAGAATAGAAGCAAACTCATGGACATAACAGAACAAACATGAACAGACTTGTGGTTGCCAAGAGGAGGGAGAAGGAGTGGGATGGACTGAGAATTTAGGGTTAGTAGATGCAAACTATTGCATTTAGAATAGATAAGCAATGAAGTCCAGCTGTATAGTGTAGGGAACTGTATCCAATCCCTTGTGATAGAACATGATGGAAGATAATATGAGAAAAACAATATGTATATATTCACAGCTGGGCCACTTTGCTGTACAGCATAAATTGACGGAACATTTTAAATCAGGTGTAAGAAAATTAAAAATATATCATATGCATAAAACAAATTGGTAGGTTTGAAAAACACTACCTTGGATTTTAAACAATCAGCATCTATAATCAATATTGATTTAATTGCTTTAAATTCCTTGAGAATGGCTGAAAATAATTCTTCACTTTTAAGCATATGAAAAATAAAAAGACATTTGGGCATTCTAAATTGTATTAATATATATTTGCTTTGTTCTCCTGAGACCATTTTATGAGTGATTTTTTTTTTTTTAATTTCAAACTTTCAAGAAATGAAAGAATTTCAGTAATTTTGTTATTGTGCATAAATCTTTACCTACACGATTTTCTCTATTTTTTTTTTTTTTTTTTTGTCTTTTTGCTCTTTCTTGGGCCGCTCCCGCGGGATATGGAGGTTCCCAGGCTAGGGGTCCAATCGGAGCTGTAGCCACCAGCCTACACCAGAGCCACAGCAACGCGGGATCGGAGCCGCGTCTGCAACCTACACCACAGCTCACTGCAATGCCGGATGGTTAACCCACTGAGCAAGGGCAGGGAACGAACCCGCAACCTCATGGTTCCTAGTCGGATTTGTTAACCACTGCGCCATGATGGGAACTCCCGATTTCCTCTATTTTTAATTGACTTGATCAATGTGCCTTGCTGCCTAAAAGAGAGTTTATGTTTAAAGTTTTATATATGTATTATTATGCAAAATCTCAATGCAGATAGGTATTGGTCAAATTTCTCTGGAATATTGTGTATTTGTTGATATGTAAACTTTAACTTTTTGCTTTTTTTTAAAAGGTATCAATTCTATTTTAAAATATTTCTATATCATTATTTGGTTATTCATATTATCTTCGCATTTGTATAACTATAAGCATTATGAATAAATATAATTAGTTTCTGTTGCTAACACTCTCCCTCTACAATTATTTTTTGTTCAATATTTATCATTCCCTTTCTCTCTCTCTTTATGTATATATATATATGCACATCATTTCAATATACACACAAATGTATGTGTATATGTATACACATAATTTCAGTATAAACAGGAACACATGTTTATATATATTATATATGTAATATTACACATCAGTATTTATTCTATGTCCTTAATGTTCTTTCTTTACTGCTGACAATATCAGTTTTCACTCAGACTGTGGTCCTTGCCTTTTGGGGATGAGCACTTCCTCCAAATTTCTGGCATTTGTCAGTCTGGCCCCCAGATCTTACTACATAAACCTTCTAAACTAGTACTTTTCACACCAGTTCTGCTTGTTTTGACTGTACATGTTTACACCCAGTTGCACATATGCTTGTAAATGTTTATACATAGTTTGGAATAAGCTGAATTTCTCAGTTTGATATTTTCATGTAAGTGTTTCATTCAATATTGATACTGTTTTTCTAAAAGGGATAGTAATATAATTTAGACTAATGTCACAGCATTTTTGTACTAAATTATTCAGAAAAAATCTTTTCTGTTAGAGCACAGGTAGGGAATAGCACAGGTTAAAGATTAGAATATGGAATATTCAATTGCTTAAAGCTATCCTTATCTAGTCATATGTATTATAATGGCTTTGCATATTCTAAATGTATATATACAATTTTTAAAGAGAGTTTTCTTAAAATAGAGCTATATCTGCTGAATCTGTGAGAGTAGGGAGGTTTAACTTTGAAGAAAACAAGTCATGAGAAAGTAGAATTAAGGAAAATTAGAGGAAATACAAAGTAAAACATGCAAGTCATTATTATGATGAAAAGTCTAAATACCAATATTTAATATATATGTACGTGTACGTATATATTTTATTTAATCTCACTTCAGTTTGGTAGGTGTCGTTACTTTTTTAGGGATGAGAATAAAGATAATTAGAAAGATAAATTAAACTCTCAAATTCATTAGGCTACAAAGTAACATTTTCTAAGACTGTTTTTACCCTGGATGCCATATGGGGTAAAATTTTACCATCTAATTTTATGATCTTGGTTAAATGAATGAAAACTTTATTGAGTGCACAACTTAAAATAATTCCATTAACACCTTTTAGCTTTGATTTTTTTGTTGTTTTTCATCTTCTTAGTTTTTAAATTTTTAATGGATTTTGTCTTTTACTTATTTTTATTTTTTTTTAATTTTATTGCTTTTTAGGGTCCCACCCACAGCATATGGAATTTCCAAGGCTAGAGGCTGAATCAGAGCTACAGCTGCTGGCTTATGCCACAGCCACAGCAATGCAGAAACTGAGCTACATCTTCAACCTACACCACAGCTAATGGGAACACCGTGTCCTTAATCTACTGAGCGAGGCCAGGGATCGAATCCGTATCCTCTAGGATACTTGTCAGATTCATTTCTGCTGCACCACAACTGGAACTCCAACTTATTTTGTTTTATACTGTCTCTGTATACTTATAAATGTTTACTCTTATGGAGACCCAACCTCATTTATAGATATAAACATTAAAATATGGAAAAATGAGGATTCTCTTTAACCTGAATTTAGAGCATGTTTCTCCCTTTTATCTCTTGCTTCATTCTAAATATGTGATATATTTGAAATGTATGTACAAAAAACACATTACCCTCACTATCTCATGTGCATTAATGAGGATTCTGCTTCTGGTTAGAATACAAAAGGTGTCTGTTTAATCATTCAATCTATCAATAACACAGACAATTGTATCAATATTTGAAATACCATCATAAATTCTCCTCTTATTTAGAGAGCTATACACCAAGATACTTGCTATTTTACAGAACCAAATTGAGCAAGAAAATGGTAAATATACAACAAGATTACTTTCTCCTATTATTTAATGATCTCAAGTAAATGTCCTAGAGTATATAGTATAATTTTCTACAAGCATTTTAGCCTATTGCATGCCTTATATTTAATATATTCTATGCATGTCTTTTAACACTTGAAACCTTGTGAATATTGATTATAGGAAGACTGAAAACAATTAAAAAATGCATGGATATATTAAAAAATAGTTTATATTTAAAGTTAGAAATGAAACCCAGACTTTCTTTGTGTATCCCTAGTTTATATCTAGCTGAGGATCTAGGTATTCAGTTTTCATCATCTCACCACCATCCTCACATGGTCTACATGAAATACTTGTGTATCTTCTGGACACAAGTTGATATAATTGGCACCCTTCTGGCATCTAAACTGAGACAGCAGGAATTGAGCTATCTTGATCCCCATAGGTGGTTCCTCAAGCGTAGGCCTGAGGCATTGTTTCAGAGTGGAGTAGGGAATGCTAGCGTTACTGTATATAAAAATAGTAGACCTGTCAACTTAGCTTGTCATCTTGGCATTTTCCATGAATGCTGAATTCATTTTGAAAATAGGAAGAACTGTATAAGGTAGACAGATAAATAGCTCTAGAGACCATTTTTTGTAAGGTCATGGAAGGCTTGGAAATTTTATTTTTCACATATTCCATGTTTAGCTACATAGGAAATGATCATTTACTATCCTGATTGTGTGCTCGAGTTATTATGTAGCTCCAAAAGATGCAAAAACAAGAGATATTTAAATTTAGTCAAAGGAAAGAAACAAAGTATGGGAAAGATTTAAAAAGGATGCTTAATCTCTAATTCCTAGCACTGGAGGCACTGGAGTTGTTTCAAGGCTAGAAGACAAACAAAGGCCAATTTAGGACGGCTTGAACAGAGAAAGCCCACAAGATCCCTGCCTGGAATGACGTTCTGTGGTCTAAATCCTCATTGTAGAAATGACCACTTGTCATCTCCGAAATGTTTTATTTATTGTTCTACAAATTGAAGTATGTGGATTATAACAACACAAAATTATATCTTAATTAGGCCACTGCTAAATGTAGCAAAAAGCAAAACAAAACAAAAAAAAAACGGAATATAAAAGTAGCCATCCCAGCTGCCTCTGACCCTTGGGATCACCACAACAAACTCAGTGAAAAAAATCATCTTAGTTTCTAATTTGACTCTGATTTCAGTTAGCACCATTGTGCCATATATTATAATTACAGGTGAATTCTTTAGCCATTACTTAATAGTCTTCATATAAGAAGCCAGTTTTCTAATTTGCTCCTTTTTAAAGTGAAATTTTGATATTTTAAATTATTATAAGTAATTATTCCAATATTTACCAAAGTAAATACACCAATTATAATACACAATTAATTAGAATACTCTTACATTTGATTTATTTTTTTGTGTGTGTGTATAGCACATTATTCAAATTAAGAAATTAGTAACAAGTGACAGACTCATTAATTTACTAAACCTCAGGTATTTACCAATTTTAATCAAAATAAGACTCAGAAAGAATTTATAGTATAAAGGTTAAATTCTATCAGAGCCTGTGCTCATTTTGTGGGTGAAAATAGTAGTAACAGAATGAGTACTAATGTAAAATGAGGATTTTCAAGAATCAACTGAAAATTTCTTTTTTTTTTTTTTTGTCTTTTTTGTTTTTTCTAAGGCCGTACTTGTGGCATAAGTAGGTTCTCAGGCTAGGGGTCTAATCGGAGCTGTAGCCACTGGCCTATGCCAGAGCCACAGCAAAGTGGGATCTGAACTGTGTCTGCAACTGACACCACAGCTCACAGCAACACTGGATCCTTTACCCACTGAGCAAGGCCAGGGATCGAACCCGCAACCTCATCGTTCCTAGTTGGATTCATTAACCAATGAGCCATGACAGGAACTCCTCAACTGAAAATTTCACCAGAGTTTTGAATAGACTCTTCAAAAAATAAAATTGCTATAATATAACCTCTGAAATTGTGAAAGATACACTACATGTGGAGGTTATGAATGAATGGAATGTGACCTATGCTTAGACAAAAGCATGCGGTGTCTTAGGTGATTAACATTAAGTGTTTACCATGAATATGTCTACTCTTTTATAAACTCTGACCTTGCACTTTAATACAATAATTTCCTGGTTTTATGTTTCTCCACATGATATTAATAGATAAAATTGAATTGTTAATTACCATAAGTACTTTCTTACAGGGTCTTGTGACAAACTTACCTTGAATTTACACAACATAGCTTTTTAAATGTAAGTAAAACTTCCCATTTTCCCAAAATGTCTTTCTTCTCACTGCAAAGAATTAGATATTGGTATTCTCAGCTGCAAACTCCTGACAAACCGATTACCACCTTGTCCTTGCTGCAGTCACAGCCTGTTACAAGTAAGAGATTATGTATTCTAGCTGCTTATTTCCCATTTCACTGTCCATAGGAGCTAGTGAAAGATGGACCACTGCAATTCTACCTTTTTATGTCAGTTAAATAATAACCAAATTCATTTTCCCCACACAGACTGTAATTGAGATATAGGCAGTGATTCTGAAAAACACTGGGCTTTTTTGTAAGCGTCAAATCAGTTTCTCTCTCTGCACTCCCACCAAATAAAAGGCTTGATGATTTGCTACTTGCATGAGAAATATCAGAGCACACGCTTGTTTCCCACCATGCTCTGTCTCAATCCATCCATTTGCTGTCATGTTACCATGACATCTTCCTTTATCATTCTTCACTCAAGGACACAAAAACTGAAAGAAAAAAGATCAAAAACATATAAACATTTTTCTCAAAGATGTTTTATCATTTTATGTAAACAAAGGGGAAATATATGTAAAAGCAGAAGTTCCAAACACAGAACAAAAAATAAATAAATCAAATTTTAGGATTTCAACTATTGAAAATGTTTAATTTATTCTCTGGCTAAATAGAATACATTGCCCTAAATATTTGAGAGACATAACAAAAATTTTTAA
Organism: Sus scrofa; assembly: GCF_054392235.1. Classification (NCBI taxonomy): domain Eukaryota; kingdom Metazoa; phylum Chordata; class Mammalia; order Artiodactyla; family Suidae; genus Sus; species Sus scrofa. The sequence goes on from NC_139393.1 coordinate 44,479,664, forward strand.
AAACATGGCCTTTTAATTAAAATGTACATAGTGAAGACAGTACATATTTATAAAAAGTACAAATATCAGGAGATGATTTTGCTAAATATTTTCTTTTATTTTTACATTCAGTATCACATTTAAAGTTTTACTGTCTGATGAAGGATACAATTCTGACTTCAGAGAAAATGTAGTAAGAAGGAGTTTCTGGAAAAAAGAATATTTACTGGTTGTGATTTGTTTAGAAATCATAAGTAGCAAGCAAGCAGAAAGCTACCCAAAATTCAGATTTCACTAAAGGAAACATTGGGTAGACTTTACTGTATACTCCTACAATTAACATTTACCAAAACTAATTTATTCAGAAAACTGAATCTCCACAGGAAACATTTGATTATCAACAGATTACACTGACTCTAATATGTTTAGGGAAAGATAAATATAGCCTGGAAACAGTAGCATGAGCATTGCTAAACCCATTGGGAGCAGCTCTTGAGATATTTCACAGTGGTAGGTATTTATAATTCTCAGTTAAGTATCTGAAGATTAAAAGGACTACATAAATTTTCAGAATTTTGAATGAAAAAAATCAAGTGACTTAATTAGATTACATTAATGTGTATCATATTTTCATAAGTTGTTGAAAACTGTAACGGAGAAAAACTAGCTAAATATTTTTTTAAGGAAAAATTATCCAATACATACCTGTTTAGATCTAAATGGCATAATTCTTAGTACTTTATTAAAATTTAGATCTAGAATCATGTTTAATAACTACAGACAAATGTAACAGGCATGTAATCTAGCTTTATATCTGATTTGGAATCTTTTTTATAATATTTCTTATGTTAGGTCATATAATCTTGTACTTTAAACTCCTGGTAAAAGATAGCCAAATTATTTTAGAAGCTGTTACTTCTTTTTATTAATTTGAAATTTGCTTTGCTGATCAGATATTGGTTATTTTCTCTGAATTTATATATCCACTATTTTCAAAAATTACATTGTTTTAAATAATTGTAGAAGCTTATAGACTGACCCCCATATCTTCTCTTTTCAAATTATCAATTTTTCTTCTCATAGCACACTGATTATGAATAGAATTTCATAATTCTATTCAGCTCCCCTTCCATTTCTCTAGTTTGAAAGTTTTTTACTTTTAAAGTGTTCTTCTAAAAAGGAATATAGCAGAACACAGGAGAAATGTTATAGTTTTGCTCTAAAAGTAATGGTCAAGTGTTTCCCAATGTACTGTTTTATAGAATTATGTTCCACACATGATTTTTGGACTTTTTTTCTGGAAATACTGTTCTATTATTTTATATATATATATATATATATATTTACGTATATATTATCTAATATATAAATTAGATACTGCATTAACAGTTTTCTCTAAAACAGAACTTATAAAAACTATCAGTTACCTATAAAGTAGATAAGTAGTCAAAGTCATAGAAACAGAAGGTAGAATAGTGGTTACAAGGGCCTAGGGGACAGGGGTGAAAAAGGAGGTTGTTTAATGCATGTAGTGTTACAATTTGCAAGATAAAAGATGCTTGAGATCTGTTTCACAACAGCATAAAAATACTTAACAATATTGAACTCTGTTGTTAAAAATAGTAAACAGAAAATTTTTATTATACGATTTTTTAACACAATAAAAAATTCTTTTGCACAATGTGACTTATAAATCTTCATACACATATGGTTTGAATAATTGGTCAAACAAATTGATCATACTTATTATTTTGTTTTTTTGGTGAGTTTTTTTTCAGAGATACATATATTTATAACTTAGATCAATACAACATGCAAGATATTTGATGAAATATTTCTGGGGCTTTGAAATTTAAGATTCTAAGACTTTAAATGTATCCATGTGAGAGTCAAATTCCTGTTTTTCTAACATTTCATCCCCTCATGGAAGACAATTTTTAACTTAATCTTTGCTTAAGAACCCATTTAGGTTTTTGCTGCCAGGGAGATATGAGAACCTGCCTACTATATTTAGCAATCCATGTTTAAGCACTTCAAGATGAAAAGAGAATTCCATGCATCTTGCTGGAGATTTTCTCAACATATTTTATTTTATAGAATAACTTATTGTTTCCTTTATTCAAAAAGATACTTAAATCCACTTCTCTTCAGACTATATTACTCCATATATACTATCAGGTTGTAGGAATGTCTATGTCAAATGCAGTGAAAAAATTATAACATATCCTATTCAAGCTACCTTTTGCCCTATCTACTGGGTAACTATAAAACAAATGTGATTTCATTTTGCTAGTTTTAGTAGTAATCTCAATTAAATTCCAATTATTGTCCAAATCTTTGTAAATTCTATAAAAGCTAGTAAAAAATTCTAGAATTTTTATTATAACTTTTAGAAATAAAACCTCAGGAGTTCCCACTGTGGCACAGTGGGTTAAGGAACTGGCATTGCCTTAACTGTGGTGTAGCTCTTAAATGTGGCTTGTATTCGATCCCTGACTCAAGAACTTCCACATGCCACAGGTATAGCCAAAAACAGAAACCTCAGTTTCTTGGGAGAAAAATTATAAAAAAACCAAAAATCGAAACAAATGAATTGAAAATAAATGAACATATCCAATTGACCATCACAAAATAAGATTGACCTAGTCAATAAATTTAATTCCATTTAAGTCATAGCACTGTTATGGAATGTGGAGAAAAGTTTCTTTTACTATCAATATATGCTGAAAGTCCGTAATCGATCCCTAATATGGAAACATTTAAATTTATGTGATTACAAGCCTTCTTCTATTTCTGGCATCATATTTCTCAAAATAAAAATATATTGACACAGTAAGATTGAAAATTTTACACAGAGCCTATTCAGAAGTTTTTTTTTTTTTTTTTTTTTGGTCTTTTTGCCACTTCTTAGGCCACTCCTGCGGCATTTGGAGGTTCCCAGGCTACGGGTCTAACCACAGCCCTAGCCACCAGCCTACACCAGAGCCACAGCAACGCAGGATCCGAGCCCCTTCTGCGACCTACAGTATAGCTCACGGCAACGCTGGATCCTTAACCCACTGAGCAAGGCCAGGGATCAAACCAGCAACATCATGGTTCCTAGTCGGATTCGTTAACCACTGCACCACGATGGGAACTCCCAGAAGATATTTTTAAGGTTTAATTTTATTATTTTTAATGTAAATATTTTACCATTTATTTCAACTGCATAAATAATGAATTCACATTGTCCTTTTAGATATAAGTCCATAGAACTCACCCTGTATTTAAACAAAATCATGAATACTAAGAAATATAAAATTTGTGACCTCACAAAAAATATTTAATCTATAATGGAGTCTTATTTATGCGTAAAAGCTTATTTTTCTTTTTTGTTTTTTGTGTATTGGAATAAAAACAATAAATTTCATACTTTTCCTTTTTCTAATAGAGTTTTTAAAAGTCTATCAGGGAGTTCCCTTGTGGCACAGTGGTTTAAGGATCCACTTGTCAACACAGCTGCTGCTGTGCCATGGTTTTGACCCCTGGCCTGGGAACTTCCACATGAGGTGGGTGTAGCCAAAAACAAAAAAAGAAAGGAAAAAAAAAGCCTTTCAGAATCTATTACTATTTTGTTTATTTTCTTGTACAGAGTTTTCCCTCTACAGTTCTTCCTTGTAAAACTTCTGCACATTTAATTTGGTTGTTTCTAATTTTTAGTAAGGGGTGCAATACACTATCTATAGAGAAAATTTTATCTATCTTTATGAAAAAATGCTCTTTCCCTTATTATATTAGCATATCCAAACTGAATTGGAAAATTGTAAACTAGGGCTGATTTCTGATTATTGCTGCTAGTCCTTAAGTGTTGTATTTATTCTTACCAACTCCCATGGACAGAGAATAATCACAGTAAGTAAATAAGATTGCATCCACAATCTTGTGGCCCATTCAATTTATGAGACATGGAAATAGATATTTGAAAAGAAAAGAACTGTCATTTTACAAATTCTGTTTAAAAGTGAGCCCCACTTGCACAGGCAGGTGGATGTGAAAAACACTGTTATAAAACAGCAAATCAATCTCCCTATTTCCTTGGATAAAAATTTGAAATTGAGTAGTATAAAAAGGTCAATTTTATTATATTTTCTGTAAATATTAGTTATATATTCAGTCATGCAATTTGCTAGGAAGTTATAAATTTATAACATAATTATTAATCATTTTGACATGTAAAGGATATATTTTTCAGCTGTTATGCTCTGCTGGTAAAGCTGATATAGTTTCCCTCTCATTGTCCATGCTAAATGGAAGCAATTTAACACACCAGACTCCTCCCAATTCCACCCACCAAACCTTTGCATTATTCCTCAGTTTTTCCTAGTTACCTTAATTAGACAAGGATGTATAATTACTATTCCATTTTGCTCTATGAGCTTGAAGCATGGCTGACCTTCACTATTACGAGTTATAAGAAGCACCTGCACAAGATACCTGTAAAAATAATCAATTTGTCAATCCATGAATGCTCACTAAAAGATTGTTCTATTTTTAGAACTCTGCTAAAAATGTAATTAAAAATACCCTGCTGCATCTCAATAATCATTTGGAATAATCATTTTGTAAAGACACAGTTAAGAACTTTTTATTACCAATGGACATGTCCCAAAACATAACTGAGAAAAATCTCTGTAATTTGCATTTTTTTGAGATCCCTACAGGGAAAAAATATCTAATTTTTCCTTCACCTAATAACTAAATGCAAATGAATATTTGTAGCAAGACAGAGTAGATGTGACCGGTTGATTGAAGAAGGTGAAATCAGAATATAAAGGAGAATTAAATGCAGGTAGATTCTATTATATATACACTGTTAATAATTGAGGATAGAATATAACAAAGACAATGCCATTTCCTTAACACCTAAACTCATAAACTGTCCTAAGGTCACCATATTCAAAGGTTAAGAACATAGACCTTACCCTCATTGAGCTGGGCATTAAAAATAAACAAATAAATAAATAAAAATAAAAGAATCCACGTTTTAAACCTTCACTTTAATTTTGTCATTTATGAATGTCTCTTGACAACCACATTAAGTTCTCACATATGAAAGATTATCTTTCATCAACAAATATATTATAAAGGATTCTGCTAAGATATCCTCCAATCAAGTAAGGCTAGATCCTCAAAAATCAGGATGGTGACACATGATTTTTCCTGCTTGCCCATCTACTTTGTCAGTGGATGAATACTAATCCAAATAAATTAGGGAGATTCTTCCAGAAATTTGGGATTGGGTCTGAGAGACAGTTAATTATGTTTCAAAGTGGATTGATTTCAGATTATGTAAACTAAAGGATTTTGCAGAAACTATTTCAGGCTATGTGCACACAGAAAAAGTGAAATTGACTTAAAGGAAAAGCAATGAATCAAATATAATCTAAGAAAGAGTAAATGAGAAACAGTGTTCCAAATACTTGATTGCTGATTATATTCTGATTTTATTTCTTCAATCATTCATGCATTAATTCAAATTTACTAAATTTTCCTCCTGGGCCTGGCCTTGGAGATGCTATGTAGTCAGAGATGACAATGTTCCTCCCTCCAGGGAATCTTCATGGCAATGAGGGAGATAATAAACCAACAGAAAGATAAATGTATAAACAAGCATGATACTGTCTGATTGAGATAAGACTTTGGGTTGAACTGTGGTACTTTAGATAGGGTAGTTGGGAATGGCTATTAATTTCATGGTTAACAACATATTCTATATGATGTCCTGCTTCCTAAATAATCATAATTTTATTATAACTTTTGATAAAATTGGCCATAAGTTTATGGAATGCAGATTAGAATGATACTGATTCAATTATGATTTTCCAGCAAATACTGCTAAGATTTAAAATGGGACTTTAATCCAAGTGAGTGCCTCCTACATATGACATAATATAACTTTTCTTTTTCTCTTTATTTCTTTAAAAAGATACGGTCAAAGCAAAAAATGAGATTTTTAAGAGCTAGGGTGTGCAGATCTTAGGCCACCTGTGTCTGTTGATTGGCTTTACTAGAAGGAAAAGCAACTGTCTAGTGATTTCATGACAAGTAATTTCACAATTTGAAGAAAGGGTCTGCAGTTAGGCTCCTCTACTTCCACAAAATTTGAGAGAAAATAGCGTCATCTTCCTTTCATTGGGATAGAGTAGGAGAGTTACACAGGCAGTTGTAAAAGTCCAAGTAGGGTACTGAGGCAGAATAAGAACTCAGGTAGTCAGTGTAGGAGAATGGTCTTCGATTCATTCTTTGATATAGCTATTGATTAACATTTGTGGGCTCCAGAGAGTAATTCCCCACAGGCCTTGTTTTATTATATGAAGTGTGCCTTCCCCACAGGCTTTGTTTACCATAGGAAGTGTGCCTCCCCCACAAGCCTTTTTTACTCTAGGAAATGTGCCTTCCCCCACATGGACCTTAATCTCTTACCCACTCCTCAACTGATAGAAAAGGAATGAGAGGGATGATGGCTTAGTCTAAAGAAAGACAAGGACAAACAAACACATCATAAACTTATGGAACTTTTCCACCCCTAAAATCCCTATTGGACAAGGGCCAATACAGGTAACTGGGCAAGGCCAATGGGAGAAAATCATATCTTTCTGAATCCCACAATGGTCCCCCCCACATCTTTAAGGGATAAAAAACCCATAGGACAATAGAGAGTGGGAGCTCTTCTCCCCTTCTTCCAGCAGCCCTGGGAGCTACTTGCTTTCCTGAAATAAAGACTTTGCTGGCTTGCTGCCTTTATGCTCATGGAGTTCATTCTTCAACTGCATGAAGAAGAACACAGATTCCAGTAATATCTTTCTGGCATCAGTACCACAGAGAGAGAAGAAAAACCAGGGAATTTGAGGAGACCACTATGAGTTAATAATTGCTCAAGAAAACTATCACAATATCATGGAACAAAGCAGGCTTGCTTAACTATAAAACTATACATAAAAGCAGGAGATATGCCTTAGGTCCTAAGTGAGAGGTAAAATGAAACCTGCATTCAAATTCAGAAAGAAAATGATCCTTAGGACAAAGGACAGGAATTTAAGGGAAGGAGGACATTCCAAATTAGGAGACTCTCATTATATGAAAACCTGAGCTGATTCAACATATTTTATTATATGTTACCACCCTTCTGCTGATTTGAAACTACAACCATGACAGTCCTAGTTTGACTTCATAGGGTCAAATACTGTTACCTAATTTGAAGGAGGAGCTGATGACATAAGCCTGATATCTACCCAAAGAATGAAGAAGACAGCTTTTTCCACTGGTTTGAATTCCACCTGATTTGAATTATAAAATTGTAGCCCACCAAATCCTCAGGGCAGAGCTTCCTCACCTGCCAGATTGCATCTCTCAAAAGCACCCTATTTTAATAAATCTATTTCTTGCCTATTATCACTTTGCCTTTCACTGAATACCTTCTGCACTGAGATGCAACATTCCTGAGCCTCAGTAAGTTCAGACACAAGGTAAGTGATTCTTTTTTTTTTTTTTTTTTCTTTTTTAGGGCCACACCTTCAACATATGGAAGTTCCTTCACTAAGAGCTGATGCAGCCAGCCTATGCCACAGTCACAGCAATGATGGATCTGAGCAGTGCCTGCGACCTACACCACAGATCATGGCAAAGCCAGATCCTAAACCCACTAAGCAAGGCCAGGGATCAAACCTGCATCATCATGGTTACTAGTCAGGTTTATTACCACTGAGACACAATGGGAACTCTAGGTGAGTGGTTCTAATTAAAAAACCATGGGTTCAATCCTCAGTTTGGGTTTTGGCTAAATTCCAGTCGTGGCAGGTGAGTTTAAGTCCCAATCTGTGTTTAAACTGTGTTCAAGTCAAGGGTGTTTTGGTTTCACCTTGATGGCTACATTTCAAAAGGATGGCTTCCAGGTCCCTGAAGAAAATAACTTTGCCTGATTCAATTTGCAAGAAGCTTTTAAATAGATTTACATTTCAAAGGGAAAAGAAAGAATTTGCAATTTTATAGAGTAAATCCTCAAAGCAAAGGGAGGTCGTGGATCTTGGCTTTTGGGTCTTTTGAATTCTATAAAGGTGGAGGCAAGGAAGGAGCTCAGAGGCCTAGAGATAGGAAAAAATATGTCTAAATCTTGATCTAGCTGAAGGAAATGTTAAGTCCATCTTGGTGAATACCCTTTTATAAAATGAGAATGTGTAGGGCTCAATGAAAGGAATAGATAGGTAGATGTAGGTAGATATTATAGTATCAGGAATATTTATTTCATATATAGACAATACTTTCATAGGCAGTACAAATAGTATCTATGTAATTTAATATAAATATATGATCACAGTTGAGTACATATATATATATATATATGCTTAAAATGGGTTTTAATCATAGATTCCCTTGTATTTATGACATAGAAATAGTATTTGTATTGTAATACTAATCAAAGTTTCACTTTTAAAGTGTTCACATGATTTATCAGTTCTTGTTTTAGTTATTTTAAAGAGCTTAATTATTTTCGTATTCATCATAACCTTACAAAGCGAATATTATTAAACTCATTTTAAATAGATAAAAGTGTGGAATAAAATAGTTAATATAATGACCATAGACAAGTAGCAAAGAAATGATAGAGACAGATTTTCATAACAATTATTTTATTCTGAAGTGGATAAACGTAAATAGGCATCACAGAAATAAACTCTACTCATATTAAACATAGAAGCAGAAAAACAAATTTAGAAGTTTAAAAATAAAATCTAAAAATTATATTTACTTGAAAAATATATAATTCATTTTTAAAATAGCTGATATTTATCGTAATGCATATATAATTCATAACACAGATTTGGTTTGCTGACTAAATTCTAGATCCAAGTGTCATAAAGTTAAGGATTCCATGCTCATCTATGGGGAAATTCGTCTTTGTTGGCAGAGAAATAAATTATAAGAAAATCATAAAAAATATATTAAAAAAATCATATAAAACTGCTTAAGGACAATAAAAATAAAACTATTTTTTTAAAAGTTCATTTATAAAATTACTTAAATAAAAACCATTTAAAAAGTTCCCATCATGACTCAGTGGTTAACGAATCCAGCTAGGAACCATAACATTGCAGGTCCGATACCTCGCCTTGCTCAGTGGGTTAAGGATCCCACATTGCTTTGGGCTATGGTGTAGGTCACAGACACGGCTCGGATCTGATCTGGTGTTGCTATGGCTGTGGCATAGGCCACTGGCTACTGCTCTGATTAGACCCCTAGCCTGGGAAACTCTGTATGCCACAGGAGGGGCCTTAGAAAAGGTAAAAAGACAAAAAAAAAACCAACCAAAAAACAAAACAAAAAAAAACTAGTAGGTAGCAAGCAAACACCATAAAATTTGAAAATGTTATCCTGTAGCTATATTAAAATTTTTGAAAGAAGATAACAAAAATTAGAGTTTAAAAAAAGTGTTATGGTTTTGAAAAATAATTTAAATAGTATAAATCAATAATTTAATGCAATGAAAATCAATTTTATACAGAATGATTAAGAAATGGCTAATTTATCTATCTGAAATATTGTCATTCACTATGTCACTTGAAAATATTATTAAAACATATTGTATTGAATCAGTATGATTTTTTCATTTTTATAGTTCATAGTGCTAAGAATGTGCCTTATTTTATTATTAACTATAGTAACTACTATTTATTAAATATATTCTGTGTAGTAGTCATACTGTTAAGTGATTCATATATATAATTTTATTTAATCCTTACAATAACTAATAGTGATTAACATAGAAGAAACTTGGTTTCAGAAAATGGTAAAAAAAAAAAAAGTATTAAGCTGGAATTTATAAGGTCTAATTTTAAAACACATATTGTATTTAGGACAATTCTAATGAGCTGTATATCCTCAAAAACAATCACACAACAACAAAACAAAGCACATATTGTGGAATAGTTATTGTTTATTTAACACACATTAAGATTAAGTATCCGAGTTTATTGAATATCTAATTAGTTCTCATTATATTTGGATATTGTAGCCCTTTTAATACTATTGTACAAATGCATTACCACTATTGGAAAATATTGTATCCCTGTTATTGCTATATAAAAAATTACTCCCAAATTTAACATCTTCAAGTAATAATTTTATTTTGCTCCATGTCTCATGGATAGTCCACATGGCTTGATTCTAGCTTGAGGACTTTAATACTGTCACAGCCAGATTTGACTGGGACTGAAGACATCTGAAGTGGCTCACATGGTTGGCTAGGGTTACTAGGAGCTCTTCTGGGGCTGTGGATCAGAGTCAAAATGTGGCCTCCCTAGCTGGCTGATCTCAAGGTGTTCAGACTTCTTACATAATAGCTGCTGTCTTCGGAGTAAGCATCCAGAGTATGTTAGGAAGGCACAGATGACAACTTCTGCCTCTTTCTACTGGCTACAGACAAGTTACTAATTTCAGCAGAATGGGATATAAACTGATCTCTTAATAGGCATTATGGCAAGGAATTTGCAAATATGTTTTATAACTTCTGCTATTATGTTGAGCATATATTATTTTAAATCATATACATAACTTTATAATATTTTATATTTCTTTCCCCCATTTGAATTATTACATGTTTATCTACCAACATTTGAAAAAATACTTTAGAGAATAATGAATTTTTAAAGGACTTGAAAGTCCTTAATCCAAAGATAACTATTATGTTATACTTCTTTCTACTTTTACTAAAAGCAGAAAGAAGTCTACAATTGAATTATATAAAATATTTACTCTGTTTTTCATTTCATGATCTTGCTCTTCAACTCATTCTTTGTTCTCAGTGATCCTCAGTATGAGAATATGCTAAGTCCCCTCAGCATCCCAAGTCAGGCTACATGAAACTGGTTCTCAGACATTACTTGAAAAGCTAGAACACTGGACATTTGATCCACTCTTCTTTCTCCCTTGTGGAAGAGGCCTCTGAACTGTATCAGCCTTCGGCTGTACCACAGGTCCAAGGAGCAGCAGTATGTGGCCAGCTCTATTTTGTTCTCAGGGTTTCCAGGCATCTAGGACCAATCAATGCTCTGATATGTATGAGATAGAAGCCAGTCCTTCAGACATCAAAAATCAGAACATTGGATGTATAGTCCACTCTTCTCTTTGCCTCCCCAGAAAAAAACTGGAAGCTCAGGGTTTCCTGTTACTCACATTGCACTGTGACAGAGGGAGGCACTATGATGAGAGTGTGAACAAATCTTCCTGCCAGTGCTGCTGGTTTCAAACTCACCTGGGGTGAAGAAACATTTTAACTGGAATGTAGACTGGAAATTGGTCCATGTAATGTTGCACTGGTGTTCCCATGGTAGGAAGGAAAGCCTGTGGTTTCCTTTTCCACAATCTTGCTGACATCACTCTCTTGTCCCTCACACTTTTAATTAACTATTCAAAATATTTCATTGATTTTTTTGAAATTTTTATTCATTTGTAATATCAATGACCTGCAAAAAACAGGTGGTTTTAATTTGGGGGTATTTATATTGTAATGGATGCATTTATATACAAACCCATTTACTCAATACCACTTTTTCCTTGACCTATAATCCTTTATTTCATGTAATTCTTGAATATGATATGAACAGATATTGTGTTGCCAAGTATGTTTCACCATTTGATTTTTTTTTTTTATTTTAGTACCTCGTTTTAAAAAGTATTTTGTGGAGATATAATACATTTACTATCTGGTAGAGATAGTGTTAATCTTAATCCCTCTGTCATTTATTTTTCATTTTATTTTCTTGTTTATCTACATTTCTACAGGAACTGACCTGAGATAACCTAATTCTCAACTTTGTATTCTCTTTACATTTTTCACATGATCTCAATGCTACTAATTTGTACACACAAATGCTTCTCAGATTATTATAGCTTTATCTTATCTGAGTTTGAAGTTATCTGTGTGAATCAGCCAAGAATTCTTCTTACTTCTTTCCCAGTTAGTTTATCTCAATTGAAGCAGAATGTTTTCCTTCACAGAAGATATTTCTTTATCTAGATTTCTTAATATTATATTTAGAAGAATATTCCTCAGAGTTTCTAGTATATGTTAGATTTTCTTGTGCTTGCTTACAAGGGCTGTATTTCCTTTTTCCCTTTGTGTATATAAATATATGAAGTGTTGAGGATTTTTTAACAATTTTTTTGAGTAAGTTTAAAAAATTACTAGGTTTTGAAGTATATAGCAGTTGAGATAAATTCATGTAAGGTAATAATCTCTTTTCTCAGAAAAATAATACTATACTGGGTCCTGACAGTCAAAGAAACAAATTATTATTGGGGGGTAGTTGTGAACATACAATTTTTTTTTTTTTTTTTTTTTTGTCTTTTTAGGACCATACCTGTGGCACATGGAAATTTCCAGGCTAGGGGTCTAATCGGAGATGGTGCTGCTGTCCTACACCACAGCCACAGCAATGTGGGATTTGAGCAGTGTGTGGGAACTACACCACAGCTCATGGCAACACTGGTTCCTTAACCCACTGAGCAAGGCCAGGGATTGAACCGGCATCCTTATGGGTACCAGTCAGGTTCATTACTGTTGAGCCACAATGAGAACTCCTGAACACACAAATTTTGAATAAATGTCTAATCTTAAATAGTAATATTAGCATTTTGTATTAAATCAGTTTTATGTCTGAGCCAGTAATGTTACTGCTAGAACACACCACAAAGTGGGAAGCCAGGAGAACTGAGTACAAAAGAAGATTCCTAGAAATCCTAGGCGTGTGGTACTTCTGAAAACACCTACCTAAATATAGTGACGACTGCACATTTAAGTGTAAGCAATATGAAAGATAACTTTGCAGTGACATAAAAAACTTTATAACATTTTTGTAAAGAATAAAATTTAGAAAACAAAATGAAAAATTAAAAAATATTCTTATGCTATGAAAATTATAAACAAAAGTATTTTTATTTGTTTCCACCTTTTAAAATATCTTCTATTATTATAATATTATGTTAAAAGATGTCATAAATTTTGACTTCATTACTCTTTCCCTAAAAAGTAATTCCTGGAAATTATTCAAACACAATAATTATTTACAAACAAGATATGTTAGCTACAAATCAAATAGCCATCTCAAAGCACACTGATTATAAGAAAAAAAATATTGTGATAGAGGAAAATTAAAATATCGTATTTGAGGAAATTCTGCTATGGTACATCAGGTTAAGGATCTGGCATTGCTGCAGCTGTGGCATAGGTAGAAGCTGCAGCTCAGATTCTATCCCTGGCTGGGGAAATTCAATATGCCATAGGTGTGGCTGAAGACAAAAAAATATATATATACATATCATGTCTGAGGGAGACAAACAAGGACATAGCTTTATTTTGAGTATAATTTGAAATTGTAAGCCAAAAATATTTTCTTAATGTTGCCAATAATTTAGTTGAATGCACTCTAGATACAATTAAATGAACAGTGTTATAAGTACTAGAAAGCTATGTATAGAGTTGTTATGGGTAAATAACACAGAAAGGTGAAGTTTTATATATATGCTTTCTAAGAGTATTAAATTAGCACATTGTCATGGTGAAGAATGTAGTTTTAGCTCTAAAAAACATAGGTTTAGGATATAGCCTCTAATACCATCTATATGGCTCAATTCCCTCATCCTTAAAAAAAAGAAAATAAACACCTAATTTATAGCCATTTTGAGTATTAAATCTTATAAATGAAATATTATTACCCTTACCTACAATTAATTTTAAACTTAGACAATCTTCTTATAATTAGGCTTTTAATTACTTAATTCTTTATGTTTTTTATTTAGTTTACCTAAAGAGGCCTGGGCATCATATAAATGGAGTACAGAATTCATGAAGCATAGAACAACTAAGGGCTCATTTGTCATGGAGCACTGCAAAAATATCATTTAGTTTTCACCATCAAATGCAAAATCTTCTAATTGTTTGCTATGCATGTTTGTTCAGATTGATAAATTAAAAGCTTTTCTACTGATTATATCATAAAATATAAATGTATACACAAAAGAAGTTTTCAGGACCAATATGATGCTAGAAAGAATTTTAGTTTGGTAAGTCAACTATTTGAAGGCAGAAATGTTTGTACACTGTTCATGGTCAAAATAGAGTGGAAAACCTTGCTGAAAATAAATAATTCATACCCTGAAATATGTATAGGAAATAAAACCCAGGATTTATTTTTTTTTTTTAGTTAGCTATATCCTTTTTCTTATGGAAAGTCATCAGAGAGTCTATGGATTCCTCAAATTTTTAGAAAAAATAACTATCTAGGTCATCGTAGAGCCAAAAAAAAAAAAGCTGATTGATAAACCAAGTTAATCAAGGGCATTAATGGCCTTACAAGACTCTGGCTTTGGACATAAAAATGTTGAAACTGCATTCTTAAATAAGTTCAAGGTCAAGAATTTTGTAAAATCCATTAATCACATGCATTAGTTGATGTCTTGAGTCTTCATTTCACTGTGAACATTATTTAATTAAACCATCCAATTAAATATATTGTATATTTGTTTCATATCATACATTTTAAAATTGAAACAAATTTTACTACTGCTTTATAAGTCATAAATGTATGTTTCAGTCAATAACTTTGGTACAATGCTCCAAATAATATTTTTAAATGAAAATATAAAATAGTAAAATTTAATTTTTTTTCACTAATAGTATAACTTTTTAATTTTACTAAACAAAGTTCAGGGGTTGACAGACAATTCTACTTTCCAGAAATAAAAGAAATATTTTACCTCACCTCCTTTTACCAAAATGGGAGAACAAAACAGGGCACAGAAATGTCCATAACTAACATAGAAGCAGAAGAGTTGATGCTCTTAAGTTCAGTTCATTGTACAACCAAGTACTGAAATTTAGGAAACTCATATATGCTCAATTTCTTCAGACTGTAATTTTATTGAAGTGTTTCCCCAAATAGGAGAGTGACCCCACAAAGATAATTTATGTAGATAAGTTGATATTCATTCTGCAAAATGCAACAAGGTAGCTGATGGATAGCTTATGCACAATTAGTATTTGTTTTACTCAAATAGATGAGGACTAATGTCTTTAATTTATATTCATATAGTAATAATGATATGCACAGCCAGATATAACCATGCACATTATATACTATACATGATGAATTGCATTTCATTAATTCTCAGATGAACTTATATTAAAACCTTAATTTTAGATCTCATGATGATTGATTAGAAGATATTGAGTGATATTTTAACTAACATATTCTTAATTCAAAGCTTCTTAATATAAAATAATGGTTCATCTTACAATTTATGCCATCTTTCAATTTCTGGCAGAATCTCCTTTTACTAGATAATACCACCTTTTTATATTTCAGAAGTGCATTTATTTTGTAAAAAAAAAATATGCGTGTGTATGTATAACTGATTTACTTTTCTGTACACCTGAAAATAACACAACCTTTTAAGTCAACTGTATGCCAATAAAATTTAAAAATAAAATTAAGCAAATAAAATAAACCATTAAAAATGTTAATAAAGAGAAACCTCTGTTAACCAGAGTTGGAGACCAGAAGGGGGAGCTCTAATGCCCTCCAAAGATAGCAGAGCCCAACAGGAGAAAAACTTCTCTTTTTTTTCCTGGCTACAACCCAACCAGTGAAAATTTTTGGACTCCTTGTTTACTATGCCCCCACCACCAACTTCCTCTTCTCAGTGTAGAAGTTCTCTTTCACTTGCTGCGCTGGGTAGTTGCACATGACTCACCACAATTGCAGACTCTGTATGGCAACTCCCTACTGATCCTGAATAAACCCATTTCTGCTGGAGAAATAACAGACAATCTATTTGTTTCAGGTCAAAAACAAGCAGCAGTAATAAACAGGAAAGTGAATGGTTTGTGAGAGCAAACTTGGTATATTTGCCCTGACTGAGGGCACAGGAGAGAGACAGGTAGTTGCTAGGACTGCATTGTGCTGGCAAGGACCCTGTTGATGGTAATCATGAAATTTTTCATAGAAAATGGAGGAAGTAACTCTGGCCACCAATGACTTAAGTTTTTGTCATTCTTTTGCTGTGGTAAGTCAAATTCTGTTGTTGTTGTTTCAGAATTGTCCTGAAATGAGATCAAAGTGAGCAAAAATCTCAGTTAATGAGGTAAATAATTAAAAATAATAACTGTAATGATGATAAATTACAATAATTTATTTATCCATCTATCTATGTAATGTGTGATTAGAGGAAAGAAGAGCTCATGCCTGTTCATTTAAGAAAGTGTCTTGGTCTATCAAAAAAGGGCATCTTCCTTCCCTATGCAGAGAACATAGGGAAGGGAGTTTTCTATCATCTCTATAAAGGAGTGGATGGTTCAGAGTCTGAAATCCACTTGGTCATGATTTATCAGTGGTGTAGAGGGTTCATTTTATTAGATGTCAATATCATTTAAAACACAACACTTCATTCCTCTCTCTCATTCTTATTGCTCCCTGTCCATTCTTCTCTCACACAAGAATAGGAATAGGCTCTTAGCCAAATCATGAGCTAGGCAAGGAAGGCCAGGTAGGAACTAAGCATAAGGGACAGAGTATATGTCTCCCTTTTTACTGCCAAGCCTGGGTGAAAGAATCCAGCCAACAGCCTCATCCTGGGGCCAGGTGAATAGATTTGAAATTTGTTCCAAAGACCCGGCTATCCTGCTAATTTTGTTTTGTAGACACAACAGAGGCTACAAATCCTTTACCTGAGATTTGCATAATTTGAAAATATAATTTAGCCTTTACATAAATCATATTCTCCAGTATATTTAGCTGCATACATTTTTTTTTCTGTATACTCAGAAGTGAAGGAAGAGAAGGGGGTTAATACACCACAAAAATTCTATCAGGTGTCATTATTAGGCATGGTCATTTCATTCTTTAGTTATATTGTCATTTCATTTCTTTAGTTAAATTGTCATTCAATTCACCCAGCAAATTACCCTCTATATTTACCCTTATTTATTGGATGAGATTATTGAACCTCAACATGGTTAAGTAATTCACTAAGATCTGACAGGTAGCAAATGGCAAAGTTAAGGTTTCAAACCAGTCATTCACTCTCTAGAACTTAATGTTCTCACATGATATTGAACACAGGCCAATGCTTCTGGCTCAGTGACTCTGAGAAAGCAGCTGCTAAGCGAAGATCATAGAAGTTTCTCACTGTGTTCAAGAGACAACTGCTGTTCCTGCTGTTGTTTCCTTGCTGGCATGTGGAGCCATGGATGCCAGCACAGATCTGAAAATGTTTGCTTTTGATTATGACTATCATCTCCATGTGTGGATTGTGGCTATGGACAGTGAGGTGGTAGAAAGCAAACATTACCAGGGATACAGTTGTGCTTTCAGATTGGTCAGGAGGCATCACAGACACAAAGAAGTCCTAACTAAAAGATATGCCTGGCAGATTGCTTCCTTACATCCCAGACAGCAGGGCTCCTCCTGTCTTAACTTTAGGTCCTGGCAACCCAGACTGGTTTCCCTGGATACAGGAACTTCTCTGCTTAGCGGGATTGAAATATCAAGTGTGTCTGAATTTATTCAAACTCAAAAGGACAAATGCTCCCTGAAAAATATTAAAGGTCCTATTTTTAAGAGAGTGGGCCCAAATAGATTGATTTTTAAAACATTGTATATAACCAGATTTGGTATATTTTTAGTTATTTTATAGTGACCTTAAATTCAGTTTTAGGAAGATTGTAATAGATGTTGTAGTGACACCTCTTTACGCTATGAAAGAGAGTGTTTGAAAAAGATCTTGTTTAACAAATTATGATATTTCTTACTGAATCAGAAATCACCTGAAAATATCAACACATTCCATTTATTCCTCATTCTAAAGAGTGAATGCAAATATGGAACTCAAGGAGAGTCACAATTGTTATTTTCAGGGTATCAAAATAGAAATCATGTATTTTCATTTGTTCTGTTACTCAGAGCACATATAAAAATATCTAGTATATAAATGTTTCAGTATTCTTTGAGATAAAGTTGCTTTCTTGTATTGGTAAATAAACTATGCAGTGTAAAGAGTGAACCAAATATCATTTTATCAGTCTAAATTAAGTATCTATTCAGTAATTCTATGTTTTTAAAATCTGGTTAATATTGACTGGTCTTTATATCAAAAGTACTTTCAATTTTGGAAATAGATTGTTCACCAAGACTGTACTAGCTGGGAATTTCTAGGTGGGATAGGATAGAAGTGGAAAAATCATAAAGTGTAAAGGCCAGAAAAATGATTGTGATCATAAACCTAGACCCTGAGACAAGAGTTTGACAATCCAAAGCAGTGACCAAAATGTCATGGGAAGAATAAGCTCAACCTGGATTTTTGTAGTAATTTCTTAGGGAATCTAATCTGTTGGGCTGGGAAGGGGATGCAGGGGAAGTAACACAGGAGAATGGAGTCAACAGAAACTTATAGGAAAAGGCAAGATTTGGGAGTTGACCACATTGTGCTTCTTCATTTTTTCTACTTGTGTGTGGCTATGCTATAGCTGGTAGAAGTTCCAGGGCCAGGGATTGAACCTGAGCCACAGGAGCAACCTGAGCCATTATAGTCATAACACCAGATCTTTAACCCACTGAGTCACTAGGGAACTCCAAACACTGTAGTTTCTTAAATTTTTTTATTATAATTGATTTACAATGTTCTCTAAATTTCTGCTATACATTATTTGTGTATATATGTATATATACAATGTATACATACAGATATATATATATATACACACACATTATTTTTCTCATACTATCTTCTGTTATGTTCCTTCACATATAATTTATTTCATATAATTCTCTGTGTTATAAAGCAGGACATCATTGTTTATCCATTCCAAATGCTTGCATCTACTAACCACAAACTCCCAGTCCCTCCCACTCCATCCCACACCCTTGGCAACCACAAGTCTGTCTCTATATCTATCATTTTGTTTCTGTTCTGTAGATAGATTCATTTGTGCCATATTTAAGAGTCCAGACATAAGTGATATCATATGGCATTTTTCTTTGTCTTTCTGATTTACCTAACTTAGTATCAGAATTGGTAGTTCCATCTGCGTTGCTGCAAATAGCATTATTTTGTTCTTTTTTATGTCTGAGGAGTATTCCTTTATGTATATGTACAACATCTTTTTAATCCATTCATCTTTCAATGGACATTTAGGTTGTATCCATGTCTTGGCTATTGTGAATAGTGCTGCAATGAACACAGGGGTGAATGTATCTTTTTCAGTGAAAGTTTTGTCCAGATTCATGCCCAAGACTGGGGTTGCTGGATCAAATGGTAGTTCTATATTTAGTTTTCTGAGGTATCCCCATAGTGTTTTCCATAATGGTTGTACCAGTTTACATTCCTACTAACAGTGCTATAGTGTTTCCTTTTCTCCACACCCCCTCTATCATTTCTTATCTGTAGGCTAATTAATGATAGCCATTCTGAGTGGTGTGAGTTGGTACTTCATTGTAGTTTTGATTTGCATTTCTCTAATCATTAGTGATGTTTGTTCAGCATTTCTTCATGTGCCTGTTGGTCATCCCTATGTCTTCTTTAAGTAAAGGTCTATTTAGTTCTTGTGCCCATTTTTCTAATGGATAGTTTTTGTTTTTGTTTTTGTTTTTTTCTTTTTTTGTTGTTGAGTTGTATGAGTTATTCATATATTTTGGAGATTAAGCCCTTGTTGGTTGCATAATTTGTAACTATTTTCTCCCATTCCCTAGGTTGTCATTTATTTTTTATGTTTATATGATTTTTATTTTTTCCATTATAATTGATTTACAGTGTTTTGGCAATTTCTACTTATAGCAATGTGACCCAGTCATATATATATATATATATATATATATAGCAGGATCTCATGGCTTATTCACACCAAATGCAATAGTTTGCATCTATTAACCCCAAACTCTCAGTCTATCCCACTCCCTTCCCCTCCCCCTTGGTAACCACAGCCTGCTATCCAAGTCTATGAGTTTCTTTTCTGCGGAAAGTTTCATATGTGTGATATGTTAGATTCATATATAAATGATATCATATGGTATTCGTCATTTTTTATGGCTTCCTTTGCTATCCAAAAGCTTGTAAGTTTGATTATGTACCAATGGTTTATTTTTGTTTTTATTTCTATTGCTATAGGAGACTGACCTAAGCAAATGGTTCTATTGTTGGTGTTAGAGATTGTTAAGCCTATGTTCTCTTCTAGGAGTTTGGTGGTGTCTTATCTTACGTTTAAGTTTAAGTCTTTAATCCACTTTGAGTTTATTTTTGCGCAAGGTGTGAGGGCGTGTTCTAGTTCCACTGATTTACATGCAGCTATAGAGTTTTGCTAGCACAACTTGCTGAAGGTACTTTTTCCCAAGAAAAAGTTGTTTTCTTGCTTCCTTTGTTAAGGATTAATTGACCATAAGTGTCTGGGTTTATTTCTGCATTCTCTATTCTGTTCCCTTGGTCTGTATGTTTGTTTTTGTACCAGTATGACACTGTCTTTTTGTTGTTGTTGTTATTTCCCCAACACATTTTTTTTTCCACTGTACAGCATGGGGACCCAGTTACATATACAGGTATACATAATTTTTCCATTATCGTGCTCCATCATAAGTAACTAGACATAGTTCTCAGTGCTGCAGAGCAGGATCTCATTGTTAATCCATTCCCAAAGAAATAGTTTGCATCCATTAACCCCTTCATTACTGTAGCTTTGTAATATTTTCTGAAGTATGAGAAACTTATGCCTCTTGCTTGTTTTTGGTTCCTCAGGATTGCTTTGGCAATTCTGGGTCTTTTATGGATCCATATAAATTTTTGGATTGTTTGTTCAGTTCTGTGAAAAAAAAAAGTCATTGGTAATTTGATAGGGATTGTATTAAATATGTATATGGTAATATTAATGATATTAATTTTTCTAACCCAGGAGCATGGAGTCCTTTTCATTTCTTTGAATCCTCTTTAATTCCTTGATTGATGTTTTATAGTTCTCAGCATATAAATCTTTTACTTCCTTGGTCAGGTTTAATCTTAAGAATTAATTTGGCTGGGTAATTTTATATTCCTTTCCTAATGTTTCATTGTTAGTATACAGAAATGCAACTGATTTCTGAGTGTTAATCATACCATTCTATGTTGCTGAATTCATTGATTGGTTTGATTATTTTTTATGTGTAGTCCTTAGGGTTTTCTATATGTAGTATCATGTCATCTGATACAGAGATGATTTCACCTCTTCTTTTTCAATTTGAATAACTTTTATTTGTTTTGTTTGTCAGATTGCTGTGGTTAGGAATTCCAATGCTATATTGAATAAGAGGGGTGAGAGTAGGCATCCTTGTCTTTTTCTAGATTTAGTGGAAAGGGGTTCAGAATTTGTCCATTGAGTAATATATTGTCTGTGGGTTTGTCAAAAATAGCTTTTATTATGTTGTTATGTTCACTCTATACCCACTATAGTAGGAGTTTTTATCATGCATGGATATTGGCTTTGTCAAATGCTTTTTCTGCATCTATTGAGATGACCATGTAGTTTTTGATATTTCTTTTGTTAATGTCATTGATTGATTTGCATATGTTGAAGCATCCTTATGAACTTGTTCATAGTATTCTCTAATGGTTTTGCTTACCCTTTTAAAGAACCACTTCTTGGTTTTATTGATTTTTTTCTATTGTTTTTTGAATCTCTATTTTATTGATTTCCTCTCTGATCTTTATGATATCCCTCCTTCTGCTGACTTTAGTTTTGTTTTTGTTTTTTTTTCCTCTTCTTTTTCTAGTTCTTTTAGGTGGTAGGTTATGTTGCTGATTTGAGATTTTACTTCTTTTATGAGGAGGGCCTGTATCACTCTGAACTTCCCTCTAAGAACTGCTTTTGCAGTATCCCATAGATTTTCAAGAGTTGTGTTTTCATTATCAAGAGTCTCAAGGAATTTTTTAATTTCCCTTTTGATTTCCTAGGTGACCCATTGGTTTTTTAGTAGCATGTTATTTGGTCTCCATGTAGTCAGTTTTTTCTTTTATTTTCCTGTGGTTGATTTCTAGTTTCATGCAGTTGTGGTCAAAGAAGATGCTTGAAATAATTTCTGTACTCTTAAAATTGTTGAGGTTAGTTTGTGCCCCAGTTGAGTTTAATCCTTGATAATGTTCCTTCTGCACTGAAAAGAATATATATTCTGTTTTTTTTTAAATGTAATGTTCAAAAAATATCAATTAAGTCTAACTGTTTTATTGTGTCATTTAGGATCTCTGTTGCTTTATTGATTTTCTGTCCTGAGGATCTGTCCATTGATGTGAGTGGGGTGTTACTATCTCCCACTATGATTGTATTCCCATCAATTTCTCCTTTTATGTCTGTTAGTGTTTGTCGTATGTAATTGAGTGCTCCTATAGTAGGGACATACATATTGACAATTGTAATACCTTATTCTTGAATTGATCCTTTCATCATTAAATAGTGTACTTCTTTGTCTTTCTTTATGGCCATCGTTTTAAAGTATATTTTGTCTGGCATGAGTATTGTGACTTCCACTTTCTTCTCTTTTCCTTTAGAATGAAAAATCATTTTCCATACCCCTCACTTTCAATATATACGTGTCCTTTGCCCTAAGATGAGTCTCTTATAGGCAGTGTATTGTAGGCTTTTTTTCTTAATACAATCTTCCACTCTATGTTTTTTTTAATTATTTTTCTTTTTTCCATTGTACTTGGTTTAGAGAGTTCTATCAACTTTCTACTGTACAGCAAAATTACCCAGTCACACATACATATATACGTTCTTTTTCTTACGTTATCTTCCATCATGCTCCATCATAACTGACTAGATATAGTTCCCAGTGCTATACAGAAGGATCTTATTGTTTATACATTCCAGTGGCAATAGTTTGCAACTATTAACCTCAGATTCCCAGATCATCCCATTCCCTTTCCCTCCCCCTTTGCAACCATATGTGTGTTCTTAAATTCCATAAGTTTCTTTCCTATGGAAAATTTTATTTGTGCCATATATTATCCCATATATGTGATATCATATGGTATTTTTCTCTCTCCTTCTGACTTCCTTCACTTAGTATGAGAGTCTCTAGTTCCATTCATGTTGCTACAAATGGCATTATTTTGTTCTTTTTTATAGCTGAGTGGTATATATACCACATCTTCTTAATCCATTAATCTGTTGATGGACATTTAGGTTGTTTCCATGTCATGGCTATTGTGAATAGTGCTGCAATGAACATACAGGTGCATGTGTCTTTTTCAAGGAAAGTTTTGTCCTGATCTATGCCCAGGAGTGGGATTGTTGGGTGATATGGAAGTTGTATATTTAGTTTTCTGAAGTACCTTCATACTGTTATCCATAGTGGTTCTACAAATTTACATTCCCACCAAAAGTTTAAGAGGGTTCTCTTTTCTCAACAACCACTCCAGCATTGGTTATTTGTTGACTTGTTAATGATAACCATTCTGACTGGTGGGAGGTGGGTATCTCATAGTAGTTTTCATTTGAATTTTTCTAATGATTAGTGATGTTGAGATTTTTTTCATGTGATTGTTGGCAATTTATATATCTT
The DNA here is from genome assembly GCF_054392235.1 of Sus scrofa. Taxonomy (NCBI): domain Eukaryota; kingdom Metazoa; phylum Chordata; class Mammalia; order Artiodactyla; family Suidae; genus Sus; species Sus scrofa. The sequence goes on from NC_139393.1 coordinate 44,503,252, forward strand.
CTTTGGAGAAATGTATCTTCAGGTCTTTTGCCCATATTTTCAATTGGGTTGCTTTTTTTTTTTTTTTTTTTTTTTTGCTGTTGAGTTGTACAAGTTGTTTGTATATTTTAGAGATTAAGCTCTTGTCAGTTGCATCATTTGAAACAATACTTCTTCAATTATGTAGGTTGTCTTTTTTTATGGTTTAATTTGCCAAGCAACAGCTTGTCAGATTGATTAGGTCCCATTGGTTTATTTTTGATTATATTTCTGTTGCCTTGGGAGACTGACCTAAGAAAACATTTGTAAGGTTGATGTCCGAGAACGTCTTGCCTATGTTCTCTTCTAGGACTTTGATGGTATCTTATCTTATGGTTAATTACTTAAACCATTGTGAGTTTATATTTGTGCATGGTGTAAGGGTGTATTTCAGTTTGATTAATTTACATGTGGCTGTCCAGTTTTCCCAGCACCACTTGTCGAAAAGACTGTATTTTTCCCATTTAATATTCTTGCCTCCTTTGTCAAAGATTAATTGACCATAGGTGTCAGGGTTTATTTCTTTGTTCTCTATTATATTTCATTTATCTGTTGGTCTGTTTTTGTGTCAGTACCACACTCTCTTGATTACTGTGGCTTTGTAATATTGCCTGAATTCTGGGAGAGTTATGCCTCCTGCTTTTTTGTTCCTCAGGATTTCTTTGGCAATTTGGGGTCTTTTCTAGTTCCATGCAAATATTTTTCTTAACTTTTTTTTTTTTTTTCTTTTTAGGGCTGCACCTGTGACATATGGCCAGGGATAAAGCCTGCATCCTCATGATTTCCAGTCACACTCATTTCCCCTAAGCCATGACAGGAATTACTGTATACATTTTTGGATTGTTTATTCTAATTCTGTGAAAAATGTCATCAGTAATTTGAGAGGGATTACATTAAATCTGTAGGTTTCTTTGGGTAGTATGGCCATTTTTATGATATTAATTTTTCCAAACTAGGATCATGGAATATATTTCCATTTCTTTAAATCCTCTTTAAATTCCTTGATTAATGTTTTATAGTTCTCAGCACATAAGCCTTTCATCTCCTAGGTCAGGTTTACTCCCAGGTATTTAGTTTTTTGGGGTGAAATTTTAAAAGTTATTGTATTATTGTATTCCTTTTCTAATATTTCATTGTAAGTATTCAGAAATGCAACTGCTTTCTGAATGTTAATCTTGTATCCTGCTACTTTGCTGAATTTGTTGACCAGTTCATGTAGTTTTTGTGTGGAGTCCTTAGGGTTTTCTATGCATAGTATCATGTCATCTGCCTAGAGTGACAATTTTACCTCTTCCAATTTGGATATCTTTTATTTCTTTCTTTTCTTTTTTTTTTTTTTTTTGGTCTGACTGCTGTGGTTAGGATTTTAAATACTATATTAAATAAAATTGGTGAGAGTAGGCATCCTTGTCTTGTTCCAGATTTTAATGGGAAGGTTTTCAGCTTTTCTCCACTGAGTATTATATTTGCTATGGGTTTGTCATGAATGGCTTGTACTATGTTAAGATATTTTCCTTCTATACCCACTCTGGTAAGAGTTTTTATCATGAATAGATGTTGGATTTTTTTATTATTATTATTATTATTATTTTGTCTTTTTGCCTTTTCTTAAGCCGCTCCTGTGGCATATGGAGGTTCCCAGGCTAGGGGTCTAATCGGAGCTGTAGCCACTGGCCTATGCCAGAGCCACAGCAACACAGGATCTGAGCCATGTCTGCGACCCACACCACAGCTCACAGCAATGCTGGATCCTTAACCTACTGAGCAAGGGCAGGGATCAAACCCTCATGGTTCCTAGTCAGATTCATTAACAGCTATGCCACAACGGGAACATCTGTGGACTTGTTAAATGCTTTTATGTATCTATTGAAATCATCATGTGGTTTTTGACTTTATTTTTATTGATGTGGTATATGACATTTATTGATTCATGTATGTTGAACCGTCCATGTGAACCTGGGACGAATCCCACCTGGTGGTGTATTATCTTTTTCATATGCTGTTGGATTCAGTTGGCTAAAATTTTGTTGAGAATTTTTGCAACTATATTTGTCGAAGATATTGGCCTATAGTTTTCTTTTTTGGTAGTATCTTTGTTGGGTTTTGGTATTAGCATGATGGTGGCGTCATTGAATAACTTTGGGAGTGTTCTTTCTAATTCAGAATTTTGGAAAAGGTTAAGGAGATTGGGTATAATTTCCTTTGTTTGGTAGAATTTGCATGTGAAGTGGGTAGGTCCTGGAATTTTGTTTGTAGGGATTGTTTTTACTACATATAAAATTTCATTTCTAGTGATCGGACTGTTCATTTGATCTATTTCATCTTGATTCAGTTTTGATGGGATCTAAGTCTCTAGAAAGTTCTCCATTTCTTCTAGGTTGTCAAATTTGTTGGGAAGTAATTGTTCTTAGGGATCTCTCTTTTTTTTATTTCTGCATTACTCTTGGATTTCTATTTTTTCATTTCTTATTTTCTTGACTTGGGTTTTTTCTCTCTTCTTCTTGGTGAGTCTGGGTGTAGGTTTATCAGTTTTGTTTACCTTTTCAAAGAACCATCTCTTGGTTTTATTGATTTTTTTCTATTGTTTTTTGAATCTCTATTTTATTGATTTTCTCTTATCTTTATGAATTCCTTCCTTCTTCTGACTTTAGGTTTTATTTGTTCATCTTTTTCAAATTCATTTGTGGTGGGTCAAGTTGTCAATTTGAGATATTTCTTTATGTATATATATATTATTATTACTCAAATGAATTTATCACATCTGTAGTTGTATAACAATCCTTCTTTATTGAGGAAGGCCTGTATCACTATGAATTTACCTCTAAGCACTGCTATTGTGGCATCCCATAAATTTTGAATGATTGTCTTCCTTAACATTTGCCTTAAAGTATTTTTTAATTTACTTTTTGATTTCCTCATTGACCCATTGTATTTTTAGTAGCATGTTGTTTGGTCTCCATGTAGTCATTTTTTTCTCATTTCTTTTCCTGTGGTTGATTTCTAGTTTCATCCCATTGTAGTCAGAGAAGTTATCTGAAATATTTCTATACTTGTAAATTTGCTGAGTTTAGTTTTGTGCCCCAGTGTGTGGTCAATCCTTTGAGAATGTTCCATGTGCACTTGAGAAGAATGTATATTCTGAATTTTTGGATATAATGTTCTGAAAATGTCAATAAAATCTAACTTTTCTACTGTGTAATTTAGGATCTCTGTTACCTTATTGATTTTCTGTCTAGAGGATCTGTCCATTGATGTGAGTAGGGTGTTAAAATCTCCTACTATTATTGTATTCCTATCAATTTCTCCTTTTATGTCTGATAGTATTTGTTTTATGTATTTGGATGCTCCTATATTAGGGGCATCCATTTTGATGATTGTAATATCCTCTTCTGGAATGGATCCTTCTATCATTAAATAGTGTTTTTCTTTGTCTTACTTTATGACCTTCATTTTAAGATCTATTTTGTCTAATAATGAGTATTCCAACTCTTGCTTTCCTGTCTTGACCATTTCCATGAAATATCTTTTCCCATCCTCTCACTTTCAGTCTATATGTGTCCTTTGCCCTAAGGTGAGTCTCTTGTAGAGAGCATATTGTAGGCTCTTGCATTTTTATCCAATCAGCCACTCTGTGTCTTTTGATTGGAGCATTCAGTCTATTGAAATTTAAGGTAATTATTCATAAATATGTATTTATTGACACTTTAAACCTTGTTTTCCTGTTGATTCTGTGTTTCTCCTTTGTTCCTTTCTTTTTTTATTGGGTGATTTCTAATTATTTTATGCTTGTGTACTCTTCTTTTTAGTTTTTGTGGAATGTAATGTTTGGTTTAAATTTGTGGTTGCCCTGATTTTTAAGTATGTTAACCCCTTCCTATATCTACTTGCTTTAGCCTGATAGTCATATAGGCTCAAACACATTTAAAAAAGAAGTCTAGATTTTCTTACTGTCCTTCCCTATATTCTATGATTTTGAAGTCCTTTTTTAATATCTTCATGTTTGTCCTTTTGCTTGTGTTTATCGTCACTTTTACAATATTTTTTTTCCTGTTTATATCTGTATACTATCTTCTTGAAGTGGATACTTTCCAATTGTGATTTTCTCCACCCTATTTCTTCTTTCTTCTTTTTTATTTAGAGAAGCTCTTTCAGTATTTCTTTTAGAGTGGATTTATTATTGCTGTACTCTTTTAGTTTTGTTGGAGAAATTCTTTATTTATCCTTCTATTTTAAATGATGTCCTTGCTGGGTAGAGTATTCTAGGCTGCAAATTTTCCATTTTAGAACTTTGAATATGTCTTGCCACTCTCATTTGGCCTGTAGTGTTTCTGTAGAGAAATGAGCTGATAGCCTTATGGGCGTTTCTTTATAATTAACACCTTGCATTTCTCTTGCTGCCTTTAGAATCCTCTCTTTAACTTTAACTTTTGCCAATATTATAATAACATGTCTTGGTGTGGTCCTGTTTGGGTTCAACTTGTTTGGGGCTCTGTCTACCTCCTGTATCTTGATATCTGTTTCCTTTATATTCAGAAAGTTTTCAGACAACATTTTTTCAAATGTATTTTCAATCTTTTTCTTCACCTTCTGGAATTCCTATTATACATAGATTGGCCTACTTTATTCTCCCATAGATCTCTTATATTGCTCTCATTTTTTTTTTTTTTTCATTTGGTTTTCTGCCTGCTCTCCTGTTTGGGTGATTCCCATTATTTTAACTTTTAAGTCACTAATTCGTTCCTCTGCATTTTTCACTTTGCTCTTTAGTGCCTTTAGTTCAGTTTGCACCTCTGCAAATGATTTTTTTAATTTTTATTGTATCTTCCTTATATTTTCTATTTCCTATCTAAAGTAATCTGCATTACTGTTTATATCCATTCTTAATTCCTTCTTATTCATCCTTAACTCCTTCAATATTTTCACTATCTCTCTTTTGAGCTCAGTGTGTATTAGACTGCAGAGGTCTCTTTCATTGTTTACTGCTTAAGGTGTATTCTTCAGTTCTTTTAACTGGGAATGGTTCCAGAACTTCTTCATCTTGCTTATATTTTTTCTTTCTTTTTTTTTTGTGAGTTTAGGGAAACCATCTTATCTAGTCTTGGAAGGCTATTTCTATGCAAGAGCACCCCTTTGTATTTTTGTGGGTGGTTACTATTTATTTTCAGTGTGGGAGTTTGGGTATTTGCTGTCTCTTTCTTGGGTGTAAGCAGACTGTTATCCCCAAGTTGCTGAGTGTGTTTCCAGGGAGAAGGAGGCAATGGCTAGGGCTAGTAGTCAGTGCCTGTTTTCTGGGCTCTTGACAGTAGCAAGGAACTGCAGGAAGGCAGCACAGACTACTCCTAGTTTCAGGGCCCTGGGAAGTAGTAATGAGCATTGGGCAGATTTAGGAGATGACCATTTGGCAATGGCAGTGGCAGGGTGTATGTGTTCCCAGTGGAGTGAGAGCAATAACAGTTTGTGTTTGTTCACAATACCCTACTCTGTGGGGCCACAAGGGATGCTTGTTCACAGACCCCTAATGGTGGTATGCCATGACCACCTCTGGTGTCAGAGATAACTTTGATGTTTTGCCACCACCACCTCTAGACAATGCAAGAGGCACCCTGTCCCACTTAGCCCACCCAGGAGGTGCTGTACAAGCTGCTCCTAGTTGCAGGGTCCTGGGAAGTGACAGTGATAAAGCATGTGGGTACTGTCTGTAACATTTGGCTGTCACAGCAGCAGAGTAGGGATGTTCTCAGAGGAGTGAGAGCAACGACAGGTTGCAACATTTGTTCATAATGTCCTCCTTTATGGTGCCCTCTGAGTTGATTGGGGCCAAAAGTTTTGCCTGTTCATGGACCCCTACTGGAGGTGGGCCACAACCACCTTTGGAGTCAGAGATAACTGATGGTTTGCCTGCCACCTGTAGACCATGTTGGAAGAACCCAGTCCCACCAGCCCACCCAGGAAGTGCTGCACAGTCTACTCCTAGTTGCAGGGTCCTGGCAAATGACAGTGATCAAGACTGTGGGTGCTGCCTGGAGTGTTTGTTAGTGGTAACAGCAGGGCAGTGTGTTCCAGAGGATTGAGAGCAACAATGGATGGCGATTTGTTGCAGTGCCCTCTTTTTAGCAGACCTATGAGGTGACTGGGACTGAAGGTGGAGCCTGTTCACAGACCCATAATGGTGGCAGGCCATGCCTCCCTCTGGCTTCTGAGATAACTGCTGTGGTTTGTCCCTGCTACCTGTAGATGTCATGCTTAGTCCCCCACTGCCCTTAGCCAAACCAAGAGTTGCTTGGCCACCCACAACCTATACAAGAAGTACCTAGGCTTCCATTTTCCTATCAAGTGGCCTCTCACCACCTATAGACTGTGCCAAAGGCACCCTGCCCTCTGAGAGCTCACACATGTGCAGGGAGTTTCCTATGGTGTCTATTCTTCCTTCTCTAGCCCTCCCCAACAATGGCGCCTTGCTTCTCCTGCAGGCCCAGACCTCCTCCTGGGTTCCCTTGGCTGTGGTGTTCTGCTCCCCCGCCCTTGGCACACTGCTGCTTAGCTTCTCAGCTCCTCAGGCTGCCTGCACACAACCAGTCCTAGTCTTCTTCCTGGGACCAACTTCTGGAGCCTGATTCTCAGAGCCCAGTCCCTTCCCAAGCTTCTCAGTCTGTTGTGTCGAGGTCCAGGTCAGTGGTGCAGATGATCTCTGTGGCTCTCACTCTGCTTTGCCCTCCTCAGTCCTGCTGATGCAATTTTCTCAGTGATTTTGAGGTCCTTTGTCTTGGCAGATCTACCCATTAGTTAGATGTTTTCCCCTTCTCATTAATGCTGGTCCTGTCCTGATTCCTTTTTTTCCTATCTCCATCTCTTTTTTTCTTTTGTTCTACCAGTTAGATCAAGGGTTTCTTGACCTACCACTTTGGAGGTTTAAGTTCCTCTGCCAGCATTCAGTAGATGTTCTGTGCAAATTGTTCTACATGTAGATGTGTTTTTTTGATGTGTTTGTGGGAGAAGGTGAGCACAACGTCTTACTCCTCCACCATCTTGATCCTTCCCCCCATTCTATGTCTTTTGATTGGAGCATTCAGTCCATTGATAGTTAAGATAATTATTGATACATATGTATTTATTGCCATTTTAAATTTTATTTTCCAGTTGATTATATGTTTTTCCTTTGTTCCTTTCATTTTTCTTGTTGTCGTTGTTGGATGGTTTCCTTTTATTTTATTCTTGTATCCTCTTCTTTTTTGTTTTTGTGAATGTGTTGTTTGCTTTTTATTTGTGGTTGCCCTATTTTCTAGTTTGTTCCTATTCCTATATATGCTTTCTTTAGCCTGACAGTCATATAGGTTCAAACACATTCTAAAAAAAGGGTCTAGATTTTCTTACTTTCCTTCCCCACACTTTATGATTTTGATGTCCTTTTTTTAATATCTTCATATTTACCCTTTTGCTGTTCCTTGTGTTTATCATCACTTTTACATATAGTTTTTTTCCTTTAGATATGTATACTGATTTATTTAAGAGATTATTTTCCAGTTGTGATTTCCTCCATTCAATATTTTCTTACTTCTTTCCTATATACTGGAGACCTTTCAGTGTTTCTTTTGGAATGGGTTCAATATTGTTCTATTCTTTTAGTATTTGTTTGTTGGAAATATTCTTTATCTCTCATTTTATTTTAAATAATATTCTTTCTAGGTAGAGTATTTAGGCTGCAGTTTTTTCCCTTTTAGAACTTTGAATATATCTTATCTCTCTCTTCTTGCCTGTAGTGTTTCTGTAGAGAAATCAGCTGATAGCCTTATGGGAACTCCCTTATAATTAACTTTATTCTTCTTGCGGCCTTTAGAATGCTCTCTTTATCTTTAAACTTTTGCCATTTTTATTGTATGTCTTGGTGTGTGTCTGTTTGGGTTCATCTTGTATGGGACCCGCTGTGGTTCCTAGATCTTTCTGTTTCCTTTAGATTTGGAAAATTTTCAACCATAATTTCTTCAAATATATTTTCAATCCCATTTTCTTTTTCCTTTCCTTCTAGAATCCCTATTATGAATAGATTGGCCCACCTCATCTTATCCCATAAATCTCTTATGTTTCTTTCATTATTTTTTTTAATTTGGCTTTCTGTCTTCTGTCCTGGCTGGGTGATTTCCATTATTCTCTCTTCCAAGTCACTTATTCATTCCTCTGCATTATTCATTCTGCTCTTCAATGCCTTTAATTCAGCTTGCAACTCTGCAAATGGATTTTATATTTTTTCTAAGCTCTTCCATATAATTTATAGTTCCTTTCTAAAGTAATCTTCATTACTGATCATATCTGCTCTTAATACCCTCATATCTTCTTCTAATTACTTCAGAATTTTCACTATCACTTCTTTGAAATCATTGTCTATTAGACTGTGGAGTCTGTTTCATTGTTTTCTCCTTCAGGTGAATTCTCCTTTTAAACTGGGAATGGTTCCTAGGGCCATATATAGTGCCTGTTCACAAATCCTTAGTAGTGGCAGGCCATGCCTACCTCTGGAGTCTGAGATTGTGGCAGTGGTTTGCCTCTGTGGCCCATAGCTGTTGCAAGATGTGCCCTGCTGCCCAGTAGCTCCTGCATGTGCAAATATATCCCTATGATGGCCCAACCTTTCCTCCTCTGGCCCTCCAGAACAATGATGCTTTGATTCTCCTGCAGACCCAGGCCTCCTACTTCACTCCCTTGTCTCTGTTACTCTGTTCCACAGCTCATGGTCCAATACTCCCTAGCCCCTCAGGCTGTCTCCACACATCCAACTCTGGTCCTCTCCCCAGAACTGGCCTCTGAATCCTGAGTCTCAGTACCCAGCCCCACCCAAGCATCTCAGGCTGTGGTGTACAGGGCTGGTGGTACAGACGGTCTTTATGGCTCTCTTTCTGTTTTGCCATCTTCTGTCTGGCTGCTGCACTTTCTCAGGGTTTTGAGGTTTTCTCTCCATCTTTGCTGATTTCCTCTTCACTTAGGTGGCCTCCCAGTGTGCAGATTCCTTTCCTCTTTCACAGCACCTGCTCAGGATTTCTGGTCCTGTCCTGATTTCCTTTTTTTCTCCCTTTTGTTTAACCCCATTATGTAGAGGGTTTCTTGCTCCTTTTTTTGGAGGTTTAAGGTCTTATCCCACCATTCAGTAGATGTTCTGTGTGAATCGTTCTGCATATAGTTTTTTTTTTTTTAATGTTTTTGTAGAAGAAGGTGAGAGCCATGTCTTATGCCTCCACCATCTTGATCTTGCCTATGCTTCTTAATTGTCCTTTGTTAGGAGCAGTTAAACAGACCAAACCTTGATGAACCAACATCCACTTTTTTTTTTTTAGCAAAAGGACCCAAACAGAGCAGTTGAAACATTGAGTTGTTTCTGAAATTATCCCTGTTGCATAAGATAGCATGTCAACCTAACACAGAGAATGCCTCTGTTATTCAGGGACAAGAAACATATGTCTGATGTGAAGAAAAATTGTCCTAGGAAATCATATCACATATCTCAACATCTCATTATTTATTTATTTATTTATTGATTTATTTATTTATTGGCCATACCCACAGCATTCAAAATTTGTCTGCCAGGGATCACATCCTTGCTACAGCAGTGAAAATGCTAGATTCTTAACCTATTGAGCCACTTGGAATCTCCCATATCCCAGAATCCTGTGCTTTCCCTGTTTATTTTACTATATATAACTTTATACTTATGAGTACAGCTTGATACTCTAAAAAGATATCTGATTTCTGAGATTCTGATCTGATAATTTGAGGTTTTCTGCCAGCTCAATATAATATACTGCTACCAGCTGAAATAAGAGCTTGTAGGTCACTCCCACAATGACTCATGAACAGCTTTTTCATTTCCTTATAATAACTTCATGGCTTATTTTCACCTTTGTCTCCAATTTCATTGCTAGGGCTGATGTATTACATATGTTCTATTTCTGTCATGATCGGAAATGTGTGTAATATTAAATTGTACATTTTATCTTACCAGGAAATTATGATTTGAAAATAGGTTATGTAATATAAAAACTGTGATCACTTGCTTTTATTTTGCAAAAATAAAATCTGTATGTCTAAGTGACAAGTACAAGCATAACAAAATATTTAGCACTATCTAGGAAATCCAAGATAGATTCTTTCCTATGTTCTGTTCAATGACTTTCAGCTTACTCACCCCCTGTTCTATGTTCTTGGGGTGTGCTGGCCATTTCACAGTTTGTTTGTTTTTTTTTATAGTCATCTTCTCTCCATCCACAGGGTCACTGTACATATAGGATTCTCCATCTGGAATGTCCCTCACTTCTTATTCTTCTTCATTTCTCAGACTTCAGTCCAAGTATCATTTCACATAGAAAATCTACTTGAACCATACAAGTTAATTTTGAGCATAATTTATTTAATAATTTATACATAATTTATGAACATATAAATTGGCCTGATTTCATAAACTATATTGCAGTTTTATTTGCCAACAAATTCATTTGATATAATATTTGGGTACTTTCTATGTACCATATACTGTTCTAGGCACTGGGGGTAAACCACTGAACAAATTAAACAAAAACATTTTCGACCATATTTTCATGGTTTTTTGATTAATGCTTGTCTTTCTCACTATATTTTTCCTTAAGAGAAATTGTATCTATATTTAAGAGCAAAGAACTTGATCAAGTTTTGTTACCCTTTTTTCCTCAGCACTAAGTTCACATGTTTAACAAACTAATATTTTAATTTGATTATATATATGTGCATGTGTCTATGTATACATAACACACGTACATATATATTATATATATTATACACACACACACATATATATATGTATATATATATATATATATAATGGAAATTCTGGACAAGCCATCTTAATTATCTCTTTGTTTAATTTTAATAAAACTGCCAGAATTTATTTATTTTTTTCTTCTGAACAATTTGAAGGGGACCATCTACCTTAGTTATCCTCATATTTATTTGAAAAAAATAGTTTGCTGTGGTGAGCGATCACAAGATAATCTACTCTCCCTTCTTCTCATAATGCAAAATCTATATCCTAAAAAATAAAATTCAATCTAAAGGGGGCAGGAAAAATAATAATATTTAGAGGATAAATCAATTTAAAAATAAGAAAAAAAGACAACCTATAGAATGGGAGAAAATAGTTGCAAATGATGTAGCTGACAAGGGCTTAATCTAAAAATATAGAAACAATTCATACAACTCAACATCAGAAGAACACCCAATTGAAAAATTTGCAGAAAACCTAAATAGACATTTCCCAAAGAAAACATGTGGATGGCCAACAGGCATATTGAAAAATGCTCAAAATCACTAATTATTAGAGAAATGCAAATTAAAACTAGATTGAGGCACCCCCTCACAATGGTCAGAATGGCTATCATTAATAAGACTACAAATAAAAAATGCTAGAGAGGGTGTAGAGAAGAGGGAATGCCTCTACACTGTTGGCAAGAATATAAATTGTACAACCACTGTGGAAAACAGTATGGAGTTTCCTTAGAAAACTAAATATAGAACTACCATTTGATCCAGCAATTCCACTCTTGGGCATATATCCAGACAAAGTATCCATTGAAAATACACATGCACCCCTATGTTCATTGCAGCACTATTCATAATAGCCAAGACATGGAAACAGCTTTAACATACATCAACAGATGAATGAATTAAGAAGATTTTGTATATATATACAATGGAACACTACTAAGCCATAATAAAAACCAAAATAACTCCATTTGCAATAACATGGATGGAACTAGAGACTCTCATACTAAGTGAAGTAAGTCAGAAGGAGAAAGACAAATACCATATGATATCACACATCTGGAATCTAGTATGTAGCACAAATGAAACTTTCCATTTATCAAAGTGAATATCATTGTGTCATTTCTTTGTGAGAAGTAAGAAGAAAAGTTAATATTTTTAATATGAATCACTAGAATATACTTAGTGGAAAAATTATAAATAGGTTTTTCTGTCTCATTTATTCAGCCTAAAATTTTTTGAATAGTTAAAGTCTGGAATTTAATTTTTGGAAATTATGGTACTTTACATATTAATCCATTAAACAAATTAAACAAATTAGCAAATTAAAACAAGAAGTAACATGGTTGTAGTGTTTTGAACATATGTCTTTGCTTATTTTTTTAAGTTTCCTCCTTATAGTAGTAACATCTAAGAGATTCCGAGAAATATAAACAGATACACCAGGAGGGGATTTATGTGAATATCCTGCCTTCACTCATCTCAGCTCTTTGCTGGTGGGTTTCAAAAAAGAAATATCATCAGTTTCAAAATCTTGTCACTGATACACAAAGCTATACAAGTTTGACTCTACCCTTCTTACCCAGTTATCAGTTTGCTATTTCCAAAATTAACTTAACTGTTTTTGATTTAGTTTTTAAAATGTTTATTTTACAATCCCTTATTTTCACTTTTACTTATTTTTTTATGTTACAATCCCTTGTACTGAATTCATAACAAATATGAATAGATTCATACAGAACTGAGTTAATCTCCAGTACCAATCTCTAGTAAGTTCTTCAAATTACCAAAACTTCAGTTTTATCATCAGTAAAATTGGCCTATTAAGGATTGTTGTGTAGATTAAATGGGGCTTTCTAGGAAAAATATTAACCGTGATACTTGATACATTTATTCTCTAGGTCCTGGAAACGTTCACAACTTCTGCTATTTGAATATTGTGGCAAACTTATAGCTCATACACAGGTGTGTAAAATGAAGTAACCCAGTGCAGTTTCTAAATAAGTATGCACACCTGATATTTCCCTCTACAAGAAGTACACAATACTTCTAGAATGTGTAATAAGCATATGTGTTTAGGAAAAACAAAGTCTGCTATAAATTCTGAAGCACATGACATAAAAACCAACTCAAAAAATTATAAATTAAAGCATTTACTTCATATAAAGAGGTAGCAAAACATTTGAAATTATACAATTGGACAAATTATAAAATATTAGACATATTACAGAGTGGTGTTTCTTTTGTTCATATAGAAGTGTTTTTAAAATTCCACAAGTTCCATCTCCCTGAGTAAATATATGTGATTTTTTAAAATCATAATATATATGACTGATAAATGAGAAAGTTTTATTTTTGCCACCTTGAAGATGATTGAGTTGTATATCAATTGGAATATACAGAAGAATTCAATGATTTGAGATAAAAATTTGAAAATGAGATTAACTAAACTTAAATACAATTATATTGATATTTTGCAGATGTGATTTTGTGCCTAACATTGATTATTGCTGGAATAAGTACTGTTCTTTTACATTTTTAAATGCTAAACAATAAACAATATGACTATATATTATTTCACATTAAATCAGTTTCTGGGCAACTCTCAAGTGAGGCTCACTGATGGAGAAATTGAGGTTGGAAGACTTTATTGATAAGGATGTAACTGAGGCAGGACCTGATGCCAATTTTGGAATTTTATCCCTAAAGAGACTTTTACTGCATTAGAGAGAGATTCTAAAAATGCAACAATAACCTTTAAATCATCTTTTATCCCCCACACTGAAATCAGGAAATATTTAATTAATTAAACCTTACAATTAAATGTTAAAGCTTTGGCACTCAAAATATCCAAGTACATGTGCTGCATAAAATTGAATCATAATTTTTATGTATTAGTCCTAGCTCTTAAAAGCAGATCTTTTCTAAATAAAATGTCTGTTATTAAATTGTTTTTACCAATTCCCTTATATATAGAATTTATGTGACTCATTCATATCCTTATGCTATTTAAGAGGTTTTTTATGTATGTATTATGTTCTTATTCGGAAGGTGAATATACAAATCCCTTTGTAATATATAATGGAATGAATTATGAGCCTATATTCTGTGGTTTTTTATTGTTTTATTTCAAAGTTATTTAATCTTGGGCAAAGTTTGATTAAATCATTTTGTAAAATTATGATTTCTCTAGAACCATTCCAAATTAACACATTATATATACACATATATGATCTTCAATCATGTTTTACCTACAAAAATACAATTTATATGTTTTTATGTAGTTATATACACATAAACTTTTTAAATGAAAGTAGCCCTTCAAGAATAGAAACCAACTGGAGTGCCCATTGTGGCAAAGCAGAAATGAAGCTGACTAGGAACCATGAGGTTTTTGGGTTTGATCCCTGGCCTTGATCAGTGGGTTAAGGATCTGGTGTTGCTGTGGCTGTGGTGTAGGCCAGCAGCTGTAGCTCTGATTGGACTCTTAGCCTGGGAAGCTCCAAATGCCATGGGTGCAGCCTTTCAAAATTGTAATAAAAGTAATAAAAAAAGAATACAAACAAACTATATAAGCAATCTTGTAATGTTGCCCACCAAAAATTTCACTCCTTGTCTGGTTCTATAAAATGAGGTCACTAGCCACTGCAATGCTGGCCTTTTAACACACCCTGAAAGAAGTGCAGGTTAGAGATCAGGAATGAGGCACTCTGTACTTGGTACTCTGGGAAAATCTAACTTAACAGTCAGATAGTTAGATATTTTTAGGAGAAAATATTATGAACCCAATTTATTGCATCTTTTCATACCTAGAAAAGCACTAAAATCATTAACAGAGACATCTACTCTCGTACATAGTAGCAAAACTTCTACAAAAATATGTACCTGATTGTGTGTATCCTTTTTTTACCAAAATCATATATAATACATGTATGTACATGTATATAAGTATGTATATATACATAAATATGTATATGTGTGTATATGTATATGTATGTACTAAGCTCTCTCTTTAACTTTTTGGAGCAGTTCCTCAGAGTTATCTGATAGGCTCTCTCCCAGATACAGTCTTCAGTAAACCTCAATAAAACTGAACCCACAGCTCTCATGTTGTTTTTGTTTTTTAGTCACCAGTATCCATTTTCAAATGTAGCAATCAATATCTCTAATGCATATTAAGTAAAAAATTACTAAGAATCTTAAAGATTGCTATCCAAAATTGCTATGAAATGTATAAGCTCTATTGTAAATGTAAGCCACAAATTTAAAAAATGCTGATCAAAATCTCATAATTGTTTCATAATTTGTATTTGTGAGAAGACAGCTTCTGTTTGAATTTCTATACTCTAAAAAAATGAACACTTGGAGTTCCCATCATAGCTCAGCGGAAACAAATCCAACTAGGAACCATGAGGTTGCAGGGTCGATCCCTGGGCTCAGTCAGTGGGTTAAGGATCCCATGTTGCTGTGATCTGTGGTGTAGGTCACAGAAGTGGCTTGGATCTGGAGTTGCTGTGGCTCTTGTGTACGCCAGTGGCTACAGCTCTGATTAGACCCCTAGTCTGTGAACCTCCATATGCTTTGGGTGTGGCCCTAAGAAAATTAAAAAAAAAAAGATAAGATGTATAGTTATACTCAAATATTCTTCCAAATGACAGTAGATGCTTTTAAAGTGTACTCTTATCAGGAATAAAACCCAGAGTTACCTTTTTTAGTACACTTAAATCTAAATTGGGACTATTTGTTCTCCAAGTCCATGAGTTTCTTTTCTGCGGAACTTTTCAAACAAAATAAAAACTGAACAAGGAAAAAAAAATTGGGACTATTTGCAAAGGAAAGTTAAATTTCAATTATTTATGAGTAAACATGCTTAAAAAAAAGGCATGCCTCTGAAAATGTTCAGAATTAGTTTCTTACATTTTCTTACTAAGCTCTTAGCAGATGCTTTCCCATGATATGCTTCTCTCTATGGTAAATTTTATTTCTTTCATTATCTGGCATTTTTATACAACTTTCTCATAAAACTTATAAAAAAGTTAGCATTGAAAGTCTTCATTTAAAAACAATATATCCTATGGAGTCTTAAAGTCCCTAAACATAAAATTTGTAAATATTATGGAAATATTTAACAAATAACAGCAATGTATTGTGATTTTTTGATGAAATAAACAGTAAGGGGGAAATCATAATTATACTCCCATAGCAGAAAAATTAGCCAGTTGAATTTATTGTAATTCTTGCCATAAATTCATTCTGTCTCATCATTGTCATTTGTGAAAACATTTATTAGTGTGTAAATGCAGATATAATTTTTATACACAGCATGTATACTCATGACAAACAAGTATCCATGATGATGATGATGATATTTTTAAAATTGTATAAAATAATTCATTAAATGGTAAAAAAGTAATGAAGGTAAAATGTAAGTTTATTGTCACCTGTGATCATAGCATTTTATTCAAAATCAGAAATTTATGTCATTCTAATTCAAATGTTATAATTTGATGAAGTAACAAATACTGCCTAGAGTGATTAAGTGTGTGATTGAGTGATTCTTTTTTAAAAGCACTTATTGTTTACATATCAGAGTAGCATGCCATGTAGACATAGATTAAATGGTTTCATAAGGCTAAGAACTTATTTAAATTCCTGTATCTCAAAGTCATTGCAGATATTAAA
Source organism: Sus scrofa (assembly GCF_054392235.1). NCBI lineage: Eukaryota > Metazoa > Chordata > Mammalia > Artiodactyla > Suidae > Sus > Sus scrofa. Next base: position 44,519,731 of record NC_139393.1, read on the forward strand.
CAATTTTATATCATTCTACTCTTTCTTTCTAGTGCCTGTTGACAACTTAATAGAACTGAAAATGAACACATTCAGTCAGCCAATGAGCCCTGATTTATTCCTAAGGGTCTAGCACTGAATGAAATATATGTTGGTCATTAAGGATGTGGGCTCAAGATTCAGACTGCTTGTCTTCAAATCACAGCTATCCTCCTTTCTAGCATGAGAAAGTGTATATGTGGCTGAAATCTTGAATGCCAGAGCCAGACTGCCTGGACGTGAACACCAGCTTTACAATTTATTTGCTATGTAGCCTCAAGCAAGTTACAAAATCCTCTGTATGTCAGTGTTTATACTTTGACAAAATGGAAAATATATTAGTACCTACTTCATGTAGTTTGTTATTCACATAAAATGAGTTAATGAATTTAAATCCTCTAGATATCTGACTAGATACTGTATTCTACTCCCCACCTCAATAGCTATATATTAGTGACAATAGTAAGTCTCATAAGACATTTAGTGCAGTGCCTGACAAATATTAAATGCTTATTAAACATTTTTATTTCATTTAGTTAAAAACAAATAAGTGCTGGACATTCTCATTATGGCTCAGTGGGTTAAGAACCTGACAGTATCCATGAGAATGTGGGTTTGATCCTTGGCCTCACTCAGTGGGTTAGGGATCTGGCTTTGCCAAAAACTGTGACATAGGTTGCAGTTGCAACACGGATCTGGCATTGCTATGGCTGTGTAGTAGGATGGAAGCCTAGTCTGAGAATTTCCATATGCTGCAGGTAGAGCCCTAAAAAGAAAAAAAAACGAGAAACCCCTCCAAAACAAATAAGTGCTTATCATGCATCAGGAAGCATGTGGCTCCTTGGGCTACATTAGCAGACCAAGTATTTTTGCTTCCCTGATAACATTTATTATGGAAAATAAAATTCCCTATTTTTAAAAGCCTAATTTAAAAACAAGTAATAAATAAGTTAAAATGTGATAAGGGATGCTGGGGAAATACATGTAGTGAAGGGCAAGGAGGTTGAGAGTTTCAGGAATGATACAGTTGCAATTTTAAATACACTGGTCTAAGGAGTCCTAGTGACATGGGAACATTTGTGCAGATTCATATGTGACCCATGAAGATATCCGGGGGGAAATCAATCAGGACAGATGGTTTGTGGTAGAAAGTGTCTGCTACAAAATGGCTTTTCACTCTATATCTACCATGCCTGAAATAAGGCCAGTGTAGTTGAAGTGAAGGGAGCAGAATAGGCACCATGGGGGCAATCAAGTAATTCCTCATAGGGCCTCATAAGTTTGCTTTTGTAAAGTGGGATAATCACTGCACAGTTTTGAAAAGAGTAGTGATATTACATTTTAAATGGACCTCTCTGACTTTTCCATTAAGAAGAGATTCTCAGGTGTCAGGAGTAGAAGTAGCCTGATTTTCTGTCTAGAGGATCAGTCCATTGATGTGAGTGGGGTGTTAAAGACTCTTGCTATGATTGTATTCCCATCAATTTCTCCTTTTATGTCTGTTAGTATTTGTTGCAGGTATCTGGGTGTGCCTATATTAGGGGCATATATATATTGACAACTGTAATATCCTCTTCTTGAATGAATCCTTTAACCATTAAATAGTGTCTTTCTTTACGGACTTCATTATAAAGTATATTTTGTCTGATAGGAGTATTGCAACTCCTGCTTTCCCATCTTGTCCATTGGCAGGAAATATCTTTTCCCACCCCCTCATTTTCAATCTATATGTGTCCTTTGCTCTAAGGTGAGTTGCTTGTAGGCAGCAGATTGAAGGTTTTTGCTTTTTTACCCCATCTGCCACTCTGTGACTTTTGATTGGAGCTTTCAGTCCATTGACATTTAAGGTGATTATTGATAGATATGTATTTATTGCCACCTCACACTAGTCAGAATGGCCATCATTAATAAGTCCACAAATAACAAATGCTGGAGGGGGCATGGAGAAAAGGGAACCCTCCTGCACTGTTGGTGGGAATGTAAGCTAGTACAACCACTTTGGAGATCAGTATGGAGATACCTTAGAAATCTATACATAGAACTACTATATGATCCAGCAATCCCACTCTTGGGCACATATCTGGACAAAACTTTCCTTAAAAAAGACACATGCACATGCATGTTCATTGCAGCTCGATTCACAATAGCCAAGAAATGGAAACAATCCAATGTCCGTTGACCGATGATTGGACTAGGAAGATGTGGTATATATACACAATGAAATACTACTCAGCCATAAGAAAGAACAAAATAATGCCATTTGCACCAAAATGGATGGAACTAGAGACTTTCATACTGAGTTAAGTAAGTCAGAAAGAGAAAGATAAATACCATATGATATCACATATCTGGAAACTAATATAAGGCAAAAATGAACCTTTCCACAGAAAAGAAAATCATGGACTTGGAGTATAGACTTGTGGTTGCCAAGGGGGTGGGGGAGGGAGTGGGTGGTTGGGGACCTTGGGGTTAATAGATACAAACTATTGCCTTTGGAATGGATTAACAATGAGATCCTATGTGTAGCACTGGGAACTATGTCTAGTCGCTTATGATAATGTGTGAAAATAGAATGTGTACATGTATGTATAACTGGGTCACCATGCTGTACAGTAGGAAAAAAAATTGTATTAGGGAAATAACTATTAAATAAATAAATAAATAAACAAACAAACAGAAAAAAAAGAAGTAGTCTGTTAGGAGGCTACTGTGAAATCCAGGCTAGAGATGTTGGTTGCTCCAAGGGAGGTGCTGGAATAGAGGAGTGGAAAGAACACAGATTCTGGTATATTTTTAAAGTAGAGACCATAAAATTATCTAACAGATTTTGTATAGGGGAATAAGAGATGTCAAGAATGAGTCTGTTTGTTTTGTTTTGTTTTTGTTTGTTTGTTTTTGTCTAACATCTCTATTGGTGCAGTTGCCATTGATTGAGAAGTGAAAGCTTGAGAAGAGTAGGTTGGGGGGGACTAGAAGTTAAATTTAGACTTGAAAATATTGAAATGTCTATTAGTCATCCAAGTGGAGATGTCCAGCAGGCAGTGTAATATACCTACAAGTCTGGAGTTCATGAGAGAGTTCTGAGCTAAAAATTTAACACAACAATAAAAATCAAGAGAGTAGACAAGATTAGGAAATGTTATAGTGATTGAGAATAAAGGAGTCAAAGTCTGATCCCTGGGATACTTTAAAATAAAAATTCAGGGGAGTTCCCATTGTGGCTCAGTGGTTAACAAATCTGACTAGCATCCATAAGGATGCAGGTTGAATGCCTAGCCTTGCTCAGTGGATTAAGGATACTGCATTGCTGTGAGCTGCAATGTAGGTTGCCGAAGTGGCTTGGATCCTGCTGGCAGCTACAGCTCCGATTGGACCCTTAGTCTGGGAAACTCCATATGCCATTGGTGCAGCCCTAAAAATCAAAAATAAAAATAAAATAAAGAGTCAGGAGAAAAGGAATAACCATAAGGAAGTGTGGAGAATGAGTGGCCAGTAAACTAAAAGGGAAACTGAGTTTTTGGTGTCATGAAAGCCAAGGGAAGAATGTGCAATAAGGAAGATAAAGGATCATTGTGTCAAATATCTCTGATGAAGCGAGCACTGAAAATTGGAAATATGCTTAGCAATACCATTAGCATAAGAATTTAGCTCAAATATTCAATGTTGTGTTTTTAATAAGAAGTACAGTGAAAAAAGACAACTCTTTTGAGATTGTTTAGTATAAAGGAGAGTAAGGAAGTGGGTCTGTAACTGACTGAAGAAGAAGTGTTGAAAAATGGATGGTTAATGTGAGGTAAACACTGGGTTATTTCCATGTTGAAAGGAGTGTTAGAGTATAAAGTGTAAATGACATGGTTTAGGAAAGAGAAAGAAGGATTGCAGTCAGGCATCATCTAGTAAGTAGTAGAAAATAAGATCCCATGTATAAATGGAAAATTGTACTTAGATAGGAGAAGGTGGGAAGATGGAGCTTATGGATAAAAATGTGAGTAGTTGGGGGAATGAGGTTTTGGTAATTTCTATATTTCTTCAAATGACTTTAATTTTCTTCAAATAGACAATAATACCATCACCAATGCAGATCAGCTGGGGTAAAATGGAGTTTCAGGAATAGGAGAAACGTAAAATTTTCATCCCAATGAGTATACCCAATGGGTATAGAACATGACCTCCTGACAGCAGCAAAACCCTGAAGTTTTTCACTTACCTGAATCAGTATAGTGTAAAGATGTTAATTCACATCTAAACAATTGCTATGATTTTACAAGAGTGAGAGATGGGGAAGTGACCTCAAGGTTTTCAGGCAGAAGTGATTATAGTGATCAACAATTAAATATAAAATGAGCAAGAAGGGAATATAGACTTGAAGGGATTAAAAATATGAAAACATGGTAGTACAATGGTTCAGGTGGAGTGGAAGGACTGCTGGATTCAGGACATCTGAAGATTGGAAATAAAAAAAATTAAAAGCAATGGGTCAGAGAACAGAACACATGATATTGACATTATGGAGTATTGTGGAATTATTGGAAATATTACGAGCTTGGCTGTGAGAAGCTGAGGTCTGGAGGAAAACAAGATCAGAAGAGAAAAGAATGTTATGGAACTGAAATAACAGGGAATTGGAAGAATAATCTATGTTTACTTTTTAAAAATTTAATTTGATTAGAGTATAGTTGACTTACAATGTGGTATTAATTTCAGATGTACATCAAAATGAATCAATCATACATATAAATATATCTATCTTTTTTCCTATATAGATTATTACAAACTATTGAGTAGATTTTCCTGTGCTGTATAATAGGTTCTCCTTAATCATCTATTTTATACTGTTTTGTGTATATGTTTTTCCCACCCTCCAAAATGTTTCAACTATGGTAACAATAAGATTGGTTTTGAAATCTGTGAGTTTGTTTCGGTTTTGTAAATAAGTTATTTTGCATCATTTTTAATAGATTTCGCATATAAGTAATATAAGTTATTTGTCTTTATGTGACTTACTTCACTCAGTATGATAAACTTTAGATCCATTTGTTGCTACAAATGACCTTATTTCATTCTATTTTATGGCTGAATAATATTCCATTGTATGTATGTACAAACACCATGACATAGAAATAGTAATGAAGAGGTTCCTCTGTGGCTCAGTGGCTTAAGGATCCAGCATTTTCACTACAGTGGTTTGGATACCTTCCGTGGCACAGTTTCAATCCCTGGCCTGAAACTTCCGCATGCCATAGCTGTGCCCTCCACCACCTCCAAAAAGTAGTAGTATTGAAGAAAGCCAGGAAATCTTCTTAGCAGTGTTACTCTTTACTATCTCAAAGTTCTATGAAATTTGGATCTGGAAGAAATGAAAATAATTAGTAATTTCTAGTTATATTCTCAAACAATGTAATCAGATTTGAATAAAATAAAACAATTAAGGTTGGGTTTATGGAATAGATACTATTGATATTTTGTTAGTTAATGGAAATACTGGATAAAGTCCAACCAGAGTGAAAAAACTAGTAAAACATATTTAGCACACTTGCGGAAAAATAAATCTAAGAAATGTATTTTAATTTAAAGTTGAATTTGTCATTATTAATAACACTATTTTAAGTAATAAGATTTCTAGCATAAGCATTATTTCATTATATTTAAATGGACAATTAGTGAATAAAAGTAATTCAAGAAGCTCGATAACATGAGTTAAAATTCTTTGTAAGCGATGCTAAATAATTGCATCAAACAGTAAAGCTGCATATGAATGTATTTAATGCATTGTAGCATAAATGGATTCATTTTGTATAAAATTTGTAAACTATTTATACTGATTTGAGTACAGAACTGACTAAATTCTCTTTGGATGTTTCAGCACTGGTTAATAATGATTTCTGAAGCATAAATTTCAAAACACATTTCACTTGGCATGTATGTACTGAATTTTCCAGAGAAAAATATTTGTAGTTAGTAAAGGGAGAAACATGACAGTAATGCTTGGAATGTATATTTTTATTCTGGTAATTCTTTTTGAATTCTTTAATGGTATTAGGTAGAATATTTTGGCCAAAACATCTTAAAAGCCCACTGTCCTTAATTATTTATAAAATGTAACATCATGTTATCATCTTATTAGCATCATCAACAGAAGACTTCAGTACCAAATTAACTCATTACAGATGCATAGGTTTCAATGAAATATCATCCCTTGCTCTTCAAATCTTGCCTTCTTTTCTGCAATTTAACAGGATTGAATCTGCTTTTGCTAAATAATGTCAATAATTATTCCTGATAGGCATTCCCCAAGATCTAGATTTACCATAAATATTGCAATGGCATATAAGTCCCATCAAAGCTCTGACTTCCATTACCTTTGATATCATCATCTACATCACTTTTTCTCTCTCTCTGTCTAGGCACACTAATCTCTTGAACACACCACCACCTTCCAAATATTTGATCGCATGTGGCATGTTAAGTGATATAATCAACCACAATAATCTGATATTATCTGACATAAAGCTGTCTCCAACATTGTTTAATCCCTCCCCCTGCTTTGTTTTTCTACTTAGTGTTTATTACTAGCAACTTAATGAAAACTTCATTTCTCTTGTTTATTTTCTTCTTCTCCACCACAATGTTGGTTCCATGAGTTATAAAGTGCCTTAAATGAACATCAATTACTTATACTTTAGAACAATGTCTATCACATAATAATCAATAAGAAATATTGATTTATTGATTAAAATTCTATAGTCATTTTGAAGTAGTTTTCAGAATCCTAAGCTTTGGAAGATCTTAGAAGTTATTTAATCTGATCCTAGCTTTCTTCACATTTTAGAAAATAAAAAAACTTTAAAACTTTAAAAATATGCCCTAGTCCAGGGAATTGAAAAAATTCCCCCTGGTGAACCAGAAAGTTAAAGACAACACAAGTACTAGGTAACAACTCTAATTCCCTTCAAGTAAAACCAAGTTCATGTTATTCTGTTGTTCAAGCTTCATTGTTTGATAACAATGCCTACCTACTTTAGTTGTCTTGTATCAAATAACATAATCCATACTCCTAGACACAGCTGTTGTTTTGGGAGAGGGTGAATGCCAATCAAGACAAGTTTTATTGAGAACTATGTCTAGATACTCATGTTGCAACAGAAGAAAGGGTGGGGGAAAAACTGTAATTGTAATGTATACATGTAAGGATAACCTGACCCCCTTGCTATACAGTGGGAAAATAAAAAAAAAAAAAGAAAGAAAAAAGACAAATTTTAGGGTGGCTGATGGGAAAGTACAGACAAAAGTATTCTCTCCTACTGAATATTTATAAAGCAACTAACAGATGTGATTGTTACTGCTGGCCATCTTATCACCCTGAAAGTAATTTCTCTGACACCTTAGAAGGCATAGTGGAACACACAGATACTGATCCGCTTGAGGTAGCATTGAGTCAAGGGATTAACAAACTCTGAATTAACAAAGCTCTGCACATGGACTTCTATTTACATGAACTAATATATTTTCTTTTTATTAATTGAAAATTAGTTTTAGCCTACAAAAACTCTTGGCAGTTTCAGATTCTGAAAATTTCAGAAACCATGGAAGATGAAGAGTATAACTACTCATCTGGAAAGAGAAGAAGAGACACCTAATGCCATTCTCAACTCCTGACTGCTGGTAGCTCATCTACAGTAGACCAGATGGAAAAGGGGATTTACATCAATGTGAGTGTTTTGTGATTTATTTCATTGGCTAGTGTTTATTGATTACTTATGTGAGGTTCTTTATCTAAGTGTAGCTAGATAACTCATACAACCTCTGTTAATTACCATGTAGCAACATTAGTGGGCATTAAAATCAGGAATCCAGAAACATGAAAATGCTAAGACATCCAGAAGCCAAAGACAGGTTTATGAAGGCAATAGTTCCACCAAAAAGATTTAAAATGAAGTAAATACATTTGCTGCATGAAAGGTGAATGTATAATATTTAGGTAAGTTTTCCAAAGGAAAAAGAAAAAAAGGTCAGTGGAAAAAATAAATTTGTAAATACAATATTTTATTTAATTCCCCCACATTTTAAGAGCCAAACCCCTTCAGGAGCAATCTTTATACAAAAACACATCGTCATTTGAAAGTCTCTAAGTAATCAATGAGTGAAGAGACTTCATCTTTCTTTTTTTAAATTTAATTTTATTGGGGTATAGTTTATTTGAAATGTACTTGTTTCAGGTGTACAGCAAAGTGACTCAGTCATACGTATAAACATATCCATTTTTTTCCTATATATGTTCTTATAAACTATTGAGTAGTTTTTCTGTGCTATTTCTAGTAGGTTCTCATTAATCATTTATTTTAAACAGTAGTGTGTAGGTATTATTCCCACACTCCCAACGCTACCCTCTTCTCAATAGTTTCACCTATGGTAACTATATTATTGGTTTTGAAATCTGTGAGTTTGTTTCTGTTTTATAGATAGGATATTTTGTATGATTTTTTATTAGACTCCACATATAAATGCTATCACGTGATACTTGTCTTTCTCTGATGTACTTCATTTGGTATCATAATTTCTAGGTCCATCTATGTTACTGCAATAGTATTATCATGGAAATATATTTGAAGCTTACAGTTAAAAAGATATATTTTATATTTGATGGTGTATTATATTATTGACACCCAGAATAGGTAAATGATAATAGCTTCTCTTATTATCATTTTCCATCTCCTTGATAACTTACTGATCCAGATTAAGTTCTTATTCAATAGGAGTACAACAGATACCACCATCTATTGGTTTTGGCATATTCTTGCCTGCTTCACCCTTGGGTCCTATTGGTTTACTTATGTTTTTATTGTCATTATTCTAGGAGGTAGATAAAAAATTTATTGCTACGTTTTGTGTCAGCTTCTTTATCTTTCTTTAATATAATATTTTATAAAAGTTTAGAACAAAGTACATTTTTTTCCCATAGAATACTTACCATCTTTGAGGTCATCAGGAGACATAGAATATGACTTTTAAAAGTCACAGGCAATTTTCTCAGCTGTTTGCACATTACTTAATATTTTCATATTATTCAGTGTTTGATTACAGACTCCAGTCTCTGAAATCAGATAGCTTATAAGCTCATTAGATGGAGAAATCTACATCAGAGACCTTTTAATTTTTACCTCTAAAGCTCTTTCCAAGGAGTTAGTTACAAGATAAAGCCTGTTGTTCATCCTGGAGATTCAGAAACATACAAAAAATAGATGACAACACTAAATTGATCATAATATATGTATTATGTTTTGGGGATCAATGTAGGTGTAAATTCCTATAAAATTCATACATAAACTTGAATATCATCAGGAGACAAATGTATGTTATATTGTAATTTTAACTGGTTTGCGTATGGTTTGGTCCCCTTTGACCTATTCTCAATTTTCTTACAAAATCTCTTATTTTTCATTTTTTAAAATAATATTCCCTATTATTATTTAATAATTTTATATTTTCAGAAGAGTTGCAGACATTGTATGAGTTCCTACTTGCTCTTTATTCAGTTTCTCTTAAAGATTACATCTTATGTAACTATAGCTCACTTACCACAACTCAGAATTTGCTTAGAATTGATACATTATTATGAACTAAATACAGCTTTAATTCAGATTTTACCAGTTTTTTTTTTTTACCAATATTCTTATTTTTTCTGTTCCATGTTCCATGTTGCATTTTACCTTAGTGTTTTCCAGTTGTGAGGTCTCAATGTTTATTAATGTTTCATGACCTTGACACTTCTGAAGTGCATTCATTAAATATTTTATAGAATGTCCCTCAATTTGGGTTTGTTTGCTGTTCCCTCATGATTAACTCAACTTACAGATTTTGAGGGGAGAATACAACAGAAATGAATAGCTTTCCTAAGTTGCTCTTATTACAGGAACATCAACATATTCCAACTTAAATGGGTTTATTTTCTATGAGTAAGGCTAGTATCTGGAATTAGTATGTTCTATCACTTAGGCTTATGATACTTCCTTAACCAGCACAATTCGAGACAATTTATAATAAAACAATGTCATGATTTCTAAGAGCACTTTGTAAAGATTCATGTAAGTTACTGATAAAATATAGCTAAGACTTAGCTTCATCTTTCCTATTATAGAAATTGTGCAGATTTTATATCAAAATCTCCAAAAGAATTGTTTAATTATGAATCCAAATGATTGACATAAATTGGTAAATTCCCTTGACAACCTAGACAACTCTTAGTTAACATAAGAGTTTTATAATAAAAAAAATGGACCGAATGCCATATATTTTAATAATTACTTCTCAAAAATTTTGAGTTAAATTAGAAAATCTATTATCCAGGGGATAAAATGCAAAAGGGCTATGATTTCAGCTTTAAAATTTCCTCTAAGTTATTTTGAATTTCTGCTATATTGAGGATGATTGAAAGTTAAGAATGACTTCTCATTAAGTCAAATTAAATATAATGGAGAACCACTTATCCACCTATTACTTACACTTTTTCCTTTTCTTTCTTTTTCCTTTTTTTTCCCTAGCATGTACATAGACACACAGCTTTTTTGACTTGTATGAAGGACACTGAAAAATATCATAATGTATCACACACATGTTCATCACTTTAGTTAAATGATGAAATAATCATGTAACATTTTGTAATATGGAAGATGGTTTATTTTAATAAATAAGTAATAAATAAGTAAATAACAAGGCAGTTTATATAAAATTTCAGTATAGCTCTCCAACTTGTATATAAAAATAATTGTGAGGTCTTAAGACAAACCAATATTATTTTTTTTAAAAAGGTGATTCCTTAAAAAAGACACACGCACCCACATGTTCATCACAGCACTATTCACAATAGCCAAGACATGGAAACAACCCAAATGCCACTGATGGATGATTGGATTAGGAAGATGTGGTATATATACACAATTGAATACTACTCAGCCATAAAAAAGAATGAAATAATGCCATTTGCAGCAAGATGGATGGAACTAGAGACTCTCATACTGAGTGAAGTAAGTCAGAAAGAGGAAGGCAAATACCATATGATATCACTTATAACTGGAATCTAATATACAGCACAAATGAACATTTCCACAGAAAAGAAAATGATGGACTTGGAGAATAGACTTGTGGCTGTCTGGGGGCGGAGAGAGAGAGAGGGAATGGGAGGGATCAGGAGCCTGGGGTTATCGGATGCAAACTATTGCTCTTGGAATGGATTTACAATGAGATCCTGCTGTGTAGCATTGAGAACTATGTCTAGATACTTATAGCACTACAGAACAAAGGGAGGAAAAAAAATGTATACATGTAAGTGTAATTTGGTCCCTATGCTGTCCAGCAGAAAAAATAAATTAAATAAAATAAAAATAAATAAATAAATAAGGTGATTCCTAAGTATCTATTTTCTCAGAAAAAAATGTTGATTTTTATTTTGTAATTTATATATTCAATATAAGTGCTATATTTAGGGTTCTTTAACCTTATTAAGACCTCATTTTATGCATTTTTGCTAAGATATTTCTTAATGAGATACAGGTGGAATTAACTCATTCATTTAATTTATTTTAAAAAATGAGGTATCATAGTTACATGGCATTTTATTTTCTCACTTACAAATAACTTGAAACTTTAATCTGTATGATTGTGATAATGTCAATTGTAATTTTTCCAAAAGGAAATTATTTACTGAATATCCGTTCATTTTTCTCAAATTAGAGATTGTGATTTTGCCAATGATGGCAAAATTCCCACCATGTGCTATTGTTGCTGGAACAGTTGCAATAAAAGAAGAAAACAGTATTTGAGGAAAGGAAAAAATAGAGTGTGGAAGGAAGAGAAAGAGAAGATGTTTTAAAAAGATAAGAGAAATATATACTTTGGTTAGACTATGAATCTAATTCAAAATACACAAAATGTAGCTTTTATTCATAATATACTGGTACAGATTTCCAGCCAGTCAGCTGTTACACTAAGTCAGAAATACATAGAGGTAAATACATAAAGCAAATAATAATATTAGCAACAGTATACATGTTACCTGTGTTTTTCATTTTAGATAGAAAAACTAATCTTTTTTTGAGATATAATTGGCATATAACATTATTTCAGTTTCAGGTGTATAGCATAATGTGGCAAATGATTACTACTGTAAATCAAATTAATATTTATCAGAACTCATAGCTATATTTTTTCTTGTGATGAGAACTTCCATCATCTATTCTCTTAGCAATTTTCAATTATATAATACACTATGATTAATTTTAGACACCATGCTATACATTACCATCCCCAAGAATTAATTATTTTATAACTGGAAGTTTATAACTTTTGACCCTTTTTGCTCATTTCACTATTCAGAGTAGAATAGAACAGAGTAAAAATAAATTTAATAGACTAGGCTATATTTTTGGCCACACCCACAACATTCAGAATTTCTTCGGCCTGGGATTGAACCTGCAACATAGCAGTAACCAGAGCCACTGCAGTGGCAATGCAAGATCCTTAATCAGCTGAGCCAAGAAGAACTTGACAACAGGCTATTATTATTGGGGTTTGTTTTGTTGTAGTGGTTGTAGCTGATAGATACATACATATATATGTGTGTATGTGCATATATATGTACACACACATGTATATGTGCATACATATGTATACATGTATATATAAAATATCCTTACTTTTTTCATCTCAACTTCTTTACCATGATCTAAATTTTAGAGTGAATGACATTGGAGAAAAATCAGCAGTTATCTTGTCAATATGGTCAATGGAGATGTATAATTTTTGTTCATGGGCATATCTCATCTATTGCAAACTGAATGGTTGCCAAGAGGTCCTAAATCATTACAATTTAATACAACCCCTTACTTTACTTAAGCATAAAAGGATCAGTGAAAAGTGAAAGCTTGCTAATTAACCCAAGACTTTTTTAGATAGGACAAAATGGAAATGAAAGTTTGAATGGCTTATTTAAATAAATTATTTAAAATATGACTACAGTATGCTTTAAGCAAGCATATCATTATTCAGGGAATCTATTCAGGATGTTTGTCACAGTTCATAGCAGCATTAAAATGAAAAAAAAAAGCAAAACCTTGTTAGACAAAGCCCTCTGTTTCTGCACAGAACCAAGTTATTCTAGATGTAAACATGATAAACCCAAAGGCAATATGTATATGTGTGTTTCCTTCATCTTATGGCATATTCTAACCACTATATAAATATAAAAATTATCATTAAAATGCCTTAGCAAGAATTCCAGGTCATCTTTATTTTTCTTTTTAAAATAAAATTGTAGGTCACTATCACTAAAACAATAGTATTTTATCAACATAAATTTATATCACTTTTATTTAAATCTTATGGTTGATTTATAGATATTCTCAACATTCATTAACTTCACCTTAGAATGCTTAGATTAGAAGACGCAACAATAAATGTAAGTACAATTATCTGGCAAAAACAACTCAATGTTCTTAAGTTCTTGATATATTCTTTTTTCTCTGTCTTTCTGGATAAAGTTCTCCGAATAATAGCTGAATTCCTATTTTGCTTTATCTTATAGAGAGAGCATAACTATTGCCTGAATGCAATTCTGTGTTACTGCTTAATTTTATATCTGAACTCAATACAGAACTCCATTCTCTCATGTTTTTACTACAATAGATATGTCTTATTGATCAATGACTTTTACAGAAACAAACCTGCCCCATCTTACTTCTAAAAAAAAAAGAGTGGAAGTACCTGTTATGGCTCAGTGGTTAATGAATCTGACTAGGAACCATGAGGTTGTGGTGTGCCCTGGCCTTGCTCAGTGGGTTAAGGATGCGGCATGGCTGTGAGCTGTGGTGTAGGTCACAGACGCAGCTCAAATCCTGCATTACTGTGGCTGTGGCACAGGCCAGTGGCTACGGCTCTGATTAGCCCCCTAGCCTAGGAATCTCCATATGCTGCAGGTGTGGCCCTAGGAAATACAAAAAGACAATAAAAAAATAAAAAAATGAGTGGAATGGTAAACTAATATTAATAAATAAAGAATTCAGTCAGATGCCACATTAACAGGACTACAATGATATTTTCCTTTCTTGTAACCAAATAGTTACAACACAAATTACATAAAATGTCAGGCTCTTGACTTTGCCATTGTTATTTTCTCTGAGTGTGATTAATAAGAAATATTTTTGGCAAATGTAATCAGTACCTAACGAGTTTGTTTCAATTCTATTTACTTGCCAGTTTAAATTAGTAATTTGGATCTACAAGTATTTGATGATTAAATAATTTAGCATAATGAGAGTAATACTGTATATGATTTAAATTAAATTCATTGAAGGCTCTTCTGCAATCACATATTGGAAAAAATTAAATGCTTCTTTTTAGTCCTAACCCAGCCTGATACTTCTTAAACTAGAAAACCTGGGCTCCTTAAGCTGAAGAGATTTATTCTCTATGTCTGGTGTGGAAAATAATATTTTTCTTTTCATATATATTGACAGTAGAAAACCTCTTGTAAGCACTGTAAAAAAGATTCTCAAAGCAATGGAGGAAATTTATATCATGAAAAAGAGTAATCTTTAAAAGGCTTTTTCCTTGAAATTATTTCCACAATTTGTATTACCCCACTTCTGCCCTTGCTAATTCTGCTGCATTGCTCTATACAGTAATTGCCCTCTTAAGGAAAATGACTCTTTTCTTTCTCTCTTTCTTTCTCCTTTTTTTCCCTTTTAGTTTGTGCTAAATAAACACAAATGCTTTTCATTTTCAGAGTGTTTTATAAATATAAGTCAACCTCAGCAAGCAGGAGAGTGAACTTAACATTATCTCCATTTACAGACAGGAAAACTAAAGAACATAAGGAAAAGTTTGAATGCTTATGTCAATGTATAAGACATAGAAATACATTAGAAAGGCAGTGTTTTTCCAGGTTACACAAAGAGCATCCAATTTCTTAAAACATCCAAATGCCTGAGTGTCTAATCTGGAAAGGTCACATAGACTACTCTTTCATATCATTACAAGGATACCTATCATATATTAACATGTGGCAGTCATGAATTTTGTTCTCTTCTATATACTTGTATATATACTCTTCCAGAGAACCTTCTTTAATCCCTGAATATTTATTTAATCTGCATGTTTGGGTGCATAAATATTTTGTGACAAATTTATACCTACCTATATGGGTTGAGTGTCACATGATGTATGTTTTTGTTTCTCTTACTTACCTATGTGACTGCATATCTTTGCTTAGATTCTTTGACTAAACAAACTATCTTCCACTGTCTTATTCCAGTGCACCCTGTAAAGAAGAAAAGACTAACTTGTTGTAGAGGATGGCTGGAGATGCTAATATGCCACTAGATTTTAATAAATAACTCACAGGCCACTGAGTTTTAATAACTTGGTATTGAATGGAATGAAAAATAGGCTGTCAAAATAGGTCAAGGTATCTTTGTATATTGTGTAGCTATGCTGTCACTTATTTTCCTGAGGTACCAATCCAAAAGGAACAAAATAGCATTCTGTGGTCTCAGTGTAAGAGACAATAAAATGGCATTGACTTAATACAAATGTGGTAAATAATACTTGAACCCTTTGCAGTACAGGAAAAAAGAGAGAGAGATAGATATTGACATGTAAGAAAAACATGAAGCCTGAATTTCCATTTAGAAATTTCCAATATATATTAAATATATATTAGCTTTTAGAGATGGGAAATCTTCCAGTAGGAAAATCCATTCTACTTTATTTTCTCAGCATTTGCCACTCATTTAACATATAAAATATTATTTTGGCACACAAATCTCTCAATATTCTGGGAAAACAGATGCATGATATCAGAGCTTCCATGTTCTTATTGTGTAGTAGTTGATAAGTAATTTTTTTAAAAATTTAGCCATGGGATAACATGATAAAATTTATATTTTAGAAAGATCTATCTACTACCATGAAATATGTTGTATTGAGAAAATCTAGAAATGGTATTTCCCAAGCTAAACTAATGAAGATCTAGGCAGAGAAAGACTCAGCATGCTTATAGGGGATGGAGCATGTCTGATGATTGTTAAATCATTAAGTATGTTAAGCTTCTAACATTAACTGGATGAAAAATGTGAATGAAAAAAAGGATTCTCAAATATTCAGGCTTTGTATTGAGAATAAGGAAATAGTATAACTACCAAAATAGGAAACAAAATGAGTTAGGAGAAAATATGTTTGCTTTAATTTTAGGCATATTCATTTGAAATACAGAAAAAAATATATGTATGTATATATGTATATGTATATGTATATATGTATATTGACTAGAGAATAAAATTTTTAAATCTGTTTTAAAATGTGTATTTGGGCGTCATAATCCTAAAGATAGCCACTGAAGTGATATTAGAGAATGATTAGGTAAAACAGATAACATGGTAAAAGCAGGCTAAAATTGAAACCCTGGAAAAATTACAATAGCCAAGATATAGTACAAGAATAGAAACTTTCAGAGGGCATTAGAAAAGTAGAGCTTGGAGAATGAAGAAATTTTTTTAAATCACAGAAATCAAGAAATTGGTGACTAGAAATGAATTTACGAAAAATGCCAAATGCCATTTTGAAAAAAGAGATAGCAATTCTTCAGAGTCAATCAGAGGTTTCAATTAGCAGTCTTGTTATTGGGGGAGATTAAATCTTGACTGTAGTGATTTTAAATGCCCCGTCATATATTTAAACCATTGTAAAGGAAGAATTATTATGACATTGCAGCAGTGATGAAAAGGTCGTATTATGGATGGAATGTTTGCACCTGCCTCAAATTCATATGTTGAAATCCTATCCCCCTAATGTGATAGCATTAAGAGGTGGAACCTCACTTAAAGACCTCATCCATTATTCTGTGTCAGAGGTGCATGCCTTGTGGAAGCACATAATTTCCCAGACATCTTCCTACTTGATCAGAGGACTTTGATACTCTTAAAATAATTAGTAAAACTTGATACTAGGTAAGATCTTTGATTAGCACAATCTGATTTGACAATCTAAACCTTCGTGTTGCTCACTGACACTAAACACTCATCCCACAAGCAAGTACCCTCACCTTTGGTAGGACAAAGGCTGAGGTATACTTTCTGCCCCATCAGGCTGTAGTGAGTGTTGTTGATTGAAACCACACCTCTCTTGACTTCTTATTTTTCCCTTTTCTCTTTCCTCCACTCCCCCATCAGTTTCTCTTGATAGAACTTCCTTAATAAATTACTTGCATCTGAACATATGTTTCAGCATCTGTTTTCAAAACCTGACCTTCTACAGGATGCATATAGTGAGATTTCATTGCACATGACTTCAATGCACACAAAAAAATGGAAAACACTGAAGGATTTGGAATAGAAAAACAATCCCCCAATTATGAGAAAACATTGATAGAAGTGAGCTGCAATCCTAATCAAAGAAAAACAATTGTTGCTTTTTATTTTAGTAATGACTTTTGTCCTTTGTTTTTTAATCAGTTCCTCACTTTCCTCATTGCAGTGCTCCTGAAGCTCAATGAAATAAATATTGAATTTTAAGGACAATTCAGTTTTTATAAGGAGCAGTGCTTTAAAACTGCTGAAAACAAATAAATAAAGAATGTTATAATCAGTAGACATTTTTTCTGGGTAGCATTCTAAAAATGCCAATATATAAATGGAATTTTAACTTGTGTGAAGCACCAATTGAAAAAGCAATTTTGTGAAGAGTATAGAACCAATAAAGTGCAATAAGGATTTTTGGAACATCGGTTCATTTCTCCAAACAGCTGAGAGACCTCTCAGGCTTAACTGAGTCAAAATAACTTCCCAATTCAAGTTGGCCCAATATCCTGTTCATTATTCCTGATTAGGTGGTAGCAAATGAATATGAAGAAGTAAAGAACAGGGAGGATATAAACAAACAAAAATATTCTAAAATTTAATTTTGTATTAAGAAATTTTAAAAGTCTGATATTTATAACCAGTGAAATGAGAATAAAAAAAATCATTTAAATCAAAATCATAAAGACCAATGAACTTTCTCCGGTGCATAGATACATAAGAACATTTTAAGTTTTAGGTAATGCTTGGCTAGATTCCTCTAGGAAAAAGATAATGAATTGTTGTGTATTAGTTATTTAATGTCATAAATTAATTAATTCAGGTATATCTCAGATAAAGACTGATGACAAATTTAGTTATATTTAAAAAAATAAATCACTTTCAGTAAGAAAGAAATGAAAAAATAGGTCCATATGGAATAGCAAAGGTAGAATTAAGAAAAGAAAAACACTGGAATACTATGAGATTTACTATTTATCTTGATGAACATTAAGGAATGTCAATTCATTCTGCCTGGTTTAATTTTTAGCTCTAATATTTATTAGCAGTATAATTTGGTGTAAGGCATTGAATTATACACCATTCTCTTTCCCTAAATTACAGATAATAATAGTACCCACTCACAAGGTTTTTAAAGATAATATATACAAAACACTTAGAATATTGTAATGATTATATGTAAAACACTTAAAACTGGGCTATTACAGAATAAGCACAATATAAATGCTATAATCTGTAATTATTATGATTGTTAATTAAAGTTTATGCCTTAAAAATAACTGAAGAATAAAACAAGGTACAAAACAGTGTTTGTAAATGTTAAATTAAAAAAAAAGTCTTAGCACATAGGCAAAATACACTAATGCTTAAGTTAGGAAACTAAAAGTGTCAGACTTTTAATGTCTACTTATTAAGCAAATAAATGCTCTTGTAAATATCTGAATTTTCTTCCTTGGATTTGTTCTCTCTTTATTCACTGGCATTTTTAAATGCCTATCTAGGAATGTCACTTCAAAATATTTGTATGGGAAATATGTCCTCCTAAGCAGATTACTACTTTTTTTCTTTTTAGGGCGGCACCCAAAGCATATGTAGGTTCCCAGGTCAGGGGTCGAACTGGAGCTATAGCTGCCAGCCTACACCACAGCCACAGCAACCCACAGGATCTGAGCTGCCTCTGCAACCCACACCACAGCTCACAGCAACACTGGATCCTTAACTCACTAAAGAAGGCCAGGGATCAAACCCATGTCCCTGTGGACACCAGTTGTGTTTGTTAACGCTGAGCCACAATGGGAACTCCTGAACTTTTTAATATGGATGAAAGATATAAAAATTACAACAGTTAATGTCAATTAATAATGAATTGAACTACTCATTTTTGAACTTCTATTATGGTTCTGACATTATAATTTTCAGTGATAATATGGAAGTAAATATGAGAAACTTCCTACTGTGATACACACATACCATATATCAGAGGAGAAAGATGTTCCTAGTTCCCATGTATTCTGATAGGGTTAGAGTAATGTTTTCCCCAGGGAAGCAAAAAAAAAAAAAAAAAAAAAAAGAAGAAAAGAAGGTTCTTCTCCTTACCAGTGGAACCAAACATGGCTTTCCAGAACTAGTAATTATTGAAATGAGTTTGAATGAGGGTCTCCATATTAATGATCTTTTCCCCATAAAATTAGACATTTTTCTAATACTTAAGAGACTTATAAACAATGCTTATCATGTATATTTTAGGTGTCATTATTTAGGAGGCCCAAGACAATTTTGAAGCAAATGAAAATACCTGACAGCAAATTGGCCTTGATTTAATGTGAGAATTCATTCCACAGTACTTAAACAGAAGTGAAAGTGTAGGTATTCTACAGATTTTACTAAATGTAAACATGCGAAAGTTACCCAACCTCTCTGAATTTCCACATTTGTGAACTAGGTAGAGTAAAATAAACCTAACTTCTAAGATTTTAGCACAAGCTACAATGCTTGGTAACATAGTAGGCATTCAAGATGTGGTGTTTAGTATCCATGTTGTTAGATTCTTATGGACTTAATTAAATTTAAGTTAATGGCAATAACCATGAAGAAAGTTGATTTTCTTCTTTATCATTATATTCTCTTCTAGAATAATGATAATCCAGCCCAAATCCATGTCCTTGAGAGTAGCTACATATTATAGAAATGACCAAAGAATACAGATTTTCTGCCTTTTATTGTGTTCATGAAATCCTTCAAGAATCTTTGGAATGTTATTTTCAATCAATCTAATGGTTAAATGCACTTATACACAGTCTTTACATAAATTCTATAGAGATAAGTATAAGAAATATAAACACACACACACATATATATATATGTATATATACATCTTTAGTTCACAATATCCAAATCTAAGGCCATCCATCATCCAACAATCAAAACTGTTGAGCTGAACTCTGTTTTACATCAGCACTTAGAATTAGTTTGATTTGTGTATGACTTTCCTAGCTAGAGAAAACACTATATAATCAACTTTGCATTTTTTGAAATGACATGCTCCTGGTAAATCTATGAAAAACTATGAAACATAATGTCCCTTCTTTGAATGCATGTATTTGGAATGTAATGTTTTTTCTCCATGTTGGGAAATCACAGGGAGCATATTCTTGGTAATTTATGATTTTAAAATCTAGCATTATAAAATAGTTGAAATATTGCTGTTATGTCCATTTAAATTCAATGGATATTAAACAGGAAGTCCATCACAGGAAAACGCTAAAATATCTGTCAATGTTGATCTTAGCCTCTGAGCACTCTTGTCCTAAGTATGTCTCTCCTAGCATGAAGGAGAAAAATTTGGGAGCAATTAAAAAGTCAGCTTGACTCAAAGACACTGAAAGTGTGAATTGGGAGGGCAAAGTAAGATAAGCAAAAAGTAGTAACAGAATACAATTCTTTTTTTCTTTTTCTTTTTTTCTTTTTTTTGTCTTTTTGTCTTTTCTAGGGCTGCTCCCATGGCATATGGAGGTTCCCAGGCTAGGGGTCTATTTGAAGCTGTAGCTGCTGGCCTACACCAGAGCCACAGCAATGCAAGATCCAAGCCATGTCTGTGACCTGCACCAGAGCTCATGGCAATGCCAGACCCTTAATGCACTGAGTGAGACCAGGGATTGAACCCATAACCTCATGGTTCCCAGTTGGATTCGTCAACCACTGAGCCATGATAGGAACTCCTGATAATGTGCACTTTGAAAATGGAAATAGTTTTAGACTCATTGGAAACTAATATAGAAATTAGATCAAATTGCTCTATCTGATGTACAAAACGGATATACTACTTTGATACTAAAATCTAATCAGATACTTTTCAGCATGGCTCTGGAAACCTCTCTCCACCACTGAAATACAGGGATAATGCAGACAGTTGATTTTCAATTAAATTTGTCGAAGTCAAACTTATGCTTCACTAGAAAATAAAAGCTAAATGAGGTGGTTTAGATAGAAACAAAGAGACGTGTACATTAAAGATCATAAAGAGGGTTGAAATGAAAAAGTAAAATTCTTGTTTTAAAAAGTGGATTCTGGGAGTTCCTTTTGTAGCTCAGTGGTTGACGAATCTGACTGGGAACCATGAGGTTGTGGGTTCGATCCCTGGTCTTACTCAGTGCATTAAGGATCTGGCATTGCCATGAGCTCTGGTGCAGGTCACAGACATGGCTTGGATCTTGCATTGCTGTGGCTCTGGTATAGGCCAGCAGCTACAGCTCCAATTATACCCTTAGTCTAGGAACCTCCATATGCCATGGGAGCAGCCCTAGAAAAGACAAAAAGACCAAAAAAATAAAATAAAATAAAACAAAGTGCACATTTTCAAAGAGTAAATTTATATTTAGTGGCAATGAAACTTCCATTGTGTATGAAGTATAGGAGAGTCCTCATATAGATTTTTTTCTTTCTACTTTCTTTTCCTCCAGATTTATGAGAATTTCAGGCAAGAAAAATGAAATAGATGAAAAGCAAAACAAAAAAAATAATATAAATATACCAAAAACAAAGTGTGAGAAATTATCATAGCCAATAGGAGCCTAAGGACTCAGGATTGCTAAATGTAATGTGTTATCATGGAAGGCACCCTGAAACAGAAAATATAAGGAGAAAGCTGAAGAACTGAATAAATCACAGACTTTAATTAATCATAATGTACCAGTTTTGATTCATTAGTTTAAAAAATGTGTCATACCAATGTACGATATTCTAAATAGAAAATTTGTGTATGGAGCATATAGGAACTCCATACTACCATCACAATCTATCTGTAAGTCTAAAACGATTCTAAAAACTCATTTTTTTTATTAGTTGAGATCATGGTAATACAAAAAAGTATTGTGGTACCAGAGACAAGTAAACGAGGAGACTATCATCACATTATCCTTAAAAGTTTTCTGAAAGATACATAAGGGAAAGGCATATCTTGAACGTGAGTCCCTTAAAAACAGAGACATCTATTTGAAGTTGGTGATGTAAGCATCCATAATTTACCTCCTTCTTTGAAAAGCCATAAAAATAAGAGTATAGAATTAGAAATGCAAATACAGGTTTTTCCCACTATCCAAAAGTAGATCTTCCTATGAAACATTTTGTAAGCCAAAATAGTGTAAAGTGGAGAAGCAATTATCTTAGGACACATCTTGCTAACAGATTCACAAAATAAATCTAGAAAAAAACACAGATGCTCATAGACACAGTTCAAAGCTATAGAGGCTTGATGCTGAAATACTGACTGAGTGTAGTTCTGGAGAAGGAGCTTGGTGGCGCCATTCTCACTGCTCAGAGTGCATACTGCCTTTATAATGGCTTCCTGAAAAGCTAACAACAATATTTAATGCTATTTTTGCTCTTTGCTTTTTTCATAAAAATGAAAATCCTTTTGGGATTTCTTTTAGTTAATGAAAACAGTTTCTAATAATGTAGGTATTTCATGAAAGCAAAGTGGCATAAGGAGAACTTTTGAAAAGAAATTCTTACCTGTATATATTGAAAAATACTGAGCAGAAAGATTCTCTGTAAACTATTTTATTTTTCCAATTTTTGAAATAGTATTAAATTATTAATTATCAGCATCATATATGAAAATGATTATCAATTTCAGATATAAGAAGTAATTGATATGTAATTGATATTAATTACATAAAATTAATAATCATTGTGAAGTATTTTGAGGTGGCTAGTGAAAGAATGGGCAGGAGATAACATGTTTCAATCATTAAGATGTACTGCACAATGTTTTATTGTTAAGGAAACAGAGGCTAAATATATATTATTTATTTATTTATATTTTAGAATGATTTTTATTTTTTCCATTAAAGCTGATTTACAGTGTTGTGTCAGTTTTCTACTGTACAACAAAGTGACCCAGTCACAATTAAAAGAAACATTGGCTATGATACTTAGTGTCAGTACTTTTGAATGAAGCCTATTTCAAAAAGCTAAGACACTCAATTAACAACCTCTAAGTAATTAAACATGAGAACAAGTGGCCATAATCCCCTGGTGATGATTTAAATGAATATTTTATACCAGAATAAACACATATTATAGACTAAAATTTATATTTTTACTGATACCGCATGTAGAATATTTAAATTCCAAACAAATTTGCTGCTTTACTCTTGACTTCATACTCAGATTTATGATGTTTTTCAAAAAAGCACTGTCCTAGCTATTTCTGGTCAAATGAAATACAGCAGAGAGCATTATCAGGTAAGTGTAGTTTGCAGTAGTGTTACTGCTGCACTTCAGTGTATTGTGCAATCATATGACCATATATATTTATACATACAAGTAACCAACAAATTAATGAAAATAGAATATATATTGGATATAAAAATTATGGTGTACTATATGTAATATACAAAATGTCCTGTTGTGGATTAGTGGTTAAGAACCATTAATAGTCTCCATGAGAATGTGAGTTTAATCCCTGGCCTCACTCAGTGCATTAAGGATCTGTCATCGCCACAAGCTGCAGTGTAGGTCACAGATGCAGCTGAGATCCAGTGTTGCTGGGACTGTGGCATAGGCCAGTAGCTGCAGCTCTGATTCAACCCCTAGCCCAGCAACACTATGCCACAGATATAGCTGTTAAAAAAAAAAAAAAAAAAAAAGATTTTAAAAGGGAGGTCTATATTCTTGTCTTTCTCTATCCTACTTTAAAAAACACCCATTTAGTACTGTGTTCAAAACACTAATATAGTTTTCACTTTGAAGGTGTTAAATTCTAATTCTCTGAAACTCCAAAGTGACTGTTATAAGCATTTTTTCCTCTGACTCCAATCTATCAAAATCTCACTTACAAAACTGATCTCTTAGAAGGTTCTGATAGGAAAATATTTTCTCTGGACTCAGTCATGTTTTCACAGAAGCAAAGTAAACTGATAACCAGTTTAACATATTAGTTAATTATGTTTAAAACCACTGTATTACAACAAATATTCACTTACCTTTTTTAGCTGTGTTTATGGCATGCAAAAATACCCAGGCCAGGGATCAAACAGCAGTGGCCACAGCAATGACAACAACCAGATCCTTAACGCACTGCACCAACAGAGAATTCCAAACACTCATTTTTATAGGTAAAATTGAGATTTGCTCCAAAAGAATGACTTGAAAAATTACTTTCAAGAGAAATAGTTTTCTAAAAAACTGTTTCCTTTGCTTAACGTTCCTATTATCAATCGTAATATACATATTTAACTTTTGGTATCTCTGTAGAAAAAAGAGCCTATTTTAGTCTAGTTGGTTAGTACCCTCTTAATGAAAACTTTAATAACCTAAACTTAGCAAAAATTTTATTGGATGTTGAGACTGATAATGCTACACATACACCAAAAGAAGAGAGTTGTCATTCATATAATGAGGTTTTCTGAGAACAGAGGAAGACACTAAACAGGTCTGAAAGTGGCTTGAAAAAGGAGAGAGGAGGCTGACGGCCACTGGGTGGTTCCTGCCTGCCCAGAGAGGGTGTGGGAAATGGAGTCTCATAGTTTGAACTTCCCAGGTTCCAGATGAGGGAGCACTGGGGTTTTCTTATCAGTTTGCCTGGACTCAGACCCAAAGAGAGACAATTGAAGTTTAAAAGCTAGTAACAATCAGACATCAAAATATGGAGATAGACTGTTACAGCAAGAGATGAGAAACTTATCTACTTCTGATAGTCTAGTGAAAATATTATCAGCCATTTCGAATCTGAGTCTAATTTTTATTATCCTGAGTACACAGGTAAGAATACTGAAAAGTAGGATTTCATTTTACTACTCAAGAAAGCCAGATATTATCATGCCTCTCTTATCATATCCTATTCACCACCATTTATTTGTTGCTGTGTGTGTGTGTGTGTGTGTGTGTGTGTGTGTGTGTGTGTGTGCTGGTATGCTTTCTCATATTTCTCATACCAGGGAAAAATTCCAGACATAAGCAGATTAATAGCTACAACTCAAGTAAAGAGTAAATTTTGCCAATTGTGGAAGCAGGCCATTGAAAGCAGATGAGGTAGGCCCTAGAGGAGAAACTTTACCAAAAATTTTATAACCTATAACAGAAGACATTGTGCTCAAAGTTCCAACATTGGGTGTTCACATAATCAATTAAAAAATTATTGATCCATCATAATATTCTATTACAAAATGAATAGACACTGTTGTAGCCAATTGCATCTACCAATGACATATTGTTTTTCTTGTGATTTCAATTAATTATTGAATTGTTGTTATTTCAATTCATCTACTATATGAGGCTAAGATTTAGAATGGAGTTAGATTAATTATGGTTTCATTTAATAGCTACAAAAATTAAACCTGACCCTTTTTCATTAATTTTACAGCTGCCAAATACAACGAGCATAACTCATTAAATTATTACACATAGGTGTGAATTTATAAGTGGTTACTTTCCTTCAATGTAGGTGGGACAAACCAGTAGTTAGGAGTGGTGGAGATTTGTAGATAAAGGGTGAGGTAAAAAAAAATACTAAGGTCTCAAAGAAAAGTTAATCACTGTCTGTGTGCCACCTGAATTTACATCAACTCTGAATCTGTGTATTTATTCAAACAAACATAGTCCAATAGAAAGGGCAAATTTTCCTCAAACCACACTTTAAAAATCCTGTGTATGGGAGTTCCTGTTGTGGTGCAGTGGAAATGAGTCCAACTAATATCCAAAAGGATGTGGGTTCTATCCATGGCTTTGCTCTGGGATCCTGCATTGCCATGAGCTGTAGTGTAGGTTGCAG
Organism: Sus scrofa; assembly: GCF_054392235.1. Classification (NCBI taxonomy): domain Eukaryota; kingdom Metazoa; phylum Chordata; class Mammalia; order Artiodactyla; family Suidae; genus Sus; species Sus scrofa. The sequence goes on from NC_139393.1 coordinate 44,545,867, forward strand.
ACATGGCTTGGATCCCACATTGCTGTGGCTATGGCATAGGCTGGCATATGATTTGACCCCTAGCCCGGGAACTTCCATATATCACAGGTGCAGCCCTGAAAAAACAAATAAGGAAAAAAAATCCTAGGTACATTGAGTCTAAAACAATATGTATTATTCTAAAGGATAATTTTTGGCCAAGTACTAGAGAACAAGATATTTTGTCCTGCCATAAATTTATTAGTACACTATTTTTATAGAGAACCAAAGGAAAAGTTCAGAATTCCAAGTGACAAATTTTTGTCAAAAAGAGTTTATCAACAAGGCCACATTATTTTCTATTCAAGATAATCTTGAGACAATAAGGTTTTATATATTTATTTTCATGTCCTTTTTCCTTACTGGTAAGATCTTTTTTTGAATTATTCAGAAAACTAAAGCAGAATTGAAGATACATGTTCCAAATTGATAGCTTCCACAAATTTTCCAAAAATATGTTTGTCCATAGTCAGGCTCCAGGAACATGACTTCTTACTACCTAATACTTTTGAAATGACACTCCACTGTCTTTTATTCACAAGATAGTTGAGAACATGCTATATGTTTCAATTTTTATTTAATTATGTTAAAAATTGGATATTCTCTGGTCTACAACATATTTCATGATATACACAAAAATATGATGACTAGTGCTTTATTCCTATTCAATTGCTAAAATGTATAAATTAAATTGATAAATGTAAATATTAGATATCTCCTCAGTGTGGTCTCTAAGTTTTCAAAATTTCATGCCTTGTAATGAAGGAAATGTCATATGGCTAATGGCTGAATAGCCCTCTCAACTTGCTAAGGCGGAATTAGGCAAGGGTCTAAGAAGAGAAAGATGTTAGTAAGTACTTGTGTATCTTGTAGTTGATGTATTTAAAATTATGAATGTCTTAACTGAGTAAAACCTGTTTACATTACAGTTTCTTAAAAATGTGTAAAGCAGATAATTCAAATGTCCTTCTTTTAATAATGTCTTGACTTATTAGGGTGCTGGGTTGTTCCCTCCATAACCTTCCACAGGGCAGCAAAGAACGGAAGCATCAGGCATTAGAGATGCAAGCAAGCTCTTTAGGCAGGAGCTTTCCAGCTGCATTGGAACTGAAGGCAACCCCCTTAAAACAACAGTGTTACTGCTCAAGAGTTACAGCGTGGAAGCATTTCCGCCTTTGTAGGGTGATGTCATTTAAGGGGGCATCCCTGGTCCCCTGGAACAAAAGCACGGCCTTGCAACGGTGTTGCCTTGGAGACCCCAGTTCACCTGAACAAAAGTTTTACAGCAGATTTTATTAAAGCAAAATTACACTCTTAGAGAGAATGGGCTGTCCTTGGGGTAGGGACTACCTCAACATTACAATTGGATTTCCCTTACCTGCACATGCTGCAGACCTGAGTAGGGACCTGAGTCTTCCTATCCCAACTCACTGATTATTCCTTCCCCTGCCCACTGCTCCTGTGTAAGGGATGAGTATGCTTTAGCTTTGTATAGGGAATATTTAATCTTCTAATTGTTCTCAGGCAGGATACCTTATTTGCATGGGGAACAGGTTAAAAAAGGTGGGGTGAGGATTGGGCCACATACCTTTCCTGGTAGGGAGTAGGAAGGAGGTTCCTCAAGGTGGAGGAAGAGGCATTACAATGAGATGGGTGAGGTCATGATAAGGGTCTGGTAATTCTCGTCTTGGGCAGAAGCTTTGGGTTTAATCTCCTTGAAGGATACTTGAAGCCTAAAAGATTTAGCACTTGATAATCAAAAATGATTAAAACTACTTGTTTTCTTATATAAACACATTAAATAATTTGGAAAATCTTTGAATTACAAATGAATATGTACAAATGAATTACAAATGGCTGGTTATCTGTCTATCTATCATATATTTGCTAGGGTCTGTCTTAAAGCTATATATGAATTATTTCATCTTCAAAAGAATCCTATTATATAGATCTTTTTGTCTCCTTTCAAAACTTATAAAGAAAGTGATGACAGAATATAATTTCCTAAAATGAGTATAAATTATAAAACTTATAGTGCTGAGTTTTCTGAGTGTAGAAGATAGAACAAATAATAGAATCAAGATGGTGGAAGGGTAAGACATTCTCAGCTTCCCCCACAAACATATCAAAAAAACTCAACCACATGTAGAAAAATTTGTAGAAAATATCTACTGAATGCTGGCAGAAGAACTTAAACTCCAAAAATGGTCAAGAAACCCTCCACATAACTGAGTAGAACAAAAGAAATAAAAGAGGGATGGGGGAGAAAAAAGCCAACAGGACAGGACCAGTACTCCCGAAAGAGAGCTGTTAAAGAGAAAAGGAACCCACACCTGTGAAACCACCTAACCAACAGGGAGATCAGCTGAGACCAAGGGAGCTCAAAGTCACTGAGAAAAGCACAGCAGCTGGACTGAGGATGGTGATGCAGAGTAAAAGCCACACAGATTATCTGCACCACCACCCCAGACACCACAGCCTGAAATGCTCAGGTGGGGGTTGTGCACTGAGACTCAGGCTCTGAAGGTCAGTTCCAGGGAGAGGACTAGGGTTGGCTGTGTGGAGACAGCCTGAGGGGCTAGTGAGAGAGAGTGCCAAGGGCTGCGGTTAAGAATGTGACAGTTGAGGAGTTCCCGTCGTGGGGCAGTGGTTAACGAATCCGACTAGGAACCATGAGGTTGCAGGTTCGGTCCCTGCCCTTGCTCAGTGGGTTAACGATCCGGTGTTGCCGTGAGCTGTGGTGTAGGTTGCAGACGCAGCTCGGATCCTGCATTGCTGTGACTCTAGCATAGGCCAGTGGCTACAGCTCCAATTAGACCCCTAGCCTGGGAACTTCCATATGCCGCGGGAGCGGCCCAAGAAATAGCAAAAAGACAAAAAAAAAAAAAAAAAAGAATGTGACAGTTGAAGGAACACAGGAGGAGGTCTAGGCCTGCTGGAGAAGCAAGACACCATTGTTGGGGAGAATGAGAGGAGGAGGGATTGGACCACCATAAGAATCTCTTTCCTCTTCATGCACAGACTCTCAGAGGGTGGGGCACCTCTGGTGCAAGTTACAGGTGGCAAGAAGCCACTTGTTTGGGCTACAGAAGACCAGGGGCTTCTTATGAAGACTATGGATGGCCAATCACCTCTTATGTGGACTAAGGACTGTGAGGGATTAAGCACAACATGGTACCTCTTGCATCATCTACAGGCAGTGGGGACAACCGACAGTTGTTATCTCAGAAACCAGAAGGGGCTGTGACCTGCCACAACTAGGGGTCTCTGAACAGACTCCATCTGAAGCCCCAGTCTCCTCAGAGGTTGGCAAAAAAAGAGGTCATTGTAACCAAACATCACCCATTGTTGCTCTCACTCCCCTGGGAACACACTGGCCCTGCTGCTACAACTGCCAAGCACTCCAGGTAGTGCCCACACAAGCATGATCGCTGTCATTTATCAAGATCCTGAAATTAGGAGCAGCATGTGCAGTACCTCCTGTGTGGTCCAAGCAGGACAGGGTGCTTCTTGCATGGTCTACAGGTGGCAGGGGCAAACCATCACAGTTATCTCTGACTTTAGAGGTGGACATGGCCAGCCACCACTAGGGGGTGCATGAATAGGCATCACTTGCAGCCCCAATCACCTCAGAAGTCACCACAGAGGAGAGCACTGTGACTAAATACCACGTATCTTTGCTCTAACTCCCCCGGGAACTGCCACTGCCACTGCCGAATTGTCAAGGCACAGTCTAAATATGGCTGAGATTCATTAGCACTTCCCAGGGTCCTGCACCTAGGAGTAGCCTGTGCCACCTTCCTGCAGGTCCTTGCTAGTGTCAAAAGCCCAGCAACAAGACACTGACTACTAGCCCTGTCTATTGCCTCCTTGTCCCTGGAAACACACTCAGTGGGATAATTGCCTGCTCTCATCAAAGAAAGAGACAGCAAATATCCAAACTCCCGTGCCAAAAGTAAATAGTAAGCCCCCACAAAATACAAAGGGGTACTCTTGCATAGAAATAGCCCTGTAAGACTACAGAAGGTGGTTTCCCTAAACTCACAAAAAAAGAAAAATATAAGTGAAACATTCTCTGTTAAAAGAACAGGAAAATTCACCCGAAGCAGAAAACAATGAAACAGACCTCTGCAGTCTACAGACACTGAGTTCAAAAGGGTGATAGTGAAGATACTGAAGGAATTAGGGTGAATGAGGGAATTAAGAGTGGATAAACAGTAATGCAGACTACTTTAGAAAGGAACTAGAAAATATAAGGAGGAGCCAAGAAAAAAATAGAAAATTAATTTGCAGAGGTGCAAACTGAGTTAAAGGCACTAAAGACCAGAATGAATAATTCAGAGGAAAAAATTAGTGACTTGGAAGATAGAATAATGGAAATCACCATTATTGGATGATATTATTTGGGGGAAAACCCAAATAAAAATAAAATGAAAAAAGAGACATCTCAACAGTAATGCAGAAATACAATAAAGCATAAGAGAATACTATGCTTTATTGCCAACTAATTTGACAACCTAGAAGAAATGGACAACTTTCTAGAGACTTACAGCCCACCAAACCTGAATCAAGAAAAAACAGATGAACTCAACAGATTAATCAGTAGACATGAAATTTAATATGTAATAAAAATAGTCCCTATAAACAAAAGTCCAGGACCATATGGCTTCCACCAAACATACAAAGAAGAACTTATACCCATATTTCTTAAACTTTTCCAAAATATTGACGAAGGAACACTCCCAAACACATTCTATGAAGCCACCATCACCCTAATACCAATACCAGACAAAGATATTATCAAAAAAGAAAATTATAGGCCAATATCTTTGATGAATATAGATGCAAAAATTCTCAAAAGATTTTAGCCAACTGAATACAACAACACATAAATAAGATCATACACCGCAACCAAGTGGGATTCATCCCATGTTCACAAGAATGGTTCAACATAGGCAAAACCAACAACATCGTACACCACATTAACAAAAGAAATGTCAAAAGCCCTGTGATAATCTCAATAGATTCAGAAGAAGCATATGACAAAGTCCAACATCCATTTATGATAAACATTCTTACCAAAATGAGTATAGAGAGAACATACCTCAACATAATAAAAGCCATTTATAACAAATCCACACCAATATAATATCAATGGAGAAAAGCTGAAAGCCTTCCCACTAAAATATGAAACAAGACAAGGATGACCACTCTCACCAATTTTATTCAACATAGTATTGGAAGTTCTAGCCATAGCAATCAGACAAAGAGAAATAAAAGGTATCCAAACTGGAAGAGAAGAGTTAAAATTGTCAGAGGACATGATACTATATATAGAAAACCCTAAGGACTCCACACAAAAACTACTCAAAATCATCAATGAATTCAGCAAAGTAGCAGGATACATGATTAACATTCAGAAACTTGTTGCATTTCTGTACACTAACAATGAAATATTAGAAAAGGAATACAAAAATACAATACTTTCAAAAATTGCACCCCAAAAAATCAAATACCTGGGAATAAATCTGACCAAGGAGGTGAAAGAATTATATGCTGAGAATTATAAAACATTGATCAAGGAAATTAAAGATGATTCAAAGAAATGGAAACAGAGTCATGTTCCTGTGTTGTTGGAATTAATATTGTAAAAATGGCCATACTACACAAACCATTCTATAGATTCAATGCAATCCCTATCAAATTACCCATGACATTTTTCACAGAACTAGAACAAACAATCCAAACATTTATATGGAACCATAAAAGACCAAGAATTGCTAAAGCAATCCTGAGGAAGAAAAACCAAGCAGGAGGCATAACTCTCCCAGATTTAAGGCAATATTACCAAGCCACAGTAATCAAGACAGTGTGGTACTGGTACCAAAACAGATATACAGACCAGTGGAACAGAATAGTGAACCCAGAAATAAACCCAGACATCTCTGGGGTGGGAGTGTGATGGACTGGGAGTTTGGAGTTAATAGATCCACACTATTGCATTTGTAGTTGGTAATCAATGAGATCCCTCCATATAGCACAGGGAATTATATCTAGTCACTTATGATGGAACATGATGGAGGATAATGTGAGGTGAAAAATTCATATGTGTGTGTGTGTGTGTGTCTGGTCACTTTGCTGTACCATAGAAATTGACAGAACACTGTAAACCAACTATGATGGAAAAAATAAAAATCTTTAAATAAAAATAAAAGATAGAACAACGTCAGTGAATAGATGGCCAACAGGATTAAGCATCTCTTTTTATGGGGGGCAAAGCATTTCATCAAACTGTTACTGACATAATTTGGGTCTCAAAATATAGGTTGAGGGAGACTATAGTTCTAGAATATATAATAGGAAAACTAAAAAATACTTTGGTGTATAGATTTGCCACCATTTTTGACGTCTTAAAGAGACATATGATCTCAGATTAGAAGTAACCTGAAATCAGGGATTAAAGAAAATAATGTTCCTTAAAATAGTCACACTCTACATATAGCCTGCCATCTAAATTGACTGACAGTCCCCAAATTTGGAGCTTTATGCACTTGAAAAATCCAAGTTTTTTAAACCATACTGAAGGTGGTAAATATCTCAGCAGGAGATAAAATCTTGGCCTTAAGATTTTGTTAACTATCTAACAATAAAAATCTTTGCCAAGCAGATGTAGTTTCAGAGCATTGTTTTTGCCAAAAAGCTATTGTTTTGAAATACTTTGATGAAGTGGCCATTAAACAAAGAAACAAAGAAACAAACAAAAAAAAGACTAATAGGAGAGGACTTCATCAAGTAATAGTTAAAATAATAAAACAGAAACATAAACAAAAAACAAAATAAAACTTCAGCCTTAAAATCTATGCCTAAAAACTCATTGGCTATGGTTAGGAAGTATTTAAAGGACCTGTAATGGCAAAACTAAAAAAAAAGGCAAGCATCTAAGCAACACTTTTTTAAGAAGAAAAACACTAGCTACTTACTCTGACGTCCAAAACTTAAAGCATTTTCCCAGGCCAGTGGATTTTCACTAGAAAAACGGACTGTGAAAATTATGTATCCTCTAAAAAAGGTCAATCTTAATTGCAGTTATGAGGTATAATAGACAGTAGAGATCATCTCAGAGACCAGAATTAAGAAAATATAAGAAAATAATTCTACTGCCATAACAGTGAGTTTTTGTAATTCTTATTAATCAGTATTTCAATATGTTCTTGAATGTTATTGATTGGTTGATTGATTGATTGCATATGGAGAACTATTTTATTTTTATTTAAAAATATTTAGGAGTTCCCATCATGGCTCAGTGGTTAACGAATCTGACTAGGAGCCATGAGGTTGCGGATTCGATCCCTGGCCTCGCTCAGTGGGCTAAGGATCCGGTGTTGCCGTGGCTCTGGTGTAGGCCAGCAGCTTCAGCTCGGATTAGATCCCTAGCCTGGGAACTTCCATATACCATGGGAGTGGCCCTAGAAATGGCAAAAAGAAAAAAAATAATAAAAATAAAAATATTTAATAACAAGTGTTGGCAAGAGGGTGAGAAAATAGGACTTTCAACACCATTTCTCTCAGTGAAAGTGGAAATAGTTTTTTTCTTCCAGTTTTCTGGGATATAATTGACATACAACACTGTATAAGTTTAAGGTGTTATAACCCAAAGATTTGACTTAATTATCACAATAAGCTTAGTAAGTATGTATCATTTCATAAAATATTAAGTAAATAGGAAAAAAAATTTCCTTGTCATGAAAATGCTTAGAATTTACTCTAACCACTTCCGTGTATAATATATAGCACTGTCAATTAAATTTATCATGTTATACATTACACCTCTATTACTTAGTTACCTTATAACTGGAAATTGGCAACTTTGATGATCCTCATCCAATTTGCCCATTCCTAACTACAACTATGGTAGCCACAAGTCTTTATCAAATAATTTATTTATTTAATATTGAAATGTAATTGACCTAAACACTGCGCTAGTTCCTGTTATACAACAGAAATTTGATATTTCTATATATTTCAAAATAATCACCATAAGTCTGGTTAACATCCATCACTATCAGAGATATTACATAATAATTGACTACATTTCCCACACTGTACATTTCATAACTGACTCATTTATTTTGTAAACAGAAGCTTGTACAATTAATCTCCCTCACCTATATCTTTCCTCCCAAATTCCCCTTCCCTGTTGCAACCATCTGTTTTATTCTCTATCTATACTTCAATATCTGTTTTGATTGTTTGTTCATTTATCTTTTTTATTTAGAATCCACATATAAATGAAATCACATAGTATTTGACTTACTTCATTTTGAATAATATACTCTAGGTCTATCCATGATGTCATAAATGGGAAGATTTCATTTCACTTCACAAATGGAAATGAAATCTTTTTTATGGTTTAATAATAATTTTTTTTTGGTCAGTAATAATCTGTTGCATATATGCACCACACTTTATACATTTATCTGTTGATGGGCACTTAGGGTGTTTCCATATCTTGGCTAATCTAAATTATGCAACAATAAACATGGAAGTACATATATCTAATCAGTGTTCTCATTTTAGTTGGATAAATAACCGGGAGTGGAATTGCCAAATAATATGGTAATACTACTTTTAATTATTTAAGGAATCTCCATGTGGTTTTCCATAGTGGCCACACCAATTTATATTCCTTCCATCAGGGCTCAAGTGTATCCTTTTTTTCCACACTCTCATCAACACCTTTTATTTCTTGTCTTTTTCATAATAATCATTCTGAAAGATGTGAGGAGATATCTCCTAGTGGTTTTGATTTTCATATCCCTGATGGTTAGTGATGTTGGTATCTTCATGTGCCTGTTGGACATCTATGTCTTATTTACTTGGGTTTTTGATATTGACTTGTGTGTTCTGTGTATATTTTGGATAATAACCACTTAGCAGATATGGTTTGAAAACAGCTTCTCCCATTCAGTAGGTAGACTTTTCATTTTGTGAATAACTTCCTTCACTAGGCAAAACCTTTTTAGTTTGACGTCCCATTTACTTTCTTTTGCTTTTGTTGCCACTGCCTAAAAAGACATATCCAACAAATATTACCAAGACTAATATCAAAGAGCATGATACCTTTGCTTTCTTCTAGAAAGTTTTATGGTTTCAAGTCTTACATTTAAGTCTTTCTCTATTTTGTATTTATTTTTGAGTATGGTATGAAAGAATATTCCATTTTGTTTCTTTTGCATACAGTTGTTTTCCCATCATGATTTACTGAAGAGTCTATCTTTTTCCCATTGTATATTCTTATCTACTTTGTCAAGCATGAATAGATCATATAACTGTGGATTCATTTCTGGTCTCTCTATTTCCTTTCATTGACCAATATGTCTATTTTGCCAGGACCTTACTGTGTGTATAACTGTAGCTTTGTAGTATTGTTCGAAATCAAGGAGCATGATATCCCCAACTTTGTTTTTCTTCTTCAAGATTGTTTTGGTAATTCCAGGTCTTCTGTGTTTTCATACAGATTTTAGAGTTATTTGTTCTACTTCTGTGAAAAAGACCACTTGTATTTTGATAGAGATTGCATTGAATCTGTAGATTGCTTTGGGTAATATAGTCATTTTAACAATATTAATTCAAATCACTGAACAGGGTTTATCTTTCCATCTATTTGTGTCATCTTCAATTCCTGGGATTGGGGATCTTGTGTCTTTCCTGATGGTAGATGGAGCAGGTTCTTAACTTTGCTAGTTCTTGGGTCCAGGGTGAATCATAGCTAGTGTAAACCAGCTGGTGAATGGACCTTAATCCATGGATGGGTGGCCAAAATGTCCAATATGTCTCAGAGTTGATGTTGGCCTGCTGTTTTGTGGAGCCAGTGTCCAGTGGGTAAAATGACTAGTGCCAGCCTGATGGTGAGCAGAGCCAGATCAAAGAATCTCTGGCTGTAAGACCATGGGGGTTTCCAGAGCAGGTAAGACCTTCTGGTGGGTGAGGTCATGTCCTAACACAGCTGGATAAAGGGTCCAGAAAGTCCCAGAGCTCTTGTTGGCTCACAGGTATATAGGTGGGTCCAGATCCTGCAGCAGCTGGCTGAAGGCCCCAAGGTGTCTTGAGAGAGGTGTTGGCCTGCTGGTGGAAGGGGCATGGTCCTAAGACTAGAGCTGTCTCACAGGGAGTTGGGGTCAGGACCCAGATGGCTTCAAGGCCCTGAGGATCCAGGGGCTAGTACCAGCACACTGGTGTGCAGGACACATTATAGAGCTTTTGGGTCCCTGACTAGCTAGAAGCTCAGGCTGTTGGGGGGAGCTGGTCCCTCACTTAGTTAATTCCTTGGCCTGGGTTGTCCCAGTACTTGTGACAGGCTGGTGCATAGGTCTGGATTCAGGTGATAATAATCTACAGGGAAAATTCCAACATGGCTTCCACTAATGTTTATGTCCACAGGGTGACAGATCCCTCATTCCTTTGTAGGAGACTCTCCAAGGTAAGTTGGTGTGTATAAACTAGGCTTGTTTCAAATTACCCCTTTTTCCCTGGTTTCCAGAACATGTGAGATTTTAGGTGCATCATTTAAGAGTGAAGTCTATTTCCCAGAGACCACTGGCTCTCCTGAAAGTAATCCCTGCTGACTTTCAGAGCCAGATGTTCATGGGTCTGGTTTTCACAGTGTCCCATGAGTTTGGGAGCCCAGTGATCCCAATGTGAGGGCCAAACTCCTTGCTCCTTGAGGAGAACCTCTGTAATTATAATAATGTTCTCTCGTAGGTCACCCACCTCAGAGTATGGGTCTTGACTATACCATGACTTTACATTTTCTATGTGTCCCATTGTGTTTTTTTCCTTACATCTTTAATTGTAGTGGATATTTTCTGCTATCTTTCCAGTCCTTCTTATTAATAGTTGCTCTGTAAATACCAGTAATTTTGATGTAGTCAGAAGATCAAGGTCTTCCAACCCTGCCATCTTGATCACTCTCTGTCATCCTGGATTTTATTTTAAATTCTCTACTCTGAACAGGTGATTTTATTGCTGTTACCATATCCTATCTCCATCATTATATATTGGTGATATTTAGAGAAGATATCATGCTTTTTGACTATAGCTAATCAAACATGGAGACACATCTGAACTTGAGAGTTAAGTATCCCTGAAGATACTAAGTGGAAAGCTGGTGGGATGGGGTAGATATGGCAGTATTTTTAGGAAAACTTAACATTTCTGTTCAAAAGACACAGGATGTTTCCCCTAATTTTCTTTCTTCTCTGCATTGTGTTAATGATGAAATATTTCCTAAATAAATGTTAACTTATAGAATATATTGTCAGTTAAACAGATGCAAGCAGACTTGGGATATAAATACAGCTAGAGCTTATTTTCTTATCCACTGTATTCAAATGCATTTTGGCGTATGTAATTCTCAACAATAAAATATATGGCATACAGCATACATTTCACAATGTAAATAATGAATGCTGGGTGAATTTGTTGAACACCGCTCTAGGATAGCATTGAAATTATATGTGACTCATCTAGAATTTTTTTCTAAGGGCTGCATCCATGGCATATTGAGGTTTCAGACTAGGGGTCAAATTGGAGCTATAGCCACTGGCCTATGCCACAGCAACAGCAATGCCAGATCCAAGCTTCGTCTGTGAGCTATGCCACAGCTCACAGCAGTGCTGAATCCTCAACACACTGAGCAAGGCTAGGGATCAAACCTGAGTCTTCATGGATACCAGTCAACTTTGTTTCTGCTGAGCCATGGTGGAAACTCCCACATAGTGTTTTTAAAATAAGTGTTTAAAATATATTTTACTAATATTTCCATTTAAGTTACAAATAATCTCTGAAGGTCACTCTTGATCACATAAAATTGAAAATTTCCTCCTGTTTTGGCCTATTTCCACAGATGTAGCAAGAAATTTTAATTAACTAAAGAAACCCTCTTGACTACATTATATTAGCAGCACATGATGTCATAGAATTAATGTCTATTCAGAAATAGCATGATGAGGAGTTCCCATTGTGGCTCAGTGGTTAACAAATCCAACTAGGAACAATGAGGTTGCGGGTTTGATCCCTGGCCTTGCTCAGTGGGTTAAGGATCTGGCATTGCTGTGAGCTGTGGTGTAGGTTGCATACATGGCTCGGATCCTGCGTTGCTGTGGCTCTGGCGTAGGCTGGTGGCTACAGCTCGGATTGGACCCCTAGCCTGGGAACCTCCATATGCTGCGGGAGCGGCCCTAGAAATGGCAAAAAGACAAAAAAAAAAAAAAATAGCATGATGAATACATGATTGGACTTTATAAATACTCCCTTATTCTATCCTGCTGTTAGGAATTCAACCTCCTCAAAACTTTCCCACCCAGTTTCTTTTATAGTATCTGTAGATTTTGGTGATGTCTTATTTCTCTAAGTTTGACAAAATTGGTTAAGTTTGTTGACTTGCTAGGAAGAAATATTTCTCTTCTGAGACTGTGATCTTGTCATCCATAAAGATAACTGGAGAATTTCTGTCAGTTGGAAGTTTAGCTGCAATCATTAACCACAGTTCTCAATTTTCCTTCAAGTGCTCCTAAAAAGGTGGGCATATTGGAATTCTCACAGCATAACCATCTCAGGGAAATCAGATATTATATGTAACAGGTGTCTTCCCCCAACGTGCATAAGTACGAGATGCCAAGCTTTCTTAGGCTTTCGGTCAGGAACTAACCCAGGGTCACTCTGCTACTGTATAAAGCAAATCACAGACAAACCCATATTCAAAGGGAAAAGACTAAATAAGGATATAATGGAAGATATGGCTAATGACAGGCCTCCAAAGTGACAGTGTACTACAATTTTTATATTATATGAAATTGTGATGGCAAATAGCCAACAAAGATGTTCAAAAGAGTCAATAATAAAAATCTATAAAAAACCCCAAGGTTACAAAACCTAGTATGATATTTCCTATTGAGGTATGGCTGTGTATTAGAGATCATCATTCAAAAAATATATTGATCTGAAGAAAATTTATCAATTTTATAGTAAATATTTATAATACATATGATTAATATCTGGAATTACAAATTGGAAAAAGATCCATTTTCAAAATAGAAATTGTAATTAGGATATTAGTATTTAATATAATATCTCAGATCTTATTCCACAGCTTTATGTGCAGTAGGCCAAAAAATTTGATAAATTATAGCGTGTTTATGCTAAGTGAAGTCACTTATACAATGAGACACCAACATCAAATGCTTTCACTGATATGTGGAATCTGAAAAAAGGACAGAATGAACTTCTTTGCAGAATAGATGCTGACTCACAGATCTTGAAAAACTTATGATCTCCGGAGGAGACAGTTTGGGGGGTGGGTGATGTGCTGGGGCTGTGGGATGGAAATCCTATAAAACTGGATTGCGATGATCATTGTGAAACTATAAATGTAATAAATTCATTGAGTAATAAAAAAGTGAAAAAAATTATAGCATGTTTAATTCATAAACATAAATTTTTTTGATGGAAGATATGTGAATGACTTACTAACTTTAGGTAAAAAATAGGGTTATAAATGTTTTGAAAGTCATAAATAATTTCCCGAATGCATAAAAATCAGTGATAAGTGGTAGTCATGGTAAACTGATCAGCACCTTCTACTTATTATTAACTCCATGAATTCAGGCACCCCATCATTTCATTACAAAATCCACAAGACCAGACGAATAACATGTGCTTCAAAGTCATGTGTTTGTTGAATAAGTAAAAAGTGATTAAATAACTAATGAAAAATTACAGCCGAATTTATTTTTTGAAAAGCAATTTTTTTTCCAGTCTGTGATTGATCTTTTAAAGGCAAAAGTGTAGAATTGATAAAGACACTGCAATTGAATGCACTAGGATGTGAAAAACAGGATATATGCCTAATTTGAAATGAAAAAATTCAACTTAAATGTTTACAATTTATAAATAAAATAAATACCAAGAAGCATCTTTCCAGGTATGCATGCATTTTTATATTTATCAAAAATTAGAATGATTAAAGTAAAATTAAAAAATAACAATTTGAGGCCAAATTTTATATACAATTTCCATAAAACATAGAAATAATTAATTTGGACATATTTATGTTAACATAAAATCAATTAAATAAGTCAAAATTCTGAAATATATATTCATACAAATTAAGTATATTTATTTCTGCATTCTGACACCATTTCATTTTTATCTATTGTTCCCAACCAATTTTAACAAACTCATTAATATCTCTCATACCACAGTTTGGAAAACATTTACCTCAATCTCAGGTATAAGAGCAATCTCCCTAAAGCAATCTCCTTGAATTCTCCAATTAAGAAATTATCACTTCATGATTATGTTATCAAAGATTTAAATGTTTAACATCATTCAATATCTTTGATGAAATATAGAGAGATTCAAGGTAACTGATGATTCTGTGAATCTGTTCTTCTTTCCCTAGAAAAATGTTTAACACATTTATCACCTTGTCCTCCTATAAAATTTAATTAAAGGAAAATGAGAAAATAGCATAAAAGTGTCCTATTAAATCCAACCACATTTGAATCAGGAACAAATGACAAATGTATCTTCTAAGTAAAGTGCTAAAAATTGAACTTTAATTTTCACCCAAAACTTAATTTTCATTTTCTAGTACCAATTTTACTTGAGTGAGGAAGAGAAAGGGCTTGAATAGGAAAATATAACACAATCACTTTGGAATTTTAGATGAAATATACTATCCTTTTTGCATATTCAACTAAGAAAATCTTTTATTTTATAATATTGCTGAAAAGATCTGTTATTTTGGTAAAAATTAGCATCCTTTGTCCTTTTTTTTTTAAAAAAAAAGGATCTTTGAATTTTGCCTGTAAGCAAGAGTTGCTTAAAATTCTTAATATCTGTAATAAGTGAATTTTTAAAACAGAAAAAAAAAGGCAATGTTCCACTAACATACTAAATAATTGTGGGTAACATGTATTAGCAATATAAAAATACATTGTAGAAATAGGATAACTGTTACACAGAGAAAAATATTTGATTAGCCCTAGTTACTTAGCCCTGAGTTTAGGTGCCATCCATCAGGGTGGAATGGAAGACTAAAACAAGAGCCTTGGTTTTTATAAGGCAAATAAGTTATTTTTGGAGAATAAAGTATGTTTAAAGTAATTTAAACAATTAAACATCATTATTACTGTGTTAAATAATATGCAATCCTCTTGTTTCCTCTACTGCATATTGGAGATTTAGCAAGAAGAAGAACACACTTATTGATTTAGACATATAGTGTGAGCTCTTTGCAGGAAATCACCCTTAGCAGGAAACCCCTTTTCTCTCTTAATTTTAGCAAAGCTATATTCTAAGTAACTTTAAATCAGGCACCCCCAACTCTCTGCTCATCTCTGCCCCAAGCACACTTTTCAAATCTTTTGCTTGTACAGTACCTGGCCTAACCTGTTCTTTCTTTAGATCAAAGATGTAGAAATGAAGCATAAGTAATTAATAGATGACCAGATCTCTTCCCTAGCATTCCCTCACTTCAGTAATCTTAGGAATAAACTGTGTGAACAGTAGAGCATCTAAAGAAATATCATGACCAGTGAACAAACCTGCACCCAGTGGGAGATGGCTATGAGTTTGATCCCCTATCTCAGCGATTAACTAAGATTATTTCCTTTTTCCTTTAAAAACTTTCAGGGCTGAGCAGAATCTTCAGAGTCTTGTTTTGGGGGCATGAGTCTGCCTTCTCCCTATATTGCCAGGATTCTGGCAACTTTCCGTTTCACCTTTCACATATTGATTTTTGAGAAGTAGTGAGACGGAGGACCCAAGTTCTATAATGATAATATGAAATTAATAATTTTTATTATGCATGTCTAATCACATTTTGGTTGGTAATTTTGTGTTTTCAAGATGGTATTTTTTTTTTCATTTTCATGTCTTACCAAAGGCAAATGTTATACTTGCACCAGCAAGAAGCAATTAATATTAAAGGTTCAGTTGACCATAATCCCAAGGATGTCATATTCCAACTTGAATTTTTTTTTTTAATTCTCGTTTCTCCCTTTTCCTTTAGATGTAAAACTTATTTTATAGTTTATATATGCTTTTTCTAAAAACCTACAACACATTACTTGTAAAATATATAGTAGTTCATTTTTTGGAAATAATTTTTCCTATGACAAAATACAAAAGAAATATTTTGAGATTTTTCTCAATAAAATGTTAATGATACAATTTAAAGATTATTAAAACATTTTATTTTGGATATATTTACATTTGAGAATATTTAGAAAATCCAAGAATAGAAAATTATTTTTTGTATTATAATATACATTTAATGAATGTCTCTTTAGCTACATGACATTTTTTTTTCCCAAGAAACAGATTTATTGAGATAGGATGCTTGTGGAGTTCCCGTCGTGGCCCAGTGATTAACGAATCCGACTAGGAAACATGAGGTTGCGGGTTCGGTCCCTGCCCTTTCTCAGTGGGTTAACCATCCGGCGTTGCCATGAGCTGTGGTGTAGGTTGCAGACGTGGCCCGGATCCCGCGTTGCTGTGGCTCTTGCGTAGGCCAGTGGCTACAGCTCCAATTAGACCCCTAGCCTGGGAACCTCCATATGCCACGGGAGCAGCCCATGAAATAGCAAAAAGACAAAAAAGATAGGATGCTTGTGAGAAATGCAAGTGGGCAGGCATGGAAGCTCTGCCTACATAACATTCTTCTGGATTTTTTAAAACAAACTGTTTTCTTTCAGGTACATATTAAGTTTTAGACAATTTGGGGTGTTTAATACCATATTTATCACAAAAATATTATTTAGATTTTTCCTTTTGCAGAAGTAATTGGTTTTGGAAAACAGATTATTTCAATCTGTTCTATCAGAGTTCATTAACCTCAATTAAAATTTTTGAGCTTATTTTTGAAAATTTAAAACTCTTTGTATCTATTTTTATGACTTTAAATTTTTTGGAGATATTCCAAAAAAAAACAAATACTTATATTTTAATAGAATAAAGCTTTATATCTTGCAATGATTTTAGTAGTCAATTGGACAGTTTATAAATTCAAAATACATGTAGATAGTGACATTTTCTCATATACTTAAAATATCTTGCTATTCCATTGCCCTTGGAATTATTTAAACATAACTTTTATCAAGTATTTTCACCTATACTAAAAATACTACAATAATAAAAGAAAAGAATGTTGGTATTTCCTAGAAGATTGATAAAAAGTGAAAACATCATTGCATCATCTTAAAATTTTCTTAATTGCTTGTCCTATGTATATCATCTTATTTTAAATGTGTGTTAAAAATATTGACATTTTCAAAAATATTTTGGCTATTCTAGATATTTTGTTTTTCTATATAAATTTTGGATTTAGCTGTTAATTTATTTTAAAAATATGCTGCAATTTTGATGTATATTGAAATGAATCTATTCAACACACTTGCAAAGATATCTTAAGATTATAACTTGTCTGCTCTGCTATATATGATACTCTATCACTGGATATTCTACACCCTAACTCACGGCATGTTAGAAACACTTCTTGCATGATATCAGGGAAACTGGCAGGTTCTTAGTGGTAGGAATGACACAGGGTATAAAGGCTCACACAAGTGATGTGAAAATCTGGGGTGTTTCTTACAATATTTTGTTGCTGGAGGAATTGCTGTAAAAAACTAGAAGGTCGAAGTATGAAACTCTGCCTACTTTTGACATATCTGTTTACATATCAGTGTTTAGTTTGTGATCTTAAACATAGTTATGTATTATTAGTACAGAAAAAAA
The DNA here is from genome assembly GCF_054392235.1 of Sus scrofa. Classification (NCBI taxonomy): domain Eukaryota; kingdom Metazoa; phylum Chordata; class Mammalia; order Artiodactyla; family Suidae; genus Sus; species Sus scrofa. The sequence continues at coordinate 44,563,687 of NC_139393.1, forward strand.
TTTTTTAAAGATATGGAGTTTCCAAGTCAAATAACATATGAGACAAATACATCATTTGACTGTATCCAGGCATTGTGGAATTCAATGGCACTTGAAGGGAGGGAAATTGAGAGTGTTTGTGTGTGTGTGTGTGTGTGTGTGTGTGTGTGTGTGTGTGTCAAAGTATATTTTTAATTGACGGGAGAAATGTCATTCTCTGAAAGTCTTATCAGATGTTTTTTCAGGCTCTAACTTTTTTAATGTAGCTAATATTCAATAAAGAAACTACGGGGAGTTCCTGTTGTGGCCCAGTGTGTTACAAACCCAGCTAGTATCCATGAGGATGCTAGGTTCGATCCCTGGCCTTGCTCAGTGTGTTAAGGATCTAGCATTGCCATGAACTGTGGTGTATGCCACAGACTCAGCTCTGATCCTGTGTTGCTATTGCTGTGGCAGAGGCCAGCAGCTGCAGATCAGATTCAACCCCTAGCCTGGGAAATTCCATATGCTCGGAGTGTAGCCATAAAAAGAAAATGAAAGAAAGAGAGAGAGAGAGAGAGAAAGAAAATACATATCTCCTTGTTTGTGAAATGCTATAAACTTGCCTTTAGCTTGCGCAATAATTGACTTCAGTTCTACAAAGAAAAAAGTTATAATTGCTGGTCTAAATTTGGATGATAAGGAGTTCCCGTCGTGGCGCAGTGGCTAACGAATCCGACTAGGAACCATGAGGTTGCAGGTTCGGTCCCTGCCCTTGCTCAGTGGGTTAACGATCCGGCGTTGCCGTGAGCTGTGGTGTAGGTTGCAGACGCGGCTCGGATCCCGCGTTGCTGTGGCTCTGGTGTAGGCCAGTGGCTACAGCTCCGATTCAACCCCTAGCCTGGGAACTTCCATATGCCGCGGGAGCGGCCCAAGAAATAGCAACAACAACAACAAAAGACAAAAATAAATAAATAAATAAATAAATTTGGATGATAAGAGATGAAATTTTTTCTGAATACTCATTACTAACAAGATATGTTCTCTCTTCTAACTCATGACTTTCATAAAGATAGATAAGTAAATGGATATCAAAATATCTACATTAGTTTTTTATCATTGTGTAACAAATTACCTCAAGTATAGCTTTTTTTTCCTTTTTTTTTTTTTTTTAAGGGCTGAACCTGCAGCATATGGAGGTTCCCAGTCTAGGGGTCTAATTGAAGCTACAACTACTAGACCTACATTACAGCCACAGCAATGCAGAATCCGAGCTGCATCTGTGACGTACACCACAGCTTGTGGCAATGTGGGATCCTTAACCCACTGAGCAAGGCCAGACCAGGGATTGAACCCACAACCTCATGGTTCCTAGTTGGATTCATTTCCACTGCACCACGATGTGAACCCCAAGTATAGATTCTTCAAACAACTCTTATTCCTGTGGGTCAGGTGTCTGTGTACAGATTAGTAGACATTTTACTTAGGGTCTCACCAGGATGAAATCAGGTGTCTACTGGTGATGCAGTCAGTTGGCTTCAGTCCTTTTCCAAATCTACTGTTTATCTGCAGAATTCAGTTTTTATGGCTATAGTACTGAGACTCTCGAGTCCTAGAAGTCTTGTACTGTTTCTGGCCAGGTGGTCCTCTCATACCATCATACCAAAGCCAATGAGAGATTATTTGGGCCACATTGAGTTTCTCTGACTTCTGCCTCTTACATCTAGATCTCTTTATAAGGCACCTAATTAGGGTGCTCTTTCTTTGATTACATTACAGGCAGCAGATTATGAAACTTACCTCTGTAAAATCCCTTCACTTTTTCCATTTAAGGTAACCCAATCATAGTAATAATATCCCATCATAATCACAACTACCACTCATATGCAAAGGGAGGAAATTATTCCAGGCATGTGCACTGGGATGTGGAAATCTTGGGGGTCATTTTAGGATTCTGCCTATCACAGCACTAAGCAAATGCCACAAAACATCCTGAGTCCACACATATTTAGCAATATTATAAGAGCCTCCCCACCTATTTTTTGTCTTTTTAGGGCATAGGGAGGTTCCCAGGCTAGGGTTCAATGGATCTGTAGCCCCTTGCCTACTCCCCAGCTACAGAAACACCAGATCCAAGCTTGTATGCATCTTATACCACAGTCAAGGCAAGACCCTATCCTTAACCCACTAAGCAATGCCAGGGATAGAACCTGCATATTCATGGGTGCTAATCAGATTCATTTCTGCCGAGCCATGACAGGAACTCCTAAGAGTCCATTTTGGATATGAAAGGTTATCACAGAAAAAATTCCTGAGAGATTCTTGTGGCCATTGAAGAGATAACACCCTCCAAAATTGCAATGAATCCTGTATGCACAAGCATGTTTAAGTATTGCATGAGCAAAGGCTTGAGGATGTCCTTCTCAATGAATTATCAACAAAGCTAGGGAGTAACTGTTATTAAACTAATGTGATGATGTGGTCACATCAGATGATCACTTAAGAAGTGAGAATGAAGTAAATTTTGAAAATCCTCTTAGAAATAATTATTAGATTTTGTGATATACATAATACGTGGTTGAGGTGTGTGCCCAGACACATGCTTCTATGTACCTGAAAATGAGAAGCTCTACCGCTGTTTTGCATTGGATCCTTTTCAAAGCAATCTTTGGTAATGATAACCTAGCAGCTGGGGTCAGATGCAAAATAAGCTTCTTAATAGACCAAGTATATGTGGAATTCAGTTACCCTCTGAAAAAAAAAGACCTTTATTTCTCCTTAGGATTTGAGTATATCAAATTGGGAGATGAATATCTTCTTCAAATTGTGAAGAAGACTGTGAAGAAGATATATGGCAATTTAAGAATGGTCTGGCACTTGTAGAAGGTAAATTTTCACCATGTAATTTAGTGATAACTGCATCAGCATGATCTTTACAGTCACTTGAGAGTTTGTGAAAATACAAATAGCTGGGCCCCATTTCATACCAATTTAGTTAAAAAGAAAAATTAGCATGGGATGCAGGCATCTTTGCTGTTTAAAATCTCCCAAGGTGATTTTAATGTGCAAACAGGATTGGGGATAATTTTTTTTAATGACTTTGTTTTCATTATTTTCATTTATTTATTTATTTATGTGTGAGTCTATTCCTAAAATCCGTTTTGTTCCCTTGATCTATATGTCTATCTTGATGCCAACAACAAACTGCCTTCATCATTGTAGCATTATATCTTAAAGTCAAGCAATGTATATCTTCCAACATTATTCTTATTTTTCCAGCTGTATTGGCTATTCTAGGTCCTTTATATTTTTACATGAATCAGCTTCTCAGTTTCAGCAAAAAAATCCTGCTGGAGTTTTGTGTGGGATTGCACCAAATCTATTCAGAGAAAATTAATATATTTATTATAATGAATCATCAGACACATAATTAAAGCATATTGTTGCATTTATTAAAGACATTTCTTTCAGAGATATATATATATGTATATATTAGTTTTGGCAATTTTTTATCAGATTGACCACAAAAAATTCAATTCATATTTTAAAATAATTATGAATATAATTTTCATTTATATTTATAACTTTGCTAAATTATAGACTTTGACAATTGATTTTCATATTTCTGATCTTTTATTCTGCAGTGTTGATAAATTCATTTATTAATTCTGGTAGCTTTTTTTTATAAATTCCAAAGGATTTTATACATAAAAAAAGTTGCCTGTGAATAAAGGAAATTTTACTCCTGCCTATAAATCTAGATGCTATTTATTGACTTTCTCTTTATTTTCTTTTTGTATTGAAGTATAGTTGATTTACCTGTTATATTAATTTATGCTCTGTAGGAAAGTGATTCATATATATACATATCTTGTTTTTTTATATTCTTTTCCATTATGTTTTATCTCAAGATATTGAATATAGTTCCTTGTATTATACAGTAGGATCTTGTTGTTTATCTTTTCTGTATGTGATAGTGTGTAGATGCTATTTATTCTTATTTTTGCTGCATTTCTTTAGCTAAAATATCCAATAAAATGTTTAAAAAATAATGAGAATGAACATCATTGCCTTCTTCCTGGTCTTAGTGGGAACAGACTCAGTCCTTTACCATTAAGTATGATATTAGCTGTAAATTTTACACAGATAACTTTTTCACTTTGAAGACATTTCCTTCTATTCCCAATGTGCTGAGAGTTATCAACAATGCTGATTTTTTTAAATGCCATTTCAACATCTACTGAGATTTTCCTATTTTTTTCTCTTTCCTCTAATACGGCATGTTAGATTAATTGATTTATTAAAATTAAAGCAACTTTATGTTTCTTGAGCAGATCTTGTTTTTGTCATTAGATATTACTTTTTTTACAGATTTCTGTATTCAATATGCTAACAAATTCCTAAGAATTTTTGCATTTATGTTTGTGAGGGATATTGGGCATAGTTTTCTTTTCTTATAATATCTTTATCAGGTTTGAGATTTGTAGTAGTGCAAGCTATGTACAATGACTTGGAAATTAATCCCTTTCCTTTAACTTTCTGGAAGAATTGATATAGAGTTGATTTTATTTATTTATTTACTTACTTACTTACTTTTGCTTTATTTATTTATTTATTTATTTTTAGTGCCACACCTGCTGTGTATGGAAGTTCCCAGGCTAGGGGTCGATTAGGAGCTGCAGCAGCTGGCCTACAACATAGCCACAGCAAAGTGAGATCTGAGCGATATCTGTGACCTACACCACAGCTCACTGCAATGCCAGATCTTTAACCCACTGAATGAAGTCAGGGATTGAACCTGTATCCTCTAGTTGATTTTTTTTCCACTGAGCCAAAATGGGAACTCTGATTTTATTTATTTTTGAATATTTGGTAGAGCTTACCACTTAATTCATTTAAGGCTGGAGTTTCCTTTTTTGGTGAAGTTTTAATTTAAAAAACTAATTTATTTTGTAGCCATATGACTATTTTTATTATATATTTATCCTGAGAGCACTTAGAAATTTATATTATTTGAGAAATTTGCCCATATCACTTAAGATCTTGGATAAAATAATTCATAATACTCTGTAATTATGATTTTAATATACAAATAATTTATAGTGGCATTATCTCTCTTATTCCTGATATTGGTAATATGTACTCCTTTTGAAGAAATAATTATTGCAATATACCAGAGGGTTGATAAGTTGGTTTCCAAAGTTAGAGTCTATGATTTTTCTTTTCTATTTTGTATTTTTAAATACAAAACCCCAATAAAATTTTAGTATTCATTTAAAATTTAAGGGAAAACAGAAAGAAGTGTATCTATCCACCAACTTACACGAAGATTAGAATTTCTGGTAATTTAAAATTATCTGTTACCAGAGACATATGCCTAGAAATTGTGTATGAGTGCTTCATTTCTTAAATATTTCATAATGTACTTCGTTAGCTTAAAAAAGATGAAGCTATTAAAAAAACCAAAATTCCAGTATATACAAGAAAAAAAATCTATGGTAAAGTGATATCCAAATAGCATCAGCTGGAGTATTATAATTGAAATAATTCTGGTTTGTTAGCATGTATAATAATTCCATAGCCCAAGCAATATAAGTATTGTCTTAAAATCTTTATAATTCCCTTTTATTTTCTTTGACTTCTATTATTGTCTTTTGTATCCATATTCAGAAGTCAAGGGTTTATAATCCATTTTCAAAAATCAAAGATTCAGGAGTTCCCACTGTGGTACAATTGGATCAATAGTGTCTCTTCAGCAGCAAGGGACAGTGGTTCATTCCCCAGCCTGGTGCAGTGGGTTAATGATTGGTTTTTGCTGCTGCTCTGGCATAGGCTGCAACTCCATCTGGGGAGCTCCAAATGCCATGGAGCTGCCAAGAAAAAAAAAATCAGAGATTTAGTTCTAAGGTATTAACAGTATTTGGATTTTAAAGGTATTTCACAATGTGTAAAATTTACATATATTGAGTTATAGGCACAGAGTCTAAATTTTAGTTGATTGTGAACCTACATGCTATTCCAGGGATTTATTTTTTGAGTGTGAGCATGACCTAATGTGTTCTAGTTTTATACACTATAATTACACATGCACAATTGAATTAATTAAAAAATACTTAATAAAGAGTACACTCTGTGTTCTCCACAGTTAGCAGGCTGCATTAGTAAAACGTTGGCATAGTAGTCAGGAAATAATAAGATGTCTCTCATGACTCAGAAGGACACTCTTAATATGTTAAGGGAAGTTTGTTTCCTAGCTTGGATGACAATATATTTCACCCCAATAATGACGCTACCATTTTCTTTAAACAAAATTTCTATACATAGAAATGGGTACTGTACCTTTTTAAAATATTGTCACAAGCCCCTATCACTATGACTGCTCCACAAACTTACAGAGTAAATAAGTAGTCATTTATAAAAAGTCCATTGAACTTATAATTTAGAGCACAAATATAAATAAAAAATGCAAATACATACAGTAATATGACTTGGTCATTTCGGAACCATTGTCATTTTAGTGTTCTATATTCATAATACAACTAGACTAAACAATAAGCCAGTATTACTGAGTGAAGGCAAATAAGTCAGTATGACTGAGTGAACTCTCTTTGGAGGTTCATTTAAGAAAAAGTGAGAAGTGGGTACAAACTGCAAAACAACTCATTGAGTTCACAGAGACTGAAACTGAAATATAACCACTGATCCTAACTAGTCTGCTAATCCCTTCCCCAGTGGTCCTGATGTCAGCTGCAAGAAGACAATAGGGGTGGCTTAGGTTGTTAATGTAAGGTTAATCATCTAGTGTTCAGATGAGAAAGACTCCCGTCTTCCCTTCTGTATGGTCATCTGAAATTCCTTACTTGTGCTTCAGCTAGACTCCATTTTGAATTTTTCCCAGGAGCACCTAGGCAGAGCCCATGCAGAGTGGCTGGGTGTCAAAAACACAATGCTAACAATATTATAATGATATTACAACATGGCCAAGTTTACTAGAGGACAACTTGAGACACCCACTGAGCATCTGTCTGGAAATTCTCCCTGACCACAAGAATGTGGAGTCTGAGGTTGGCTGCCTTGTCTTTCATCCAGTCAGGGCTTGTCCTCCCAGGATTTTCTCAAGGGTTGGCATAAAATGTGCTACAGCAGATTTACCTTAAGCCTATTTACCTTCTACCTCAAAGCCCATGATCAGCTGTTTTCATGGTCAGAGATTCTCACTCAGATGTTAAAATGTTTTTGTTTTGATGCCATTCCTCCATGCGTCATGGCCTCAGTAAGTGCAAAACAAGGAGACTTCGCCTTCTGCCTATTGCCTATACATGAGGAGGTTGTCTTTGGGCCTACCCCCATCCTTTCTGCCTCACTCTTACTGTCTTGGATCAGAACTTGCCAAGGCTCTTTTTTAGGAGTGATCTTGGATAATTTATTTATATCTGTGCTCAAGTGCTTTACTCCTAGTAACTATCGGAACTCCTTAGGAGACACTCGGATATACCAAATGGCCATAGGAATGGCTACAACTAAACACTAAACTCACGGTCTGATGAGATGACTCTCCATTTAGAGCTGGGTTATTGGGAATAGCCCTCAGGTTCCAGATAGAGATAAATTGTGTTCATTAAAAATTATCCTCAACTCTGAGTAAAAATAATAGTTTATATTAAATTTATCACATTTGCTGGAACATATTTTTTTTTAACTTCAGTAAAGGCACTGTTATTTCCTAAGGCAGGCACTTGCTACATCAAAAAAGTTTACAAACCTTCTTTGATTCTTGCTGTCTTCAAGGAAAGTATAATAAGCATTGAATTTTATTTGGTTTTGTTTGGCTTTCTAAAGAGAATCTTAATCCCTTATTTAGCCTGCTCAATAGAATCAGAAATCACTTTTAGCTCTCCTTTTTAAAATGATTTCCTTGATTAATGATACTTTTTGTTTTTACACTGATTTGATCAGGATCTTCCTGGCAGGAAACTTGTAAAATGGTTACAGTGAAAGTTTTGTTTTGGGGCAGGTGATTTTCAGATGTAGGTGATTTAATGGAAGAACTCATGAGGGTGACTTACCTATATTGCAACAAGGAGGCACCATTTGTACAATCTAATCAGAAGAATTGTTTCCAGTCTCAAGGTTTAAGAGGCTTGATAGTTTACACTGTAAGAGAAAGAAATAACTGTAACATCCTTGTGATGGATAACCCTTTTCTCATTTATATAGGCAAAGAAGAACTGATTAGGAAAATGCCTAAAGCAACTTCCACCACCCCAAATTGATTTTCTAGATAGGACAAATATGAGCCAAGTTTTACTGTTGAAGACAATGGTTTCAGATAAGAGTTTATGGGGACAGTTGAACAAATATTTGGTTAGGGTGGGTATTTTTGCTACTTTAGCAGCCATAAAATGAACACGACATTTTTTCCCTAGAATCTAAGACAGAGAAATGTGGGAAATAAAAACCTGCAGATACTAATTTCTTCATGTACTAGACATGCATTTTATATCTGTTTTAAAAAATGTAATCCATTTTATAGTAGTATTTGTTTTGTCGATCACCTGTAGATACTATGCTGGGCTTAAAGTCCCCTTTAAGGAGATTGAATTCAAAACCTCTGCCCAAGACTAGAATTACCAGACCCTAATCATTGCCCTGCCAGTCTCATTGTAATGTCCCTTCCCTTACCTTGAGCAATGGACTTGCTCCTTCATAATCCCTGCTCATGCCCACTCCTCACTCCACCTTTATAGGTATAATAAAAACACATGCAGGCACAACATAAAGGGGCTCTCCAGGGAACTTCCCTGTAACATGTCCCCTATGAAAATGAAGTATCCTGGCCAAGACCAATCATAAGATCAGATATGCTTACACAGAAACCAACAAACACTCAGCCTTCACACACATACACACACACACACACACACACAGAGTGGGCCTGGGCAGGAAAAATCAGGTCCATACTCAGGTCCATAGCATGAGGATACAGTGAAAACTCATTATAAAACATAATAATTTTAACAATGTATTTATAATATAAATACATGATTGTATTACCCATTAAGGTGTAAAAAAAAATATCTCCAAAAGAAGCAGAGTAATGTGGGAATAATGTTTATGTATATCTCACTGGAATTAAATTAGCATAAATTTGAAGTAGATTATGACAACTTAAAATGTAAATGATAATCCCTAGAGCTAAACAAATAATTTAAAAATATGGTAAAAAAAATCATTAAAAGAATTAAATGTTACTTTCAGAAATATTTATTGGATGCAAAATAATTAGTAAAGCAGGAATGTAGGAACAAATAAGACAAACATATAGAAAGCAAAGTGAAAATGGCAGATATAAGTAAATACAAACATATTATTAATAACATTAACTGATAATTAGAAGGCACAGATTATCAGTATTAGTTTTTAAAAATCATCCAAATTTATTCAGTATATAGGATATACACCTTAGATTCAAAGATACCGTAAATTGTGACCATCTAATATGGTTTCTGTATGGTCTAAGACATATAGCAAGGAGAAATTTAAGCCATTGTCTAACCAATCAATTTGTTGGAGTAAAAATATGATCCAATCCAGAGAAAGCATTTCAAACAGGGGCAACCATTGTAATACAACCAACTTCATTACTTTCTTTAATTTGAATGCCTTCTTTTCTATAGCACAACAATTATTATCTTTTCTTATATATGTAAGCATTATTTGGAGAGTTTGTAAAATAATGTGAAACACTGATTCCTGTTAATAGAAATTACTTTTCATAAGATCTGACATGGGACTCAGCAACACAACTGTTATAAACATACCACTTTTGCATATTCTACTGGTCATTCAGATCATCTGTGGTAAAATATGTGAAGGAGCTCTTTATAGAGTGAATAACACCAGCAGGCAGTTATTATTGGAAACCATCTTGGAAGATGCCTACCATAATCTCTTGCCTTGCTACTTTATATTGTTCCTTATCTTTCCTCCAAAACCATGCCTTCTTTATATTTTATAGTTTCCAACTTCATACAAGTATTGTTTAATATTGTTCATTACATGAGCAAACAAATCTTAACATCAAAATGCTCTCTATAATATACATTATTTTTCTACTACTTGTCACAGCCAACCTCTATAATTTTTTTCATGTCCTGTTCTTTATTCAACCCATTCAAATGAGGTATCCATGTGTGTGACTGTAAAGAAACATGGATTTTTGAAAAATTATTGTGATTTATGATTCCAAATTCCATACACATTTAAAAATTTAGTCTTCATCTTTACTATACCACTACATCTCCTTTTTTAAACAGTGTTTTCTTTTGCCTATCCTTATTTTCATTCTACCCTATGATTATTTCTTCCTGTCTCACTTGCTAACTCTAATTTACATCTCCAAATTCAGTATTTTGGAGTTTCGCATAGTTTGATCATTGTCCAGACCTCTTATCCTATACCTCTATAATTCCCTCCTCATCCATCTGTACGTGTTTAAACACTATGCAGCTACTATGAAAGTGATTCAAGAATATATATCTCTCTCTTCATCTTAATTCTAAAGTGCTTTCTCTAATATACAGTTTCTTCTTGACAACCTATAAGAATTTCCTGGTAATATTTCAGTATTTTTGTAATCAATAGTATCTTTTTATTTTCTCTTGTTAGGGTATTCTTCTGGAAGACTTTCCTATAACAACAAATGTAATAGGCTTCATTCAGTGGTCCAAACCCAGCATTTAACTATTAGTTAAGCTGAACTATCACCAAGTCTTCACAACTCTATATCCAAAACATATCTGAACAACATTTATTTTAATTATTTGAATTTCCAGTGACACCATCTTAATTCATACCACTATCACTATCACACAGTATTATATTTTATGTATCCACTCTTTTCTCTATCTAGCACTCAGGGAAAGTTTTATGAAAAAAAAAAAAAAGTAACGTTAGTCTCAGCTTAAAATCTTCACTCTCTTCCCTTGGAATTAGGCAAGAGTTAGCATGTTAGTCTTTCCCATAGCCGAAAAGTTTGTACTTTATTTGGCCTCTGTCCACTTCCCAATGTCATCTAAGTTCTACTCTCCTGTCAGCTAATTATAATTCAGTTATAATTATCTATCTCAGTTCATCCTAAACATCAAATTCATTTTTATTCATGATCTTCAGAGAGGTTATTTAAATCTGCATTAAAAGCTTTCACTCCTAGACTTTTAGGTTAAGAGAAAGAGAATTAGCAAGACAGTAATCACTAAGATTTTTATAATAGCATATGCTTGTTAAATAATCCAGTTTCCTATGAAATAAGTTGCTGCATTATGAGAATGTACTCATGTGAATTTGGAAACTTAGTAATAAAGAAATATATTATACAAATATATTTGTATAACTTGACATATTGGAAAATTGGGATTTTTTTTTAAAAGAAACTCTTTAACTTTATATAATCATGTTACTTCTTAAAATAATATGAATACACACTAAAAATTATAGCTTATTTCATTTACTAAATGTTAGGGAAAGGGTAGGCAAGTAATATATTTTCATATGCCAAGAAATTATAGGTTACAAAATAAAAATCATCATGGATTGACGACAAGTTGTGAAAAAAATTCTAAATATCATCAATGACAGAATGACAAATTTTGTGGATAGAAGGAGCACTGAATGTAATATATTTTGACTTCAATGAAGCTCTTGACTTCTTTCTGTATGATATATATATTTTAAAGATGGAAAATATGGCCTTAGTAATTAATCTGTCAGGATGGAAGATTGCAGGAATGAGAGTCATTCTTGGTTCAATTCTGAATAAACAGAGTAGTATCTAGAACTATCATATGGTGATCTACAAGATAACGGCCTCAGGTCATGTTCATCTTGGTATAGTTTTTGTTTGTTTGTTTTCTTTTTAGGGCTGCACCTGTGGAAGTTCCCAAGCTAGTGGTCAAATTAGACCTGCAGCTGCCTGTCTATGCCACAACCATAGCAATGCTGTATCTGAGCTGCATCTGCAACCTATACCACAGCTAACAGCAATGCTGGATCCTTAACCCACTGAGCAGGGCCAGGGATCAAACCTGGATCCTCATGGATACTAGTCGAAGTTGTTAACTGCTGAACCACAACAGGAACTCAAAGATCACCTGGGTATTCTTTAATCTTTAGATGTTCTAAATGTGTGTAAAGTGTGGGAGATGGGGGTGAGGGAATATTACGAATAAGTTTTAAAATTGCCATTAATGGAGCAATGTTGCAGCCAATATACTTGCATTGTCTCATTTATCTTGCATGACAAACTTAAAAAACTGGTTTTATTATCTTATTTGCTATGAGATAAAAACCTGAAGTTTTGAAAGCAAAGTGAACTAGCAAAATCATATGACAAAGTCAGGATTCACGTCAGGTCTGTCTGATTCAGAAGCCAATAATTTGTTGTTCTCATTCTTGTTTTTTTTTTTTTTTCTAGCATCAAATAATCATATAAATGGTTGTCAATATTATTTTGCTTTATTTGTACTTTTTTTCCTTTTACTTTTAGTAAAAAAAAAAAAAAGGAGGGGGATGGGGACAGAGTAGCCATTTTGCATAATGTCTTCCAAATACTTCCTTGAATCATACAGACCAATTGGGATGGTTAAAAAAAAAACTCACGGAATGGGTGATACTTGTGGCAGTATTGTGTTAAATAAGTTTAGTTAAGTTTAAATCATATTTGCCAAAATGTCCTCCCTGCAGAATATGTCTAGGCCATATTTGTATGATATCTGAAACTCAGAGGTGAAATAGCTTTATTCTTGTTCTACTCATCAGGTTGGAGGAAAGCATGAGGTGTTATTTTCCATAGGTTTGGTTTGTTATCTGCCTTCTCACCTTTATTGACTGGGGGAGCAGGTCGACTTGAAACAGCTCTAGCTCTTGTTGTTCTCCTGGACAAGGTGAGCAGTTGATCCATGAAGAAAGCAGTTAGATTCTCCTAAGAGGCCCTTGTGTCATCTGGGCTGTAATCTTAGGGGCAGTGATAGACTGATGAGGACTCCATTCATCCTCAAATTACCAATTTGTCATTCCTTATCTCTTTTCATTTCCACCTTTCCTTCCCAACCACCTGTCTGCTTACTTCAGGCTGCCACAGACACAAAGGAAATGGTCATGGATTGTTTAGCCTGTTTCCACAATTGTCTAAATCAAATCTGCATAATATATAATATGTTCTTATTGCATGAAACTTCTCATGGTTCTACCTCTCTGATCAAAACATGACTGATGTTAGATCTTTGACAAAATTTGGTGATAGGAATGGTTAGAAAATTCCATGACATGATCAGGAGCAACCAGACTACCAACTGCTAGAGCTGACACACAGAGGGCAGATATATAACTTTGTTGTCAAATTAAAAAACATGTTTCACAATACAATGCAAGCTAATAAATGTAGATGAAAGCATAGACAACGAAAATCCCAGTTTTCCAAGAGCTAATGAAATAATTGATTCTAATAAAGATCAATAATTGTTGAAAATATTAGCTGAAATATTAAGGAAGGAAGAATATATGAGTAAGTGGGAGATTGCTGTCATCACCTCCACTTGTAGGTCACCGAGAGGGAAAACAAGACCTATATGCCCCCTTAATATGATGAAATATGAAGTTCACAACACCAGCCATAATGTATTATTTTACAAAACATTAAGTCTAAATTGAAAAAAGACTTTAAACCCAAATTCAGGTTAATAAGAATGGGGGAAATAGAAGAACATGTAAAGGATTATCATAATGAAAAAAAAGTTTAGAATGTCAGACATTCTTTGAATAACTGACACAATTTCCCCAATGAATCGAAGTTAAGGAATGGAAAACACTTAAGAGTTGTTTAACTGAAAGCATTATATGCACTTCATTTGGAAACTGATTTGAATAAACAAATCTAAAAGAATAACAGATTTGAGATTACTAAGAAATTTTGATTATTAATGAATGAAAGATTATCGTTAATCTTTCAGTTTAAGTTTTATTATTGTGCTTATCAAAGAATGATTTTAATAGGTACATAATGGAATATGTAAGGGGAATAACATGAGGTCTGAGATTAAGGTTTTCTTAAAGTATATCATCATCAAAATCAACAAAATCTAAATGAAGTAGATTTTTTAAAATATTGAGAGTTATTGAATCTGGATGATAAGCATATAAAGATTCACTCTTATTCTCTTTAACTTTGTTCTCCATATGAAATTTTCTATAACAAAAATTTTAAACCACAGAGCTGCTATAAATTTGCTTCAGTACCTGAAATAAAAAGAAATTATGAGATCAGCCTATGCCTGGTTAGAATTAATTAGGATTAATAGAAATTAATAGAATTATAAAATGATGGATAAGCCTCAAACAGGATTGTGTTGGACCATAGATATTACACAAGATAATTCAAGCCTTCATTTATTCAAAATGTAAAAAAAATAAATTTTAGAGAATAACTGTAGGTAACTTGAAAATTATTTAAGATTTTAATTAATATCATTACAAATTCCATGTATTAAGAACAGTAATGTTCATTATCATCATTCATTTAAATGTGTTTAAAAATATTTTGTATTATGAAGCTATAAATATTGAAAATATATAAAGCATTTACAAATAAAATATACATATACACAATGTACATACATTGTTATACATATATACATGTGTATTATATATGCATAATATAACCTACATATTTATGTATATGTAACAATATATATACATACATATAAATAGACAATTACTCAATTAAATTACAATATAATTCTCATCTCTACAATATACTGAGATATTTTACAGGTAAGCCTCAGTTCTTCTAAAATAAACTTGCAAAAGATTCTAAGGTTTACACCAAGAAGGAAAACCCCACTTTTTTTCTTTTTTTTTTTTTTTTTGGCTAGTTTACATGACAGCATGACAGTTTATGTGGTTGCTTTTCCATAATGTTTTCCCAGATACATAATTCTACTAGGTGTTTTGAAATAACATAAATATAACTATTCTTAAAGTTTGCTGTTATGAAAAACAGAAAGATCATGTAATTTGTTTTTTACAGCTCTGAGTGAGTAGTTCACTGCTACAAACTTGTGTCATGACCATGACATGTGGAGAGATTATAAAAGAGTGGAAAATAAGTGAATCTTTTCAAGCTAAGTGTTTTCAAAATATCCCTGAAAATGTTCCTGGAAAAAAAAAAAAATCTGTGTAGAAAATGTTTAGGTCTTTGCTTCCAAGCCATGTAATATTAGTAAACAATATTATTGGCACTTTAAAATTTTTATATAGAATAAGAAAACAATACTACTTCATATTTTAGCCTAGACACACTTTGATAATGATAAAACTGATCATATACAAAACTGGTGTATCTGCTTGCAGTAGACAGAATGTAAAATTGCCCCTAATGAATGTGAATTCCTGCCATTCATGCCCTTGTGCAGTACATACCCACATTCGTTATGTGGACCTATTAACGAATTTATCAGGAAATCTTCTGAGATAAGGTTACTAAAAGATTGTGGCTTCTGCCTTAGATGTTCTCTTTTGCTTTCTTTCTTGCTTTCTCTGAATGAATCCAGCTGCCAAGTGGTGAGTACCCTATGGAAGACAACTGTGAGAAGTTCTGGGCAACAAATGTAGAAGAATACATTTCAATCCACAAAGCCATGAGGATATGGATGTTGCAAAGAACAACAGGAATCCACCTAATAATTTTCTCCATTTGAGCTTTAGATGCATTAAAACCTCCACTGACTTCTTGCTTGAAGTCTTATGAGAGACTTGATCCATAGTCACAGAGCTAAGCCAGACCAAGATTTACAACTGCAAAGTATGCAATATTTTAATTAATTTTTGCTCTAAATTACTAAATTTGAGGTAATTTGTTAGACAGCTAGATAGTACTAATACATCATTGTTCTTAAATATACATTGGCCAGTGTAGAAAACATATTGCCTTTTAATAGGCAACCAAGTTTTCAGTCTTTTAACACTTATATTCTATATCTCAAAGTTGGAGAGAACCTCAAATATCACACAGTCAACTTATTTCCAAGTTCCCTGACATAAAAATCCTGAACTTATCTGTTCACAAGTCTTGTCTCCCTTTACTCCTGGAGACACAACTCCTCTAGACTCTTATTTTCTCATCTTCATTTTGTTGCCAGAAGTTGGGCTCTGTCTGCCAATGCTGAATTGAAATGCAGAGACAGAGTTTTGGATAAAGGAGAAAAAAAAAATAGCTTTATTGCTTTGCCAGGCAAAGAAGGGACAGGTAAGGGAGGGGATGCAAAAACAAATGCAGAATAGTCACGGACAGCTTAGAGTCCTTCCTTGTCCTTCTCCCTGGTTTAATTTCACCTTAAACATAATCACCTGAAAGCTAAAGATTAGGCACACTGAGCACCATTGTCTGTGGGTTAAAGATTATTAGCACATGATGTTTTTGCATTAAAGACTGTGCTCTCCCTTGGGAAGGACTGTGGAAAGTTTTATACTTACAAGGAGAAAAACAGGTTTCTGGATAAGAACCAGTGTTGGAGGTGAATATGCATTCTTCTTTCTTCGGAGAAAGCTTAGTCATCAAACCTGGAGTCAGGAGATCTTGGTATAATCATGATGGTGGTCTTCTGGGTTATTACCTAGAATAAGTTACTTGCCAAAAGGACATATTGATCAGAGATTAGAATGAACTAGGAAAGTTCCTGAAAAACATCATGTGCTAATAATCTTTAACCCACAGACAATGGTGCTCAGTGTGCCTAATCTTTAGCTTTCAGGTGATTATGTTTAAGGTGAAATTAAACCAGGGAGAAGGACAAGGAAGGACTCTAAGCTGTCCTTGACTATTCTGCATTTGTCTTTGCATCCCCTCCCTTACCTGATAAGCAACTGTCTGAACTTGTCACTAGGAACTCAGGGAAGGTCATGATGGCTGGACGAGGCACATTTCCTAAGAACAAGAAATGGGGAATACAGAAAGTCTCTTGCACAGAGGAGCCCCAAAGGGCCATGTATGGGTTCAATTTTAGTGAAGTACAGTCTTATTGCAATATAGCTGAATTCTGACCCTTGATTGTTTTCAGAGAGAGTTTTGCTATTTCAAAATAATCACACAAAGAAAACAAATTCCTCTTATGTATGTTTAAAATACTTAAATATCAGTGGATTTTTTTTCTTGATAGATTTCTTCACATAGTTTTTTTTTTCTTGCCTTTTGAAATTATTTATTATATAAGCATATTCCAATATTCAAAAATAATGTCCAAGGAGTTCACATTGTGTCTCAGAAATAATGAACATGAGTAGTACCCATGAGAATACAGGTTCAATCTCTGGCTTTGCTCAGTGGGTTAAGGATCTGGCATTTCCATAAGCTGTGGCATGGGCACAGATATAGCTCAGAACTGGCATTGCTGTGGCTATGGTGTAGGCAACAGTTGTGGCTCTGGTTAGACCTCTAGCCTGGTAACCTCCATATGCTGCAGATTCAGTCCTAAAAAAAAAATTAAATTAAAAAATAATGTCTATAAATATTTGAAAAAACACAATTCACATCCATTCTGTGGTCTTATCTCACACAGGAGACAAATTTCTACTTCCCTTATTCACATAATTATACATACAATTTTTGACTATGGTTGTATATAGGGCTTTGTTGTTTTGTCCATGGCTTGTGGTGAGTTTCGTCAAAAAAAAAAAAAAAAAAAAAAAAAACTGAAAAAAGTTTTCTTGATTTTCTTTCAATCCTGAATTTTACCAGTTAGATATTTGTATTCAATTAAAAGTATTTTTATTCACTTCTCTTAAAAGTATTTTCCTACATT
This sequence comes from Sus scrofa, assembly GCF_054392235.1. Taxonomy (NCBI): domain Eukaryota; kingdom Metazoa; phylum Chordata; class Mammalia; order Artiodactyla; family Suidae; genus Sus; species Sus scrofa. The sequence goes on from NC_139393.1 coordinate 44,581,497, forward strand.
AAATTCATTATCATAAGGTCTTCTTGAATAGCAATATTTTTACTTAATCAATTAATTCTTACCCCTTTTCTATCATACAGTAACATAAGCATTTTTCCAAGATCATCATTCAAGTTATTATCATATTATTAAACAAGACAGGACTAAGGGCAGAGATCTGAAATCTGCCACTGAAGATATAAATATAGCTTGATGATAATCATTTGGATAAAAAATTTGTCCAATGCAAAAATGATCATATTATCAAAATGAAGATAACCTGAATTGACAAAAATAAATACCTGGCTTTGAACATGAATCAGAACTATTACTATTTTTATTAGAAAAGTGTTTCTTCTTTATAGCATTATTCTGGTCTACTATTATGACTTACAGTTTGAAAGATAAAACAATTCCCTTAAAGTCTACAGCATGTAAATAATTTAAATTAACTTTAAATCGTGCTTTACTTTACAAGTCTAGAATCAGAGCCACAACCATACTGGAAAGCTTATAAAAATTTGAAATGCTCCAATAATTTTAAATCTTGTAAAAGTCTGGTACCTTCTAAATTAAAGTGCTAATAAAAAATTAGTTTTGAAATTTAAATCTCCATGAGAAATACACAATGATTTAAAATTATTGAAGCTGTTCAATTCTTTATGCGCTTTCTATGTGGCCCTGGATCAAGCAGCTTCTTTTCAACAAAGTTTCATTTAAAAACACACAAACAATGTTGTCAAAACTTAAAAAATGTTCCTGGAGCAAATGCCTGTCTTGTTTGTCTGATATGATATGCAGAAATGCAATCAACAATGCACGTTTAGGAATTCCCATTGTGGCACAGCAGAAATGAATTCGACTAGGAACCATGATGTTGCAGGTTCAATCCCTGGTCTCGCTCAGTGATTTAAGGATCTGGCATTGCCATGAGCTATGGTGTAGGTCACAGATGCAGCTTGGATCCTGGGTTGCTGTAGCTGTGGTGTAGCTATACCTCTGATTGGACCCCTAGCCTAGAAACCTCCATATGCCATGGGTGTGGTCCTAAAAAAAAAAAAAATGCACATTTAAAGAAACTATCATTTGAGTTCCCTCAGAGGCCTGTCGCTCCCATCCAATTGATTACCTGAAGTTCCTCTAACTAACATCAGGTGCTCTATTTCAGAGATAAAGCACAGGGAGAGGAAAAAACCAAGGGCTTCCAAAAACATATAGATACTTGGTGCAAGAAAATCTCTACCCTGCATCTTCTTATGTTGGACATTTTTGTTTTGCTTGAGTCTGAGGCCCAATGGACATGCATTAAAAATCTTAAACATATTTTACATTGAGCACATTATCTAATAAGGGAAATTACCTAGTCTCTTCTCACTGGTAGAAAATGGTTGTCCTGTTGTCTGTGTGTATATTCTTACTAGAAAAGCTAGAAAGTGCTGGTTTCAATTGTGGAAGTAGTTACTTTGAGATTATCTGTTTTTGTCTTCTTACAAGTTTAGAGGATATGTTTCATTCATGAAGTTATAAAATTCAGCAGAACTATCTCCTGTATATAGTGATACACATACTCTTTTTTTTATTTTTTATTTTTTATTTTTTTTTTTATTTTTCCACTGTACAGCAAGGGGATCAAGTTATCCTTACATGTATACATTACAATTACATTTTTTTTTCCCACCCTTTGTTCTGTTGCAACATGAGTATCTAGACAAAGTTCTCAATGCTACTCAACAGGATCTCCTTGTAAATCTATTCTAAGTTGTGTCTGATAAGCCCAAGCTCCCGATCCCTCCCACTCCCTCCCTCTCCCATCAGGCAGCCACAAGTCTTTTCTCCAAGTCCATGATTTTCTTTTCTGGGGAGATGTTCATTTGTGCTAGATATTAGATTACCATATGATATCATATGGTATTTGTCTTTGTCTTTCTGGCTCAGTTCACTCAGTATGAGATTCTCTAGTTCCATCCATGTTGCTGCAAATGGCATTATGTCATTATTTTTTTATGGCTGAGTAGTATTCCATTGTGTATATATACCACTTCTTCCAAATCCAATCATCTGTCAATGGACATTTGGGTTGTTTCCATGTCCTGGCTATTGTGAATAGCACTGCAACGAACATGCGGGTGCATGTGTCTCTTTTAAGTAGAGTTTTGTCTGGATATATATGCCCAAGTGGGATTGTGGGGTCATATGGAAGTTCTATGGATAGATTTCTAAGGTATCTCCAAACTGTTCTCCATAGTGGCTGTAGCAGTTGACATTCCCACCAACAGTGCAGGAGGGTTCCCTTTTCTCCACAGCCCCTCCAGCACTTGTTATTTGTGGATTTATTAATGATGGCCATTCTGACTGGTGTGAGGTGGTATCTCATGGTAGTTTTGATTTGCATTTCTCTTATAATCAGTGATGTTGAGCATTTTTTCATGTGTTTGCTGGCCATCTGTATATCTTCTTTGGAGAAATGTCTATTCAGGTCTTTTGCCCATTTTTCCATTGATTGATTGGCTTTTTTGCTGTTGGGTTGTATAAGTTGTTTATATATTCTAGAGATTAAGCCCTTGTCAGTTGCATCATTTGAAACAATTTTCTCCCATTCTGTAAGTTGTCTTTTTGTTTTCTTTTTGGTTTCCTTTGCTGTGCAAAAGATTTTCAGTTTGATGAGGTCCCATGGGTTTATTTTTGCTCTAATTTCTATTGCTTTGGGAGACTGACCTGAGAAAATATTCATGATGTTGATGTCAGAGAATGTTTTGCCTATGTTGTCTTCTAGGAGTTTGATGGTGTCCTGTCGTATATTTAAGTCTTTCAGCCATTTGGAGTTTATTTTTGTGCATGGTGTGAGGGTGTGTTCTTGTTTCATTGCTTTGCATGCAGCCATCCAGGTTTCCCAGCAATGCTTGCTGAATAGACTTTCTTTTTCCCATTTTATGTTTTTGCCTCCCTTGTCAAAGATTAATTGACCATAGGTTTTAGGGTTTATTTCCGGATTCTCTATTCTGTTCCATTGGTCTGTCTGTCTGTTTTTCTCTTTACAAATTGGACTCACCTTTCCTACTCCTAAGCATAACAAAATGCAGTTACAGAGAAAAAAAATATTTTCACATGCATTACTACTCTTGAATACAGATTTGCATTCCTTGCAGGAATTTTCTTTATGCTCTTATTGTCATTTCCTTTAGAAATAACAAATGACAGTTTTGAAAACTTTAGTATGAGATCTCTTGTAATTATGTGCTATATATTTAAAAAAACACTTTTTTATTAATAATTTTTATCTTTTCCATTATACTTGGTTTACAGTACTCTGTCAATTTCTACTGTACACCAAAGTGACCAAGTCACACATATTTATATATATATCTGTTTCTCACATTATCCTCCATCATTTTGCATCGTAAGTGACTAGATATAGTTCCCTGTGCTATACAGAATATCTCACTGCTTATCCTCTCCAAATGCAATAGTTTGCATCTACTAACCCCAGACTCCAGTCTATTCCACTCCCACCACTTCTTCCTTGGCAACCACAAGTCTATCCTCAAAATCCATGAGTTTCTTTTCTGTGGAAAGGTTCATTTGTGCCATAGATTGTATTCCAATATAAGTAATATCATATGGTATTTGGCTTTCTATTTCTTACTTACTTTGCTTAGTATGAGAGTCTCCATTTTCATCCATGTTGCTGCAAATGGCATCAATCTGCTGTTTTTGATGACCGAGTATTATTCCATGGTGCACATATACAAGATCTTAATCTGTTCATCTGTCGATGGATATTTAGGTTGTTTCCATGTCTTGGCTATTGTGAATAGTGCTGCAATGAACATTCAGGTGCATGTATATTGTTCAAGGAAAGAATTTTCTGGATACATGCCCATGAGTGGGATTGCTGGGTCATGTGGTAGTTCTATATTTACTTTTCTGAGGTACCTCCATACTGTTTCCGTAGTGGTTGTACCAATTTACAGTCTTACCAACAGTGTAGGAAAGTATAATTTTCTCCACAATCTGTCCAGCATTTGTTATTTGTCGACTTGTTAATGATGGCCAGTCTGACAAGTATGAGGTGGTACCTCATAGTAGTTTTGAGTTGCATTTCTCTAATAATTAGTGATTTTAGCATTTTTTTTTTCATGTACCTGTTGGCCATCTGTATATCTTCTTTAGGGAAATGTCTATTCAGATCTTTTGACCACTTTTCAATTGGGTTGTTGGAATTTTTTGCTATTTAGTTAAGGTGTTTGTATATTTTAGAGATTAAGCCCTTGTCAATTTCATCCTTTGAAACTATTTTCTCTCATTCCCTAGGTTGTCTTTTTTTTTTATGGTTTACTTTGCTGTGCAAAACTTGTCAGTTTGATTAGGTTCCATTGATTTATTTTTGCTTTTGTTTCTGTTGCCTTGGGAGTCTGACCTAAGAAAACATTTGTAAGGTTGATGTCAGAGAATGTTTTGCCTATGTTTTCTTCTAGGAGTTTGATGGTGTCGTGTATTACATTTAATTCTTTAAGCAATTTTAAGTTTATTTTTGTGTGTGGTGTGTGGGTATGTTCCGGTTTCATCAATTTACATGTGGCTGTCCAGTTTTACCAGCACCACTGGCTGAAAAGACTATTTCCCATTTTATATTCTGGCCTCCTTTACTAAAGATTAATTGACCACAGGTGTCTGGGTTCTCTATTCTGTTCATTAATCTGTATGTCTGTTTTGGTACCAGTACCACACTGTCTTGATTACTGTGGCTGTGTAATAGTGTATGAACCTGGGAGAGTTATGCATCCTGCTTGGTTTTTGTTCCTCAGGGTTGCTTTGAAAATTCTGGATCTTTTATGGTTCCATACAAATGTTTGTGTTGTTTGTTGTAGTTTTGTGAAAAATGTCGTCAGTAATTTCATAGGGCTTGCATTGAATCTGTAGATTGCTTTGGGTAGTATGGCCATTTTTAATATATTAATTCTTCCAACCCAGGAGCATGGAATAACTTTCCATTTCTTTGAATTATCTTTAATTTCATTGATTAATGTTTTATTGTTATCATCATATAAGTCTTTCACCTCCTTGGTCAGGTTTATTCCCAGTATTTAATTTTAGGGGGTGCAATTTTAAAAGGTATTGTATTTTTCCATTCCTTTTCTAATATTTCATTGTTAGTATATAGAAATATAACTGATTTTTGAATGCTAATCTTATATCTTTCTACTTTGCTGAATTCATTGATCAATTTGGATAGTTTTTTTTGTGGAATCCTTAGTGTTTTCTATATATAGTATCATGTTGTCTGAATAGAGTGACAATTTTACCTCTTCTCTTCCAATTTAGATAACTTATTTCTTTTGTTTGTTGGATCACTGTGGCTAAGGTTTACAATACTATGTTGAATAAAAGTGGAGACAGTGGGCATCCTTGTCTTGTTCCAGATTTTAGTGGGAATATTTTCACCTTTTCTCCATTGAGTATTATATTTGTTGCGGGTTTGTCATTAATGGCTTTTATTATGTTTTATAACCGCTTTGGTAAGAGTTTTTATCATGAATGAATGTTGGACTTTGTCAAATGCTTTTCTGCATCTATTGAGATGATCATGTGGTTTTTGACTTTTCTTTCGTTAATGTGCTTTATAATGTTGATTGATTTGCACATGTTGAACCATCCTGTGAACCTGGGATGAATCCCACTTGGTCGTGTTGTATGATATTTTTTATGATTGTTGGATTCAGTTAGCTAAAATTTTTTTGAGAATTTTTGCATCTATATTCATCAAAATGTTGGCCTATAATTTTCTTTTTTGGTAGTAGCTTTGGATTTGGTACTTGGGTGATGGTGGCTTCATAGAATGTCTTTGGGAATGTTCCGTCTTCAAAATTTTGGAGAAATTTAAGAAGAATGGGTAAAAGGTTTTTATTGTACATTTTGTGAAATTAGCCTGTGAATCCATATGGTCCTGGGCTTTTGTTTGTAGGGATTGTTTTTATTACATATTCACTTTCATTTCTCATTATCAGTCTGTTCAGTTGATGTATTTCTTCTTGATTCAGTTTTGGTAGCTGTCTCTCTAAAGTTCTCATTTCTTCTAGGTTGTCAAATTTGTTGGCACATAATTGTTCATAGTATTCCCTTATGGGTTTTTGTGTTTTTGTTTTTGTTTTTTATTTCTTAAGTATTCATTGAAATTTCTCCTTTTTCACTTCTTTTTTATTTATTTTGGTTTTTTTATCCTCTTTTTGGTTAGTTTTGCCAGAGGTTTGTCAATTTTATTTACATTTTCAAAGAATCAGCTCTGGGTTTCATTGATGATTTCTATTAATTTTTTAATCTCTATTTTATTGATTTCCTCTATGATCTTTATGATTTCCTTTTTTCCTGAATTTAGGTTCTGTTTACTCTTTTTCTAATTCATTTAAATGTTGGATTAATTTGTAGATTTGAGATTTTTCTTCTTTTTATAGGAAGGCCAGTACTGCTATGAATTTCCCTGTAAGCACTGCTTTTGATGCATCCCATAGATTTTGGATGGTTGTTATTCATTATCATTTGTCTTGAGGTATTTTTCTATTTCCTTTTTGATTTCCTCACTGACCTATTGGGTTTTTTTGGCAGTGGCAATGGCAGGGTGTGTGAACTCCCAGGGGAGTGAGAGCAAATATAGGTGGTGTTTGGTCACAATGTCCATTTCTATGGTGCCTTCTGAGGTGATTGGGGCTGAAAGTGGTGCCTGTTCATGGACTTCTAGTGGTGACTGGCCACATCCACCTCTGGAATCAGAGATAACTGGGGTTTTTGCTTCTGCCATCTCTGGATCATACAAGAAGCACCCTGCTCTGCTTTGCCCATGCAGGAAGTACTCTGAGGTGACTGGGGCCACATATAGAGCCTGTTCACAGAACTCTAGTTCTTGTGGACCACCTCCCTCTGTTTTCTGAGATGACTGCTGTTTTTGTCACTGTCACCTGTATATTATGCCAGAGGCACCATGTGTCACTTATCCACTCAAGAGGTAGCCAGCCACCTGTAGCCTGTACAAGTGGAACCTGGTCTCTCATAGCCTAAATATGTGGTCTCTCACCATGCATAGCCTCTTCCTGAGGCATCCCTCCCTCTGAGAGTCCATGAATGGATAGGGAGATTCATATGGTGGTCTGGCTCTTCTCTTGCCATCCCCAACAATGACCCCTTGCTTCTCCTGTGGGCCCAGACCTCCTCCAAGTATCTTCTCCCAGCCCATGGCACACCATTCCCTAACACCTCAGGCTGTCTATACACAGCCAATCCTAGTCCTCTCCCTGGAACTGACCTCTGGATCCTGAGTCTCAGCACCCAGTCCCACTTGTGTGTCTCAGGCTGTGTTGTCTGGGGTGGTAGTGCAGATAATTGGTGCAGCTCTCACTCTGCTTTGTCCTCTTCAGTCCAGCTGATGCACTTTTCTCAGAAACTTTGAGGTTCCTCTGTCTCAGCTGATCTCCCTGTTGTTTAGGTTGGTTCCCTGGTTCTGTTTCCTTTTCTCTTTAACAGCTCCCTCTCAGAAGTGGTAGTCCTACCCTGATTCCTTTTTTCTCTCTTTCTCTCTCTCTTTTTTTTTCTTTTGTTCTACCCAGGAATATGGAGGTCTTATAGCCCTTTTTGGAGGTTTAAATTCTTCTTCCAGCATTCAGTAGATGGTCTGTGTGAATCATTCTATATGTAGTTGTGTCTTTTTGATGTATGTGGGACAAGGTGAGGGTGAAATCTTAATCCTCTACCATCTTGATCCTACCCCTAAAACACTTTTCTGGTATTAAAAATCCTTAGGACATCTAAAGTCTGTGGTTTATTTGATACATTTCCATTATAAAAGCACATTGGTTATAAGAAAATGGTCTGTTTCCAAATAATTCTTTTAAGGAAGAATTGCTTCAGGCTTTATCTGTCAGGAAAGGATAAATAGTCATGTTTACAGCAATACTTTTAATTCCAATATTCTAAAAATACTTAATTAAAAATCCCAAAATACTGTATTTCCCAAAGATTTCCCTTTACTAGTGTTCCATTTTGATTTATTTGTTGTTTATTGTATGTGAGTGTGTGCATATATATGTGTGTGAGAAAGACAGAGAGCTGTTGGCCAGTAAGAAGATTCTCAAAGATCCTGTCTGTACCTCTCTATTCTTATATTTTGGTGTTTTTTGGTGTTAACTATGACTAAATTATGGGTCATGTATGGAAGTTGGCAGTAATCTAAACAAATCCAAACCATAGCTTTCTTCACTCTTCCTTCTTTCTGATCTCCATGAAAAATCATTTATTCTTCTATTTCTAAAAGACCTCCTGCAGTACAATCCAGCAATTGCACCTCTGAATATTTGAAGAAAATGAAAATACTAATTTGAAAAGATACATATACCTCATGTTCATAGCATTATTATTTACAATAACCAAAACATGGAAGTAACACAAGTGTAAAGAAGAAGTTATTATTCAGCCATAAAAAAGAATGAAATTCTGCCATTTCCAACAATGTTGATGGACCTGTGGAGTGCCATGCTTAATGAAATAAGTTAGACAAAGACAAATTCTCTGTTAACACATATAGTTGAAATCTAATATATATATATATATATTTATATATATATATATCAGAAACAGACTTTAGAAATAGGGAACAAATTACTGGTTACTAATAGGGAGAGGGAAGGAGGGTTAAAAAATGTATGAGATTAAGAGATATAAACTACTATGTATAAAATAGATAAGCAACAAGATATATTGTACATCATAAGTGCTATATTTTCATGGCTATGAGTTTTGTGTTTTGATAATATACCTATTTAACTACTACCAATGTGACAGAGAACATTTTCTTTATTCTCTACATTCCCTTTGAGTCCTTCCCCTATCAACCTCACAGCCTCATACTTATTCCCAGTCTTCACATAAATAAAATCATACAATAGGTGTTCTTTTGTGTCTCTCTTCTTTTGTTAACTATAAAAATGTCACCTACTTTTAAGAATACTCTGAAAAGTAAATTTATTTTTTCTGAAATAAATTGGGTATATCTCAATTTCAACTAAATTTCAAGCATATACTAAATATTTAATAAATATTATTTTTGTGCAATAGTCTGTTAAATCTGGATTCATTGTTTCATTTTTAAGTGAACCTAAGAGTGATAATTATTGCATATTTGAAAAAAAAGTACTAGATGAATTATAAGATCAGGAGAGAAAGTGAAAAAAATTCATAACTTCATTGTAGAAAAAAAGTTGGATTTCTCTTTGTGGCTCAGCAGGTTAGGAATCCAACTGTATCCATGAGGATGCAGGTTTACTCCCTGGCCTCACTCAGTGGGTTAAGCAGGATCCAGTGATGACACAAGCTGTGGTGTAATTTGCAGACGTGGCTCAGATCTGGTGTTTTTGTGACTGTGACATAGACATGCCAGCAGTTGCAGCTCCAATTTTATTCCTAGCCCTGAAATTTACATATGCCACAGTGTGGCCCTGAAAAGAAAAAAAGAAAAAAATTAAGAATGAAAAACAGATGTAAATTTCATTGAAAGCAACACGCATACACAGAAGAAAGAGAAAAAAATAGACAAGAAGAGCAGTGGGTAGGACCGAGTTTTGTTGTGTTTGTAGAAAGTTGCCTTTGGCTAGTTTGTGCACATGCTTTGAGAATCGGAAGAGTATGCCTATTGTGGACCAGATAGGGAAGGTTAATACTTGTACTAAGTGAGGATAGAGAATGGAGTAAATGTTCCAGAAGTCTACAGGGAAATTTCTGAGTTTTAAGCTCTTGCCATGGTCAGAATAAACCAATACTCTCTGCCTTATAAGATCTTTTCTGTCTCTTTCTTCCTCTTTCCTAATTTGATTCTTGAGGGGCCAAAATATGTGATGAGTAAATAGAATCAGATTTAGGTAGGGGAATAGAAAATCTGCCAACCAAGACTCCCTTCTGCTCACAAGTATCCAGCTTAAAGAGATAGGAATATGTTTGATTTCAAATAAAGTTTGAAATTGCATAATTATATTAGGTACATTTATTTCTAAATATTTATCTCTGAAATTGATTATCTTATTATTAATTGAATATTTACTTTAACTATATGTGATAGGATTTTCATATTTTCTAATGAATGGATAACTTATGCACCCTACTTTAGATTTTATCCAGGGCCAGGGAAAAAATGAGTTTCACAGAGCAAGTTTAAACCAACGTTGAGAGGAGGAGGAAGAATACTTACACAATTATTATTTGGATCAATTTTTGCACACTGTTTTTCATCTGGCTATCTTCTGCACATCATTCTATATATAGATCAGGTGAAAATCAGCTGAATTCCTCATGCGCATCTAGTATGGAATTATGTGACCTTCCAGGGAACCTACACCACTTGGTGACAAATTCTATTCTGACACTATCACTTTCAATTAAACTTACTTTTTTGTAATAGACTTCAAAAACTTAAGATAAGAAAACATGCTTTAAATTGTGCTTGTCCAGATCCTTCCTAGAATGTTGCTGTGCTGTGACATTACACTTGATATGTGTTATCAAAGAAATTAAAACAGACATATTAATTTCACAAGGAATAAGAAACATTTAAATTAATATATATCTGGCATACAATGAAGGTGTACCCATGCTTAATACAAAGAAAATAATAGTTATATATTTGTATTTTTTTTACTTTTCTGCTATATAATCACTAAAAATGGCTTATGGCATATTAACAGAATATAGGTGAAGTAGTAAGTCATCTAAAAGGGTTTAGAATAATTATATTTAAATTATGTGTATCTTAATATAATATTTTCTGGAGTTCCCATCGTGGTGCAGTGGTTAACGAATCCGACTAGGAACCATGAGGTTGTGGGTTCGGTCCCTGCCCTTGCTCAGTGGGTTAATGATCTGGTGTTGCCATGAACTGTGGTGTAGGATCCCGCATTGCTGTGGCTCTAGCGTAGGCTGGTGGCTACAGCTCCGATTCGACCCCTAGCCTGGGAACCTCCATATGCCGCAGGAGCGGCCCAAGAAATAGCAAAAAGACAAATATATATATATATATATATATATATATATATATATATATATAATATTTTCTATCCAATCCCATTAACTTATTAATAACATGTTATAATTTATGGTAATAATATATGACTACTTAAATTAGATTTTTAAAGAACAATTCTGTAAAACAATTGAAATTTGTTATTTGTAATTTTTCAGAGCGAAATATGTCACAGTTAATCTATGATTCACATGTAATTCTAAATTTCAGTAGATAACTAAAACCATCCCACATTTAAAGATAAGCATATACTATTGAAAGGATGTGCCTTAAGGACAAACCTTATCTAATTGATCTTAATGAGGTCACATTAGAACAATTCAAACATAAACTCAAATTTTATATTTTGACTTGATTTTGGTTTCTCTTAAGGGTGAGCGTGTGTGTCTAAGCAACTGGTAAAACTCTCCTCAATTCTAAGGTAATTTATAAAATCTTTTACAACCCTCCCACTCCCATTCCCTCTATTGCTTCTAGCATGTATAAGTTTCTGTTTTTGTACTAGGGAATAATCCAGGGCTTCCTCTCTGCTCAGTTTCCATGATCCTTCTGAAATGTTTCATTTCGAAATCTCCTTCTCCTTTGTGTTACTTTTCCTGCTTAGTTTTAGTAGTCTTTTATTTCCTTTATTTACACATTTTAAATATTTATTCCACCATAAAATGATCATCTATCAGTGAAACATATAATCCAAGAGTGTTTTGAATTATATACATTAAATTGAAAACTAACCCTGTCATTAAAACCATCTTAAGAAATGTTGAAAAATATAGTTTTCCCATGTCACATCCTTAGAAAACAATTTATTTAGAATAATGTGGAGCTTAGTAATCTCTAATTTGAATAGTTTCATGTGTGATTATCTTGATCAGTCCAGGTTAGAAATCATTTTATGAGGCCACACTTTAATTACTATAAATTTATTATCACATTCAGATGCATAACTAAATGGTATTATTGAATAGTTCTTCATTTGTCTCAGTAGATGAGAGCTAGCTTCTGCTCTGTTGGAAAAATAGTTTCCTCTCTAGATTAAACATTATGATAAGGCAAATCAATGTCAGAAAATAAGAGTGAGCAATTCATGGACTATGCAATACCTACTGTACTCTAAAGGATTTAATGTCATAAATCTTAAAGTAAATGTTCATTAAAGAAAGAATGTTTTCAATTTATATATTTAAATGAAATTTTAAGGAGTTTCCATTACTAGAAATGTACTCACCTCATGTTTTATCATATAATAGACAAGATTCTAAATTGAATAACAAAGCCTAATCCAGTTAAAAATATCTGTTAAACTTAACAGGAATTGGGTAAAGTATTTATACTTAATGAAGCACAAAAGGACGTAATTGACTTTGAAAATTCTTGTATTCATGAGTGGTTTATGGAAGTTGAGCTATGAGCTGCGTATGCATGTAAAAAAATACAGTAAAATTTTAATTGGCACATCTTCAATGAAGCAAAACTTTGCCAGTTAAGTGATATACTGATTACAGTGATAGAAATTTGATTTTACACTATATTCTTTTCAACACTGGTAACAATATTTGCTGGGGATACTATAAAAACAGGGAAATGAGATGGAACACAAAGGTGAATACACTTTGGGTGGATCATATACCATTAATATATTTCTGTCTCTAAGTACAAAGATTCTTAAAGTCTCTCAAACATGTTCTTAGATTTGGAAAAGTTTTTTCTTCTTGCAAGTTATTTTCTGCTAAAATGGAAATGCATCTGAGAAGGAAATACCTGCAACTATCTATCAGTAATAATTTTTCTTTTTTTTTTCTTTTTTTTTTTTGTCTTTTCAGGGCCGCACCTGTGGCATATGGAGGTTCCCAGGCCAGGGGTCCAATCAGAGCTGTAGCTTCTGGCCTATGCCACAGCCACAGCAATGCATGATCTGAGCCACATCTGCAACCTAAAACTCATGGCAATGCTAGCTCCTTAACCCACCGAGTGAAGCCAGGGATCAAACCCACCACCTCATGGTTCCTAGTTGGATTCATTTCTGCTGTGCCACGATGGGAACTACAGTAATAATTTTTCAGTTTTGACACTGAAGCCAGTAAAGGGTAAGAAAATTCTGAATTGAAGCTGAGAATCAAAAACTATATATTTTGATCACTAATATGTGAAATAATATGTTCCTAAAATATGTAGTATTAATGAGACATGACTTAAATATTTATTAGACTGAGGAACACTTAAAAGGACAGGAATATAGACTGAGTCTAAAAATTCAAAATTTAAAAATTTAAGCATAGATTCTTAGAATAAGTCCATATAAGATATTAAATATTTATGAATTCCTTAAAATTAAATTTATAAGATAATGTAGAGCATGGAAAAATATTTAAAACAAAGCTTTTATTACAAAATGATTTCTGAGTGTTTCAGGTCACTGAATTTTATTTAATGATATGTTAATAATTTTTTTTGCATAAATTAGTAGGATTGAACTACTAAAGTGCTTAATAAAGATTTGGTATTTACTGTTTTGTTCAAAATTATAACAGAATTTTACAGAAATATATGTGGGACGCTACTAGGAACTGTGATGTCAAAGGCAAATATGCTATATTAATAGTTTATATACCCAAGAAGTTTATAATTTATTAAGGAAAGCAGGGCATATGCAAATTTTTATATCATGAAGCCTAATATGACATCATTGAAGAAAAGCAAAAGTAACATAATAAAATTGTAAAGACTGTTAACATTTGCAAATGATGTGGCCAATCCAATGTATAATAATACTTCATACAACTCAATGTCAAAAATAGAAAACACCCAGTTAAAAAATTGGACAGAAGAAATGAATAGACTTTTTTTTTCAAAGAGTGAATGCAGACGGCCAATAGGCACATAAAAATATGCTCAAAATAACTTAAAAAAAATAAAAGATGCTCAGCACTGATAATCATCAGGGAAGTCAAAACCAAAATGAGATATCACCTCACACTTTCCAGCATGGCTATCGTCAAAAAGAACACAAGTAAGAAATTTTGGTACAAATGTGTAGAAAGGAAACTCTTGTACAATGTCGATGTGAATATAAATTGGTACAGCCACTGTGGAAAACAACAGGAAGTTTCTCAAAAAAAACAGTCACCTCAATGTTCATAGAAGAATTATATACAATTTACATGATATGAAAGCAACCTAAATGTCCATAAACAGGTGAATGTATAAAGATGATGTAGTATTTGTACACAATGGAATACAACTTAGCTATAGAAAAAAATTAAAATTTGCCATTTTTAGCAACATGGATGGACTTGGAGGACATTATGCAAAGTGAAATAAGTCAGACAGAAAAAAGACCAATACAATATATCACTTACATGTGGAATCTAAATACAAGCTAGTAAATATAACAAAAAAGAAGCAGACACAGATTACAGAGAATAAAAACTAGTGGCTACCAGTGGTGGGGGGTGTTCATGGTAGGGGCAATATAGGAATTGGGAAGTGGGAGTTATAAACCACTGGGTATAAGATAGGCTCAAGATATACAACACTGGGGGCATAGCCAATATTTTATAATATTGGAAATGGAAAGTGATCTTTAAAATTTTATAAATTAAAAAAAAATCAGTGCAAAGATGGGTGAAAGACTTTAGATCTCGAGAACTCAGGAAATACACAGTCTTTAAGAGGCCGGACTAGCATTAAACTGGCTGTTAGATATGGCTTATCTATTAGGCATGGTCATGTGGTGCCTGAGGCTGATAATGATTTTAGAGAACTGCTGAAAAAATTTCATTTATTACAAAAGTAGAGGGGAAATGGAATTTTATATCAGATAAAAAGTTTTAATATACAATATCAATGTATTTATCTTTATGTCATGATACATAATTTTTAATAATTTTTTATGGAAGAAGCATCTTATGAAGACAAAAATGCCTAGATCATATGGCAGTCACAGCTCTACCTTTCTATAGTTGTAGAAACTTAGCCTCTCTACATTTTAATTTTCTCATCAGCAAAATAGTAAAATAATTATACCTACCTCAGAAAGTTCTTATGTGAGTTAAATAAATTGTTAGAATACAATATAATGTAAAATTCATAGAATATTATCTGAAATATAGTAATTGCAATACAAATATTAGCTATGGTAATATCATTTTTAATCAGCACAGAAATTTGAATGAGGTGGATAGTAGTGGTCAGTGTGTTTAAGAGCATAGTAATTTTGACAGTTGAGTAATGGCATTAGTTGCATATAGAGGAGAAATGAGATAGATATAGTTGCATATAGAGGACCTTAAGCTCATGGTTGGGAATCTCACTGTACAATAGACCTTAGACAGTAGGGCAATGGAGAACCACTGGCTCATGGGAAAAGCTAATTAGCCATATTTCGCATGAATATTTGAAGTGTAAAAAGACCAGAATCAAGGAAAAAAGGAGAATGATTGAATAGCAATGGAAAAACAATTGAGAAAGATTAAATTTGAGCAAGTGATGAAAGATTGATATTGATGTTAAAAATAGAAAATAATCAAGCTGGGAGTTTGTGGTGCAGCGGTTAATGAATCTGACTAGGAACCATGAGGTTGTGGGTTTGATCCCTGGCCTTGCTTAGTGGGTTAAGGATCTGGCGTTGCTGTCAGCTGTGGTGTAGGTCGCAGATGCGGCTCGGATACCGCGTTGCTGTGGCTCTGGTGTAGGCTGTCCGCTACAGCTCCGATTGGACCCCTAGGCTGGGAACCTCCATATGCTGCCGGAGCAGCCTTAGAAAAGGCAAAAAGACGGAAAAAAAAAAAGAAAAAAAGAAAATAATCAAGTTGTTTTTTTTTTAATAGTGACTATTACTTTCTGAAGGAAATTTAACTTGCTTCCTAATTAAATAAAAGTTGGAGCTTACCAAGAGACATTTGATTATTTTTTCTTTCTCTAAACTTGGAACCTGTATTTGTCAACTTTATAACTTAATTGAGCTGTGAGGCTGACAAATTGATTTTTCTTGCTCCTAATTTATTTAATTCAGTTTCCACAATTAGGCAAGCAATTAATCAATGGTGGAGTCATTAAGATTCATTGCATTGAAATAGTGTCCTGACAATCATCCAAAATAAGAATTGTGCAGTTTATCAAGGCAGATAAGTACCATAAGTAAGGTACTTATACCATAAGTGTGATGTTTGATATTTTAACTTCACCTAAAATTGATTAAATTTACCTGAAATCTTTAAGTTTTGGTTTGGTTTATTTTGCAATATTATCTAGAAATAAAATGATAGTTACCTTCTTACTATTAAGTCCAAAGACAATAGAATATTAGTTTGTAACAATATTATGAAAAAATATTTGACTGACCCATTAATAATTTAATTATTTCCTATAACATGGTAGAATAAGTTTCTTACCATTTAAGATTTAGTTTAAGATATTAGGCTCATATGAATAATAGAGATATGAAAAATTTTAAATGATGTTTTATTTGAAGCCTGTATTATATCCTGGAAAAATATTGAATTTGGGATCTCTAAGTCTGAATTTATGAATTTTGCCATTTAGGAACTCTGTCCTAGAGGAAAATCTCTGTGTTCTTGTGTCCATTATGCTATAACTTATTAGCTATGACTACTGTTAATTTAAAATAAAATAATGATTATGAAAACCTTTGTAAATGATCAACTGGTATACAATTCAAAAAATATTAAAATAATTTTACTTTTTTAAGAATGATTGTGTACAATTGAATATTCTAGAGAAAAATGCATTTTGCGTATTTTTTATATTGACCATTGTTTTAAGAACATAGTTTAAACAGGTAAATATAGTTATAATACTTTTCTATTTGTCTTGGCCTTTGAACCCTTACCAAATATTGACTCCCAAAACTTAGAGATGAAATATTATTGTCTTGGGTTTTTAATCTACCTATTCCTTCTATCTGTGTTTCAGTTAATTTACCCCATGCTTCAAAAATGTAATTATATATACCCTAACTGTGCTCTGCCTTGGTTCCTCAAGTCTCTTTTTGAAGGTCCATTTCTGGCATTGTTGTCAAGCCAGATCTCTTTCATTGCTGCTATTTTCCTCAATTGTTCACTCTCATATACTTTGAAGACACTCCTTAGTCTTCTGTAGACTATTCAAGGTTACAGAGAACTTGCTTATAAAGGTTATTAAAAAATTAAGAAGTATAAATATTTCCCAAATACTTGAAATTTGTTCACCTTTAGAACCAGAGTCTGAACCTGAAGCTTTTCCCTACCTGTTTTCCCTACTTGTAAACATGATTGTTAAACACATGCTCACTACTACAATCTAGTATGGCATTTCTCATTGTCATCATCTCTGAAAAGTTAACAAGAGGCTGAAGCACTGTGCATGCTGGCAAAGATGCTATAATTCCTCAGTGGCTTTTGGGGCTTTTAGAATATAAATTCAGAAATCCACTTCTCCTTCTAACAGGGTGCGGCAAACCACTTACTGGTGATATTGAGTCCCAATTGCTACTTTTTAAGCACCATGCAGAATCACTCTCAATGAGCAGAAAGTCACTGCTCATTCTGGCACAGATGAAACAACTGCAGCTTCAGTTTTTCTTTTCCTTTGAAATTCTCCACTATCACATGTGGAATGCTTCTCTTTTTCTTCGGCTTTGTCTTAATTATACAAATATTGAGGAAGGCAAGATGGCGGAAGAGTAGGGGGACATGCTCGTCCTCTCCCACAAACACAACAACAACAACAAAAAAAACACATCTACAGGTTAAACAACTTGCACAGAACAGCAATTAATCACTGGCAGAAGAACTTGAACTCCAATAACAGCAAGAATCTCATGACATAACTGGGTAAAACAAGATAAAAGAGGAGAGTGAGAGAAGGGGAATCTGGGCTGGACAGGCACTCCCAAAAGGAAACTGTGGAGGAGAAAATGATCCCCACACCCTGGAAGGTCACCTACTTGATGGAAAGTTCAGCTGAATTGGAGGGATCGCCAGATGCAGAGAAGAGCGCAGCAATAAGTCTGAGATCTGAAGAGCAGAGTAAGAAATGAACAAATCATCTGAACTACTGGCACAGTCACCAAAAACCAAGATACTTGGGTGGGGGCTGGTCACTGAGACCTTGGCTCCAGAGGTTAGTCCCTGAGAGTGGGCTGGGGTGGGCAGTGCAGAGACTGCTTGGGGGACAAGGAACTGGTTGGTTGGGTTGGCAGGGCAGAGACTGCCTGTGAAACTAGGAAGCAGAGCATCATGAGTGGCGGGAACAATACACTAAGGGCTGGGGAGTTGAAAGCCACATCAGAGGGAACCTGGGAGAAGAGCTGGATCTGCAGTAGAGACAAGGTGCCAGTGTTGGGGAGGGGAGAAGAGGAGGGGTGGGCTACCATAGAATACCCCCTATGCCACAGCGAGATCAGAAAGCTGCACTTCCCAGTGCATCCCCCCTACCCCTACCCCATGAACACTCACGAAACCTGAGGCTGCCTGCCATTCTGAAGGGCTGGCCTCACCACTTGTGGGAAGCTGACCACCACAGAGGCTTTCACTGCTCTGGCCTGCCTGCCCTCTGGAGGGTATACACCCCCACGGAGCAGCACCCAGCACCACCAGCCCCCTGGAAAATGCCCACAGCCCAGAAAAGCTAGAGCAAACTCTGCCCAGCTGTGCAAAAATCTGCTTCCATTGCGGGGCAGTCCTACCAGTTCTGGGCTGCCCTGGGGAACAGCCCCTTTAGGAACACCAGAGCAAGCTCTGCCCAGCCACATGAAAACTTCTTCCATTGTGATACAGACCTCCCAGTCCTGTCTGCCCTCAGGAAGCCTTCCTTTGCTTCAGAGAGACCCTGTCATCCCTGCCCACCCTCTGGTCAAGCCATGCTGCCTCAAAGAAGACTAACCAACAACACCAGCCCTCAGGAAACATTCCACAGCAGTGCCAAGGCAAACCCTGCCTGGCCACAGGGAGTACACCTCCACCAAGAAAAAGAAAATAACAAGCAAGGTGAAGGAGCTGAGAAACCACCCCCAGTTAAGCCAACAGGAGAACTCACCTAAAGCAGTCAACAATGAGACAGAACTCTGCAGTCTGACAGACTTGGAGTTCAAAGGGAAATAGTGAAAATACTAGAAGGAATTAAGAGAAGATATGAACAGTAATGCAGACTCTCTCAGAAAGGAACTAGAAAATACAAGAAGGAGCCAAGAAAAACTAGAAAATTCATTTGCAGAAATTCAAACTGAACTAAGGGTAGTAAAAACCAGAATGAATAATGCAGAAGAATGAATTAGAGATGTGGAAGATAGAATAATGGAAATCACCCAAATAGGACAACAGACAGAAAACCAAATGAAAAAACATGAAAGTAGTATAAGAGACCTATGGGATAATATAAAGCAGGCCAATCTACACATAATAGGAATTCCAGAAGGAATAGAAAAAGATAAGGGGATGGAAAATATATTTGAAGAAATTACCACTGGAAACTTCCCAAATCTAAAGGATACTGAGTTCAAGATACAGGAAGCACAGAGGGCCTCAAACAGGTTGAACCCAAATAGACCCACACCAAGACACATTAAAATAAAAATGGCAAAAGTTAGTGATAAAAAGAGGATCCTAAAGGCAGCAAGAGAAAAACAAAATGTTACCTACAAGGGAACCCCCATAAGGTTATCAGTTGATTTCTCTACAGAAACTCTACGGGCCAGGAGGGCATGGCAAGAGACATTTAAAGTGCTGAAAGGAAAACATATGCAACCTAGAATACTCTATCCAGCAAGAATATCATTTAAAATAGAAGGAGAAATAAATTTTTTTCCAACAAAAGCTAAAAGAATACAGCAGTACAAAACCCAGGCTAAAAGAAATATTGAAAGGGTTTCTCTAAATCAAAAAGAAAGGAAGAAAAGAAAGAGGAAAAAAAAAAAAAGAGGAAGAACTAGGATTGAGGAAATGACAGTCAGAGGCAGTCACTCAAATAAGCCAGCATACAGATCTAATCATGAACATGTTTAAAACAAAATAAAATTAAAAAGAAAAAAAAGAGTCATCAAAATCATAAAATGTGGGCAAGGGAAGTAAGGAAATAAATAGATACTTTTTAAATTTTTTCTTTTATTTCTCTCTCTTTTTTTTTCTTTCTTTATATTTTTTTGTTTGTTTCCCTTCTTAATTTTAGTATAGTAATGAATTTTTTGAACCTACAGAACTATCAGGCTAAAACAGACAATTATAGGAAGGGCTTAACATACTTAAAAAACAGGACAAGCACAAATCATAACCAAACGTTGCATTCAAAAAAAAATGAAAAGAAAAACACTCAAGCAGAAAATAATTGGAGATCATCCAACCAAAAAAAGAAAGGAAGAATTTAGAATCTTAAAATCAACTGGAACAGAAGTTTTAAAATGGCAATAAATAATCATGTATCAATTATCACCTTAAATGTCAATGGAATGAATGCTCCAATCAAAAGACACAGAGTGGAATATTGGATAAAAAAGCAAAAACCTTCAATCTGCTTCCTATAAGAAACTCACCTTAGGACAAAGGACACATATAGATTGAAAGTGAGGGGGTGGGAAAAAATATTTCATGCCAATAGACATGACAGGAAAGCAGGAGCTGCAATATTCATATCAGACAAAATAGACATTAAAACAAAAGACATAAAGACAAAGAATGACACTCTAATAATTAAGGGATCCATCCAAGGAGAGGATATTACAATCATCAACATATATGCCCCAAATACAGTAGCACCCAGATACATACAACAAACACCAGCAGACATAAAGGAAGAAATTGATGAGAATACAATAATAGTAGGAGAAATTAATACCCTACTTACATCAATGGACAGATCCTATAGACAGAAAAGCAATAAAACAACAAAGATACTAAAGGAAATAATAGAAACATTAGACTTAATTGACATCTTCAGGACACTACATCCAAAAAAATCAGAATACACATTCTTCTCAAGTGCACATGGAACATTCTCAAGAATCGACCACCTATTGGGACACAAAGCTAACCTCAACAAATTTAGGAGCATAGAAAGTATCTCAAGTATCTTCTCTGACCACAATGGCATGAAACTAGCAATCGAACACAGGAAAATAAATGAGAAAAAAAACTTACTACATGGAGACAAAACAACATGCTACTAAAAATCCAATGGGTCTATAAGAAAATCAAGAAGGAAATTAAACAATACCTTGAGACAAATGATAATGAAGATACAACCTCTCAAAATCTATGGGATGCCACAAAAGCAGTGCTCAGAGGGAAATTCATAGCAATACAGGCC
This sequence comes from Sus scrofa, assembly GCF_054392235.1. NCBI lineage: Eukaryota > Metazoa > Chordata > Mammalia > Artiodactyla > Suidae > Sus > Sus scrofa. Next base: position 44,602,825 of record NC_139393.1, read on the forward strand.
TTCCTCAAAAAAGAAGAAAGATCTCAAATTGACAACTAAACCCTCCACCTAAATGAATTAGAAAAAGAACAAAGAAGACCTAAAGTTAGCAGAAGGAAGGAAATTATAAAGATCAAAGAGATTCAAAAAGCAGTAGAGAAAATTAATAAAACCAAGAGCTGGTTCTTTGAAAAAGTAAACAAAATTGACATCCCCCTGGCTAGACTCCCTAAGAAGAGGAGACAAAGAATCCAAATAAACAAAATTATAAATGAAAAAGGAGAAATCACAACAGATACTGCAGAAATACAAAAAATCATAAGAGAATACTATGAACAACTATATCCCAACAAATTTGACAATCTGGAAGAAATGGACAATCTTCTAGAATCTTACAGCCTGCCAAAACTGAATCAAGAAGAAACAGACCAACTGAACAGACCAATCACTAGAAATGAAATTGAAGAGGTCATAAAAACACTCCTTACAAATAAAAGTCCAGGACCAGATGGCTTCACAGGCAAATACTACCAAAGATATAAAGAGGATCTGGTGCCCATCCTCCTTAAAATTTTTCAAAAGGTTGAAGAAGAAGGAATACTCCCAAAGACATTCTATGTGCTACCATCACCCTAATTCCAAAACCAGACAATGATAACCCCCAAAAAGAAAACTATTGGCCAATATCTTCGAGGAATATAGATGCAAAAATTCTCAACAAAATTTTAGCCAATGGAATCAAACAACATATCAAAAAGATCATACACCATGACCAGGTAGGGTTCATCCCAGGTTCACAAGGATGGCTCAACATACACAAATCAGTCAACATCATACACCACATTAACAAAAGAAAAGTCAAAAACCATATGATCATCTCAATAGATGCAGAAAAAACATTTCACAAAGTCCAACACCCATTCATGATCAAAACTCTTGCCAAAGTCGGTATAGAGGGACCATTCCTGAACATAGTCAAAGCCATTTATGATAAACCCACAGCAAATATAACACTCAATGGGGAAAAACTGAAAGCTTTCTCACTCAAATCTGGAACAAGACAGGGATGCCCACTCTCACCACTGCTATTCAATACAGTTTTGGAAGTCTTAGACACAGCAATTAGACAAACAAAAGAAATAAAAGGCATCCAAACAGGAAGAGAAGAGATAAAAAGTCACTGTATTCAGACGACATGATACTATACCTAGAAAACCCTAAGGACTCAACCCAAAAACTACTTCAACTGATCAACAAATTCAGCAGAGTAGGAGGATATAAGATTAACATTCAGAAATCAGTCACATTTCTGTGTACCAACAAGGAAATATTAGAAAAGGAATACAAAAATACAGTACCTTTTAAAATTGCACTTTGAAAAATCAAATACCTTGGAATACACCTGACCAAGGAGGTGAAGGATTTATATGCCAAGAACTATAAAACATTAATTAAGGAAATTAAAAATGATGGAAAGAAATGGAAAGATATTCCATGTTCATAGATTGGAAAAATAAACATTGTAAAAATGGCCATACTACCCAAAGCAATCTACAGATTCAATGCAAGCCGTATCAAATTACCCATGACATTTTTCACAGAACTAGAACAAACAATCCAAACATGTATAGGGAACCACAAAAGACACAGAATTGCCAAAGCAATCCTGAGAAACAAAAACCAAGCAGGGGGCATAACTCTCCCAGATTTCAAGCAGTATTCCAAAGCCACATTCATCAAAACAGTGTGGTTACTGGTATCGAAACAGACAGACCAACCAATGGAACAGAATAGAGAACCCGGAAATAAACCCTGAACCTGACACCTATGGTCAATTAATCTTTGACAAGGGAGTCAAGGATATAAAATGGCAAAAAGAAAGTCTATTCAGCAAGCATTGCTGGGAAACCTGGACAGGTGCATGCAAAGCAATGAAATTAGAACCCATCCTCACACCATGCACAAAAATAAACTCAAAATGGCTGAAAGACTTAAATATAAGACAAGACACAAGAAACTAAAAAGGAAACCAAAAGACAACTTACAGAAAGGGAGAAAGTTGTTTCAAATGATGCAACGGACAAGGGCTTATATCTCTGGAATATACAAGCAACTTATACAACTCAACAACAAAAAAGCCAGCAACCCAATTGAAAAATGGACAAAAGACCTGAATAGAACATTCTACAAGGAAGATATGCAGATGGCCAACAAGCACATGAAAAAATGCTCCACATTCCTGATTATTAGAGAAATGCAAATCAAAACTACTATGAGATACCACCTCACACCAGTCAGAATGGCCATCATTAATAAGTTCACAAAGAACAAGGGCTGGAGGGGGTATGGAGAAAAGGGAACCCTCCTGCACTGTGGGTGGGAATGTAAAATGGTACAGCCACTATGGAGAACACTTTGGAGATACCTTAGATATCTATACATAGAACTTCCATATGACCCAGCAATCCCACTCTTGGGCATATATCCAGACAAAAGTTCCCTTAAAAAGGATACATGCATCTGCATGTTCATTGCAGTACTAGTCACAATGGCCAAGACATGGAAACAACCCAAATGTCTATCAACAGAGGATTGAATTAGGAAGATATGGTATATATACACAACGGAATACTACTCAGCCATAAAAAAAAAACTACATAATGCCATTTTTAGCAACATGGATGGAACTAGAAACTCTCATCCAGAGTGAAATAAATCAGAAAGAGAAAGATAAATACCATATGATATCACTTATAACTAGAATCTAATATAAGGCACAAATGAACCTTTCCAAAGAAAAGAAAAGAAATTCATGGACTTGGAGAATAGACTTGTGGCTGCTCGGGGGGAGGAAGGGAGGGAGTTGGAGGGATCTGGAGCTTGAGGTTTTCAGTTGCAACTTGGAACGGATTTACAATGTTATCCTGCTGAGTAGCATTGAGAACTATGTCTAGATACTTATATCACAACAGAACAATGGGTGGGGAAAAAATGTATACATGTAAGTGTAACTTGGTCCTCATGCTGTGCAGCAGAAAAAAATAAATAAATAAAAGAGAAAAATCTACATATTGATGCAAGAAAAATAAACAGAATCATGAGAAAAATTGCTTACAGAAAGACTTAAAAATATTAAAGACTTCTATGAAGAAATTAAAAAAAACAAATATTGTGTCCAAGTTATTTTGATTCAGGCAGTGTAGTATAAGCAGTTTGTCCATAAATTTAAAAGCTGAATCATAGTTGATTCTAATAAACAATAAATGATGGAGGACTATTTTCCTAAAGTTCCTAATCTAGGAAATAATCTTGACTAAACAAGGCACCTAACTTCTAGGATTATTTAGTAGTCATATATTGTTTATATTTACATTGGATTCTCTTACTGGAATCTGCATGATCACAAACTTAACAGATAAAGAGATGTGTGTGTTTTTGTGTAGTACATGTATTCTTTAAGAACTTGGGGACATGTAGATGCCCACTGATATGTGCTATGTGTTATGTATACAACTGACATCAGAGTATAGCTCTAACTCAATTCTAAGCCTCCCCAAAGTTTATCCTTTTGTATACTTAAGGAGCTATAAAGAATTTCCACTTCCAACTATGATGGGCTAACAAGGACCAGATGTTGAGCTACAATTCTCCATAAATCTCTCACACTTTTCTCCACAACTAGGCATTAAAATGTCATGTGCTGCAGGCTATCTTTTCAGGAATATTTGTATAATCACATAACTCTGGAATGATAAAGACAAGGATTCCCTCTAAAACAAATTTATTTACATTTTCAGAAGTAAAGATGGAGACATTTTTCTCCCTGAAGATATTCCAGGATAATAAAAATGAGACAATTCTCTTTTCTTTCCTGAGAGATTTGCTTCCATTTCAGGATAATGAAGATCATGTCTCCCTAGCAAAGAGTATGGGCATATTTTCAGGTAGTAACAATATAACGTGTTGCTTAAACTGGGGGTTACTTTACTATAACATACCTCTAGGGTATATACAGGAATTAACTGGCCCTTACCATTTCACCATGGGTAATAAGTGTCCAGGAACAGCTAGTAAAATGTTACTCTGACTGCAGCTTCTTTTACTGTGAGTGAAGAATGTTTTCTTGTCACTGACCCAGACATCTCATGTCTCTGTCAGGTATCTGTAAACTGTGATATGTTAACTTATTACTTTGCAAAATTAAATCCTAGACTCTTTCAGTTTCATGACAATTTAACAACAAATTTATTCATCCATCTGAAACTAATAAAAAGAGACAATATTTTTTAAATGAAAAAAATTCTTATAGTCATGGACTTTAGAAATAATGTATGGTGATCTCTGAAAAATGGGAAACAGATGATTTAAACCTCTAAATATTTCATCTTATTGCCTTATAAGATTTTTCCATGGTACAGGGAGCAGTATTCAGACAGATCCTATGTTAAAATTCCTATGTTGAAGAAATGAAGTTCAGGAAGTAGTTTCTAAGGAGACCAAAGTGGCTAGATTACTAAGTATAAAGCTGCATAGAAAGGGGACCTCAGATATTCTCCTCAAATATTCAGATGCTAAAGTTAGGTGAGAGGAATATCATCTGAAAGGATTCGATAAATATGCCCAGTTTGCACACAGAGTCAGGGCATTGCCTGTTCCTACCAATCAGACTGGAAAAAAAAACATAATTTATGGGAAATCGGTAGAAGAGTCAAAGTCTTTTTAACTCTTAATGAGCAATAGCTGGCTTTCAATTGAGACTCACACTGGATCTTCCTAAAAAACTTAAAAAGTAAGACCTGAATGAATTATACACTTTTGAAGTAATTTAATTGCATTCCAGAACAAATAGCACTGAATATCTTTGGGAATGTAAGCATGTATAGTACCCAATAAGGTAAAATTCACAGCATCTGGCACATAATCAAATATTATTAGGCATACAAAGAAGATCCAGGAAAACATTATGAAGAGAATAATTAATCAATCATAGCCAACCCAGAAGTGACACAGATGTTTGAATTGCAGACAAGGATGTTAAAAGTTATTATTAACTGTATTCCAGATGTTCAAAAAATAAGTTGAGGCATGAAAAATATAAAAATACCCAATCAAATTTTAGGGATGAAACTACAATGTCGGAGATAAAAAACAGAAAAATGGGTAAGTATACATTAGATATGGCAGGAAAAAAAATAGTGAACTTCAACTCATAGCAATAGATATATTTTTTTAATACAGAAATATAAAAAGATGGAAAATTAGAAATTATGAAAAAATCTTTGCAACATCTTTAAGGGCTTCATATACCGGTAATGGGGCTCCCCAAAGGGGAAGAGGAACAGAAAAAGTTTTAGGAAATAGTGGTCAAATGAGATGCAAACTACAAACCCACAAGTCCAAGAAGCACAGTGAAGACTAAGCATATAATTATTTTTTTGTATAGGAATCCCATGCTCTCTCATCTCTGTCCACTTAATGGGTAGATACTTTGAGAAAAATTTAAAAATCTGGGTTATATTTACTTAACTCTAAGCATAAGTTAGTCATAAAACTGACTTATACTAGAAAATGTATTAAGTTCCACAGGAATTATTTCATTTCATTCTAAAGACAACACTTTTATGTTCATTTGAAACTTTCCATATATACAAGGAGGGAAAGGTCATAAAATTTAGTCATTTGCCTAAGATTATATGTCCCTTTACTGGGAACAAAATTAAGTCTGGTTTGTTTTAAATTTGATCATTTTTATAGCTCCACTTCCAGATTAATATTTTCAAGTAAATATTTAAACGTTGTACCTCACTAGTAAATACAGAAATAAAAATGCTGCAATAAACAGATCAGGCAAATAAAATCCTTATAGTGAGGTATATACAGTGTGGAATGTGATGATGATAGTGATCTTCCCTTACCATTGACTAGGGTTTTAAAGTTTTAACACATGCTGTATAAACTTTTAAATGGATTATCTCATTTGACATTCCTCACATCTCCAGAGTTAAAACTGCCAGAGAGGTGAAAATTTCCTACTTACCCCTCTTGAACTTATTTGGCTGGGTCTAATAATTAAAATTGCATGAAGTAGATTAACAGGAGAAAATAATAATTTCATTGGTGTGTACATAAGCCTCATAGCAAAGTACTCCTGAAGTCACCAAAGCACTTGGTCAATGTTGATATCATTTTTAGATAAAGAAATAATAATTTTGGAGATATAACAAAACAAAAAGTCTTGTTCTTGGAGTAGCAGACTAATGAATAAATAATAAAGTTAACCTTGAATTTACTAACTCTGGTGATAAGCATATTTTCCATCCTCCTGGTACAAGAAGGATTCCTACACATGGGAAATTTATTTTCCATTTTAAAGATGAAATAAAGGGATTCTGTGTATTTTTTTTCACTGAGTGTTTCTTAACTAAATTTTATTCAAAATAATTGATGTCATTGAGGCATACACTGGAGTGGCCCACCCCGGGCTTCACCAAGACAATTAAAATTAAGAGAATTAATGAACTTACTCAAGGTCACATAAACTCCACATAATTGGGTGGAGCAAAAGGAAAGGAGAGAGAGAAGAGAAGTAAAAAAAGGAATCAGGATGGAACGAGCAGATCTGAAAGCTGTGAAAATAAAGAAATTACTGCAAGCTGGGAGGCCACTTAACTATTAGGGGGATCAGCTGGGATGGAAGGGGAGGCTCAAAGTCTCAGAGAAAAGCACAATTGCTAGTGTGAGGATGGAAAAACAGAGAGGGAGGCACACAGATTATCAGTACCACTGGCTGGCACACCCCAGACTGAGACATTTGGGTTGGGAATGGATGTTGAGGCTTGGGTTTCAGAGGTCAGTTCCTGGGAGAGGCATAGGGTTGGCTGAATAGAATCATCCTCAGTGGCTTAGGAAGTGTTGCACCACAGCCTAGGTTGTATGAGACTAGGGAATTATGGGAGTTATCTTGTGGCACAGCAGTTTAAGTATCTGGAAATGCCAATGTATTGGCTTCAGTCACTGCTGTGGTATGAGTTCAATGATGGCCCAGGAAATTCACATGCTGCAGGTATGGCCAAAAAAAAAAATAAATTATGGGTGAAAACTTTCCAAAATTGAAGAAGGAAACTTATCCAGATACAGGAGAAACAGAGGGTTCCCAACAAGATGAAACCAAACAGACCTACACCAGGACATATTATAATAAAATTGGCAAAATTTAAGTATAAGGAAAGGAATCTAATTGCAACAAGAGAAAAACAGAGTTAGTTACAAGGGAACTCCCATAAGACTATCGGCTGGTTTCTCTACAGAAACATTACAGGCCAAAAGAGAGTGCAAAATGTATTTGAAGCTCTAAAGGAGGAAAAAAATTTCAAGCTAGAATATGCTACTCTGCAAGATTATCATTTAAAATGGTGAAATAAATAATTTGTGACACAAGCAAAAATTAAAATACATCAATATTAAATCTCTCCCAAAAGAAATATTGAAAAGTTTCCTTAAATAGGAAAGAAGATATAGGAGGGAGGAAATAACAATTGGGAAGGAATCATTTAAATAAGCTAGTAAATCAAAAATAAAACAAAAGGCTAATTGTGAAAACAAGGATGAACAAAAAGAACAGGAAAAAGATAAGGAAGAAGATGTAAAAAAAAAAAAGGCACATCAGAATTAAAAAATATACAGGGAAGGAAAGTAAGAAATCTAGACTCCTTTTTTTTAAGAATGAGATTGAGCCTATGACTAACAATCTAAAAGAAGCAGATATAGGAAGGGGTTAACATACTTGACGAAGAATGCCATCACAAATCAAAATAAACAATAGAGCCACAAAACTAAAGAGAAGAGGAAACAAGCATCACATAAAAAAAATCATCCATCCCCCCAAAAAAAGAAGAAGAAGAAAAAAAAATAAAGAAAGAAACAAAGAAGAAGCAGAATTAACTGGAACAAAGGCTTTAAAATGGCAGCAAATACATATTTATCAATATTTCCTTAAATGCCAATGCACTGAATGTTCCTACCAAAGATATAGAGTGGCAGAATGTGTGAAAAACAAAAACACAAGATCCTACAATATTCTGCCTACAAGAGACCCACTTTGGGACAAAGGACATATATAGATTGAAAATGAGGAAACAGAAAAAGACATTTTATGCAAATGGAAATGACAGGAAAGTGGGAGTCACCATATTAGAGTAAACAGACTTTAAAACAAAGGCCATAAAGACAAAGAAGTACACTATGTGATGCTAAAAGGATAAATTCAAGAAGATGATATTACACTCATCAACATATACACACCTAATATAGTAGAACCTGGATGCATAAAACAAATACTAACAGACATAAAAGGAGAAATTGATAAGAATATAATAGTAGGAGGAGATTTTAACACCTCATATCGATGGACAGATCTTAGAGACAGAAAACTAATAAGGCAACAGAGATTCTAAATGTCACCAATAGATAGTTAGTGTTAATTGATATTTTGAAGGCAATATGTCTAAAAAAAAAGAATATGCATTCTTTTCAAGTGCACATGGAACATTTTCTTGGATTGACCACATGTTGGGACACAAAATTAGCATCAACAAATTCGAGATTGTAGTAATTATCTCAAGCATCTTCTCTGATGACAAAGGCATGAAACTAGAAATCAATCACAGAAAATGAAATGAGAAAAAACACCTACATGCAGACTAAACAACATGCTACTAAAAACCAATCAGTCAATGAGGAAATTTAAAAAGGAAATTAAAAAAAAATCTTTGAGACAAATGACAATGAGAACACAAGCATAAAAATCTATGGGATACTGTAAATGTAGACATTAGAAGTAAGTTCATAACAATACAGACCTTCTACAAATAGCAAGAATAATACACCCCATTACAAAACTCATAATCATGTGATCATTTCAATAGATGCTGAAAAAGCATTTGAAAAAATTCAACCAACATTCATAATACAAGCTTTTACTGCAATGGGTATAGAGGGAACATACCTTAGAATAATAAAAACCATTTATGACAACTTGCAACCAATATAACACAATGGATGAAAGCTGAAAGCATTCTTGCTAAAAACTGAAACAAGTCAAGGATTCCCACTGTAACCACTCCCAACATTCTTAACCAACATCATGTTGGAAGTCATACCCAAAGTAATCAGACAAAAAAAAAAAGAAATAAAATGTATCCAAATTGGAAGCATAGAGGTAAAATTGTAACTATATGCAGACGACCTGATACTATATATTGAAAACCCTAATGTGCCACAAAAAACTTCTTCATCTGATAAATAATTTCAGCAAAGTATCAGGATACAATATTAATATTCAGAAAGCAGTTTCATTTCTCTATACTAACAGTGAAAGATTATCAAAGAATATTAAAAAAACACTTAAAATTTCTCCCTCCCCAATAAATACCTAGTAATAAACTTGACCAAGGAGATGAAAGACATATGCTAAGAAGTATAAAACATTAAGAATACTAAAGAGGAGTTCTTAAACTGAGCAGGCAGAGAGATTCCAAGCCTGGGATCTGGAATTGGAAGAAGGAGATCCTGGGGCTTTTGGCATTGAAGGCCAGTGGGGCTTGTGCGCAGGAGCTCCATGGGACTGGGGGAGACAGAGACCCCATTCTTGAAAGGTGCACACAGGCTTTCATGTGCATGGGGTCCCAGGACAAAGCAGAGGCTCCATAGGAATCTTGGTCTGACCGGACTGCAGTTTTTGTCAGATCTCCTAGGAAAACAGGGGGTGACTCTGGCTCATTGTGGGGTAAGGACATTGTTCCTCTAGAGGTGGCCTTTTTGGGAAAATATGGCCCCACCCATCAATGTGAGAAGCTCCTGGTGAACAATAATTCAGTTGGGATCACAGTCCCACCCATCAGTAAACAGGCTGCCTAAAGACACACCAGGAACATAGCCACCTCTAATCTCACAAGAGTCAAGGCCCCACCCACCAAAGGGATAGAAATTGGCCCCACCTACCAGTGGGCAAGCTCCAGTCCCTCCCATCAGGAAGCCCACAGCAAGGCCTGGTGCCAACATCAGCCACAAGGGGGGCAGACATCAGAAGTGAGGGAGGCTACAACTCTACTGTCTGCAAAATGGTGATCACACCAAAAACACATAAAATGAAAAGGCAGAGAACTATAACTCAGATAATGGACCAAGAAAAGCCCCCAGAAAAATGGCTAAGTGATCTGGAGATGACTTTAGAGTGATGATGCTGAAGATGATGCAAGACAATGGAAATAAACTGGAGGCAAAGATTGATCATTTAGAGCAAACACTGAGCAAAGAAATGCAAGATTTAAAACTTAAGCAAGCAGAGATGCAAAATTAATAACTGAAATAAAAAATTCATTAGAAGAAACTGCAGCAGAATACAGGAGGCAGAAGAATGAATAAGTGAGATGGAGGAGACAGTAGTGGAAATCACTGGTGTGGAACAGAAAAGAGAAAAAGATTGAAAAGAAATGAAGACTGTCTCAGAGAACTCTGGGACAACATTAAATGCACTGACGTCCATATTATAGGGGTGCCAGAAGGAAAAGAGAGATAGAAAGGGACAGAAAATATATTTGAAGAGATAATAGTTGAAAATTTCCCTAACATGGGAAAGAAACCATTCACTCAAATCCAGGAAGCACAACAAGTACCATATAAAATGAACCCAAGGAGAAACATCCTGAGGCACATATTAATCAAACTGACCAAAATTAAAGACAAAGAGAAAATACTGAAAGCAGCTAGGAAAAAGAAACAAATAACATACAAGAGAACCTTGATAAGGTTATCAGCAGATTTTTCAGTAGAAACTCTGCAGGCCAGAATGGAGTGGCATGATATACTTAACATGATGAAAGGAAAAAAACCTCCAACCAAGATTACTTTACCAGCAAGGTTCTCATTCAGATTTGAAGGAGAAATCTAAAGCTTTACAGATAAGCAAAAGCTAAGAGAATTCAGCAACACCAAATCAGCTTTATGACAAATACTAAAGGAACATCTCTAAGCAGAAAAGGAAAGGCCACAACCAGAAACTAGAATACCACAAATGACAAGGCTCACCAGTAAATGCATATATATATATATATATATATATATACAGTAAAGATACAAAATTGCCCATGCACAATTATGCTACCAAAGTCAGAAACTGTGACAAGAGGAGGGTGCAAATGCAGGACATTGGAAATGCACTTGCAATTAAGAGAGGAACAACTTAAAACAATCTAGCATATATATATATAGACTCCTATTCCAAAACTTCAGGATAATGGCAAACCAAAAATCTACAATTGATCCAAACACAAATAAGAAAAATAAACTCAAATACAACACTAAAGATAGTCATCAAATCACAAGAGAACAAGAGAAGAAGAGAGGAAAAAAGAGCAACAAAAACAAATCTAAAACCATTAATAAAATGGCAATAAGAACATACATATCCATAATTTCCTTAATGGTAAATGGGTTAAATGCCCCAATGAAAAGACATAGACTGGCCAAATGGACACAAAAACAAGACCCACATGTATGCTGTCTTCAAGAGACCCACTTCACTTCTAGGGACACATATGAATTGAAAGTGAGAGGATGGAAGAAATTTGTCCATGCAAATGGGAATCAAAAGAAAGCTGCAGTAGCAATACTCACATCAGACAAATAGACCTTAAAATAAATAATATAATATACAAGGAAGGACACTACATAATGATCAAAGGATCAATCCAAGAAGAAGATATAACAATTTTAAATATATATGCACCAAACATAGAACACCTCAATATGTAAGGCAACTTCTAACAACCTTCAAAGGAGAAATTAACAATAACAAAATAATAGTGGGGGATTTTACCACCCCACTTAGAGCAATGGAGAGATCATCCAGACAGAAAATCAATAAGGAAACACAGGCCCTGAATGAAGCATTAGGCCAGATGAACTTCATAGATATTTATAGGACATTATATCCAAAAGCATCAGAATACTCATTCTTTTCAAGTGCACAGGGAATATTCTCTAGAATTGATCACACCCTGGGCCAAAAATCAAGCCTCAGTAATTTAAGAACACTGAAATCATATCAAGAAACTTTTCTGACCACAACACTATATGAAAAATCATCAACAAGAAAAATACTGCAAAAAGCACAAACATGTGGAGACTAAACAACGTGCTACTAAGCAACCAATGGATTACTGAAGAAATCAAAGAGGAAATTAAAAAAAACCTAGAAGCAAATGACAAAAAAGATACAACACTCCAAAACCTTTGGGAAGCAACAAAAGTGGTTCTAAGAGGGAAGTCTATAGCAATACAAGCCTACCTCAGGAAACAAGGAAAAGCACAACCAACCAATTTAATATTACATCTGAAGCAGCTAGCAAGAGAAGAACAGATAAGACCTAAAGTTAGTAGAAGGAAAGAAATCATAAAGATCAGAGCAGAAATCAATGAAATAGAAATGAAGAAAACCATAGAAAAGATCAATGAAACAAAAAGCTGGTTCTTTGAAAAGATCAACAAAATTGATAAACCCTTAGCCAGACTTATCCATAAAAAGATAGGACTCAAATCAATAAAATCAGAAATGAGAACAAAGAAGGTACAATGAACGTCACGAAATACAAAGGATCATAAGAGACTACTACATGCAATTATATGCCAATGAAATGGAAAACCTAGAAGAAATGGACAAATTCTTAGAAAAGTACAATCTTCAAGACTACACCAAGACAAAATAAAAAGATGATCAGACCAATCACAGGTACTGAAATAGAAACTGTGATTATAAACTTCCAACAGGAGTTCCCGTTGTGGCTCAGTGGTTAACAAATCTGACTAGGAACCATGAGGTTGTGGGTTTGATCCCTGCCCTTGCTCAGTGGGTTAAGGATCTGGTGTAGCCGTGAAAACTGTGATGTAGGTTGCAGATGCAGCTCAGATCCCATGTTTCTGTGGCTCTGGCATAGGCTGGTAGCTACAGCTCCAATTAGACCCCTAGCCTAGAAACCTCCATATGCCACAGGAGCGGCCCTAGAAAAGGAAAAAAGACACACACACACACACACACACACACACACACACACACAAAAATCCAACAAACAAAAGTCCAGGACCATATGGCTTCACATGCGAATTCCATCAAACATTCAGAAGAAAAGCTAACACCTGTCTTTATGAAACCTTTCCAAAGAATTGCAGATGAAGGATCATTCCCAATCTCATTCTATGAGGTCACCATCACCCTGATACCATAACCAGACAAAGATACCAGAAAAAAGAAAATTATGGGCCAATTTCACTGATAAATATAGATGTAAAAATCCTCAACAAATACTAGCAAAAAAATCCAACAATATGTTAAAAATGATTGTACATCATAATCAAGTGGAATTTTTCCCAGGGATGCAAGGATTCTTTAATATCTGCAAATCAAACTGTGTGATACACCAGATTAACAAACTGAAGTACTAAAAAACATGAATCTCTCAGTACATGCAGAAAAAGACTTTGACAAAATCCAACACCCATTTCTGATAAAAACCCCTCAGAAAGTGGGCATAGAATGAACCCACCTCAACATAATAAAGGCCACATATGACAGTGCTAGAGCTAACCTCATTCTCAATGGTGAAAACCTGAAAGAATTCCCACTGAGATCAGGAAAAAGACAAGGATGTCCACTCTCACCACTACCATTCAACATAGTTTTGGAAGTCCTAGGCAAAGCAATCAGACAAGAAAAAGAAATAAAAGGAATCCAAATTGGAAAGGTTGAAGAAAAACTATCACTATTTGCAGATGCCATGATTCTATAGCTAGAAAATCCTAAAGTCACTACCAGAAAACTGTTAGAGCTCATCAATGAATTTGGCAATGTCACAGGATAAAAAATTAATACATAGAAATCAACTCATTTCTATATACTAACAATGAAAGATAAGAAAGAGGAATTAGAAAACAATCCCATTTACCATTGCATCTAAAAGAATAAAACATTTAGGAGTAAATCTACCTAAAGAGACCAAAGACCTGTACTCTGAAAACTATAAGATACTGATGAAAGAAATCAAAGATGACACAAATAGATGGAAAGACATACCATGCTCTTGGACTGAAAGAGTCAATATTATCAAAATGACTATATTACCCAAGGCAACCTACAGATTCAATGCAATCCCTATCAAATTACCAAGGACATTTTTCACAGAACTAGAACAAATTATCTTAAAGTTTGTTTGGAAACACAAAAGACACAGAATAGCCAAAGCCACCCTGAGAATTAAAAATGGAGCTGGACGAATCAGGTTCCCTGACTTCAGACTATACTACAAAGCAATAGTCATCAAAACCATGTTCAACTAGCACAAAGACAGAAATATAGATCAGCAAAACAGGATAGAAAGCCTGGAATTAAACCCACACACTTACAGTCAACTAAGCTATGACAAAAGAGGCAAGTATATACAATGGAGAAAAGACAGTTCCTTCAATAACTGGTGCTGGGAAAACTGGACAGCCATATGTAAAAGAATGAAATTAGAACACTTCCTAACACTATACACAAAAATAAACTCAAAATGGATTAAAGACCTAAATATAAGACCAGATATGATTAAACTCTTGGAGGAAAACATAGGCCAAACACTCTCTGACATAAATCACAGCAATATCTTCTCAGATCCACCTCCTAGAGTAATGACAATAAAAACAAAAATAAACAAATGGGACTTAATTAAACTTAAAAGTTTCTACACATTAAAGAAAACTCTAAACAAAATGAAAAGACAACCCACAGGATGGGAGAAACTTACAGTTTCCAAACGAGATAGGTTCGGGGGTGGAGGAATGCACAGTGGGTTTGGGATGGAAATGCTGTAAAAATGAGTTGTGATGATCATTGAACAACTACAAATGTAATAAAATTCATTGAGCAATTTTTTAAAAAATTGTCCTCCTTGACTTTACTGGAAATTGTGGAAAATCTCATGATTGTTTTTATTTTCTATCACCTCAATGCATGAACACATCGTTTATTCCAGTTTACTGTTCATATCAAATTTTCTATTAAATTTCTTTGTTTTTAATCACCGTGGATGTTGTTATATGTAAATAAATAATTATTTTATAGTTTTAATTCCTAAAAAAAGAAACACTCTATTAAAACTATTATCTATGCTTCCAAATGTTCTCTGTGCATTTGTAGAATTGATTGTATACACTTTATTATTCAGTTGGTGAATTTTATCAATTGATATTCTAAAGTTCAAACAGTGTTCCTATGACAAACTCCATTTTATCATACTGTTATTTATACTCTTTCACTCTCTTACTGGATTAGATTTGCTAGTGTTTTATTGAAGTTTATTAAGAATAGTGGTGTGTAGTTTTTTCTTTCATATATTTAATTTGTCATGATTTCATATTGTGGATTTACTAAGAAATGATTTCTAGTATTTCCTTCATTTTTTCCTAAAGAAATTTGTGTTAAATTGCATTATTTGTATTAAATGTTTAAAAAATGACTAATTTAACCACCAGAACCTCAAGTTTTCTTTTGGAAATGGCTTTGACTAAATATTTAATTAATTTATTTAATTATCATTGGGCATTTGGAAATTCTGATTCTTCTTATATCTTCTTTAGTAAGTTGCAATTTTTGTTTGTTTTAATGTCCATTTCATGTAAATTGTCAAAATGATTGGTATAAGTCTATTCATATAATTTCCTTCTTATTCTTTTAACATCCTGATGATCTGGGTAATCCCCATGAATTTTCACAATTCTTGTGAAATTGTGTTTATTAGTAATTTAGGTTTTCTTTTATTACTTGATCAAGGGTTATCAACTTATTAATCTTTTAAAAGAAGCAATTTTGGTGGGTAATTCTGTTGATTTTTTGTTTTATTTATTTCTTCTTTTAACTTTAATAAATCTTGTCTTGAGTGTAATTTTATTTTATTTTTTTAAAAATCCCTGGTTTCTTAAGGCAGAAATTTAGACAATTAAATTTAAACTTTTTTTTTACATAGACATTTGAGGCTCTAACTT
This sequence comes from Sus scrofa, assembly GCF_054392235.1. Classification (NCBI taxonomy): domain Eukaryota; kingdom Metazoa; phylum Chordata; class Mammalia; order Artiodactyla; family Suidae; genus Sus; species Sus scrofa. Next base: position 44,618,878 of record NC_139393.1, read on the forward strand.
TTCTTCTTGAACATCTTTAAACTGTTTCTCACAACTTTTAATGTTACATATTTATTGTCATTCAATTTGATATATTTTGCTAATTTCTCTCATGATTTATTTTTGGTCTTAAATAGTAAGTATTCTTAAATCTAAAAATGTTATGATATCCAGATATCCCATTATTACTTACTCAAAATTTTATAAAATTATCAGATATCTTCTTACTATTTCAACCTGTAAACTTGAATTTTCTTTTGTGGATGATAATATATATCTCTTGGTGAAGATTCTATGTACACATTGTATACTGCATACCAGGCCATATATTAAAATATATTTCCATTTGTTTGAAAATTTTTATCTTAGTTCTTTGAGTCTAAAAATGTTATGTGAATATATGCCTTGAAAAAATGGTTAAAATGCACATTTCAGGGTTATAATGATAGGAGTTAATGTAACCTAGACATCTGCATTTATTACAAGTACCATTGTGTTCTAAGATATTCTGGGAACAGATTTGTATAAATGTTGCCTAAATTGATTTTGAGATAATAATCTATACCTTATTGAGGTTGTGTTTGTGATTCTCTGAAACAAAATAAAAATATCTATAAAATTATTTGTCAAACAAGTAAACCAAACAGAACAATATTTAGGAATAAATATATTGTTTTATAATTACTTCATTTGTTGAACAATCATTTGAGCTATGTCAATGAATAAAACAAACTGAATTCTATGCCCTAATGAAAATGACATACTGATATTTATGACAGGCAATAAACTACAAATACAATAAATAGATAACTTATGAGATATGTTAAAAGATAAAATTTCCTCTTTAACAAAATAAAACCAAATTGTATGTGTGGGATAAGAACAGGAAATAAACTGAAGACTACAAAAGATTGTCAAGATAGGCTTAACTGGAAAGGTTTCGATTGAGCAAAGATATTAACGAGGTGAGGAATAATTTATACACATTTCCCAGGGGAAAATGTTCAAGGTAGAGAAGAGCAAGAGCAGAAACCCATTACTAAAATCTAGTCTGTGGTGTATTACAGGAACAGCAAAATTTTCTAGGGGCTGAAGTGCAGAGAACAAGGAGAAGGGCGGGAGAAAATGAATTCAAAGATGTAACCTCGAGAAAATTAAAGATTTTGCTTTTACTATGCAGGTAAATAGGTATTGCAGGGTTTGAGCAGACTGTTAGCAAGATATAAATTATATTGTTATCCTGTTTACAATACAACCTAGGCAGGATATTGGCAGAAAAGTGGAGGACTCATTTATGAGACCCTTGTAACATTACATGTGACTTATCATATTGTCTTCGACTAGTATGTAAATAAATGTTCACAAATTGTGAATGCATTTATCAGGGAAGTAACCTTGCAAGGAATGAGAATTAGTCTGTGTCTGAATATATTTAAAGGTATCAGTAGCATAATTTCCTGACAATTTGAATATGAATTGTGAAAAAGAGGGAACATAGACTTAGAAATGAGTGATTTTACATTCTCTAAGAAATTAAATTACTTATGGAAATATCTGGTTTTTTGCCAGATGAGAAACAAATGAGCTTTATTTCCCCATCACTTTCTAATTTACATATTCTGCAACTCTTTAATACAGCTAAAAGATATATTATTTTCTCAAATTGTTTTTTAAATTATTTTTATTTTTTCCTTTATAGTTGGTTTACACTGTTCTGTCAGTTTTCTACTGTACAGCAAATCTATCCAGTCGCATGTACATAAATACATTCTATTTCTCACATTATCCTCCATCATGCTCTATCGCAAGAGATTAGATAGTTCCCAGTGCTATAAAGCAGGATCTCATTTCTTATGCATTTCAAATGCAATACTTTGCATCTATTAAACCCAGATTCCCCGTCCATCCCACTCCCTCCCCTTCCCCATTGGCAACCACTGGTCTGTTCTCCAAGTCCATGAGTTTCTTTTCTATGGAAAGGTATATTTGTGCCATATATTAGAGTCCAGATATAAGTGATATCATATGGTATTTGTCTTCCTTTTTCTGACATACTGCACTTAGTATGAGAGAATCTAGTTCTATCCATGTTGTTGCAAATGGAATTATTCTGGTTTTTTTGATTAACAAGTAGTATTCCATTGTATATGTATGCCACATTTTCTTAATCCATTCATCTGTTGATGGATATTTATGTTGTTTCCATGTATTGGCTATTGTGATTAGTGCTGCAATGAACATACAGGGGCATGTATCTTTTTTCAAGGAAAGTTTTATCCAGACATATGTCCAAGAGTGGGATTTCTAAGTAATATGGTAATTCTATATTTGGATTTCTGAGGTATCTCCATACAGTTGTATATAGTGATTGTAACAATTTACATTTCTACCAACAGTATAGGAGGGTTCCATTTTCTCCACAACCTGTCCAGCATTTGATATTTGTAGACTTATTAATTCTGGCCATTCTGATTGGTGTGAGGTGGTAAAGCTCAGCCAGTGAGGGCTGAACAGGCACCATGAAACTAAGGAAAATGTTAACATAAAACAAAACACAGAGATGTTTATCTTAATCAAAAGTGGGAACTGGGAGACTCAAGGTCTCAGGGAACAAGAGCCCCACCTCAAGAAACCACACTGCTTTTATTGTGCTCTTTAGGATTATGTCAAGTGAGGAGGGAGCTGTAGGTGCAGGATATAGTTGTTTTTTTGTTTTTTGGTTTTTTTATCATTTTGAAAGTCACATAGTTGGTATCTGGTTAAGCTTTTACTTTGGCCTTTAGGCATTTAACAATCATTAGCATCGAGGAAGCCTGGAGTCAGCTGTCTATGCATAGCATCTAGAGATCAATATTGTGTTTCCACAGAGGAGGCATGCCTATCTGCAGCAACCCTGGGTGCTTAGGTTTGCACCTAGTACTGCTTACTGATGCATATACTACTGACAACCCCTCATAAACCCCTCAGGGCCATGAGGCTCATCTTCCTCTTACCTTAACAGGACATATCATGCTCTTCAAACAGCATGCCTATCTACACAGGTCAAGCATACCTAGACCAAGGCATTATGTCCTCATTCAGCTGCCCACATGACTAACTTAGGCCTTTTGGTCTTTGTTCTTAAGCTTAAGTTATCTACCAGCAGAGCAACTGCTTTTTTTCAAGCAGGAATATGTGGTAAAGTAAAGCAGGACAAGATGGAGTTTTCAGCATAGAAATTAGAAGCAGAAAGGCTAAGAAAAGATTGTAGAAACACGTCTCCCAACACCTCATAGTAGTTTTGATTTGCATTTCTCTAATAATCAGTGATGTGAAGCGTTTTTTTTTTTTTCAGTGCTTGTTGGCCATCTGTATATCTTCTTTGGGGAAATGTATCTTCAGGTCTTTTGCCCATTTTTAAAATTGGGTTGTTGGTTTTTTTGTTGTTGAGTTGTATAAGTTGTTTATGTAATTTAGAGATTAAGCCTTTGTCAGTGGCATCATTTCAATTTTTTTTCCCATTCCATAGGTTGTCATTAGTTTTTATTATGGTTTCCTTTGCTGTGCAAAATATTGCCAGTTTGATTAGGACTAATTAGTTTATTTTTGCTTTTATTTATGTTGCCTTGGGAGACTGACCTGAGAGAACATTTGTAAGGTTGATATCAGAGAATGTTTTGCCTATGTTCTCTTCTAGGATTTTGATGGTGTCTTGTATTACATTTAAGTCTTTAAGCTATTTGTGTTTATTTTTGTGCATGGTGTGAGGGTGTGTTCCAGGTTCACTGATTTACATGCGGCTGTCCAGTTTTCCCAGCACCACTTGCTGAAAAGACACTCTTTTTCCCATTTTATGTCCTTGCATCCTTTGTCGAAGATTAATTGATCATAGGTGTCTGGGTTTATTTCTGGGTCTCTCTTATGTTCCATTGGTCTATATGTCTGTTTTGGTACCAGAACCACACTGTCTTGATTACTGTGGCTTTGTAATATAGTCTGAAATCTGGGAGAGTTATGCCTCCTGCTTGTTTTTTTTCTTCCTCCAGACTGTTTTGTCAATTTTGAGTTTTTTATGGTTCCATATAAATTTTTGAATTGTTTGTTTTTGTTCTATGAAAAATGTCATGGGTAATTTGATAGGGATTGCATTGAATCTGTAGATTGCTTTGGGTAGTATGGCCATTTTTATGATATTAATTTTTTGACCCAGGAGCATGGAATATCTTTCCTTTTTTTTTTTTTGAGTCCTCTTTAATTTCCTTGATTAATGTTTTATAATTCTTAGGTATTTGGTTTTTTGGGTGCAATTTTAAAAGGTATTGTATTTTTTGTATTCTAATTTCACTGTTAGTATACAGAAATAAAACCAATTTCAGAATATTAATCTTTTATCCTGCTATGTTGCTGAATTCATTGATCAGCTCATGTAATTTTATATTGAGTCCTTAGGATTTTCTATATATAGTATCCTGTCACCTGCATACAGTAACAATTTCACTTCTTCTCTTTCAATTGTATAAATTTTATTTATTTTGTTTGTCTGATTGCTGTGGCTAAGACTTCCAACACTGTGTTGAATAAAAATGGTGAGAGTGGGCATCCTTGTCTTGTTCCAGATTTTAGTGGAAAGGCTTTCAGCTTTTCTCCTTTGAGTATGAAATTTGCTGTGGGTTTGTCATAAATGGCTTTTATTTTGTGAAGCTCTGTTCCATATATACCCACAGGAATTTTGTAAGAGTTTTTATCATGAATGGATGTTGGACTTTGTCAAATGCTTTCTCTGCATCTATGGAGATGATCATGTGGTTTTTTACTTCTTTTTTAATGTGGTGTGTGACATTGATTGATTTACATATGTTGAACCATCTTTGTGAACCTGGGATGAATCCCACTTGGTTGTGGTGTATGATTTTTTTATATGTTGTTGGATTCGGTTGGCTAAAATTTAGTTGTGAATTTTGCGTGTATATTCATTAAAGATATCAGCCTATAATCTTCTTGTTTGGTAGTCTCTTTGTCTACTTTTGGTATTATTGTGATGGTGGCTTCATTAATATAATGTCTTTGAGAGTGTTCCTTCTTCTTCAACATTTTAGTAAAGTTTAAGAAGTATGGGTATAATTTCCTCTTTGTATGTTGAGTAAATTTCACCTGTGAAGCCATCTGGTCCTGGACTTTTGTTTGTGGGAAGTGTTTTTATTATATATTCAATTCCATTTCTTGTGATAGTCTGTTCAGTTGATGTTTCTTATTGATTCAGTTTTGGCAGGTTGTAAGTTTATAAAGTCTATTTCTTCTAGGATGTCAAATTTTTTGGCATATATTTGTTCATGGCATTCTCTCGCTTTTTTCTTTTTTTTTTGTATTTCTTTGATGTCCATTAAGATTTCTCCCTTTTCACTTCATACTTTGTTAATTTTTTTTTCTCACTTCTTGGTGAGTCTGGGACAAGGTGTTTAACTTTTGTTTACCTTATCAAAGAACCAGCTCTTCTTTTTATTGATTTTCTTCTATTACTTTTTGAATCTCTATTTTATTGATTTCCTCTCTTGTCTTTATGATTTCTTTCCTTATTCTAACTTTAGGTTTTGTTTGTTCTTATTTATCTTATTTGTTTAGGTGGTGAGTTAAGTTGTTGATTTAAGATTTTTTCTTCTTTACAGAGGAAGGCCTGTTATTGCTATGAATTTCCCTCTAACCACTGCTTTTGCAGCATCCGATAGATTTGGAATGTTTGTGTCTTCATATGTCTTGAGGTATTTTTTTAATTTCCTTTTTGATTTCCTCATCAACCCACTGTTTTTTAATAGCATGTTGTTTAGTCTCCATGTAGTCATTTTTTTCTCATTTCTTTTTCTGTGGTTGATTTCTACCTTCATGCCATTGTGGTCAGAGAAGATAATTAAAATTATTACTATTTTTTTAAATTTGATGAGGTTAGTTTTGTGCCCAAGTATGTAGTCCATCCTTGAGAATGTCCCATGTGCACTTGAGAAGAATGTATATTCTGTTCTTTTTTTTAATGTAATGTCCTGAAAATGTGAATAAAGTCTAACATTTCTACTGTGTCAGTTAGGATCTCTGTTGCCTTACTGATTTTGTCTAGAGGATTTGTCCACTGATGTGAGTCGGGTGTTAAATCTCCTATTATTGTATTCCCATCAATTACTCCTTTTATGTATGTTAATATTTGTTGTATGTATCTGGGTGCTCCTATATTAGAGGCATATATATTGTAATATATTATAATATCCTCTTCTTGAAATGATACTTTTATCATTGAATTTTGTCCTTATTTGTCTTTCTTTACAGCCTTCATTTTAAAGTCTATTTTGTCTGATATGAGTATTCCAACTCCTGCTTTCCTGTCTTGTCCATTGGCAGGAAATATATTTTCCCATTCCCTCACTTTCAATCTATAAGTGTCCTTTGCCCTAAGGTGAGTCTCTTGTAGAGAGAAGATTGTAGGTTTTTGCTTTTTTATTCAGTCTGTCGCTCTGTATCTTTTGATTGAAGGATTCATTCCATTGACATTTAAAGTAATTGTTGATAAATATGTATTAACTGCTATTTTAAACTTTGTTTTCTATTTGATTCTATGTTTCTCATTTGTTCACTTTTTTTTTGGTTTGATGATTTCCATTTATTTTATGCTTGTTTACTATTCTTTTTCTTGATTTTGTAACTGTAATGTTTGGTTTAGATTTGTGGTCACCTTGTTTTTTATCTATGTTAAACCCTTTCTATATTTGCTTGCTTAGCCTGATAGTCATATAGGTTCAAACACACTATTAAAAAAAAAAAATAGTCTGGATTTTCTTACTTTCCTTCCCCACATTCTATGACTTTGAAGCTCTTTTTTAACATCTTTATGCTCATCCTTTTGCTGCTCCGTTTATTTATCATCACTTTTAGAGTAGTTTTTTTTTCCCCTTTTAGATCTGCATACTAGTTTATTTAAGTGATTTCTTTCCAAGAGTGATTTCATCCATCCTATTTCCTCTTCCTTTGTTTTATTTAGATAAGCCCTTTCAGTATTTCTTTTAGAATGGGTTTAGTATTTCTCTACTCTTAGCTTTTGTTTGTTGGAGAAATTCTCATTTATCCTTCTATTTTAAATGATATTCTCGCTAGGTAGAATATTCTAGGCTGCAAATTTTTCCCTTTTAGAACTTTGACTATATCTTGCCACTCTCTTCTGGCTTTTAGTGTTTCTGTAGAGATATCAGCTGATAACCTCATGGGGGTTCCCTTATAATTAACTCTTTGTGTTTCTCCTGCTGCCTTTAGAAACCTCTCTTTAACTTCTGCCATTTTTATTACAATATGGTGTGGGACTGCTTAGTTTCAGTCCTTTTGGGGCCCTCTGTGCTTCCTGTATCTTGATATCTGTTTTCTTTAGATTTGGAAAGCTTTCTGACATTATTTCTTCAAATATATTTTCAATCCCCACTTCTTTTTCTTCTCCTCCTGGAATTCTTATTTTGAGTAGATAGGCCTGCTTTATATTATCCCATGGACCTCTTATATTGCTTTCATGTTTTTTCATTTGGCTTTCTGTCTGAACTCCTGAATTGGTGTCATTAATGAAATGGTGTCATTTCCATTATTCTATCTTCCAAGTCACAAAGTTTTCCTCTGCATTATTCATTCTTCTCTTTAGTGCCGTTAGCTCAATTTGTGTCTCTGCAAATGAATTTTCCAATTTTTCTTGGTTCCTTTTATTTTCTAGTTCCTTTCTAAAGTAATCCACATTACTGTTTATATCCACTCTTAATTCATTCATATTCACCCTTAATTCCTTCAGTATTCTAACTTTTTCCCTTTTCAACTCAATATCTATTAGACTGCAGAGGTCTGTTTCATTGCTTGCTGCTTCATGTGAATTTTCCTGTTCTTTTAACTGGGAATGGTTCATGAGTTTCTTAATCTTGTTTATATTTTCACTTTTCTCTGAGTTTAAGGAAAACAAACTGTAGTCTTTAAGGGCTATTTCTATTCAAGAACACCTCTCTGTATTTGGTGGGGGTTACCCTTTATTTTTGGTGTAGGAGTTTGGATATTTGCTGTCTCTTTCTTTGGTGCGAGCAGACCATTATGCCCAGGGTGCTGAGTGTGTTTCCAGGGAGAATGAGGCAATGAGTAGGGTTAGTAGTCAGTGCCTGGTTACTGGGCTCTTGACACTAGCAAGAACCTGCAGGAAGGTGGTGCAATCCCTGGTTGCAGGGCCCTGGGAAGTGGGAATGAGACTTAAGTAGATTTAGAAAGTTCCCAGGGAATTTGGCAGTGGCAGTAGCAGGGAGTGTGAGTTCCCAGGGGAGTGAGAGCAACATTAGGTGGTGTTTAATCACAATGCTCTTCTTTGTGGTGTGCTCTGAGGTTATTGCAGCAGCAAGTGGTGCCTGTTCACAGACTCCTACTGGTGGCTAGCCATGCCCACCTCTGGAGTCAGAGATAAATATGGTGGCTTGCCCCAACAACTTTAGACCATGCAAGAAGCACCCTATCCCTCTTAGCCCACCCAAGTGATGCTGCACAGGGGGTTCCTAGTTGCAGGGTCCTGGAAAGTGACAGTGATTAAGCATGTGGGCACTGCCAGGAGGGTTTGGCAGTGGAAACAGCAGGGCTGGTGTGTTCCCAAGGGAGTGAGAGCAACAACTGATGGTGCTTGATTGCAGTGCCCTCTTTTTTGCTGATCTCTGAGGTGTTTGGAACCTCAAGTGTAGCCTGTTTACAGACCCCTCATTGTGGCAGGCCAGGTTTCCTCTGGTTTCTGAGATGACTGCTGCTGTTTGTCCCTGGCACCTATAGATGATTCAAGAGGCAGCCTATCACAGTTAGCCCTCCACTGCCCTTAGCCCACATAAGAGGTGCCTGGGCAATCATAACCCACACAAGAACTGCCTGGTCTCCCACACCCTGAGCAAGTGGTCCCTTGCCACCAATAACCTGCTCCAGAGGCACCCTGCTCTCTGAGATTCTGTATGTGCACATGGAGATTCCAATGGCAATCTGTCACTTCTCTTGCCCTCCCTGACAATGGCACCTTGTTTCTCCTGTGGGCCCAGACCTCTCCCCAGGTTACCTTGGCTTTGGTATTCTGCTCCCCAACTCATAGTTTTCTGCTACCCAGCCTGTGGCACATGGCCACTTAGCCCCTAAGGCTGTTTCCATATAGCCAACCCTAGTCCTCCCCCTGGAACTGAGCTTTGAAGCCTGGGTCTCAGCACCCATCCCCCACCCAAGTGTCTCAGGCTGTGGTTTCTGGGGCAATGTGATCTGTGGTTTCTGGTGATCTGTGCAGCTCTCACTCTGCTTTACCATCCTCAGTCCAACTGCTGTGCTTTTCTCCATGACTTTGCAGTCACTCTGTCTCAGATGACCTCCCCATTGCTTAGGTGGATTCCCAGGCTTGGTTCATTTTCTCTTTCACATCCCCCTCTAATGAATGCCAGTCCCACACTGATTCCTTTTCTCTCTCTCTCTCTTTTCTTTTGTTCTACCCAGTTATGTTGAGGGTTTCTTGCCCTTTTTGGAGTTTTAAGTTCTTCTGCCAGTGTTCATAAGATGCTCTGTGCAAATCATTCTACATGTAGATGTGTTTTTTTGTTTGTGGCAGAAAGTGAGTGTGATGTCTTACTCCTCTGCCATATCAATCCTCCTCTTCTCAAATTGTTAATGGTATAGTCAAAGCAGAGAGCTTAAGTGACTTGGAGTTAATAAGGCTATTAAAGGTCAGAGATAAATCACAAAATAGTGTTCTTTCTACTACATTAAAAATTCTTCAGTGTTAGATATTTACTTTTATCTATCATGTACTTTTATTCCTGATTTTAAGACATTACAAGTGTTTCAAAATTTTAGAAATAATGACATATATTTTACTCTGTATCTGACAAGTTTGTTTTAGAGAGAAGAAAAAACCAAAATAGCTGCCTGTGGACATGCTTGGTATTGCATTACCAAGTTGTACAACTCTGAATATGTATAAATGTTTATCATTTAGAATCAACAAATAATCTCTAGAAGACTGCTCACTCATGGAAGTTCTGAAGATTCAACATATTCTGAACAATCATTGAAAAAACAGAAAGCAGATTTTTTAATTTTTAATTCTGGATTTACTTATATAGGCAACTGTGAAAATCACCTAATACCTTTTTTAAGAAGTTTGGCAGAAGCTTTCCTTCCTAACAACATATTTATCTCCTGGCAGTGGTGATTTGTTGCAGCTGCTACAAATCAGTAATAATTTAGGATACTTCCATTTCATTGCAAAGGTGTGGAAAGCCTAGCATTTCAGAGGTTTAAAAACTCTTATATTTAGTAATTAATGAGTTGTGTTACTTTTTGTTTATAATATTTATTGTTATTTCAGAAGCTACACATCTCTTTTTTTGGGGGAGGGGGGTCAAACAATGGTTCCTGCAGATTCTACCTGCTCTTATCTTTCACTAAGGATAAAGGAAATGTGAGCATAGAGATGGGATTTTCATAAACATTTTCTTAAATCTTTAAGAAGAGTTGGGAAGTTGAAACTTGCCTCTCTTCAAGGCTAATATCCTGCATTTGTCACTTTATGTTTCTGTATTCCTTGCCAGTAGATATCTGTGAGAGATAGGGGCAGGGAATGCACTCCTTTCTTCTTCACATTAATATCCTTACACACATAACAGTATAGAGACTAAAACAGGTATCCTGCTGTGACATATTATTATTGCAGCTGAATGACATACTATTAGATCTTCATTCATGTGCACTATGCCTACCAGTATATCACTTATCCTATTGAGTTTTGGAATCTTCAATCCCTCTTTACCATTAGTATTTCCTTTTAGTTGGTAATAAAATTATCAAGGGAATGGCAAATTATGTCTTAGGTGATTACGTATCACTGTTTTCTTTTGAAATATCCACATTGGCCATTGTAACAATTCCTCATCAAATCTATCTTTACATTCATATATTTAAGAACAATTTGATTAATCTTTTCTCTTGAAAAATCCATTGTGATAACATTCTTCAGTGTAACATAGAAAAACAGGTAAAATGATTAAATTATTTACCTATTTATTATGCTATCTTATTTTATCAATCAGTATCAGATACTAATTTGCAACAAAGTAGTATAATGCATCAATGAAAGGGCAATTTTACTTGAGATTCTATTACCCAGTTCTTGCATTGCAAAAATGATAACATTTATCAGATGCTTTCATATTTCAGGTACTTAATCAGGATTATTTCCCCTAATGAATAAATCACTCTATGTGTTCCAAAGTCAGGGTTTGAACCTAGGTCATTTGAGTCTAAAGATTTTATGGCTGTAATTCCCATTTCAATGTATTCAAATTTAACACTTTAAATATACATGCACTTTCCCTTTTTCTGGAATTTTATTCTATATTTAACAAAAAAGTATAAATTATTGAAGAGAGAGGGCATTGTAACAGCCCTGGGATAAAATTTTAAAATGTAATTAGTAGATAGTATAACACATACATGTGTGTATACACAATTTTCATTTAGATAATAAAAAACCCAACCATGATTTTTTACAGTATTTTACAGATAAAATTGCTGGAAAAATCAAACAAAAAAAAATAAAACAAAATTGATTCTCTGAGGGGAACCTGAGAGTAATGTTAATATTTACCGGATATGGATAGCTCAATCTTTTGCCTGTAGTCATGATGCAGAAAGCAATAACTGCTCAAATACAATGAAATTAGCTACTTGGACACATATAGACACCAGCTGATATGTGTAAACATTTTTTATGTTGTGTGACACTGCCATGAATTATTCCTCATGTGGTCTTAAACCATGTCCCCTATGGTTATTGACTCTGCCATCAGAAATTCTCTCATATTGTGATTGCACAATGTTCCCTTGTTGTGATTAGCAAAGCTACAAAATGTCTGTAATTTCCAGACAGCTCAATCTAGCAGATTTCACTTTTAAGAGGGATATTTACTGAAAATGTTCTTTTCAAGTTCCAATGTAATGAGTAATTTTCTTTTCAAAGTTCTACATTTTATTGTCTTAAATGTATTTTAAAAATTTTTATTTGTTATTAGAGTATAATTGATTTACAATGACGTGTTGATTTCTGCTCTACAGCAGAGGGAAGAAATATATTCATTTTTAAAATTTATTTTCCATCATTGTCTATCCCATGAGATTCGATATAGATCCCTGTGCTACACATTAGGACTTTACTATTTATCTATTCTAAATGTAATAGCTTGAATCCACTAACCCCTAATTCCCAGTCCATCACATTCCCTCTCCCCTATCCTTTGGCAAAAAGTCCCTTCTCTGTCTGAGTCTGTTTCTGTTTCTTAGATAGGTTCATCTGTACTATATTTTTTATTTCACATGTAAGTTAAATCATGTGGTATTTTCTCTTCCTGACATTTTTCACTTAACATGAGAATCTCTAGTGCATTCATGTTGCTGCAAATGGCATTATTTTGTTCTTTTATATGAGTATTATCCCATTGTATATATGGACACCTTCTTAATCTTCTTCCATCTCTTAGTTAAAATTCTCATCAAGTTCATCCATTTTTCTCCTAAGGTTAGTGAGCATTTTTATGATTATTTCTTTGAACGCTGGTAAATTATTTATCTCTGTTTTATTTTATTCTTTTCCTTGAGTTTTGACTTGTTCTTCTGTTTGGAATGTATTCCTTCATTCTTCATTTTCCCTCACTCCCTGTGTTTGTTTATACATATTAGGTATATTAGCTACATGTTCAAGCCTTGAAGGTGTGGCCTCCTGTAGACAGCGTCCTGTAGGGCCCAGTGATGAAATCCCACCCATTACCCTCCAGATGTTTCAGGGACATCCCCTGTGTTGGCTGCATGCACCTTCCTATTTTGGATAGGTGAGACTGCTGCAGGTGTGCTGGTAGGCCAGGATGGCTAATGACCCAGCTAGCTGAGAGATCAGGCCATGACTGCTGTGGGTGCATTAATGTGTATGCTTGGCCCCTGGTTCCATTAGCCATGAAGCCCAGCAACAAATATTCTGGGTTTGGTGATGTATGTGTTTGGTCAACTGGCATAGGAGCCACCAACAAATATGGCAGCTTCAAGCACCAGGCCAGCTACGTGGAAGGAAAGTTAAGGAAAAAAAACATGCTGCTGGCCAATAATTTCATTCTTGGAGAAAGACCCACTAGATCCTTGCCCCCCTGGCACCAGCCTAATCTTAGTAAGTAAATCTCATTTTCAGGTGACCCAAGTGATTTACAAGCTCTGGTCTCTGTACTGACATGAAGTTATGAACAAGTGTTCTTGTGCATGAGCCCTGAAACTGTTTTAGTTTCCCAGAGCCTTCTGGCTGTCCTAGACTTATGCCCTGTGGTTTTCTTCTTTTTTTAAAATTAAAGTATAGTTTATTTACAATGTTGTGTCAATTTCTGCTGTACAGCAAAATGGCCCAGTCATATACATATATATAACATGAGAAAAAGAATATGTATATATGTTATTTTCCATCATGTTCCATCACAAGTGATTGGATATGGTTCCCTGTGCTATAGAGCAGGACCTGATTTCATATCCATTCTAAATGTTTGTACCTACTAACCTCAAACTCCCAGTCCACCCCACAGAACCCCTCTCCTCTCTTCCCTCCACCTCCCACAACCGCAAGTCTGTTGCCTATGTGAGTCTGCTTCTGTTCTATAGATAGGTTCATTTGTGCCATATTCTAGATTCCACATATAGGTAATATCATATAGAATTTGTCTTTCTCTTTCTGTCTTACTTCATTTAGTATGAGAATCTCTAGTTCTATCCATGTTGCTGCAAATGGCATTATTTTGTTCTTTTTCTATGGCTGAGTAATATTCCATTGTGTACATTACCATATCTTCTTAATCTATTCATCAGCTGATGGACATTTAGGTTGTTTCCGTGCCTCAGCTATTGTGAATAGTGCTGCAATGAACATAGGGATCCATGTATATTTTTGAATGATCATTTTTTTCTGAATATATGCCCAGGATTTGGATTACCAGATCATATGGTAGTTCTATATTTATTTTTCTGAGTTAACTCCATAATTTTTCCATAATCATTGTACCAATTTGCATTCTCACCAATAGTGTAGGAGGGTTCCCTTTTCTCCACACCCTCCATTATTTTTTATATGTAGATTTAGTAATGATAGCCATCCTGACTGGTGTGAGGTGGTACCTCATTATAGTTTTTAATTTCATTTCTCTAAGAATTAATGATGTTGGACATTTTTTTCATGTGCCACTAGCTATACAAATGTCTTCTTCATAGAAATGTCTATTTAGGTCTTTTGCCCATTTTTTTTTCATTGGTTTATGTTTTGCTGTTGAGTTGTATGAGCTATTTGTATATTTTGGAGATTAAGTCCTTGTCAGTTGCATCATTTGCAGTTATTTCTTCCCATTCTCTAGGTTGTATTTTTTTTTTTTTATGGTTTCCTTTGCTAAGCAAAATCTTGTAAATTTGTTAGGTCTCATTGATTTGTTTTTGTTTTTATTTCTATTGTCTTGGAAGACTGACCTAAGAAAATATTTGTACAGTTGGTGTCAGACAATGTTTTACCTGTGTTCTCTTCTAGGAATTTTATGGTGACTTGTCTTTTTTTATGATTTTTATTTTTTCTGTTATAGTTGCTTTACAGTATTCTGTCAATTTCTACTGTACAGCAAAGTAACCCAGTCATATATATATGACTTTTTCTCACATTATCCCTCATCATGTTCCATCACAAGTGACTAGATAGAGTTCCCTGTGCTATACAGCAGGATCACATTGCTTATCTATACCAAATTCAATACATTGCATCTATTATGCCCAGGCTCTCAGTTCATCCCACTCCGTCTGCCTTAGCAACCACAAGTCCTCCAAGTCCATGAGTTTCTTTTCTGTGGAAAGATTCATTATCTTTATTTAAGATTTTAAACCATTTTGAGTTTATTTTTGTGTATGGTGTGAGGATGTGCTCTAATTTCACTGACTTATATGCAGCTGTCTAGTTTTCTCAGCACCACTTGTTGAAGAGACTCATTTTCTCCTTGTATATTCTTGCTGCTTTTGTTGATGATTAATTGTAGATGCCTAGGTTTATTGCTAGGCTTCCTATTCTGTTCCATTGGCCTATATGTCTGTTTTGGTGTCAGTACCACACTGTCTCAATTGCTGTAGATTTGTAATATTGTCTGAAGTCTGGGAGAGTTATGCCTCCTGCTTGACTTTTTTTCCCCCCCTCATGATTGCTTTAGAAATTTTGGGTCATTTATGGTTCCATATAAATGTTTGGATTGTCTGATCTAGTTCTATTAAAACTGTCATGGGTAGTGTGATAGGGATTGCATTAAATCTGTAGGTTGCTTTGGGTAGTATGGCTATTTTAATGATATAAATTCTTCCAATCCATAAGCATGAGATATCTTTCCATTTCCTCAAATCTTCATTATATCCTTGATTAATGTTTTATAGTTCTTGGTGTATGAGCCTTTCACCTCTTTGATTAGGCTAATTCCTTGGTATTTTATTATTTGGAGTGTGATTTTAAAAGTTGTTTTTATATCCTTTTATAATATCTCATT
This sequence comes from Sus scrofa, assembly GCF_054392235.1. Taxonomy (NCBI): domain Eukaryota; kingdom Metazoa; phylum Chordata; class Mammalia; order Artiodactyla; family Suidae; genus Sus; species Sus scrofa. The sequence goes on from NC_139393.1 coordinate 44,634,438, forward strand.
TTTAGTGTACAGAAATGCTATTTATTTCTGATGTTAATTGTGTATTCTGCTACTTTGCTGAATTTGTTGATCAGTTTGAAGTAGTTCTTGTTTGGAGACCTTAGCCCCATTAGTTTTCAAAATCAAATGAAGTGAGATTCATCTTCCTGATTCGGGTCCTGAACTGAGAGACCATGTTTGGATCAGAGCACTTTCTCCTCCATGGTTGTATATCTCCCACAATTTGGGTCACCACACTAGGAGTGTGGGTTCTAACGAGGGCATGTGTTCACCTCTGCTAATTGTTCATTGTGGCCTTTTTCTTTTCTTTTCTTTTTTTAGGGCCCCACCTGTGGTATATGGAGTTTCCCAGGCTAGGGGTCAAATCTGAGCTGCAGCTGACAGTCTGCAACACAGCCACGTCAGCATGGAATCCAAGCCACTTTTCTAACCTATACCACAGCTCATGGCAATGCTGGAACCTGCCGGAGGCCAGCTCCAGGGGCCAGGGAGTGTACACTTTTTCCTGATCGGAGATGGACAGTGTCGGTGAATGTACAACTATGGAGACAGCCTCTTTGTCCCTTCTTTCAGGGCGCTGGACTGCTCAAATTTTATTGGCATAAGTGGTTGATTATATAAACAGTTTTTCACTGCAGATTACATCACAGTGTTAAAAGTACATTGGTTGACTATTACATGGTACAGAAGCTATACATCATGTTTTAGGGTCTTTATCTTAACTAAACTTGGTACAATTTAGGGGCAATTAGGTACAATACATCATATTTTAAGACCTTTATCTTAACTAAACTTAGTGAGCATAGTTTAAGGGCAGTTAGGTACCATACATCGTGTGGAAAGGAGGAGACAGTACAAATCATCTCATGGCCAGCCAGTCTTTACAATTTGAAGAGTTCACAGACACAAGAATTTGGCATTCACAAACCTTGTTTGTAGACTGGTGCTTATCTTCAAAGCATTATGTCAGGGAGATAATGTAAGTAAATATAAACCAACTTAACTAAACTAGCTATCACTTAAAAGCTTTTAAAATCAAAGACAAAACTCACAGCTAGGTTTCTTGGATAATATATGTCTAACTTCTATGAACCTCATTAAAATCCTAACTCTATAGTTTACTATATAACTAGTTAATAGATAAACACTATGTTTTAACTAATTTGGATTTAAATAGAGGAAAGTCCTTCAGGGTGAAATTCTTATTATATTATTGTTGTAACTTTGTTAAATCACAGATCACTACAGGAAAATAAGAATGGAAAATAAGAATAATAAGTAAATAATCAGGAAAGAATGAGGAAAACTGAATAACAAGTGAATAACAGAAAAGACTAAGTTATCCATGGAACAATCCCTACTCAGCAACACAAAATGGAAATTATTTCCTGGGAAATTTAGTTTTCCACCTATGTCAGCAGGTGAGCCTTATCATCTTCTGGGGCCTGTCCTCGGAATTGTGCCTTAGAGGCAGGCATCCCCTTGTTTGGGAACCTGCCCTCGGAATTGTACCGTTCAGACAGGCCCCTTTTCCTGATTAGGAGCTTGTCCTTAGAACCACGCCATTCAGGCAGGACTTTTTTCTCTGATTAGGAGCCTGCCCTTGGAATTGCACCATTCAGGCAAGCTCCCTTCCTCGGCTTCTTGTATCTTCTTGGCTCCCCACAGGAACCTAATCCACTGAGAGAGGCTAGGGATCAAATCTGCATCGTTATGGATATTAGTAGGGTTCATTACCATTGAGCCACAATGAGAAATCCATGGCCATTTCTTTATATAATTTGTTACAGAATTTTTTTCTGTGTCTCGAAGTCATTCTCAGAGATGACTGTTTGACATTCACTGTTTAATTTTAGTGTGTCTGTGGAAAGAATTAAGCTCAGAATCTTCCTACTCTACTATCTTGATTAGGACTTCCATAAACATTTTTGAATAGTTTAATTTTGCCTTTGCTGTCCTCACAGTTTTCCCTGGTCTGATGTCTGCCTTTTTTTTCACTATAGAAGATTATTTTTCTGTGCACCATCTTATTATTAACAAGTAGTTTTGAAAGTTGGTAAGAAATGAGGCTATGATGGGTACCAATTGTGATATGCAGATTATGCAGATTAAATGAGTAATAAAAAAAGTTTTAAAAGACAGGAAATTTAATAAAGGAACTTTGGGGCAGCTTGCCATGTAAGTATCTAAAATTGGATGGTCTGAGAAAAAAAAAAGAGCAAACTGATGTGTTAGATATACTAATTAGATGAAAACAGACATTGCCAATTGGCTATACAAGGATATCCACAATATTGTGTGGATGAGAAGCAAAAGACTCTTTCAGTGATCAAAACTGTGGACCCAAGACTCAAACTTAGGGGTTAAATCCTATTTCCACTTTTTATTTTGTGCACATGACCTAACACCTCCATTTCCTTATCTGTGAAATGAATATAATTATTGCATTTCTTGACAGGATTCTTGTGTGATTAATAAGATAATATTTTAAAGCATTAAGAAAGTTCATGGCTCGTGGTAACCACTCAAAAGTATTAGTAATTATTGTTGGTATAACATTATTTAAAACTTTATGACAACAATATATACTGCATCTATTATATCATACTAATCCTTAGGATAGGGATATGAATCAATCCTCTTTATTTCTGTATTTCCCTTTCACCTATTTAAATCTGCCTCACTTTGGCTATTTACACTTTTGCGATTAATATCTAATGATATTTCTATTTTCTTACAACATCAATATATCTTTTTATAAATAATTTAAAAAATGACTTAAAATCATACAAATGACACCAATTTGCTTAAATTTTGTACTGGCAAATTATATGTGACAAGGATGGAAAATGAATAAGAAATTAATACAAAAAGTAATACATTTAGTACAGAAGACAGAAATGTACAAATTAATCATTATGCTTTGCCTATTTTATTCAACTAAGTAATAGTAAGTGATGAAGATTGTCACTAAAAATATTAAAAAACAGCAAAACTTGTAAGAGGTATACTTCAAGGGCATAAGTATGGGACTTTTTTAGCTTTAATTTTCAGGAGAAATAGTGTTCCTCCAAGCTACTCTTCTGCAGTATTCCTAAGTAAAATTAAAGTGGACTCCCACAATTTCATGGTGCATTGTATATTTCCCACCTTTTGTAAAGTAGAATGAAAGTCAGTTCTATACCATCAACTCCTACCTTAGACTTAAATCAGTTCTAACAATTGTAATGCTGAAAGGAAGGTCATGAGGAAAACAATTTTTCATGGGAAATGGTTAAGAATTAAGAACATTCTAAAATTGAGGACTCAGAACAATTTAGCTTCTATAGATAGAAAGAGCAAAAACAAACAATATTTACCTATGCATTTAAGGAGAAAAGAATCACTTTCTTTTTGAAAGGATTATTTATTAAAGTCTAACTCCTCCTGTGATGTATTGACTGCTTGACATTGTTATAGAAAATCAATTGGATTCAATCTGAGAAAGTTGTGTTCTATGCATTCAAACCTGACAGTCACATAAATCAGTAATTTTTGAGAAAAAATGTCACCCCAAAATAAAATGAAATTCATTTGTTTGCTTCTTAAGCCAGACCTGATTGCTACTTTATTTTCCTATAGAAGGCAGTACAATACAAATTGACTTTGAACTGCCCAGCAAAGTTGAATAGTGCAGAATAACACTATAAAAATCTGATTTGAAAACATATTTTGAAAGCATTTGCATCTTGTTCATAGAACAAGAATGTTGATTTTTTTTTTCCATTCTTGGAAAAAAAATAAGATTTTCAAAAGCAAAGTCAAGTATTTATTGAAACTTTTAAAAACATCAACTTATATAACTAAAATAAAAAATTACTCATGACATGCTCATCCAACATTATAGTTCAAAGTGTTGAGATTGGATCGAATATTGATTAGTGACAAATTGGATTTAGAAATTCAAAATCAAACCTCATACATGTATACATAATTTTTTCTCCCATTGTCATTATTCATTCATTATAAGTATCTAGACATAGTTCTCAGTAACAATAAAAAATAAATTAAAAACAAAGAAAAGCAAAATCACACCTCAACCACTTAAAGTTTTATATTAACAGGTACTTAGAAGCTACAGTGAATTATTTCTGGCCATTATATATTTAGCCAACCCAAGCATAATTTGGGATCTCTCCCTGATTGATTTAAACCTCCCTTTGTTACAAAATAACAACTTAGAATAGTCAGAGGTCAAGATGTTTTTGCTTGTTTTGTTTTTAATGCAAAACCACAGGCCCAACTTCAGATCTAAATAGGATTCCTGAATGTGCAACACAAAACAATTTGTGTAATTGTTAACAAGCTTCCCAGGTGATTTTCATGTTCACTAAAGGTTGACAACCACAATACTATTCATTTAAATGAACTGGTCTCTCTTTGCAACTTCCCCATCCTTCAAGAAAGATTTCCACTTCAGGTATCCTTATAGAATTGTCTCTGACAATCTCAGCCAACAGTGCTCTCTTTCCGAAATGTAGTGTTTTGTAATTTTAATCTATGAGTTCTATATGACCTTAAACAAGTTACATTAACTTGAAGGACTGACTAAAAGAGTAGGTTTATAATGAACATTTTAAGGGTACAATATAATGTATTTTATACTCACAAAATCTTCCTCACAATCAAGATAGTGAGCATATACTCACCCTCAAAACTTTCCTCCTACCTATCCCATCTCCAAGAAAGCAGAAATCTTTTTTAATTAGCTAAGGAAGCTGATTTGTAACTCTTTTTATATTTTGATCTTAGTTCAGTCTTTGCTGTTCTTAGTGTATATGACTGAGTGTTCATTAAGAAAAATCACTATTTATTTTTTTTCAGTTTATTCCCAGAGCCTTTAATCATGCCTAACACATATTAAGTTTTCAAATCATTTTATTGAGGAACAAATTAATGAGCAACTAGTTATCAAAATCTATTGTGCATGAAAACAAATAGTAAAAAAATTTATACTTACTAACATAAAAACATAGACTGTGGATATTTGATTGGTGTTAGATAACACTAAAAACAAGATAAGGGCTGGTCATTAACTATACTGATTATAAATAATAAATAGGCTATTATAATGAGTATAGTTAACAATTATAATGATAAAGAATAGTGATACTTTTTGATCTCTGAAAAGGGAACTTAGTACAAGCATGAACTTATGAGATGATAAATTTGCATAAAGTCACTGGAATTAAACTAAGTGCTTTCCTACAACACATGCCTCGCTCCAACTTTACAAGAATGTATAAAGTAAACAAACCCAAGTTAATCTTAAAATAGGTAACATGAGAATTAAACCATATGTATCAACTCCCACAATGTATTTTATTTTATTTTATTTTTTCTTTGCTTTTTAGGGCTACACCCACAGCATATGGATATTTCCAGGCTGTGGGTCAAATTGGAACTGCAGCTGCAATCCACACCATAGCCACAGCAATGCTGGATCTGGGCTACATCTGTGACTTACACCACAGCTCACAGTAATGCTGGATCCTTAACCCAATGAGAGAGGCCAGGGATCTAGGATCCTCTTGGACACTAGTCATGTTCTTAACCTACTGAGCCACAGTGGGAACTCCCACAGTATATTTTAATGTAAATATAAAGGTATTATACTATTGAGAATATTGGCAAATTAACAAATAATTTAAAGATAACACATGTTTATGTAATTAACTCGTACAAATCATTAGATCTTTTCTTGGCCCAATGTCATTCAAGGGTTTATGCCACTTTCTAATTTCATCAATATGAAACTGACAAGTAAACAAAAAATATATTAAAAAGAAAAAATATGATAGAACAATGCCACATATTTTCGAAGTTGTAATAATAGAGATATATTTTAAAGAATATTGACAAATTGACAATTCAATTGTTGAGATGTAAGCCTTTTTATTTAAAATTAATCTTTTTTCAATAAATTATTTAAATACACTTTTAAGATAAACTTTGAGAATCTATAGTCCATGTTACATAAAAACATTACAGTTAAAATACAACCTCTTCTGTTTTTAGAGGCACTTAATTTTGTTTAACATAAAATAAAGCTAAAATATTAAATAAAACAAAATATTTTAAAGTTTACTAATTTTAATTTCATTTGTATCCTTCAATTAATATGGCTTGTGGGGTTAAGACCACCAAGACAAAGTATCTTGGTTCAAATCTGAGCACAGTCACTTTTTGGCTGTGTGGCCCTATGCAAATTCCTTAGGCTCTCTGTGCTTTACCAATATGTGTAAATTTGTTAAAGAAGTAGTACTTTACTCAAAACTGTTGAGAGTATTAACAGCTAATGAAGGTGAAGAAGTTAGTCTAATTCAGTAAAATGAATTTAATTGCCTTTATTACTATTAAGCATGAAAAATAGGCTAACATTTAACCATATACAAAGGTAAAGGGCGGCTACCATTTGTTTTTTTTTTAAGTTTGTCTAAATAATATCATTTAGTGAAAACTGGAATGAATTACTATCAGGAAATCTTGGGACCAAAGGCTGTGAACTTGCTATTATATCACCTATCTTAAAGTAAAATAACCAGATAAAGGAAAGTTTCATTTATAATGAACAGATTATGTCTTCAAAATTTTCATTTTTCAATACCTTTTATTTTTCTGTTTAGCTGCACTCTTTAATACAATTTCTAGAAACATTGTAGTAAATGTTATTTGATTGAGACTCAGACTTTCTCTGAAATAATTTACTATTGTTATTATTATCACTAATGAAATCTTATAAAATGCCTCCCACTTTTCTAAGAGCTTTACATATGCTGTTTCATTAAATCAACAGCCTTAAAAAGTGGGCATTATCTTCATCATAGAGATGAGAATACTGAGCCTCAGAAATGGTTAAGAAATCTGTTAAGGGTCACACAGCCTAGTGGCTGAGACAGGTTTGGATTCAGGGCTTTCTGTTTTCAATGATCTCTTCATGTATGCACGCTGGACACATTTCCAGGATGGGGCAAAGAGGATGCAGTCTGAATTTTGTCATTAGCTGAAGATTTAATCCAGCATTCTTGACAATTAACTTTTAGATTTATATATATATATATATATATATATATATATATATATGAAGGACTATTATGAATATGAATATGCAAATAGTTAACTTGTCATACACATATTTTCTTCTTCTGTAAAATTAGAGACTATTTGTCAGATGTTGAAAATAGGTCTGATATGGAAATTTTTTCCTCTACAAGAAAAATTATAACATTTTATTATGTTTTTTTTCCCTTGGTATTCCAGGAAATAGAGAACTTTTTTTTTTTTCTCTTTCAGGTCTTTTTTTTCCTATCATTGAGTTTTCTATTCCTTAGTGTAGAAAAATTAAATATAAATATAAGTATAAAATAGTTTCAATGGGAGTGAAGCTAACAATAAAGTTCTAAAAATAAAAAAGCGCAACAGAAAAACATTTCTATTCCATAGATGTCCAGTCCTGCTGAGACCCCAAAATGGATTTCAGATAAGGTCAAAATGGTGTCAGGTTAAGCAAGAAATATTTACAGGCTTTGGTCTTTTAACCAATAAAATAATTCCCTAAATCCATTTTATGTTTTAGAATAAAATCCAGATAAAATAATTATGGAACATATTATTAAGTAATTAATTTTCACTTAACAATTACATTAGGATTTCAGAAACTAATAAATATATACACTTCAATGGTGCAAACCAGAAAGCAGTACATCATTACTAAATGACCTATGGAAATCAATGTATTCACTTTTTTTTTTTTCTCTAAATGCAGAGCAGAACACCTGTGAATACCCATGGAGGCAAGGTCAACCCCAAAATGTACAAAGACTCTTTTTTTCTTTCAGGCATAACAAAATGAAATTTTATCTTTTTAATGTTAGTCTAAGAATGACATGACCCTTCAGAAACTGTGCCTGCAAAGCATCAGTTCACCAATCATTAGCCTATGTGACTGTCAGCCACAGATACTCAACAGGCCTGCAGTTTTATGTGGCATAAAGGTTAATACTGAATCCTTAGGTAAAATGTGAAAATTTTCTTGATCTTTGAAAGCCATGGGGAAACTAATAAAGTTCCAGTATGGAATTTTGACTCAATTCGAACTTATGTTAAGTGGACTGATAGTTAAAATGTCTAGTGAGTAAAAAGTAACGAGTATGTCATATATACGATTTTTGTGGGACAAATTCATGAAAGGAAATAATTATAGAATATGATATTTTAAAGAAACATGCACATAGCTTTTTACTCTCATTTTTCTCATTGTTTTAATAAATCTAATGGAGTAGCAACAAAATCATAAACATCTTAGGGTCATATAAAAATGTACATTTCCAAAATTTATTGATTGAGATTTGATATTTTCAATTCATTATGAAGTTTATGTTTTTCTTCTTTTGTCTGTGTCTGCAGCAAACAGAATTTCTCAGGCCAAGTATTGAACTCATGCCACAGCTGTGACAAGTCACATCAGTGACAACACCAAATACTTAACTGCTGGAGCACAAGGGAACTCCAATTTATGAGTTCCAGGAACAATTTTCGTTGAATCCATATACTTGAATCTATATACTTTACTGTATATAATGAGAGGAAGAAATAAAAAAGAAAATCTCTTTACTTGTAAATAGGAATGAAGACAAGAACTACAGTTGACTACTCAGAAAGCATGCAAACTAGAAGAGGGTGAGGTAAAAAGTCTAAGGTGTTAAAAACCTACTAACCTGGAGTTCCCATGTGGTGCAGCGGAAATGAATCCAACTAGGAACCATGAGGTTGCGTGTTCAATCCCTGGCCTCCCTCAGTGGTTGGGGATCTGGCATTTCTGTGAGTTGTGGCGTGGGTAACAGACATGGCTCGGATCTGGCATTGCTCTGGCTCTGGTGTAGGCTGGCGGCTACAGCTCTGATTGGACCCCTAGCCTGGGAATCTCCACGTGGCCTGGGTGCAGCCCTAAAAAAAAAAGACAAAAAAATAAAATTTTAAAAAACCTACTAACCTAAATGTCCATACTCTGTGAAATTATCCTTCAAAATTGAAGAAGGAATAAAAATGCTCTCAGAGAAACAAAACTTGAGGGAATTTGTTGCCAATAGACTTGCCTTGTAAAAAATGTTAAAAGAAGTTCTTTAAAGAGAAGGAAAATAATATACAGGTCAGAAACTTAGATCTACATAAAGAAAGGAACAACATCAAAGATGGGATAAGCGAAGGTAAAATTTCTTTAAAAACTTTACTTTTCTTGGAGATCCCATTGTGGCACAGCAGAAATGAATCCAACTAGTAACCATGAGGTTGCAGGTACAATCACTGGCTTCACTCAGTGGGTTAAGGATCTGGCATTGCTGTAATCTGTGGTATAGGTCACAGACATAGCTCATATCCTGTGTTGCTATGGTTGTGGCTGTGTCATAGGCCAGTAGTTGTAACTTCAATTCAACCCCTAGCCTGGGAACCTCCATATGCCATGTGTGCAGCCCTTAAAAACAACAACCAAAAAAAAACCTTTACTTTTCTTATTCCTAACTGATTTAATAGATAATATTTTCTTAAAAATCATACCCACAGTGTATTCAAAAGTGATATGAGCATGATAGCAGTATAAGAGGCTCCTGACTATCCCTCCTTTCTCAGATTCACCAAATATATAACTACACATGGATCAATTCCCCCCAAGAGAAATCATGATTCCTGCATGTCAGGTGGTTGAGGAAACAACTACCTTGAAAGGACACACACACATACAACACTCCTGGCACAGTTCCTAATAATTAGGAAGAAACTCCCAACTCTCAATTTCTCCTTCTCAAGTGAAGAGTTCGGACCACACATTTAAACACCTCAAACTTTATGGCTATCATCCAAGGGACTGACTGCCAAATCACCTAGCTTGGAGAGACAAGGGAACATGGCATTCATAAGACTCTAGGAGCACATTAAACAAAATGATGGCTTTTAAACTGGGCACCAGGCACTTCCTATGGCGGTACCCCTGGGATTAGCATACAAGAAGTAGGCAAAACATCCAGCTCACAGTTTCTCCCTGGAAAGGATTGGACTATACATTTTCTTAGGGGCTTCCTCAGAGTTAGGTATCCTGGAAGCTGATTGGAATCCTCCCAGGTGCCTGAGGGCATGTGGAAACTTCACCTGTCTCCTCTCCTGGTTTGAGCCAACACTAAAACTAAGTCTCCAGCTTCTCGCTAAAAGAAGTGTGTCCACATATGTAGAACCCCAGGTTTTACAGCTGCCCCCAAGGTCTAGATTTTCAAATTACCTAGCACTGAAAGCCAATGGTATTTTGCATTCATAGGTCCCTCAGGATCATATTAAATAAGGAAACAATTTTTAAACAAGTGCACAAGCACTTCTCATAGCTAACCCTCAGGTTCAATGCGGAGACAAGAGGCAAGAACACAAGAGTCCCAGTTTCTTCTTGGAAGGGGTTTGTCTGCATAATTTCTCTAGCTGCTGCCCAAGGGCCAGGCTTCTTTTGAACAGCCTGCATCTGGGAGGTGTAAGAGCACATCATTAGAAGTCCTCTAGGATGGGAGTTCCTATTGCAGCTCAGTGGAAAGGAACCTGACTAGTATCCATGACGAAGCAGGTTCAATCCTTGGCCGCACTCAGTGGGTTAAGGATCTGGTGTTGCCATGATACATATTTTTTTTCTTTGTTCTTTTTACTTTTGGCCTGTTGGTTTTCTTAGCCTACATGGCTTCATTGAGCACAAAACTTTGGACGTGTCACCATGACAAATCTGGAAGTAACGTCCAGCTACATCTATTCACTCTTATTTAGATATATCATATGTTTTGTATTGCTTATTTCCACCTTACTATTAAACTGAAGAGAATCTTTCTCCCAAACTTTTGAACACAGAGCCACTTTCTGTGATTTGGTCTAGCTCACAATCTTTTTCCTGATGTTAGGTGAAAAACAGTTCTCGCCTGAAGAGTCTCCAAATAAGCCAAGCATTTTTGTCTGTGTAGAGGTAAGAGAGGTAAGGAAACAGAAGAAAACAGTCTAGTTTCTCTCTTTCTTTTTAGGGCCACACTTGGGACATATTAGAAATTCCCTGGCTAGGAGTCAAATTGGAGCTGCCCCTGCCAGTCTATGCCATAGCCACAGCAACACCAGATCCAAGTCATGTCTGTAACCTACAACATGCTCAAGGCAACACTGGGTCCTCAACTCACTGAGCAAGACCAGGAATCAAACCCAAATCCTCATGGATACTGAGCTGCAGTGGGAACTCCCAGACTAGTTTCTTGATTCTGGGAATTGGATGAAGTTACTGGGATTATTTTTGAAAAAAATATATACTACAGAAATCTATCTTCCTCCACACAGTACATAGTTAAAGGGGAAAGAGGTTCTTGAAAACAATTAAATGGGAGCATAAAGGAATTGTTTTTGAAAAGATTGTTTAAATTAATTTAAACATTAACACAACATCATTGGAATGTATTTGCTCAAATTTTATGTAGCTATCTTCATTTTCATTAGCCCTTTTTCTATTTTACAATTTCAAGATATCATGTTCTCTCTCTCCCCATTTCCTTGTATCATTGGCTCAAACTTTACATTCTGCAAACCATTATGCAGATTGCAATATACATCTATTGTATATAGATGTAATGGGCTCAGGAAGAACACGTTTCCTCCATATCTAAGTGTGGGCTGTGTGAGGTCCACATATTGGCACTGATTAGGTCAGTATCTCACCATAAATATTTTCTGTCAAATGATCTAGAGCCCTTCAAGGAGCAATTCACAGGGTAATATTTTTTTATAACTTCAAGCATTTCATTTATTAAAAAAAATCAGCTTTTCTCTGTGAAATAACTTGCCAAACCATTTCTTAGAATCAGAGAAAGGGTGTTTTTGACAAGTGCATCTTAAATTATCAAGAGTGTTTAGATCCTAATTAATAAAGCTATTAAATTTGACATCATTACTGCATCAAATGCCAATTAACATAATGCCAATTAACACAATGGCAATTAACACAAATGCTAATAATGGTTTACTCATTTAGAATAAATTAACATTTGTATTTAATAATCACTTGCATATATACACTTAGTAAAATTAATTAGTAGAAAAGCAATTACATATATGACATAGTTATTTTTATATATAGTGATATTGATCTAATTATCTATCATTATCTATCTTTAGCTTTAAAACAAAACTGGATAAGTGCTTGTTTCAGCAGCACGTATACTAAAATTTGTGTGATACACAGAAGACTAACATAACCCATGTGTAAGGATGACATGCAAATTTGTGAAGAATTTCATGTTTTTAGGGAACAATATTCAATATCCTGAGAAAAACCATAATGGAAAAAATGTAAAAAAGAATGTATGTTTGTATAACGGAATCACTGTGCTGTCTTTCAGAAATTAACACATTGTAAATCCACTATACCTCAGTAAAAAATAAAACAAACAAGAATTCCCATCAAAACTGGATATTTAGAAGGTTAATTTTGAGTACTTTTCATCTTACACAAAAAGCCAGTACTTTGGCCCAATTCACCTAGGTAATAAGAGTCTGCCCTAATGGCTCTCATCTTTTGGGGTACATATGTTCTATGACTTTGATTTCCTACTGTCCAAAGGAAATTGTGTTTTATGTTTTTTTCTTGTCTTCCAGGTGTTAATCCAAAACTCGTAAATACTAGTTTTCCCATGATTCAACCCAAGGCACAAATACTGCCAAGCCATTAAATTCTATCAATAAATTTCCCCTTCCATATATTTTCTAGAACTCTTTTATAAGTTGACCCCAGCTAATTCTCTTCTCCTATAATAAATAATATTATAAATGTTATAATAATTTCCTGTATTTTAACATATTTTCAGATTTTAATTCAAACACTGGTACAAATATTTCATGGTACTTAAAAAATGTCATTTTTTAATTCAAAATTGACTTCCTAAATATTACCTGTGACATCTTTTGAATTTTTTCCCAACAGATATTGAATCCATTATAGATGACAGCCAAGTTCAAACTAAAATCTAATGGTATATTTCATGCTAAAAAGTAAAATAAAATAGAACTCCTATGGAGAGAACATGGGCATCATATTCAGACTGAGTTGGGTTAACATGGGAGCTGAACCACATACTAGTTAGACGGCTGTAATCAAGTTCTTAACCAAGTCTGTTTTTTCATCTGTATATTGAATCTGATATTTAGATAATATAAGTCAATATTTGATCTTAATTCAGGTATTTCAAGTATATTAAGAATCATGTTAATAACTATAGAATAATTGCTTTTAAACTAGTTAATTTATACACTATCATAAAATACATGATAGCAGATGTATCTGAAATTTGTTCTCAGAATTGTATCATTAAATATTGGATAATAGGTCTCTCCTTGAGAAAAAAATGTCAAGTTTTATGTCTTTTTTTTCTAAATTCAGAGAGGATATACACACACACTTTAAATATTACAGTCTAACGCCCCTTCTCTCCCAACCCAAGATCACATTATCCTATTTTGCACCTTGTTTCACTTACCCAGAGGATCATTTTCTGCCTTTCCCACTAGAGGGCCCAGAGAATTTCATAGCATAGAATAGACATTCAATATATATTTGCTGTATGAATGGGCTGTCTATGTCCTGAAGGGGAATCAAATTTTGTTCTCAAGTTTGTAAATTGAGCCAGATAGCATCTGTCCTTTATAAGTATCTAGTTGTTATACATAATGGAAAGAATATAAAATCTTATAAAGAATTTTTCTCTTTTCTTATGAGAAAGTGAGTTATTTGTCTTTTGGGACATGACTTTTTTTGTGTGAATTTCATCATAACTTTGGTGTTGTATTGGTTTAAGCTTTTTTTTTTTTTTTTGTAAATTTATGAGGCTGCTAAGAACTACTAAGTTTAATTTTTTAAGGTAGAAAATTACAATGCCACTGCACTGATATCCAGAAACTGCATTCTAATTGACTACAGAAAACACCATAAATGTGAAACCAAGATGTGTTTGAAAGAAGAATGAAGATTGGTGTACTTTGGAGAGTAAATAAAAGTAAGCCTCTCCTCAACCTCCTGCTTCCCTGCATCCACCTCTCCACTCCCCTCCCATGCCATGCAAATTCTGGCTGAACAAATTTAGTAGGAATAAACAGAAATTTTTTTTTTTTTTGTCTTTTTGCCATTTTCTTGGGCCGCTCCCATGGCATATGGAGGTTCCCAGGCTAGGGGTGGAATCAGAGCTGTAGCCTCTGGCCTACGCCAGAGCCACAGCAACACAGGATCTGAGCTGCGTCTGCAACCTACACCACAGCTCACAGCAACACCAGATCCTTAACCCACTAGCAAGGGCAGGGATGGAACCCGCAACCTCATGGTTCCTAGTCGGATTCGTTAACCACTGAGCCACAATGGGAACTCCTAAATAGAAAGTTTTTGTGATAATATTTGATCATGTTTACTGAGAATTGGAAAAATCAAGATGGATACTAGCATTTTATTAATGAAGTAATCATCATTCAAAATTCCTCAGTGGTTACAAATCTTGAAATGTATTATATCACAAATTTAGTCATATTAATATTTTACTTAATTAAATTCCTTATAACAATCTGAAGAAATTGATTTTATTTCTTACAATTTCTCCATTAGCTCAGCTGCAGCTCAATGCTTCTTAGTATCTTCTTAGCTGCTTCTTAGCCAAAGTTATATAGATTTTCCAATCTTTCCTAAAAAAAAACCCACATGATAACTTCAGTATTTTTCTAATATTTATGAATTCTATGCATTTTTTTCCACAAATTTGTTTTTCAGGAACTAAATAAATGAAACATAAAGAACTATTCATTTCTTCTCTATCAAACATAATATATTTTTCTTTGCACTCTGGATAAAGTGTGACTTTTTTGTTTCAATTCCACCCCCTACAAGTGATTCTTAAACGGTGTCCTTAATTTTAAAAAGTTATAGGCATTTTTAATTTCTAGATTTTTATTTCATGAGCCTACTCATGTGCCTCCATTTAACCATCCCAGATTGAATAAAGATCACACTAAGTGCTCAATTAAGATTTTTTTTTAATGTAAATTCTTTGCTACTAATAGCTTAGTTCAGCTACAATGTTTTTCATTTGTATTATAGCAGGGGTACTTAACAGTTTCATAGAATGCTCAGCATAATTAGAAAATAAAAAAAACCACCAAGAGCTATCACATCAGAGACAAGGAATAGACACAAGTTTCCAGAGAGAAACAAATAGGTCAACTTCAGTAAAACAAGGGAAAAAACCACATCAAATTTGGCAATGGTAACACTAGATATTAGAAAACAACAAAATGAAACTTCAGGGATTCTAAGGGTCATGATTTTTATACTAAATTTCTACATCCAGGAACATTATGGCTCAGTGGAAACAATCTGACTAAGTATCCATGAAGATACAGGTTCCACCCCTGGCCTCACTCAGTGGGTTAAGGATCTGGCATTGCTGTGAGCTCTGGTATAGTTTGCTGAAATGGTTCAGATCTGGCATTGCTCTGGCTGTCTGTGGCTTAGGCCAGCAGCTACAGCTATGATTCAACCACTAGCCTGGGAAACTGCCACATGATGTGGGTGTGGCCCTAAAAAGAAAAAAGAAAAAAAAAAAATTCAACATCCAGAAAAACTCTAAGTGAATTTTGAAAATATAATGAAAACATTTTCATAAATGTGAATACCAGAAATACTTATTTCCCTTCCATTCCTCCTTAGGATGTGCTCAACCAAAATAAAGAAACAAAAACATGCAATCCAAGAAGAAAAAACTATAGATCAGGAAATTATTGAAGGAAAGTTTTCTTTGTATCAAAGGAAGACTTAGAGGTCAATCAGTCATATTTGGAGCAGGAAATTTTAGAAATGACAGTTACTTAATAGACCATCTGATATATTAAAACACTAGAAAAATAGTATATAATAATGGAAACTGAGGATAAGAAAATAGCAAAGCATTAAAAAAAAAAAAAAAAAAAAAAAAAAAAAAAAAAAAAACCTCTGGAGTAGGGAAGATGAAACCAAGCAGGACACTGTGGATGTTCTCATGGGTACAAATCCTTTCCTTGTCCTCCATTTCTTGTTTGTAGGAAATAGGTTTCCTTCAGCTTCTTTGACCTTCCCTGAATTCCAAAGAAAAGATTCAAACAGTTTCTAATCAAAAAAGTAAGGGAATGCTGAAACAAAAGAGGAGAAATACAGAAAATATAGGGAAGTGATAAAGCAGGATCTGGCCCCACCTCTAAGGAT
Source organism: Sus scrofa (assembly GCF_054392235.1). Taxonomy (NCBI): domain Eukaryota; kingdom Metazoa; phylum Chordata; class Mammalia; order Artiodactyla; family Suidae; genus Sus; species Sus scrofa. The sequence continues at coordinate 44,650,753 of NC_139393.1, forward strand.
ATATATAACAATACCTTTGAGTTCTTCTGCAGGAACTAAAGCTCCCACCCATGTGAGTGATAATAACTTCAATCTGAGCACAAGTATCCTGGATCTCTGCCTGTTACAAATAACCAGTTGGAAAAAAAACTACACACAGCATAGGACAAGATAAAGTAGAATCTTACCCTCCCTCCCTAAATGATTAAGTGCAATTAACTTCCCCTTTCTCTCTTTAAAAATTGTCAGGGAGTTCCTGCTGTGCCTCAGTGGGTTAAGAACATGACTAGGATCCCTGGCCTCGCTCAGTGGTTTAAAGATCTGGTGTTGTCATAAGCTGTGGTGTAGGTTGTAGACATAACTTGTATCCCACATTGCTGTGGCTCTGGTGTAGGCCTGCAGCTGCAGCTCTGATTTGAAACTTAGCCTAGGAAATTCCATATGCCACATGTGCAGATCTAAACATAAATAAATAAATAACTTTCATAGTTGAGCAATCTCTTCAGATATGTTCTAAGAGTTTGTTCTTAGACATTAGTTCACCTTCACCCAAAGTGTCAGCATTCTGGAAAAATCAGTCTTTTCCTTCTAAGTAACATTTACCTCTCAAGTATTGGCTTTCAAGTAGCAAGCAGCTGAAACTGAGCTCAGTAAAAAAAATATACTTATATTTAAAATTTTGAATTTGCATAAGTATCTACTTATGTAAAATTATATGGGAAATGATAATTTGAGGAGTTTGAGTTAAAATTACTTCTAGTAAAGCAAAAAATCAGTTTTTAATTTTAACATCAATTAATCAATTCATAAAAATATACACACACACAAATATTTTTTAAGAATATAAGGCTTTAGAGTGCATTTTGGGATGAAGCCTTGAAGTTGAAGACTATAGGCTTCAATTATAGACTATCTGCAATTTAAAATGTTTTGAGGGAATTCCCATTGTGGCACAGTGAACATGTATCTGACTAGTATCCATGAGGATGTGGGTTCAATCCCTGGCCTTGCTCAGTTGGTCAGGGATCTGGCATAGCCATGAGCTGTGGTGTAACAGATTATAGAGCTGGCTCATATCCCACATTGCTGTGTCTGTGGTGTAGGCTGGCAGCTGTAGCTCTGATTCAACCCCTAGCCTCATAACTTCCATATTTCAGAGGGTATGGCCCTAAAAAGAAAAAAAAAAGTTTTGACTTATGATTTTTTTTCACAGTAGTATCAATGTGAGACATATTCAGTAGAAATTGTTCTTTGGATTTTGAATTTTGACCTTTTCCCAGGTTAGCAGTGTAAGCTATGATACTCTCTTGGGAAGCTGGGCAGCTGTAGTGAACAAGAACTCCCACCCAGCCATGCAATCAGGAAGGTAAAACCCTATACACTTACAACCATTTTGTACCAATACAACCATTCTTTTTTTCCACTTTGAGTATAGCATTCAATACATTAATGAGATATTCAACATTTTATTATAAAATAGGTTTGTATTATATTATTTTTCCTGAGTGTAGGCTAATGTAAGTGATCTCAGCATGTTTAAAGTAGTCCAGACTAAGCAATGGTATTTGGTAGGTTAAGTGTATTAAATTCTTTTTGAAAAACAATAGTTTCAACTTATGATGAGTTCAGGGGGAACATAACCCCATCTTAAGTCCAGGAAGATGTTTCATAATTTTGAGAATTGTAGGAGGCAGAATTCTAAGATTACCTCCCCAATGTCCCTCACTCTTGTAGCTCCTGGACAAAACTTGTTAATATGATGAGATATCCCTCTTATGATTATGTTCTATTATATGAAAAATGAAATTTTACATATGTACCTAAGGCCTCAAAATTGGGTAATGGATGGGGAATGGAAAATTTTGAGGAGCCTAAGAAAACCCTAGATCATCTTAGACAAACTGTTAGTTAGAATATGTGTTTTAAATATACTGCCAGTGAAGATTCAGAAGGTCAGAAGCAACATGAAGAAATCACATTTGAGAAAATCCTATATCATTGGGTATAGACTATTAGCAGAAATCTGGGGGGAATGTAGTTAACAAGGGCTCAAAAATAAGTCAATAAGTAAGGGCTGGAAACTTGAGAATAAGGGATCTTTGTTATGTAGTGAAAGAATTCTGAGGGAAATTTTCCTCTATGTTTATGTGGAAAGTAGAAATTATGTTCTACAAATTAGTAAATATTGAGTTGAAGAGATTTCTCACCAAAAGTGTTAAAAATGTGGCCTCATTTCTTTTGTTGCTCATAGTAATATATGAAAAAATAGAGATAAATAGTAGGAAGAACTGTTAAGAAAAAATGCAAACAGTATGTGATCATTTAGAAAATTTCAGTCTATCCATATGGTAAGATGCTAAAAATAAGTAGTTGTGCCAAATGGCATAAAGAAATAAATGAAGGTATGACTATACATTTTGATAAAAACTCAAAAAGGTCATAAGATCAGCGTGTACAGTCACACAAAGTCTCTTTCAAGAGATTAAGTTTGTGTTTCAAAGACCTTCTCAATCCAACCAGTAGACTTCTAAGAAGTTTAAGGTAATCCTTCCTCAGCCCTCTCAGCAGGAGGTCAAGATAAAGAAATAATTAACCCCAAACAATTTGTGGGTGTTTTTTACTTATTAGATTGTGAAGTTTACACTAAAAACTGCACAATTTTGTGAAGTTTTTATCAGTACAAATACTGCCAGCTTGGAATGAAAAGAAAAGGACAAAATAAGAGGAGGCTGTTGGGCTCCTAAAATCTATTGGCAGGAAGAAGGCTGATAAAACTACTCAGTTACAAAAACTGTTACTAGACATACAAGGAGGATAATGCAGAGTGGAGCCATGAGTCCAAAAGGAGAAAAGAAAAGCCAAGAGGAGGGAGAGAAGAGACACAGAGGAAGATTATTCCCAGCCTTTGAAACCTAATGAAGGGACTCTGGCTGGAGTTTAATGTACTAGATTTCAAATTTGCTTTAAACTGGTAGTTATTTTAATTTTTGTTTCCACTAATTTATTTTATTTTATTTTATTTTAATCATTTGTCTTTTAGGGCTGCACCTGTGGCATATGGAAGTTCTCAGACTAGGGGTTGAATCTTAGCTGTATGTAGCTGCTGACCTACACCATAGCCATAGCAATGCAGTATACAAGTCACATTTGCAAACTACACCACAGCTCACAGCAATGTCAGATCCTTAACCTGCTGAGCAAGGCCAGGGATTGAACCTGTGTCCTCATGGATACTAGTAGGACTCATTACTGCCAATCCAGGACAGGGACTCCTATTTTCCCACTTTTAAAACTGTAATTTCTATTACTGTTATCTCACATCTATTCCACCAATGTATTTTGAAGTTTTGGGGGCAAATAATTTCCATCATTAGTTACACAGATTCAAAAATTTTAAAATATATATAAAGAAATTATGCCCCAGGATGGATTACACAGAAGAGCTTCATCCAAACTGGGTTAGAAAACTTAGATAATGGGATTTAGATTTAGATAAGATTTTGAACTTGAGTGGCTCCTGCAGTGGGGATCTTTTTGGAGACCTAGAGATTGAGTGAATTTATTTTACTTGTAGGAATGATATGGAATGTCGGCAGCCAGAGGACTAACTTGGGATAATTGACATCTTTGTAATATTAAGTCTTTTCATCCAAGAGTATGAACTATCTCCCCAAAATTTAATTAAAGTTTTCCAATTTTGTACATAAGGCTTATATCTTTAGGATTAGAGTAATGCCAGTATATTTTAGGGAGAATTTGCTGTTTTAGTTGTTATTTGAAAGGCAAGTTGATATTTCTAATATCTCATATTTTATTGTGTTATTTTTAAATAGAAAGATGCCTACAAGATTGATAAATAAATCTGGAGTTCCCACTGTGATGCAGAGGGTTAAGGATCCAGCGTTGCTGCAGCTGTGGTAGAGGACACAACTCTGGATCAGATTTCCTCACCTGGGAACTTCTGTATGTCATGGGTAGAGCTGACGAAGGAAAAAAAAAAAAAAAAAAAAAGATTGATCAATAAATTGTACATATAGTAACTTTCCTAGCCTTATAGTTTGCAGATTGATTCCAAAGTTTAAGTATATAATCATATTGTTCTTGGCTGGCTGTGGTGTGAGAGCACTGGAATCCTAACCACTAGACCATTAGGGCCAGCAAGCTTTATGTAAGTCCCCAGTGCATGTCTCTTTGGAGGAAAATTTGGCAAAGAGACTGAGAGTTGTGAGGCAACTAAAGTATTCACTAAGAGAGGAAAGAAGTAAGATATGTGCAGAGAAAGCATAGGCAGACTTGAGGTGGCATGGGGAGAGACAGAAAAAGAGAACCACATGTTTTGTATGTGGTTTAAGTCACGCGTATGGGGAAAGTCCTTATGGGCTTCCTCTGGCCAATCATTTTGCTTTGTCTGGCCTTGAGTCAACATTTGGCATGACACAGGGCTCTCCCCGTGTGCATGTGTATCTTTTAGCCAAGAGGGATTCTAGCACAAGGGTTTAGAATGTTGACAGGACGTACTCTGATCTGGGTCCCCATCCCTTCTCTGATCCCTGAGGAGCAATTCTGCACATGTGTCGTTCAGGAGGTTTTCTTGACCTTAATAACAAGAAATTCACAGTCTTATATCTTTTATCCAAGCAGGACTCAAGTCATTCTTGTTCCTACCATAATCTTTACCTTGAAATATCTGTCCATAGGAGATAGATTCCAGTTATTCAGCCTGGAACACATCTATTTCCTGCCTCAATACCTTCTGAAAATGAGTTTTTCTTTTTTAATCCTTATATATCATTTTCCTTTTTCTTTTTTAAACATTAGCCAGGAACTTCAGTCCTAAGTGTCACAATAGTGATATTTATGAGGATCCTTGTTTTATTCCCAAGAATAAATACCTAATTCATCTTTAAATAGAAGTTCTCAGTTGTTTGGTGATGTATAAAATTAACCAAATTAAGAGCTTATGCTACTTTATTTGAGTGATCAATTCAAGGCAACATGTCAGAAATATCATCTAATAGCCATTTTTGCATGTTTTAAGAAAAGAAAAGAATATGAACACTTGAAACAAGGAAAACAATTAGGCCACTGTAGCAATATATTAGATGAGAATTAGGAGAAGCTACCATTGGACTGCTAAAAATTATGGTATCTAAGTGTAAATCTAAGTATTGATTTGGGATTACCATATTAGTCCCTCATCATTATATTCACTTTTTAAATCTTTCATTGTTTAGAGTCTCCTTCCACCAGTTCCATTTTAATAAATCATTCCACTTCCTTGACTCTAAAGATACAATACCACAGAGTAAGCAGATTTTCTAATTTCCTCTGGCATGCAAGTTATGCATCCTGCTTGTTTACATTCATTTCAATATAAGCCAAGTACTTTGTTATCTTCTGTTTGTCAATAAGTAATTCAACAAGGTCTTCTTCATTTCCAAGCTAGGCAATTTCCTTGCATTTTTCATGTTAACGACGGATTTTTTTAAATGAGTTGAAGACTTAAACCTTTTTTTGAGTCATTAATTTTATATACCTCATGATTTATTAAGTGCTCTCTTGGTGTTACTGACTCTAAGAATTAGGAATAAAAATGTGTCTTGCTGGGTTTTGCCCTCTAAACTTTACTAGCAGTATATATTACTTCAATTCACCTTTTTTTTTTTAAATTTGAGTGTTGTAGTTCTTTTTTTTGTCTTTTTGCCTTTTCTTGAGCTGGAGCTGCTACCGTGGCATACAGAGGTTCCCAGGCTAGGGGTTGAAACAGAACTCTAACTGCCCGCCTATGCCAGGGTCACAGCAACGCGGGATCTGAGCTGCCTCTGCAACCTACACCACAGCTCACGGCAATGCCAGATCCTTAACCCACTGAGCAAGGCCAGGGACCAAACCTGCAACCTCATGGTTCCTAGTCATATTTGTTAACCACTGCTCCACGACGGAAACTCCTGAGTGTTGTAGTTCTTTAACGATACTCAAGCTGTGGGAAAGATAAAAATTTTACTAGTTTTAATTTAAATAAACTTAAATTTTTAGAATAGTTGAAGTGTTTTTTTAAACAATTCAAACACATCTTTAATTTTAGTATATTTGAAAAAATCTTCTTCCTAAATTATTGATTTTAATATTTTTTCTTTTGCAGTATGCTATAGAATAGAGGTTTTCAAGTTTTTATATAGTATTATCACATATTTCATATATATTAACATGTCAAACATTTTATATGTATAGTCATATTTCATTCCATCAAATTAATGATGTCATCATTACTTCCAGATTTGGAAACCAAGACATAGATTTGTTGTGTCACTTACCTAAGATAAAATAGATATTAGGTATTTTTTGTGTTTAAATAAAATATAGCTTGGATATAAAATATATAAAACACATGAAAAATCTTTTAAAAAATAGAATGTATGTACTAAAGAGATATGGCCTAACCCCCCTCCCCCATGCTACATCATTTCTCATAAGTAGAAATTGAAGAGTCTCCATTATTTTGTTTAACTATAAACAGTAATATTTTCTATGATATATCCTGTCACATAATCATGCCTCTCAAAACTTAAAAGACTTGCTGTAATTTCCACTTTCCTAATGAAAGTCTAAATATGATATATTACAATTTCCTCAGTCCTTGTTTCACTACAGCAAAGCATCGAAATGGCTGACACATTACAAATTTATTAAAGTGAAAGCATATTTTCTGAAAGGGAGAGAGAGGACTCATATGTGTGCAGGTTAAAAAGAGACGGATTCACACTGCAATGGTCTTTATACCCAACAATATGGACATGAGGGGAGATTCAATTTGATCTTCAGATTGGTCTTGGGCTAGATACCTTATTTCCATTGGGAACAGATTACATAGAGGTGGGGTGAAGAATGGATGACCCTCCTTCTCTAGTAGGTAGTGAGCAGCCCAGACTGGTCAATGTTGAGGAAGGGGCATTACCATGAGATATGCACAGAGGCTTTTGGGGTTTAATCTCCTTCAAGGGGACTTGAAGCCTGTAACAAATATATTTGGGTAAATGAGAATATGGAACAAGAAAAATGGCAAGTTAATAATTTAAGTATGCACTAAGTATCTTTGAATTATTTAGACAAAAGTGTCACTTAATTTTCTGAAGAATCATGACATTTTTCAGATTCCAGAGATTTAATGAGCAAATCATAACTGAAAACAAAATAAAAATAAAAGCAAACAATTCAAACATTTACAGGAAATAGTAAGATGCATTAATTTGCAGTTCTATTTTTTTCCTTTTCTTTAGAGATACCTTAAAAACATCCAGGTTAACTTAAAAATAATATGGCAGAATAGAAGGACTGGAGATGGGGATTAATATGGCAGAATAGAAGGTCTGGAGCTCAGCTTCTCTCATAAAAACAACAAAACTACAACCAAATGCTGACCAACCTTCAAGAAAATGGACTGGAAACTTTCAAAATATATCCTACTCCAGAAGACAAAGAGGGGGCCACATCAGGAGAGTTGGATGTGTAATTACATATTATAAGCAATGCTTTACCTGCTGGGTGGGCAGCCCACAGACTGGAAGGTAACTGTATCGCAGAGATTCATCTGAGAGAGAGAGAAGTTCTGAGCCCCACATCAGGTCCATAAGCCTGAGGATCTGGCATTGGGAGAAAGTCCTCAGAGCATCTGGCATTGAAGGTCAATGGGGCTTGCATGCAAGATCTCCAAGGGTGTGGGGGAAATGGAGACCTTTATTCTTGAAAAGGTTTGTGGGGTGTGGGGATGTGCTGGGGATTTGGGATCAAAAGTCTATAAAATTTGGTTGTGATGATCATTATACAACTATAAATATAATAAAATTCATTGAGTAATAAAAAATAGCCAGGAGAAAACACACACACACACACACAAAGAATATTAAAGAGGATTCAAAGAAATGGAAAGATGTTCCATGCTCCTGGATTGCAAGAATTAATATAATTTAAATGACTTACTACCCAAAGCAGTCTACAGATTCAATGCAATCCCTATCAAATTACCCATGACATTTTTCACAGAAATACAACAGATAATCCAAAAATATATATGGAACCATAAAGACCCAGAATTGCCAAAGCAATATTGAGGAAAACAAATAAACAAATAAAAACAAATAAAGCAGAAGTCATTACTCTCCCAGACCAGACAATATTACAAAGATACAATAATCAAAAAAATGCTGAATTGTTATAAAAACATACCTATGGATTAATGGAACAGAAAAAGAGAGTCCAGAAATAAATCCAGATACCTATGGATTAGGTTTTGTCAATTAATTATCAACAAAAGAGGTAAGAATGTAAAATGGGAAAAAGAAAATCTCTTCAGCAATTGGTGCTTGCTAAACACGACAGTTGCATTTATAAATCAGTGAAATTAGACACACCCTTACGCCATGCATAAAAGTAAACTCGAAATGGTATAAAGACTTAAACATTAGACAAGGCATCACAAAACTCATAGAAAGGAACATAGGCAAACATTCTCTGACATAAACTGCACAAATATCTTCTTAGTTCAGTTTCTCAAGGTAATAAGAATACAAACAAAAATAAACAAATTGAACCTAATTAAATTTATAAGCTTGCACAGCAAAGGAAACATAAAACAAAACAAAGCAAAACAAAAACAAAAATAAACCTATGGAAAGAGAGAAAACATTGCAAAAGTTGCAACTGACAAGAGCTTAATCTCCAAAATATACAAACAACTCATATAACTCAACAATAACCACAAACCCAATTGAAAAGTGAGCAGAAGACCTAAATAGACATTTCTCCAAAAAGCACATATGGATTGCCAGTAAGCACATGAAAAGATGCTCAGCATCACTAATTATTAGAGAAATGCAAATTGAAACAAAAATGAGGTACAACTTCACACATGTCATAATGGCCATCATTAATAAATTTCCAAATAACAAAATGCTAGAAAGGGAGAGGAGAAAAGGGAATCCTTCAAAATGGTTGGAGGGAATGTAAACTGTTACAACCACTATGGAAAACAATATAGGGTTTCCACAGAAAACTGAAAAAAGTATCATATGATCTAACAAGCCTACTCCTGGGTATATATCTGGACAAAACTATAATTAAAAAACATATATGCACTCCTGTGTTCATTGCAGCACTATTTGCAATAGCCAAGACTTCGAAACAATCTTAATAAAAGAAACAATCAGAACTGAAGAATATAATAACTGAAATGAGGAGTTCCTGCATTAAGAATTTAACTGCAGGAGTTCAGGTCACTGAAGAGACATGGGTTCAATCCCCAGCCCAGTACAGTGAGTTAAAATACCTGGCATTGCTACAGCTGCAGTGTGGGTTGCAGCTCTGGCTCGGATTCAGTCCCTGGCTGGGAACTTCCCTATGCTGCCGGTAGGGCCATGAAAAAACAAAACAAAACAAAACAAAAAAAAACTGAAATTAAAAATATAATAGAGGGAATCAATAACACATTAAAACAGGCAGAAGAAGGGATTAGTGACCTAGAAGTCAGGATAGTGGCAATCACCCAACTGGAACAACAAAAAGAAAAAAGTATTATAAAAATGAGCATAGTTTAATAAACCTTGGGGACAATATAAAACACACATATGTATTTTAGTGTTCACAGAAGATGAAGAGAGAGAAAGGGGCAGAAGACCCATTAAAAGAAGTAACACCTGAAAACTCTCTAAACAGGCAAAGGAAAGATATCCAAGTCCAAGAAACACAGAGGCCTTAAACAAGATAAACAAAGAAGACCCATACTAAAACATATTATAATTACAGTGTCAAAAGTAAAACATAAAGAGAGAATATTAAAAACAGAAGAGAAAAACAACTAGTTATAAACAAGGGAACTCCTCAAGAGTACCAGCTGATTTCTTAGCAGAAAATTTATGGGGCAGAAAGGACTAGAATAATATATTTAAAGGGTTGAAAGAAAAAAAAAATTACAACCAGAATACTCTATTTAGAAAGGTTATCATTCAGAATTGAAGGATATAGTGTCCCAGAGAAACAAAAGCTAAAGGAGTCATCACCACTAAACCAGTCTTTCTAGAAATATTAATAGAACTTATTTAAATGAAAGTAAAAATTCTGTAACTCAAAAGGAGAAAACTGTGAATAAACTCACAAGCAAAGTAAAACATGTCTTAATGCAGGGACCATCCATCTATAAAGCTAGCATAAAAGTTAAAAATATTATGAAGCTTACATTCCCACCAACAGTGCAGGAGAGTTCCCTTTTCTCCACACCCCTCCAGCATTTTTTATTTGTGGCCTAATTAATGATGGCCATTCTGACTGGTGTGAGGTGGTATCTCCTGGTAGTTTTGATTTGTATTTCTATAATAATCAGGGATGTTGACCATTTTTTCATGTGCTTGTTGGCCATCTGTACATCTTCCCTGGAAAAATGTCTCTTCAGGTCTTTTGCCCATTTTTCCACTGGGAAGTAAATTGGCTTTTTTGTTGTTGAGTTGTATAAGTTGCTTGTATATTCTAGAGATTAAGCCCTTGTCGGTTGCATCACTTGAAACTATTTTCTCCCATTTTGTAAGTTGTCTTTTTGTTTTCTTTTTGGATTCCTTTGCTGTGCAAAATCTTGTCAGTTTGATTAGGTCTCATAGGTTTATTTTTGCTTTTATTTCTGTTGCTTTGGAGACTGACCTGAGAAAATATTTTAAGGTTGATGTCAGAGAATGTTTTGCCTATGTTCTCTTCCAGGAGTTTGATGGTGTCTTGTCTTATATTTAAGTCTTTAAGCCATTTTGAGTTTATTTTCATGCATGGTGTGAGGGTGTGTTCTAGTTTCATTGATTTGCATGTAGCTGGCCAGGTTTCCCAGCAATACTTGGATGAAAAGACTGTCTTTTTCCCATTTTATGTTCTTGCCTTCTTTGTCAAAGATTAATTGACCATAGGTGTCTGGGATTATTTTTGGGTTCTCTATTCTGTTCCATTGGAAAGGATTAGCAATGAGATACTGCTGTGTAGTGCTGGGAACTTCATCTAGTCACTTATGATGGAGCATGATAATGTGCAAAAATAGAATGTGTGCATGTATGTGTAACTGGATCACCATACTGTACAGTAGAAAATATATTGGGGAAATAACAATTTAAAAAATTAAAAAATAAAATAAAATAATGCAAGCAAAAAATATTATGAAGTAGTAAAATCACATCTAAAATAGTTATGTGATACAGAAAATAAAAAGATGTATAATATGATATCAAAAGCAAAAAACATGGGAGTTGAAATAAATATCTAGTACTATTAGAATACTCAATCTTAAGTGACCATCAACTTAAAATAGACTGTTATATATGTAGACTATTATATAACAATGCCACAAGCAAAAAACCTATAACAGGTGCACAGAAAAATAAAGAGAAAGTAAAGTGAACATAACATTAAAGAAAGGCCTATCAAATCACAAAGGGAGAGAAGGACAAACACAGGAGAACTATAAAAATAACCAGAAAAAAAAGTCTATAATACATATCAGTCAGTAATTACTTTAAATATCAGTGGATTTATGCTCTAATCCAAAGACCTAATGGATAAAAAAAATCTCTATTTATGTTGCCTATGAGAGACACTCTTCATACCTGAAGAAACACAGACTGAAAGTAAAGCAATGGCAAAAGATATTCCATGCATATATAAATTAAAATGAAACCAAGGGTAACAATACTTATATCAGACAAAATAGACTTTAAAACAAAGACTGTAAAAAGAGGCAAAGAAGGGTATTATATAATGATGAAGGGATCAGTCCAACAAGAGGTTATGACACTTGTAAATAATTATGCACCAAAAAGAGGAGTTTCTAAATATATAAAGCCAGCGTTAATGAACATAAAGGGAGATAGCACCAGTAATAGAATAATAGCATGGAATTTTAACACCCCAAATATACTGACAAATAGATCATTTGGACCAAAAATTAACAAGGAACATTGGCCTGAAATGATATATTAGACTAAATAGACTATATATATATATATATATATATATATTTATACACACATACAACTATATATATACACATATATAGTTATTTAGATATATATAATTTTATATAAAATATAATATTCTATTCCAAGACATCAGATTACACATTGATTTCAAGTGTGCATGATTACAAAAACACAAAGATCCGAGGACTTAGAACAACATCAAAAGCAGGTCTGAGGAGGAAATTTATAGTGTTAAAAGCCTATCCCAAGACACAAGAAAAATTTCAAATAAACAATCCAAACTTATATCTAAAGAAACTATTAAAAGAAGAACAAAGCTCAAAGTTAGTGAAATGAAGGAAAAAACAAAGAAGAGGGCAGAAATAAATGAAATAGTGAAAAAAATAAAAAAAAAAATCAATGGTAAGTACACCTGGTTCTTTAAAAATTAGTTACAGAATTAGTAAACCTTCAGCCAGACTCATCAAGAAAGAACAAAACGTCCCAAGAGAGTAGGATAATAATAAAAGAGAAGTTACAACTCACACAAAAGAAATGCAAAGGATTTTAGGAGGTTACTACAAACTATATGCCAATGAAATAGACATCAGAGAAGAAAGGGATGAATTGCTAAAAACATAGACTTTTCCAAAACTGAATCAGGAAGACATAGGAAATATGAACTGACCAATCACTAGTGATAAAATTGCATTTGTAATTAAAGAAACAAACAAACAAAAAAAACAAATGAAAGCCCAAGACTACACAGACTTCTACAAAACACGTAAGAAGAACTAATGCCATGCTTTAGAAACTATTCCAAAACACTGAAGAGGAAGGAATGCTTCCCAGAATTACTCTGTGAGATGATCATTATCCTGATACCAATACTTGACTTAGTCAAATCAAAAAAAAAAGAAAATTAAGGCCAAGGTCACTGCAAATATCCTCAATTAAATATTAGCAAGCTGAACTCAACAATTCATTAAAATGATCATTTATCAAGATCATGTGGGATTAAATACAAAGGAGTATAAGATACTACTATATGCCAATAAAATCTAAAACCTAGAAGAAATGGACAAATTCTTAGAAAAGTACAATCTTCCAAGACTAAACCAAGATGAAATAGAAAAGATGAACAGAGCAATCACAAGTACTGAAATTGAAACTGTGATTAAAAACTGCCAACAAACAAAAGTCCAGAAACAGATGGCTTCACAGGTGAATTATATCAAATATTTAGAGAAGAGCTAACACCTCTCCTTCTGAAACTATTTTGAAAAATTGCAGAGGAAGGGATACTCCCAAACTCATTCTATGAGGACCATAGAATGAGGCCACCATCACCCTGATACCAAAACCAGACAAAGACACCATAAAAAAAGAAAACTACAGGGCAGTTTCACTGAAGAACATCAATGCAAAAATCCTCAACAAAATAATATCAAACCAAACCCAACAATATGTTAAAAAGGATTGTATATCATGATCAAATGGGATGCAAATGTTGTTCAATATGTACAAATCCAACATTGTGATACACCATATTAACAAACTGAAGAATAAAAACCATATGATCCTCTCAATAAATGCAGAAAAAGCATTTGACAAAATCCAACACCCATTTCTGATAAAACCCTTCAGAAACTGGGCATAGAGGGAAGCTACCTCAACATAAGAAAGGCCATATATGACAAACCCAGAGCTAGCATCATTCTCAATGGTGAAAAGCTGAAGGAATTCCCACTGAGATCAGGAACAAGACAAGGATGTCCACTCTAACCACTACTAGTCAACATAGTTATGGAAGTCCTAGTCACAGCAACAAGAGAAGTAAAAGAAATAAAAGGAATCCAAATTAGAAAGGAAGAAGTAAAACTATCACTATTTGCAGATGACATGATACTATACCTAGAGAATCCTAAAGATTCTACCAAAAAACTGTGAGAGCTCATCCATGAATTTGGCAAAGTTGCAGGATACAAAATTAATACACAGAAATCAATGGCATTTCTATACACTAACAATGAAAAAGCAGAAAGAGAAATTAGGGAAGCAATCCCGTTTACCATCACATCCAAAAGAATAAAATACCTAGGAGTAACCCTACCTAAAGAGACAAAAACCTGTACTCTGAAAACTACATGAAACTGATGAACGAAATCAAAGATGACATAAATAGATGGAAAGACATACCATGCTCTTGGATTGGAAGTCAATATTATCAAAATGAATATACTACCCAAGGCATTCTACAGTTTCAATGCAATCCCTATCGAATTACCAAGGACATTTTTCACGTAACTCAAAGAAAATATTTTAAAGTTTTTTTGGAAGCACAAAAGACCCAGAATAACCAAAGTCATCCTGAAAAAGAAAAATTGAGCTGGACAAATCAAGCTCCTGGACTTCACACTATACTACAAAGCCACAATCATCAAAACCATATTGTACTGGCACAAAGACAGAAATATAGATCAGTGGAACAGGATAGAAAGACCAGAATTAAACCCATGCCCCTACAGTCAACTCATCTATGACAAAGGAGGCAAGAATATATAATGGAGAAAAGACAGCCTGTTCAATAAGTGGTTCTGGGAAAACTGGACAGCCATATGGAAAAGAATGAAATCAGAACACTCCCTAACACCATACACAAAAAGAAACTCACAATGGGTTAAAGACCTACATATACCAGATACTATAAAACTCTTAGGGGAAAACATAGGCCAAACACACTCTGACATAAATGACAGCATCATCTTCTCAGATTCACCTCTTAGAGTAATATGGTAAAACAACAATAAACAAATGGGACCTAAATCAAACTTAAAAGTTTCTGTACAGCAATGGAAACCCTAAATAAAATAAAAAGACAACTCACAGAATGGGAGAAAGTATTTGCAAATGAATTGACTGACAAGGGATTAATCTCCAAAATTTATAAACACCTCCTACTGCTCAATACCAAAACAAACAACCCCCTCAAAAAATGGGCAGAAGTTCTAAACAGACAATTCTCCAAAGAAGGCATACATATGGCCAAAAAACACATGAAAACATGTTCAACATCTCTCATTATTAGAGAGATGGAAATCAAAACCACTATGAGGTACCACCTTACACCAGCCAGGATGGCCATCATCCAAAATCAAGCTCCTGGACTTCACACAGAACTACAAACAATAAGTGCTGGAGAGGGTGTGGAGAAAAAGGAAACCTATTACTCTGTTGGTGGGCATGTAAATGGGTGCAACCACTGTGGAAAACAGTATAGAGATTCCTCAGAAAACTAAAAATAGAACTACCATTTGATCCAGTGTCACATGTTTCTACAATATTTTCTTAGCCTCTTTGCTAAAAAATCCCATCCTCCTGCTTTACTTTATCCCCTCTTCCTGCTTGAAAAACAGTCACAGTGATGGTAAATGACTTAAGCTTAAGAACAAAGCCCTAAAGGCATAAGCTATTCATAGGGTCAGCTCTATGAGGACATAATGCATTTGTCTAGGCAGGCCAGACCTGTGCAGATTGGCATGCTGTTTGCACAAGCATGATAAGAGAAAGAGGAACCTACCTCATGGCCAAGTGGTTTATGAGTGGTCCTTAGCAGAATATGCATTAGCAAAGAGAACCAAGGTGTAAACCTAGGCATGCCAGGTTGACATAAATAGGCATGCCCTTTGTGGAAGCACAGTGAGGATTCTCTAATGCCCATAGATAGTTAACTCAAATGCTAATGATTGTTATGTGCCTAATGGTCAGAGTAAAAGCTTAACCTTCTACCAGCTAAGTGCCTTTTAAAATAATAAAAGAACTTGTAAAATAGTAAACAAACCCTATATCCTCCACCCAAAGCCCCTTCTCACTTGAAATCAGCCTAAAGAGCACAATAAAAGCAGTGTGGTTTCTTGAGGTAGAGATCTTGGTCCCTGAGACCTTGAGTCCCCCAGTTCCCACCTTATTTAAGATAAATGTCTCTGCGTCTTGTTTTATGTTAACTTTTTTCCTTATGTTTCACAGCACCCTTTCTTCAGCCCCATCCTGCTGAGCTGGTCTCGGCAATCCAGCAATCCCACTCCTGGGCATCTATCCAGAGAAAACCATGACTTGAAAAGACACATGTACTCCAATTTTCATTGCAGCACTATTTTCAATAGCTAAGCCATGGAAACAACCTAAATGTCCATCGATAGAGGAGTGGATCAAGAAGATGTGGTACATATACACAATGAATATGACTCAGCCATTAAAATGAATGAAATACCAGCATTTTTAGCAAAATGGATGGACCTAGAAATTATGCTAAGTGAAGTCAGTCAGACAATGAGACACCAACATCAATGGAATCTGAAAAAAAGGACAGGATGAACTTCTTTGAGGAATAGATATTGAC
This sequence comes from Sus scrofa, assembly GCF_054392235.1. NCBI lineage: Eukaryota > Metazoa > Chordata > Mammalia > Artiodactyla > Suidae > Sus > Sus scrofa. Next base: position 44,667,109 of record NC_139393.1, read on the forward strand.
TCACAGACTTTGAAAAACTTATGGTTTCCAAAGGAGAGTGTTCACAGGGTGGGAGGATGTGCTGGAGGTTTGGGATGAAAATGCTATAAAATTGGGTTGTGATGATCATTGTACAACTATAAATGTAATAAATTCATTGAGAAATATAAAAAAATAAATTAAAAAAATAAAAAGTCCACAAAAAAAAAGATCAAGTGGGATTTACTCCAGAGATCTAAGGATGTTTCGATATTCATCAATTAATAAATGTTACTTCATATTAATAAAATGAATAACACAAATTATATGATAATATAAATAGGTGCAAATGAGTTTGACAAAATTCAACACCCATTTTTGATAAAAATCCTCAACTATGTAGGCATAGAGGAATATATCTTAATATAGTAAAGTTCATATATGAAAAACTCTCAACCAAGTTAATAAGAGCGAGAAGCTGAAATATTTTCCTCTAAAGTCAGAAACAAGTTAGGAATGTCCATCACCACTTTTATTCAACATAACATTGGGAGTTTTAGCCACAGCAATCAGATGAGAAAAAAAGATAAAACATATCCAAATTGGAAAGAAAGAAAATTGTTATTTGCAGATGGCATATACTATAAATAAAAAGCCCTTATGATGCCACCAAAAAACTTTTTGAATTTATAAATGAAGTCAGTAAATTTGGAGGATTCAAAAGTCAATACCCTCCAACACAAATCTGTTGTTTCTATACACTAATAACATAATTTCAGAAAGAGAAATTAAGAAAAATAATCTAATTTACACTTGCATGAAAAAAAAAATTTCTAAGAGTGGGGGTTCCCATTTTGGGTCAGTGGTAATGAACCTGACTAGTATCCATGAGAATGTGGATTTGATCCCTGGCCTCTCTCAGTGAGTTAGGTACCTGGTGTTGCCATGACCCGTGATGTAGTTCACAGAGGCTGCTCAGATCCTGCAGCGTCTCTGCCTGTGATCTAGGCTGGAGGCTGTAGCTCTGATTCGACCCCTAGCCTGGGGAACTTCCATATGCCACATGTACGGCCCTAAAAGGAAAAAAAATACCTAGGAGTAATTTTTTGTTGTTGTTGTTTTGTTTTTTAGGGCCACAACTATGGCATATAGAAATTCCTGGCTTAGGAGTCAGATTGGAGCTGCAACTGCCAGCCTATACCACGGCAACGGCAATGTGGGATCTGAGCTATATCTGTAACCTATGCCACAGCTCACGGCAGCTAAGAAAGGCCAGGGATTGAACCTGCATCTTCATGGATACTAGTTGGCTTCATTATTGCTGAGCCACAACAGGAACTCCCCTAGGAGTAATTTTAACCAAGGAGGTGATATAACTATATTCTGAAAACTCTAAGACATTGATAAAGACAAAACATATTAATGTGAAGATAGACTGTGCTAATGGATTGAAAGTATTAATATTGTTAAAATGTCCACATATCACAAGGCAATATATGGATTCAATGAAATTATTATTAAAATATCAATGGCATTTTTCATAGAAATGGAACAAATATTCCTAACATTTGTGCTGAATTCCTAAATACTCTGAACAGCCAAAACAACCTTAAGAAAGAAATAAAAAGCTCCGTGTGACTGGGTCACCTTGCTGTACAGTAGAAAATTGATAGAACACTATAAACCAGCTACAATGGAAAAAATAAAAATCATAAAAAAATAACTTGCAAAGAAAAGAAGTGAATTAAAAAAAAAGAAAGAAAAACAAAGCTTGAGGTATCATGCATTCTGATTTCAAACTATAATACAAAGATGTTATAATAAAAACATTAGGTACCAGCACAAAAAAGACACAAGAATCAGTGGAACAGTATGGAGATCTCAGAAATAAGCCCATGCTTATATGATCAGCTTGAGTGAAATTGGACCATTTTCTCACACCACTTACAAAAACAAACTCAAAATTGATCAAATATTTAAATGTAAGACCATAAGTCATAAAACTCTTAGAAGAAAACATGGGTAGTATGCTCTTTGGCATAAGCCTTACAAATTTTTTTAATATCAGTCTCCTCAGGCAAAGGAAACAAAAGCAAAAATAAACAAATGGGACTACATTAACTGAAAAGGTTAATACAGTAAAGGAAATCTTCTACAAAAAGAAAGATAATCTACTCTATGGGAGAAGATATGTGCATGTGATATATCTGATAGGAGCATAATATCCAAAATATATAAAGAATTCACACAACTAGGAGTTCTTCAGTGGCTCAGCAGCTTAAGGATCTGACAGTGTCTCTGCGATGATTTAAATTCAATCCCTAGCCTTATTCAGTGGCTTAAAGATCTGGCATTGCTGCAAGCTGAGGTGTAGGTTGCAGATGCAACTTGGATCCAGTATTACTGTGGCTATAGCACAGGCTTGAGCTGTAGCTCCAATCTGACCCTTAGCCCAAGAACTTCCATATCCTGCAGGTGGGCAGTAAAAAACAAACAAACAAAAAGAATTCACACAACTCAATATCAAAAAAACCAAAAATTTCCATTAAAAATTAGGCAGAGGCCTGAATAGATACTTTTTCAAAGACGTACACATGGCTGACAGACATGAGAAGATGCTCAACATTACTAGTCATAGAACTGCAAATCAAAACCACAATGGAATATTACCTAACACCTGTCAGATTGGCTGTAACCAAAGACAATAAATAACAACTGTTGGCGAAGATGTGGAAAAAGGGCATCCCTAGCATGCAGTTGGTAGGAATGTAAATCCACACAGTCGCTACGGAAAACAGTATGGAGATTCCTCAAAAATATCAAAAATAGAACTATGATATGATCCAACAATTCCACACTCAGATATTTACCAGAAGAAACTAAAAACACTAATTTTAAAAGGTAATATGCACCTCAATGTTCATAGCAGCATTATTTACAACAACCAAGATATGGAAGCAAATTAAGTATCTATCGATAGATGCATGGGTAAAGAAGATGCGATTGAAATAAAGAATATACATACACAATGAAATGTTATACAGTCATAAAAAGAATGAGATGTTGCAATTTGAAGAACATGGATGGACCTAGAGGACATTACAAAATAAGTCAGAGAAAGATTTCACATGCCTGTGGAATCTAAAAAACAAAACAAATGAACAGCTGTCATAGATACAGAGAACGAACTGGTGGTTGCCAGAGGGGAGGGTCTCAGAGTCTGGGCAAAATAGGTGCGGGTATTAAGAGAAACAAACTTCCAGTAACAACATAAATAAGTCACAGGTATGTAATGCACAGCACAGAAAATATTTGATGATACTGTACAGTGATAGAGTAGACCTACCATTGTGATCAATTTGTAATGCGTATAAACGTCAAACCACTATGTTGTACCCCTAAAACTAATATTAATTGTAAAGCATACCTCAGTAAAAATTTAAGAGAATAAAACAAATTAAAATGTTTATGAATTCATAGCTAAAATGTTCAGGAATAGAGTCATTTCTCAAAAGAAAGGAATGCAGTTCATAATAATAACGATAAAATTTACTGTATCTAATTCTCATTAAACATGTTTTTGGTCTGGTATTTTAGTATTGATTGTTTACCATCAGAGAAAATTGATTAGTAACTCCAAGGATATTTGCATTTCTAAGGAGAAAAAAATTTTTAAAAGTCTTAAGAACACTTAATGTCACAAAATAAAATTTGAAAAAAAAAACACAGAATGTAACTTTCCTTATTCATGATGAGATTAAAGTGCAAAAAAGAAAAATATAACTTATAGAGATAACTAAAATTTTGATACTTTAAAATTATTGCTAATAATAATGGAAGTGATTTTAAAAAGTGATAATGATTTGCTAGTATTTTTTCATACCATTTCCAATTTATGTAAAGGGTTTTCTATTGAAGTTTGGCACTTCAAAGTAATTATTGAGCATAAATTTTATTAACTATGTAAAAAATCAGTATAACTTTTAAGGCGCTTGTAATTTAAAGAATTAGTTTTTCTTAAGTACAAGATATTTAGAGCTTAATGTAATATCAGCTACTTTAAAGCAATGTAGAATAAAGCATGCCACAGACAACAATTAGGAATCAGCAGGACTCAAGAGCTTTATGCTATTTTGCATTTTATGTGTTTACAAAGCGGCAACCTATTGGCATTTAATTCCGTATTTACTGTCTCTTGTGTCTTGTTGCACAGCAGGACATGGAATGAGCAATAAACATGTTATCATAAGTATTGTACTGAATGAAGATCTAATTAAATCACAACTTTAAAAATAAAGTCTTCTGTGTCACTCTTGGGTTTGATATCTTCAATTCACATATTCACTTTATCAACTTATTTGTACTGAATTACAAAAATATACCAAAATAATTTAATGCATAAAAATTTTCAGAAGAAAAAAATTATTTTTAATATATTAGCATATAGGGCAGTTATTTACTCTTTATGACTTGAAAATTATATGAATATGTAATTTAATACGGTATTCAATAGGTCTACTCATAAACATACTGAACTTATATAACAAGAATATCAAAGAAATAATACAAATGATTCATTTGAATTTCACTCAGTACATGTATATTTTTGATTCTTCCTTGAAGAGATATAATCAACTTTTATCTAGGTTCTTTAGAATAAATTAATTTTCCACTGGCTATCATAATTTATATACTTGCCAATGAATGGCTAAGTAACTCCTTTCTTCAAGGGAATACAATTATGGGGGTTATTCACCTGAAATTGTATGAGTGAATTAAAATAATAAAATTATAATTATACTAAGTGTACTGTTTCTGTATTTATAAGAGAAGAGAGGAGAAAAAGGTGAAGATAAAATATATAGAATTTTCAAACTTTATACTATTATAACATCTGGAGACTTTGTTGCACATTCGTGTTAAAAGTGAGATAAAAATTAACAGAAACATTGAATAGTCACAGAGGAAGCCTGGATGTTACTTTGAATTTTGTTTTTGTTTTTTTCTCTGTTACAGTAATAATGAAAGAAATTATATGGCAAAGAGGTAGAGATCACATCTAAAAAACTTACATCAAAATTAATAAAATATAGATTGATAATTGAACTTATCAAAATGAAGTTTAAATACTGAAAACCATTACTATATATCCAAACAATCAATGGTCTAGGTTCAAGAACTTTAAACAACAAAAAGATGTAAAAATCAACAAGATCCAGATTGGCATTATAATCACCTGAGCTAAGGATTGCTCCCTATCTTGTCAGAAGAAGCAAGGGTATAGACAAAGGATTAGAACAAGAAACCGAAATCATAAGTAACAATAGCTTGATAGATCAAGTTTTAATGAATCTTAATATATACTTTTTTCCAAGTTTAGAATTTGGTCCTGAACATATGAGAATTTACAGTAAAATATGTATGAAAAAGGAGGAAGACAATTTTGAATAGAAGCAGAGACATCATTTATATGTGAAGGCTTTACTACATAATCTGTGATTAACTTTGGGAAATTACAGTTTAGTTAAACATAAACATGTAGACTGGAGGCAGGAACATTGGGTTTTCAATTCATCTTGTGTCCTTTGACAAGATATCAAACATCTCCTGAGTTAATCAACTTAGAAAATCCACTTATGTTTCCTTATGGAATTTTGTAATAATTAAGTCAAATATTATGTTAAAGTACTTACCACGATGCCAATGGTATATTAAGCATTTTAATATGCCGGTTTCCTTTAGTTAAGATTTCTTCTGCTGGTATTTATAATGTTATGTGAAACATTAAACAAATAGACAAATATAAAGAATGATGACGGTATCAGATGAAGTTTTCAAAAAATAATGAGGAATTTGAAGTATTTTTAAAAAGCCCATTGAGAATGTTTTATTATCCTGAAAGTTGAGATATTTACTTATCCTGTATTTTATTTTATTTTATTTTATTTTGTTTGTCTTTGCCATTTCTAGGGCCACTTCTGTGACATATGGAGGTTCCCAGGCTAGGGGTCTAATTGGAGCTGTAGCTGCTGGCCTACACCAGGGCCACAACAACGTGGGATCTGAGCCTCATCTGCAACCTACACCGCGGTTCACAGCAACGGCAGATTCTTAAGCTACTGAGCAAGGCCAGAGTTTGAACCCGCAACCTCATGGTTCCTAGTTGGATTCATTAACTACTGAGCCACTACAGGAACTCCTATCCTGTATTTTAAATAATCTTAAAAATTCAGAAAAAAATCAGCTTGAAATATATCCATGGCATTTAATATGAATGTTGTGTACTCCAATAGGAAGATGAGTGTAGCATTATTTACAGTATAATATTAGCATCTAAAATTGTGTTCTTCAGATATGACACTGGATTAAAAGACTTAGATCTTTTGTCTTTAAAGGAGGGGATGTTTTCGAGAATTTTGACTGACTGTTACCAAGAGGCAAAAATATCAGATAATAGAAGATTCTTCATAGTTTCCTTTAGAACAAAAGAAGTCAAAGATATGTTAGCATCAATTTGTTTTATGATTTACTTTATGTCTCCTTCTATGTCCCTCATTCTCTTTCCCTCTCATTCACTTTCCCTTCTCTCCCTTTCAGCAAAATAAAATCAAGTTGATTCTCCTTGAAATGTATTGTCTCATCTTGTCATTTTTAAAGCCTCTTAGACTTTTTAAAATTATCTGGATCCCGTATGAATAAATATGATGTAGACAGAACTACATATCTATAAATTAAGAATGATGAGGTGGAAATCCAAAAGAGTTGGAGCTAAGACTTTAAGTTCCTGATATTTACAGAATGGAAGATTTCCTAATTACATTTCTGTCTCCTCAACTACTTCATCTTACTATTCTGATTATCAGTACAAATACATAGCGGGATAGCAAATTAAGTTTTAATAAGAGAAAGTCATGATTGTATAGAAAAACCTCAGATGTTTTTCACCTTTATAAATTGGTAATTTCTGCTTTGGAATGATATAAAGACATAGGTATTTGAACTCATCTTCAATCAGTTAACTCGTTTATTTAAGATTTTTGTCTATTGGCTTGGCATATATAGAATTTATACCCTTTCTTTCTTTCTTTCTTTCTTTCTTTCTTTCTTTCTTTCTTTCTTTCTTTCTTTCTTTCTTTCTTTCTTTCTCTCTTTCTCTCTTTCTTTCTTTCTTTCTCTCTTTCTCTCTTTCTTTCTGCTTCTTAGGGCCACACCCAAGGCATATGGAGGTTTCCAGACTAGGGGCTGAATTGAAGCTGCATCTGCCAGCCTATGCCACAGCCACAGCAGTGCAGGATCTGAGCTGTGTCTGTGACCTGCACCACAGCTCATAGTAATTCCAGATCTTTAGCCCACTGAGCAGGACCAGGGATCAGACCCACAACCTCGCGGTTAGTAGTCAGATTCACTTCTGCTGCACCACAATGGGAACTCCTAGACTTTACGCTTTTAAAGAAGATTATTTTAAAAGAAAAAAAAAAAAAAGCCTAAATTTAGTTTTATTGTTTTATATAAGTTGATCCATGAAAAAAAATTTTTTGACATTTCTATCTACTAGGGATATATGAAAAAAAATAAAATAAGTTACATAAACGTATTAAAACATATTTTACCATCAAAAATCTAGTGAATATCCAGGTGATTTCAGTTTCTTTAAACTCATTATTTCAGTATGTATAAATTACAGTATGTGATATATATCACAAAGGACAACAAATGAAAAAAAAGTTAAAGGCTTTGAAAGTTCTAAAATCAAAAGATAGACTCTTAAAAAGCAAGAGTACAGACATTTGACAATATACTTATTTCCTGTCCATACTTCAGTCCTAAGTGGATATTTGGAGTGCACAACAGATAAACTCAGTTTCATATCACATGTTCTAACTTTAAAGGATGCTTGCTACTGAGTAGAAATGAAAACAAAGTAAACATTTATCTTCACTTGTCATTAAGTATCCTGCTGATAAGTTGGAATGCTCATATAACACTGCTACCTAAATTAACGTCAAGTTGAAGACAATTGCTAAATAGGTTAGTTATGCCATTTTGGCAATTTAAAGCCCATGAATCATTAACACTGCTGTGTATTATATATGAATCTTAAGAGAGTAAATCTGAAGAGTTCTTGCCACAAGAATATTTTTTTTCTCTTTCTTTAATTTTGTACCTATGTAAAATGATGGATGTTCAGTAAATTTGTGCTTATCACTTCATGTTGTATGTAAATCAGTTCATTATGCTTCTATACTTTAAACTTACAGTTCTGTATATCAGTTCTATCAATATAATTGGAAAACAAAATAATAAAACTCATAAGTCATCTCAAGATTGGCAACACCTAATATATTTTAGAATGATTATTGTCAGCTTTCTATCTGAAAGTAAAACATTTATTTCTTTATTTTGATTTATTGAAATATAATTAAAAATTAAAATTGTGATATATTTAAAGTGTGGGAATTTCCCTAGTGGTCTAGTAGTTAGGATTTCATTCTTTCACCATTGCAGCCAGATTCAATTCCTGGCCTGAGAATTAAGATCCCACAACAAGCTGCTGCAAGCCCCTCCCCCAAAAAGTGTGAACATAATTTCATATATATATTATAAAATAATTTCAATCATTGAGTTATTTAACACATCTGCTCCTTTATCATTTCACATATTTACCCAGCAAATTTCTATTATATAGTACAATAGAGTATTACCAACTTTAGTCACCATGTTTCATATTATATCTTCAGAACTTATTCATCTTACAGTTGAAAGTTCGTACTCTTTTACCATTTTCTAACTAGTTCCTCTAATCACCATTCTAGTCTTCATTTCTATGAGACTGACTTCTTTTTAGATTCCAAATTTAAGTGACATTATGCAGTATTTGTGTTAGTCTGTCATATTTCACTTAGTACAATTCCCTCCAGTTTTATCCATGTTTCTGTAAATAACTAGGCATCTTTCTTTTCTAAGGCTGATTAAGATATACACATATATGTAATGTATATTTTAAAGTTATATCTCATATTTAAAATATATATTCATTTTTTGATGGATACTTAGGCTGTTTCTATGCCTTGATATTGTGAACAATGCTGCAATAAACACGGTAGTACAAATATTTCAAGATAGTGATTTTTTTTCTTTGAATATCTACTCAGAAGTAGGATTGCTCGATCTTATACTATCTCTGTTTTCACTTTATTGAGGAAACTTCATACCATTTTCTGTGGTAGCTGTACCAGTTCACATGTCCAGAAAAGTGTACAAGATTTTCTCTTTCCTACATATCTTTTCCAGCATTCGTTATCTATCATTTTTTGATAATAAATATCCTAACAGGTGTGAGTTTTCATGGTGGCTTGGATTTGCATTGCTCTCATGACCAGTGATATGGAGTACTGTTTAATTTACCTGTTTGTCTTATTTGAAAAAAAAAGTCTGTTTAGCCTTTTAATTGAGGTATTTGTTTTTTGTATGTATTTCTTTTTGGTTTAACATTTTTTGATTATACTGTAGTTGATTTACAATGTTGTACCAATTTCTGCTGTACAGCAAAGTGACACAGACCTATATATATATATATATATATATATATATATATGCACATTTCTTTTCTTATATTATCTTCCATCATGGTCTATCCTGAGAGATTGGATAAATATATCACAATGTGCTCTACAGTAAGACCTCACTGCTTATCCATTCTAAATTAATAGTTTGCATCTATTAAACTCCAAGTCCCATTCCAACTCCCTTGCCCCTCCCTCTTGGCAACCACAAGTCTGTTCCCTATGTCTGTAAGTCTGTTTCTGCTTTATAGACATGTTCATTTGTGCAATATATTAGATTCCACATATAAGCGATATATTTGTCTTTCTCTTCCTGACATACTTCACTTAGTGTGAGAAAATCTAGTTGCATTTATGTTGCTGCAATTGCATTATTTTATTCTTTTTTATGGTTGAATAATATTCCATTGCATACAGGAGCCACATACTCTTTATCTATTCCTCTTATGATAGACATTTAGGTTGCTTCCATGTTTTGGCTATTGTGAACAGTGCTGGAATGAACATAGTGATGCATGTATCTTTTTGAATGATAGTTTTGTCTGGATATATGCTCAGGAGAGAAATGTGTGGATCATAATGATAGTTCTATATTTAGTTTACTGAGGAACTTCCATATTATTTTCCACAGAGGTTGTACCTTTTTACCTTCCCACCAATAGAGTAGGAGAGTTCCCTTTTCTTCACACCCTCTCCAGCATTTGATATCTATGGACATATTAAAGGTGGTCATTCTGACCAGTGTGACATGGTACTTTGCCGAGACCAGCTCAGCAGGCGAGGGCTGAAGAACAAGTGTTGTGGAATTTAAGAGAAAGTTAACATAAAACAAGACACAGAGACGTTTATCTTAAGTAATGGTGGGAACCGGGGGACTCAAGGTCTCAGGGACCAAGAGCACTGCCTCAAGAAATCACACTGTTTTTATTGTGCTCTTTAGGATTACATCAAGTGAGGAGGGGGCTATAGGTGCAGGATATAGTTTTTTATTATTTTAAAAGTCACATAGTTGGTAGCTGGTTAAGCTTTTATTTTGACCTTAGGCATTTAACAATCATTAGCATTGAGGAAGATTGGTATCAACTATCTATGCATTGCATTTTAGAGAATCACCATTGTGCTTCTGCAGACAGCTGCCTATCTGCAGCAACCCAGAGTGCCTAGGTTTTCACTGCAGTTCTCCTTGCTAATGCCTATCCTGCTAACAACCCCTCATAAACCCCTTGGGGTCATGAGGATCATCTTCCTCTTATTCTTTAGAGGACATATCATGCTGTGCGAATGGCGTGCCTATCTGCACAGGTCCAGCATGCCTAGACCAACACACTATGTTCTTATTCAGATGACCACATGAATAACTTATGCCTTTAGGTCTTTGTTCTTAAGCTTAAGTCATTTGCCTGTACTGCGACTGTTTTTTAAGCAGGAATATGGAGTAAAGTAAAACAGGACAAAATGGAGTTTTTGGCATAGAAAATAGAAGCAAAGAGGCTAAGAAAAGATTGTAGAAACATGTCTCCCAACAGTACCTCACTGTAGTTTTGATTTACGTTTCTTTAATAATTAGTGATGTGCATTTTCTCAAACGCCTACTGGCCATCTGCATATCTTCTTCAGAGAAATGCCTATTTAGGACTTTTCATTTTTTGATTTGGTTGTTTGCTTTTTTTGTTATTGAGTTGTATGACTTATTTGTATATTTTGGAGATTAAGTTCATGTCTGCTGTACTGTTTGCAGCTATTTTCTCCCCACTCCATAGCTTATCATTTTGTTTTACTTATGGTTTCCTTTACTTTGCCACAGCTTACAAGTTCAATTTGGTCCCATTTATTTATTTATTTATTTATTTATTTATTTATTTTAATTTCTATTGCACTGGAAGACTGACCTAAGAAAATATTTTCATGGTTTATGTCAGATAATGTTTTGACTATGTTCTCTTCTTGGTGTTTTATGGTGTCCTGTCTTATGTTTAAGCTTTTAGCCATTTTGAGTTTATTTTTGTGCATGGTATAAAGTTGCATTCTAGTTTCACTGATTTACATGCAGCTGTCTAGTTTTCTCAGTAACACTTTCTGAAGAGACTTTTTCTCATTTTATATTCTTGGTTCTTTTATATTCTGGGTTTATTTCTGGGGTCTCTATTCTATTCCATTGATATATATGTCTGCTTTTGTGATGCCACTACCACAATGTTTTGATGACTGTGACTTTGTAATATTGTCATAAATCTGGGAGAATTATGCCTTCTGCTTTTTTTTGTTTGTTTGATATATTATTTCTTATTTCAATTGTTTTTTTTGTTTTTTCCTCAGGATTGCTTTGGCAATTCTGGGTCACTTATAGTTCCATATTAATATTTGGAATATTTGTTCTATTTCTATGAAAAATATTATGGGTAATTTAAATAGGGATCACATTAAATCTGTAGATTTCTTTGGCTAGTGTGGCCATTTTAACAGTATTAATTCTTCTAATCCAGGAATTTGGTATATCTTTCTGTTTATTTGAATCCTGTTGGATTTATTAATGTTTTATAGTTCTCAGAGTATAAGTCTTTATTCTCCTTGTTCAGGTTTATTACTAGGTATCTTAATTTTTGGTATGATTTTAAAAGTATTTTTTAATATTATTTTATAATATTTAATTGTTACTGTACAGAAATAAACAGATTTCTGAATATTAATCTTGTATACTACTTTGCTGAATTCATTGATCAGTTAGAGTAGTTTTTGTTTGGAGTCCTTAGGATTTTCTATATGTAGTATCATGTTTTCTACATATAGTGACAATTTTACCTTTCTTTTCCAATTTAGGTTTTCTTTCTTTCTTCCTTTCTTTCTTCCTTCCTTTCTTCCTTCCTTCCTTCCTTCCTTCCTTCCTTCGTTTCTTTCTTTCTTTCTTTCTTTCTTTCTTTCTTTCTTTCTTTCTTTCTTTCTTTCTTTCTTTCTTTCTTTCTTTCTTCCTTCCTTCCTTCCTTCCTTTCTTTCTTTCTTCCTTTCTTTAACTTCCTTCCTTTGTTCCTTCCTTCCTTTTCTTTCTTTCTGGTTGTTGTGGATAGGATTTCCAATACAATACTGAATAAACATGATTAGAGTAGATATCCTTATTTTGCTCTATGTTTTAATAAGAAGGCTTTCAGCTTTTTGCTGTTGAGTATTACATTGACTGTGGGTTTGTCATAAATGGCTTTTATTATGTGAAGTTATATTCCCTCTCTACCCACTTTGTTAAGAGTTTTTATCATGAATTTATGTTTGATTTTGTCAAATGCTTTTTCTGCATTTATTGAGATTATCATGTGTTTTTTTTTACCTTTCTATTGTTAATGAGATTTATTACATTAATTAATTTGTGTATGTTGAAGCATCCCTGTGAATTGGGGATGAATCCCACTTGATTTAGTGCATGCTCTTTTTTATATGTTGTTGGTTTTGGTGTTGTAAAATTTTGTTGAGAATTTTTGTATCTATATTCATCAAATATTTTGCTATAAATTTCTGTTTTGGTGGTATCTTTGGTTTTGGTATATAGTGATGGTGGTTTCATAAATGTCTTTGGGAGTGTTCCTTCTTAAATCTTTTGGAAGAATTTTAAAAGGATGTGTATAAATTCTTTCTATGTTTGGTGGTATTTGCCTGTGTAGCCATTTGGTACCTGACTTTTGTTTGTAGGTTTAAAAAAAATTATTATTTGATTTTATTTTTAGTGATCAATCTGTTCAAATTTTCTATTTCTTTTTTATTCAGTTTGGTAGGATGTATGTTTCTAAAAATATGTCCATTTCTTCTATCATGTCAAATTTGTTGTTATATCATTGTTCATAGTAGTCTCTATTTTCTTTTTTTATTTCTGCAGTATCTGTTTAGATTTCTTCTTTTTTTTTTTTATTCCTTATTTTTTTTATTTGGGTTCTTGGTGAGTCTGGCCAGAGGTTTGTCAATTTTATCTACCTTTTCAAAGAATCAGCTCTTGGTTTTAAAAATTTTTTTAAATTTCTATTTCATTGATTTCCTCCTTGATTTTTATGATTTCCTTTTTGCTGACTTTAGGTTTTGTTTGTTCTTCTTTTTCTAATTATTTTAGGTGGTAATTAGGGTGTTGAGTTGAGATTTTTCTTCTTTTTTGATTAAGTCATTTGTTGCAATGAACTTCCTTCTAAAAACTGCTCTTGTAGCATCCCATAGATTTTGTATGGTTGAGTTTTTTTTTCTTTTTGTCTTTTTAGGGCTACACCTGCGACATATGGAGGTTCCCAGGCTGGGTCCAATCAGAGGTGTAGCTGCTGGCCTATGCCACAGCCACAGCAATGCAAGATCTGACCCATGTCTGCAACCTATACCACAGCTCATGGCAAACCTGGGTCCTTAACCCCCTGAAAAAGGCCAGGGGTTGAACCTGAATCCTCCTGGATCCTAGTCAGATTTGTTTCTGCTGAGCCATGATGGGAACTCCTGTGGTTGAGTTTTCAATCTTGTTTGTCTCAAAATTTTTTTTTTATTTCCTTTTTGATTTCCTCATTGACCCATTGTGCTTCTGGTAGCATATTGTTTAGTCTCCATGTAGTCAGTTTTTTTCTCTTTACTTTTCCTGTGGTTAATTTCTAGTTTCATGCCATTGTTCTCAGAGGAAATATTTAAATATTTAAAATAATTTATATTTAAGTTTCTTGAGGTTAGATTTATATCCCAGAATGTGGTCAATTGTAGAGAATTGTGCATGTGTACTTGAAAGGAATATATATTCTTTCTTTTTTTCTTTTTTTTTTTTTTTTTGGCTGCTGTCTTCTGAAAATATCAATTAAGTTGAACTGTTTTTTGTGTGTCATTTATTATTGCTGTTGTCTTCTTAATTTTCTGTCTGGAAGATCTGTCCATTGATATGAAAGGGGTTGAAAATCTCCTACTATTGTGTTCACATCAATTTCTCCTTTTATGTCTGTTAGTATTTGTTTGATGCATTTGGATGTTCCTATTTCAGGGGCATATATGTTGTTGACAAGTGTCATATCCTCTTCTTGAATAATCCTTTTATCATTAAATACTGTTTTTCCTTATCTTGCTTATGGCCTTTGTTGTAAAGTCTATTTGTCTGAAGACAAGTATTGTGACTCTACTTTCCTGTCATTTCCATTTGCATGAAATATGTGTTTCCAATCGCTCACTTTCAATTTATTGTGCCTTTTGCCCTAAGGTAGGACTCTTGTAGGCAGTGTATTGTAGGCTCTTTTTTTTTTTTTTTAATTCCAGTCTGCCACTCTCTGTCTTTTGATTGTAGTCCATTGACATTTAAGCTAATTATTGATAAATACATATTTATTACCATTTTAAACCTTTTTCACATTGATTCTGTTTCTCCTTTGTTTCCTTTTCTTTTCTTGGTTTGATTATTTCCTTTTATTTTTTGTTGTGTCCTCTTTGGCTTTTGTGAATAAATTCTTTGTTTTTGATTAGTGGTTGCTCTGTTTTTCAAGTATGTTAAGCCATTCCTATATCTGTTTGCTTTAGAATGTTAGTGATATAAGCAGAGACACATTCTTAAAAAAAAAGATTCTAGATTTTCTTATACTCTTTCCCCCACATTTTATGATTTTGTTGTCCTGTTTTTCATTTTCTTGTTATACTTTTACTATTTATTATGTTTATCATTGCTTTCACAAGAAGGTTGGCTTTTGTTTCATTTTGTTTGTTTTTGGTCTGTATATTTGTTAATTTGTTTACTTTCCACTTGTGATTTCCTCCATCCTATATCTTATTACTTTTCCATTTTAAAATCTTTCAGCATTTATTTTAGAATAGCTTTAATATTGCTGTATCATCTGACTTTTTTTTTTTTGTCTGAGAAATTCTTTATTTATCCTTGTGTTTTAAATGATAATCTTGCTGGGCAAGTATTCTAGGTTGCAAATTTTTCTCTTCTAAAGCTTTGAATATATATATATATATATACATATATATATATATATATTTCGTCTTTTTGTCTTTTTAGGGCCACATCCATAGCAAATGGAAATTCCCAGGCTAGGGGTTTCATCAGAGCTGTAGCCACCAGCCTATACCACAGCCACAGCCAAAGCTATGCCAAATCCTAGCTGCATCTGGAACCTACACCACAGCTCATGTAAATGCCAGATCCTTGACCCACTGAGTAAAGCCTGGGATTGAATTCAACACAACTCATGGTTCCTTGCCAGATTCATTTACACTGCGCCATGATGGGAACTCCAAGCTTTGAATATATCTTACCATTTTCTTCTGGCCTATAGCTTTTCTGTGGAGAAATCAGCTGATATCCTTATGGGGTTCCCTTATGGTTAATTCTTTGTTTTTTTTTCTTGCTTCCATTAGAATCTTCTTATCTTTACATTTGAGCATTTTCATTGTAATTTTTTTGTTGTAGGTATGTTTTCATTCAACTCATTTCATTCAACTATATGCTCCCTATATCTGAATATTTCTTTACTTCTTTAGATTTGGAAAGTTTTTAGTCTATGTTGTTATTATATAATTTGGATAGTAAGTTCTTATCAGACATGTAGTTTGCAAATATTTGCTCCCACTTAATAGGTTGAATTTTCCTTTGCTGTGCTGAAGCTTTTAATTTGATGTAGTCCCACCTCTTTTTTTTTTTGCTTTTGACATCAAAATTTGTATAATCAATATGGAGAACAGCATCATTGACCTTATCCACTATGGTTTTTTTCCCAGTAGTTTTAGTATTTTAGGTCTTATTTTCAACTCTTGAGTTGAATAAATTTGAACTTTTGAGTTGAATTTTGTGTATACTATGTGGTATAAGATATTGCTTCAGTTTTAATCTTTTGCATATAGCTATCCAGTTTTCCCAGCACCTGCACCAGTTTTAGAAGAGATTTTCTTTTCCTTCTAGCATATCCTTGGCTGAAAAAAGTGGTAATGTGTATGAGCATGCTGGGGCTAAGACTAAGTTTTTCCAAAGTTAGGAAGACTATTGAAAAATAATTATACATGTATATACTTCTCTTTGTGGTAGAGAAATACTTCTTTTCTGACCGTAATAGTTGAAACCAAGTTTCATGCCTGGAAAAATTTATAATGATGTATGATGGAAAATGTTTGTAAACAGAGTCCACACAGCAGTAGTACCTCAATGTGCCTAATAAAATAATTAGAATAATTAGAAAAATAATTAATTGACAAGTGTTCATGGAAGTGTTTCTGGGCTGCAATTTAATTGACCTTATATAAACAGGTTTATTTTGGAGCTTTTTATTCTGGTCTATTGATATATATATATGTCTGTTTTTATGCCAATATCATACAGTTTTATTTTTGTTTTTATTTGTTTGTAATATAGTTTGAAATCAGGAAATGTGATGTATTCTGCTTTGTTCTTCATGCTCAAGTTTGCTTTAGCTGCTCAAGGTCTTTTGTGGCTCAAACCCAATTTTAGGATTTGTTTCTGCTATGTCTGTAAAAAATGCCTTTGTGATTTTGATAGGAATTGCACTGTATCCTTAGATTGCCATGGGTAGAATGGTAATTTTAATAATTCCTCCAGTCCATGAGCACAAAATATCTTTCCACTTATTTTTGTCTTCTTAAATTTCATTTTCCTCCTTTTTTTTAAAAAAAAATACATTCAACATATAACACTGTATAAATTTACAGTGTACATTATAATGACTTCACTTACATCATGAAGTAATGACCAAAATAAGTTTATTGTCTTTTTCCATCATCTTATACAGATACAAAAAAAGCAAAAGAAAATATTTTTTCCTTTATGATGAGAACTCTTAGGATTTACTGGCTGCCGGGGCCAGCTCAGCAGGATGGGGCTGAAGAACGGATGCTGTGGAACTTAAGGAAAAATAGTTAACATAAAACAAGACACAGAGACATTTATCTTAAGTAAAGTTGGGAGCCGGGGGACTCAAGGTCTCAGGGACCCAGAGCGCCGGGGAACTCCAGATCTCAGGGACCAAGAGCGCCGGGGAACTCCAGATCTCAGGGACCAAGAGCGCCCCCTGCCTCAAGAAACCACACTGCTTTTATTCTGAGATTAAGTGAGGAGTGGTTATGGGTGGATGATACAGGGTTTGTTTACTATTATATAAGTTCTTTTACTATTTAGAAAGCCACTTAGGTGGTAAAGGGTTAAGCTCTTACTCTGACCTCTAGGCACATAACAGTTCTTAAGCTTAAGTCACTTATGCCTTTAGGTCTTTGCTCTTAAACTTAAGTCATTTACCAGCACTGTGACTGTTTTTCCAAAGAAGGAAGATGGGATAAAATAAGACAAGAAGATGGGATAAAGTAAAGAAGGGCAAGATGGAGTTTTCAAGGAAACATGTCTTGCAACAACTGGCAACAGCTTTTATAACACCAAACAATGTTAATTATATTAGCCATGTTGTATATTATGACATTAGTACTTATTTATCTTATAACTGGAAATTTGTACCTTTTGAGTATTTTCATTTAATTTTGCCTCCACTTACTCCCTCCTTCTGGTAACCACAAATTTTATCTCTTTTTATGTGTAAATTAGGGCAATTGCTGTGGAAAAGATTATGGAAGTTCCTCAAAAAATTAAAAAAGAATTACCTGAATGATCCAGCAATTCCACTCCTGAGTATTTACCCAACAAAAACAAAAAACACTAAATATGACAAAATATATGTATCCATGTGTTCATGGCAGCATTGTTTATAATAGCAAAGATAATGAAACAACCTAAGTTTCCATCAATAGACAAAAGGATATATGTATATATTAACAATGGAATATATATTAACAATGGAATATTACACAACTATAAAAGAATAAAAGTTCACCATTTGTGACAACATGGACATAGAAGGTATAATGCTAAGTGATATAAGGCAGTGAAAGAAAGACAAATATTGAATGATTTCCATTGTATGTAAAATCATGTAATTGTATGTAAAAATCATTGTAGTCTAAAATCAAATAAGCAAATATAAGAAAATAGAAATAGAGTCATAGATATGGAGAACAACAAGTGGTTGTCAGAGGAGAGAATGTTGGTGGAATATGAGAAATAGGTGAGAGAAATTAAAAAGTACAAACATCCAGTTTCAAAAAAAGTGAGTCACAACTATGAAATGTACAATGTGGGGAATACATTCAATAATAATGTAATGTACTTATATGTTGATAGATGATAACTAGACTTAGCATAATAAATTCAATTTCTTTCATAAATATTTCATGGTTTCAGTGTTCAATTCTTTGGATAAATTTATTCCTAGTTATGAAGTATGATTTTAGTTTTGTGGTTTGTCATATAGAGCTTCTCTTATGTTTATGTGCATTCTTTCTATACCCACTTTGTTGAAAGCAGAATTTCTATTTCTTTTTTTTATGTTATGATTTAAACTAAAATTTTCAAAATAAAATTTATTGGAGTTTATGTGAATTACAATGTTGTGTTAGTTTCAGGTGTACACTAAAATGCATCAGCCGTACATATACACATATTCATTCTTCAGATTCTTTCCTCATATAAGCTATCACAGAATATTGAATAGATTTCCCCACACTATATAGCCGGTCCTTGGTAATGATCAATTTTGTATAGTAGTGAGTATATGTAAATCCAACCTCCCCATCCATCTCTCCTGCCAACACTTTCCCTTTGGTAACCATAAATTCGGATTTAAAACCTTTGAGTTTGTTTCTATTTTGTGAATAGTTTCTTTTGTATCATTTTTATTAGATTCCATGCAACAGAGATCTCATGTGATATTTGTCCTTATGTCACTTACTTCACTTAGTATGATAATCTCTAGGTTCATCCATGTTGCTGTAGATGGCATTATTTCATTCTATATTATGGCCGAGTAATATTCCCCTGTGTATATATACCACTTCTTCTTTATGCAATCATCTATTGATGACAATTTAGGTTGTTTCCATGTCTTGGCTATTGCAAATAATTCCTGCAATGAATCTAAGAGCACACGTATCCTTTTAAATTATGGTTTTCTCCCAGTGTATGCCCAGGAGTGGAATTCCTGGATTATATGGTAATTCTATAATTAGTTTTTTAAGGAATCTCCATACTTATCTTCACAGTGGTTGTACCATTCTACATTCTTACCAGTAATGTAGGAGGGTTACCTTTTCTCCACACCCTCTCCAGCATTTATTGTTTGCAGACTTTTTGATCTTGGCAATTCTGACTTGTGTGGGGTGATATCTCATAGTTGTTTTGATTTGCACTTCTCTAATTGTGATTTTCAATATATTTTCATGTATATTTTCAGTCCATTTGTATGCCTTCTTTGGAAAAATGTTTATTTAAATATTCTGCCCAATTTTTTTGATTGAGTTTGGCTTTTTGATATAAATCTGTGTGAGAGGTTTATCTCTTTTGGAGAATAATCCCTCACTGGTTGCTTCATTAACACAGATTTTCTCCTATTCTGTGTGGGTTATCCTTTTGTTTTGTTTTGTGTGTGTGTGTGTGTGTGTGTTTGTTTTTTTTTTTTTTTGTCTTTCTGCCATTTCTTGGGCTGCTCCCGCGGCATATGGGATGTTCCCAGGCTAGGGGTCTAATCGGAGCTGTAGCCACCAGCCTATGCCAGAGCCACAGCAACGCGGGATCCGAGCCGTGTCTGCAACCTACACCACAGCTCACGGCAACGCCGGATTGTTAACCCACTGAGCAAGGGCAGGGACCGAACCCACAACCTCATGGTTCCTAGTCAGATTTGTTAACCACTGCGCCACGACGGGAACTCCCGTCCTTTTGTTTTTTAATGGTTTCCTTTGCTGTGCAAAAGTTTTAAGTTTAATTAGAGCCCATTTGTTTATTTTGAGTTTAATTTTCATTACTCTAGGAGGTGTATCCAAAAAGATACTGCTGCAATTTATGTCCAAAATTGTTCTGTGTATATTTTCCTCTAAGAGTTTTATAGTATCTGGCTTTACACTTAGGTTTTTAAACAATTTTGAGTTTATTTTTATGTATGGTGTAAGATAATATTCTAATTTCATTCTTTCACATGTAGTTGTGCAGTTTTCCCAGCACCA
Source organism: Sus scrofa (assembly GCF_054392235.1). NCBI lineage: Eukaryota > Metazoa > Chordata > Mammalia > Artiodactyla > Suidae > Sus > Sus scrofa. Next base: position 44,687,673 of record NC_139393.1, read on the forward strand.
CTTATTGAAGAGGCTGACTTTTCTCCATTGTATATTCTGGCCTCCTTTGTCATAGATGGAAAAGACATATCATGCTCTTGGATTGGAATAATCAACAGTATTAAAATGACTATACTACCCAAGACAATCTACAGATGCAATGTTATTCTTTTCAAAGTACCAATGGCATTTTTCACAGAACTAGAACAAAATTTTTATTTTTCAAAATACCCTGAATATCCAAAGAAATTTTGAGAAAGAAAAATGGAGCTGGAGGAATTAGTTTCCCTGATTTCAGACTTCATTAAAATATAATATTTAAAAGTTTATTTCTGACTGCTGTTTTACACAAAGCAGATATATAGCTTTATGATAAACATATTTATTAATATAAGCACTACATTCTTATATTACTGTTCTTATTTTTAAATATTCAAAAAATATTTTAATTAGTTAAAAAGTGATATTTGGCTCACATTAACTCTTGAAATAAACATTATCAAGCATCATATAATGTGTATAATAAATTCATCTTAGTTTTGTCTAAACTACTTGCTACTCAGTTAACAGTACAGACCTTATTTCTACATAAAAATATGTAATTTTTGAGACTAATATTATATGTGTATGAGAATTAGTATTTTTATTTCATTCAGTAATCACTTATGTCTTTGAAAGTATTACATGTTTTATTGTGCTTCTATTTGATAAACACTAACAAAATGAACTAACTATATCTAAATTAAGGAAAATAAACTTGAAAATTTGTGAAGATAATGTGTTCATTTCACATTCATTATTCCCAACAAGGTACCTTTCATGGTGTGAGACTAACTTTGAAATTAACCTGAAAGACCTCATAAAATTCACATTTTACATTTTTTAGTATGTCGTGTAAATTTGAATATGAAAATCTTCAGCACCTTGAAATAGCAGTGACAACAACAATGCTTAGTATGAGTTAAACATTTGACATAAATTATCTTATTAATCTCCATGGCAAAAAATATGAAATATATGTTATTTATTATATTTTAAAATAAACAGCCAAGACTTGTAGGGATTATTATATTTTAAAATAAACAGCCAAGACTTGTAGTATAGAAAATTTATAAGTAGCAAAACTTAAATTCAAGTTTAGCACAGACTTGTGTGAACTTAAAATGTATCCTCTCAGCCACTGTGCATTAACTTATGTATATTATGTTCATATTAATCACATAAGTTACCTGTTGTCACCGTATACTCATCAAACCAACACAAAGATTATGATTCACCAGTAAGTGTCAGAATCTTGTATTGTCTGGGTGTTATATGGTTCTTTTGAAGCCTGGCTATTTACCCCAGAACTAGTTCTTAAAAATAAAAACATAAATGAGAGACAATATCAAATAGCACATTTAAATTTTAAATATTATAATTAAGATTTAGTCTAATATTCTCCCTTTTGAAGAGATTTTTGGTTGCTAATATGGCATTTTTTTACTGTAATGTTCTTGATTTTCTTTTACTTTCACGTTTATTCAGAGAAGTCAGAGTAAATTTAAATAACATCTTAGCCTAAGATTTGAACTCTGCTACAAAACAATAACTTTCTAAGGAGACATTTTTCTTCAAGATTCAGATAGTTAATTTAGAAAGTTCATAGTTAATTAATTTGGATTCAGTGTCAGACACTTTCCAACTACATGGAAAATTTCAACAATACAAAGCTACCAGGACTGGCAAAACAATAAATATTTTGTCATTGATTCCTTGATACAGGTTGAAAAGTTTTATACATAGCCACATTCCCTGTGTGTGAGGTGACACATCTCTCTGCTTTAAAATTATTTTTTACCTTTCCTCTGTGTTTCATAGTCATGACTGGGGTGAATGTTCTCCAGTCAATAAAATTCTGAAACACTTGGCTTTTATTTATATCTGCCTTACTAAATAATGTAGTGCCTTACTCATTCTTTTGTACCTTACAATATTAATTATCTAAAGCGACCTCTATATTCTCAAGTTTTTATTTAAGTGAACTTTATTTTTTCAGTTAAAGTAAAATTTACCTGAAGTCTCAAAATCCTTGCTTTTCTGCATTTTTCTGATATTACTAAGCCAAAAATAGTAGTACTTTCTCATTCTCAAGTGCTATTTTCTCACCATTTTTCTGACACCTTATTCAACAATCTGTCCTCAGTCTAAATTTATACCATATCTTATTATTTATAAACATAGACACCTCTCCCAACATTTTTCAAGGATTTCCAATTTCAAAAAGTTACTCATGACCCCGATTTCTCTTTACACACTTTTCTATCACTATTTCATAAAACTGAATATACCGACAGAAGTCCTAAGCAAATTTTCAGGCAGTAACAACTCAACTATTCAGCTTATAACTTAAGAAGAGAGTGCCCCAATCCCTGATCCAGCCTTCATTCCTTATTCTTTAGCTACTCACATATTTTCTTTGTCATTATTTTGTTATATTGTTCTTCTAATCTTATAACTATTTTTTCTAATAGTTATCTTTTCTAAACACGGTCCCTAAGAAGATACATTAAGTAAGCTTTTCCTTGATTAAACTTACCAATTCCAACATTATATTGATTTTAGCATACTCACTTTGTCAATTCCAGATTTGATCTAAATTTAAAAATCAATTTCATCTTTTACATTTTAAAGTTATTAATAATTGAAGGGAAATGTCACCTTGCAATGTGGACTATATTAAAAACAAACAAAATATCCCTCTAATTAATGCAAAGTGCTTCTCCTAGGATTTGATTAATCACTTTATTCAAATCAAATTAATTCTGTTCCTCTCATCAGAGAAAGAATTTTAAACATTTACTAACTTTCCAAAGAGGAATAGGGTGAGATTTCCAGGTTAAAAAAAAAAAAGAACTTACAGTTAATTCTGTTTCCCAGATAAAATATTTTTAAATATAAACACATTTCATATATTACATAGGAATATTTACTAAGTCATATATATATATACATATATATACACACATATAGAAATTGAGTGGTCTCTTGCAAATTGTATTCAACTCCTCTTTCTATGAAGTTTTATATTTCTGATCACTTTTTCTTGCAAATGTTTCCTGTTATTAACTTCTCAAAATTTTCCTATTAGCCTGTAATCCTACATTTACATTTTCCTTCATGATATATTCCCACCTTAAAAAAATTATTTCCCATTTTTCCCTGGTCTTTGAGGTTCTATACTTTCCATTCTCTAGCATTTCCCATTATAATCCATTCACTATTGGAGTTTCCTCTTTCACTTTTTTTTTTTAATTTTTTTTTTATTTGTTGTTGTTGTTGTTGTTGTTGTTGTCGCTATTTCTTGGGCCGCTCCCTGCGGCATACGGAGGTTCCCAGGCTAGGGGTCCAATCGGAGCTGTAGCCACCGGCCTACGCCAGAGCCACAGCAACGCGGGATCCGAGCCGCGTCTGCAACCTACACCACAGCTCACGGCAACGCCGGATCGTTAACCCACTGAGCAAGGCCAGGGACCGAACCCGCAACCTCATGGTTCCTAGTCGGATTCGTTAACCACTGCACCACGACAGGAACTCCCACTTTTTTTTTTTTTTAATGGATTATTCACACAATTCTGTAAGTGATTTCCTAAGGGCTCTAAATATATAAAGACCATCACAGGAGAGAAGTTCTAATTGCGTTAGTGTTAAATATATTTTATCTGATCTTAGCTGTGTAATGGGTCTACTTTTACACAACTGTTTTTTTTTCCCCCAGTATCCTTGGTAATGCAAAGAGAAACTTTGATGCTGTAAATAGGATATAATTCTAATTTTCAAGAAAGCTTGTATACCTCAATATCCTACAACTCCTCACAAGAATCACAAAAAAAAAGTGTTCTTTTACCCCTGTAATGGCTGTCATTCCACTTTTTTTTCCCTCCCCAGGAATACTATACTAAGGAAAACATGATGTAAATGATGGTTACTTGAAAAAAATAATGAAGCATGAATCCATTCCATTATTCTTTAAAAAGACTATGGTAATACACCAACTGACACATGGTCAAAAAATACCACAGGGAAGCAGAAAATCTTAAGTGAACTTTTATGATTTGGAAATATTTTACAAGGACTAAGGCAATTATTTATTTCTGAGAGTATGTGTGAGGTTTTAAACTTGAAAAATAAGGATTAATTAAAATTGTTTAATAATCTTTTTTTGTCATTTTTTTAGGGCCACTCTTGCAGCATATGGACGTTCCCAGGCTAGGGGTCAAATCAGAGCTACAACTGCTGGCCTATGCCACAGCCACAGCAATTTGGAATCCAAATGGTGTCTTTGACCTACAACACAGCTCATGGCAATACCAGATCCTTAACCCTCTGAGCGAGGCCAGGAATTAAACCCCCATCCCATGGATACTAGTCAGGTTTGTTATCCACTGAGCCATGACAGGAACTCCAAAAGTGTTTAATAATTTTATAAAGAGAGTAATATATATTTATTTGGGGTTAGATATTAATTAATGTAGAAAGGGTCAGAATTGTGAAGATAGAAGAACATAAACTCAATTCTGCATACATAGAACAGAATTAAAACATAATAACTTTACCTTTTGAATGCTAAAGAATAAAAACCTTTGTAAATTTAGTCAGGTAAACACAAGGACAAAAAAAATAATGATTTTCTTTTTAAAATAGAAGAAAAATAGTTCAAGTATATATTACTCCTTTATTGTTACCAAAAAATATTTATGCTATTAGTATTCAGCAGCAATCATTATAAACATGTGAAAAGTTATATATTAATAATCAATATAGGTAAGATATATAAATAAAATGATGCATTTATAAAATTTCTAAAATGATGAATTTGTAACATTTGCAAAATGTTTTGGGGGAATAAAAGTATTTCATTAGAATCCTTGAATACCCAAATGTGCTATATAGGATAAACTGTCCATAATATTATGAATTAGGTAATGTGAAATCTTTCAATATAGAGTCAGAAGGAATAAAATTTCTCTTTTGATAATGGGAGATTCATGTTCAGAGGATGTTAAAAAATTCCCTTTCCAAAACAAAAGATAAATACATCAAAACTTATGACATTTTGCTTATTGAAAATATTACCAGAAATGTACATAAAATTTCAAGATGATAAAATCTAAAAGAAATGAACATTGTGCCAGGACAAGTTGACCATGATGCATGTTCAAATGTTTTGTTTGTTGAAGTACAGCATTTAGTCAGAAGCATAGAGGTTACTAACACAATTGACTGTTTTATTGAATGACAAAAATTAACATGAACATCTGCTGGTTTAATGATATATTTAGGGACAAAAATGTCAGCTGAATTAATGTCTCTCTCATACATGAGAGAGAGGAAGAGAGACAGAGAGTCAGAGAGAGAAAAAATGAAGTGGATGTATTTGAAGATAGAACCACATTTGCTTTCTTAATTTTAATAGAGTAAATGCAATGAAAACACAACAGACAAATGCATGCATGCATAATTTTATGATTCTACTGCTATCTTGATTTTTGTTTTTCTCATGTGTGTATGTATGTATAAATGCGTTGATTTTCTTTATTTTGTTTTCTGAACAAAAACCATTTTTTTGGCATTGGTTTTAATTTTAACACCAAAGAATTCCTGAAAAAAGTCTGGTTTCAAAATATTTATATCCATATGATCTATGAGCTAGTATTATATTTAGAAAATTATTGATGTTATCCAGTTTGATAACATGGTGAGTTTTCCCTTGATTATTTGAAAATAATATTTCCTTTAAATTAGTCAATTAATTAATTATCAGAGTATTACTTTAAAATTAATACTATGAATCAAATATATCCATATACCCATATGTGTATAAAACATAACTTGTGTAGAAATATATGGGTTATGAGCTTTAGGCCAACTCAACCAATGAGTTTCAAAGCTAAGACCTTCATATATACTTAAAATTTGTTTTCTGAAAAAAAATTTGGCAACTTATTAGAGAACTTAAGAGTAAAAAATAAATCTAGAATATATTGTTGACTTTATTAAGAAAACATTTCACCAAAAGTGTAAATCAAGGAAAGAAATTCAAACAAATTTGATTGCTATTTCCTTCTGCCCTAGTTATATAGTTTTCCATTTGATAGAATGCTAAGTTAGAATACAATTTACATTTTTCTATGAGAACTTCAAGCCCATTATATCTTTTCAGCCTCATCTCTGCATCCAGCTTGATGCCTTATAACTCAACCTTTTGAAAATCATGGCCTTTAGAATGATATATATGTGTCAAAACTAGTAAATGTATTATATTTAAGTCTTTCAGCAATTTTGCGTTTATTTTTGTGCCTGGTGTGAGGGTGTGTTCTAGTTTCATTGAGTTGCATGTAGCTGTCCAAATTTCCCAGCAATTCTTGCTGAAAAGAGTGTGTTTTTCCCATTTTATGTTCTTGCCTCCTTTGTCAAAGATTAATTGACCATAGGTGTCTGGGTTTATTTCTGGGTTCTCTATTCTTTTCCATTGGTGTCTATGTCTGCTTTGGTACCAGTACCACTCTGTCCTGATGACTGTGGCTTTGTAATATTGCCTGAAGTCTGGGAGAGAGATAACTCCTTCTTGGTTTTTGTTCCTCAGAATTGCCTTGGCAATTCTGGGTCTTTTGAGGTCCATATAAATTTTTGGATTGTTTGTTCTTGTTCTGTGAAAAATGTCATGGGTAACTTGATAGGGATTGCATTGAATTGGTAGATTGCTTCAGGTAGTATGGCCATTTTTACAATATTAATTTTTCCAATCCAGGAGTATGGAATATCTTTCCATTTCATTACATCTTTTAATTTCCTTAACTAATGTTTTCTAGTTCTCAGCATATAGGTTTTTTACCACCTTGGTCAGGTGTATACCCAGGTATTTGAATTTTTGGGGTGGAATTTTAAAGGGTAAGGCATTTTTGTATTCCTTTTCTAACACTTCATTGTTGGTATACAGAAATGTGACTGATTTCTGGATGTTAATCTTATATCTTGCTACTTTGCTGAATTTGTTGATCAGTTCAAGTAGTTTTTGTGTTGAGTCCTTAGGGTTTTCTATATATAGTATCACGTCATCTGCATACAGTGATGATTTTACCTCTTCTCTTCCTATTTGGATGCCTTTTATTTATTTTGTTTGTCTGACTGCTGTGGCTAGGACTTCCAATACTATGTTGAATGAAAGAGGTGAGAGTAGGCATCCTTGTCTTATTCCCAATTTTAGTAGGAAGGCTTTCATCTTTACCCCATTGAGGATTATTTGCTGTGGGTTTGTCATAAATGGCTTTTACTATGTAAAGGAATGTTCTCTCTATACAGATGTTGGACTTTGTCAAATGGTTTTTCTGCATCTATTCAGATGACCATGTGGTTTTTTTACTACATCAAGCTCTTGGAAGAGAACATAGGCAAAACATTCTCTGACATCAACCTTAACAAATGTTTTCTCAGGTCAGTCTCCAAAGCAACAGAAATAAAAACAAAAATAAACAAATGGGAACTAATCAAACTGACAAACTTGCACAGCAAAGGAAACCAAAAAGAAAGCAAAAAGGCAACTTACAGAATGAATGATAATAGTTTCAAATGATGCAATAGACAAGGGCCTTATCTCTAAAGTACACAAACAGCTTATACAACTCAACAGAAAAAAGCCAACAACCCAGTTGAAAAATGGGCAAAAGACCTGAATAGACCATTCTCCAAGGAAGATACGCAGATGGCCAAGAAGTACTTGAAACAATACTCAATATCACTGATTACTGGAAAAATGAAAATCAAAACTACCATAAGATATCACCTCACACCAGTCAGAATGTCCACTATTAATAAGTCTGAAAATAAATGCTGGAGGGGGTATAGATAAAATGGAACCCCCCCCCCCCGCAATGTTACTGGGAATGTAAGCTGGTACAACCACTATGGAAAGCAGTATGGAGGTACCTTAGAAAACTATACATAGAACTACCATATGACCCAGAAATCACACTCTTGGGCATATATCCATACAAAACTTTCCTTAAAAAAGACACATGCACCTGCATGTTCATTACAGCACCATTTGCAATACCCAAGACATGGAAACAACCCAGATGTCCACTGACAGATTATTGGATTAGGAAGATGTGGTACATATGCACAATGGAATACTACTCAGCCATAAAAAGAACAAAACAATGCCATTTTTAGCAACATGGATGGAACTAGACACTCTCATACTAAGTGAAGTAAGTCAGAAAGAGAAATACCATATGCTATCACTCTTATCTGGAATCTAATATATGGCACAAAGGAAATTTCCCACAGAAAAGAAAATCATGGCCTTGGAGAATAGCCTTGTGGCTGCCAAGGGGGAAGGTGAGGGAATGGGAGGGACTGGGAGCTTAGGGTTAATAGATGAAGACTGTTGCTTCAGGATGGATTAGCAATGGGATCCTGCTGTGTAGCACTGGGAACTCTGTCTAGTCACTTATGATGGAACATGTAATGTGAGAAAGAATAATGTATACATGTATGAGTAACTGGGTCACCATGCTGTACAGTAGGAAAAAAAATAATAAAAGGTTAAAAAAAAAAACACCTGGTAAATGTAAAAAAGAAATACAGACAACTTGACCTACTTTTTTATAATTGTTATTCTTTTTTATTCATGTATTCTGATACTTTCATTCTGTGATTTCATCTGAAGATATTAATCCAATAATGTCTAAGTAGATGCACTTTAATAATCACTGTTAGATTATGATCCATATTTGAAAAACTGTCCTAGAAATTTTGCATGTCTTATTCTAGATATTTATCCAATTTGAAATGAATTTTTCAGTCTTTGTAGTTTTCCATTGCAGAAAGAAGATTGAATCTCTAAAGAAGCTATGTCTAAAGTCACCTGGGATCTAAACACAACCTATTTCTCAAAAACTTCCTTTCCTAATGTTTGTTTTAAATAATGTCCAAATGACAAAAAGTAGATATTTAACATCTCTGCTGTTAAATAAGATTCTTCAAAGCAACTTCTCTGCTATTTAATTATTAAGCAGTTCCTTGGGAGAAATATTACTCAATATATAAATAATATTTCCTTATTAGTGGCCTCATGAAAGGCAAAATTGACATTATAATTTGGATTCTTGAAACACGTAACAATGCCTTTTATGTTTTATATGCTCAATAATTTTGGTTTTATAAGTTTCCTGGCTCCATCTGATTTCTCTGACACTGGTCTAAAACTACGGCAGGTGACTGTCAGCTCAGAGGAAGAATGGAGTTAAGTACTGATAAAAAATTTTGAAGTAGTTTTTTTGGGGTGCCTAGGAATAGGAACTAAGACCACTAGTCATATCACAGACTGATGATTTGGAATACAATATAAATAAAAAAATAAAATAAAACATAGTTTAGTGTCAGAAAGATGAAAAAGCAAGGCATAGCTAAGCAAGGAAACCAAAGTTAAAGATGAACACTTACAAACAGAATGGTGCTCTATAATTTAGAGATGAGCTTAAGATACAAGAGGTGATTGACAACAGTGAGAAATGTATAACCATATTATTTTTCAAAATTTGAGATATCCAGAGGTAAGTGAAATGAGCTAATGTGTGCTGAGAATTCTGGGAAGGTTATTATTGAAAATACTAGTATGACATGGTTGGATATTTTGGTGAAAGGAAGGTCATTATTTCAGTGTCCCTAAAATATTATATTAGCAGTCACCTACTTTTGCTTATGAGCACAGCCAATTCTGCTAATGAAGCACTAAAAAAATAGGCCACGTGTAAAGCAAGTAGAAGCCAAGAAAGTTGACATGACATTTGTCATTTCTTTGACAAAGTTTTGAAAAGTTAAAAAAATAAAAAATAGAAATAAAAATAAAACATCTTATTTGTGAATAATTTTATTGTCTTCTTTTCAATAGTTAAAAATTAATAGCACAATAATCACATTAAAAAAGAAAATAAAAATCATATTGCTATAGATATGTGTATATAAATAAAAGAAATATAAATAAGAAAAAGAAAAAGATAAAGAACACTTTATTTTTTTATTTATTTATTTTTTGTCTTTTTGTCTTTTTTGTTGTTGTTGTTGTTGTTGCTATTTCTTGGGCCTCTCCCACGGCATATGGAGGTTCCCAGGCTAGGGGTCCAATCGGAGCTGTAGCCACCGGCCTACGCCAGAGCCACAGCAACACAGGATCTGAGCTGCGTCTGCAACTTACACCACAGCTCACGGCAACGCCGGATTGTTAACCCACTGAGCAAGGCCAGGGATTGAACCCGCAACCTCATGGTTCCTAGTTGGCTTCGTTAACCACTGCGCCACGACGGGAACTCCAAGAACACTTTAGAACCATAGAACTGTACAAAAAATATTTGGACTTGCAGGTTAAATTATAAATCTGAAAAGCTATATTTCAACACAATTTTGTGGAAATTTTTTTAATATTAATGGTTTACATTAAATAAGAAATTACTTTGTCTCCCAGTTGCCCAGCTAGCCCCTCCCACCCTCGGGAGGTGCTGCACTCCTGCAGAGCAGCTGCCCAGCACTGCCTGCCCCTTGGAAGAGCTCCGTGGCCCAGAAACATTAGGGCAAGACCTTCCCAGCCATGGGAAGTCTGCCTACATTGTGGGATGGTCCTGCCAGTTCTGCCTGTCCTGGGGAAGAACTTCTTTGGCTCCCAGTGGCCCAGCTAGCTGCTCCCACCCTTGGGGGGGCTCTGCACTCCTGTGGAGCAGCTGCCCAGCATTGCACACTCCCTGGAAGAGCTTTTCAGCCCAGGATCACAGGGGCAAGACCTGCCCAGCCATGGGAAGTCTGTCTCCATCACGGGGCAGTCCTGCCAGTTCTGGCTTCCCTGGCAAAGAAGTCCTTTGTTTCCCAGTGGCCTGACTAGCCGCTCCCATCCTCAGGTGGTGCTGTACTCCTGTGGAGCAGCTGCCCAGAACTGCCTGCCCCCTGGAAGAGCTCTGCAGCCCAGAAACACCAGAGCAAGCTCTGCCTGGCCACGGAAATTCTGCCTCCATTGCGGTATGGACCTGCCAGACCCATCTGCCCTCGGGAAGTCCTCCTTTGCTTCAGAGTGACTCTGCTAGCCCGCTCACCCTCAGGAAATGCCCCACTGCCTCAAAGAAGACCAGCCAACACTGCCAGCCCATGGGAAACACTCCACAGCCGTGCCAGGGCAAGCCCTGCCCAGCCACAGGGAGTACACCTTCACCAAGAAAAAGAAAATAACAAGCAAGGTGAAGGAGCTGAGAAACCACCCCCAGTTAAGCCAACAGGAGAACTCACCTATAGCAGTCAACAATGACACAGATCTCTGCAGTCTGACAGACCTGGAGTTCAAAGGGAAATAGTGAAAATACTGAAGGAATTAAGAGAAGATATGAACAGTAATACAGACACCCTCAGAAAGGAACTAGAAAATACAAGAAGGAGCCAAGAAAAACTAGAAAATTCATTTGCAGAAATTCAAACTGAACTAAGGGTAGTAAAAACCAGAATGAATAATGCAGAAGAATGAATTAGTGATGTGGAAGACAGACTAATGGAAATCACCCAAATAGGACAGCAGACAGAAAAAACAAATGAAAAAAACATGAAAGCAATATAAGATACTTACGGGATAATATAAAGCAGGCTAATCTACACATAATAGGAATTCCAGAAGGAGTAGAAAAAGATAAGGGGATGGAAAATATATTTGAAGAAATTACCACTGGAAACTTCCCAAATCTAAAGGATACTGATTTCAAGATACAGGAAGCACAGAGGGCCTCAAACAGGTTGAACCCAAATAGACCCACACCAAGACACATTAAAATAAAAATGGCAAAAGTTAGTGATAAAAAGAGGATCCTGAAGGCAGCAAGAGAAAAGCAAAATGTCACTTATAAGGGAACCACCATAAGGCTATCAGCTGATTTCTCTACAGAAACTCTACAGGCCAGGAAGGCATGGCAAGAGACATTTAAAGTGCTGAAAGGAAACAATATGCAACCTAGAATACTCTATCCAGCAAGAATATCATTTAAAATAGAAGGGGAAATAAATTTTTTTTCCAACAAACAGAAGCTGAAAGAATAGAGCAATACAAAACCCACTCTAAAAGAAATTGAAAGGGCTTCTCTAAATCAAAAAAAAAAAAAAAAGAGAGAGGAAGAACTAGGATTGAGGAAACGACAGTCAGAGACAGTCACTCAAATAAGCCAGCATACAGATCTAATCATGAACATGTTTAAAACAAAATAAAACTTAAGAAATTAAAAGAGACATCAAAATCGTAAAATGTGGGCAAGGAAAGTAAAGAAATAGATTATTTTTTTAATTTTCTTTTTTTTAATTTTAGTATGGTAATAAAGTGTTTGAATCCATAGGACTATCAAGCTAAAATGCACAATTATAGGAAGGGCTTAACATACTTAAAAAACAGGGCAAGCATTAATCAAAACCAAACATTACAATCACAAAAAATGAGAAGGAAAATACTCAAGCAGAAAACAATTGGAGACCATCCAAACAAAGAAAAAGAAAGAAAAGAAGAATGGAGAATCATCGAATCAAGTGGAAAATGAGGTTTAAAATGGCAATAAATAATCATCTATCACTCCTCACCTTAAACGTCAATGGACTGAATGCTCCAATCGAAAGACACAGAGTGGCTGATTGGATGGAAAAGCAAAAACCTTCAATCTACTGCTTAGAGGAAACTCACCTTAGGACAAAGGACACATATAGATTGAAAGTGAGGGGGTGGGAAAAAATATTTCCTGCCAATAGACATGATGGGAAAGCAGGAGTTGCAATACTCATATTAGACAAAATAGACTTTAAAACAAAAGCCATAAAGAAAGACAAAGAAGGACACTATTTAATGAATAAGAGATCCATCCAAGAAGGGGATATTACAATCATCAACATATATTCCCCAAATACAGGAGCACCCAGATACATACAACAAACATCAGCAGACATAAAGGGAGAAATTGATGAGAATACAATAATAGTAGGAGACTTTAATACCACACTCACATTAAAGGACAGGTCTCCTCTAGACAGAAAACCAATAAAGCAACAGAGAACCTAAAGACAGCAATAGAAAAGTTAGACTTAATTGACATCTTCAGGACATTACATCCAAAAATATCAGAATACACATTCTTCTCAAGTGCACATGGAACATTCTCAAGAATTGATCACATATTGGGGCACAAAGTTAACCTCAACAAATTTAGGAGCATAGACATTATTTCAAGTATCTTCTTTGACCACAATGGTATGAAACTAGAAATCAATGACAGGAAAAGAAATAAGAAAAAACCTTATACATGGAGACTAAAAAACATGCTGTTAAAAAAACCAATGGGTCAATGAGGAAATCAAGAAGGAAATTAAAAAATACCTCAAGACACACGGTAATGAAGGCAAAACTTAAATTGTACCCCCAAAAATCAAATACCTGGGAATACACCTGATCAAGAGGTAAAAGACTTATATGCCGAGAACCATAAAACATTAATTAAGGAAATTAAAGAAGATGTAAAGAAAGGGAAAGATATTCCATGTTCATGGATTGGAAAAATCAATATTGTAAAAATGGCCATACTACCCTAAGCAATCTACAGATTCAGTGCAAGCCCTATCAAATTACCCATGACATTTTTCACAGAACTAGAACAAACAATCAAAACATTTATATGGAACCACAAAAGACACAGAATTGCCAAAGCAATCCTGAGAAACAAAAACCAAGCAGGAGGCATAACTCTCCCAGACTTCAAGCAATATTCCAAAGCCACATTCATTGAAACAGTGTGGTTACTGGTATCGAAACAGACAGACCAACCAATGGAACAGAATAGAGAACCCAGAAATAAACCCTGACACCTATGGTCAATTAATCTTTGACAAAGGAGGCAAGAGCATAATATGGGAAAAAGAAAGTCTTTTCAGCAAGCATTGCTGGGAAACCTGGACAGGTGCATACAAAGCAATGAAATTAGAACCCATCCTCACACCATGCACAAAAATAAACTCAAAATGACTAAAAGATTTAAATATAAGACAAGACATCATCAGACTCCTGGAAGGGGACATAGGCAAGGCATTCTCCGACATCAACCTCATGAATATCTTCTCAGGTTGGTCTCCCAAGGCAACAGAATTAAGAGCAAAAATAAACCAATGGGACTTAATCAAACTGACAAGCTTTTGCAAAGCAAAGGAAACCAAAAAGAAAACAGAAGGACAACTTACAGAATGAGTGAAAATAGTTTCAAATGATGCAACAGACAAGGGCCTAATCTCTAAAGTATACAAACAGCTTATACAACTCAACAGCCAAAAAGCCAACCACCCAATAGAAAAATGGGCAAAAGACCTGACTAGACCATTCTCCAAGGAAGATATGCAGATGGCCAACAAGCTCATGAAAAAATGCTCAACATCCCTGATTATTAGAGAAATACAAATCTACCATGAGATACCACCTCACACCAGTCAGAATGACCACCATTAATAAGTCCACAAAGAACAAATGCTGGATGGGACTGTGGAGAAAAGGGAACCCTTATGCACTATTGGTGGGAATGTAAGCTGGTACAGCCACTATGGAGAACTGTGTGGTGGTACCTTTGAAATCCATACATAGAACTACCATATGACCCAGCAATCCTGCTCTTGGGCATATATCCAGACAAAAGTTTCCTTAAAAAACACACATGCATTGGCATGTTCATTGCAGCTCTGTTCACAAGAGCCAAGACATGGAAACAACCCAAATGTCCATTGACAGCTGATTGGATTGGGAAATGTGGTATATATATAAAATGGAATATTACTCAGCCATAAAAACAATTACATAATGCCATTTTTAGCAACACGGATGGAACGAGAGACTCTCATACTGAGTGAAATAAGTCAGAAAGAGAAAGATAAATACCTTATCATATCACATTTAATATAGCACAGATGAACCTTTCCACAGAAAAGAAAATCATAGACTTGGAGAATAGACTTGTGGCTGCTGGGGGGAGAGGGAAGGAGTGGGAGGGATCAGTGCTTGGGGTTAATGGAGGCAAACTATTACTCTTGGAATTCATTTACAATGAGATCCTGCTGTGTAGCATTGAGTACTATGTCTAGATACTTACATCGCAACACAACAATGGAAGGAAAAATTATGTACATATTTATGTGTAATTTGGTCCCCATGCTGTATAGCAGGAAAAATAAATATAAAAAAAATTTAAAAAGTTAAAATAGTTAAATTTTATTAAATGCTGTACATATTTACTGTATTTTATGAGTTTCATCCTATAAAGTTGGTTAATCTGAATTTAAGTATTTTAAAATAATATTTTATTTATACAAGTTAATCACACATTTCTAGGCTAAAAAAGGAATTGATATTATATACTTAAAAATCAAGTAGGGAAACAATAACAAAACGCTTAATAGAGATGTTTTTATCATCTTCCTGATGCTGATGTTTTTATTTCCTTTAGAATACCCCTTTGTTGAGATGTAGAATCATTTTTTTTTTTTTACCTCTGCTCTACTCAAAATTATTTGCCTTTGTCTCTGCATACAATGCTTTCCTGAATGGTTACTTCATTAATAACTGAAAATAGAAAAATATTAAAAATTTGGTCATTTATGTCTAAATGCCACACTTTGATGTAATTCAAAAAGCATAACAACATAGTTGCTATAAATGGAATATTTGAGAAGAGAGAATTATTTAAGGGATGTAAGACTAATTCCAAAAAATAAAAAATGTAAAATCAAATAATGTAATTTAGCATATGAACAAATGCTAAAGAAAAATCATATTGTTATATCAATAGAAGCAGAAAAAGCACTTGATGATTAATATCTATGTCTAATAAAGTTCTCAAAAATTAAATCAAAAGGAATTTCCTTAACTCAATAAATTACATCCATTAAACACCTATATATAACATCATAAATATTGCTGAGAAACTACATGCTTTTCCCTAAATATTAAAGACAATGTAAGGACTTCCCTTCTCACCAAATGTAATGCAATTTGGTAACTAATGCAATAAGACAGAAAAGCAAATAAATGGCCCAAAGATTGTGAAGGAAGTAATACAACTATCTTGTTTGCCAATGATATGATTATATCTATAGCAGTTCCCGAAGAATAAAGAAAAACAAAAACAAACCAACAAAAACCCCTGGAAGTAACAAGTGGTGATATAAAATTGCAGGATATAATGTTCATAATCGAAAGTCATCTGCTTTTCTATTTACTAGTAATAGACAATTAGAATTAAAAAAAAAACCCTCCCAAATGTAAATTACATACTTTTGTGAAATTCACTATATAGTTGCAGTGAAAAGAAACAATATCAGATGAAAAACTGGGACAAACCAATGGGAAGCAGAGTGGAAACTAAAGTTTGCAGTGTGTGGAGGAGCATGGAAAACTAATTATCCAGGAAAACATGATGAAAGAGATAGAGCCAAAGAAAAACTATTTCCTCAGAAACAGGGCTGCTATATGTAACAAATAAAATAAAACGACTGAATTACTAGTTCTATTTGATATTCAGAAAAGTAGCAACATTTTTGTATAAACATCCCTACAATATTTGGGACATACTAACATTAAACTTCATTCATTATTTGTCTGAAATCCAAATTGAACTGGGCATGTGAATTTTATCTGGCATTCCTATTCAGGAGGGAATCCTCTCATTTTCACTATTTACCTCATTTTTTTACCTGGGAAATGTTTTAGAAGCTCAGAGAGTATAATCACGTTCCCACAGGCTGGGCATTGGAATATAGAAAACTACTCCAAATACAAGGCAAAGCTTCACCTACATAGTACAAAATGGCATCTGGCAAAGGTGTGAATTGCTTCACTGCCCTTCCTGCTTCTGATCTGTGACTGCTATATTTTCTTTAATATCCAGACAAGAGGAGAAGTCACAGACATTCTCACTTCCTCAAATTTTAAACAATAACCACAAGTATTTCTGTCAATGTCAAGAGTGGGAGGCCTTTTAAAATGTTTTTCTATGCTTATATTATTGTATTGTTGCATGTTTTGTCTTTAATTAGCCTTTCACAGGGGATCTGGGGGACTGTATAAGATGAACTAAAGCCTTAGTGAATGTTTCCAGATATGAGAGTCTGAAACTGAGAAATATAAAATTAAGTAGAGCCATTTGTATAGAACATATCTAGAATAAAATTACTCTCAAGTGAATATAGTTTTGATAAATAAAACTGCACTATCACAAGAAGGAATTAGCTTTTCTGAGAAACCCTGTCAATCAGTCATATTGATGTTAAGAATTAAGCACTGCAGGTAAAATCAGAAAGTTTGGTATGATTCTCTCCTATGTAAAAACAAAACCAAGAAGTATGATGTGTGTAAAATATTTATATGACTATGAGAACAAAATGAAAAGATTGTGAGATGTATACTAGGAAGATTGATACCTCAGAGAGAAAAAGTATAGTGACTGGGTAAAGGGTTAATTAACTGTCTTTTTACATATTTTTGCTTAGTTTTATTTTAATAATGCTCACATATTCCTTTTATGATTTAAGAAAAAAAGAAATTATTTTGAAAATTTAAAATATAAATGTTGTATATCTGTGTAATATAAGAAATAGAAAAATGGTTTAGAGCTTTCTGTTTTCCATGCATTAGTATAACATGAGAGAGAGTTTTCACTTCCAAATTGACTCTATTTTCATAAATTTTCTGTCAAAGAAATTTGGGAATCAAAAAAATCACATGATGGGAGTTCCCATTGTGGTTTGGAGGTAACAAACCTGACTAATATCCATGAGGATTCTGGTTTGACCCCTGGCCTCACTCAGTGGGTTAAGGATCTGGTGCTGCTGTGGCTGTGGTGCAGGCTGACAGCTGCAGCAGTTCCAATTTGACCCCTAACCTGGGAAATTACCTATGCCACAGGTGAGGACCTGAAAAGCAAAATCAATCAACCACATGATGCCTAGGCATAGTGTTACTATGACAAAAGGAAATTATCAAATAACTTAAATCTGTTTTTGAATGGGAAACATTGAGCACTTCCATTAGAATAATGCCAAGATACAGGAGATTAAAATTCAGGGATGTAAGAGAATCAGACAGTCTTGTAAAACTGGAAAAGTCTGGAAAATGTCAGTTAATATAGTCTGAAAGAAAAGAATAATGAAACGGAACTTTAAAGATAATTCACATTCAAACCAAGCTATTCTTGGATTTTAGTTTTTACTCGATTTTATTTTACATCTGTCATTCTATAATTCCATAATCTAATCCTTCCAGTTAATAATTAGACCTGCAAATTACGGCACACATGTGAAAAATTGTGACAATGAAAAATATCTTTGAATTGCATTTTTTTTTAATGGAAGGAAGGGAAGAAAGAGAAGACAGGCACATAATACAGAGGGAAAAATGGGAATTTTACTAGACATAAGGGAAAAGAATATTTTCTGTTTATCATATCTTATTTTGGATTAACACCATATTGGATGGCCAAATAATGTCAGAAATATGTTTGGTTAATAAGTAATAAGTCATGGAGAATAATTACCTAAAAATATAATTATTTACATTGTTCCCAACAGAACTGTAATCTTAACCATTTTATGAGTATGCTATTTCTTACAAAATGCTGGAGATATACTGACCAATCCCATTTCTTTAAGATCCTCTTTTTGCATCATCCTTTCATAAATCTAGCATTGCTTCAGAAAGCAAGGTTACAAGAAAATTGATTAGGTAAATATTTTTTTAGTTACACTACAGTTGATAAAATCAGGTTGCCCTAACTGGATTTAGGTTTTCAAAAGACTCAAAAAAACATATAAAAATATTTCTTAAAATGGTTTTCTGTGTCATACCAATGCCACCACCTATGTGCTAAATGTTATTATTTTCAATATTATAGAGTGACATTCCAATAAGATTGTCTCTAATCTCTCTCATGAAATGTCTTTCTGTAGTTCTTGTTAGAGTAAGTTCTCCAAAAAGTGATTAGTATGTCCATTCTTGTGTTTCAAACCTAACTTCTAACTTCTTAGAATCCAGCAAGAAAAAATGAGTCATAAATTCACTGACTCATACACTTTTGATTTCTTCAGATTCCTTTTTCTTTCTTTCTTTCTTTCTTTCTTTCTTTCTTTCTTTCTTTCTTTCTTTCTTTCTTTCTTTCTTCCTTTCTTTCTTTCTTTCTAAATTTTTATTTATTTATTTATTCTTTGCCTTTTAGTGCCATACTTGGGGCATATGGAAGCTCCCAGACCAGGGGTCTAATTGGAGCTACAGCTGCTGGCTTATACCACTGCCACAGCAACACAGGATCTGAGTCACGTCTGCAACCTAGACCACAGCTCATGGCAATGCTGGATCCCTAACCCACTGAGCAAGGCCAGAGATCAAACCTACAGCCTCATGGTTCCTAGTTGGATTCATTTCCACTGCTCCATTATGGGAACTCCTGATTTCTCCAGAATTCTGAATGTGTATTTTTTTTCGGAAGAGATTAAATTGAGAATTAAAATTAAATGAGAGACTATGTTCTCAATTGGGAGACTATGCTCTCATTTTCTCACAGTTTTTCATACATTTCACATATTGTTTGTTTCAAATTGTTTTTCACATGACTTGCAAATTGACATATCTATATAATATCTAGAGAAGTTTTTACTAATAATACTTGCATTTTAATGCATTATTACTTTTTGAGAAACCAGTAGTTAGAACAAAGCCATTTTATTAAAATAAACCAAATATCTTTTAAAGAAGAATAGACTTGGCATGTTATACTAAATTTCATTTAAAAAGGGGAATCAGGAGTTCTCCTTGTGGCTCAGTGGTAACAAACTCAACTAGGATCCATGGGGACATGAGTTCAATCCCTGGCCCCATTCAGTGGGGTGTAGCTGTGAGCTGCAGCGTAGTTGCAAATGCATCTTGGATCTGATGTTGCTGTGGCTATGGTGTAGACCTGCAGCTGCAGACCCTATTTGACCCCTATCCTAGGAACTTCCATATGCTAAAAAAAAGAGTAGGGGTTCAGTGACACAGCTTTAAATAATTACTGACTTTCCACTCTTGATTTATAAAGCTTTTTTTTTATTATTTATTTATTTATTTTTATAAGGCCACACCTGAAGCATATGAAAGCTTCTGGTCTAGGGATCAAATTGGAACTGCAGCTGCTGGCCTACACCATAGCCAGAGCAACACTGGATCTGAGCTACCTATGCCACAGATTGTGGCAATGCTAGATCCTCAGCCCACTGAGCAAGGCCAGGGATAGAACCCACATCTTCATGGATATTAGTCGGGTTGTTAAGTCACTGAGCCACAACTCCAGTTTATTTTTTTTAATTACAGTAATCATGATAAAAATACGTGTTAGGTAGTTTTTATGGGGAAGTTTGAAAATACGTTGTCACAGATGAAAAGAAGCTATGAGTGCTGAAGAGAGTCCATTTTCCTAAGAATTTATAAATTCTAAATAAAAGAATTCCATCTACTGAATATAATAAAACTGTCCAGTATCCCATGGTGGTTTTTAAGTGGAAAACCTGGGAATAAAAATCTATATAAAAGAATTCTGTCATATTGGTAAATCAAAATTTTATTAAAAAATTAAATGGTTTGAAAATCTCGAAAGTCCATTTTACATGATCAGTATTTTGTAATTAAACTTAGAGTTGGAGGAAGGAATTGACTCTGGAAAAAAGAAATCAATGTACTCAAATTTCCCCACTTACAACTTTCATGTACACATTCTGAGAACATACACCAATTCTATTAGTTCTTTCCAGATTTCTGAGCTTATATGATGATGACAATATCCACCTGAATACAATGAATTATAAGTTAAAATTTCTGCCTTTAATGAATTGAGAATAATGACATTTTTTTCATTTCTACTGACATAACTGAGGCTAGTAAGTGTGCAGCTGAAACAATCTTCCAATTATCCTGGAGGCAGTCATTGGTTGGACATCATTGCAGCAGAAATGATGCACAGGATATTATACCAGGAGTTCCCTGGTTGCCTCAGTGCTAAAGGATAGGACATCAGCATTTCTGTGGCTCAGGTCACTGCTGTGGCATTGGTTCCATCCCTGACTTGAGAACTTCTGCATGCAGCAGGTGCAGCCAAAAAATAAAGGATATTAAAGCAATGCATTTTCAAAGTTAGGATTTAACAAAATAAAAAGTCATAGTGGCTGAAGATCAAGAGCAGAGAAATATTTAAGCCACTCTTCTCTGGAACTTTGAGAGGTAGCCCTCTTACACATAGGTTGTTGAAGAAGTAAACCAGAAAATGTAGCTTGAAGTGGATAGACAAAAAAAAAAAAAAAAGAGAAAGAAACACGTGCAGATGTCTGACACTTTCAGAGGCCATGGGTCTGTTTTGTAGATAGGTTCATCTGTGCCCATAGAGAACATACTTATGATTGCCAAGGGGGAGGGGGGAGGAGTGGGATTGACAGGGAGTTTGGGCTTCTAGTTGCAAAGTAATAAATTTGGAATGCATAAGCAATGAGGTCCTCCTGTGCAGCATAGGCAACTATATCCAATCTCTCAGGATAGGACATGATGGAAGATAGTATCAGAGAAAAATATGTGTATGTATATATGTGTGTGTGTGTGTATATATGACTCATATGACTGAGTCACTATGCTGTATATAAGTAATCAACACACACCGTAAACAACTATACTTTGATAATAAAAAAAATCATAAACAAACAACAACAAAAAACCCCCATGCAATGGGAAAATAAGTGAAAAACTCTTTGCTTTTCACCTCCAATAGATGAAGGAAGGCTGAGGATGTACTGAAACCTTTGAGGGAATTGGATGATCAGGATGAGGAGAATACAGGGCCTACATGGAAGTGACAAGCAGGCATGGTAGTTATGTGACCACAGAGGCTTGTATCCCAAAACCCAGCCAAGAGGACAGAAAATGGCTATGAAGTGGTTGCTTTTCCACAAATCCTCTGATCCCAAATAAGCATATTAACACCCTCATCTAGAACTTAGACTTTAACCTAGTGTAGGGTTCATAGTCTTTTTATCCTATTATCATCTTTAACTGAGAAGCCCTTTTAAAGTTTTATTTAATTTTAGGACCACAGGTGTGGCATATGGATGATCCCAGAGAGGGGTCAAATCAGGGGTGTAGCTGCCGGCTTAAACCACCGCCACAGAAAGATGGGATCCTAGCTGCATCTGTGACCTACACCACAGCTTGTGCAATGCCAGATCCTTAGCATATTGAATGGGGCCAGGAATTGAACTTGCATCCTCATGGATACTAGTTGGGTTTGTTTACACTGAGCCACAGTGGGAACTCCAAAGAACAATTTTTAGATAGTTTCTTCCTAATTGTCACAACCTTGCATGGAATTTTAATACCAGATATACCTGTATATCTGTATATGCAATGTATGTATGTTTGTGCTTCATAAATTAAAAGAGTAAGATATTTTCATCCACTTCCAGGAAACAGTTTTCACCCTTTGCAAACTATTTTGCTTCTGTTGGAAATGCTAGCCTCTGCAATGATTCTCAATTTTTTGGTCTTGGAAACACTTTGCACTCTTAAAATTACTGAGGACCCCAAGGAACTTCTGTGTATTTGGCTTATATACATCAATACTTACCGTATCTGTAATGAAAACTAAAAATTAAAAATTCTATGTATAAACTTATTTTAACATAACACTAATAAATTAAATTGCATGTTAATGTAAATAACTTTTGTGGTGAAAATCACTTTTTTAATTTTTAATTTTATTTTTTAAATTATTTCCCCAATACAATTTTTTTCTCTACTGTACAGCACGTTGACCCAGTTACACATACATGTACACATTCTATTTTATCACATTATCATGCTCCATCATAAGTGACTCGACATAGTTCCCAGTTCTACACAGCAGGATCTCATTATTAGTCCATTTCAAAGGCAATAGTTTGCATCCATTAACCTCAAGCTCCCCATCCAACCCTCTACCTCCCCATCCAACCCACTACCTCCCCCTTGGCAACCACATGTCTATTCTCCAAGTCCATGATTTTCTTTTCTTTGGAAAGGTTCATTTGTGCCCTATATAATCCAAAACGTGAACATGTCATAAGAAGAGTAGCAGGAATTATATTTTTGCAATTTTCTTTTATTTCTTACAAAGTGCATGTAACTTGGATTCTCATACCTGCCCAATTTCACAAATTATTTCTTTCAACTAAATAAAAAAATTGTGAGACATATGAAATCTTTAGGACCTATAGAATATATAAATATGATGGCTGAAATGACACTATGTAGTGTGTTTTTCTGTATAGTATATATTTTTATACTTTTGCATACTTATCTTTTAAAATTTAATAATAACTGTAATAATGTGTTTTTACAATTCTGCAAAGACATTTTACAAATATCTTTGGGCAAGACATTCATTAAATAACATTGTTTCACAAAATCATATTAGAAAGTTTATATCAGAGTAAATATTTTACTAACATATATTTAGAAATTAAATAATATACATTTTATGTAATTTATTAAGAAATATTTCAATATCTATAATGTTTTTATTGGTTCTAATTTAACTGGAGTCTACATTCTGATACTCTAAAAATAACCTATTTTATGAAGTTAATATATTTCCAAGAAATATTTTGAACATTTTAATTATAAATTAGATACTTTAATATAAATGATAGATTTAACTTCAAACAAAAGTCTTCTTAAATCTCACAAATTCTAATACTAAATTTCATAAACAGATACATTAAAAAATAGAAGTGGTTGTTTCATCAACTTATTTAGCTACCTATTTTCCTGATCTCATAAGTGGACATCAAGATTTAACAATGGATTGACATTGTCCACTAGGTGGACTCCTTGAGGATAAGCCTAAACTTCACATATGGACAGAAGATACTTATCTGTTACAACATTTAAGATGCTCATGAGTCAGAATAAGATAGAAATGTTCTTAAATAGTTCAAAGAATTGTAACCAGATGCATATTCAACATATTAATTATTTTGATTCCAAGTGTAATTTACCTACAATAGTAATTGATTCTACAAGTTTTCTAATCTCCCACTAATGTAGTTGCCATATGGAAATGCCACATATAGTGACAGTGTTATCTCTGTGCATAATAAGTAAGTTGAAAATGTGCAGAACTTAGTTTTCTCATTTATTATATACATGTTATTTTCAAATCTGAGGAATGACCTCAGTATTCAAGTCACATATTCAATTAGAAAAATATGCCCAAATATCTAATGTTAATTGTACATTAACATCTCCTTAGAAATTTAAAAACTCCCAATAGCTAATAAATATTTATGAAGCTTAATCACAATATTTTCCTTTAACTAAGCACTAATAGTCTATAATAAAATTTAATATGATACAAATTATATGTCTAAAATTTTTCATTTATTTTTTGAATAATAAATCTTTTATACATGCAATTATCTATTCTTGACATAACTAAAATGTTAGTATAAGCAACATGTTTCAACTTTAAAGAGGATTTTGAAGGGGAAACAATCACTGCCAGATAAAATTACAAGATTTTTAAATAAGTTATCTCTGTTGTTCATCAGTTTTATCTATAAGTTTGACAGTTTACTGAAGATATTAAGTAAGAATATACTTATTTTCAAAGGTCTCCCTTTTTAAATTTTCCACATGCAAAGATTTCACCAAAGACTTGTGCTTGAATTCTTTGTGAATACTTGATTATCTATGAGGCCAAATTAAATTTCATGTAAGAAAATATCATATTCAAAGCAATTCTCTACTGTAGATTAGATCTCAGTTTAGATAATTCTTATGAAAACCACTTCCAGGTTAAACATTAACAGTACTACTTAATGCTTTGTATAAATTTTCACTAATATAATACTTGTAAGCTGAAGAGCATGTGATGTACGTTAATGATGGTCTGAAAACTGACTTTTCCATTTTGAGTTTGTTTATGGTGATTGATATTTGTTTTAGTCCATTTTGTTCCATTTCATAGAAAAGTAAGGTTAACTGGAAGTTTCAGTGTAGTTGTTTGAACTTCAGGGGAAATACTGAATCAAAATAAGCATGTCACAATGTAATGAATGACATGTTTCTAGCATGTCTAATAATACTAAAACCATAACAGTACTATACCCCAATATGGCAAATATATGGAAAAACATTCAAAATCTTTTCTCAGTAATATAGTCTTATATTTTTGGGAGCACTTGTTAAATATAAAAGGGGAAAATTAATCATATATATAATGATTGAAATAAAAAAGATTTGTTTTTTGTTTGCATATTTTGCAGTTTTTATAGTACTAGTGTAAATGATATTTTTTTCTAAAAATATTCTCCAATACTGCCTCATGAGAACAGTCAGGAAAAGAGAAATCTCTGAAGTCTATGTCTAGTTTTTTTTTTGTCTTTTTGCTATTTCTTCAGCCGCTCCCGCGGCATATGGAGGTTCCCAGGCTAGGGGTCAAATTGGAGCTGCAGCTGCCAGCCTACGCCAGAGCCACAGCAACTCGGGACCCGAGCTGCCTCTGCAACCTACACCACATCGTTAACCCACTGAGCAAGGGCAGGGATGGGAACCCACAACCTCATTGTTCCTAGTCGGATTCGTTAACCACCGCGCCACGACGGGAACTCCCTATGTCAGTATTGTTAATAATTGAGAAATTACGCAAAAATTTGATATTTCTCTGCCGCAGATTCCTTAGCTGTAAAATGGAGATGTTGGTAACACCTTTGAATTTTTTTTTTAAATTAAATGTATTTAAAAATGGATGAATTCTTTGATCTTTATTGGTACATAGTAAAAACTAAATATGTATGTTATTCAATATATTCACTTAAAACGAAACATTCAAAAACAGTTCATTTTATACTGAGTAATTATTTATTTAGATAATTCAAGCATATAAATTATACATTTTTTAAATTTTTATATTTATGACTTTTACCCTAACTTTAATTTAATTTTAAATAAACCTGGAGAATAATATGAAATGGACATTATTTTATCTCAATCTGTATATAGTATTACTTTCCCTATAAATTTGTTATTTAAAGTGTGTCACTCTTGCACCATTTATTTTTGAGTGACAAATTAACACATCTCCAGGGAACAGCCAGTATACCAAGAAAGGCTGTACAAATATAAACAATGCCTGGATAAGAATACACCTACTAAATATAAAAATTCCAATCTCTTTAGCATTGTTACCCTGCATATAAGTGAGAGATTAAATGGAAATTATACAGTAGACATTTCATAATCTTTAAGTCTATTTACATTTAGAAAGGTATGTATGTATGGCTGGGTCAATTTTCTGCACAACAGAAATTGAAGAAACATTGTGAATCAACTATACTTTGATTTAAAAAAAGAAAAGAAATGTCGGAAGTATAATTTGCACACAGCATTTTATGGATAATATATAGTGGCTGGGCTTCTTAAAATATCAGATGCAATGAATGATGTTATATCGGTAGGGTTTTAGAAAGCATAAGGAAACTTTATGTATCTGTCAGACATTTCGCATCACACACTGAAAGTGAATGGATTTTGATGAGTTTCAAAATCATGAAAATCATAAAATTAATTAATATCTAGAAAGTTTTGAATAATATAGTATTACATATTTTATTTTACCTTTTATTGAACTATAATTCACATACCATAATATTTACTATTTTAATGTGTGCAACTTAGTGATTTTAAATATATCCTCTAACTTTTGCATCTATTACTGCTATCTAATTTGAAAATATTTTCATCACCCCAAATGAAACTCTGTACAATAGAAGTCATGCTCATCCTCTCTGCCCTAGCCTCTGGCAAGGACTAATCTAATTTCTGTCTCTGTGTATCTGTCTGTTCAGGACATTTAATATAAATGAAATTATACTGTAAGTGGCCTTTAGATTTTGGTTTCTTTATTTACCATTCTATTTTCAATATGCATCCATGCTGTAGTATGCAACCATATTTAATTCCTTCATATAGGCATATCGCTTTCTATCATATGTATGTACCACTTTTATTTATTGATGAATCAATTGATGGACATTAGGGTTGTTTCCACTTTTTAGTAATTATATGGGATTCTTCTATGAACATTGATGTATGAGACTTTTTGTTGTTGTTGTTTGTTTGTTTTGATTTTTAGGGATGCACCCACGACACATAGAAATTCCCAGACTAGTAGTCGAATTAGAGTTACATCCGCTGGCCTACAGCACAGCCATAGAAACACAGGATCTGAGCCATAACTGCAACCTACACCAGAACTCACAGCAATACTGGATCCTTAAGCCATTGAGCATGGATTGAATCTGCATCCTCATGGATACTAGTCAGATTCATTTCCACTGAGACACAGCTTGAACTCCCTGATATATGATATTTTGTGTGGACACGCATTTTCATGTTCCTGTGAATAGAATTGATGGATTATATAATAACCATTTTAGTTTTTAAGAATCAGCTAAACTGTTTTCCAAAATGGCTGTATTAATTTCCTAAAATTGCCATAACAAATTGCCAAGAACACAGTGGTTAAATAATCAGAAATTTATCATTTCTCTCTTCTGGATGACAGAAGTCCAAAATCAAGATCTTAAGAGGGCCATGTACCCTCTGAACTTATAGAACAGTATCTGTCTTTGCCTCTTTCATTTCCCGGGGGCTTCTAGCAGACTTAGGCTGCAACAAAAAACTCAATTTCTGCTTCCTTCTTCCCAAGGCTTTCTTTCCCCTCTGTGCATTCTCTTTCCTTCCCTCTTCCTATAAGGAGATTGGTTACTGCCTTTAAGTCCCACTTTCAATCCAGAATCATTTCATCTCAAAATCCTTAGCTAATTACAACTGAAAAGACCCTACTTCAAAATTAGATCACTTTATGGTGCTCTTGGTGGACATAAATTTTTGATGGATATCATTCGACTCTCTACACTAGCTGAACAATTTTATTTTCCCATAAGCAAAATATGAGGGTCCTAGCATCTTTACATTGTTGTTAACACTTATTGGGTGAAGTTTCTATTATTGTATCCTAGTGAGAGAGAAGTGGAATTTCATTGTGGTTTTTATTTGTATTTCCCCAAGGAAATGTAAATAATTTTGAACTACTTTTTGTGTGCTTATTGTACATTCTTTACTTGCTTTGGGGATTGTTCTACAGATGTTTGTTAGGTATAGTTGGCTTATAGTGCTTTTCATGTGTTTATTTATTTTTTATTGTCTATATAGTTTTTCTATCTATATTAAAATTGGAGTATTGAGTTTCCATATTTTTTCTTTTTTATGATTTTTATTTTTTCCATTATAGCTGGTTTACAGTGTTCTGTCAAGTTTCTACTGTACAGCAAGGTGACTCAGTCACACATACATGTATGCATTCTTTTTTCTCACATTATCATGTTTTATCATAAGTGACTAGACATAGTTCCCAGGGCTATACAGCAGAATCTCATAACTTATCCATTCCAAAGGCAATAATTTGCATCTATTAACCCCAAATTCCCAATCCATCCCACTGCTTCCCCCTCCCTCTTGGCAGCCACAAGTCTGTTCTCCATATTCATGATTTTCTTTTCTGTGGAAAGGTTCATTTGTATGTATATTAGTTCCAGATATGTGATACCATATGGTATCTGTCTTTTTCTGACTTGCTTCACTTAGTATGAAAGTCTCTAGTTCTATCAATGTTGTTGTAAATGGCATTATTTTGTTCTTTTTTATGGCTGAGTAGTATTCCATTGTGTATATATACACCACATCCTCCTAATCCAATCATCTGTCAATGGACATTTAGGTTGTTTCCATGTCTTGGTTATTCTGAATAGTGCTGCAATTCAGGTGCATGTGTCTTTTTCAAGGATAGTTTTGTCTGGATATATGCTCAAGAATGGGATTGCTGGGTCGTATGGTAGTTCTATACTATAGCTTTCTAAGGTACATCCACACTGTTTTCCATAGCAGTTATACTAATTTACATTCCCACCAAGAGTGCAGGAGGGTTCCCTTTTCTCCACACTCCATCCAGCATTTGTTCTTTGTGGACTTATTAATGGTGGCCATTCTGACTGGTGTGAGGTGGTACCTCATGGTAGTTTTGATTTTCATTTCTCTAATAATCAGGGATGTTGAGCATTTTTTCATGTGCTTGTTGGCCATCTATATATCTTCTTTGGACAGAGGTCTATTCAGGTCTTTTGCCCATTTTTCCATTGGTTGATTGGCTTTTTTGCTGTTGAGTTGTGCAAGTCGTTTGTATGTTTTAGAGATTAAACTCTTGTCTGTTGCATCATTTGAAACTGTTTTCTCCCATTCCATAGGTTGTCTTTTTGTTATTTTTATGTTTTCCTTTGCTATGCAAAAGCTTGTCAGTTTGATTAGGTCCCATTTGTTTATTTTTTCTTTCATTTCTCTTGATTTGTGAGGTTTATATCAGAGAATGTTTACCTATGGTGTTTCCAGATTTTTTTTTTTAATTGTCTGGTTCAATGCTTTTTTTAACTCATATATTCAGATTCTCTCTTTTTGTATATATATATATATATGTTTATATCTTCCTTATGGATTGACATTTTATCATTATAAAATATTCCTTTTGTTATTTAATAATGTTTGCCTTAATGGTCTGTTAGTAGTAGAACCTATGTAGTTTTCTTTTAGTTGTTTCCATGGCATGTGTTTCCCTTTTACTTTAAACTGATTTGTAGCAATCTTTTTTGGATTAATACTAATTTAATTTCAGTAGTATATGAAAACTATACTAATCTCTACCTCCTTTAACTCCCCACTCCTTTGTGATATTATTGTCATAAAACTGTATCTTTATATATTTTAAACCAACAAACTGTTTTATAATTGTAAGATGGCTTTATGTGGTTACATTTACATCATATAGGAAATTTTAAAAAGCTACAAACACAATTATGTTTGTGCTGTTTTTATATCTTCTTATAGGATCACATTTATTGGTGGTCGTTATTTCTTCATATGAATTCGATTAACTGTAAAGAGTCTTTTCATTTGTACCTGAAGAAGTTCCTATAATAATTATAAATGTCTTTCTTTCTCCTTCATTTTGAAGGATAGTTATGCTGGATGTAGAATTCACATGCTGGTAAAAGTGTCTTGTTTTTTGAGGTTTACCCCCTCTCTCCCCACACTCTGAATATATCATCCTATATAGACCTCTATGGTTTTGGGTGAGAAATTTGTTGTTAAATTTATTGAAGTTTCCTTTCTACATGATTAATCATTTTTCCCTTGCTATTTAAGGATTTGTCCTCTATATTTGGTTCTCAGTAGTTTGATTATGATGTGTCTATGTCTTAATTTTCAGACATTATATTTTTTGAAATTCATTTGTGTTTCTTGTATGTATAGATTAATATTCATCATGACTTTTTGCAAGTTTTGGCCATTACTCTTCAAATATAATTGTATTTTTTAAACTTTATTTTATTTTTGGCTATGGCGTGTAGCAACTTGATGTAGGATCTCATTTCCCAGGCCAGGGATTGAAGCTGCAGGGGTGAAAGTGTTGAATCCTAACGACTAGACTACCAGGGAACTCCCTTCAAATACTTTTTAAAACTGTTTTTCTCACTCTTTTCTTTCTGAGGCTTCCATTTTACACATTTTGGATATTTGATAATGTGCACAGGGCTTGGGAGGCTCTGTTCAATTTAACTCTTTTTCTTTCTGTCCCTCACATGAGGTAATATAAATTGATGGATCTTAAATTTTGTTATTCCTTTCTAATGCCAGCTCAAATATACTATTGACACTTTTAGTGATGCTTTTAAAAATTTCAGTTCTCTTTCAATTCTAGAATTTCTTTCTTTTTTTTTTTTTTTATATTTTTTTGTCTTTTTGCCATTTCTTGGGCCGCTCTCGCGGCATATGGAGGTTCCCAGGCTAGGGGTCGAATCAGAGCCGTAGCCATCGGCCTATGCCAGAGCCACAGCAACGCAGGATCAGAGCCGCGTCTGCAACCTACACCACAGCTCACGGCAACGCTGGATCGTTAACCCACTGAGCAAGGGCAGGGACCGAACCCATAACCTTATGGTTCCTAGTCGGATTCGTTAACCACTGCGCCACAATGGGAATTTCCAATTCTAGAATTTCTATTAGGTTCTTTTTAATGATGTTTATAATTTTGTTATCTTCTATTTAGTGAGTTTTTTTCCCATACTTTCCTTTAGTCATTTAGATATGACTTCTTGAGGTCATATTTAAATTAAATAATGTAATGTTTTTTTGTCTAGAAAATGTAACATGTTGGTATCCTTTGGATAGTTTCTATTGATTTCTTTTGTTTGTACCATGTATTCTAGTTTCTTGGCATTTTCCATTATTTCCTGTTGAAACCTGAGCATTGTAAATAATATAATACGCAAACTCTTGAAATCAGTTTTTCCATTTTCCCCAGGAATTGTTCTTTTTAAGTGATTTACTCTTCTTATACTATTAAGTGTGTATTCTTGTTATATGCAATCTCTGAATTTCTGCTTATTTAGCTTAATGGTTTTTAATGATTGGAGAAATTACTGTCAATTTCAGGAACCAATAAGTCTCTTTGCTTTTTCCGTGTTGAGGCATGCTGTCAGTTCTCAGACAGGAATTTAATTACATTTCCGTGTTAGCATTTAACTCCTCTTTGTGAAGACCTACAAGCTGAGCCAGAGCTGACAGTTTAGGGCTTTCTCAGGTCTTCTTGAGCATGCATACAGCTTTCCCCATGTGCATTGACTTCCTGATCCCAGAAACAGGTCTTTTTTCAGAGCCCCAATGGACAACTTATTTATCAGCTTTTCTTTTGATGATTTTTGTTGAGTTTGTTGTTTGCCTCAACTGTTACCATCCTCAGAAGGATCCTATTTTAAGCAATTTCTGCTGATTGTTTTTGACTAGCACCATTGAGAACAGGCTGCTCACACTGAAGGAGGTCTAACACAGAAGAAAAACAATGTTTGTGAATGGTGGTTTCAACCATGCAGATTTGGTAATGACAGTTCTCAGGAAGTGGGGCTTTGGGGGGATCCAATTCATTTCTGCCCTTTTCAGAGGCTGCTAGACTGCTGGTTTTCACCGTGATTGCATATCAGGGTATTTTCAAGGTTACTATGGTACTGAGGAAAGGAGGATAGCAATAGGGCTGGTAAATACCACATAACTTACTTTTCTTAGTATTTTTTTTTTTTTTCCCAAAATACGCCCCTTGGAATTTGGCAAGCTATGGGTAAATTTCTGGAGTTCTGAAAAGTTTTCACAATTGTTATCATTCTCATAGTTTCTACAAAGTGGAGATTTTTCTGAAGTTCATACTCCATTGTTTCCTCTGACTTTCCTCTATTCATTTAAAAAAATTTCCTCCATGAGTTTCATGTCAGCATTATCAAATAGATTTGTTTAGCTTATCACCTCTGTAATTTAACTTAGTTTTATCAATAATATTCAATAGATAGTTAAGAATCCTTCCCCCGAAACCTGATATATCAAAATATATCTTGTGGTAAAAGTTATTAATCACCCTGATAATGCAAATAATATGTGGGAATATAGAATACTGTTTTACAGAGTCATACTTTCAAGCACTAGAAATTATAAAATTGTGGTATCATGAGATAATTATAAAAGCATTTAACTATAAATACTGAAGTAATGATTTGTAAAAATTTGCACAGAGTGTTACATGGTAACATTAAAAAAAAGAAAACCCAAAAAACAAATAAAGCTAAAACTGGGGACATGCAGTGTCAGAACCTCAACAACCATGGGAGGATATGCGTTCCAAGAGGTAGTAATATAGTTAGAATTAGAATCCTTCTGGAAAAAGTAGCAAGCCAAGGAAAAGAGTAAACAAACTAGACAATTCTATCACCCAAACCATATTTTGTCACCAAGGATAAGAGCTGAAGTCATTGGTAATTTTTTGTTAACAGATAACTGTAGAATCAGTTCACTTTCATTATGCCATGCTATACACTTTTACCTAGGGCTGATTTTTAATTAAAATTGCTTATAGATAGATTCTTGAGGTATAAGTGCTTTAAAAAGCCTTTTTTAAAACAGATAGCATTAGTACATTTATTTGACTCATCTTCCTCTATTTCTCTCTTTCTCTCTTTCTCTCTCTCTCTCTCTCTCTCTCTTTTTTTTTTTTTTTTTTTTTAAATTGGCCAGCATATGGAAGTTCTTAGGCCAGGGATTGATCTGAGCCATAGCTGTGAACTATGCTCCAGCTGTGGCAGTGTTGGATCCTTTGACCTACTGCCCCAGGCTGAGGTTAGAACCCAGGTCTCTGCAGTGGCCTGAGCCACTGCAGTCAGATTCTTAAGCCACTGTGCCACAGCAGAATCTTCTATCTTGATCATTTTTAATCTAGGCTACATTTTATGGGAATGGGTGAAAAACAGGTGGTTAATTGATAGTGGTCCATCAGCATAATATAGAGGAAATGTTATATACTTTAGTCTAATGATAATGTAGGAGCAGCTTTTATGTATTGAGCATTTATTATAGAACAAGCTATACATTAAAAGCTTATCTAACTCCATCATAGTAAGCTCATTGAGTACTTTTTATTATTATCTTTAATTTAAAGATATGGAAATAGGGGTTTAGAGAGATTAAATAACTTGTGAAACTTATAAAAAATGGAACCAACATTCAAATCCATATCTGCCTGATTCCAGACTCTATTATTTTTCACCAGTATTTATGCCCTCTCAATTCGAGTATTACAAAGGGATTGAAATATATCTGAATTCCTATTATTTATAAGGGAAAATTAATTAAACCCTAGTTTTCACATCTATTCATTGCAGTAATATTCAACCTCAGTATTTTGTTTTGGGAGATTAAATGAGATCATGCAAGTAAATTGCTAGACACAATAAAACAAGGTTGTGGATAACTTTAACCCCATTACCATGCAATTAGAAGTCTTAACATTAGAAATAATTTGGACATATAGAAGAAAAAAGAAAGAAAAGTTCACAAAATCCTCAAAAAAAAAAATAGTTTCAATATTTGCCTCAGGACCTTCCCCCAAATTCATTTATCTGAAACATAGACTGTTCAACTAGCCCCCTTCTCAAGAAAATAGGTTGTTTAACCTGTTAACCTCATTCTAATAATATTTTACTCAACTGCTCAATTATTATTCAACTATTACTCATCAAGACTTGTTAAAAGAATCTCACTTTACTGTGTGCACAAAGAAAAATTATTGCATAAAATTTTTGTTCAGCAGTGAACAGTACAAAGGCATTTGCATTTATTTTGTTTTAGTTAAGCAGCAAATACTATAAATACGATTTACATATTATGTTGTAAAGCCAAAGATAAGATAGAGAAAAAAGATCCTGGAAATAGGATATAACGTATATGTGTAGGGTTACAATTATAAATAGAATGGTTAAATTGCTAGACAGAAAAACAAGGTTGTGGATAACTTTAACCCCATTACCATGCAATTGGAAGCCTTAACATTAGAAATAATTTGGACATATAGAAGAAAAACGAAGTAAAAGCTTCCCTGAGAAGGTGATACTTGAACAATGGCTAAAGAAAGTTAAAGTGATGCTGATTTTCAGAGTAGAGCATTGCAAAGAATACAGCAGTGTAACATCGTTCAGGATCCATGTCTAGAGGATCCAAGTGATAAGAAGTCAAGTGAAACTGGAATGGAGGAAGAAAATTAAGTCAAATAATTTCCCTGTGGTATGGATTGAAAATGGACAGTGAGAATATCAATGAAAACACTTTCTGAGCCATGAAAACCATGAAAGGGTAAAGAGAGTAATGAGAGAAGAACATGATTTGACCTACATTATAAAAGGATCAGACTGGTGGGAATATATGGTAAGGAAGCAACAGCCATAGCAGAGACAACAATTAGAAAGCAACTTTTCTCAAGAAAGGAGATAATGACTATGGTAGTAATAATGGAGGTATTGTGAGTTTATTGATAGTCAAATATATTTTGAAAGAAATGTAAATGGAATTTTTAATTGCCTTACCATGCTATATGAGAGAAAAAGAGGAAACATGAATCATTCCAAGATGCTGTATGTGCCAAAGTCCTGTTTATGTGCTTGACCATGTGCATACAAAATAGACAAGAACAGTTCCTCAGTGGATTAGAATCTAGTAAATTTTGAGAATCTAATAAAATTAGTTATTTTCCCACTATTAAATAACATGATCTCACTTAGTATTATATATAAATATGTTGAGCATATTACTAATATAAGAATTTCCAGTATTAGCTTGAGTGTATAAAAAAATTATCAGAAAAAAATGACCATAAACAAGATTATAGACAATTTTACTTAAGTACTAAATATCATTTTTTCCTTGACCTAAAACCACTAACATTTTTGTCTATTTAAAATTCCTTGGAGTTCCTGTCATGGCTCAGCAGTTAACAAACCTGACTGGCATCCATGAAGATGAAGGTTTGATCCCTGGCCTTGCTCATTGGGTTAAGGATCTGGCATTGCTGTGAGCTGTGGCCTCAGTTGCAGACATTGCTCAGATCCCACATTGCTGTGGCCCTGGCATAGGCTGGCAGCTACAGCTCCAATTGGACACCTAGCCTGGGAACCTCCATATGCCGGAGGTGTGGCTCTAGAAAGAGAGAAAGACAAAAAAAAAAAATAAAGTAAAATAAAATTCCTTAAGTATCAGAGTTCCCATCATGGCTCAATAGTTAATGAATCTGACTAGCATCCATGAGGATGTAGGTTTGATCCCTGGCCTCACTCACTGGGTTAAGGATCTGGTGTTGCCATGAGCAGATGTGGCTCAGATCCCACATTGGTATAGCTGTGGCATAGGGCTGATTTGACCCCTATCCTGGGAACCTCCGTATGCCACAAGAGCGGCCCTAAAAAAAACAAACAAAAATAAAAAACAAAATAAAATTCTTTATTAAAGAGGTATCACCTGAGAAATTTAAAGAATTCATAAGAATTTTTTTTTTAGTTTTTACTAACTTTTTATTGTGGTAAAAAAACTCATAAAATAAAATAGCATGATAACAATTTTAAAATGTTAAATGCAGCTATATGCATGGTGTTGTGCAACAGATCTCTAGCACTTTTTTTGCAAACTCAGTACTCATTGAACAATTCCTTTTACCTTGGAAACCACTGTTCTACTTTCAGTTCTAAGAGTTTAACAGCTTTATAAAACTCATATAGCAATTTTAATAATTTTAATTATACAGCAGTTGTCTTTTTTGACTGGGTTATTTTCCTTGCATAATGTCTTCAGGGCTCATCCATGTTGTGATGTCTGGCTTCATTACTTCTGAATAATATGTAACATTTCTTTCTTCATTCCTCTGCCTATGTATGTTTGTGTTGCTTCCACTTGTTGAATCCTGTGAATATACTGCTTTAAAGTAGTTATACAAGTATCTTTTTGAGATCCTGTTTGCAATAATTTTGTATGTATATCCCAAAGTATGATGGCTGGACCATATAGTAATCCTATTTTTATATTTTGAGGAATCTCTACTTTTTCCATGACTTTTCCACCATTTCACATACCAACCAATAATGTACAATGCTTCCTATCCTCACTAACACTTGATTTCTTTTTTTTTTTTTTTTTTTTTTTTTTTGCCAGTGGTCACATAATGAGATAATGAATACAAGATGATTTCTGAATACAGCTTTGAATTTCCTTTCCCTGATGAATAATGATGTTATGCATCTTTTTATATGCTTATTGGCCATTTGTATATCTTTTTTGAAAAATAACCTGTTCAAGTTGTTTGACCATATTAAAAATGAGTTAGGTTTTTGTTGTTGTTGTATTGTAACAGTTCTGTATATATTATGGATATTTACCCCTTATCAAGGTATGTTTCGGAAATGTTTTTTTTCAGTTCTGTAGATTGTTTCCTTTTCACTCTGTTGATTGTTTCCTTTGCTGCCCAGTTTTATAGTTTAATGTAGTCCCACTTGTCGATTTTTGCTTTCATTGCCTGTATTTTGGATATTATATTCAAGAAATCATTGCCAAATCCAACATTATGAAGTGTTTTCACTGTGTTTACTTTTTAAGTTTTATTGACTTCGATCTTTTGTTTAAGTCATAAATTCATGTTAAGTTATTTTTTGTATATGTGTAAGACAAAGGTCCAATTTTATTCTTTTGAATGTGTATATCCAGTTTTCTCAGCCCTACTTTTAAAAAAGACTATCCTTTCCCCCATTGTACTGTCATGGAACATTTGCTGAAGATAATTTGATCATATATATAAAGGTTTATTTCTGGGCCTTCTATTCTGTTCCATTAGACTATATGTCTGTCTTTATATACTACTATGCTGCTTTGATTACTGAGGCTTTGCAATGTTTTGAAATCATGGGGTGTGAGACCTACAGCTTTGTCTCTCAGGTTGTTTTGGATTTTCAGGTCTTTTGCGATCCCATGTGAATTTTAGGATTTTTTTCTACCATGAAAATAATACTTTTGGGATTTTCATAGTGATCACATTGAACTGTAAATCACTTTGGGTGGTATGGACATTTTAACAATTTTAAAATCTCCCAATCCATGAACACAGAATATCTTTTCATTATATGTGTATACTTTAATAATTTTACTAATGTTTTGTATGTTTTAGTGTGTAATTCCTTTGCTTCTTGCTTAAGTTAATTTCTAAGTATTTTAATATTTTTTTTTGCTTTTTAATGCCATACCTGTGGCTTATGGAAATTTTTAAGCTAGGGGTCAAATCAGAGCTACAGCTGCCAGTCTATGCCACATCCACAGCAACACAGGATCCAAACTGCATCTGTGAGCTGCACCACAGTTCATGGCAATGCCAAATCCCTGACTCACTGAGCAAGGTGAGGAATAGAACCTGCATCCTCATGGATACTAGTCAGATTTGTTTCTGCTGTCCCACAAGAGGAACTTCTATTTTATTATTTTTAATGCTATTTACATGATTGTTTTCTTGTTTTTTTTTTTCAGATTGAACATTGCTAATGTATAGAAACATAACATATTTTCGTGTGTTGATTTTGTGTATAAAATATGGACAGAATTCAACATGTTGCATAAATTCATTAATGTGTATATGTGCATATAAATTAATACAAGCCATTGTATTAATATGTATGGAGAAATAATGAATAAGATAAAACATAATTTCCTCTAGTTATTCTGGGAAGCTGTTATAAACTGAGAAAAAAATATGCATCTTGCTTATCTCCTGGGATACTTAATAAAGATAGTTATACTACTTTTGTATCACTTATATTCTTTATTTTTCATTTCTATGAATTATTTATACCTTGTAAACATAATGAAAGTTTTATGGACACAATGAAAAAATATTTCTAGGCTAACCAAGCAGAAACATATTATTCAGTATAGTGAATTACAAAATATATATTTTCATTTTAAGCACTTTTAATATCAGGCAGAAAATTGTGGTAAAAATTTTCCTAATTCTACATTATTTGTGCTTTGTTTAATTGTCCAAGAGAGTTATATGGTTATCGCTATTGACGTAGGATTATTAAACTTATGAAAAGTCATATAAGGTCTTTTTCACACTATTATATTCTCTGGTTGATCAGATAGAAATGAAGACACAGTTGGCAACTTATGTTAAGCAACTTTATTGCTTTTGTCATTGTCTTGATATATTTTTGTTACCATCCTAAAAAATTGTCAGATTAAAAACAATCATAACTTGTTCAGAAATGCAATAAAAGTGGAATAGTAAAATATTAAGTGCTTTTTACCAAATTCCAATAGTTAAAAATAAGATTGCTCTGATTATTGTGCAATATGATTATATTTTTAGGTTTATATCTCTCTCTATATGTACATACAAAAACACATCTATATCCATACTGATATCTATACACATATCTTGGTCTGAACAAAGCAAAGGATAAAATCAGTAATCCATAAAAAGTTTGAGTAAAACATAAAAAGTTCCCATAGAAAGAAAAGACATATAAAATTTGACATGTAAGGCAAAATTTAAAGACTAATGGAGAATTGGAAATCCGGGGTTGATAGG
This sequence comes from Sus scrofa, assembly GCF_054392235.1. Lineage (NCBI taxonomy): Eukaryota > Metazoa > Chordata > Mammalia > Artiodactyla > Suidae > Sus > Sus scrofa. The sequence continues at coordinate 44,726,825 of NC_139393.1, forward strand.
ATAAGGATCCAGCACTGTCACTGCTGTGGCACAGGTTTGATCACTGGCTGGGAAATATTCACATGACCATGGGCAACCCCCCCCCCCAAAAAAAATGAATGGAGGATAATAGAAGGGTACATAATTTATTTCTCTCATCTTATGTTTTTATTCATGAAAATTTGCTTTTACTGGATGCCAGTGAAGTGTCAGCAGACTTCCATATTTTCATATTTCCCCTCAATCTCAAATCAATCTCTGGAATTTTTAAACTTGACACACATTTTTGAATTGGTCATATACAAACTGTTTTGTTTCTTAATTTTCCTTCTTTCTAAGTTTTTAGTTTCTAATTAGATTTGTAATTCTTATAGATAGAAAAACACATTATGTAGCACTCCTTGCTTCTAGGTCTAGAGTAACAGTCACATTGATTTTTCAAAGAAAATAAAACAAAAAGAAGAATATTGTTGCTGTGAATACAAAACACAGAAAAATGCTCATGTACTATGATGCTGATGACTCTGATGTTGATGCAGAATGATACCCTAGGTGTTTCTGAATTCTTTGCTGGTTGTAGAGAATACAGGGATGTGGATAAGAATACATGAGATATATAATATTTATGTATACATATATAGTTACATTTGGTCAAATATGGTTATGTAAGTATCTCACTTCTGAAGCTATTTCAATGTAGTTAGTCAAAGATCTCTTTTTTCTTTTTTTCTCTTTGTTTTTAGGGTCATATGGAGGTTTCCAGGACAGGGTTTGAATCAGAGCTACAGCTGCTGGCCTGTCCCACAGCCACAGCAACATGGGTTCCCACCTGCTCAAGGCAACACAGGATCCTTAACCCACTGAGCAAGGCCAGGGATCAAACCCACATCATCATGGATCCTAGTTGGGTTCATTAACACCTAGCCACAAAGGGAACTCTGAAAAGATCTCTTTCTTATTTGATGTTACAGTGACTCTCTGTGCCCTTCTTCAGTCTTATGGAAATTCACTTCAGCCTCCCAGCAGGTGCAGATGTCACAACCCAGTGAGAGATCTGTACAAGACCATGTCCTTCATTCTTCACATTGATGAAGAATGGCCAACATCACACTATCTTTTCCATAAGTTTATATCATATTTAAATCTTTTTTGCTTGCTTATTGCTGAGAACAGCAATATTATAATTATTTTTATGTAAGAAATTTATTTGAAAATAAGGAATTAATATAAGAATTTGGCAAGATGTGTCTGAGCCAGGATTCAACCTCAGGCTTTTTTCAGCATTTTTAATGATATTTCCTCTGTATTGTTACTGCTTTTCATACAGAGAAAATTTTTGCATCTAATTGCAAAACAGAGTAAATGTTTTCTGTGTTACACTCTGAAACAAATTAGAATTGTAAGGTTAAAAGGCTACATCTCTATCCAGTTTGGTATCTTCAAAATCAATTTATTTTATATGAACAAAGCATTGTTTCTTCTTTTTCATACTCTAAAATTGCTTTTATGACATCATTTTAAAAGATACTGGAATTATTTAAAAAGCACAAGCTCTTTTAAATAAATAATTTGTCATTGTACCTGGCCTGTACTTAGCACTCAGTTAATCAATATAAACCATTATTATGATAGTTTTCTTTTTTATTATTATTGTTTTCATCATTGCGGTTATAGTGGTTATTCTTCCTTATATTTAGAGTTAATATTCAATGGTTCAAAAAACAAACAGAAAATATGCCAAACACAAATAGTGTTTTTTTTTTTTTTTTTTCTGAAGCTTTTTTTAAAGAAGCTTTCTGACATTTGCCTTACAGAGTGGATGGTGCCACATTTGACCCACTTGCAACTTAAATAATTTTTTAACTATTTAAAAAATGAATAGGGTAAAAATTACATATTGTACATATAGCTTTAAACATTTACCTTTGTGAAAATATCTTTGTTTTACATTTGAATTTTAAATTATTTTGTTATAATTCAGAACTTGAACCTATTCTAAAAAGAAAAAGGCATTGAAACCAACATGAATTGCTCATAATATGTTTTGATTTAGGAGGTAGAAACATAAAATGTTTTTTAATTTAAATTCTGACATTAAAGGTAGTAAGTGCTTTTATTTGTGATTTGATATGGTTTCACTGAAAAATAAAAATGAATATTACTCTATCATTTTGGCAGACACTTTAATTTCAGCCATTTAACTATATTCCTGAAATGGAATGCTGCCTGACCGTTACTCTTTCTACCAAAAAGAAATTATAAAAACCCAACAAAAAATGTAACTTTCTCATTTTAAAATAGGTGAGGAGAGAGAATAAAAGACTAAGAGTAGAATCTGAAAATATAGTAGACAAAGTAGTATGGGGTGGTGGGTATTTTTAGATATATCTGAGATAAAGGGATTTTTTTTTATTGATAAGAGCATCTTGTGGCTCAAATTCAGGGTTTTAGATTTTGTATAGCAAATGATAGTATTTAAGTGAAAACTGGAACTAGATACTGAAAATCTTCATTTTATCAAAGGTACCCATATAATAACCACAATTAGTCAGTTATATCAGGTCATTTCAGTGTCATCTTTTATTAATTAAATGAGTTGGCATTCAGGAAATTTTTTAACTTTGGAGGTCAAATATCAAGTTATAATAGCTTATTTTAGATCCTGATTTATTAAAACAATGATAGAGTGCTGCTGCTTCAAAATGTCGCTAAATGTCCCCATGAATCCTGTATTATCACTCATGAAATTTTAAAGATGTGACTGAGTAAACCATGACATATTATAGATGATTCTTTGCCAATTGTAATTCACCTTACTCACCATACCCCAGTTCTTCAGTTTAAATGAAGGCCTTTGATGGAAAATATTTTTGTGCTTGAGAAAAATATGCTTCAAATTTATGACATTACATTTCATTAGTAAAAGTTATTTAACTGCCAATAAGTTAATTCTTCTTTAAAATTAGGTTAGTCATTCTTATGAAAAAGAATAAAATAAGGATTATGGTGTCTATTTTCAAATGAGCAAATGATGAAATTCAACAGCTATTAAGTTGGACATACAATTTCTGTGAATATGGCTTATTTTTGAAATAATAATGGCAACAGGTGAAAATGGTCTCAAATTCTTAATATATCTCTCAATTTGTATATATGACCTTAGTATTTTAAGTATGTTTAACTGTACTTTTTCACATTCTTAGAGGAAGTTGTGGAATTCTTTTAGAAGACTGGAGAGTTATAAAGTATGGAGTTGAAAAAAGAATAACAAGCATTGATTCATGACTCAAATTTCTTCTGAATATCTTGAAGCATAATTACTTTAAGTCAGTTTATTTCATACTAATCTTACAAAAAGTACTGGCAGACACCTGCACTTCATACCACTGGAAAGTCAGAAATAGAGATCAGCCACAGTTTGCTTGGTTTTAAAATATATATTAGTCTTCAAGTAATAGCAGATTTGCTTTTATTGGACTAATGGTTCTATGGTAGCAATAGTAAACTCAGGAAAATATAGAAAACAATTTTTGAGGGCAATTTTAAAGTGGGTAAACTGTAAGCAGAAACTTTAGTAAATATAACCTTTCCAAGAAGGGAATGCATTAGTTGAGATCCACACTTACGTGGTTGTATCCCCCACAGCCCAACTAAATCCACAGTGTGGAGTAACAAGCTTCAAGCAAAAAGCCAGAGTTTTAATGATTTGAGAAGTTAGAGAACAGAGTTTGGAGTCATTAGAGTCACTGAAAATTAGTGCAGAACTTCCAGAATTAAGAAGCCACAAAAAAAAAGATTGATCAAAATCTGTAGGAATCTCCCCTGAATCCTTCACTTGTCATTGAACTGGAAATTCAAGTGTCCAGGGAGAAATCAACAGCCAGGAGATTACAAGAGTAGATTTTTAAGTATCTGTCCACCATAAGGAAGTGACACTTGGAAGTTAGTTTCCCACCAAGTTCAAAGGGCTTGGGAACATTCAGGCTTTTAATAGAAATATTGAAAAAGTCACAAGATAAAAGTTAAGGACAAAACCCACCTGCTGGAGCAAACATAAAACTTTCCAGGGTAAGAAAACAAAAATCAACAAAACTTACAGGAAGAGTCTCTAGTCACAAATTCCAGTGTAAAATATGTTTATTAGACATGCACAAAACAGAAAATGTGACCCATACCAAAGAGTAAGTCAATAGAAGTAGAGTAAAAGTCAGATCAATATTGAAATTGGCAGACAATAATTTTTCAATAATTTGAATAAATATCTTCAGAATCCATAGAATGGTATTAAATAGCAAATACATAAATAAAAAATAGAATCATGAAAATCCTAAAAACTGGAAAACTATATAGGAAAAGTATTGATTGGGGTATAAAGCAGATTATACATAAGAGAAGAGAATATCAATGAATTTGAACAGGTCAACAGAAATCATCCAAAGTGGAGTAGAGAGAAAAAGAACAGAAAAAAATGCTAATGCATAACCTAAGGGATCCAAAAACATTGTGCTGGACAAAATGAACAAGACAAGAAAGAAAAATGTTTTACTGTTCTACTTATTGGAAATTCTAGTATAAATCAATGATGATAGAAATGAGAATAGTGATTACCTTTGTTGGCAGAAGTTGACTTAAAAGTGGCATAAGAAAACTTCCTGGAGTAATTGAAATATATGTTTTTATTGGAATCATAGTTACATGAGTGTAAACTTTGTGAAACTTAGAACTACACACTTAAATTTTGTTCTTTATTTACAAAAATAACTTCACAGTTGAATTTAAAAATTAATTATTGAAGAGATAATACTAAATTCCAAGACTATGAATTGCTTTCTGGAAAATAACTGTGCCCAGAAATAAAGTGCAGTGATATTGAACTACTAATCTGGAAGTTTGAAGAAAATCTTAATTTCAATCTCTACCACAAACATACATTAAATGAAATACTGACAACTTTTCAACACAGTCGACTAATTTTTAACTTTCTATATAATTTTTATAATTACATATATAATAAACTGTGTATATTATGATTATTTTATAAATACCTAATTATAGCATTTGTAATAGACTATCAATAATTTTTAACATTTAATATGTAGGAAAAATTGAAAGATGAAATGTTGGTCACCAAATTAACCCTGTGTACTTCATGCTACTGGTGGAAGATTCTCTTTATTCAGTGTCACTAAGCTCACACTAGTCCATCTAGGAGAAGTAAGTGGGCCTTCATATAATCTTTCAACCACTGATGACTATTACTTTGCAATATTTTGGTCTAAGATACAGATAGGTTTGATGTGCTTATGGAAAGTAAATTAAATATGTAAAGAAGTTAGAACTGAATAACATCCTATGTAGAAAATAATTATTCTAATAATATGGATTCAATCTTCCAGGATGAATTGACTAGAAATGATAATGATGACAGAATCAAATTTACAAAGGTATGCAGTTGACTGTCAGTATTCCTGGATTCTGTATTTTCAAATTTGGCCCTTGATAAAATGTGTATTACCCCAAAAATCAATACTCACAAGCTTTTATGGTCATTCATTAAGGGGCATATGCAGAGGAATGAAAACTCTAAGTCTTACTATGCCATGCTCCCAGCTCAAATCCAAAAAGATGCCATTATGCCTTCAGCTCTTGTATGATCAGAGGATGGAGATTACAGGTTGGGGAAAGTGAAAGAAGCTCTGGCTTTGAGTCCAGCTGGATGAGGTTTAAATTCTCACTCTGGGACCCTGTGGCAGAGTGGCCTCAGACAAGTCACTTCAATAATTCATTATCCCTTTCCTAAGATAAAGAAAATAGAATTTATCTACTAGGATAAGTTGTTTTTAGAATTTGAGGTTTGGAGTTCCCATCATGGGGCAGTGGTTAATGAGTCCGACTAGGAACCATGAGGTTGCGGGTTCGATCCCTGGCCTTGCTTAGTGGGTTAATGGTCCAGCGTTGCCGTGAGCCATGGTGTAGGCTCTGGTGTAGGCCGGGCGGCTGCAGCTCTGATTAGACCCCCAACCTGGGAACCTCCATATGACACAGGAGTGGCTCAAGAAAAGGCAAAAAGACAAAAAAAAAAAAAAAAAGAATTTGAGATTTTACGCTATGAGCATGTATATCCCCCCAGGGAAAATGGTTTAGTATTTTCTAATTAAGTATTAGCATTGACTTTATAGAATATAACTTCTGCAAATAATAAGGAGCCAAAATAATAAGTATTTTTAAAGACTCAGTCCATTACCTTCACTCTAGTTTTGAAATGTATATTTTCCTAATGCTTGATATGTTTAAATTTATAAGCATGTCTACTTTAGATCCCAAATTTATTGAAAATGAAATTTTCATGTTTTTTCACTTATTTTGCATGAAATAAAACACAGCATGACATAGTAGTTATTTAATGAATGTGATTTATAGATTATAACAAATATAAAGAAGAGTGTGAATTACCAAGGAAGCACTAAAAGAAGTAAAAATCTAATATGAGGAAAAAAGACTTCACTTGGGATGGTGCATTAGGTGTACAAACTGGACTTCAAATGTTGGTGTAATTGTTCCCAAAGCTACCAAGTATTTGAGTGCACACTTTTATACTTCCTATAACACTGGGTTATTTTCAGCTAAAAGACTAATGTCTATAATCACACCACAAAAAATAAAACAACTCATTCTATTTAGCTCTCCCTAGGGGACTTTTAATATTGCTTTTACAGGTAGTAGGGTTCATCCTCTACAAAAAATAGAGACAGCCGTACTTTATTCCCATCAACCTCATGAAAAGGTTTCCATGGATACAAAAATTTATTTTTATGGAATTTTTTTCAGCCATCCAAAAACTACCACTAGAAAATTAGAAGTTTAGAGCCAAAAGAAAACTTAGAAGGCAATTCCAGATTTCAGTAAATCTCTTTTCTTACATTCTCTCAATGGATAAGTAAAGTGAGAGACTTAATTTAGAAAGTCCTAAAGCTCTCTACTTTCTCTTGCATCTGAACCTTTGATTTGGGTTAGGGTCTTGAAACTTTCTCTTAATACTCTTATTGTTTAGTTATTGTTAAATTTTCAGATATTTGAAACTCAGAATTGAAACATACAGAAAATTTTTGAGCAAATTATAAATTCAAAATGCCTTACTTCAGTGATTCCAAATGGGGAAAATAAACTTATAAAATATAATTCTGTTAATTTACATTCTTCACTATGAGTTCATGTAACTACTATAATTTTCAACTAGTTATCCATCTGTTCACTTCCATTTAGCTCTTCTGTCACTTAAGCATGCATTCACTTTTCATCTGACCCATGTCTTGTCTTATTTGGAATTATTTTAAAAGCTTTATAACATTACTATTTCTGTGCTAATATATAGATTAGGATAGATAAGCAGTACTAGTCATTGCCTATACTTATGGTGTGTAAGTGTACAATTATTTGTGTGAGCTGACATAGAGATAGTCATTTAAACTTTTATAATTGCCAAATTTATGTTAGTTGCTGATGATATGGAGATGAGAAAAAAAGAACTTGTTCTCTGAGATTATAATTTAATGGAGACTGTCATTAATCAAGGAGTTATAGCAGTAAATGATGAGAACATGTTTTCATGAGGGGAAGTTGGAGTTATTCCCCTGAGGAAGTGAAGATTGATGTGAGATCTGAAGAAAGAGTAGGAATTAACTAGAGGAGAAAGGATTTTTAAAACTTCCTCATAGAAATAACATATATAAATGCCTAGGGTTAAGGAGGTAATTTGAAATTAGTTTAGGCTATGGAGTTGGGCATAAGTCAGATTATTCTGAGAATTGTTCTCCTTGTTAAGAATTCAATATGATTCTCTTAAGTAAAATGGAATGTTAAGAAAGGATTTTTTTTAGCAGTTTCTTGACATCTGATTTATTGAAACTGCTTTTAAATATTTTATATCAGAAAATAAGGTAGATCATACTTTAAAAAGTAGTTTATCAATAAATTAAGGAAACATTTTAATTTTATTTTTTAAATCTACCATGTCAAACATTTTACTTATCATTTACCTTTTCCTTACATAAGGGTTAGAGATTATTAAGAGGAATAGGTCATTGCTAGCACATCCCAGGCTCTTTTATGAAGGAACACAGTAGTACACTGAACTTCTGGTGGTTTCCTACCAGGGGAGTTTGCTTTTCCTTATGTGTAGAAGGGAGAAGACTATTGAATCTGAGCAGCTAATTGTTGAGAATATTTTATGAAAATGAAAGTGGTATTCTTTAAATTATAAAAGGATCTTTTTTTTGTTTGTTTTGTTTTTTGTCTTTTTTCTATTTCTTTGGGCCATTCCCGCAGCATATGGAGGTTCCCAGGCTAGGGGTCGAATCGGAGCTGTAGCCACTGGCCTATGCCAGAGCCACAGCAACGCAGGATCCGAGCCGCGTCTGCAACCTACACCACAGCTCACGGCAACGCCGGATCATTAACCCAGTGAGCAAGGGCAGGGACCGAACCTGCAACCTCATGGTTCCTAGTCGGATTCGTTAACCACTGCGCCACGACGGGAACTCCTATAAAAGGATCTTACTGCATGCCTAATTGGATAAAATAAAGAGTATTTTAAAATATTTTTATCTGCAAAAGAGTTAGTGAATTTAAAGGAGATAATGTACATTTTATTTTACTTAAAAATTTTGTTTAAATTATTATTTATGACTAAACAAATTCTCTTTCATAACTAAGCCTGACTTCCAGCAGTGAGAATGTTACCAATGAAATAATAATGTCAACCCAGTGCTATTGGTTAGAATAGGATATATACTAAATTGGGGTTGAAATGGGCTTTGTAGTGAAACATAGAGCAAATCTGACTGCATATTTCATCTATTTCTTTAGCTCTAACCTCCTTGCTCTGTTGCCTGTGCTCAACATGTTGGCTCTGCATCTTTATAAAACAATGTACCTATAGTCTGAAATATACATAACAGCCCTTTCTCAAGACTCTGACTTCCAGATTAGACACTTAAAGGTGTAATATTTTTGGGAGTTCCCTGGTGACTAGTGGTTAGTACTCAGCACTTTCACCTCTGTGACCCAGGTTTAATCTCTGGTATGGGAACTGAGACCTCACATCAAAGCCATTGCATGCTGCTGCCATTTTTTTTAAGTATAGCCCTTTTTATTCATAGAGATAAAAAGTTGCAGACCAGAGAATAACTTTATTCTTTTGGAGACTTACAGGAACATCATGACCAGACCTACATGGACAGCTGCAAGAACAAAGGATTCTCACATCCACTCTGGAGTCTAGCCAGACAGAATCTACAACAACCAGCTATACCCACTCCTCTTTTAGTACGAAATAAATCTGATTTCTAACTTGGGTAGGATTGTTCTTTGGAACAAATTTGCTATAGGTTACCCCAACACATTGTCTCCCAATTTTTTGGCCTGTCTTGCAGAGAGTAGTATAAGCTTGGACTAAAAAACAGTAGCATGGAACTGGATGAGGTGGAGTTAAGCTAAATAAAAAAATTTAAAGAAAGATGAAATTATCTAAAACAGGTTTAATGATATAGATTATGGGAAAAATCTAAGCAAAGAAAAAAATAAGCAAGAAAATACCCGAGACAAAAAAGCATGCACATCCTTATTGGTAGAACTAAGGTAGTTAAAAACTATAATTTAAAGATTTGCATACATACATATTCATAAACATGTACTATATATATTTTAAATTAATTGAATAATTGAGTCAAGAAACTTGGAATTAAAAAGACAAATGTTGCAATCAGGGAGAAAGTCTTGGTTAGAATTCTATAAACTGATTGAATTAACCTTTGAATTATTCATTTCTTTATTTTTACATAGCTTATAATGTCTTTGGATTGTATTTATAGTTTTGAAAATTAAAATCACAATATGAGGAGTTCCCTTTGGGGCTTAACAGTTTAAGAACCCAACATAGTGTCTATGAAGATATGGGTTTGATTCCTGGCCTTGCTCATTGGATTAAGAATCTGGCATTGATGCAAATTGTTGCATAGGTTGCAGATGCAACTTGGATCTTGTGTTGCCATGGTTGAGGCATAGGCCTGCAGCTGCAAATCCTATTCAACCCCTAGCCTGGGAACTTCCATATACCACAGGTGTAGCCCTAAAAATATATATATATAAAAAAAGATATATATATATTTTTTTCCCACTCTAGCTGGTTTACAGTGTTCTGTCAATTTCACAATATATCTTTGAACACCAAATGTCACAAAATTACTGCATGAAAAACTAATAAACTAATTATATTCATGAGACATGTATGACTTCCCTATTATCAACATCCCTACAGAGTGGTACATTTGTTATAATTGATTAACCTACACGGACATATCATTGTCACTCAAAATCCATGGTTTATATTAAGATTCACTCTTAGTGTTATATATTCTATGGGTTTGGACAAATATAGAAAGACATGTGTCTACCACTATAGTAACAAACAGAATTTTAACTGCCCAAAAAAATTCTCCTGTGCTTTCCCAACTCAATTCCTTCCTAAACCACTCCCAAGCCCTGGCAGTCATTGATCATTTTACTATATCCATATTTTTTTTTCTTCTTCAATGTCATATGATTAAAACCACACAGTGGTATCTTTTTTTTTTTCATATTGACTCCTTTTATTTTGTAATATGCATTTAAGTTTCTTCCATATTTTGTCATAGCTTGATAGTTCATTTCTTCTTAGCAACAAATAACATTTCATTATATGGATATTTCATGGTTTATCTGTTCACATACAGAACACATTGATAGCTTCCAAATTTTGACAATAATGTATGAGTTACTAAAAATGTTTGTGTGCAGTTTTTTGTATGGACATATGTTTTCAACTCCTGTGGGCAAATACCAAGCAGCATGATTGCTGGATTGCATGGTAAGAGTATGTTTAGTGGTGTAAAAAATACCAAAGCATCTTTCAAAGAGGCTATATCACTTTACATTCTCACAGCAATAAATGAGAGTTCCTGTTGCTCCACATTTTTGAGGTCTTTGAAAAGCTTTTGTACGGAACTAAAAAATCCCTGAGTAGACAAATTAATCTTGAAAAAAAAGTCACAAGTAAAGCTGGAGGTATCAATCTCCCTGACTTCAGACTGTACTACAAAGCTACAGAAATTAAAACAGTATGGTGTTGGCACAAAAAAGAGATTCACACATCAATGGACCAGAGTAGAGAGCCCAGAAATAAACACAATTGCACACAATTAATTAATTTACAATAAATAAGGCAAACATATACAAATAGGGAAAAGACAATATTTTCAATAAGTAGTGCTGGAAAAACTGGATGTCTACATACCAAAGACTGAATTTTTTTTAACAATGTCTACAAAAGTAAACTCAAAATTGATTAGAGACCTAAATGTAAGACCTGAAACCATAAAACTCCTAAAAGAAAATATAGGCAGTGGTACCTTCTTTGTCATAAACCTTAGTAATATTTTTTTGGATCTGTTTCCTAAAGTTAAGGAAACAAAAGCAGAAATGAGCAAATGGGACATAAATAAAATTAAACACTTTTGCACAACTAAGGGGATGCAACAAAATTAAAAGAGAATATACCGAATGGGCAAAGGTCTGTCAATGATATGTCTAATAAAGGGTATTCAAAATATATAAAGAGTTCATGCAACTTAATATCAACAAAAACAACACAATGAAAAAATGGGTAGAAGACTAAATAGACATTTTTCCAAAGACATATAGATGGCCAGTAGTCCCATGAAAATATACTCAACATCCTTAATCATCAGAGAATTGCAAACTGAATTACAATGAAAGAAGACTTCACAAGTGTCAGAATGGCTGTGGTCAAAAAGACAAAAAATAATAAATGTTGGAGTTCATATAGTGAAAAAGAAATCTTAGTACACCCTTGGTGAGAATGTGAATTGGTACAGCCACTATGAAAAATAGTATGGAAGATCCTCAAAAAATTAAAATTAGAACTACCATTTGAAACGAAATTTTCACTCATGAGTATATATTACAAAAACCACTGATTAGAAAATATCTATGTATCTCAATATTCATAGCAGGATTATTTACAATAACCAAGGTATAGAAGTAAACTAAATGTCCATACTAAGTATAATCTATAAAATATGGAATCACCATATCATACATCTGTAAATAATATTACATTGTAAATTAACTGTGTTTCAATACAGAAATAAAGAAGAAAAAGGACTTTTCATTGCTATTAACACACTTATTTAAAACACAAAAGAAAACAAACTAATGAGATATTTTTATCTGAAATTAAATGTATATTTTAAGTATAAAGTTTGATGAATTTTGATAAATATGCATACATTGTGACCACAACCACAAATAAGATATAGAACATTTTCATGAACTCAAAATAATTTTTCATGTTGTTTTACAGTGAGCCTTCATCATACTGCAGATCCAGGCAATATCTGGCCTTCTTTTTATTACTATAAATTAGACTTCACACTTTGAGAACTTCAAAAAATTGCATAATTTTATGCAATTTAAGAGGACTATGTACACTTTTATATCACACTTCTTACATTTAGCATGTTTCTGAGGATCAGATATTGTATGTTTATAAATAATTTATAACTTTTTTTATTGCTGAGTACTATTCATTTGTACACTACAATTTGTTAATCCATCCATCTATTGATAGACATTTGGGTTGTTTCCAATTCAGGGATATAATGAACAAACCTACTATAAATATTTGCATAAAATATTTTTATAGTCATTTTTGGGTTTTGGTGGAATGGGTGGTTGTACGGCCAAGTGGGAATGCTTGAACCCTCCTTATCTTAGCTTAATTTGGTAAAACTCTAATCTTGTTTTTGATTTTTAAAGAAAAGTGGGTCACATAATTCAAAATATAATTCACAAAAGGACTTCATTTTTCACTTAAAATAAAATTCAACCTCTTCATTCACTCTTCAAAGTCTTGCATGTTTTGCCTCCAACTACATGTGTTATTTTGACTCCATCATTCTTCCCTCTGTGCAACATGATTTAATGTCATGGCTTTTCTTTATGTTCCTCTAATATAAGTTATTTCTCATTTATGTCTTTGTGCCAAATGGTCCACTTCCAGGAATGCTCTGCTATCCTACTCTTGCATGACTGACATCTTTTTTTTCCCTTTCAAATCTCACCTTAGGTACCAACTCAACAAATGGACTTCCTTCTTTTAAAATTTAAACTCTTTCATTGTGATTTTTATGTTCTGATATATTTGTTGTTTGCTTGATTGTATGTTGATGTATAGTTAGTTTTATCTACCAGAATTAAAGCCGCATGAAATAAAAGGCTATATGAATTATTTATTGTACTGTCTTCACTGCTCATAACATTCTATGGTCTAAAGCTACTCTTCAATAAATTATTGAGAGAAGCTAAAGAACACAGCATAAGCTGACTTAATTTATGATGATAATACTCAAAAGGGCCCACAATATGGCTTTATATTTGTAAGGTTTGCCATAGCACGTTTTCTTTCTGACAGTCTGTCTGGCACAAAGAAATAACTATCATGGTATGAATACTTGCCATCTTCCTTTTACTATTGGAAGCTGCCCCCCTTTCTAAATTTCTAAATAAGGAATAGCTTCTTGGCCTCAGATTGCATTTATCAGGCATTCCTGCATATGTCAATTTTTAAATGGTAAAATGTGAGCACATATCCAAAGATAAGTTACCTTATCTTTGGGCATGTGCTTTCACTTTACCCCTCTGGCAGGAAGCTATGTGATGGAGATTGCAGAGCTGAACTTCTAGCCATTTGTTGAATGACTACTGGAAAGGGAATCCATACAACTGCCCAGAAAATTACATAGGCTAAAAAAACCCCACAATTCTATCTCATGTAAGTCACTGTGTTTTAGGATCTTTGGCAGAGCAGCTTAGACAGTATCATCAGTAATATCTTCCAAAAGGACTGTTTAACACCTTCTTTTCTCAAACCTCCAGGCTCCAGCATCTCTCATCTAATGACATATTTTTGCTAAAAGGGAACCCCTTCATCTTGCTAGATCGACTTTGTTCATTCACTTCCATCTCTTCCCTCCCATTTGTAGCATATGAATAAGAGTTCTGGCTGCCGTTAAAGGAATTAAAGTGTTCTTGATATTCTAGATGCTATCCTCTCATGAATTCTTGAGGACATTATTTCTGTAAATATTTGGCTTCTTTGCATAAGTTCCTTCTATCTACTGCATCATCCCAATTAGCATTACATTCCAATATTTACCTTCTTGAAAAAAATATCCATTTTGGTTGTAGCCCCATTTCTCTGCCCCCCTTTACCTCTAAATTTCATGAGAGTGTGATGCATATATTACGTTTCTACTTCTTTACTCCTTATTCTTTCCTTAACACATATTAACTTGGCTTTTTTCCACCATATTCTAGATATGACATTTGAGCTAAGAAACAACATCCTTGGGGAAAATTCAGTGATTAATCTCTATTCTCATCTCTCTTAACCCCCAAAATGGGCACTAATTTCTGAAAAGGTGAATATACACACACACATACACACACACAGCTTTTGTGACAGAACACTTCCATAATTCTCCCAACACACCAATTTTGTCTTAATCTTCTTCCTTAAAATGTCCATTCCACACACAGCAATATACAGATTCAATGCAGTTCCTTTCAAAAATTCAGTGATGTTTTTTGCACAGAAATAAAACAAAAAATTATACTTGTATGGAACCAAACTAAAGACTCCTAATAACTAAAGCAATCTTAAGAAAAAAAAGTGCAAATAACTACATTTCTCATACATGACACTAAAGCATGAGCATAAAAGCAAATATACAAGTTAAACTACATTAAACTAAAAGACTTCTGCACAGAAAAAAGGAATAATCAACAAGAAAATGAAAAGGCAAATTACAAAATGGAGGAAAATAATTGTCAACTATATATCAGATAAATGTTTACTATTCAAAATACATAAGGAACCCATTTGACTCAATTGAAAAAGAATAATAATCTGATTAAAACTATGCAGAGAATGTGAATAAACAGTTTTTCAAGGAAGATATTCAACAGGTACATCAAAAGGTGCTTGATATCAGTAATCACCTGGGAACTCCAAATCAAAACACATCTGTTCCAATGACTATTATCAAAAGAGATGATGGATGTTGATGAGAATATGGAGGAAAAAGAACACATATATTACTGATGGCTATGTAAATTTATGCAGCCATTATGAAAAGAAGTATGGAATTTCCTCAGAAATTAAAAATAAAACTACTATGTGATTTAGAAATGTCACTTCTGGAGCCCATCTGCACTCTTATGTTCATGGCAGCATTATTCACAATAGCCAAGATATGGAAAAAAATAGAAGGTTCTATCTATGAATGAATTGATAAAGAAAATGTTATACAGGTACACACACATATAATGGATTAGATATTATTCAGCCACATAAAGAAGATAATCTTTCCATTTGCGACAAAAAAGGACAGACATTGAGAATTATAAGTGAAAGAAGTCAGACAAAGAAAGATAAATACTGTATAATCTCGCTGTGTATAGACTCTACAAAAAGCCAAACACATAAACACAGGATAAAATAGTGGTTGTCAGGGGGCTAGGGTGGAGAAATGGGGAGATGTTAGTTTTAAAATGAGTAAATTGTAGGGATCTAATATAAGTATGCTGAATATAGTTAACACTGTTGTGTATATGCTTGAAAGTTGCTAAAAGAGTAGATCTCAAATGTCCTCACTACAACAAAAATAGCACTTATGTGAGGTAATGGCTGTGTTAACTTTATTGTGGTAATAATTTTGCTATATATACATGTATCAAATCATTATAAACTTTAAACTTTACACACTGTTATATATCATGTATATCTCAGTAAAACTTGAAAAAAAGATGACATTATTCACGAGATACTTTAGTTTGTTGAAGCTAAATCCAAGATGCATTTATAGGGTATATTTAGTTGTAGTTTAGTTACAATGTGGTATTTTTTATTTATTTTAGTTTCTCCAAATTTTTAGTCATAAAAGTTTTTTTAAAGACCATTTATAAAATTTGCTGTCCCATGTAGAATATCTCATTCTACAAAGTGAATTTTAAAGTAAAAGTAAAATTTAAATTTATTTAAATATCTAAAAAATATTGATACATTTTAAAAATGGCTCAGGTGGGAATAGCTTTAAAAGAAAACTAAAAGAGGAGGTTATTATCATACAGTAGAACATTTACTAGAAATGCAGAAAAACCTGTGTAACAAGGAGTGAGCAGGGATTAGTGAGGACAGTTCTTTAAAGAAAAGGAAGTGAAGGAGCTAAGAGGCTATATACATTTAAAAGTAGTAAAACTGAATTTTGAAGACACTACCGAAAATTGAGTGCATGAATTCTTGAAAAAGGCTGTGAACCAGTTGTTAAGTTCTTAAAGAAAATGGCTTAAAGACTTAAGGAAGCACTTTTTTTGTGTGTGTGGTATATATACACAATGGAATACTACTCAGCCATAAAAAAGAAAAAATAATGCCATTTGCCTCAACATGGATGGAACTAGAGATGCTCATACTGAGTGAGGTAAGTCAGAAAGAGAAAGACATATACCATATGGTATCACTTACCTGGAATCTAATATATGACACAAAGGAAACTTTCCACACAAAAGAAAATCATGGAATTGGAGAATAATCTTGTGGTTGCCAAGGGGGAGAAGGAGGGAGTGAGGTGGATTGGGAGCTTTGGGTTAATGGATGCAAATTATTGCTTTTGAAATGGATTAGCAATGAGATTCTGCTGTGCAGCCCTGGAAACTATGTCTAGTCACTTATGATGGAACATGGGAAAAAAATAGAATGTGTTCATGTATGTGTAACTGTGTCACTATGCTGTACAGTAGAAAAAAAAATTATTGGGGAAATAACAATTTAAAAAAAAGACATTCAAAAGTAAAAAAGAAAAGGAAGCACATTTTTAATGTGCAGTTGATGGTGAGGTCAAGTACGAGTGTGAGGTGGAGGGGTTGGGGTTCACATTTCAGAACTGACTGATTAAAAATAGATTTGAGGGGACACAAAAGATTTATTTTGCCACAGTCATTCTTGGAATGAATGAAAATTGTCTGAATATTGTGCAAACTGGCTGAGCAACGTCATATCCTAAAACCACTAAGTAAATTGATAATGGGCCCAGAAACTGCAGCTGCTCCTTGGTGCATGGGATGGGTGATATCTGAGAAACTCCTCACTCAATGAGATTATTTAAGTTGGTGATTTATATTTGCTAATAGTGACTTTAAATTTGAAGGTATGAATTATGATGAATAGGCGCCATTGTGCGATCCTAGTGTAAGGACGTCTGCAGGTTACATTTATGAATTTGTCAATCCTACTCCAGAAGATAAAGAAGAGGCCACATCAAGAGCTAGGAGGCATGATTACACAATGTAAGCTACCCTATACCTCCTGGGCGGGAGGCCCCACAGACTGGAAAGTAACTGTTTCACAGAGACTCACCTACAGGAGTGAGAGTTCTGAGCCCCACTTCATACTCCCACATGTGGGGATCTGGCACTGGGAGAAAGATCCCCTGGAGCATCTGGCATTGAAGGCCAGTGGAGCTTGTGTGCAGGAACTCTACGGGACTGGGGGAAATAGACACCCCATTCTTAAGAGGCACACACAGACTTTCATATGCACTGGGTCCCAGGGCAAAGCAAAGTCTCCATAGGAATCTGGGTCAAACCTGACTGCAGTTCTTGGAGGACCTCCTGGAAAAATAGGGGCAAATGTGGCTTGTTGTTGGGGAAGGACATTGGAAGCAAAACTCTTGAGAATATTCAGCAGTGTGCCTTTCTCTGGAGGTGGCCATTTTGAGAAAATCTGGCCCCACCCATCAGTGCTGAGAAGCCCCAGGCTAAACAGCCATCCAGGTGGGACCACAGCCCCATCCCTCAGTAAACAGGCTGCCTAAAGACCCCCCAGGCACACAGCCACCTCTAATCTCACCCAGAGACAAAACCCCACCCACAACAGGGATAGGAATCAGCTCCACCTACCAGTGGGCAGGCATCAGTCCCTCCCAGCCGGCAGCGTACAGAAAGCCCCCACACCAACTTCAGCCACAAGGGGGGCAGACACCAGAAGTAAGAGAGGCTACAACTCTATTATCTGTAAAAAGGTCACTACACAAAAGACCTATAAAAATCAAAAGACAGAGAACTATAACTCAGATGAGGAAGAGAGAAAAAAAACCCAGAAAAACAGCCAAGTGATCAGGAGAATCTCAGCCTCCACGAAAAAGACTTTAGACTATTGATGCTGAAGGTGATACAAGACATTGGAAATAAACTGGAGGCAAACATGGATAACTTACAGGAAACACTGACCAACAAGATACAAGATATAAAACATAAACAAGAAGAGGTGCAAAATACAATAACCGAAATAAAAAATACACTAGAAGCAGCTAACATCAGAATACAGGAGGCAGAAGAACGAATAAGCAAGGTGGAAGACAAACTAGTGGAAATTACGGATGCAGAACAGAAAAGAGAGAAAAGATTGAAAACAAATTTAGAGAGTCTCAGGGAACTCTGGAACAATGTTAAAGGAGGAGAAGAGAGAGAGAAGAGGACAGAAAAAACATTCCAAGAGATAATAGCCCAAAACTTCCTTAACGTGGGAAAGGAACCACTCACTCAAATCCAGGAAGTGCAATGAGTACCATAAAAAATAAACCCAAGGAGAAATACCCCAAGACACATATTAATCAAACTGACCAAAATTAAAGACATAGAGAAAATCTTGAAAGTAGGTAGGGAAAAGAAACAACCTACAAGGGAACCCCAATAAGGTTATCGGCAGATTTTTCAGTAAAAACTCTGCAGGCCAGAATGGAGTGGCATGATATACTTAACATGATGAAAGGAAAAAAAACCTCCAACCAAGATTGCTTTACCAGCAAGGCTCTCATTCAGATTTGAAGGAGAATTCAAAGGCTTCACAGATAAGCAAAAGCTAAGAGAATTCAGCAACACTAAACCAGCTTTACAACAAATAATAAAGGAACTTCTCTAGAGAGAAAAGAAAAGGCCACAACCAGAAGCAAAAATACCATAAATGACAAAGCTCACCAGTAAAGGTATATATACAGTAAAGATATGAAATTATCCATGCACAATTATTCCGTCAAGATCAGAAATTGTGAGAAAGGCAAGGTACAAATGCAGGACACTGTCGATGCACTTGCAATTAAGAGAGAAACAACTTAAAACAATCTTGTATATATAGACTCTTATATCAAAACCTCAGTATAACTGTAAACCAAAAATCTACAATTGATAAAGAAATCATGTTAGGGCACTTGGTAAAGGTATGCCATATCTTTGTGGGCCACAGGGATGGCAGAAAAAAATCATGATTTCCAACAGATTGGGAAATACATAGGTTATGGAGAAAGCATGAAATGCTGAGATCTGTCTCCCCCATTAGGCAAAATGATCGCTGGCACGAGGCCAAGAAATGATCCAACAATGCCAACTTTAGGGGCATTTCTATGTCTATCCATGCTCCACACTCATGAAGGCATTAAGGCATTTGTGTGATGCAATCCCAAGCCCAGATGCAGATGTCAACATAGTACTGGGTGTGCAGGACGTGCTGGAGGATTCAAGAGAATGGCAGGGAGACTGCTTGGCCACTGAGCTCTCCCTGTGGGCAGGGGTCTTAAAATGCCTGAGGAGGCCCCACCCTGATTTATGGAAAAGAGCTGGGCTGGTGGCACTTCTCTGTCAAGGGAGACACAGGGCTCTTATCAGGAAAGATGAGAGCTAACCCACAAGTGTGTAAAACAGCTGAACAACAGTTACCATCCCTGGATACACAGGGCTTACCAAGGCCAAGGACACCACCAACAGAGACTTCATGAATTTGTCTTGAGCACTGCAGCTAATTAAAGTGATGTACTTAGGAAGCTAATTCTACAGGTTCATTTCCTGTGGGGGCTTTTACGTCTGCAGAGTACACAACACATAATAGGGACTTAATAAATGTCCATTCATTAAATGAATAGTGAATAAAGAACTCACAGGGTGAAGAGGATCAGGCCTTTATGCACAGCCAGCATGTTCAGAAATCCATGCTTGAGTCAGTTAGGGAAATGTTATGAGAGAACAGATCAAAGTATCGCTACTCTCAGACCAGCAACCAAAAGATACATTCTTCTAAGAGTATGAGTAATAACATCTTGTGTAGTGAAAAAAGGAAATGCTTATGTTTTAAGATTCTCAATCTGTTTGTCAAAAATATAAATGTTTTTATATGAATATAAAGTAACTATAATTTAAGTATAAATTAACTAAAATTTATTATTACTAAATATTTGCAGATGAATTAAAGTTGAACAATTACATTCAAGTGACAAATTAATTTGCTAGCAATTTCTTATTTCCTTACTATCATATATCTTGTGATAATTAATATTTTACATATTTTTACATAGGATGTAGATGTTATATAAGCTACACAAAATAAAATTAAAGCACTTTGCTAGGAAGTTGCATAGTTTTATATAAACGCTAAAATATTTTTCCTTTGGTGGTTTCCATGAATTGACTGTAAATATTTCTGTCTTGAAAAATACCTATATATAATTTAAGATATACTCTTCATAGAAATGCAAAATGTAAGAAATAATGCAGAAGGAAAAAAAATTCTTACTTACCTCAAAGAGAATTAACTTTTAGGTTGTTTCCTTTCTTATTTTTTTCTACGAATAGTATTCTTATCTGGGGATATTATATATATATATATAATATATACTTATATACACACACACACACATATATATATACTTATGTATCAAACTCCTTTACACCATAACATCAACAGATTTTATTAACACCTTTTGAATTGTTACACATTTTCCATATATTCTTTTAAAAAGTATGTATTAAATGCTTAGACACTAATTTAAGTATAGAAATTATAGAGGCAAGTAAGACTGTTGGGAAGGGCGAAACTACCTCCTTAGCCTTTTTGAGTTATGTTGGATGGTGTAGTAACTAAATTGGCACAAGATAAACTAATAGGAGAAAACAAAGTAGGTTTAATTAATACACACAAATATCTCATAGAAATAGGGACATAAGAAATGACCAAAGCAGGCAGATTTGAAAATTTTTTGACAAAGAAACAATAAATTTATGAGTAATTGACAAGACAAAGAAACTCAGGCTTTGGGTGCTTAATTAGTGAAGGATCTAAATTTATGAGTAATTGACAAGACAAAGAAACTCGGGCTTTGGGTGCTTAATTAGTGAAGGAGTTCCCTTTGTGGTTCAGTGGTTAACGAACCTGGCTAGTATCCATGAGGACGTGTGTTCAAATCCCTGACCTTGCTCAGTGAGTTAAGGATCCAACATTGCTGTGAGCTGTGGTGTAGGTCGTAGACATGGCTTGGATCCCATGTTGCCATGGCTGTGGCATAGGCAGGCAGCTCTAGCTCCATATTTGACCCCTAGCCTGGGAACATCCATATGAAATGGGTGTAGCACTAAAAAGACAAAATAAAATAAAATGAAATAATAAAATAAAATAAAACAGAGTTTGGACTCGGATAGTAAATTAATAAGGAAGTGACATGATTCACATAGGCTTCTGGACACTGAATTCTTTCTGAAGATAAGGGTGTCCTTCTACCTCCAGATGCAGGGAGGGCACTTTCACATGATAGATTCATTTCCTGTCCTCAGGGAGACAAAATATCCCTACTGAATATTTCTTAAGTATTTTTAATTCAAAATAATCAAGATGCCACTTTGACAAATTCGGGGTAGCCTGTCCTGAGCCTCAACAAAACCAAACCTCCATCATTAACCAATCTTCTCATTCTGGAATATATTTGAATGACAGTTAACCAAAATCATCATGTTTGCATTTGAAGTCCTGAAGAGGGGAAAAAAAAGAAAAAATAGTATTTGTTATATTACAGCTTTTCATATATGTTTAATGTAATTATTTAACTTTATTTGGAAGAAATATTTTTATTTTTAAATCTAAAATCTACATTTAATAAATCTAAAAGTTAATAAGACCACAACCATAAATGGACAGAAGCAGAGGCTTGATTTTTAAGTATCGCTAACTTGATTTTAGGTTTTAAGTTATTTTAAATAAATAATGAGTAACAGTAGTGCCCCATGGCTTCTTGTCTGAAAAATTTTTATGTTCATATATCAGCCAAACTGTCATTGTCCTACATCTGTTATATGGCAGCAACATTGTTTATTATGATTCCTTGTTTGTTCAACCAAAAGGCTTTTTCTTTGGGTTTGGTTTTACCCCATATTTTAACAGATGAACTGTGTTATCTCTGCACAGAAGTTATTTTCATGCTTTGACTTGTGAAACTTCACTGCTTTTCTGTGCAAAAGCAAACAAACTGTTGCTTTCTGCTTCAGTGCCATAAAAAACCTGGACCATCTGTAGCTCATCACTTTCATGGTCAATTATAGATGAACTAAGTTCTGAAATACTGAAATGGTAATCCATCAAATATAACCAAGGGCATGAGGCTTTCTTGAAGCTATTTCCCAATCAAGGTAGACACTGCTATTGTTTGATCATGTTCCTTGTTTTATTTCCTTAGGTGTGAAGTAGCACATGGAAAAGACATTAGCCTCCTGAGGGACTCAGTATGGTCATATCAGATTCTTAATTAGAGGAAGCTGAAACAACATTTAAAAAATGCCATGTTACACAGCAATGGTTTTATGATTTCTGATTGAAGGTACCTTAAGCAACCTGTGCTTTCAATTAAAGAAACTTTGACAAAAAGAAATTAAATTTCAATGACTACCATAAAAACTAAGTAGAATAAGCTGGCTCATAAGTGTAACTGATTTTACATTATTATTTTTATCTGGCTTTATTGTATTTTTACCATATTTTGCATGTGCTATACCGTAATAATTTATCTTATTATATTTTTGTTGTTTTTTTAGCTAATAAAGAAAATATGTGATTGTGCAGTGCTGAAGTTATAAAACATGTTTTCATTTAAGAATATGTTTTGAAAATTCCTTTGGAAAGGAAATGTAATAGAGAATGAAGATGATTTATACAGGATAAAAGGGATTTCTATGTCCCCAAGCCTTGCTTTATCAAAAATAATCCCTTTTGGTGTGGGCCAATTCTGATTCTCTCCATGCTATGTTCACCAAACAACCTAGCTTTTTAGTCTTCCAGCTAATTGTATTTGTTTTTATTTGCATGAAATTGTTTGAGCTGCTTGTATATTTGGGAGATTAATCCCTTGTCCAAACACCTTGAGATCAAGTCTGAGCAGCAGTTCTGCTCTGATGCAACAGACCTAAGTCAAAAATATCCACAGACCCTGAAGAACCCCTAGCAGCCCAAGGCAAGCAGGAGAAATTTCAGATATCTACCATCCCACACAAATCTGATTGCAACAATGTGAAAATTCTCAAACTATAATTGAGCCATGTGGGCCATTCATGAAATATGGAGCATAATAAAATGATTAACTTGAAGACACTAAATTTGGGGTTAATTTGTTATATACCAATTACAGTTACACAATATTTCACATAGGTGGTAATGTATTTGGTCAAAACATATGCAACAGTATTAATAGGGCTATAACATCTAAATGTATTGATGAATAATCAAATAATCAATAAACTCAGACATTCAATCTTTTTTTAATTTTAAAAATACAGTTGATTTACAAAATTGTGCCAATTTCTGCTATATGGCAAAATGACTCATTTATATCTATATATGTGTGTGTGTTTGTGAGTTGTTTGTATACTTGGAGATTAATACCTTTTGGGTTGCATCATTTGCAAATGTTTTCCTAAAGTTATATGTATATATTTGTATTTATATTTATATTTTATATTCTTTTCCATTATGGTGCATCCCAGGGGATTAGATTGGATACAGTTCCTTGTGCTATACAGTAGGAGCTAGTTTACCATTCTAAATGTAATAGTTTGCATCTAATAACCCCAAACTCCCAGTCCATCTCACCCCCTCCCCCTCCGCACTGGCAACTACAAGTCTATTCTCTAGGACTGTGAGGCTATTTCTGTTCTGAAGATAGGTTCATTTGTGCCATACATTAGATGCTACATATAAATGAAATTATACGGTATCTGTCTTTCAATCTTCCTTCACTTAGTATGGTGATCTCTAGTTGCATCTACTTTACTGCAAATAACATTATTTCACTTTTTTATGGCTGAGTAGTATTCTGTGCACCATATCTTCCTAATCCATTCATTTGTCAACAGACATTTATGTTGTTTTCAAGTTTGTGCTATTGTTAATAGTGCTGCTATGAGCATACATGCTCATGTGCTTCTTGGATGGTAATTTTGTCCAGATATATGCCCAAGAGTAGGATTGTTGGATCATATGGTCATTCTGTCTTTAGTTTCATGAGGAAATTCCTTGCTGTTTTCCTTAGTGGTGGTACCAATTTACATTCCCACCAATAGAGTAGGAGTATTCTCTCTTCTCCACAACCTCTTCAGCAGTTGTTATTTGTAGACTTATTAATGATGGCCATTCTGACCAGTGTGAGGTGGCACCTCATTGTAATTGTAATTTGCATTTCTCTAATAATTAGTTACGTTGAACATCTTTTCATGTCTCTACTGGTGATCCAAATGTCTTCTTTGGAGAAATGTCAATTTACGTTTTGTACCCATTTTTCAATGTGTTTTCTTTTTGTTGCTGTTGAGTTGAAAGAGTTGTTCATATATTTTGGAGATTAATACCTCATGGGTTGTATCATTTGCAAATATTTTCTCCCATACTGTAGGTTGTCTTTTCCTTCTGTTTATGGTTTCCTTTGCTGTGCAAAAACTTTAAAAGTTTGATTAGTTCCCATCGGTTTATTTTTCTTTTTATTTCCACTGCTTTGGGAGACTGACCTAAGAAAACATTTGTATGGTTGATGTCAGAGAATGTTTTGCTTATGTTCTCTTATGAGTTGTATGGTGTCATGTCTTATGTTTAAATCTTTGAGCCATTTTGAGTTTATTTTTATGCATGGTGGTGAGGGTGTGTTCTAATTTCATTGATTTACATGCAGGTGTCCAGTTTTCCCAGCACCATTTGCTGAAGAGACTATCTTTTCCCATTTTATATTCTTGCTTCCTTTATCAAATATTAATTGGCTAGAGCTGTGTTGGTTTATTTCTTGGATCTTTATTCTGTTCCATTGATCCATATATCTGTTTTTGCACCAGCACCACACTGTCTTAATTACTGTAGTTTACTAATATTTTCTGAAGTCTGGGACTTATGCCTCCAACTTTGATTTTTTTTCCCCCTCAGAATTGCTGGGACATTTATGGTTCCATAAAAAATTTTGGATTATTTATTCTAGTTCTGTGAAAAATGTCATAGGTATTTCAGTAGAGATCACATTGTCTGTAGATTTCTTTGAGTAGCATGTATTGCCATTTTAACAATTAATTCTTCCAATGCAAGAGCATGTGATATCTTGACACTTCTATTAATGCTCCTGAATTTCCTTTATTAACATTTTATAGTTCTCAGTGTATATATAAATCTTTCACTTCTTGGTCAAGTTTATTGCTAGTTTTTTTTTTTTTGGTGTAATTTTAAAGGGTATTATTTTTTTCCATTCCCCATGCCCTTTCTGATATTTCATTGTTAGTATACAGATATGCAACTGATTTCTGAATGTTAATCTTCTATCCTGCTGCTTAGCCAAATTCCCTTACCATATCTAGTAGTTTTTGTGTGGAGTCCTTAGGCTATTCTATATGTAGCATCATGTCAGAGCATATAATAAAAAATGACCACTTCCTTTCCAATTTGAATACTTTTTATATATTTTTCCTGATTATTTTGGCTAGGGCTTCCTATATGACATTGAGAAGAGGTGATTGTCTTGCTTCTGATTTTAGTGGGAAGGCTTGTGCTTTTCTCTGTTGAGTATTATATTGATGGTGGGTTTGTCATGAATGGCTTTTGTTATGTTGACAAAAGTTCCCTCCATATATAAATTGGTAAGCATTTTTATCATGAATTGATATTGAATTTTATCAAGTGCTTTTTTGGCATCTACTGAGATGATCATGTGCTTTTTGACTTTTCTTTTGTTAATGTACTGTTTTACATTCATTGATTTGTGTATGTTGAACCATCCTTGTGAATTTGGGATAAATCTCACCTGGTCATGGTATGTGATCTTTTATCTGTGTTGTTGGATTCAATTTGCCAAAATTGTGTCGAGAATTTTTGCATTGATATTCATCAAAAATATTGGTATAGGGAGTTCCTGTCGTGGCACAGTGGTTGACGAATCCGACTAGGAACCATGAGGTTGCGGGTTCAGTCCCTGCCCTTGCTCAGTGGGTTGACAATCCAGCATTGCTGTGAGCTGTGGTGTAGGTTGCAGACGCGGCTCGGATCCCGCGTTGCTGTGGCCCTGGCATAGGCGGGAGACTACAGCTCCGATTCGACCCCTAGCCTGGGAACCTCCATATGCCACAGGAGCGGCCCAAGAAAGAGCAAAAAAGAAAAAGAAAATTGGTATATAATTGTCTTTTTTGGTAGAATCTTTGCTTAATTTTGGTATTAGGGTGTTGGTGGCTTCATAGAATATCTTTAGGAGTGTTCTTTTGTCTTCATCATATGGAAAAGTTTGAGAAGGATGGGTATATGTTCTTGTTTGTATGTATGGTAGAATTCCCCTGTGAAGCCATATTGTTTTTAGTGAGTTTTTTAACTTACACACTAGATTTCATTTCTACTGACTTGTCTGTTCATATTATCTCTTTTTTCTGGATTCAATTTTAGTGGGCTATATGCTTCTAGAGAGTTATCCATTTCTTCTAGCTTGTCCAGTTTGTTGGCATATAATTGTTCATAGTATTCTCTTATGGTTTTTGTTTTGATTTGCTTTGTTTGTATTTCTGTGGTATCAGTTGAGATTTCTCCTTTTTCATTCCTTATTTTGTTTATTCAGGTTCTGTTTTTTTTCTTCTTAGTGAGACTTGCCAGAGGTTTGCCAATACATTTTTACCCATTCAAAGAGCCACGTCTTTATTGTTTTTCTAATAATGTTTAATCTCTATTTTATTGATTTTCTCTCTGATCTTCATGATTCCCTTCCTTCTGCAACCTTAATTTTGTTTCTTCTTCTCTTTCTAATTATTTTAGGTGGTAGGTTAGGTTGTTGATTTGAGATTTTTTTCCTGTTTTTTGAGGGAGGCCTATATCACTATGAATTTTTCTCTAAAAACTACTTTTGTGGCATTCCATGGACTTTTAAATTTTTTATTATAGTTGATTTACATTATATCCCATAAAATGTATATTTTCTTTCAGTGACATTTTTACCAAGGCGTTTTTAATTTCTTTCTTTCTTTTTTTCTTCTTAGGCCCACAACCATGGATCCTTAACCCACTGAGTGAGGCCAGCAATCGAACCCACAACCTCATGGATCATAGTCAGGTTCGTTAACCACTGAGCCATGAAGAGTACTCCTAACTTCCTTTTTGAGTCCCTCATTTTTTTTGGCAGCATGTTGTTTCTTTTTGTTTAAGTGGTTAGGTGATTTCCTTTACTATTGCTTGTATTATCTTCTCTTTGGTTTTTGTGAATCTATTGTATGTTTCTGATTTGTCATTGCCCTGTTTTTCAAGTTTGTTAACCTTTTCCTATGTCTATTTTCCTTAGACCAATAGTCCTATAGCTTAAAACACATTCTAAAAAAAAAAAAAAAAATAGTCCACATTTGTTTTTTACTCTTCTCCACATTTTATGATTTCAATGTCCTATTCTATACCTTCATATTTAATCTTTTTCTGTTTCTTTTGTTTTCCATCTTTCACAAATAGTTTTCTATTTCTTTCTGATCTGTATATTGGTTTATTTCAGTGTTTACTTTCCAATTGTGTTTTCCTCCTTCCTATATCTTCTTTCTCTTTAGAGTAGACATTTTAATATTTCTTTTAGGATAGGTCTAGTATCATTCAATTATTATAGGTTTGCTTGCCAGAGAAATTATTTCTCTCTCACATTTTAAATGATAATCTTTCTGGGTACAGTGTTCTAGGCTGCAAGTTTTTCCCTTCTAGAAATTTGACTATATGTTGCCATTCACTTCTGGCATGCAGAGAAATTGGATGATAGCTTCATGGCTGTTCCCTTGTAATTAAATTTTTGTTTTTCTCTAGGTGTCTTTGGATCTCTATTGTTTTAATGATTTTTATTTTTTCCATCATAGCTGGTTTACACTGTTCTGTCCATTTTCTACCATACAGCAGAGTTACCCAGTCACACACACACATATATACCTTCTTTTCCTCATGATATCATGCTCCATCATAAATGACTAGATATAGATCGTAGTGCTACACTGCAGGATATCATTGCTTATCCATTCCAAAGGCTACAGTTTTCATCAATTAACCTGAAATTCCCAGTCCATGTCACTCTTTCCCCATCCCCCTTGGCAACCACAAGTCTGTTCTCCAAGTCCATGATTTTCTTTTCTGTGGAAAGGTTCATTTGTGCCTATATTAGTTCCAGATATAAGTGATATCATACGGTATTTGTCTTTATGACTTACTTCACTTAGTAGCAAAGTCTCACAATGGAATACTACTAAGCCATAAAAAAGAACAAAATAATGCCATTTGTAGCAACATGGAGGGAAATAGAGACCTCTTTATTTTTATTATTTTTTCATTTTATTGCAATATGTATTATAGGTTTGTTTCAGTTCATCTTCTTGGGGACCTTTTGTGATTCCTGTATCTGGATATTTGTTTCTTCAGATTTTGAAAGTTTTCAGCCATGATTTCTTCAAATACCTTTCAATCATTTTTTTTTCTCTTATCTTTCTTAAATTCCTTTTATGCATATATTGGCACACTTTATATGATCTTGTAGATCTTTTATATTGCTTAATATTTTCTTCCTTTGACTTTCTGTCTGTGGTCTTGATTGTGTTATTTACATTATTCTATCTTCTAATTCACTTATTCATTCCTGTGCATCATTCATTTTGCTATTCATTACCTTTAGCTCAGCTTTCATCTTGGCAAATTAATTTTCTAAATTTTCTTGACTCTTCCTTATAGTTTCTAATTCCTTTTTACAATAATCATAATTTACCATGATGACCTTTCTTAATTCCTTCAGTATTTTCATTACTTCTTTGTTGAACTTGGTATCAATTAGACAGAAGAGGTCCATTTCTTTGCTCCTTCAGAGGAATTCTCCTGTTCTTTTAACTGAGAATGATCCTTCTGCTTCTTTATTTTCTTTATATTTCTCTTACTCCGTGAGTTTAGGGTAAATGATTATCTACAGTGGTCTAGGGGAGCTATTTATATGTGGAATCATTCCTGGGTACCTTGTGTAGGTTACTTTTTTTTTTTTTTTGTCATGAGGGCTACTTTTGGTTTGGATGCTTGTTTTCTCTTTCTTCAGTGTGTGCAAGCCATTATCCCCTTAATAGGGGGCATGCAGGTGCACAGACTGTGCACATGCTCAGGAGGGTGGGGACATGTCAGCAATGGTGGGTGCACATCCTTCCATGGAGGTGGAGGTGCCAGGTAGTGCCTGGGTGCAGACCCTTGGCAGTTGTGGCAGCTGGCCTTGCATGCTCTCTTCCAGGGAGGTTGTGGGTGGTGCCTAGTCATGGGACCTTTGTAGGTGGCAGGCTGCTCCCACCTCTGGAGTCTGAGATGGCTGCAGAGGTTTTCACCCAGCCTTGTAGCCAACACTAGAAGCACCCACCCACCTGAGAGCTACAATGTGCATAGAAAGAAATTCCTATGGTGGTGCACCTCTTACACTCCTCCAAAATGATATCCTGCTTTTCTGGTAGGCCCAGGCCTCCTCCAGAACCACAGCCTAGCCCCTTTAGGCTGTTTCCATGCAGCCAACCCTGTTCATCTCCCCAGTTCTGAACTCCAAAACCCAAGCTTCAGAACCCAGACCCCACCTGCCCCATGCATGAGTATCTCAAGCTGGGGTGCACTAGGCAGAGGCATGATTTGTGTGGTAATCCCTCTGCTTTGTTCTCCTCAAACTGGTGGCTGCGCTTTTCTCTGAGGCTTTGAAGCCCCCTTCTGCCTCAGCTGATCTCCCCACTAGTCAAGGGGTCTCCCAGTGTTTGGAAACCCTTCCTCTTTTACATCTCCCTCCCTCCTGTCTAATCTTGATTCCTTTTCCTCTCCTATTTTTTATTTTTTTTTCCTTTTGTCCTACTCAGTTATGTGAATATTTTCATGTCCTTTTTGAAATCTGAGGTCTCCTGCCAGTGCTCTTTAGATGTTCTGTGAGAATCGTTACAAAAGTGGGGGTTTTTGATGTGTTTGAGGAAGATGGTGAGCTTCATGTTCTATTCTGCAGTCATTGTGATCCAATCCCTTAAAGTTATTTAACAGACAATTGTTGGCAATCTTACTTTCCATTTTCAGATCATTTTTATGTTTATCTGTTTATACAATTTGATGTTTCTTTCTTATTTTTGTTTGCTGTCATGCGAATGTTTTCTGTATTAATTTGCCTTTTGGAATGTATATCAATTTTGTTTTTCTTATAACATAGTCACATTGATAAATCTTCCTTGTGTCACTAAAAATATTATTCCAATATAAAATGCAGTTCAAAATTTCTCTACAAGTTCAATACTAATAATTATTATATTCAGATTCTTTACATTTTATCAACTTTTTTCTACTAAAACAATGAGAGAGATGCACAAAATAATATTTTACTTTTGAATTTCCTTTGGTTTCTTTGAATACTTTCTATAGATTTTTCATGATTTTTTTCATACTGTGATATTTGACTTTGGAATTTTCATGAGATCAAATTATCCTTGTTAACTATATTTTTTTGCCCTCTTGTGTTTCATTTAACACATGTTGTCTTGAATTTAAACTTGTCTGATATTTATATAAAAATTCTAATTTCTGCTCTTAGTATTATCGTATTCTTTTCATCCGTCCTTTTAGTTGTATACCTGCAAATCACTATTTTGTATCATATAATGCAAAGATGATTATTTTTAATTGATCTAATAAGTATTATTCAATCTACTTCTTATGTAAATCTCTTCAAATTCTGGTTCTTTATTTTATTTTTATGTGAATTCTTTCTTTTAATGCTTTTGTGTTTGCTACCTTCTGATATATGATCTGGGTTTTACTGTTTCCCTTTTATTTTTGCTTTGCTTTGTTTTTCAGTGTTTTATCATTCAACCTCCTTTTGCAGTTACCTTTCTGCCTTTATAAAATATACTTATAAAAAACTTATTCACTTGTTAATTTTAAGCTTATTATTAAAACCTTGCTATGAATTATGAAAGAGTTATTTTTCTTTTTCCACATTACCTCATCAGTCATTACCTGCTATATTATTATCCATTTTCTAGTTATTCTAAATTTGGGAATACATTTTTCTTTATGTTTTGCAATCATAATTTCCATATCTAAATTTATATGCAATGAAATATGTAGGTATCAGTATTTCTTTCCAAAACATTTCTTATAACATTATATGAGCCCATTAGAGAAAATCCCAAATTTAGCATCAGACCCCATTAAGCAGGGTATAATGACCTTTACTTATTAAATAAACAGATAAACCTAACTGACTGAGATCATAGTTTTTAAGCAAGCCATGTCAAGGCCATTGAGAAACCATTTTTGGGGTGAACACACCATCCAATTTTTATGAGACTGTTTTGGTTTTAACACTAAAGTTTCATTCCTGAGGAATTTCCTCAGTCTCAAGAAAACTGGCATCATTTATTATCTTACTTTTGCCTCTCTGCAGTTCTTGAACTTTGGTGATGAGCTTGGAATAGGTGTCAATCATCAGCACCAGCAGTCAAAATTATGAAAGAGGAAATAAGACAAGTTATCTGTGTCTCAAAAATATTTGATGGTAATTATCTTTGGCAAGTAAGGTCTACAGTTTCACATCTATCTCCAAAATCCCACTCGAGTTTGACCTTATGTCAACTCTAACCCAGTACAATAAAGCAAAGACATTCAGGAAAATGTAGTTCCTATGATGAGCACATTGATGTTGGATAATCCATCATACCTTGAAAAGATGTGGATACATATGAGTAAACAAGTATTAAGGATACAAGAAAAATATATTTTTAATTTTAGAGTTTACTGTTTCATAATTTCAGAAGTAGAATGATTTTTAGATATAAAAACATCAGCACATGCTAGCAAAATTGGGAAGAGAGTGTGCCATTGAGCTAATATGTCAGAGAGAGAAAAGCTCAGGAAATAGCATGTATAACTGTTTCACATGATTATTAACTTCATCTTGAAATAAAATAGTGTGAATAATAGTGAAGGCTAATTATATAATGGATAGGAAAATAGTTATTATGAAGAGTAAAGTGCTGGATAATATTATGGAGAGACCATCACCACTGAGGATTCAGGAGACCAGAGATTCCTTTTCTCCAACTTTAAAAGAATGAACAACTTTTTCTTGAGAGGTGCAGTGTTCCCAGCATGGGATTTCTTGGCAAAAAGTTGAAGGACATTTTTAGTATGAGTTTCCATCTGTAAATATAATTCTTAGTCATGAAACAGGTGTTCTTGAATAAATAATAGAAAAAGTTGGATGGAAGCCTTTTGTTGAGATGATGAATCAGGGGCAGTAGTGATTAAACACTAAGGACTTTTAAGTTTATGAAAATACATACAATTTAAAGGCTGATGACTTTATCAGTGATCAAGGATAACCAAAATATTAGACATACTTTATCTAAGCTTAAAATGTTTTTTTTAAGATGATAGTGATAAATTAAATGGGAATAACAATATTTTTCCTGATAGATGAGGAGGAAAGTAGAGTGATAAGGAAATTTCTGAGGCCTCTACAGATGCTAACTGCAGATAGATCTTGTGTCTGCTAGTTAAATAACTTTCATTCCTCTGAAATGAATCAGTGTTGGTCTGGACTAATTAAGTGGGCTTTAGGAAGGGACTGATAATTTACAGTAATTGTCAAGAAGAGAACAGTATCCTTCTGGCTGGTTAACCTTGTGTTTGTATCGATTCATCAATAAAAGCCATAGTCACAAGGCCTGGTTTCTCACTACTATGTAAAGAAGAAAATCCATCATTGCTAGTAAGATTTGTTTCTTCTGTGCCACAATGGGAACTCCCTTTTTTATCCTTTGTCCTTTTTAGGGCTGCAGCCGCAGAATATGGAAGTTCCCAGGATAGGGGTCTAATCAGAGCTGTAGTTGCCAGCCTATGCCAGAGCCATAGCAGTGCCAAATCTGAGCCACGTTTGTAACCTACACCACAGCGCACGGCAATGACAGATGCTTAACCCACTGAGTGAGGTCAGGGGTTGAGCCCACAAAAATGTTTGCTTGGATCAGTCTCCCAAAGCAACAGGAATAAAAGCAAAAATAAACCAATGGGACCTAATCAAACTGACAAGCTTTTGCACAGCAAAGGAACTTACAAAATGGGAGAAAATAGGTTCAAATGATGCAACTGACAAGGGCTTAATCTCTAAAATATGCAAACTACTTATACAACTCAACAACAAAAAAGCCAACAACCAAATGGAAAAATGGGCAAAAGATCTGAATAGACATTTCTCTAAGGAAGATATACAGATGGCCAACAAGCACTTGAAACAATGCTCAACATTCCTGATTATTAGAGAAATGCAAATCAAAACTACCACCTCACACCAGTCAGAATGGCCATCATTAAGAAGTCCACAAATAACAAATGCTGGATGGGGGTGTGGAGAAAAGGGAACCTCCTGCACTGTTGGTAGGAATGTAAGCTGGTACAACCATTATGGAAAACAGTATGGAGATACCTTAGAAGACTATACATAGAATTAGCAGATGATCCAGAAATCTCACTCTTGGGCTATATATCCAGACAAAACTCTTCTTTAAAAAGATACATGCAACCACATGTTCATTGCAGGACTATTCACAATAGCCAAGACGTGGAAACAACCCAAATGTCCATCAACAGATGATTGTATTAGGAAGATGTGGTATATATACACAATGGAATACTACTCAGCCATAAAAAAGAATGACATAATGCCATTTTTAGCAACATGGATGGAACTAGAAACTCTCATCCAGAGTGAAATAAGTCAGAAAGAGAAAGACAAATACCACATGATATCACTTATATCTGGAATATAATATATGGCACAAGTGAACCTTTCCACAGAAAAGAAAATCATGGACTTGGAGAGTGTACTTGTGGTTGCCAAGGGAGGGAGTGGGAAGGACTAGGAATTTGGAGTTACTAGATGCAAACTTTTGCCTTTGGATTGGATAAGTAATGAGATCCTGCTATACAGAACTGAGAACTATGCCTAGTCACTTATGATGGATCATGATAATGGGATAAAAGAGAATGTATATATGTATGTGTAACTGGGTCACCATGCTGTACAGTAGGAAAAAAAATGTATTGGGGAAATAACAAAAAAAAAATTAAAAAAAGAGAAAATCCACCATGATGTATAAAAGCTAAATAGCCTGTTAAGAAGAGGTTTTTGAGTATGTAGGACTTTGGGAGGTGTGACTAAGTTACAAAAACTATGATGTAAGTAAAGTCCTAGACCTAATATATTTGCACCCAAAGGGCAGAAAGTTCTTGCATAGTGGCTTTTGAAGTTGTGCAGTATCCTGGTGAAAATGAAGTTATTCCCAAAATGGATGATTTAAGGTCAATATTTTTTTAGACTACATTTTCTTATATAGAATAGGTAAAGTACAAAACCATAAGACTGGAGCTCCATGAAAATATAATTTTTATGAGTTAACAGAAACATCATTTAAACAATAAAAAATACAAATACATTATCTCTGATGGCTCCAAAATTACTGTTTGATACATTTAGTTCATGGAGAAAGCATATATCACATACGGAATTCTATTAGCTTATGGTCATGAAGTTACCAGGAAAATAACTGAATTTAAGGATGGTCTGAACAATAGAAGTCTTTGTTGAAATTTCAAGGAGACACAGTTTAATCAATATCTTTGGTAACTCTGGCCACCCATGCTCCAATAATTTTGGGATAATCTGTTATGCTTAATCATGCTGAATTGAGCCTTTGATAAAAACCTGTTTGACTTTCTGTGGAATATATATTATCTATTTATTTTTGGTAGATCTGTCAATTTCCCTTTATAAAATTCAGTTAGGAATACATCAGTTTATAATTATTTTATATGACTCATGATTTAAGACTATAATGTGAAATGTCCTCTTTACAATGACAATGCTTATGCTTCTTGTCATTTAGTCATCATTAGATTAGATGGGGTATATCAAGTTTTTTTCCTGATTCATTTTTGCATGCTACATAATTTTCCATACTCAAACTAAAAATGTCATCTGCTGTTAAGAAACATAGACTTTGTACTTCCATGCTGACAATTACTTTCTTTAATTTTTAGAATATTTTCCCTATTTACATTTTGTGTAACTGTTGCTTTATTTAGTAAATCTATTAGCTCTCTTTTAGTTTCTATTTGATACAGCTTGTCCTTGTTGTTTCTGTTTTGCTTTATGTTGGATTAAGAAAGATTTTATTTTAAAGAATTTCATTTTTTTCCTATGATTTTGTTAGTTATATGCTAGCATAATTTTCTAGTATACCTTATAATCAACAGTAGAGTGGCTGCTTAAAATTTTTACTTTAAACATTTTATGAAAAATGGAAAGATATTAAGATATTTTAGCTTCATTTTCACCATGGATTTGGAGCTATAGTAGGTACTTCAATTTCACACATAGTTACAGGTACACATTATACTGTCGTTATTCATGTAATTAATAATTTTTAAATGGTGATATGTTTTTAGTTTTTTACATATATGTTTTCAAGGATCATCTTTTCTTTTAAAATCTATTTTGAATAATTTTTCCTTCACCTTGTAGAATTCTCTATAGTATTTCTGTTAATCCATGTTTACTGACAATGTCCATCAACTTTTTTTGTCCTAATGTTTATTAGTTTATGCTTATTTTTTCAAAACTCTTGAAGGATTTTATGTTGATAAAATTTTCTTTTGGAGTTCCTGTCGTGGCTCAGTGGTTATCGAATCCAACTCGGAACCATGAGGTTGCATGTTCGATCCCTGGCCTCGCTCAGTGGGTTAAGGATCTGGCGTTGCTGTGAGCTGTGGTGTAGGTTGCAGACATGGCTCAGATCCCACGTTGCTGTGGCTCTGGCGCAGGCTGGCAGCTACAACTCTGATTAGACCCTTAGCCTGCGAACCTCCATGTGCTGTGGGAGCAGCCCTAGGAAAGACAAAAAGACAAAAAAAAAATTTTTTTTCTTCTTTCACTTTAAAGATTTAAAACATTTTTCTTCTGGCTTCTATAATTTTTTTGAAGTTAACTATCAGTCAGTTTTACTCAAATGATGATATTTTATTCTTTCTAGATATTTTCAATTTTAAGAGCTTCTCTTTGAATATGTGTCCACGTTTTTATCATTATTAATCTATATTTAATTATAATCTAATAATATTTTAATTATATAAAATATATATTTAGTTATATTTTGTCTTCCTTGGGTTTTGTTCAAAGTGTCATCACCTCAATTAAATCATTAATTGAAATAGGTGGGGACTGGTTTATGTTATAATTATGATCATTATACAAATGGCTCATTTCGTTTCTCATGTAGTACCCTCAGGTTTTTAAATTGTAATCTAACAGATTCTAATGTTCAGTTTCTAAGATGTACTTTTTTTCTTTAGACTATCAATTAATCTACTTTCTCTTCTTCCACAGATTTCTGCAGTGTTTAGACATAACTAAAAATATACAAACATTTATTAAATATATATACTTGCTATTTGTATATTACAAATCAATATATTTTCATATATTTTTATACAGTACATAGTTTTATTCACCTCCTTTTAGTTTTTGCAATAGAAGTATTGGTCTATTATGCTCAAATACAGTCTTCTTATGAGCAGACCACACAATTTTAATATTTTGAAAACAACAATATCAACAAACTGGCCCTACTGGCCCAAATTCTGTGTGTAAATATTTACACAATGGGATATATTTTAAGTAGCATCTAGTTATTATGACAATTCTATGAGCATTATCTTTTTAGTTGCTGCTTTTCATGTACCTGTCCCATTATACCTTTGTACCTTCACTTTCACCTGTTTTTCCCACTGGGCTAGAGCTGTCTTGCTACTAGACAAACTAGAATGCTAGGATACCACAATTCACTTGAAAATAATATCTTCTTGGAAGTATTATTTTGGTTCATTGCTCTGCGTTAAATATGAAATAAAATATTTTTTAAAAATTGAGGAAAATATTTTAGTACATTGGGAATATATGTGTGTATTTACATACCTGAGTGTAATCTAATTTGGGCTGCAGGTTTAAAAATATGTGAAATTTATTACTCAAATTCATTTAAATACTCATTAATAGTCCTACACTCATTAATAGTCTTACTTTATATATAACACTGATGTAAAATGGATCTTATAATAATAAGGTTTTTATAAGGTACCCCTTATTTCATTAGAAATATTAAGAATCTCTTGAATAACTAAATTTCTTTCTCTGGAGAGTCAATCTGATAAACATAATATGGTATACTACAATAAAATTCACTCAATTTCAAAGATATGATTTTGGTGGAAATTATCAATTTGAATCTGTGAGTTTTTAAAAATCTGAAGGAGTTCCCATTGTGGCGCAGTGGTTAACGAATCTGACTAGGAACCATGAGGTTGCGGGTTCGGTCCCTGCCCTTGCTCGTTGGGTTAACGATCCGGCGTTGCTGTGAGCTGTGGTGTAGGTTGCAGACGCGGCTCCGATCCCGCGTTGCTGTGGCTCCGATTCGACCCCTAGCCTGGGAACGTCCATATGCCGCGGGAGCAGCCCAAAGAAATAGCAAAAAGACAAAAAAATTAAAATAAATAAATAAAAGTCTGAAGAAATCACATGTCTTTATCATTGGCCTCAGAGAGAAAACCAACTAAAGTCCCATTATCCAGCTTTGCTTTTCCTTACATTAATAAGAGGTGAAATGCTAAAGAAATAGTTATGTCAAAAGTCTATGGCAAGTAAATTAATATAATCTCCCTTTAGTTATCTATTGCTAGATCTTCTGAAAACTTGTGATAATAGGATCAGTCTTAGCTATTTATTGTAATAAAGATAACAATGTGGCTTAAATGATGTGAAAAGCAAACCTATTGGATCAAAAATTAATTCTCATGATTAAAATAGTCTTCAGGAGGAAAAAAATCCTTAATTGATATTATGTGTGAGGAAATATAAGCTATTGTTAAACATAAATGTTCAAAAATGTCTAATAAAAACAGGAGTTCCCATCATGGCTCAGTGGTTAACGAATCCAACTAGGAACCATGAGGTTGGGTGTTCAATCCCTGGCCTCACTCAGTGGGTTAAGGATCTGGCATTGTTGTGAGCTGTGGTGTAGGTTACAGACGTGGCTCGGATCCTGTGTTGCTATGGCTCTGGCATAGGCTGGCATCTACACCTCCAATTAGACCCCTAGCCTGGAAACCTCCACATGCCACAGGAAGCGGCCCTAGAATAGGCAAAAAGACAAAAAAAAGTCTAATAAAAACATATTTATAGAGAAGTATTATTAAAAATTCAAATCCCTATAGAGCTTGCTGTACATATGAATGATTAAGCTCAACAAAGCCTTTATATAATCCTTCAGTCATTTCAAAATTGTAGTGGCTAATGGGCATATAAATCTAATATCATTGTTTTTCATTTATCTTTCTTTTTTATATTGTAGATTTCTATTATATTTTTTACTATTATCTTTTTATGTATCTCAAAGAGAAGGCACTCCTAGTTAAAAATTAATTTTAATTGTTACTTCCGCTATTGCTCCAATAATACCACAATTCTTTAATTCAACACGCTATTATGAATTTTATTATTATATTTTTAACAGTCAATATTTACTTACACTTACCCTCATATTTACCATTTAAGTATAATTCCTTCCTTCCTGCAATATTTTGGTCATGCATTATTTTCTCTCTTCCTGAATGACCCTCTTTATTTCAGTGCTGGTCTACTAGTGTGAAGGCTTACAGCTTTTATTTGGCTGAATGTGTCTTTATTTTGACCTCATTTTTGAAGAATTATTTTTTTCTGGGTATAGAGTTCTTTATACAATTTACTTTAAAAAAAGCTTTTTATAAACCAGATTTTCAACATTTCTGAAATTTAGTTTTAGGTTTTTTTGTTTTTGTAAATGTGACTACATATAGAGAGTAATATGACTGCTTGGAAGATATTTCTCTTTGCCTGTTGTTTTTTTTTACAGTTATTCTGATTGATATTCCCAAGTTTCTTGAATCTCTGATGAGTACTTTTGTGAGTTTTGGAAAAGTGTCAGCTACAACTTTCTTATATACTAGTCAGCTACAATGTTCTGATATACTATTTTAGTCTTTTCTCTCCCTCTTTCTTTCTCTCACCCCCCCACCTCTCTCCCTTTTTTGTGGGACTTCATTTAGTAATATGAAAGATTTTTTTCACTCCATACCTTACAGCTATGTCTCACACTTTATTCTTCTGATTTGTGTTTATTCCATGTCTGTTCTTCTATCTAGATATTTTTCTGACCTATTTTTCAGTTTACTTGTATTCTGTCCTGCTACAACTAGCTTGCTTTTAAATCTATCCATAAAACACTTTCTTTTGGTTATTGTATTTTCTGTTTCAACAATGTGCATTTGAAATTTATTTTTGCATATTTCACATGATGCTATTCAACTTCATTTCTATTTTTACGTTTTTTTTCTCTTTTTGTAAACAGGTTAAGATGTGTCTAAAAATTCTGAAGTCTAGCTCTATGGGGTGGTTCAGTTAATTTTCATTTGGCTTTAGGTCAGTTAAGGTTCTCTCATGCAATGGAAGTGTAATGTTTTCCTTATATGACAAACCTTATGTTAAAATTCTTGAGAGTCCATAATTTTTTTCTTTTGACATAGAGAATTAAATCATCTTAATATAATCTAGGCCCAAATTACTAAATGTTGTATTATTCTTGGATTGATTTTTATTCTCTCTGGTTCATGTCTGGTCCTTAAGCACAGCCTTCTTATAGTTCCATCTGAGCCTGGGGTATTATTCAACTCTGATGTGTATCCTAACTGCACTGTGATTCTGGTCACTCAAGTATCTGTTTGTTACCTTTTGTGAATGAAGAATTACTACAAGATCTTTTTTTCTCTGTTTCTTAGTATTAGATCATATCAGCAGGCTCTTTTCTGAGACCCTTAGGCTCTTAGTCTGTTCTCAGAATTGATAAATGCCCTGAAGGAAATCGTTGCTAGAGAGTATCATAGAAAATTTCAGCACAACCCCCATTTTCCTAGAATTGTGGTCTCTCAAGTCCCTGTTTTAGTAGACTATCCCTTATGCCTTTGAATATATATACGTGTGTGTGTATATATATATATATATATATATGTATATATATATACACACAGTTATTTTGGGCTTTTTTTGTTTCCCTTTAGGGGAGTTGATCTGCTTCAATATAAAAGCAGAATTATAATTTTTTTTTTGTCTTTTCTAGGGCTGTACCCATGGCACATGGAGGTTCCCAGGTTAGGGGTCTAATCAGGGCTATATCCACCGGCCTATGCCAGAGTCACAGCAATGAGGGATGTGAGCTGCATCTGCGACCTACACCACAGCTCACTGCAATGCCGGATTCTTTTTTTTTTTTTTTTCTTATTTTTATTTTTTTTTTTTATTACTCAAATGATTTATCACATCTGTAGTTGTATAATGATCATAACAATCTGATTTCACAGGATTTCCATCCCATAGCCCAAGCACATCCCCCCACCCCCCAAACTGTCTCCTCTGGAGACCATAAGTTTTTCAATGTCTGTGAGTCAGCATCTGTTCTGCAAAGAAGTTCCGTCTGTCCTTTTTTCAGATTCCACATGTCAGTGAAAGCATTTGATGTTGGTGTCTCATTGTATAGCTGACTTCACTTAGCAAGGTCAGAATCAAACCTACAGCCTCATGGTTCCTATTCGGATTACCTCACGGTTCCTAGTTGGATTCGTTAACCACTGAGCCACGAGAAACTCCTATAATGTTATTTTA
Organism: Sus scrofa; assembly: GCF_054392235.1. Lineage (NCBI taxonomy): Eukaryota > Metazoa > Chordata > Mammalia > Artiodactyla > Suidae > Sus > Sus scrofa. Next base: position 44,768,047 of record NC_139393.1, read on the forward strand.
AGTTGCTCAAACCATTTATATTATAACAAGTAATTTTTTACAAATAAGACTTTACTGTCAACTTGTACATGACGTTTGTATGTTTATCTGCCATTGGAAGTATGCTTCAACTATTCTCAGTTATAAGTGACCAGGTGAGAAATTTTAACGAAATTTGAGGAAATAATGTAATTATGCAAATTTCTCATGATAAGTTGCTACGCAGAAAGAAGAGTTCATCACATATTCCTGAATAATTTACTTTTATTCTTAATAAAAAGTATTATTTATAAAGAAAAATACACAAATTTTTTTATTTGAATCATTTGGTAAATAATAAGTACTCATTACATAAAAAGCTGCATTTTTTTAGTTCTAAAATCTACTGTGAAAAAATAATCCGTGTTAGATCTCTACCTCATATCATATATAAAAATAAACTTGTGCTATGTTTAATATCTGAAAATGACAACAATTAAATGAAAATACAGTGAAATATTATAATAGTTTAAGACAATGTGTGGAAGTTCTAAATAAGAAATCCAAAAAACTATCATATGCAAAAGTAATAGGTGTTACCATATAAATCACCCACACGTATATTTTTCCATCCTTTACTGTCATAAATGTTTGATCTCTGAACTTCCAGGAGTATTTTTATCCTCTTTGTTTGTTCCCAAAGTAACATAATCAAATTGTCAGCACCAAAAGAGTAATTCCCCAAATCTCCAATCCTCTAGTAATCACCAGACATACCACTGAAATGATTTTTCAAATTCAATGCGACATCAATCTTTTCAATTGAAATTTATTTTCACCATCTATTAAACTCCACCTTTCTTGATATTTCAAGAAAGGAGTATTTGTTCTACCTCTTTTAGATACTTTGTAATTTTTTTCAAAGCTTTTGAATCCACTGCTTGATAATAATCGGTTGACAAAGAGAATTTACTTGCTTTGTGCTATCAATCTTCAGTTTTTCCAAAGTTCAAAAATCTCAAAGGAAACAAAACCAGATGCAAATAGTTTAATTTGGGGGGATTTTATTATTAAAACGTTAACTGATAGAAATCAAACTATGAATGTTTTCTCCATGTCTCTGAACATCATTAATGGAGAAAATTGCATACTCTATACATGAAATTCATTTTAAATTAATAAAGTAACACTCAAATGAGCTCTCAATATTGCCTATATTGCCTAGTCTTAAAAACTTAAAAACCATAAGTATAGGTTTCTATGCTTAGTATTAGATGTCTGTGTCAGTGAAGAATCTCCAGAGCAGTAGAATAATAAGATTTTCTGAAATCTACGGGACAGACAATCAGGCTGGAAACTCAAGTATGATTTTTATGTTTCAGGTTTTAGTCACAATTCTTTCTTCTTCAGGAAACCTCAATTTTTGCTTTTAAAATCTTCAAAGAAGTCCACTCAATTTATGGAAGATAATCAGTAATTACTTAAAGTAACTAATTGTAAATATTGATCATGTCAATTTACTTTCATAGAAAAAAGCAACAATGAATCTAGTGTTTGAGCAAAAGACTGGGCACCATAGCCCAGCTTAATTGACATGTAAAATTAACTACCTTAGCATGTCTTCTTTCTTCTCTCTCTCTCACTCACACAATCAGACATACAGTTATAATTATTTCATGACTTCTCCTATCATATTTATATGATGTAAGCATAAATCTGGGGGAATATTTTAAATTGTTATTGTTATGTTTTATTAAGAGAAAAATAGGCATATGCATGAAACCAAAGATTACCTAATAATTGTGTATATTCCTAAATTGATAGCAATATATATTATATAAATGTATACATATAATTTAACTATTGTATATGACATATAATCTATAATAAACAATAAAACTATATATTATTGTATAATGTGGTACAGAATAATATGTATCCTATAATTAATATGGTCATCTTTCAGTATCCACTGGCAATTGGTTCCAAGACTCTGTGGATACCAAAATCTAGAGATGCTCAAATGCTTCAAATGCAGTATACACAGGTTCTACTTCTGGGATTTTGCAGATATGGAAGGTCAACTCTATTATTTATCTTTCAAACAGACATTAATAGTTCTATGTCTCCTATAAAAATTACAAAGAAATATTTTTTGATAACTAGACAAAGATGCAAAATTTTCTTTGAAACAAATTTCTCAATTGAGCAGCTAAGAGTATTATGACTAATCAAGGATTTTCAGTGATTATTTTCCTGTTAAATATTTAAATGACATCTGGACAACAGCCATTAAAAGATAATATTTATGTAATGGAATAAAATATTTTGAAAAGAAAAAAATTACTAGGCCCGGTGTTGAAATTATAATTATGGAGAGCACAGAAATAAGGTGACTTTAATGAACTCATAATCTTTCTTTTCTTAAACTTTGCTGTTTAATTAGCTTTAAATTGGTGAAAATAAAATAATCTGATTATAAAGTCAATTGAATACAGATTTTACTTCAGTGAGGGTATGCATCAATGGTTGTTTGTTATCTCAATATACAGTCATATATCTAAAAAAAACTGAATAATTTTTCATTGTTTGGCAGATGTTTTTATTTAGAATCATTTTCTGTATATTCCTATTAATATCTCTGAGGAAAAAATTAAAACTGTAGGAGTTAAACTATGTACACCTTGAAAATCACTGCTGAAATGATTCACTCTTCAGTATATATATTTATTATATATTTCAGTATATTTATTATAAAAGATTAGAAAATCTTTTGGAGCTCATTTATCTATGGGCTTGGAAATGCTTATGATACATGAGTTCATGAGTAAAAAGAGTGAATCTAAGATGGAATAGGGCCAGGAAACAGTGAACAAAGGAAATACATACTTTTCACTTGATTTTACATTCTTATAACACTATCCAATCACGTTCAAGAGAATATCTAATTCTAAATTTTACTACAAGAGTACTGGAGTGCAAAAAGTAGTACATTATTGCCATGTTTGCACTGGTGTGAGATTTTTGTGGAACAATTATAAGGTGAAGATCATGTAAAAAATTTAAAAAAGCATGCCCAATGACTTTTCAGTAATTAAGAAAATTTTTTCATGTTTAAAGAGTGAATAAGTTGATAAAATGAGGTTTTCACTACTATTTTAAAGGGAAGGATTGTAGAAGCATAACATTGAACTAGAAGGAGGAAATCAGACAGTTTAATCTCATTACTAAAAAGTCAACAGGAAAGAATAAATTACATAAACAAAACATCTGGATTATTGAAGGGAAACTAATTAACATAGTAAGAAAAAACGTGCCAGCCCTCTAAATTAGGAAGGAACATTATAAAGCGTATAATCACAACACTGACAATGATTACCAACATCTCTTGTAGCAGACACATGTTCTCCCTAAGGATACATATAATTACAACAAATTGTATCCTAAATATGTATCTGTAATTTTGTAGTCATGAGTTTTCTTATAAATTCAAATATTTTAAAGTCAGAAATATGCCTAGGTAAGCTTAACTTATTTTTGGAACTATAGTTTACAACATTTAAATAATCACAATTCACTGAGTAATTACTAAAATAAACTAACATTATTCCTTATAAAGATATAAAGCACTATTTTATACTATTAATATATGTATTTTATTTAGAAGTATAAAAAGCAATCACCTATTCAAATAACCAATTCACACTGTAACGTGAAGATTCCTAAATACTATTTGTCACATTTTCCTCTTTGGTTGTTAAAGTTAAGAAGTAAAGACTACCAGAAATACAACTATGTTTAAATATAATTAGGTTTATTGAGTTTGCTGTAGCAAGATAAAGATACCTCAAAGGAAACGAAGATGTTCCAAGAAAGCTGGAATGGGGAGACCTCTTCTATTTAGGATTGTGGTAGAAGGATTTAAGAGGGGATTAAATAAAGAAGAAATAGTTATCTGTTAGAGGCTGTCAAGAAATGAGAGCAGTTCAATGACTGGATTTCTTAATATATTTTTCTAAAAAGCAGGAGTCTAAAATGGGGTTATTGTTATTGGTTATTCCCAAAAGGGAGATATTTAGCCATTATTGTGGTTGCTGAGGACTCCTATCATACTACGTATGTGATTCTAATGTAGACTTTTCTGAGCTTCACAGTTTGGTTTTCAGCAATGCGATTGTTCATTATCTAAGATAAAATCCACTTCACCAAAATTCTTCATATCTCTTTGGCTAAATTTTTTGCTAAGATAAAATAAATAATAAAATGGCACTGTAATTACTACATATTTAAGCCCGCACAAGAAAAAAAAATCACTCTCCTATATTATACACTGAATCCATTTTACCTTTCAATTCATATATATCTGCATAAAAAATATTTTAGTAAACATTATTTTTGTGACTGATGTGATATAAGCATCGCTTTTCCCACATGGCTCTCCAATTTTTTCAGAACTTTATTGAAGGCACTTCTCTATTTTGACACTTTTTCTTGCAGATAAAATGCTCATGTATACTTGGGAATTTTTCTGAGCTTTTGAGGTTTTTTGTCTATTCTTGTAAAAGTGTCACACTATCTTAATTAATTTAGCTTTGATATAATTATTTCTGACTGCCTTGTGTTTCTATAAATGCATCCTGGTTATTTTAACATTAACATTTACATACATATTGGAAGCACTTTTCTAATTTCTACTAAATTTAATTAAGGGTATATTGATTCCATAGAGTAATGTGAACTGACATCTCTGCATTAATTTATTTATTAATAAAAATGATATATATCAATAATGTTTAAAGTTTTCTGTATAGGTAAAATCCAATAATGGTTATAACCTGTTTTACACATTTCTTGACAGATTTATCTCTAGGTATTTGACATTTTGCTGTCACTACTCATTGACATAATAGGACATCTAAGTAAGCAAAACCAAGATAAAAAAGTAATATAGTACCAGGACATGGAATCACCAAAATATTCTTTCATTTATTATCTCATATTTTGTCCCCAGACTAAGCAATATCTTGACTTTTATTCATAATTATTTGGTGTTCTTTATACTTTTATCAAATAAACACACATTCCTAAATAATACAGTTCAGTTGGTCTTGCATTTTGTGATTTCTATAAATAGGATCATACAACATGAAGTATTGTTTTCAATATTTTGTTGAGTCTCATCTATGCTTTTGTGTGTTCATGTATTTTTTTCATTTTCATTGCAATTTTATATGTAGTATATAATTAACTTATTCATGCTACCCCTGAGGCTTATGTGGAATTTTTAGTTTGTAATATAAATATTGATATCATACTTTGTATCTCTTTGAGTACACTTGTGTACACACATATATCTGTTAAGAATACAGGTAGGAAAGGAATTTCTCTGACACAGCCTACCCTTCATCTAAATTAGATAAGTCCAGTTAACTTCTCTCAGTAGCTGTGAAAATTTATACTCCTCTTTTAATTATGAGATTTCCATTTTCTCCTCAACTTCACTAAATCTTGGTCAAGAAATCATGGGTGAGGGCATTAATTTGGTTTTCCATGTTGACTAGCTGAGATTTAAAATGTTGTTCCATGCTTACTGATCATTTGATTATCTTCTATTCAAATTAATTGTTCAGGGTTTTATTTGAGTGCATTTCATTATTTCACTGATTTTTATCATTTTTAAAATATATATTCAGGATCCAGGTTTTATGACTTGTTTGGGTTGCAAATTTTTTTCCCCAATCATTTTTTTCCCTTAATCTCTTAATGGCAAGTTATGTCATGAAATTCTATTTAATTTAGCCAATGTATTAAGTTCTTCATTTAGAATTAATATTTTTATTTTAAGAATGTCATCTTCTAACAGGTAATAAAATATTTAACTATATAATACACTTTTTGCTTTTTCATATTTAGGTTTCCAAACCTAACAGGGTTAGGTTTTTCTATATGGTATGAAATAAGTTAAAATTTCTTTATTTTCCATGTGATTATCTAGTTGACCCACATGGTCTTTGAAAACAGTGTCATTAACCACTCTTCTCTAATGCATATTATGTTATTTTTTCATAAAGCAGTTATACAACCATCAAGTTTTGGACTGTAATTCACTCTAATGGTCTTTCTTCATATCTTTGCACCAAAAATATACCTTCTTAATTGACAACATCTTATAAGAAAGTCTTGAGATTGATTAGATTAATAGTCCCATCTTTTTTTTTGCACAATTTTTGTGGTTATTCTCTCTACTTTGCATTTACACATGATTTGTATAATCATTTGTCCATTTTAATGTGCACAAACACATTCAAAGATTGCCTTAAATATCATTGCCCTTCCCTTGTTTTTTGATTTGTCTAGGACAAATTGAAAATCTTAAGTCAAGTGCTTCAAACCACTGGTATGTTATATTCTTCCAGTATTTATTTATTTATTTGTCATTTTTGGCCACTCCATGGCATATGGACTTCCTGGGCCAGAGATCAGATTGCAGCCACAGTTGCGACCTAACCCACTGTGCTGGGCTGTGGATTAAATCTGTGTCCCAGCGGCTCCCAAGATGCCACTGATCCCATTACATCACAGTGAGAGTTCCTCTTCCACTATTTAGATCTTATAATTCTTTTAATAATATTCTATACATTTCTATTAAATATCATTTACATTTAAATAGTATTTGTTGTCATATGTTTGATATGCTTTAATGTTATTTAAAATGGTATTTTTTTAATTTTAGTTTTCTAAATTTTTGTTGCTGTTATTTAAAATGAAATTCAAGACCTTCTTGAAATGAAGTTCTAGCTCTTTTCCACATGTCTACTATATACCTGCAGTCAGTCATCCTGGACATTTTCTCATGGATATAGTCCTGGAAAACAGTGAAATGAGGATTGTACCATAGCAAGTGATTCTGGGGACTCTTATTATATGCTGCTATTGACAAATTTCCACTGGGAAAAGCAAATCACACAGAGAAGTCTTCCCACTTTTTAAGTCAAACTATTTTTAGGTTTCAGTGCATCAGTGAACTTAATATACCTCAATTTCCCTTCTGGCCACAATTTCTCATATCCCTTTCATATGTAATATATGTTAACACCTGTCCAAGAGCCACAAAATCTCCTCATATCATATCATTGAACTTGGAGTCCAAATCTTGCAATTCACATTTTGTTCAGATGCAATACCATGTGCGTTGTGCCACTTGATCCGGATACTTAAGGATTCAAATTATCTGCTCCTCACACACCCAGAGGGCAACAGGGACTAAGGGAGAGAATAATTTATAAGCAGCCCCACTGAATAGAGGGAAAATGGGGATACAACTACTGTCACTGGTTTAGTCATTTTGCAACCCAACAGGCACATTTGGCAGCACCCAAAGTACAAAGGCAAGGGATGGACTTTCATTTGGTTCAGGCTTGATGTGGGCTCTCCAGTCCATTTTTCTCAGCAGCTTTTGCTTCTGGTCCCTAGGAAACCCTTCTTTAACCCTTCTTAGACATTTCTGAATAAGGCATTGGGTTATATGCCCTTTGAACAATATTATCAATCTGTTTTGGGGGCCCTAAGGCACATTTCCATCTTGAAAGTTTTAGTTCCTTTTAATCAAAAATAGAAGTATATTAGCTGGTACAGTGTCCTTGAAAACATGTTTCCTATAAATATGAATGTATTCAATTCTAGGTGTCAAAAGACATTCCCATACTTTTAAAATCATGCCTCTCCATCTGTATCTCACCACTGCTACTCTAGGCTTCTAATGCTGCTATGAGACAATGTCCTTAGGTTTCCTAGAAATCATTTTACCTGAAATGGTATATTTCCTCAACTTTCCCAATGGTATTAACAAAGGAACTTAAAGTCTCACCCTCAGTGTGGTCTCTGTTCCCAGATCACATTTTACTTTGAGAAGGATTTTTGTCTAAAAGGGACTGGAGATAAGGAAGAAAGAATTTTATTTTCCTAACAAGAGAGTTTTTAGTTCCTTTCATTTGTGTTAAGTTTTGCTTATAATCTCTCCCAGTCTCTCTAGCTTTTAGTATCCTATTGTATATATCTAATAAAATCCATATACAATGACAATGAAATCTCACTACTAAAACATTAAAGTTCATTATAGGTACATTTTTTTTCTACTCTCCAAGCTACCAGAAGTAGAAACATTATCACTTGTGTCACTATATCATATGGGTTACCAGCCTTCTAAAATAATTTTTCTCACCAATTTTCAGCTCTTACGAATAGTCTCATTACCTTGCCAGATTCAGCTGTTAATCTGGTCTCAAAGCCCACAATTCTAAGTTACAGGTTTTTCTTTCTAACAGCACCATTCTCCTATAACAAATTTGTATCAGATATTCTATTGCTTCGTAACAAACCATCTTTATTGTGTCTATGTTTGTTTCTTTGTCATCATTTCTCACATTGGGCTTCAAGAACTTTTGAGATCCCCAAGCCTCTTGAGGGTGTATAATTGTCAAAAATGTTTTTAACATAATTCTCAAATATCATTTTCATTTTTCAGCAAAATTATACAGCAAAGTTTTTAAGAGATCATGTGAAATGTGATGACATACTTCAAAATGGAATCTGTAATTGTGGGTTTTTTTTGGGCCTTAATTTGTGGCAATTAAGTGGCAGAGACACAGTATAATCAAGACCCGTATACACATACTAGGTAAGTGACATACAAAGAGGAGGATAATCACAGTTGAAGGAGTGAGAAACCAGAGCCCCACATCAGATTCCTCAGCCAAGAGGTCCTACAGCAGGAAAAGGAGCACCCAGAACATCTGGCTTTTAAGACCAGTGGGGCTTGTACTAAGAAGGAAGAAACAGGAATACTCCTCTTGAAGGGTATGCACATAATTTTAAAGGCTCCAAATCCCAGCACAGATGTAGTAAATTAAAAGAAGCCTTGGTTAGACCCACTTGCTGATTTTAGAGAACCTCCTAAGAAGCAGGAGGAAACTGTGACTCCATGTGGGGACATAGACAAGGGCAGCAATCATTTTTGTGAACTTATCTCACTACAAGGACAGAGGTGCTAGCAAGCACCATATTGGAGTACTTTCTCTAGCCTATTAGTGCTTATGGCTTAACTTGCCCACCAGTGGGTTGGCATTAGTAACAGGACCAAGCAAGCTGTACAGCCAGCCATACTTGGATCAAATACCACCTACCAGTGGGTTAGCACAAGCACCATGCCCCCCAGACCCCACAGCCAGTTGTCCTTGGACACAGGTCTGTCCATCACTGGACCAGCACCACATTTCAAACCCACTAGACCATGCCTCCATCTGTAATAGGACCCAATCTTATTCTATACTGGGTCAATGGTATATGACCTCACCACAACAAAAAGACCCACAAAGCCCATTATTGAGGGCACCCTTATAGTATAAAGCTCTAATGACCAGAGAGAATCAGAGATGAATGTGCTGCTTGATCCCATAGAACATCTCCTACATAAGATCACTTATCCAAGATCAAGAAATTTAACTAACCTATCTAATAATATAGAGACTTGGACAAAATGAGAAGATACACACACACACTCTTTCTCTCTCTCCCTCTTTCTCTCTCTTTCCATATATATGGAGAGAGAGAATATTCCATCCAGAAGCAACAAAGTACTCATTAATTTTCAAGGACAAAGGTCCATGGGACATTTTCCAGAATAGATCATATGCTAGGCCATAAAACAAATTTCAATAAATGTAATATTAAAATCATATAAACAATCTTTTCTGACCATGACACTATGACACTAGAAATCAACCAAAAGAAAAAAAAAGCTACAAAAAACAAACACATGGAGGGTAAACGATATGCTACTAAAAAAATAAAAATAGATCTCTAAAGATATCAAAGAGAAAATTAAAAAATACCTGGAGAGAAAGGAAAGTGGAAACACAAAGATGCAAAATCTATGGGAAACAGCAGAAGTTCTGAGAAGGAATTTTATGGTGATACAAGCCTGCCTCAGGAAATAAGAAAAATCTCAAACAATCTAACCTTACATCTAGTAAAAGTAGAACAAAACCCAAAGATAATAGAAAGAAGTAAACAACAAAGATCAGAGAGGAAATTATCAAATAGATACTAAAAACAATAGAAAATATCAATTAAAATAAAATAATTATGGAGTTTCTGCCATGGCTCAGTGGAAACGAATCTAACATTCATGAGGATGCATAAAATTCTAAATAACGAGGACATAGCAGGAACCTACCTCAACATAATAAAGGCCACATGAGACAAACCTACATCCAACATCATGCCCAATTGTTGAAAACTGAAAATATTTCCTTTAAGATCTAGACAAAGGCAAAGACGTTGATTCTCTCCACCCTTCATTCAACATAGTATTGGAAGTCCTAGCCACAGCAGACAGAAAGGAAAGGAAATAAAAGGGAATCCAAATTAGAAAATAGTGTCAGAATTCCTATCATGGCTCAGTGGTTAATGATCTCGACTAGCGTCCATAAGGATGTGGGTTTGGTCCCTGGCCTCACTCAGTGGGTTAAGGATCTGGCATTGGTGTGAGCTGTGGTGTAGGTCACAGACACTCCTCAGATCTCACGTTCCTCAGGCTCTAGTTTAGGCTGGCGGCTACAGCTCTGAATTCAACTCCTAGCCTGGGAATCTCCATATGCCACCAGTGCAGCCCTAAAAGACAAAAAGACAAAAAAAAAAAAAAAAGTAAATGGTCAAAGCTTATAGATAATTAATATTCCTATATAAAATTTTAAAGGCATCACCAAAAATCCTTTAGAATTAATGCATGAATTCAATAAAGTTGCAGGATACTATATTAATATACAGAAATACTTCTGTTTCTATATAGTAAAAACATACCATCAGAAAGAAAAAGTAAGAAAATCTTCCCATTCACAGTAGCATTAAAATAATTAAAATACATAGTAATAAATCTAACCAAGTAGATGAAAGACATATTTGAAAAACTATAGGACATCAATGAAAGGACTAGATGGCTATTCAAACAAATGTAAATACATACTGTGCTTATGCATTAGAACTAATATTATGAAAATGACCACACTTGCCAAAGTAATCTACAGATTCAACGTGATCTCTATCAAAATACTAATTTAATTTTTCCACAGAACTAGAACAATATTTCTAAAGTTATTATATATTACATAATATAACATAACATGCATGTTATACATTATTATAATATTATATATTATATTATTATTAAATGTTATTAAGTAAATTATATAATAATATATATTGTTAAGTTATAATATATAAAATTATATATATATAATTATACTGTAACAGCTATTGCTCTGATTCGACTCCTAGCCTGGGACTGTCCATACTCTTAAAGTGTGGCCCTAAAAAGAAAAAAAGAAGAATAAAACTCACACTGGTTCCAAAACAGACACATAGATCTGTGTGGCCCTAAAAAGAAAAAAAGAAGAATAAAACTCATACTGGTTCCAAAACAGACACATAGATCAATGAAACAGAACAGAGAGCTCAGGATGTCTCTGTGTGATGCATTGGGTTGTCACAGCTGTGGCATAGGTTCAGTCCCTGACGTGGGAAATTCCACATGGCAGTGTGTGGGCCCCCCAAAAAGTTAAGCAGAATACAGAGTTCAGAAGTGAACACATAACCATATGGACCATTAATGTATAACAAAGAGGACAGACATATTCAATAGGGGGGAAAAAAGTCCTTTTCAACAAGTGGTGTTGGGAAAACTAGATGACTACATGTAAAATAATCATACTGGACTACTTTCTCACAGAATATATAAAAATAAACACAAAATGGATTAATGTTATTAATATAAGACTTAGTAAAACTTATAAATGAAAACATAGGCAGTCTTCCATTTGACACTGATCACAGCAAAATTTTGGAGGAATCTATCTTCTCAGGCAAGGATAACAAAAGCAAAATTAACAAATGAAAACTGGAAAGATTTTGCACTATGAAGGATACTATCAAAATGAAAATACTGCCTAAGGAATGGAAAAGGATATTTTAAGCAATATATCTGATAAAGAATAAATACACAAAATGTACAAAGAACTCAACATAAAAAAAAAAAAATGAAAAGAGCAGAGGATATGAATAGATATTTTTCCAGCAAAGGCAGAGAGATGGACATATGAAAAGACAGTCAACATTACTGATCATCAGAAAAATGCAAATCAAAACCACATTGAGATATCACCTCCCACTTATCAGAATATCTATCATCAAAAAGACAAAAAATAGCAAATTCTTATAAGAATATGGAGAAAAGAGAACCCTCATGGAATATTGGTGGGAATGTAATATTGGTACAGCCACTAAGTAAAACAGTATGGATATTTCTCAAAATATTAGAAATAGAACTGGCATATAATCGAGCAATTCTTTTTCTGGGTACTCACCCAAAGAAAACAAAAACACTAATTTGAGAAGATATATGCCCTCCCACATTCATTGCAGTATTATTTACAATAGCCAAGGTATGGAAGCACACTAACTATACATTGACAGATGAATTGATAAAGATGAGGGATATATACACATATATATATATATATATATGTGTGTGTATATATATATATATATATATATAAAATCAGACGTGGAAAATTTAACTGACAAAAAAAAGTTAATGTAAAATCACACACACATACAAACCTGAGAAAGGTAACTAGAACACAAAATTAAAGATATATTCTTTAAAGAAGAAAGGCTTCAATCTTATGATGAATGTGGCATAGACACCTGGACAAATTTCAGACTGAATGTTTCAGAAATATTCAAGCATATAAGGTGACTTGATCATATTCCTTTTGTTCTAGCTCTACCAACTGCAATTTATCTAATGAAAAACTCTCAGAGAATGAAGAGCCGCTTGTGTTGGAAGGCAAGGTCCACATGTTTGAACTAGGCTCTTTCTATTTCTACTCCTCCTGGCATACCACAAATTGTTACATATCTGTCAAAACAAAAAAATCCCCATGTTTTGGAAAAGATAGGGTCTGTGCTATCTAAGAGTCACAGACTGGTTATCTTACTCATCATTTTTACCACATTGTGCCATTATTTTGCACTGAAAATTTTGGAAGTGCAGAGATAGGCAGGATATTTTCTTCCTCTTAGATAGATGTTATAGGCTTGTAGAAAACAACCCTAAATTTGAAGGGACAGCTTGAGCACATGATGTGCATGGAGTTCCCGGAAACATAGAGCCACTTTCCAAAATAAAAAGTGGGGTACCTTCTGGTCTCTACCTAGGCATCTAGTTGAAAAGGGGAACTGAAAATGTACCATCATCTTTAACTAAGAATCTAATATATAGGGCTACAAAGATAGAAATCTTCTATTTTATGCCTAAACAGAGAGAGGATATTTTGAAGGATGGCTTATAAAAGCCCATAAACAAAAAGGAAGAAAATAAATGAGAGCAGAAGAAAAGAAAACAAGAAGAAAGAAAGAAACAAAAGAAAAGAGGGAGAAAGGAGGAGAGGGCAGGCAGTCATGCAGAAGGAACGAAAGAGAAAGAGAGAAAGAGAGAAAGAGAAAGAAAGAAAGAAAGAAAGAAAGAAAGAAAGAAAGAAAGAAAGAAAGAAAGACAGAAAGAAAGACAGAAAGAAAGAAAAAGAAAAAGGAAGAAGGAAGAAAGAGAAGAGAGGAGTTTCCATTGTTGCTTAGCATAATGAACCCAACTAGTATTCATGAGGACAAGGGTTTGATTCCTGGCCTTGCTCAGCGGGTTAAGGATCCATAGTTGCTGTGAGCTGTGGTATAATTTGCAGGCGTGGTTCAAATCCTGTGTTGCTATGATTGTGGTGTAGGCTGTATCTGCAAGCCTATTAGACCCCTAGCCTAGGAAATTCCATAGGCTGTAGTTGCAGCCCTAAAAAGCAAAAAAATAAAATAGAATGAAATAAAATAAAAATAAAAGAAGGAAAGAAAAAAAAGAAAAAGAAAGACAAAAAAATAAAAGTATAAAATTACCTCAATTAAATTTGAGGAAAGTAGCAAGGAAACAATTTGAATAGGATGCATGGTATTTTGTTTTTATATATTAGTGAAGTATATTTTTGTTCAATACTATCAGTATAAGTGGTACTCAATAAAGGATAATAGCTATACAAGAATTTACAAATTAACATGGGTAAACAAGAATGAGTTACAAATTCATTAAAATGTCAAAGTAAGAAACTTCAATAAAATTTGATCAAATTATGAAAAAATAAAGAAAACAACTAAAATCAACAGTAAACTAAATTATATTAGAAACAAAAATAATTCATAGCTAGAATTACAAGAAATTTGAGAGGGATAAGTTCTCCCATTAAAACACATAAAGACTGTGCTAACATGCAAAACTTGAATATAAAATTTTACAAAAAAACAACAAACTCAAAATATGAATAGGTAAAAAAAATGAGCAAAGAGTTGCTAGAAAATATAAATAAAAAGAAAAAATCAATAGAAAACCAGTAAGCAAATTAGATACATAATATATGTTTTCAGGATAGAATTTTACAAAAATAAACACAAGGAAGAGACATGTAATAGGAGTGTATTATATGAAGGAGACACATCAGATACAAAACTGAATGTACCAAGGCACATAAAATGTAATTGAGATAAAATTCCATAGAAATGAAAGAACTTGAAAAATAGTAAAATTATAATTTCAGTATCAGGATAATATGGTAGAATAAAATTATGGTAGTAAATGTTTTGATAACTGTGATTGATACAGAGATTTAATAGCTTGTCAGAGAGTGTATTATAGGTATATTATAAATTATATATACTTTCATATGTACATATAACAGAAAAATTGAGCTAATATATTGACATAAAGGAAACAAAACATGTAAAGAAGGAGCCAATTTTGTTGAACATAACTTCTAATCCAACACATGTATACAACACTGCTATAGAGTAGATACAATCCTAGTCTGAACATATTGAATGCTGTTTTTTGCAACGATTTTGTGAGAGGCACTACTATTATCCCCTTTCATGGCTAAGGGAGCCCAGAGAGATTACTTGACTTGCCCAAGTTCACTCAGTCTTCAAGTGGTAAAACTGAAGTCCAAACCTAGGTAGAAATATTCCAGAGATTTTGCTCCTACCATGAATCATGAACTGAATCATAAGTGGCTGGGCTATGGATGCATGTTTTTTTCTTATACAATTACTGTAACAAACAACCTCTTTAATTTTTTTTTCTGCTTTTTTTAGGGCCACATCCATGTCATATGGAAGTTCCCAGGCTAAGGGTCAAATCAGAGCTACATCTGCTGGCCTACACCACAGCCAGAGCAACATGGGATCCAAACCACATCTGTGACCTACACCACAGCTCACATCAATGCTGGATCCCTGACCCACTGTGCAAGACCTGGGATGGAACATGCATCCTCATGGATACTAGTCAGATTCAGTTCTACTGCACCACAATGGGAAAACCCTATTTTTTTTTATTAAACTATAGTTAATTTACAATGTTGTGCCAATTTCTGTTCTACAGCAAAGTGACCTAGTCATACAAATAACTTCTTGATTGAGAGCATGTTATTACTCTATAAAACACGTTCTACCTTTCTTACTCAGTACACAGCTAGAATGCATCTTTTCAGCCTCTTTTACATGAGTTTGGTCATTGTGATTGAAAGCCAGCTAGTGGGATGTGAATGAAAGTTGTTTTGTCAATGTCAGGCCAGGCCTACAAAAATGTCCCAATTTGCAACCCACCTGCTGAGTTAAAGAGAATCCCAAGGATTGACAAAATATCACAGCTACAGAATGAAGGATACTGGTCCCCTAATGATTGCATGGAGCAGAGTTCCAACAGGATCCTTGACTTTTGAGTAAGAAGTATTTTTATTGTTTTAAGCCATTGAAATATGGGGGTATTATTAATTGTAATAGCAATTAGCTTATAACAAATATACTTTTTCTCTCTTTGATAGTTTATTTATGTGAAATTCTTTCTGTATGGAAGGATATTTCAGGAGTGGAAAGGAATATTCCCCTCAAACATTCCGTAACTTTTTCTAATCCAAACCTATTGAACTTAATAATTTTGAATATGATTAAAAAACATTTCAGTCATCTTCCTCAGAGAAGTCTCAAATATATTGATGAGCAGTTTCTCTCATTTTATCTACTCTTCCTTTGTGTTTCTCCTAAGACCACTTATGACCAGTGTAAATGCTGATTAAAATTAGTCAAAATAATACGTTAGCTAGTTTTTCTCAAGGTCAGTATATGTCCAAAGTCAAAATTAAACATCTTTCAATTTCCCACCCTAATTTTTTCCAAACTCTATTGTTCGGTATATTTTATCAAAAGATCTGCAAACCATAAAGTTATAATGTTAAGATGCTACAATGGTCAAATGTCAACAAAAAGGGTGTCCTCTTATTTTAATAACAAAAGCTCTAATTAAATTCCTGATGAGAAGGAGTCTAAAAATTCAATTATCTTTCAGACGAAAACAAGATAATGTCAAACATGAAGGAATTAAGGCTGAAATAAATGTTTAACCATATTTGAGTTAAAAAGATAAAGATACTAAATCTATTATAATTTCACCTTCTGTCTGGTCTTATCCTGATTTCTTTTGGCTAGGAGGAATCTAGTTCTTTAAGAAGATGTTTCTCTGGCTATAGGGAATGGTATGGTTCCCTCAAATCTTAAAAAGTTGAACCAATTTAGTTAAACATGTCATGTTTTAAAGAGCTCAGAAAGTTTATAAGACACACATGAGCCTCAGCTCTGGCACCATTACCTGCAAAGTTGTAAAACAATTCAGTTTGCAACCCCAGGTACATTATCCCAAGTAGAATCTTCCTCCCCCTCAAATGTATCAACTCAGCAATCTGAAAAAGAATATATATATATATATCACTTTGTTGTACAACAGAAATCATCATAATATTGTAAATCAATCATACTTCATAAAACTTGAAAAAAAATAACCCAGTATTCTAACCTAATATTATACCAATAGATTCCAAAGACTACCACAAGGACTCAAAATCTGCAAGAAATGTGTAGACCAAGAAAATATTCAAAAAACATGTCAGTTTGAACTCAAACTCAACTGGGAGAAATCTTTAAGACAATGGTTACCTTTGACATTACATATTTTTAAATAGTGGGATTAGGAGATTTCCCCTCTGCATGCTCTCTCTCCCCAGAGAGACTGACTTCAGAGGCACTGCCTCCTTCTTCCAAGTTTTAGGAATGAACAATAGTTTTAGCTCCAGTCAAAATCTATGTAAGTCATTTTTATTTCTATCCAGTATATATTCACAATTTTTTATTTTTATAACCTCTTTGTCACCATTTTTTTTCAATTCCCATTAAATTGTCATATTCTCCACACTTACATGTGAATATACATGTTTATTCCTGTGCTATAGTGGATTTACCCTCCCCATGTGTTTGTTTAGCATTAGGAAGATTACCTTTATGTTGCATATGATAAGCAATAAAGAGATAATCTGAGAGAATAGGAAGGTACCCTGAGCATGTCAATCTAGTTATCTCCATCCTAAATTACCTTCTTGGCCCACACAGAGTAAAATTTGAATGAATAAAGATGTCTACCAAGGCTCACAATATAAATTTTTCAGGAAGAATTTCTTTACTATTCTTTAGCCTAGAAGATTTGACTAAATCTTTAAATTTACTTTAAGTTTAAAGGCAAAAATTATGTTCTATCAACAATTACCTAGAATGATGTAAGTCAGCCTTAGCTTCATTATGCAGTGTTAAGCCAAATTTTATTCATGTAGTTCAGGGTCAGCAGCCTGAGAGTCTGCTCAAAATCCATGTTTCTTAAAAAATGCTTGTGCTACGGTCAATGTCACTGACTTTTGCATGTTAATGTTTTTGCCACCCAAACTTCCATGATTTGCTTGCTGGATCCTGATAAGCTATTATTTCTGAGACCAACTTATGACTAGTTTTCCATAGTGTTTGTCTTAACTGTCCTTCTCATTTCCTCCAGTGTTACCAGAAACACTTTCTGAGAACTGACCTCTTTGTTACTTTTGAGGCATTCAATATTTTCTTTAAGTCTTATTGTTTCTATAAAATTGGTCCCTCACCTTCATCCAACATTGTAACAATTTGCACCAAAATACCAAAGGAAGACTTTCATATGATCAGAATCTTAGTTCTATTATCAAGGATTATTGATACCCATACTCATGCTACAATCTTCAGACAAATCACTTTAGTGTGCCCCCCAAATTGCTCTTTGTCTATCCCACACACCAGAATTTGGTTGCCTTACTCTGTAACAGTAAAGTTTCCTGCTCTTCACATCAGTATTAAGTAATGAATTAATTAAAAAATAAAACAAAGTTTATATAGATGAACCATTTTTAGACAAAAGGGTTAGTTTACATGGTGTCTTTTTGTCATGTTATTTAATGTACACATCTCATTATTATTCTTAGATAATGGAGTTTATAAGAATGTGAATGTAAGAAAAAGTAAGTAACACACGTTTTTACTCTTATCATCATGAAACAAAATCCAGGAGCATTCAGGGTGGTAGTTTTCCCATGACAGAACTTGATGTCAATAAATTTTCAGTTTTGACATCAACTTTAGACATTAGTGTTATCTTTGATTAAGATATTAAATACTTTTAGGAGATGTCTAAGAAATGTGTGGTCATGGCTTTTTTCTTCAGACAATGAGAGTTCCCAAAATTATAATTAGAATCCTGGAGGCAATATTTTAGAGCCATCATATTAGTCACATTTTATTCTCAGGTGAGCATGGATTCAAAATATAAATTAATTTGGTTATTTTTTATTAAAATTCTCTACCTGAGAAATGGTAACATATTTACATAAACCATATCACTTATTTTAACTTTGTTAAACAATAGCAATCCTCCATCTTATAAATTAACAGGCTCCACAAAAATATTATTTTAAGGTCACTACAGAGTCCTTTGAAAATTATAACTTATGTCTTCTCTAACAAGCAAAAGTGCTTATTCAATTGAAATTGTCTGTTCTGATATTTTAAGCCAAAATACTTAAGATAAGTTCTGTATTAATTGTTAAATCAATTCTGACTTTCTCTGTTGAAATTTATAGATTTTATTTTTCCAAATTGGTAAATATTTAATTTGTTATTATATCATTAATAGTGTCCTTTTTGCTCCCTTATTTCAGTAGGTAAAAAACAATTTTGTCTTAACAACACAGGATATATATTGTATATTAATTTTATCTTCTACTTCTACATTCTTTTACACATCAAATATAAATTTTATGTATGTTTTCTTGTTAAGCACCATCCTTGTGAAGGAACACAATATACATGTGACATGAAATTTGGGGAAACAAATTTTATCTCATTGTCTTCATAAAATTATTTACATCATATTGTTGTTAGAATTAACTCTTGCTCTGTAAATGTTAGTTTTATTATTATTACTGTAATTAGACTTATTACTCTGTATTGAAAAATGCTAAACTGAAGGTCAGTGACATTAAAAGATTTTCTCAAGCCAACATTTTAATTAAACATTTTTCAAATATTTATCATTGTAATCTCCTTTGAGGGATGGAAAATTGTCATTACTGCAATTTATAAAATAAAATAATTAGTTAATTTCACATTAATGACTGAACAGAGATTTTTCTGAACTCTGTAGTGGGAGAAATAGCAGATTTGGTTTTTCAAATACATAAAAAAGGTACTATTTTTAATGAAATTTGTCTCATAAAAGAGATTGTTCAATTCCAGACTTCTTACCAGAGTTTCTAAAATCTGAAAATTGACCATCTACAAATTTATGGGGTATATTTCTGAGATTCTCCCTGTCCACAATCTTCTTTGTGCTTCCTGTTTCCTGGAGATACCTTGTCTGGTCCACTTACTAGTAAGCAGGGACCTTCTTTAATTACCATTCTCTTCTGTACATTTATCTCCACAGTCCTTATCTCATGGGCAAGTGATGGAAGAAAAGAGAGAAGAAAAAAAAAATATTTGCTTCATCCTCTTGGGATCACTTTTCCTATGAATGTAGAGAGAGGTACTTCTTCCCTAGAGTTTTTGGTTTTTGCTCTTTGAGGCTTAATTAAGTGCTCGTGTTGATAAGATGGAGAAAAATCTTAAAAAAAGAGAAAAATATGGAATTTGGCATAATTTCTCCCTGGCCTCTATCTCACTTTTTAGGACAGAACTATTGGAATTCTCCTGGATTCATTTCTGTCTATGCAAATTTAAAGTCTGAATTTTGTGGATATGATGAATTCAAGATGAGGAATACCAGAAGGGGAAAATTAGTAAACTAATCATTCAGTGGTATTTTGAATGATGGTCTTTTTTCTCATCTCTTTCCTTTTCAGACTCTTCAAATTACTGTTTCATGTATTCCATTAATGTTTCAGTATGAGAAACAGGGTACAGTGTGGGGACTCCATCATATCTAGAATCAGAACATCACTCACACTTTTTTTTTTTTTTTTTTGGTCTTTTTGCTATTTCTTTGGGCTGCTCCCGCGGCATATGGAGGCACCCAGGCTAGGGGTCGAATCGGAGCTGTAGCCACTGGCCTACACCACAGCCACAGCAACGCGGGATCCGAGCCACGTCTGCAACCTACACCACAGCTCACCGCAATGCTGGATCGTTAACCCACTGAGCAAGGGCAGGGACTGAACCCACAACCTCATGGTTTCTAGTCGGATTCATTAACCACAGCGCCACGATGGGAACTCCCTTTTTTTTTTCTTTTTCCTTTTTTTTAAATTTAACTTGAAGTGTTTGTTTTTTAAGAGCAAATTCAGGTTCACAATAAAATTGAGAGGAAGGTAGAGAGATTTACCTTATAGCCTCTGCTCCCACACACTCACAGCCTGTACCATTTTGAACATCACTCACCAGTATGGTATATTTATTACAATTGATGGACACATCATAATCACCCAACATCCATATTTACCTTAGAGTTCACTTTTGGTATTGTACATTCAATGGGTTTGGACAAATAACTAATGATATTTGTCCATCACTAAATACAATGCAGAGTATGTTCACTGCTCTAAAAATTCTCTGTGCTTTACCTACTCTTCTCTTTTGCTCATCTTACCCCTGGAAACCACCAATTTTTAAATTGTCTCACAGTTTGCCTTTTACAGAAAGCCATATAGTTGGAATCATATGGTATATAGTCTTTTTATATCAGCTTCTTTCACTAACCTCATTTGTTTCTTCCATGTGTTGTCATAGTTTGATAGCTCTGTTCTTTTTAGTGCTGAATAATAATTCATTGTCTGGATATACAATAGTTAATTTATCCATTCACCTACTGAAGAACTTCTTTGTATCTTCCAAGGTTTTAGATTCATGAATAAAGAATCTATGAAAATATATGTACAGATTTTGAAGTGGACATTTGTTTTTAACACATGTGTATTAACACCAAAGAATATAATTGCTAGGACATGATAAAATTATGGCTATTGGTTCAAGGAAATTACAAGCTGTCTTTCAAAGTGAAAGAGGCTATATCCTTTTGTATTCTCACCAGCAAAGAATGAGTGTTCTTGTTGATCCATATCCTCTAGCATTTACTGTTGCTGGCATTCCAGATTTTTCCCATTCCAACAGATGTGTAGTGGTTATCTACACACCTATAAGATGAAAATTAAACATCATATTATCAAAAATTAATCCAGAGAGGAAAAAAAGGTGGTGGTAGAGGAATAGGAGGTGAGGCTATTCCTACTCCCACAAATTCATTGAAAATCCATTTATATGTGGAAATATTCACTCAAAAAATTTGCTGAATTCTGACAAAAGACCCCAGGATTCCTATAGAGTGAAAAAAACTTTATGAAACTGAGTAGGGATAAAGAAAGAAGAAAAACGGAGATAAAAGGAGAAACAAAGAAGGTTGGGATCTGTGCCCCTAAGAGTGACCTGGAAAGAGGAAAAACCCTGGGAAGTCCCCCCAACAGTGAGGAGAACAGCCAAAACAGAGGAGGAACTTTGGGGTACTGGAGAAGAACAGAGCATTTGCCATGAAGAAATTAAAACAGAAATAGCCACAAATTGTCAGTGTCACCACCATGTACTTCCTAACCATAAGCTGATGTCAGTAGGGGTCAGGAACTGAAACTCCACCTTTGGAGATCAGACTCAGAGAGAGAACTGGGGATGACTGTGTGGGAAACACTGGGATTGGCAGTGTGGAGACAGCCTGGAGGTACTGGTATCTAGAGTGACCACATTTGAGGCTATAAATGGAGGAAAACTTTTTTTTTTTTTAGGATTGGAGGTGAGGCACCATTTTGGGGGGTTCTGGAGGTAAGGGGTGGGATCCACCACTATAGATTTACCCCCTTGTGAGTATTCTCAGGCTGCAAGACACCAACTGTTCCGGCTCCAGAATCTATCCTCAAGCATCTGCTGCTTAGCAATAGTTGGAGAGCAGAGAAAGGTGGAGCAAGTAGAGGGAACACTTGGAACAGATAGAGAGAACTCAGGAATAGCACAGGCCCCAAAACCCCAGCCAGCAGCTGGGCAGGGAAACAATGAAGATCTCAGGCAAAGTGACTGCTGAAAGAGTGCAGAAATCTTAGGGAGTTGTGGATGGCCCAGTGTGCAGGTGGAGAGGTGAAATATGCCTAAGTGGTGGAGAAACTTATTTTGGAAATAGTGCAAACCATTCCAGGAGTTGCAGAAGTATTGGTGGGTGGGTGGAGAGCCAAGATCTGCTAAAGGGGTGGAAAGTGAATTTGGAAATAGCCCAAAGGATCCAAGGAATCACAAAAGGCATTGTGGGTGGGTAGAATGCCACAAAATGTTCAGTGAAGGGGAGTCACAAATGGCCGACAGATAGGAGCCAAGAGGGGCATTCTGGTGTATGTTTTAATTCATAGTGACTATAGAGAGCACTCTGTCATCAACCTGGTAGTGGTAGGGACCACAGGAAACGTTCAAATCCTACATATACAGAGATGGCCTTTTAGCAACAGTTAGGGATAAGCCCCTGCCCTTGGGTCTACAGATAATGCTCTCTAAACAAAACATAAAGAATAGCTACAGAAATGTGACTGCTCCCACAGCAACAGAGAGATGTTCTGAAAACTCCTTGACAAAATGGGGGACTTCAGGAGAAACTTCTGGTGTTGCCAACTACAGGAAATCACAACGAGAGTTACCTGGTGGCAGGAGGGGTCACAGGATCCTATGCTGCTGCCACCCAATGCCACAAAAGCAAACCCATGAACTGTGAACCACTGCCACCTCTCTTATGGGCCAGATTTCTATCAGCCACCTTTCTCCAGGTACACATAAGATACTACCACCCCTAAGAACTCCAAAATTAGGCAGAGATGCTGAATTTTCATACCTATTGTGAAGCGAACGCAAAACATAGGAAGTTAGACATTATTAGATAACTATGAAATAGCTTTCAGACAAAGCAACAAGATAAAAACACACAAAACAACTAAATGATGAGGAGATAGGTAATAGGTAATCTACCTGAAAAAGAATTCAGCATGATCATAGTAAAGGTGATGGAGGCATAGATGGAGAAGTTATAAGAAATGTATTACAAAGAGCTAGAAGATTTTAAGAACAAGCACACTAAGGTGGCTAGCACAATATATGAAATGAAAAATATACTAGAAAGAATCAACAGCAGGATAACAGAGGCATAGAAATGAATAAGTGACATGGAAGTCAGAGTGGTGGAAATCAGTGCCACTGGAAAAAATAAAGAAAAAAAAAAATGAAAAGAACTGAAGAGAGTCTAAGAGTTCTCTGGGACAATATTAAATATACAAACATTTACACCATAGGGGTTCCAGAAAGAGAAGAGACAGAAAGGGCCAGAGGAAATATTCAAAGAGATAATACTGAAAGCTTCCCTAGTATGGGAAAGGAAGCACTCAGTTAAGTTGAGGAATCACAGAGAACCTCACTTAGGATAAACCCAAAGCTAAACAGAAAGGCATAGTAATCAAACTGACAAAATTAAATATGAAGAAAAGTATTAAAAGCCACAAGGGAAAAACAACAAATAATGTGAAAGGGAACCCCCATAAGAATAACAGCTGACCTTTTAGCAGAAACTTCAAGCTAGTTGGGAGTGGAAAAATATATTTAAGGTGATGAGGGGGGATATAGAACCAAGAATACTATACCTAGCAAGGCCTTCATTCAAATCCATTGGAGAGATCAAAAGCTTTACAGACAAGCAAGAGCTAAGATAATTCAACATCTCCAAGACAGCTCTGCAACAACTATGAAACTAGTCATAAAAGAAAAAGCCACAATTAGAAACATAAAATTACAAATGAGAAAACTCACTAGTAAAGACAAAGACAACATAAAGGTAGAAAATCACCTATTGACAAATATGATATCAAAATTAGAAAGCATGAGAAGTAGAGAAGACAAAGGCAGAACATTGAGAATGCTTTTTAAAATAAGAGAATCACAACCCCAAACAATTCTGTACTCATATAGATGGTTATATCCAAGTCTAATGGGAAGAACAAAGCAAAAAACTGTAATGGAATCACACATTAAACAAAAAGAAAAGACAATCCAAACACAACACTAAAAACAGTCAACAAAACACAAGAGAGGAAGGGAAGAAAAAGAGACCCAAAATAACAATCCAAAGCAATTAATGAAATGGCAATAAGTACATACTTATCCATAATTGTGCTGAATGTAAATGGATTAAATGCTCCAGCCATAAACACAGACTGGCTAAATGGATAAAAAAACAAAACATAAAGAATAGCTACAGAAATGTGACAACAAGATGTGACAAAACAAGATGCAAATATGTGCTGTTTACAAGAGCCCCACCTCAGTTGTAAGGACACATACAGACTGAAAGTGAAGGGATGGAAAAGATATTACATGCAAATGGAAATCAAAGGAAAGCAGGAATAGCAATACTCATATAAGTTTAAATAGATTTTAAAATAAAGTCACAGAGACAAAGAAGGACACTAGGTAATGATCAAATGATCAATCCAAAAAAAAGATATAACAATTGAAAATATATATGGACCCAACATAGGAGTACCTCAGTATATATGGCAACTGCTGACAGCCATAAAAGGAGAAATCATCAGCAACACAATAATAGTGTGAGACTTTAACACCCCACTTACATCAGTGTAAGTGGAATGTTACACCCAGATCATAAAAACAGATAATCAACAAGGAAACACCAGCCTTAAATGAAACCCTAGGCCTGGTAGACTTAACTGGTATTTATAGAATATTACATCCCAAAGCAGTAGAATATATATTCTTCTTAGGTGCACATTGGACATTCTCCAGGATAGATCACATCTAGGGACACAGATCAAGCCTGGTAAACTTTAAAACGTTGAAATTATTTCAAGAACTTTATCCAACCACAATGCTATGGGACTAGGAATTAATTACAAGAAAAAAAATCAATAAACACAAAGTCCTGGAAGCTAAACAATATATTACTGAACAATGAATGTTCATTAAAGAAATCAAAGAGGAAATCAAAAGTACTTAGAAACAAATGATGACAAAAATACAGCAATCCAAGATCTATGAGAAACAACAAAAGCAGTTAGGAAGAAGTGTATAGAAATATAATCTTATCTCAGGAAACAAGAAAAAACTCAAATTAACAACCTAAGCTTACACATCAAACATCTAGAGAATGAAGAACAGACAAAGCCCAAAATTAGTAGAAGGAAAGAAATCATAAGGATCAGAGTAGCAATAAATAAAATAAAATCATAGAGAAGATCAATGAAACCAAATGTTAGTTCTTTGAAAAGATCAACAAAATTGATAAACATTTAACCAGGATCATCAAGAAAAAAAAAAATGGAGAAGGTTCAAATTAATACAATAAGAAATGAAAAAGGAGAACTCACAACTGACACCACAGAAATACAAAGGATCATAAGAGACTATGATAAGTAACTATTTGCCAATAAAATGGACCACCTAAGAGAAATGGACAGATTCTTACAAGATACAACCTACAATGACTGAGCCAGGAAATAATTGAAAATATGATAGGCCAATCAGAAATATTGAAATTAAAAATATGATTAAAAAGCTTCCAGAAAACAAAAGTCCAGGACCTGATGGCTACACAGGCAAATTCTATCAAACATTCCAGAAGAGTTAACACCTATTCTTATGAAACTCTTTCCAAAAAATAGAGAAGGAACACTCCAAGCTCATCCTATGAGGCCACCATCACCCTGATACCTAAACCAGACAAGAATACTATTACAAAAAAGAAAATTACAGAGCACTATCACTGATGAACATAGATGCAAAAGTCCTCAACCAATATTATCAAACCTAAAACAAATACATAATAAAAAGGAACATACACCATGATCATGGGATTTATCTCAGGGGTGAAAGGATTCTTCTATATCCACAAATCAGTGTAATTCCTCACATCAACAAACTAAAAAATAAAAACCATATGATCATCTCAATAGATGCAGAAAAAGCTTTTGAGAAAATTCAACACCTGCTTCTGATAAAAACAAACACACAAGCAACAACAACAACCACAAAAAAAAAACAAAAACAAAAAAACTCTCTAGAAAGTAGACACAGAGGGAAAATAACCCCAACACAGTAAAAGCCATGTATAACAAATCCATAGCTAACATATTTTCAGTGATGAAAAATTGAAAACATTTCCACCTAAGGTCAAGAACAAGACAAAGATGTCCATTTTCATCAGTATTATTCAATATAGTTTTGGAAGTCCTAGCAAAGGCAATAAGAGAAGAAAAAGAAATAAAAGAAATTCAAATAGGAAAAGCAAAAGTAAAACTATTGCTGCTTGCTGATGAGATGACATTGTACCTAGAAAGTCCTAAGGACACTACCAGAAAACTCTTAGATCATCAATGAATTTGGCAAAGTTGCAGGATACAAAATAAGTACACAGAAACCCTATTGCATTACCATACACTAACAATGAAAAATCAGAAATAGAAATAAGGGAAACCATCCCATTTACCACTGAATCAAAAAGAATAAAATACATAGGAAGAAACTTACCTAAAGACACAAAAGACCTGTATCTGAAAACTATAAGATGCTGATAAAAAAATCAAAGACAACACAAATAGGTGGAATGATATACCATGCTCTTGGATTGGAAGAATCAATATTGTCAAAATGACTATATTACCCAAGGCAATCCATAGATTGAATGAAATCCCTATCAAATTACCAAGAATATTCTTCACACAACTAGAACAAAATATTTTAAAAATTTTTATGGAAACACAAAAGACTCTGAATAGGCCAAGCAATATTGAAAACGAAAAATGAAAATGGAGGAATCAGGCTCCCTGTCTTTGGAAAATACTACAAAGCTACTGTCATCAAAAAAATATGGTACTAGTACAAAAACAGAAATATAGATCAGTGGAATGGGATAGAAAGACCAGAAATAAACCCAAGGACCTATTATCAACTCATTTATGAAAAAGGAGTCAAGAACATACAGTGGAAGAAAGTCTCTTCAATAAATGGTGCTGGGGAAACTGGACAGTTGCATGTAAATGAATAAAATTAGAACACTCTCTTCCACCACACAAATAAATAAACCTGAAATTCATTAAAGACCTAAATATAAGCACAGATATTCTAAAACTCCTAGAGGAAAACAGGCAGAACAGTCCTTGACAGATCACAGCAAAAACTTGTTTGAGCCACCTCCTTGAATAAGGTCAAGAAAAACAAAAATGAACCAATGGGATCTAATCAAACTCAAAAGCTTTTGCACAGCAAAGGAAACTATTAAAAATTGAAAAGACAACCCACAGAATGGGAGAAAATCTATTAAAAAATGGTATAGACAAAGGCTTATTTTTTAAAATATAAAGATAATGCATACAACTCAATGACCAAAAAAACCCAAAAATAACCCAATTGAAAAATGGGCAGAATACGTAAATAGATATTTCTCCAAGAAGACTTACAGATGGACAATAGGAATATTAAAAAATGTTTAACATTACTAAGTATTAGAAAAATGCAAATTAAAACCACAGTGATTTCCCCAATATGATTTTTTTTTTCTACTGTAGAGCATGGAAACCCAGTTACACATACATGTATACATTCTATTTTCACACCTTATCATGTTACATCATAAGTGACTAGGCATAGTTCTCAGTGCTGCACAGCAGGATCCCATTGCTAATCTATTCTAAAAGCAATAGTTTGCATCTGTTAACTCCAAGCTCCCCATCCACCCCACTCCCTCCTCCCTCTTGGCAACCACAAGTCTATTCTCCAAGTCCATGATTTTCTTTTCTGTGGAAAGGTTCACTTGAGCCATATAGTAGATTCCAGATATAAGTGATATCATATGGTATTTGTCTTTCTCTTTCTGACTTATTTCGCTCAGTATGAGAGTCTCTAGTTCTACCCATGTTGCTGCAAATGGCATTATGTCATTCTTTTTTATGGCTGAGTAGTATTCCATTGTGGATATATACCATATCTTCCTAATCCAATCATCTGTCAGTGGACATCTGAGTTGTTTCCATGCTTGGCCACTGTGAATAGAGCTGAAATGAACATGCATGTGCATGTGTCTTTTTTAAGGAAAGTTTTGTCCAGATATGTGCCCAAGAGTGGGATTTCTGGGTCATATGCTAGTTCTATATATAGATTTCTAAGGTACCTCCATACTGTTTTCCATAGTGGTTGTACCAGCTTACATTCCCACCAAAAATTCAGTAGGGTTCCCTTTTTTCCACACCCTTTCCAGCATTTATTCTTTGTGGACTTCTTAATGATGGCAATTCTGACTGGTGTGAGGTGGTTTCTTGTGATTGTTTTGATTTGCATTTCTCTAATAATCAGTGATGTTGAGCATTTTTTCATGTGCTTGTTGGCCATCTGTACATCTTCCTTGGAAAAATATCTATTCAGGTCTTTTGCCCATTTTTCCATTGGGTTGTTGGCTTTTTATTGTTGAGTTGTATAAGTTGTTTGTTTGTATATTCTAGAGATTAAGCCCTTGTCAGTTGCATCATTTTAAACTATTTTTCCCCTAAGTTTGTAAAACACTAGTAAAGCTCTTCTGACACAAGAATGATAATATCTTCTTGGATGGTTCTAACAGTCTTCTAAGCAGTGTGCCTGATTACAGTCTTGATTTCTTTCAGTCATTTCTGACAGTGAAGCCAGAATAATTTTTTAAAATGTGAACATGATTATTTATTTAATTTTTATTGGTAACATTATTAATACGATAAAGCATAGGCATTTTAACAGGGAATACATGTCTTCCATTCAATGGTCCCAGTTTGTCTAGATAATCTCTTAATCCTCTCTTCAAACCTGTATCTTAGCCCATTGTAAACTTATATCTGTGCTTTATAATATTCCTCAAGTATATAACATACTTTTTACTCTTTACATATAATTTTATATACCTCCACAATAGGGCAGTATTTTTCAAGACATTATTATTATTTTTTTTTGCATTTTGCTTTTTATTTTTAGGGCTGCACTTGCAGTATATGGAGGTTCCCAGGCTAGGGGTCGAATTAGTGCTGCAGCCCCAGTCTACACCAGAGCCACAGCAACATGGGACCCAAGATGCATCTGTCACCTACACCACAGCTCATGGCAATGCCAGATCCTTAACCCACTGTGTGAGGTCAGGGATTGAACCTCCGACCTTATGGTTCCTGGTTGGATTCATTTCTGCTGTACCATGAGGAGAAGTCCTCAAATTTAATTTTAATATTAACTTTTCTCTGATTTTTCTCATCATTACTGCTGAAGTCATTTTAAGGATATTTTCTATGTTATATTATTCTATATTTTTCTACTTTCACACATATCATTTTGATACAATTTGTTTATGACTCTTTAGTTTCAGAACGATGTAAATTCCATATGTAAAAGATTCATGTTTATCTTGTTCACTGTTTATGTCTTCATCATCAAGCACATTTCCTGGCATTTATTATTTCCAAGGGCAAATTAAGGACTAACAAATTGGAACAAAAATCAAAACCACAGAAAACAAGGCAAAAGGATATCATCCCTCTGATGGCAAGGTAGCTTCACATTTGGTAAGTAAAAAAAAGAAAAAAAAAACTCATGGTTTATTCTAGTTTTCTTTCCATATAGCAAGAAATTTCAAGCCCAGAAGTATATGGTTTTATAGAAAAATCAAGAATATGCAGTCCATATGAGGCAGAAAAGCTAGTTTTTCATATACAAAAACTTATAGAATCATGAAAGATTTTTGATTATTAGATACAAATTACAGAGACCTTAATATTTCTTTCCCCCCATGTTTCACATGTCTTTATTGTTCAGAGCACAAAGGAATATAACAAGGAAGAAAGAAAATTATCTTTAATGGGAACTTACTATATGATAGGTTTTTTTTGCATAAAATTATATATATATATACATATATAGAGATATAGATATATATGCATAGCATTATACAATTATATTTATTAGACAAGAGCTAGATGGTATGGTGATTCATAACATATTTGGTGTCAGATTGCTCTGATTGAATCTAGACTTTATAATTTATGTAATATTTGGCAACTACTGACTTCCTCATCTATAAAATGAGTATAGAAACAGTAATACCTCATAAGCTTTCTTTTTAAGGATTAAATGAATTCATATATTCAGAATTCTTAGATGCCTTCTTCAGTTACATTTTTTAATACTATTTATTTAAGTTACACCCACACAGACACACAAATACATAGCTATTATTATATTCCTACATTTAAGATAAAGATTTTAAATTCATAGGTGTTCAAGAATGCTCCTAATATCATATAACTGGAGCATCCTGGGCTTAAATCTATGTCTCTTCTATTTCAAAGAGCATAACCTTTCCACTCTCCAACTTTTAGTCAGAAAACTTAGGAATAGGCACATCAATTCTCATATATTAGAAAGTGTTAAATTAGATATATTTAACATGAAGGTCTGGGTTAGTATAATAAACCATGATTTAACTATCATCACATTTACAAGTTATCAACATATTTTCCATATTGTTTAATTTACCATCTAACTCAATTCTTCAATCTAAAGCAAATTTAATATGTCATATTATTTCTAACCATTTTCTTAATATAGCCACAATGGTATTATGAAATAAGAGTAATTAACAATAATCTCAATATTTAGCAAGTGATCAAATTTCCTGAACTATTACTTAACAACTTAGTGTATTACTTGTCTTGCTAATTTCTTACTAATTAGATTTCGGGATTTCTCCACACTTGCTCTATTTTTCCTTATTATTATTATTGTTATTATTATTATTTGCTGTTTAGGGCCACACCTGTGGCATATGGCATATGGAAGTTTCCAGGATAGGGGTTGAATCAGAGCTACAGCTGCTAGCCTATGCCACAGCCACAGCAATGTGGGATCCAAGACATGTCTACACCAGAGCTCATAGCAATGCCAGATACTTAATCTACTGAGTGAGGTTGGGGATTGAACCCGCACCCTCATGGATTCTAGTTTGGTGCATTAACCACTGAGCCATGAAGGAACTCCCTAATTTTCTTCTTTAAATATCTATTCATTCCTTAACTTCAATTGGCACATATACTAGATTTACTTCATTATTTCCTCATTAATTTTTCTTTTATCCAGTTTTCTATTTCATAATGATCCATTATTCATGAAAGATTACTTCTTCACATAGTATGGATAGTGCATCTTTATGTAGCCATTTGTTCCCAATCTGTTCTTATGGCCATATGTTTTCACACTGAACTATTGGAATAGTATGAAAAGACTCAATATCTTATTGACTGAAATGTAAAAACAGCAAAAATACATACAAAAATAGTCTAAGAGATTTTTAACCTTGGTACTCTTTAGTATTATAACTAAAATATCAATAGGTGTTAATAGTTGGATTTGAAATTGCTCTATCAGTGTAAAAATATTTTAAAATATTAGATAGTTGCTGAAAATTAAAGAAAACATTAGCTGGATTCCATGTTATATTTTAGGAACAATAAAGAATGAAATAAAATGGAAATATGGATTAAAATCACTGGTGTTAAATTAACTGAATTTATCTGTGTGCCTAGATGAAAATGCCAACTTGAGACATAAAACTAGATAAGAAAGATGAAAAAAAAACAAAAAACAGATGCATTGTAGCCATCAAGATTGTATAGTATTCTACCTTTTATTTGAATCTCAGTGGCACTATTTTTACATCATTTACTTTGACTATCCCAATAAGCCTCTGTTAAAGTTAATAGACTTGAACTACACTGGAAATTCATTGTCTAAAGGTGAGCATGGCTTAGTAGAATGAAATAAAAGGAATTTTATGTGTGTGTGTTGTGTGAAAAGGGGATATTTAATTCTAAAAATTATACTTAATCAGAAATTTAATGTCCGTATATGGCCTATAATGTGTTCTAAAGAAAATAAGTGTATCATAAAATTTAAAATCATTTTGTACTCTATATTTATAATGCATAAATCACACAACAGAAGCCTATATAAAAGAGTATTGTCTAAGAGTGCGTGTGTGTGTGTGTATATATATATATATATATATATATAGTCATAAAAATCATTATTGAATAGATCATATATTTTGAAACATTTATGTTAAGTAATTAAAATAGGTTTGCTTACTGGCATGCAGTACAGTCAATTTAATGACACTAGGCTGTGGCAAAGGAAAGTGTAGCATTTATTGTTAAGGCTCCAATATGAGGAGAATAGTGGCTCATGATCTAAAACTCCAAACTCCCTGAGGGGTTTCATCAAAGCATTTATAAAGGCAAGGTGAGGGAGGGGTGTCCCAAGGTATGTGATCAGCTCTTGCACAATTCTGATCGGTTGAATGTGATCAATCCTTAGACATCATAGATATGGGGGCTTCAGCTCATGATTATAAAGTAGTTAACTTCCATTTGTTAGTGGTTTTTGCATCTGAAAAACTGAGGAAATATGCATGGATACTATTATCTAGATACTTTAGAGAGGGGCTAAAGCAGAAGATACTTGGGAGAAGTCTGTCCCAGGAAGGCCCCATCGGGTCCTGCTGAGTTACTTTTATATTAATGTTGATAAGTTTATATTTCTATGACAATTTTTTAAGCAAAATATCCCCTTAGATAAAGGTAGAAAACTAAACATAGTTTTATTAAGAATAAAATATCCCAGAATTTTTAAAAAATTTAGCTGTTAGAATTGTGTTGTCTGAACTTTATGGCTGCATTGTCTTCTCAGTTCTTTGTCCACACACAGCAAAGAATTGGAACAGTGGACACACTGGAAAGTGCAAACAAGCTCTTTAAAGTGAAAATGTTGTGGCTCAAAAGTGTTACAGCTCTGTCAGACATAAGCAAGTTCACCAAAGAGAAAGTATTACAGCAGATGTATTAAAGAAAATAAACACTCTCAGAGGGAGAGCAGGCCACCCTGGGAGTAGGAACTGGGCCCATTTTACAACTGGGTTTCCCTTATATTCCCATGCTGTGGACCAGGTGAATATCTGATTCTTTCTGCCTAGGCACACTGTGAGGACAGTCTTGAATGGTCTCTTGCATAGGGCATATTTAATCTTCCTATTGGTCTCTGGCAGGATACCTCATTTGCATGGGGGATTGGTTATAGGGAAGTTCCCCAGAAAGTCCCTTGTCCTTGTGTCTGCTCCTGTGTGTATTTCCCCTATAGAGGCAGGGTGAAGAGTGGGTCATATACCTTTCTTAGAAGGAGGTAGGCCAGGTGGCTCATGGTTGGGGAAGGGGCATTACAATGTGATGGATGGGGCAATGATAAGGGTCTGATATTTTTTGTCTTAAAGTTCAAACTCCTTGAAACCCAACATAACCATACCCAAACACTGCAAACAAACAAACAAACAAAATCCTTTCTCTATTGATCATGTTTGATTGCAGATTAAAAGAGTATGGAACATATTACCAGAAAACAGAATTCGAAGTCCGCATTTTGTCTCAGTGGTAATGAATCCAACCAGTATTCATTAGCATGTGTGTTTGATTCCTGGCTCCACTCAGTGGGTTAAGGGTCTGGCATTCCTATAAGCTATGGTGTAGGTCACAGATACAGCTTAGTCCTGGCATTACTGTGGTTGTGACATAGACTGGGAATTGTAGCTCTGATTTGACCCCTAACCTGGAAACTTCCATATGCTGTAGGTATGGCCTTAAAAAAAGAAAAAGAAAAACAGAATTTAAGCTGGGGTAACCTCATTTAAGAAGGTGAAAAGAGCAAGATAGTTGAAAGGAAAATGTGAAAGAAAAAGGAATAGATGTAAGTTGACTCAGAGCATCTCTTCCTCAGAATGACTGGAAACAATCCTTTAGTAAACTTTAGTAAAACTAGTTTCCTCCCTTCTTAATCTATAGATGTATCAATGAAATGCATTTTTTAATTGTTAATGAAATCATGGAAGGCAGCAGGTAGCCATGGAATTAAGAGAGATGAACCTTAAGGTGGAGGTTTTAGTCTTTGGCTTAGGCCCTAAAAAAAGGAAATTTACTGATACCATTTAGAAATTGTTGCTGGCTACTGAATGACCCCATTCTTATCACTATGACTGAAAATAGAATTATCAGTTTTGTGAGCCAAAATATCAGTCTATCCATAAATATCCATTCTTTTAGGTCTAAAAAAGCTAACAAAAATAATGCATAAGAAATCACTGATATGCAGTGATAAAATGAAAAAAATATTATCTACCTAAAATGCATCTCAACACTTCATAGAATGTTTACAACATGCACTCAAGATTTTACTGGTGAATTATAATAAACCACAATTGTCAAGTATACCACTTTCATATAAACTCCTAATGTTTCATAAGTGATCGCTGTCTGTAACATTTAACCTGAGTTAAAAATATTAGAATTTTGATTGGTGAGAATGTACTCACAGGCCAGAAAATTAGATGAAGTTCAAAATAATTGCCATAGTAAGGCTAAAATTATAAAATGAAATATATGTAGGGAAAATTTGCCCAGACTTTTTGCTTTTCATGTTGCAAATGCTAGATGGTATTAAAACCCACTGGTTTATTTTGTTTGCACATTATTTCTTTAAATATATTTTTAATATTTATTGGGCCAGAATTTTTAATGGAATTTCTCAAAGTTCTTTTATACCAATTGGTTGGGTCAAAACAAAAGAGAAAGAGAGAGATGGAGAGAGAGAGAGAAGAGAAAAATAGAGCAGGACAAACAGATTAAAAGGGAATATTATATGCATCTATTAAAAATCTTTATGTTGGTGAGAGGAATATTGGGATGGTAAGGACCCAGGCATAATTTTGAAAGATTTTCATTTGGATCAACCACCTCGTCGGAAACAATAGCATGCCTTCTTTATTTTCTGTAGAGAAGCCTAGCAGAAAGGCTAGAAAGAAAAATAAAAATCTAACTCATAAAGACAGATGTGTACAGTGTAGGAAAAATGTACCAGACTTCCCTGGATAATTAAAATTATCAACTATTAGTTCAAATAATTCCACAGTCATGTCTCTCTTTTTCAGGATAAAAAAATGAATATATAGAATAAGAAAAAGAAAAAAAAATTTTGAAAGATTGCTTTAATTACAAATCTTTGATATTTGGCCCTCCAGGCAAAATTTCAGGTTATTGTCAAAATGTTCAAAGTTATTGGTGATGCAAGGATACTTATATTACCTTGGTAAGAAACTTGCCTTAATCAAATGAATATTCACATAAAGATATTCCATTTAAAAGGCAAGAAAAATCAAAGATAGATTAAAAAATACATTTTGGAGGAAAAATAATCCCAGGAAACAAAAATAAAATTATATACTCCTTGGAAATTACAATTGGCATGTATAAACTGAGAGAGATGAAACAGCTCTTTTGTCCCTTTTTCCTGTTTGCTCATTTCTGTTCCCCTCTAACCTTGAAAGAAACTTTTTATAGAAATCAGGTCACTAAGCAATTGAAGCTTATTCCTGATTTATTCTCTCCTGAATACACACCATGCTTTGCCTAATCTATTGATTACTTTCCCAGATAAAAAGAATTAAGAATGAAGAATGAAGCTGTTAAAAAAGGACAGCTCTCTACCTCAAAAAGCTGCCGTAGCAGTACTGAAGGCAGATTACACAGGCTCAATAACATTTGAGGAGAGACATCTAGTCTTCATGCAATGAAGAATGATTCAGAATCCAACTTCCTCATTCCAGGTTTCAGGGAGATTCTTCCCCTTTTTATCCTTTTAAAAACTGTCATTGGGAGCTTGGGGTTAATGGATGCAAACTATTGCATTTAGAATGGATTAGCAATGAGATCCTGCTGTTTGTAGCACTGAGAACTATGTCTAATCACTTATGATGGAGCATGGTAACAGGAGAAAAAAATGTATACATATATATGTAACTGGGTCAATATGCTGTACAGTAGAAAAAATTGTATTGGGGAAATAAAAATAAAATAAATAAATAAAAATCGTCATGGCTGAGAAGAATCTTTGGAGTTGATCTGTGGATAGGAGTCCACCTTCTCCCCAGATTACCAGCTTTTCTGATTAAAGCAGCTTTCCTTTCTACAAACACTTGCCTCTCAAATTACTGGCTTATGAGCAGTGAGCAGCTGAACCTGGGTTCAGTAACAGGGAGATCCCCAAAAGATTAATGAAACAGCACAAAAAATGGATTATTCTCTTCTATTTTCAGAGAAAAATTCAAGGGAAATAGATAAATTAAACATGCATAAAGAAGAAATATAAAATTATAGAAATTAAATATACTGGAATAAATAAATAGCATTAGGAAAGCCTTAATAAAGTTATAAAATACTTTTTTATATGTAACATTTATATATTTCACATTTTATCAATTTCTGTATTATAAAACAAATCTAAAACTTTGCTAATAAATATTAGTTTTAAACAATTTCATTGTTATAATTAGCATTACCATTGATAATATTTATATGAATATATGTATAGCTCTAAGTATATACTTGATGTGTGCATTCAAGCTAAAATATATTTTTTTAGTGAGGTCTCATCTCCATTATAAATTTTTAATTTTTCATTAAAGTTGATTTACAATGTTCTGTCAATTTATGCTGTATAGCAGAGTGACCCAGTTATCCATGTATACACATTCCTTTTCTCATATTATCTTCCATCATGTTTCATCACAAGTGATTGGATATAGTTCCCTGTGCTATAGAGAAGAATAAAATTTTTTTAAAAAACATCTAATCTGTACTTAATATATGTTTATTAATTAATAAAGATAAAAAAATGAAACATGGCCTGATGAACAAGTTCAAGTTTATATTTTCTTGTGCTGCAACAAATTTTGTTAACTAAATAATTCAGATATTTTATATATATAACTACTCTCCATGCTGGCATTTTAATACTATAATTTCATTCTTCTCACTTAACATCAGGTTGTTTTTTCTAAGTTTATTTCCTTATTTTTAAACTTTTTTAAATTTTTGGTTCCTTCTAAAATGCTACAGCTTAAAAAATTTCTTGTCTAATATCACATCACCTATTGTTTTATCATCATGATTCATTTATCTATGTTTTAATACAATAAATATACATTAAAAATAAATGTGTTTTATTGGAGTTCTGTCATGGCTCAGTGGAATCACGAATCTGACAAGCATCCATGAGGATGCAGGTTTGATCCCTAGCCTCGCTTAGCAGGTTTAAGATTTGGCATTGCTGTGAGCTGTGGTAGCTTGCAGACATAGCTTGGATCTGACGTTGCTGTGGCTGTGGCATAGGCCAGTAGCTACACCTC
Organism: Sus scrofa; assembly: GCF_054392235.1. NCBI lineage: Eukaryota > Metazoa > Chordata > Mammalia > Artiodactyla > Suidae > Sus > Sus scrofa. The sequence continues at coordinate 44,805,866 of NC_139393.1, forward strand.
CAATTTGCCCCCTAGTCTGGGAACCTCCATATTATATTTTGGTGTTCCAACCCTTTAAAGGGTTTTTCTCTAACGGTATGTTTGATTGCATGGGAAGTTAGCACTTCTTTTTGGAGTAGTTGACAGTAACTACTTTGTCTAGATTTTTTTTTTGTTTTGGACTACATGGATTGAACCAATTTCCTTCCAGATGACTCAGATGTACAAAACACATGATATGTGTTTTCATGTCATTACTTAAAGTAACAAAAAAGCCATGCAGATCATGTCACTCCCAGAATCCTTAAAACATTTAAAATTAATCCAGTTATAACTTTTATAAAACGAATGCTTATTTTCTACTTCATATTCTTTTTTCTTTTGAGTAGAAGTTTGAATGAATGCGTTTACACAGACTCAACTTGTTCTAGTTAGCCATAATTATTATTATTAATTTATTTTTATGAATAATGATAATAATAGTAATGATTCTAATAGTGGTCCATATTTTAATTTGCTTCCTTGCCACTTTCAGCGTAAATTGTAATAAACTTGAAATAATTCTGTTTCCTTCCTGTGCTGAGATATGTATACATGTCTATACTCCAAGAGTTGGCAAAAATGCTGTTGGTGTTGGGTCATTCATTATTTTGGAAATCTAGCTACTTTGTTTATCTGTCTGTCTGTCTATCTATATTGTGTTCATATTGACTTTTCAAAAGAAAACATTTACTACTGAATCCAATTTTTTATCACATGCCATTGTTTAATAAACCAGTTTGGAGCTGGATTGATTTAAAAAATATAGAAGAAATTAAAATCAAAAGCAATACAAGGAGAAATTAGCCACGGAAAAGCTTAGCATACTGTCAACAAGTATAAAATAAAAGAGTAAATAATTAAAAAGTGTAATATGGAAAAGTTGGGTGATTGTCATTTATTCTCTCTGCATGTAAGAATGGCTAGGAGTAAATTTGTTAAATCCCTACCAAATTCCCAAAATATGCTTTTAAATAAAGTAGGTAACTATGCCAAAACAAAGCTAAAGTGTTAGGGCTGGAGAAAGAAGTAGAGAATAAAGTAATTTTAGGCCTTTACTGTGGAACCAAAGGAAATAATAAAATATATACCATACATTCAGTAAAAAGCTCCTTCTAATTTGGCAAATGTAGGAATCCTAATTCACTTAAGTATACATTCATAATGCACCTCCATCATATAACTACATATGAATATCCTTTCACATTACTTTTATGGGTCAACCCAAGTTTTCATTCACAAATCCACATATTCAAATAAACCCATTATTACAAAATGTAAGCGTTAAAATGAACAATGAAGAAAACACTTCCCTAAGGAAATAAAGGATATTTTTATTCTTGTTAAGTTCTACTGCATTTGCAAAACAAATTGTGTGTTTTGATTCCAATTAAACATGTAAAATAAGTTTATTTTCAAAAATATTATGAAGAAACTTATGAAGTGAGCTCAATTCTAATATTAAATAAATAATTTCTCATTAAATCATTTAATAGATTAGAGTAAGGTAGCATAAGTGTCTGAGAAAGAATAAGAACTCAGATTTCAAAGTAACTTTTATTATCTTTTTTGCTTCTTTTTTCTCTACTTTCTAGTCTCTGTATCAGAGGCTATAGAATTTACTCAAACTATGGACATCCTGTCTTCTGGCTCAATCTTAATATATAGGCTTCACATCTGAGTGTAAGGAGTAGGAATAAACCAGGGAGGCAGGAGTGTCTCCAAGTATCAGAGGGTGTCTACAGATTTTGGGAAGTTGACAAGAAGAGAAGCAGAAGTGGTGAAGGGATACTTGACTTTTCCTTGGGTAAACTGAAACATTTTGGTCCTTGAATCATGGCAGGTTCCTTGAGAAAAGTTCTTACATTTTTAAATTTTGTGAAACATGATTACTATGTGAAAAAAACAATTATGCTCAAGAAGTTTAATTAAAAGTTTCTAATTTTTCTTTTCCTTTTTTTTTTTTTTTTTTTTTTTTAAGTTTCCCTGGTATAAAACACTCCTATAAGGAATCTTTGGAGCATTTTTTTACATTTATATTTTGAACAAATTTGTATTCCATAGAAAAGTAGAATATCATCTGTTTATTCAATGAAGCCATAGTTAAATTGTTAAAGCAAGTGTTCTTATATTTGATTTGTAAATATAATCTTACCCAGTCTACTTGATTTGATTAAATTTCCATCAAAGTTAATCTTATTTTCATCATTTCCAAATTATGGGGAACTACCTACACTTTTCAAGCTTATACTACACAAACCATTGATGTAAGAGATGCATCAGCACATCAATGGCTTAGAATAATTTTATTTATCACAATATTTTAAAAAACACACTCACTGTTTAAAATTGTGTTATTACATCTATGATAGTCTAGGACAGAATTTAGTACTATTTTTAAGTTTGCATCTGATAAACATGCTGTACATAGTGATTCTCTTTGTGTTTATAAAATACTCTAAAATATGGCCCTTGTCCCTTTTTTTTCTCAGTTTTAATCAGTCCCCTCTTTAGACTTTGAATACACTGATTTTGCAGTTTCTAGTGGAGAACATGCATTTCTGTATATCCAAGTAAATTATCTTTCACACATCTCACCAGATTTGGTTCTATTTCCATAAGCAAGAATTGTACTTTATACATGATTAAAATACTCATCAAATTACTGCCATAGAGTAATTATAGCATGTAAAAGACAAGCTTTAAAGAAAATATAAAAGACGACTACAGAAAATAATTTTTGTTATAGTAAAGTTACAATTAAAAAAATGCTGATTTTTCTACCAGCAATAATGGAAGCCTGAACACAATTAAATTATTTCTTGAATGTGCTAAATATACATAAGTGTCAATCTATAATTTGATACATAGAGAAATGATATTCTGGAAATGAGGGGCAATTTTATTTTATCTTGTTTTGATTCTTTATTCTTTTTTTTTTTTTTTTTCAGCTGTGCCTGTGGAATACAGAAGTTCCCAGGCCAGAAGTTGAACCTGAGCCACAGTAGTGGCAATGCCAAGTCCTTAACTGCTAGACCACAAGGAACCTCCAGAAATTTACTTTTAAAACATCAAAAAATAAGAAAGTAAGCATTCACTAAAGGAAAATATACATTATACATTTAGTAAATAGGAAAATAATTTCAGAAAAAAATATAGAGGATAAAAGTGGGAAGAAGGAATAAAGAGAATGGCAAATATATGGTTAAAATGAAATGAGTATTACCTATATAAAATGCTAATAAATATTGGGGAAGTTAAAATTAAACAACACCACAATGAGAGTGTACATGTTAGAAAAATGATGAACTCAAATCAGTCCTTGAACTGTTCATGAGGAAAGTGTAGATTATTAATTTTGTAGTATAATAAATTAATTGTATGTGCTGTAGTTGCTAAGCTATTTACTAAGTAAATTGAAATAAAGAACATAAATTTCAACAGTAGTGGTAATAATTAAATGATCTATCTCAATGGGTGTAAGAAAGAGCAAATAGACAATACAAAATAAAGCTAATATATTTATAAGTCACTATAATAGGTATAACTGGATGTACTTAATACTCTGAAGTACAATGGACTAATGAACAAATTTAGTAAACTATATTAAAAATAAAACTATTCACAAGTGATGCAAATGAAATACAGTTGTACATAAAACTTGAATTCAAGCATTGAATCAAATTTCACCAATAAAATTGTAACAAAAAGAAGACTGATATAACTGTATTAATATAAAAAAAACAGCTAGAAAGATATAAAATGTTATTAGATAAAAAATTATGTTTCCAAACTTGGCCTCTGTCCACCAGTGCCAAATATAAATGTAGAGACAGGGTTTTGGGTGAAGGAGAAAAAAATAGTTTTATTGTTTTTCACGCAAAGGATGCCACAGGAGGCTAATGGCTTAAAGACTGTGCCCTCCTTTGGGGAATAATTTCAGGGAATTTTATAGTTCCAAAGGGGAAAAACAGGTTTTTAGGTAGGAATCAGGTTTGGGGCAAACATGAATTCTTTATTTGGGGGAAATCTTAGTTACCAAAGCTGGCATCAGGGGATCTCAGCATGATTATGGTGGTGGTCTCATGGCTTATTGCCTACAAAAAAAATGGCACTTGTGAAAAGTGCATATTGATCAGATATTATAACAAACAAGGAAATTTCCTGAAAAACACCATGGACTAATAATATTTAACCCACAGGCAATTGTGCTCAGGGTGCCTACTTAAGCTTGCAGGTGATTGTGTTTAGGGTGTAATCAAATGAGGGAGAAGCACAAAGAAGGGCCCCAGGCTATTCAAGTTTAAAGTATTCATTTACAAAAGAGGCATAAGGAACATAACTTTTCTCTTAGGTATATAAGATGCCTATGCCATTATGGTTACCCCTTGAGAAGAAACCAGGATCCTGCTCCAAGAATGTACTGTACTATTGTTACTTGACTGTTCTTCCCTTGTCTTTGCATCCCTTCCTTTCCCTGATTATTAACTAAAACTGCCCCTTGGATCTCAGGGAAGGCTATGGAGGTTGAATTAGGCTCATCTCCTAAAAACACAAAATAGAGGAAACATAAAGGTTTTTGTGCCCAGGGGCCCCACAGAGCCCTGCTTGATTGCAATAATAATTGATATAAAAAAGGACACAGAGTGTGTCAGTACAATGATTTGAATATAAGGAATAAATAAAGGAATGACACATTTGTTTTTGTTTTCTTTTGCTTTTTTTTTTTTTTTTTTTTTTTTTTTTTTATGGCTGCACAAGTGGCGTATGGAGGTTTCCAGGCTAGGGGTCTAATTGGAGCAACAGCTGCTGGCCTATGCAACAGCCACAGTCACAGCCGTGCCAGATCTGAGCCACATTTGCAACCTATACCATAGCTCACGGAAATGCCAGATCCTTAAGCCACCGAGCAAGGCCATGGATCGAACCCACAACATTATGGTTCCTAGGTGGATTTTTTTCCACTGTGCAATGATAGGAACTCATGACACATTTTTTTAATTGGCTATACAGAGAGCACTGAATTCCCAAACAGCAGAATAAGGTTTTCAATTATGCATAAAACATTTATCAAAACCCACCAATTTTTGAACATAAATTTTAAGCAAAAACATGTCAAAGAATTTAAATAAATACAACACATTTTGACAAGAATAAAAGTTTACTAGAAATTAATTTCAGAATGTTAACTAGAAATCTTATGTTTGAACAATAGTGCATCAACAAAGAAATGATAATATTATTAGAAAAAATTTTGAATTTAACAATGCTACTATCACAATTTCCTCGTTCCCTTTCTCACTGTAACAAAGCTTGGAATGGTGGGCGTTTAACAAATTTATTAAAGGAAAGGACGTTTAACAAATTTTTCAAAGGAGGGAGGACTCATGTGCATGCAGGTTAAAAAAAAGAGGGCCTAACTCACTCTGCAGTAGTCTTTATACCCCATAATATGACCCAGGTGGAGACCCAATTTGATTTTATGATTGATCTTGGGCAGGATACTTTATTTACATGGGGACAGGTTATATGGCAACCAGGTGAGGAATGGGCAACATTCCTTCTCTAGCAGGGATTGAGCAGCCCAGGCTGGTCAAAGTGAGGGAAGGGGCATTATAATGAGACATGAAGGCCAGAGGCTTTGGAAGGGACTTGAAGCCTATAAAAACAATAGCAAGAATACAAGTCAAAAATCCTCTGAGATGCAGCAAAAAACATATTTAGTGGAAATGTTAGTCTTTGGTGCAGAAATGGGAAGTTATTTTGGCTTTAAGAAGAATTGGAATTCCCACTGTGGCTCAGTGATAACGAAACCAACTAGGATCCATGAGGATGCCAGTTTGATCCCTGGCCTTGCTCAGTGGGTTAAAGATCCTGCATTGCTGTGGTTGGAAGCCTAGGCTGGCAGCTGCAACTCTGATTTGACCATTAGCCTGGGATCTTCCCTATGCTGCAGGTGTGCCCCCCACCAAAAAATACTTTGGAGTGGTCTCCAGCCCTTTCCTTGTGAAGTATCTGATTCAGCACCGATGCTTATCTGCAATCCTTGGATGGATAACAGTTTGCTGACCTATTTAGTGAGTAAAACTGCCTTAAATTTCCCCTCAACTTATCTAAGCTTTCTAAAGACTTCTTCTTGAATATAGACCCTGACCTCCCTCCTCTTTAGAAAACTTGTAATTGTAAACTCTCTGTCCTTGTGCCTTTTTTTTTTTAGGGCCACACCCACAGCATATGGAGGTTCCCAGGCTAGGGGTCTAATCAGAGCTGTAGCCCCTGGCCTACCCCACTGTTCATGGCAATGCCAGATCCTTAACCCAATGAGCAAGGCCAGGGATCAAACTGGCAACCTCATGGTTCCTAGTTGGATTCATTTCTGCTGTGCCACAGTGGGAATTCCCTCTCTGTCCTTTTGATAAATCTTCTACACTCCTGCAATGTTTTTCCCAAGACCAGGGAGCCGTCTTTTTGAAAAAGATGAATACCCCATCTCCATTTTCTATGGGACAGTAGTAAAGCAATTAGCAAACACAGATGGCCTCATCACATGGACCAACCACTCTACTAATGTCCTCTCCCACTTTGCCATTAGCTTATCCTAACATTTAAAAATCCTCCAGCCTTTGTTTTAGAGGAGTTGAATATCTTATCTCTAATGTAATGGTCTTGAATAAAATCTTCTTTGCCTGTTTTGCTTGTGTTGGCTGATAAATGCTGCACACATGCATTTAACTTTTGAGAGAATATTACTACATTAGAGATAAAATAGCATGTATTAGGAAAAAAAAAAAAAAACAAACAAACAGTGCCCATGGTTTGGAGAGCTCTTCTGAGCCAGATTCTGCAACACTCAAACCAGACAGAATTAAATAAGTGAATAAATGATTCCATATAGGGGATACATCTTTCCAAATTGGCCTGTTTATGTATTTCATGTACCTGTGTCTTCACTTCTCCAGGATGGTTTATTCAGCAAGCTTGTTTCAGAGAAACCAAGGCATAGGAAATCAGGGAGAAGTTCTTAATGGTCAGAACCACAGGATCACCAGTATCATCACAAGGCCAACAATTGGTGGAGGTTGTATTACCCTTCTTTGAAATGGACTGAGGTATTGAACAATGCCATTATCTTTCTAGGCATGGACAAAGCAAAATTAGACAAAAGAACTGCAACAACCTTCAAGGTATACCAATTAGGAAAAGGCTAGTCAGGGGAAAGGAGGAATGAAAAGAATTGTTCTTAATCCAATGTTTGGGAATAAGCAGATCTGCTTAAATTCCAGCTAATTTTCTTCGTAGTCCCTTTGACTTGGGGGTCTCTGGCATTTATACAGTACTAGATGTGAGGTGGGCCTTCTTTAGCTGTGAAATGTGCACCCAAGATCTGACAACTTATAATGTGGCAGTCAGTTTCAGTGGTCAAGAGTACTTGGTAGGGTTCTTTCCATGAATCTTACTTTTGCAAAAACATCAGAATAAAACAATAACCCTTTGTAAATTACAAAAGACTTAAATAAAGATTCCCATGATTAAAGAACTGAGGAGTATTTATTATAATGGCATTGGCAAGAAAATTTCTCTATTTCTATGACACACAGTATTAAGATTATATTAAGATTATAACTGGAATTATGAAATAGAACATTCCCTAGATTTTTAGTAATTTTATTAAAGTTCTGGAACCCTTGTAATAATAACATATACAAATATGCATCACTTCCTATTTGACATCAATGCTTCCTATGTAATTTAACATATCAGATATGCCTAATCAGTTTAAAATTTCTCTTTTTATAAGGAGAGAGAATAAATCTTTTTTTTTTTTTTTTGCTTTTTCTAGGGCCTCTTCCTGTGGCATATGGAGGTTCCCAGGCTAGGGGTCTAACGGGAGCTGTAGCCAACGGCCGAAGCCAGAGCCACAGCCACGTGGGATCCGAGCCGCGTCTGTGACCCACACCATAGCTCACGGCAACGCCGGATCCCCAACAGAATAAATCTTTTTGAGATATTACAGGGGCTCTATGGAAAATACTGACAGTTTGAGATAAAAAAAGACTTCATTTAGAATTTGATTTGGGGGAAGTTTTTAAAAATGCCCGCTTAATACTCCATGACAAGGATCTGGAAAGCAAATACAAAAGTTACGTTTATTTGTTAAAACCCTAGCTCTTTTAATATTGAGAAACTAGAACCCCAATTGAATCAGGAACCAAAAGGAGTACAAGATCTTTCTGGATAATACAATAAAATTTTATGGAAAGATTTAATAAATGCTGAGTAGAAGTAAATGCTGAATGTTTTTATCAGTAATCAGTAAGATACATTTAAAAATCCATTCAATTGGTAAAAAGTAAAATTCTAAAAATACTAAGTAAAACAACAGAAAATCTACACTCTGGGTGAGAGAATAAACTGGTGCTATTTTAGAAAATAAATTATAATCTATTAAAATTTCACAATCTCATTTTTTAATATCTCAGCAATTCTGCTACTGGAAATTTTTAATAGAGAAAAACTATACACATGTGTACTAGGAGACAAGTAATAAGTTTTCAAAGTAATTTATCTAAAATATTCAAAAGTAGAAATAATATAAATTACCATCAACAGTAAAGGGGATGAATAAATTATGAAAGATTCATGTCATTTGTTTACAACTTGTGATTATATTTTTGTTGTATAATGACATTTTTAGATTAAAATGTAATACGTGGGCTGAAATATTCAAAGAGTTCACAACTAAGTGAGATGCAACTTGTAATTCGAAGGCTATATGGGTGGGATTAGAATAGATAGAGAAGCTAGGAGTAGGGAGGAGATATCCTTTCAAAAAAGTTATGGGAGTTCCCATAGTGGCACAGTGGAAATGAATCCAACTAGGAACCACGCAGTTGCAGGTTTGATCCCTGGCCTTGCACAGTGGGTTAAGCATCCTGCATTGCCGTGAGCTGTGGTGTAGTTCACAGATGAGGCTCAGATCTGGCGTTGCTGTGGCTGTGGCATAGGCCGGCAGCTGTAACTCCGATTAGACCCCTAGACTGGGAACCTCCATATGCCACTGGTGTGGTCCTAAAAAGACAAAAAAAAAAAAAAAAAAAAGAAAGTTATGGTAGTGCATTATAATTTTACAGTTATATCATCAAGATATTTCTAAAACATTATCAATTATGTTAAATTATATTTAATTATGTAATACATTTTATTAAACTTATGAATTCATTTATATAAGTTGCATTTATGAACATCCAGGCAAACAGGTTATCATAAGAGTTTGAATTCAGAAGCTGGCATATATATGTATATTTTGTACTATATAGAACTGTGACTTATTCATCATTAACAAAGAAACATTTATTAAATTTAAACAGAAAGGAAGAGGTCTAGATTTTCCAAAGAGAAATCAACTTGGAATTTTTAAATGAAAACTTTATGCTTAAATAATTAAAAAAAAAAAACTTCTCTTTAATTCACACCAGGGAAAAATACGTGGAGGCTAGCATGATCATGACTTAATGTGATAGGAAATTCCTGAGCTGATGAAGCATTGAGAGACTGAATGAGAATTTTTCCTATTTTCATTTTCATATGTTCCAGTAAAAATCAGCATAGCTGTAATTTTTAGAAAATTGTTTCATAAAACCAGTCATTCTTCTGTATCCCAAAACATAGCCTCAGTATTTTAGTCCTTTTTCTTAGTCAAAGAAAGCATGGATAAAGGTATTTATATTAGGAAAGAACAATACAATTCAAAAGAAAATCCCTTTAGGACTTGGAGAAAAGACTTGTGGCTGCCTGATGGGAGAGGGAGGGAATGGGAGGGATCCGGAGCCTGGGCTTATCAGACACAACCTAGAATAGATTTACAAGGAGATCCTGCTGAGTAGCATTGAGAACTTTGTCTAGATACTCATGTTGCAACAGAACAAAGGGTGGGGGAAAAAAAAATCTAATTGTAATGTATACATGTAAGGATAACTTGATCCCCTTGCTGTACAGTGGGAAAATAAAAATAAATAAATAAATAAAATATTAAAAAAAAGAATGTATGAGAGTTATGTCTTATACTTAAAATAGAAATTCGCGGAGTTCCCCCTGTGGCGCAGTGGTTAAGGAATCCAACCAGGAACCATGAAGTTGCGGGTTTGATTTCTGGCCTTGCTCAGTGGGTTAAGGATCCGGCGTTGCCATGAGCTGTGGTGTAGGTTACAGATGCTGCTCGGATCCGGCGTTGCTGTGGCTCCGTAGGCAGGTGGCTACAGCTCTGATTAGACCCCAGCCTGGGAACCTCCATATGCTGCGGAAGCACCCTAGAAAAAAAGGCAGACAAAAAAAAAAAAAAAAAAAAAAAAAAAAAAAAAAGAAATTTGCTGTTATGTCTACTTTTCTAACTTAATGTTAGTATCTAATTTCACAAATTTTCCTATCATACTAGATATTTAAGGGATACATTTTTCCTACGAAATGTTTACTTTATCCTTTTTTTCTCAATAAAACACTATTTCAACATTAGAAATGATACAATAAACATAAAATAAAACAAGACGTATATGATGAATAGTAAATTGTAAGATCACTACTGTAAAGAAAAAAATACGGTCAAAACTCAAAATGCCATATTCTTTAACATAATTTAACATATTCTCAAATTAAGAGGCCGGCTAGAATCATTAACTCAGATTCTTCCCTACATTGAGTATTTATACACACAATTGAAATGTCAGCCTTTTTTTTTTTTTTTGCTTTTAAATTTATTGTTAAATTAAAATCTCCATAAGCAAACATAAAGCAATCCTTTATTCAATAAGCAGGTGTTTATTAACATCCTCATGTGCATGCCATCTTACTAACTCTTTTGCAAGATGCACAAAAATGAAAAACTAAATAGGAATACTGGTTTGATGTGGATTTACTTTTGAGTCCAGCCTTGTAGAAAGCAATTACAGATTGTAAAAAGGGGATTATATGGGATAAACAGATGCAGAAAAAAGGTAACGAGAAGACATTTTAAAAGAATAATAATCAGATTTATTTTAACACAGCATATTCCCTAAGTTTACCAAGAACTCAACATACACAGACTACATTAGCTTCCTTGATAGTACTTAGTCCCTCCATTTTTGTGTAAAAATTATAACTGTCCTGGTATGAGAGAAAGAACAAAATTTTCAGCAAAATTTCAAGATATTTAGCTGGGATGAATAGATAAAGAAGATACTCTCATTAGCAGTAATAACTTTGCAGTTTAAGACAAAATAAATGATCAGAGAGACAAAGGGAAGGCATGGAATTCTTTATGCAGACAATCCAACCAATCACAAAAACAGAAAAAAAATGTGAGGACTAGTTTAGAAATGCACATCCTTGTGACAATAAGAACGTACATAACCGTGACCTCTCCTTTATGCCAATGTTCAGTGAAATGATAAAACAAATTTATTTTTAGAATCCCTGTTTAATTTCTCTGATTGAGACAGCAACTTTTCCATTTACATTCCCATTAGGATTATTCTATTGAATATTTTTATATTCTTCTTTATTCTCCAAATTTGTATATTTATTCTCCCTTTTTGTATATTCCTCAGTCATTAAATAAACAGCTACCCTCTCAATCAGAGCTAAATCTGGACCTGCTTATTTCCTTATACTACATCAAAATATTCAATCGGTCATACAATTGGGTAGAATATTTTTTTTGAAAAGAAAATCTTTGAAATGAGGCATAATAAATATTTTTGATATTCATATGGGAAAATGAGCTGCTTTTCTATATTAGTAACTTTCATCAAATTGAATTAGTGCTATATTGCATTAGTTCTCTTTCCCACTATTATGACATGAGAGTTCTTAGTAAGATAATTTTGTACTTCATTAGACAAATTTAATATTCATGCATTATGAAGAAACATTGCTAATATGATAGAAAACTGGTAGGAGGAGCAAATCATTTCATTAAAACTTAAATAAAGCTCACTTTGCATTTTTCCCCTACTTGAATACCTGTCTATCCTAATCAGATGGTAGGAAACGCAAACTGTGCCCTAGAGAATAGGTAGTATTTAATCCATGTTCTAACCATAATCTGATGTCACCTTTCAGCTCAAAATGTTTCTACTAGATTGTAGTTAGAAGTTCTTCATACAAAAGTATTTAGAATGTTTTAATTTAAAATGATTATGACTTGTTATACTTTGTCCTGGCCTTGCTAATTTATGTCTATTATACCTATGGAAAGAAGACATTTGTGAGTACTACAATAAGTAGCTGAATCTTCATGAGATATGAGTCAATAAAATGATCACACAAATTTCACATTCTCTTAATGAAACATATGCTTCATCAACTGAAAGAATTACAGCCCCTGCTTTGAAGGAGTCTTAATGACACAGACCGAATCTTAATAGGTACGTAACTAAGATGAACAGTCTTCCTTACATGCATAAAGAGACAACTATTTTAATTGAAACTGAATTAGAGTGTATGTTGAATATTTTGGCTACTTAAAATTTTAATTTGTGATCTTTGATAATATCACATATAATTCTAAAAATTAAAAAATAAGGCAAATTATTGGAAAACCAAAATAAGTATATGAATTTGTTCGAGATTTCACGTGGAAATCTTTCTATCCTTGTTCTGAAGGTTTTTAAACTGTGTGATTCAGCAACTACAGAGGTCAAATGCAGGAAAATATTTCATAAATAAGTTCCAATTTATCACACAGACAAATATGAAGACAAAAGCAGTGGAGAATACAGACAAAGGGCAATTGCTCTCTATGCTCAGCAGAGAATAAATTAGTAAGTATTAAATGCATGCTAATTATGTGAACACATCTTAATACAAAGATTTTTTTGAAAATTGTATTTTATAAAATCATCGAAGCATGGCATTTGTCCAAAATTTAGAGCTTTTCAAATTTATTTCTCAACCACAATTTTATATAAACATATAACCATACCGCTGAAATTACCAATCAGTAGAGAGTAGAGGAAAAGCTGGACTAACTATTTTGCATTCACAATGGTCAACCATTGTTAGGTCCTTGGGAACACACTCACAATGGGCCCTGCATCTCTCTGTGATTCAGGCTTTCAAAATATTTTACCTAGATAAAAAGTAAAATATAATATAATATAATATAATATAATATAATATAATATAATATAATATAATATAATATAATATAATATAATATAATGTAATATAATAAAGGAATTCCCTGGTGGTCTATTTATTAAGGTTCCTGCATTGTCACTGCTGCGGCACAGGTTTGATCCTTGGCAAGTGGAATTTCTGCATGCTGTAAGCATACCTAATAAATTAATGAATATAAAAATAAAAAATAAAAATAAGAAAAAGGGAGTTCCCATGGTGGCACAGTGGTTAACGAATCCGACTAGGAACCATGAGGTTGCGGGTTCGGTCCCTGCCCTTGCTCAGTGGGTTAACGATCCGGCGTTGCTGTGAGCTGTGGTGTAGGTTGCAGACGCGGCTCGGATCCTGTGTTGCTGTGGCTCTGGCGTAGGCCAGCAGCTACAGCTCTTATTCGACCCCTAGGCTGGGAACCTCCATATGCCACAGGAGCGGCCCAAAAAATAGCAAAAAGACAAAAAAAAAAAAAAAAAAAAAAGTACATTATTAGCATAACATAAAGCTTAGACATATCAAAGTAAAATGAAGATATTAAAGATATTGTCTATTAAATATTGGTGCCAAAACTTCACTAATTATATATAGAAAACATATCCACACTTGTTTGTGTGTTGATGGCCAGACATTCAAATAAAAAAATACATTTACTAATATAAGTTAAAAAAAAAATTTTTTGTCTTTTTAGGGGCACATCCATGGCATATGGAAGTTCCTAGGCTAGGGCTCAAATTAAAGCTACAGCTGCCAGCCTATGCCACAGCCATAGCAATGTAGGATCTGAGCCACATCTGTAAACTGCACCACAGTTTAGGGTGACACTTGAGCAAGGCCACTGAGCAAGGCCAGGCATGGAACCCACGCCCTTATGGATACTAGTTAAAACTGAGGGTTCATTAACACTGAGCTGCTACAGAAACTCCCACAAACATTTTTACTACCATATTATTGCTACTTGGACTTTCAACGTATGATATTTAGATTATTGATACATTCTAGCCAAGGGTAAAGTTAATCTGACTATAACAAGAAAGAATATATTTTACATAAGTACCTTTTTAAAAAGCTCTCATACAATATTTGAACTTTTTAGATTTGGCAAGTTTTTGTTTCAAAAGATTGTCTTAGATTTAAAACAATCAAATATTATCTACACTCCAGCATTTCTTACACTGTTTTTCTCATACACAGTGAATTAACTTACTCTCTTATTCTCAATTTCCTTATGCTTCAAAAGAAACTGATAAAATCAAAGAATAGAAAAAATAAGGTTTAGCTCTAGGAGAATTTACCAAAGATTATATAATTTAATTTTATTTATTTGCTGCAATGTTCAGCTCAAGAAAATAAAATGTGATTACATTTTTGGGGCATATTAAATACAAAAAAGAAACATAGAAGTAGAACACAATCCCATAAAGAGGACTATCTCTAACAGCTATTCAAAATAAAAACATGGCAAGTCATTAAATTATTATGAAGTTAAATTATAAATTAATCAGCTGACAATAATATAAAAATGATTGCTACACTTCCAAACCTTATGTAATTTCATTGTTGAGATAAATTTTGAAGCATGTTATATAGTTTGGAAAAATAATGAGGTCAGGAGAAGAATTCCATCTAACTCCCTATTTCTTAAAGAATAGATGTGATAGCTATCATTTTATTGATCTAGGTAATAATATTGTAATTCCTTTTCAATCGAACTTTTAAAACATGCATATATTTATGAATATATTGTTATTTTGATTATTTATTTATGGTAAGCTGCTCCAATTATAGCAAATTGTAGCATCTGTGGTTTCATTTATGGTGCCGAAGGAAAGTGATTACTGTATTATGAGGCATCCAAACTCTAGAGTATAACAAAACATGAAATACAGCTAGGTTGAGCAAGTTCTTATTTTCTAGAGATGTGGTTTTCTCTGAGGAGCCACATCTTGTAGTTACCAGATGTTCCACAATAACTATAACTCTGGAGTTGCTTAGTTGTTATAACAAGATGATTTTATTACATAGGAAAAGATTGGCATTTTCTCTGCTGGAAGAAAATGAAATTAGCAATTTGAAAGGCAGTTTTAAGGGAGTTATGTGGTTTACATTGATTAATCTATCTCATTAGAATATTAGCTAGCCAATCAGAACTACTTCCTATCCATTTTCTAATCTTTGCCATATGTCTAGGTCATAAAAAAGCTTTCTTTTTTTTAATTTTTTTTTATTCCGGCTACTATGGAATCTGCATTAGAAAAAAAGCTGACCTTTTCTCTTAGCCACCAAAAGTTTGGAAGATGAATTTTATTATTTTAGGAAATGTTTTTATTCTGATTTGAAGCACTTAGGAAGATAAGAATAAAAACAGTTGTGGAAAATCACATGATTTTCCTATCTTGCTTCCACTATTACCTCTTCTTATTCCTTGGTGGCAGTTTGAAATGACATAAAGTGTTCATCAATGTCAATTGCATGCCCTATATATACTCATCAGAGTAATTTGAATGCATGTCATACCCAAAGATATGGGTAAAGGAAACTATAAATACATTTATCTGGAGAAAAAATGTATTATGTGGTTTATATAGCAGAAAATTTCATAGACACAAAAGGAAGAGTTCACACATTTCATACCTGTGAGTATAATTTATTTTTTCTTTTTTTTTTTTAATGAGTACATATATGGCTTATGGAAGTTTCTGGGCCAAGGATTGAATCTGAGCTGCAGCTTTGACCTAAGCTGTAGTTGTGATAACTCTATATCCTTTAACCCACTGTGCCAGTTGGACATTTAACCTGCACCTCCATAGCAACCAGAGCCTGTGCAGTTGGATTCTTAACCCACTGCACCACAGGCAGAACTCCTACAGTTGCTTTGAATGACATTATAGCAGGACAACATTAAATGTCTTATTACCTTGGGCCAGAATACACTAGAAAAGGCCAGGAAAGACTTCTTAAAGATGTTCAGGGAAGCTTCCCCTACTAGTGGATATAATCATGCCATCATTGTTTTATAAAGGACAGAGGCAACATCTATTTAAGCTACGAAGATGTATATATATGTTGATCCATCAAAAACCTATGTGGAGAGATCTTATGAAAATAAATAAAAGCACAAATACCTATAGTTAATTAAAATACGTTTGATACACCAATTTTTACTATTCACAAAAACTAAATGTCCACCAGCAGGGAAACGATTGATATTTTTTCATCCCATGGAATATTATACAATCATTAAAATGTGTGGGTTAGAATTATGCCATTCAAGCTACATATTTATTTTCCAAAGTAGTTTAAAGCAAGCGTCTGATAAGTGGAAATAATGTCATAATCAGCTTTAAAAATTATGATGTGTATATGTGTGTATGGGTGCATGTTTTTAGGTATTATAAAGCACAGAGGAAAATGTGAAAGGATCCATTTGATGAAGGGTAGGTGATGACAAATATTGTAGACAGACAGGGTAGGTGATGACAAATATTGTAGACACACAGGAAGAAACAAAAACTAAATACAATTTTTAAGACTTAAGTGTCAAAAAAGCAAACACTTGATATGATCACATGAATGCATTTGTTATATCATAAAAATAAATGTTAGGGCATATGCATATAAGAATAAATAAATGAAAAAAATTGCATTAAATAGTAATTTTTAAATTGGGTCTGTCATTGATCATCCTATTTAAAATTGTCTTTTCCAGTAGCATCTTTTCCTTTACAGC
This sequence comes from Sus scrofa, assembly GCF_054392235.1. Lineage (NCBI taxonomy): Eukaryota > Metazoa > Chordata > Mammalia > Artiodactyla > Suidae > Sus > Sus scrofa. Next base: position 44,822,760 of record NC_139393.1, read on the forward strand.
AGTTTCCACAATTTTTAGTCATAAGTTTTATTGTTATCTGTGCTGCTCCCTCACTACACCTCAGATCAAAAAGGGCAGTGACAATTTTGTTTAGTTCAGCACCTGGTGCAGCTTATAAATACTTGTTTCATGAATATTTTATGAATGAAGGCAAATGTAGTCATTATATATTATGAATGGCAGATAAATAGTTAATAACATTAATGTATGTCATGAGGAAACTCAAAAATTGGAGATTAAGAAAAAGAGAAGTTTCTGACAGGCCTCAGAATGAAGCCCAGAAGAGTGTGGAGTAATAAAAGTTTAGAAGGCAGTCAGCCTCAAGACAGAGTGGATAGTCTCTGTGACAAACAGTGCTGAAAGGGCAAGTTAGAGGGGGAAAGAAAATGACCCATAAATTTGGCATCATGTACACAGATGGTGACATGGATATAAGCCAAAATAATATTCTACGTAATTAGCAACCAGATTAGCAATGTTAGCAATCAATCAGAATAGACTGTGTTCTAGTCCCAGGACTGGGTCATGAAGAACCTCTGTTATCCCAAATAAAAGCCATTTAAGTGTTGGATTTAGAAGAGGTCTGGGATGTTGAGAGGGATGCTGGGACAACTCACAGTATGAGGGGACTCAGGAGCTCATGGCAGCAAATATTTACTGGTATGTCAGTCTTTTAATACTTTAGAAAACTATAGCAACATAGCTGTGCACAGCTGCTGAATAACAGTCTGAAGTTAAGCAAGCACAGCAGAATGAAGGAGGCAGAAGCCAGATTGGTCAGTTATAGAGTAAACATGGAACTTCCTTCTCTGACAATATAGCAGATTAATGGTATAAATGTTTAATAATAAAATGAACAGTATAGAATCTGATTAATAATAGAACCTTGCCAATATTTTTAAAACTATCTGCTTGGCCACAAATATCTCATATTCCTTTCCCTTTCCATTATCCTTTCTTGATTTTTCTGTTTCTTTTTCATTTTATTTCTTTAAAGATTTGCTTAACTTGTAAGAATCATTAAATAACTTTTTCTGGGATTGGCTGTTGCTCACCTCCAGCAGGTGTAAATTAAAAAAAAAAAAAGAAGAAGAACGTGTAGGAAGTTTTAAACTTAATGCAAATTGAATTGTTATACATAATGATTTTAAAAAATGTATTATTCAAAGTAACTCTCATTTTTTCTTTCTTTCTCAGGGTGGTTCTGGATTTATTGCACTGTAATAGAGTAGATAATGCTTTTTTGATGGAACAAAATCATTCCCAAGTGAATGAGATTAGTTCTTGGGATAGAATAAAACATTACTATTTTTATGATTAAAATACACTATTATCTGTAGTTTTAAAATTCTATGTATTGGGGAGAGATTAAGGGAATAAATGCTTAAAATATGCTTCTGAGGTAGGCATTAATGGAAACAAGTTTAAAAGACACTTAAGTGGATGTATAACAGTGGGTAAATTGAGAATAAAAAAGAAACAACTGCTCTTGTGTCTTTGTCTCTTCAAAAAGAAAGAAAAAGACAAAGAAAATAAGGAAGACCAGGGAATAACAGCTATGCAGCAGGTCCACAGACCAGTCAGATCAGGCTATAGTGAGGAGGGGTCCTGGAATACCCACTGCCAAGAAAAATACTACCTGTTGGAAGGAAAATATGAGCAAATGACTACTTGATGGCAGAACATATTGGTAGAAAAGTGTTGAGAAAAAGTACTATATATAGAACAATATACACATTAAAATATAATGCCAAATGAAAATAAATTGAAACAGCTAAGAGTTGAGGAATTATAGCACCTAGGAAACTTTCTTGGAAGAAAGCAAAGTAAAGCACAACACATCTTGATAGCATTAAATTAAATATTTACAGTAAAAAATGTAAATCTTATCTTTCCATCTCTCTAACTATCCATAGTTCAAGCTGTGGTGGAAGGTCTGTCCCTTGACATCCAAGCTTAAATGCGGCTCTTTCTTCCACTGAATGCTCATGGATAAAGACCTCCACACCAAATAACCTTCCCTTTAGTAGCCAGCAGCATGATGCCTGTTTACTGCTGAATAGCAGGCTCTGGTCCCTGTTAGCCTGCTGAATTATTCAAAGAAATCAACCATATCTTGCTATGGAAACTAGTAATCAACCCACTTCTTATCACTATAAATCACATTTCCACAGCTCTAGCTTGTTTAAGTCTGCTCCAGAATGTGATTCCCACATGGCCCTGCATGGTGTATGGTGTCCTCCACCCAGAGCTGTGAGTACATGTGACTACAAATGGCTGCCCATCTCATCAGTCTTGTTTGGCTGTCATGTGTTTGGCCATCACCAAACACATGACAGCAGAAATCCTAAGGCAGAAATCCTTCCTTCATCAACAGGGTGAAGAGGAGGTAATCATGATGACCAGTCAAATCATTTTTTTTAATCTATGAACCTAGAGAAATACCTGTTTTCTTCACTTGCAACATTTAAGTATTTATCATATATCTTTTTCCCCAAAAAAGGGGTATTGATTTCTCCATGAGGAAAAAGAAAATCTTTCGCTTTCTTTCCACCTAAGCATTGAGTATGAACAGCTGAGTAACTAAAAATATAATCTCATAGTAGCCATGGAAGATGTTTAAAATTTTAACATTTGAGGGTACTAAGAAGATCTTCATTTACCTTTTTTATTAAATTAGATTTTAATATAAGTACTAACTGGAAAATACTTTTATAAACAATTATTTAGGATGTTTGTCTATATAAATTGAGTGCATGCACAAAATATTTATTTCCCATTGCCTGTATTTTAAATGACAATAAAATTGTATTTTCTTTAAAATCATTGAAATAATTAAGATTTGATTTGAAATTTGAAAGAAGAGAAATACTACACTAATAACTGTAATCATATATTTTCCATTTTATTGAAAAAGGAAAATATCTCATTTCATCCTTTAGAAAGTATGACATGAGAGGGGAGGAGGGAAGGGACAGAGGGGAGAAGAGGAGATACTAAGAGAGATGGGAACAGAGCCAAGATCTTACCTATTACAATTTTATTCATAAATTTCAAAAATCAAAACTAATAAAAAGTCACAGTGATTTCTTCTTAGTAATAAGACTTTTCTGTTTGTGAGAGTCACTGTAAAGTATGTTTTCAGTCTTAAGTAAGGGCATTTTACAAAGACACAGAACCAATTTACAATTTTCCATTGATTTTCGGTCAGTCAATACTTACCCTCAACACAGAAGAAACAGGCTTTATGAGATGCGCCAGTGGAAACTAGATTGATAATTAAAGTGTGGTTGTACATGTATGACCTGAAAATGTAAGCAGAGTCAGCAAGGGAACAATAGAGGGTGATTGATATGGTTTACATTAGTATGCAATTTGGAAGTAAGAGGTTGAATAGGGCAAGCCCAACAGGATATGAATAGATGGATGTTAAAAAGAAGACACAAATCTTACAGAGCCCATATATTCAAGAAATAGGATGAAGGAAAAATTCATAATAATAATGTAGAAACCACATCTTATAGGAAGAAATCAAATATTGTGGAAATCTAATCTGAACATATCAGACACCTGACATTACACTTCATATCCAAAGCCAGAAATCCTTTTACTACAATCACTCAGCAAATAGAGATTTGTCAAAGAGCCACTTATTCTGAGATATTTCCATCCATTTACCATAGATTTTAAAGGAAAACAAGCTTTTCCTTTGCCTATGTAAGAGTGATATACAAATCACATAACATAGTAAATTGGGACATCTCAGCACATGTTAACACTTCATATAAGAAAATTTTAAGACTGTCAGAAGAGAAAGATACTATTAATCATGAAAACATTTTATTTGTATTTAGGTGGCCATACATTTCTTTAAAAACACTTTATGATTTTCTCAAACTCACTGCTTACCACTGAGAAGGAAATGGCAAATCTTTGATGTCCACCTTATAGTTAAGAGTTAATGTTATTGCCTGAAGTTTCACAAAACTTCATAATATAAGACTATAGATCATTATAAATCTCTTGTTGAGCTAACCAAGAAAAAAGACCAAAATTGCTAATATTATGAATGAAACAGAGGACATCACATAATTACTGATCTTACAGATATTAAAAGTAAAATAAGGTGGGTGTTCCCATTATGGCTCAATGGTAACAAACTTAATTATTATCCATGAGGATGTGGGTTCAATCCCTGGCCTTGTTCAGTGAGTTAAGGATCTGTAATTGCTATGAACTCTGGTGTAATTTGCAGATATGACTTGGATCTCACATCTCTGTGGCTGTGGAGTAGGCTGGTAGCTACAGCTCCAATTTGACCCCTAACCTGGGAACTTCCATACACCATGGGTGCAGCCCTAAAAAGACCAAAAAAAGTAACATAAGGAAATACTGTTAACAACTTTATATCCATAAATTTTGCAACATACAACAAGTTAACCAATTATAAACCAACAAAACTAATTTAAGAATAATTAAATAATCTGTATTGTCCTACATTTATTAAAGAAATTAAAATTGTAGTTTAAAAGTTTTCTAAATAGAAAATTTGGAGCCAAGATTATTTTACTAATAGATTCTACCAAACACTACAGTAAGAAAAAAATTAATACTCTATAGAAACACTTCTAGAGAATAGAGGAAGAGGTAATATTAGCTCGTGCTATGAGGCTAGCATTATCCTACTACCAAAACCACATATCCATCTCCCTCTCTCTCTCCCTTTCTCTCTCTCTCTCTCTCTCTCTCTCTCTCTCTCACACACACACACACACACACACACACACACACACAGTTGATTTATCTATAAACCATCTGAAGGAGTACTGATGAATGGTTACGTATCTGGGCTACTTGCCCATGTAGCTTACATATGATGTTTGCTGCTCATGCCTGATACTCATAGATAAGCTCTATTTTCCTAGAGATTGTTTCTGGTCTAGTCCAAATTTATTACTCTTGGGTCTAAAAAAAAAAAAAATCTCAGTTCATTTGGGTAAGTTTTGATGAATGAATATTTCATGTCCCATGGTCAGGTTCACTTTGTATGCCAGAACCTAGTATCATGCCAACTAGTGTTTTTCAAAGTTACTAAATTCTTGCCTCAGGCAGTATGACCTTGCTCCATTGTCTAGGAATTTGCACTGTGATTTTTCGGTTGGAACTAGGTAAAAATTCTACAAGTTATTTTATTGTGTACACTAGAAGCTTATCTCCTAGTACCTTAAAGTGTGCCTAAGTGGGGTGGTTTCTAATATCACAAAATGGTCTTTCTCTGGTGCCTTTCCTATAATAAATAAAATAGAAAGTTGGCAGCTTTGCTTATCATTTTGTATAGAGAGCCATATGGTTTTCTCCTATGTGGACCATTCTGTCTCCACAAGTAAAAGAGGATGTCTGGGTTTGTACTAAATTTTTACTAGTTGGAGGGAGATATAATTTTTTAAATTATTACTATTAAAATTAAAAAATTGGATGATCAATTCTACTTTTTGGTGCATAAATCTATGAATTGTAATATTTGTGTTGTAAACATCAAAGTCAGGATGCACAACAATTTTATCAGCTATCCAAAATTCCTTTACTATACTCTACCCTTATCCACAACACCTTGTAATCACTGATCTGTTGTCCAGCACCATAATTTTGTCTTTGAAAATGTCATATAAATGGAATCATAAAGCCTGAAACTTTTTGAGATTGGCTTCTTTCATTTAGGATAACACCTTTGAGATTAATCCAAGTTGTCATATTCATCAACAGTTAATTCTGTTTAATTGCCAGGAAAGTTTCACTGAATGGATATATTAAAACTTGTTTCTTCATTCACCAATTGAAGGAAATTTTAGCAATTTCCAGTGTATTTGTTACAGTTATGAATAGAACTGTTATAAATATTTGTGTACAGGTTTTTTATGAATTTATGTTTTCTTTTCTCTAGAGTAAATATACAGGGGTGGAATTTCAAGGTCAAGCAATAGTATGTTTATAAGAAACTTGAACCATTCCTCACAGTGGTTGTACCAAGTCACAATCCCAGCAGCAATGCCGGGTATTCCTACTTCTACAATCTTACCAGCAGCGAATGCCTGACATAGCCTAAACCACTAACTTCTGAAAACTTCACTGACATGACATTATCCCATCCTATAGAGCTTTATATTTTATTTTATTTCTTTTTTTGACATGTGCACCTGCATCATATGGAAATTTCTGGCTAGGGATGGAATGGGAGCTGCAGCTGGTGGCCTACACCACAGCCAGAGCCACAGATATGCTGGAACCAAGTCACATCTGTGATCTATGCTATATCTTGCAGCAATGTGGGATCCTTAACCCACAGAGCAAGGCCACATCCTCATAGAGACATTGGGTCCCTAACTCAATGAGCCACAATAAGAACTCCAGAGCTTATATTTTTCAACAAGACTTCTGAAGCTATTTTTTACTTTTGCTCATTGCAAATTAACATAGTGCCATCAGAACATGCAGAAGGTTCATCCTTTTGGATTATAATTTGGGGAAGATGAGAGATAACATAGTCCTTGGGCAAGACTATCAATGAATGCCACTGTCTGTCTTTTTTAATGAAAACTAATTCTTATCCCTCTTCCTTATGGAATATTATAGAACATAATTATTTGATAAAAGGCCTCTTACCTGAACATGAGACCAAGCTATTCTGACCCAAAAAGGCAATATATTTATCATTACAACTGCAACTAAGATTACTACTTCATTGAGTTTCCAGAATCCATTTTAATCTTCCAGTATCTGTCGATTTTCTGGGGGGAAAGACAGTGATTAAATATGGTCATGATGAGAAACATAAACTCTAAATCTTATAGGTATTCAAGGATGGCAATAATCACTGTCATTTATCCTAGGATACTACTTTTGATTCAAGATCCTGACCAGGGTGAGAGAAGTATCATAGGCTTCCATGTTGCCTTCTCTATCGCAAGAACTTTTACTTCAGAGGCCAATTAATCAAAGTGGGAATTCTGTCAGCTCCCAAGTACTTCCATTATATTCACACATTTGGGAACCAGGAAAATGGATTCTGGATGGGTCTTTGTTCTAGAGAAAAACTGTGAGCTCTACCTCAGACCTCACTCTAAGGGGAAGATTTTATATCCATAGAGGACAGCACAGTGAGTCCTTAATACATATTATTTCATCGACATTTGTCAGAAGGTATCCCATACACATCTAAGATTTTTATTAAAGAGCTATAATGGCAGCTGGAAAACAAAATGACTCCAGACATATAAAATCATTTATCATTGTGTAATCTAAATTGATTGATAAACGCTTCCAACTGTAATCTTCCATTTAGTTTCAGTTGCTGTTACTATTTCATGTTTAAATTTTGGGTTTATATTTCTGTTAGCTGTTTTTACTCTCTATGTTTTCTACTTATTTCCACTTTATATTCTTCACTTTCATTTTAAGCATATTTCAAAACCATGAGTAATCAAAATTTAAAGGATGTCACTGCTAGTGGTATAATTATGAGAGTACACAGATGGCTTATTAAGAGATAGGGAAAAAAAAGCCTGAATGAAATTGCAAATGCTAACTTTCAACCTGGGAGTCTTATATTCTATAACATAAATTCACTGCCACCAACTTGTGTATACAGAAACCACACCAACAGCTGTAAAGGAGAATCAAGGTTTTAATGAGACTGATATTCAAAATGTGTTGATCTTCAAGTACAGATTTATATGTGATTTCCTCTGAGATATTTTGAAGTTTCCATTTGACTTTAAAGTATGTTTTATAGAAATCAATGTTCTAAACAGCAAGAATCAAACCAAACAGTCCTGACGTTAGCAAGCATTCTTAAGAAGTATTTGGGAAGATATAGTACAAAAATATTTTATTCTTAATTCTGAAATAAGAATGATAATGATGTAGATGTAGTGTTATGTTATTTAATGTACAAAATCCTTAAAATTTTAGTGGGACTGCAATAAATATTTACTGTCTACATAGGCAGTCATGGGACTTATGTTTTGTTTTACTTTTTAATCAAACTTGACCCACTTATACAAAAAGTCAGTCAGTTTAGACCTCATGTGCCTTTTTTTCCCAATTAGACAATCCTGCACCAAAAGAGTAAATGAGCTTTGTTGGGGTAAATGTTATTTCTAAGAGTAAATAATTACTCTTTAAATTTTAGTTAACCATTTTTTTATCTTTGGCATTATCAATTAAATATAAAGAAGGAAGGAGATGGGTTTACTAGTGATATGAGACGCAAGAAGTTTTGACATATTTGGGAGTAAGGGAATGAAAATGAGTAAGAATATGACTGTTGAGAATTATATTTTATAAACCTGTAATTGATAAAACACTTGAATGAAATGATTTAATTAATTTTTACTTATATATCCCCTAAGTGGATATTCATCCTATACTCTCACTTTATTTTTAAAATTTTTTACTGTAGTTGATTTGCAGTGTTTTATCAATTTCTGCTGTACAGAAAAAAGTTGACACAGTTGTACATATATATATATATATATATATATATTCTTTCTCTCACATTATCCTACATCATGTTCCATCACAAGTGGTTAGATATAGTTCCCTGTGCAATACAGCAGGATCTTATTGCTTATCCACTTTAAATGCAAGAGTTGGCATCAACTAACCCCAAATTCCCAGTCCATCCTCTCCTTCTCCCTCCCCCTTGGCAAACCATAAGTCTGTTCTCATAGTCCATAAGTTTCTTTTCTGTGGAAAGGGTCATTTGTGCCAAAAATTAAATTCCAAATATAAGTGAAATCATATGGTATTTGTCTTTCTCTTTCTGACTTACTTCACACAGTATGAGAGTCTCTTGTTCCATCCCTATTGCTGCAAATGGCATTATTGTTGTTTTTTTTTTATTATGGATGAGTACTAGTTCATTGTGTATTTGTACCCCATATTCCTAATTAATTCATCTGTTAATGGACATTTAGGTTGTTTCCATGTCTTGGCTATTGTGAATAGTGTTGCAATGAACATAAGGGTGCATGTATTTTTTCAATAAATGTTTTGTCTGGATATATGCCGAGGAGTGGGAATGCTCGGTGATATGGTAGTTCCATATTTAGTTTTCTGAAGTACCTCTATGCTGTTTTCCATAGGGGTTGTACTAGTTTACATTCCCACCAAGAGTGAAGAAAGGTTCCCTTTTCTCCATACCCTCTCCAGCATTTTTTATTTGCAGAATTACTAATGATGGACATTCTGACCATTGTGAGGTGATACCTCATAATAGTTTTGATTTGCACTTCTCTGATAATTATTGATGCTGAACATTTTTTTCATGTGTCTATTGGCCATCCATATGTCCTCTTTGGAGAAATGCCTATTCAGGACTTCTTCCCATTTTGGGGTTGTTAGTATTTTTGCTATTGAATGGTATGAGTTTTTTGTATATTTGGGAGATTAAGCCCTTGTTGATTGCATCCTTTGCAACTATTTCCTCCCATTATGTAAGTTGTCTTTTTGTTTAGGGATTCCTTTGCTATGCAAAAGTTTGTAATTTTGAGTAGGTCCCATTGGTTTATTTTTGGTTTTATTTCTATTGCTTTGAGAGACAGACCTAACAGAACATTTGTATTGTTGGTGTCAGAATGCTTGGCTTATGTTCTCTTCTAGGAATTTTATGATGCTTGATGTTTAAGTCTTTAAGCCATTTTGTGTTTATTTGTGTGCATAATGTGAGGGTGTGTTCTAATTTCATTGATTTACATGCAACTGCCCAGTTTCGCCAGCACCATTTGCTGCAGAGACTTTTTTCCAATTTTATATTCTTGCCTCATTTATCAAAGATTAATTGACCATAGGTGTCTGCATTTACTTCTGTATTTTTAAATTCTGTTCCATTGGTCTGTATATCTGTTTTTGTGCCAGTACCACACTGTATTGATTACTGTGGCTTTGTAATAATGTCTGAGGTCTGGGAGAGTTATGCCTCCTGCTTGTTTATTGTTACTCAGGATTACTTTGGCAAGTCTAGGTCTTTTATGGTTCCATATAAATTTTTTGGATTTTTATTCTTATTCTGCAAAAACAGCTAATTTGATAGGCATTGCATTGAATCTGTAGATTGCTTTGGGTATTATGGCCTTTTAATGATATTAACTCTTCTAATCCAGGAGCATGGAATTCCTTTCCTTTTTTTTTTGGATCTTTTTTTTTTTATCTGCTGTATAGCACAAGGACAAAGTTACACATACATGTATACCTAATTTTTCCTCCCATTGTTGTGTTGCGATGTAAGTATCTAGACAGAGTTCTCAATGCTATACAGCAGGATCTCATTGTAAATCCATTCCAAGAGCAATAGTTTGCATCCATTAATCCTAAGCTCCTGATCCTTCCCACTCCCTCTCTCTCCCCCCGGGCAGCCACAAGTCTATTCTCCAAGTCTATGATTTTCTTTAATTTCCTTGATTAATATTTTATAGTTCTCAGTGTATAGGTCTTTCACCTCTTTGGTCAGGTTTATTTCTAGGTTTTTAAATTTTTTTGAGAGATTTTTAAGTTACTGTATTTTTATATTCCTTTTCTAATACTTCATTTTTAGTACACAGACATGCAATTGATTTCTGCTACTTTGCTGAATTCATTGATCACTTCAAGTAGTTTTGTGTGGAGACCTTATTTTTATATTCCTTTTCTAATACTTCATTTTTAGTACACAGACATGCAATTGATTTCTGCTACTTTGCTGAATTCATTGATCACTTCAAGTAGTTTTGTGTGGAGACCTTAGGGTTTTCTATACATAGTATCATGTCATCTGCATGGAGTAACAATTTTGCCTCTTCTTTTGAAATCTGGAAAATTTTTATTTCTTAGGTTGTCTGAGGCCTGTGGTTAGGACTTCCAATACTATGTTGAATAAAAGTGTTGATAGTGGGCTTCCTTGTCTTGTTCCAGAATTTAGGAGAAATCTTTCAGCTTTTTTCCATTGAGTATTGTATTGACTGTGGGTTTGTCATAAATGGCCTTCATTATATTAGTCTCTGTTCCCTTTCTACTCACTTTGGTAAGCATTTTTATCATGAATGGATGTTGGATTTTGTCAAATGCTTTTTCTGTGTCTATTGAGATGATCATGTGGTTATTGACTTTTCTATTGTTAATGTGGTATATTACATTAGTTAATGTGAATACATCGAACCATCCTTGTCACCTTCAGATGAATCCCACTTGGTCATGGTGTATGATCTTTATATGTTGTTGGATTTGGTTGGTCAAAATTTTGTTGAGAATTTTTGTGTCTATATTTATCAAAATATTGGCCTATAGTTTTTTGGTAGTATCTTTGGTTTTGGTATTATGGTGATGGTGTCTTCACAGAATGTCTCTGGCTTATTCTTTCTTCTTCATCATGGCTTTGTTTCATTTGTACTATCTTAATTGTGTGAGTGATTATAAAGCAAAGGAAAGCATTCTAAACAGATTTTTCATCGAGTTTCCTGGTGGCTCAATGGGTTAAGGATCCAGCATTGTCACTGCTCTTGCTTTGGTTACAGCTATGGTGTGGATTGATCTCTGGCCTGGGGACTTCCACATGCCACAGGCATGGCCAGAAAACAGGTTACTCAAAATAACATAATAATACTTTTTCCATGATTTTGTCCATATTTGCACAAGTGTGATAATCATCTGATAAAGCAAATATATATTTTAGTTGAACAACTGAGGTTTCAGAATTGATTCAAGTAAGAATTATTTTTTCTTCTACTTCCCATTAACTTGGTAATGTCCTCTGGCAGCCGCCATTAAGTACTTATGGGCTTCATTAGAGTAAGAACAGACAAAATCACATACAATTTCTAAACTCTCTCAGAAAAGAACATGCTCTTCTATCCCCAGGTATGTTCTGAATGTTGAAAAAATGTGAAGCCTACAGAACCCAGGAGAGTGATTTTTAAAGAATGGTTATTCTTTGTTTTTTCACCATGCTTAAGAATTATCCATGAAGGTTGAGAAAATGAAGAGTTGGCATACATTTCTTGAAGGGCCAATCCAAATTTTCCTTGACAAGTTTGATCACTTATAAATTACATAAATGACATTTTTTTCAATAGGAAATCCATTTTAAAAAATAATATAAATTCTCTTCAAAGTAAACTTTTCAACCATCCTTTAGGTGTGATCATTTAGGAAAAAAAAATGTGATGATAATGATATATAGGAGATAATCATTCCTTATATTTAAAGGGGACTTCAGTCCCTATCATTGTTATGGAGAAAATTTTTATTAAATGAATTATGCCATGAATAAATAATATATATATATATGTTATATATAATAGTATTCTAAATCTGATGATATACTGATGCCTATTAATTTTGAAAAATATTTCCTTTCTTATAAAAGGTAGATTCAAAGTCCAGGGAAACATTCCTGAAGAAACCTCCTCATCAAAAGAATTGCACACAATGATAAAAAGAAATAGAAAAACAGAAATGCAGGACAAAGGAAGAGTGTAACTGTACTAACCCCACCACCCCTACCAGCCACCTGTGCAGGTCCACCCTCTGACTGGCATCACTACTATTAGCAGATGCTTAATAGAGATATAGAAACTGAGTTGAGTTACAAAATCTCAGCAGTTAAGTAATAATATAGTAATTAACATTTTAGTTTTAATTATATTCTTTGCAGAAAAATAAATGCTAGGATGGTTGGTACTAAATATCTTAAAAAAAAAACTGAGACAAAAGTGAAATAGATGAGAGAGAAAGAGAGGTGAAAAATTTCTCACAAAGCTCATGTTTTCACATCTTGAAATTGTATTTGACTTTTTATCACTTGACTCTTAATTTTAGAAACTAATTAAATGTATATTACAATATTCATACACAATTTGGGAAAAAAATTGAAAGTGGCATATATTTAAAAAATAACCATATAAATATTAAAAAGGGCCATTCATATTAAAACACAACCAGTAAATTGATGACAGCTACCAGATGAATACCAGAGTAGAAATAATTGCAAGAAGCTCTTTAGAATAATATACTTATAGAGCTTTTAAGCAATTGATCTTGTTTTTGAGTTCTGAGTCACTTACTAATTTCATTTTGACCATATTACATCATTATAAATAAATATTAGTAATTTCATATTTAAAATGATGACCTAAGTGTAGCACACAAATCATACTACTGTTATGAGCAAGATGCCTTTGTCATAATAAATGAAAAATATTTAGCCTAGTGCCTAGCACCTGATAAGAATGGAATAAAGACAGTTATTGTATTATTAATAAAGTCTCTAGGACCTTCACTAAACTGTCAGTCAAAATACTAACCATGATACTCTAACTAAAAATTGGAATAAAATACCTAGACTTCTTTCAGAAAAAGAAGATTTAAATATGAGTCACAGTTACATTGTAAGGTCTTTCAACCCAGGGCAGCATCTTTGTACTTTCCAGCAGCTGGCTGAATCTAACACAAAGACTAACATACTAAATCATTTCTTGTACTAAATCATTTCTTGTAAGATGAATGAACTCTTTCATCTGAAGAGCAACGTAAGTTAAAAGAATTATACCTATTTAGTAGGGTATGTTTTGAATAATAGGTTATCTGAAACAAAACAATACAGTAAAACAATACATATTTAAAAGGAGGGACATCGAATTGAAAATTGTGAATTAAGAGAGGAGTGAACTCTTATTAATGGAAAAACATGAAGTTCAACTCGGATTTTATCCTCTGTTAACAATACAAGACTGAACAGAAAGTTTTCTCTAAGTTTTAAGATCATGGATAGAAAAGTCAAACAATCTGACCTGCAAACTTGGTAAAAGGTATAAAGTATGTTTTTTGTTCAAATACAATTTACAACTTGAAACGCATTAAGATATTCTTAAATCTAAATGTAGTACAAAGTAAATAGAAAAAATGATAAGCATTTCTTGAAACCCCTTTCTGTGGAAGCTTTTTGTCTTCTATGTGTTAAGTAGCTCATAGTCAACAGTTGAGGTAATCTTTCCATCTTTGGTCTCAGTTTTTACACCCAAACTATTTCTCCACCTCCATCCTATAAAAATGTGTGCTGAGAAGGTCATCCTTTAAGTCTCCATTTCCTCTCCTTCTCTCCATTCCACAATGAACAGATTTACTGATCCTGCTATAACTTTATGTTGAAAACTCTTAGGACTCCCTTATTCATTATTCTTTTCCTCCACTAACCCTGTGTTATCATTCTCAACATCTTCAACATCAATGTGGAGGATTCATTGAAGAGTTTAAAATTTTCATCTCCAAGTTTTCCTCTACACCATCTCAACCACATACACTCAGTTACAAATCACAGAATTCATGATAAATAATAATAGCACCACTGAGAATTCTATTCCAGTATTTCTCACTTTGAGCATAATCATTCCGTATTTTAGTTCATGTGCTTTGGATTTTCAATGTCACAGTCCTTTGAGTTCATCAGTATCTAATCCATCAAGAGTATCATTTCATTCTCTTTAAATATCAAGTCCATCAGCTTTACTTCATTTTGTTGTAGCATAGTTCTATGACCCATGATCATTCTCATTAGTGTGTTGCAAATATATTTAATTCCTCACACCCTACACCCTGTTTTATACGACTGAAAATATCCCAACACTCATTAAACACAAATTTCTTTCTCATGTCATCATCATCCTAGTCTATACTTCATAGAGCCTAAAATATTTAATGCTGTTGAAACTCAAAACCTTCAAAGCAGTATTATCTTAGGACAAAAAAAAATCACACAATCAGATGGATAAATTCTCATTAACTTCATGAACACAAACAAGCATTTTTGTATATTTTTTTCTCTCAAGTATGACTCATCTATCCACATTTGGCTCTTCTTTGATTCTTGCCCTCCTTCAAACTAGTTTCCTCAAAATACCAAAACATGAGGCCATGCCACTTATCTGTCAAACATCTCTTAGTGAGATCTTAATGCCTTAGACTAAAATAAACACTGGAACTAATTCTTGTCTGACCCACTTCTAATGTCACTTTACTTCCCTATCTCCAGAGCTCACTGTGTTCTAGAATCTCTAGTTCTCTGATTGACTCAAGAGAATGCTATGTTCCTTTCCACTTAAGGTACTCTACTTTTGACTTTATGCCTTTTGGAGATGGTCAATTCCTTTCATTCCTTTAAGTCATAATTTAGGTTATCTCTACCAGAAGTTATTTATTTATTTCTTACGTATTGTTACCTTAATTTGCAATCTCTTAACAACCAAGTTGTTGCCTTCCTATCTAAAGATTTTTTTTTTTAAACCAAGGGATCAGCGTAGCTTCCTTTAAATGAAGAGGGGATATAAGGAAGGGTATTATATGAAGGTCAGGATGTAAAAGACCAAAGTCTGTATTAAGACTTGAGGCTCAAAAAAACTACTTCTAAACAAGATAAATGTTCTGGTAATCAATTCCAACAAGTAAGTGTGTGGGGGAAGGTTTTCCACCAAAACACTAAGCAATTCTCCATCACCAGCTGGATGTTCAATAATTCAATTCAATTTATTTAATATCTATCCAGAGATAGTATCAGGTCCCACAGTTAAAGGTTTAGTCCTACAAAGCTTCCCCCTTTCTCCATACTTCAGATACCAGTCACATATCTGGATTGTCAATTGTGTTTCTGACAGATGACTATAGATTCAAGATTCTAACCATCCCCTACTTAGTTTCAATTAATTTGCTTGAAAGGCTCACCAAATTTAGAGAAATATTTTACTCACTATATTTCCATTTTACTATAAAATAATATAACTCAGGAATAGCTTGATGAAAGAAACACACAACATCACACAAAGTATATAGATCAGAGGGAGAAGATAGAAGGTGATAGTAGATAGCAGTTTTAAGATTTGAGAAGATATACCTAAAGTTGTGCTCTTGAGGACAAAATGTAAAAAGGCAAAAGGGTTAAAGTTAATGCAGATGTGGAGTTTCCATCATGGCTCAGCAGTAATGAACCCAACTAGTATCCATGAGGATGTGGGTTTGATCCCTGGCTAAGTTTAGTGGGTTAAGGATCCACAGCTATGAGCTGTGGTGTAGGTAGCAGAAATGGCTCCAATCTGGCATTGCTGTGTCTGTGGCATAGGCTGACAGCTGTAGCTCTGACTTGCCTGGGAACTTTCATATGCTGTAGGTACATCCCTAAACAGGCAAAAAAAAAAAAAAAAAAAAAAAAAAAAAAGGTAATGCAGATGTATATGAGGGAGTGAATATAAAGATTGGATGTGACATTTAAGCTGAGTAAGAATGAAAAATGTGGCAGGATTATTAGGATTGAGCAATTAGGGTATGGTACTAGAGGGATGTGATAGAGAGACTAGTATGACCTTCAGGTTACTTAAGGCTTATAGTTATCCATAATAAAGTTGAAATTCAATATTGAGATTTGGAGCATGGGGAAGAAGAATATTCTAGAACTAACAAAGTAGGCTACTTATGCTCTCTCTGTGGCCAGATGTAGAGAAGCTCTTGAAGGAAAAAAAAAAAAAAAAAAGAGAGAGTGGTAAGAATCACAGACCTCAAAGGAGAGCAGGGTTTCTGTGTGATAAAAATAGCGACAGTGTCCATGGAAGATTCTAGGGACGTGTGGGATTATTTATGAGGTACTGCGATTTCATGATTAGAAGGAGATGCAAAAGATACAGAAGGAGACATCCCCATCTGTATGGGCATTAGTTCGTGGGAGATTGTGGATCCCTGTGAGTCTGAGGTTTTTGTGATTCTTGAACAAAATATCATGTGGTGGTATATAGGAAATTGTGTATTTCTAAGACTTGCAATTAGAGGCAGTATCCCAAGGAACTGCTGCTTTACCTATAAATAACAGAATATCCTATTCATCCATTTTAATGGCAAGGTGGAAGAACTTAGTCCCATGAGAGTTCATTTTTCAACCCCCTGTAGGGTATGGGATTTGGAGAATATGAGGCTCTCACTTGAATCTTGTTTTCGAGGTCAGAAAAGTCAAGGTCGACAAATGTACTCATAAATCCCTCTTTGTTCATAAGGAAATCCAGTTTGCATTTAAGTTTAAAGTGCCCTCTTATAAAATTCAGCAGTTCTAACTATCAGCAGGTATTCATGAGCCATAGGGTATTTGAAACTTTGATTGGCAGCAAGATTTATTAGTTGAACATAAGATTTGACTTCCTGACAAATCCTATTTATGCAATAATTTTAATTTGTAGACATAAGAGTTTAATGGTCATAATTACCAAGGTAAAATACACTCTTTCTATAAAACAGATAAAAACAACAAAAAGTTTGTGATTTTCAATAAGTTATTGTAAAAGAATTTGATATGCTTATGTTATATTATTAACGATCTAGATATCTGAGTATAACCAACATGGATTCTATCTAGGTGAAAGCTTCAAACTGAATATTTTGGTGTTTTTATACTCAGTTGTAATTTTTTTTCTTTTTTTCCTTTGGGGTCATGCCTATGGCATATGGCTAGGGGATGAATCAGAACTGCAGCTGTCAATATATGCTGCAGCCACAGCAAGGCCAGATCTGAGCTTCATCTGCAAACTACAACACAGCTCACAGCAATGCCAGATCCTTAATCCACTGAGCAAGACCAGGGATCAAATCCTTATCTTTATGGATACTAGTCCAGTTTGTAACCCACTGAGCTACAACAGGAACTCCTTAGTTCTAAATTTTGTGTGAGAATTTTCCCTTGTGGTGCAGTAGATTAAAGATCTGGTATAGTCACTCTTGCTCAGGTTGCTGCTGTGGCTCAGGTTCGGTCCCTGCCCTTGGAACTTCTGCATGCTGCAGGTGAAGCCAATAAATAAATAATTTTTGTGTTAAGATTTTATTGTCACCATATTTTTGATCAGGATTTAACCTGATAATAATAGTATAATAATTATTATCTATCATATCAGATACATATAAATCATATATATGATAAACCTATGGGTATTATGGCAATTGTGTGTTGCCAGTAAAGCTTAAAAAATCAATAAATTTTAACTGTAAATTATTTAGTATTCTTTTCATTTATTTACTTATGGCAAACATTTCTATATTTTCCATTTTGTGTGAGGAAGTATTCCTGGAATTTTATAAGATATGCAGTTTCTTTTCTAATAGTTACTCACCAAAAAAGAAAAACAAATTAAAAATAATTTAGTTCCTTTGAACCAATACTGCGTTAAACATTTCTTAATGGTTCTGAGACAGTTAATATACTACTAAAACTTAGATTATTATAAATGAGTCATTTTATGGAGAAAAGCATACTTATTTTTCTGAAAATTATTTTATGCATGACATTATTAATTAAGATTTTTAACTTCACCTATCTTTTCCTCCTCCGTCTACAAAGTAAGTAAAGCATGCAATAAAAGGAACAATTGTACACTCTGACCCATTATAATCATTCAAACAAGCTAATCACCAGCACTTGCCTTTTCAAACTCTTAAACTTCAAACTCACAAACTTTGAGGGAGACAAATGAAGTATTTAGGCCTAATTTCCTTATATCTCACTTATGAAATATAGATTTTAGGCCACTTTGCTAAGTGCTTTATTCTATTTTCTTATACATTATTTAATCCTTGGGTCAAACTAACAATTTTGTGATTATTAGTGATAACAAGATCAAGAAAACAAGTAAAAGATATAAAAATAAGATAATGAAAACAAAGAAGAGAAAATGGTTTTAGAGATTAATAAATTTCTCAAGGTAATTAGAATTGTGTATGATTGTGAATACTATGTGTCAATTTGAATGAGCCATTATGCCCAGATATTTGGTCAAATATCAACTAGCTGTTTCTTTAAGGAGGATTTGGGGTAATATTAATATTTAAATTTGTGGATTGTGACTTCAGAGGCTTGTCCCACATAACTTGGATGGGTCTCACCTAATCAGCTGAGGGCCTAAATAGAACAAAGGAAATAGAAAAAATAGAACAAAGTAAACAAAAATTAAAAAAATAGGAAATTTACTCTGAGCAAGTGGGAATTCTCACCACAGATGGCCCTCAGACTTGGACTAGAACATTGGCTTTTCCCTGAGTTTCCAGTTTGTCAGCCTACCCTGATGATTTGGTTTTTTAGCCTCCATAAGCATAAGTCAATTCCTTAAAACAAATATCTGTCTGTATATATACACATCCTCTTCATTACGTTTCTCTGGAGAATCCTGACTAATACAGAGTGGACCAAGGATTATAACTCAGTACCACCTGATCCCAAATTCTATATGCTTTCTAATACACAACATAGCTTTTTGCAAAATATAAAACTCAGAGAAGGATTCAGTCACATTTCAGAGTGTGGCTGGACATTTCACCAATCAGGCAGAGATCAGGCTGAAGGACTAAATTTCCAAATTAACGTAAAGGATGAATAGGAGCACAGTACAATAGTTAAAAGCACAGTATTGAGAACAAGATGCTCAGGTTCTATTTCTAGTTCTACTGTCTACCTGGGAGAATTTGGGGGATTTATTAACTGTAGTGCCGCTCCCAGACAACCTTGTGTATAGATCGCTTTAACAGTGTTTGTTCATTCCATCACAACATATATGTTATCTGATTCAAATTGCTGTGCCATGGACTCTATTCAGAGGACTCCCAGTTGCCATGAGAGCCATTTTGAACACAGGTAGAGATAGGAAGTGCTTGGATGCTTTCAATTATCTAGGGTATTGTTAGCTAATGAGTGGTGAAGGAGGGTGAAAGTTCAGCTCATTTGCCTTTAGGACAAAATATAAGGCCTAATTTATATTCTAGAGCTTCCTTTTGGAATAAGGGCACATCTATCTAGCAATTACGCCTTGCCTTGTTTCTTTACCTTTCTCAACCTGCCTCCTCCCCATCCACCTGGTTTCGCCCAGTAACATATTCTAGATAAATCATTTGTTTAATAACCCTCATCCTAGAATCTTCTTTTGGGAAAATTGAATATACATACCCAGTTTCTCATCTCTAAAATTGGAATGTAGACCCTAAGTCAAGGCTGGAGTGAGGGTTAAGTGAATCTCTGTATGCAAAACACTTATAACAATAACTAGCAGATATTGTGTAGCAAATGTGTATTACTATGTTAATTATAAAATAGTGAAACAAAATATGTTCCAACCAATAAAGCCAATAACTTGTGAGTGCTTACTACACAGGAAACACATTCTATGCCCTGAAAAAATAAGACATCAATTATACCATATTTACTCTCAGGTTTATTCAATGCACAGAGAGACCAACAATGAAGCCTATATTAAAAATGCAATGTAGTTAGTGTTATGGTAATAGGATGCACCAGGTGCTATTTGGTTTGTTTGTTCGTTTGTTTTGAACAGTAATATAAAAATGGTTCTTGGGCACTTAGCTCAGGTAGCTAAAACAAGAGTTTTGTCAGAAAGGCTCAGTAGGAATTACATATTTTGAAAAGTGAGGAAGGTAATAGGAGAGTGAAAGAAACAGAGACAGCAATATGTACAACTGTTGAAAGATTTGGGAGAGTTTTACAAAATTATTACTATAATTATTTGAGTTGAGTGCAAATGTGTATGTGTTTATATGTGTTTATGACTGTATGTTGAAATGCATAGAGATACACACGTGTGTTTTGGATTAAGAGTGTGCATGCATATGTGTGTGTATATATGTGTATGTGTGTGTGTGTGTGTGTATGCGTGTGTGTGCGTGTCTCTGTGTTGAACAGTATTTAGGGGAGTAAGATTGGCATTGAGGCTGAAGAGATAGGAAGGAACTGTATTAGCATTCCATGATATATTCAAGAGTTGGTACTTTATCCTAAAGGCCAAGTTAAAGAAGGATTTTAGTAGGGGAATAGGATGTTAGGAAGTCAAGTTTGGCAACTGTGTTGAAAATGGAATTGAGGGCAGGGATGGTATATAGGTTTTGAAGTCACATGCCAGCTCTGATCAATTGGTAGTGGCTGCCTGGAGCACTTGAGAAGATTTTGAAGTCTCGTCCTAGGCTTAGTAGGAAAGAACACCATGATTGATAAACAAAATGTTCCACTTATTTTTCATGTCTTAACCCTTTCTTTATTGACTCTGTACTCTAAAGTGCACATCTACTTTATATATAAGATGTAGATCAACAGATATCAACCTAAAAATACAGAAAGAAAACTGTTCTTCTCTAAATGTTTCTAACCTTGAAAATGTAATGAGAGTTTTACTTGTCTTAGAAAGAAGTATAGGGGCTAGCACAGACATGAGTATATAGATATATTATGTTTATTAATTTAATAATTTCTGTCCATTTTTAAACTCTATTTGGAAATAAAGCTCTGGTAGTCTATACCTGTTGTATTACCAGAATAAAAATGAAAACACACACTTAAATGAGAAGGAGACTTTAAGACTAGTTAAAAACTATGAGAAACTATTGTGTTTGTAAATAAATGAATTTTACAAAACCTTTCCACTCTTCTAATTCAGTTACAATAAATACCCCTCCTAGTACATTTTTTGAATATTACCCCACCAAATTCAATTGATTAAATGTTATAAAAGATTACAAGGCTAATTTTCAATAATAATTAGTCCTTGACAGTACAAAGAATAAAACATTTGAAGACAGATAAGTTTGCTTTATAATCCTGACTCTGTCATTTACAAATAGTCAGATCTGAGGCAATTTTTCTTGATGTGTCTCCCTTTTAAACATGTAGCACTAATTTAAAAAAAAACATGTATGAGGTTCCAACAGAATAATATGTGTGAATATAAAATGCAATTGATAAAACAGTTTAATGACATCTGACAAGCTTTGAAAGTATAGCTCCTAAGTCATTACATTTGCTTTTAAAAAAAGCCTAAATTAACTTTATAATCAATTACATACTAAGAAATGCTTTAAAACAAACCCCAAATCATACAATACTCATTTATTTTCAGTCTATTATATTAAAATTCAGTATACTAAAATGTTAGATATTGAGATTACTAATTTAAAAATTCATGGTTCACATAACAGTAAGCTAATAGTACAAAGAGTTGTATGCATGCCTCATTTCCTTTAGTCAAAGAACAACTTGAGTCAGGTTTCCAAAGGAGTTCATAAGAGAAAAATCACACAGTGAAGATTAAATATAAATTTAGCTGTAAATCAATTTTTACAAAACTACTCTGAATTGCTTTTACGGCATATGGTTATCAATATGTGAATTCTGAGTTGAAATACGGCTTCAAATACTAGTAATCACCCTTCCCAAATGACATCTTTATTGATGGCACCATTTTAATTGCAAATTGTTTGATTCTACTAAATAACATAATATGAGAAATGGAACTAATAATTTAACATAAACCAATGTTTTCCATTGTACTTCATGTAACTTAGAGAACTTAAGAGTATTAAAGTGTAGTTGATTTGACATATGTTGTTTCTTTCTATTCTAGCAGGTATTTCATTAAAATAACCCTAAGTTCTGGTGCTTTAAACCTGGTAGACAGAGCAAAACTTATCAAGAAAAAAGGCCTTTATGGTCATCAAATATATGTAAACAAAGTGTTCTAAAAGTCACTGTCCTTGATCCAGCAATAAATATACAGTAATTTTGATAGAAACAAACAAAATATGAAACCATTCTTCTAATATTGACACTCATATTTGTAAGAAATCAATTTTGCAGAAGTGTTTCTTTTAATATTAAAGAACATCACATTCAATGGATCATCATTAATATGCCATTAGTGCATCATTGCTCAATTATATAAAGGCAAAAATACTAGAGAAATGAACCATTTTATAAATTCTTACTATAATTAGAATTAAAATCTGTCTGTTGTGTGATCTCTAGCAATTTTATGTCACACATTATCATCTTCTTTTCATTTAGTAGAGGCATGGGGAAAGAAAATGTACTATTCCGTCATGGTTGAGTTTCCTTATGTTTCACTTCAGTTTTCTGCACATTACTAGCAGCTTTTATTTCACAGTTGTTTCTTGTTTAAGTCTCACACAAAATGACAACAGCATGGGGCAAATCATTTTTGGCTTAATTTGAAATGCTATTTTCAGGGTATTTTAACAGCAGCAATTCTCATATGAGCAAGTAAAGATCATAAATGTTGTCTGTATCTCCCCAGATAAACTATAAATAGAAAAACAAACACAACAGAATTTGGGAAGTGATAAAGGAATTTAGTACGTTTAAGTCATGCCTGAAGAGTTTGAACATGGACAAAATCTGTATTTATATATAAAATTTGACGTACCCTTAAAATGATCAAAGTTAAAAATAATGAAGATGAAAATGCATAGAAGTCAAACAAACTCAACTGAAATTCAATCTAAATTTATGCTATTCAGGCAAAATATATGTTAAGTATCAAAAACTTAACAATTGTTAATTAATTGCTGTGTGTGTGTGTGTGTGTGTGTGTGTGTGTGTGTGTGTGTGTTGGGGAAGGGGCATTATCAAAATAAATAAAATAAATAAAATAATTAAAATAAAATACAACTCTTCTTACCAAAAAATGTACTGCAATTATTTCAACAGAAATGGGTCGATGTAAACTTGAGAGTAGGAACTGTCTTGCCAATCCTTAGATCTTCTTCCTCAAACAAATGACCAGCCTTCTATGAGTTAAAATCAAAAAAGTTAATGAACAGAGTGGCCAATCCACTCATCTTTAAATACATTTTATCACTAAGATTATCCTCATCTAATGTTGTTTTATACATCAGAAAAATTTCATTTAGGCAAAACTCATCTTTTCTATTATTTGAGATAGTAATAAACCTCTCAGTGTCATGTTTTAATGCAAGTCAGTATTAATTCATTCATTTTATCAGTGTTTGTCAATTTATGGAACTTCTTACATTCTGGTCATAATCTTTGAGGCCTGTCTACATTTATCAATATCTGATTTAGAGTAAGCATACTGCAATGTTTTTGTTTCCTAATCATCTTAACATTGTAATGAATTCTTTGCATGGAGAAGCATAATGAGTTTGCATGTGGGCTTTTCTTTACCATCTCTAGATAAATTCTAACCACTCAGTTATATAATGAGGCTATTTCCTCCTTAGACCAATATTCTATTCTTGTGTAACTTAAGTCTAAGTCATTGAATTACACTGGTGATTACATTGTTTTAAATAAAACTCAATCTTTTTTCACATGAAAAAATCAGATCAGATTTTCTCCTCTGAATATATGTAGTTGGTGTTTCTGAAGTTCATTGTAAAAATTTGCATTTAAGTCAAATGAAAGATAAAATTTGGGTTGGGAAAAGTGATGATGCAAGGCAAAAGTATTTAAATGTATTTATTTATAAATATGAGGGGTATTATTTTCATACATTTTGTACTTTAAATTATTCTGCTGAGACTGAAATGAATGAATTTGGAAGAGACACAATAATTTCAGAGATACTGTTTGAAAGTCATACCCATGTACAAAGTGATGGGGGAAAAAAAAACACCTGAAGTATGACAGCTTCTATTAATTATTACTAAATTTTGTTTTCTTTGTTTTTTGTTGTTGCATTCATAAACACATCCTTTATTCATCACCTACGTTAACTCACAGTACACTACATGTACTGTACATTCCCTCCAAACAAAAGTAGGACTGGATTTTACCTGTATTACTTTGGTAATTAAGTGAACAAATATAAGTTCATATGAATTTGATTTGATACCGAGTTTACAGTCATAATGATATAGCGGATATTTTCAATCAAAACCAGTTCTTTCTAAACATTAAATGAAGTATGCATACCCTAATAAAAGTAAGTTTCAGAAACAGCAATCTTTTGAAGGGGAATGTGGAAGAAGAACCAGACTGTTCAATTAACCATGAAAAAAAAAAAAACCTAGTCCAGAAAGTTTGGTTGTGGTTGGGTGGGATAAGATGGATATGCTCAAAATGGACAGTTCTGCTGTTCTGTATTTTGTTTTCTCCTTATGAAAGTTGTCCCTAACTTATATTCCTAAATATGAGTTTAATTGTTGAAACTTATTGAAAGGAGATGATTTTTGAAAGAAAAATGTGTATATTGTATATCCTACTTTATGGAGGACTAGCAATGCATCTTGCCTTAAGATAGACCTAACCAGCATTGATATTCTGCCTCCTATGATTTCTCAATTGAACTTAACATTTTTTTTCCTCCCTGAGATTCACAGATACTTTTTTTTTCTATATCTCACAACTTTTCTGGTATTTTTTTTTCTATTTTTATTGAGTTCTCAGCTTACTTTTTCAACCTCACTTAATGTATTCATACATTTTAATGTTTCTATATTATTTCTTTATCTGATAGCTATGTTTCTGAGAATGTTTCTGAAATAGATCTTATCCATTAATAGATTCCTAGTTGCATTTAATTCCATATTTAAAAAAGTACATATATCTAGGATGATAAAAGAAGCCTGTTTAATGTGGCATTCCAAATTCAAATTCTAAGTTCACTCCTTTTACTTACTACAAGTAATAAACTCTCTAAAAGAGAATTAAATGACATAATGAAATACAAATGTAAATTAAAGTTTTGCTTATACACCATATCTTATTTATAATGTTGGCAAACCTTCAAAGTTTGCAAAAATACTTTGTTGCTAAGGTTAAAGGGAAACACAAACTCATACTTTTTTTGTTGGGAAAGCAAAACTGTATAACAGTATGAGAAGGAATTTGGCTATGTACATATGCATTTCTCCTTTTACACTGATATTTCATTTTAAGAAATCTATATTACAATACACTGGCAAAAATCCAAAAATACATACACACAAGTTATGTGTTGTACTGCTGTTTGCAATTTTAAACAGTACATCCTGGATACAAGTTACTATCCATCAAAAGATTGAAAAAACTATAGTTCCACCCTGTGATGGAGACTTTGCAGCTATAAAGAATAATAATATGTATGTGTATATACCTTTATGATGTAATATGTGGGAATTATAATTTAAACTATAAAAAGGAGAGAAAATATGTAGTGTGTGAGCAAGTTGTCTATTTATTGTCTCTCAGCTCCTAGTCTATGCTTCTTTTCCTGTTTTGTGATACTGAAGCAGAATCCTCTAAAAATGTCTTCCTTACAAGCTAGCAAAAATATTCACTTTGTCAGAGAAAGCACTAGAGTGACCTTATAAGGAGACAGCAGTAGCACATCACTTCCTTTCCCAGTTCTGGTCCTGCTTCCATTTTTCCATTTTTCCTTTTACTGAGCATGATTGCTGAGTTCCACTGGGGCTCACACTATAAGAGAAAATACAAATTAAAAATAAGAGGCTTAATTCTTCCTGTTGAAAAAAAAAACAGAAGAGACTCCCACCTGCCTTCTTTTTCTTAGAGTGTTTGCTTTAGAAATTTAGTAAGTTCTTTCTTTGCTTCTTTGAAATATATGTAAATCTTTTAAAATGGTAAATGAATAACGCAGGAACTTGGGGACCTAGTCAAGGCCTTGGAGCTATCTCTTTGAAATGTAATCATCAAGCAATATATCAGCCCTATAACCCAGTTTCCTGGGAGGATGAGAGCTTCAGCTGACTCCTGGTTCCAAATTGCAAACCTATCCTCCCTCCCATTACAAAATACAAGAATTTTTTTTTTTTCCTTTTGAAGCACTTAGCAAAACAAGTGGGTACTCCAGTTCCAAGTGATTTAGGATAAACTATATGGTAACAAATCACAGTATTGAGTCCTCATACTCAAGGATTATTATTTATTTGGGGAAAAATGTATACAATATACTACTTCGCTACATAAATGGGTAAAATTTCTTAGTGTTTCTTCAATCTCTTTAGGGATTGCCTATATTGCACATTACATTCTAGATTAATGTTCTTTTAATAATAAAACTGTTTTTATTTCTCTTCTACTTTTGTGGAGTGGATTTCCAGGGTGGCAGAAATTTTTTTTTTTTCATTTATATCCCCAACAGTATTAGTGGACACCACAGATGCCCTATCTCAGGCCATTGTCTCCTTACCCCTAGGACTGTATGGAGAGATCATCTCTTCCTACAACTTCATACATACTCTCCTGGTCCCTGATCTATTTCTATGAGCAAGTTGCTACCATTATTCAACCACTTCACTACTTAGAAATAGCTGCTCTAGACCCTCTATAGTTCTGCGCTTTGAGTTACCTGTTTCCTCCTACTTCCACAGTAGCTGTGGAGGTACCCTCTTTCAACTATCCCCAACTAGTGACCACTTCTGTGTATCTGATGTGCCCTGCCTATACCTCATGTTAAGTCTGGGTCACTCCTATAGCATAGTTCGAGATTGTGCTCTCAGACAACTTGCATTCATACCATTAGGTTTTTTTTTTTTTTGGTTTTGTTTTTGCATTTGTCAAACCCTCTTCAAAGAGATTTTTGAATCTCACCTTTGGGCAGAAGTCTTCTTTCTTCATCACTCTCTCTTAGTCTGTAAATAGTACCTTCTTCATGTTTACCTAAATATATAGGTCTCAGAATCAAGTGGTGGAAATGTGTGTGGTACCTCTATTATTCCTAAAAACCAACTCACAAATGTTTTGTTTCCTATTCCAAATGTTTTACCTTTGATAGATTGGAAGTCTTAGTTATTATCTGGTTAATGCTCCCACCAATATATATATAAAAAAGGAAGATGAGAACAACACCTATTCATTTGGGGAACCCTAAACCATTAAATCAACATGTTAGAAAGAGCTTGCTCTATTGGTTGAAATGATTGATTCTGCTTACTCAGAAAAATTGGATCAATGCTATGCAATGAAGACAAGAAGGAATATATTTCAAAATCAGGGGATTCTTAGAGGACACCTCTTAGTACTTTTGTTGTCAATGGCAAAGATAAATGGAAAAATATATCATCCAGAAAATGTTGACATTTTCAAAGCAAGATCACTTAAAAGTTAAGATTTATGTAACTGAAAAGTAAAGAATTCAGATCATCTGAAGTTTTTTACTAAGGTCAATAGATGATAAGAGAAAGAACTACAAACAATGACCTCACCACAATGTCTTTAATAACTTTGCATATTTTCCCTTCGTTTTTTTATACATGTTTGGGTACATATATCTAATTTTATTCTTCTCTGCTTCTTTCCAATTTTATTTTATACATAATATGTTGGATGTTGACTTCATGAATCATTCTTTTCAATTACTCCTAAATTTCTGTCAAAGTCCTACTGAACATTTGGTTACATTTGTTCAGTTATACTTTTATAGAAATTGGAGTTCCCATCATTGTTCAGCAGAAAAGAATCTGACTAGGATCCATGAGGACACAGGTTTGATCCCTGGCCTTGCTCAGTGGGTTAAGGATCCATCATTGCCATGAACTGTAGGTTAGAGATGCAGCTTGTATCTGGTGTTGCTGTGGCTGTGGTGTAGGCTGGCAGCTGCAGCTCTGATTTGACCCCTGGCCTGGGAACCTCCATGTGTAGCCCTAAAAAAAAAAAAAAAAAAAAAAAAAGAATACTTTTACAAAAATTAAGTAACTAATATAACTGTACATGGATAAAATTTATATTGAAACTCTTTGTCTCCCTATTTTTGGGAGGTGGTGAAACTATCTATTCTTGAAAGAGGAATAGCTGCATCTTGCTAGATTCAAAGAATGATATATATGGAAGGTGAGTAGCCAAAAGGGTGGACAATGCCAGTTATTGATTTAGTTTCTATTTGCTTCAAATATATCATTTGCCATGCTTTGCAATACTGAAACTGAACACATGAACAATTTTTCTTTACTAGACTTTGTTAATAGAGTGTTGGAAAGAATGCAACTGTAAGTCGAAAGCTTTGTTTACTGATAAGGAACCACTCTTCTCTGCATCCCTGCACTTCTCTGCACTTGCTCTCTCTCTACCCTGATCTAACATGCTTCAAAGAGAAAGATAATTAAGGGTAGGTCAAAGGCACATTGTCCACAATGAGTACTCAAAGCCATAAACAACTGTCTGTGTATTCTGTAACTTTGAGAGGGGAAGGAAATAAAATTTGAATGTCTCTGTCAGATGCAGGCACTAAAGTTACAATTTCTATCTTGTAATAAGGAGGAGGGGTGCTCAAATTCCATGAATGGGGTTTGGGCAAATTTCACACTGGGGAGGGGACACAACTGTGACCTCATGTATGAGATACTTCAGGCCAAGTCAATAAACTATTGTTGCTACTACATCTGAGAGCATAATAGAAATTAATGAGTTGTGTGCTTGACCTTCACTGCACCATGAGTGCCAGAGTGCACTGTCCTGATAATGAAGAGCTTCAAGTAGAGAAAATTCCCTTGGAATTTTCCCCTAAGTGGTTTGGTCATGATTTAGCATGTGTGACCCTATGTCTGATATCATGTCATTACAGAGGTGATATCTTGTAAGTTGGTAAGTCAGAAGCTTCAGTTGCATCAGCCTTGACTGCACATTTATCAGACTCAGACCAGCAAAGGTAGGTGATGATTCCTGACAAAATATAGAGGCCTGCTCACCAAAAAACTTCTTGGGACTATGTGGGCATATTCATAATGTTCAATAATTTAGGCAGTCAAGTAAATACTTCCATAGTCTAACATAGTCTGATCATCATTTTTCTTAATTTTATGAAGCAGTCTAACAACAACAACAACAACAAAAAAAGGGGGGGATAACCCCAGATCCTGCACCTTCCACACAAAATGCCAGTCAGCACTTTAGGATATCTTTTTCATTCTCATTCTACATACTCTTGACTCTTTCTCAGTCTCTTTTTTCTTTTTTAATGCAATGAATTATATTACATTTATAGCTGTACAATGATCATCACAAGCCAATTTTATAGCATCTACATTCCAAGCCCCCAGCCCAACCCCAACCTGTCTCCTTTGGAAACCGTAAGTTTTTCAAAGTCTGTGAGTCAGTATCTGTTATGCAAAGAAAGTCATTGTGTCCTTTTTTTAGATTCCACATGTAAGTGATAGCATATGACATTAGTGTCTCTCTGTCTGACTAACATCACTTAACATGATAATTACTAGGTCTGTCCATGTTGCTGCAAATGCCACTATTTATTTTCTTTTAATGGCTGAGGAATATTCCATTGTGTATGTGTATCAAGTCTTCTTTATCCACTCCTCTGTCTATAGACATTTAGGTTGTTACCATGGCTTGGATATTGTATATAGTACTGCAATGAACATTGGAGTGCATGTATAGTTTTGAGTCATGGTTTTCTCTGGATAGATGACCAGGAGTGCGGTTGCTGGATCAAATGGTAATTCTATGGCTAGTTTTCTGAGGAATCTCCATATTGTTTTCCACAGTGGTTGCACCAAATTAACTTCCCACCAACATTATAGCAGGGTTCCCTTTTCTCCACTCCCTCTCCAGCATTTATTTCTTATAGACATTTTGATGATGGCCATCCTGGCTAGTGTAATGTGGTACCTCATTGTGGTTTTGATTTGCATTTCCCTAGTAATTAGTGATGTTGAGCATCTCTTCATATAATTTATGACCATCTGTATGTCTTCTTTGGAGAACTGTATGTTTAGATGTTCTGACGATTTATTAACAGGGTTGTTTGATTTTTTGGTATTAAGCTGCAGGAGGTGTTTATAATTTTGGAGATTAATCTCTTGTCAGTCACTTCATTTGCAAATATTTTTTCAAATTCTGTGGGCTGTCTTTTAATTTTGTCTAGGGTTTCCTTTGCTGTGCAGAAACTTTTAAGTTTAATTAGGTCACATTTGTTTATTTTCATTTTAATCGCCATTACTCTAGGTAGTGAGTCTGAGAAGATATTGCTGTGGATTATGTCAGAGAGTGGCCTATTTTTTTCTTTAAGTGTTTTATAGTATCTGGTCTTATATTTAGGTCTTTAATCCATTTTGATTTTATTTTTGTGTATGGTGTTAGGAATTGTTCTAATTTCATACATTAACATGTGGCTGTCCAGTTTTCCTGGCACCACTTATTGAAGGGGCTGTCTTTTCTCCATTGTATATTCTTGCCTCCTTTGTTATAGATTAGTTGACTGTAGGTGTGTAGGTTTAATTCTGGGCTCTCTATTCTGTTCCACTGATCTATATTTCTGATTTACCATACAATTTTGATGACTGAAGCTTTGTAGTATTGTCTTAAGTCAGGGAGCCTGACTCTTCCAGCTCCATTTTTCTTTCTCAGTAGACTTTAGGTATTCTGGGTCTTTCGTGCTTCCAAACAAACTTCAAATATTTTGTTATGGTTCTGTAAAAAATGTCTGTAGTAACTTGATAAGGATTACATTGGAAATGTAGATTGCCTTGGGTATTATAGCCATTTTGATAATATACATTCTTCCAATCCAAGAGCATGGTGTGTTATTCAATCTGTTTGTGTCGTCTTTGATTTCTTTCATCACCTTCTTATAGTTTTCAATTTATAGGTCATTGATATGTATGTTTATTCCTAAGTATTTTATTATTTTTGATGTGATGGTAAATGGTATTGTTTCCTTTATTTCTCTTCCTGATCTTTTGTTGTTAGTATATAGAAATGCAGTTGATTTTTGTGTATTAATTTTGTATCCTATGACTTTGCTAAATGCATTGAAGAGCTCTAACAGTTTTATGATAGCATCTTTAGGATTTCCTAGGTATAGTATCATGTCACGTGCAAGCAGTGATAGTTTTACTTTATTTCTTTCCAATTTGAATTGCTTTGATTTCTTTTTCATCTCTGATTGCCATGGCTAGGACTTCCAAAGTTATGTTAAATGATTGTGTTGAGAGTGGATATCCTTGTTTTTCTCCTGATCTCAGCAGGAATTCTTTCAGGTTTTAACTATGGAGAAGGAGGTTAGCTCTGGGTTTGTCATATATGGCCTTTATTATGTTGAGGTAAGTTCCCTCTATGCCCACTTTCTTGAGGGTTTTTATCAGAAATGGGTGTTGAATTTGGTCAAAGAATTTTTTTGCATTTGTTGAGAAGATCATACTGTTTGCATTCTTCAGTTTGCTAATGTGGTCTATCACACTGACTGATTTGTGGATATTGAAGAGTCCTTGCATCTCTGTGATAAACCCACTTGATTATGATGTACAATTCTTTTAATGTATTGTTGAATTCGGTTTGCTACTATTTTGTTGAGGATTTTTACATCTATGTTCATCAGTGAAATTTGCCTGTAGTTTTCTTTTTTTGTGGTATCTTCGTCACACTTTGCTATCAGGGTGATTGTGGCCTCATAGAATGAGTTAGGATTGTTACTTCCTCTGCAATGTTTTGGAATAGTTTCAGAAGGATAGGTGTTAGCTCTTTCCTGAATGTTTGATAGAATTCGCCTGTGAAGCCCTCTTGTCCTGGACTTTTGTTTGTTGGAAGTTTTAAAATCAGTTTCAATTTCAGTACTTGTGATTGGTCCATTCATATTTTATTTTATATTGGTTTAGTCTTGGAAGATGGTACTTTTCTAAGAATTTGTCCATTTCTTCTAGGTTTTCCATTTTATTGGTATATAGTTGCTTGTAATAGCCTCTTATGATCCTTTGCATTTCTGTGATGTTTGTTGTAACCTCTCCTTTTTCATTTCTAATTCTATTGATTTGAGTCCTCTCTCTTTTTTTTCTTGATGAGTCTGGCTAAGGGTTTATCAATTTTGTTGATCTTTTCAAAGAACCAGCATTTAGTTTCATTGATCTCTTTTCTATGGTTTTCTTCATTTCTATTTCACTTATTTCTGCTCTGATCTTTATTATTTCTTTTCATCTGCTAACTTTAGGTCTTGTCCGTTCTTCTCTATCTGGCTGCTTCAGATGTAAAGTTAAGTTGTTTATTTGAGCTTTTTCTTATTTCCTGAGGTAGGCTTGTAATGCTATAACCTTCCCCCTTAGAATTGCTTTTGTTGCATCCCTTTGGTTTTGGAGTGTCATATCTTTGTTGTCATTTGCTTCCAGGTATTTTTTAATTTCTTCTTTGATTTCTTCAGATATCCATTGGTTGTTTAGTAGCTTGTTGTTTAGTCTCCATGAGTTTGTGTTTTTTGCAATTTTTTTCTTGTTGATTTCCAGTCATATAGTGTTTTGGTTAGAGAAGATGTTTAATATGATTTCAATTTTCCTAAAGTTACCAAGGCTTGATTTGTGACCCATAATGTGATCAGTCCTAGAGAATGTTCCGTGTGCACCTGAGAAGAAGTGCATTCTCCAGCTTTGTGGTGGAATGTTCTATAAATGTCTATTAAGTCAATTTGGTCTAATGCATCATTTAAGGCATGTGTTTCCTTGTTGAATTTCTGTCTGGACGATCTGTCCATTGTTTTAAGTAGAGTGTCAAAGTCCCCCACTTTTATTGTATTATTGCCAATTTCTCCTTTTAAGGTTGTTAGCAGTTGCCTTATATATTTAGGTGATCTTATGTTGGCTGCATACATATCTACAATTGTTACATCTTCTTCTTGGATTGATCTTTTGATCATCATGTAATGTTATTTTCTCTTATAATAGTCTTCATTTTAAGGTCTATTTTGTCTGATATGAGATTGCTACTCCAGCTTTCTTTTGATTCCTGTTTGCATGGAATATTTTCCTCCATCCTCTCACTTTCAATTTATATGTGTTCCTAGAACTGAAGTTGGTCTCTAGAAGATAGAATACATATGGGTCTTATTTTTGTAGCTATTCAGCCAGTCTGTGTATTTGGTTGGGACATTTAGTCCATTTACATTTAAGATAATTATTGATATGTATGTTCTCATTGCCATTTTATTAACTGTTTTCTATTTGTTTTTGTTGATCTTTTTTCCTCCCATCTTGTTCTCTCCTTTTGTGGTTTGATGACTATCTTTAGTGTTGTATTTGAGTTTCTTTTTCTTATTTGGGTATGTATGATTGTATATTTTTGGTTTGCAATTACTCTGTAGTTTTGATATAGGAGTCTCTCTCTGTATATATACACAAGATTGTTTGAGGTTGTTGATCTCTTAATTGCAAGTTCATCTCCAGTGTGTTACATTTTTACCCTCTCTTCTCATGATTTCTGATTTTTATAGAATATTTGTATGTGGATGGTTTGCTACCTATACTTTTACTATGCCTTTACTGGTGAGCCTTGTCATTTGTAACATTTTCATTTCTAGTTGTGGCCTTTTCTTTTCCACTTCAAGAAGTTCCTTTAGTATTTGTTGTAAATCTGGTTTAGTGGTGCCGAATCTCTTAGCTTTTCCAGTCTGTAAAACTGTTGATTTCTCCTTCAAATCTGAATGAAAGCCTTGCTGGGTAGAGGAATATTGCTTGGAGGTTTTTTCCTTTCATTACTTTAAGTATTACATGCCATTCCCTTCTGCCATGCAGAGTTTCTGCTGAAAAATCTGCTGAAAACTTTATTGGGATTCCATTGTATGTTTTCTTTTCTCTAGCTGTTTTCAAGATTTTCTCTTTGTCTTTAATTTCGGTCAGTTTGATTAATATGTGTCTTGGAGTGTTCCTCCTTGGGTGTATTTTATATGGTATTCATTGTGCTTCTGGATTTGAGCATGTGATTCCTTTCCCATGTTAGGGAAATTTTTGACAATTGTCTCTTAATATATTTTTTCTGTTCCTGTCTCTCTCTCTTCTCCTTCTGGCACCCCTATCATATGGATATTGGTGCCATTAAAATTGTCCCAGAGTTCCCTGAGACTGTCTTCATTTCTTTTCAATATTTTTTGTTCTGCTTTGGTGATTTCCACTTGTCCATCCTCCACCTCACTTATTTGTTCTTCTGCCTCCTGAATTCTGCTGTTGGTTGCTTCTAATGAATTTTTATTTCAGTTATTGTATTTTGCATCTTTACTGGCTTAATCCTTGAATCTTTTATTTCTTTGTACAATGTTTCCTACAATTTACCAATCTTTGCCTCCAGTTTATTTCCAATATATTGGATCATCTTCACTATCATAAGTCTAAAGTCTTTTTCGTGGAGGCTGATTTTCTCCAGATCACTTAGCTGTTTTTCTGGGGATTCTTCTTGCTCCCTTAACTGAGTCATATTTATCTGCCTTTTCACTTTATGTAGATTTTTGGTGTGGTCTCCTTTTTGCAGACAATGGAATTTAGCATCTCTTGCTTCAGATGTTGCCACCCATGTGTCTGAAGTCAGTACAAGGGCTTCCTGATGGGAGTGACTTGTGCCTGCCTAATGGTAGGTAGAGCTGATTCTTATCCCTCTGGTGGATGGGGCTTTGTCTTGTGAGATTTGAAGTGGCTGTGTGCCTGGGGGTCTTTAGGCAGCCTGTTTGCTAGTGGGTGAGGCTGTGATTCCACCTGGATTATTGTTTGGCCTGGGGCTTCTCAGCGCTGATGTATTCTATAAGAACACACACTGATTATTATTCCCAAGACCTTTGCCTCCAATATTGTTCCCCCACAACAAGCCACGCTCACCCTGTTTTCCCAGGAGATCCTTCAAGAACTACAATCAGGTCTGAGCCAGATTCCTATGGAGTCATTGCTTTGCCCTAGGACCCAGTGCACATGAAGTCTTGGGTGCACCTTTCAAGAATGGAGTATCCATTTTCTCCAGTCCTGTGGAGCTGTTGCATACAATCCCCCCCGGCCTTCAATGTCAAATGTCCTGGAGTCTCCTTCTTCCAATTCCAGATCCCCAGGCATGGGGACCAGATCTGGGGCTCAGAACTCTCACTCCTGCAGGTGAGTCTCTGTGATACATTTACTTTCCAGTCTGCGGGCTGCCCACCCAGCAGGTACAGGGATGCTTATATCACATAATTGCCTTCCTACTGTCTTGATGTGGAATCCTCTTTGTCTTCTGGAATAGAATATCTTTTTTTGATGTTTTGCAGTATATTTGGTTGAAGGTTGTTCACCGAATGGTTGTAATTTTGTTACTTTTAAAAGAGAAGGTAAGCTCCATTACTTCTACTCTGCCATCTTAATCCCATTTCTTTCTCAGTCTTTTCATGGATGGAATGAATGCCATTGTCCATACTGGTAGAACAGTGGGTCCTAAGCAGAAGGAAAAATCTTTTTTTTTTCAATAGAATCTATAATTCACTGTGACATAAAACTTCATGAGACAGTGAGAAATTATAAGAATGAGAAAGATAAGAATTTGTCAATTATAATTGAATATTTGCTACTGTAAATTTTGCTTTGCAAATAATTAAATCAAAATCATATATACATAAAATTTTTGTCATTCAGGAATGTGTTCACATTAATTTTACCTCCATGTAACTAACAAATGGGTGAAAAATGTTAACCAAGTATGATTGAGGGGAATTTTCATTTCTTCATTGTCTGTGGCTGATATGTTTTCAGGTTATGAGAGTAAATTATCATACTCTTTGAGTATCCAAGCTGAAAAGCATGTCTACTATTGGAGAGAAACATGAACATCATGACATATATCTTTATTCAGTTTCACTTCTTTCCCCATCAGTTCTCTCTCCTAAAAATTTATGAATGTATTTACAAAAAATATGAAAACTCAAAATGGATTAAAGATCTAGATATAAGACCAGACACTATCAAACTCTTAGAGGAAAACATAGGCCAAACACTCTCTGACATAAACGACAGCAACATCTTCTCTAATCCACCTCTTAGAGTATTGATAATAAAAACAAAAATAAAGAAATGGGACCTAATCAAACTTAAAATTTCTGCACAGCAAAGAAAACCCTAAACAAAATGAAAAGCAACCCACAGATGGGAGAAAATGTTTGCAAGTGAATCAACTGACAAGGGATTAATCTCCAAAATTTATAAACATCTTCCAAAGCTCCATACCAAAAAAACAAACAAGCCCATCAAAAAATGGGCAGAAGATCTAAACAGACAATTCTCCAAAGAAGGTATACATGTGGCCAAAAACACATGAAAAGATGGTCAGCATCACTCATTATTAGAGAGATGCAAATCATAACCACTCTGAGGTACCACCTTACACCAGCCAGAATGGCCATCATCCAAAAGTCTACAAACAATAAGTGCTGGAGAGGGTGTGGAGAAAAAGGAACCCTAGCACACTGTTGGTGGGCATGTAAATGGGTGCAACCACTGTGGAAAACAGTATGGAGATTCCTCAGAAAACTAAAAATACAACTACCATCTGATCCAGCAGTCCCACTCCTGGGCATCTATCCAGAGAAAACCAAGACTAGCAAAGACACATGTACTCTGATGTTCATTGCAGCACTATTTGCAATAGGCAAGACATGGAAACGACCCAAATGTCCATCGACAGAGGAGTGGATCAAGAAGATGTGGTACATATACACAATGGAATATGACTCAGCCATTAAAAGGAACAAAATGCCAGCATTTTTAGCAACATGGATGGACCTAGAAACTATCATGCTAAATGAAGTCAGCCATACAATGAGACACCAACATCAAATGTTTTCACTGACATGTAGAATCTGAAAAAAGGACAGACTGAACTTCTTTGCAGAACAGATGCTGACTCACAGATCTTCAAAAACTTATGGTCTCTGGAGGAGACAGTTTGGGGGTTGGGGGAATGTGCTTGGGTTATGGGATGGAAATCCTGTGAATTTGGATTGTTATGATCATTATACAACTATGGATGTGATAAATTCATTTGAGTAATGAAAAATAAATAAATAAAACAAAAAATTAAAACTCACCTTAAGTTGCATTATTTGACAGTACAATTTTAATTCCTAAATAGTTATGAAAAATAAAAATATACAATAAAAGCCTAATTTTTCATTATCTTCTAGTTTTCTTAATCAAACCAAAACTTTTGTACTTTTAATTATTTTTCACTGTTTACTTAGCTAACTTACTATCTGAGGTAGAAGGTAGTGCACCTGCAAAGTCTTCACTATGTTAAGGTCAGATAATCAATTTCCTATCCCAAAAGACAAAACTAATACAGTACAGAGGATTATCACTAAATACGAGCAGCTGCTTTTTTAAGACTGGAGATTTTCTGGTGAATCCTACAATAATGGAGTAGGTAGGACACAGAATTTC
The DNA here is from genome assembly GCF_054392235.1 of Sus scrofa. Taxonomy (NCBI): domain Eukaryota; kingdom Metazoa; phylum Chordata; class Mammalia; order Artiodactyla; family Suidae; genus Sus; species Sus scrofa. The sequence goes on from NC_139393.1 coordinate 44,860,719, forward strand.
ATATATCTCTATCTGTGAATTCTGTGAAAGCTGCATATTTGTTTTTTAAACTACAGATGAAATGAGGATTAATTTTTCTTTGATTCAAGTAATTGCTACTAAATACATTTGAAGCCAAACATGGAATAGTTATAGAGAAAATAATTTCTCTCTTTATTCTGAATGTCATTAGAGGTTGTATCCTTAATAAATTTAATTCTAATTCTTGCATATTTAAGAATTTCAGGAGTATAGCTGCTATAAACCATTTAATGCAAGTATTAACTTTCATACTTGCTACCTCTAAATATTATCACAAAAAGCTAATAGACTTCTACACCCTACGTGTTTAACAGAATTGATAAGAGCCCCAAGTATTATTTTCTTTTCATGAGTTCAAACAATGTTTCAATCTTCTGTAAAGACTGATTAAATATAAACAATTTCTAAATTTAATTAATGCTATAGATCAATTTCATTTCAGAAGAAAACATATGAAATTTTATTCTTCTCTAAGGGTTTTATCTTAAAATCTATTAAAGCGCTGTAACTCATTAATAATTCAAATCCTCTTTAGTTTTAATTCTAGGCATGACACATGCAAGCAAATTATGTAAGTCTTTGCCTGGAATATAAACAAAGGAATCAGTAATCATAATATTGAAATTATTCATTTGCCTATTTAGTTGATTAGTTAGACATCTTAGCAACTTTCAATACAACTGAACAAACATTTCTTTTGAAATGTTCTCTTTTCTTAATCTCCATCAGATTACTTGTTTCTTTTCAGTTTCCTTTCATTAGCTATTCAGCCTGATGTGTCATTACTGGAATTATTCAATTCTGTCTCAGATGCTCTTGTTTTCTCATGTCTACTTTATCTCTAAGTGAAGTAATTTATTTAAATGTTTTTAAACCATCTGATATTACCAATAATGTTATGTATTTACCTACAAAAATTCATATGAATATATTCAAGCATATGCTTAATAATTTTAATTTTACACAAATTCCTTACACGCCTTTCAGTTATGTTCTGAACTGAATGCCTGATTTGCTTTACATCCTCCCACTCTCCCATCCTCACTGTGCAGCCAGCCCTCCACCAATTTCATGAAGTGATTTAGTCTACCTGTGTTCTCCATTTCAACAAGTTTTATTTCATATAATGGGTGGATTCTTCCTAAAAGCTGGATATTATTTTTGACATAATGATGTATGTCCATTTGCTTGTACATGGGTTTTTAAAATAGCACCACTTTGGGGGTTCCCTGGTGGTGCAGTGTGTTAAGAACTTGGTATCATCACTACTGTGCAACCTTGGCATGGTTTGGATACCTGCCCCAGGAATTTCACGTGAGGCTGGTATGTCCCCCCAAAAAACTGCACCACTTTGTACATATCTAACTCCTAAAACACACATATTTACTGTTCCTCATGGTACCTGTAATCATTCTAGTAAATCCACCATCATATTGCTTTACTTCAAGCCCGTAACATGTACCTCCTATCCCACTCTTAGGTCCAAAACCCACCTACTCTACCCTCCATAGAGTAGTGCAGTTTTTCAATGAGCATAATACACCAATCTTTCTCTGATCCAAGAAATCCAATAATTTTCCATTGACAGATGATTGGATTAAGAAGCTGTGATATATATATATATATATATATATATATATATATATATATATACACATACACACACATGGGAATAATACCCAGCCCTAAAAAGGTATCAAATAATACCATTTGCAGCAACATGGACGGAACTAGGGTCTCTCATACTAAATGAATTAAATTAGAAAGAGAAAGACAAATACTATGTCATATCACTTATATCTGGAATCTAATATATGGCACAAAAGAACATTTCCATATTAAAGAAATTCATGGACTTGGAGAACAGACATGTGGTTGCCAAGGAGGAGGGGGTGGGAGTGGGATGGATTGGGAATCTAGGGTTAATAGATGCAAACTATTGCCTTTGGAATGGATAAGCAATGAAATCCTGCTGTATAGCACTAGGAAGTATATCTAGTCACTTATGATGGAACATGATGGAGGACAATGTGAGAAAAAGAATGTATGTAAGTATGTGAAAGTGGGTCACTTTGCTGTATAGTAGAAAATTAACAGAACTATGTAAACCAGCTATAATGGAAAAAATAAAAACCTTTTTAAAAAGATGAAAACATTGAAGCATTTAGTAATATGGTAAGATTTATCTTTGTTATGATATTTATCATAATTTTCTTAGTATAAAATATTGTATTATTTCAAATTCAATGAAGAACTTTTGGAAACTTACTAAACCTAGTATCATGCTTCACAAAAGTGTATAATATGATCTGTGGTTTCAAGGAGCTTAAAACTAGAAATTAAACACTGAGTTACATAGAGGTACAGGCATACCATGGAGATATTGAAGGTTTGGTTCCAAACTACCACAATAAAGAATATATTGCAATATAGCAAGTCATATAAGATTTTTGATTTCCCAGGGCATACATGAGTTATGTCTATGAAGTCTATTCAGGCTTCAATAGCATTACATCCAAAAAACAACACAAATACCTTAATTAAATAATACCTTGTCGTTAAAATGCTAACCATTATCTGGGCCTTCGGTGAGTCATAATCTTTTTGCTGGTTGAGGGTGTTGCTGACATTTTGATGACCACTGACTGTTCAGGGTGATGTTTGATGATGTTTGAGGTGAATGTGGCAATTTCATAAAATAATACAACAGTGAAGTTTTTCACATAGCATTTGCCAATGTTCTTTCTTTCATGTGTGATTCTTCTGTAGCATGCTATGCTGTTTGATAGCATTTTATCTATAGTAGAATTTCAAAATTGGAGTCAATCTTCTCAAACCCTTTCACTTCTTTATCAACTAAGTTTATGTTTCATTCTAAATCCTTTGTTGTAATTTTAACAATTTTCACAGTATCTTTAACCAGAGTAGATCTCATCTCAACAAACGAACAAACAAACAAAACTTTCTTGGATTAGAAATAACACCTCATCCCTTAAGGTTTCATTATGAGGTTGATGCAGTTCAGTCACGTCTTCAGGCTCTTATTTCTAATTCTAGTTCTCTTGCTACCACAATTGCAGTTACTTCTACTGAAATCTGAGTCTCTCAAAGTCATCCATGAGAGTTGTAATTAACTTCTTCAAAGTTCCTGGTAATGTTGGTACTGTGTCCTCTTCCTGTGAATCACAAATGTTCTTAATGGCATCTAGAAGAGTGAATCCTTTTCAGAAGGTTTTGAATTGACTTTGCTAAGATCAAACAGAAAAATCACTGTGTATGGCAGCTATAGCCTTATGAGATACATTTCTTCAGACTTGAAAGTTGAAAGTACTCATTGATCTGCGGGCTGCAGAATGGAGGTTGCGTTATCAGGCATGAAAATAATATGAATCTCATTGTCCGTCTTCATCAGAGCTCTTGGGTGATGCATTGTCAAGGAGCAGGACTATTTTGAAAGGAATCTTTTTCTGATAAGTAGGTCTCAAGAGTTAACCATATTCAGTAAACCATGGTGAAAAGAGATATGCTGTCATCCAGGCTTTGTTGTTTAATTTATAGAGTACAAGGAGGGTAGATTTAGCACAATTCTTAAGAGTCTAGGATTTTCAGAATGGCAAGAGTGCACTGGCTTCAACTTAAAATACCAGTTGCATTAGTCCCTAACAAGACTTAGGGACTAAGTCTTTGATGACTTCTCCTCTCTAGGTATGAAAGTCCTATATGACATCTTCTTCCAGTAAAAGATTTTTTAATCTACATTTAAAAATCTGTTGTTTTGTGCAGCCCCCTTCATTCATTATCTTAGCTGCATTTCCTGGGTAATGCTGCAACTTCTACATCACTACTTGCTACTTCATCTTGCACTTTTATGTTAAGGAGACAGTGTCTTTCCTTAAACTCCATGAACCACCTCTATTGATTTCAAACATTTCTTTTGCAGCTTCCTCACATCTCTCTGCCTTCATTGAATTAAAGTCTTGCTCTGGATTTAGCTTTGGCTTAAGGAAATGATGTGGCTGGTTTGATTTTCTATCCAGACCATTAAAATATTCTTCATGTCAATGGGAAGGGTGTTTTGCTCTCTTAAGCATTCTTGTGTTCACTGGAGTAGTGCTATTAATGCCCTTCAAGAGCTTTTCCTTTGTAGTCACAACTTTGGTACTGGCACAAGAGATCTAGCTTTCAGCCTATTTCAGCTTTTGACATGCCTTCCTCCCCAAGCATAATCACTTCAAGCTTTTGATTTAAATTGAGAAACTTGCAACTCATTCTTTCACCTCAATACTTAGAGGCTATTATATAGCTATTAATCAGCCTTATTTCATATTGTTGTGCATCAGGGAATAGGGAAGCTGATAAGGGGGAAGAGAGAGAGAGAGACTGGGGAAGGGCCCATGTGTGGACCAGTCAGAATGGGTAGAGCTGTCAGAACCCAGAACATATCATTTAAGTTTGCTGTTTTATTATTTATGGGTATTATTATGGGTATTATTTATGGTGCCCCCAAATAATTACAGGTAACATCAAAGAACACAGATAATAACAAATATAATAAGAAAAAGTTTAAAATATTGTGAGAATTACAAAAATGTGACACAAGCATGAAGTGAGCAAATATCTTTGGAAACAAGGTGCTGAGAGACTTGCTAGAGATGCATGGTTGCCATCAAACTTTAATTCATAAAAAATGCAATATATGTGAAGTGCAATAAAGTGAAGTATAATACAAAGCTCTGCCAGTACAGTATATTTATATTGACTGCTCTCAGAGATTTTGACAGATAAAAATCTGATTCAGAAGGGAAAAAAAAACATTGTAATTGCCCTCAGGGTCTAGATAATTAAGAAGAATTTGTCTTGAACTGAATTTTAACAATGAGTGCTATGTAAGTAGAAATGGTAAATTAGAATATCTTCACAAAAGCAGAAATATAGACAAAAGTCTGAAAACCTAAAAAAGTAAATGATAAATTGTCTAATCTAGTTTTAATTTGAAAATATAGAAATTCTTATTAGAGAATAAAAACAAAAAGAAAAAGCCTAATCTTATATGAAAGGTTTTGAGTTTTATATTGGAGAAAATGAGATGTTACTGAATACTTTTTTTATATTTTATTTATTTATTTATTTTTTTTTTTATTTTCCCACTGTACAGCAAGGGGGACAGGTTATCCTTACATGTATACATTACAATTACATTTTTTCCCCCACCCTTTCTTCTGTTGCAACATGAGTATCTAGACATAGTTCTCAATGCTATTCAGCAGGATCTCCTTGTAAATATATTCTAGGTTGTGTCTGATAAGCCCAAGCTCCCGATCCCTCCCACTCCCTCCCCCTCCCATCAGGCAACCACAAGTCTCTTCTCCAAGTCCATGATTTTCTTTTCTGAGGAGATGTTCATTTGTGCTGGATATTAGATTCCAGTTATGATATCATATGGTATTTGTCTTTGTCTTTCTGGCTCATTTCACTCAGGATGAGATTCTCTAGTTCCATCCATGTTGCTGCAAATGGCATTATGTCATCCTTTTTAATGGCTGAGTAGTATTCCATTGTGTATATATACCACTTCTTCTGAATCCAATCCTCTGCCGATGGACATTTGGGTTATTTCCATGTCCTGGCTATTGTGAATAGTGCTGCAATGAATATGCGGGTGCATGTGTCTCTTTTAAGCAGAGCTTTGTCCGGATAGATGCCCAAGAGTGGGATTGCGGGGTCATATGGAAGTTCTATGGATAGATTTCTAAGGTATCTCCAAACTGTTCTCCATAGTGGCTGTACCAGTTTACGTTCCCACCAACAGTGCAGGAGGGTTCCCTTTTCTCCACAGCCCCTCCAGCACTTGTTATTTGTGGATTTATTAATTTTTTTTTTTTTTTTGTCTTTTTGCCATTTCTTGGGCCGCTCCCGCGGCATATGGAGGTTCCCAGGCTAGGGGTCGAACCGGAGCTGCAGCCACCGGCCTACGCCAGAGCCACAGCAACACAGAATCCAAGCCGCATCTGCGACCTACACCACAGCTCACGGCAACGCCAGAACCTTGACCCACTGAGCAAGGGCAGGGATCGAACCCGCAACCTCATGGTTCCTAGTCGGATTCGTTAACCACTGGGCCATGACGGGAACTCCTGTGGATTTATTAATGATGGCCATTCTGACTGGTGTGAGGTGGTATCTCATGGTAGTTGTGATTTGCATTTCTCTTATAATCAGCGATGTTGAGCATTTTTTCATGTGTTTGTTGGCCATCTGTATATCTTCTTTGGAGAAATGTCTGTTCAGGTCTTTTGCCCATTTATCCATTGATTGATTAGTTTTTTTGCTGTTGGGTTGTATAAGTTGCTTATATATTCTAGAGATTAAGCCCTTATCAGTTGCATCATTTGAAACTATTTTCTCCCATTCTGGAAGTTGTCTTTTTGGTTTCTTTTGGGTTTCCTTTGCTGTGCAAAATCTTGTCAGTTTGATGAGGTCCCATGGGTTTATTTTTGCTCTAATTTCTATTGCTTTGGGAGACTGACCTGAGAAAATATTCATGATGTTGATGTCAGAGAGTGTTTTGCCTATGTTTTCTTCTAGGAGTTTGATGGTGTCCTGTCGTATATTTAAGTCTTTCAGCCATTTGGAGTTTATTTTTGTGCATGGTGTGAGGGTGTGTTCTAGTTTCATTGCTTTGCATGCAGCTGTCCAGGTTTCCCAGCAATGCTTGCTGGATAGACTTTCTTTTTCCCATTTTATGTTCTGGCCTCCCTTGTCAAAGATTAATTGACCATAGGTGTCAGGGTTTATTTCTGGGTTCTCTATTCTGTTCCATTGGTGTGTCTGTCTGTTTTGATACCAGTACCACACTGTTTTGATGACTGTGGCTTTGTAGTATTTCTTGGAGTCTGGGAGAGTTATGCCTCCTGCTTGGTTTTTGTTTCTCAGGATTGCTTTGGCGATTCTGGGTCTTTTGTTGTTCCATATAAATGTTTGGATTGTTTGCTGTAGTTCTGTGAACAATGTCCTGGGTAATTTGATAGGGCTTGCACTGAATCTGTAGATTGCTTTGAGTAGTATGGCCATTTTCACAATATTGATTTTCCCAATCCAGGAGCATGGAATATCTTTCCATTTCTTTACATCTTCTTTGATTTCTTTGATTAAAGTTTTATAGTTCTCAGCATATAGGTCCTTTACCTCTTGGTCAGGTGTATTCCGAGGTATTTGATTGTGTGAGGTACAATTTTAAAAGGTATCGTATTTTTGTATTCCTTTTCTAATATTTCATTGCTGGTATACAGAAATGCAACTGACTTCTGAATGTTAATCTTATATCCTGCCACTTTGCTGAGTTTATGAATCAGTTCAAGGAGTTTTGGGGTTGAGTCCTTAGGGTTTTCTAGGTATAGAATCATGTCATCTGCATACAGTGACAGTTTGATCTCTTCTCTTCCTATATGGATGCCTTTTATTTCTTTTGTTTGTCTAATTGTTGTGGCTAAGACTTCCAAAACGATGTTGAAGAGCAGTGGTGAGAGTGGGCCTCCCTGTCTTGTTCCAGATTTGAGTGAGAAGGCTTTCGGTTTTTCCCCATTGAGGATTATATTTGCTGTGGGTTTATCATAAATGGCTTTGATTATATTCAGGAATGTTCCCTCTATACCCACTTTGGTGAGGGTCTTGATCATGAATGGATGTTGAACTTTGTCAAATGCTTTTTCTGTGTCTATTGAGATGATCATATGATTTTTGACTTTTCTTTTGTTAATGTGGTGTATGATGCTGATTGATTTGCGTATGTTGAACCATCCTTGTGAACCTGGGATGAACCCAACCTGGTCATGGTGTATAATTTTTTTGGTATGTTGTTGGATTCGGTTGGCTAAGATTTTGTTGAGAATTTTTGCATCTATATTCATCAATGATATTGGCCGATATTTTTCTTTTTTGGTGGTATCTCTGTCTGGTTTTGGAATGAGGGTGATGGTGGCCTCATAGAATGTCTTTGGGAGTATTCCTTCTTCTTCAACCATTTGAAAGAGTTTCAGGAGGATGGGCACCAGATCCTCTTTATATGTTTGATAGAATTCACCTGTGAAGCCATCTGGTCCTGGACTTTTATTTGTAGGGAGTGATTTTATGACCTCTTCAATTTCATTTCTAGTGATCAGTCTGTTCAGTTGGTCTGTTTCTGCTTGATTCAGTTTTGGCAGGCTGTAAGATTCTAGAAAATTGTCCATTTCTTCCAGATTGTCAAACTTGTTGCCATACAGTTGTTCATAGTATTCTCTTATGATTTTTTGTATTTCTGCTCTATCCGTTGTGATTTCTCCTTTTTCATTTATAATTTTGGTTATTTGGGTTCTTTCTCTCCTCTTTTTAGTGAGTCTGGCCAGGGGTTTGTCAATTTTGTTCACCTTTTCAAAGAACCAGCTCTTGGTTTTATTAATTTTCTCTATTGTTTTTTGAGCCTCTATTTTATTGATTTCTTCTTTGATCTTTATAATTTCCTTCCTTCTGCTGACCTTAGGACTTTTTTGTTCTTTTTTTTCTAATTCGTTTAGGTGGAGGGTTAAGTTGTCAATTTGGGATCTTTCTTCTTTTTTGAGAAAGCCCTGTATTGCTATAAATTTCCCTCTGAGCACTGCTTTCGCAGCATCCCATAGATTTTGAGAGGTTGTGTCTTCATTATCATTTGTTTCAAGGTAGTTTTTAATTTCCTTCTTGATTTCCTCATTGACCCATTGGTTTTTTAGTAGCATGTTGTTTAGTCTCCATGCAGTAGGTTTTTTCTCTTTGCTTTTCCCATGGTTGATTTCTAATTTCATGGCATTGTGGTCAGAGAAGATACTTGAGATAATTTCTATGCTCCTAAATTTATTGAGATTAGCTTTGTGTCCCAATATGTGGTCAATTTTTGAGAATGTTCCATGAGCATTTGAGAAGAATGTGTATTCTGATTTTTTTGGATGTAGTGTCCTGAAGATATCAAATAAGTCTAACTTTTCTATTGTTTCCTTTAGGATCTCTGTTGCTTTATTGATTTTTCTGTCTAGAGGATCTGTCCATTGATGTGAGGGGGGTATTAAGGTCTCCTACTATGATTGTATTCTCATCAATATCTCCCTTTATGTCTGTTAATATTTGATGTATGTATCTGGGTGCTCCTGTAATTGGGGCATATATGTTGATGATAGTAACATCCTCTCCTTGGATGGATCCCTTAATCATTAAATAGTGTCCTTCTTTGTCTTTCTTTATGCCTTTTGTTTTAAAGTCTATTTTGTCTGATATGAGCGTTGCGACTCCTGCTTTTCTGTCATGTCTATTGGCGTGCAATATTTTTCCCCACCCTTTCACTTTCAATCTATATGTATCTTTTGTCTTAAGGTGAGTTTCTTGTAGGCAGCATATTGAAGGTTTTTGCCTTTTTATCCACTCAGACACTCTGTGTCTTTTGATTGGGGCATTCAGTCCATTGACATTTAAGGTGATAATTGATAGATGATTATTTATTGCCATTTGAACCTCGTGTTCCAGTTGATTCTATGGTTCTCCATTCTTCCTTTCTTTTTTTTTTTTTGGTTGGATGGTCTCCTGTTATTATCTGCTTGAGTGTATTTTTTTTTCATTTTTTGCAAATGCAGTATTTGGTTTTGGCATGTGGTTGCCCTGTTTTTTAAGTATGCTAACCCCTTCCCATAATTGTGTGTTTTAGCCTGATGGTCCTGTAAGTTCAAACACTTCATTACTATATTAAAATTAAGAAGAGAGACATACAAACAAACAAAAAGGGTTATTTACTTCCTACCATCCCTTGCCCACATTTTATGGTTTTGATGACTCTTTTTATTTTTTTTCTTTTTAATTTTATTTTGTTTGAAGCATGTTCATGATTAAATCTGTATGCTGGCTTATTTGAGTGACTGCTCTCTGATTGCGGTTTCCTCAGTCCTAGTTCTTCCTCTTCTTCTTCTTCTTCTTTTTTTTTCTTTTCTTTTTTCTTCCCTTTCCTTCCTTTCTTTTTGGTTTAGAGAAGCCCTTTCAATATTTCCTTTAACCTGGGTTTTGTGTTGCTGTATTCTTTAATTTTTTGTTTGTTGGGAAAAATTTTTATTTCCCCTTCTATTTTAAATAATATTCTTGCTGGATAGAGTATTCTAGATTGCATATTTTTTCCTTTTAGCACTTTAAATATCTCTTGCCATTCCCTTCTGGCCTGTAGTGTTTCTGTAGAGAAATCAGCTGATAACCTTATGGGGGTTGGTTCCCTTGTAGGTAACATTCTGTTTTTCTCTTGCTGCCTTTAGGATCCTCTCTTTATCACTACCTTTTGCCATTTTTATTATGATGTGTCTTGGTGTGGATCTGTTTGGGTTCAGTTTGTTTGGGGCCCTCTGTGCTTCTTGTATCTTGAATCCAGTATCCTTTAGATTTGGGAAGTTTCCAGCGATAATTTCTTCAAATATATTTTCCATCCCCTTATCTTTTTCTACTCCTTCTGGAATTCCTATTATGTGTAGATTGGCCCGCTTTATATTATCCCATACGTCTCTTATATTGCTTTCCAGTTTTTTGATTCAGTTTTTTGTCTGTTGATCAGATTGAGTGATTTCCATTATTCTATCTTCCATATCACTGATTCATTCTTCTGCATTATTCATTCTGGTTTTTACTGCCCCTAGTTCAGTTTGCATCTCTGCAAATGAATGTTCTAGTTTTTCTTGGCTCCTCCTTATCTTTTCTAGTTCCTTTCTGAGGGTATCTGCATTACTGTTCATATCTTCTCTTAATTCCTTCAGTATTTTCACTATTTCTCTTTTGAACTCCAGGTCTGTCTGACTGCAGAGATCTGTTTCATTGTTGACTGTTTTAGGTGAGTTCTCCCGTTGGTTTGACTGGGGGTGGTGTCTCAGCTTCTTCATCTTGCTTGTTGTTTTCTTTCTCCTGAGGGAGTTGTACTCTCCGTTATTGGGCAGTGTTTGCCTTGTCACTGCCATGGAATATTTCCTGAGGGCTGGCGTTGTTGGTCAATCTTTTTTGAGGCAGTGTGGCTTTTCTGGAGTGTTGATGGGGCTAACAGTGTTTCTTTGAAGCAAAGGAGGGCTTCCTTAGGGCAGACAGGACTGGGAGGTCCACACCACGATGGTAGCAGATTTCACTTGGTCATGCAGAGCTTGCTTTGGTGTTTTTAGGCTGTGGGGTTCTTGCAGGGGGTTGGCGGTGTTGGGCAGCTGCTCTTCAGGGATGCATCACCCCCTGGGGGCTGGAACAACTATCTGGGTCACTGAGAACCTAAGAGGCTCTTCGCTAGGGCAGCCCAACTCAGAAGGACAGCCTGAGAATGTAGGCAGATCTTTTCACAGTCCGGCCAAGCTTGTTGCAGCTTTTCTGGGCTGCAGGGGCTCTTCCAGGGGGCTGGTAGTGCTGAGCAGTTATTTCACGTGAGTGGGGCACCCCCTGGGGGCTTTGGCGGGTAGCAGGGCCGTTGGAGACCCAAGAGGCTCCTCCCCAGGGCAGCCCAACTCAGAAAAACCGTCTGAGACCTTTTCCCAACTCGGCCAGACTTGTTGCAGCTTTTCTGGGCTGCAGCGGGTCCTGCCTGGAGCTGGCAGTCCTATGCAGCTGGTCGACTAGAGCATCCCCTGGGGGCTTGGGCGGGTAGCAGGGCCTTTGGAAACCCAAGAGGCTCCTCCCCAGGGCAACCCGAATCAGAAAAACCATCCGAGAATTAGGCTGATCTATTCACAGCCTGGCTAAGCTTGTTCTAGCTTTTCTGGGCTGCAGGCCTTTTCTCAGGGGCTGGTGGTGTTTGGTGCTGCTCTGCGGAAGTGTAGCCCCTCCAAAGGGCAAGCAGGCCTGTGCAGGGACAGCCCCTGCGGTGGTAGGCTTCAGGCAATTGTTGAGGCCAGCCCTCCTGGATGGCAGGCAGCCCCAGGTCCGTGAGAGCGTAGGGCGTGGCGGGGGTGGGGGGAGGGGATGCACTGGGAAGCACAGCTTTCAGCTAGCTAGCGGGCCTGTAAGCTTGCTGTGGCATGGGGAGTATTCTATGGGGACCCACCCCTTCTTCTCTCCCCTCCCCAGCACGGGCGCAGACCAGGCTCTTCTCCCAAGTTCCCTCTGATGCGGGTTTCCACTTCCCCGCCCCTGGAGTATTGCTCCCTTCCTCTGCGACAGCTTTGTTTTCTAGGTCTCCCAGGCAGTCTCTGCCCCGTCAAATGGTTTCTAGACCTCCCAAGCAGTTTCCGCTCTGCCCCGCCCCCCTAGCCGGGGGACTAATCTCTGGAGCCGAGGTCTCGGTGCCCAGCCTCCACCCAGGCGTCGCCCGGCCCTTTCTCGGGTATTAACCTTCGGAGGAGAGGTCTAGGTGCCCAGCCCCCACCCAGGCGTCTCAATTTTTGGTGACTGTGCCCGTAGTTCAGATGGTCCGTTGGGTTCTTGATCGGCTTTTCTGTACTCCAACTTACTGCTACACTCTTCTCTGCATCTGGAGATTCCTCCGGTTCGTTTGATCTTTCGCCAGGTAGGTGACTTACCAGGGTGCCGGATCCCTTTCTCCTCCTCAGTTCCCTTTCGGGAGCGCCTGTCCCGCTCGGATTCACCTTGTCTCACTCTCCTCTTTTCTCCTGTTCTGCCCAATAATGTCACGAACTTCTTGCCATTATTGGAGTTTAGGTTCCTCTGCCAGCGATTGGTTGCTGTTCTGTGCGAGTCATTTATTCTGTAGATGTGCTTTTTTTGTTGTGTTTGTGGGAGAGGGCGAGTGTGTCCCCCTACTCCTCCGCCATCTTGTCCTCCCTGAATACTTTTAAAACAGAAATATTTCAGGAGTTCCAGTCATGGCTCAGTGGCTAAAGAATCTGACTAGGAACCATGAGGTTGTGGGTTCGATCCCTGGCCTCAGTGGTTTAAGGATCCGGTGTTGCTGTGAGCTGTGGTATAGTGTAGGTTGCAGATTCGTCTCGGATCCCAGATCCCGTGTTGCTGTGGCTCCAGTGTAGGCTGGTGGCTACAGCACCAATTAGACCCCTAGCCGGGGAACCTCCATATGCCATGGCAGCAGCCCTAGAAAAGGCAAAAAGACATAAAGACAAAAAGACAAAAAAAAAAAAATATTTTAATCAGATATGTGTTTTAAACAGGTGACTTTATCCAAATATGACTACTATACAAAAAAATAGGCTCATTTTGACATGAATTTACTGGTCTTACCATTATTCATCATTCAGAAGGTGGAATTAACAAAATGGCCAGGCAAAATTAATTTAAGGAAACCAACCGAGTTGCTGTCCCACATAATATTTCTTAAACAAAGGTCTCTTTATGTTGACATCTATCCCATAGACAGAATGTATAGAAACCAAGGAAAGTTAAAAGACAGCAGCTCTTTAAATTTCTAAAACTATCAATCGACTGGAGTAAAATTGCCTTTTATCTTAATGTGCTGGGAGGTCCTGGTGCCCAAAGGATGAATGCTTCTCTGTGAGGAGTAAGTCACAGTTATGATAAAATAGAAACTTAGACTGTCGTTTTGAGGTCCACATTCCATTGGGCAGAGGAGAAGATTATGTATTAACTGGACATAGATAAAACTGGTTCATTGCTTCCCAATAGAGAAAACAAAGTTTTTTCCCAACCAATATGGTTCACTGTGGTACTTTTAATTTCTTCCTGCCCAATAGTCTCAATAAGATGGAACTTAATAAAGATATGGAAGACTCAGATGGTGTGGAGTAAAGATCTGGGTTTCTCCACAAAGTAAAAAGTCCTAGAAGGGCATAAGGTGGATATTATAATGTTAGGCCTCATGACTAAACATATAAGAAAGGAATAGCAAATATGCTTTTTCACAATACATTATTTCATTTCAACACCCTCCACTACCATATAAGAACAATTCTGGAAAGCTAATATTTAAGGTTTCAGGTGGGTAGTGAGACTATGATTAAATTAATATTGCCTATGATTATATAATAGAGGACAAAAAAAGTTTTAAAAATACAATATTCCACTTAAGCAACAAAAAGAAGGGGATGCTGATGATTGAAAAAAAATTGAGGATGTAGTATATCATAAACTAGCCTATTCAAATCTACTCCTCATTCAGCTATACACTGCTCAGTGTCCCTGGATGGTGGCTGTTTCAGTGTATTTAATTTGGCTCCATTGAGTCCGTGTGCAATTGTTTTAAAGCAAGGTGCCACATTGGAAGTCAGATGAGAGCCCAGAAGGAGTGCGAAGTGGAAGTTTGTGTTACAGTTTTCTCCAGTTTCTTTTCACGTTGTACCAGAAGAGCTCCTCAACTGAAGGCCACAGATACTACCAAAGCTTCCTTTCTGTCTAGCTTTCATCAACTGCAATTTATCTTTGCTCTTTTATCACCAAGGATGTTTCCCCAGAATCACATCACACTCCTGCTCCCACTCCCTTGAATAGAAACAAATTACCCTTCCAAGTTTCAAGAGGAAGCTGCAAATAAGTTTAAAAAAAAAAAAAAAAAGATCTGGTTAGAATCAACTAGGCCCATGATGGCAAAAGACTTGAGCCTCATTATACACTCATTGTAATGTGTTACCATTTTATACATTTCTACTTTTTTTTTTTTTTTTACTTTTTAGGGCTGCACATGGGGTATATGGAAGTTCCCAGGCAATGGGTCAAATTGGAGCTACAGCTGCCAGCCACAGCCACAGCAACATGGCATCTGAGCTGTGTCTGTGACCTACACCACAGCTCATGGCAATGCTGAATCCGCAACCCACTGAGCAAGTCCAGGGACTGAAACTGCTTCCTCATGGATACTAGTTGGATTCATTTCTACTACACCACAGTGGGAACTCCTTGCTCTTTTTTATCTGTGCTAAATTCATGATATTCTTCAGTATCTATAATATATAATATATTATACAATATAATATATAATATATTTAGTAAGCTAGAAATGTATATTCAAAAATTCACCTGTTCCCTCCAGAAATACGTAGGAGAAACAATATACTCTAGGTCTTATTAGATAGAACTATCACAAACTGATTAATTCTAATTTTTCACTTCTCTTATTTCCCCAATATGTAGTGGATGAAATAGGCTGATCTGGACTGATATAATAAAAATATCTGGTGAAAAATATAAATTATTTTATTATTAAGCAGGGATATAACATATATATGAAAAAAACATTTTATTTAATTTGGAAATAACTTTTTATTGGTATATATTGTATATTTATCATCTCAAAGGCATTTACTTAAAAACAAATTCCAAGAATGCCATTCTTGCAGGTGCAACTTTGAAAACTTCCAGGCCAACAGACTAGCAAGCGCCTCCTCAGAAATATCTCTGAATAAAAGAAAACTAATGAATGTGTACTTTCCATGCAAGAGAAAATCAAATAAAATTGTCACCAAGAATTGGAGGAACGTGGGTGGAGTCATTTTTTTATGTTTATTCCGCTATTAGTAAATTTTCATCTCTTTGCTGAACATTATTTTCCTAGCAAATTATAGAATTGGTTCTCTTGTTTCTTCATTGTGCATATTATGTGAAAGTGAGGTTAGGCAGCCTTATTTTGCATTCCAAATTTTCAGATGTTTCATTCAACTTTTAATTTATGCTATATGGGCCATATTTTAAAATTTGTTCCTACTTGTTTGTTGTCTTAGCAGCATACCCTTGCAGTGAGAGTAGGATCTGGCACACAGTGGACCAATGATATATTTAATGTATGAATAATTGACATAGTAATACATAAAGCTAATTGTCAGATTGCTTGTATTACAAACTGACTTTTATCTCCCATCAAAATTCTTGAAACTTTAGTCTCAGTATTCTAATATTCTAGAAACATAAAATCAAGCTACCATAAGAAGTTCTATTATGCACCAGAAGAACATTTTTAACATTAGTTTTCCCATATAGTTTTTCTGAATTCCTTCCAAATTCACACTAATTTTAATACATTATCTTCTGAATAGGTAGATACTTTAAAAAAGCTTATATTATATTTTATATAGCAAACGTGCAACTTTTTAATTATATGGTTTAATTTTATTTTAAAATAATACTAACAAGATATTACTTAATCAAGAAAAATGTGTTGTGTGATTATTTTCTTGATTCCAAATATGGAATGCAGGAGTTCCTGTCGTGGCACAGTGGTTAACAAATCCGACTAGGAACCATGAGGTTGCAGGTTCGATCCCTGGCCCTGCTCAGCAGGTTAAGGATCTGGCATTGCTGTGAGCTGTGGCGTAGGTCGCAGATGCGGCTCAGATCGCATGTTGCTGTGGCCCTGGTGTAGGCTGCCGGCTACAGCTCTGATTAAACCCCTAGCCTGGGAACCTCCATATGCCATAGGAAGAGGCACTAGAAAAGGCAAAAAGACCAAAAAAAAAAAAAAAAAAAAGGACTACAACACTAAGTTATGAATTTAAAATCTCTATATGACTCATCCAAGTTTGGATCTAATTTTGAAATCAATAGGAAATATTTTGAGAATGGGATTTAGAGGCATGAACAAAAACAGTATAGGTGTGCAGTAATGTGACCTTTCATTCTTTAAGGCTGAAATAAGAAAACAAAGATAATAGACAAAGCGATAGTGGTTTTCTACTAGAATTAAACTTCATAGCAGTCTGAAATCATATGTTTACAAATAGAAATATCCTCAAGAGCTATATTATGAAGAAAATATGCAAAACTTTGTATATTTTTGTCTTAAAAAGCATGTTGCACTTTCATAGAAAACATGAAGACCTCAAATAGATCTTTAACACATACACAAATGAACAAAATAAAATCTCAGATTTTATACTAACTGGAAAGCAGAACAGCATTACCACAAGTCTGAAGAGCACAGTCACAAAGTATCCATTTTCTAAATGCTTTTTTCAGTTGCTAATAGAAAAAAAAATTCTCACCCTATCACATTCGCATGTACATCTTACCACCACAACTCTGCCTCAGAAACTTTGTGGTGTCAGAGGCTACCATTGGGAAGGTTGTTTTGTATAGTAAATGGATTTTAACAGAACCAATTGGGTTGATTTCCTCCAGAGGAAAGAGTCCCTAACTGCAAAGATTCTTAATACAGCATTGCATTTTGCAGAAGGAGAGCCTGCCCTACCTATTTGCTGTCTACACACTTGCCACCAGCTGTTTTATGCACTCTTGGCCCAGCTGAGACAATTAAGGGAATAGGATTTGGCATTTCTGCATGAATATGAGATAAGATTCTGGAGCCTTTTCCAGGTTGGCAAAACATGGGCTAAAAACAGGCTTCGCTCCAGAATAAAAACTTCTTAGTCTTATAGGCAATGATCGAGGAATAAAGAAAGTAGATGCTAAGAGGATCATGTGGAGAAATATAGAATCATGGTCATCGGGAAAATGTTTTAAATTAAATTAAGTACAGAAAAGTAGCTGCATCCTGCAAAATAGGCAGGGGAGAAAATGCTAAAGGTTTGGGTAGGAGTAGCAGATTGGGATATTTTGCTCTGCAAGATGTTTTCTTTACACTCCATTGAGCTGTACATTAACCATTGTAGTTTTGTCCACTTCAATTTCTATCAGCTACCTTGATGTTGAGTCCAAAATCCTATAAAGAACGTAGCATGGGAACAGGAATTTTGGAAATAACGAATGGATTAAGGATGTGCTCTTTACTAGAGTAAAGAGAAATATTGTTAAAGAAAAATAGCTTCATAGTTAAACAAAAAATGGTGATATAGAACTTCAATGATTCTATCCGTGAACATTCTTACCTTCTCACCTTTATATCTGTGGTACATAGGAAATCTAAAATTACATATTAAAATGATAATTTTGTTCATTTGTGTTGCGGTTATTGCTTTCTTCTTTTTAAAATTTCCTGTGGTCAATACATTATTTTTAAATGAGGAAAAATTTTTAAAATGATCTTTTCTTTTCATGTCATGTAAAACTAATTATTGCAACTATCTTAGTAGGCTTGTAGAATTGTTAATAGGAGAAAATATTTCTGTGTGTGCAGATGACTTTAAAAGTTATATTTCCTACCATGATTTCTACCCCAAACACTGAACTCACATCAATAATTATATACTTGATGCGTCAGCAAGAAAAACTTCTCAAAACTGAAAAAGCCAAAACAGAAATCTTGATTCTGCTCTCACTTAAATTGCATGTCCACCACTCTTTCAATTTTGTGAAAGGCAATACTAGCATCCAGTTATTCAAGGAAACACTAGCAACCAGTTGTCAAGCCTAAAATAATTGTGTTCATTTTGATACTTCTCTTTCCCAACTATACACTCCACAATTGATTTCATCAGACAATTATATTTATACCACCTCAATATATATATGGACTCTGTCCATATTCTTATATGCACCTTACTCTCACCCTAACAAATGCCACTGTCAACTCTCACTGGGATTGCTATAGGAAGGATTGAAGGGAGGAAAGGAGGGAGAAAGAGGAAAGAAGGAAAAAGAGGGGCAAAGCATCCATATCGGGTAGGAGGGGAAGGTTGAAACTCCTTCCCCTAACTTATGAAAGCCTCAGGTAGTCTCACCCCAGCCATATAGCTCATTACTCTTCATCTTACCCACTTATGTTAAACCCACACTGCTGTTTTAGTTTTTCAAATATGAAGAACTGAAAGAAAAAAAATGAAAATAAAGTGGCTATTATGCACTTAAGTCTTTGAGATAGGTGTTCTGGTTTTCTGGAATATTTTTCCTTCTCCTCTTTCTGTGGTTAATTCTTTGACCTGCAAATTTCTTCTAATGACATCCTTTTTCCCATTCAATCTAAGGCAATGAAAAGGTCACTATCATATAACTTACTTTAATTCCCTACACGACATTTAACACTATCTCACACATTTCAACACACATGCACACACCCACACCCACCCACTCAGCCCCCCACACATGCAGACAGAGAGAGTTTGTCTGTATCTCCCTACCAGCATCTTTAAGATCAGAGATTTTACTTGTGTTAAGTACCACTGCATTTTGGTCATTTAGTACAGTGACTGGCAAATAATGTTCATCCAATAAATATTTGTTAAATTAATGAATGAATGGAAAGGACTAGAGATTAATTACTCAAACCTTAATATCTTACATAATTTTGATACCCAGACCAATGTCATTATATTTCATTCTAAGTTTCAACTCATGTTAGCACATCTGCAATACATTTTTCAAGGGGAAAATTGAAAAGAAGTATTCATTTTAACAAAATATTATAAAACTTCAAAATTGTTGTATTATTCTTAAATGTATTTTATCAGATTCCCCTAAAGTTAAAATAACCATATTAAATCCTCATAAACATAGTGTTTCAAAATATTTTGATATTTTATCAAATACATCTCATATATATCAGCTAAATATGTTATAAAATATATAATATACATTATTAGCTTCTTAAAACCTTTTTTGGTTTCCAGATCACTATTGCTTTAATATTTATCTTAATATTATTTAATATTTATCATTGAGGATCCTTGAATATACATTACACTAGTGCTTATCTTGCATTTATCAGAGTTATATACTTTCTCCTAAATAGATTTGCTGGGCTGGAAACAAACATATATAGCAACATTCAGCTATTGTAAAATAAAATGAAAAGTGGGAATGGAATAGATACATTTAAGTAGTGACAGAGAAATAAATGCAAACTAGTAGGATGTGTCAGAATAAACTAGTGTATCACAATCGCAAATTGATCAAAATATCTTCTTTTAGAAAATATTTGGTAAACTGGAGTTCCTATCATGGCTCAGTGGAAAGGAATCTGACTAGTATTCATGAGGGTGCAGGTTCGATTCCCGGCCTTGCTCAATGGGTTAAGAATACGGCATTGCTGTGAGCTATGGTGCAGATCACAGATGCAGCTTGGATCTGACATTGCCGTAGCTGTGGTGTAGGCTGGCAGCTGCAGCTCCAAATCAATCCCTAGCCTTGAAATCTCCATATGCCCCTGGTGAGGCCATAAAAAGCAAAAAAAAAAAAAAAAAAAAAAAAAAATGCTTAACAGTAGATGTTATTTTTCTGCTGTTAACTGTGTTTATTAATTAGGAATAGTGCACATATTTTCAATTTTGTTCCCTCCTTATTCTCTATATGACTTAACTTTCTATTAGGACAATGTCATTAACTTACACCTCATGATAAAAACATGGTGAGCATTTACATATTATTTATATAAGGTATGCTCAATCTTAATTGATAAAAAATACATTAAAGATTATCAGCAACTGAAGGCAATTAAGTGGAATGTTCCCACTGTTTTAAGTGAAGATTTTTTAACAATTAGCACAAAGAAAATGATTTCTGAAAATGTGGTGACAGCACTAAAAGACAAACCCCTTTACGCTATGAGAGAACAATAATGTGCATGTGGCAATATTTTTAAATGACATTAATACTTTTATTCATTGTGACCTATCTTCATAGCCTGCATAGCTATATATTAAACTTATATCCAGTTATTATAAAAGTAAATTGCATTGCTGTAAATTGCTCAAAAAGTAAGCTAGATGGTGCTAAAGAACACCATTCTATTTTTTATGTGATCATATTTACAACATAACTGCTGTGGGTAAAAATGAACAAAAATTTTGGACCTATCACACGGACCTGAAACTTGATATGACACTATCAATAAAACTGAAAAGTTTACAAAGCAGTCATACTTAATAATTGGGTAAAATTAAGGTACTCATAAACTTATATTGATGTATAAGATTCCACAATCACAAAATAATAATCCTCACTGTATAGCAAGTCTATTCCAAATTTCTACTGTAGACATGTTCCCTTTCTTTTGGTAAACCTGTGGTAAATGCATGTTTTCAATATTTTGGGGTAACTATTTTCTTGCACATATTTTAGATTTAATTTCAACTATTTAAATTTCAGTTAAATTATGTTTTAAACCCTGAGTATTGTCATTAACCCCACTTATACTTTTGTCTGAAGGAAAAATGATGCTCCAACTAAATTAACTCATTTTTCTTCTCAAATTAAAAAAATCCTTTTGAATTAAGTCAGCCTCCCTTAGGCTGCTCTGATCAGAAGTACCACTTGCTGGTCTCAATGACTCTACTCCAGTCTGAGAAGGTTCTGAAAGGCAGGTGCTGTTTGGACTTTGACTTTATCTTTCTGGGGCACAGTCCTTAAGCCCAAGAGAAAATTGCAATATAATATTTTTTTAATTGGAGCTACTTGAGATGAGTATAGTGATTTCTTATTGCTTATTTAATTTTCCTTTTCAGAAGGGCTAGTGATGCTGAATACATTTACATTAAATACTGAGTTTTGTTTTGTTTTAAATCCAGGCACTAGCATGGTTCCTTTTACATTGCATATGTTGCATGCATATATATTGATTGGATGATAAATTTCTAGTTCTTGAACAAGGTATATTATCTTATACTAACAATATTCTACATACATACATCTAAATATGTCTCTGGTTCAGAATAAATAAGAAATTTTTTTAGTGAAGGCCATAAAATGAGTTGATCATCATTGTCAAGGGTTATAAGACTATGCACTCTTTTTCCAGTTAGTGAAAAGTTATTAAGTGCTTTTTGTAAATCTGTAAGTTGATAGTGCATGTCATATTCTCACAGGGATTGGCAACTGCGCTTTGGAGGCTGTGACTGATACAGGAAACTGGAGAAATAAAATATTTGTCTAAAGCTAGCCCAAGTTTACAATAGGCAACATAATGTGGACCCTATTAGAAATGCTGAATGCTATTAGAAATTAAATTAAAACCTTGGTTTATTATTGCTTAAAACTGTATAAAATATGTTGGCAAAAATTATGTAACTATATATAGTACTTGAAAATAAGAGATGAAGAATAAAGTCAAGGACAAACATATTTTGGGACTATGTTGAAATTTTAATCTAGTAAACTCTCCTATAACATGTGGGAGGATCATTAAATTCCCCCCCCCATACACACACACAAAAAAAAATAGCACACTGATTTATGTTTATTTTTGTTTTGTTTCATTCAATACAGATGTGGAAAGTTTCCAGGAAATAAATTGGTAGTTACCTTCCGCATTCTCCTGAATCCTCTGCATTAAGGAACAGATGAATAAACCTACTATATTACTTGTGTTTGAAAGGTAACCAAAGCTTTTTGCAAATGCCAAAATGCGAATGAAGCACACATATATACATACACATATACAAGTGAATTATACAGTGTAAGAAATTGAGAGCAGATGGATCAGTTCTGCTAGTAAGACCATAACAAAATCATCTTCTCAGAGTTGAGTCTGTTGTTTTTTCATTCAAATCATGCATCACAAACCATCCCAGAAGTTTAAAATCAAATGTACAGATTAAGCTGGGTGAAATGTTAATCATGTAAAGCAAAACTGAAGGATTTAAGTTTCACACAGCAGTATGAACCATATGCATGCTAAATTTTGGAAGACAAAATTTCATCTAGCTAATTGAAAAATATATATTGAATAAATTTAACATTAAGGAGTATACAATTATAGTGATGCCCCCAAATGAATGATTTATTTAATGAGAAGCTGTTTAGCAAGATGAATTCTTGCAATGGAAGTGAATACTATTAGAGATCAGTTCCATATCATAATTTTTCTTTTATATGTTGCACCTATGAATACATCATTAAGAAAAACAATGATGACAGAATTGATCTGCATTAATATTTCTAAAATTAAAAATCTACAGTCCTCAAATAAATAGTTAAATAATAAAGCTCTCTAAGATACTGAATACTAAAACAAGAAATCATGTTCCAAACTGCCTTCAAACAGGCCCAAGGACAAGTAAGCAATTAAAATTTAATTTAGTAATGGCAATGAGAATTTGGAAAACTGTGGACCATATTAGTTACTATTTAGTTTAGGACCAAGTACTGAAAAGCAGAAATGATAAAGCTCCTTGCATATTATTAAATGGGCTGAAACTAGGGGGTGTGCCCCTTGTAGCATAAAAATTAATTCAAGATTCTTTTTGTATGTTTAGGGCTTTTCTTTCCTAGATAATGGAAGAGAATTTGGTAACATTATAAATCACAGCTCATCTAATTGCATTTAAATTCTAACTGCATTCAATAAATACCTTCTTCCTCACGTAGAAGCTTTATAAATCCTTAGCAAATTGTTAAAAGATTGAAACATGTGAGAAAGCAGTGTTTGATTAAATTTTGTTCCACCTACTTAAACCTGCAATTTACTTTACCTACTGGAAGACTATATATCGTCTTCACATGAAAAATATTAAATATTTCATTGATCACTGCATTCTAGAAACAGTGTATCATTCATAAAATACTTTGGTTTCACACTTGGTTTCACATTTTGGTTTCATAACTGTTACCTTCCTGAAACAGTTATGTTAATCTTACTGTTTAATTTTTTTTAATTACATGGTAGGAAGAATTCTAAGATGTCCAAGATTGCTGCCCCTTGGTGTACATGCTCTGTAATTTCCCCATATTAAGTGTAGGTGGAGCTTGTAAATACAATGGCATCTCTCTCCCATGCTTAAATTACATTATATGGCAAAGGTAAATGGATTTTGAAGATGTAATTAAAGTATCGATTAACTTAATTTTAAGTTAATCGATAGAGAGATTATCCCTGGTTCTGATTGTGACAACATAATAGCTAAGCCTCTAAAAGAGGCACTACAAGTCAGTATCAGGAAGTGGCTGTAGACAATCCTGCTGAACTTAAAACAGCAAACTGCCATGTTGTGGAGAAGGCCATTAGTAGGGAATAAAAGGTGATCTCCAGAAGCTCAGGGCTTTAGTCTTACAACTTGAGTTACAATAATCGGTGAACTGGAAGAGGACCCTGGCTACAACCTTGAGTGAAAGAAGACTTGTGAAGACCCTGAGCAGATCATTCAGCCAAACAGTGCCCAAGCCTCTGCCGTACAGAATTTGCATCTTGCTTTAAACCACAAAATTGGAGGTATGTTATTACATAGCAAAGATAATACAATTTGTTCATCAAATATAGGAAAATATTAACAGACCATATTATTCAGTTCTCAGGGAATTTACCAGTACTTTTTAGCAATGGATCATTATTAATGAAAATGTAAATATTATGGACATTTTGAAAACTCCAAATAAAAGAGAAATAGAGGTTTACAAGTAATTTCTCCTGGAATTTAAACTGCATTCTCACTGAGACACATATAAAATAAGGGTCAGAATTCCAGAATGTAAGTAAACATGATTTTTCAGTTTGGTGGTCTGAATGGGTGTACTCTAAATATGTTCTGGAGTATGTGAAATGTACTAATATAAATAAAATGTATCTTTTGAGAATATATACACAGTGTAAAACATACAGAGGCAAATTCTATTCTCAGAAGCAGAAAAGGGAAAGCATTCAGCCACTCATGCATTTGCACATCACTTATATATACTTATATATTTGACTGAATTGAGGGTAAAAAGACATTTCAGAAATCAGTAGAAAGAAACATAATTTAAAAATAGTACTGCTTCACAAAAAGGTGCTTTGCTAATCAGTTGAAGAGTTTCTTTTTATTATTTTAGTTTTATATTCCACTTCCTATCCTTTCTGCTTAACTCAGGAATTAATGTATTCAACCTAGCTTAAGAAATATTACCAGACAATATTTGATTTTATGTGATTCAAATATCCTGAGGAACGTAAAACATGAAACAATTTTGGATTGTTGAAGGTTGCTATGTATTATCAGATCTGAATTTGAGTCTGGATATGCATAGGATCTGGAAGAGAAAGTTTAAAGAAAGAAAAGAAAAGAATTCACTTGAAATAAATACATATACATCATATGCATGCATATATATATATACACACACATATATATGTTTTTTCATTTTTATTATAGTTGGCTTACAATATTCTGTCAATTTCTGCTGTATAGCAAAGTGACACAGTCATACATTCTTTTTCTCACATCATCCTCCATCATGTTCCATCACAAGTGATTAGATATAGTTCCCTGTGCTATGCAGCAGGATCTCATTGCTTATCCACTCCAAATGCTATATCATTTGCATATACCACCCCCAAACTCCCAGTCCATTCCACTCCCTCCCCTTCCCCTTTGGCAACCGCAAGTCTCTTTTCCATGTCCATGAGTTTGTTTATTTTCTGTAGATAGGTTCATTGTGTCATATATTAGATTCCAGATACAAGTAATATCATATGGTATTTGTCTTTCTCTTTCTTTTTTTAATTTTTATATTATTTTATTTTATTTTCCCACTGTACAGCAAGGGGATCAAGTTATCCTTACATGTATACATTACAATTACATTTTTCCCCCACCCTTTGTTCTGTTGCAACATGAGTATCTAGCATATGAGGGTGTCTAGTTCCATCCATGTTGCTGTAAATAGCATTATTTGATTCTTTTTTTATGGCTGAGTAGTATTCTACCATGTATATGCACCACATATTAATCCATTCATTTGTCAATGGACATTTAGGTTGTTTTCATGTCTTGGCTATTGCAAGTAGTGCTGCAATTAACATACAGATGCATGCATCTTTTTCAATGAAAGTATCGTCCAGATATATGCCCAGGACTGGGATTGCTGGATCATATGGTAGCTCTATATTTAGTTTTCTGAGGTACCACCATGTTGTTCTTCATAGTGGTTTTACCAATTTACATTCCCACCAACAGTGTAGGAGGGTTCTCTTTTCTCTACACCCTCTCCAGCATTTATTATTTGTTGACTTGTTAATGATGGACTTTCTGACCAGTATAAGGTGGTACTTCTTTGTAGTTTTGATTTGCATTTCTCTGATAGTGATTTTGAGCATTTTTTCATGTGTCTATTGGATATCTGTATATTTTCTTTGGCAAAATATCTATTCAGGACTTCTTCCCATTTTTCACTTGGGTCTTTTTTTTTTTTTTTTTTTTTTTTTTTTTGCTGTTAAGTTGTATAAGTTGTTTGATTATGTTAGCGATTAAGCCCTTGCCAGTTGCATCATTTGAAACCATTTTCATTTGAAAATTCAATTTCATTGAAACCATTCCATAAGTTGTCTTTTTGTGTGTGGGTTTTTTTTTATGGTTTTCTTTGCTGTGCAAAAGCTTATCAATTTGATTGGGTCCCATTGGTTTATTTTTGTTTTTATTTCTATTGCCTTGGGAGACTAGCCTAAAAAAAACTTTTGTATGGTGGATGTCAGATAATGTTTTGCCTATGTTCTCTTCTAGGAGTTTTACAGTGTATTGTCCTATGTTTATGTCTTTAAGCCATTTTGAGTTTATTTTTGTGCATTGTGTGTGGATGTATTCTAATGTCATTAATTTATCCACAGCTGTCCAGTTTTCCCAACACCATTTGCTGAAGACATTGTCTTTTTCCCATTTTATATTATTGCCTCTTGGTCAAAGATTAATTGACCACAGTTGTCTGGTTTTATTTCTGGGTTCATTATTATGTTGCCTTGGTCTGTATGTCTGTTTTGTACCAACACCACACTATATATTTTTTTTAACTGCACTTACTTTCCTGTCTGTAAAACATGGTAAAATATGAGACAACAATTTCAGAAACAAAGAGAAGACAGAGGAAAGTCAGTAAAAGCAGGTGAAAATTGGGGGAAATTCCACCTTTGAATGAAGAGAAGCATACTAGATGATATCTGAATCTAACGTGCTTTGCCCAAGATGGCAAGGTGACTAGAACACCAGCAGAAGAGGACAGCCATATCAGGCTGAGGAGGCAGAGTTCAACACAATTGTATCAGAAGATAATATTCCCCTCACTATGGAAATTATTAATGTAGAATATCCCCCTTCCCAAGTGAATGGATACTTCCTTTCTTATTGATCAAAGGACAATTTTGTGAATACAAACTCATCTGCCCCTGGACTAACCCTGCAGCTTCATGAAGCTCTTCCTCCTCTATTTCAAGCCCTTCTTATATCCTTTCATTATTTTCTAAGTGGTTCTTCTTTTTGCATCCCCAAATTTTTTTGCATGCTAAACCTTTCACCACATTAATTCCTCATTTCAAATCTAGGCTAGCCATTCATTCCCTTGGGAAGTTTCCCTGACAGCTGCAACAGGACCAGGACACCTGTTTTATAGTATTAAGTACCTCTTATTAATAAACTTATAATTTATAATTTAAATTCATTTGAGTGATAGTTTTGATGAATACCTGTGTCCCCTTCCATCCTATAAATCTTAATACATGATCTTGCATATAGTACAATAGTAAACTACTATTTCTTACATATTTCTGTGTCATTTTAACCTTTTACAAAAAACATATTTCTGCATGCATAAAAAATAAGAATATGTTTAAAAAAACACCGTAAGAGGTGGGAATCTATATATTATTTCTGGATCATAATAAGGAAGCCTTTGAAGTAGGTGGTTATGAATTTAGAATAGAACCTATGGGGTTTGTGGAGTTTTTTCTATTATAGTTCAGCTGCTTTGGTGATTAAATGGAGAAAGGCAGACATATGACTTTATGGGAAATAGATTTTCTCCAACAGATGCACCAAAAAAAAAAAGGTAGAAAGGCCTTATATTTATATATACATATATACATATGTTTATATTGTTGTCTCTCAAAGCTTTCTTAAAATAGTCATGCAACAATATTACCTCAATTTTCTATACTCTCCTACAAATACAAAATCTTAATCATAAATAATATATTTAGTTTTACAACTAACTAATATGTAAGACAATATAAAAAAATTAAAACTTGTCATCCTTGCCCCATAGGTGTAGTTTAAATAGGTTTTTTTTTTTTTTTTTTTTTTTTTTTTTGCCATGCATATGTATTGCTTGGTTCTGGTAGGTATACACTTCTAAATTAGAGTTTTCCTAAAACTATAAGCTCGAGTACACTAACTATCCAATCCAAATATTAATTAGCTCTATACAATTGGTATTGAATAATTCACATAATGAAAAAAGTATAGTTAGTGATAAAATATTAACTCTCCATAAAACAAGATAATCTCTTCAACCATCACATTCTCTGCTCATTTACCTAAGCCAACTCCCAATTAAAAAGACACAACCACAGATGACAGAGTGTACTCTGCAAATTCATAAACTAGCGATCATTGAATTTATAAAGGGTTAAGAAGTTTCCCAAATGTCCAGCAATTTTTTTCACCAATCGTAGGTAATCAGCAGGATGTAATTTATTCATCAGTTCCACAAACAAGTGAATAGCTTTCTGAGTCAACTTCATGGTTAATGTGAACCTACAATTGTCAGCAAAATGAATGTACTTCCTAGTTATACTGTCAGAGTGCAATCCTAATGATGCTGCTATTATTAGTATGCCTGATAGTTTGAATGACTTATGTGAAACATCAAAATATTTAATGTCAAGTCATATCAATTGTTGTTTAAAAAGATCTATTCTTTTTAGTGTTGAATCTTCATAATGAAAGTGTATATTTTAAACATAAGTATTTTTAATATCCCTTAGAACAGTTTAGAAAATTTTAAGAAATGTTTATGAGCATTATTAATATTTTTAAAAATGAGCTATACATTGAAAATTTTAGGAATCCCTAACCAACATCTCCAAAGCAAAGCAAATACATTCTACTTTGTTTATTGCATGGCCTCCACCTACTTAAAAAGAAGCAATTCAAAATATTTGCATTTATTGAAAAAATACTTAACCTGATCACCATAACTAACAGATGCTGGAGATGAGAACATATGGTTCATTCTTAATACCTAAAATTAAACTTTAAAACCCTACTGTTTGTCTCAATTATTTTCTATGAGAACTCTTTTCTAGCTTTTATATCTCAACTTTACATGTGTATGCCTCTTTGCATGGAAGAATAGTCTTTTCAGTGTCTTCATTAGTCTTACAATGAACAATCACAGAGAAAAATGATAGATAGACTTGAAGTTAATAGAAAACAATTAGACATTATCTTTTTTAATGCTGGTTGCTTATTTAAATTTAATGCCATTATATTAAATTAATGTAATAAAAATAAATCATTCCAAATTATGGATGTGTTGTAGAAGATGATAAAAATGTAAGGAAATCAATTTAGCTTTTGTACCGTTTGATATGATAAATGTGGCTTGTGATAGTTAAAGAAGTGAAGTCTTTGGACACCACTAACAACAGTGACTGTGATAATGAAAATGCAGTATGAATCTAAACAACCTGTGTTATATTCTGATTTTTTGTTGGTTAAAAAGAAAATTGTCTTTCTTTAAATCACTATAACATGCTAAAGATGCATTTTTAAATGTATAGGTTAATAGTCATATTCAGGCATATTCTTTTAATTTGTGTTTAAAATAATCAAGGATATTGGTTTTATTGGTAATTACAGTGCCTAGGAAAAAATAAAATACCTGGAGATTCTGATAATGCCTTACTTATAATTTAGTTTATTGAGTGATATTTAAATGAAATCATAGATTAGGAAGTTATTTAAAGAATTCATCTTGTCTATTGTCTTCAGATATGAAAAAAATTAAATATGTTTTAATGTAACTATTGTGCTATATTACAGACAATAAGTAATGTATCAATAAATTATTTTATATATAACATTCATTTTAAATATGATAATAGCATACATTTGGTTTACATATAATCACAAATAATGTTTTATATTTACAAATAATACTGTTGGCAAAGTATATTATTATTTGTTTTTAATATATTCCACTTGGAATATGTACATAAAAATTTGTGGTGGAGCGTATGAGACTTTCTTTGAAAGATCATAGTATAGGGGTTTGAAAAAAATATGGAAAGAAAGAAAATGCAGGAAGGAAATGATGTTCTTAATTGTATTTTTTTATTATTTTTTATTTTTTATTTTTTGCAGAATGGGGAAAATACGTGCAAATCGCATCTGATAAAGGGTTAGTATCCAAAATATACAAGGAATTCATACAACTCAATAGCAAAAAAACCCCAAATAACCCAACTGAAAAATGTGCAAAGGACCCTGAATATACCTTTTTCCCAAGAAGGCATATAAATGGCCAAAAAGTATATGAAAAAGTGCTCAATATCACTAATTATTAGTGAAATGCAAATCCAAACCCCATGATATCACCTCACGCCTGTTAGAATGGTTCTTATTAAAAAGACAAGAAGTAACATGTTGGTGAGAATGTGGGACAAAAGGGTACCTTGTGCATAGCTAGTTGGAATGTAAATTGGGATAGCCACTATGGAAACCATTATGGAGGTTCCTCAAAAAAATTAAAAACAGAAATACCATATGATCCAGCAATCCCATTTCTGGGTATATATCTGAAGGAAATGAAATGACTATCTCTTGAGTTTATTTTTAATAAACTTATTTTTTTAATACTTTGTCTTTTTAGGGCCACACCCATGGCATATGTACGTTCCCAGGCTAGGGGCTGAGTTGGAGCTATATCTGCTGGCCTACACCACAGCTCACAGCAACCCTGGATCCTCAACCCACTAAGTGAGGCCTGTTCAATAAGTGGTGCTGGTAAAGCTGGACAGCCACATGGAAAAGAATGAAATTAGAACACTCCCTAATACCATACACAAAAATAAACTCCAAATGGATTAAAGACCTACATATAAGACCAGATACTATAAAATACTTAGAGGAAAACATAGGTGAAAAAGTCTCCAATGTAAATGACAGCAACATCTTCTCAGATCCACCTCTTAGAGTAATGATAATAAAAACAAAAATAAACAAATGGAACCTAATCAAACTTAAAATTTCTGCACAGCAAAGGAAACCCTAAACAAAACAAAAAGACAACCCACAGAATGGGAGAAAACCTTTGCAAATGAATCAACAGACAGGGGATTAATCTCCAAAATTTATAAACACCTCCTACCACTTAATACCATAAAAACAAACAACCCCATCAAAAAATGGGCAGAAGATCTAAACAGACAATTCTCCAAAGAAGACATACAGATGGCGAAAAAACACATGAAAAGATGTTCAACATCATTCATCTTTAGAGAAACGCAAATCAAAACCACTATGAGGTACCACCTTACACCAGCCAGAATGGCCTCATCAAAAAGTCTACAAACAATAGCGCTGGAGAGGGTGTGGAGAAAAAGGAACCCTATTACACTGTTGGTGGGAATGTAACTTGCTGCAACCACTCTGGAAAACAGTATGGAGATTCCTCAGAAACCTAAAAAGAGAACTACCATTTGATGTTCTTAATTTTAAAATATTTTATATTAAAATACCTATAGGAAATAACTTATAATGTCATATTTGTTTTATTTAATATTTTAATATTTTTAATATTTACTCTAATTCATACTTACATATGCCATCTATCCATTAATAGATCTACTTTGTGTTCTATACTTTCATTATTGAAAGAATGACCTCTGAGGTCCTAACCCAAATTTCCTTTTTGATCACGTCCTACTAAATTTTGTTTTGATTTACAATAAATATGATTTCAAACTAACGGTACTGTTGAATTAACAACCATACCGTGATAATATTCTTGATTGCTATTGACCTTTATCTCCGTTATTCATTAACTGAAATGTATAAATGTAGCAGAGGAAAAGATTCCACAGGTGATCAAAGCCTTCATCTTCTATGACACAGTGTGTCATCCTTATGTAACATTCTCATCACAAAACACTTATAAAACTTCAAATCAGGAAAGTAAATAAGTATTTATTTAACTTATGCCAATCTGTAAGTTAAACATCATAGGTATAGGGAATTCCTATTTTCATATTTATTGATTTATGCTCTATTTTTTTATTATTTTTTCTTGTGAAGTGTTTGTATATATGTTTTCATTTTCTACTTACATAAGGTGAAAGCTTAGATTGTTGATTTTACATTCTTCTTTTCTTTTTTTAACCAGTGCAGCAGCATGCAATTTTTTAACATTTTAAAATTTTGTTTTTTTAACATTTTATTATAGTTGATTTACCATGTTATGTCAATTGCTGATGTACAGCAAAGTGACCCAGTCTTATATATAAGTATACATTATTTTTCTCATATTATCTTCCATTATGTCTTATCATAAGTTATTGGATATAATCCCCTATGCTATACAGCAGGACCTCATTGCTTATCCATTCTAAATGCAATAGTTTGCATCTACTAACCCCAAACTCCCAGTGCATCCCAGTCCCTCCCAGCCCCTCCCCCTCTCCTTTGGTAACTGGTATCTGTTCTTCATGTCTGTGAGTCTGTTTCGTAGAAATGCAAATCAAAGCTACAATGAAGTGGGAGTTCCCGTCGTAGCTCAGTGGCTAATGAATCAAACTAGGAACCATGAGGTTGCAAGTTCGATCCCTAGACTTGATCAGTGGGTTGGGGATTCGGCATTGCCGTGAGCTGTGATGTAGTTTGCAGACGCGGCTCGTATCCCAAGTTGCTGTGGCCCTGGTGTAGGCTGGCGGCTATAGCTCTGATTAGACCCCTAGCCTGGGAATCTCCATATGCCGCAGGAGTGGCCCAAGAAATAGAAAAAGACAAAAAAAAAAAAAAAAAAAGCTACAATGAAGTATCACCTGACACCAGTCGGAATGGCTATTATTATTAAGTCTACATATAAAAAATGCTGGTGAAGGTGTGGAAGAAAAGGAAACCCTCCTACACTGTTGGTGGGAATGTAAATTGGAATAGGTTCCCCAGGAACTAAATACAGAACTACCATACAATCCAGCAATCCCACTTCTGGGCATATATCTGGACAAATTTTCTTTTCCTTTTTTTCTTTTTTGGGCCACACCTATGGCATACAGAAGTTCCCAGGCTAGGGGTTAACTCAGAGCTATAGCCTCAGGCCTACATCTCAGCCACAGCTACGCGGGAGCTGTTTCTGCAAACTACACCACTGCTCACGACAATGCCAGACCCTTAGCCCACTGAGCAATGCCAGGGATCGAACCTGCATCCTCATGTGTACTAGTCAGATTCATTTCCACTGCACCACAATGGGAACTCCCAGACAAAATTTCATTCAAAAAGGATACATGCACCTCTATGTTCATTGCAGCACTATTTGCAGTAGTCAAGACATGGAAACAACTTAAATGTCCATCGACAGACAAACAGATTAGGAAGATGTGGTATATATACTCAATAGAATACTACTCAGCAATAAAAAAGAACAAAATAATGCCATTTGCAGCAACATGGGTGCAACTAGAGATTCTATACTAAGTAAAGCAAGCCAGAAAGAGAGAGACAAACACCATACGTTATCACCTGTATGTGAAATCTAAAATGTGGTATGAACGAACCTACCTTCAGAACAGAAACAGACTTACATCCTTCTTTTTAATTTATGCGTTCTATGCCTTAAATTTCTGTTGAAGCACAGGTTTCACTGAATACATTTTGATAAGTTGTGATTTCACTTTCATTAGTTGAAAACATTTGTAATTTGTGTTTTGATTTCTTCTGTTACTCATGTTATTTAGAAGTATATGGTTTAATTTTGAAGTATTTGCTATTATTCATTTTATCCTTTGGTTCTCAACTTCTAGTTTCATTACATTGTGATCTGAGGACATATTGTGTGATTTTTTTTTTAATATTTTAAACTTGTTATGGTGTGTTTTACAGCACAGAATGTTGTGTATCTTGTTGAAAGTCACATGTTGGCTTAAGAAGAATGTGTAAGTAGCATGCTTTCATTGAATGAAGTAGTTTATGAGTGTTATTTTTGTCCAGTTCATTAACCAAACATCAACACAGTATTTTTCCCGCCAACTACTCTAGATTCTAATAAATTAATATTTTGCAAAAAAGAAAACAGAGGTAAATTACTTTTTGGAACTGATCATAAAGTTAACTTTTTCTTTTCTTTTCTTTTCTTTTCTTTTCTTTTCTTTTCTTTTCTTTTCTTTTCTTTTCTTTTCTTTTCTTTTTTTCCTTTATGGCCTCACCACAGCATATGGAAGTTCCTTGGCCAGGGATTGAATCCAAGCCTCAATTGCCACCTACACCATGGCTGGAGCAATACTGTATCCTTTACCCATTACACCAGGTCAGGGATTGAACCAGTGCCTCCACAGCCATGCTAGCCACTGCAGTCATATTCTTAATCCATTGGGCTACAGTGGGAACAACACTAATTTCAGTTTTACTCTAGTGGAACATGATAACTTTAATTTCTATGTTAAATTAAAAAATCAATACTGATGGAAAACTACAAATTTTGATTTTTGCAAATAAAAATCATTGGGCATAGGAGGTAGAAAATATGTTTGAGTTTTCTTTAAGTGCAATGTTTTATGTACTTTTCTTAGAACTATAATAAGTTGGTGTGCAGCAAAAGTTCATTTCTTCATAGACTATTTTAAAATAAAAATATATTCAAAATTTGGAATTTAAGGAAATTAATAAATAAATGTATTCAACATGGAGATTTTAAAGTAATAATATTTGCTTCTGCTTCAAAATAACTTCTTAAGTGAAAAATACCAATATTCTTAGCCACAAAGATGTACTCAATATTGCTTTTGCATAGCCAGTGAAAATATCAACTCAATGAAAAAGGCAAGTAATTCTTACTTCTATTATTTTAAAACTTTTGTTTAGTTATCATCTGAAAGAGCCTAAGTATCCCCAATTTGTAAATTTTGAAGTCCATAATTAAAACAGCTTTGTGGCATTTGTTTTAACTTTACAGAAATTATTTGTATCTCTTCAGGACAAAATTCATTTATAACATATTTGCCTTTTGTATGTTAACATAATCTACAGATTTGTGGTCCTAAGCAGTAGTAAACCTTAGGTCTAGCAAACACATATTCACATGTGAAAGAGACTATTATAAACAACTTATGTGGCTACATTTAGAAATGTGTGTAGAGCCAATAAATTCCTAAGATAATATAAAGGATCAAATCAGAAGTGAGAAACAGAGAACTAAAATATTGCCATAAACTTTACAAAATTGAATTAATAATATAAAAGGCATTTTCAAAGATAATGCCAACCACACTGCTTAATGATGATTTTTTGAAAATATATAGTGAAGAATCATTTCCAATTTTACAGAAATAGAGAAAAAAAAATTGTTTAGAAGATAAAAAAGTTTTAAATAAATTAAACATTAAATACTAAAGCTTAATAAACAGAAAGTCATAAATTTCAATTATTGAAACTTACCTCTCATCTTCTCTAAGATAATTATGTCTCAGATGGACTTATGTAGAGTACTTTTATAATGAAATCTTTGATACATACTCACCAAGTATATCGACATATATATAATATCATCAATGGTATGGTAGAAGCATCCAAATATTAATAACATCTTTTTTGTTATGTACTTTTCAATACCCTGTGAGGTGTACAACTAATTGTGTCACTCATACCCATTCAAGGAAAGACATGTCCTAATTGCTGAGAGTTCTGTTAGTAGACATTTTGTAGCCATCAGCCCCTTCAGGAAATGCCTCCACTGTAGAAGTACTGTGCTTAAGG
Source organism: Sus scrofa (assembly GCF_054392235.1). NCBI lineage: Eukaryota > Metazoa > Chordata > Mammalia > Artiodactyla > Suidae > Sus > Sus scrofa. The sequence goes on from NC_139393.1 coordinate 44,896,205, forward strand.
CCATGTCACATCCTTTTAAGGTTTTCTCCTGTGGAAAGACTGAGGGGAACTTTTACTTTCACAAGTTTTACATGAGGTCAGTAGAAGTTGTTGTGTCTGCATTACTCCTCAATACCTCCCTCTGCCCAATCCTACTTCTTCCCCTCCCTTCTGCAGATGTAATGAGTATTTGCACATTAAACTCTTGTCACAGAAATTGTTTCCTGAAAATCCAAACATCAACACTATGCTTGAGTAAGTGTGCATAATACATGCATTAATATATCTCCATATCAAAACTCTAGTGAAATTGTGAGTAGATTCTTTCAATTTCCCCTCCATTAAGAAATTTTTAAAAAAGCCATCCAAGAAAATGCATATATATCTGAAACACATCAAATATAAAGTACTTTCTATTACAAATGAGGGCTTTAATGAAGAGATATTCTTTTTACTTTCTTTTTAGGGCCACACCTGTGACATATGGAAGTTCCCAGGCTAGGGATTGAATCCAAGCTGCAGCTGCAGGTGTACATCACAGCCACAACAATGCTAGATCCAAGCCGCAACTGTGAACAAGGCTGCAGCTTGCAGCAATGGCAGATCATAAACCCAATGAGGGAGGCCAGGGATCCAACACACATCCTCATGGATATTCACTGAGCCACAATGAGAACTCCAAGATATTTTTCTTAGAATCTGTATTAAAGAGATGGTACACAGGAAGAGACTCCTAAATTTCAAGATACTTGATTTATTAAGATTTCATCTGGAAAAAAAAATTCACTTTCTTATAGAAGGAGTAAAATGTTATGTAGTAAAGATGGTTTCAGACATCACTTTTGTTATATACCAAAACATCTCAACTAATATTAGGTAGAAGAAAACTTTAGAAATAAATTCTTATTTTAAAAAATACCCTATTGAGATTAAATAAATGTATTTATTTATTTACACACTTTTTGTCCACATTATAATTTCCAATATATTCTTTGATCTTAAAGTAAATATATGTTAAATATAACTCATTTTACTAATATAAATTTAACATGAAATTTGTATTTTAATTTAAAAATATTTTGAAGAGTTCCCATTGTTGCACAGTGGAAATGAATCCAACTAGAAACAATGAGGTTGCAGGTTCAGTCCCTGGCCTTGCTCAGTGGGTTAAGGATCCAGCATTTCAGTGAGCTGTGGTGTGAGTCACAGACATGGCTCAGATCTGGCATTTCTGTGGCTGTGGTGTAGGCCCACAGCCGTAGCTCCGATTAGACCCCTAGCCTGGGAACCTCCATATGCTGCAGGTGCGGTCCTCAAAAGACAATAAAGAAATAAATAAAATATATTTTGAAATGTATAGTATTAAATAAAAAAATATAGTCTTCTAAAGGCACTTGCTTAAAAATTAAATTGGCTGATACTACTTAAATTTGACTTTAAGTATAAATACATCACTAGAAAATGAGCAGTTCTCAGGAAAGAAGAGCATTTTTTCAATAAATACACCGAGAGTAGTATTTATTATTGCACTATAATCTTTTATACTACCAAATTCCTATGTAAAAAAATTAATCTAACTTTACACAAAATGGCAGAGGCCAGATGATATATGCAAAAATTATGAGGTATGCAAAAGTAAGTGCTTATTCCAATATTTTAAATTATTTTTTTTAACTCCAATATTGTACCCTTGACTTTATCCCATGGGTGAATAAATAGTAAGCTCATGGGGACAAGTATGGTGAAAACTTGAGAAAGTTGAAACAAAAGCATTGCCCATGAATACTGCCATTTTTTTTAAAGCAATTTCCCTTTTTTCCTTGTGGATATTTTCAAGATATATTGTATTCCCACGAAACCTTTAGATTATTTTTGCCTATTTAATATAATTTAAATTTTCCTTTAGGCTGTTTTATTAAATTATTTGGTCAACTTATACATGTTCTCAGATATTTCCAGAAGCCAATAATATGTAAATATAATAGATGTCAGCTGCATATATATTACCCATGTAATACTTTAGGTTACTGCACCACTTTTCAATGCATGCACCATTGTTTAGTGTTTCCTCATTCAGTTTTACTCAATGGATTTTTTATAAATTGGCAATAAATCACAATCTGTTTTATTCTTTGTGGTGTCAAGAAAATAATGTACCTATTTATATCAATACAAGATATGCAGATATGTAATTAGAAAGTGTTTTTAATTAGCCTTACTTGCTAAAAACAATATACATGGTCAGTTGATGACATAATGTAGCCCAACACAATTCTAATAGTTGTTAATAGTATACTATAGTTAATCATTATATATATGACCTCACATGTAAATCCTACTTTTACTTAATCATTATATATATGACCTCACATGTAAATCCTACTTTTACTATGGAAAATATAGTCAGGGGCTTTTTTATAAAATAAAAATTTGGAATAAATACAACAAGTAGGGTACAAAAGTGTACATTTAATTTCATAGCAATGATTATTTAATTGATAAATACCATTTTTATTTATAATATTTACCATCAGAAAAATAAGGGGAAGATGAAATTTACCATAGATAAAATATCTTCACTTCCCAACAGATGAGTACTTCAACTCAAACATCTGTTTGCTCTCTCTCTCTTTTGTGTGTGTGTGTGTTTATTCATGTGTCTGAGTATATAAATTAATTCATAAAATGTTCTTAAAGAAAAAAATACTTAGCTAATAAGGCACCACCTCACACCAGTCAGAATGGCCATCATTAACAAATCAACAAATAACAAATGCTGAAGAGGGTATGAAGAAAAGGGAACCCTTCTACATTGTTGGTGGGAATGTAATTTGTACAACCACTCTGGAAAACAGTATGGAGGTACCTCAGAAAACTAGATATAAAACTATCATATGACCCAGAATCCCACTCTTGGGCATATATCTAGACAAAACTTTCATTGAAAAAAATACATGCACCCATATGCTCATTGCTGCACTATTCAAAATAGCACAGACATGGAATCAACCTAAATGTCCATCAACAGATTAATGGATTAAGAAGTTGTGATATATATACACAAAGGAATAATACTCAGCCATAAAAAAGAATCAAATAATGCCATTTTCCCCAACATGGATGGAACTAGAGATGTTCATACTAAGTGAGATAAGCAGAAGAGAAAGACAAATACCATATGATATCACTTATATCTAGAACCTAATATATGGCACAAATGACGCTTTCCATAGAAAAGGAACTCCTGAACTTGGATAACAGACTTGTGGTTGCCAAGGGGGAAGGGAAAGGAGTGGGAGGGACCAGGAGTTTGGGGTGGATAAGCAAAGAGATCCTGCTGTATAGAACAGGGAAGTATATCTAGTCACTTTTTATGGAACATGATGTAAGATAATATGAGAAAAAGAATATATTTTACATATATATATAGATAGATAGATAGATAGATACATAGATTGATGTATGACCAGGTCACTTTGCTGTACAGTAGAAATTGACAGAACACTGTAAATCAACTATAATGGAAAAAATAAAAAAAATAAAGTTATATTAATTTTTCAAAAAATCTTTTAAAGGAATTAATTGAGGCCTCAGAGAAATTGTATATTTTAAATGAGTGCTGTACAGTAGATAAGATCTCAGAAAAAAATTTAAATATTTATGAGTCTTTGAAATGCTGAGTGTTTGAAATGCAGGTACCAGAAAGTATTATTAATACTTGTACCTGGAAAGTATTATTAATGTCTGTGGAATTATGATTTCTGTTTGATAATTTTTAATGTTTTTCAGTAGTTTCTTCCTAAAGAAGATAATGAGTCACAATAAATTTGTACTTCATTTGAAACTTGAGTATAATGAAATGTTTTCCAGAGTTCCCTGGAAGCTTAATGGTTAAGGACTTAGTGTTGTCATTGCTGTGGTTTGGGTTAGTAACGTAGCTCAGTTTCAATCCCTGGCCTTAGGATGGGAGAAAATAGTAATGTGACTGAAATGATGCATCTACAACCCAAGGAATGCCAATGATTGCTGGCAAAATCCAGCAGCTAGAAGAGGCTAGGAGGGATTCTCCCTTATTGAAAGTCATGGCCTTTTCAGTATCTTGATTTAAGACTTCTTATTTCCTACACATTGACACAATATATTTTTGTTATTTTAAGCCAAAAATAAAGCTGTTTTTAGAAAGAAAATGCTCATGGTATATCCTGTGATTAATGAACTTTTCCAAATTTTTCTGTAATTTCAACATCAACAGTTATCAATCAATGAAATATATTACATCAAATTGTATTTTTTAAAAACATTGTGATTCTGAAATATTCTAAAACAATTATTAAACTTATGAAATATTATTCCCATTAACCATTATGGAAGTTTCCTAATTTATAATCTGTCACCTCTGTAGCCTTCCTCCCAGCCACAATAGATATACCCTCAAAGTGTGAGTTCACTGATGGTTCCAAGGTCTAAGTTATAAATAAATTTTTTTTTTTTTTTTTGCTTTTTAGGGCTTCACCTGTATCATATGAAAGTTCCCAGGCTAGGGGTAGAATTGGAACCTTAGCCTCTGGCCTACACCACAGCCACAACACCACCAGATCCACGGAGCCTATCCTTAACCTCTGAGAGAGGCCAGGGATCCAACCTGCATCCTCATGGATACTAGTCGGATTGGTTCCCACTGAGTCACAGCAGGAACTCCCTAAATAAACATTTTTTTAATCTATCTGGAATTTATGGCAGGTTCAATATTGCTTTATTAGTTATTCCAAAATTTTAGCTTATTGACTTGTCTATTTAGTGAATAATTGATTTTCAACATAAGTGCTGAGTGTCCTTAACTAGTTCTTCAGTCCTTTCTGTGCACACAGGAAGATGGCTTGCTTTCATGAGGAACACAGGGATGTAGGTTTGTATCTTTTCCCCATTTTGAAGATCTCGTAAAGATACATTTCAACAATAGCAGTTTGTCCTACAAAATTTCACTTTGCTGTCTGCCCATCACTCCTCACATCCTCATGCATAGCCATTCCCATTCCACATACAGATCCTTGAAGGAACAGCTGCTACAACAAGGTTTGAGGCCATGGCATTGTTAGTGTCCAGCTGGAGAGAAAACTTTAACTGAGTTCCTAGAGTACTTTATTTCCCTGGCCTTCATACTCCCCTAGAGGATTTTGCCTTATCTATTTTCTCATTTAACTTCCTTTCTGCTAAATTCCTGTTTACTGAAGGGGATAATTAGCTCTGGGTGATTATGATAATTTTGTCTTCACTCTCCAGTTATCCTCCCAATAGGCACACACACAAAAATGCTTAGCAAACTGGTTTTTTGTGCCTGTTGGAGAAACACAAGCTTTATGAGTAGCTTCTGTTATTAGGATGTTTTAGATTTGTGTATCTATTCCTAGAATTTCTGCTTAACCTAACCATCTGCTTAAGTCCAAATTAGAAGTAAAAGAAATGTCAAGATTTCTATCTGCTTAATTTTTTTCTCTCTTGTATCTCATTTTCACAGAACTTATGTGAGGGGAGAATGGGCAGGACTAAAAAATAAGAATGTCTTTTTTCCTTTCATTGCTTCCAAAACCCACTTAAGGAAGCAGGCAGTCATCTGCATTTACATGTTCTTCACTTGGATTATTGTGATATATAGATGTAAATACAAAGATAGAATTATAACTACAGATAGATAGATCTAGAGATAGAGATTGAAATCAGTTAAATTTCATTTTTTCTTTTCAGTCTTTTTTTCAAGTTTAAGCAATGTTGAGTGGGGTTATTTTGTCTGACATTACTTTCTCAAGCCAATATTTTGTGGTGAATTTGAACTTACAGAACTTTTATTTAATTAGACTCAACTCTCTTAATTGTCTGTAATCTCTGTACTATATGAACTATGTTTTCAATTCTGTGAATCAGTACAGTTTACATATACCTGGAGAACACCCAAAGGGTAAGTCTGTAAAGCAAAACCTTGCAGTTGCTGCCTACTTCTCAAAGGAAATGTTCTCATTTTACCCTTATACTATCCTCGGTTTCAATGCTTCCTTCCCATTTTCCTTCACTCTTACATGACATTCTCCCAATTATGGGCTATAAGATTCTATACAGATAGAATTTATCATTTTAATATTACATTATGATTTATTTGTTTTTGTCTCTCTCCTTTAACTAGGATGCAAGTTCACAAAAAGAGGAATTCTATTTTATCTTCGGTTTACTGGCCAACTTCTAGTATGCACTTGAAAGATATTTGAGTTCTTTCTTTAATGTAAGAAAAATTTTTATCAATATTCCTATTAAAAATGTGATGTCCAAAGCTCTACTTAAAAGAGACACATGCACCCGCATGTTCATTGCAGCACTATTCACAATAGCCAGGACATGGAAACAATCCAAATGTCCATCGACAGATGACTGGATTCGGAAGATGTGGTATATATACACAATGGAATACTACTCAGCCATAAAAAAGGATGACATAATGCCATTTGCAGCAACATGGATGGAACTAGAGAATCTCATCCTGAGTGAAATGAGCCAGAAAGACAAAGACAAATACCATATGATATCACTTATAACTGGAATCTAATATCCAGCACAAATGAACATCTCCTCAGAAAAGAAAATCATGGACTTGGAGAAGAGACTTGTGGCTGCCTGATGGGAGGGATCGGGAGCTTGGGCTTATCAGACACAACCTAGAATAGATTTACAAGGAGATCCTGCTGAATAGCATTGAGAACTATGTCTAGATACTCATGTTGCAACAGAAGAAAGGGTGGGGGAAAAAACTGTAACTGCAATGTATACATCTAAGGATAACCTGACCCCCTTGCTGTACAGTGGGAAAATAAAAAAAAAAAAAAATGTGATGTCCAAAATAGAAAAGAGTGACCCAGTACAAAGTATGGACCTTTTTTTTTTTTTTTTTTTTTTTTTTTTTTGGTATTTCACACACCTTATTAAAATTTCCAGGCCTTTGGAAACACTGATTTTTTTCCTACTGCCAGGAGCATCATGAATGATTATGCTCTTGCAGTGGATCATGCTTACCTGATCTTTTTAACTTCTATTTGCTTGCATTAGCATGGGCTAATACATTTTTTCATTAGAAACTGCACCTAATGTTCATTTTATACTTATTTTTGCTCTATTAATGGCTTTTCTGTTTTGAGACCCAAGCAATCTAAGGATGGGATAATTGTATAAATGGAAAATCATCAGTGTGATGCACAAATCATCTTCAATCCAATGTTATAAATGTTTAATTTCCATGATTTCTGATTTGACCTCTCCTCTAACACAGCTTAATTGCACTTCTAAGGGCAGTGCCATATGTTAACTGGAGTAGAAGTACTGCCTTTTAAATTGGATCTGCCTCCACATAATAAAAATTTAGAAGCTGCAGATATCTTCAAACCCTTTTTGAGTTTGAAAGTGTGCAGTCTTTTTACTTAAGCTTTGATTGAAATGAGTATTTATAGCACAGTGTGGTCAGCTACTCTGCTGTGTTTCTGCAACAGAAAAAGACTACAATGTACGGAGACATAGATTTCAGTTGGAGCAACTCAAGAGTACAAGAACAATTGCAAATAAAATGGGACATGGCCAAAACAAGTCAAATTCCTTAGAGAAAATAAACCTTAGAGAAAATTTACATTTGCAAACAAATTAAAATCATTCAACTTTCTAATATTCACTTGTGTTTTTCAAACTTTGAAATACCAGAGGTGTATGAACTATTAATGAAAGTCAATATAGCTAATATATTTTCTAACATCTCCAAATAAAACTGAAACAAAAAAGATGATAGAGTTAACTTACTGAAAAGTAGATGTCATTATATTAAATAAAATTGTACAGAATATTAACTTAGAAATGTTCATACTCTAAGAGTTCATATTAACTCTTAGAACTGTTCATAAACTGATGCTGCTGCTTGAAACACAAAAAATGTACATATTAAAAAATTTATTCTATTTTTTTCTAGGAACAATCAAAAACTTATTGCAATATAAAATACATACTATGACTTAAATGAGATCTTAGGGGGAAGTGCTTTTGGAATTCTTTGTGTTATTAAAATTTCACCAGTCCAGCTGGGGGATTCTTATGTAAAATTATAGGTAATGAGATCAATATAGTTTCCTGATCAGAATGAGGAAATGAAAAAAAGAAGTTTTAAGAATATAGGATTGGAAGTAGAATTCGAAGAAATATTTGATGAGTAAACTGTCAAGAGCCAAGAATACCTAAGAGGAACAATATCAGTAAAGTTAAAACTTCCCCCAAATGTGGCTATTATGATTTTAAAGTAAACTAGTTCAGTCACATAGAGGTGTATTGTAAGAAGCTAGAAAAATGGAACTAGATCTTTCGTAAATTTCATAGTGAAACCATCCAAAACAGTGAAATAGAGTTCTTGTCTCAATTTGTTAACTAATTCTATTTTTAAAAATGACAAAATGTGAGAAATGAATATCTCTGTGATTAGGTTAAAATGTAATTATTGTAGTATGGTATTTCCAGTAAGTATAGGGGGGGTCTATGTAATCATCCCCAGGTATACATCTCAACAGAAAGAGATGCATTTCAAAAGAAATTTGAGTAAATATTAGGTTTCATTTTTTTTTTGCCAATATTGACCTATCTTTCAGTCTCTTCTACTTATTTACCAAATAAATTAAACATATATATATATTCATGATTTTCTGTTACCCATTACAGAACACTGCTTTACTTCAGGTAAAGGTTTATGGTTGATAAAACATTAAGCAAAATGTCCAGTGCTGTAGAACTTGATTTAAAGTATATCCATTATTTTAGGCAATTGAAAAAGCAAAATAAATTAAATATCACAATAACATTCATGTGAGTCAATATAGTTCAATAGATAAACCTGGGATTTTTGATGCAGACAAGCATTGTTTCAATGCTTGCTGTGTCATTTGCTAGTGTTCACCTACTGGCATGTATCTTGAAGCAATTATTAAAACTTTTTTTAATTGATTTTTTTATTTCCCCAAACACACTTTTTTTTTTTCCCACTGTATAGCATGGGGACCCAGTTACACATACATGTATACATAATTTAAAATAAATAAATAAATAAACCTTTCTTTATTTAGGTTTTATTTCTAAGAAGGAAATAACTAAAGTTATTACTAAATATATAGTAATACAGTTGTTATGAGATTTAAATTATGTACCAATACTCTTTAAATACACTACTATTATCAATAAATTTTAAACAGGTTATGTAAACCTGAAATATGACGTATATATGAAATAATTTAAATATTCATAGATTAGACTTTTTTCCTGTTCCTTCAAAAATTCAAGATGCATAATATTATGTATTGTCAAGTATTAGAGATGAGAGGAAAAGAAACTTTTGAATATATTAAAACCACTTTTATAAAAACTTGGAAAACTAGGGCCAAAAGTAAGATGAATTACAGAAAAAAAATTCTCAGAAAAGGCATCCTAAAGTGAAAATACATTTCTTCCTTCAGTATATTGAGGAAAAAACAGAAAAAAATGTATATATAAAAATTGGCCATTTAAAGCAATTCACACAAATAATTAAAAATCATGAAATGAACTGATAAATAAAAATGGAAGACATATATAATAACTTGACTCATAAATCTCAGTGACTACTATCCCATAAAAGAAACTCTAAGTCCAAATAGCTCCACTGATAAACTCATTCAAGAATTTAAAAATATATATATACTAAGGTTACATAAAATATTTTATAGTAGAGGGAGCATTCCCAAACCAATTTTATGAGAACAGTATAGTCCTGTCATCAATACCTGAAAAAGATATTACAAAAAAAGAAAATAATGGGTAAATATCTTCTTTGTAAATACAAACATCTTAAGCAGGATCTAGCAAATTGAATTCAGTGACATATAAAGAATAGTACTTCATATCCAAAACAAGTTTATTTCAGAAATGGAAGATTAAATTAACCTGTGAAAAATTAATCAATATAATTTACCTATGAATTATAGTTTTTGTTTTGTTTTGCTTTGAAATGTGCCTTGAATCAATTTTGAAGCCCAGGTAGAGTCTAGTCACCTTCTTTTCTTAAGAAACTGATTAAGTCTATATTCTATTTTCCTTATCAGCATCTGACAATCAATGATCATTACATACCCTCCCAAATTATCCTTTGTGCCAGCCCTTATGTCTTGGAGGAGGGAGAAATTATTCAAATTATTCAATTGACAATGATCCTGCAAAATCTAGCTAACTCCACCTTGCCTATCATACAAAAGCTGCCTCCTGTAGTCCTACCTTGCTCTTACCCTGTCCCCAGTGCATCTCCCTATGCTGCCCTACCAGGTGGCTTTGCCTTACCTGCCAATAACCAAGAATTCTGCCTTTCACTATATACATGTCAGTGTGTTGCATCATTCTGTTAAAAAAACCTTAAATCTTATAAAGCCTCACATTAGCAATATTACCTTTTTTTTTTTACTGTGGACATATTACACATTTTTTTTAAAAATTCCTGGATATTGTGTTATTTTATATTTTATAACAAAACAGTATTACTTTTGTTTTCATATGTTGATAGTTTATTGCTAATATGTAGAAATATCAATTTTTACATATTTACCTAGCATCTAGCAATAAATATACTTAACTAATTCTGTTCATCTTTTATAGATTTGCTTATTCTATTGTATTTTTCTACTTATAAAAATAATGAAATTTGCAAATCATGATAGTTTTACTTATTTTTCTTCAAACACTATCCACTTTCTTTTTCCTATGTTATACTACCTAGTATTGTTCAATATTTAGTACAGCTGTTAATAATATACATTCTTGTTTTTATTCTAAACTTAGGATAGAAACACTTAAAATTTAAGTAAATTTTGTTTGTTTTTTGTCTTTTTGCCTTTTCTAGAGCCGCCCCACGGCATATGGAGGTTCCCAGGCTAGGGGTCTAATCAGAGCTGTAGCCGCCGGCCTGTGCACAGCCACAGGAACATGGGATATGAGCCGCGTCTGTGACCTACACCTCAGCTCATAGCCGTGTCTGCGACCTACACCAAAGTTCATGGCAATGCTGGATCCTTAACCCACTGAGCAGGGCCAGGGATCAAACCCGCCACCTCATGGTTCCTAGTCAGATTCATTAACCACTGAGCCATGACAGGAACTCCTAAAGTTTTTTTAAAAATAAATATTAGGCCTATGTAAATAGATATACCTTCAATTTAAGTTTGCTGAACGTTTATATTATAAATGAGTGTTAATTTACTCCAAATACATTTTTGTATCTAACACAATGGTCATTTATTTACATTCTCCTTCATTGTGTTAATGTAATTAATTTATATGGAATGTAAAGAAGCTAAAATAATAAGTTACTACATTTTTGAAGAAGAAATAGTTAAAAGGAAAGGACCAAAAATACAACACATCTGCTATCCATAAAAAAAAGAAAAAAAAAAGAAAAAAAATGACTTTATTGCAATGAAGAAACTGTTCCTCAAAAAACTGTGAATCAGTAATTCACAAATTTGATAAAATACACTTGTAACACTACATTGGAAAAGTTACTCTTTTTTATTGTTGTTTCAGAATTTAGATAATATACTTTTTATTTGTATTTAATTTTTTATAAAATTTTCAAGGTTGTTTTTCAAAGTTATTACAAAATGCTGGCTAAATTCTCATATTGTACAATACATCTTTAAGCCTATCTTAGGCCCAGTAGTTTTTACCTCCATCTACCTACCCCTAAATTGCCCCTCCTCCCTCTCCTCCTGTAACCACCACTTTCTCTATATTTGTTGTCTGCTTTTTTTTTTGTTATACTTATTAGTTCGTTGTATTTTTTAGATTCCACATATAAGTAATATCACACAGTATTTGTCTTTCTCTGTGTGACCTATTTTATTTAGTATAATGCCCTCTGTGTCCATTCATGTTGCTGCAAATGATAAAATTTTGTTACTTTTTATGATGAAGTAGTGATCCACTCCTCTCTCTCTCTCTCTCTCTCTCTCTATATATATATATATATATATATATATATATATATATGTACACACACACACACATATATATATCATTTTCTTTCTCCTCTCATCTGCTGATGAATACTTAGGTTGCTTCACCTTGGCAATTGTAAGTAATGCTGCTATAAACATTTTAGTTCAAGTATCTTTTCAATTTATACTCTTATCCAGAATTTATAAAAGCATTCTCAATAGCAGAAGGAAAGAAAATATCCCAGTGGTAATATCTTCAAAGTTTTGAAGTGGCATGTTGCAGAAGATATTAACATAGCCAACATGTTTATGATAAGATAATCATCTTAGGAGTTCCTGTTGTGGCTGACTGGGTTAAGAATTTAACTAGTATCCATGAAGATGTGGGTTCAATCCCTGGCCTTGCTCAGTGAGTTAAGGATCCAGCATTGCCGTGAGCTGTGGTGTAGGTCACGGCTTGTGGCCCAGATCTCACATTGCTGTGGCTATGGTGTAGGCCAGCGGTTGTATCTCTGTTTTGTTTCCTAGCCTGGGAACTTCCATAAACCCATTGCAATGGGTTACAGCTAAAACAATTTACAAAAACAATTATTGGCAAAGAAATCAAATTTCCACACATTTCTGGTGTCATTATAAATTGGTATAATTATTTTGAGAAACTATCTGACAGGATCTACTAACACTAGTTATCTGCCTACCCTTTATCCCTTGATATATATTCCCAGGCTGCAGTTCCCAGTGATTTGAGAACATTTGCCCACACAAGGATTTGCACAAAATACTTACCGTAGCATAAACACTAAACATGGTAAATCTAGATGTTCATTAGCAGTAAATACATTTTGATATATTTGTATAATAGAATATCTAACTATCAATATGCTGAGTGAAAAAATCCAGGCCTGAAGGGTATAGTATATGCCAGGTGCAAAAGGTATATAGTGTATGATTCTCTTTGTATGAAATTCAAGAACAAACAAGTAGTACAGCTTTTAGAGCTAGGGATTCAATCACTTGGCTGATATCCTCCCCTGGAATAATGCAGCTTCTTCAGTATATAGAACTCTTCTGTCTATGAACATTTTCTGAACACATCACATCCTGTGTTTCAGATGTACAAATCTGAGCTCTATCTAAATGAAATTCTTCAGTCTTACCATCCCACTACTCCTTGCTTGGTTAAATGATACTGGTCCTATATTCCTTGATTTAAAAGTTACCCTAATTTGGCAACAACTGTAAATGCTAAAAAAAAAAGGTAATTTACTCTTGCTGTATGGCCTCTAGAAAAACACATTGTGAGATCTTGTTCAAAGCACTTTACATATATTATCTCAATTGGCCATCTCAGACACACACACACACACACACACAGATATACCTATCAGATAATTATCCTTACCAGTTTATGTATAGGAAAACTAAAGCATAGAAAAATAAATAACATGTGAAAGAGCATACATTATTTTACATTGTGAATCTTTTGTGTTATTATTTCTTTTAATATTTCCTTTTATTTTTCTAATCCTCTCTCACTGACTTCATGTTCAGTCTCTCCCTCTAACTCTACAACTTTACTACATGATGTTAAGTATTAGTGATGTTTCTTATGTTTTATTGTACTGACACTCTCCTCAAGTGTCTCACATGTTTTAGGTCTGCATTAGATATTTAAATTTCAGTGACTGTGTTTGGTAAAAATAATGAAATGAGTTTATCTTAATTGATAGTAATATACAGAATTGTTTATCTATCTCCAAGAAATCACACTAAAGGTGTGGATTTCTGGTTTTGTATGTCTTTATATGACCTTATTTGAGATTAATTTATTTAGTTTCTATAGTCTTTTCTTTAGTAAGAGATTACCAATATATATCTGTCAGAGATACTTGGTAAAAGAGGAGCGTACTTATGAAGTAATATCCAGGGACCAAAGATACAATGGTTAATGTGAAAGATAATTATAATTACATTCTATTATAGCATTGATTAGAGTGCTTCTGTGAATTGAAAATATCATCATTCATTGGAGCTTCTCATTAAAGGAATATGTAACTCTGTAGCTCAAAGTGATTTTAAAGAAAAGGTCAAATTTACTGGTAGTTAAAGTTATATATATTTAAAGGAAATTATGAGATCTTTATATATACTTCTACATATATTTAGTCATTTGTTTTGCATATCCTTTAAATACTGTGTTCAAAACATTAGCTAAGACCTAATTAATTATATATTAACTAAATCATATTTTTAAAAACCCTCAATTCTCTAGACATAGTTTTGACTAATTTACTCATGAACTTTCCTTTATAAACTTGGTGTTATAATTCCAAATTGAAGTAAACTCAAGGTCTTCCTGTTTATGGGTAACCCAAAATTTCCCAATATTTTGTTTATAAGTGCTAGTATTTTCTCTACAAGCTATTGCTATCACTTTCAATTAAAGGCTCACTTGCAACACAAATAGGAAGAGAGAATAACTATTTTTTTCTGATACTTGGTGAAAATTTTTAAGATAAACTTAATTTTGTAATTTTATACAATATTTCACTAACATTAAAATACTTAAAATCACTGATATAAAAAACCTTCTATTAAGAATAAGGAGTTCCCATTGTGGTGCAGCAGAATCAAATCTGACCAGGAACCATGAGGTTGTGGGTTCAATCCCTGGCTTCACTCAGTGTGTTAAGGATCCAGCATTGCCATGAGCTGTGGTGTAGGTCACAGATGCGGCTTGGATCTGGCGTTGCTGTGGCTGTGGTGTAGGTCAGCAGCTGTAGCTCCAATTCGACCCCTAACCTGGGAACCTCCATATGCCATGGGTGCAGCCCTAAAAAGACAAAAGACAAAAAAAATCTTCTATTAAGAATTAAATTGACATCTCTGGGTGTGCATGAATATATATTTCATTAATAAATAAGTTATTAATCAACAGAGAGAACATTCTTTTTTTTTGTCGTGTTTGTTTGTTTAGGGCCATACCCATGGCATATGGAGGTTCACAGGCTAGGAGTCAAATCAGAGCTGTAGCTGCTGACCTACACCAGAGCCACAGCAATGCAGTATCCAAGCCATGTCTGCAACCTACACCACAGCTCATGGCAATGCCGATCTTGAACCCACTGAGCGAGGCCAGGAATCAAACCTGCATCCTCATGGATGCTGGTCAGGTTCATTAACTGCTGGGCCATAATGGGAACTCTGAAAACAACATTCTTAATTGACTTTGTAGTTGAATGCTAATAGTCTAAGCCACTGAAACATAAAATTTTAGTTCAACTCTTCTAAGCATTCCACAAAGTAATGGGCATTCCTAAAGCAATGCTCCTTTTGTCAGATTGATTCTATATACTTACAATTTTATCACACTGTTATGAATAATGAAATATAGATTTATGAAGATTATAAGTTTAACACTTGAATAATCTGTGATATTATCTGGTCATTATCTTTAAAAACTGTGTCAGCATGTCTAGGGAACATTTTCTCCAACATAAATTAATTCTACGTTTACTTATTTTAATGAATAAAGGTTTCTGTATTTGAGGGAATTGAATGGACCCAACCATAAATATATCTGATTCTCATCTTATGTGGTAAGGAGAATATGATTGAGCTAAGGAAAAAAAAAGGCCAGACACTGCAATTAATCATATTAATGTTTACCAGATGTAAATAGGAGTTTGTATTTTGATTTCAATTAGTATGGTTTTGGTACCAACATTTAAGTTAATATTACTTCCTTTTTGTAAAGTAGCTAATATTCTGTCAATACCAAATTGTAAGTAAATAGATGGTTCATTTGTAGTCTATTAAAGAATGAATTAGCATTGCTATACTGGGACCTTGTCTTTTTAATTACTACAAGTTTGCCCACCAAATTCAATCAAATCAAATGATCAAATTAACATTACTGCCTTCCAAAATATATATTGGCTCAATTTAATACAACTAAACTGAATTGATATTTATTAAAATTCCATGTGAAATTATATTTATAAAGCACACATAATACACAAAAAATAACATGTGCCTTATATTCATTATTCAAATCTTGCATTTATATCATTAAAAAAACAAAAATTAATTGGGTGTCTCTGATGTAGTATGTATTGGGCAGAGCTATTAAATTTTAGTTAACCACTATGAGCACAAGTTCCTATAATACCTTTTGAACAAAGGTCAGTGTGTGAATGGTGTATTTTCAATTAAAAAATAAAGATATAGGTGTCTTGTATCAGGTAACTTTCTAGGAATAGTAAGATATCTCAAAGGATACATGCTTCTTTAACCAGGGGTTACTCAGTCATAATACAATATGGAAGGATCCTTCTGTGAACAAACATGAAGAAGAATTGGATTTCTTGAACACTCTTGAATAAGAAAGATATATCAAAACTAAATTTTCCATGGATTCTAATAAAAATTGTCAAAGAAATGACACAGTAGATATTATTACTAACAAGTATTTTGAACAAGATGAAGTTTTCTACATCTTTGATATGAAAAACAAAGTTCAGGAGCAAAAATTCTCCAGGTGGCATGGGCTGAATGCACCAAAATGAATGCCTCTTAAATATCTGAGAAATAGAGGCAGCATGCCTTGATTGCTTCTTGGTAATAACCAAAGATCTGTTCAGAACCTAGTATTTATTGTCATATTTATTTATTTATTTTTAATTTTAAAGTTTTATTCAAGTAGTTGATTTACAATGTGATAATTTCTGCTGTACAAGAGTGTTCTTCAGCTAGACATATACACTCATCCATTCTTTTTAGATTATTTTCCCATATATATTATTAGAGAATATTGAATACTGTTCCCTGTGCTATATAGAAGTCTCCATTGGCCAACAGTTCCGTATACCATAGTGTGCATATACAAGTCCCAAAGCACCAATTCATCCTTTCCTACAACCTGTCCTCTTTGCTAACCATAAGTATTTTCAAAATCTGTCAGTCTGGTTCTATTCTTCAAATAAAATTCATTTGTTTCCTTTTTTTTTCTTATTATATTCCACATATAAGTGATATCATATATTTGTCTTTGTCCAACTTACCTCATTTAGTTTGATAATCTCTAGGACAATCCATGTTGCTGAAAATGACAGCATTTCATTCTTTTCTATGGTGCATAAAATTCCATTGTATATGTGTACCACATCTTCTTTATCAATTCCTATGTCAATGAGCATTTAGATTGCTTATATGCCATGGCTATTGTAAATATGCTGCAATGAACATTGGAGTGCATATATCTTTTTGAATTATGATTTTCTGTTTTTGTGCCTAGGCCATACCTAATAATCAAAGGATCAATCAAAGAAGAAGACATTACAATTGTAAATATATATGCACCCAACACAGGAGCACCTCAATATATAAGGCAACAAATGACAGCAGTAAAGGGAGAAATCAACTACAACACAAAATAGTGGAGGATTTTAACAGCCTACTGACATCAAGAGAAAGATCATCCAGACAGAGAATCAACAAAAAAACATAAGCCTTTAATGATATTCTAGACCAGATAGATTTAACTAGTATTTATAAAACATTCCATCCCAAAGCAGAAAAATATAAATTATTCTTAAGTTCACATGGAACATTCTCCAGGATAGTTCCCATTTTGGGCCATAGATCAAGACTTGGTAAATTAAAAAAAAATGAAATTATCCAATGTATTTTCTCCAACCACAGTGCTATGAGACTAGAAATCAACTACAAGAAAAGAAGAGCAAAAAAACAAACAAACAAAAAAACAACAACAACAACAAAAAAACTCCTGGTAACTAAATAATATGCTACTGAAAAACCAATGGATCTTTGAAGAAATTGAAATCAAAAGATACTTAGAAACAAATAACAATGAAGAAATAGAAAATATGAACGTACCAATTGCCAGAAATGAAACTTAATAAATAATTTTAAATCTCACAACAAACATAGGTCCAGGACCAGATGGCTTCATAGGTGAATTTAAGCAAATATTTAAGGAAGAGTTACCTATCTTTCTCAAACTACTTGAAAAAAAATTGCAGAGGAAGGAACTAAACTCAGTCATTGAGATCAGAATTATCATGATACCAAAATTAGACAAAAATATCACAAAAATGAAGAAAATTAAATGCCAATATCATTGATGAACTCAAAAGATTTTTCACAGCAAAGGAGACCTTTAAAAAAATGAAAAGTCTGGAGTTCCCATCATGGCTCAGTGGTTAACAACCCTGAGGTTGCGGATTTGATCCCTGGCCTCTCTCAGTGGGTTAAGGATCTGGCATTGCCATTAGCTGTGGTGTAGGTCGCAGACACAGCTCAGATCCCATGTTGCTGTGGCTCTGGTGTCGGCTGGAAGCTGAGTTCCAAATTGGACCGCTAGCCTGGGAATCTCCATATGAGGCAGGTGCAACCATAGAAAAGATTAAAAAAAAAAAAAAAAAGACAAAAAAAAGAAAAGTTAACACACAGAATAGGAGAAAATCTTTGCCAACATTGCAACAGACAAGAGCCTAATCTCCAAAATATACAAACAACTCATGCAACTCAACAACAGCAAAAATAACAACAACAAAACCCAAATGAAAAATGGGCAGCAGACCAAAGCAGATGTTTCTCCAAAGAAGACATACTGATGTCCAATAGGCATATGAAAAAATGTTCCACATCACTATTATTAGAGAAATGCAAATCAAAACTACAATGAGGTACTATCTCACACCAGTCAGAAAGGCCATCATTAACAAGTCAACAAGTAACAAATCCTGGAGAGGGTGTGGGGGGAATGTAAATTGGTACAATCACTGTGGGAATCAGTATGAAGTTACCTGAGGAAACTAAATACGGAACTATCATATATAGTGCTGGGCATATATCTAGACACAACTTTCATTGAAAAGGATACATTCACCTATATGTCCATTGCAGCACTATTAACAATAGCTAAGACATGGAAACAACTTAAATATCCACTGATAGATGACTGGAGTAAGAAGATATGGTATTTATATCTGATGGAATATTAATTACTCAGCCATAAAAAAAGACAAATTAATGCCATTTACAGCAACATGGATAGAACTAGAGATTCTCATACTAAGTCACTTATTTATGGAATCTAAAATGTGGAGGAGATGATCCTATCTAAAAAAAATTAAAAAAAAAAAGCAGAAACAGATCATGGCCAAGGAGAACAGACTTGGCATTCCCAGGTGGAAAAGGGGAGGGAATGAGTTAGATGGGAACTTTGGGGGTTGATTGGATGAAAAATGTTATATTAGGAATGGAGGGGCAACAGTTTTTCAATATCTATACATCAATCAATATGATACATTTCCTTAACAAATAAAAGAAAACTACATGATCTCAATAGATGCAGAAAAAGCTTTTGATAAAATTCAACATCTTTTTATGATAAAGACTCTCAAAAAAGTGTGTATAAAGGAAACATATCACAACATAATAAAAGTCGTATATGATAAACTCACAGCTAACATCATTGTCAATTGTGAGTAACTGGAAGCATTTCCTTTAGATCATAAAAAAGACAAGGATGTACAATCTTACCACTTTTATTCAAAATAGTTTTGGAAGTCCGAGTCATGCCAATCAGAGAAGAAAAAGAAATTAAAGTAGCCCAAATTGGAAAAGAAGAAGTAAAACTGTCACTATTTCCAGATGACATGATACTATACACAGAAAATCCTAAAGATGCCACAAGAAAACTACTAGAGCTCAAAAGAGAATTTTGTAAATTTGCAGTATAATAAATTAAGATACAGATATCTATTGTGTTTTTGTACACTAAGAACACAAAGATCAAAAAAAGAAATTGAGGAAACCACCTCATTTACCATCACATCAAAAATAATAAAGTATCTAGAATAAATCTTCTTCATGAGGCAAAAGACCTATACACTGAAAAACTATGAGACACTGATGAAAGAAATTGAAGGCAACACAAACAGATAAAAAGATATATAATATTCACAGATTGGAAAAATCAGCTGTCAAAATGACTACTATATTACTTAAGACAATCTAAAGACTCTGTGAAATCCCTATCAAAGTATCAGTGGCATTTTTCACAGAACTAGGAGAAAAAAAATTACTTTGAAGGGAAATTCAAAAGACCCCAGGAACAACATATTAAGAAAGAAGAACGAAGCTGGAGAAATCAGGCTCCTTGACTTCAGACTATACTACAAAGCTACATCCATCAAAAACAGTATTGTCCTGACACAAAAATATAGACATATGATCAGTGGAACAGGACAGAGAGCTCAGATAAACCCACACACTAATAGTCCATTAGTTCATGATGAAGGAGGCAAGAATACACAATGGAGAAAAGATAGTCTCTCAGTAAGTGTTGCTGGGAAAAATAGACTGGTGCATTTTAAAGAACAAAATTAGAACATTTTCTAACCCTATACACAAAAATAAACTCAATGGATTAAAGACTTAAGTGTAAGCCCAGATACTATAATACTTTTAGAGGAGGAGTCAGTTCCCAACTTGGCACAGCAGAAACAAATCTGACTAGGAAACTTGAAGTTGCAGGTTCAATCCCTGGCCTTGCTCAGTGGGTTAAAGATCCGGTGTTGCCATGAGCTGTGGTGTAGGCTGCAGACACGGCTCAGATCTGGCATTGCTGTGGCTCTGGTGTAGGCCTGCAGCAACAGCTCCGATTAGACCCCTAGCCAAGAACCTCCATATGCTGTGGGTGTGCCCCTAAAAAGACAAAAAAAAGACAAAAAAGAAAAAAAAAACTTCTAGAGGAAAACATAGAACACTCTTTTATATAAATCACAGCAATATTTTTTTGATCTGTCTCCTAAAGGAAACAAAAGTAAAAATAAACAAATGGGACCTATTTAAACTTAAAGGCTTTCGAACTGCAGAGGAAACCATAAACAGAACAAAAGACTGCTGACACACAGAAGAAAATATTTGTAAATGACATGACTGCTAAGTGATTAACATTCAATATACAAATAGGTCATACAACTCAACATCAAGCAAATCAACGACCCAAGTGAAGAATCGAGCAAAAGAAATGAGTAAACATTTTTCCAAAGAGGACATGTAGATGTCCAACAGGCACATGAAAAGATGCTCCAAGGAGTTTCTGTTGTGGCTCAGTGGGTTACCAAACTAACTAGTATCACTGAGGATGCAGGTTCAATCCCTGGCCTTAATCAGTGGGCTAAGGATCCCACATTGTTGTGGCTGTGGCATAAGCTGGCAGCTGAAGCTCTGATCAGTTATCTAGCCTGGGAACTTCCATATGCCACAGGTGCAGCCCTAAAAAGCAAAAAGAAATAAGAGGAAATAAAAAAGCTCCTCATTGGTAATGCAAATCAAATCAACAATAATATATCACCTCACACATTTTAGAATGGCTGTCATCAAAAAGAATGCAAATAGGAGTTCCTGTTGTGGCTCAGCAGTAGTGAACCTGACCAGTATCCATGAGGATGAGGGTTTGATCCTCATTGAATCAAGAATCCAGCATTGAATCGAGAATCCAGAATTGCCATGAGCTGTGGTATAGTTCACAGATGCCAATTGGATCCTGCGTTGCTGTGGCTGTTGTGTAGGGTGACAGCTGTAGCTCTGATTCAACCCCTAGCCTGGGAATTTCCATATATTGCACTTGTGGCACTAAAAATAAAGTGAAAAAAAAATCAAAATAAGTATTCTAATTTATGTTAGTAAAATAAAATAATGCAAGTAATATAATGTTTAGAAGTGAAATATTAAAATTTTATTTTTTGGAGACATTATAATGCCTTAAAAATAAAACTTAAGAGAATCAGTTTGACCCAATAACAGGCCAATAAGATAGCTTAGCAATTTTGACTGATAAAAGTTCAATGTCAAAAAGCCAACAGTATTTATACCAAAAACAACCAATAGGGAAATGTAAAAAAGAGAACCGAACATATAATAATTGTAGTTACTCTAGCAACTTTACAATGCATACAGATACTGAATTGGATTCTCACACAGAATTTTTTAAAACTCCATTATTATATAAAACAATATTTTATTACTGAAGATACATATATTGTTTTATGATGATTAAATATAATTAAAAATAAGGGTCAATTTCATAAACAAATCAGTGAAGGTAATGAATTCAGTGTTAGAGTTCCAGCAAGATTTTTGGATAAGCTAGACAAGTTTATTCTAAAATTTTTATCAAGTAATGAATATTAATAAAGGGCTAAGATTAATATTGAAAAACAATAGCAAATGACAAAAAGTCGCCTTATCATATATGGAAACATATTAACAGTCATTTAATCTGGTATCAGTTGAATAAGTAAAACATATAATTCAATGTTATAAATACATATATGCTTGGGAGCTCCACATGTAATTAATATGGAATTGCAGCATCATAAATGTTCAGAGAATTTTGAATTAAAGTATAATCAAGGCAACCTGTATAAAAATTAGATTGGCAAAAACATAGCATGTGGGAAAAGTTTAAGTGTTGGAGAGGGTGTGTAGAAACTACCTCAGTACTGTAAATGGGTGACAAAATTTTGAAGAGTAATACAACTCCAGTTAGTAAAATTAGAGATCTGATTATCCTACTTACCAGCAATTCTATTTTCAGGTATTTATCAGAACCTAACATAAATTTTTAATATTACTCATCACAACATTGTGAGGACAAAACATTGGGCATTATATCGGTTTTCATCAAAAGTAATAAGCACACTGCATATTTGCATATGATTGATACCATGCAACAGATAGAAAGACTGAGTCAGGGCCACATAGTACCCTTAACTGACCTCAAAAATAAAATACTGGAGTTTCCGTCGTGGTGAAGTGGTTAAGGAATCCGACTAGGAACCATGAGGTTGCGGGTTCGATCCCTGCCCTTGCTCAGTAGGTTAACGATCCGGCGTTGCCACGAGCTGTGGTGTAGGTTGCAGACGCGGCTCGGATCCCGCGTTGCTGTGGCTCTGGCGTAGGCTAGTGGCTACAGCTCCAATTCGACCCCTAGCCTGGGAACCTACATATGCTGTGGGAGCGGCCCAAGAAATGGCAAAAAGACCAAAAAATAAAATAAAATACTAAAGCATAATTTACAATAAAACTTATGCAAATTAAAAAAAACACATACAAACAAAACAAACCTAGTTCTTAAGGATATGCCACAAATTATCTATTTAATTCAAATAATACATACATGCAGATCTTGATCTCTGATGGATAGATGCATATAGATTTTTGTATATGTATACTTATACTTGATAATACATATATAGGTTTGATTACAATATAATTATGCATGTACTCTATGTGTATACAGTGAAAAATGGAATGATTACAGCTTCTTTGACAGTGATATGTATCAATCCAATTTACAACTGAAAAAACATTTCCCCAAGTTAAGCATTCCATCTGCTTTTCAAATATAGTAACTGATTCAATATTTATTCATGAATTCTCACATGTTAAAATAAATGTTTTCACACATGAACGTGCATTCTACTTAAGTCAGAAAAGATGGAATATTTATTAACATTATTACAATCCTTATCCCAGACATATTGTATCCTAATCTCTGAAATGGGCCCCAAGAACCTGTTTAGTTTTAAAGACTGCCAGGTGACAGGTAAGCATCCAAGTTTGGCAACAGGTGTTTACAAATGTTTATATTAAATATTCAAAACTCTGACAAGATATAAATAATATTTCCATTATTAAAATAGTATGGAATTTATTTTATTATAGCTTAATTTGATAAGAAAGTAAATATATCTTAAATAAAATACTAGGAAAATGGACAATATTTAATTTCACTCATATCTAGTATATCTATTACATTCTAATTTGAATTATGTAGCTACTTTTTAATCTAAGAATAAAACATTCTTTTTTGAGGAGATAATGTATAAGGGAGAGATACATGGGCAGTTTTACTAAGTGAAGTTGAAATAGCCTCAGGGAAAAAAATATTTCTCCTAAGTTAGGTACTTTGGCTTTTCTGTCAAATTTTCAAGAATGAATAATTGCCAATTATTTTTCTTCTAGTCTTTGACCAGCTTCATACTTAAAACACTCACACACACACTCATACACAAATATCTTCTGTTTCGGAAAAGAGGAAAGTTCAAGGTCAAACGGTAATTTTATTTCTAGAAGTACACATGTATTTTAAAACCTCACATAACATGGTTGTTAATAAGAAAAAGTGTTGGTTATAAATGAAAAAATTATAACAAAGTTTTAAATCAAAATTTGAGAAAGAATACTTGAATTAGTGAGTGAAATATACATTGCTAAAGATGCATAATTTTGCTATAATTTTGAATTTTTTTTCCCACTGTACAGCATGGGGGTCAAGTTATTCTTACATGTATATATTTTTCCCCCACCCTTTCTTCTGTTGCAATATGAGTATCTAGACATAGTTATCTGAATTTTTGATAATATAAAAATTTGATTATAGGCATACAATTGTATTAAAAATACAAAAACAAACAAGCAAAATGAGGCATTTATGTGTATTTCATAGTAAGTAAATATTATGAGATATAAAAATATCTAGTAAATAAAGAAATGATTTGTTTGCCTATATAACCCAAGGAATTAGGTAAACCCATTGATGTAACTACCCCAGTAAACAAATATATGTTAGGCCTTTACAAAGTTTCCTTGGGGAGTTTCTGTTGTAGCTCAGTGGTTAACAAACTCGACTACTATCCATGAGGATACAGGTTTGATCCCTGACTTTGCTCAGTGGATTAGGGATTTGGCATTCCCTTGAGCTATGGTGTAGGTTGCAGAAGCAGCTTGGATCCCACATTGCTGTGACTGTAGCACAGGCCAGCAGAGCTATAGGTCTGATTCTACCCTTAGTCTGGGAGCCTCTATATGCCTCAGGTGCAGCCCTAAAAATCAGAAAGACAAAAAAATTTTAGTCTCCTTTTTAGTCTCCTTGGAAAAAATATAAAGTATAAGTTGGTTTGATCATTAACTCATTCTAGTGATATATGCTGAGTATGCACTAACTTTCATCATTGTATGAGCTCAGGAACTACAGTGGAAGAGAGGAATCCTGCCATCAAGAGCCTCACAGATGAATGCAGAAGACACTGATAGATAAAAGCTATATGTAATAATGATTATATTAATATTTGTAATAAAAGAAAGTAATTACACATTGTGCAATGAGTGATTAGAGGCATAAACATATGGTAAATATGTATACATATGTATATATCAAATGGTACTTAACTCTGGGGATATGAAGGTTTAGATGATGTTAGGGAAGGGTTTCTATACAAAGCAATGATTGATTCATGCTTTTGAAACTAGAGTTTTTTCCCCTAGAACAAAGAACTAAGAAAATTTCAGATAAAAAGAGCATATAGAAACAAAAATCAGTAAGAAATGCCATGGGATATTTGAGGAACTACATGAAGTCCATTATACACACACACACACACACAAACACATGTATATACACACATATATATATATGCAAAATATTTATGTCCATAATCCATATATTATTCTTCTATCTGAAGCACTTAGTAGTGTTGCCAAAATATGCCATTGGTAATGAGAAAATAAGTTAAAGCTTACCTAGGAAGATTACAGTGTGCAGATGTAGAAACTAAGGGGAAATAGAAGTAGGCAAAACTACAGGTAAGTAGAAGTAGAAATTACAGGGAAGCAAATGTGAAAATACTGCATTGCTGTAGATTAATGCTACAAAAGTAATCGAAAATCAGTAAGTACTCCCTCCTCCAAAAAGTAAAGAAAATCAATATAGCCTGCCCACTGATAATGCGAAAAGCAATCACAGACATGGAACTTCATTTGACCCTGAATAGACACAGGTTCATCGACAGTGGCCCCATTTGTGCTGGAGACCTATATGTGTGCACTCCATAAAGAAAGTCATCTTCTTTGCAATTACTTTATGTTTATGTGTATTTTTAACACTAAATTCTGTTTTTGAGATAACCTCAGTAAATCTGTTTCTTAAAAAAACTAGCAAAGGAGGTATGGTACTAAGGATGACTGAAGGCGTTCAAACCAGACGGACATGAAATTGCATCTCAGTTCTTGTAAATATTAGATTTTTTGGCTTTGGCCATGTAATATTTCAGAGCCCTAATTTTATACTCTATAAAATATGGATAATAATATTAATTTCATAATTTTATCATCATTGTTTATATTTAGGCTTGATATCTGGCTTATAATAAGATAATAAATGTTATTCAATATTGTTCAACAATTATTATTATTATTGAAGGAATAATTGAGCTGGGATAGAGGATATTTATATTCAAGTCTCAGAGCAAAATCAATAATCCTACCTTTCTTATTCCATGCATTTGTCAATTTCTTAGTGGAGATTTAGATGTCATGCTTATAAAATTTCAAAATCACAGAAAGCTAGTCACACAAGTTAATACTGGGGAGTAATTAAGTTTTCAATAAGATCTTGAAGCAACCTAACAATGAAAAATTAAAGTCATGCATGGCATTTTTCCTTAAAGGAAAGTTTTCAGCATGATAAAGAAATTAATTCTTTAAGTGGTTTACTTGCTAGAAAACAAAAAATAATACCAGATATAGAAGAATATATGCACATAGATGCTAACTGTGGTGTTATTTATAATTATGAAAAGCTAGAGACAACTTAAAAGTCCATTAACTAGGCATGTCTTAAGTGCATTACGATGCACCTATGTTATATAAAGGCAGACAGCTATTAAAATGATGAGCAAAGTAGAAAGAAACATAGTGTAGTATTAAAGACCAAGTTCTCTGAAGACAGATTACCAGGGATAGAATCTCAGCCAGTGTTCATGGCTCAACTCCTCTGTGCTTACGTTTCCGCATCTATAAGTGGGAATAACAGACCTACTTCATAAGTTTGATGTGATGTTTATATGAGTTAATTTATACAAAACTTTTAACACAGAGACTGGAATATAATGTTGTATATCCTTCTTCTCATATATTAATACTGTTAGTATGGAAAATGCTCACAATTCACTATGTGAAAAATAAAAGCGATTAAAGATATATACAGTTTGACTTTTCTGTTTAAAATAAAAAATGATATGATTGCACTTATATGTAGAAATAAATAAAATATAGAATTTGGTAAGACCAGAAATGGAGTGTTAAATGTAAATAAAAGTGGGTACAGATACGAAATTACAAATAAGGAGAGAGACTGAAAGAAGATGGGGGGAGAAGGAGGATGACAGGAGACAGGGAGAAGGGAAAGAAGAGAGAAGAAAGCAAGAGAGATGAATGACCAGAAGTCAGTACAGGTTCCATAGCCAGTATTTAAAAACAAAACAGAACTAAACTAAACACTTTTTCCATATTAGAATCCCCTGGAATGCTTTCAATCTAGAGTGACACTAGGTGTAGTGAAAGGGTAACTCTGTTAAAAGGACAAAGATGAAAATATCTGGTGACACTTAAGGAAACAGAAAAGAACAAGGAAATAAGAAGTATTCTATGAATGCTACAGTTTCCATAGAGAAAGCAATAGATATAAACATAAATCATCTTAGATTTTTTACAAAAAGTTTCCTTAATTTTTTTTTTCTGATGAACATAGTGTAGCTGGGGACATGCAATAACATTACTCATAAATATAATTTGTTTTTTAAAGAAATCTTTACAGAGAATCCAGTTTTACTTTTTTAGTTTCCATTTTGTCTTTACTTCACATTAGCATATCTTCTAAAATTAAAATAAGTTTAGCAAAACATGTTAATTTTCACACAGAACAATTAAGTTTCTGTAGTTCATTTTATAATGCAGCAAAACATGGTTAATGTATTCTGGTTCTTTCTACTAAAATGTTCCTTTGTGTAGGTGATCCTCAGACTTAATAGGAAAGGTTACTATGTCAAAATACTGAAGAAAAACAGTTAAATGATCATTACAGGTCACTGAGAGAATAATTAGTCTTGATGCCACTCACAGATTAGAGACCTCTGGCAGCCAGCTATACCTAATCAAAACCTATTTTGTCACTCTGACATTGGAGCAATAAAAAATCTGCTGAAAGTTTGGCCACAGGGAAGAAACCCATTTATACTTGGTCAATACATATCACTGAACTCAATGAGGCTTGAGAAATGGTGGTGACATCCTCCATAATCAGCTATTTGTGTATTTGCCCAGATGCCTCATGTGCAACTGAAGGCACACATTTTGTCTTTTTGGTTAGGAGAACTATTTATTCTGCTTTGTAAAAGTAGACAAGTCAAATATGGTACAGTGCAAGGGCAAATGGTGGTTCATGTTCTAGCTCTATAGGAATTATTGAATAGGAAAAGGAATTTTTGTAAATTTGTACTGTAATTGCAAAGGATGTTCATGTTGTCAGGGGGGTTAAACACTAAACTTACAGATGAAAACATAAAATTTGTAACTTTGTAAACATTTATAAAAATGGTCATGATTCTTAATTGTAATTATATCATCTTCTTGGTGGAATATGCTGAATTAATAAAAATGTAATTCTGCATTTGATCTTCCAAAACAACATTAAGATATTAACAGCATAAATTAGTAAAAAAAATTTGCAAATATAAGAATCTAAAAATGTTCTATGAAAAATAGCATTTCTTAAGAAGCACTAATTATAGGTAACTGGTTAAGTCATTTAACGTTAGATATTGAATGTCTTTAACTGATTATGTGAAATGCTGTCCATACTCAAATTTGAACTGCACTAGTATATAAAATGGGTACCAAATAGAGATGTGACTATATATTGCATTTTCACTCCTTTACAAAATTCCAATGATATTTTTCTTTTGGCTTCCAAGTGTTTGCTATGGATGTTTCCCCTAAAAAGTCATATTTAGAAGTTCTAATACATATGGTAAATAAAGTGAAGTCCTGTCAATTTTTCAGTATAAATACTTTCAATATAATCGTGCAGTTAATGTAATGCTTTATCCTAATTTTATTTTATTTTTTTTATAGGAACACACCCATGGCATATGGAGATTCTCAGGCTAGGGGTCAAATTGGAGCTACAGCTGCCAACCTACACCACAGCTCACGGCAATGCCAGATACTTAATCCACTGAGAAAGGCCAGGGATCAAACCCACAATCTCATGGTTCCTAGTCAAATTCATTTCTGCTGTGCCACAATTGGAACACCTATCTTAATTTTCTATTCTTTTTCTTGATAGCTGCCTGATACCTTATAAGGAATAGTTACTCTCATAAAGTTAAAAACTCAATAGCAGAACCAGGAATATTTGCTGATAGATCTTTCTAAATAGAAAAGATATTTTTTTATTTTAAAAAAATTTTATTGATGTATAGTTTACAATGATGTGTCAATTTCTGCCATACAGCAAAGTGATTCAGTTTTATACACACACACAGACACAAACACACACAGACACACACATAAATATCTACTTCTTTTTCAGATTATTTTCCCATACAGGTTATCACAGAATATTGAGTAGAGTTCCCTGTACTATAAAGTCACTCCCTGTTGACCACATATTCCATATACAAACTCTTAATCCACCTCTTCTCACCACTTTTCCTCTTGGTAGCCATAAGTTTTTTAAGTCAGTTAATCTGTTTCTCTTTTGTAAATAAATTCATTTTATCAGATTTTTTTAATATTCCACAGATAAGTGTATCATTATGATATTTGACTTTCTGTTTGACTTCACTTAGTATGACAATTTCCAGATCCATCCATGTTGGTACAAATGACATTATTTCATTCTTTTCATGGCTGAAGTAATATTCCACTGTTCATATGAACATCTTTAAATGTTGCTCTGTCAATGAGCATTTAGGTTGCTTCCTTATCACAGCTATTGTAAATATACTGCAAAGAACATTAGGGTGCAAGCATATTTTATTTTTTATGATTTTTATTTTGTCCTTTATATGTAGTCTAGAGTGTTCTGTCAATTTATACTGTACAGCAAAGGGACCCACTCTTACATGTATATATATATCTATCTATATATTTTTTCTCACATTA
This sequence comes from Sus scrofa, assembly GCF_054392235.1. NCBI lineage: Eukaryota > Metazoa > Chordata > Mammalia > Artiodactyla > Suidae > Sus > Sus scrofa. The sequence continues at coordinate 44,926,252 of NC_139393.1, forward strand.
AGCTCCATCATGTTCCATTGCAAGTGACTAGATATAGCTCCCCATACTATAGAGCAGGATCTGAGTGCTTATCCATTCCAAAAGCAGTAGTTTGCATCTATTAACCCCAAAATCCCAGTCCATCTAATTCCCTCCCTCTCCCCCTTGGCAACCACAAGTCTGTTCTCCAAATCTATGAGTTTCTTTCCTGTGGAAAGATTCATCTGTGTTGTATACTAGATTCCAGATAAAAGTGGTATCATGTAGTATTTGTCTTTCTCTTTCTGACTTACTTCACTCAGTATGAGAGTCTTTAGTTCCATTCGTGTTGCTGCAAATGGTATTATTTTGTTATGTTTTATGGCTGAGTAGTATTCCATTGTGTATATACACCACATCTTCTTAATCCATTCACCTGTCAATGGAATTTAGGTTGTTTGCATGTCTTGGCTATTGTGAATAGTGCTGCAATGAACATATAGGTGCATGTATCTTTTTCAATGAAGTTTTTCCATATATATGCTCAAGAGTAGGATTGCTGGGTCATATGATAGTTCTATATTTAGTTTTCTAAGGTACTTCCACAATGTTTTACATAGTAGTTGTGCCAATTTACTTTCCCACCAACAGTGTAGGAGGGTTCCTTTTCTCAACATCCTCTCCAGAATTTGTTATTTGTTGACTTTTTAAAAGATGACCATTTTGACTTGGCTGAGCCAGTACCTAACTGTAGTTTTGATATGTAATTCTCTAATAATCAGTGATGTTGAGCATTTATCCATGTGCTTATTGACCATCTGTATATCTTCTTTGTAGAAATGTCTATTCAGGACTTTTTACCATTTTTCAGTTAGGTTGGTTGTTTCTTTGCTGTTGCATTGAATAAGATTTTTGTAGATTTTAGAGATTAAGCCCTTGTCAGTTGCATCATTTGAAACTATTTTCTCCCATTCTATAAGTTGTATTTTTGTTTTATGTTTGTTTGTTTTTATGTTTTCTTATCTGTGCAAAAGCTTTCTAGTTTGATTAAGTTCCATTGGTTTATTTGTGCTTATATTTCTGTTGCCTTGGGAGACAAACCTAAAAAAAAACTTTTGTACAGTTGAAGTCAGAGAATGTTTTGCATATGTTATCTTCTAGGAGTTTGATGGTTTCTTGCATTACATTTAAGTCTTGTTCCATTTTGAGTTTATTTTTGTGCAAGTTGTACTGGCTTCTTTCAGTTTCATTAATTTATATGTGGCTGTCCAGTTTTCCCAGCACCACTTGCTGAGAAGACTGTCTTCTTCCCATTTTATATTCTTGCCTCCTTTATTGAAGATTAACTGACTATAGGAGTCTGGGTTTATTTTTGAATTCTCTATTCTGTTCCATTGGTCTGTATGTATGTATGTGTTCATACAAGTACTACACTGTCTTGATTACTGTAGCTTAGTAATATTGTAGAAAGTCTGGGAGAGTTATGCCTCCTGCTTCGTTTTTGTTCCTCAGGATTTCTTTGGCAATTCTAGATCTTTTATGCCTCCATATAAATTTTTGTATTTTTTGTCTAATTCTGTGAAAAATGTCATGGGCAATTTGATAGGGATTATATTGAATCTGTAGATTGCTTTGGGTAGTATGGCTATTTTTACAATATTAATTTTTCCAAACCAAGAGCATGGAATATCTTGCTATTTCTTTGAATCCTCTTTAATTTCCTTGATTCATGCTTCATTGTTCTCAGCATATAAGTCTTTCACCTCTTTGATCAGGTTTATTCCTAGGTATTTAATATTTTTGTGGTGCGATTTTAAAAGGGTATTGTATTTTTGTATTCCTTTTCTAATATTTCGTTGTTAGTACACAGAAATGCAACTGATTTCTGAAATTTAATCTTATAACCTGCTACTTTGCTGCATTCATTGATTAGTTCAAGTAGCTTTTTTGTGGAGTCCTTGGAATTTTCTATATATAGTAGTATCATGTCATCCACATACAAGAAAAATTTTACCTCTTCTCTTCCAATATGGATAATTTTTATTCATTTGTTTGTCCTATTGTTGTGGCTAGAACTTCCAATACTATATTGAATAAATATGTTGAGGGTGGGCATCCTTGTCTTGTTCCATTTTAGCCTGAAGGCTTTCAGCTTTTCTCCATTGAGTATTATATTTGCTGTGGGTTTGTCATAAACGGTTTTGATTATGTTAAGGGATGTTCCCCTTACACATACTTTGTAAGATTTTTTATCATGAATAAATACTTTGGACTTTCAAAGTATTTTTCTGCATATATTGAGATGATTATGTGGTTTTTTTACTTTTCTTTAGTTAATGTGGTGTATGATGTTGATTGATTTGTGTATGTTGAACCATCCTCATCAATTTGGGATGAATCCACTTGGTCCTGTTGTATGAGCTTTTTTATATGTTGTTGGATTTGGTTGGCTTAGATTTTGTTGAGAATTTTTGCATCTCTATTCATCAAAGATATTGGTCTATAATTTTCTTTTTTATGGTCTCTTTTTCTGATTTTTGTATTATGGTGATAGTGGCTTCATAGAATATCTTTGGGACAGTTCTTTCTACAACCTGTTGGAAAATTTTAAGAAAATCAACATGGAGACGAAACAACATGCTACTAAGAAAACAAAGGAGAAATGAGGAAATCAAAAAGGAAATTAAAAAATACCTCAAGACACATGATAGTGAAGACACAGACATTTAAAATCTCTGGGTAGTGTTTAGAGAAATCCATGGCAATACAGGTCTTGCTCAAAAAAGAAGAAAAATCTCAAATCAACAAAATAACATACCACCTAAATGAATTAGAAAAAGAAGAACAAAGAAAAATTAAGTTAGCAGAAGGAAGAAAATCATAAAGATCAGGAAACTCAAAATCAATATAAAAAAATCAATAAAAAAGATATGTTCAATTAATCTTTGACAAGGAGGCAAGAACATAAAATGGGAAAAGACAGTCTTTTCAGCAAATATTGCTGGGAAACCTGGCCAGCTGCATGCAAATCATTGAAACTAGAACACACCCTCACACCACGCACGAAAAAAAAACTCAAAATGGATGAAAGACTTAAATATAAGACAGGCCACCATCAAACTCCTGGGAGAGAACATAGGCAAAACATTCTCTGACATCAACATTACAAATGTTTTCCCAGGTCAGTCTCCAAAGCAACATAAATAAAAGAAAAAAATAAACCAATGGAACCTAATCAAACTGAGAAGGTTTTGCCCAGCAAAGGAAACCCAAAAGAAAACAAAAAGACAACTTACAGAATGGGAGACAATAGTTTCAAATGATGCAACTGACAAGGGCTCAATCTCTAAAATATACAAGCAACTTATACAACTCAACAGCAAAAAAGCCAACAACTCAATTGGAAAATGGGCAAAAGATCTGAATAGACATTTTTCCAAGGAAGATGTACAGATGGCCAACAAGCAAATGAAAAAATGCTCCAAAGCCCTGATTATTGGAGAAATGCAAATCAAAACTACCACGAGATACCACCTCACACCAGTCAGAATGGCCATCATTAAGAAGTCCACAGAAGGACAGGATTAAGATGGCAGAATAGAAGGACTGGAGATCAACTTCTCTCTTAAAAACAACAAAATTCACAACTAAAGACTGAGCACTCTTCACCCAAATGGACCAGAAACCCTACTTCAGAAGAAAAAGAGGAGGCCACATCAAGAGGTAGGAGGGGTGATTTCACAATATAAACAACACCATACCTCCTGGATGGGAAGCTCCACAGACTGGAAACGAACTGGTTCACAGAGAGTCACCTACAGGAGTGAGAGTTCTGAGCCACACATCAAACTCTCATGTGTGGGGATCTGGCACAGGGAGAAAGAGCCCTGGAGCATCTGGCATTGAAGGCCAGTTGGGCTTGTGTGCAGGAACTCCAAGGGACTGGGGGAAACAGACACTCCATTCTTAAAAGGCACACACAGACTTTCACGTGAACTGGGTCCCAGGGCAAAGCAAAGTCTCCTGACTGCAGTTCTTCAAGGACAGCCTGGGAAAACAGGGGTGAATGTGGCTTGTTGTGAGGGAAGGGCATTGAAAGCAAAGCTCGTGGGAATATTCAGCAGCCATGCCTTCCTCTGGAGGTGGCCATTTTGGGAAAATATGGCCCCACCTGTCAGTCAGCTACTGAGAAGCCCCAGGGCAAACAACAACCCAGGAGGGATCACAGCCCTGCCCCTCAGTAAACAGGCTACCTAAAGACACCTCAGGCACACAGCTGCCTCTAAGCCCATCCAGAGACTAAGCCCCACCCACCAGAGGGATTAGAATCAGCTCTACCTACCAGTAGGCAGGCACCAGCCCCTCCCATTAGGAAGCCTACAGTAAGCCTCCAGACTGACTTTAGCCACAGGGGGGCAGACATCAGAAGTAAGAGAGGCTACAACTCTATTATGTGTAAGAAGGTCACCACACCAAAAACCTATAAAAATGAAAAGACAGAGAACTATTAACCCAGATGAGGGAGAAAGGAAAAACCCCAGAAAATCAGCTAAGCAATGAGGAGATTCTCAGCATCCAGGAAAAAGACTTTAGACTGTTGATGTGGAAGAAGATGCAAGACATTGGAAATAAACTGGAGGCAAAGATGGATAACTTACAGGAAACATTGACCAAAGAGATACAAGATATAAAACGTAATCAAGAAGAGATGCAAAATACAACAACTGAAATAAAAAATTCACTAGAAGCAACTAATAGCAGAATACAGGAGGCAGAAGAACGAATAAGCGAAGTGGAGGACAGATTAGTGGAAATTACAGATGCAGAACAGAAAAGAGAAAAAAGATAGAAAAGAAATGAAGAGAGTCTCAGACAACTCTGGGACAATGTGAAATGCACTAACATCCGTATTATAGGGGTGCCCGCAAGTGAAGAGAGAGAGAAGGAGACAGGAAAAATTTTCCAAGAGAAAATAGCTGAAAACTTCCCTAACATGGGGAAGGAATCACTCACTCAAATCCAGGAAGCACAACCAGTACCATATAAAATAAACCAAAGGAGGAGGACCCCAAGACACATATTAATCAAACAGACCAAAATTAAAGAAAAAGAGAAAATCTTGAAAGCAGATAGGGAAAAGAAACAATGACATACAAGGGAACCCCAATAAGGTTATCGGAAGATTTTTCAGCTGAAACTCTGCAGGCCAGAAGGGAGTGGCATGATATACACAACGTGATGAAAGGAAAAAACCTCCAACCAAGATTACTTTACCCAGCAAGGCTCTCATTCAGGTTTGAAGGAGACATCAAAACCTTCACAGATAAGCAAAAGCTGAGAGAATTCAGCAACACTAAATCAGCCTTACAACAAATACTAAAGGAACTTCTATAGGCAGAAAAGAACAAGAGAAGAAGGAAATAAAAAAGAGCAGCAAAAGCAAATCCAAAGCAATTAACAAAATGGCAATAAGAACATACATATCAATAATTACCTTAAATGTTAATGGACTAAACGCCCCAAACAAAAGACATAGACTGGATGAATGGATACACAAACAAGACCCATATATATGCTGTCTAAAAGAGACCCAATTCACTTCTAGGGACACACACAAATTGAAAGTGAGAGGATGGAAAAAAATATTTCATGCAAACGGGGATCAAGAAAAAGCTGGAGTCGCAATACTCATATCAGACAAAATAGACTTTAAAATGAAAAATATCGTAAGGGACAAAGAAGGTCATTACGTAATGATCAAAGGATCAATCCAAGAAGAAGATGTAACAATTTTAATTATCTATGCACCCAACATAGGATCACCACAATATATAAGGCAACTGCTAACAACCTTAAAAGGAGAAATCAACAAAAACACAATAATAGTGGGGGACTTTAACACCTCACTTACAGCAATGGACAGATCATCCAGACAGAAAATCAATCAGGAAACACAGGTCCTGAATGATGCATTCAACCACATGGACTTAATAGATACTTCTAGGACATTCCATCCAAAAGCAACAGAATACACATCCTTCTCAGGTGCACACGGAACGTTCTCTATGATTGATCATGTGCTGGGCTACAAATCCAACCTCAGTGACTTTAAGAAAACCAAAATCATATCAAGCATCTTTTCTGTCCACAACACTATATGACTGGAAATCAACAAGAAAAAAATCTGCAAAAAACACAAACACGTGGAGACTCAACAACATGCTACTAAACAACCAATGGATCACTGAAGAAATCAAAGAGGAAATTAAAAAATACCTAGCAGCAAATGACAATGAAGATATGACACTCCAAAACCTATGGGATGCAGCAAAAGCCATTCTAAGAGGAAAGTTTATAGCAATACAAGCCCACCTCAGGAAGCAAGAAAAAGCTCAAATAAACAAGCTAACTTCACATCTAAAGCAGCTCGAGAGAGAAGAACCAACAAGACCTAACGTTAGCCGAAGGAAAGAAATCATAAAGATCAGAGCAGAAATCAATGAAATAGAAACAAAGAAAACCATAGAAATGATCATGAAACGAAAAGCTGGTTCTTTGAAAAGATCAACAAAATTGATAAACCCCTAGCTAGGCTTATCAAGCAAAAAAAGAGAGAGGACTCACATCAATAAAATTAGAAATGAAAAAGGAGAAGCAACAACGGTCATCACAGAAATACAAAGGATCATAAGAGATTACTATATGCAACTATACACCAATAAAACAGAAAACCCAGAAGAAATGGACAAATTCTCAGAAAAGTACAATCTCCCAAGACTAAACCAAGAAGAGATAGAAAACATGAACGGACGCATCACAAGAACTGAAATCAAAGCTGTGATTAAAAAACTTCCAACAAACAAAAGTCCAGGACCAGATGGCTTCACAGGTGAATTCTAGCAAACATTTAGAGAAGAACTAACACCTCTCCTTCTGAAACTATTTCGAAAAATTGCAGAGGAAGGGATACTCCCACACTCATTCTATGAGGCCACCATCACCCTGGTACCAAAACCAGACAAAGATACCACAACAAAAGAAAACTACAGGCCAGTTTCACGGATGAACATCGATGCAAAAATCCTCAACAAAATACTATCAAACCGCATCTAACAATACATTAAAAGAACAGTACATTATGATCAAGTGGGATTTATCCCAGGGCTGCAAGGACATTTGTGATATCCACAAATCCGTCAACGTGATACATCACATTAACAAACTGAAGAATAAAAACCATATCATCCTATCAATGGACGTGGAAAAAGCCTTTGACAAAATCCAACACCCATTTCTGATAAAAACCCTTCAGAAAGTGGGCATAGAGGGAACCTACCTCAACATGATAAAGACCATATATGACAAACCCAGAGCGAACATCATTCTCAATGGTGAAAAGCTGAAAAAATTCCCACTGAGATCAGGAACAAGATAAGGATGTCTGCTCTCGCCACTACTCTTCAACATAGTTTTGGAAGTCCTAGCCATAGCAATCAGAGAAGTAAAATAAATACAAGGAATGCAAATTGGAAAGGAAGAAGTAAAACTATCCCTATTTGCAGATGACATGATACTATACCTAGAGAATCCTAAAGACTCTACCAGAAAACTGTTAGAGCTCATCCACGAATTTGGCAAAGTTTCAGGATACAAAACTAATACACAGAAATCAATGGCATTTCTATACACTAACAATGAAAGAGCAGAAAGAGAAATTAGGGGAGCAATCCCGTTTACCATCGCATTCAAAAGAATAAAATACCTAGGAGTAAACCTACCTAAAGAGACAAAAGACCTGTACTCTGAAAACTATAAGACACTGATGAAAGAAACCAAAGATGACACAAATAGGTGGAAAGGTATAGCATGCTTGTGGGATGGAAGAGTTAATATCATCAAAATGACTATACTACCTAAGGCAATCTACAGATTCAAAGCAATCCCTATCAAATTACCAAGGACGTTTTTCACAGAACTGAACAAAATATTGTAAGGTTTGTGTGGAAGCACAAAACACCCAGAATAGCCAAAGACATCCTGAAAAAGATGGGATTAAGATATTCAGACTATTGCCTTCGGAATGGATTAGCAATGAGATCCTGCTGTGTAGCACTGGGAACTTTGTCTAGTCACTTATGAAGGAGCATGATAATGTGAGAAAATAGAAAGTGTACATGTATGTGTAATTGGGTCACCATGCTCTACAGTAGAAAGAAAAACTATTTGTATTTAGAAAATAAAATAAAATCCCAAATTTAAAAAAAAAAAAAGCTGTTTTTTTTTGGAAGAGTAAGCAAAATTTACAAACCTCTGGCCGCACTCAAGAAGAGGAGAGAAAAAAACCCAAATACACAAAACAAGAAGTGACAAAGGAGAAATCTCACCAAAACTGCAGAAATAGAAAAAACCTTTACAGGAAACTATGAACAATTATATGCCTACAAATTTGAATTCCTAGAAGAAATGGACAACTTTTTAGAAACTTTACAGTTCACCAAAGCTGAATCAAGAACATATTGATCAACTGAACAGACTAATCACTAGAAATTAAATTGAATATATAACAAAAAAACCCACATCTTGCTAATCCAATCATCTGTCACTCCCTACAACCAAAAGTCCAGGACCAGATGGCTTCCCCGTATGAATTTACCAAACATAAAAAGAGGAATTTATACCCATGCTTCTTAAATTTTTCCAAATGGTTGATGAGGAAGGTACACTTCCAAAGACATTATGTAGCCATCATCACCTTGATACCAAAACCAAAGATACTACCAAAAACTATCTTTTCAAATTATGGCTTTCTCTGGATAGATGCCCAGGAGTTGGATTGCTGGATGATATGGTAGTTCATTTTTAGTTTTTTGAGGAAGTTCTATACTGTTTCCATTAGTTATTGTACCAATATAGATCCCTACCAGCAGTATAGGAGTGTTCCCTTTACTCTTCACACTCTCCAGAATTTATTGTTTGTAGACTTTATTATGGCCATTCTGACTGGTGTGAGGATATACCTCATTGCAGTTTTCATTTGCATTTCTCTAAAGATTAACAGTATTGAGCATTTTTTCATATGCTTTTTGGCCCTCTGTATGTTTTCTTTGGAGAAATGTCTATTTAGATGTTCTGCCCATTTTTTGATTGGGTTGTTTGTTACTTTGATATTGGCCCGCATGTGTTGTTATATTTTGGAGATTAATCCCTTTTCTGTCACTTCATTTGCAAATATTTTCTTATATTTTTGTGTTGTCTTTTTGTTTTGTTTATGGTTTCCTTTGCTGTGCAAAAGCTTTTAAGTTTAATTAGGGTCCCACTTTTTTATTTTTGGTTTTATTTTCATTACTCTAGGAGGTGTATCCAAAAAAGATAGTGCTGTGATTTATTAGAAAACAGATTTTAAATTATAAAGCCTAATTACTTGAATTTCAGAGGAGGCAAATCCATGTATTGAGTTTTGGAGCTGGAAATTTAGATAGTTTTTATGCATGTATATTTCATTTTATTTATAAATTTGACATAATCTATTGTAGTTTCTGAAAGAGAAGGAAAATGCAATTTCCCAGAATGCTACAATAAAACAGACTTGAATTCCTCTGGAGTCCTCAATTTATTTAGTTTATTTTTTCATTTAAAATTTTATTTTATTTCTTTTGGCAAACCCTTAGAAGTCTTCAGTATAATCCAAACCTAGATTTAGATTTAAGCAAATAAAAACCATTCAGGACACTGTCGTATAGTGATTTGCAGTCAGGATACACTGTCCTCCATAAAAGGAAATAGACATTCAACCTCCACAAATTCATTCATTCATGCATTCATACCATCATTCTTCATTTTTATATTTGAAAAATAAAAATTAATGATCCTTATTTATTTATGTGTTGTTCACTATGTATCAGGTCCTATGTTAAGGATTTCACAAATAAATATTTTAATCTTGTAACTCTATTATCCTAAATATATATATTTTAAAAAAGCCTCATAGAATTTAAATCATTCACTCAGGAATACTTAGTTAATGGCTAGAAAAGGGAAGCTGTACATATTTTACTTAAGAAATCCTGTAGAATGAATAGGAAATTGAATGTTTTCAAGTCAAGTCACAAGAAACCTAGACCCTGGTTCCTACACATACATGTTCCATGAAGTAAAAAAAATGTGTTCATGGCCTAATAATTTCTGGAAATACCTATGTATTCCCTCTTCATACACACTTTTTGTTAGTATTCATAAGGCTGTGGGAACACTGCATTGAAAAGGATTATTTGACTTTTTTCTTTTAATCTGCCTTAAAGCCCATTTTTTATGGCAAACAAAAAGGATTGTTTGACTTTTTTTTTAATCCACCTTAAAGCCCATTTTTTTATGTCAAACACACATGAATATCCCCTGCCACTTGTAATACACAGACACCATTTATATAAACCTTGATCTACGGAAAGAGTTAAGATTGTGAGTTCTCATTATAGAGAATGAGAAGAGAAAAAAAGAGCAGCTGCCTTGACTACAAAAGGCTAAAAATAAGAATCTTGCAAATTCAATGGGCAAAAATTGAATACTTTTCTGAGCCTTCCAGTTTATTGTCACAACAAAACTTTGTGATAATTAAAGTAAGCAAACAAACAAAATTTACCACTACTTTGTGGTCCATTTAACTGTGCTATGCTTAATAACATTACATTCTCCTTCAATATCAAGGATGTTGTCTTACAGTGCTAAGCTTTTAATTGCTAGAACTAATATGGGAAAGTATACAGCTGGCTAATTAATAGCCTATCACCACCATGCAAAACAAATCTAGGTAACACATACCTCTAACAGAGACCAATAGATCTATCATCTTTTTGTAAAAGAAACTGAAGCTTTTTGTGTTGCTTTACTTTCTTCATTATATCCAAGACTATATGGTACTCAGTAACTTCAATATGACCACCTGTTATTTTAACATTGCACGAGGCAATAAGTAAGGATAAAGCATGGGATGACATTGAAGAGTGTGAAATAATGGTGGTGAAAATCAAAGTGAATTTATTATTCCCCCTATCAAATGGTAGGACTTAATCACTAATCAAGGTTAAAATGAGAAGGCCTCATAAATAAAAATCCTTCCTAAATTATGTATGATTTTTGTGTTCAATAACTCCATGACTTTAGGTGGATTAGTATAATTTTCCTTGGAGACCAAGTTTACCAAGTATATCTCTCATTACTCTTTTTCTGAAGAGGAATTTTTCTTTCTAGATTTTTGTAGATTGTTGTGTTTTATTTTCCCATAACACTCTCTTTCTTATAGGCTAAAATAAATGTTTTTCTAATTTCTTGCTCCGTACAATCATTTGCCTCTCTTTAAAACAAATGAGAAGCAACGCCTAAGAAATTCTTCTTTAGTGTCTTAAACACCATTACTAAAATTTAAGAGAGGGCTATAATGAGGTTCCCACTGCCATGCAAGATAGGTGAATCTGTAATTTCATGACACATTCACGAATTATTTTCTATTTCAGTGGAATAAAAGAAGTGTTTCTTATTCCTGGAAACCAAGGGACTATTTGCTGGCCTCTAACAAAGTGTGTTATGAGTAAATTTTGCTCAATAAGCCAAGGGAAAAAAAGGTATATGTAAGTACAGCTTGTAGACAAAATGAAATAGAGTCCTTCTTTATATTGCATTAGGAAGCACTCTTCTTTTTACACATTACCTGCATTTTCTCTCACTATATTTGGAAAATCCTAAGTAATGATTGTTAGGGGCTTTTAGTAAGGAACTTATATTTGAAATGTGAAAGGAATTTGGAGGGAAAAGTGGTAGATTTTTGTATGAGTTTGGGGAGGAGATGAAATAGTAACAACCAGAAAATTAACCAGATTGATTAATTCTCTGACATTATTGAGAATTCTGCATAATAGTTTATTAAAGTCTATTGTATGTCTGTTTTAGTATACTTAAGCTGCTATAACAAACTACCAAAGACTGAAGAGTTTATAAGCAATAGAAATTTATTTATTAGAGCTATGGAGGCTAGAAGTTCAAGATCAGTGGGCCAGTGTCCTAGAGTTCTGATGACAACACTTTTCTGGGCTGCAGACAATTTCTTGCCATATTCTCACATGTCAGAAGAGTAAGAATGCTCTATGATGTCTCTTTTATAAGGGCACTGATTCAATTAATGAGGGTTCCACTCCCATGACCTAATCCCTCTCAAAGTCTTTACCTCCAATTACCATAACATTTGGGATTAGATTTTGTCATATGAATTTTGGGGAGACACCAAGTACAGTCTATAGCTATGTCTTTCCAGAGATAAACTCCTCATGACAATAATACAAATGTATCAAAATATTGCTTCCTTATATTGACAATTAGCACCGCTTTTTTTGTAAATGTCAGAGAAAATCTTTTAACATCTGAAGTCTGATGTCATTTATTATGACAGCATATTATCAAATTATGCTGTGCTAAGTGATAAAAGCTTCTATGTCATGTTTCTTCAAGCCATTGATGTGCAATATTTTCAAACAACAAAATATATTTTTGGGGTTCTTATTGTGGCTCAGTGGTAACAAACCCAAATAGTATCCTTGAGGATGGGGGTTTGATCCTTGGCCCAGATCAATAGGTTAAGGATCTGGCATTGTTGTGAGCTTCAGTGTAGGTTAAAGAAGTGGCTTGGATCTGGTGTACTGTGGCTGTGGCATAGGCCAGCAGCTGCAGCTCACATTTCATCACTAGCCTGGGAATTTCCATATGCCATGGATGTGACCCCCCACACACACCAAAAATCAAAATTTGTAATTGAATTATGTATTCTATTACAATTATGTAAAAACTGAGAGTTGGGAGAAAGAGCTAAAACATAATGACTAAATAGAGGTATTTTAATGTATAGGTAATTCATAAAGTGAAAATTTTCTGAGAATTTTAGATTTTATTTTATTTTCTCTATAATAGGCCTGAAACAAAAACAAAAAATTCCCATGAAACATACAAAATATATAAAAGTTTATTATCTTTATATTAAAGTAGTGTTTTCCTTCTAGAAGTGATATTTAATATTTATGGAAAAAACAAAATATATTCAACTTTCCTAAATTTTACAACCTTTAATATTTCTTTTGCCAAGTCTTCACAGCTAATGTTTTCTCTATATACCTAGTGAGAGTTTGAATAAAAAATTCTTTGTATATCATAAAACGACCATAATTGATGTATTATGACATTCAATAATATTCTATTACTGTATCTACTAATTTATCATTATTTTCTATAATTATCTTCTCAGTTCCTTTTTCTCCCTGAATTCTTAAAATGTCAAAATGAGATTCTGTGTATCCACAAATCACTTCTGTACCTGAAAAAGATGCTTTAAATTTCTAGCATTTGAAGGAATTAAAATCAGGTAAAATACCCAAGGACTTAAAGCCAACACATAATTTATCTAAAGTTTTACTCTTTTATTTTTTTGGTTTCATAGGGAGAAGTGTCTAAGAGATTAATGTTTAACTTGCTTAAAAGAGCACTTTCCCCTTCTTCCATTGCCAACAGAGGCTGAATAGCAAAAGGATTGTTTGTATTATCTTTAAGATTGGACTTGTCTATGAAAAAATATTGTCTTCACAAATTATTTTGGGAACTAAAAAAAATAATGTTGGTACCAAAGGCATATAAATGCCTCTGGACTAACATTTTGATTACAAAGAGTAAGTGACTTTGATGTCAAAGGCAATTTATTTTATTTTTATTTTTTTGGTCTTTTTGCTATTTCTTGGACCACTCCCATGGCATATGGAGTTCCCAGGCTAGGGGTCCAATCGGAGCTGTAGCCACCGGCCTACGCCAGAGCCACAGCAACACAGGATCCGAGCTGCATCTGCAACCTACACCACAGCTCATGGCAACGCCAGATCGTTAACCCACTGAGCAAGGGCACTGAGCAAGGGCAGGGAACGAACCCGCAACCTCATGGTTCTTAGTCAAATTCGTTAACCACTGCGCCACGACGGGAACTCCTCAAAGGCAATTTAAATTCACTTTTCTACAAACTACTTAAAAATGCCTCAAACCTATACTTTATTTAATTAACCTTTATTAGAAATTGTATAAGCAAAAATATTGCAACATATACTAACTCTACTCATATTCCCTTTGTGACTTTAGAAAAATAAGTGGATCATTCTGGTCTTTGAGTTTCTTCATTTATAAAATGGGTGTTTTAACTTAATTTTTATAAATTTCCTTTATTATTTATACATAATGTTTCCATAGGGTTATATGAATATGGGTTTAAATGAATATCGTTATGGCTGGTGAATTGAAGAATAGATGTTTTAAGATAGAATAAAACTTTTGGATACTTACATTCCCCCCAAATCTGAATTAAGGTAATGCATATTGCATTTTCTTCTTCTGTCAGCTAATATTACTCTAATTTGAAAAGAATATCAAGAGTCAGCAACCCACAGTTCAGGTATTCAGATACTTCTCATTTTATGTCCACTTTTAGGACCTCCTTATGATTATTCTTGAGGATTGTAATTGAAAATATTTTTAAAAAATCAATACCCTAAAGTCTCAAAGAAGGATATGAGTCTAATCTCACAAATCCAGCAGTTACTAAAATTTATGCTTTTGCAATTTAAATAAACTTAAAATTGCTCTAAATCTTCTTTGTGAAAGTCACTGGAGTAAGGTTACTTTTTCTCACTGTATTTTCTTAATTCATCCTCTTTGACTCCCTTGTTGCAAACAGGGAATATATGGGCTCTACAAACAAATAAAGTTATTTAGCCAAGAACTTGAGGAGAATAATGTTTAGATATCCATATTGTGTTAAACAGAGTTTAAGCAAGAGGATTACTCACAAGTTATTGCTAAATGGATAGTATGTTCCAAAGAGGAGGTGTCCCTGTAAACTTAACATGATAAAAAACAAACAAACAAAAAACATTAGAGATACCTCTGGATGGGAGTAAAATAAAATAATTCTGTATCTGTCAAGATGACCCTGAGATGGTAAGCCATTTAATGATTTTAAAATGTAAACTGAACACAAAAGTCAGCACTGCATATGTGCTAACATTATAATCTATACATAAAACAGTGACATAAAATTTTGAAAAAGTTTAAGAGATTTGAGTGGATAAAGGCAGAGAAATAATTACATTAATAGAGAAAGTAACATAAATATCTATTGTTTAATTGTTACCTTTCTCATGAAGTATTACTCTTTTTTATTTTATATTTTGACTTTCTGTATTATAGGAAAACAGAGCCAATTTTTGTGGTTGTTTATATTTTCAATTTCAGGTAAAAACAAGAAGAAATGAAGGACGAAAAATGATGTAGTAAAAAAAAATCCCTCCAGGCAAGTCTCGAACTCCCCTTGTTATGATATTAATGCACTAACCTCAAAGGAATCAGTAGTCCTTTGAAGTTAACACATTAACTAATCTCTATTTTTTTTATTTAAAGCTGTTATAGAAATACTAGTTATGTGAACTGCTTTAGAATTTTAATTCTCTTGTATTTGCATAGCAATTTAAAGTTTATAAAATACCTTAATATGCATCATTTAATTTTTATTTTAATCTATGCAAGTACTGTGAGAGGAAGCAAGATGGGCATTAATGTCCTATTTTATAGAACAGAATGATGAAACTGATACATTGGGAATTTCCTGCTCAAGTTTATGAAGCAAGGAAGTGAACCTAGTTTCCATGAATCTAAGCCTACCTTATCTCATAGCTTCATCCAATAGTTCATTGATTATAAGAACTTTTAACACATATTCTAGCCTCTAAATCCATTTCCCACATATTCATTCAGTTTTTTCCATGAAAATCTGTTGTAAAAAAAGTGAAAATTTCTACAGTCTGGAAAGATAATATATTGGATGACTTGCTAAAAAATATTTTTTCCAATTCTTGACAATATGATTTTAATTTTTTTCCATAGGTGTTTATAAAGGTTAAATAATTAAAACTTAGGGCAGGGTGTGCATATTTTTAATACTAAAATATATACCATATAAAATTAAATATTAATCCACAATAATGCAGCCTTTGTTTAAAGAAAGCTTAGAAGTAGAAAAAACAAAAAGGGGTATGATATAGTCTCATTCCCAGTGTGTGAAGCTTCACAAATGTGGTAAACTGACCTTATACAATTGTATTTCAATAGGCTAATAAGCCTAACTCCAGGATTCCAAGTTGAACTACATGTAAAAATGTCCCATATTTCATATTATTGATATCAGTTTGAAATGATTTCTATTGGATATAATTATAAAATATATACATTTAATATAGTGTGATATCTGAAGAATTTCAGTACTTTCAATTTGACTTAAATTTATTATTTTATTATTATAATTGGGTTACAGTATTTCTTAGTCACAACACATGGATTAGTAATTTTTTGAGGTTATCAAAACTGGGGTCAGAGGATGAGTTTGTCAAAAGTATTGAAATAATGTACACTGAGGATTTATATGATAAAAAAGAATCCGAAATTCACACATCCATAACTTACAGAGAAATTTTTACACAGAAAAACTCAAGCTTTAAAAGATATGAAGCCCTAAGCTGACATATAGCTAATTAATCATCCAAGAGCCACCATGCATGCGCCCAGGCAGCAGTGGTCTCTACAATGTTCTCTGTAACTGAGACACTATGTTCTTTTTCAAAACCTGCTGGTGTGCAAGGTAGGGAATATAACTCTGCACAAAACATGCTTACAAAAGTTTAGGAAGACTAAGAATCCTGGATGGATAGAAGACAATTTCTCTCTTTGTTTATACACATGTATAGAATGTGTATTTATGTATATACTTCTCAAAATAAAGACTAGCAAATGTTAGGAAATTAATCAAACTTTAATATTACCTCAGTGCAAAAATATTCCCTTTGACCTGGATTAAATAGAATTTCACCATTTTTTATAGCATAATTTGATGAGATGTTTAATAAAAAGATATCCCCATTAGTATGTATATAATGTATATTTTCATGTTAATATATATACTTATACATATTTCATTGCTATATAATTCCTAAATGAAATACACTTATAATATTTAACTAAATTCCGTGATAAAATAAATTACTGGAAAAATTATTAAAAGTTTGGCCTAACATATAGATATTTGAGTATTTATGTCACTAAAATTTATATGTTATTAAATTTTGTTAGAATTAATAGCTGGAATTTTAATAATATGGCTTATTTTTTAATTCTTATGATTTTTTATTCAAATTAATTTTTAAATAGTATACTTCTATCATCACTAAACTTGTCTCTTAAAACTAACTTTATACTGTATAAATGTATTTTTGTAAGATCATAAAATATTGTGTCTAAATAGCTCATGAAACCCAAATGCAAGTGTTATTTCTTATGTTTTCTTAGCAGTGAGACTTATCCAAGGCAAACTAGCTAGAACATAGAATAATTGGGTAAACAGACAATACTTAGAAAATTAGCATACAAAAAAATCTTTATTTATTGGATGGTTTCAAAGTCACATTTTATTTAATAAGCAGGTGTACTACATTAATATTAACCTAACTAAACAAGGAATAACTGTTAAGCACCTACAATGTGTCAGATAATATTTTAGACCTTTGGTTCTGGGAATGAATAAAATAGCAAAAATATCTTTATTTTATAGAATTTATATTCTAGTAGGAGAAGACAGTAAACAAAACACACTTTCAAATGGTGATGAGTGATTTAGAGAAAATTAAGAGAGTAGCCTACGATATCCCAGGGGTTTGTGTGCTTGTGGATGGAGGATGTTAGGGAATTTCATGTAGAAGGCCAAAGGCCAAAGAGAAAACTTTATTTGAGCAGGGACCTGAAGAAGGTGATGGAGCAAGCCAAAGACATAGAAGGAAAGAGCAGTCTGTACAAAGGACATAGGAAGTGCTAACCTTTGAGTTTGTCTGCTATATTCAAAATGGAGTAAAGAGGTGAGTAGTAGAAATAAGATTTCAAAAATCTCCCTAGGACATTGTTAATTCCTTATTTTCTTTGAGTGACACTGAAGGGGTTAAGCAAAGGGGTGCCTTGATCCAATGTAATGTTGTAAATAGACCAGAATAAAAGTACCGAAACAAGGCAAAATCCTGAACACCTTTTGATTTTGAATTCGGACTCATCTGATTATGCATAGTGCAAATAATTATTTTTTAACCCATATAACTGCTGCCAAAGTTATCTGTCATGTAAAAACATGTAGTAGAAATGTGTTGTATTTGGTTTGTGTTATTGCTTTGTATGCAAGAGGCTATTCATTCTATAAATTTTGAACTGATTTGTGAAGTATTTTATCACAAAAATATTTATGTACAACAACCTTGTCAGGAGGAGTTAAGTAAACTTATTTTAATCAAAGTTTTCTTACATTGAAACTTTCTTATTTTCACATATTCTTTTGTCCTAATCATTTATAAATGTTAACATAAGTAGAGAAAATATAGGAACTAGTCCTATTTAACATAGTACACAATATTTAATAATACATATCAAAATGGAAAATTTTTAATGAATTATATATGTGAATACTGTATATTTTCCTAAAGATGTTAACAAATCATATAATAAAAACATGGGAAGGAATCTGTTCAGAATGCCCTTTCATATTACTAGAGTACTACACTGAACTGTCCTTAGGTATTCTGAAATCTGTACCTTGTACAAAACAGCAGGCCTCATGAGAGTATTTGTGAGCTTTGATTAGGAGCCAGTAAATGGCCACTTTGATCTAATGCATCCCTTATAGCAGAAAATCTAAAATGAGCACACACTGTTATCTGCTCTGAAAACAACATACTGTAATAACCAGAGGTCATCTTCCAGACAAATCTGTCAGCAGGAACTTTGGGGTCCAATGAGAACCCGACAGAGAAGCAGTCATGGCGTGCAAAACTGCAAGCTGAGACTTTCTTCAGTTAAATGTACTACAGTAGATCTGACCTTGCCTCTGGGTTCCAAAATAGTCATACTTTACATGAGCTATTTTATGTTAACCATGGACTCAGTGACTCTCAGTATTTGAGTTTGGGTTTTAATGCTTTTATGCAGCACATTTCCTTTAAAAGACATGATTATACAGTAGTAAAAATCATTTAGAATATACACAAAAATTAACAGTTGAGATGCAGTTTTCTTTTCAATGATAGTTCCCTTTAACTTTCAAATTTCATGTAAAAGTCCCTTTCTTGCTCTACTACTGTGTGATTGTAAAGAAATAATGAATTTTTCATCAGTTACTTATTTGTCATAGCATAGGTTATAGGTCATTGTGTAGAAATCAAAATAATTACTTACTTTGGTTTTATGAAATATTACACACATGAACTTATAAAATCTCTTTGACCTACAGTTTCTTAGTTTATAAAAATGGGCAAATATTACCTGTTGTGTTTATCTCACAGAGATATGGTAAATGTTTGTAAAATGGTAATAGGTAAAGTGTTTAGGTACAGATTTTTCTGTTTGACTTTTATTATGTATGCCATTTGTATTGGTAAAGCTTGTCCTTGATTGAGTAATAAAATGTGACATTTTTCAAATATGAAGTATTTCAGATTATAATTCAATGTAACCTAAATGAATTTCTTCCACAGTCATTGGGTTTGGATTCCTTACTGGAGTCTAGCATTAAATATCAATATTATTATTAATTCCCCTATTATTATTTTAAAAATTAATAAATCAGTGGTTTGTTTCTGACATACTTATATATTTATCTAAATAAAATCATGGATAACCATATGATTTCAAATATCCATAAATCAATTTATAAACACCTATTTCTACATAGAAGTTTGAGGTCTACTCATGGTTTATTTTTTTCGGACTAGGTTCTCAACTTTAATTCTAAATATTTTCTGTAAACCCTGGAGCAGTTTTTCATTTTATTGAACACATTATCTGACTGATTTCCTCTCCCAAAAGAATTTTGATGGTCATAATCTGTGCTTTCTTGAGTTTTCATATGGCTATATCACTCCAAATAACTACAGTCTCTAACAAATACTTAAATCATCTTTTAAAAAGATAAATAAATTAGTAAATATAAGATGAGGATCTTATGGAATTCCTACTGTGACACAAAGTGATCGGTGGCAACTCTGAAGTGCCAGGATGCAGGTTCAATCCCCAGCCCAGCACAGTTGGATAAAGGGTTCAGTGTTGCCACAGAAGCTATGGTATAGGTCATAACTGCAGCTCAGATCTGATCCCTGGCTCAGGAAATCCATATGCCTCTGTGTGGCCAAAAAAAAAAATTTGAGGATTTTGCTTTATATAGGAAGTTGAGTGATACTTTAAGATTTTAAATGGTTTTATTTTCTGTCTTAGCTTAAATAATGGTATGTATACATGAAACTATTTGTCAATTAAGGATTAATTAAAATTTACTGATCAAAAAACACTTTGAGAATAAATCAATCTTAATAAGAAGCATGGGGAAAATGTGCTAATACCCTATACAGCAGGATTTACGTGAATGTGGTTAAAATAGAAAATAGACAATATTTGTCATAGATGGCATTTCTGTGTGACACAGAACAGAAGAATCTACCAAGTACAAAAAGATGTCAGTTTTAGCATAGGAGCACCTGTTCTGATTAAATACAAGTTCCATTTTAAATATATGGAAAATATAATATTTAAGTATAATAGAAAAAATAATCTCATGCTTTACAATGATTTATAGTATTTCCAACTTTTCCTCTCTTAGAAGAGTAAATTTAACTCTAGTTTTAATAAGATAAAAGTAGTAACCACTAGTAAAATCAGTAGTAGATATGGTTCAACAAAACCACACCAAAAATAACCACCAAACTGATATAATTTAAGTCCCTTTATACCATATTTGATCATCTACTACCTGCTCCTCTCCATAGGTATTGACAGCTATGCCTGAAAAAAACCTTCCTCATTTCTTCATATCCCATTTTTTTTTAAAACCATTGACTGAATACCATATATTTACATTACTTCAGGTTTTTACTGCTTATTTATGTTTGTGCTTTGAATTTTCATTAACTTCATTAGTTTATTCAGTTCTAAAAAGAGCAAGGTCTTCACCATTTATTCATTACCTATTATGTTATTTTATATTATAAACTCTCAATAAATAATCATTACTCTGGGTATAAAAGTTAGATAATTTCTGAAATTCCCATCTGGGCTGAGCGGTAACAAGCCTGACTAATATCAATAAAAACACGGGTTCAATCCCTTACCTTGCTGAGTGGGTTAAGGATCCAGCATTGCCGTCAGCTGTGGTGTAGGTTGCAGATGTAGCTCAGATCCTGTGTTTCTGTGGCTATGGCATAGGCCAGCAGTTACAGCTCCAATTCGATCTCTAGCCTGGGAACATCCATATGCCATGTGTGTGGCCCTAGAAAGACCAAAAAAAAAATATAATTTCTAAAATTATTAAAAACCATTAAAATTACTTCATATACTCCTAATAAATAATAATGATTATTTCATTTAATTATTCTTAAGCATTAAATAATTAACCCTAATTATTTTTATTTAAACTGCAATCTGCAAGCAAAAAAAATTAAATGAAATTCAGGTTTGTATGATGAAGATGAAGTGA
Organism: Sus scrofa; assembly: GCF_054392235.1. NCBI lineage: Eukaryota > Metazoa > Chordata > Mammalia > Artiodactyla > Suidae > Sus > Sus scrofa. The sequence goes on from NC_139393.1 coordinate 44,947,832, forward strand.
AGAGCTGTGGTGTAGGTCACAGAGGCAGTTTGGATCCTGCATTGCTGTGGCTGTGGTTTGGCCAGAAGCTGTATCTCCAAATCAACCCCTAGCCTGGAAACGTCCGTATAGCACAGGTGCAGCTCTAAAAAGCAATATCTATATCTATATTTACATCTATATCTGCAAACATGTTAATACTAATGATTACTTTTATGATTCTTGTTTTATATTTAAGAAAACTTAGGTTTATTCTTCTTAGTAACTTCTCCCTAGTTAAGCAGCTAGCAGATGGAGGATGGGCAATATTGTTCTAAGATCTGAATTGTTTGCTACTACACAGCTTCAAAATATAGCAATTATTAACTAATCAGCAATATAACAATCCAAAAATGTGAAAAATTATATATTTTTAGAAATTTATACAGTATAAACATCATAAAAATAATGAAGGTGGCAAGTTAAAACACTGCCACTGTTTTTTCAAACTTCAAAATAAAAAGAAATTTCTATGTACAGGCTTCTAAGATTTGAGTTTGTTTTTCTGTGTGGTGTTAGAAAGTATTCTAATTTCATTATATTACATGTAGCTATCCAGTTTTCCCAGCACCTTTATCAAAGAGACATAAGATTATCATACTAAGTGAAATAAGTCAGACAGGGAAGGAGGAACATCATATGATATCAGTTATATGTGGAATTTTAAAATAAACTGATCACTAGAACTGAAATTGAATATGCCATAAAATGTACCCTACAAATAAAAGTACAGGACCAGATGGATTCAAAGGTGAATTATACCAGACATACAAAGAGGAATTTACACCCAATTCCTTAAACTTTTTCAAAAGTTTAAAGAAGAAGGAACACCCCCAAATACATTCTATGATGCCACCATCACCCTAATTCCAAAACCAGACAAAGATACCACCAAAAAAGAAAACCATAGTTCAATATCTTTGATGAATATAGACCCAAAAAAATCTCAACAAAATTTTAGCCATCCAAATCCAACAACAAATAGAAAAGATCATACACCACGACCAGGTGGGATTCATCCCAGGTGTACCATGATGGTTCAACATATGCAAATCAATCAATGTCATACACCACATTAACAAAAGAAAAGTCAAAAACCACATGATCATCTCAACAGATGCAGAAAAAGCATTTTACAAAGTCCAACATCCATTCATGATCAAGACCCTTGCCAAAGTGGGTATAAAGGGAACACACCTTAAAATAATGAAAGCCATTTATGACAAGCCCACAGCAAATATAATACTCAATTGAGAAAAGCTAAAGTCTTACCACTAAAATCTGGAATGAGACAAGGAGTCCACTCTCACCACTGTTATTCAACACAGTACTGGAAATTCTAGCCACAGCAATTGGAAAAACAAAAGAAATAAAAGGCATCCAAATAGGAAGAGAAGAGGTAAAACTATCACTGTACGCAGATGACAAGATACTACATATAGAAAACTCAACTCAAAAACTATTAGAACTGACCACCAAATTCAGCAAAGTAGCAGGATATAAGATTAATACTCAGAAATCATTCACATGTCTGTATACTAAAAATGAAGTATGAGAAAAGGAATACAAAAATACAATACCTTTTAAAATTGCACCCCCAAAAATCAAATACCTTGAAATGCACTTAACAAAGGAGATAAAGGACTTATATGCCGAGAAGTATAAAGCATTAATCAAGGAAATTAAAGAAGATGGAAAGAAATGGAAACGTATTCCATGCTCCTGGGTTGGAAAAATCAATATCGCAAAAATGGCCATACTACCCGAAGCAATCTACGGATTCAATGCAATCCCTATCAAATTGCCCATGACATTTTTCACAGAACTAGAACACACAATCTGAAAATTTATATGGAACTTCAAAACACACAGAATTGCCAAAGCAATGATGAAGAACAAAAACCAAGCAGGAGGCAAAACTCTCCCAGACTCCAGGCAATATTACAAAGCCACAGCCATCAAGACAGTGTGGTACTGGTACCAAAACAGACACTCAGACCATTGGAACAGAATAGAGAACCCAGAAATAAACCCTGACATCTATGGTCAATTAATCTTTGACAAAGGAGGCAAGAACATAAAATGGGGAAACAACAACAACAACAACAACAACAACACTCTTTTCAGCAAGTATTGCTGGGAAACCTGGGCAGCTGCATGCAAATCAATGAAACTAGAACACACCCTCACACCACGCACGAAAAAAAAACTCAAAATGGATGAACGACTTAAATATAAGACAGGCCACCATCAAACTCCTGGGAGAGAACATAGGCAAAACATTCTCTGACATCAACCTTACGAAAGTTTTCTCAGATCCGTCTCCCAAAGAAACAGAAATAAGAGCAACAATAAACCAATGGGACCTAATCAAACTGAGAAGGTTTTGCCCAGCAAAGGAAACCCAAAAGAAAACAAAAAGACAACTTACAGAATGGGAGACAATAGTTTCAAATGATGCAACTGACAAGGGCTCAATCTCTCAAATATACAAGCAACTTATGCAACTCAACAGCCCAAAATCCAGCAACCCAATTGAAAAATGGGTAAAAGACCTGAAGAGACATTTTTCCAAGGAAGATGTACAGATGGCCAACAAGCAAATGAAAAAATGCTCCAAAGCCCTGATTATTGGAGAAATGCAAATCAAAACTACCACGAGACACCACCTCACACCAGTCAGAATGGCCATCATTAAGAAGTCCACAAAGAACAAATGCTGGAAGGGGTGTGGAGAAAAGGGAACCCTCCTGCACTGCTGGTGGGAATGTAAGCTGGTACAACCAGGGTGGAGATCAGTATGGATGTATCTTGGAAAACTATACATAGAACTACCATATGACCCAGCAATCCCACTCTTGGGCATATATCCAGACAAAACTCTCCTTAAAAAAGACACATGCTCCCGCATGTTCATTGCAGCACTATTCACAATAGCCAAGACATGGAAACAACCCAAATGTCCACCGACAGATGATGGATTCGGAAGATGTGGTGTATATACACAATGGAATACTACTCAGCCGTAAAAAAGAACAAGATAATGCCATTTGCAGCAACATGGATGGAACTAGAGACTTTCATACTGAATGAAGTAAGTCAGAAAGAGAAAGACAAATACCACATGATATCACTCATATCTGGAATCTGATATAAGGCACAAATGAGCCTTTCCACAGAAAAGAAAATCTTGGACTTGGAGAATAGACTTGTGGTTGGCTAGGGGGAGGGGGAGGGAGTGGGGTGGAATGGGAGCTTGAGGTTAAGAGATATGAACTATTGCCTTTGGAATGGATTAGCAATGAGATCCTGCTCTATAGCACTGGGAAGTATGTCTAGTCACTTATGATGGAGCATGACAATGTGTGAAAATAGAATATATACACGTGGTGTAACTGGGTCACCATTGTGTATAATAGGCAATAATTCTATTGGGGGAATAACTACTAAAAATGATAATTGAATGATTTCATCAACTCCAAAAAATAAAAAAAATACAACACAATAAAATAAACTGATAAATATTAGCTTATTTACAAAAGATATAAGCTCACAGACTCAAAAACAAATTCATTGTTATCAAAGTGGAAAGGTAGGGGATAAAGATGAATTGGGACTTTAGGATTTGCATATTCATATCATTGTATATGGAATGGATGGCCAACAGGGACCTGTTGTATAACACAGGGAACACTAATATTCTCTGATAAATTATATGGGAAAAATATGAAAAAAAATGCATCATTGTTTACATTTAGTTAGATCACTATTCTGTGCAGTGAGAATTAGCAAACATTGTAAATCCACTATACTTCAATACATTTTTAAAAAATTAAAATAAGAATTTGATTTTGAATATATTATTGTCTTCTTCTACTGGAATATGTATTAATAGCCTTTTCCTACCTATGTTGATAGAAAAGTTTAGCGAAAGAACAAGACATTTTATTTTCTCATGAAGTACCTCCAAAAACTTCTAATATGATATGAAACATAGGAGCTTCCTTTCTGTAAACTGTCTTATGTTGTTGGGCTTTTAACCTAATGCTTAATTTGCCTATTGTATTTATCAGGGAAATTAGTTTTTAATTGCTTTTGAAGAGAAAATTTTAAAATATTTTCAGTGAAAAAATATCAGCGTTGTGTTTATTTAGCTACCCTCAAATAAAGTTCATTGATAACATTCACTGCATAATGAAATTCTCGTATATAGAAAATTTTTTCATGTTTATGTGATCAGAATAGGTATAAGTATTTTTCATCTTCATAACATGATAAAAATGACTTATAATTATTGAAGGCGTCTGTGTTAAAAATGAATGGAATTTATTATGTAGAAAATTTTGTTTGGTTTTGTTTTTGGATGAGCAAAATAACACGTCAGTGACAGCATATGGACTTTTTACATTACATTTAATTAAACATAATCTTCAACTAAATTTTTTCCTTAACACACACACACACACACACACACACACACACACACACACACACACCCCTTTACCTAATCTGTTTTACAACAGTGTACATTTATTTTTGAAGGTACATAAATCTTTCAAAATATCTAACTAATCTCAATAAAAATCTAAAATTTATAAAAATAATTTGCATAAAGGAAATATTTCTTGAGGAAAATGTAGCTATACTCAATTTGGAGATTTTATTGCCAACATTTTCTTAAAACAATTTGTGGCAATGGCAATCATTTTTCAGTTTGGGTTTGCAGTGTGGGAATTCAAAGCTTGTTTTCCCTCATTGATCTTCTCTAGAAATGTGTATAGTTGTTAATAATTTGAAGAGATTATTCAAGTTATAGGGTCCAATTTTTGCACAAGATTATGTCAAGAATGAGTGCCTCATACAGAGGCCAAAAATTGTTTAAAATAAGTGTTATCATAATAAAATGACTCTTTGTACACTTGATAAATTTGTCACTTTATTTTTTATTGTAGTTTGATTTAATCTCCTGCTTATTTCTTTGTGATGTATTTATTGCAACATTACAAGAAAATATCTCTTAATGTCAAAAATTTATGAGGATTGGTATACATCTCTGGAATGTCTGCTACTTTTGACTACTCCATGTGGGCTACATATCTTAGAAAACATTCCTGGGGATGTCATCATTCTGGTATGCTACACAGATTTTGACTCAAAATATGGACTATAGAGAAAAATCATTTCAAATACTAACTCTGAATCTAATCACATGTGATTTAATTTTTTTCTGATTTGTAGAAAAATGTTAAATGAAAAATGTAAATGTAAAATTAAAATGGTTATTCTTACCTCACATCAAGATATCACATCTACAGCAACTGAAATAAAATGGCATTTAGTTTACTTTTACTTGTATCCAGAAATTTGGTTCTAGTTTAATTTTAAAGTACATAAATCTTTCCTTTAACATGTAAATGAAATTTGTTAAATTATATAAGGATAAGCATCACAATGGTCTTTAAAGGGGCAAGTAGCATGTATTTTTGGTCTATAAAATTCTGAGGACATCAGCCCCATATTGGCAGGGAAAAGTTTTATTTATTTATTTTTTTAACTTTTAAAAATAATTTTATTTTTTAATATATATATTTTTTTATTTTCCCACTGTACATCAAGGGGATCAGGTTATCCTTACATGTATACATTACAATTACATTTTTTCCCCCACACTTTCTTCTGTTGCAACATGAGTATCTAGACATAGTTCTCAATGCTACTCAGCAGGATCTCCTTGTAAATCTATTCTAGGTTGTGTCTGATAAGCCCAAGCTCCCGATCCCTCCCACTCCCACCCGCTCCCATCAGGCAGCCACAAGTCTCTTCTCCAAGTCCATGATTTTCTTTTCTGAGGAGATGTTCATTTGTGCTGCATATTAGATTCCAGTTATAAGTGATATCATATGGTATTTGCCTTTGCCTTTCTGGCTCATTTCACTCAGGATGAGATTCTCTAGTTCCATCCATGTTGCTACAAATGGCACTATGTCATTCTTTTTTATGGCTGAGTAGTATTCCATTGTGTATATATACCACTTCTTCCAAATCCAATCATCTGTTGATGGACATTTGGGTTGCTTCCATATCCTGGCTATTGTGAATAGTGCTGCAATGAACATGCGGGTGCAAGTGTCTCTTTTAAGTAGAGTTTTGTCCGGATAGATGCCCAAGAGTGGGATTGCAGGGTCATATGGAGTTCTATGTATAGATTTCTAAGGTATCTCCAAACTGTTCTCCATAGTGGCTGTACCAGTTTACATTCCCACCAGCAGTGCAGGAGGGTTCCCTTTTCCCCACAGCCCCTCCAGCACTTGTTATTTGTGGATTTATTAATGATGGCCATTCTGACTGGTGTGAGGTGGTATCTCATGGTAGATTTGATTTGCATTTCTCTTATAATCAGCGATGTTGAGCATTTTTTCATGTGTTTGTTGGCCATCTGTATATCTTCTTTGGAGAAATGTCTGTTCAGGTCCTTTGCCCATTTTTCACTTGATTGATTGGCTTTTTTGCTGTTGAGTTGTATAAGTTGTTTATATATTCTAGAGATTAAGCCCTTGTCAGTTGCATCATTTGAAACTATTTTCTCCCATTCTGTAAGTTGTCTTTTGGGTTTCCTTTGCTGTGCAAAAGCTTTTCAGTTTGATGAGGTCCCATGGGTTTATTTTTGCTCTAATTTCTATTGCTTTGGGAGACTGACCTGAGAAAATATTCATGATGTTGATGTCAGAGAGTGTTTTGCCTATGTTTTCTTCTAGGAGTTTGATGGTGTCCTGTCATATATTTAAGTCTTTCAGCCATTTGGAGTTTATTTTTGTGCATGGTGTGAGGGTGTGTTCTAGTTTCATTGCTTTGCATGCAGCTGTCCAGGTTTCCCAGCAATGCTTGCTGGATAGACTTTCTTTTTCCCATTTTATGTTCTTGCCTCCCTTGTCAAAGATGAATTGACCATAGGTGTCAGGGTTTATTTCCGGATTCTCTATTCTGTTCCATTGGTCTGTCTGTCTGTTTTGATACCAGTACCACACTGTTTTGATGACTGTGGCTTTGTAGTATTTCTTGAAGTCTGGGAGAGTTATGCCTCCTGCTTGGTTTTTGTTTCTCAGGATTGCTTTGGCGATTCTGGGTCTTTTGTGGTTCCATATAAATGTTTGGATTGTTTGTTGTAGTTCTGTGAAAAATGTCATGGGTAATTTGATAGGGATTGCATTGAATCTGTAGATTGCTTTGGGTAGTATGGCCATTTTCACAATATTGATTTTCCCAATCCAGAAACATGGAATATCTTTCCATTTCTTTACATCTTCTTTGATTTCTTTGATTAAAGTTTTATAGTTCTCAGCATATATGTCCTTTACCTCTTGGTCAGGTGCATTCCGAGGTATTTGATTTTGTGAGGTACAATTTTAAAAGGTATCATATTTTTGTATTCCTTTTCTAATGTTTCATTGCTGGTATACAGAAATGCAACTGACTTCTGAATGTTAATCTTATATCCTGCCACTTTGCTGAATTTTTGAATCAGTTCAAGGAGTTTTGGTGTTGAGTCCTTAGGGTTTTCTAGGTATAGAATCATGTCATCTGCATACAGTGACAGTTTGATCTCTTCTCTTCCTATATGGATGCCTTTTATTTCTTTTGTTTGTCTAATTGCTGTGGCTAAGACTTCCAAAACTATGTTGAAGAGCAGTGGTGAGAGTGGGCATCCCTGTCTTGTTCCAGATTTGAGTGAGAAGGCTTTTGGTTTTTCCCCATTGAGGATTATATTTGCTGTGGGTTTATCATAAATGGCTTTGATTATATTCAGGAATGTTCCCTCTATACCCACTTTGGCGAGGGTCTTGATCATGAATGGGTGTTGGACTTTGTCAAATGCTTTTTCTGCGTTTATTGAGATGATCATATGATTTTTGACTTTTTTTTTGTTCATGTGGTGTATGATGCTGATTGATTTGCGTATGTTGAACCATCCTTGTGAACCTGGTATGAACCCAACCTGGTCATAGTGTATAAGTATGCTAACCCCTTGCCATAATTGTGTGTTTTAGCCTGATGGTCCTGTAAGTTCAAACACTTCATTACTATATTAAAATTAAGAAGAGAAACATACAAACAAACAAAAAGGTTATTTACTTCCTAACATCCCTTGCCCACATTTTATGGTTTTGATGACTCTTTCTTATTTTTTTCTTTTTAATTTTATTTTGTTTGAAGCATGTTCATGATTAAATCTGTATGCTGGCTTATTTGAGTGACTGCTCTCTGATTGCGGTTTCCTCAGTCCTAGTTCTTCCTCTTCTTCTTCTTCTTCTTCTTTTTTTTTTCTTTTCTTTTTTCTTCCCTTTCCTTCCTTTCTTTTTGGTTTAGAGAAGCCCTTTCAATATTTCCTTTAACCTAGGTTTTGTGTTGCTGTATTCTTTAAGTTTTTGTTTGTTGGGAAAAATTTTTATTTCCCCTTCTATTTTAAATGATATTCTTGCTGGATAGAGTATTCTAGATTGCATATTTTTTCCTTTTAGCACTTTAAATATCTCTTGCCATTCCCTCCTGGCCTGTAGTGTTTCTGTAGAGAAATCAGCTGATATTCTTATGGAGGTTCCCTTGAAGGTAACATTCTGTTTTTCTCTTGCTGCCTTTAGGATCCTCTCTTTATCACTAACTTTTGCCATTGTTATTACGATGTGTCTTGGCGTGGGTCTGTTTGGGTTCAGTTTGTTTGGGGCCCTCTGTGCTTCTTGTATCTTGAATCCAGTATCCTTTAGATTTGGGAAGTTTCCAGCGATAATTTCTTCAAATATATTTTCCATCCCCTTATCTTTTTCTACTCCTTCTGGAATTCCTATTATGCAAAGAATGGCCCGCTTTATATTATCCCATATGTCTCTTATATTGCCTTCCAGTTTTTTGATTTAGTTTTCTGTCTGTTGATCAGATTGAGTGATTTCCATTATTCCATCTTCCATATCACTGATTCGTTCTTCTGCATTATTCATTCTGGTTTTTACTGCCCCTAGTTCAGTTTGCATCTCTGCAAATGAATGTTCTAGTTTTTCTTGGCTCCTCCTTATATTTTCTAGCTCCTTTCTGAGGGTATCTGCATTACTGTTCATATCTTCTCTTAATTCCTTCAGTATTTTCACTATTTCTCTTTTGAACTCCAGGTCTGTCTGACTGCAGAGATCTGTTTCATTGTTGACTGTTTTAGGTGAGTTCTCCTGTTGGTTTGACTGGGGGTGGTGTCTCAGCTTCTTCATCTTGCTTGTTGTTTTCTTTCTCCTGAGGGAGTTGTACTCTCTGTTATCGGGCAGTGTTTGCCTTGTCACTGCCGTGGAATATTTCCTGAGGGCTGGCGTTGTTGGTCAATCTTTTTTGAGGCAGTGTGGCTTTTCTGGAGTGTTGATGGGGCTAACAGTGTTTCTTTGAAGCAAAGGAGGACTTCCTGAGGGCAGACAGGACTGGGAGGTCCACACCACGATGGAAGCAGATTTCACTTGGTCATGCAGAGCTTGCTCTGGTGTTTTTAGGCTGTGGGGTTCTTGCAGGGGGTTGGCCGTGTTGGGCAGCTGCTCTTCAGGGATGCATCACCCCCTGGGGGCTGGAGCAGATATCTGGGTCACTGAGAACCTAAGAGGCTCTTCCCTAGGGCAGCCCAACTCAGAAGGACAGCCTGAGAATGTAGGCGGATCTTTTCACAGTCCGGCCGAGCTTGTTGCAGCTTTTCTGGGCTGCAGGGGGTCCTCCAGGGGGCTGGTGGTGCTGAGCAGTTATTCCGTGGGAGTGGGGCACCCCCTGGGGGCTTGGGCGGGTAGCAGGGCCACTGGAAACTCAAGAGGCTCCTCCCCAGGGCAGCCCTACTCAGAAAGACTGTCTGAGATCTTTCAGGGAAAAGATTTAAAAGGAGGATACTGAGGTGGGATCAAAATGGCAGAGGAGCAAGGCATGTCATTCACTTTCTCCTACAAAAAAAAATATTTTTAAAAAAGAACTACTTGTAGAATGATTTGCATAGAAAACCTATTGAACAATGGCAGAAGACCTTAAACCTCCAAAAAAGAGCAAGAAACCCTCTACATAACTGGGTAGAAAAAAAGGAAAAAAAAAGAGAGAGAGAGAAAGGAATCAGGATGGGATCAGAACTCCTGAGAGGGAGCTGAGAAAGAGGAAAGGAACACACAGTCTAGGAAGGGAAGCCATTTAACTGACAGGGTTATCAGCTGAGACAGAGGGACCTCAAAGTCACAGGTGAAAAAAAAACACAGTAGCCAAATCAGAGATACAGAGCCACAAAGATCATTGGTACTACAACCACCAAAATAGAGCAAGAAATAAAGAATATCTCCAACAATCTAAAACTTAAAGAGTACCACAATAGTAAATTGATTCTAAAAGAAATACTGAGAGGGTTCCTGTAAATAAAAAAGGAAATAAGAAAAAATAAGATGCAGGAAATCACAGTTGGAAAGTATTCACTTAAATAAGCCAGTATATAGAACTAAGAGAAAAAAAAAGTATTATAAAAGTGATGATGAACAAGGAACAGCAAAAGGATAAACATCAAGATGTTAACAAAAGATATTAAAATCGTAAAATGTGGGGAAGGAGGTAAGAAAATCTAGACTCATTATAGAATGTCTACAAAAATTAAAATTAAGTGGACACAAGCATAAAATAAAAGGAAATCATCCAACCACCCCCCAAAAAAAGGAATAATAAAGAAACAGAAACAACTGGAAAACAAGATTTAAAATGACAATAAATACATATTTATCAATAACAACCTTAAATTTTGATGTATTGAATGCTCCAATCAAAAGACATAAAGTGGCATACTGCATAAAAAAAAAAAACAAGAGCCTACAATATGCCACTTACAAGAGACTAATCTTAGGGAAAAGGACACATATATATTGAAAGTGAGGCAATGGAAAATGATATTTGATGTGAATAGAAAAGACAGAAAAGCAGGAGCTACAATACTCACATCAGACAAAGTAGACTTTAAAACAAAGACCATAAAAAAGACCAAGAAGGACAACAATAATGATAAAAGATCCATTCAAGAAGAGGATATTATAATCAATATATATGCCCCTAATAGAGGAGTACCCAAATACACACAATAAATACTAACAAACATAAAAGGAGAAAGTTGTGGGAATACAATAATAGTAGGAGATTTTAATACCATACTCACATCAAAGGACAGATCCACACAGAAAATCAATAAGGCTACAAAGTTCCTAAATGACAAAATAGAAAATTTAGATGTAATTGAAATTTTCAGAATATTACATCCAAAAAATCAGAAGATACATTATTTTCAATACACATGGAACATTCTCAAGGATTGACCACATACTGGGGCACGAAACTAACATCAACAAATTTAAGAGTGAAGAAATTCTTTCAGGTATCTTCTCTGACAACAAAGACATGACACTAGAAATCAACCACAGGAAAAGAAATGAGGAAAAACTGACTACATAGAGAATAAACAGTGTGCTACTAAAAAAATGAATGGATCAATGAGGAAATCAAAAGGGGAATAAAAAAACTCTAGAAAAATGATAATGAAAACACAACCATTTAAAATATATGGGATGGTGCAAAAGCAGTGCTTATAGAGAAGTTCATAGCAAAACAGGCCTTCCTCAAAAAAGAAGACACATTTCAAATCAACAACTTAACTGACTACCAAAAAGAATTAGAAAAAGAAGGATAAACAAAGCCTAAAGTCAGCTGAAGGTAGGAAATCATAAAGATCATAGAGGAAATCAATAAGTGGAGATGAAAAAACAATATGAAAAATCAATAAATCAAAGAGATGGTTCTTTGAAAGAGTAACAAAAATTGGCAAACTTCTGGAGAGACTCACCAAGAAGAGGAGACAATTAAATCAAGTAAACAAAATAAGAAATGAAAAAAGATAAATCTCAATGGATACTGAAGAAATATAAAAAATCATGAGACCATACTATGAACACTTATATGCTTACCAGTTTTACATTCTAGTAGAAAAGGACAATTTTCTAAAGACTTACAGCACACCAAAACTGAGTCAAGAGGAAGTAGACCAATTGAACAGACCCATAACAAGAAATGAAATTGAGTACATAATAAAAACACTCCCTACAAACAAAAGTCCTGGACCAAATGGCTTAATAGGTGAATTATACAAAACATAAAAAGAATTCATACCTGTCCTTCTTAAGCTTTTACAAAAGGTTGAAGAAGAAGGAATAATCCCAAAGATATTCTATGAAGCCACCATCACTCTCATACCAAAACCAGACAAAGATACTACCAAAAAAGAAAATTATAGGCCAATATCTTTGATGAGTAGAGATGCAAAAATCCTCAACAAAATCTAAGCCAATTGAATCAAACAACATATAAAAATGATTGTAAACCTTGACCAAGTGGGATTCATCCCAATTTCCAAAAGGGTCATTCAACATATGCAAATGAATCAATGTCATACACCAAATTAACAAAAGAAAAGTCAAAAACCACATGATCATATCAACAGATGCAGAAAAAGCTATTGATAAAGTCCAACATCAATTCATGATAAAAACTCTTATCAAAGTGGGTGTAGAGAGAACATACCTTAACATAATCAAAGCCATTTATGACAAACCCACAGCAAATATAATAGTCAACTGAGAGAAACTGAAAGCCTTCCCACTAAAATCTGGAATAAGACAAAGAAGCCCACTCTCAAGATTTTTATTCAGTATAATATTGGAAGTCCTGGTCACAACAATCAGACAAACAAAAGAATAAAAATATCCAAATTGGAAGAGAACAGGCAAAATTATCACTGTAATTAGATGACACAATACAATATGTAGAGAATCCTAAGGACTCCACACAAAAACTACTCAAACTGATCAATGAATTCAGCAAAGTAGAAGCATACAGTATTAACATTCAGGAACTGGCTCCATTTCTGTAAACTAAAAATGAAATATTAGATGAGGAATATAAAAAAATACTTTTTAGGAGTTCCCGTTGTGGCGCAGTGGTTAACGAGTCCGACTAGGAACCATGAGGTTGCAGGTTCGATCCCTGCCCTTGCTCAGTGGGTCAAGGTTCTGGCGTTTCCGTGAGCTGTGGTGTAGGTCACAGATGTGGCTCGGATCCTGCATTGCTGTGGCTCTGGCGTAGGCTAGCAGCTACAGCTCCGACTCGACCCCTAGCCCAGGAACCTCCATATGCCTCAGGAGCGGCCCAAGAAATGGCAAAAAGACAAAAAAAAAAATACTTTTTAAAATCACACCCCCCAAAATTAAATACCTAGGGATAAACCTGACCAAAGAGGTGAAGTACTTATATGCTGAGAACTGTAAAACATTAATTGAGGAAATTAAAGAGGAGTCAAGGAAATATAAAGCTATTCCATGCTCCTGGATTGGCAGAATTAATATTTTTAACATGGCCATACTACACAATGCAATCCATATAAAATAACCCATGACATTTTTCACAAAACTAGAAAAACCTATCCAGTTTTATGCTTCCTATCCTATATGGAAGGATAAAACACCCAGAATTTCCAAAAAAAAAAAAATACCGAGGAATAAAAAACAAGCATGAGACATAACTCTCCCAGAGAATATTACAAAGCTACAGTAAACAAGACAGTATGGTATTGGTACAAAAAGAAACATACAGACAACTGGAACAGAATAGAGAACCCAGAAATAAACCCAGACACCTACGGTCAATTAATACTTGACAAAGGAAACAAGAATATAAAATTGGAAAAAGATAATCTCTTGAACAGGTGGTGCTGGGAAAACTAGACAGCTGCATGTAAATCAAAGAATCCAGAACACAATCTCATACCATGTACAAAAATAAACTCAAAATGTCTCAATAAAGGCTTAAACCTAAGTCAAGGCACCATAAAACTTCTAGAAGAGGTCATAGGCAAAACATTCTCTGACATCAACCATACAAAAGTATTTTTTTTTTTTTAGGTCATTCTACCAAGGCAATAGAAATAAAAGCAAGAATAAACCAATGGGACCTAATCAATATTACAAGTTTTGTGCAACAAAGGAAACAATAACAACAACAAAAAGAGACAACCAAGGAATGGGAAAATATAGTTTCAAATGATGCAAATAACAAGAGTTTAATCTCTAAAATATACAAGCAATTTATACAGCTCAACAGCATAAAAACAAATAACCCAATTGAAAAACGGACAGAAGACCAAAACAAACATTTCCCCAAAGAAGACATATGGATAACCAACAGGCACATGAAAAAATGTTCAACATCACTAATTATTAGATAAATGCAAATCAAAACTACAATGAATTACCATTTCACACTGGTCAGAATGGCCTTTGTTAGAAAGATTGCAAATAGCAAATGCTAGGAAGGGTGTGGAAAAAACAGAACCCTCCTACACTGTTGGGAATGTAAATTCATACTACCACTATGGAAAAACAGTATGGAGATAGCTCAGAAAACTAAACATAGAACTACCATATGATTCAGCAATCCCACTCCTGGGCATATATTCAGGCAAAATGTTTATTGAAAAATGTACATGCACCCCTATATTCAAGGCAACCCTATTCACAATAGCCAAGACATGGTAACAAACCAAACATCCCTCAATAGATAAATAGATTAAAGAAATATGGCATATATACACAATCGAATACTACCCAGCCATATAAAAGAACAAAATAATGTTATTTGTAGCAACATGGATGGACCTAGAGAATTTCATATAAGTGAAGTAAGTAAGAAAGAGAAATGGCACAAACAAACCCCTCTTCAGAACAGAAATTAATCCATATATAGAGAGAATGGATTTTTTTTTTTGCTGAGGAGAAACATGGTGGGAGTGGAAGAGACAGTAATTTAGGGGTTAATAGATGAAAACTATTGTATTTGGAATGGATAAGCAATGAGATCCTGCTGTATAGCACAGGGGAATATATCAAATCACGTGATGGAACATGATGGAGGATAATGTGAAAAAAAGAATGTGTATATATATATGTGTGTGTATATATATATATAGTAAATCAACTATAATAAAAATGTTATACAATACACTAAAATAAAAGGAGGATGCCTTAAAATTAATAAGGCTTTAATTAATAATGTAAAGTGGTACATTCCTCAACAATTTGGGTTAAAAAATTCAGACTACAAACAAAATACAGGCTGAAAGCAACTGATTATGTAATTGTGGTAATAAAAAATATGACTAGGCCATTAAAAGTCTAAAGATAAATGCATCAAATATATTAAGTACATTCACTAGGTAGACATTTCATATTGTTTAGTACTTGTGTCTGTGTGGTATTTCTTGTTGATTTAGTAGTATTGTAGGTATTCTTAGGTAGTTGACTATAAATTGCTTATTGGTGGAGGTAGGGGGTTTTAAGCATTAGAGCATAGCCAGCAGTCATAAATCCTGGAGACATATAAGAAAGGAGCACTACCATAAAAAGATAATAGGATTAACAGCTTCGTAAAAATGATATGAAGAATTCTGTACATTTCCCTCCAGCAAAACAGATTTAACTGGTGAAAATTATTAAAAGCAAACACACATATATCCACTTAAAGTCTTGGGAATTGTTCTAAAGGCAGAGAGCGAATTAGGAAGTATGCATTTGAGAAAATGCAAATCTCACTAGGAATAGCAATAGTCTGTGATATTTCAGCTATAGCCCACTAATTTGGAACTATAATCCTGGTAAGAACATTCAGGAGTATAGTGCTCCCTCTTCACCTGCATACCCAACAAGATTTCATTTATCTCCGCAGAAGGGGAAAGCCATCTGATTCTTCCACTCTCACAGCTCCAGTTTTTGGAAGCTCTACTCCGGACAAGATCATCTGGGACTTCTTTCTCCATCCAGCCCACACTTACAGGGCAGAAATTCCAAACTGAGAATAAGGAGGATCATAATCATCCTTGCTGTGGCTTATTTATATTTCATAGCTTCCACACACGGAGAATAAATCTAATAAGACTGGAAGTTAATGTCCTTAACCAGTAAAGAAATGGGCAAATATCTGCACACCCATCTCCAGAGCAGCAGAACAGTAATTTTGACCAGAGGCAGGGGTAGTCTGTAACAATAGAGTGCTTGGTAGTTCTTTTCAATAAAATTGACTTTACTTGAAAAAGCCAGTGAGGGTGTCAAAAACAATAGTTATTTTGCTGTTAGATAATTATGGGAAGGCTGGACATTTTATAGAGCAAGATGCTAAACATTAGACCCTCTACAAGTTTAACAAAGAGAATCAAAAAGCAAACTAACAAGAGCCCTCTTGAAGTTGGAATAAACCTCAAAGACTGGTTTTTTATACTTCCCTTACAAAGATGAAATTGAATTAGATTAAAATATGGAGCAATTTATGCCTTCAGGTGATTGTCAAAACAATAAAGCAAGTAGCATAAAATTAGTGGAAAGAAACAGCTGTGTGTGATACCATCAGAAGTAGACAGCTTAATAGAAATGTTAGAAGACAGACAAAGATAGAACAGCTACCCTAAATTTTATTCCAGGATGAGTGGGTGCAGGTCAGGGCTTCTATTTAGAAGGAGCAACATAAGAAACTGTTCTTATAAGAAGAAAGAAATTACATTGAATAGTGTATCCAAGTAGTAAATAACTTAGGAAGCAAAGAGCAACAACACGCCATCAAGAGGAGGGGGAGATAATATCAATTTAAAGTGCCAAATAATATGTTTAAATAGGCAGAAGAAAGAAGAGAAAACTTGAAAATAGATTAATACAGCTTATGGAATCAGAAGATTAGAAAGAAGAAGCAAATAAAGATAAAACAAAGAAAGCCTCAGAAACATGGGACACTATTAAGTGCACCAACATATATATATAAGAAGTATCAAAAAAAAAAAAGAGAGGGAAATAATCAGAAAAAATATTTGAGGAATAAGGCTGAGCACTTCCCAGATATGATGAAATCATTGAGCTGCATATTTAAATGAACAAACTCATAGTAGAATAAACATGAAAACATTCATCACCAGACATACCATTTTAAAAAATGCATAAAACCAAAGACCAAAAAAAATTCAACAGGGTAAAAATAAATCTGTCATATACAAAATAACCTCAAAAGATTGACAGCAAACTTATCAAAAATAATAGAGGTCACAAGATAGTAAAATAACATAATAAGTGCTGAAAGAAAAAAATCAAGCAAGAATCCTATAAGCACTTAAACTATCTTTCAGTAATTAATGTGAAATAAAGACTTTTCCAGATGAATAAAAATCAGAAGTAGTGGGTGCTAAAAGTCTCACTTTGCAATAAACACCAAATTAATATCTTCATGCTGTGAACAAGTGACCAGAGAATAATACAAATCCGCATAAAAAAATAAAAACCACTGATAATCATGTAATTTTAAAAACATTATAAATGCATTTTTTCCTTTCCTTGTAAAAAAGAATTAAATTTTGATTGTATAAAACAATATATATTCATATATATAATCTATATTTAGCACTGTATGTGTGTATAAGCTATTCTGTAATCTTATATAATACATTATCTTTTAAATACATACATGTATATCATATATATTTAAATATATACATATCACTATTATTGGCCAAAATAAATACAGAAATATGGTATACTTTTTGATAATAGCCCAAATGTGGTAAGTGGTAGAAAAGCTATACCAAAATAAATAAATGAAACCAGATGATAACTTGAACTCAGTAACAACAGAACAGGAAGTGGAAAATAAGAATGTTAATATAACAAATATATGAATTTATAAATATGGACTTGTTCTCTCACTGGGCTAAAAAATAACACAAGATCCAACTGTGTGCTTTCTAGAGCACTTTAGATTCAAAGATATAAATAAAAATAAAATAATAAAATTACAGAGATTAAAAATATGTCATGGAAACAGCACATACATTAAGTATGGCTATACTTAGACAAAGGAAAAAAAAATTCCTTTAAAGAAAAAATTTTCCTACAGTAAAGAGATACATTCTATAAGGATAAAAATGTCATTCAATTTGGAAGTTATAAAGGTCATGTACACATATGCACCTAACAGCAAGAGGGACAAAATACATGAAGTAAATTCTAACAGAAATACAGGAAAATTGATAATTCAATAGTGGTTATAGACTTCAATTCCATAATTTACATAATGGAAAGAAAATTAGGCAGAAGATTAGTAAGAATAAATGTACCGCAAATCAAAATATAAACCAAATAGACCTAACATACTTCAATAAAACATTCCACCTCCATATAGACTCTTCTCAAGTGTACATTGAATGGAGAATAATCTCCAAGATAGACCATACAGTAGGGCACAAAAAATTCCTGAATAAATTTGAAATAACTGATCATGTCAAATATGTTCTCTGCCTATAGTGTGTGAGGTTAGAAATTGATATAAAAAATAGGAAATTCACAAGTATGTGAAAACTAAAGAAAACACACTGATCTTCAGTGAGTTAAAAAATCTCAAGGAAAATTAGAATGCACTTTGAGATGAGTGAAAATCAAAACATTATATACCAAAAATTATGTGATGTAGGAGAAGCAGTGATTAGAATCAAATATATGCATGCTTATGACTTTATTCAAAAATAAGAAAATCTGAAATCAATCAAATTTCATTTTTAGATACAGATAAAAAGAAAATGTCTAAACAAACAGGATAAATAATAAAGCAGAAATTGGTAAAAGAGAAAGTAGAAAATGTAATAGAGAAATCAATGAAAACTAAAGTTGGTTCTATGATAAGATCAACAAAAATTGACAAAGTTTTAGCTAGACCAAAAAGTACAAAAAGAGAGAGCAGAATCAAGTGGCTAAGACCAGTAATGGAAGAGGAAGCATTACTACTGACCTTATTGAAATGAAAGTCATATTATCAGAATACTGTGAGAAATTGAATTAAAACAAAATAGAAATTGTGGAACTTGACTCGAGAAGATGTAGAATGTATGAACAGATGTAAAACAAATAAGTAAATTGAATTGGTCATTAAAAAACTTCACACAAGGAAAAGACAAGACTTTGATAAGACAAAAGATAAGGCTTATGAATTCTAAAATAAATTCAAAAAGAAGTATTATTAATTCTTTAGAAAGTTTTCAAAAATAAGATAGAACAAAAATATAATCTATATAAAAAATTTTACATAAGCCTTCATGGGATCATTAATCATGAAAGTCAAGTAGAAACACCCCAAAAGTACATCAACTTATAAATTGACACATAAAATGTGATATATACATGCAATGTAATACATTCAGCCCTGAAAAGGGTATAGTACTGGTACATTATTCGGTATGAATGAAACTTTAATACATTCAAAGTGACAGAGTCAGTTATAAAAATTGTCCAGAATAGACAGGCTTACTGAGAAAGAAAGTAGATCTTTGGATCTCTAGGGCTCAGAGTTCAGGATTTATGGTGAAATGGAAAATCATCATTAATAGTCAAGTCTTCACAAGTTCATGAGAATATTCTAAACTTGTGTTGATTGTAATGTGACTCTTTGAATATTAAAAAACTACTGAATTCTACATTATAAGTGAATGAATTGTACAGCTCATGAAATATATTTTATTTATTTATTTATTTGTCTTTTTAGGTTCACACCCATGGAATGTGGACCTTCCCAGCTTAGGGGTCCAATTGGAGCTGTATCAGCTGGCCTATGCCAAAGCCAAAGCAAAGCTGGATCCGAGTCATGTCTGTGACCTTCACCACAGATCACAGTAATGCCAGATCCTTAACCCAATGAGTGAGGCCAGGGATCAAATCCTCATTATCATGGATGCTAGTTGGGTTCATTACCCACTGAGCCGTGAAGTGAACTCCATGAAATATATTTTAATCAGAGGGATGTGGTAGGATTAAGAGAGAGAGAAAATGAGAGGACCACAGGGTATATTTAGAAAGTATACATATTTTAACAGATCCATTTTGCATAATTTTTCTTTTACTACCATTTTATTTCTCTAATGGTTTAAATTTCCTCAGCCACTCATCAATCAAAAGAAAATTTATAACCACTTTAAAGTGAAGAATAGTAAGGGAGTTATTAACAGATTAGGGGTTAACTAGAGTGGTTGACATTTGAAAATCATTCTTTGAATGTGAAATTAATTCCATAACCCAACAAATGAAAAAATTGGTGTCTGAATTTGTGAATATATGATCCACACAGTCCTCATTCTTTTCTTACTTTCATGGCTTAAGGAAAAATTAGTTTTTAGGGGGGAATAATATTTTGGAAATATGCAGTTCATCACTGAGGGTACATTAAGTTGTGATGACGATGGAGGAAAAACTAAAAAGATAAATACCTTGAAAAGCCAGATCATTGATAGATTTTTGAAATTAAATTAGCACTAGAGAAAATTGTAGGTATTGACAAATTTCAGTCCATAAGAACTAACCTTACTATTAGGATTTTAGCTGGACATCACCCCTCCAAATCAAAGAAAATTTCATCCTGGTATTCCAACTATTGATTCCAAATGCAAGTAATGATAAAAGAAAATTGCTTCATTATCTTTCTCTGTAATCACTCACTAAGACTAATAGTAAAAAATCCATGTGTTAATATTCTTCCTTCCTACTTTACAAGGAAACATACTTAACTAAATTTAAGTATGTTCCAAGGTAGTACAAGTGCTGAGTACATTGCTGGCATATGAGTATAGAATAGAAAAATTTTTCACTTCCTCTGCAATTTGTGGTTATTTTCATGAAGTTACTCTTTCTTGTAATATAAAGCATATCTACTCAGTAAAAAAGCCAAAGAACAGGATGCAGCCAGCATCAAAACCATTGAATGACTACTAACAATAGCAATCCTAGTTGCCCTTTAATAATTATTCTAATTTCTTACTCAAATCTCAACAGATGTTAGCACAACATCTACTCCCATCCCCAGGGATAGGACTGACATTTCCATCCAACCTCTGTGACTACATATTTCTTTCAGTAATACCTCAGTGTGAAGAACAACAACAGCAAAAACTCTGTCACATTTCTCTCATTTTAGATATCCAATTGGAAATTTGCCTTCTGATTGCTATAGCAGTGTTTAGAAATATTCATGATTTTATGTAACAAACCCTATTGTTTCTCAGAAAAAAAAATCTCTGAAAATAATTTTAACATATTTAAACTTATTCACTACAGGACACTCTTTAGAAAGGGTCCACTGTGTCAGGCTAGTATCAATACAGGGTAAGTTAAAAGGGAAAAAAAAAGTAGATTCTTCATGACACCTGGTAACAAAATTAGCCTTTATCTAGTGTCGAGAATGAGCAGTAATTTTAAAGCAGAAGAGGGATATGACAATATATGTGCTTTTAAGAAGTCATACTGCCTACATTTTGAGAAATGGATGAGTCATATCAGGAACTTGATTATAAAGATTATATTAATAATTCAAATGGCAGCATATTAAGCTGCCATCACTCTACTATCCAAAGCAGACAAAGATACTACCAAAAAATAAAACCACAAGCCAATATCTTTGATGAATATTGAAGCAGAAATTTTTAACAAAATTTTAGCCAATTGAATCCAAAATCATATAAAAATGATCATCTCAGGTTCACAAGATGGCTAAACATACACAGATCAATCAAAGTCATACACCACATTAACAAAAAAAAAGTCAAAAAACATGTTATCATTTCAGTAGATGCAAGAAAATTATTTGACAAAGTCCAACGTCCATTCATGATAAAAACTCTTACCAAAGTGGGTATAGAGGGAGCATAACATAATAAAAGCCATTTATGAAAAACCAAAGCAAATACAATACTCAATGGAGAAAAGCTTAAATCTTTCCCACTAAAATCTGGAACAAGACAAGGATGCCCGCTTTCACCATTTTTATTCAATAAAGTATTGGAAGCCCTAACCACAGCAATCAAACAAAATTAAAAGTTATCCAAATTGGAAGAGAAGAGGTAAAATTGTCACTGTATGCAGATGACATGATCCTATATAGAGAAAGCCCTAAGGACTTAACACAAAAACTACTTGAACTGATCAACAAATTCAGCAAAGAAGCAGGATACAAGATTAAAATTCAGAAATCAGTCACATTTCTGTGTACTAACAATGAAATATTAGAAAAGAAATACAAAAATACAATACTTTTAAAAATTGTACCACATAAATTAAATACCTAGGAATAAACCTTACTAAAGAGATGAAAGATTTATATGCTGAGAACTCTAAAATATTAATCAAGGAAATTAAAAAGGATTCAAAGAAATGGAAAGATATTCCACGTTTCTGGATTGGAAGAATTATAAAAATGGACATACTACCCAAAGCAATCTACAGATTCATTTTAATCCCTATCAAATTACCCATGACATTCTTCACAGTACTAGAAGAAACAATCCAAAAATTTATATGGAAACATAAAAGACCCAGAATTGCCAAAGCAATCCTGAGGAAAAAAAACAACCAACCAGGAGGCATAACTCTGCCAGAGTTCAGACAATATTACAAAGCCACAGTAACCAATACTGTGGTACTGTTACCAAAACAGACACAGAGACCAATGGAACAGAATAGAGAACCAAGAAATAAACCCAGACACCTATGGTCAATTAATCTTTGACAAAGGATGCAAGAATATAAAATGGGAAAAAGACAGTATTTTCAGCAAGTGGTGCTGGGAAACCTGGGCAGCACATGTAAATCAATGAAACTGGAACACATCCTCATACCATGCACAAAAATAAACTCAAAATGGCTTAAAGACTTAAATGTAAGGCAAGACACCATCAAACTCCTAGAAGCAAACTTGATCAAAACATTCTCTGACATCAACCATACCAAAGATTTTTTTTAGGTCAGTCTCCCAAGGCAACATAAGTGAAAACAAAAATAAACCAGTGGGACCTAATCAAACTGACAAGATTTTGCACAGCAAAGTAAACCATAAAAAAGCAAAAAGACAACCTATAGAATGTGAGAAAATAGTTTCAAATTGTGCAATTTACAAGGGCTTAATCTCTAAAATGTATAAACAACCTATACAACTCAACATAAAAAAAAACAATAACACATTTTAAAAATTGTCAGAAGACCTAAATAGACATTTCTCCAAAGAAGATATACAGATGGCCAACAGACATCAACATCACTAATTATTAGAGTAATGCAAATCAAAACTACTATGAGGTATCACCTCACACCAGTCAGAGTGGCCATGATTAACAAGTCAACAAATAGCAAATGCTGGACATGGTGTGGAGAAAAGGGTTCCCTCCTCCACTCTTGGTGGTATTGTAAATTGGTACAACCACTATGGAAAACAGTATGGAGGTACCTCAGAAAACTAAATATGGAACTACCAAATGACCCAGCTATATTCCACTCTTAGGCATATATCCAGAAAAACTTTCATTGAAAAAGGTGCATGCACCTATGTGATCATTGCAGCACCATTGCAATAGCTAAGGCATGGAAACAACATAAATGAATATCGACAGATGACGGGATTAAGGTGTGATGCATATACACAATGAATACTACTCAGCCTTAAAACAGAACAAAATAGTGCCATTTGCCACAACATGGATGGAACTAAAGACTCCTACTAAATGAAATGTCAGGAAGAGAAAGACAAATACCACATGATATCACTTATATCTGGAATCAAATGTGTGGCACATATGAACCTTTCCACATAAAAGAAACTCATGGACTTGGAGAACAGATTTGTGGTTTCCATGGGGGAGTGGGAGGAAATGGGATGGACTGGGAGTTTGCGTTTAATAGATGCAAACTATTGCTTTTGGTGTGGATAAGCCATGAAATCTTGCTGTATAGACCAGGGTACTATGGCTAGTTACCTGCATTGAACATGATGGAGGATAATATGAGAAAAAACAATGGAAAAACTAAAAATCTTAAAAAAAAGAAAAAGCTAAATTCAAAAAAATAAAAGGCTATGATTGGACTTAGTTGAAGACGAGTATTGAAGAAAAATGAATGAATTAGAGAGGTTTATTGGATGTGTAATTGAAATAAATTTTGATGATTATGAGGGAATCACAGAGAGAGTCACAGAGAATAACACCAATGTGTCTGCTTTATGTAATTAATAAATTATGGTTCATCCACTGAGATGATGATCCACTTTGAATGTAGTTCCACATTTGAGATGGAGAAAGTGTGGATCATGAGATCACTTTTGGACAAGTTGAATGTTATGTTTCTTTGGCATATGCATCTCAGAATATAAAATTAGTTTTGTTTTTATTTTTTTCTTTTTTGAGCCACTCCTGCGGCATATGAAGGTTCCCAGGCTACGGGTCGAATCAGAGCTACAGCTTCCTGGACTATGCCAGAGCAATGCCAGATCTGAGCCCCGTCTGTAACCTACACCACAGCTCACAGCAAGGCTGGATCTTTAACCCACTGAGCAAGGCCAGGGATTGAACCTGCAACCTTATGGTTCCTCGTTGTATTAATTTCCCAACATGGGAAATCCTAAAAAATTAGTTTTTAAATGTAGAGCTATGGGCTAGAGATATAAATTTGGTAGTCAATAGCATGTATGTTTTGAATAAATTCTGGCAAAGTTGTAACCTATACTACAAAGAGTTAAGGGTCTTGAGAACTGTATTTTTTTTTTAATGGATCCACTTACTTCTTGAGTTCTTGAGTATCATGCTGACTAATGAGGAAATGTTCATGATGATATGGGCAGCTAAAACAAGTAAAGGAGCAGTAAAAAAAATAAGCTCTTTTAATAAATTTAAAAAAAATTCAAAATAAATAAAATTTACCTAAAAATTGTGAAGATTAATAGGAATTCTCATATACCCCACAGTTTCTAGTATAATTAATATTTATGCTAGTATGGATCATTTGTCACTATTTATAAACCTATATTGGTGCGTTATTATTAAAGTCCATACTTTATTCATATTTCCTTAGGTTTTTTCCATCAGTGATACCACATTGGATTTAGTTGTTATCATCTTAGAGTTCTTTTCACTGTGTCAGTTTCTAGCACAGTCAGTTCCTTGCTTTTTTTCCATGAGCTTGTAAATTTTGAGGAGTGCTAATCTCTGATGCTTTCGAATATCTCTCAATTGGGATTTTATGATTTTTTTTCTTGGGCTATGTCTCTTAGGAGGAAGACTGCGAGAAGTAAAGAGCCACTTTAATCAAATTATCCCTAAAGTGCATATTATAAAAATGTCTTCACACTGTCAGTAAATTTGATCACCTGATAGTGATAGTATTTGTAGAGTTTCTCAGCTGTTAAGTAACTTTTTGTCTCTCTTAACACACTATAATTTTGCAGATATATCTCTATATGCAGACACATATTTAACAAGTGAGGGGTTAAATTTTACCTTCTGGAGAGTGAAGTACTTACATAAATTATTCAGAATGCTTTTGCATAAAAGTATAGTCATGTGGATATTTATTTAAAATTCAGTATTATTGATATGATAATGATTTGGCTTCTATTGTCTGTTGACAGAATAGATTAAACTATGTAGTTGATTTTCTTTATTTTTCTTTTTTTTTAAAGTTCTGCACCTTTGGCATTTGGAGGTTCCTAGGCTAGAGGTTGAAGCAGAGCTGTAGCTGCTTGCCTATACCACAGCCACAGCAACTCAGGACCTGAGATGTGTCTCAGACCTACCCCACAGCTCACATCAATCCTGGATCCTTAACCCACTGAGGGAGGCCAGGGATGCTAGTTGGGTTTGCTAACCACTGAGCCATGACAGGAATGCCTGTAACTGATTTTCAAATGTTGGTCCAGCTTTACATATCTGATACATAGCCCTTGTACACCTTGTCCATGGTGAATAATTACTTTATACAGTATTGGATTCAATTTGCTAATACTTTGTTGAGAATTTTGGTATCTATGTTCATGAAACATATTAATCCATAGTTTTCTTTTCTTGTTTTATATTTATCTGCTTTTGATATTAGTGTAATGCTGGCCTCATAGAATAATTTGGGAAGTATTCCCTCTTTTTTTTATCTTCTGGAAGAAAATCATTATAATTCATCCTTAAGTATTCAGCATAATTCACCACTAAACACAACTGGGCCTTGTTCTGCATGTATTAGAAAAATAATAATTATTGATTTAATGTATTTAGTAGATATAGGTCTATTCAAATTATTTCTTCCTGTGTGAATTTTGGCAAATGGTATCTTCCAAGGAATTGATCAATTTCATCAAAGTAATCAAATTAGTGAGCCTAGAGTAGTTCATAATATTCTTTTATTATATTTTTAAGTTATAGGATAAAAAGTGATATCATAGTTTTCATTTCTGATATCCATAATTTCTGTCATCCCTAGTTTTTCTTATTCTGTGTAAGGGCTTATCAATTTTATTGATATTTTCAAAGAATCAGATTTTAGGTTTTTTATTTTTTTCTATTGATTTTCTCTGAAATGCAATTTCATTGATTTACATTCTAAGTTTTACTACATTCCTTCCTTCTGGTACTTATTTTATTTTATTTTTATTATTATTTTTAATAGTTATTTCCCCAATAAAATTTTGTTTTCTACTGTATAGCAAGGTGACCCAGTTACACATACATGTATGAATTCTTTTTTTCTAACATTATCATGCTCCATCATAAGTGACTAGACATAGTTCCCAGTGCTACACAGCCGGATCTCATTGCTAATCCACTCCAAAGGCAATAGTTTGTGTCTATTAACCCCAAGCACCCCATTCATTCCACTCCCTCCCCCCACCCTTGGCAACCACAAGTCTATACTCCATGTTTTTATTTCCTGTGGAAAGGTTCATTTGTGCCTTATATTAGATTTCAGATATGTGATACCATATGATATTTGTCTTTCTCATTCTGACTTACTTCATTCGGTATGAAAGTCTCTAGTCCCATCCATGTTGCTGCAAATGGCATTATTTTGTTCTGTTTTTATGGCTGAGTAGTATTCCATTATGTATATATACCACATCTTCCTATTCCAATTGTCTGTTGATGGACATTTGGGTTGTTTCCATGTCTTGGCTATTGTGAATAGAGCTGCAAAGAACATGCGGGTGCATGTTTCTTTTTTAAGATTTAACTTGTTCTTTTCATCTATTTAAAGATGGAATCTTATATTATTGATTTTAAGAATTCCTTTCTAATGTTTTTCAGTGTTACATATTTCCCTCTAAGCACTACCTTTACTAAATCTCACAAATTGTTAATGTTATGTTTTTATTTTCATTGAGTACAAAATGTTTTAAAATTTATCCTAAGATTTATTTTTTTAACTCCTGTATTATTTATAAATGTTTTTAATTTCTGAGTATTTGGGATTTCATAGCAATTTTTCTGTTATTGATTTTTAGCCAAATTGAATTATAATCTAAGATTAATCATTACATAATTTCTATTATTTAAACTTGCTGTGTTTTATGACCCAGAATGTGATCTACTTCAGTGGATGATCCATGTGAACTTGAGAAGAATGAAGAGCCTATAGATGTCAATTATATGCAGTTAATTCATAGAGTAGATGAGTTCTACTATGTTCTTACTGATTTTCTGCCTGCTGTGTCTGACAATTCCTATGTGAGGAACAAGAGAGTCTGCATGTATACTAGTAGATTTATCAATTTCTCTTTGTAGTTCTATCAGTTTTTGCCTCATATATTTTGATATACTCTTGTTAGGTGCATACAAGATAAGGATTTTTATGTCTTCTAGAAGAATCAACACTTATTCTTCTGTAATGCCTCTCTTTATCCTTGATAACTTTTATTGTTCTGAAGTCTATTACAATTGAAATTAATATATCTACTCCATTTTTCTTATGATTAAAGTTTTAACAGTATTTTTCTCTATCCCTTTACCTTTAATTATGTATAACTTCATATTTAAAATTGTTTCTTGTCGACAATATATAGTTGAATATTATTTCTTGGTCTGCTCTGACAATCTCTAATTTTTAATTAGAGATATTTAAGCCATTGGTATTTAAAGTGATTATAAAAATGTCTACCCTGTGTGTTCTTGTTTTCTATTTTTTTACCTATTCTTTGTCCTTATTTTTATCTTCCAATTTTTGTGCCTTTTCTGTTTTAATTGAGAATTTGGTATTTTTCTCCTTTTAAACCTATCAATTATCCTTAAAAATAAATAAATAAAATGTTTTTCCTGATAGCTATCCTGGAGTTTCAATATACATTTACAGTTAATAATTTAAAATAACACTGAATGCTGATGAGGATGTGGAGCAACAGGAATAGGGACGACTATTACTGGGAATCCAAAATATTGCAGCTAATTTGAAGATAGTTGGGTGGTTTATTACAACACTAAATATATTCTTACCATATAATATAACAATCCTGCTCCTCAGTATACACAAAAATGACTTTTAAACTTAAGTCCACACAGAAGCAACAAAAACAAATCCAAAGCAATTAATAAAATGGCAATAAGAACATACATATCAATAATTACCTTAAATGTTAATGGACTAAACGCCCCAAACAAAAGACATAGACTGGATGAATGGATACACAAACAAGACCCATATATATGCTGTCTAAAAGAGACCCAATTCACTTCTAGGGACACACACAAATTGAAAGTGAGAGGATGGAAGAAAATATTTCATGCAAACGGGGATCAAGAAAAAGCTGGAGTCACAATACTCATATCAGACAAAATAGACTTTAAAATGAAAAATATCGTAAGGGACAAAGAAGGTCATTACATAATGATCAAAGGATCCATCCAAGAAGAAGATAGAACAATTTTAATTATCTACGCACCCAACATAGGTTCACCACAATATATAAGGCAACTGCTAACAACCTTAAAAGGAGAAATCGACGAAAACACAATAATAGTGGGGGACTTTAACACCTCACTTACAGCAATGGACAGATCATCCAGACAGAAAATCAATCAGGAAACACAGGTCCTGAATGATGCATTCAACCACATGGACTTAATAGATACTTCTAGGACATTCCATCCAAAAGCAACAGAATACACATCCTTCTCAGGTGCACATGGAACGTTCTCTACGATTGATCATGTCCTGGGCTACAAATCCAACCTCAGTGACTTTAAGAAAACCGAAATCATATCAAGCATCTTTTCTGTCCACAACACTATATGACTGGAAATCAACAAGAAAAAAATCTGCAAAAAACACAAACACGTGGAGACTCAACAACATGCTACTAAACAACCAATGGATCACTGAAGAAATCAAAGAGGAAATTAAAAAATACCTAGCAGCAAATGACAATGAAGATATGACACTCCAAAACCTATGGGATGCAGCAAAAGCCATTCTAAGAGGAAAGTTTATAGCAATACAAGCCCACCTCAGGAAGCAAGAAAAAGCTCAAATAAACAAGCTAACTTCACATCTAAAGCAGCTCGAGAGAGAAGAACCAACAAGACCTAACGTTAGCCGAAGGAAAGAAATCATAAAGATCAGAGCAGAAATCAATGAAATAGAAACAAAGAAAACCATAGAAATGATCAATGAAAAGAAAAGCTGGTTCTTTGAAAAGATCAACAAAATTGATAAACCCCTAGCTAGGCTTATCAAGCAAAAAAAGAGAGAGGACTCACATCAATAAAATTAGAAATGAAAAAGGAGAAGCAACAACGGTCATCACAGAAATACAAAGGATCATAAGAGATTACTATATGCAACTATACGCCAATAAAACAGAAAACCCAGAAGAAATGGACAAATTCTCAGAAAAGTACAATCTCCCAAGACTAAACCAAGAAGAGATAGAAAACATGAACGGACACATCACAAGAACTGAAATCAAAGCTGTGATTAAAAAACTTCCAACAAACAAAAGTCCAGGACCAGATGGCTTCACAGGTGAATTCTAGCAAACATTTAGAGAAGAACTAACACCTCTCCTTCTGAAACTATTTTGAAAAATTGCAGAGGAAGGGATACTCCCACACTCATTCTATGAGGCCACCATCACCCTGGTACCAAAACCAGACAAAGATACCACAACAAAAGAAAACTACAGGCCAGTTTCACGGATGAACATCGATGCAAAAATCCTCAACAAAATACTATCAAACCGCATCTAACAATACATTAAAAGAACAGTACATTATGATCAAGTGGGATTTATCCCAGGGCTGCAAGGACATTTGTGATATCCACAAATCCGTCAATGTGATACATCACATTAACAAACTGAAGAATAAAAACCATATCATCCTATCAATGGACGTGGAAAAAGCCTTTGACAAAATCCACCACCCATTTCTGATAAAAACCCTTCAGAAAGTGGGCATAGAGGGAACCTACCTCAACATGATAAAGACCATATATGACAAACCCAGAGCAAACATCATTCTCAATGGTGAAAAGCTGAAAAAATTCCCACTGAGATCAGGAACAAGATAAGGATGTCTGCTCTCGCCACTACTCTTCAACATAGTTTTGGAAGTCCTAGCCATAGCAATCAGAGAAGTAAAATAAATACAAGGAATGCAAATTGGAAAGGAAGAAGTAAAACTATCCCTATTTGCAGATGACATGATACTATACCTAGAGAATCCTAAAGACTCTACCAGAAAACTGTTAGAGCTCATCCACGAATTTGGCAGTTTCAGGATACAAAACTAATACACAGAAATCAATGGCATTTCTATACACTAACAATGAAAGAGCAGAAAGAGAAATTAGGGGAGCAATCCCGTTTACCATCGCATTCAAAAGAATAAAATACCTAGGAGTAAACCTACCTAAAGAGACAAAAGACCTGTACTCTGAAAACTATAAGACACTGATGAAAGAAACCAAAGATGACACAAATAGGTGGAAAGATATAGCATGCTTGTGGGATGGAAGAGTTAATATCATCAAAATGACTATACTACCTAAGGCAATCTACAGATTCAAAGCAATCCCTATCAAATTACCAAGGATGTTTTTCACAGAACTGAACAAAATATTGTAAGGTTTGTGTGGAAGCACAAAAGACCCAAAATAGCCAAAGACATCCTGAAAAAGAAAAATGGAGCTGGGGGAATCAGGCTCCCGGACTGCAGACTATACTACAAAGCAACAATCATCAAAACCATATGGTACACACACAAAAACAGAAATATAGATCAGTGGAACAGGATAGAAATCCCAGAATTCAACCCACACACCTACAGCCAACTCATCTATGACAAAGGAGGCAAGAATATACAGTGGCGAAAGGACAGCCTGGTCAATAAGTGGTGCTGGGAAAAGTAGACAGCCACATGGAAAAGAATGAAATTAGAACACTCCCTACCACCATACACAAAAAGAAACTCCAAATGGATTAAAGACCAAGATATACAGACACGATCAAACTCTTAGAGGAAAACATAGGCCAAACATTCTC
This sequence comes from Sus scrofa, assembly GCF_054392235.1. NCBI lineage: Eukaryota > Metazoa > Chordata > Mammalia > Artiodactyla > Suidae > Sus > Sus scrofa. Next base: position 44,979,281 of record NC_139393.1, read on the forward strand.
TGACATAAACGACAGCAACATCTTCTCAGATCCACCTCTCAGAGTACTGACAACAGAAACAAAAATAAACAAACGGGACCTAATCAAACTTAAAATTTCTGCACAGCAAAGGAAACCTTAGACAAAATGAAAAGCAACCCACAGAATGGGAGAATATCTTTGCAAGTGAATTAAGTGACAATGGATTAATCTCCAAAATTTATAAGCACCTTCTGCAGCTCTATACCAAAAAAACAAACAAGCCCATCAAAAAACGGGCAGAAGATCTAAACAGACAATTCTCCAAAGAAGGCATACAGATGGCCAAAAAACATATGAAAAGATGGTCAGCATCACTCATTATTAGAGAGATGCAAATCATAACCACTCTGAGGTACCACCTTACACCAGCCAGAAAGGCCATCATCCAAAAGTCTACAAACAATAAGTGCTGGAGAGGGTGTGGAGAAAAAGGAACCCTAGCACACTGTTGGTGGGATTGTAAATGGGTGCAACCACTGTGGACAAAAGTTGGAGATTCCTCAGAAAACTAAACATAGAACTACCATTTGATCTAGCAATCCCACTCCTGGGCATCTATCCAGAGAAAACCACGACTAGCAAAGACACATGTACTCTGATGATCATTGCAGCACTATTTGTAATAGGCAAGACTTGGAAACAACTTAAATGTCCATTGACAGGAGTGGATCAAGAATATGTGGTACATATACACAATGAAATATGACTCAGCCATTAAAAGGAACAAAATGCCAGCATTTTTAGCAACATGGATGGACCTAGAAACTATCATGCTAAATGAAGTCAGCCATACAATGAGACACCAACTTCAAATGCTTTAACTGACATGTGGAATCTGAAAAAAGGACAGACTGAACTTCTTTGAAGAACGGATGCTGACTCACAGATCTTGAAAAACTTATGGTCTCCAGAGGAGACAGTTTGGGTTTGGGGGGATGTGCTTGGGTTATGGGATGGAAATCCTGTGAAATTGGATTGTTATGATCATTATACAGCTACAGATGTGATAAATTCATTTGAGCAATAAAAAAATTTAAAAATAAATAAATAAATAAATAAACTTAAGTCCACACAAAATTTTTACACTGTAATAAATAGAAGGTTTATTTATACTTGTCAAAAGTTGGAAGCAACTAAGATGACCATCAGCAAGTGAATGGATAAATAAACTGTTTTGCATCCATATAGTAGAATATTGTTCAGTGCTGCAAAGAGCTATCAAGCCATGAGAAGACAAAAGGAAGCTCATATGTATATTATGACAATATGCTTATGTATGAATATAATTATATGCCATTCTGGAAAAGAAAATCTATATAAAGATGAGTGATTTCCAGGAGTTTTGGGAAGTATAAAGGGATGTGTAGGCAGATCACGGAGGATTTTTACACAAGTGAAACCATTCTGTGTGGTACTATAGTAGCAGACACACATCATTTTACATTTGTCTAAATGTGTGTTCCACAGAATGCACAGTAACAAGAGTGAATCCTATAGTAAATTATGAACTTTGGATGATAGGATGTGATGATTTACCTTTATCTACTTTAACCAATGTACCAGTATGGTAGGAGATGTTGATAATGGGGGAAGGTGGTACTTGTGGGGGACAGGAAGTATTGGGAAACTCTTTGTACTTTCTGCTCAAATTTTCTGAGAACAAAAAATTGTTCTTAAAAATTAAGTTTATTAATAAAATTCACTATTACTTTACTTATTTTATTGCTCAAGTAGTTAATTGATGGAATCACCCTTAATTTAAAGGGCTACAGTTATGTAGTAAGATGCAGAGCTGATATATTCATCTAGACTTAAAAATGTTCTCGTTTTATACCATTTATTCTTGAAAGTGGGGGACCCACCATGAAAATTATCTGGCAACTTGTTAGGAATGCACATTTTGGATCTTTTCCCAGACATGCTGAATCAGAAACTGGGAGTAAGGCCCAGCAATCTGTTTATTACAAAAGGTTTCCAGAGCTTTTATATAGGCTGAAGTTTGAGAACAGAGTTGTTATACCATGATATAGAATGATTTCAACTGTTTTATCTTCTTAGAAGGTCAGTATGTGGCATACTGGTGAATGCTTCTTCCCTATCCCCTGTGTATATGACCACAGTGAAAGCAAGCTTGATGCTGCCCTAGGCCGGAGCTATATGTTTAGTTGATATGAACATATTAGTCAATTAGAAAGAAAGTTTCCTGGAGATTGACCAATAGAAGCCCCTTACTTGAAATTTTGGCTCAAGGATTTACTTACATAAAGAACTTAACTCAGAATTCATGGATGATGGCCATTTTCAAATATAGTTTGGAAAGTATGAAAGATAATCTGCCAATGAGGAAGGAAAATGACACCAAAATATAAAGATACCTGAATGAGCAATTGAGACACATGCCTTCCTGGGATTTTTTTTTTTTTTTTTTTTTTTTTTTGGTCTTTTTGCCATTTCTTGAGCCACTCCCTCGGCATATGGAGGTTCCCAGGCTAGGGGTGGAATCGGAGCTGTAGCCGCCAGCCTACGCCAGAGCCACAGCAACGCGGGATCCGAGTCACGTCTGCAACCTACACCACAGCTCACGGCAATGCCGGATCGTTAACCCACTGAGCAAGGCCAGGGATTGAACCTGCAACCTCATGGTTCCTAGTCAGATTCGCCAACCACTGAGCCACGACGGGAACTCCGGGATTTTTTTTTTTAATTACAGTATGGTGTGGTGACATTGGCTCTAGTCTATTTCTCAGGTAACTCTCAATTCCTAATTGAGTTCTTTGAGAAATTTATGCATTATTGTAATTATATAACAAACTTTAAAGCTAGATTGATTGGTGTTCTGAAGGAAAATATTATAATGATTACAGCATAGAAGATGGTCTCCTGTGCTTGCTTTGGCTGCACATATAGCAAAATTGAAACAATATAGAAATTACTTTGGCACAAGGATTACATGCAAATTTATGAAGTGTTCATATTATTAAACAACAAAGTTTTACTGTAAAACGCAGAGATTATACTCAATATTCTATGATAAACCATAATGGAAAAATATAAAAAAGAGTATGTACATATAATTTAATCATTTTCTATACAGCAGAAATTAACTGAACGTCTATACCCATTAAACACTAACTTCTCTTCCCATATCAGCCCAGCCTTTGGAAATAAGATTTTTATGTTCTGTTTCTATTCTTTTGACTACTTCAGATACCTCATATAAGTGGAATCCTACAGTATTTTTCCTCTTGTGATTAACTTATTTTACTTAACATAATGTCCTATAGTTTCATACACATTGTACTGTGTACCAAGATTTCCATTTTAAGTATGCATAGAATATAACTGTATTTGTATATCATATTTCCTTTATACATTTATCCATTCATAGATATTTGGGTTACTTCCTCTTCTCGACTATTGTAAATAATGCTGCCTTTATCCTAAAGATAATTCTACTATAGACATTTGTTTCTGGACTCTTTTATCTATTCTATTCCACTGCTCTACACGCCTGCATTTATGCTAGATCACACCTTCATAATTATACTTATTTTGTGGTATCTTTTGAAATCAGGAGGTGCGAGGCTTCCAACAAAGTTTAGTTATTTTGGGGGGGGTCCCTTGATATTTCATATGAATTTTTGGACTGATTTTTCCATATCTGCCAAAAATGTTTTTGGGTTTTCACAGAGGTTGCATTGAATCTGTAAATCACTTTGGGGAGTATGGGTATTTTAATACTATCAAGTCTTCCAATCCATGAATATGGAATTTTTTTATTTATTTAAATCTTCCCTGATTTCTTTTACCAATTTTTCCAATATCTGTGTAAAATTCTTTACCCTCCTTTGTTGAGTTAACTAAATATTTCATTCTTTTCCATGATATTATAAATTTGTTTTAAAAATGTATTTTCCAAATGGTCATTGTTAGTGTTAAAAAATGCAACTAACTTTTTGTGTGTTGAATTGTGTCCTGAAACTGTCAAAATGATTTGTTAGGTTTAACAGTTTGTGTTTGTGTGGAATCTTTAAGGTTTTCTAAGTATAAGATCATGTCATCTGCAATCAGAGGTAACTTTACTTTTTTCTTTCAATTTGCATATCTTTAACTTTTTTCTTTTCAAATCTTTCTGGCTAAAACTTCCAAACTATATTGAGTAGAAGTATTGCAAGTGGGGACCCTTGTATTTTTCCTGACCTTAGAAAAAAATGTTTTAGCCTTTTATCATTGTATATGATGTTAGCTGAGGGCTTATTATATATAGTATTTATTATTTATTATATTGAGCTTCCTTCTTTTTTTTTTTTTTTTTTTTTTTGTCCTTTGTCCTTTAGAGGGCAGCATCCATGGCAAATGGAGGTCCCAGACTAGGGGTCTAATTGGAGCTGTAGCCACTGGCCTATGCCAGAGCCACAGCAACACCAGATCCGAGCCACATCTGCGACCTACACCACAGCTCACGGCAATGCCAGATCTTTAACCCACTGAGCAAGGCCAGAGATCAAACCTGCAACCTCATGATTCCTAGTCAGATTCATTTCCACTGCACCACAACAGGAACTCCTATATTCAGCTTCTTCTATTTGTATATTTTTATGGAAGTTCCCAGGCTATGGTCAAATCAGGGCTATAGCCTGCAGTCTGTGCCACAGCCATGAAATGCAGGATCCAAGCCATGTCTGTGACCTACACCACAGTTCACTTCAACACTGGATCCTTAATCCACTGAGCAAGGCTAGAGATCAAACCCACATCCTCATACACACTAGTCAGTTTCGTTACCACTGAAACACAACAGGAGCTCCCTGTTGAATTTCAGTATCATAAATTGTGTTGATTTTGTCAAATGTTATTGTTCTAAATCAATTAAGATAATTATTTTCACCTTAGTTTCTGTTAATGTGGCACATTACATTAATTGGTTTTCATATATTGAATCATTCTTGCATGGTATAAATCCAATCCAGGTATAAATCTAATTTGATTATGGCATATAATGATGTTAATGTGCTGCAAAATTCATTTGATGGCATATTTTGAGATTTTTACATCAATATTTATCAGGGACATTGGTCTGTTTTTTTTTTTCCTTATTATTTCTTTGTCTAGTTGTGATATTAGTCTAATGCTGGTTGAGATAGAATGAGTTTGGGAGTGTTTCCTTGTCTTAAATATTTTGGAAGAGTTTGAGGAGGATCAATATTAATTTTTCTTTAAATGTTTGCGAGAAATTCTCCAGTATGCTAGAAACTTTCTAGCTCCCTATGGGCTCTTTTTTGTTGGGACATTTTTACTGTTTCAATCTCTTACTCTTCAGAAGTACGTTCAGATTTTTTAATATATTCACAATTCAGTTTTTTCTACTTTGCTATCTGATATCACTCTTTCTTGAATTTTTTTTTACTGTGACATTTAAAAATTTTGTTGAAATATTAAAAACTTTTACTATATGTTTTTAAGTGTATATGGAAATAAAAATAATAAAACCAACATTTTAATACTGTAATTTAAAACATTAGAAACATTTCAATTCTTTTTTTCTTACTAAAGTATACTTGATTTACAATGTTGTGCCAATTTCTGCTGTATAGCAATGTGACGTAGTCATATATATATATATATATATATATGAACATTCCTTTTCATATATTATCTTCCCTCTTGTTCTACACAAAGAGACCAGTATAGTTCCCTGCACCATACAATAGGACCTAATTGATTTTCCATTTTAAGTGTAATAGTTTGCATTGACTAACCCCAAATTCCCAGTCCATCCCACTCCCTCCCCTTTCCCCTTGGCAACCACAAGTCTGTTCTCTGTTTGTGAGTCACTTTCTGTTTTGAATTTTTTTAAAAGTTGGTAAAAAACCTACATGCCAAGAAGTATAAAATATTAATCAAGGAAATTAAAGAAGATGGAAAGAAATGGAAACGTATTCCATGCTCCTGGGTTGGAAAAATCAATATCGCAAAAATGGCCATACTACCCGAAGCAATCTACGGATTCAATGCAATCCCTATCAAATTGCCCATGACATTTTTCACAGAACTAGAACACACAATCTGAAAATTTATATGGAACTTCAAAACACACAGAATTGCCAAAGCAATGATGAAGAACAAAAACCAAGCAGGAGGCAAAACTCTCCCAGACTCCAGGCAATATTACAAAGCCACAGCCATCAAGACAGTGTGGTACTGGTACCAAAACAGACACTCAGACCATTGGAACAGAATAGAGAACCCAGAAATAAACCCTGACATCTATGGTCAATTAATCTTTGACAAAGGAGGCAAGAACATAAAATGGGGAAACAACAACAACAACAACAACAACACTCTTTTCAGCAAGTATTGCTGGGAAACCTGGGCAGCTGCATGCAAATCAATGAAACTAGAACACACCCTCACACCACGCACGAAAAAAAAACTCAAAATGGATGAACGACTTAAATATAAGACAGGCCACCATCAAACTCCTGGGAGAGAACATAGGCAAAACATTCTCTGACATCAACCTTACGAAAGTTTTCTCAGATCAGTCTCCCAAAGAAACAGAAATAAGAGCAACAATAAACCAATGGGACCTAATCAAACTGAGAAGGTTTTGCCCAGCAAAGGAAACCCAAAAGAAAACAAAAAGACAACTTACAGAATGGGAGACAATAGTTTCAAATGATGCAACTGACAAGGGCTCAATCTCTCAAATATACAAGCAACTTATGCAACTCAACAGCCCAAAATCCAGCAACCCAATTGAAAAATGGGTAAAAGACCTGAAGAGACATTTTTCCAAGGAAGATGTACAGATGGCCAACAAGCAAATGAAAAAATGCTCCAAAGCCCTGATTATTGGAGAAATGCAAATCAAAACTACCACGAGACACCACCTCACACCAGTCAGAATGGCCATCATTAAGAAGTCCACAAAGAACAAATGCTGGAAGGGGTGTGGAGAAAAGGGAACCCTCCTGCACTGCTGGTGGGAATGTAAGCTGGTACAACCAGGGTGGAGATCAGTATGGATGTATCTTGGAAAACTATACATAGAACTACCATATGACCCAGCAATCCCACTCTTGGGCATATATCCAGACAAAACTCTCCTTAAAAAAGACACATGCTCCCGCATGTTCATTGCAGCACTATTCACAATAGCCAAGACATGGAAACAACCCAAATGTCCACCGACAGATGATGGATTCGGAAGATGTGGTGTATATACACAATGGAATACTACTCAGCCGTAAAAAAGAACAAGATAATGCCATTTGCAGCAACATGGATGGAACTAGAGACTTTCATACTGAATGAAGTAAGTCAGAAAGAGAAAGACAAATACCACATGATATCACTCATATCTGGAATCTGATATAAGGCACAAATGAGCCTTTCCACAGAAAAGAAAATCTTGGACTTGGAGAATAGACTTGTGGTTGGCTAGGGGGAGGGGGAGGGAGTGGGGTGGAATGGGAGCTTGAGGTTAAGAGATATGAACTATTGCCTTTGGAATGGATTAGCAATGAGATCCTGCTCTATAGCACTGGGAACTCTTGTCTAGTCAATTATGATGAAACACATAATGTGGGAAAAAATACTGTATACATGTATGTGTTACTGGGTCACCATGCTGTACAATAGAAAAAATATATATATAAATAAATGATAAAACAATCCATCCTGTTAGAGGTAGATTTATGTGCACTAATGTAAATCTGATAACAATTTCCCCTGCTATACTAACCTCAAAACAATAAAGTTATTTTGAGGGAAATGTTATCTTGAACAACAGGTAATGAAAGAATATGGATAATATTTTGGATGTAAACAATATCATGTACATAAAATAAACTCTACAATTTCAACTTTTGATTTTAGGCTATATTCATTACATTAAAATACATTTGCTTTTGTTAAAATGAGAAAGGAATCTTTCATTTTGAGGAATGATATTTCTCAGTGAGAGAGGGGGATGAGAATTTATATTGATTCTGTGACAATTATGATTTTAGTATTTTTTTCACCTTGTTGTAGTTTTGACTGGAAGCTATACTAAGAAGTTGAGTTATATAATTTAGGCTCTGGAATCAGATATGTGAGTGAAAACAATCCTAATTCACTCCAGAACTGCGTGATATCATGCAACTTTTCTATTCTTTTTGAATCTCATTTCTCATATAAAATATTATAAAAATAAGACATATTTTTTAGGACTGTTTTTAGGATTAAGAGTACTAAAAGGAATAATTGTAGGTAATAGTACTAGTAGTAGTAGTAGCAGTAGTGAACATGTATTGACTGTTTACTCTGGCCAAGAGCCAATGTTAATAGATTTTCATGAATTAACTCATAGCACACTTTCTGGGACATAATAATCACACTCAGTAAATGTTAACTCATTGCCATTGTTATTGTCACTATTCATAAGTAGTAGCAAATTATATGTAAGTACAAAATTACCTGACAGGACACTAGAAAGAACCCATATTAGAGGAAGCAATAAAACTTATGTTTTTGGAGGACAAATACAGTCATTTATAAAGAAAAATATGTATATATCTCACTTGGTAATCAGAGTTGGTTTTAAGTTAAATTTGAGATGGACAAAATATTTCTCTATCTCTATATATCCTCTCTAAATTTTTCAGTATATACTTCTTTTCCACCATTGATATTCTTTATTTTCCCTTTCTGAATCTACTTCTCACCACCTGAAGTCTCTCATTTCATATCATTTCAATGAGTCAATTTTAGTTTTTTTCAGGCATACATAATCAAAATTTATCAGGACATTTTTTGTTATGTCTCATCTTTTTGATATGTCTGTGGAAATAAATAGACCAACATGTTTTAAGTATCTACACAACTATATATTACACATTCTCATTAAGGACTCCTAATATATATATATATATAATATATATATATCATATATGCATTTATCTATCTACCTACTATCTACCTGTTATCTATCATCTATCTGGTAAATTAAGTTTCTATCTACATAACAAATGCATTATAAATTAAATCTTTAACTACATATATTCTTGTGCTCATGCTCTGATAAACAGTTGACAATATATTTTGGTCTAGTGAGATATTTAATGGCACCTTTAATTCACAACACATGTTTGTTCTATACTGTCCACAATATTCATGAGGCCTATTTTTATCCAAGAAAATTGGGGAATCCTTATTATTAGCAAATATGCTCCATGTTTTCCATGTCCTAAAATATAACTTGACTCCTGCCATCCTACAGCTTTTTGAAAATACTGACATCTGTATTTATCTTCAAATTATATTTAATCAATTCATTCTGGGCATGACATGTCTACCTTTTTGTACAAAAATATCAGAAAATAATTTTGAAAGAAAAATGGGCCTGAGAACACTGCTTAAGAAATTAAATGTAAAGAATCATTCTTGCTTTCATTTAGAGTTCCCTATAATAACAAAACAAATGCAATGTCTTTGGGGCATCAAAGTATAAATAAGAACAGTGCTAACCTATGTCCAGGAGAATATATCCATTATAATCAACTTTTAACTCAAGTTTCTTTCATCAATCTTCTCAGATTTTAGACTTCTTTCTCAGAAAGATTGGGGGTGTGCTTCGGTTTGCTACCTGGGAATGACAGTCTGCCAAGAACTGGCTCTCTGATTGTTATAGTCCTACAGGAACCAGAAAAGAAAGCACCCCTGTCTTCCAGAACCAGAAAATTAAGGGGCATGCCCTGGGGGAAGCTGCAAAAATCAGGTCGTCAGATGTGAAACTCAAGGCAGCAGATGTGTAGAAGCTGCCCCCTGGGAAATACTGATGTTCTAGATGTGCAAAAAGGTACAGAGAGATGTGCAAAGATGGCACTCAATAAAAGGGGGGGGGGAAGCAGACAATAAAAAAGAAGAAAAATAAAAAGATGGTACAAATCAGCTTCAGCAAGGCAGAAAGAGCACAGAGAAAATGACTATTGGCTGGAGCATAAGTATGGCAACCTTCAGAAAGGGGAAAATTAGATGGCCTCTACTGACTTTAGCAAGGCAGAGGGAAAGCAGGAATACCACACCTAACAACCTCTATCCCTGGTGATTATTCCAGTAGGCCGCTGCCTACAGATCAATGTTTTAAATTAGTAAATGAGCCTCTTTCCCATAAGGTGTGGGCTCTTTTCAAAGAGTTGCTTCTACACTGGCCCTGGAGTTGGTGTCACTATATTTGGTCCTTTAAGAACCTTTTCCAGATCACAACAGCTTCACGGGTCTCATGGGAAGGAGCCGTGTTGATCTTCAAAGCCAAATATTTGGAAGACTCATCTCTTAGGTACTGCTCTTGAAAATTGGAATGGCTTATATGGGGTACAAACACTTCAGTCTTCAGGGAGAAACTCCAGATTTTATCTTCCACCATTCCAATTGTGGGTTGCCAAGTGGTGGGTAGGGTTGATGGTGAGATTGTGAATCTTTTAAAAATTCAGATTCTGATTCACTAGGTCTAGGGTGAAATGTGATTCTCATTTTTAACCAGGTCATGGGGGAGCTGAGGCCAAATAACAGACCACAAACTGAGATTTTCATAGAGAAATAATCTGAACTCAAGAAAATTATTACATATTCACTTTTAAAGTATTCAATAAAAATAAAAGTGAGCTTAAGATCTCTGTTTTAAATAATACAAAATTTATTCTTATGTAATCAAGCACTTAATTCAGACATCTGAACTTTTGTTAATTTGGAATGCAATTTAAGATGTCAAAAAATATTTTCACTGGAGATATGTGTGAAATCTCTTAGATAGGCATGGTTTACATCAAAGTTTCTTTTATTTTTTGAGTTTAGGTGTCTATTGCACCATATATCAAGTTATAGTGCATTATCCATTATGTCAAAATGATAACAATGATGTGTTGATCATTTGCCAGGAATATTTCCAAGTTTTTTTGTTATTGTATCAGGATTAGCAATGAGATCCTGCTGTGTAGCACTGAGAACTATGTCTAGTCACTTATGGTGGAGCATGATAATAGGAGAAAAAATAATGTATACATGTATGTGTAATAGGGTCACCATGCTGTACAGTAGAAAAAAAAATTATTGGGGAAATAACAATAAAAAATTATTTAAAAAAGGAGCTGCATTAGGATAATCAGGTTGCATTTTTTTCCTGAAATTTATTTTAAAGTATTTCAAGGTAATGTGAACAACATAATAAGTATTACATAAATAAACACTTTTAGGAGTTCCTGCTGTGGCACAGCATGTTAAAAATCAGATGTCACTGCAGCTATAGTTTAGGTGACAGCTGGTGCTTGGATTCAATCCCCATCCCAGGAACCTCTATATGCTGCAGGTGCAGCCAAATAAAAATTAATTAAATAAAATAAACACTTTTAATGCATTTATTTATATCCAAATTAAACTAAATTCAGTAAATCTTTGAATAGCAGGGAGATTATATGTGTGATATTAAGTATGTCACATGCTTGAAATCATTTTTTAAAAAGCCATTAATTTACTTAAAAGATGCATGAGAAAAAAAGTCTTAGGTATGTGAGAAACTTTATGCCAAATATTTTTTTTACTTCTCTATTATCTACATTTTAAACCATTGACAAGCGCAGTGAGATGATCTTTTAAATCACTCATTATACATGATACTCTATTATCTTACATCCATTATAACTTGTTAGAAACTTTTAATAATGCATGACTTCAGAAGGCAATTCCCCATAATAGATACAGTTACTTAAATATTACTCCATCTATATTTTATTACTTTATGAAGCATAGTGGCAACTGAGCCAGAATTTTTTTTCAGAATTGAAGGGTTACCAAGCAGTTTCAAAATTATCCAAAATATTAGACGTGACAGCATAAAATAGCAAATCAATTTCACTTTCTTTTTTTAATTTTATTTTCCTAGTAAAGAAAGAGGAGTTATTTGAAGCTTTCTTAAGTATGTAAAAATTCAGTAAAAAGGTAAGACAATCCTATGGATTTGATAACTATCAATATATATCATATCATATCTATTTGAAAGTTATAATTTAAAGATTTTTGTATTCAAAACTTTAATTTTTTGCAGACTATTGCCTATTATCTTCTCTAAGTATAAAGAATAAAACTTAATCAGATCCTTGTTAAAGTATATTAAATAAAATGTCAATTTGAATTTGTTTTCAGTTGGAAGAGAATGAGAACTTTGATTTTAATTTCATCTGCTGATATAAAATTTTTCCATTTTGGAGCTTTGTAGGACTATCTTCCAAAAAGAAGTAATGACAACTGTATAGGTAGAAAAAATTTCCTGGGTATGTTTAGCTCTTGTAATATTAAAATCAATGTTGATAGATGTAAGTAATGAAGTAAAATTATTTTTAGTTAAATGGTGATTCATTTATAAACACTTGCTTTTTATAAAATGGTGATTTTACATTACATATTTAATAAAAATATTTACATGGAATGGAAAATGTTTCTTGTGGTAGTATCAATGCTTATGAAATTGATAAAAGAGTAAGTATATAAATAAGTATGACTGGAGTATTTTTAATAGCTTTTTAAAACACAGAATTATTTCTAGGTTAAGACTTTCCATGGGTTCCCATTGTGGTGCAGTAGAAACAAAGCTGATTAGTATCCATGAGGATGCAAGTTCAATACCTCACCTCATTCAGTGGATTGGGGATCCAGCATTTCTGTGGGTTGTGGTGTAGGTCAGACATGGCTCAGATCCCACATTGACATGGCTGTGGTGTAGGCTAGCAGTTCTCACCTGATTTAACCCCTAACCTGGGAACCTCCATATGCCATGGGTGTGGCCCTAAAAATTAACCCCAAAAAATCTTTAATTAAAAAAAAGATTTCATGGTTGTGTAGAAGATGCTACATCTTCCTTGATAATCCATTCTTACATTTAATATTCTAGTTAATAAATGTACTCTACATATTAAATATGTTTTGGCACTTTTTTAGTTAGCCCTGGTAATAAATAATAATCTAATTTAAACCTCCACAAAATCACCATTGTCATATTCAGATCAAATAAACATCAAGGCAATTTACCAGATATCATATTCCTGGAGTTTATGGAAATAGGTATGTTTACACTTATAGCTCAAACTTGAAATTATTTTTAACAAACTAGAATTTTTGTTATAATGGCAAATTAATGGCTTAACACACCTCCTAAATGTACACTTTGTATACATATATGTAGAAAAGTACCTTAGTATTGGTATGATGACATTAACATTCTCTAATGCTAGAGCAGTAAAGGGGACTTCTAGCAATTGCATGATTTGTGTTCTTAATATATGTTATTGCAAAAATGAATTATTTTTAAAAATAATTTGGCTAGTTAGGCTACTTTTCTACTCTTTTCTACCTTTCTCCTAATTATTTTAATACATCATAAAGTGCTGTATTCTTCCAGCATACTATTTTGTCTGACAATTTGGAATTTTTTTTCTTTTTTTTGGTTTTTTAAAATTATAGTTGATTTGCAATATTGTGCCAATTTCTGCTGTACAGCGAACTAACTTAGTCATACAGATATGCACGTTCTTTTCCTCATATTATTTTCCATCATCTTCTATCCCAAGTGATTGAATATAGTTTCCAGTAGGACCTCAACGATTACACATTCTAAATGTAATAGTTTGCATCTACAAACCCCAAACTCCCAGTCCATCCCATTTCCTCTCCTTTTTTCAACTCTAACTTTTCATGAGTTACATAGACTTCTTTTGGCTACTTTCTCACATGGCATTCTACGTGCAAACAAATGTAGTTTTGTTCACTATGGAACAAAAGGAAACTTCACAAAAAGGAATATTCATTTTTAACTGAAAATAAAAGTAGGAAGGTCCATTTTGAAACTGTTTTCTGGTTATAATGACAATATCTGTATCACACACTCTGTATGTTATAGTAAAACAGATAAACATTGTAGATCCAGGAATTGTAATTTAATGTGTGACATAATTGAATATGATACTTGGTAAGGCAATTGATCATAAGGTTTTATTTTATGTTTACATAAAATTTAAATTATTATAAGCTAACATCCATTCCAGTACAGGATGTAAGCATTGGCCTTAGGTAGTGTTTAGCTTATTTCATAGACTTGAATTTGATTCTATGCATACCACTGAATAGTTTTGTCATGTTCACTTTCCCAATAATTGGATTAAAATGCTTTAAAAATGTAGCTTGTGAAAACAATTATACACAGTTTCATAGAACAACAAAATAGTCAATATGGCATTATTAATACTTCTATATTGCCTTTTTGTACTTTAATTAAATAATTAATTTTTCAAGAATAATATTAAAATCAAAAGAATGCATTTCATTTAAATATTTATATCCCAAGCCATTACAAGTTTGCCTAGTGTTAGAAAGATATATTGTGGAAGACTTGGTTCAATGTAAGATTTCAGAGCTGTTTCACTTTTTTATTAGAAAAGGAGAACTAATCCAACTCAGGAGCAATTCCTTGGGGCTACCTGAGATGCTGTCTCCCAGGCTTAAGTCCTAATTTCACCCCAAATAAAACTTAACTCTCAACTTTCAGGTTGTGTACTTTTTAAGTTGACAGTTATGGCAACCACTAAAGGGACCCAGAGAAGACTGCTCTCCTTTGCCTGAACTCTATGAAGATATGGAACCTTGGTACCAGCAGGGGCCCCTTGTGCCCATCCATCTTCTTGGGGAGTCCAGATAAACTTGGGTGAGTCTCTCCTGGATCTTGGATCTCCCATATTGGTTGACGATCTTGAGTTTTATTTGGCCATGTGTAACAGGTACCTCAATTGAAAGAGACTGAGGAGGAGGACTGGCTGACAGATACCTGGGGGAGTAACCCTCAGTGGAGATGTGGGGGAAGCTGGCAAGGGGATGCCCCCTCAGTGGGAAATACTTAGGGAAGAGAATACCTCCTTAGCAGTGTCCCTGGGGGTAATCTCAATTGAGAGATACTGGGGACTATACCCCAGCAGTGGAGACCCTGAGGGGCTTGGTTAACCACCTCAGTGGAGATGCTGAGGAGGGGTTTGTTTGAAAAATACTGGGAAATATATACCCCACTAGTGGAGACACTGGGGGCTCAATTAAAAGATATTGCAGTTGGTTCAGTTGAAAGAGACTTAAGGGTCTGGGCTGAGTGTTTAGGTAAGAGGCTGACCTGATGCTTCTCCTCAATTCACCTGCCTTAATGGGATTTATCAGGATAAAAGTGAAGGTATATGACAGCCTTTTCTCCAAAGAAAAGGGACAAGACTCTCCCTGGCCAGTCATAGTTTTCTCAGGTGACTAAGAAATTTAACAGGGGTGGTGGAGGCCAAGTTCTCACATGGTGCAGTGGTCTCATAAGGAAACCCACTCCTTAATTAAAATCTGCTCAACCTGGGATGTGAATAAGAACTGGCCATTTGGTGATCTGAGCACCCATAATGTCCTAGATGCCACTGGAAGACCCAAGACATGTAAGAAGGTCTGGGAAAAACCTAGAGGAGTTAAACTCTCAAGCAGCACAGTGGCCCACTACACAATGTTGCTAGTAGACATTATCCCTGACAATACAAATTCAAACAAAAAATGAGGGGTATTAGAAAATCAGCCTCCAACAAACATCTCAGCCAGGTTTACCGTTACCTAGTCAGTTGGGTATTAACAAAAAATTGCTCTGAAAAGAGCTAAAATGAGCTCCTTTATTAGATATGCATTTGTTGAAATAAAATTTTAAAAAATCCTTTCAAAATTTTGACCAGAGGGAACAAGTCCCACTAGGAGAACATTCTTCTTCTCCCTGAGTTTTGATACCAGCCTCTCAGGAACACATCTTATCCAGACCACCTCTAATTACCGAGACTGAAGGAAAACATGGGAAAGAAGTTTTTTTTTTTTTTAAAAAAAAAAAAAAAAACCAAAAAACAAACTTATTCCAACTGTTATTTTAAACTAGTGAGTTTTTATTTGTGATGTCTAATTCGTGATGAAGCTTAGAAAATGAATTTATGAGATCTCTGGTTGTGTCTGTCTATGTGCTTCTATGTGCATTATATGTCTTTTTTTAATGGTATTGTCAAAAATGATTTGTAAGTGAGCTCTACTTAATTGGCTTAAAGGAAATTAAGCACATACATAAATTCTCAAATACAAAAACAGCTGGAAACTTTGTGGGAAGTGGACATTGAGAGAAGGGTTGTGCATTGTCAGAACAAAGTTTAGAATGAGTTTAATCAAGTAAATTAACTTAAAAATAAGCTAGTACAAAATTTGAACTTGGCTTTTCTTTATTAAGAGAACAGTTTCCTTGGAATGCGACTTTGATAATAAATTATACAATGTTTTTGAAGTAATCTGTTGTATTTGCTTTTGAGATCTCTTGTAACTTTGGTAAAGGAAAAAGCATTATCCATAGAGACATCTGATTCTATCTGACCAAATTAAAAAAAAAACTGATTTTTTTAATAAACTTCCTATCAAGTTCTAATTAAAATTCTTTTAATTCAGCAAACTTTGGAATGCTTCACAGGACACTTGAGGCAACCTAAAAGAAAAAAAATATTAAATTAACTAGAATTATTTGGAATGTTAAAATACATAGAGAGCATTATCAAATGAGTGATAAACCTCAGATTATACAGATGAATAGATGTTTTTAATATAGATATTCTGGAACTTATACAGTTTCTGAAATCTGGATATCTACTTGTACTGTGTTATAATTCTTTTTTTCTAGTTATTTCAAAATGTTACATGTCACAACAGTAACCAAGTTTCCTTGTCAATTTGCATTGCAATCAGATTTAAATGTGCATTAAGTCTTGTCATTATAACAGTTAATGTCTTTACTCTGATGCCTTTTCAAAAATTCTTCCTCTTCAAGAAGATCTATAGAAAGGACTTTTTAAAGAAATAAAATTTTCTGACTGCCAGAACTTAGTGATGACCTGGGTAAGAAATTAAAGAATTCTAAGCAACTTATACAACTCAACAGCAAAAAAACCAATCAATCAATGGAAAAATGGGCAAAAGACCTGAATAGATATTTCTCCAAAGAAAATATACAGATGGCCAACAAACACATGAAAAAATGCTCAACATCGCTGATTATAAGAGAAATGCAAATCAAAACTACCATGAGGTATCACCTCACACCAGTCAGAATGGCCATCATTAATAAATCCACAAATAACAAGTGCTGGAGGGGCTGTGGAGAAAAGGGAACCCTCCTGCACTGCTGGTGGGAATGTAAACTGGTACAGCCACTATGGAGAACAGTTTGGAGATACCTTCGAAATCTATACATAGAACTTCCACATGACCCCGCAATCCCACTCTTGGGCATCTATCCAGACAAAGCTCTACTTAAAAGAGACACATGCACCCGCATGTTCATTGCAGCACTATTCACAATAGCCAGGACATGGAAACAACCCAAATGTCCATCGACAGATGATTGGATTCGGAAGATGTGGTATATATACACAATGGAATACTACTCAGCCATAAAAAAGAATGACATAGTGCCATTTGCAGCAACATGGATGGAACTAGAGACTCTCATCCTGAGTGAAATGAGCCAGAAAGACAAAGGCAAATACCATATGATATCACTTATAACTGGAATCTAATATGCAGCACAAATGAACATCTCCTCAGAAAAGAAAATCATGGACTTGGAGAAGAGACTTGTGGTTGCCTGATGGGAGGGGGAGGGAGTGGGAGGGATCGGGAGCTTGGGCTTATCAGACACAACCTAGAATAGATTTACAAGGAGATCCTGCTGAATAGCATTGAGAACTTTGTCTAGATACTCATGTTGCAACAGAAGAAAGGGTGGGGGAAAAAATGTAATTGTAATGTATACATGTAAGGATAACCTACCCCCTTGCTGTACAGTGGGAAAATAAAAAAAAAAAAATTAAAGAATTCTAAAAGG
This sequence comes from Sus scrofa, assembly GCF_054392235.1. Classification (NCBI taxonomy): domain Eukaryota; kingdom Metazoa; phylum Chordata; class Mammalia; order Artiodactyla; family Suidae; genus Sus; species Sus scrofa. Next base: position 44,997,252 of record NC_139393.1, read on the forward strand.
AAATCTGATGGTTTCAATAAACAGCTAACCAAAAATGATTTGTTACATTGGACTGAGTGAACTGGTGAATATGGTTATAATTTTATGGTTTCCATTTGAAATAGTACTGGCTTTTAATCTGTGTTTTCCAGGTGTAAAGAAATTCTCCTCATCAAGCAATTTTGTAAATTATACCTTTATAAGCATAACTGAAACATTTCTCTCTTCTCTCTATCTGATCCCTTCAGAGGCTGGAAATTCTCAGGTTCCCAGCAGCTTTATCAGATAAATTAGGGAGGACAACTTGTATGTAGCCCACAGAAATCTCAAGACACTTGAGTATTTGTAAAGCAAGGAATTCACCTAGATCTTTAAGATAAAATTTCTGATAAGCCCTTGGCATGACTTTCCTAGCCCTGAGATGCCTTTTAAAAGCATAGCCTGAGATTCCTTATAAAATTCTAGCAAAGCCAATTTTTAGAAAACTCTATATGATCAATTATATTAACATAAATCATCAGGCCAAGATTGTTGACACCAGACTTAATTGGCAAATGAATTAGTCTTTGTTTGGCTATATTTGATAAAAATGAGTGTAATTTTACAGGGGAAGAGATGTTTTAATGAACATTTGCTAAATCTGTTAATCTAATTCTTTTAATTACCATCAGTAACTTACTTCCTAGGTAGTTCTTTGCTGTTATGTTATATTGCTGCAATGTTTAACTGAGCTTCTAAAAGAACATTCTAAGCTTGTTTCTAAAGTTTATCTCAGTGATCTGTTTTTTGATGAAGATCATATGCCCCAGAACCTGCAACAAGGGGACTATACATACTGAAAATGACATAATATAAAAGGACTATTTCCAAGCCAAAAGGAAGACTCTCACCAGGTACTCTTAACTACCTTATGTGCAGCAAGCAAGATAAAGGGAATTGACTCTTAGATTCATATTTTCCCACTTAAAAAAAGGCCCCTGCACTGTGCTGGACTGCTGGACCTCAAAGTTATCTTAAAACAATGTTCACATGGAGGAGAAAAAACTAGGATGAGAAGAAGACAACATCAGATATAGACAGCTGACCCAAGATGTTGGACCTAACTCATACGATGACTGATGATTTATTGACTTCTTAAATTTTTGCATATGAATCAAATGTTTTTGCATAAGAAGAATGGTCCTATGCTAATTTTAAAAATCAATCCAATTGTTGAATTTGTGACCAATTACTGTAGTCAGCACTTCTGGGTTACCTTGGTAGGCTTCTCCCCTCCAAGGTTCTAATTGGATAGACCTTAGGAAATTTATTTTATAAGAAAGAATTCAGTCCTGTACAGGATACTATTGATATTAAGATGAGATTTTTCTCACTTGGCCAATTAATGATACCTGTTCTGAATCTGAACATAAATATGAATTTTCCTTTAGGGACACTCAAACTCAGTAGAATGAGCTAAGTCTCAATCAAAAACTGTAACCTCCTGTTATTATAAGGGAGCTTCACTCATGTAGGGTATGGATTTATATAGTTAACACCAGACTATTTAAGTTTTAAGTCTCCCCTATGTTGAGAATAAGTAAATCACACTAAAAGTGATCAGCCTATCCTCCTAACATTAGGAAATTAGGAACCTTATGAATAATGCCTACATATTATTACCTTTATAGCAGTGGCAAGTATGGAACAGACTGTGTCAGGTGACCAGAGATTTATTGGGTCATACTTAATGGAACCCAGTGGATTTGCTGTACTAATTTATGACTTTGGGTTTCTACCAGGATAGATAGGAAGATGTGCTCTAGGATTCCCTAGGACTCAAGGACATATACATAACATGACAACAACCAATCTATCACTGATGCAAGCTTAATGGGTCAAGGGATATGTACTCAGCTAGTATGATAATTTACCAGCTATTTTTGTACTTTCAATAGGATTAGAATGTGTATCAGTCATATCCAAGCCTTAACAAAATTTATTCAACAGATTTAAATGATAGTGTTGGGGAAAAGTGACTCTGGCTCAGATCATAAGTGTTGGAAAGTGAGACACATTAATATGGGGAGACCTCAACAAGGCTCTTTACTTCTGCAGAAGGGCATGAGTACCCAAAAATCATGCAAGAAAGAGGGAAGACCCCCCTATTTATCCCTAATGAAGGTGGTATATCTGCCCCCTTCCCACTGGTCAGGTCAGGGTGCACATTCTTCTCAGTTGGCTAATTTGAAACAAGTTGTTACTGGAAGAAGAGGGAAAGAGGGGGGTGGAGGATGCCGTCTCAGATGAAGCAGGAACAAGATGGAGTAACCAAGACTTCGTTTGATAGAAAAGACATGTTAATTCTCACAATAGTAACCAGACTAATAGTATACTGAATTCTCAGGTCTATATGTTTTAAATGACACACTTCCTAGTCTTGATGACATCTTTAGAAACTGGTTTGGTGTGAGATGCTTGTGGCTTAAATATTTACTTACAACTTAATGTTATTAGCTATATTGTTTGTATTTTTCCCATTTTACCAGGTTATTGTTTCTTGTATTATCAAATATGTAACTGAGCCTCCAAGAAAATAATGATGACTAGGAGATTTGAAACAGTTAACTATTCTTTACTAGATCAACAATTGTAATAGAGTAATCCTAGATATAGAAAGATTCAATAAGAGGGCATATTTTCCTGGATCATAAAAGTCTGGTAAGACAGGTGGTCCAGAGATTTTAGGTACAGTTAATAAGGCCTAGTCCAGTAAAAGCACATTGAATGGCCTACCAATGAAATATTTGCCAGGCCTGGGAGTGAGCATTCCTTGTACTGTGGGATGAAATGGTCATGAAATGTCTCCCAAAACTATAGTGAATTTATGACAATGGGGGAGCACTGTGAACTGAAGTTTAGCACTTGCCATCAGACTCCTATATGGAATAAAACATGAGCCACTGCAGCTACAAACCCACAGCACCCCATGAATGGAGCTCGAGGTGGAGACCAGAAGTGAGACACTCTTAACTTAAACTTAACTCTCAAAGAAAGAAAGAAAAAGAGAACTAATCCAACCTAATAAATATTTTAAAAAGGTATACATTAAAAGTGGATCTTTTGCTTTTTTAGAAGTCAGTTGGTGTTTTTCTTCAATTCTTTAAAGCACATAGTCTAATTATATGAGAATAGAATTCTTGATTCTTTTTTCTTTCTTTGCTTTTACTCTGAGATTGAATTTGCAGATTTTCTACATCTAAACACTATTAGAAAAATGTGCGTAATGTTCAATAAAATTGTACTACATTAGAAACTGTGAACAGCATTCAATAAATGGTTTTAATATTAAGCATGTTTAGCAAATATTCATAAAATTATATTAAAGCTGAATTATCCACAGAGGACTAGTTTTCTAAATTTGAATAAGATCTATTAAGTCACCAATTTTGGCACATACCTTCATTATCTCTTTCCCTTGCCCTGTAATCAGCTAATTTAAGATAAGGTAGGGAGATTTTTTGTGTTACTTTATTAATTCAGGAATATGAGCAATAAAATATCCATTAAGACTATAAATTGGAAAATATTACAAATACATATGTGTACATCTAATATGCGCATATTAGTAGATGTGTGTATATATATCACAATACATATTAATAATGGCCTTGTGTAGCATCATGATACAAATTTCCTCTTAATTAGCAATGGGATATATTGTACCAAAAATTGTTTAAAAAATCAAGCAATTTTTCAATATTATTATATATATTTATAGATTATTAAAATATAAACAATCAAAAGTAAGTGAAAGTATTTGCTACACATCCAATGTAATATTAAGCTGTGCTTTGGAATCCACAATTTCATATTTAGTTTGAATCTATACACCAAAATTAATAAAATTGTTTGCAAAATGAGATTAAGTCAGTTCAGGGTGGTACGGCCATAGACACTCTTTTAGCAAGTGGTGCTGGGAAAACTGGACAGCCACATGTAAATCAGTCAAACTAGAACATACCCTCATACCATGCACAAAAATAAACTCAAAATGGCTTAAAGACTTCAATGTAAGACAAGACACCATCAAACTCCTAGAAGAGAACATAGGCAAAACATTCTCTGTTACAAATGTTTTCTTAGGTCAGTCTCCCAAGGCAAAAGAAATATAAAGCAAAAATAAACTAATGGGATCTAATCAAACTAAAAAGCTTTTGCACATCAAAGAAATCCATAAAAAAATTAATAGACAACTTGTGTAATGGGAGAAGGTAGTTTCAAACAATGCAACTGACAAGGGCTTAATCTCTAAAAATATACAAACATCTAATACAACTCAACAGAAAAAAAAAAATTGAAAAACAGACATTTCTCCAAAGAAGGTAAATAGGCAGCCAACAAGCATATGAAAAAATGCTCAACATCACTAATTATTAGAAAATGAATATCAAAACTACTATGAGGTACAGCTTCACACGTGTCAGAGTGGCCATCATTAACTAGTCACCAAATAAATGCTGGAGAGCATGTGGAGAAAAGGGTACCCTCCTCCACTCTTGGTGGGATTGTAAGTTGGTACAACCACTATGGAAAACAGTATGGAGGTACCTCAGAAAGCTAAATATAGAACTACCATATGACCCAGTAATCCTGCTCTTGGGCATATATCTGGACAAACCTTCATTGAAAAAGTTGTATGTACCAGTGTGTTCTTTGCAGCACTATTCACAATAGCTAAGACATGGAAACAACAGAAATGCTCATCAACAGATGATGGATTAAGATGTGGTGCATATACACAATGGAGTACTACTCAGCCATAAACATGGCAAAATAGAGCCATTTGCCACAACATGGATGGAACTAAAGATTCTCATACAAAATGAAATAAGTCAGAAAGAGAAAGACAAATACCACATGATATCATTTATATCTGGAATATAATGTATGGCACAAATTAACATTTCCACAGAAAAGAAACTCATGGACTTGGAGAACAGATTTGTGCTTTCCAAGGAGGAGTGGGAGGAAATGGGATGGACTGGGAGTCTGGGTTAGATAGATGGAAAGTATTGCATTTGCAGTGGATAAGCAATGACATCCTGTTTTATAGCACAGGGGATTATATCTAGTTCCCTATATGTAGTTGGAACATAATGGAGGATGATGTGATGGAACTTGATGGAACATGGTGGAGGATGCTGGAACATGCAATGGAACTTGATGGAGGATGATGTGAGAAACTTGTAATGGAACATGATCAAGGATGATGTGAGAAAAAGAATGTATGTATAAGTATGACTGGGTCACTTTTTATAGAGTGGAAATTGACAGAACACTGTAAGCCAACTATAATGGAAAAAATAAAAATCATTAAAAATTGTTTGCAGGGGTATTTGTATGCAAGAACAAAAATCTGTAGGCATAGTATTCATAGGATTACAAGTTAAATAATGTAAGTAAATCCTGTATTGTATTATGGACAGATGTAAGCAGGCTTCAAAAGAATTATTAACTGAATCTGTTTGTGTTCTCTGTATGAACATTGCAAATCCTGCAAAAAAAGTTGATTTTTACTGAATTATGCTTAGTTCATACTTTATCAACAAATATTTAGAAAAGTAGTTTAGGAATTCTCTTATGGCAAAGCAGGTTAAGAATCTGACGTTATCACTGCAGTGGCTCTGGTCGCTGCTGTGGGACAATTTTGATTCATGGTCCAGGAACTCTGCATGCTTTGGGCATGGCCAAAAAAAAGGAGTTTAAAGGGCTTCTATACTGTGTTGAAAAGGATTTTATTATATTACACAGTTTACTTACAGTTTTCTTCTGTCTAGTAATTTTTTTTTTTTCTTAGAAATAGCTATATATCTGAAGAGTGTATTTTCTTAAGGTCATGTTGAACTCAGAACTATTGTGTTCAGGCTTTTTATTGACTTCTAGAAAACAATGTTAAATTTTTATCACAATTATTCTCCAATTTCTTCTGCTGATTAATTAATTAAATTATTTTCTTTTATTTCTTTTTTTTATTATTATTTTCCCACTGTACAGCAAGGGGGTCAGGTTATCCTTACATGTATACATTACAATTACATTTTTTCCCCCACCCTTTCTTCTGTTGCAACATGAGTATCTAGACAAAGTTCTCAATGCTATTCAGCAGGATCTCCTTGTAAATCTATTCTAGGTTGTGTCTGATAAGCCCAAGCTCCCGATCCCTCCCACTCCCTCCCCCTCCCATCAGGCAACCACAAGTCTCTTCTCCAAGTCCATGATTTTCTTTTCTGAGGAGATGTTCATTTGTGCTGCATATTAGATTCCAGTTATAAGTGATATCATATGGTATTTGCCTTTGTCTTTCTGGCTCATTTCACTCAGGATGAGAGTCTCTAGTTCCATCCATGTTGCTGCAAATGGCATTATGTCATCCTTTTTTATGGCTGAGTAGTATTCCATTGTGTATATATTACCACCTCTTCCGAATCCAATCATCTGTCGATGGACATTTGGGTTGTTTCCATGTCCTGGCTATTGTGAATAGTGCTGCAATGAACATGCGGGTGCATGTGTCTCTTTTAAGTAGAGCTTTGTCTGGATAGATGCCCAAGAGTGGGATTGCGGGGTCATGTGGAAGTTCTATGTATAGATTTCGAAGGTATCTCCAAACTGTTCTCCATAGTGGCTGTACCAGTTTACATTCCCACCAACAGTGCAGGAGGGTTCCCTTTTCTCCACAGCCCCTCCAGCACTTGTTATTTGTGGATTTATTAATGATGGCCATTCTGACTGGTGTGAGGTGGTATCTCATGGTAGTTTTGATTTGCATTTCTCTTATAATCAGCGATGTTGAGCATTTTTTCATGTGTTTGTTGGCCATCTGTATATCTTCTTTGGAGAAATGTCTGTTCAGGTCCTTTGCCCATTTTTCACTTGATTGATTGGCTTTTTTGCTTTTGGCTTGTATAAGTTGTTTATATATTCTAGAGATTAAGCCCTTGTCAGTTGCATCATTTGAAACTATTTTCTCCCATTCTGGAAGTTGTCTTTTGGGTTTCTTTTGGGTTTCCTTTGCTGTGCAAAAGCTTTTCAGTTTGATGAGGTCCCATGGGTTTATTTTTGCTCTAATTTCTATTGCTTTGGGAGACTGACCTGAGAAAATATTCATGATGTTGATGTCAGAGAGTGTTTTGCCTATGTTTTCTTCTAGGAGTTTGATGGTGTCCTGTCATATATTTAAGTCTTTCAGCCATTTGGAGTTTATTTTTGTGCATGGTGTGAGGGTGTGTTCTAGTTTCATTGCTTTGCATGCAGCTGTCCAGGTTTCCCAGCAATGCTTGCTGAATAGACTTTCCTTTTCCCATTTTATGTTCTTGCCTCCCTTGTCAAAGATGAATTGACCATAGGTGTCAGGGTTTATTTCCGGATTCTCTATTCTGTTCCATTGGTCTGTCTGTCTGTTTTGATACCAGTACCACACTGTTTTGATGACTGTGGCTTTGTAGTATTTCTTGAAGTCTGGGAGAGTTATGCCTCCTGCTTGGTTTTTGTTTCTCAGGATTGCTTTGGCGATTCTGGGTCTTTTGTGGTTCCATATAAATGTTTGGATTGTTTGTTGTAGTTCTGTGAAAAGTGTCATGGGTAATTTGATAGGGCTTGCACTGAATCTGTAGATTGCTTTGGGTAGGATGGCCATTTTTACAATATTGATTTTCCCAATCCAGGAACATGGAATATCTTTCCATTTCTTTACATCTTCTTTGATTTCTTTGATTAAAGTTTTATAGTTCTCAGCATATAGGTCCTTTACCTCTTTGGTCAGGTGTATTCTGAGGTATTTGATTTTGTGAGGTGCAATTTTAAAAGGTATCGTATTTTGTATTCCTTTTCTAATGTTTCATTGCTGGTATACAGAAATGCAACTGACTTCTGAATGTTAATCTTATATCCTGCCACTTTGCTGAGTTTATGAATCAGTTCAAGGAGTTTTGGGGTTGAGTCCTTAGGGTTTTCTAGGTATAGAATCATGTCATCTGCATACAGTGACAGTTTGATCTCTTCTCTTCCTATATGGATGCCTTTTATTTCTTTTGTTTGTCTAATTGCTGTGGCTAAGACTTCCAAAACTATGTTGAAGAGCAGTGGTGAGAGTGGGCATCCCTGTCTTGTTCCAGATTTGAGTGAGAAGGCTTTTGGTTTTTCCCCATTGAGGATTATATTTGCTGTGGGTTTATCATAAATGGCTTTGATTATATTCAGGAATGTTCCCTCTATACCCACTTTGGCGAGGGTCTTGATCATGAATGGGTGTTGGACTATGTCAAATGCTTTTTCTGCGTCTATTGAGATGATCATATGATTTTTGACTTTTCTTTTGTTAATGTGGTGTATGATGCTGATTGATTTGCGTATGTTGAACCATCCTTGTGAACCTGGTATGAACCCAACCTGGTCATGGTGTATAATTATTTTGGTATGTTGTTGGATTCGGTTGGCTAAGATTTTGTTGAGAATTTTTGCATCTATATTCATCAATGATATTGGCCGACAGTTTTCTTTTTTGGTGGTATCTCTGTCTGGTTTTGGAATGAGGGTGATGGTGGCCTCATAGAATGTCTTTGGGAGTATTCCTTCTTCTTCAACCTTTTGAAAGAGTTTAAGGAGGATGGGGACCAATTCCTCTTTATATGTTTGATAGAATTCACCTGTGAAGCCATCTGGTCCTGGACGTTTATTTGTAGGGAGTGATTTTATGACCTCTTCAATTTCATTTCTAGTGATTGGTATGTTCAGTTGGTCTGTTTCTGCTTGATTCAGTTTTGGCAGGCTGTAAGATTCTACAAAATTGTCCATTTCTTCCAGCGTTGTCAAACTTGTTGCCATACAGTTGTTCATAGTATTCTCTTATGGTTTTTTGTATTTCTGCTCTATCCGTTGTGATTTCTCCTTTTCCATTTATAATTTTGGTTATTTGGGTTCTTTCTCTCCTCTTTTTAGTGAGTCTGGCCAGGGGTTTGTCAATTTTGTTCACCTTTTCAAAGAACAAGCTCTTGGTTTTATTAATTTTCTCTATTGTTTTTTGAGTCTCTATTTTATTGATTTCTTCTTTGATCTTTATAATTTCCTTCCTTCTGCTGACTTTAGGCCTTTTTTGTTCTTTTTCAAATTCGTTTAGGTGGAGGGTTAAGTTGTCAATTCGGGATCTTTCTTCTTTTTTGAGAAAGGTCTGTATTGCTATAAATTTCCCTCTGAGCACTCCTTTCGCAGCATCCCATAGATTTTGAGAGGTTGTGTCTTCATTATCATTTGTTTCAAGGTAGTTTTTAATTTCCTTCTTGATTTCCTCATTGACCCATTGGTTTTTGAGTAGCATGTTGTTTAGTCTCCATGGAGTAGGTTTTTTCTCTTTCCTTTTCCCATGGTTAATTTCTAATTTCATGGCATTGTGGTCAGAGAAGATACTTGAGATAATTTCTATGCTCCTAAATTTATTGAGATTCGCTTTGTGTCCCAATATGTGGTCAATTCTTGAGAATGTTCCATGAGCATTTGAGAAGAATGTGTATTCTGATTTTTTTGGATGTAGTGTCCTGAAGATATCAAATAGGTCTAACTTTTCTATTGTTTCCTTTAGGATCTCTGTTGCTTTATTGATTTTCTGTCTAGAGGATCTGTCCATTGATGTGAGGGGGGTATTAAGGTCTCCTACTATGATTGTATTCTCATCAATATCTCCCTTTATGTCTGTTAATATTTGTTGTATGTATCTGGGTGCTCCTGTATTTGGGGCATATATGTTGATGATAGTAACATCCTCTCCTTGGATGGATCCCTTAATCATTAAGTAGTGTCCTTCTTTGTCTTTCTGTATGTCTTTTGTTTTAAAGTCTATTTTGTCTGATATGAGCGTTGTGACTCCTGCTTTTCTGTCATGTCTATTGGCGTGAAATATTTTTCTCCACCCTTTCACTTTCAATCTATATGTATCTTTTGTCTTAAGGTGAGTTTCTTGTAGGCAGCATATTGAAGGTTTTTGCCTTTTTATCCACTCAGCCACTCTGTGTCTTTTGATTGGGGCATTCAGTTCTTTTATTTCTTTTTCTAAGAATTAATATCAGGATTTAAAGGTTAGATGAAAATAATAAATTAATGACAGAAATAATTTTTGTAAAAGGAATTTAGTGGTATTAATATTGAATGTGTAACTGTGATGGCACATTATTCTACAAAGTGATATTAGATTTCTAGAGCAGTCAGCTTCCAACAGCAGAAAACTCATGGTATATATAAATTTAAATCTAGATGATTTATTAGTCACAGTGCTATAATTCTTGGTGCATAAGCAATTACGTATATATCCTAAAATATCAAAAAAGAGTAGAGCCTATATTGTAATCAACATTATCTCTATTGAAAATATAGTGACATATTTCATAGGACTCATTTCTTAGAGGGTTTCTCACCATGGGTTGATGAAATAATAAAAGCATGATTAAATCATGAGTATTCATTACCAGAACAATATGTTATACGACTTCTTTAGAAACCTAGAAGTTTATTGCACAGAAACCAGAGAAATATTTGAATTTTCACATCCTTCAAGCAATCCTTTCCACATATCCCATATACTGTTTTTTGAACTAAACTTTTGATGAACATTGAAGGGTGTAAGTTTGAAATTATGCCCCCTGGCTAATGCTTGGAGTGTAGCTCTTCTCTACAGTTTGTGGGTTGAAATCTTTCATGAGCCTGACCATTTATCATGATTCTAAAAACTTAAGCACCCCTTTTATGAAAACTGAGGAAACTAACAAGAGCGTTGAACAAAATATCATGTATATTATCATTACACCATCTCCATTAAGAATTGAGTCTGAATATAGGTATTTTCTTAAAAAGAAAATGATCCTTGCACACGGACACATTGATGAACCTATTAATATTTTGTATTAACTATATTAAACCTGAACAAAATTATTTTGGTATACTTTTTTATGGCAGTAATAATAAAGAGTCCTAATTCTCTGCTAAATCTCAATAAAATAATAATACAACTAGTCTAGACAGATAATGGGTAAATTATAGAAATAGTTTTCATGAAAAACAGAAGAAGGTAAGGACTGTAATGGAAGATGAATAATGCCATATACCAGTTGTAAAAAGGCAGTTTTTGGATACAGATGGCTTATGTTCAAATCCAAACTTATGTATTCATGGGAAATTTACTTAAACCTTGTTGAGTCTCAGCTCATTCATCTACATATCAGAATAATGATTAATTTGAAGCTTAAATAAAATAGTATCTGAAAAGCATTTGGCATGGTGCCTGGAATGTTTACAAATTTTTTAGTTTATAGTCAAGTTGTACTAAGAATGGGCATGAGAAGACATGTAATTGTAAAAAAATCTAGGGTTAACATTTACTCTAAATCAAGTTAAAATAGCAATCACTAAATAAATTGAATGAATATCTTAGAGTTTAGGAGACAAATATTGATAGAAAATATCCCTAAAGAAAAACCCTCCTGATTCTAAAATCTGGAAAGCCTCTCAGCTTACCTATAGGAAGAGCGTCTTTTAGGACTCTAAATTAGAAGGCCTCCAGGTAATAAACATGCTCCAGGCATAAACAGGTTTCAGTCATCTTTCTCATTCTGTTAAAATGATGCCTGGAGAAAGGATTCACTTATACAACAGACAAGGCAAACTGAACTTACCTAAAATATAAGAAAGGATAACGTAAGATCCTTTCTTATGCATATGAAGAAAACTCATGAAATAAAAATAAATTTTAAAACACTGAAATAAATAATAAAATAAATCTCAGAATATGAAAATATGAAATAATTCAGAGACTCCAGAGAAAAATACTATTTTAACTCACAGGAACCAACAGATAAAAGAAAGTGCTTATGATAATATTTTTTGCTTTTTTATTTTTATTTTTTCATTTAGACCTGACTATTATTATTTTACTGTTGAATAAAAACTTAGCTTTAAAAAGGTTACATAACTTACTCAAACTTACACATATATTAACAATGCTGATCAATGCTTAGCTAACTCTAGTGGTTTATTTTTTAACCACCATCTTTTTTAGTCCATAAAGTATTTTAAATTTTAAAATATTTTCATTTATTTTCTTTATTGAAATATAGTTGATTTACAGCATTGTGCCAATTTCTACTGTACAGCAAAGTGACCCAGTCATATATATACATACATTTACATACACTCACATACATTTCCTTTCTTATATTATCTTCCATCATGATCTATCACAAAAGACTGGATATAGTTTCCTGTGCTATACAGCAGGACCTCATCGTTTATCCATTCTAAATATAGTATGCATCTGCTAACCCCAGACACCCAGTCTACCCCACTCCCTCCCCTCTCTCCCTTGACAAAAAAAATCAGTTCTCTATGTCTGTGAGTCTGTTTTGGTTTTGTATATGGGCTCTATATTCCACATATAAGAGATATCATACAGTATTTGTCTTTCTCTTTCTGACTTAATTTAGCATGAGAGCCTCTAGTTGTTTCCATGTTGCTCTTTTTAATGGTGCAGTGGTATTCCACTGTATATATATACACCACATCTTTTTAATCAAATCATCTGTTGATGGACAGTTAGGTTTTCATGTCTTGGGGATTGTGAATAGTGTTGCTCTGAACCTAAGGGTGCATATATCTTTTTGAATTGTAGTTTTGTCATGAACAGATAGATGCCCAAGAATGAGATTCCTGGATTATATAGTACTTCTATATGTAGGTTTCTGAGGAAGCTTAATACTGTAATCCATAGCAGTTGTACTAATTTACATTCCCACCAACAGTGAAGGAGGATTGTCTTTTCTCCATATCTCCTCCAACCTTTGCTATTTGTACAATTATTGATGATGGCCATTCCAACCAGTAAGAGGTGGTGCCTCAATGTAGTTTTGATTTGCATTTCTCTAATAGTGCTGTTGAGCTTTTTATCATGTGCCTGTTGGCCATCTGTATGTCTTCTTTGAAGAAATGTCTACTTAGGTCTTTTGCCCATTTTTTGATTGGGTTGTTTGTTTTCTGTTGTTGTTCAGTTGTGAGAGATAATTGTATATTTTAGAGTTTAAGCTCATGTAGGTTTCATCTTCTGCAAATATTTTATCCCATTCTGTAGGTTGTTATTTATTTATTTACTTAGTTAGTTAGTTATGCTTCTTTTGCTTTGCAATAGTTGTAAATTGGCTTAGGCCTCAATTTTGCATTTTTATATTTCTATTGCTTTGGAAGACTGACCTGATTCAAGAAAATATTTGTTTTTTTGTCTGTCTTTTTTTTGTGTGTGTGATTTCTTGGGCCACTCCCATGGCATATGGAGGTTCCCAAGCTAGGGGTCCAATCGGAGCTGTAGCCACAGGTCTACACCAAAGCCACAGCAACGCGGGATCCAAGCTGCATCTGCAACCTACACCACAGCTCATAGCAATGCCAGATCCCCAACCTACTGAGCAAGGCCAGGGATCAAACCCGCAACCTCATGGTTTCTAGTCGGATTCGCTAACCACTGAGCCATGACGGAAACTCCTCAAGAAAACATTTGTATGGTTGATGTCAGAGAATGTTTTGCCTATGTTCTCTTATAGGGATCTTATGGTGTCTTACTTTTTTTTTTTTTTTTCAGGCTGCATCCAAGGCATATGGAAATTCCCAGACTAGGTGTTGAATCAGAGCTGCAGCTCCTGGCCTAAACCACAGCCACAGCAATGTGGGATCCAAACTGTGTTTCATGACCTACGGCACAACTCACAGCAATGCCTGATCCTTAACATAATGAGCAAGGCCAGGGTTCAAACCTGTGAACTCATGTATACTAGTTGGGTTCACTACCGCCAAGCCACGATGGTAACTCCTATGGGGCCATGTCTTATCTTCAAGTCTTTAATCCATTTTTAGTTTATTTTTGTGTATGATATTAGGGTGTGTTCTAGTTGCATTGATTTACATGCAGCTGTCCAGTTTTCCCACCACAACTTGCTGATGAGACTTTTTTCCCGTTTTACAGTCTTGCCCCCTTTGTTAAAGATCAATTGACTTTAAGTGTCTAGCTTTATTTCTGGGCTCTGTATCTGTTCCAATCAATATATGTTCGGTTTTGTACCAGTACCACACTGTCTTGATTACTGCAGCTATATGATATTATCTGAAGCCTGGGAGATTTTTGTCTCCTGCTTCCCCCTCCAGAGTTGCTTTGGCCGTTCTGGGTCTTTTATTGTTCCATATATCTTTTCGGATATGTAATAATGTTCTAGTTCTATGAAAAATGGCCTGTGTAGTTTGATAGATTTTGCATTAAATTGGTAGATTGCTTTAAGAGATATGACCATTTTAACAATATTAATTCTTCTAATCCAGAACTAGGGACCATGTTTCCATTTCTTTGAATCATCTTTAATTACTTTGATTAATATTTTATAGTTCTCAGAATATAAGTCTTTCACCTCCTAGGTCAGTTTTTTCTGCTTGTTTTTTTTATTGCCTTTTTGTTGTGATTGTAAAAGGTATTAAGGTTTCTTTTTCTTTTTTCTTTTTTTTTTACACTCCCCCATTCCCTTTGTGGTAGTTCATTGTTATTATACATAAATGCATCTTATTTCTGAATATTAATTGTGTATACTGCTACTTAGCTGAATTCCTTTATCACATCTAGTAGTTTCTTTTTTTTTTCTTTTTTTTTTGTCTTTTTACAGCTGCACTTGTGGGATATGGAAGTTCCCAACTAGGGGTCAAATCAGAGCTATAGCCGCAGGCCTATGCCACAGCCACAGCAACAGCCAGATCCAAGCCATGTCTGTGACCTACACCACAGCTCACCACAATGCCAGATCCTTAACCCACTGAGGGAGTCAAAGGGTCAAACCTGTGTCCTCATTGATGCTAGTCAGATTCATGTCCACAGAGCCATGATGGGAACTCCCACATCTAGTACTTTTAATGTGAGTCCTTAGGCTTTTCTTTTTTTTTTTTTTTTTTTTTTTGGTCTTTTGTATTTTGTTGTTGTTGTTGTTGCTATTTCTTGGGCCGCTCCTGCGGCATATGGAGGTTCCCAGGCTAGGGGTCCAATCGGAGCTGTAGCCTCCGGCCTACGCCAGAGCCACAGCAACGCGGGATCCGAGCCGCGTCTGCAACCTACACCACAGCTCACGGCAACGCCGGATCGTTAACCCACTGAGCAAGGGCAGGGACCGAACCCGCAAGCTCATGGTTCCTAGTCGGATTCGTTAACCACTGTGCCACGACGGGAACTCCCCTTAGGCTTTTCTATATGCAGTGTCATGTCATCTGCATATAATAACACGTTTACGTCTTCCTTTCCAATTTGGATATATTTTATTTATTTTGTTTTTCTGATTCTGTGGCTAGCACGTCTAATACTATATTGAATAAAAGTGGTGAGAGTTGACATACTTGTCATGTGCTAGATTTTAGCAGGAAGGTTTTCAGGTTTTCTCCATTGAATATTATATTGGCTGTGGGCTTGTCAAAAATGGATTTTATTATGTTAATATATGTTCCTCTATAGCCACTTTAGTAGAGAGTTCTTATCATGAATGGATGTTGAATTTTGTCAAATGCTTTTTCTGCATCTATTGAGAGGATCATGTGCTTTTTTGTCTTTCCTTTTGTTAATATGGCATTTTACATTTTTTGATTTGTGTAGTTGAACCGTCCTTGTGAACTTGAAATGAATTTTACTTGGTCATGGTTATGATCTTTTGTATGTGTTGTTCAATCCAGATTCCTAAAATTTTGTTGAGAATTTTTGCATCTATATTTATAAAAGATATTGGCCTATAATTTTATTTTTTGGTGGTGTCTTTGGATTTTAATTTGGTGATAGCTTTATAATAGCTTTATAGCATGTCTTTGGGTGTGTTCTTTTTTAAATCTTTTGGAAGAGTTTAAGAAGGATGGGTATAAATTCCATTTTGCATATTTGATAGCATTCACTGAAAACCCATCAGGTCCAGGACTTTTGTTTGTAGGGAGTTTTTAAAATTACATATTCAATTTCATTTCTAGTTATTGGTTTATTCAAATGATCTATTTCTTCTTGATTCAATTTTGTTTGGCTGTACCTTTATAGAAAGTTGTGGATTTTTTCTCGGTTGTCAAACTCATTGGCATATTGCTTGCACTATTCTTTGCATTTTTGTATTTCTACAGTATAAGATATCTCCTTTTTCATATTTTGTTTATTTGGGTTCTTTCTTCTTCTTGGGGAATCTGGCAAGAGGTTTGTCCATTGTCTTTACACTCAAAGAATCATCTCTTGGTTTTATTGATTTGTTTTCTATTTGTTTTTTCATGTCTATTTGATTGATTTTCTCTCTGACTTTTATGACTTCCCTCTGCTGAATTTAGGTTTTGTTTGTTCTCGTTTTCCTAATTCTTTTAGGTGGTAGGTTAGGTTGCTGATTTGAGATTTTTCTTCTTTTTTTGAGGGAGGCCTGTATGGTTATGAATTTCCGTCTAAGTACTACTTTTGCAGCATCTCATAGATTTTTTAATGGTTGTGTTTTTATTATTATTTTTCTCAAGATATTTTTTTAATTTTCTTTTTGATTTCCTCATTTACCCATTGGTTTTTTAGTAACATGATGTTTAGTCCATGTTGTTTAGTTTTTTTCACATTTTCCCCTGTGTTTGATTTCTTACCTCCTTTTTGAATTTGTTTTCTCTTAGACTGTGTATGTCTGTTTCATTTTTTGGTCCTTCAGAGGAATTTTCCTATTCTTTTAAGTGGGAATGGTTCCTGTGCTTCTTCATTTTGCTTATATATATATTTTTTCTTTTTCTGTGTTTAGGGAAAACAATTATCTACTGTAGTCTTGGAGGGTTATTTAAACATGGGAGGGCCCATGGATTATCTGTCAGGGATTACTTTTTTTTTTTTTTTTTTTGGCATGAAGACTCTTTTATTTTGGATGCTTGCTTCTCTTTTCTCAGTGTGTGCAGGCTGTTATCCCTTTGATAGGAGCAGTGCAGGTATATGGCCTGCACATGCTTCCAGGGAGTTAGGTGAAATGGATAGCACCTATTGGTGGCATCTGGTTGCCAGGCTGATATTACCTGTTCATGGGACTTTTAGTGGTTGCAGGCTATATCCACCTCAGGAATTCAAGATCGCTGCAATGGTCTGCACTGCCCCTCTAGTCCACACTGCTGGTGCCCTGCCTCTCAAGAGCTTGTACCTGTGCAGAGAAAGATATTCCTATGGTGGTCCCATTCTTCCTCCTCTTTCTTTCCCCAACAATGGTGCCTTGCTTCTCCTGTTGGACAGGCCTCCTCCCAAGTTCCCTCCACTGTGGTGCATGGCTCCAGAACCTGTGGAACACCACTCTCTAGGCCCCTCAGGCTATTTCCATATAGCCTACAGTAGTCATCTTCCCAGAACTGACCTCCATAGCCAGAGTATCAGTGCAGCCATCACTTGAGTGTCTCGGGCTATGGTGTCCTGGGCAGTTTTACCAATGGTCTTTCTGATTTGCCCTCCTCTAACTCATTGCTGTACTTTTCTTGAAGACTTTGAGAGTCCCCCTCCATTCTGGCCAATCTCCCTATCAGTTAGGTGGCCTCTCAGTGTGTGAATTCCTTTCCTCTTTCACAGCTCCCTCTCAGGAGTTCTGGCCCTGTCCTGATTCCCTTTTGTGTGTGTGTGTGTGCTTCTCATTCTCTTTTTATTTTTTTTTTCTCTTTCTGTCTCTCTTTCCATTTTGCTCTACCTAGTTATGTTAAGGGTTTATTACCCTTTTTGGAGGTTTGACATCTTCTACTATCTTTCAGTAGGTGTTCTGTGTGAATCATTCTAAATGTAGTGGTTTTTTTATGTGTTTGGGGGAGGTGAGCACAATGTCTTACTCCTCTCCCATTTTGATCCTGCTCCTGTTCACATAAACACTTGACCTTCCACCATTAGAGCCTTATGGATTTTCCTCCTTTCACAATTCACTGTCCTGTACTTCCTGCTATCCAGTGATGAAAATAATTACTTATATATTACCAGAATCTGAAAGTTGTTTGTGAAGATAAGTCTGATCCAAGTTACTCTGTCATGGCTGAATTGAAAGTTGGTTTTCTTTATTTCTTTTTTCTTCTTTGTGCTTATTCTAGTTTCACTTGGAGAGGCCTCACATTGGCCTTTCAGAAACAAATTCCTTGTGCAAAACAGCAATGCCAACATCTCAGCTCTATTTTTTACATTTAGAAATGACAGTATTTCAATCATTGTGTTAGAGATTGAACTGAACCATATTTCATAGATAGCATAAAAAATACAAAGTGTTGGAAAACATAAAATAAGATGAAAAGTATAGGAACTATTCAGAATGTAAAACAGCCAATTAATAAAAGTACAATAAATAAAGAAAATAGAGGAAGGAAATTATCAAGACAAGAATCAAAACATTTTTCCAAAGGTAAAAAAGTTCCTGCATGTTAAGAATAAAAGAATTCACCAAGGTTAATGTGAGGAGAGATAATTAAAATTAGTCTTTAAAATTTAGGGTGAGATTGAGTGGTTAGGAATACAAAATAAGGGATTCAAAATAACTGAGAAAGAGTCCTTAAATCTCTAGAAAAGGATAAAAAAGAAAAAAAAAGAGATTGTATATATATATATATATAACTATATACAAAATTTTGCATCACCCAGGGTATGTGGAAGTTCCCTGACCGGGAATCAAATATGCATTATAGCAGTGATAATGCCATATCCTTAACCCACTTAGCCACACAGAAACTCCAATATTTCTATATTTTTACAGGCTAAATTATCAACTAAAGGTAAAGACAAATAAATACATTCTTAGACAATTATTAAAACACAAGTCAACATATGTATGGATTTCTTTTGCATGACAAAATTAAAATACAAGTTAATAACATATATAGATAACATCTATACATATATGCACATATATCTTTTATGAAGAAATGACTTGAGAAATATATCCCAAGTAAAATTTAGATGGAACTTAAGGTTCAAGAAATTGTTGATCCGGCTCAAGTTTAAGCAAAAAGAAACAAAAAAAATTTCTTCCTCTGAGTAGGAGGTCAGAAAAAATCAACATTTGCATTAAGAGCAAATAGAAAGATAGGTACGTTTTAAAAATATAATTGGAAATTATCAGATTTCTGTAGAGGCAACAAGGAAAACATGAAGTAATATTCCAGAGAAAGTATATTTACAGTTTAGCTACTAGTAGGCAGCTTCCCACTTCATCTGTGATCATTTGTCTGAATCCAAGGTGGGCGACCAAGATTGGGGGTGAGAAGACTAGAAAAACTATTAAAGGATCTGGGAAGAGACATGTGGTAATAACTCAAACCTCTAGATGTTAATGTACAGTTGGAACATTGGTAACACAATCTTCAAAGATTTACATATCCTCCCTTTCCAGCATGGTTTTCTGAGTAAATGGAAAATAGTCTCATTTCAGAAGGACCAGTTACATTTTTACCATATACACTTGCCATGGTATTGCAAGGTCATTACTACTGAGGATCCAGCCTCTCATTGCATCCTCTGAAGAAAACTGGTTCAAGTCCAGTAATTTGGTTCAAGTATCTGCATCTCATTCTTATCATTTGTTTATTCATCTATTCATTTTTCTGCTTTTTAAAAAATTATTATTAAATTATAGTTGATTTACAATATTTCATTAAGTTCTATTGTACTACAAGATGACCCAATCACACACTGCACTGTAGGATCCCATTGCCCATTTATTCCAAATATAACAGTTTACATTTCATAAACCCCCAAAATGCCCATCCATTCCACTCCCTCCTCTTGGAAACCTCAAGTCTACTCTTCTTGTCCATGATCTGCTTCTGTTTTTCATTTGTTTGTTTGTTTGTTATTTTTAGATAGGATCATCTGTTCCCTATTTTAGATTCCACAAATAGGTGATATCATATGGTATGTCTTTCTCTTTCTGACATTCTTCTCTTAGTATGAGAGTCTCTAGATCCACCCACATTGCTGTCAATGACATTTGTTTGCCTTTTTACGGCTGAGTAATATTCCATTGTATACATGTACCACATCTTCTTAGTCCGTTCATCCATTGATGAATTTGTTTCCATATCTTGTCTATTGATGAATAGCACTGCAATGAACATACAGGTGCATGTATCTTTTTCTATGTAATTTTTGTTCAGATTCATGGACAAGAGTTGGATTGCTGGGTCATATGGTAGTTCTGTATTTAGTTTCCTGAAGTTCCTCCATACTGTTTTCCATAGTGATTATGCCAACTTACATTCCCACCAACAGTGGAGGAGTTTTCCTTTTTCTCCATGCTCCATCATTTGTTATTTGTTGACTTGTTAAAGATGGCCATTCTGACTGGTGTGAGGTGGTACCTCATTATAGTCTGATTTGCATTTCTCTAATAATTAGTGATATTGAGAATTTTTTCATATGCCTATTGGCCATCTGTATGTCTTCTTTGGAGCAATGTGCATTTAGGTCTTCTGCCCATTTTTTGATTGGGTCGTTTTTTTTGTTGTTGTTTTTGAGCTGCATGAGTTATTTGTATATTTTTGAGATTAGGCCCTTGTATGTTGCATCATTGGCAAAGATTTTCTCCCATTCTGTGTGTTGTCTTTTCATTTTTTTAATGGTTTCCTTTGCTGTGTAAAGCTCTTGAGTTTGATTGTGTCCCCTTAGTTTATTTGTGTCTTTATTATCATTGTTCTAGGAGGTGGATCAAATATGATGTTGCTGTGGCTTATGTCAAAGAGCATTCTGCCTGTTTTCTTCTAGGAATTTTATAGTATCTGGCCTTAAATTTAGGTCTTTAATCCACCTGGAGTTTATTTTTGTATGTGGTGTTGAATATTGTTCATTCATTTGCCAATCATTGTTGGATAACCTCTATTACCCACCATGTTGCAAGAATCATTTCCTTAGCATGCCGTAAGTCAGTCTTTCTGGCTGCAATCTTAATACCTTCACTCATCATATCAATTTCTTCCACCTTGCTTTTGACAGTAGGATTTTGATAGTTGAGCCTCTATTATTTCATGGTTCTCTATCTGTTTTGATAGGAGTGGGTCTAATACTGTAAAGGCATTTTCTTCCATCCCTGGGATCATCTATATAGACAGTAGTTACCACTACATGTCTCAATGACACTTCTTCTCCCCTCATCAATCCATTTCTTATCACTCCAGTGAATAGATGGACCTCACTGAGGCCCTCCAGCAGAATGTAGTTATCTGATGAGTATCTCTACTCTAATATAGCACATCCCATTCCCAGAGCATTTTAATCCTTTCTACCACCATCTACCATGGTAATTCTGGCACTTATGCTTCACTTTTGCTTTCTCCAAGTGCCATTCTCAGAGGATGTTGGTATTGACCCTTGCCAAGAAATGAATCATATATCATAAACTTCTCTGATACTGATAAAATGACACCTCATTGTTATGTTTGACCTTGTTGATGGAGCATCTTCAAATCCAGTGTTGGATATACGGATATACTCCCCAGATTCCTGCTGTTACATGTTGGTTAGATCCTGAACTTGGTCCAGAATACAATTACTCTTTTTTTTTTTTTTTACTATATTTAAATATAGTCATATAACCTGACCTGAGTAGTTATGTGACTTTGCAATAATTACTAGTTTGGTGGCCAGGAAAAGAGTAATCACCTGTTGAAGAAAACATGTTTTCTTTTAAGCAGAGACCTCTGCTTCAAGCTTGGGTGTTGTGTAAAATTTCAGAGAGGGAAGTAGGACTCTTCCACAGGTACCATATGTACAGGATTCTGAGGATTAAACATTTTCACTTGCATAAATCCAATTTCTCATACAAACTTTGGATCTCAGCCTTTTCTAATCAAACCTCAGGGTTTGGTAGAACCTTTCCAAAACTGAAAGCTCAAATTTTAGATTTCTGTGTGTTATATAAATCCTGGGCTTGAACACAATTTTACTTTTGTTTTTTTTTTTTTCTCCAGCTGTAGGAAATAATAATTTCTTCATGCTATCAAGAAAGCCTCCTGATTTTTACTCTTACCCTTTAATTGATAATTAATCATCCTCAACCTTTTATCTTTTTTTCCAGTGAATCAATTTATCTGGAAAATACCACTCCCGTAATCTATAATTGGAGTTTTCCACTATAGTTTTTAATACACCAGATTCCTTTCATTCATCAGTAAATTCCCTCCAACTGATATCCTATTTTAGTAAACAAAGGATTAACATTTATAAATCAGATTACCACCACCAGCCAAAGGTTATTATTTTCCTACCTTATTATACTTGGTATTTATTACCAGCTAGCCAGGAGATGATCTAGCTCAAAATCCCATTTCATAGCTACTTCTTCAGCCCACTCTTATTTTTGACTCTCTTAGATGTTTTCCTTAAGAAATAAACACAGAGACAGATTCTTATATAAGAAGTTTGTGGGAAGTACTCTCAAGGTCAACATATGTTCTCACATATGAATGTAGCAGGATTGGGCAGAGAAAGAAATTGAACTACAACAGAGTTGAAACAAAGGCTTCAGGTAATCCTTTGGGTATTCCATGAAAGCCCTTTAGATATATCTCAAATTGAGGTAAGAAGACAACAATTTTATACGTTTACATGAAATAGGTATTAGATGTGGGGTGCCCTGAGGCAGGTCATACAACTTTTGGTAAGATGACGCTTTTCTGCTGATGACAATGTCTGGAGAAAGATTCAGCTAAGAATTGTTAACCAACTGGGAATATGAAAAGAAAACCTTTAGTCTTGAAAGGAGAAACTTGGTGGCCCACCATCACTTGATGTATATTTATACATATATATTTATAAATGTATGTAAATGCCTAGGAACATAAAATTCTTAAGGATCTGCTTCTAAGGAGAAAATTAGAAAATGTGGGAAACTGGGTTAAGAATATATTTTGCCTTGTATGTTTATTCTTTTCATAATAAGAATGCATTTACATATTGGTCTTATAAAAAAAATCCATGAACTAAAATAACTTTATGTGCAATTGGTACAAATTAAAAAAAAAAATGTCTTCTAAATGAAATGGGGCTTGGATTCAAGTCAGTGAAATCGGTGAATAAAAACCTGGAAGGTCTTAGAGATATCATTATCATATCATAAATATATAAAAAAAGTATATCTTTTTTAACTTTTTTTTTCCCAAATGACTAAAACCTGTGATAATAAATAAAGAAAAAAACAAAAATACAAAAGTCTAATTTTTTTACAAGAAATCACTCAAATATGGTACAAGTGATTTTGAATAACTGTTAGCATTAGGAAAAAATTAACATTCCTTTAAGAGATGTCTCATTTAATTGATATGTTTCCCACCATCACCAATGGATCACAGAGGGAATATATTCAGGTAAGTGTCTTTTTATTGTACTTCCATAAATTGCATTTTGCAGATATTAGGTTTTTTCCCTAACAAGTTGAAGGTTTGTTGCAACCCTGCAAGTTTTATAGGCATTGGGAAACCAAAATATTCCTGTGACTTGTTTCATCATGATATTCGCTTTAATGCAAATTGTAGAAACTGAACACATAATATTTCCAGGTATGCTTGTGTATGATACTCCAATCTTCATTGTCTGCTGGAAACTTTATTAAACTAATGTAAACATTCTTTTAATTGGACATGCATATTGTAGAAAAGGCAAAATTTGGAGACATAAATGAAATTAATGGGAAGATTAAAAATTATATTTGATGGTATTATTTCCTTATTTTCTTGCAATTCATATTCATTTTATGATATTATTTCATTATTATTACTACTCAAATTTAAAAGAATCATTCAATGAAGAATTTTTAATTATTTAAAAAAAAATGGTACAAGTTGAGGGAATTTGAGGTAGTATTATTGAGATAGATACTCATTTTACACATTGGAGAGTACACTCGTTGATAGATCAGAAGATAGAGATATAATTGTGCTATTTAGAGTGATAAGAGATCACAAGGAAAAATCCTACACCACAAAAAGAAGTTGAAATTTATTATGCTTAATAGGGCTAGGGGGAGAGAAAATTATGGTCAATGACTATTGATTCTTACTGAAAGTCCTAATGTCTATTTGATATTATTTACACTGTATATACATTACTTCTAGTAATACAAAGCATTGGCAAAAATGGATGCCTATCCTACAAATAATCTGTTTCACTCCTATAGGGTGTCAATTTAGTTTCCATACCTTTTTTACATGCATTCCAAGATTTTGATGTATGCATTGAATGTGCTTATTTCATTCCTGGCTTTGTTTAAAATATTCATTTATCCTTGATTCCCTTTGCTTCATTGTCTTTGTTCTTTTGTTGAGTTGTCTCTCTATATTTTATGAATGCCTACAAGATGACTTAACCATTCTCTGGATTAAGGCATTGTAAACTAAATATTATTTTTAACTTTGTTTTCCCAGATTTCTCCTTTAATATAATAGTGTGGATTGTGATGTAGCTGATCCATCTGCATAATATAGTGAGAAATCCCCTCTCTCTCTCTGTACATTACAAATCATTAAAGCAAATAGGCAGGGCCACAATTTGTTGAATAATACTCATTCCTAATATTCTAAATGTAGTGGAAAAAATGTATTATCATTTAAAATTTGCATAATATATTAAGAACATTGCACTGATATTTCTAAAAAGGTAGATGGTTCTTTTGAGAAAGGATTTAAGTTTTGTATATGGTTGAAAGCGTTCATTAAAACTGGCACTTTTTGGATGGAGAGAGTCAAGAATTAGTACCTTTTGGAATTCCCATAGTAGCTCAGCAGAAACGAATCCAACTATGAACCATGAGGTTGCAGGTTCGATCCCTGGCCTCACTCAGTGGGTTGAGGATCCAGTGTTGCCACGAACTGTGGTTTAGGTACAGATGCAGCTTGGATCTGGTGTTACTGTGACTCTGGCATAGGGCTAGTGGCAACAGCTCTGATTAGACCCCTAGCCTGGGAACATCCATATGCCACGGGTGCAGCCCTAACAGGACAAAAGATAAAAATAAAATAAAATATAATAAAAATAATTAGTACTCTTCTATTAAATCACCACTGTCATCTTTGAAACTGAATTATTTGTTAAAAGAATAAAGTAATTAACCTTTAGTATGCCTGTTCAGCTGAGGTTAACACTCAGGACTTCTTATTCTGAATTTTGCCAGCATAAAGCCATGCTGCATGGCAGAGTAAATGTTGTCATAGATAAAGATGGTGAAAATAAATTATTGCTAAGCATATAATGACATAATTTCAACAGGTTACTGGAGATTGTATCTGTTATGACAAAGTTTTCATTATAAAATTCTGGATTACTATTAAAATTTTCTTTTATATATAAATACACAAAATCTTTCCATATCTAATGCAAGTTATTTTCCTAGAATTTCCATCTAAAGGCAGCATTTATGCACTAGTCTACTAAAGTAAAAAGTGATTCTCATTGCACGGAATTCTTATATAGCCAGTATCATTTCTTTAATATAGTTTAGCTAAATCAAATAAATCTACCTGTCCAAAGAAATGCTGCTAAAACATTTCAGACAGTAGTTTCACTTAACCTGATTCTCCCTCACTAATTGTGCTTTAATTATAGTTTTTTTATTTTGTGGATAACAGTGTTTAAATATTCAGAGAAAAGATTATTAAATTTTTTGCTGAATGACTCATACAGGAACACTAATTAGAACAAGAAAAACAGAGTTGCAATTTTCCAAAATAGTAACTGTGCCAGGTGAACACAAGAAATGCTTCTGCTAACTGAAACTTTTATGTAGAAACTGGCAAATAATACATGTAATAATGATTAATGCTTTCATTCTGGATATTCAAAAATTAATTGCCTCCTGCAAGTCAGGACCGCTGGTCTTATTCTAAGTCCTGTCACTCACAATTTTACCGCATGACCTTTAGTAAGTATCCTATTTTGTCTTAATTCTTTTATTGAAATATGATCTGGGGATTATAATTAAAACAAACAAATGGATACACTTAGCAAAGTGAGAAAATTAAAAGCATCCTCTGGTTAAGAGGTTTTGACTTAAATTTTATTTGTTTTCCATATTTAATGTTAATTGGATCCAATAGCATCAACCAGAATAAAAGGAATGCCTTGCCATCAAGATACTTACACTTAGTATTAAATAACCTTAGGTCATTTTTATTTAGAAATTTTCCTCTTTTAAGACACTACCTAATTAAAATATGTCACACGTTCCAAAGTTATAAAGTCAGAATATTTTTGGCCATATTTTATTTTTTTAGTTATTTAAATTTGTTATTGTTATTTCCCCAATACAATTTTTTTCTACTATATAGCATGGTGACCCAGTTACACATACATGTACACATTCTTTTTCCTCCCTTTAACATGCTCCATCATAAGTGACTAGACATAGTTCTCAGTGCTATACAGCAGGATCTCATTGCTAATCCATTCCAAAAGCAATAGTTTACATCTATTAACCCCAATCTCCCAATCCATTCCACTCCCGCCCCCTCCCCCTCCCCCTTGGCAACCACAAGTCTATTCTCCAAGTCCATGGTTTTCTTAATAACTACCTCCTAAATATATAGTAGGAAAAATATACTTTTTGCAACTCTGAAACAGAAAGTAAAGACACCAAAATCCTTCTCTGATTATTTCAAATAATCAGATCAGAAATTTTCTTTCACAACACTTTTTTTCTGCCATGACCATAAGATGTCATTACAAATCAGTTTAGTTCAAATTATATCATACCTCTGACTTAAAATCATCAGTTTTCTGTTAACAATTAACCAGCCCCCTCCCATCCTGTCTTCTCAGTTTGCTCAGTTGAATTTTTCTGTGCTTTTCCAATGCACAGTGCCACCATACCTAGTAATTTTCTGTGCTCATGACATTTCCCAGCGAACAATTTCAAAGATCATTTCTCCCAACACCAACATCTTTAGAGGGATGGGGGTTTACTTAAGATCACAAGGCCCCTTGTTCAATCTTTGCTAATGCTGCAGCATTTGGAAGTCTTCTTGAAAATAAATTGTCTGATGTTTTTCTGTAGTATGCAGAAAGTACCGTACCTGAAAGATTGTACCAGTCAACTCAGCACATAAAATTCCTTTTCTGGCACTAAACTGAGCTCCAAGGAAATAAAATGCTCTGCCCTCTTTACAGTGCCTTGCACATATAGATGCTCATTAACTATTTGGTGCTGGAGAAACTTTTATTTCCTATTCATATTACAGTCCCAATACCCCTGCCATTGATTGGTTGGTTCGTCTAATTTTTCACTCCAAGGGCCATTAAAAATACTACATACCAAGTCACAATGTATCTGTAGATTTACAATAAATTCAGCATCCTTACTTCATTTGTTAGCAGATGCTGAACTATTCTGGAATGAACTGATTCTTTGTGGTATCCTGTAGCAATTAAACATGTGGTGGGTTTTTGAAGTGTTGAAAGACCTAATTTTTTTATTTACATAATTATTTGTTCTAGGTAAAGAGTTGTTCAAAATCAAATACTACACATATAAATGTAAGACATTTTTTTAAAAAACATAAGTAAATTAGTAACTCTGTGTTTGAAGGAAACTAAGTTATAATTATTTATAGTTGATCTTAAATTTGCAAAATACATGAAAAAAAATTTTCTGAGTTTAAACTTTACTAGCAGTCTATGTTTTCACATATTTATAGTGGAGAAAAATAAGAATAAATGAAAAGAAGGATATATGTCTGAGTCACAGAAATGAAACAAAAGGAATTCCCTTATGTCAAAACAAATAGCAGCTTATGTCATGGGCTACAGTCTGGCCGTTATGCTCTTGTAGCATCTGATCTTATTTTCTTTTGTTTTTCCTTAGTACTTATTCCCATTTCTTTTTCATTTAGGACTGTAACCAAACACAGATTCAGCAGCACACTGCTCAAAGCCAACAACTGAGGAGCAAGTATCACTAGACAGGAAATATTCTTTATTCAGAAAAGCCAGGAATCTGAGATAAGGGTGGACTCATGTCCTGAGACCAACTACAAAATTCTGCTTATCCATGACAGTATTTAAGGGGAAAAAAGTGAAACACTCTCAGTTATCATTAAGATAGTAGGTCAGGTTTGTTTTTTTTTTTTTTTTTTTTTTTTTTTTTTTTGCACTTTTTCTTTGCTTGCAGACCTGCTGATTTCTGACCTTCCTTTAGCCAGCTCTCTTGCCCACATAATCCACTTGTAATTGGATGCTATCCTGTCCACATGATATACCTGCAAATTTGCTAAGGGGGGATGTAGAGGTAAAGAGTCAGTCATTCTTTAACTATTTAATTCTTCATTCTTTCTCCTTTTAATCCAGGAAAGAAATTGGCAGGTTAGGCAAGACATTGTGTATATTCAGTAGAGCAGAAGTCAGGAATTAAGGTAAATGTTACCCAGAACTTCATTTTAATAATTACTGTTTAAGGGAAGAAGAAATAAACAAATAGGAGAGGGGCAAAAGAGCTACTTACAAATTCCAAATTGTCAGAACTTTGTCCATTTCAATGGGATGAGAGGGGAAGGTCTGTCCTCTGTAACTTCTTCATGCTGGCATAGGGCACCATATTTTCAGAGTAGAAGATGCAACATGGGTCTGTAGCATCTCTATCCTGACAATTTCAGTTGCCCACTTACATATACAGGAAGAGCAAACCATAATTATTTCAATGTCCACAGTGATATAGATTATAATGAGCAATTCAGTAATGTGCAAAATGAAGCAGCTTATGTCATGGCTACAGTCTGGTCATCATGCAGTTAGCTTTTTCACTTTGCTGTCAGTCTGTAGAACAGCTCAGGAAATGTGCATCAGACACTGAGTCTGTAAGTCTATTGTCCTAATTACTAAGTCTCCAGGCTCAAGCCTGTTCTTTTGCGACTCAGGGAGGCCTGGGAGACTTCAGTTTTTCTATAAACAAGAGGCAAGGGGTATACATGGGCCTTTGTATTTATTTGCACAGGGAGGAGGGTTGCAGGGTTCTGCTCAATTCCAAGATTACATGGCAACACTAAAATTCTGGGATTCTGGGATTTTGTATCCTCATAGGAGAAACACTACTGACCCAAACAAGCAGCCTGATGATTTTCTCAATCTTCACAAGAGAGTGAAAGATTCAAAATCTCACACAAACTTTTATTAAGTACTATTCCTTAGCCTAGCACACCCAGTTCCTTAGTATGGATACTGAACTCCATTCCCTGGCATGGATGTATCCACATGAGCCCTTGGCATAGAGATACCCACTCACCTCTTCAGCATGGTTATTCACACTTAATGTCTTGGAATGGATGTAGAAACTTAACCCTGTAGTATGGTATACCCACTCAGTGCTTTCAAATGGAGATGTACACTGCATTCTAAAGAGAATACATGAAATTCTAGGAATATTAGTTGACATCAGGTCATAATCCTTTCCAAAATGATTAGTTAACCAAAATCAGATTAATTTAAGAATGAAGAGAGTTTGTTCTATAGGACAATAAATTTTTAGGTTAATGTGGGCCTATATGGGAAGAAAAAGAGAAAAAAATGAATTAGTTATGATAATTGAATAGGTGGGAAGTAGATGAGAGGAAAAGAGAAAAATATAGCACCAAAAAAAACAGTCAACTTTGTTATTTTGCCAATTAATACCATTGTAATTCATCAAGTATTTCTTTTTTTTTTTTTTTTTTGTCATTTTTGGATCATTTTTTGCTGTTTCTTGGGCTGCTCCTGTGGCATATGGAGGTTCCCAGGCTAGGGGTCCAATTGGAGCTGTAGCTGCCAGCCTACGCCAGAGCCACAGCAACGCAGGATCCAAGCTGCATCTGCAACCTATACCACAGCTCATGGCAACGCCGGATCGTTAACCCACTGAGCAAGGGCAGGGACGGAACCGCAACCTCATGGTTCCTAGTCGGATTCGTTAACCACTGCGCCACAACGGGAACTCCTCATCAAGTATTTCTTAATGTTTCTATATATAACAAAGTTAGTGTCAGTCCTATTATGTGTTACTGTGTGGATCTCTAAATTGAAATGTTTAAATTTTATTATAGGAATATTTAAATGTATGCAAAGTAGAATAGTATAATGAACCCCTTTGTGCTTATCATCCATCTTCAACAATTGTCACCAACTAGCCTAATTTATCTTATAATTACAAAGACCCACTTCCCACACTCATCAACATTATCCCAGATTATTTTGAATCAAATTTCAAACATCAGGATTATTTCATCTAAAATTATTTTAATCTATACTTTCAAAATATAATAAATCATATTTAAAAACAAGTTATCAAATTTTTTCTATTTGTCTTATAATATTTTTACAATCCCCTTATTTGAATTTATATCCAAATAAAATCCCAAAATTTAGTTAAATTGATGTCTCATAACTGTCCTTTTGTGTGTATATGCTTTTTATGGCCTTTCCTGTGGCATATGAAGGCTCCTAGAATAGAGGTCTTATCAGAGCTACAGCTGCCAGCCTACACCACCTCCACAACAACACAGGATCTGACCTGCATCTGCAAACTACACCACAGCATGGCAACACTGGATCTTTAACCCACTGTGCAAGGTCAGGGATCGAACCTTCATCCTCATGGATGCTAGTCAGATTCATTTCTGCTGAGCCACGATGGAAACTCCTCATAACTGTCTTTTAATTTGTAGGTTACTATTCCATCTTATTTTTCCTTTCTTGTGATTTTTTGAAAAAAAAAATGTAATATTTGTCTCATAGTATATCCTGAAGCCTGGATCTTGCTGGTTTTTTCCCTCATGGCATTTTAAAACATATTTTTCTGTTCCATTCATTTCCCGAAGTTATTGATTAGATGGGGGAGTAGGGGTTGACCAAATTCAGCTTGCCACTTATTTTTGTAAACAATGATTTGTTTACAATCACAACTGTTTATTTATGTATTGTGTATGGTTTTGTTTACTTAAAAAGTCAGAGTTGAGTAGTCATGAGGGAGATTTCATGGCCAACCAAACTTAAAATATTTACTTTCTGGCTCTAAAAAAATGTTTTCTGTCCTCTAATGTTGATGATTGAGATTAAAAAAAAATTTTTTTGTGCATTTCGTATTTGGAATGTATACTGCTTAGGAAGTAAATAAAGACCAATTGTCTCCTTTTTTGTTGTGTTAAAAATCACTGATGAGTGGAAGCTGCCTTTGTAGCTCAGTGGTAATAAACTTGACCAGTATCCATGAAGATGCATCCTCACTCAGTGGGTTAAAGGATCAGGCATTGCCATTAACTATGGTGTAGCACACAGATGTGGCTCAGATCATTCATCGCTACGGCTGTGGCTGTGGTATAGGCTGGCAGCTGCAACTCTGATTCAAGCCATAGTTAGGGAATTTCCATATGCTGCTGTCGTGGCCCTAAAAAGCAAATAATAATAATAATAACAATAATAATAATCAGGGATTAGTTAAATCTATTAAATTTATTTTTTTGTCTTTTTTAGGGCCGCACCCACAGCATATGGAGGTTCCCAGGCTAGGGGTCTAATCGGAGCTGTAGCTAGCAGCCTACACCAGAGCCACAGCAACGTGGGATCCAAGCTGCATCTGTGACCTACGCCACAGCTCACAGCAATGCCAGATCCCCAACCTACTGAGAGAGGCCAGGGATTGAACCCACAACCTCATGGTTCCTAGTCAGATTTGTTAACCACTGAGCCATGATGGGAACTCCTGAATCTATTAAATTTTGAAAATGCTTAAGGATATACAAGTTGATTCTTTCTGTACCATGAACTAAAACTACTTTTCTTTGATATCTGATATTTATAAGGGTCCTGAAATATTGTACTAGAATAACTAACTCATTGCCTTATTTTATAGGGTGAGATTTTACAAAGCTTTTGAAAATATGAACTGATGAAAAATGTCAGATTGAATTGAGATTGAAATGAGAAAGGATTTTTTTTAATTTCATTCTCTATTTAGAGAAGAATGTTTTTTCTTAATGATTTTTATTTTTCCATTATAGTTGGTTTACATTGTTCTGTCAATTTTCTACTGTACAGCAAAGTGACATAGTCACACACACACACACACACACACACACACGCATTATTTTTCTCACATTATCCTCCATCATGTTCCATCACAAGTGATCAGGTATAGTTCCCTGTACTATACAGATGGGTCTCATTGCTTATTCATTCCAGATGCAATAGTTTGGATCTATTAACACCAAACTCCCAGTCCATCCCAGTCCTCCTCCTTGGCAACCACAAGTCTGTTCTCCAAGTTGATCCACTTCTTTTCTGTGGAAAGGTTCATTCTTGCTATATATTAGATTTCAGGTAAAAATGATATATGGTATTTGTCTTTCTCTTTCTGACTTAATTCACGTAGTATGAATGTCTCTTGTCTCATCCATTTTCTTCAAAGAGCATTGTTTTGTTTGGTTTTATGGCTGAGTAGTATTCAATTGTGTATATTTGAAACATCTTAATTCATTCATCTGTTGATGGACATTTATGTTGTTTCTATGTCTTGGCTATTGTGAAGTGTGCTGCAATGAACATACAGGTGCATGTATCTTTTTCAAGGAAAGTTTGTCTGGATATATGCCTAAGAGTGGGATTGATGGGTCATATAGTAGTTCTATGTTTAGTTTTCTGAGTTACCTCCATACTGTTTTTCTTAGTGGTTGTACCCCAATTTATATTCCCACCAACAGTGTAGGAGGGCACCCTTTTCTGAATACCCTCTTCAGCATTTGTTATTTGTTGACTTGTGAATGATGGTCATACTGAGAGGTGTAAGGTGGTACCAATAGTAATTTTGATTTCTATTTCTCTAATAATTAATGATGTTGACCATTTTTTCATATGCTTGTTGCCCAGCTGTGTATTGTTTTTGGAGAAATGTCTCTTCAGCTCTTTTGCCCATTTTTCAATTGATTCTTTTTGTTTTGTATTTTGCTATTGAGGAATATAATTTTGTATATTTTAGAGATTAAGTCCTTGTCAATTGCCTAATTTGCAACTATATTCTCATATTACTCAGGTTGTCTTTTTGTTTTTTTATGGTTCCCTTCACTGTGCAAAAGCTTGTCAGTTTGATTAGTTCCCACTGGTTTATTTTTGCCTTTACTTCTGTTGCTTTGGGAGACTGACCTGAGAAAACATTTGTATGGTTGATGTCAGAGAATGTTTTGTCTATGTTCTCTTCTAGGAGTTTGATGGTGTCTTGTCTTACATTTAAGACTTTCAGCCATTTTGAGTTTATTTTGGTGCATAGAATGAAGGTGTGTTCTGGTTTTATTGATTTACATGTGGCTGTCTAGTTTTCTCAGCACCACTTGCTAAAAGGACTGTCTTTTTCCTCTTTTATATTCTTGCCTACTTTGTTGAAGATTAATTGACCATAGGTGTCTGGGTTTATTTCTTTGTTCTCTATTCTGTTCCGTTGCTCTCTACGTCTCTCTTGGTACCAGTACCACACTGTCTTGATGACTCTGGTTTTGTAATGTTGCCTGAAGTTATGCCTCTAGCTTGGTTTTTGTTCCTCAAGACTTCTTTGGTAATTCTGGGTTTTTTATGGTTCCATAGAAATTTTTGGACTCTTGTTCTAGTTCTGTGAAAAATGCCGTGGGTAATTTGATAGGGCTTGCATTGAATCTGTAGATTGCTTTGGGTAGTATGGCCATTTTTACAATATTAATTTTTCCAACCCAGGAGCATGGAATAGCTTTCCATTCCTTTGAATTATTTTTAATTTCTTTGATTAATGTCTTATAGTTGTTTTATAGGTCACAGAATATAGGTCTTTCACCTCCTTGGTCAGGTTTATTCTTATGTATTTAATTTATGGGAGTGTGATTTTAAAAGGTATTCTATTTTTGTATTCCTCTTCTAATATTCCATTGTTAGTATACAGAAATGCAACCAATTTCTGAATGTTAATCTTTCATCCTGCTACTTCGCTGAATTCATTGATCAATTCAAAGAGTTTTTATATGGAGTCTTTAGGGTTTTCTATATATAGTATCATGTCATCTGCATACAGTGACAGTTTTACCTCTTCTCTTCCAATTTAGATAATTTTTAATCTTTTTTGTTTTTCTGATTGTTGTGGCTAAGACTTCCAATACTATGTAGAATAAAAATGGTGAGTGTGCTCATCCTTGTCTTGTTCCAGATTTTAGTGGGAAGGCTTTCAGCTTTTATCCGTTTAATATTGTATTGGCTGTGGATTTGTCATAAATGGCTTTTACTATTTTAAGGTATGTTCCCTCTATACCCACTTTGGTAAGAGTTTTTATCATGAATGAATGTTGGACTTTCTCAAATGATTTTTCTGCATCTATTGAGATGGTCATGTGTTTTTCGACTTTTCTTTTGTTAATGTGGTGTATGATGTTGATTGATTTGCATATGTTGAACCATCCTTATGTATTTGGGATAAATCGCATTTGGTCGTGGTGAATGATCTATTTTTACATTGTTGGATTCACTTGGCTAAAATTTCATTGATAATTTTTTCATATGTATTCATCAAAGATATTGGTCTATAATTTTCTTTTTTAGTAGTATCTTTGTCTGGTTTTGGTATTAGGGTGATTGTGGCCTCATAGAAATCAAAGTTCTTAATATGGCCAAAAATAATTTTCTAATATGTAAATAAAATTACCCAAATCTACTTAACAGAAGCATGGTGAATGTTAGGAACTATATATATATATATGTATACATATATAATTATATATACATATAGTTATCACATATAATTATAATTCTTATAAATTAGATGATAAATTTGATATGAATATAATTTCCAATACATAGGAGATAATCAATAAATTTTAGACATTTATAGCATCATATTTTATGATAATTCACATTTTTTCACATTTCAAAACTTCACCTGCATCCTATGGAAATTCTGGGGCTGGGGTTGAATCAGAGCTTCAGCTAAGTCCTATGCCACAGTCATGACAACATAGAATCCAAGCTTCATATAGCTTGTGATGCTGGATCCTTAATCCACTGAATGAGACCAGGGATCAAACAGACGTCCTCACAGAGACAAGGTTGAGTCCTTAACCCAGTAATTACAGTGGGAACTTCTGTCTCTCATTTCTTCTTATCCTCCATCCCTTCTTGTCTTTTTCTTTATAGTTTCTATTTTTCTTCTTTCTGTGATATTATCTTATCACTCAACTATAATATTGAGTTTTTAATTTCTAATTGCAAAAAAGCCTTTTTGTAATATATATGTACATGTATATATTTATATATATCATCCCGTCATATATAAAATCATCAGGTTTGCTTCATGAATGCAATATTGTCCCGTTTTTCTTGGCTTTTCAAATACCATACGATATAACTTATATGTAGAACCTAAAACTTGATACAAATGAACTTATTTACAAAACAGAAAGAAAGTTATAGACATAGAAAACTAAGTAATGCTTGCTAAAGGGAACAGGAAGTTGGGGAGGGATAAATCAGGAATTTGGGATTAGTGGATAGAAACTACTACATAGAAAATGGATAAACAAGGTCCTACATTAAATATCCTGTGATAAACCACAATGAAAAATAATATATATATCTAATACATATAAACTGAATCACTTTGCTGCACACCAGAATCTAACACATTTAAATCAACCATATTTCAATTAAAAAGCAAAAATAGCATGCTTGAAGAAAACTAAGAAAATGTAATTTGACAAAAATGGCTTTAAAAAGAGATGCAGAAAGAGGAGTCCCCATTGTGGCTCAGTGGGTTAAGAACCCAACATATTGTCTGTGCGTATGTGGGTTCAATCCCTGGCCTTGAGTTAAGGATCTGTCATTGCCACAAGCTGTGGCATAGGTCACAGATGAGGCTTAGATTGCTGTTGCCATGGCTGTGGTATGGCTGTGGCATAGGCCAGCAGCTGTGGCCCCTAACCCCAGAACTTCCATATGCCACAGATGTGGCCTTAAGAATTAGAGAAAGAGATGCAGAAAGATACCCTTTGTTTTACCCACTTCAGAGAATAGTTCTCAGGCTTCTATCCACAATAAAATATATCTGCTTTCTCAGATGTTTTAGGGCATCAAGCAATGTAAAATATTCCTTGGAGTATGTTAAATAAATCCCCTTATTTTGAGGTACAAACTCAGTTGTTTTCTCAATGCTTCTCACTCTTAACCAAGGATTCTATTTATGTGGCTCTCCTAGTAATTTTAGAACCCATTTGATTTCATATATCAACAGTTTGTTGATGGTGTCATTTACATTTCTCCTTTCTGTGTGCTTACTATGCTATAAATAAATAAACAGATGAGGTTACAAATAAATTTGTTTTTAATTTTACTGTTACTATAATGGGTTTTCAGGAACTAGCAAGGGTAAGTATATGCATTCAAATTAATTCTTAATTTGGTGGGGGTTTTTTTGTTTACATTACTTTGTCAGCATTTCTTTAAAATTTATTTTAGGAAAACTTGATTTTAATGCTGTCCCATTAACCCATCATGCTGAAATACAGTATAATTAATTTAACCATTTCCCTTTGTTGAATATTTTTCAATGTCTCATTATAAATATTGAAAATCTTTTAATATATTTTGAAAAATATACATTGTATAAATTTCCAATCACACATTCTTTGATTCATGATTATCTACATAACACGTTTCTTCCCTTATATTTACCTTAGTTTTAAAAATAATTAAATTTATTTTAGTATATTAAACATAAATAATAGTAACTTATTTTTAGAAAAATACCAGTTGGGGACATTCACAAATGGCAAGGTTGGCATAGAAACTACCAGAATCAACTTTTTTAGATTTCTGGAAAAGCCAGAGGTTTATGGCAACTGAGTAAATGCTGGATGGAGGAAAAAGGGAACTTAATAATGGAAGGAAATGTTTGCAGCATTTTGATTTGTCATTGCCCCACCACTTTCCAAATACAATGGTGCACTTGAAGAAGGAAGTCTGAGTTCCCAGTGTGGGACTCTGGTCCATGTTTTCAGAGAGCACTGAGTAGATTTTCCATGCAAAATTTTTGTTCATGTCTCTTCTAATCTATGTGGGGACTACCTGAAGTACACGGTATTTGGCACCGTTTTGCCTAGGGTGGACCTCACTGTGGAAAGTGTGTGTTGCTTGAAAACACTTCAAGCAAAACTAAGGAATAAATGTAACTTGACATAAAATAAAACAATACAATGGAAACATAAAATAGATCTTTTGGGAGGATATTCTGGTGAGTTTCTCTGAGAAGTTAGGACATTCAAATATACTCATGTACATAGAAGAATTCAGAAGGCCGTAAACCTACCTAAAAAAGATCTGATAAAACATTAAGCTCTCACCGTGGGATGATTCTTGGGTTCAGTGTAAGCCTAAATGTCAAAAGAGTGCTCCAGCACAGAGGCCCTCTGCAAAAATTGGGAGAGGTGTTTGTTTATTTTTACTTCCCCCACAAATAATGCATTTAAAACACTATTAGAGCAATAAGCAAACATAGCAAAACTGCAGGCTACAAGATCAACACATTGGAAACAGTTGTGTTTCTGTGTACCAACAATGAACAATCTGAGAAGGACAATGAGAAAACATCACTTACAATAGCATCTAAAAGAGTAAAATAGGGAATTCTCTTCATGGCTCAGGAGCAATAAACCCGACTAGGATCCATGAGGATATGGGTTTGACCCCTGGCCCCATTCAGTGGGTTAAGCATCTGGCATTGCTGTGAGCTGTGGTGTAGATCACAGACTTGGCTTGGATCCACTGTGACTGTGGTGTAGGCTGGCAGCTGCAGCTCTGATTTGACCCCTAGCCTGGGAACTTCCATATGCCACAAGTGTGGCCCTAAAAAGCAATAAATAAATAAACAAATTAATAAATTAAATTAAAATAGATAGGAATAAAGTTTTAAAGAACACGAAACGCTTGTAAAGAAATGTAAAGATATCCCATGGATAACAACAATTGCTATTTTTCTACCCAAAATATTTACAGATTCAATAGAATATGTATTAAAATTCCAATAGCCCTTTTTGTTGATGCAATGAAAAAAAGAATCATCAAATTCATATGGAGTTGAAAAGGACTCAATAGCCAAATATCCTTAAAAAGCAAGAATAATGGAAAATTCACATTTCCTGATTTTAAAACCTAGTACAAAACCAAAGTTATCAAAACAGTGTTTCACTGATATAAGAATAGGCATATGCACTAATGGAATATAATTGAGATATGTCATCAAAAGCAGAGCAACAATAAAAAAATAGGCAAATTAAGACTTCATTAGAATTAAAAACGTGAATATCGAAGGATGTCATCAAAAAAGTGAAGACATATGAAATAGATAATATTGCAATTACTATATCTGATAATGGTTTAATAGATATATAAAGGCCTTCAACAACAACAACAAACACAACAACTCAAAAAGTAGACAATGGAGTTGAATAGAAAAAGAATATACACAAATGGCCAATAATCACAAGAAAGATGCTTATAATTATTAGTCTTTAGGAAAACGCAAATTCAAACCACAATGAGATACTACATCATATCTACTAGTATGGCTATTTTTAAAAATTAACAAAATGGGAGTTCCCATTGTGGCTCAGTGGGTTAAGAATTCAATACAATCTCCATG
Source organism: Sus scrofa (assembly GCF_054392235.1). Lineage (NCBI taxonomy): Eukaryota > Metazoa > Chordata > Mammalia > Artiodactyla > Suidae > Sus > Sus scrofa. The sequence continues at coordinate 45,035,915 of NC_139393.1, forward strand.
AAGATGAGGGTTCAATCCCCAGCCTCGCTCAGTGGGTTAATTATCCTGCACTGCCCCTGGCTGGGGCATAAGTTACAGATACAGCTCAGATCTGGTGTTGGTGGGGCTATGATGTATTCCTATAGTTTCAGCTCTTATTTGACCCCTAGCCTGGGAACTTCCACATGCTACAGGTGTGGTGGTAAAAAGAAAAATTTTTTAAATAAAAATAAAATAAATAAAATTAAGAAAAATTAATAAAACAGAAATAAAAATGTTGAAAAGAATATGGATAATTTAGAACACTTGTATGTCATCGATGGGATGTACATACTGCATGTCATATCTTCTCTGGAAAACAAAAAACCAACATTGAATCACATTTTAATTCAGTAATTCATTGCGGCATGATTCACAACACCCAAAGATGTAAAAAACCTAAGAGTTCATCATCCAAAGAATGGATAAAAGAAATGTCATGTATATGTACGGTGGAATATCACTGAGCTATGAAAAAGGAATGAAGTTTTGATATATGACACAACAGAGACAAAACTTGAAAAAATTATGCTAAGTGAAATAAGCCAGACCAAAAAAAAATGTTGTATGTTCCCATTTACATGAACTACATACAATATAGGAATAGTGACAAAAATAGATTGGTGGTTTTCAGGGTCTGGGATTAGTGGAGAATGGTAAATTATTGCTTAATGCTAACAGAGTTTAGAGAGATAAAATCTTTTGGAAATCAATAGCAGTAATAGATTACAGATTATGCTGAACATAATAAATTCCATTAATTTGTATCTTTAAATATGGCTAAAATGGCAGAGGGGTGTGTGTGTGTGTGTGTGTGCATGTGTGTGTAAACCACATAAAAATCTTTCATTTCATAGTTCCCTCATGGCTCAGCAGGTTAAGGATCCATCATTGTCACTGGTTATAGCTGTGATGCAAGTTTAATACCTGGCATGGGAACTTTTGTATGCTCTAGGTCCAGCCAAAAAAACAAACAAAAAAAAAAACCTTTTTTTAAAAAAATTATGCCTAAATTTCTTTAGGAGGAGATTATAGAATTATATTCTTAAATTGCTATGAAATTCATGTTGGCATGTGATCATGTGATATTTTCTGTAAGGTACAATACTGGCAAAGGAACAGCTTATCATTTAAGTGTGTAAGCTCAAGAGTCAGACTGCTAATGTCATGTTAAATTCTTGGAACTATGCCTTATTAGGTGGACATACTTAAGCAGATCCCTTATATTGTTCTTTTATCAGTTTCTTCATCTATGAAACATAGCTTAAATTTTTCCATACAAAATTTTTAAGATATAATGGCAAAACATATGCATAACACTTAAGAGAGCATATAGTAAGCTCAATAAGGTTAGCAATTATTATATTTCCTGAGTTTACACTGGAAGGTATTCTTAAAATCTTGTCAGAATATTCAGGATAAGAAACTTACACTGACTTTCAAGTGAAGAAATTTCTATTAATATGCCTATATGTAATACATTAGCAAAACATAAAATTTAGTTAACTCTCTGAATAATTTAAGCCATTTTGTTTAACTGATAATGTCAAAATCATACCAGAGCTAAAGAACAATGCCCTTGTAAAACTTCAATCAATTTCTCAGGTGTAAATCATTTTTCAACCATGTGAAGAATATGGAGCAGAACAAATAATGTGTAAAGATAAATAAAATAGACTCATAAGCCAGTGAATATATAACATTCCTTGAATAATGTATAGCAAATTTGAATGGTGGTCTTTATATTTTGAAGTAAATGCCTGTCATTGCTGATTACACCTTCAAGGCAGCAGATGTTTGAAAAACAGATATTGGTAGGCTCTTTTTTAAGCAGATTCTAGCAAGTTACCTCATCTTAACAAATGGCAGATGCTATGTCTGATAGCTGAGCAATTTAACAACCTGCTGTGTCACAGATGCACAAATCCTAATACATGCAAACATAATCTTGCCAAATACAGAGATTTGCTGGTAATTACTTTTTCTTTCTGTAAGTTACATTTACAATATTTTGAAGGTTCTTAAATGGCTAAAGTTTTGTCCACAAGATATTATGTCAATTTATTTTTTCGTCTATTAGTGATACCAAATCCAAAATATTTTAAGGGTATTATTTCATTACTTTTTAATTAATATTTTCATGGAAAATCAGAAGTTTCTGGGTATTGTCTGATGTAAGTAATGTATTCAGATTCCTTTCCTTCTGTAGTTTCTAAAAAAGGTACAGGTTCTGTGTGGCTATAGCCATAATTTAATATCTGTAATTTTAATTTATTCTTGATGAAGGGATTTTTTAAAAAATCAGTGGTATAGCAGTTTAATATTTACAAATCACTTTTCACACACATGAATTATAATTACACATTATCAGTACCACAAAAACGACATCCTGGGAGACTTGCTAAAGAATACATGAGAGGTCACCATTATGTAAACATAATTAGGTCTAAAAAAAGGCACTTTAAAATAGTAAAACACTTGCCGTAATTTCATAGTAGTGATTAGAAAAAAATGTGATTATGATTTTATCTGAAAAAGACATCTAAAATAATATAAATATTTTAAACAATTCAATTTACCTTTTAATGTACAACAGGATTAGGTTATTTTAATGACACTTTAATTCTTTGAATACTTAAAGAATATATAGAACCACCATATGATCCAGCAATTTCATGCCTGGGCATGTATCTGGAGAAAACCACAATTTGAAATGATATAGGCTCCAGCATGTATACTACAGTGCTATAATAGCCAAGACATGGAAGCAACCTAACTGTCCATCAACAGAGGAATAGATAAAGAAGATGTGGTCCATATATACAATGAAATATTATTCAGCCATAAAAAAGAACAAAATAATGTCATTTGCAGCAACATGGATGGATCTAGAGATTATCATATGAGGTGAAGTAAGTCAGACAGAGATATACAAATATCATATGATATCATTTCTCTGTGGAATCTAAATAAAAATGATAAAAAGGAACTTATTAACACAACAGAAACAAACTCAGAGATTTCAAACTCAAATTTATGGTTACCATGGGAGGAAACCTTGGTGGGGAGGTATGAATTGGGGGGATGGGAATAACTCACTACTGAATGGAATAGATAATTAACAAGAACTTTCTGTATAGCACAAGGAAATCTACCCAATAGTTTGTAATAATCTATATGAGAAAAAATAATGGATATATGTTTATGTATAATATATATTTGCTATATTAATGTATATTATTTGTTTTGCTGTACACCCGAAACTAATTTAACATTGTAAATTAACTATACTCCAATAAAGAATGTTTTAAACAAACTTTTGTGTTTTTGCACAAGTTTGTAATTTTTGCCAAAATTTAAGAGCATATTACACTGTGATTATTTCAGAGAACAATCACAAAGAAGGCCATTTTGCCAAAATATTTCAGGGCTTCATCAATTTTATTTGATAGTGAAATTGTTCTCTTTTGAAGCACATATTCTATCATTAGTCTTGCCAATACTTTTCTTCAATTTTTAACCAGTCTAAATCTGCTGCACCTTCATTTGTCAAAGTCTTTGTTTACTTGTGACTCAAGTAGTTCTAATTTTACTTCATAGGAGTCATGAAATCTTGTAGTTCTTGTACAACTGCAATTCCACTTTGTATTATACTGCTTGGTTTTATCAGATGTATTTAATATCCCCCCCAAATGAAAATGACTGAAAAATATGTTGGTCAGCATATTGGGATAAATATTGTTGGGGAGCAGAACGAAATTTGAAGTGAGAACCAGTTAAATGAGCATTATCAGTAATTGATGTCATGCTATGATGCTATTATTTCCTAATAAAACTGTAGATAATAACTACTTGGGAACTAAAGAATCCTATATACTTGGGAATTTGAGTAGAATTTTTGAATCTGATTCATCATTTTTTTTCTTTTCTGAAAATGATAAAATCACTAATTACATTTAAAATACTTTTACCTATGTTTTTCAATGGCCAGTGAGTACGGAATCTTTGCTTATCATGGAAATTTTGAAGACATATGTGACATCAAATAGTTGAAACACTAACTGAAATAAAGTATGCATTTACACATGTATTTCTAATATTCCTGGTAAGAGGTCAACCACCTTTTCTCCACCTTTCTCTGTGGAATCTAAATAAAAATGATAAAAAGGAACTTATTAACACAACAGAAACAAACTCAGAGACTTCAAACTCAAATTTATGGTTACCATGGGAGGAAACCATTTGAATAATAACTGTCAAGTGCAGTTTATTTCTTCACCATATTAGTCCATTTTATGTTTAAACTTTCTCATTGTCAGAAAATACACCCACAGATTTGTTCTATACTTGAAAGCCATCTCTCAAAACACATCCCTTTGTTGATTCTACTTAAAAATTATACACCTATTCAGGGTAAGGCACATTTCCATTTAATAAAACAATATTATATAAGGTCTACAATTTGCCATGCTGCTTTAAGTGTTCTCTTTTCCAGGATAAAATTCTCTATTTCCTTATATCATTCACCATGATATCTTTATGCCCCATTGTTACAATGTCTAGATTCAATTTGTTTGTAGATTTCCATCTTAAAATGAGGTATCCAAAACTAATCAAGTCCTTTAAGAGACATCGCTCAAGGGTATAAAAAGCTTTGACTATTTTTGTGATGGCTCTCTCAAAGAATAAAGCATTCTTATTTCCTAAAGTGCTTATTTGTGCTGAAACTGACAAGTAGTGATCTATTACAACCCTCTCTTAAGGTGACTTATGCCTCATGTCATTTCTCTTACCTCAAATCCTACTTGGGAAAAGGAATATGTCTTTTTTAAAATGACTACATCTTATCTCTATTGCCACACTGTGTCTCTTTTTAATCACTTTGCGTCTGTAAAATATTGAGGTACATTACACATATCTATTTTGCATTCATACTTATAAAAAATTCCCAAAGGTTTTATAATAAAGTATGTTCTCTTTAAACTTATACACAAAATTAATTTTTTTTAATTCTGTATGTTTTATTTACCCTATACATTCTCCTTCATTCATAAGATTAGATAACAATTTCTCTCATATTCTCTACTCTTTATACTCATTTAAACCTGATTTAAATATAAGAATAAGAAATATAATAGACACACATTCTCTTAATTTATAAATTATTTGATTTTCTGACTTTTGATTTAAATTTTACATAAACAACATGCATAAGAAGAGTATCAAAGGATAAGAAGAGTACAGAAGGAAGACAAATGTAATTATAAAAACATGTTGGCTCCTGCAGTAAGCTCAGAAAGCCCAATAACAGTAACCGAAGAGTACCCAGTGTCAAAGAACTTATATTTTAGAGAAAGATAAAGAAAATGGATGAATAAAATGTTTTAAAGTGTAATAAATATTCTAAAAATATAAAACATAAAACGAAAATGAAAAATAATAGAATGAAGGACCTACTTTTCACAGGACAGTAAGAAATTTTCTGATTACGCAACAGTTCAGCTGAAATTCAGAGATAGAGCTATATCTCTATCTCTAGCTAGCTAGCTAGCTATTATCTATCTATCTAGAGAATAAGCTATTTCATGAAAGAAGCAGGATGCCTATTCTGAAAATAAGAATTTGAAACCATTCATTCTTCACTAATGGAAGTCTGCCATTAGAAGACATTGAGCTATCTTCAAAATTTGTGGAGAAGAAATAAAACACAATGAAATTACCCACTTAGAAAAATTGTTATTCAAGACTGGAGACAAACTAAAAATATACATAAATGCAAATGGGAATGTTTACCACTCAAATATTTTGGAGTAAAAATTACAGTATGCTTAGCAACAAGATGAGAGACTGAATATTCAAATGGGCAATAGCTATATCATACAGAAGACTTGAACTCTCACCCCAAAACTCTGCAACAAACATTCCAGGAATCCAAGCAATAATTTCTGGAGAAATTTGACCAGGTCAACAGATACTAGTTTCCTTGTAAGTTGCACATACTTCTCTAGCACAGTGTAAAACTAATAAAATCAAATATGCTTTCCAAACCAATCATGTAAGATTCCCCACTTTTTTTTTTTTTTTAAGGACCACATCCTCAACATATGGAAGTTCCCAGGCTAGGGGTCAAATCAAGGCTGTAGCTACCAGTCCAGGCTGTAGCCACAGCAATGCAGGATCTGAGCCACATCTGCGACCTACACCACAGCTCACTGTAACACTGGATCCTTAATCCACTGAGCAAGCGAGGGATTGAATCTGAATCCTCAAGGATACTAGTTAGGGTTCATTATCACTAAGCCACAATAAGAGCTCCCAAGATGCCCCACTTCTACTTAGTCTTCCTCTAGCCTCCCATGACAACAACTACCAATCAGACCATACGTCAAGTCTTTGAGTCTTTTTAGTCTCTGTCAAAGCATGTGGTAGTGGTTGACTCACTTGCTACAGTAATCTCTGAATAAATGGTGTTTGCTTATTCTCAGATTTATGATTCAAGTTCATTTTCAGAAAAGAAATAGGAAACTTAAAAGATTAACTTGGGTGGATGATAGAAGGAATGGTAACAGAGACTAGTAAAAATATAGGCAAATCAAAATAAACATTGCTAGTAGAACAATTTGAATAATCATATTAATTAATGGGGTTTAGAAAAAAAGGAAGAACTAAAATAAAAATGGTATAATATTAGATGCTATGATGAGGTAAATCACCCAAATGTCCTCATTTACTCTGGTAATGGAGTGATATTTACTCTTAGTTACATCAAGTGTTACTTAACAATTTAAGAATAGATATGCATGACTTATGAATGAATAGAAAAAAGGAGACCAAATCAAAAAAACCCTCAATTTTTAGATAGTAGAAAAGGATCTAGATTCAGATTTAGTAGAACCTTCATAAACACCTGAGAAAGCAAAAAGCCAAGTTTATTATAAGATTCTTACTTTTTCCCCTGTTTTTCTTTCTTTAAAAATTTTAATATATCCATCTGAACATCAATCACAATTTCTGTGGAAGTTAGTACTCTTCTTTTTCAACATTTATGGCCATGTAAATCTCTTCAGAATTGCATTGAGCTTGATATATTCATGTCAGAGGGAACAAATACTACTATGCCTATCACATGATGACAGTAGTAAGCTATATGTAATTAATGTAAATCCTGTACTTTTACACACATTGTAGAGTAGCTACTAGTCCTCAGATGAAACTTAATACTCTAGCTTAGTATTTTTCTGAGCATTCTGGTTGCCTCCAGATTGTCAGTGGGTCTACTCTCCAAACAAATGAGGCTGAGAGTAAGGAATATCCAGTATATGAGAAACTCAAAGAACAGTCTCTGAGTTGGAAATAAAGTGACATTTTGACATTATTATTCAATTAGGAAACTTCATATTAGTATTATGAAAGTCATTCAAAATGATGATGCCAGTGATACCTACCAGCATGTTAATCAGATGTGATTAGATTTTCTCCAGTATTTCTTGCTCTGTTGAACTTGACCCTTTGCTGAGGTAGTATTTAAAGAAAAAGCCCCTAGAATAAACACTGTAAACCTTGCAAAGTGTATAATTCAATCTTAAGACAATCTCTTGAACTGGTATTTCTTCTTTAACATAAAGGAGTACATTTCCATTGTTAAGGCATGTTTTAAAATATTCCTCCTGCAATTTTATCTTATCACCTTTAGAAATATTCTTCATATTACTAATACGTCTTTTGCTTTGCCTTTAATAACATTAAAAATATATGCATTTAATAGTGTGTAATCTATTTTACCATATGTATTTTATGGAGAAGGTTGTGATACTTAAAATATTATATCTGAGGAGTTCCCTTCATGGCTCAGTGGTTAAAAGACCTGACTAGGATCCATGAGGCACGGGTTCAATCCCTGGCCTTGATCAGTGGGTTAAAGATCTGGGATTGCTGTGAGCTGTGGTTTAAGTCACAGATGTGGCTCAGATCCAGCATTGCTATGGCTGTGGCATAGGCTGGCAGCTGCAGCTCTGATTAGACCCCTAACCTAGGAACCTCCATATGTGCAGGTGCAGCCTTAAAAAAAATAGCAAATATATGTGTATGTATATATAATATGTATATATGTATATATAATCTGAAATAGGTTAACCTCAGGCTAATTTTTGAACATATTTACTTCTTTTCCTTAAAAAGATTTTAAAACAAACTTTTAAGGTCAGTAGGTCAGCCTGACAATTTTATTATTATTTCTTAGCTTCTGGACACATTTGCATATCAAAGTTCTAATCATGAAGACCTGCTTAGCATCATGAAATTAGGTTATAACTATATTATGACTGGCAGCTAATATTTACATGTATAAACTGAAATAACATTATATTACTATTCTGATATTTAATTTATTCCCTATAGATTACTTTTAACTATGTGGCTATTGAAAATAAAAGAGTTATAATATTAAACAATTTAGCCTAAAGCACAAACATCTCCAATTCATATATTTGATAAGAAAATTAACCTAAAGTACCCACATATATAAACCATTTCATTCATTGTATATCTTTGAAAGAAATGCAAATGTATTTATGATCCAATTTATTTTAGAGAATATACACCTATTACAAATAAAATTAAATAGAGAAAATATTTTATTTAACATATTATTGTATGTGAAAAACAATTCTGTTGAGACTAAAAGTTTCCTTTCCTTTGAAGTTGCTAAGTTAAAAAGAGTTAAACATAGCTTTCTATTTTATTGATTGCTTTTTGAGTTTTTGAGTTCTAGTTTTCTTCTTTGCAGTCTCAAACTTTTATTCATTTATTCATTCACCCTATATGTACTTATTGATCAGTCATTGTCCAGCAGAGATTTATTAAGTAGCAAAGAAGATACACTGAGCCATTATGGATATATGTTATGATTTCAAAAGTATCTAAAGTGTTATCAAATAATAATTATAAAATAAAATTCAGCCCTTTCAGTGAACATGAAAGATAAATATATATGTCCACTTTTTGGACACTCAGTTATTGTATATCATATGTGAAAATATTATATTTCTAAAATGAATGAATATAAAGCACGTATTTGCTTTTTATTTTTAGAAACCTAATACAGTATTAAATTGATACACAGCTGTTCAGATACTTAATTCCTCTGTATAAATTACTGTCTTTTTCTTTTTATAAAAAAACATATGGGATGCAGGTTTGATCCCTGGCCTTACTCAGTGGGTTAAGGATCTGGTGTTGCCGTGAGCTGTGGTGTAGGTTGCAAATGCAGCTTGGATCCCTCGTTGCTATGGCTCTGGTGTAGGCCGGTGGCTGCACAGCTCCGATTAGATCCCTAGCCTGGGAATCTCCACATGCCGCAGGAGCAGCCTCAGAAAAGCAAAAAGACAAAAAAAAAAAAAAAAAGACAAGGAAAAACATATGGGAAAAGATGCAATTTTATTATCTAGAGAGTACTCTTCAATTATGCTATAGCAAAATGATTTTATCCCTGAGTTTCTAAAATATATCAGTTTATAATTAAGTTATCAGAAATATATTTATAAGTATCTAATTTTTACTACTAATGAGCATATAATATTAAATTACATTAATATTGAATAATGTATATATAAGCTTTCCACTGGTTAATAATCCATCATAACTTCTCAGCTTTATTATATATTTTACAAAAATATTTAAAAGCTCAGGAATATCTAATTAAAAGTTAAAATTTCTTTTTGTTCTAATCCTTTCACCAAAAAGGAGTTGGTTAAATGAAACAGTTGGTAAGAAAATTACCCTTACTGTAGTTCAATTGTGATAAATATACAGGTTAAATTTTATTTTAAAATGTTTTTTAGCCACATATGCCTGCAAGCCTGATATCAAACTCAGACATGTATATGTGCTTGGATGTAACAGTAGCAACTATTCAGTTTAGAGGTACTGTATGGCCCATACTGAAAATACATAAAGTAAGGAATCTTTCACTGTACATCTTAACTTTATATTTTAAGAAATAATAAAATAGTTGTCATGATGATCAATGAATATAATTTCCCAGTAAGCAGGACATTTGAAATATATGATGAGCTAATGGGTTATAATTTTTTTGTTTGTAAGACTTAGCCTTTAGGATATTAAATATATTGGTGAGGGTAAAATAAATAACTTATTATCTTGCAAAGATTTAAGTGGTCATTTGCTTCATGTTAAAATTCCTGTTCAGTTTAAAAAAAGTGGTAATTTTTTAATTAAAATAAATTTAGAGTATAAAGGGCTTTATTGATAAAACTTTATTTTTTCCTTTAGAAAAATTTAATTGGTGCAAAGTCACCTCTTAAATTCATTAGCTAATGTCTGTTCTTTAAAAAATCAATAATATCCATGGAGTTCTCTTGTGGCATAGTAGGTTAAGGATCTGGCATTGTCATTGCAGTGTCTTGGGTTGCTGCTGTGGCACAGGTTGCCTGGGAACTTCTGCATGCCACGAGTGTGGCAAAAAAAAAAAAAAAAAACAAATGAAATTAACAGTATATTTTCACTTTTTCTACTGTTTTTCTAATTGTCTATATTGTCTATATTATATTTCTTTTGCAATTAGGAAAAATCTACTTCCTGTTTTTAAAAAAGGGGTGGGGGAAGGAAGCTATTTTCCCAACAAAATATAATTAAGAAAACCCAACTCCTTTCATTTAATGTCTATTGCTGCCATAGAGATAAACCCCCAAAACATTTTGTGCTAAGGAACAAAAGCCAATATTCCTGTAACAGTCTGAATTCATCTGAAATCAACTAAATATGGAGGTGTGTAACACTATTTCCTTCCCTACGTGTTCTTACATCTTCCCAATTTCTAGTGGTTTGCCAGCAATCCTTAGTAGTTCTTGGCTTGTAGCTGCATAAGCACACTCACTTGCTTTGTGTTTCTGAATTCATAAATCATATCGGACGCAAATCATATCGGACACAAATCATATTGGATTAAGAGTTCATCCTACTCAAGTATGAAGTCATCTTAAGTAATTACACCTACCTGGTCCCAAATAGAGTCATATTCTGAGGTAATGGGGGCTAAGCCTTCAACATTTATTTCTTGGAAAGAGAAAATTCCAACCAATAGAAAGAGAGAGCTCATTTAATACAATTAAAGAATGGATCTGTGTTCCCGACGTGGCTCAGTGGTTAACGAATCCAACTAGGAACCATGAGGTTGCAGTTTCAATCCCTGGCCTTGCTCAGTGGGCTAAGGAACTGGCGTTGCTGTGTAAGCTGTGGTGTATGTTGCAGACACGGCTCGGATCCTGCATTGCTGTGGCTCTGGTGTAGGCTGGTGGCTACAGCTCCGATTCGACCCCTAGCCTGGAAACCTCCATATGCTGCAGGAGCAGCTCTAGAAAGGGCAAAAAGACAAAAAAAAAAAAAAAAAAAAAAAAAAAAAAAAAAAAAAAAGAATGGATCATGTAAAGTAAAAAGGAAATGTTGTTAATAAGTTTAAAAATGACAATATTAAGCCTAGTAATCAGACTGGGTCACAATATCAGGAAGAGAGAAATAGCAAAATTGCCTTAATACAGAGCAACTAGATTCCTTCTGAAAAGAAATGAGATCTGTGGAAAAGCCTGAAAGAGTTGCAATAGTGGCAACTGAAGAGGTCAAGAGCAGGAGTCAGATGCTATAAACATGAAGAGAAGAAGAACAGATCCAGCTGCACAAGATTTATACTGGTAAATGTTGAAAAAGACACAAGAAAAGAAAGCAGCAGATAATAAAAATAGTAAAATACAGTATGTCACCAGGAATGACCACAAAGTTTGAAATGCAAGATAGCCTACACTGACATTTTGACTCATAACTCAAGAAACTGGGCATGCCTTCTAGAGCCTGGCTATCCAAATTTTGGCCAGTAATCAAGCTACATCAGCATTTCTTGGGAACTTGCTAGAATGCCGCTCAACTTTCTAAGCAAAACTCATTGAGATCCATATGTAAACTCAAATTTGAGTAGCACTGCTCTACTAGTTTAAGAGATGAATATATAGCCGCTCTCATTTTCTGAGACAAACTGCCTATGGAATGTGCATGTCTCAAAATCAACCCGCTTTCTCTTTACTCTTGGCTCCCTCTTTCCTGCATAACAAGACCCCTCATTTGGCAATCCATTCTAAAGGCTTCTGCAGATCCCAGGATGTGACATTTCCCTCTCTTGCAACAAGATCTCCAAAAGATATTTGCACACTCATATTCATAGCAGTACTATTCACAACAGCCAAGGGGTGGAGAAACTCAAATGCTCATTGATGGATGAATGGAAAAAGAAAATATGGTGTACACATACATAAATATTTTTTTAAAGAAGAAGTTCTAACAAGAGAGGAATATATAAGAATTGCAGTTTCATTGCTACACATTTGTTATATTAACCAAAATTGTGTTTCTATATCAATGAAAGGGGAATGTGAACTGGATCTCTTTGGACAGTCAAACTTTGTTATTCCATATAAAAGTTTGCCTCCAAGATTTCAAATTTGTGTAAAAAAATTATCTTGTCCCAAACATATAATAATGTGTACTTTTGAGCTAACAAGAATAAGAAAAGTTTTTCTTAAAAAGAAGGATGAAATTTTAAAAGCTGTGAATTTTTCTTTGATTTGTTGAATTAGGGAAATAGGCTGGTTTGGGTAGCATTTTCACTAAATTGAATATGTGAGCTTCTGAAAAGATAATTCAGAATGATGATTTATACTTATTTTTAAGAGTTACCAACTGTCTGTTGTTTCTTGGAACAATAGAGTGTCAAGACATGCAGTTCAAGATTAATCAGGCAGCAGTTTTATGAGTAAGAATAGGATGATGATTTTATTTAAAGCAGTGTTGTGAATATTCTAGAGGTCAATGAGAAATGCAAAGTTCAGATGAATTCAAAATCAAACTAACACACTCAATTATTTAGGAAAAAGGCGGAAGGCAGCTATGTTCACCACTATTGGGTCACCTTGTTTTACAGCTGAAATTGACAGAACATTGTAAATCAACCATAATAAAATGATTTTTTTAAAGCGAATAAGCTAGACCAGAATCCAAAGTATGCCATTCGTATAACATGATGTATCAGATAAAAACAAAGACAGGATAGTTTCTTCCTATCAATCTATATCTCTATCTCTATCTCTATCTATCTATCTGTCTTCATATCTATTGCATCTCAGTCAGATCTTTATCAGTCTAACTGCAAATAAACCAGCTCTTCCCTTTTTCCCTAAAAAGTTCCACGTGCTTTGACATTAATTCTGTTAGAAGAATAGTCCTCCAAGTTAATTACATGGACAAACATAAAATGTTTTATGTCCACAGTCTAATCACATATTTTGTACCATGCTTTTGCAAGAAGTCTGCTCGGTGATACTTACATAAGGTTTACCAATGATAGGACTGCATGATTTAAACATAAATTAGAGACTAGGAGCAAGGATTAGGACAATAAAATCCTTGCTACTTATCTTCAGCAACAATGGGAAATTAGTGGTTGATGCATTTGTAAGTACAACCAAAATGCTATCTGAAAATGATTATATTTCAAGTATAAAATAAATAAAGTCCATTTAGTTTAATAAGCTAAGGAATGTTGACAGAACATTGTAGGTAGAACTAGTCAATTCTTTGTAATAGAGCCAGGAAACTCATTGGAGAAAATACTTAGTTTCATTATAAATTTTCTTGTCATAATCGTCAAAAAAAAATTTTAGTGAAGTATAGATGATTTTTAATGTGCTAATTTCTGATCACAGCAAAGTGACTCAATTACACATTATATATATTCTTTTTCATATTATTTTCCATTATAGTTTATCACAGAATACTGAATATAGTTCCCTGTGCTATATAGTTTTTTATTCATCCTGTATGTAATGGTTTGCCTCTACTAAAACCAGATTCTTAGATTTATCCTCCCTCCCCCACCTCCTTCTTGGCAACCACAAGTCTGTTCATAATTTTAAAACTACTGAAGCAATCTGGCTTAAAATTCACAGACTTCATAAGGACAATTCCTATTGTTCAAATATTCATTTCCTAGTCAATTTCTCACAATAGAGAAACTTCTTTAGACAGAAACTCCCCCTTCACCATGTACTTTGCTGACACCTACAGCAAATATACTGCTAAAAATGAGTGGGTGGAAGAATTATTATAAATATTATAGAACTTCAAAAATTACATTTGTGAGAAAAAAATCATATTCTCTTTCACTTGAATGCTAGTTCAATTTGTTTTCCATCTTACTGACTTTTTTTAACTATCTTACTCCAAAGGTCTTTTTTCTACGACTGCTTTATGTTTTTTTTGAAAACAGTGTTCCTCAAACTTCAAGCTGCTTATGTATAATGTAGGATCTTGCTGAAAATCAAAAATTGGATTGAGTAGACCTAGAGTGGGTTCTGTATTCTGTGTTTCTAACAAGCTCACAGGTGATGCTAATGTTGCTGGTCCAAATGCCACATTTTGAATAGCTCAGCTTTAAGAGAGCTTCTTTCCCCAAAATTCCAATTAAAACTACTATAACTAAGATCTTTCTCCTGGAGACCTCACTGGTGAATAGAGTAGAAATTTAACCTATTTTCCTTGTGGGACAAACAGACAAAAGCACAAGATAAAGTGTGTTAGACTGAGAAAAAGACCTTTTTTTCAGTCAGATAAATTTGATTGTAAGTTTCAACACTGAATTCATGTGACATTAAGAAAAAAATTTAGATTTCCTTTCACATATGATTGAGATTTCTATTCCATCCAGTTATTCCTCAGTTTTAAAATGCAACTACCATATGATACAGCAAACCCACTTTCGGGTGTATATGTATGTATCTGCAAAGGAAAAAAAAAAACAGGATATATCAAAAAGATGTTTGCCCTTCCATATTTATGGCAGCATTATTCACAATAGCCAAGATATGGAAACAACTTAAATGTCTGTCAATGGATGAATGAAAAAATAAGAGGTGGACTGAATATACAAGAGAATATTACTCAGCCATGAGAAAGAAGAAAATTCTGCCACTTGTGACATGGATAAAGATGTTATGGTAAATGAGATAGTTCAGACAGATGAAGAAAATATTGCGTTATATTACTTACATGTAGAATCTAAAAAAGGTGGTCTTGTAGAAACAGAGAATAGAATGATATTTCCTCGGGTTGGAAGATGGGAAATGGGGAGATGCTGGTCAAAGAATAAAAATTTCCAGGTAGATGATGAATAAATCCTAGTAATCTAATACAACATTGGGATTATAGTTAATAATATCGTATTGTATACCTGAAAGTTAAGAGAGTAGATCTTATTCTTTTCTTATGGCTGAGTAGTATTCCATTGTGTATATATATCACTTCTTCCTAATCCAATCATCTGTCAATGGACATTTAGGTTGTTTCCATGTCTTGGCTATTGTAAATAGGGCTGCAGTGAACATGTGGGTTCATGTGTCTTTTTCAAGGAAAGTTTTGTCCAGATGTATGCCCAGGAGTGGGATTGCTGGGTCATATGGTAGTTCTATGTATAGTTTTCTAAGGTAACTCTATACTGTTTTCCATTTGCGGCAACATGGATGGAACTATATATTCTCATACTAAGTGAAGTAAGTCAGAAAGAGAAAGACAATTACCATATGATATTACTTATATCTGGAAAAGTTCAGCACAAATGAACTTTTCCACAGAAAAGAAAATCATGAACATGGGGAACAGACTTCTGGTTGCAAACTATTGCCTTTGGAATGGATAAGCAATGAGATCCTGCTGTATAGCCCTGGGATCTCTGTCTAGTCACTTATGATAGAGCATGATAATGTGAAAAAAAACAATGTATACATGTATGGTCACCCTGCTGTACAGTAGAAAATTGACAGATCACAGTAAACCAACTATAATGGAAAACATAAAAGTCATTATAAATTTAAAAAAATAAATAAAATTAAATAAAAAAAGATTAGATCTTAAGTGTTCACAGGACAAAAAAGAAATTATAATTGTATGAACGGATGGAGGTGTTAGCTAGTGCTACAGTGGCAATCATATTTCAATATACAAATGTATCAAATCAATACATCCTGCCTCTTAAAGTTACACAATGTTATATGTCAATTATATCTCAATTAAAATATGGTTCTAAAATTCAATAGAGTGATACACATGAAAGTCCTTTTTATATGATAAAGCAATATAAAAACAAATTCTATGGTTGTGTATGCAATTAGATGCTTTTCAGCCCTCCCCCAATCAATACAGTGCCACAGTCTTTGCACTTCCTCTTCTTTGCTCTGAAAATTGCTTAAGAAACTGGCAGTCTTAACAGCTGCAAAGACTGCCAGCACTGAACCAATTTGATAGAAGTATCCAAGAGGGGAGAGGACTGAAGATTTTCTTTCCTCTGCACTTCTAGTTATAAAGCCCAGATATAAAAGGAGGGAACCACTGTGGTATGGCATATGAATTTTAAGATGCTTTCATTGACTTCATTCATATTCTAGAGCAATGTCCTCAAGAATTTTTACCACCTTAGAAAGCAAAATCATATATATATATATATATATATACATATATATATATATTTAAATACGTCATCTTCACAAAGATGGTTTATTATAGTCATTGATTATGTAGTACATAGATAAGATTCTGGACTTATTTGCAGCTAGCTACAAACCAACCAGCAACTTCATATTTGATATATGGATGAAGTGAAATTGCTTTAAAACTAATGCAGAATTTATTTGCAGTGCACAATTTATTAGTATGCATGAAGATGAATTAGAACCTGCAAGCTATATTAAATTTAATGCATGAGAAAGGAAAGTAATGAATTACTTTAAAATCATTTTAAAGCATCATTGCTAATGCATCTGCTAAACCACAATAGTGCTAACTGCAGAGACAAATATTATTAAACTTTCCAGAGTCCCCAAACTGTGTTTTACACAATTCCTTCAAGAGAGTAAGCAAAGTCATTTGACTCTCAGCTTCATGTATAAACACAGTATGAAAGTATGTACCAAATATAAAAAAAAAATGGCTTTTAATAATTTGATTCCCATAAAAGCATTCTTATTCTAATCGGTTAAAACGAAGTTACTTTGATTGTCAGAGGGATGGAAAATGAAATTTATTAACTTCATATTTCTGATGGATGAAAAAATATGTGGTAAATGAAGAGATGAGACTGAAACTGTATTCTCATGGCTTTATTTAACATCAGCGCTCAGTTAGCTGACTTCACTATCTGAAACTCTAATATTGTACTAGCCAAGTCTTTTTGTGTGCACTAAATCCTAGCCACATAAAAGTGAAGTTAAATAATATTTACAGGTCTTTTTCATATAAAGTGCTAACCAGCATTCCATTTATAATCCCATAATAATACTTTGTAATCTGCATACCAATGCAGTGCAAATAACACATTTACTTTAGAAATGAGCATAATTAGATTATATAGCTCATAGTTGAATTAGACTGAGTGACCTTTTGCTAGCATTCTCTGATAACTCAAGAAAATTTTATTACTTGGCTGCCTTTTCTCTTTTAATCTAAATGATCAGTATTTGGCATGAGCCTCTAAAAACTTCAGAATCTTTCACAGTTTGTTTTATATGAAGGTTTTTTTCTCCCCCCCCCCCCAGTAGGAGAGAATTATAGTGTTGAACACTGAGAGCAAGAGTGAGTGTTCTCTTACAAACAAGATAAGGAGGAGAAACAAAAAACACAAAATGAAGGATGATGTAAGAATTATTTATAATTGGTTTTAGTATGGTTTTTGTAATCACTTTTTTAATTAATATCTTTGCGGGTATGCTTTACTTCCTATGCATAATTTAAATCAAATTGACATTACATATTACATAGTTCAAGGCTACCTGTTCCACTTAACAATGCATCAGAAATGTGCATTAGATAATTCAATGTCTTTTAGTCATTTATTACTAAAATAGCTTTGTGTAACTACTATGAGTCTCCAGACATTAGATTAAGTGGTAACAATTGAATGTTTGTTTTAAAGAATTTTCTCCCTAGAACACAAATGGTAATCAAGATAAAGGAAATAGGGTGATAACAACAACAATGTAAACCAATTACTCACAAAGTAAATTCCAGCTCCTCTAATTAAGGAAATGAAAATGTGCTTAGAACTATTTATAACCTAACACATTCCTACACTCACTTTTAGGTCCTCCCAATAAGCAGGAATCGATGTAAAGGAGGCATGCATTTCTACAAATACGATGTCGCAGAAATGGACTCCTATGCCCTCAAGATAATGGAGGGTTAAATCCACAGCAGGCATTCATCCATCCCTTTATTATTCCACCAGGAAAAAAATTAAAACTTGGGTAAAATAATACAAATACAGATTGCAATATTCTCAAGAATGCTTGTTTTTTTTGGTTTTTCTGTACCTCTCCTGTAAATTCCACAAAGGAAAACTTGTTTCAAGGTTGAGTTAAGCAGACCAAGTTTACAGGGTGGTAAGAACTATCACAAGCTTGCAATAAATATTAATGTTTACTTAATTTAAAAAAAAATAAAAATTCAGGAGGAATATGGGCTTCTTCAGAGTTCTACATCACAAAATATGTAAGAAACGTGTGACTGTGTGTATCTAAGTGGCAAATGTTTTTACATGTATAAAAAGATACATAATTGTTACTCACTCATTTGTATATTATACTTAATAATCAAACCACAACATTCTCATAGTTTCTGTTCTTTTCCTCACCACTGTATTATCGCTGATATCCATTCAACCTGGAAGGTATATTGTGAATTTCCATTGGCATAGACTTGCAGCCCAAGTTGGCCTAAGAGCTGCTATAACCCTTTTGTAAATGATCTCTTGCTTCCTTTCTTGTATTATTCAGTTAACTCTCTATGGTTTAGACAGAGTGATGTTTTGAAAAATAATGTGCCCTTTTAATTAAAATTATTCAATGTATTCCCATTGCTCTCAAATGCAAATGTAGTGTTTAATCACAGCTATATAGTTGGATGTAATATGGGTGTTTTCACCTCTGCAAACTCAAACCATATTATTGCCCATGTACTACTCTTGTCCAGATACACTGGTCTCCTTTGCATTCTCTAAACCCAAACTCTTCTCTTTCTCTAGGATTTTGTCTGATTTACCTTAAAGTCTGGATTTTCGGGTTCTTCAGTAAAAATGTCACGTTTTGGAAGCCATTCTGTAGTTCCTTATTTAAAGTGGCTTTACAAGTTCAGTTTTTATCCCATTATTTGGATACATGTTATCCCTTCATAGCATGGTCCAGGTTCTGATAATAATATTTACTGTTTTATTTGCTTATTGTTTCATTCTTGCATAAGTATAAGCAGAGGAGTAGGGTCTTTGACTTCCTAGTTCACCTTTTTATCTTTGTAATAATTGGGTAGTTTCTGACATCTAGTAGCCGCCCAGGTGAATGCTAAGTGAATGTGTTTATATGTTGGGTGCAAGGGCCTGGAGGGAAGTATTTTCCCATCCTGGAATGCTTATGAATTTAAGCGGTTTCTTCTTAAATTATAATTATATATACACAGTTATGTATAGAATGTGGTTATTTTATATCTCCTGGCTATAGTAAAGTTGCAGAAAAGTTTTGTGTAGTTGAAGAGTTTTTAGTATCTAATTTCTTTAAAAAATTATATGAATTATTTTGTCCATAGCATCAGTACCTCTTCATAATTCTATTTCTTTGAATTTTTTTATGGAATTTTCCCTCTTTGTCATTTGGTTCTGTTGATTCCAGTTTATCTCTTAATGCTATGTCTTTATTCTTATCTTTCTACTTTGCTAACCTCAATGAGTCTACCCATGCTCATAAATATATCTGCTACATTTACAGTGAAAACCACCTGTCTAATTTAGATCTTGTGCATGAAGGACCATAACCTAACAATCTTAAATTTGTTATGATTTAGATAAAGGATTTTTATCACAATTTTACCATATTAAAAATAAATCAAATTTTTTTCTTGTGTCTTTCTTCTTATAGATTCTCTGTTTCTTTTATTAATATGTCTAAGGCTAGAAATTTTGGAGCCATCTTTAAATAAATATTCTTAACTTTTGCCTCTTTTTGCTTCCTTGCCTCTTAATATTTTCTTCACAGTCTCTCTTGGACTTATCCTTTATATTTCTTTCCCTATAGCCCTCACTCTAATCCCTTAATTCACTCTTAAATAACCATAAATATTTTCTATCTAGTTCACTGCCTCTAGTTTCCTTCTACTATTCACTACTGCCAGATTATATTTTAGAAGACAATTTTCATTATTTTTATTCCCATATAAAACCCAGAGAGGTTGGCAGTAATCTGTGTTAACACACACACACACACACACACACAAACACACACACATCTCTCCCAAAACAGACTTCTAAAATCTTTTGGTAAATGTAGCTTTTTTTTTTAAACTAACTTACTATTTTATTTCCTTAGCAACAGTGGAATACATTTATTTTCACATCCATATCATTCAGCATGTTAGTACTCCAGATTAAAATTATTCTGTTTATTCTTCCCTTCTGTATACTCATATGAGATACACCGGAGAGAGCTAAATTCTAATATCTCTGTTAGTTCTTCTTCCCCATTTAGATTTCAAACTCCCTTACATCTTGTAAAGTGAATATTATTGCTTAAATATGTATGTCTTTTTTGTGTATTTACTTCCTGCAGTGAGAAACTACTTCTTATATTCTTAATCATACTCATTGAGGAAATACAATTTTAAATATCTTCAAAGATTAAAGATGGAAAGTGGGTTATAAATATAAATATAAATAATAAAATAAATTTATTAAAATATGCTAGTATCCAAAAGGTATGTGTACATATTATATTGGTAACAATTCTTATATGCTTGCACTAATATAAATTACTTTATGTCAAAAGTGACAGAGAGATTTTTTTAAAAGCACCTTGAGAAAACATTACTCATACTTTCGCACAAGGATATGCTTAAAATTCCCTGCTGTGTCCAAAAGAGGATATAATGGATATATTTTAAAATGTCCTTACATTTTGGGATTCATCATCTTTACATGTATTTAAAGCCCAAAGTCCCAAATGTTTTATAATTTTTCTTAGGAGTGTAATATAATAATTTAAATACATTTATATTGGTGGGAAAATGAGACTATCAGTAAATGCTATAATTCTACACTAAATTTATCTTACTCCTAAGTCTGTCTTTGACTCTGCAATACAATTTTGAAATATTTCATTTTTGTAAAGCTGCTCAAGACAGCAGAGACAAATAGTGTATAAAATGTTCATATTTAGGAATGCTGCTTTCTCTTCATTTTGACACATCTGGGGCATGCAATTATTCACAAAGGTCACTTTCTAAAGAAGAAAAAGAACAATGACCAAAGGCAGCATTTAGGTTTCAAATAGACTATGACAGTTTAATCAATGACAAACTCCCAATGTCAAGAACCATCTTATTTCTAGGTAGGCAGAGAATGACATTTCATCAGAACTAAGTACAATTGCCCCGATTAAAAACTAGCCAAAAGGAAAAAAATTAGTATGGGCACTCAGAGCAAGATTTAGAGAAAAAAAAAAAAAGAAAAGAGAGATACAGTTATTTTATGTTTAAAAGTGATTACAACTTTACTTTCTTGACTAGCAATTTCAAAATATCTTACTACAAATTAGGGAATGTTAAAGAGATATAAAATTCAAAGCTTGGCTGAGAGAATGTAAGTTACCATTCCATAACCCTCCCTCACCCCATAAAACATATTTTTCAAATTTGTACTGCAATTAATTGACTGAGAACTATAACATAGTCAGATTTCCTTTTTATCTGATCTTTTTCCCAGAATCAAAAAAGTGTCCTAAATCATGTATGAAGCACATTTTAAATTGTTTTGATTTAGATATAAATTTAGAATAACTTTATTTCTTGAAATATTCTATAATGCTATCACTTGCTTTTAAAATAATATTGCTCAGTGTTTTCAATGAGCATCAATAACACGTCGAGGTATCTATATCTGGTTTATAATCGTTATTATTATTTACCGGGAGGACTATCACTTAAAAGATGTTTCAATTCTCTAATACTCAATTTCTATTCCTTAAAATAAATGTAGCAATGCTTTAATACTCATGGGGCTTTGAAATGAGTAGCACAGTATTGTAAGCCCTAGCAATATTTTAGACATTTTTTTCTCAGCCACACCAACATCATATGGAAATTCCTGGGCCAGGGATCAAAGCCTAGACACAGTTGCAACCTATATTGCAGCTGTATCAATTTTGGATCCTTAACTCACTGTACCCAAGGCTGAGGATCAAACCTGCGCCACCACAGAAATTCCTAGATATAGAGATAGAGATATACTATTTTTTTCTTTTTACACAGCCACACCTGTGGCACACAGAAGTTCTTGGGTGCTAGGTGTTGAATCAGAGCTGTAGCTGCAGCCTACACAACTTTACAGCAACACAACCAGATCCTTAACCTACTGAGAGAGGCCAGTGATCAAACTTACATCCTCACAGAGACAATGTTAGGTCATTAACCCACTGAGCAACAGTGGGAACTTCTTATTTGTTTGTTTTGGTTTTTATTTGCTTTTTTCAATAAATCTTTTTAATGAGTAGTAACTCATTCTGTGCTTACTTCATATTTCTAAAATGTGTGTCTTCTTATCTATGAGATGCTCCTGGCTCTTTCTATGAAATATTCTAAAACAGAAAGGCATTGTGATAAGATATTCACAAAACCCATTCAAACAATTGCAAAACGATGTTTTAGGAGAGGAGAATGAGACAATTGAGCCTAATTTCCAATGGAAATAGTCCAACCATGATGTGATATCAGATGTGTGTTAATGATAGGGATCATGAGATTTCTGAAATAGGTAGAATAGTTTAGGAAGTGGAAAGTTGTAGAATAAAAAGAGTTACATTATAGTATGTTTCTGCAAGCTGAAGTGTCTGAATCAATTTTACTAAGTCATAAAATTTTCATTTCATATTAAGAAAAAGTGCATGTTATAGGTAATTGTAGTTGGGGAAACAGCATGCTCTCTTTCCCCAGACCACCACTACTAGATATGAACACACATTAAAAAGACTATATAATAAAGAGGAAAGGGCAAATTTACTGCTAAATTTATGAGTTATATAGATGAGCTGGTTTTAACTGTAAACATTTGCAAGATTATTCAACAGTGAGAAAAATAGCAGTTAAGAAGGAAAATTCCACATTTTCCATAAATAGAAGAATTCTATTTGTTAACTAGAGAAAAGAAAAGAGTGAGCATATGGAAATTGTTGAAGAAATAGATTAAGCACAGTAATAAACAAACTTCAAATAACACTTTTTTAAGAGTATGTTACATTATAAATTTTGTAATTTTACTTTATTTTCACATTCTTCAATATCTAAATGGTCAAAATCTTCCCATTTTATCCATCCAACTGATCAACTTAAATTTCTCCTGTTGATTTTCTTTTCCTACACTGTATTTTCTTTTACTTGAAAGTATTCTGAGATTACTGAGTATGATATTGGTGTAATTACTTTGCATTTTATAAAAGGCTCTCAATAATAAACATTTCTCCCTAATAAACATCAAACTATACAATACCTACAAACATTTACTACAGAGTTGTGACATCATATGTGTGTATTATGTAATAAAATCCATGAACACTGTCTACGGTCCCTTAGAAATACTAACATAGGTTTATTTCTAAACTCTTCATTATAAAGTCTATGACTATGGCTAAATAATTCTTCAATTTTTCTTTTTTCAAAAACATAACAAGATTTGCAAAATAGTTTATAAAAGTTTAAAATATAACCACTGGAATCTTAAGTAAAAGTTCTACTTAAACAAACCCTTTGTAGATTTTACAGTATGGAACCAATATCAGTGACGTATATTCTTCATCTCTCTAACTCATCTTGGGTACACACAAAATCAAGTTATATTTAGATACCATAAAAAGGATTGAAAATATTTATTGTCACATTTGCAGAATCCCCACAATAAATCTCGAGTTTCTAAATAAGGTATACATAAAAGACAAATTTGTCCATTGTATACAGCTACTTTACGCCATTAAATAATAGGCTGCCAAAGTTTTTGCTAAGTAGTAATAGAACAAACTAGTGAATATCATTAAATTTCAGTATCTTAGGTCACCTTTATGCACAGGCGGAGTGGATAAACACTTCGTGTTAATTCAGAAAAATCCAAAGAAGATTTTATTTATGAGATTAATCCTTTTATCTCTAGCCTTTGATCCCTATTAAAATTCAAATACCCCCTTGAGAGAAGGGACATTTTATCAACTATAAGCCATTAAGTGTGAAGAAAAGGTCTGATATCTAAAAGGCATAGAGATAGCAGAATATAGTATTGATAGAAAGAATTTTTAAAATGGGAAACATGAGAAAAAAATCTCATTTTTTTTTCTCTCAAGTTTTTAGAAGTAAAGCAATGAGCATACTGATCTTTGAAACCAAGATAACTCTTCTGGTCTTCAAAATTTTTGCCATTATGTAAAATTATGTACAACTGAACCATTTCATGTCCCTGTGAATGAATAGTGAATACTTTTACATCTTCTGATGCTTCTTTCCTGATGTTCCTCATCTCACTTTTGCCATTATTAAACCAGAAGATGAAAGACAGTGATAATGGAGAAGCAATAAGTGAGATTCTTACATGCATTTGTAGAATACAGGGTATAGATTAGTAGATCCACCCAATAAAATTAATTTAGTGAGGACTATATGTTAAGTTCACTACTAGACTTTAGGGATACAAAATTGATTAATCCTCAGTGACTGGATTACAATCACAGTTCAGAGTCTTATGTTAATATGAACACCAAACAGTCTAGTCTGTTGATTTTGGGCTAAATGGAAGAAGTCTTCAATTTTTTTTTTTTTTTTTTTGTCTTTTGTTTTTTGAGGGCTGCACCAATGGCATATGGAGGTTCCCAGGCTAGTGGTCTAATCAGTGCTATAGCTGCTGGCCTATGCCACAGCCACAGCAATGCCAGATCTGAGCAGCGTCTGTGATGTACACCATAGCTCATGGCAATGCTGGATCCTTAACCCACTGAATGAGGCCAGGGATCGAACCGGCAACCTCATGGTCATTTCCACAGTGTCACAATGGGAAATCCTGTTTTTTTGTTTTGTTTTGTTTTGTTTGAAGTATATTTTATTTACAATATTGTATTTGTTTGAGGTGTACAAATAGTGATTTTTATAGATTATATTCCATAGGAAGTTATTATAAAACATGGACTATAAACCCTGTACTGTATATTGTAATTTAATTTATACCTAGTAGAATTTAACTTTTAATTCCTTCCACCTAACTTCTCTTTACCCATCTCCCCTCTCCCTGCTGGGAACAACTAGTTTGTTCTCTCTGTATGGTTCTGTTCTGTTGTATACATTTGTTTTTTATTGTTTAGATTCCAAATATAAATGATAACATACAGTATTTGTCTTCTCTATTTGATTTATCTCAGTAGCATAATACTCTCTAGGTCTATTCACTTACTGCAAATGACAGAATTTTTTTTGATAAGTAAATAATATCCCATTGTATATATAAATACCAGATTTTTTTATTCATTAATCTGTTGATGAACACTTGATCTGCTTCCATATCTTGACTATTGTAAATAATGCTGCTATAAACATTAGGGTGTATGTATCATTTCAAATAATTGCTTTCGTATCATGCTAAGTGAAGTCAGTCAGACAATGAGACACCAATATCAAATGCTTTCACTGACAAGTGGAATCAAAAAAGGACAAAATGAACTTCTTTGCAGAACAGATACTGACTCACAGACTTTGAAAAACTTTTGGTTTCCAAAGGAGATAATTTGAGGGTCAGGGGGATGTTCTGGGGTTGTGGGGTGGAAATCATATAAAATTGGATTGTCATGATCATTGTACAACTATAAATGTAATAAATTCATTGAGTAATAAAGAAATTGCTTTTGTTTTCTTCAGATATATACCCAAGAGTGGAGTTCCCGAATCAAATGGTAGTCCTATTTTCAGTTTTCTGAGGAACCCCCATACTGTTTTCCAGAGACACTGCACCAATTTATATTCCCAACAGTGCATGAGGTTTGTCTTCTCTCTACATCCTCACAAACTTTAGTTGTCATTTTGATGATAGCCATTTGACAGGTGTTGCGTGATATCTCATGGTGGTCGATTTGCACTTCCCTGATGATTAGTTATGTAGAGAATCTTTTCCAGTGCCTCTTGGCCATTTGTATGCCAAAAAAAATCTATTCATGTCTTTTGCCCATTATCTAATCGTATGTGTTTTGGACATTGAGTTGTATGAGGTGTTTATGTATTTTGAATATTAACCCCTTATCTGTCATTTCATTTTTAGAATTACTCCCATTCAATATGTTGTCTTTTCATTTTATTGGTGAATATTTCTGAGGCGAAAAGGCTTTTAAGTTTACTTAGGTCTGATTCATTTATTTTTGCTTCTATCTTTTACCTTATTAAACAGATCCAAAAATCCATTGATAAAATTTATGTCAAGAAGTGTTATGTCTATGGTTTCCTCTTTTTATGAAGGAAACTATTTATTGGAAGATTTATTAAAAATGGACCTACTGATCTTCAAGTGGCATACATGGTGTGGGACTGTAAAGTTTTCTGGATGTGAGAGCAAGACCTCAGAATTAACACACATTTTCAGGAAGCTACTTGATCTTGCTTGATGGCCTCCTATATATTTGTCATAAAGAGTTCCTGATGTCTACTTACTCACCTTGCCCAAATAATGAGCTGATTTATTTTTTGGGTCACACTCTTTTTTTTATTTATTTTTTCCTGCTGTACAGCATGGGGATCAAGTTATCCTTACACGTATACATTTTTCCCCCACCCTTTGTTCTGTTGCAATATGAGTATCTAGACATAGTTCTCAATGCTGCTCAGCAGGATCTCCTCATAGATCTATTCTAAGTTGTATCTGATAAGCCCAAGCTCCCGATCCCTCCCACTCCCTCCCCCTCCCATCAGGCAGCCACAAGTCTCTTCTCCAAGTCCGTGATTTTCTTTTCTGAGGAGATGTTCATTTGTGCTGGATATTAGATTCCAGTTATAAGTGATATCATATGGTATTTGTCTTTGTCTTTCTGGCTCATTTCACTCAGGATGAGATTCTCTAGTTCCATCCATGTTGCTAAAAATGGCATGATGTCATTCTTTTTTATGGCTGAGTAGTATTGCATTGTGTATATATACCACATATTCCTAATCCAATCATCTGTCGATGGACACTTGTGTTGTTTCCATGTCCTGGCTATTGTGAATAGTGTTACAATGAACATGCAGGTGCATGTGTCTTGGCTTCGTCTAGGAGTTTTATGGCTTCATGTTTCACATTAATGTTTTTATTCCATTTGGAGATTTTTGTTTGTTTGTTTGTTTCTTTCTTTCTTTCTTTCTTTTTTTTTTTTTTTTGGTCTTTTTGCCTTTTCTAGGGCCATTTCCTGTGCCATATGGAGATTCCCAGGCTAGCCGTCTAATCAGAGCTGTAGCTGCTGGCCTGTGTTACAGCCACTGCAACGTGGGAAAAGAGCCCGCATCTGCAACCTACACCACAGCTCATGGCAATGCAGGATCCTTAACCCACCGAGCAAGACAGGGATCGAATCTGCAACCTCATGGTTCCTAGTCGGATTCATTAACCACTGAGACACAATGGGAACTCCTGGAGATTATTTTTGTATAGGGTGTGAGGTACTGTTTCAATCTCATTCTTTTACACATAACTGTCCAGTTTTTCCGGTAGCACTTAGTGAAGAGAATGCTTTTTCTCCATTGTTCAGTCTTGCCTCATTTGCCTTAGATTAATGGGACCATCTATGGTCTTATTTCTGGGTTCTCTGTTCTGTTCTACTGATGTATATATCTGTTTTTGTGCCATAGCATACCATTTTTATTAATGTGGGTTTGTAGTATAGTCTGATACTAGGACTTGTGTCCCTTTCAGCTTTGCTTTTTTTCTCAAGACTACATTGGCAATTTGGAATCTTTTGGTGTTCCATATAAATATTAGGATTATTGATTCCAGTTCTATGAAAACCATCATGAATATTTTAATAGGAATTGCTTTAAATCTGTAGATTGCTATGTAGATTGTTTTCCATAGTATGGATATTTTAACAATATTGATTATTCAATCCAAGAACATGGAATATTTTCAATTTTTTGTATCATTTTATTCTTTTTGCCACATCTTAAACAGGATTATTTTCTTGCTTTCTCTTTCCAATAGTCCATTATTAGAGCATAGAAAAACAACAGATTACTGTATGTTAATCATCTGTCCAGCAAATTTACTAAATCTATGTATAAGTTCTAACACCTTTTTGGTGAAGACTTTAGATATTATATAAACTATAATATACTTGATATCATGCCATCTGTAAGTACTGACAATTTTACTTTTTCTTTTACAATTTTGACTTCCAATACTATGTTAAATATTAGTGGTGAGAGTAGGAATCCTTGTCCTATTTCTGATTTTTAGAGAAAACACTTTCAGCTTTTCATCATTGAGTACAATATTAGTTATTTGTCATAAATGGCCTTTATTATGTTGAAATATATTCCCTCTTTACTCATTTTTGCTTGCTTTATTTATTTATTTATTTATTCGGGGCTGCACCTGTGGCATATGGAAGTTCTCAGGCTAGGGGTTGAATTGGAGTTGCAGCGGTGGCCTGCACAAAAACCACAGGAATGTGGGATCCAAGCCATTTCTGCAGTCTACACCACAGCTCATGGTTAAGCCAGCTCCTTAAACCATTGATCAAGGCCAGGGATCAAACTCCAGTCCTCATGGATCCTAGTCAGTTTTATTAACTGCTGAACCACAAGGGAATTCCCACTATTTCTAATTTCTCATTTTGATGAGAGTTTTATCACAAATGAATTTTGAATTTTGTTAAATGATTTTCTTCTTCCATTGAGATGATTGTGTGGTTTTTATTTTTCCTTTTGTTAATGTTATGTATTACATTGATTGATTTTTAAATAGTGAACCATCCTGCTATGGCTAGAGTTGATCCCATATTAGCATGGTCTATGATCCTTTTTACATTTTTTGGATTTGGTTTGCTAATCTTTCATTGACTATTTTTTCATCTGTATTCATTGGAGATGTTGGCCTGTAATTTTCTTTTCTTGTAGTGTCTTTGTCTGGTTTCGGTGTCAGGATAATGGTGGCCTCATAGAATTAATTTGGGAGTAGCTTAAGAAGCATAGGTGTTAGTTCTTCTTGATATGTTTGACAGAATTCCCCTGTCAGGTCCCATATTTTTGGTTTTAGGAGTTGTTTTTATTACAAATTCAATTTCATTACTAATGATAGGTCTGTTCAGTTTGTTTCTTCCTGATTCAGTCTTAGCAAGTTGCATATTTCTAAAAAATGTATCCATTCTCTATATGTTGTCAATTTTTTTTTTTTTTTTTTTTTGCTGTTCTGATTAGGTGGTTTCCATTATTCTTCTTTATCACATAGGCACTTTTATGTATCATCTATTCGACTATTCATTCCTTCTAGTGTGTTTTCAATCACCTTTACTGTATTCTTAAGTTCTGACTCAGTCCATTTTCTAGTTGTTTGTTAGAATTATTACTAAGTCCATCTAGTCTTTTCCCTAACTCAATTATGATTCTTATTAATAATGCTTTGTTTTTGGTGTTGTTGTTTATTTTTTTATTATGAATTTTATTTTTTCAATTGTAGTTGATTTACAGTGTTATGCTAAATTTCTGCTACACAGTAAGGTGACCCAGTCACACATACATATATAATTCCTTTTTCTCACATTATCATGTTCCATCACAAGTGACTAGACATAGTTCCCAGTGCTATAGAACAGGATCGCATTATTTATCCATTCCAAAGGCTATAGTTTGTATCTATTAACTCCAAATTCCCAATCCATCCCACTCCCTCCTGCACCCCCTTGGCAACCATAAGTCTGATCTCCAAGTCCATGATTTTCTTTTCTGTGGAAAGGTTCATTTGTGCCATGTATTAGATTCCAGATATAAGTGAGATCATGTGGTATTTGTTTTCCTCTTTCTGACTTATTTCACTCAGTATGAGAGTCTCTAGTTCCATCCATGTTGCTGCAAATGCCATTATTTTGTTCTTTTTTATGGCTGAGTAGTATTCCATTGTGTATATATACCACATCTTCTTAATCCACTCATCTGTCAATGGACATTTAGGTTATTTCCATGTCTTAGCTATTGTGAATAGTGCTGCAGTGAACATGCAGGTGCAGGCGTTTTTTTCAAGGAAAGTTTTGTCTGGATATACG
The DNA here is from genome assembly GCF_054392235.1 of Sus scrofa. Taxonomy (NCBI): domain Eukaryota; kingdom Metazoa; phylum Chordata; class Mammalia; order Artiodactyla; family Suidae; genus Sus; species Sus scrofa. The sequence continues at coordinate 45,066,322 of NC_139393.1, forward strand.
CCCAAGAGTGGGATTGCTGGGTCATAAGGTATAGTTTTCTAAGGTACCTCCATATTGTTTTCCCTAATGGTTGTACCAATTTACATTCCCAACAACACTGAAGGAGGGTTCCCTTTTCTTCACACCTCCTCCAGCATTTGTTATTTGTGGACTTATTGATGATGGCCATTCTGACTGGTGTGAGATGGTACCTCATAGTAGTTTTGATTTGCATTTCTCTAATAATCAGGAATGTTGAGCATTTTTTCATGTGCTTGTTGGCCATCTGTACATCTTTGGAGAAATGTCTGTTCAGGTCTTTTGCCCATTTTTACTTTGGGTTGTTGGCTTTTTTGCTGTTGAGTTGTATGAGTTGTTTTTATATTTTAGAGATTAGGCCCTTGTCAGTTGCATCATTTTAAACTATTTTCTCCCATTCTTTTTGTTTTTTTTATGGTTTCTTTGTTGTGCAAAACTTGTCACTTTGATTAGGCCTCATTGGTTTATTTTTGCTTTTATTTCTGTTTCTTTGGGATACTGACCTGAGAAAACATTTGTAAGGTTGATATCATTACTAATGCTTTAAAATCTTAATCTGGTAATTTGTTTCTGTTTCATTAGTTTCATTAGTTTTTTTTTGTTTTTTGGGTTTTTTTTAGCGGTTTGCTCTTTCAATTGGGTCAAAACTTTGTCTCCTCACTTTGCTTAACTTTCTCTATCCCTATGAAATTATGTTATATTTTTACCTATTGTGGTCTTCAGGTGTACCTGTGTGTGATTGTCCTTATGAAATCTGTGTGCCAAGTGGCTGTTTGGGAGAGCTGAATTGGTGTGAGCTCAAGTCCTATCTTTTCTCACAATATTCTGGCCTCTATTACTTTGGTGGTAGGGGTGGCTAAAGGTGATATATCTAGAGCCAGAACTAAGTGTGAGGCAGGGCTTCCTCTCTTCTCTGTGACCATCACTGCCCTATCAGGGTGAGAGTCTGGTCTCATGTTGCTGGACAGAAGCCCTGAGGGTCAGGATTGAGCTGGCTTCTTTCCCTATAAGTATGTGTTCTCCCACCTTGCGGCACCAGTATTCTCACCTTTGAACAGAGCAAGGCTGGAGCAAAAAGGGATGATTATTCAATGTGTGTCAGGTGCAGGCTGTGGCCATATGCCTGGGTTCAAAACCTGGACTGCTTCTGGTGCTTCTGTGTACATGCCAGGAATGGCTGCCCAAACCCTGGTCAGATGCCAGTTCAAGTCTGAGTATCCCTTTGTCTCAGAGCTGTGTCTGAGTCACTTTTGTGTAAGAAGCTGTGTCATGAATCAAGCAGTGTTGAAGTGATTTCTTAGATCAGGCTTAGGTGTGTCCTGGAGTGGTCATGGGAAACTGAATAGACACTCTTGCAGTTTTTAATCCTCTTTCTCTTCCTTGCTTCAGGAGTAAGAAGAATCCAGACTCTTTAGAGTTCCTGTTAGTTTTACTAGCCTTCAGGCTGCTATGGAAGTACATCTTCCTTGTGGAAGAATCCAGAGCTGGGGCAGCCCATATGTGGCTGCATCTCTCACTCTGGAGTGAGGATTTCTGTCCATATAATCTTCCTTTTCCTCTGAGTCTCTGACCATGGGCATACATACAAAAAAGTGAGTGATATTCTTCCATTCCCACATGATTTGGTGTGGATTTTTCTCACATCCTTGGTTTTACAAGAGTCTGTCTTCTAGTCTCCAGTTAGTTTTCAGTAATAGCTGCTCCACATACAGATGTATATTTGATGTGTTTATGTGGGAGCTGAGTTCTGCGTCCTTCTACTTTATCATCTTGGTTTCCTCCTTCATTTGCCCTTTTAATCCTGTTATTTCCATTAGTAAATAGAAATATGTATTATTACTACCTTATTTATTTTTTTTGTTGTTTTGCCTTTTCTAGGGCCGATCCCACGGCATATGGAGGTTCCTAGGAGCTGTAGCCGCCAGCCTACACCAGAGCCACAGCAACATGGGATCCAAGCCGCGTCTGCAACCTATACCACAGCTCACGGCAATGCCAGATCCTTAACCCACTGAGCAAGGCCAGGGATTGAACCCACAACCTCATGGTTCCTAGTCGGATTCGTTAACCACTGAGCCACGACAGGAACTCCTTTTACTATCTTATTAGTAGATTACCTATCTTAAATCATATGTGTTGAGATCTAAATTTCTGATAAAATATTTACTGTCATTCAAGGTAAATAATGCACTAAAATAAGATAAATTCATTCATTTTGAAATGCCTAATTAAACCACATCCTTTAAAGATAACACAATGTATTTCTCTAATTTCTGCATTCCAAAAGTTCAATTACATCCACAAACAAGTTCCTATTATTAAACAAGAATTTGAAGATAAACATAAGTGCAATATTCTACAAAAGTTTTCATATATATAAACATATTTTCCCCAAAAAGAAATCAGTAAAATAACTGATATTTTGATTTATGCTTATAGTAACATTGGGATTTAATACATCGAGATATATTTTGTTATTTAAAATTACATGAACCAATAAAATAACAAATTCATCAAGTGATATCAATGTCTGATTGTAAAATTTTTTGAAGTTTTTGCAAATACCTTTCTGAACTTCGTTGTTCCATTTTATTTTTATAAAAATGAGTTCTGTAACAAGTTATTTCTCTATTTTAAAAATTATGAAACAAAAGATTGATTATAAATAAAACCTGACTTTGAATTGCTAAAGTCAAAACAAGAAACTAGAGTTTGTTTCCCTGTGTTATTTTTAAGTTACTACTCCAATATTGACAACCCATGTCATTTCCACTATATACAATGTCAAAACTTTTATGAGCAGAAGTAAGACTAATAAATGAGCCATAGAAATCTATGTTGTTGTATCAGAAAAGTAGGTAAGGTACAAAATTTTAACACAGTGTATTAGATAAATACCATCAAAATATTTAGAAATGAAACATTTGATGATGAAGCTTTGCAACATTAGATAATTCAAGTTATAGGAGGTGAAATGGAGGACGTTAACATGTGTTAGAGCAGGAAAAGGTCAATATTTTAAAAAGAGGAGCTTAAGATAGTACATGTAATTTATATATTGTAGTAAATTTACAACTACCAAAACATAGCCCAAATCCTGCAATTTCACTGCTGCCCTTTTTAGTGAAAATATGGGCCACCCAGAAGAAATAATATTTTGCTAAGGGACAAAATGGATTTTAACTTTTCCCAGAAGTTTTGCTTATGAGAATGCATTCTAAAATTCCTAAAGTAGGAGCTGTTTCAAGAAAGATTAATGAATAACTTGGAAATAGTGATCATTGTTTCTGCTCTATATTTTACCCTGTTCAATGATGCCTATACTTTCATATAAAACAATAATAAATATTTCAACCTACAGTTAGATAAATTATTTTTTATTTTTGATAAATTATTCCAAATATTTCCACTTGCAAAAAGTCAGTCCAACTGAAAGTAGTACATCAAAAATAATATGATGCTTTGAAAACTGAAATAATATGATAAAGAGGGACCATGAGTTTTGAAAAGAAAGTGCTAAAAGTATATCATTTCCTTTCTCATTTGGAAGATGTGTTTCGAAAGCAAAGGAGCTCTGTATAACTGATAGAGAAAAATATAAAATAAAATTATAATTAAAAGTGAGTATTATGAAAAAGATACTAATGATATTATATTTAAATGGTCCAGCACTTCTTATTTTTTAAATTTGCCTGACTTATGCATATCATCATTTTCATCATCATCATCATCATTGATAGATGGTAGATTTTATTAGGGTGACACTGAATTAGACAATTGCTTCGAAGTTTACATTCTTTTTTCTCCTTCGTTTATGGAGTGTGACTAATATATAATACAATGCACGTAAATTGTTTACTTTCAGAACTAATTCTTTTATACAATCTTATGATCAAAACAAAATTTAGTAAAATTTTCATCACCTAGGGCACTTACATTTTCCATCTACCATCAATTCTCATGGCCTTTTTCAGATTTTTATCATTATAGATGATTTTTGAACCTTTGTTATGATGAATATATTATATAAAATTTTCTTTCCACCTTCTTTTACTCACCTTAATATTTTTAATATTTAGACCTGTTCATGTATTGTTCCTTAATTGTTTTTTGCTGCTCAGTATTACTCTACTGTATCAACAAAACTGTTTATCCATTTAGCAGTTGATAGACAACTAGTACAATTCCTATTATTATTATTATTATTGGCCATACCCATGGCATATGGAAGGTCCCAGTCCAGGGATCCAAACCCACACCACAGAAACAACCCAAGCCACTTCAGTGACAACGCTGGGTCCTAAACCTACTGGTCCACAAAAGAACTACCTATTATTATTATTACAAGATCCTCTGTGAATGTTCTTCTCCAAGCCTTTTTGGGAATATAGGTTTTCACTTTTCTTGGGAAAATAACTAGGAGTGGAATTCTAGTGAAAATACTAGGAAATGTTATGTGTTAAGTGTATGTTTATAAACAGTACTCCAAAATGATTGCTCCATTTTATTCTCCCACCATAAATGTACGAGTTCAGTTGTTCCTTCTGTTTTTCAGCATTTAGTTTTGTCAGATTTTGTTTTGTTTTGATTGTAGTTGTTTTCTACCTAAGTTTGAAATGACACATCAATTGTGGTTTCAATTTGAATTTCCAAATAGCTAATCATGTTGAATACTCATTCAAGTGTTTATTGGAAACATTTTATTAACATTTTTGGAAATATCTGTTCAATTATTTTGTCGTTTTAAAATTGAGTTATTTTATTTTATGTTTTGCTTTTTAGGGTCTCACTTGTAGTATATGGAAGTTCCCAGGCTAGGTGTTGAATCAGAGCCGCAGGTGCCAGCCTACCCTGGGATCTGAGCTGTTTCTGTGACCTACACCACAGTTCAGGGCAATGCTGGATCCTTAACCCACTGAATGAGGCCTGAGATTGAACTCACACACTCATGGATATTGGTCGGTTTTGTTACCACTGAGCCACTATGGGAACTCCAAAATTGAGTTATCTTTAAAACTTAATTTATATTTAAAAAAGTATAAACCAGTTTATATGTTGCAAGTACATTCTCCTAGTGTTTGGTTAACTATTTAACTTCCAAACAGTTTTTTTTTTTTTTTATAATGAGCCACATGTTTAATTTTTCTAAACATATTTTTTTTATATTTTTCATTTTGAAATGTTTACGTTTCCAGCTTATATAGGTCCATAGATAGGTTATTCACCTTGAACTCTATTTTCTTAAGGAATTTAATATTGATAGTTTTTCTTTCCTCAAATTGGATAGACTTCAGCAGGGAAGGATTCTGGATTTTGAACTTTCTTTGTAGGAATTCTTTGGAATACAAATTCAGGTTCTTTAATACAAATATTATACAGATATTTTGTATTAGATTGGATTTATTTAGTTTTGTATTCCAATGCATATGGAACTATTGATTTATATTTTTAATGAATGTTTCATATGCAAGTGTAAAGAAATAATCATTCAGCCATTGCTATTGTTCTGCAATAGTCATTTAGGTCAAATTGATTAATAGTTTTGTTCAAATCTTATATTTTCCTAATTTTTTAATTGGCCTAATTGTTCTATGAAGCACTGAGACAAAATTCTCCAAATCCCACAATATTACTGTGAATTTTTCCTGTAGTTCTACCAGTTTTATTGCTCTAAAATAGTTCTGTTATTAAGTGTGTACATATTTAAGATTATTGTAACTTGTAGCTACTTTTTTATATTAAATATCCCTCTTTTATTTGGCTATAATGTGTATTTTAATATTAATGTAGCTACATCAAAATTCTAATACTTATGTTTGCAACAATATATTTTTCTCCCCTTTTACTTCTAGATCTTCTGTTCTCAGCATTTAAAATGTTTTTATATAGCATATTTTTTTTCTTTGGTATCAATCTCTGCCTTTTAATTTGTATGCTTACTTTTAAGGTATCAATCTCTGCCTTTTAATTAGTGTGTTCACTTTTAAGGTATTAAAATCTACCTTGCTGTTATTTGCTTCTGTTGATATATGATTCTGTGTTCCTCATTCTTTCAAATGAATCAAGTTTTTTCCATTCACTCATTTTCTACTTTTTCTGTCTTCATTCTCAAGTTTCATTTCTACAATGCAATAATCCCTTAACAATTTTTTAACAATTTGAACATATCACTTTTTGAGTGCCAATCTTATGAAAAGCCTTGTATATTTATCGACATATTTTCTATTTTTTTTTTATACTTTTCATTCATATGTATAACTTTTCATATGTTCAAAGGATACCACACTGCAAAACTTCGGGGGTACAAATTCTTATTGCAATTTTTACGAATGACGGCTTTTAGAATGGTGCCTTGAGCATCTTGTATGGCATTATATGATATGACTGTAGTCTCCAAACATTATCTAACATAAATTTTAAAATTCGTTAGTTGACTATTTCCAAACTCATTTAACCTTAAACTTATTTTTGCCTCAATATTACTCTAATTTTTATGTTAGTCATCGCCAATATACCTTAAGACTTCAGAGTGCTTTTACAGTATGTACATAGAAACATAAAAATTAAATTAATATCTGAAGACATTGTCCAAGTCATATTTTTATCTTTAAATGATTGTGTATAATTAAGGAAAAATCATAAAAGACCTATCAGATAAAGCAATAGTGTCCTACTTACAAAAATAATAAAGTGAATAAATTAGCAGTGTTATAACTTTACCAGATACCACTGAAAATAATTTCATAGTGAGAGCCAAGTTGAAGATCTTTTAAAGTTACAGTTATTAAAGGAGTATATTTGAAAGACAAATTATTTCAGAAATTAAAATGGTGGATGGAATACATAAATAGCCTTCTATGGTAAATAACATAGTTTAAAAAAAATTATGTATTCATGGTTTTTAATCACCTTTGGCCCTAGGTAAATTGAAATTTGTCAGTATGTATTCTTTGCGTGCATTTCCTTACAGGAAACACCAGTTTCTTTAAAAAAAGAAAAAGAAGAAAGGAAATGATACTCTATTGTATACACACATAATCCTAGAGTAATAGGTCCATCAGACGGTCAAATTTAAACCTGTGTTGAAGGCAAACCACTCAGTAGTTATAGCAATAGGTGCAGTCACATAAGAAATGGGGAATTTTGCTATTCACATCCTTGCTAGCTTTGTAGGTATTTTAACCTTTTATTTTTCAAAAAATGTGAATATATGGTCAATTTCCTAAGTATATTAAAATTTACTTAAAAGCTAAATTATTATTTTCTTTCAGAGACAGTACTAAACTTATTATAATGCACAATTGGGAAACAATGTTTAAAAGGAATTAAAATTAGTTTTTCAAAAATGCCTTTTCTTCACTTTATTGTCAGGTTTAACAAACATTTTCTTTTAATTTAGAAAATATGTAGACTATTAAATATGTGAATAAAATAATATTACATTTTAAAATGTTAACAATAGAGATAATTATTCCAAACCAAATATTACTTCAAAAAAGTTTATTTAAAAATAATTATAACTTGTTTATACTCATATTTAAAATAAATTTTTTATTCATCATTCCTTTGGAATATTCACATTCAATATACACAAGTAGCTTGAAAATATGCACAAACTATTTGACTATAGAAATAATGGGCAAGTATTCAGTCATATTCATAGTCATTTATAAGCCCAATTGATAATTACTAAGATCATTTTAAAATTTGACATGTCCTATTGAAAAATAATAACTAATTGTATTTTGTATTACTTAATATAACAAATATAGACTGCTAAATTGAGTATACTGATTGAATTACTTTATTATTCTCTATTTGAATTTTATACTGGTTGAGATTATTGATGTTCATTTTTTTTTTTTTTTTAGAAAAGAAGAAGTCAGAGATTATTTAAGGAAATAAAACACAGCATCTTCCAAATGTCTTGGATCCATTCTGCTCATTCTTATATACCATTTCCTTCTAATATAGTTTACAATAATGATATGTTTTCAGAATGATGCCTTGCCCAGAGCTACTTAAAGATGTTTGGTCATCTACAAAAAAATTCACTTATTATACTTACTAAGTCAGAAAAGTAGTATTATATTTTATATATTCATTTTAGATTGATGATACGTTTTTGCAAGTGACTTATGCTCATCATTAAAAATGGCAATTCAGAAAATTACAAACAGGAAAGCAACACATCATCCTAAATCCTACCTCCCAGAAATATCTGCTGTGAACAGTTGAAGAGCATCATTCTCAATATCTTCTAATGCACATATACAGGTAGGAAGATAGAAACATAGTAAGAATTAACCTTAAAAGAATGGGAGCAACTCAGAAGTTACTCATTTTTCCCAACTCTTCTCTCACTACCTTCCAATTTTGTTGCTTACATTATATTTACTCTGGTGTGTTTATAACATCCTCATTCTGTTTTGCAAATGTAGTTCTCCCATTTGTTTAGTTCTGGTTCTACTTTTATTGGGACCCACTGCTCATTACCAGTCTTTTTACCATGGTGTGCACATCCCAAGATTAAAATTTATATTGGATCACTTTCATCAGCAATATTTTTTCCAAAAAAGTCTCATGAGGGTTACATTTTCTGAGATTTTTCACTTTTGAGATTATCTGCCTTTATTCTTAAATAATAACTCAACTGATATGACATTCTCGGGACACCTTTTCTTTCCCTCTGAAGCTTGCGCATTTTGCTACATGATTTTCAGAGATTGGATGTTGCTATAGGAAGCGTGAGGCCAGGCTGATTCTTTTGCCCTATTGGAGTTGACTTCCTTTCTCTTCTTAGATGTCTGAATAACTCTAGATTTATCTTGATGTGTAATAGGTTAATTAAGGTATTTTAATCCTGATTGTTACTTTTTTTCTCAATATGATGTATCATTGTCATCTATGAACTCAATTCTTTCTCTTTTAGGGAAATGTTTCTGTGTGGTAACTCAATTTTTTCCTTTTCTAGTTCACTGTTTCAGGGGACACCAATAATTATTTTGCTCCATTCCTTTATCTGTCTTCCAAATTAATGCCATGCTTTCTGTTTGCTTTTACAAGTTCCTTGCCTTTTCCTTAAGTATACGTTATAATTATTTTGAACTTCTCTACCATTCTGTTAATTTAATTTTAGCTTTGACTTTTTTGATATTCATTTTCGTTGTATTTGAATTTTGAAAAAGAAAGTTATAAAAACCTCTCTTCAAACTATTGTTGTTATTGTTGTTTTTTGAGGAAAAAAGACTACCAGTTCTTCATATCCAAGCAATGTTTTAAGCATAGGATTATTTATTTAAGCTTTGGGAACTTGCAATTAATATGCCATTTATTTCATTCCCACTGTTGGTGGGAATGTAAATTGGTGCAACCACTAAGGAGAACAGTATGGAAATTCCTTAAATGGAAGTTCTTAAATATAGAACTACCATTCGATCCAGCAATAATTAGAAAAGATACACACATCCCAATGTTACTTCAGCACTATTTGCAAAAGCTGAAATATGGAAACAACCTAAATGTCCATCAACAGAGATTTAGATAAAGAGAAAGAATATACAATGGTATATTATTTGGCCATACATGGAATGAAATAACACCAATTGCAGCAACTTAGATGGACCCTAGAATTGATCATACTAAGTGAAGTGAGACAGAGAAAGAAAAAAATCTCATGAGATCACTAATCTCTTAGGAGATCACAGTTTATGGTTGCTAAAGAGGAAACATTTGGGGGGATAAATTGGGAGGTTGGGAATGGCACATACATACCACTACATACAAAACTGACAAATAACAAGGATCTACTCTATGCCACAGGGAAGTCTATTCAATATTCTATAATAACCTGTTTGGGAAATGAATCTGAAAAATTATATCTATATATATATACATATATATATATATATATATATACCTGTATACCTGAAATTAGAACAACATTATAATTCTACTATACTGCAATAAAAGGAATATATAATGATAAATATATATGTAAAAATATATAAATAAAACTAATATATATGTATAAATAAATATATATAATAAGTATATATACAGGTTGAAGTTAACATCCACATTGACTTGTAAAGAAATGGCAAAGTAAAGTGTAACACCAAAATGATCTGTCAATTACACATGAAACTGTGAGGTTTATTAGTATGAATGCCTTTGCTTAGATGATTAAGAACTTTTGAAATTAATGTTGCCTCAAGTTAACTATAGTTCTCTGTATTAGTGAGTTAGGAACTTGGAGTTATTATACCTATGTTTGATACCAAGCACTTATTAAGTTCTCTTTGAATCATTACCACCATTTTATTTCTTTTTCTTTCTAGAGTGAGGTTTTCTGAAAGAAAAACAACCTGAATAGCTATATTTTTTCCTCCATTTGCTTTCTCAATCTGTAAATAAAGTCTTCTATCAGAAATTAATTGTCAAACTTGATTTTTTCATATTGAGAGTAAAATAAAAAAAAACTAAGCTAATATATTACCTATCACTCAATAAGAAATTCAAAGTTATCCCAAATTACTACATATTAGACCACTCTAGAAATGCCAAAGTTCAGGTAAACTAAGTCTCATAATCACATCATATATCTACAGAATACCATATTATGGAAGATCATAAATAGCTTTTTACATTTTTTCTTATATATATGAACTTGCCACCTTGAAATAGTTGAGGAAAATTTCCCAGTGATTTTTGGAAAATTTGCAAAACTTATGAAATATATGTGCATATTTTTAAAAAATTAGGTTCCTTTAATACAGCGTCCAGTAGTATAAAGTCAATAGATTCAAAAACCACAATAGCAATATACATAAATCATAGGTTCTATTTTTTTAAGAGATCTTCCTTACAACATCAAATACATTAAAATTTTCAACATATATATTTATAGAATGCATACAGCATGAAATATTCTCAAAGTACTTTAATATCTACACAATACCACAGTTGAAACCACTAATAATGTTGTCCCCTTGATGTTGAAGAGGTAGTGAAATATATGGATTTTAGACTTGTTACAAGGTTCTCTTGGAAATCAGTAAAATGCAATAAAAATCTAGTAATCTTTTTTTGCATGTATCTAAATCATTCTACTAAGTCATGGATTCTTACATTTCTAAACAAAATAAAAATATAAATATTACAGAATTCCATTTGTTAATAATAATCAAATAAATAAAAATAAAATAAATAAAAATCAAATTTTTTTTCATGAGATTCATGACTTACTCTGAAGAATAGGCTACAGAAGCAAGAAAATGAGTTGTTAAACTATTGTTTCTATTTGTTAATGATACTATAAAACTGACACTCAGAACAGTAGCTCATCCTAACATGTTTTCCACCACTTAGTCAGAAATATGTACATGGTTTCAGTTTCATTTTGATATAAAACACTGTCTCAAAGCAAGGATTCTTGACAAGCCCATTATGTTACCATTTGAGTTAGGGCCATACACATATTACTAAAGGTGGCAGTTCCTGACTAAAAATAAGGAGGAGAACAGTATGATAAAAAGTTATTCCAGCTCTACATATATTACTCACACATTCTTCGGAGACTTAAAAAAGTCGAAACTCTCTTGCATTTGCAGGAATTCAAAATTCAATACATAATTACTCCATTATTACAATGAATTATACTACTGTACTTCTTTTTTCTTTGGATGATATATGTAAAATTTTGATAATGGAGAAATACCTCATTGCACTGAGTTTCATAATGCTCTTATGCCCATGAATAGTTACTATTATATGTGTAATACTCTTGTATTTCATAACAATCAAAAAATAATATTATAATTGTATAAAATGTTCAACTAGCACAATAATATTAAAATAAAAAGCATTCATAAAAAACATTAACTAAGAAAAAACATAACCTGGAGGTTTGGTTATGTGTGGGCATGTTTGTCCATGTATTTCTGGTGCTAACATACAATTAGCAAGCTATATTGAAGGCCTAAACTGAGAATCCGATATATAACAGAGATGGTATTTCAGATAAGTATTGAAATAATCTAATATTCAAAACTATATTTTTATCTCTCTATATACCATGCATCAAACTAATTGCTGGTTTTACCAGGGCTTACATTAAAAACTTGACATTTTAGAGATTTTAAAACCTTTAGAATAAAATATGGAAGAAGACTTTTAAAAACTTGAAGTAGTAAAATATATAAGGAAGAATACTTTTAAAAACTTGCAGTAGTAATGTATTTCATAAGCAAAACCAAAGCCAAATTATGTACAAGAATAATAACTTCGAACACAATAATATTAAAATTATTTTCACTTAAGTATACCACAAAAAGTAAAAATATAATCCTCATCCTGGAAGTAAATATTTTCAGAATTTATATGAATTTATATGAAGAATATAAATGACATCTAAAAGTCGGTAAGACCAACACTCCAGGAGAACAATGGCTAAATATCATCCGCAAAAAGGAAATCAGAAATCAGGACACTTCAAGTAAAAAGTGCAAAGGAAGATTATTTGCTGCTTAGACTGCAATGGGATTTCTCATGCATTGCTATTAGGGCATAAATTGATCTAACAACTTTGAGAAACAATTTGCCATCATCATGCATATACTTTATGACCTGAAATTCTATTCTAATTTGTGTATACACAAACACACAGAATATTATATCTATGTCAATTTGTACCTATATATCTATATAGGAATTGAGAGACATAGATAATGTCTCCAAGCAAATGTCACCAGAAGACATGAAGGATAACTAGAACATGAAGCCTTATGGATAGAAACAAACCAATGTCTATCAGTGGCTGAATTGCTAAATAACTTAGGGCATTATTACAAAATGGAATATTATTCTTTTTTTAACACAAAGTTTATTTTTATTTTTTATTTTCTTTGCCTTTTGTCTTTTGTGGGCCCAAACCATGGCATTCAATCCCAGGCTAGGGGTCGAATCAGAGCTGTAGCTGCTGGGCTACATCGCAGCAACAGCAACACAGGATCCGAGCTGTGTCTGTGACCTACACCACAGCTCATGGCAATGACAGATCCTTAACCCACTGAGCGAGGCTAGGGATCAAACCCGCATCCTTGTGGATGCTAGTTGGGTTCATTAACCACTGAGGCATAACGGGAACTCTGGAATATTATTCTCATGAAAATGAATAAAATAATGAAACACATATCATTATTTAAACATCTCAAAGTAAAAATAAGAAGAAAAAAATCACAAAAAAGTGCATATAAACAAAACAAAAAGACAACTTTCAGAATGGGAGAAAATAGTTTCAAATGATGCAACCGACAAGGGCTTAATCTCTAGAATATATAAGCAACTTATACAACACAACAGCAAAAAAGCCAATCAACCAATGGAAAAATGGGCAAAAGACCTGAATAGACTGTTCTCCAAGGAAGATATACAGATGGCCAGCAAATACATGAGAAAATGCTCAACATAGCTGATCATAAGAGAAATGCAAATCAAAACAACCATGAGATACCACCTCACACCAGTCAGAACGGCCATCATTAATAAGTCCAGAAATAACAAGTGCTGGAGGGGCTGTGGAGAAAAGGGAACCCTCCTGCACTGTTGGTGGGAATGTCAACTGGTACAGCCACTATGGAGAACAGTTTGGAGATACCTTAGAAATCTATACATAGAACTTCCACATGACCCCACAATCCCACTCTTGGGCATCTATCCGGACAAACCTCTACTTAAAAGAGACACATGCACCTGCATGTTCATTGCAGCACTATTCACAATAGCCAGGACATGGAAACAACCCAAATGTCCATCGACAGAGGACTGGATTCGAAGAAGTGGTATATATACACAATGGAATACTACTCAGCCATAAAAAAGAATGACATCATGCCATTTGCAGCAACATGGATGGAACTAGAGACTCTCATACTGAGTGAAATGAGCCAGAAAGACAAAGACAAATACCATATGATATCACTTATAACTGGAATCTAATATCCAGCACAAATGAATATCTCCTCAGAAAAGAAAATCATGGACTTGGAGAAGAGACTTGTGGTTGCCTGATGGGAGGGGGAGGGAGTGGGAGGGATCGGGAGCTTGGGCTTATCAGACACAACTTAGAATAGATTTACAAGGAGATCCTGCTGAATAGCATTGAGAACTTTGTCTAGAGACTCATGTTGCAACAGAAGAAAGGGTGGGGGAAAAAAATGTAATTGTAATGTATACATGTAAGGATAACTTGATCCCCTTGCTGTACAGTGGGGAAATAAAAAAAAATTTTAAAAAGTGCATATAATATAGAATAATTTATACTAAATAGAAAAATATGCATATGTGGTAAAACCTTAAAAACGTAAAGTGTAGGACATATTTGCTTCTTGTGGAATGTAAAGTGATGCAATTGTGGAGGGGCACACTGGCATTTGAATTTCTCAATGGTTTTCCATGTTCTAAGCTAGGTAATGAGTAAGTGGGTATTTCCTTATTATTTTTATATGGCACAAATCTATAATAGACTTTGTAGCACGTCCAATGTATTTATAGTAAAAATGTTAACGTATAAATCGAATACACTACAGTAAGAGCAGTGAGTGTAAATTGCTTGAGGTAGATGTTCTGACTGGTTTGACTATAAAAAAAGAGACGATCGATTTCAGATGTTGGGGAAGAGGAATAAGAAATTCAGGGTTTCACAATAAAGGGAATGAAGGAGAGCAAGGTCTACGAGGAAGCAAAAAGCAGTTAGCACACAGATGGATGTAGAAGCCTCAGTTAAGAGGAGAAACATTTTCTCAATTGTACAGGAGGGAAGGGAATAAAGATAGTGAATATAAATTTATATAAATATAAATTTTAAAGTGGGGCAGAGACATATAGAACTATATTTTCCATAGGAAGAAGAAGTTAATATTTTCAAAAAATAGAGAAAGTAGAAAAGGAGTTGAAGACTGGTAAAATTTTGAAATTACTGCAAGCAAAAAATGGAGAAGATACAGATAATAGACACAGAGTAAAGTGCAGGCGTTACTGAAGATAAAGTTTAAGTATATTATCACTAATCTACACAACTGGATTATTTTTTCATTAATACTCAGAAAAGGAATACAGAAATGACAAATATATTGACAGATGAAGGACTGCCATTTTCATATGGAAAATGTCATTTTCATATGGAAGGTGAAGGTTTCCCTTCACTGAAAAGAAAATTATAAAAATAAAGACATCTGAATTCCAGAAGAAGGAGATATATTAACACAGGAGCCAAAGAAAAATTAGAAGAGAATGCAAGGTCAGAAGACAGTAAGATTCATATCTGCATCCAAGAAAGAAAAAGTTATAGTTTGAGCCTGGAACATTGAAGAAAGCTACTTCAAGGACTAAGATAGAGGTGATGACAAATCCAGGGCATGGTCTTGAATCCAGGGGAGGAAGAGCATGTCACTGGTTTTAGCTTAAAAACTAGGAAAATATATAACAGCAAATTGCATTGCTTTAGAAATTAGGGACTATATATTAGGAGAGGAAGCACCAGGAGAAATGCTACCATCCTGTGACAAAACACCCTGAGATTTTTATACACAAAAATTCACATTTAAGCATCTAACCCAAACCCATTATATCCATTCACTGTTAGGTAGAAAGATGGGTTTGTAGTATTCCTCATTCCCTTTGCAAATCTCATGCTGCATTTTGAAATTTTATTCCAAATTTTTTATCATTTTTTTTCTTTTTTTGGATTATCACTAATATCAATTTTAATTATTTTGTATATATATATATGTGTGTTTAATGTTGAATCCTCATAAAAAGTGCTAAGGGGAAGAAATTCACAATACAATTAAATATAAGGCTTGGAAGAAATTGGTTATATACCCTAATACACAAAAACTTACTCTATGACATGTATGAAACCATCTAATCCCTGTAGCCCAGGCATTTATTCATTCATTGCTATAGCAGTACTGCCTCTCCTTCCATCATAAACTTGGAAAGAACCAAATAAGTTCATGCTTATCAGAGTAAAATGAAATATCAAGTTATGAGTTTTATGATTCTGCAATAAGTATTAAATGCTGGGAAACTTATCAAGTAAGATTAAGAGAAATAAACATGAAATGAGATTCTCTATAAAGAAGAATTTGAGTTAACACATTAATTTTAATCCATGAAGGATTACTCATAGACTTAGTTTATACCAAACTGTTGTAGTGTAAGTATATTATAATGTTGATATTAGTTATATAATTAGATATATTTGTTTTTAAATAATTGGATATACCTTTTCCATTTATGATGGATCTTTTTTTTATTTTGTATGATGATAAAATATCTCTAGCATTGAATGCTAAATATATGATGATAAAATATCTTTACCATTGAATGCTAAATATATATTTTAGCATTACCTATTTTTTATAAATTTTCTTTTCTTCCCTGAGATTGTATGTAGTTTTCCATGAAATGCAATTTAGCTTCAGATGAAAATAAATAAAAGACATTTAAGATTTTCACAAGGGAAGTTCTTACATGATGAAATAAACTACAGATGATGTTGTTTTAAAACACCTTGAATCATTTCATCTTTTTATTTTAAAAACATTAATATAGGTATATTACAAAATAATTTTTCTATGGATTAATGTTTATAAATCTCCAATAATTAGAGATTACTATTTTCTACTTACAAAATATTTTTTATGGACTGAAAAACATTCAGGTAGAGGTATTAAATACCCAAAGAGGTTTTATTTAAGTTGTAATGTATATGTTCCAAATTAATAAAGCTTAGTACAGGTATGAAGTTTTTTTTAATTCTGCCAGTTTGTGTTCAAATTTCACAAGCCCCTACAAATAGTGCACGCATAACACATTATTCAGTCTCAGTAAAATGAATTACTTCCTAGATATTCAGGAGTTTTGCTTGAAATTTAAAATATCATGTAAGTAGAGTTGTTTAGCTAATTTCCTTTTAAAATTCAGTTTAGGAAATTTGGCCCTTATAAACGAGTTGTATACTAAGGTTTAAAATGTCGTATAAATTTATAATGTGTGACTATTATGTATTATGTGTATTCAACTAGTACATTTATGTTAATCGAATAATATTTATATAATATATATGCATATGCTCATATTGTCCAAAATATAGTTGAAAATTTCTATCATGCTTGCATACCAGGTTTTGCTATGTTCAAAATAATCACAGTGATAAGCCTGCAAGAATCACCTCTTCCAGAGTATATTATTGGAAAAGGCCAAATGCAACTTTCATCCATACATAAAAATTTACTTAAAAAACTGAAAGTAGAATTATGGAGTACCCATCATGACACAGTGGAAATGAATCTGACTAGGAAACATGAGCTTGTGGTTTGATTCCCAGCCTCCCTCAGTGGGTTAAGGATCCAGCGTTGCCCTGAGCTGTGGTGTAGGTTGCAGATGCGGCTTGGATTTGGCATTGCTACAGCAGTGGCATAGGCCAGTGGCTACAGCTCCAATTAGACCCCTAACCTGGGAACTTCCATATGCTGTGGGTGTGGTCCTAAAAAGACCAAAAAAAGAAAATAGAATTATGATATGATCCAGAAATCCCTGTTAAGGGTACTCAGCCAAAAGAATAAAAGTTAGGATCTTGAAAAGATATATGCACCCCCAAGGTTTATTGTGGCATTATTCAGAATAGCCAAACTGTGGAAACAACCCAAATACTTATTGACAGATGAATGAATAAAGAAGTTGTGGTGCATATACACAATGGATCATTATCCAGCCATAAAGAAGACCCTTCCAAATATGACATCTTAGATAAACTTTGAGAACATTGTGTTAAATGAAAAAGTCACACAGAAAGACAAATGCTGTGTCATTCCACTTATATGATGTATCTCAATAGACAAACTCATAAAAATAGAAAGAAGATGGGTGACATTGAGGGCTGTGGAGTCAAGAAAGTGAAGAGTTTCTGCTTAATGGATACAAAGTTCCAGTTGGACAAGATGAATAAATTGTGGAGATCTACATTCTGCCTGTAGGAAACAATAATATATTGTGTACTAAAATTTTATTGGGAGGGTAGATCTCACATCATCTATTTGGTATCTCAATTGCAAAAGCACAAATTTTTTTTTAAAGTTTACCTTATAAAAGATGTGTACTATTGCCTTGCTCAGGAAGATGGAATATAAGACTTGAATATCCTAGTCCCAAATCTATTTCTTCAAAGGATAATGAGTATCTCAATTTGATTTTCTCATATTTTAAAATCATTTACCTGTCACCAGCTGCAGAGGGCTTCTGGTCACATACAAGTACATAATTACAGCTACAGCAACATTCTTTGGACCATGTGAAAGATCCTTTGCTATTTATCTGCATTGTTCCATAACAGTAGCAGAATAAATTTAAATAAAGTTAGAGTTGCAATTATTTATTGTTATCTTTTGGATTATTTTTTACCTGGATAACACAGAAGAATAAACATAATCAGTTCCAGCTGGAAACACTTCTACACTGTGTCAAGGACAATAAGTTCACAAATTGACTTTACCTGCTATTCATGTGGTACACAAAAAGAACTGGGCAAAGGGGAATTTAATTAGTGTGTCTCATAGTAGGAATAAATAGAAAAAAGATAGACTACTGATTGCATTGAAAATGAGTAGCATGCTCTGCTGTAAACAATTGAGTAAAGTGGTTTGCTAGCATTTCTGTCACAGAAATTTTGATTTTATTAGATTATCTCATGTGGAGTCTAACTTGCACATGATTTTAGGTAAATGGTAAAATGAAATTTCATTATACTTATAGAGACTTATTATCAAAGTCAAATGAGACAATGACAATATTTACACTGAGAAATTAAAAGATTATAATATTTACAGAAGACTTTATATATACAAAGAAGCAGAGAAAGAAATACTACCAAAGAATATTTGTTTTGGGGTCTAGACCCTTTCTCTTTAAAACTAGAATAACAAAGCAATAGAAGTCTCTGATTTAAGGACATTACCAAAGATATTTTTATCACATTGATGTAATTATAATTGACTATCTTATAAAAAGTAAGGAATTCTAAAAAATAAAAATCAGGAACTTTATGAAAGTACAAATTTGGGCTAGTAACTAACAGAGGTAAACTATGCAAAAGACACATCTAATCATTTTCATTGTGGTAAAATGAATCTGCTCATTGCCTTAACATTCACATAATAAAGAGTAAACACACATAAACATTAACAGTTTTTTTAATTGATGAAATAATTTGTATCATTTGACATTATATTATACTCCCAATATTTAAGATCTAACATCATTTTTTTTCTTATGTCCCTTATCTATTGTCTTTGAATTAGGAGACAGCCTATTTCTTAAGTCATGGAAAAATAGCTCTTAGTTTTCTGCTGGGTTTGTGTTTAGTTTTCTGCTAAATAAATTTATACATTTATTTTATAAAGGTTAAATATCCTCCATATGTAATCCTATTTAGCAATGTATCTTTAAAAGAAAAACAAATGAACAAAAGTAACAAAACAGAAACAGTTATTGATACAGAGGACAAACAAGTGGTTGACAGAGGGGAGGCAGGTTGAGGGAAGAAAAGAGGTAAGGGGGATAGAGGTAAAATCTTCCAGTTGCAAAATAAATGTGTCATGGGGATAAATGTAGAATGTGGTGAATATAGTCAATAATTACATAATACCTCAGTATGGTGACAGACGCATCACGGTGAACATTTTGTAATACACAGAAATATTGAATAGCTATGTTTTGTACCAGGAACAAACATAGCGTAGCATCGTAAGTTAATTGTATTCAAAGCAAACAAACAAAAAAAAACTAATAGGAAAAAGTGATCAGATTTGTGCTTACCAGGGGCATGGGTTGGAGAGGGTGCGGGTATTGGATGAAGTCAGACAAAAGGTAGAAATTCCAGTTATGAGATAAATAATGCCAGGGATATAATGCACAACATGATAAATATAATTGACAATGCTCTGTTACTTATGAAACTTGTTAAGAGAGTAAATTCTGAGTTCTCATCACATGGAAATTTTTTTAATTTAATTTTGTATCTTTGTGAGATGATGAATTTTCACTAAATTTATTATGGTAATCATCTCATGATGTAAGTCAAATCTTATATATAGCCTACAGTTTTACAGGGTTGCATATCAATTATATCACAATAAAACTGGAAGAAGAAAAAACTAAAAAGGATGCTCTTGAAATTCCTAACTCCCATGAATTCATTGAATGTACGAATACCCATTGCTCATGAAATTTCCTCTTCACAATATACATCTACCTATAGGTGAATTTCCTCTGAGATAAATCCAGAAACTAGTTTAGCGACTCTGACACATCTAGCAACAGAAAATACTCACACTGAAAAGGAAAGAAAAGGCTGAGACACTCTCTCATGGTCACTCCACCTTTGGCACAGTGCTTTACATTCAGGAGGGAACTTCCAACTGCCAGCTTCTCCCTAGGAAAAAAGGATTTGTATTTAACATTTAGCACCCCAATTTTAAAGTTACTGGTTGAGTAATGGGCCCCCAAATCATCTAGCTCTGAAAGTCAACAGGACTTATATTTATGAGTCTTACAGAACTATAGTAATCAAAGAGGCCATTTTTAAGGGTGTGTGAGCACTCGCGTGGCTAGCCCCTGCAGGCTCTGCACAGAGAGAGGAGACATCCATCTCCCAAATCTTCCCTGGAAGAGCTTTAACTTCATGTTTTCTCAGATGTTGCCTGAGGGTTTGCCTCATAATTAACCCATATCTGGGTGCTGAATAGTATCTTCTCTGGAACCTGAAAGAGCCAGTTGGCTCTTCCCCAACCCTCTCCCCCAGCAAGCTCCAACAAAATCAAATCACCAGCTTGTCTCTGGAAGCAACTTTCCAGTATATCTAAATCCTCAGATATTTCAGGGGCTACCTGAGAGAACCTCAAATTTCCTAACTCTGATAGCCAATGGGCTCTGCATTCTTAAGTCCCATAGGAACATTTTAAACAAAAAAAGAAATTTTCAAATGGGCATAGGAGTACTTACTACAACTTTCTTCCCTGGGTTCAACAAAGAGGGAGGAGGTAAAAACACCAATTTCTTAGTTTCTCCCTGAAAGGGATTTGACTGCATACAAGGATTTGACTGAGATACAAGTTTTTAATCTTCTTGATGCATGTGGGAGCTAACCGGGATTCTAGAGAGAGTCTGATAGAGCTGGTGGAACACCCCTACTGTCTCCTCCCAGAGACTCCAACAGTCAAACCAAGCATCCCAACTTCTCCCTGAAAGGAGATTATTCATACATCAAGTACTCCAAATGTTATGGCTGCCACGGGATCCCAAGTCAACCTGCTCTGAGAACTGACAGGGATTGACATTCATGTGTTCCCCTTCATCACAAAAAGCAAAGAGATGGTTCCATTTGGGCACATAGACACTCCCAATGGCTACTCCCTCTGGCTCAGCTTGGAATGAGTAAGCAAAAACACCCAGCTCCCAGTTTCACCCTGATAGGGTTTAGACTGCATATCTAATATCCAGATTGTTCCAACTGTTGCCTAAAGGTGGGGCTTCCAATTAACCTGCAGTGGGTAGCTAAAGAACAGGAAATTTTGTAGCCCGTTGGTACCTAAACAGGCTAAAGGGCATTTCCCATTCTGGGGGAACACTGATGGGTCTTGGCACGCCCTTAACTATGGGAAGACACTAAGAAAAGTTGAAAGCTTGGATAATCAAAGTTTGGAGAGGCAGCCAGGAACTTGGGGCAGGCTGAGTGATTAGTTTCATTTCCTACAGGAGGCCAATCAGTCAAGACAAGGAGAGGTGGCTGTTTTATCTAATATACAAAAAACAACAGAGAGTCAAGGAAAATGAAAAAAGAAATAAGATATGTTTTAAACAAACAAGATAAATTTCCAGAAGATTACCTACTGAAACAGAAGTAAGTTATTTATTTAATAAAGTGTTCAAAATAATATTCTTCAAGCTGCTGACTGAGGTCAGAAGAGCAAACAAGAAAAGTGATAAATTCAACTAAAAATAGTAAAATAGTAAAAATAGTAAATAGTAAAAATAGAAAATAGTAAAAAATAAAAGAGACAAATCACATAGATACTAAAATTGAGCTTAAAAATTCAATAGAGTGATTTAACCCAGTCTAGATCAAGCAGAAAGAAAGAGGATCAGCAGACTTCAAGACAGAACAGTGGAAATTAGCCAGGGGAGGGACAAAAGAAAGAAAGAAAGAAAGAAAGAAAGAAAGAAAGAAAGAAAGAAAGAAAGAAAGAAAGAAAGAAAGAAAGAAAGATAAATGAAAAGATCCAAAGTAATATCAAACAGAATAATACATGAAAAACAAGAGTCTAGAAAAGAAGAAAGAAAAAAGAAGAGAAAACTAGAAACAAAAGAAATAATGGCTTCTCCCATCAGCAGTACTATCTACTATCATATGTTTAAACCACCATTATTTTCTGTTTTGATATGTCTCTTTTTTAATAGAGGGATCAAAGTGATTTTTTAAAACATAAATTAATACATTTTAAAAAACTTTCTAATTGTCTCATTTTTCTTTAATGGTAAAAGCTACAATCTTTACAATAGCCTCTGATGAACTATATGTTCTGATCTTGTATTATCTCATCTACTAATTCCCCCCATATTAAATGAATCACAATGACTATTTTGCTGGTCTTTAACTATACCAGGAATATTCCTGAAACAGCTTCTTTGTATTAGCTGTTTCTTATGCTGGGAATGTTCACATGCCCTCACCCCCCCCCCCCAATATATACATGAATTGCTTCCCTATCTCCTTTAGTTTTTATTGAAATGCTAAATTCTCAAAAAGTTTTACTAAAACATCCTGACACCCTCACATATCTTACACTGCATGAATTTTTTTCAAACAGTAATTATAATTTTGTAACATACATTGCCTGCTAATTAATTTACTTCAGTCCTCCTTATTGGAATATTATTTTTGTAAAGACTAATTATTTTCTCTTCAATTATTATTTACACTAATTGCTTTAGACATTAGCCATTGCATTCTACACTCTAAATCACTACTTGTTGAATTAACATTAAACAAGGCATCTATGTGAAATTTTCTAGCAGACTTATAAAAACTTAAGGGTAGAACTAAGGAAATCAGGGTTGGAGATGAGTAGTTAGGAGTAACTTGTGGGCAATATGGGTTTTAAACAAAGAAAGGAAGAACAATGCAGAACCTCCAAAATGGTAAGAATTAAGGGCCTAGAGGAAGTAAGCTTGGAATAAGTGCCTAATGAATAAGACTTGTTATTAAATGCACATTATTTATTTATTTTCTTTTTAATGGCTGCACCTGCAGCATACAGAAGTTCCCAAGCTAGGGTTTGAATCAGAGTTACAGCTGCCTGCCTATGCCACAGCCGCAGCAACACCAGATCTTAGCCACATTGGCGATCTATGCCAAAGCTTGGAGTAATGCTGGATACTGAACCCACTGTGTGAGGCTAGGGATAAAGCCTTCATCTTCATAGACACTATATCAGTTTCTTAATCCACTGAGCCACAACAGGACTCCCTAAATACATTTTAAAGAGATCACCAATTATTATTTCCCACTTAAAAAATAATCACTAAAATTTTATGGAAAATCATTTTGAGAGGATGTATAGGAATACATACATTGGAAATCTTCATTCCCATCCATACTCCCCAGGTTTTCTTACAGATAGTCATCAAATGCTGAAAGGATTTAGAGCATAATGACTGAGTAATTCCAATGTTAAGAAAGGAAAACTGATTTCCTAATATGAATACAGAACTAAAATTTTTGGTTATTTAGATAATAGCTACCATTTAAATTTTTTACATTTTATTTTGCTAATGAAAAAATTTTTAAAGTAATCTATTTATTGCTTTAAAAATCTGGGAATTACTTGATGTATGTTAAATTAAATTAAATGAATACTTGTATCTATAGAGAGTAGATTAATAATGTATTTTGATTGCCAAATCTGTATAACCTGTATTTTTCAGTAGCATTTCAAAATGACTGTGTGAATCCTTTTAGTAACCCTGTTTAACCATAATTCCTAGCCCATTGCTGAAAATGTACTGGAAATTGAAATTGCCTAGTAGAGATATTAAGGGCCTGTTTTCTGGGTACTTTTACTCTGTGATAAAGAGCTGTTACTGATATTAGGAACATAATACCTAAAGATTATACAAGATTTCAAAGATAGCAATTCAGTCAACTATTCAGATAAATGCTATATATAAGCATGAAGTATAAGGTAAAATGAAAAGAATATATAGATTAATAAATGAATGAGCAATACTGAATTGTATTATGGGGGAGTAAATCTTTTCTAGCTAAGTAGTTAGTAATCAGAATTATAAGATGTGCCCTTTATAGGCATAGTGCTTTGTTTTACTTTACACAAGAGTAAAAATCTATGTGTGATCTCTATAACACATGATTAGCTCTTTAAAAGATAAAACTACTGTGAATTTGAATTAATATGTCATTACAAAATTGAATCAAGAGAATAGAAATCAATTAAAAGGTGGTTATAAAAACAATAAAGCTATAATGATATTTTGTATTTAAAAATCAGCAAAACAATTTAGAAATAAAATACAATAGGTAATTAAGATTTCTGTTGGCATTGCTACAATCTGGCAAGATTAAGAAGAAATATTAACAACAGATGCTACTATTAAAACTAGCCAGGCTGGACTGAAATCGAAGAAAGTTATATTTATCTTAGATATTTGAAAAACTTTTTGACAGTAAGGTCAATCAAACTGTAGAAAAGTTTTACTAATGAGGTAGATATGGCAAAGTCACTAAATGTCTTTAAATAAAGTTTAGCCATATTAAGGGAAATGGTAGGAGAGTTCTTGTTTGGATTAGACATTTCTTCCAATCATTGCATTTGCTTCCAATCTTATCACCTAAAATTTTCCAAATGCTACCAGTCTCCAGATAACTGGCATTTTTCAATGATAGTCTGTAATAATTCTGTCTATGTCATGGAAATTGGAAGCCCCTATTAAGAGCAGAGGGAGCCTTGAAGCAAAAGATTAAAAATCTTGGTTTGAAACAAGCACTCAATTTAATATGGTAATTAGGCACTCAAAGCAAACCAAAGTAAAACTTAAGATAAACTACTTAATCTCTACAATTAAATTTCTAACAGTTCTCAAATATCTGGTAGAAAGTATTATAACAGCATAGAGATGTGACTCAAAATATATTGTTTTAAAAAATTGCTTTTTGGAAGAGGGATATTGCTACTTGACTTATGTTAGGATCAAATTTTAAATTTCTACTGTACTTATTTTAAAAGCAGCAAAATGTCTATAGATTATTGCTACATCAATGTGGAAAATTGTACATTGTATATTGTAATCTGCAAAACACATTTGGATGAAATGATTAGATATTTTAATAAGGCAATGCAAAAAAATAAAAATAAAGAGAATATAATCAGACAAAATGGATCATTTAAAGATATGAAGAAATTCACTAACAAGAGAAATAAAAATACTGTGGTTCTATCCTTCACAAAGTAATAAAAAATAAAAAAATCAATTATTTTAAATTGTGTTGTGCTATATATATATATTAAAAATGTTATTTTTTAAACAGCTTAACTTCTGATATTTGAAGACAAGAAAACATAATCTCCTGCTAAAGATTTATTAATATTAAAAAAATCTATTAGTTTAGTAACTAAATTAGGCCCTAGAGGTTGATTTCTGTGCATGTACATTTATTCCACTTTCAACTATTTCTTTACTAAGTAATTTTTTCAAGTACTGTCCTGGGCACCAGATGTTGAAAGATGGCAAATGAAAGATCCTCATAGAAATCAGTCACAAGTCAGTTTCAAATGTAATTCATACTCTTTAATTTAAGCATGTTTTCAGAAATCATTTTTTTTCATCACCACTTTTAGTTTCTTTACACATAAAAATGTACAATGATATTGATTGGAAAATACACCTCATTTTGCACTGATTCTATACATTCTTCAGGCACCAAAGCTGTGAATGAAAACTACTGAATTCTTACCAGTTTTATATAGACCATTAAGAAAAAAAAAATTATACCGGTCCTGGTAGTAACTCTGTGATCAGAGTACTGAACATTTTCTAGGCATTTTACTCCCAATAGCCCTATGGGTACCTCTTTATATAGATACAGTAACTGAAGCTGAGAGAAGTTCACAACTTGCCCAGGGCTGAAATTGGGTAAATTGTCAGGGATGTGATTTCAACTCTTGGATGGTCTGAATCCTGAGATTTGTCTTAACTACTTGACTGTATTTTTCCAGTCACAGATTAACTGACCTTCCAGGAAAGCTCCCACAGCAAAATTCTTCTAACATGTGAAAATTCCTTAACACAATAATTCCTTGATTCAGTAATTTCTGGGACAACTGCAAACACATATCAAAACATGCCATTTGTTCTCCTTGTATATAGTACTAGTCATCATGCAACAAATTGGGAACAACATTGTTGGGCATATCTGGGAAGACAGACTTAACAGGAATTTTCTTCATGAGAATGTAATATTTTTGTCATATTGATAATACTACTAAAATATTTGGTAAGAAATCAGCCATGCCTCCTCAATGAATACAAGTGGCCAGCACTCTTTGGGAGAGTGACTGCTCTTTGCAAAAGCTGTTGCAATCTGAAGCACTGCTTCTTCACCTGGCTGCACACCACCTTTGCTGCTCTAATTGCTCCACACTGGGTTGGTATTTCCCCTGATGTTATTTCCCAGTATTCTGCAGCCATGCTTCATTACTTGAAATTGTTCTTCAGTGTGTCTGCAGCATGTTCCTTCAGCTTGCCCTATTTGAGTTCTCCTCACTTCAGCTCGCCATACAACAGCTGGCCAGGTATCCTGCTGCCATCCATTTTTCACACTTCTGCAGTCCAGTGGAGCTGCATTGTAGCAAGTATAACCTCTCTGATGTTGGGTTGGCTACATTCCAGCACTGTGTGGTGGTGAATATGTCCCTAATTGTGATACTAACTAAAATCAATGCTAAACATAGTGACAAATATTCTGCTCATTTTTAAATTATGCTATGTTAGTAAACATCTCTATCCCTTTACACACTATATCATGTTTTTAATTACTCAAATTATTCACCTCTTCAGTTAACATATTCTCTTTATAAGGATTTAGATATATTATTGATACATGAGAAAGTTGAACAATTGATGCAGTTACCTTAACTTTACATGCTACATGTTAGGTTACATATTAATCAACTTCTAGTGAATTATTTAGAAATTTTGTAATGTGCAATTGTGCAAAAAAATAATGAACACCAACTATCTCCAAGAAATATTAAGTGTGCACCAGACAAAATACATGTAGAACCACAAATGCTCTCAGAAAATTCCAATAAAATATGGGAAAATATTCAGAGCATCAGCATAAACTTTGGAAAGCTACCAGTAAGAAACATAATATTTATAAAAAATATGAATCTAGTCACTAATATGTTTAAGATATTGGCTATGTATTATTTTGAGCTTCAAATACAGCAAAATATCTCAAAATTATTACTCTTTGCGCTACTTTATTCCTAAATGATTCCACAGCTGACTTGGTATTCAGTTTCCACACACTTCCACATGAAATGCTCATAAATGATAGTTAACATGAAATCGCCAAATACATAAAAGTGATATCATTAGCATTTTCCATTCATATTCAATACATGAAATTTATTAGTTTTCTTAGGTGGAAAGATATCTTAATAAAAACAGAATAAAATAAAATAAAATGGTTATGTTAGAAACTTAAGTGGAGCATACACAGGTAGTATAAGGGGTACTGCCAGAAAGAAAAAGTACCAAAAAATAAAGTGTAGTTACACACTGAGTAGGACAGTATTGGGCTGGCTATATTGGTACATGATAGAGCACTTAGTTATAGTAAATTATATAGCTTCTTTGACTAAAAGCTAATTTTCATACATCATGATTGATTGTTAATAATTCTTACCTAGAAGGTAGGGGGAACAAATAAAAGCTGAAGTTGTAAGTGATAAAGGAACAGCATTACACATATAAGCTGGGATAGAGTGGTTTTTTGGCCTTTTTTTGAGTTTTGGGAAATGTTCTTTGCTTGCTCTGACCTCAGATATAGTTGTGGAGTGGTCTTGATTTGTTCCAATCTTTAATGTTCACAGTGGTCTTATCTTATTTGAATGTGCTGTGAAGCTGTTTATGTCAAATAGTGGAACACCAGGGCCTGGCTGGGAGTGTCAAATCAGCTCTAGCAACACCAAGGCATAAATGATCATGTCAAACAATCTCCCAGCTTTCAGTGGCTATTTTTCTCTTTGTCAAAGAATATCTAAGAACTACTAAGGCACACTGCATAGAAAAATTTCAAGTACTTATACAAAGAAAAAACAAGAATCCCAGTCTGTTGTTTTGTGCACTGTACCACAGTATTGTATTTTTTTTTTAATTTTTAAAGTTTTACTGAAGTATAGTTGATTTACAATGTTGTGGTTATTTCTGCTGTATAACGAATTGATTCAGTTATACACATACACACATCCATTCTTTTTTAGATTCCCCCCCATAGGGGTTATCACAGAATATCAGGTAGAATTCCCTGTGCTATACATCAGGCCCCCATTGACCATCTATTCCATGTACAATAGTGTGCACAGTATCATTCTTTATCCTATTGGAGCGCTTTCCCTAATTCTACTTTCCCTACTTCTGTCACATCATCATGGTATAATTCAGGTATAATGTATACCAATATTTGATATATATATATATATATATGTGTGTGTGTGTATATATATATATGTGTGTGTGTATATATATATATATATATATATATATACTCACATATATTTCAAATGATATAAAATTATACAATAACATGTAGTTAAAAATAATGTTTAGTAACTAGAATACGGATATCCTTTGACACACAGTGACATTGCCTTCAGATAAACCCATAATAAATTGAAGAGATCCTAGTTGAGATTACATTTAATACACCTCATCTCCCAAACATCATAGTTTAGTCTAACTCACCTTAAATATGTTCAGAACACTTACATTATCTAACATAAGTTACATAATGTTGGGCAAAATCATCTAGCACAAATCCTATTTTATAATAAAATGTTGACTACTCTTGAGGATTATTGAATAATATACTGAAAGTGAAAAGCTGTATGGACATATGGGAACAGAATGGTTGTGAGAATAATAGTGGTTTACCCTTGTGATGGGCTGGCTAACTAGGAGCTGAAACCTCTGAGCATCACAAGAAAATATTTTATAGTATATTACTAGTCTGGGAAAAGATCAAAATTCAAAATTTGAAGTACAATTTCTACTGGATTTATATTGTTTTGCACCATTGTAAAGTTGAAAAATTGTTAAGTGGAACCCTTGTAAGTCAGGGACTGTTTATATAGGTGATGCATATGTAATCAGTAAGCATCTTATGCTATAAATTCAATTGTGAAAGAAATGTATTGCCATCTTTCAAAAATGCAACAAGATTTCTTTTATAAAATTTTGTTCTGCACACAGAAAATATTTATTTTTCAGTCAGTTCAGCTTCTTCCCTTCCCTTCTCTCCCTACTTGCTTCTGTTTCCTGTTGTTAGCTCATAGTGGCCAAGGGCCTGAGATGTTAGAATACTTGGGGAGGTATTAGCATTTAATATCACCAATTTACACAGAGAGACCTACTTTTGTAGCTGATCTTTAGAAGTCTGTGTATTTCATAGCTGTTTCTATCTCATCCAGACTGCAAAATGTGTTGGGCTTATTGGTTCTTATCCCCTTGTCCATTGTCCTGTTAGGTATGTGGAAAGAACATTGGAGCCAGATAAAACTTTATGGTTGGCCTCAGACACACCTGTGTAAACAATTCACAAAGACATTTCTGCTCATTTCTGCTCGTTTTGGTGAAGGAACAGTTGGAGACTTGGGTGCTAGAGGTATCAAGAAAAGGATCCTACTCTCAATTGTGCACATTACTTGGTTATTCTAACACCACTCTTTCTTCAAGTCAAGTAGGAATGAGGTTCTTAGCAACTGGCTCAACAGTTTCTTTTTCTCAAACTAGAGTATCTTTATTTTGCTAAGTTTAGTCTTAACTCTTAACCTACCCTCTCAATCTTTGTTTATAAAATTAACATTTCTTAATTCCAACATTCTAGCCTTGGCTTTTGAAATTAACTATTTTAGGGAAGGTCAAGGTTTACATTGTAATTTATGGAAAATGACCTACCTTAATATTCTAAAGTATTTTTCTACTAGATATATTTTTGAATGTAGGAAAATGATTAGCCATTCAAATTTGCTTTTAGTTATTCTAATGTGCATTTATATCATTTAATAAGAAATGCCTTGATATGTACAATTGTAAGATATAAACTAGGCTTTAGTATAATAAAATATCATTATATTTTGGAGTGTGATATTTTTGACCTGAAAATTTCCAATTGTTAAAATCCTCATCTTTTTATCATTACCTGTAGAATATGTCTATAATTGGAAATCAGCAAGATATTTACTACATTATATTCTGCAGAAGTAATTATTCTATATAATAGAAATATTTCCCATGTATTGTAATAAAGAGGAAATATATGAAATTTGTACTTTCAATTCTATTTATAAGGTATAAGTAACCAAACTTTGTGTTCAGAACCACAAGGAAATGGATTTTTTACATTCTTCCCCAAATTGTAAATCCTCAAGAAGATAACAAACTTTTAATGGAATCACTGCTGGAATTGAAACTCTTTTAGCGTTCACCAGATAATGACTATTTAAGAGACATACATAAATGTGCTGCAGTTGTAGACTGCTGAATGTAGTGTCCCAGAAAGATTTCATCCAGATTTCCATCAGGAGTTCAAAGATGCAATGCAGCTCAAAGTAGATCTCATGACTCTTCAAAATTAAGTTCCTGTTTGTGTCACTGGCATATTCTGAGAGAACTACTATTCTGGATGACAGATGATTTGTATAATAAAGTGAATAAATGTGCTCCACTGAGGACCTCAAAATGACCTAAGATGATCTCTTCTCCAGAATGGAAACTTTAAGTTTCAGTGGGCTTTAAATCTCTGATGAATTTGTTTAATGGAATCACCTTAGGACGACAGATCTACAAATTTATGTTTAAAAATCTTAATAGATTTTATGTAGGATTTGACATTTTCCAAAGAAATAACTCTTTAATATATATATATTAGTCACAGGAAAAGATGTTTTAGGAACTAAGAAACCCAAATTTAGAAGATTACTCTTAGCAACCCACAAAATTAACATTGAAACTTTTTACTATCTTTGAATTTAAAACGATGTAAATATGAGGGGATTTTTTTTTTTTTTATTCCATGAGCTGACAGATAAAGGCAAAGGATTATTTTAATGTAATTTATTCCAACTGTCCTGGACTTTGTCCACTTGGGTGTAGAATTTAGCTTGCTTTGGAAGTACATGAGCTAGATTTGGAAGGAGTAACACCCTGAAAAGACTAGCATTGAGTCTTTTTTTCATGGTTGAAAGTCAATTGTTACCAAATATTTACTTGCTAAACAGATGCTGATTTTTTGACCTAACATTCAGTTTAGAAGTATTTTATTCATGTCTATGGAATATGAAGCAAAAAGACCACCACAGTTTTATTTGTTTAACGTGAATATTCAAAAACATTTTTCTAATTTTGAATTTTTTTTAAAAAAAAACACAAATTTTAAACCTTTGTAGGGCAATTTTCCCACATCTACATAATGAAACTCATAGATATTTAATAAGTGCAACCCATTCCTTTGGTCAAAGCCTATAATTAAAAAGATGACTAAAATAGTATGTTGATCCTAAAGTAATTTAGAGCAAATGAAAGACAAGGAAAATTTCTCATTTTTTTATTTTTTACTAGTATTCACTGGTTCCTTTAAACATCCAAAGAAAAGGTGACAAGGCCCGATTCATTTGGGCCTTGCCATATCCATTTACACTCCTTTAAAGGGAAAGTACTTATGATAGATTTTTAAGAAAAGTCACTATTTCTTCCATTAGACTAATAATGATTTCTCCATATAATGAAAACAATTCAAAATAAAAAGAATAAAAATTTCTAACATTAATGTCAAAGTAACCAAGTCTAGAAGAAAAAAAAAATAATAGCCAGGAAATTGAGGTGGCATATTTAAATGGATAGAAAGAATGTGAATTGTAATGTGATCCCTAAGTACAGGAAAATATTCACATAGATATCATATATATTTAGCTTTAACAAACTGAAGCAATTAGAAAAAAGAATCCCTTCAACTAAATACTTTCTTCCTCTGCCCTTATTATTATTGTTGGCCTTTCTAATAGTTTTCAGTACTGAAGCCTTGTCTCCTTCTCTGTCATCTTGTCTCAGTCAGGGCTTTACTCTCCTGCTCTAAAGCTAAGACCTGAATAGATATTTGTCCAAAGAGGGCATACCCATGGCCAAAAAGCACATGAAATGAGTACATAGCTTCCTAAATGGTTCATGGCCCACAATTTTATAAGGTGATGCTGTACCTTGTTAGGAGTATTCCACCCAGGAAAACACTTCCCCAAAGATAATAAGTATCTGCTGCCAAAATCTTTGGCCTCAAATTTAGGAAATTCTGACCAAGTTTCAAATAAGCACACCTAGCTTCCAGCAGAGGTTAAAAACACATGAACTACTACAAGTTCATAGGACAGTTATAATATCATTAAGAAATATTTTAGCTATTGCTTCTTTCTAAAATCTGTTTGTAAGATTCTTTAGATTATATAATTTATTTTATAATTGATGTAGCTCTTCTGTCTAGACAGATGTTGGCACATATTTCAAATATTTTGTTGAAAGAATCTATAAGTGAGTCAGTTAATGTTTGGAAGAAGCTTCATAGATTGTTACTCATTCATCTCTCCCTCAGTAACCATCTGATGAACACCCATGATATGTTACTCACTGTGCCTATTCCTCTTCCATTATACAATTGATTCAAAGCAAGCCCTTATTTTTAAGAATCTTCTGAACTGGTGGACCATTAAATAATAGATTAATACCTATCTATTACTATATCCAGAGGTCATAGATGACGTGTATATTAATTTGTCCCTTATGAATCAGTCAGTAAATATTTAGAGAGAAACTGGAATGTGACAGGTATTCTTTAGGCCCGGGAGATGGGATGGCAACTAAGAAAAATTCCTTAATTTCAAGGTTCTCACAGTTCAGTGGGGCAGGATAGAAATACAACATAAACAAATAAGATAAAGTAAATAGCATTAGACACTATGAAGAAATAAAACATGGTAAAGAGATAGTGAATAACATGGGAGGAAGAGGCAGGTTAGAAAGAGAAGAGAGTTCTATTGTAGCATAGCTCTTAAAAACTCCTCAAAGTCAATGGGAAATTGAAGTATCAAGGAAACTAGAGAAAAAGTCATAAAGATACCTTTTGCTTTCTCAGTTCTGAAGGACATAATGTTTGCACTGTTCAAAATTCAAAGGAGAAAAACCTTTCATGATTGCTGGTCATTCATCCTCCATGGAGTAAAACTCACAAAAATTTAAAACAAGAAGAAAAGGAACAGAACCTTCTCTTTCTAAGCAACCAAGGTTAATACAAAGTATTTTTCTGGAAAGGAGGACAAGGTATTAAGCAGAACCCATGTTTAAAGGGAGATGATTACTATGACATGCATTTCTCGTATTGGAGCAATTTAGATAGGAAATAACCAGTAAGCAAACATTCTGTATTATAAATGAAAAAATCCTGAAAGGACTATTGTTGTCTTTTTCACTGAACACATCAGCAGGAAAATTATTCAGCCTCAGGCAGAGGAAACAAATATCATCAAATACAACAGTGTTGCTATTTGGATCTTCTCCTATCCTCAAGGACTGTCATGTTTTCAATACTCATTTCTTTGTATGTCACCTTTCAGTACATGTCTTTATGTCTTGTACACACTCGATCTGTTCATTTTTGATTGCCACCATTGTGAACTTCTAGAATCTTAAGCATAGCAAGGACAACTGTTTTTCCTGAAATAATATTATGATGCAAAAAATACAAATAAATACAATTTGAACAAATCTGAAGTAAATTTATATAAGTAGACTTTTAAATATTTATATTTAAAAACAAGATTTTGTTTTTGTAGGAGTCAGACAATACTTTGTATCCTAAATAGGGTTATAGTAATCTCAGTAAAAAAAAAAAAAAAAAAAGCTAAGTGGAAAAAAAAAAAGATAAAACAAACTCACTCATGGAAGAAAAACAGAGATATACTCCCTTAAGATGAATTCCTCACTATTTGCTTTTCTGCTTATATAATAAAGTTCCTGACCCTACATATTCATTTCCTGAGTTCTCAAGGCAGCAGACCTCTAACTCTGGCCAATGCGAGGTCCTGGTGGGAGATGTGGAGGGCGTGGCGGGGGGGGGATGAGATTAAAGAAAAAGTCAAAGTATATACTCCCTTTTGTCAGCATTTCTATCACTCTGCCAGTGATAACTTCAGCATTGTCTATATCTCCTGTAGGGCTCTAAATTCTACTAAGGAAGACTGCCTGAATCCAGCTGTTGCAGATAAACCTTTCAACTTAGCACAGGTGACATGGCCTCTTTCCTTTTTACCTGCATCCAAAAGGCATTTTGGTTTCCCATCGTTGCTGATATTTGCAACATAACATTGCTTCCATTTTCTTGCTCACTTTTTCCATTGCCAACAAAACCAATTTTTATTAAGTTCTCTAATCTTTAAATTTGTTGAATTGTTTCATTTTCTTAGTTAAAACTTGAAGAATATAAACAATATTTAATCCATTCTATACATATATGCAATATTAAAATGCTATGGTTTCTACATTGAAGTATAATCTTCTCATAAATCTGGTCATAATTATGTATCTCTATATTCTTTTATATTTCCAGATTTTACCTTGTACACTTATATAAAATGTTCTGTGGGAGTTCCTGTCATGGCTCGAACCATGAGATTGTAGGTTTGATCCCTGGCCTTGCTCAGTGGGTTAAGGATCTGGCATTGCTGTGACCTGTGGTATAGGTTGCAGACATGGCTCAGATCCCACATTGCTGTGGCTGAGGCATAAGCCGGAAGCCACTGCTCCAATTAGACCCCTAGCCTGGGAACCTCCATATGCCAAGGGTGCAGCCCAAGAAAAGGTGAAAAGACAAAAAAAATATTCTATGAAGCAAAGGCTTTATTTTTCCTATATGGTTAGTACCTCACGAATTTTAGTAAATCTCTACTGTTTCTCTTTCCAGAACATTTTCTCATTTTCCAAAAGTAAACCATCTTTCCTGGCATTTTCTTCTTACCTCTTCCATATTGTTCACACTGGAGTTGTTTTCCCACAATTCAATCCTGCTTGTTTGATTGGTCCAAGCTAGGCCAAAGAGGAGGAGGAGAAGGTAGAGGGGGAGTAGGCCAGGGAAGAAGGTGGTGGTGGGGGAATAGTAGGAAGGGGGGGAGGGGGAGGGGGACGGGGAGGAGGAGAGAAAAATAATTACTTTTCTAGGACTTTACATTTAGGATTGCTCAATGTTTAGTTGACTCTGGTTTCTGCTTTATGAAGGAAACTAATCCACATTTAAGTGATGCGCTAATTATCAAAGAAAAGCAGAATTGATAAAGGGAGAGTTAAAGATTCTCTTTGCAGGTCTTTTGAAGTCAACCTTCATTCCTGCCCTTCTATGTCTGTTTTTAAAATATAATTATACATATTTATGTAAAAATATATTTGCTTTAAGTAATTGGGGACATAACCTAAGCTAATATAATTATTTTTGATTAAGATAAGTTGAGTTCATTTTCCATCACTTGCAATCTAAGATGTCTTAAGTAGTACAAATAGGATTTTACTGTATTATATTGACATGTCATACTAGTAAATTTGTTCCTTGGAACAAGGACGTTCCTTGTGTTATGATAGTGAGGTCCCACATAAAAGTTAACATTTTTTAGGGCCACACTCATGGCATATGGAAGTTCCCAGACTAGGGGTCAAATCAGAGCTGTAGCCACTGGCCTGCACCACAGCCACAGCAATGCCAGGTCCGAGGTGGGTCTGTGACCTACACCACAGCTAAGGCAATGCTGGGTCCTTAACCCACCGAGCTAGGACAGGGATCAAACCCGTGTCCTCTTCTAGTCAGATTCCTTTCTGCTGAGCCATGATGGGAACTCCAGAAGTTAAATTATTCTTGTTGTTTAGAATCCATTTTTAAAGGCTGAATCCCATACTGCAACTAGAATTGAGAGCAAAATCCACAAGTGGTCTGCTGGTGGAAGTTTGGTTCTTCTCAGCCTTGGCATAAATAAGTCAAAGTGTCTATCCATGTTGGGGGTGAATTTTAAGATGGAATAGAAATGGCAAGCTTTAAAGAAAAGAGGTCAGAAAGATATCAGAGAAGTGGAATCAGCTCTTTGAGATGCTATATATATATTTCAAAGTAATGGGTAGAATATTCTTAGTAACAGATATCAAAATAAGTTAGCTCACAAGAACACTTGCAAGGTGAAATTATACATTTTTGTGTATTTCATTTATTGTATTCATTCATCTTCTGTTCCTCATATAAATGAAAGAGATGTCTCCAAGTGCAAAATCAAATTCTGTTGACAGAGACAGCATGGCAGGTCAGAACTGGCAGCCACTTTTGAAATGTTTGTTTGTTTTCTTATATATGTATAAAGGACACTTTAACATCTAGGTATTCAGAGTAGCAATTTAGGTAATCATTCTGCATTTACTCTAGTTCTTACTGCTTTAACAATGAAATACTACTCAAGCATAAAAAAGAACATTTGCAGCAATATGGATGGAATTAGAGATTCTCATACTAAGTGAACTAAGTCAGAAAAAGAGAGACAAATACAATATGATATCTGGAATCTAATATATGGCACAAATAAGCCTATCTATGGAAAACAAACAAACAAACAAACAAACAAAAAACTCATGGACATGGAGAACAGACTTGTGGTTGCCAAGGTGGAGTTAGTGGGATGGACTGGGAATTTGGGGTTAGTAGATGAAAACTGTATGTGGAGTGGATAGGAAATGAGATCCTGCTGTGTAGCACAGGGAACTGTATCCAGTCACTTGTGACGGAACATGATGGAGGATAATGTGAGAGAAAGAATGTATGTATATGTGTAACTGTGTCAATTTGCTGTACAACAGAATTGACAGGAAATTGTTAATCAAATATAATAAAAAATTAAAAGGAAAAAGAAAAAGCTACA
Organism: Sus scrofa; assembly: GCF_054392235.1. Classification (NCBI taxonomy): domain Eukaryota; kingdom Metazoa; phylum Chordata; class Mammalia; order Artiodactyla; family Suidae; genus Sus; species Sus scrofa. The sequence goes on from NC_139393.1 coordinate 45,103,689, forward strand.
TCATATATTTTTATTTTGAGACTGGGACAATTATATTTAAAACACATAAAAATTATTCTAACGGAAGTAATTCCCTAGAATGACAGGAAAGAAAGATTATTAAAAGGCTCCTATCCCATGTTTTTCTTCAACATGCATTTTTGACCCTTAAAGTCAAACATATACACATGCTCACTCACAGACACACACAAATTTTAACCTAAGGCAAGAATATCTTTAAAAATGAGTGTTTCAGAGCTCTCGTTGTGTCTCAGCATGTTAAGAGCCCAACATAATGTCTATGAGGGTGCAGGTTCAATCCCTGGCCTTGCCGAGTGGATTAGGGATCCACATTGCTGCAAACTATGATGTAGGTCACAGCTGTGGCTGTGGCATATGCCAAAAAGTACAGGTTCAGGAAAAAAAAAAGCATTTGGCACAATAATTAAGCAGATAAATTTGCCTAGTTACACTTTGCTTCCCCAATTTATTTTTTCTCTCAGAACCTTCCAAGTATATATTCTTCCTCAACTCGCTGGCTATTTTCCAATAAATCCAAAGGGTTAGGAGGTTACAAAGATTTTCCCATTTCATTTATGCTTATATTTGAAGTGGGATATCTTGGTTATTGATTCATAATAAATAAATATTTAATGATGGGAATTCTAGTCTCAATAATATGTTGAGACAAATTTGGGCAAATAGTTCACTGAGGTAAACACTTCCCTAAATTGTTAGTTAAATATTGAAAATGTATGAGTAAGGGCTATAAAATCTCCTATTAGAATCTTAAATTCATTGCCCATAAACAAATTAATTTATCTATCAATCGCTTACCTAAGAAATTTTTTCTTATTAGCTAATATTTTATTTAGGGCCAATTTTTAAATGTTCTGTTTTAAATTTGAGTTTCCTTTCACTGGCATGCAGAATGAAACAAGTTACTGTCTACTTCATAGAATGATGATTTGATCTATTTCATCCAGCTTTTTTTTTGGGGGGTGTAGGGTAAATATAATTCCATTAAGGTCAGTCATGATAACAAATGATAAATTTTTTGACTATTTTTTACAAAGTTTTTTTTGATTGGGTCGGTTTAATGAATTTTAAAAGTTTTAATGAATGAATGTATCTAAAAATTATGAATATCAGATTTGACCTGAGTAAAAAGGAGTGGTGGTGGAATGAGCATCTGACAGAGTTAGCTATTCTAACCTCAAACTTCATATTATTTCATATTACTCCTAGTATTTTTTTCTTCTGGAATTGTCTATTCTTTAAACTTATGCAGGCCTTACTTTTTCAAAATAGTACAAAGGAAACCACTACTGATTCATTTAAGAAAAAATTCCTTGTGACCAAGTTCCATTTATCTCTGCAATGTTATTTCCTATTATACCACCTGTTAATAAATTAGTCACCTATTAGTTCCATGTCTCAAAAATTTCCTTTGCAGATCTCATCTGCCTGTGATGGTTAAAATAACCATATAGTTGGGATGACACTGGTCAGCTCAATTTTACATGATTTAAAAAGTTCTTAATATAATGTCTTAATTATTTACAAGAATGTTCATATAAGTAATTTCACAAGTTCAATTTTACATTTCCTTATCTTGGCTTCCACACAATCATGGGTAGCATAAAAACACTGTAACTATCTGCTGTCTTGTTACCATAATTCTTAGGTCACACAGCTTTTGTGGTGGTCACTTGTTCTAATGGAGATCGAGGAGTTCTTGTTACTGTGGAGTATCAGTATTTCATTGGTCTTTATTTCCCACCACTGCCATCTTCAAAGCACAGTGATTCTCAGAGTTCCCATCCTGGCTCAGTGGTTAACAAATCCGACTAGGAACCATGAGGTTGCAGGTTCAGTCCCTGGCCTTGCTCAGTGGGTTAAGAATTCAGCATTGCCGTGAACTGTGTGTAATTCAGACACGGCTCAGATCCCACATTTCTGTGGCTCTGGTGTGGGCTAGTGTCCACAGCTCCACTTAGACCCCTAGCCTGGGAACTTCCAAATGCCATGGGTGCGACCCTAGAAAAAAAAGACAAAAAAATAAAATAAAATAAAATACAGTGATTCTGTCTTTGACTCTATAGGTTACACCACTGCAGTCAAGATTAGCTTCACTCTGACCACAAAATCTTTCCATTCTAACACATCCCATAAGTCATTCTGGTTTAGTACTAAACGCAGTGTTATTATAAGAGGTATGCTGCTGAGTTATAGTTGTCAACATTTTCATTTATTCACTTTTCCTTTCTATGTGAATTCTGAGGATTGAAATAAAAGAGATGATTGTCTGGAAGAATGTCACTAAAGACTTTTAACATCTGTTCCATAGGGTATGGATAATATCCTCAGAATGATACATAGAATATTTCTGAAAGGAGAACAGGTAAACTTGGTTAAAATATGTGTTCCAAATATTCAAAGATAAAAATAAATGGGAAATATCTAGGTTATAACAAAGGTTGAAAAGGAAGATGCATATAAAATATTAAACAAGTATTTAATATGTCATTTTATTGGATAAAATTACAGGTAATCCAAAGAGATGATACCCAAGAAAGTAAAATTTCAAAAGAATAAAACAGTTTTTTTAAGGTGAAAAGAGGATAATACATTTAAGAGGAAGAAATAAAGCAGTATGAATTTGTTTTAATTCATGGATGTGGCAACTTTTTTTTTAATGATTTTCATTTTTTCCATCATAGCTGGTTTGCAGTGTTCTGTCAGTTTTCCACTGTACAGCAAAGGTGATTCAGTCACACATACATATATACATTCTTTTTCTAATATTATCATGCTCCATCATAAGTGAATAAATATAGTTCTCAGTGCTCTACAGCAGGATCTCATGGCTTATACATTCCAAAGGCAATAGCTTTCATCTATTAACTCCAAATTCCCAGTCCATCCTACTCCATCTCCTCAGCAACCAAAAGTCTGTTTTCCATGTTCTTGAGTTTCTTTTCTGTGGAAAGTTTCATTTATGCTATATATTAGATTCCAGATATTCCAAATATCTTATGGTATTTGTCTTTCTCTTTCTGACTTACCTCACTTAGTATGAGTGTCTCTAGTTCCATCAATCTTTCTGCAAATGGCATTATTTTGTTCTTTTTTATGGCTGAATAGAATTTCATTGTGTATATATACCACATCTTAATTCATTAATCTGTCAATGGACATTTATGTTTTTTCCATGTCTTGGCTATTGTGAATAGTACTACAATGAAGATATTGTATGTGTCTTTTTCAAGGAATGTTTTGTCTGGGTATATGCACAAGAGTAGGATTGCTGGGTCATATATTAGTTCTATATTTAGTTTTCTGAGGTACCTCCATACTGTTTTCCATAGTCGTTGTACCAATTTACATTCCCACCAACATTATAGGAAGGTTCCCTTTTCTCCACTCCTTCTCCAGCATTTGTTATTTGTGGACATATTAATGATGGCCACTCTTACTGGTGTGTACCTAATAGTACCTGGTGGTAACTCATAGTAGTTTTGATTTGCATTTCTCTAATAATCAGTGATGTTGAGCATTTATTCTTGTGCTTGTTGGCTATCTGTATATCTTTGAAGAAATGTCTATTTAAGTCTTTTGACCATTTTTCCACTGTGTTTTTGGCTTTTTTGCTGTTGAGCTGTATAAGTTGTTTGTATGTTTTAGATATTAATCCCCTGTTTGTTGCATCGTTTGAAACTATTTTCTCCTTTTCTGTAAGCTGTCTTTTAGGGCTTTTTATGGTCTTCTTTGCTGTGCAAAAGCTTATCAGTTTGATTTGGTCCCATTGGTTTATTTTTGCTTTTATTGCTGTTCCCTTGGGAGACTGACATGAAAAAATATTTGTAAGATTGATGTGAGAGAATGTTTTGCCTATGTCCTCTTCTAGGAGTTTGATGGTGTACTTTCTTACCTTTAAGTCTTTCAGCCATTTTGAGTTTATTTTGTGCTTTGTGAGGGTGTGTTCCAGTTTCATTCTTTTACATGTTGCTGTCCAGTTTTCTCAGCATCACTTGCTGAAAAGACTTTTTTTCCCATTTTAAATTGTTGCCTCCTTTGTCAAAGATTAATTGACCATAGGTGTCTGGGTTCTCTATTCTTTTCCACTGGTCTATCTGTTTTGGTACAAGTACCACGCTGTCTTGATTACTGTGCCTTTGTAATATTGCCTGATCTGGAAGATTTTTATCTCATTCTTGGTTTTTGTTTCTCAGGATTGCTTTGGCAATTCTGGGTCTTTTGTGTTTCCATATAATTTTTTTGGATTGTTTGTTGTAGTTCTGTGAAAAATGTCATGGATAATTCGAGAGGGATTGCGTTGAATCTGTAGATTGCTTTACGTAATATGGCCATTTTTACAGCATTAATTTTTCCAACACAGGAGCATGGAATACCTTCCCACTTCTTCAAATCCTCTTTAATTTCCTTGATTAATATATTATAGTTGTCTTCATATAATTCTTTAAATTCTTGGTCAGGTTTATTCCTAGGTATTTAACTTTGGGGGTGCCACTTTAAAACATATTTTATTTTTGTATTCCTTTTCTAATATTTCATTGTTGGTATACAGAAATGTGACTGAATTCTGAATGTTAATCTTTTATCCTGCTACATTGCTGAAATCATTTATCGGTTCATGTACTTTTTGTGTTGAGTCCTTAGGGTTTTCTGTATAGAGTATTATGTCATCTGCATACAGTGAAGGTTTTACATCTTCTATTCCAATTTGGATACATTTTGTTTCTTTTGTTTGTCTGATTGCTGTGGCTAGGATTTCCAATACTCTGTTGAATAAAAATGGTGAGAGTGGACATTCTTGTCTTGTTCCAGATTTTTGTGGCAAGGCTTTCAGGTTTTCTCCATTGAATATTTTATTTGCTGTGGGTTTGTAATAAATGGGTTTGATTATGTTAAGATATATTCCCTCTATAGCTATGAGTTTTTACCATGAATGGATGTTGGACTTTGTCAAACCCTTTTTCTGAATCTATTGAGATGAACATGTGGTTTTTGACTTTTCTTTTGTTAATGTCTATGACGTTGATTGACTTGCATTTGTTGAACCATCCCTGTGAACCGGGGATGAATCCCACTTGGTGCTAGTGTATGGTCTTTTTTTGTATGTTATTAGATTCGGTTGGCTAAAGTTTTGTTAGGAATTTTTTGCTTCCATATTCATCAAAGATATTGGTCTATAATTTTCTTTTTTGGTAGTATCTTTATGTGGTTTGGGTATTAGGATGATGGTGGGGTCATAGAATGTCTTTGGGAGTGTTTCTTCTTCTCCAAACTTTTGGAAAAGTTTAAGGAGGATGGGTATAAGTTCCTCTTTGTATGTTTCGTAGAAATCACATGTGAAGCCATCTGGTCCTGGACTTTTTTTTTTTTTTAGGAAGTGTTTTCACTACATATTCAATTTCATTTCTAGTGATCTGTTTAGTTGATCTATTTCTTCTTGATTCAGTTTTTGCAGGCTATACATCTCTAGAAAGTTCTCCATTACTTCTAGATTGTCAAATTTGTTGACATATAATTATTCATGGAATCTCATTTATTTTTGTATTCTGCAGTGTCCATTGCGATTTCTCCTTTTACATTTCTCATTTTGTATATATGGGTTTTTTCTCTCCTCTTATTGGTGAGTCTGGCCAGAATTTTTGTCAATTTTGTTTAACTTTTCGAAGAAGCAGATCTTGGTTTTATTGATTTTTTTTCTATTGTTTTTCAAATCTCTATTTTATTGATTTCCTCTCTGATCTTTATGATTTCCTTCCTTCTGCTGACTTTAGATTTTTCTTGTTCTTTTTCTCATTAATTTAGGTGGTGGTTTAAGTTGTTGATTTGAGATTTTTCTTGTTTTTTGAGGAAGGCCTGTATCGCTATGAATTTCCCTGTAAGCACTGCTTTTTTGTCATCCTGATGGTTGTTTCTTCATTATCATTTGTCTCTAGGTATTTTTGAATTTCCTTCTTGATTTCCTCATTGACCTATTGGTTTTATATAGTATATTGTTTAGTCTCAATGTAGTCAGTTTTTTTTCTCAATTTTTTTCCTTGTTCTTGATTTCTAGTTTCATGCTATTGTGGTCAGAGAAGATACATGTAATAATTTCTATACTCTTAAATTTGATGGGGTGAGTTTTGTGCCCCAGTATGTGATCGATCCTTGAGAATGTTCAATGTGCACTTGAAAAGAATGTATATTCCGATTTTTTTGGATGTAATGTCCTGAAAATGTCAATGAAGTCTAAATTTTCTATTGTGTCATTTAGGATCCCTGTTGCCTTACTGATTTTCTGTCTAGAAATGGGTCCATTAATAATCTCCTATTATTATACTCCCATCAATTTCTCCTTTTATGTCTCTTAGTATTTGTTATGTATTTGGGTGCTCCTGTATTAGGGGGATATATATTGATGATTGTAATAACCTCTTCTTGAATGGATCCTTTTATCATTAAATAGTGTCCTTCTTTGTATTTCTTTATGGCCTTCTTTTTAAAGTATATTTTGTGTGATATGAGTATTGCAACTCTTGCTTTCCTGTCTTGTCCATTGGCATGAAATACCTTTTCTCATCCCCTAACTTTCAAACTATATGTGTCCTTTGCCCTAAGGTGAGTCTCTTGTAGACAGCAGATTGTAGGTTTTTGCTTTTTTATTCAGTCTGCCACTCTGTATCTTTTGATTGGAGGATTCAGTCCATTGATATTTAATGTAATTATTGATAAATGCGTATTTATTGCCATTTTAAACCTTGATTTTCAGTTGATTCTATTTCTCCTTTCTTTCTTTCTTTTTTTGGTTGGATGATTTCCACTTATTTTATGCTTGTGCACTTTTCCTTCTGTTTTTTTGTGAATGTAATGTTTGGTTTTGATTTGTGCTTGCCCTGTTTTTTAAGTATGTTAACCCCTTCATATATATGCTTGCTTTAGCCTGATAGTAAGATAGGTTCAAACACATTATTTAAAAAAAAAAGGAATCTAGATTTTCTTTCTTTCCTTCCTCAAAGGAAAAATTTTGAATTCCTTTTTAACATCTATGTTATGATTCTATGATTTTGAAGTCCTTTTTTAGCATCTTTCATGTTTGTCCTTTTGCTGTTCCTTGTGTTTATTGTCACTTTTAAAGTAGTTTTTTCCCCCCTTTTAGTTCTGTAAGCTGGCTTAAGTTTTTGCTTCCCAATTGTGATCTCCTCTGTCCTATTTCTTCTTACTTAATTTTTTTTATTATTTAAAGAAATCCTTTCAATATTTCCTTGAGAATGGGTTTAGTATTGCTGTACTTTTTAGTTTTTGTTTGTTGGAGAAATTCTTTATTTCCTCTTCTATTTAAAATGATATTCTTGCTGGGTAGAGTATTCTAGGCTGCACATTTTTTTTCCTTTTAAAACTTTGAATATATCTTGCCACTCTCTTCTGGACTGTAGTGTTGCTGCTGAGAAATCAACTGATAGCCTTATGGGGGGGGGTTCCCTTATAATTAATGCTTGTTTTTCTCTTGCTCCCTTTAGAATCTTCTCTTTATCTTTAGTTTTTACCATTTTTATTATAATGTGTTTGGTGTGGGCCTATTTGGATTCAACTTGTTTGGGGCCCTCTGTAGTTTCTGTATCTTGATTTCTGTTACCTTTTGATTTGGAAAGTTTGACATAATTTCTTCAAATATATTTTCAATCCTTTTTTCTTTTCCTTTTCCTTCTTCTGGAATTTCTATTATGCATAATTTGGCCCACTTTATATTATCCCATAAGCCTCTTATATTGCTTTCATGTTTTTTTTTATTTGGATTTCTGTCTATGGTCCTGATGGGGTGATTTCCATTATCCTGTTTTCCAAGTCACTAATTCTTTCCTCTTCATTATTCATTCTGCTCTTTAGTGCCTTTAGCTCAGTTTACATCTCTTCAAATGAATTTTCTAATTTTTATAGGTTCCTCCTTATATTTTCTAGTTCCTTACTTAAGCAATCTGCATTACTGTTTACACCTGCTCTTAATTCCTTCAGTAATTTCACTACCTCTCTTTTCAACTAAGTGTGTGTCAGAGTGCAGAGTTCTGTTTCATCATTTGCTGCTTTAGGTGAATTCTGTTGTTTTAACTGGAAATGGTTCCCAAGCTTCTTCATCTTGGTTATGTTTTTCTTTTTCTGTGAGTTTAGGGAAGCCAAACTGTAGTCTTGGAGGGCTACTTCTATGCAAGAATACCCCTTTGTATTTTGGGGGGAGGTTACTATTTATTTTTCATGTAGAATTTTGGATACTTCCTGTCTCTTTGGTGTGAGCAAACCATTATGCCCAGGGTGCTGAGTGTGTTTCCAGGGAAAAGGAGACAATGGGTAGGTCTAGTAGTCAGTCCCTGGTTTCTGGGCTCTTAACAGCAGCAAGGATCTGCAGGATGGTGGCACAGGCTACCCCAAGTTGCAGGGCTCTGGGAAGTGGTAATGAGCCTTAGGAAGATTTATGAAGTGCCCAGGGCATTTGACAGTGGCAGTGGCAGGGTGTGTGAGTTCCCAGGGGATTGAGAGCAAAAACAGGTTTTGTTCAGTAGCAATGCCTTCCTCTGTGGTGCCCTCTGAGGTGACTGGGGCTGCAAGTGGTGCCTGTTCAGGGACCCCCCCCCCCCCCCAGTGGTAGCGATCCCTTCCCACCTCTGGATTCAGACATAACTGTGGTGGTTTGCCCTCCTCACCTGTAGACCACACAAGAAACACCCCATCCAACTTAACCCCCAAAGAAGGTGCTGCAAAGCCTTATCCTAGTTGCAGGGACTTGGGAAGGGACAGTGATCAAGCATGTTGCCCAGAGCATTTGGCAGTGGCAGCAGCAGCAGCAGGGTGGGTATGTTCCCAGGGTAGTGAGAGCAACACCAGGTGGTGCTCAGTTTCAGTGCCCTCTTTTTTGCTCACCTCTGAGTGAGGTCACAGGTGTAGCCTGTTCACAGACCCCAATTCTGGAAGGCCACAACTCCCTCTGGTTTCTGAGATGACTTCTTTGGTTTCTCCCTGCTACTTGTAGATCATGAAAGAGGCCCCACATCAGAATTAGTCCCCTCCACTGCCCTTAGTCCACTCACGAGTGCCTGGCCACCCATACCCCACACAAGATGTGCCCAGTCTCCCAGAGCCCTACCAATTGGCTTCTCACCACCTGCAGCCTGAGCCAGAGGTGCCCCACCCTCTCAGAGCCTGAGCCTGTGCAGGGAGATTCCTATGGCTGTCTGCCCCTCCTCCTCTAGCCCTCCCCAGCAATGGCACCTTGCTTCTTTTGCAGGTCCAAATCTCCTCCCAGGTTCCCTTGCCTGGGTGTTCCACTCCCCAGCTGGTAGCTCACTACTCTCCAGCATGTGGCACATGGCTCCTTAGTCCCTTGGTCTGTCTCTACACAGCCAACCCTAGTCCTCTCCCCAGAACTGAACTCAGAGTCTGTCTCAGAACCCATCCCCAGACTGAGCATCTCAGGCTGTGTAGTCTGGGGTGATGGTGCAGATGACCTGTGCTGCTCTCACTCTACTCTGCCCTCCTCAATCCAGCTGCTGCACTTTTCTCAGCAACTTTGATGTCCCTCCATCTTGGCTGATCTCCCTGTTGGTATGGTGGCTTCCCAGGGTGTGGGTTTTCACAGCTCCCTCCTAGGAAGGCTAGTCCCATTCTGCTTCTTTCTCTCTCTCTTTTTCTTTTGTTTTACTCAGTTATATTGAGAGTTTCTTGTCCTTTTTGAAGGTTTAAGTTCTTCTGCCAGTGTTCAGTAGGTGTTGTGTGTGAATCACTTTACACATAGTTGTGTTTTTTTGATATGTTTGCAAGACAAGGTGAGTGTGATGTCTTACTCCTCCACCATCTTAATCCTAGACTGAAATATTATACATTAATAAAATATGGAGAGTCAAACCATTTACCAAATTGAAGATAGAATACTACTGTAATAAGATTTTAATATTTTATTTTTTATTTTAAGGTGACCAAAGTTGTAAATGTCAAGGTACAAATTAAGTATGAGTAGACATATTAACAAACCTAAAATATACATAAGTTAATTTCCTTTGTAATCAGAGTCCTTGATTCTAGGAACACTATTAAACACTTGTACCAGATACTATGTTAGGTGATTTTAAAATAAAATATGAAATAGCAGTTGAAAGATGTTTATGGTTGTCGAAGATCTTATGGTGAGGAGGTGCCTTTTCACATATGCAAGGAAGAGGAAGAGATATAATATCTGAAGAAACAATATGGAAAAATGTACAGAGGCTTGGTAATGCCCCTTAAATTTAGAAATTGATGAGCAATACTTCACCTCCAACTTCCCTTCAGGTTGACAGATGATCATATAGGAGAGAAAGAACCATCTTTGATGAAAGATTATCCAAGTCCAAAATACATTAGGTGATGCTAGGGTAGTATCTTGGTACTTTAAGTAAACTGGGGGTCCTGAATCAGACAAATTACTTTCTGAGGTACAGTAAGATCTGCATTGATATCACTGAACTGCAGTTAATGATCTCTGAGGAACTACGTTGAAAATAGCAGTCTAAATGCTGTCAGGCTAATTTGTGGAAATGATAGAGCACAGCTTAAGAAAGTTTTATCGAGTAGATCCCGTGAGAACTGAGAAAGAATAGAATGGAAGAGGCCATTGTTAAGAGCAAGAATAAAGCACAAAGAACAACAAAGTCTTCACAACACACCTCACTTCCTCTTTTCTTCCCTTCTTTGTTTCTTCCTTCCTTTCTTCCAGCTTCTCTCTCTCTCTCTCTTCCCCCTTCCTTCATTCTTTCCATTTTTCCTTCCTTTGTTCTTTCATTCTTTATTTGTATGAAGTTGTCATAGTTACTTCAGAAATTATGTAGATTAAGGTTTCTCAATTTTGACATTGTGAACACCTGAAGTCTGTTTTTTTGGGGGGGAGTTTTGGGGTGATTTGTCTTGTAGGATGTTTAGCACTGTTCCTGGTTTGAAATGGCTAGACACTAGAATGATGTTTCTTTCTTTCCCTCCACCTTCCTGGTGTTATACCAAACTTTCTCTTCGCTGGTGGGCAAAATTTCACACAGCTGAGAACAATTGTTACAGATATAATGTACCTGAAAATTTTCCAGGTGTTTGACACAATTTTTCTTGATATTATTTGGGATAAAATGAATGACTAAAAATGGAAGATTTGAAATCATTTTTTTTTAATCTGGCTTATTTGCTTTTTCACAGATACTTATGAAAATCTACTTAAAGTCTGGCCTGCTGTCTGGTGTTGTGATTAAAACAATGGGAATTAATATATCAACATCAATTTTCAGGTAGATTTTCACGCTTTTATTTTTAGTCCTGTAAGGTTCAACATTTGACTGATGGTCTGGCTCTAGAAAATATGTTATGTGTTCCTAAGCAAATCTGGGAACTTTGTTTAAGTGGATATTTGAAGATTGGTCAGTAATTCCTATGCCAAGTGGAAGGGAGAAAAGTGAAGTTGGAGAATGTTTTAGGCTAAAGAAAGAACATGTCTGAAAGCCCTTTATGACCATCACAAGGCCTATTAGAGCTAAAACAAACAAATAAACAAACAAACAAAAAAAACAGCTCTGTCAGTTCCAGACAAAGAATAAAGGAAAACTTCATGGGATACATGAGTATATAAAGTTAAGAAATAGCAACACCATTATGGGCTTTATAAACAATTCCTAGAGTGTTTCATTTTACATAGAACAATTAGAAAACATTAAAATGTATTATGAAAGAAGTATGTGAGAGAAATATATCTTTATTTGTAATATTAACTCTCTATGCAGTGTGCAAAAAAAAAAAAAAAAAAAAAAGGCTGAGGACAATTAATAGCCTTGGCAAGAACTTAGATGAGAGATGACTACAACCTTGATTAAAGTGGTGGCAGTGAGTTTGTAGAGAAGTAGAGGATTTGAAAAAAATATTAGGAAGAATTGTAAGAAGATGCTGTTGGGCAAGATCACCCGACGTCATGACTTGTTCTTGTGGTCAACCTCCATCCAGTGAAAGATCAATGCCAAACTGTGCAATTCTGGGATATTTGTTGCACATAAATAGTAACCAGAACATTCCCATTGTTTCAGAATATCTTGACTCATGTGGTTAAAATAGTACCTGTAGATAAAATAGCTGCATCTCTCATGGACACTCTATATAGTGAGTAATAATGTTGGTTGAAATTGTTCTGAGAAGTGGTGGCTGTCAGGATAATGAAGGGTGGTGAGATGTGAACTTCTTGACTAGGCTTAGGACATTTTCTGATTAACTTTTACTGTTTAAAAGTTTAAAAAATTCTACGTATTCTGTTGCAATTTCAAAATTGTATTGATAGTCAGAATATTCACAAAGTGTCAATTTTCACTTGAAAATATTTTATGTGATAGGCTAAGTGACAGCCAAAGTTAGGAATATACCTAGAATCTCAAAAGATGAAGAGAAAATAGTTGCAAGGAAAAAAAATTGCTTAAACACTGACATCACGAAGCAATCAAATAATGTGTGGAATATACTGTCTCTTTTTATTCAACATCACAGCTTTGCTAAATGTTTCACTCTAAAATTTAGAAAGTTGAACAACCTGCTTTATAGTTGCATTGAAATGAAAATAAATATCCACCAATGAATACTGATTAAAAGTAGTTACTTGCGTTGCCTCAGAATGTTTGCTGTGTGTTACTAAAATAACCCAGGTGATTGACAAATATGTGATGATCCTTTTGGCTACGACCATGAATTTCCATGAGCTTCATCCCTGTTCTGTACCTCTGTTGTGAAATCAGTGAAGAAAGGTGTGCCTTCTGAGATGAGCCATAGTACAAATCGTCCTTACTTTTAAGTTTTCCAATTGCTTCCCTTTCTGGAGACATTTCTTTAAGAGTGTTCTTGATTATTATTAAATCTGGCAGATTCATCCTGAGTGCCTGCAGTGCACTAGCTCCTTTTGGAATGCTGGAAGCAGGAGAGAGTGACTGCTGTACAGAGAATAACATCCATCTGAAATAGCACAGAGCTTTGACCTTGGCAGTTTCTCTGTAGCTGCTTCTAGTGTTTATTCAGAATGGGCAGTGACTCATCTGCTCGGTCGCTACCTCAGTCTTGTTATATTAATTCTAAAGCCTTCATGCTGCAGAGCCTCCATTTTTAATCCTTATTTGTTCACTGTAAGAGTTCAGACTTGAATACACTTAACCTTCAAAGTAAACTTATTTTATGGTTTTAAGCATTCATTTGGAAATAATAAAGTTCTGGTTATGAGATAGCATTTCTAATTGTAAAATAATGTCAACACAATCGTTTGCTGGGCCAGCTTATGGATGGCTACTTTACCCTGGTATTTAAAAAGTAATTTACTAACTTTTCTTCTTATATTGAGAAAAAAGAAAATGTTCGCTTTATTTCATCACTCCAGGTTCATTAAAGTAAGAATTTAGGAGTTTCTGTTGTGACACAGCAGAAACAAATCCGACTAGTAACCATGAAGTTGAGTGTTCGATCCCTTGCCTTGCTCAGTGGGTTAAGATTCCGGCATTGCCACGAGCTACTGTGTAGGTTGTAGACACAGCTTGGATCCTGAGTGGATGTGGCTGTGGTAAGGCCGGCAGTTGTAGCTCCGATTAGACCCCGAGCCTGAGAACCTACATATGGCACTGGGGCAGCCCTAAAAAGAAAAAAATAGAAAAAAAAGAAAGAACTTTACTTAAATGCTCACATATGAAACTAATATATTTCATAACTTAACATGAAAAAGTTATGACATTTATTAAGATATATGTATATATATTTAGGTCCTTCTATACATTTGGATTTATTTAAACTGGAGAATATTTACATGATGGTGAAGTAATAAAATGCAGAAATTATAGAAATACTTTCCTTATTCTCATAATGTACAGATATTTTCACACACATTTTCATTATATATAATTTTTATTCATAGGATTGAAGGATTATGAAATGTGAAATCTACTTTAACTTGGAAGCAAATTTTTTTGAAAAATATGCCATATTCTCCCATTAATAATCTAAATTTGAAAAAACCTGCTTTTCATTGAAGAGAAAATAGAGAAATAAGCATTTAACATTAAAATATATAGTGCTACTGTGATTACAAAATATCACATATAGTTCATATACATCTATATTTTCTGCAACTACCAAACAAATTAACCCAGGAGGATAACTGGACATTTTACATAATTCGCTGCAGAAAATAAACTTTATTCCCTATAGCAGAAAGTTCATTCTTCTTAAATTATATCAAATCACATCTTTTGAAAAAATTATCTCTCTGACTTCATACTTAAAGTACAGTTTTAAAAATTGTATCTTAATTAAAGTTAATCATTTTCTATATGAATTTAACATTTTATATAAAGTACATTTATCTCTTTTGAATAGAGAGTGAGTAAAATTATACACTTCCTTCCCCACTTTATCCTGTAGTTATATTTTGCTATACCTCTCTTTTATTACTGTTTATAAATTGAATTAATGAACACTGAAATCAGTTATTATTCTGTGTATACATAAATTGTAATTTCTAAATTGATGCTTACTTTAACCCAATAAAATGTGAGAAACATTTTTCATGAGTCTTTCAAAAAGAATTAAATAAACAGCAACAACATAAAAAAATAACTGCTGGTAAGTTAGGAAGAGTAAGTCACTAGCAGTGATTCCAGCCTAGGTATTGTGCTGTGTACAGCAAGCTATGAGTAAATGGTGTTGAAATTACTCTGTCAGGATGAATGTGTCTTTTGGGTCTCCACTGAACATAATTAGTTTCATGTAAAATGACTGCTTTTCAAGTTTATTATATATGAATTTAATATACCAAATATAATACAAGAAATGATAAGTGGTAAAAAATTTTGAAGATTTATATTTCTCTAGTGAGCACACAAATAGCCTATCCTGCATTCTTCTCAGATGCCACAAGATACATATTACTCAGACTTTTCCCACAAGTGAAGTGATTAACTGTTTTGTGAGGGGCATTTTATTCTTTCTATGTTTTCTTCTAAAGATAGGGGGAAAAAAAAAACATAAAGAGGACACATGACTGAGTCTGTGAAATTAAAGTGTTGCCAAACTGATATGTCCTCTATGTAAAATGTTTAAATTATAAGAATCCCTGAATGATAATTTCAGAAGAATTAATAGTTGCCTTTCAGTCCAGTTCTGTCTATCTAATTTATTTGTTATTAATAATATTAATATGACAGGGAAATTAATTTGATAAATTTACTCTGCTTGTTAAAATTGCCCAAGATCATGTATTTTGGGCAGCTTTTCTTATAGCATTTTATATTTATTTCTTCTTAATGTTAGACATGAATTTTCTCCTTATCTGAAGTCGGATTTTTCTACAGTATTTTCATTCCACTGAGAGCTGTGCTTGATTAACCAAAGACAGCTTATTGTAAACTGTATATTGGATGTGGGTTATCGCTTTAGAAAGCCCTTCTCTGATCACCTCTTCTAATATAGTTTCCTCAATTGCTGCCTATACATATATGTGTGATTCTGTTTCATTCTCTAAGATTTACTGTTCACTGACACATCTTCATTACTTATTTTTCTTCTGGTATTTCCTCCCCAATCATTATCATTCCCACACATTAAAATATCATTGTTCTTGCCAAACTGGTTTATTTCTTTGTTGTTTACTACCCAGGATTTTGCCATGCACCACTAGAAATCAAGAATGTTTTTCAAGGTGTTTCCTGGTGGCCTAGAGGTTAAAGGATCTGGTATTTTCACTGCTGTGGCTTGGGTGTGATACCTGGCATGCTGCTGGTGTGACAAAAAAAAAAAAAGTATCATTCAAAAAAAATGCTTTAAGATATTGAGGACAAAGGGAAAATAAATAAAATATATACTATATATTCTAAGCACTAACCGTGAGCTGGAGAATAAAGTACAAACTTATACAAGGGGTGTGTGTGTGAGAGAGAGTGTATGTGCATGTGTTTATAACTGGATCTAAAATGATGTTTTGACTTAGGTATTTTTCAAAATGTGGTGCCAACACCGTAATCCAAAATTTTCAGTGTTCCATACAAAAACCGGTTAGACTGGGGAGTGTGGAGATTGAGAAAAGAGACAAACAGACATAGATGAACATGGAAAAGAAGGAAACAATGCAGGAAGCATGCATTTAGGATAGAAAATTCAGTTATACCTTAGATTCCCCTGTGCTCCTGTCTAATCAACTTTCTATAGACATGTTCCGGACATTCATAACTCCAAATATAGCAGTTTATTTCTTCACCCAAATAATTGCTGCCCCAGTTTTTCTACCAGAAGGATTATTTAGAGTATTTAAGGCTTAGCTCAGTTGCCATGGCTTCCCTAAGCATTTTCTAATCCCGCCCAAATATAATCCCAATGTGTAAGGGCTTCATTAAATCCTGGGAGATATTGCGTAAATCATATATGTTTTCCCACTAGATTTTAAAGCTCTTCTCTATAGATTCATATTGTATTGGCCTCAGCATGCTGGTGCAGAAGAGGAGAGCTTGTAGGTAATTTCCTATAAATAATACAGTGCAGTATATCAGGTGGAAAGGTTGTGGGTTGAAACCACAGGAAGGGTTCTGTCTGCCTGAACCAAAGGGCTTTTCCACATCCCTCCCAGTCAGCACTTCACACACCAGTTCTGCCACTTCTGATAAGAGAGCTCAGTTCCCTCAGACTCCCTTTACTGCCTATGAATTCAGAACTTCAAT
Organism: Sus scrofa; assembly: GCF_054392235.1. Lineage (NCBI taxonomy): Eukaryota > Metazoa > Chordata > Mammalia > Artiodactyla > Suidae > Sus > Sus scrofa. Next base: position 45,120,413 of record NC_139393.1, read on the forward strand.
GCTTACCTTATAGAGTTTTTAATAATATTTACATGAGCTAATATGTATACAGAGCTAAGGCATTCCAAATATTAGTTGTTATTTTTTGTTAATACCTTAATAATTGCTTTTTTTAAAGGAAATCAATTTAGTTAGAGTGATGAACAAATGTAGTCAGAGGTACAGTGAGATGTCTCCTTCTAAGCCTGGTTCAGTATGTTCATTTTTTAAATATATTGCTGTGTAGCAAATTGCCACAAACTTAGTCACTTGAAACAAGAGATTTTCATTTCTTATAATCTGTTGGTTAGGTTTAGCAGGAATCCTTACTCTGATTCTCATAAGGCCATACAATTGTCAGCCAGAATCAGAGTCTCATCTGAGGCTCATGGTCATTTTAGTTGGAAACTTATGTGTTGTTGGAAGAATTTACCTCCTTGAAGCTGTAAAACACATGGAGGCTGTGTATCCAAGGTCAGCTAGAGAATGCCTCTCTAAAATTTCACCTTTTTTGAAGGTGTAACTGGCTATGTCAGGCCCACTCAAGGTATTCATACATCTTCTGGATAAAGATGAACTAATGTTCAACTTCTTAATTAGTGAGGAAATAGGATTCTAGTTTATTATATATATAAAATGCAGTAAGGAGAAAGCATTCGATTGGATTGGGGAAGATTTTGGTCTTTGAGTGTCTTTGGATGGCACAAACAGGGTAATCAATAAAAAAGTGTTTATGAGAATTAAAAGAGAGAGGGACAGATGGAGAGAGAGAGGGAGAAAGAAAGGAAAAGGAAGAGAGTGGAGAAGAAAGAGTCAGAGAGAGAGAGATGAAAATGGGGAAAAGGAGTATTCCATTCTGTTCCCTTCACCATGATAAAGACAAAAAAAGATGAAAATGAACATCAAGAAAGTGACCTAAAACCAAAACTTTAAAATATATCCAAGCAATTACATAAAAAGTTATTAATGAAAATATCCTAAAATAAATTGTATAATTAATTATTATTTATTACTAATTTTTAGGACTCAAACTTTTTTAAACATAAAATCTTATGTCATGAAATTATTTCAACATTATTCTTAAGCTTGAGAAACATCTCACCTTGCCCAGCTGCTGCACACACACTATAGAAGCAAACAAAAGATTTTTATTAGCAAACACATTTGTTTTGCATTTAGTATGTCATATATAGGAACACATTTGGGCCAAATTTTGCATTTTGGGGGTATATCACTTTTCAGAAGCAAAACATGAGGAAAGACTTTTTTTCTAACTAGATTCAAATCTTCAGTATATTAAATGCGTTCATTTCTTGGGTATGTTTCCTGTTAAACTCTGAAGTGATGGTGAAAAGTTTAGTCCATATATGCATATAGTGGCATAATTATACACTGAACAGCCAACTGTGTAAGGCATGAAAATTGGGTTCTCTTGGGCGAGGGTAATATACAATTTCAAGTGCTAAGAACAAAATGGAAATTTTTTGTGTGTGTCCTTTAACCTAATAATAGGTAAGGAGACCTTTTCTGAAAATTTGTTTGGGCTACAGTATTTAAACTAATCTCCTGGGACATTAAGTCAAATTCAGAGTCTATTGAGGGATTTATACCTGATACAGACCTAATTGTTGGAGAAAACCATATGTATCTCTTTAAGGTACTTTAGACATTTACTTATCTAAAAAGAAAAAAAAATGGCATTTTGATATATAAAGGTTAACATCCTAAGGGAGTCTGATGGTTTATATGTCCAAAGATGCAAAAACACTCAAATCTTACCCTAGATGGAGATTTATTCAAAAGGAATATCTGCCAAGTGAATCAAGCTACCACTTTATAAATAGCATTTATACCCCCTACATACAAATGAACTCAAGAAAAGACTGCACTTGAGCATTGGGCTAGGATTGAAGTCTAAATGAGACCCAAATCATCTCAATGTCCTCTTTTTCCAACAATATTTTGGAACACATGTTATGGGACTAATGGTGAAAGAGAGAGAAATGTGTGGTAATGGCCTTTGTTTGATTAAATTCCTGCAGAATTTTGAAAGTAAGAGAAAGAAATTACCCTGAAAACCCAGCCCAAGGAATGAAGCTTCTCATAGGCCTACTTACCACAGAGAGGCAAGTATAGCTCAAGAAAAATAGTGTATTCCTGACTTGATAGCATAAAACCTGCCCTTATTAGTAAATTTTAGCTCAAAGTGTAGGGAGAAGTCTCTGTGAACAGGTCCAAGCTGTTGTGCAAGAGGCCCTGCTGCATGAATACGCTGAGGCAAAATGCACACCTTTGAGAGAGAAGCTGTGTAAGGTCACTGGAAAGCTCTCATCACATCTGAGCCCAGATGCCCATGTACTGTAGCAGAGCTATGTCTTCAGCAACAAAGAACTCCTCTTTGTATGAAAGATAGCCTCTGCTACATGGAAGAGTGCCTGACCAAAACCCAGCAAGTGAGCATGTATCAGAGTGGTCCAGCATCACCCTCTACTGCCAGGTAACCAAATGATGAGGTCCTGTGGGTGTAGAAGTAATTGTAATGGAAGAGGTACATTCTGGAACTGGTCTGAACAGAGCTGAAGGGCACATTTAAGTTACACAGGCAGGTAGCCTCACTTCTATCAGTGTGTCTTCCTCAGCTCCCAAATCTGGCCACACTGCTGGCTTGAGAAGCTGATGCAAGGTAAAAATGTAAAACCAAAGCAAGACAGAACAATGAAGAGTTTATCAGTTTCCTTGGACTGTCATAAAATGTACCACAGGCTGGGCTGCATAGCACGACAGAGATGTATCCTCTCACAGTTCTGAAAGCTAGAAGGCTGACTGCAAAGTCGTCGGCAGGTGACTATTCCATCTGAAGATTCCAGGGAAGAATATTTACCTGCTTCTTCCTAGCTTTTAATAGTAGCCAGATATCCTTGGTGTTCCTCATCTTACAGCTGCATCACTCCAATCTCTGTTTGGGTTGTCTCACGACATTCTCCCTGTTGGTGTCTGTGTCCAAATCTCCCCTGCCTTTGTCCAATGAGGATACTCATCATTGGAATGGGAGACACCCTATTCCCTTACAACCTCATCTTAACTTGATTACGTCCACTAAGACACTTTCCAAATGAGGTCACATTCACAGATAACAGGGGCTAAGACTTCAACAGATCCTTGAAAGCACAATTCAACACAACAAGGAAAGTGACAAGGGGATTCCTTGCTGTACACAGAATTGGGAGAGGTATACTTGGTTAGTAACTTGAAGTGAAGAAAGACCTGACATGAGGTCAGGATGTATGTGTTGTCTGGAAAATTGATGAGAGGCCTGAGAAGAGTGAGATTTGAAGTTCAAAGTCAGAGGCCTGGGAAAATGTGAACAGATGGACTTATAGGAGTGAAGATTTTTGTGTCTAAAATTAATGCCCACTAAAGTTGATATACTACAAAGGACACATTAAAAGTTCAGTAGACAGGATAAGCCAACAAGTGAACATTAGCCAAATTATGCTCTTTACCATGTGTATTTATGGAAGATGTCATTAGCAGCCTCCCTGTGGTAGCAAGAATGGAGGCAATACAAGGCCCCCATGCCTTGAACTTCATCTCAAAAAGTCAGGTCTACCTTTTACTGATACTTGAAAGTCTAAAAGTTTCAGGGCAGAGACAAATCCTGAGCCCATGAAATGGTACTGCCTGTCATGGAGACTCGTTGAATCTACTCATGACAAAGGACCTTCCATCCTAGAGGACCATATTTCATCCTAAACAGAACTGAATCTTACTTTAGTACTGATTCACCTTCCCTGCCTATAGGTTTGGCCAGCATCAATGTGTAAGACTTAGAACATGTGGAGTTCCCGTCATGGCTCAGTGGTTAATGAATTTAATTAGGAACCATGAGGTTGCAGGTTCAATCCCTAGCCTCGCTCAGTGGGTTAAGGATCCAGCTTTGCCGTGAGCTGTGGTGTAGGTTGCAAATGTGGCTCAGATCCCGTGTTGCTGTGGCTGTGGCTACAGCTCCAATTAGATCCCTAGCCTGGGAATCTTCATATGCTGTGGGAACAGCACTAGAAAAGACAAAAAGACAAAAAAAAAAAAAAAAAAAAAAAAAAAAAAAAAAGACTTAGCACATGTGGTATCACATCAGTTTTCTTTCCATTTTTCAAAGACAATAATGTGATAACGAGCACATGACTATGAGAGCCTCTGATTCTACTCTGTATGATATTATCTAGAACAACCTGGCAAAACAGAATAACTGGATATCTCACTGAAGACTCAACAAAGACTCACACGTTTGACAAAACACTCCTCAGGGCTGAGATGTTGTCTGCCAGGATGCAGTCTGTGTACTGAGCTGATTTCTTGAAGTGTGGAGCTGAGTATTCAGTAACTAGAACACACAGTCCAGGGATCAAGTAGGATTGGCTTCTCTCACCATAACTCCCTGTCACCTGTGTGCAATACTTCCTTGCCCAACAACTTAGCTTTTTTTGGAATGGATTTTCTCATTCCCAGGGTAGAGGGATGAGGACATTTGCACTCGGGAACATAGTAGTACTAGGCATGGAGTGTGTGTGGAAATTAGGAGATTGACCTGGGCCACTCTTGGTGCTCCCATGCCTGGTTCAATGACGCAGACTTCTGCAGCAATTACAGTTATGCTGAAAGACTTATCAGAGATAAAGGTCTGGGTCATCCATCAGAGAAGCAACCAAAACCAGATGAAATGCTGCTTGAAGAGGAGGGATATCTGGAACTGGTTGTGGGGAAGGAACATAATAAATATCACTAACAGCCTTAAGCTGTTTCCGTAAAGAGGACCAGAGCCTACTGCATTCACACTTGCAATTTTTTTTCCCCCAGGGCCATCCCAGAGGCATATGGAGGTTCCCAGGCTAGGGGTCCAATCAGAGCTGTAGCCTCCGGCTTAAGCTACACCCACAGCAACGCGGGATCTGAGCCGCATCGGCAACCTACACCACAGCTCACGGCAATGCCGGATCCTTAACCCACTGAGTGAGGCCAGAGATTGAACCTGAAACCTCATGGTTCCTAGTCGGATTCATTAACTACTAAGCCATGACGGGAACTCCCACGCTTGCAAATTAAGTCATCAGTAGAGATGCTGAAGACTCATTAACAGAGGAAACTTAATGCAGGGTACCTGTGGACAGAGTGATAGGTACAGTTTTCACCTCTTTATCACTAACACCCAAGCCTCATCTTCTCTCAGCCTCTCCCCTGGTTTCTACAGGGTAGAAGCTGTAAGCACTCACAGTGAGGGCAGGTCAGAATACAAATGTAAACACTTGGAAGTATCAATTTTTGAGCAACTTGCATGAGCATTGTTGGAAAAATACTTTGAATAGACTCTCTGGGAAGGTATTCTGTATGCTTTCTAGAAGCACCTGTTACTCATAGCAGTGAAACTGATCAGGTGCACTTACAATGATTTTCCTTCCTCTCTGCCTCACTCTTTCTGTCCTTCCCTCTTACTTCTAGCATCACTTCTTAAACTATCTGCACACAAGTCATTGTCTTAACTATTTTTGAGGACTTTCCACCTAACAGAGGAGGTTTTATTTTTACCCTCATTTTGGTGTTGTTTGTATTTTGATATTTTTATAGTGAAAATGTATTCCCTTATAACACCTGATTATAAAATGTGATGAACAATAAAAGCAAAATGTGTTCCATAGCACAGACTACTAACACATAAACCAACATATTTTCATGTTTTTCACACTATGGTATCAATATTAATAAATAAGGCATAGAATTGTATGTGCTTTCTTTAGAAGTCCTCAAGAAGAGGGTTGATAAACTGTCTTTAAAATACAATGAGTGGTCACCTGAAAGCTACATCCCCATCATTGAAAGAAGTTTTTCAAAGCAGGTTCTCTGTTTTTTCTCACGAAAATTGCCAGCCAGAAGAATCTGGGAAAGTGGCACTCCAAAGAGGTTTCTGAGGTGACTCAAGAGAACCCTGAACAAGATCCTGCTTGTTAAGTTATAGAGATCATTTCAATCATTCTTTCATTCACAACAATATTTTTTTATCTCAGATATTTTCTAAGTAAATTTTTAGATGTTTAGAATGCAATAGTTAAAAAAATAGTCCCTGATTTCATGGAAATTTCACATTATTTGGTAAACAGAATGAGAAGTATTTCATAAATCACATGGTAAAACATGCTAAGAATAAAATGATTAGGAGGGTAAAGGAATAAAGAGGAATACATATTGACATTTAGATATGCAGATAGAAAACATCATCCTGAGAAGATTCTACAGTGTCCTGAAGGAACTGAGGGATCAGGCCTTCAACTACCTGAAACCCATTTTCAAGACGGAATAATGAGGAAAGGATCTAAGAAAGGAGCCCATGGGGCACACACAGAGGGACAGAGGGCAAGTGTAAAGGCCAAGGCTGGGTGCAAAGTGTTGGGGGGGACTGCAATCAAGGGGCAGGTCATAGAGGGGCTAGTAGGACACTCTATGACTTTTGAATGGACAGACACGGGGGTAAAAAAAGAGTAATTGAAATGGCTCCCTTTTCCATGTGGAAAATATTTTTTTTTATTTTTGTATTTATCTTTTTATTTCCCCAATGAATTATATATTTTTTCTACTGTGCAGCATGGTGACCCAGTTACACATACATGTATACATTCTTTTTTCTCACATTATCCTGCTCCATCATAAGTGACTAGACATAATACATTTTTTAAATTGAAGGAAGTGGGAGCTTCCATCATGGCTCAGAGGACTGTGAACATGACCAGTATCCATGAGGATGTGGGTTTGATCCATGGCCGTGCTTGGTGGGCTAAGGATCCAGCATGGCCCTGAGCTGTGGCATAGGTCACAGATGCATCTTGGGACCCACTTTGCTGTGACTGTGGTGTAGACTTGCAGCTGCAGCTCTGATTCAACCCCTAGCCTGGGAACTTCCATATGCCACAGGTACAGCCCTAAAAAGCAATATATATATATATGTATATTTATATATATATATGTATATGTATATATGTATATTTTACATCCTTCTATGTATATACAGAAGGAAGTAAAATTTTACTTTAAAAGAAAATTTGAAACCTTATAAAAAATGGAAAACTTGAGGACAAATTAAAAGGATTACATTAACTTGTTGGCACTGTTCATAGACCTGGACACATTTTGCCATTATAGATAAAAGTTTATTATATGTAAAATGATTAATAAGGTTTCATATATTTCTTTTTGTTGCTCTTTTCCCCCATTCATACTAACTCTCCACTATGAGCTTCTTACATTTTAGTCAGCATACACCAAGATAATTAGAAGGAGCAAAAAGTTTCCCAAAAGAAGCTATTAACATCTGCATAAAGAGAGGCCCCAAGGATGCTGTCAAACAGCCATTGAAACCAAGGCTGTCCATGGTGTAAAATCAGCTTGTCGTAAACATTCCCCTGGACGTAGCCATTGTTCCTCAAGAGGGTGAGGTCCTGCAGTTAATGAGGGGAGAATGTGATTTCCATAAAGATGGTGATTGTTTCATGTATCTGTGTATATATAGTACCTGGCATACTGAAACACAAAATCAGTGCCTAGTAATGTTGAATGCAACAACAAAGAGAGAGAGATGAAGCAAAAGATGAATTTAGAATCTCAGAGCTGCTGTCCTATTGGTGAGAAGGAACATATTGTGCTATTTATCTTTGCTCCAGAAAGACCAGTCCAGCACTTAACAGGTCACTGACAAGTGTATGTTAATAGAAATCCAAGATGGAGCATGAGCTGGTAGTGAACTGGAATTCCAAGTTGGAGAGTTAAGAATCATGGAGGGGTGCCTGAATTAGAGAATTTTTTTTGAGAAGACCATGCCATTGACTATTATTTGAACTTAAAAACATCTGACATTTATCTTTTTATGCTCAGGGAAACCTTGACACATAAGGAAGATGAAAAACAGAAATGTGAGAACCCATTGTGGCTCAGCAGGTTAAAAGCCCAATATATTGTCCTTCAGGACATGGGCTTAATCCCTAGCCTCACTCAGTGGGTTAAGAATCTAGTGTTGCCTCAAGCTGTAGCAGAAATTGCAGATGCAGCTCAAATCTGGCATGGCTGTGGCTGTGGCATAGGCCAGCAGCTGCAGCTCAGATTTGACCTCTACCACAGGAACTTCCATATGCCACTGGTACAGCCAAAACCTCCCCCCATCAAAAACAAAACAAAACAAAACAAAAACAAACAAAAAAAACTGAAGTGTGATCTTGAACCTAAGCAGTTACTGTCTGAACAATAGAGTCTCAGGATTGCATTTGACATCAAAACATACAAAGTTAACTGAAAAAATTAAATGTTTGTAAAACAATTTAAAGTTTACTTTAACTCTAGGGTAACTTGAATTAAGTTTTAGGCAACTCTTCTTTCTCTCTCCAAATACCTGAATTATTGCCTGTTAAAATATGAGTAGTTTTATGTTGTGAAACATTTTTGAGAAAAAGTCATAGTGGGCCCTCTCTAAGAGTTTCACAGACAGAATGCAGATGGCAGGAATAATGCTGAGCCTCAAACCTCAGGGATTACTGTTGGTTAATTGCAAAGTTTATTTTTTTCTCTTTTTATAACGCTGTGTCATCTAGGGGTTCTCAGCCCATTGGCATGGGTCCTGGCTCTTAGTTCCTCATGTCTACTGAACAGCTGCGAAATGTGGCAGCCTGGTGTGCTGAGACCCCGAGTCACATTTGCAGCATTTGTCCCCATGTTGCCATCATCATTTCACATTTTTAAAGGATAGCAACTGAAAATGAGTGGTCAACTTTCTAAGGCATTACAAAACCATTTTAGATAGATGGATATGTAAATAGTAGGTAGATAAGCATGCATGCATTTTAACATTTATGCAACCTTTATTTTAGATAAAAAATAAGAACAGTTCATTAACACTGGAATTATTCATTGATTAAAAACCTCAAAGTGATTATATAACGTACTCTGTTTTTATATATCATTACGTATTTCAAAAGGAAAGCATCATTACTATTCTCGGGAAAGCAGCCTACGCTTTCGTATGTATCTTGTATACATATGCCCCTGATTTTTTTCTTAATTGGACAGATTTTGGAAAACAGCTCTCAAGCAATTCAATTACCATTTCTTCATGTGCCAGGGTTTGCCGAGAATATGATTATAGTAAATCTTCATATTATCCCACTGTCCAATGGAAGGTGTTTACAGGGTAGAAAAATGTCACCCAATCTGCCCTCGAAAAACATTTATCTACCAGAGGTGGTCTTTATGGTAAGCTCATAAGCAATTATGAGTCCCATCCTGTGCCGAGAACCACATAGGTTTTTCAACCCTTATTTCTGCCCTGTGCCAAGAACCACCTAGGTTTTTCAACTCTTATTTCTGCCCTGTGAGAGCACAGCTAGGAGAGAAGACCTGGGTGCAAACGGTAGCATGAGAACGTGTGCACCAGCAGGTGTCTCATCACAGCCTCTGTGCTCTAATATATCTGAGTTTCCTAAGCAACTATGCTCCCTAGGAAACTGGTTAAACTGCTTCTATAGAAACTATTAACTGAGCAATTCCTCCTTCAAACCAGCTTTATGGAGAGAGTACAAGAAAATGAAGAGAAACTATTTCCCATTTCCTCCATTTTAGAAATTTTCTTGTGGAATATTTCAGAACAAAACTGGATAAATGCGAAGCTGTATTTCCCTAGGTTTTCAATGCTTTCTACTTATCCCATTGCATATAATATAGAGAAAGCAATGCCGCAGAATGTTGTTTCTCCATTTGAAAGTTTTGTAGGTCTTGGAATATTTTCCAGCTTCCATATGGGACTAATTTGACATTTTCCTCTCCTAAACAATGGCACATAAATTAATATGTTTAGCTTTTGTCTCACTAGAACATTGCATTTACCTGTCTCATGGTGAATTCCATCTTATCATTACTGAATTAAGTCACCTTTATGCATTATCATGAATAAACATGTAGGTACTTTTTTAATACAGTGAAAATCCACATGCTAATTTGAGTACATACATTACTGTGATTTCCATTTTTTAATTCACATTTTTAAGAAAGTTGTTTTTATTACACCTTGGTATATTTAACCAGGTCCCGTACATTGCCTTTTTTCATTGGTTTTAGGAGCAGGCAATCTAAATTGCCCAGGAGCAAAAATTGTCTAGAGTCAGGATATTTAAGAACTGGCACAACGAAGAAGGGAGACTCACATGTAATAAATTTAAACATATAAAATTTTGGTTTGTGTTATAATGTTTGTAAAAAATGAAAAAAAAACCCACAAAGCAAGAAAAGAATGCATTTATTTGAGGTTTATTTTATCCAGTAGAATACAGCTCTGTGAAGGCATGCATACAATTTTCATTCCTAATTCCTTACTCAGAGAAGACAATCAAAAATGTCTGTTCAGCATTTTATAAAAGTAAAAAGTTGGAGACACCAAAATATATCTAGGAAATCTGTCAGCTCATTTATTCGCAATGAGAACATATGTTTTACTTTTTTTGCATTATATTAAAAGTACAAATATTAGTAGATGAAAGAATGTGAAAATCACCTAAATTCTCATCTCCTTAAACTCCATAGAGGGACAATAATTGTATGTATCTCATTATGCAGATATATATATACACATACTGTGTAGATATACATACACGCATGCACTTTTATTTAAATAAGACAATATAGTAGTATTTTTACCATATACATATTTGTTTTAATTTTTTTTTTACTCTTACCCCACTCCTATGGTAGACGTTTTATTTTTGGTGTTTGTAAAATTAATGTATGAGAGAGTCAACAGTCAGGGCTATAAATCTCAGCATTAGAAATATCAGTCTCATTAGCTTTTGTCTCTTCACTGCTTATGATGTCTCTTGCCATATTTATAACCAAATATTACTATATTTTCTTCCACAATTTTTAACTTTCTAATATTTAAAAATCCCACTTAATCTATATTTTCAAATTTTGTTGGCTTTATTTTCTATGTTTATGTTACAAAAATATAGATAAAATTTGTTTTTGTTCAGTTTAAAATTAGAATCCAAATTTATTTCCTTCCATAGTGAGCTGAAAGGAGAAGTCCCCTATTTTATTATATTCATAGAAAACTTGCATAGCAAACATAAGACAAATTATCCATAGAGAATCATTTTAATCTTAGAGATTAGCTGTTATTCATCGAGTTCCAAGAAAACATCAACACCTAAGTTACATAATAATATTAGTAATAACTTCAATGTAAATCTTTCTAAAAGACACTTCATATTTTCTTGCTTTGTTGAATAATGACTTGACATAATTTAGTATTTCACTTATGACCAGGATTACCATTATAAATATCAGCAATTCCATTTCTCTTTAATAAACTTAGCCATTTTCTGCCTTCATCTTACTCCTAATAATAGAATTAAATATTCTTTACCAATGTCTGACTCAAATGCTTTCTTCACTTAATATAGTGAAAATGAACACCTGACTTCTTTCTAATACTTTAGAACTCCTTTTATATTTTTTTCCCTTTTTCTTTCGTTTGCCACACCCAAGTCATGCAGGAATTCCCAGGCCAGGGACCAAACATGTACTACACCCTTCACTCAAGCCATAGCTTGACAATGCAGGATCATCCTTAACCTCTTGGCCACCAAGGAACTACACAGAGAACGTCTAGCAGTGCCTTCACCATAAGAAATCTACGTACTAAAATTCCTCAAAAGTTCATTATTAAGTTTATTTTTTTCTCTATGCTCTCTTTATAGGTGAATTTAGAGGCTGAATTGTGTTCCACCAAAAAAATATGTTGGAATCCCAGTCTTCAACACTTCAGAATGTGACCTTGTTTGGAAATCATGTCCTTGCAGAGGCAGTTAGTTAAGATGAGGTCATACTGGAGTATTCTGGGACTTTCTTCCAATATAATCAGTGACCTTAGAGGAAGAAGTGAGAAATATACACTAAAAGTACACATGTGTGGAGACAAGGAGACAGGAGGAAGATGGTCACATGACAATGGGGACTAGATAGTAGATGTGCTGTCACCCGAGGAACACCAAGAGCTTACAGAACCTGCAAGAAGAAAGCAATTATGCCCCCCTAGAGACTTCTGAGGAAAGTATTACTCCTACTCTTACTCTTACTCAAACTTACTCTTCTTTTTTTCTTTCTTTGTTCTTTTTCTTTCTTTCTTTCTAGGATCACACCTGCTAGTATATGGAAATCCCTACACCACATCTCACAGCAATGCTGGATACTTAACTCACTGAATGAGGCCAGGGATTGAACCAACATCCTCATGAATACTACTTGGGTTCTTATCCCACTGAGTCACAATGGGCATTCCTATTTTCTTTTGCTTTTATTACTTGTATTACAGTAATTGATAGAGTAAGTTTGATTTTTGAGATAATTTTGCATAATTAGTGATGATATGGAGATTCTCATGTAAACTGGAAAGGAGAAAATTTTTTTTTTTCTCTGATGACATGACAGAAAATCTAATGGAATCTACAAAAAAAAATCAACTTAAAATAATAAGCTACAAGTTATTCTCAATTGGTAAGTAAATAAAGTTACTACTACTAGGACTACTACTAGGAAGTAAGTTAATGCAGGTTGAAGTGTACAAGATGGATATACAAGGGTTCTAACTCACATCCACATGGATACTAGTTTGGTTGGTTTCCACTGAACCATGACAGGAACGCCCTTAAATGCAGATTCAGAATGAGGTTTACATTAAAATGCTGCCAGTAGAAGAGTAAAAGTCAGAGAAATGGACAAGACTAGGTCTAAATTGCTTATCTCTGATTTATTAGTCTCATTTTATTGAGGATAGAATTTTTTGCTGGTATTTCATACTTTTACTATTTTTCCAAAATAGGAAAAAATGGCTAAAGCCACCTATCTCATGGATCTATAATGAATGTAGATTTATGTTTAACAATGTCTATTAATGGGACAACTTTTTTTTTTTTATTTTGGCAGTAACTACTAATTTGGGCTATCTCTTTAAAAAGTTATCATTTTCAAAAAATTAAAACATTCAATCCAAAAGATTCACAACCATCTTATTTGGTAATGCTAAGCTTTCCCTCATAGTCTTGAGTTTAAAGTTTCATATTAAAAAATTTCTGTTTCTTAGCAAACTGGTTGTTCTACTGGCTTAAAAAGTTATAAAATTTGGAGTTCCCGTCGTGGCTCAGTGGCTAACGAATATCCCTGGGAACCATGAGGTTGTGGGTTCAATCCCTGGCCTTGCTTATTGGGTTAAGGATCCGACGTTGCCGTGAGCTGTGGTGTAGGTCGCAGATGCGGCTTGGATCCCACATTGCTGTGGCTCTAGTGCAGGCCAGTGACTGCAGCTGCAAATTAGACCCATGGCCTGGGAACCTCCATATGCCGCGTGCACGGCCCTAGAAAAGGCAAAAAGACAAAAAAATGTTATAAAATTTCTGAAAAGACCAGGTATCTTATATTTTTAATGTTCATCATATGTATTTTTCCAGGAAAATTCATTAAATTTGGTTTCTACATTTATGTTGAAAAAGGAAGGTTAGATTCAGTTTAGTTCATTCTCTTGCATTAAGCAATGATTATTTCCACTGAAAAATTTCAGCTTGATAAAAATCAATATGTTCTTCACTGAAGTTTATAATAAATAACTGTGTGACTTTTAAATCTAATAAGAGTGTGCAGATGTCTTTATTGTATAAAAATTATTTTTCAATTTATGTCTACCATCAAAAAGCCAGTAAGAAATTCCAGGGATAATTTATCCACCCTAGTGTTTTCAGAGAAGAAAGATTTGAATCAATAAGATGATTCATGGTTTTTTTCTATTATTAAAGATCTTTGCTTGAAAGATTGCTGAAAAAATCACCACACAAGTTTATTTAATAAGAAAGTAGTAAGAATTTTAGGACAAAGAACTAAAGTCAGAAACACTGAGTCCTACATATTTTTAAAATTTATAGTCTTGGACAAATTATTTCAATTATCTGATACTCAGTTTTCTCATTTGTAAAATAACAATAATAATATACTCTCATATGTTTACTGTGAGAATTAACAGTCATAATTCATAGAGATTTTTCTAAGTATCATTCATATTTATAATATCACCATAGCTTTCCCAATAAAGATTGCTAAATTTTAACCTTTTAAAAATATGAAGTCAATCAATCTTTCATCTAGGTAAGCTAAGAATTTATCCATGAGGTGTGATTTAGGGGAAAAAAAGTAATATGGCTTAGAAGTATTTCATACTAATACCATGTTACCATATCATACTCCAGATAAATGTTAATAGTTTAAACCAGATTAAATTCTGAAAGAACATATATCTATTCTAATTTTTTTTATTACTCAAATGAATTTATGACATCTGTAGTTGTATAATGATAATAACAATCCAATTTCACAGGATTTTCATCCCACAACCCAAGCACATCCCAAATAATCCAAACTGTTTCCTACAGAGACCATAAGTTTTTCAATGTATGTGAGTCAGCATCTGTTCTGTTCTGCAAAGAAGTTCAGTCTGTCCTTTTTTCAGATTCTACATGTTAGTGAAAGCATTTGATGTTGGTGTCTCATTGTATGGCTCGCTTCACTTAGCATGATAATTTCTAAGTCCATCCATGTTGCTAAAAATGCTGGCATTTTGTTCCTTTTAATGGCTGAGTCATATTCCATTGTGTATATGTGCCATATCTTTTTTTTTTTTTTTGTCTTTGTTCCATTTCTTCGGCCGCTCCTGTGGCATATGGAGGTTCCAGGCTAGGGGTCTAATCAGAGCTGTAGCCTCCGGCTTAACGCCGCAGCCACAGAAACACGGGATCTGAGCTGCATCTGGGACCTACACCACAGCTCACAGCAATGCCGGATCATTAACCCACGGAGCAAGGGCAGGGATTGAACCCTCAATGTCACGGTTCCTTAGTCGGATTCGTTAACCACTCAGCCACGACGGGAACGCCTGTACCATATCTTCTTGATCCAGTCCTCTGTCAATGGATATTTAGGTTGTTTCCATGTCTTGCCTATTGCAAATAGTGTTGTGATGAACATTGGAGTACATGTGTCTTTGCGAGTCGTGGTTTTCTCTGGATAGATGCCCAGGAGTGGGATTGCTGGGTCAAATGGTAGTTCTATGCTTAGTTTTCTGAGGCATCTCCATACTGTTGTCCACAGCGGTTGCACCCATTTACAATCCCACCAACAGTGTGCTAGGGCTCCTTTTTCTCCACACCCTCTCCAGCACTTATGTTTGTAGACTTTTGGATGATGGCCATTCTGGCTGGTAAGGTGGTACCTCATAGTGGTTTTGATTTGCATTTCTCTAATAATGAGTGATGTTGAACATCTTTTCATGTGCTTTTTGGCCATCTGTATGCCTTATTTGGAGAACTGTCTGTTTAGATCTTCTGCCTGTTTTTTGATGGGCTTGTTTGTTTTTTTGGTATGGAGCTGTGGAGGGTGTTTATAAATTTTGGAGATTAGTCCCTTGTCAGTTGATTCATTTGCAAAGATTTTCTCCCATTCTGTGGGTTGTCTTTTCATTTTGTTTAGGGTTTCCTTTGCTGTGCATAATCTTTTCAGTTTGATTAGGTCCCATTTGTTTATTTTTGTTTTTGTTGTCAATACTCTGACAGGTTGATCTGAGAAGATGTAGCTGTCATTTATGTCAGAGAGTGTTTGGCCTATGTTTTCCTCTAAGAGTTTTATAGTGTCTGGTATTCTATCTAGGTCTTTACTCCATTTGGAGTTTCTTTTTGTGTATGGTGTTAGGGAGTGTTCTAATTTCATTCTTTTCCATGTCACTGTCTACTTTTCCATGTCACTGTCTACTTTTCCCAGCACCAATATTGAACAAGCTATCCTTTCTCCATTGTATATTCTTGCCTCCTTTGTCATAGATGAGTTGGCTGTAGGTGTGAGGGTTGAATTCTGGGATTTCTATCCTGTTCCACTGATCTATATTTCTGTCTTTGTGCCAGTATCATGCGGTTTTGATGATTGTTGCTTTGTAGTATAGTCTGCAGTCCGGGAGCCTGATTCCTCCAGCTCCATTTTTCTTTTTCAGGATGTCTTTGGCTATTCTGGGTCTTTTGTGCTTCCAAACAAACTTTAAAATATTTTGCTTGAGTTCTGTGAAAAACGTCCTTGGTTTGATAGGGATTGCTTTGAATCTGTAGATTGCCTTAGGTAGCATATTCATTTTGATAATATTAACTCTTCCAATCCAAGAGCATGGTATGGATTTCCATCTATTTGTATCATCTTTGATTTCTTTCCTTGGTGTATTATATTTTTCAGAGTAGAGGTCTTTTGTCTCTTTACTAGGTTTACTCGTAGTTATTTTACTCTTTTGGATGTGATGGTAAACGGGATTACTCCCCTAATTTCTCTTTCTGCTCTTTCATTGTTAGTGTGTAGAAATGCCGTTGATTTCTGTTATTGATTTTGTATCCTGCGACTTTGCCAAATTCGTGGAGGAGCTCTAACAGTTTTTTGGTAAGGTCTTTAGGATTCTCTAGGTATAGTATCATGTCATCTGCAAACAGTGATAGTTTTACTTCTTCCTTCCCAATTTGGATTCCTTTTATTTCTTTTACTTCTCTTGTTGCTGTGGATAGGACTTCCAAAACTATTTTGAAGAGTAGTACCAAGAGCAGACATCCTTGTCTTGTTCCTGATCTCACCAGGAATTCTTTCAGGTTTTCACCATTGAGAGTGATGATTGCTCTGGGTTTGTCATATATGGCTTTTATCATGTTGAGGTAGGTTCTCTCTATGCCCACTTTCGAAGGGTTTTTTTCAGAAATGGGTGTTGGATTTTGTCAAAGGCTTTCTCCACATCCATTGATAGGATCATATGGTTTTTATTCTTCAGTTTGTTAATGTGATGTATCACACTGATGGATTTGTGGATATCACAAATATCCTTGCACCCCTGGGATAAATCCCACTTGATCATAATGTACTATTCTTTTAATGTATTGTTGGATGCAGTTTCCTAGTATTTTGTTGAGAATTTTTGCATTGATGTTCATTGGTGAAACTGGCCTGTAGTTTTCTTTTGTTGTGGTATCTTTGTCAGGTTTTGGTACCAGGGTGATGGTGGCCTCATACAATGAGTTTGGGAGTATCCTTTCCTCTGCAATTTTTCGAAATAGTTTCAGAAGGAGAGGTGTTAGTTCTTCTCTAAATGTTTGATAGAATTCACCTGTGAAGCCATCTGGTCCTGGAGTTTTGTTTGTTGGTTAATCACAGTTTCAATTTCAGTTCTTGTGAATGGGCCATTCATCTTTTCTATTTAAACTTGATTTAGTCTTGGAAGATTGTACTTTTCTAAGAATTTGTCCATTTCTTCTAGGTTTTCTGTTTCATTGGCGTATAGTTGCATATAGAAGTCTCTTATGATTCGTTGTTTTTCTGTGATGTCTGTTGTTACTTCTCCTTTTTCATTTCTAATTTTATTGATGTGAGTCCTCTCTCTTTTTTGCTTGCTAAGTTTGGCTAGGGGTTTATCAACTTTGTTGATCTTTTCAAAGAACCAGCTTTTCATTTCATTGATCTTTTCTATGGTTTTCTTTGTTTCTATTTCATTGATTTCTGCTCTGATCTTTATAATTTCTTTCCTTCTACTAACTTTAGGTCTTGTCTGTTCTCTCTTGAGCTGCTTTAGATGTAAAGTTAGATTGTTTATTTGAGCTTTTCCTTCTTTTCTGAGGTGGGCTTGTATTGCTATAAACTTTCCTCTTAGAATGGCTTTTGCTGCATCCCATAGGATTTGGCGTGTGGTATCTTCGTTGTCATTTGCTGCTAGGTATTTTTTAATTTCCTCTTTGATTTCCTCAGTGATCCATTGGTTGTTTAGTAACATGTTGTTTAGTCTCCACGTGTTTGTGTTTTTTGCAGTTTTTTTTCTTGTTGTTGATTTCCAGTCGTATAGCATTGTGGTCAGAAAAGATGTTTGATATGATTTAAATTTTCTTAAAGTTACTGAGGTTGGATGTGTAGCCCAGGATATGATCAATCTAAGAGAATGTTCCATGTGCACTTGAGAAAGATGTGTATTCTGTTGCTTTTGGATGGAATGTCCTATATATATCTATTAAGTACATGTGGTTGAATGCATCATTCAGGGCCTGTGTTTCCTGATTGATTTTCTGTCTGGTTGATCTGTCCATTGCTGTAAGTGAGGTGCTAATGTCCCCCACTATGACTGTGTTATTGTTGATTCGTCCTTTTAAGGTTGTTAACAGTTGCCTTATATATCGTGGTGATCCTATGTTGGGTGCATAGATAATTAAAATTGTTCTATCTTCTTCTTGGATTGACCTTTGATCATTATGTAATGATCTTCTTTGTCCCTTAAAATATTCTTCATTTTAAAATGTATTTTGTCTGTTATGAGTATTGTTACACCAGCTTTCCTTTGATTCCCGTTTGCATGGAATATTTCCTTCCATCCTCTCACTTTCAATTTGTATGTGTCCCTAGAAGTGAAGTGGGTCTCTTTTAGACAGCATATATATGGCTCATGTTTGTGTATCCATTCATCCAGTCTATGTCTTTTGGTTGGGGCATTTAGTCCATTAACATTTAAGGTAATTATTGATATGTATGTTCTTATTGCCATTTTATTAATTGCTTTGGATTTGTTTTTGTTGCTCTCTTTTCTTCCCTTTTCTTGTTCTCTCCTCTTCTGGTTTGATGACTATCTTTAGTGTTATATTTTAGTTTATTTTTCTTTGTTTGTGGATCAATTGTAGATTTTTGGTTTGCAGATATTCCGAAGTTTTGATATAAGAGTCTATATGTATATGAGATTGTTTGAAGTTGTTGTTCTCGTAATTGCAAGTTCATCTCCAGTGTCTTACATTTGTACCCTCCTCTTCCCATGATTTCTGATTTTGGAGGTATAAATTTGCATGGATGATTTTGTATCTTTACTGTATATATGCATTTACTAGTGAGCCTTGTCATTTGTGGTATTTTTGTTTCCTGTTGCTGTCTTTTCTTTTATGCCTAGAGAAGTTCCTTTAGTATTTGTTGTAAGGCTGTGAAGGTTTTGATTTCTCCTTCAAATATGAATGAGAGCCTTGCTGGGTAGAGTAATCTTGGTTGGAGGTTTTTTCCTTTCATCATCTTGAATATATCATGCCACTCCCTTCTGGCCTGCAGAGTTTCTGCTGAAGAATCTTCCGATAACCTTATTGGGGTTCCCTTGTATGTCATTTGTTTCTTTTCCCTCGCTGCTTTCAAGATTTTCTCTTTGTCTTTAATTTTGGTCAGTTTGATTAATATGTGTCTCAGGGTGTTCCTCCTTGGGTTTATTTTTTATGGTACTCGTTGTGCTTCCTGGATTTAGTGAGTGGTTCCCTTCCCATATTAGGGAAATTTTTGGCTATTATCTCTTGGAATATTTTTTCTGTCCCTTTCTCTCTCTTCTCCTTCTTGCACCCCTATAATATGGATGTTGGTGCATTTAACATTGTCCCAGAATTCTCTGAGACTCTCTTCATTTGTTTTTAATCTTTTTTCTCTTTTCTGTTCTGGATCCGTAATTTCCACTAATCTGTCCTCCTCCACCTCACTTATTCGCTCTTCTGCCTCCTGTATCTTGCTGTTAGCTGCTTCTAGCAAATGTTTTATTTCAGTTATTGTATTTTGCATCTCTTCTTATTTAAATTTTATATCTTGTATCTCTTTGGTCAGTGTTTCCTGTAAGTTATCCATCTTTGCCTCCAGTTTCCAATGTCTTGTATCACCTTCAGCAACAACAGTCTACAGTCTTTTTCCTGGAAGCTGAGAATCCCCTCATCACTTAGCTGTAGGTGATTTTCTGGGTTTTTTCCTTCCTCTCTCATCTGAGTTATAGTTCTCTGTCTTTTCATTTTTGTAGGTTTTTGATGTGCTGACTTTTTACAGATACTAGAGTTGTAGCCTCTCTTACTTCTGGTGTCTGCCCCCCTTGTGGCTGAAGTTGGAATGAGGGCTTGCTCTATGCTTCTGGCTAGGAGGGACTGATGCCTTTCCACTGATATGTGGAGATGATTCTAATCCCTCTGGTGGGTGGGGCTCTGTCTCTGGGTGAGATTATGGTGGTTGTGTGCCTGGGGGGTCTTTAGGCAGCCTGTTTACTGAGGAGCTCCTGTGATCCCACCTGGATTGTTGTTTGCCCTGGGGCTTCTCATAGCTGATGGGTGGGGCCAAATTTTCCCAAAATGGCCACCTCCAGAGAACGGCATGCTGCTGAATATTCCTGAGAGCTTTGCTTCCAATGACCTTCCCTCACAACAAGACACATCCACCCCTGTTTTCCCAGGCTGTCCTCCAAGAACTGTAGTCAGGTTTGACCCAGATTCCCATGGAGACTTTGCTTTGCCCTGAGACCCAGTGCATGTGAACGTCTGTGTGTGCCTTTTAAGAATGGTACCTCCATTTCTCCCAGACTCGTGGAGCTCCTGTTCACAAGCCCCGCTGGCCTTCAATGCCAGATGCTCCAGGGGCTCTTTCTCACAGTGCCAGATCCCCACACATGGGAGTTTGATGCGGGGCTCAGAGCTCTCACTCCTGTAGGTGAGTCTTTGTGAACCAGTTAGTTTCCAGTCTGTGGGGCTTCCCACCCGAGAGGTATGGGGTTGCTTATATTGTATAATCACGCCTCCTAGCTCTTGATGTGGCCTCTTCTTTGTCTTCCAGAGTAGGATATCTTTTTTAAGGTTTCCGGTCCATTTGGTTAAAGATTGCTCAGCCTTTAGTTATGAATTTTGTTGTTTTTAGGAGAGAAGTTGAGCTCCAGTCCTTCTATTCCACCATCTTAATCCCACCTCCTCTAATTTTTGAAAAGGTTTATACTTCCCAAAATATACTATATAAAATATTACATCATATAATACATATGCTGTAATTCCATGGACAATGATGCTTAATAAGCACTGGGGATTTAAATAGTGTGTTATTAAATGAGAGGTTGAGAGAAGATACACATTAAACTTTCATGATTAAATTTACTTCAATGGTACTTACTATATGTATTTGACAATAGAATATTTTTCCCTTTAGAGACAGCAATTGATACACTTTGGAATTAAAGATTTGTGGAATACTTTTCAGAAAATCTCTGAATGTTCATTTTAGGCATGAACACTGTCTGCATATTTTTCTGACAATGACTGTTTAACTGCTACTTAAATTCCAAGGGTGAAGAACCTATTACCTCTACAAACACATGATTTTTGTCACTATACAACTCTTAAACATTAAGAAGTTTATTCTAATATTTAATCATAATTTACTTCATGTAATTTCTACTCATTTGTGCTTGTTATGACCTTGGATTTAAATACCTTGAACTCCTGATAGTCATTACAATATATGAAGGTATAAAGCTTCACTCTCCAATTTTTTAAAAAACTATATCCTAATTAATGTTTACCACTCATAATTAGAATTAAAGCCATCTCAAAATCACATTAATTCATTAAATATAAACTAGGTAGTACCTCCAAATACTCAAGTTAAAAGAAATTTTTCTTTCCTTCTCTGATCCCCTTCTCTTTCTCAAAGGCAAGGTTTTTACCCTAAGTGCTTTGTTTTCATCCTACCCTTCAGATTTGGGCTATAAACCAATCTAAGTTATCATCCTAGCTAAGGAAAAACATAAAGTATGATGTATCCTAAAAGTTATTTGCTTTTTAAGGAGAAGTTTTCTTTTGATAAGTAAACCCTGTAAAGTACAACATAAATTCTAAAAGTGGGGTGAAATTATGTGATGGGATTATGTTTTAGAAAGAATTTAAGGCTACATCAAATTATAACACTGAGAAAGATTCTAACTACCACAGGGGGTCACTCTTAAAGATTTGTTGAGACAGAATCTAGATTTCTCTATATTTCCAAGGGGGGTTTCTTTATTCAAAATCCCATGACTTCTTCAGCTAGAGACTATTAGATTAGCAGGATATCTTTGTACCTTTTCTACTCTACCCTTTTATAGCTGTTGTCTTACATAATCTAGTCATCTTGAGTCTTATGCATATTTTCTGTTGTCTTAGCCCCATGAAACCACTATCAGTTGAGGTTTGTGGAGATAGGATGTTGTTTTAGATGGTAGGAGATTTATTCTGGAGTTAGCATTTTGTCCGTAGTGGTTACATGCTTATGCAGAGAGAAGTTTTAATTTTTTTTCATATTTTAAAAGACACATTGCTAGAAATGTTCATGCCCATTAGAATACAAAATTAGCTTATGATGACATTAACATCATCAAAGTTACTTTTGAAATATATGTTTATTTTTTTCTGAGAGTTAATTTCTATGCAATCACAAACTTAATTGGAATTTACAATTAGTAGGCAGGTGTCTGCATTAGTGAGCCATCCAAATTCAATAGCATATAATGGCTATTTGATAGGTATCATCAATACAATATGTCTTCTCAAGCAGAAGCCTATTTCATGAACAGCCATTTTAAAAATTAACACAAATTACGTTTTAAGCCATAGGGGTTAATCATCATCCCTTCTTTCAGAATAGAATTGAGAATAGTTATTCAGGCAACTTTGAGATATGTTGTTTTGGGCCTGGTTCCTGTGATTAAAACAATGGCCTACAGTTTGCAGAGCCATCAGGCTGGTACATGTCACTAATACTGAATTCATTTTTAGAGCAGAACCATACACCCATCTTCCATTCTAATTACTGCAGAGGAGGAGAGATTGAAAAAATGAAACATTTCAAGGATGAATGGACACTGAAAATTGGTAAAGTAGCAGGAAAATCCAAGTTTTAAGAATGAAGAAGTGAATGTACATAGAAAAAGCAGTTTGGGAAACATAAGTAAAATGGTATTTTGCAGAAATATCTGTTTGCTGTTGCTGAAAAATTTTAGCATTTAAATGTTCTCATTTGGGCTCTGAAGTTAGCACTTCCCGGAAGTGGTTCACACCTTTGCTATTGCTCCTGTTCAGCTACAGATCCATTTAGGCAAGGCTGATTTTAACAAGAAGATACTGCTTTAATTTACAATGTGTGGAGTACTTTAAAAGTGGCAAAATCTAGGCTTTTATGAAACGGAATCTGAAGAAAATAGAAATACTTAGGTAAAACTCTAAAACGGTGTCATGCACAATAAATTACATACTGATTAAGATCATTAGAAAATTCAGTTATAAAAATATCAACTTTTAAACTAGCAGATTTTCTATGACTCTGCGTCTCTATTCACTAGTGAATCATATAATCTCAAACATCATTTAATACTATTTTACATCTTTCTCTTTCACCTGCTTGCTCTCATTCTCAATCTCCCATCCCATTCTTTGTCTCTCTCTTCAATTCTCTTTTCACTCTTTTATTTCTTATTTCCCTTTCCTCTTTTTCTCACCGTTGCCCACATTTTTTTCCTGTTTCTTACCTTTTAAAAATTTTTGGATATTTTAATTGTGTTCCCAATGAAAGAATAAACTCCATAAGAAGAGACTGTTCACACTCTGTTATCTCCCTCACTGGAGTAGTTAATATTTTGAAGTTCTTCTTCTTAAAATGTTTCTAAAATATTTTAAGATTTTTAGATATTATTAAGACAAACAATTGAGCTCCCTGGGCATTGTACATGTACTTTAACCTAGGAATTTTTTTTGCAAATACCAAACTAACAGGTCAAATTGATGCAAATTTATGGATTCTGTTTCATTTTTTCACTGAATAAAGTTAACCAAATTAAAATCATAATATGAAATTGGGTTCCCTTATTTTATTTTATTTTATTTTATTTTGTTTATTTTTTAGGGCTGCACCCATGGCATATGCAAGTTCCCAGGCTAGGGGTTGAATCAGAGCTGTAGCTGCCAGCCTACACCACAGCCAAAGCAACACGGAATCTAAACTACATCTGCTACCTACACCACAGCTCATGGCAATGCCAGATCCTTAACCCACTGAGTGAAGCCAGGGATCAAACCCACACCCTTGTGGATACTAGTCAGATTCACTTACCACTGAGCCACAACGGGAACTTTGTTCCCTTTATTTTAAATGGTAGATATTGAGACTGTAAAGGAACACTCTCCTAATACTTTAATTACTTTCTCTTATCAAAAGCATTATGACAAGTGAATATCTAATGGAAAATAATACAAACAGTATTTGAGTATTTTATAGACTAAAATCAAAATATATAGTAGAAAAGTAAGATTGGTTCTACATTAGTTATCTTAGTTTCCTTTATTTTTTGTTTGTTTGCTTTTTAGGGCCACACTTGCAGCATATGGAAATTCCCAATCTAGGGGTCAAAGTGGATCCGTAGCTGTTGGCCTACTCCACAGCCACAGCAACTGAGGATCCGTGATGGGTCTGCAAACTACACCACAGCTCATGGCAACACTGGATCCTTAACCTACTGAGTGAGGCCAGGAATTGAAACCATGTCCTCACAGATACTAGTTGGGTTCATAACTAGTTGGGTTCGTAACTAGTTCATCACTGAGCAACAATGGAAACTCCAATTATTTTTTTATTCATTCTCTTATCTGCTTCTTTTTCCTAATTGACCCTTGTTTTTATTTATTTTTCATACTTTGTGCTTTTCATGCATTTCTTCTCCACTCATAACTCCACTCATAACTGCTAAGCAAAACAAATAAGTATACACACACATATACTTTTGTCTGTATCTGCATTCCAATTTATTATCAATTTAGTCCAAGCTTGTTGAATCCTGACAAATCCTGAGTAAATGCGTATTCACTCATTATATCAGTTATATTAATTTCTCCCTTAACTTATGGGGAAAAAAAATATTTAGTATCCTTCCTCTATGAGAAGATGTCTAAAAGAGAAGCATTAAGTGACTATAATGTAAAACAGAGACCAAATGGATCAGGAATATACAGGAGCCCAAGCTGTAAAATTGTTTACAACAACCCGTGGGGGTTGATTTTTCAGCTGTTTCTCCTCAGCTTCAAAGCAACACTTTTATACTCTGCTATGTAAACCTGAGGGACTCTGGAAAACACATTTCAGCTTTCCCAGCAGATTCCTTGTTAGACACCCAACAGAGGGCACTGAAAGAGACCTGACTGCTAGAGGAGAGAGGACACTGTGCTTCTTGCTCAACTTCAGCAGCCAGTTCTTCATACTGACATGGCGGTTGGCTCCTCCAAAAGCAATTAGTTCCAGTTTTTTGTTTGTTTGTTTCAAGTTTTATTGAAGTACAGCTGATTTACAATGTTTTTACAATAATTTCTGCTATAAAACAAAATGATTCAGTTATACATGAACATACATCTATTCTATTTTCAGATTCTTTCCCCACATAGATTATCACATAATACTGGGTAGAGCTTCTGTGCTATACAGCATGTCAGCATTGACCAATCATTCCATATACCTCAGCATGTATGTGCCAGTCACAAACACCCAGTCTATCCATCCATCTTCACCTGGCTCCTTTGGCTCCAGTTTGAGTTCCCTGTATTCCCAGAAGTCCCTGACTTTCCTTCAGAAGAAGTTTTCAGCCTGTTGAGCCCCTTCCTCAGAAATCAAGTGCTGAACTCCACAGGGCCCCTCCTCCTGGTTTGTGAGGCTTAGTACTTTCTACTTCTTTCAGTAGTAGTGGTGGTAGCTACTTCAAAGTTAGCATCTTAGTCACCCCTTTTGTTTATTTCATTTCTCTAATACTTGGCTAATAATTCCTTATATGAAATTTTCTTTGTTAAAATAATGGTGCTGTCTCTAATCTCGTTACTGGACCTTGCTTGATATACTATTTCTTATTTTCATCAATTAGCTCCTAGCTACTAGTATTTAAGTAGAAGGTAAAAACTTGAAGTTAATTTCTCTCCTCAACTCCCCTGCTGGTACAGGTTCATAAGACTGATTTATGGTATTTTCCTCAGGTTAAAAAAAAGAAAACAAACAAACCAAACCAAACCAAACCAAAACATATCCTACAAGTACCCTGCTGGATTTTATTTCAACATATATCATTCTTGTAAAAAAAAAAAGAAAAGAAAAGAAAAGAAAAAATCATTTTCACTATAACCTACTTCAAGTAATTGTATTTTGAAAAAGATATATTAGAGTTTATAAATTGAGTACAGTGAGATATATTTAGATAGGAAAGAAAGAATATAAACCCACTGAATAAGAATACTAAGCAAAGAAGTGTTCATTCATTCATTCAAAAATAAACATTGATTAGTGACAAACATCCTTCAAGGCATGACAAAATTGATTCTTATTTTCAAATATTTTATATCATAGAGAGAGAAGAGCTTGACACCAGATCAAATGATATTGAAACTATACCAAACAAAGATTGTCACTTTTTAAACACCATGGCAAGAGGAATGAATGAAGGACATGGTGGGGATGAAAGGAATTTGAAGAGTATTATGTAGTAGTGGTGGAATAATCAAGGAGAACAGATATCCCATTCAACAAAGAATCTGATGTTTCAATGATGATGAGAATTGTCTGAGAAAACAGAGTAAACTTCAGAAATACTCTTCCTCATAAAGTCCACTACCTAAAAAATGAACATATGTAGTGATTTATTCTTTTAAGATTATCTAATGTTTCACAACAAATCAAACCTAGTAGCTTAAAACAATAACAATCAATCATTTTGCCCCTTAATTTGCAATTTAAGATAGTCATCTTTGCTTTAACTGGTTTGAAATGCAGCATCTCCATTTGGGCTTGAGGACGACTTGTAATAGTTAAGTTCACACAGCAAGTGAATTAGTGTAGGCAGTCAGCTGTAGGCTTAGCTACAGTTAATGGTAGGACCTTAGTTCCCCTGTTCACAAGCCCTTTTGTATAGGGAAGCTTGAGCTTCCTCACAAGATGGTTATCGTGTTCCAATAATAAAATTAGAAATTAGAAGCTCCCAGTCTTGTGAGGCACTGGCCCAGAAATTGTCATAGCCGACTTCTGTATTCCTTTTGCTTAAGTAGTCACAGAGCCCTCATAGATTTAAGGGAAGCAGCCACAGAATTCACTTTTTAGTGCAAGGACTGTCCAAGAATGTGAAGTCGTCTTTAATATACTACATATTTGTTCTATAATATTAGTACATAAATCTTACTTATCTTGGTATATAATAGGTAGTTAGTTTAAAGATGTCAATAGCAAAACATTAGGAACAGCTCATAATTTAAAATTATGTCCAGAGCCTGCATTCTGCATTTTAAAAAGTGCATTAGAGATATCCATGGGAAGTATCTCCAAAATGGGCATGTTGCATCTGCAACCCACACCACAACTCACAGCAACGCTGGATCCTTAACCCACTGAGTGAGGCCAGGGATCAACCCACATCCTTATGGATACTAGTCAGACTCATTACCACTGAGCCACAATGGGTACTCCTCTCTACCTTTTTTAATTCTTCTGACTGGTTAAAGAATTAAATTGACATGAGATAGATTAACAGGAGAAAAATAAAAAAAAAGTTGGATAACATACATGGGAGAGACCAAGGAAAACTGAGTAATTCACTAAAATGGCTGAAGACGTCCTTAAATGCCATCTTCAGCTACTGATGAAAGAGGATGGTGGGGGTAATGGTTTGGGACTTCAAGGTTGATGGGTGTGGAGGGAAGACAATTCACATGGAGATGGAAAAGCAAAATGTTTGATAAACAGATGTTTACTAGGGCATGTAGGGACACTGGGACATAGAAAGGAATTTTAACAGAGAGTCTTTGTAGATTCCTTTCTGTTTTAATGCTGTAGTGACCTATGGCAAAGGCTCCTTTCCCAGAACAGGTCCTCTGTTTGTTAGGTAGTTAGGGAGAAGGTCAGAGACTCTCCCTCAGTCTTTCTGTCCTTAAAAATGATCAACCTTAAACAAAGCTCATGCCAACGAGACACAATTTGGGGTGGCAGTTTTTGCTCCCTTACAGGTATTTGCTGCTACATTTTGAGTCAGTAACTCCCAAGACCTCTATCCACAGATAACTGAGAGGACTTGGAGTTGTAATTGGAGTTGGAATTTTTCTATTCTATTTCTCTTGTCTTAATATTTTAAAAGTCACAGTGTGTTTGACATATGGTTTATCATCACTACTGTTTCTTATCAATTTCTATCTAAGTTCTAGGATGGCAAGTGTTGTCTTATATTTTCCAACTACTAATAATAGTATGTTGCTAAGGAAATATTAATGATGAAAATTAGTTATAGCAGACTGATATGGTGGTATTACTCTCAATTGATTGATTCTAAGGAAAGGAAAAGTATATACATACAAACTATATTATTGTGGAATATATATATATATATATATATATATATGTTATTGTGGAATATATATACATACACTTTTTGACTTATAGCCTTTTTTTTTTTACCATAACACTAATTCTGCTTAAGCTGTTGATTTAATGATATTTTATGAAATCGGGATTTACTTCATATCGATTCAGAGGGAGGAGAAATGGGAGAGAATACATATTGTCCTTTAATTAATAATTGGAGGTAAACTCTTCACCATACATTAATATATTTTTAAAATGTTCCATAGTAAAAAGTTAAATACAGAAGTTTTACTCCTAAAAACTTTAAGAAAACACAGTAATAATAATTTTAGGTTTGACTTTTGAAATAAGTTATTAAATATTACTAATCCTAAATTGTTTGAGAATATCAGTTTTCAATCTCTGTCAGTTTGATGATCAGTTAATTTTTTATTTTATCAATTATTTATTTTATTTTATTTTTTTTGTCTTTTGTCTTTTCAAGGCCACAACTGCGGGCATGTGGAGGTTCCCAGGCTTGGGTTATAATCCGAGTTGTAGCTGCCGGCCTACACCACGGCCACAGCAATGCATCTGTGACCTACACCACAGCTCATGGCAATGCAGGATCTTTAACCCACTCAGCGAGGCCAGGGATCGAACTCGTGACCTCATGGTTCCTAGTCAGATTCCTTTCTGCTGCATCATGAAGGGAACTCTGATGATCAGTTAATTGTTGATGTTCTCTAACAATTAAGAGGTTAACATATGTTGCTTAATCCAAGAGAAGGACCTTTAGATATCCTACCATATTTTATATCTTTCATTTAAAAATCTATGAATCTGAACTATTCAGTTTCTCTCATTCCTTATAAAAAGCCTATGTTTAAACATGAAGTTTTAGTCCCCTTCAGCAGCAATAAAACAGTCTTCACTATGTAAATCAATGCAAGGCTGTCACAGAAAGCTTACAGCCAAACAGACTAAAACAATATGACCAAAGGTGATATTATATTTCACTTATTAATGAAGCGTTACTTGAGGAATAAAAGAGGAACCATTTAAATATTAACACTATTAGTCCAGTGAATCAAAACAAACACCTTCCTTCATACATATTTAAACTCTGGGAATGAGATAAAGTATTTCAACATCAGGCTATATTCTCTCTGTAATAGACAACAATAGCCCATCATAAAACAGTACTTCCTCTCACTGCAGTTTCTGTGGTTGGTACAAACTATAACATTTAGATAGAAAATTACAGTTTTTTGGTTTTCTTTTTTATTGAGTAAAATAACACACTTTGTACCCATGCTTAAGAGAAATAAGTACTTGTGCATATGTACTATTCATGCATATTTACTTACATCTTAGTTCATTTGGTCAATAAAAATGTGCTGAATGCTATTAGGACCTACAGTACTCTGTTATCTGCTTTGGGAAGAAAACCTACTTATTTTATAAAAGAAGTAGAAGACACGACATAAGCAAATTTAATATAATAGAAAGAGAAAACTTTAGACTTTATGAAAACCAACTGTGTTTTTCATTTTTTTTTTTTTTTTTGCCTTTTCTAGGACTGCTACTGTGGCATATGGAGGTTCCCAGGCTAGAGGTCTAATTGGAGCTGTAGCCACCGGCCTACACCAGAGCCACAGCAACGCGGGATCTGAGCCGTGTCTGCGACCTACACCACAGCTCATGGCTATGCCAGATCATTAACCCACTGAGCAAGATCAGGGGTCGAACCTGCAACCTCATGGTTCCTAGTTGGATTCATTAACCACTGAGCCATGACGGGAAATCCTGTGCTTTCAATTTTGAAGTGCCTATTGCCTGTCTACTTCTGGAGCTTCAAAGTCATGATAAAAATGTGAGAATTGTAGAATTAAATGGTTTATGAAATTATATGGAGTTATACTGATTGTAATATTTTCTGTAGGTACTGTAATCCAATTTTTAGGATAATGATGATTGTTCTAAGGTATAAACTGTAGCAGAATTTTCCTTCTATCTCACTGAGCAGTCCAACATATGTTTTCAGTAAGAAATTTTCTAGGAGCAATTCAGGGAGTAAAGTTCCAAATTTTGTATTCATCATCAATATGTTTTTTTTTCAAATGTCACTATTTAAGGATTAAGTAAGCATGAGAAAAGTGGGTTCATTTCTTAACGTCTCTGGCCCCAAAATGACACATACAGCCTGCTCTCTGACAGTGGCATCACTGAGTCCACCTGAGCGTCCTTGATGGTACTTTGTGCCCTTCCTGGCGCAAGTGTAGGCCATGGAGGTGTCAGGTGCCTGGAAAAGTGAGGACAGAGGAAGGAAGAAGGGAAGAAAGAAATGAAGGAAGTGCCACCAGAGGCCAGCCAGCTCAGAGTGTATGGACAGAGTGATCGAAGACCTCCCAGTACACTTTATACAGACTGTCATGAAATGACACCACCAGTACTCCAGCTGCTACTCTGTTTCTAGCCCCATCCTGGTACACTGAGCACAGGCCAAATCTGAGTAAATTATTTGATAGTCTTGAAAAAATATCTGGAACACACCAGTCTATATAGGGGTAGAAACTTCATTATTAGAAATTGATTGAGAGTGACATCACAATGATGGTAGAGTAGGAGCCTCCAGTCCCCATCCTCCCATAAAGATCAACAATTAGACGCCTATCCATGAACCAAAACAGCTCTGGGAGAGCTCTGGACTCCACTTAAGAAATTTCAACAGACAATGGAACAAAAAACTTGAGAATAACCATACAAAAAGAGAATGAAAACAAATTTATTTTGGCTCCATTATCCCATCCCCAAAGCTCAGTGCCAAGAGGAAACTCTCTACCTAGAAAGAGTTGTTCCTTGGAAGCTAAAGTTGAATGAGCAACCTGTTGTCCAAGCTCTGTGCCTTATCTCCTGAGTATCTGCTTCATTTTAACCTCCACTAAGAGATCAGCAAAGCTGAGATATTACAAGAAAAGATGATGCTACCAATATCAGCCACACAGTAGCAACAATAGGGTTCCCAGTGACATGCTCTGTAGATACCCCAGCAGTTTTTACCACAAAAGATATCAACAACTGGCATATTCACCAGAGACCTCTTGCAGATTTCTTCTAACACTGGCTTGTATCGCTGTGTTTATCCTTCCAGCTACATACCTGACAACCTACCCCAACTTCTTTTACCACCCTCCACTGCTATGTGCTCATGAACAGACCCAGCCATCACAGCAGTGCATACTGAGAGCCAAGGCCCCCCGAGCCTACATTGTGCTTACAGTTGGCCCTGACCCTTGCTTCCTGCCCCAGCTCCCAGCATGACATGTAACTGGACCCTGATACACACAAATACCTGCAGCTGGCCTGCAAAACTGAGCTTTTACATATCACTAGCTCTAGCTACTACCAGTGCTGGGCCTGATCCCTAAATGCTGGACTCAGAGGGACTACTGAGGACTACCACAGGCTTTACATTCTCTGTGGATCCCCCACAGTATTTGCCCAGGACCATACAGTTAATATTTTGGACCACAATGACCTGAGTCAACAAGTCATCATGCTCTCTGAGACATGGTTCCAACATGCTTCCACACTTGGTGCCCAACATTAAGCATGGCAAGCTCCAGCATCTTTTTGCCCACAGGTGAAGAAAATCTTTTTACTGAAGACAGCCCATAAATCTGGAAGAAGTGATAGCTTCTTCAAATGCACAGGTACCAAACAAAGTTGCAGGGATTATGAGGAACCAGGGAAACTGGTGAGTAATTTCCAGAGATCTAATATGAATAATGATGATTATACTAACAATACTATATTGTATTAAAAACTTCTATTAGGTTAGAGTTTTAATATTCTTACCATAACTACAACAAACAAAATGGTAATTATGTGAAGTAAATGATGTTTTAGCTAACCTTGTGATATTTCAGTGTAAACACATATCAAATCATCACATTGTAAACTTTAAGTATGTGCAATGGTATATGTCAATTATATTTCAAGAAAGCTGGCAAGGAAGGAAGGAAGGAAGGAAAGAGAGAGAGAGAAAGAAAAGAAAGAAAGAAAGAAAGAAAGAAAGAAAGAAAGAAAAAAAAAAAAAAAAAAAAGGAAGGAAGGATACGCTTTTGTAGAAGGATCCCATAGTAATCCTGGATGCATCTCCAGAAAAATACACTAGTGGAAAAGCCAGTCCCTAAAGGCTGCACACTGGAGGATTCTCTTTATATACAATTCCTAAAACTACAGAATTATACAGACGGTAAACAGATTGGTATTGCTGAATGTTTTTAGTGGTAATGGGCCTGACTATACAGAGCTAACATGAGGAAAACCTTTATAGTATGGAATGTCTTGTTGTCTTGATTGCAGTGGTGATTAAAGTGATTGTACAAGTGATAAAATGATATAAAAGTATATACACATATCATATTAATGTCAAAATTCTGGTTTTTATATTGTACTATAATTGCACAAGAAGTTACTATTGGTAGAAACTTGATGCAGAATGTGTTGGACCTATTTCACTATTTTTTCAACTTCCTGTGCATCTATAATAATTAAAAATTTTTTAAAAAGTTGTAGGTGATTTATTTTTTTCCAATTCTGGCCCTTATACAGTAATTATACTCTTTTCATATATATATATATATATATATATATATATATATATATATATATATATGTCTTTTTTTGTTGTTTTTGATTTTGACTTTCTTGAATCCATGTTCCCCACGCCTTTGAATTTTCTGACAGCTACTTCAAGGCAATCCAAAACAATAGGCTCAGATTTTCACCACAAAAGATTATAGCCCATTGTTACAGATTAGAGTTCTAGTGCTAATGATGCCATCAGATTCTTAACCTACTCTTCCACAGCAAGAACTCCTGGCTTTGGTATTTTAAAGACATCATATATTGCTTGTACAGTGTAGAATTATTTATAAAGTTTAAATCACCCTGTTGCCCAGAAGTTAGATTTCCTAAAGTAGTGTTAAGTATTCTTTAATGTCATGATCATTTATATGATGATGTGGACAAATCAGGATTCAAATTTATGTCAACTATGTTTTTGCTACAAATAATAGGATACTTATTTTTAAGTGTAAAATATCATTCTCATGTAGTAAATATACATAAGTTGGTCATTCCAGAGGTTGTCCAGTGGCTCCTTAAGGTCGAAAGTTTGGGTCGGCTTCTCTCTAAAGCTCTTGGCTGAATCCACCTGATTATAAAATTGTTTATAGTATGTCTAAGAAGCATAAAAGTCTCCAAAAAGAAGAAGAAATGTGAGATTAAGTGATGATGACATAGTTCGCATAGCATTTCTTTCTTATTAAATAGTTAAGTATTTTGTGACGCTCTCCCTACCATAAACTTCCTCTTATATTTCTTTGCTGGTTATATAACCTGAACCATTACTAAACCAATTGTTAGCACAATGAGTGAGGTTAATTGTGCAATATCTGACAAACTCCAGAACAAACTCCATAATTCTTTTAGCCAGAAAAGAGATAGATCACTGACAGCAGCTAACATACCATGATAAGACAGAACCTAGAGGACAGTTAAAGGTCCTTATAAAATCCAGGGCACCTTTCTAAATATAACAGAAATTACATATTGCAAGTGAATTAATTTTATTAGAATGGATTCATTTCAGATACCGATTTTGAGTGCATAATCAAGATGATTCAGATCTCATAAAGTATTTGTTGTTAGAATCTACAGGCATAATTTTCCATTTCATATCACTATATGTGATTTTTTTTTTTTGCTTTTATGGCCATACAGTTGGCATATGAAAGTTCCCAGGCTAGCAGTTGAATTGGAGCTGCAGCTGTTGGCCAATGTCACAGCCATAGCAACTCAGGATCTAAGCCACATCTGCAACGCTTATGGCAATGCTGGATTCGCGCCCCACTGAGCAGGGCCAGGAGTTGAACCTGCATCCTCACGAATACTAGTTGTGTTCATTGCTGCTGAGCTACATTGGGAACCCCCGATATATATGATTTTGAGGTGAAGTGACCCTATCCCCATCTCTCTCTCCCCTACTAATGATGGATGATTTGAATAAATGGAGTCCCATACTGGATCTTCTATGCTAATCATAATTTCAAGTACTGCATACCTAAAATCCTTTAATAGTAAATTCTAGATCAAATGAAAATCAGCCATAACAAAGAACAAAATACTGCCATTTGCACCAACATGGATGGAACAAGGGACTCAGTGAACTAAGTCAGAAAGAAAAGGACAAATACCATATCATATCACTTATATCTAGAATCTAATATACAGCACAAATGAACCTATCTACAGAAAAGAAACAAATTCATGGACATGGAGAACAAACTTGTGTTTGCCAAGAGGGAGGGGGAGGGAGTGGGAGGGAATAGGAGTTTGGGGTTAGTAGAGGCAAGCATTTGGAATAGATAAGCAATGAGATTCTGCTCTATAGTCCAAGGAACTATATCTGATCACTTGTGATGGAACATGATGAAAGATGATGTGAAAAAAAAGAATATATATATATATATATATAAAACTGGATCACTTTGCTGTACAGTAGAAATTGATAGAACATTATAAATCAACTAAAATAAAAAAATATTACAAGATCATCATTTACTTTCTTCAGGTAAGTTGAGAATTTACCATAATAATACAAAAATTCTGATAGAATAAATGTATATTGAATATTTATTAAAATAAGATATTTAAATAACAGATATTTACTTATTATTTTTCAAAACTATATTACACAATTATTAAACATAGAATTGGCATTTACTCTGAACAATACCATGTAAGGTCTTTGGATAATATAAAGATTAATCAGGCCTGAACATCATCTTAAAACATTTAGATTCTAATACTAAAGTTTAGTCAATAACGGTACTTCAACAGTTCGTGCATTTCTATTCCAGAAGATGTGAAAGTCGTAAAATTATTCAGAGAAGTAAAAGTTATTTTCCACTTTCTCTCTTTCTCCCGCTCCACTGAGGATGGATAAGGCAGATAAAATACCAAGAAAATTTTAAGAATCAAGGAAATCTCAGTGTTAGAAGAGGGATTTTATCAGAGCTTTGAAACACAGAATTTGTATTTACAATGGTAGAGACCAAATAATTTCAGATGGAAAATTCTGTATAAGGAAATATACATGTAAAATTAGGGGCACATTGTGGAGGAGTGAAAATGCTAGCCTAAATTTTTCAGATTTTATGTAGTTCAAAATGTAGCATGTTTACATGCACACCAAGAATTCAGCAGGATCTAAGCCAAAAAATCTGTCAATTAGAGAGACATATGATGAGTAATATGCCATAAGATTAGAATATGTTATATATTGTTAAATAGTTTTTATTTTTTTCTTCCTTTTTGGAGACTCTACCTTTCTGCTTTGACATGCATTGTCTCTTATAATGTCCTTTTTTTTTTTTTTTTTTTTTTCTATTCCCGTCTTATCTTTGTGACAATACTTGACAATATTCAGAGAGGTGATAAATTACCTGTGTGTAGGAAAAGAGTCTTTTTTTTTAATTTAATAAACACATATATAACTCCTCTTCATTAAAACACTTCATGAATTCTTATGGTAATGATGCTTATTTATCTGATGTGGTTACAAATATAAAATATTCAGAATTTTTATCTCTCCAAAGAGCAGAAGTCCAAGTGGCTTTTTATGTTTCCCCCTTAGAAACCATTCTTCTGAACTTTTGAAGGATGCCCCACCCTCTTCACTAGTAAGTGCAGACATGAAGGAAGGGGAGATTGGGAGTTGGGAGAGGGCTGCCTTCTTCCTCAAAGCAGCTGGACTGGCAGCACTTTGCTGGGCTGAGTGTTTTCTTCCTCTCAGCACAATGTGACAGGAGTGCATAGCATGGGGAGCTGGAAAATAGCAAAATTTGAGGAGCAGGGCAGCTACTTCCCCACCCTGCAGTGTTAGAAGCCTAGAAATTAGAAGAAAATCTAGTACAATGATTTTCTTAAGGAACTTAAGGTGCCACAAAGAACTAAACCCTAATCTATAATTGCTTCCTCAAGGGAAAGTCATAACTTATACATTTTTAATGCACAAACTAGTTTAACATGAAGTTGAAAGTAATCATGGTTGCACTACATACATTTTTTTCATTGCTCAAAATAGTAGGGAAAAAAAAGCAGAGATGTGTCCTCAAAGAAACTGTTAAAGATGCTATACCATTAAAACAATTTTGGTTATTAAAAAGAAAAAAAGCATATCTTTTATTTGATTGGTTCAAACATTTGTTTAGTTGTCTAGAATTATTAACTTTATCATAATGACTTTATCATTTTATTGTATATCCTATTGAATACTATCATCATCTTGAAGAAAACTTGCAATATGGCCATTTTTAAAGGGTAAGAAGAGATCCTTAAAGCATGCGTAAATTGGCACATAGCAAAAACAGGTAGCTTTGTAAGCAATAAAGTGAAGCTGGGTAGGAAGTACATATAATCCTAGCTATTCCCAGGCCAACATTTCTCAGCTGTCATCTGGAGAACAAAAAAGAGATTTTAGTTGGTGTTTGTTTTAAATTAAAGCCTATTTAAAAATATTTCTTCTGGTGATGAATACATTAAGGCACAGATAATTTTCCAACCCATGATAGATTTAGTAACATTGAAAATGTTCATTTTCCTTTGCAATAATGGGAGTCAACTCACAAAATTAATGTGTTTCAGGAAGTACTAAATTGTTTTCTTCAAGTTTCATGAAATTATTGACCCCCCCCAAAAAAAATGAGTTGGAAAAAGAACAGAGGAGGCAGCGTATCTTCTGCCTTCTTTTCCTCATTCTTTTCCTTATCTAATGGGGCCAGGCTAAGCATTTCTGATGTTCTTCTACCAAATCTTGGATGTCTGATATTAACATTCAGCTTGACCACCTACTTGTGTAAATCTTAGGCTAGATAAGCCCTTGCTAATACAGCTTCTCCTGCTTCTATTGCTCACTCTAAATTTATATCACTAAGTTCAAACATAATCTTTTACAGTCACAAATACTATATCAGAATGGTCTGAAAATGTTTATTCCTCAATTTCTGATTGCTCAGCCACTGACATTCTCTGGAGAAGGTGACACATAGATGTCTAAGCAAAGCATAAAAATGGAGACATGTTATCTGAGTAGTCACAGTGATCACAACAAATAAAACATACTGCAAAAATAGATAAAGTGTTTATTCTAATAAGAGCTCAGATCCTAATTCCCCAATGACCTTCTCAGTCGAAAAGGATTACCTTTGGGAGTAAATACTCTGAGACAACACTTCCTTACATGTTTAAAAATAAAAATTTGATACTCCACTAAATAATGGATTGGATTAAAACCCAGAGGTTTATTTGTAAGTAGCAGTATAAAATTAGGTTTCTTTAAATTTAAACACTAGGTATATTTTTCTATTCTTATTGAACTTCTTATTCTAAAGCCATAAGAAGTAAAACACTGCAATGGCTTCCAAACTTTTTGAGATTTTTTTTCCTTGACTAAAATAATGTGAAATGAAATCCATGCACTTCCTACAACAGCAGCAGAAATATGAAAATGTACAGAGTTCTACAATGTGTCATTTTATTTTTAATTTAATAATGTTAATTTAATGACATATATCAAGTTTCTGCTATAATGTATTTCAATTCTTGTTCTGTCTTTATTAGAAAAGTTGAAGTAATATGTAATTTTTTATCGATTACAAAGGTGACCAAACTGCTGACACATAAGGTTGTGACAACAATTGTATAGAAAACAAAATAGAAATATACACATAGGTTAGTTGCTAATAAAAGTAATTGGCATGCAAGTCATGGTGTAAGAAAATTTAAAAATGCTATATTTTCTTAAGCATAAAATTATAGCATAAAATTCCTAATAGTATACTAAACTATCATAGAACTTATAACAAAGTCTTACCTAAGCATATGGGATATGTATATACATCTTCCCAAAGAGATAATTTTTAAATTCTTATTTTTCATGAACATGGAAGTCTAGCTTAATGAGAACCTAGATTTTTATAAAAGATGGGAAGGATTAAGAAAATAAAAATGAGCACAGTTCTGTCTATTATCACTAAAACAGAAAATTAAAAGAGATGTTATATCTTCAAATAATTTTGGCTGAAACTTTGACCTAATCAAAATATAGTTATAACATCTAGATATTGGGCATTAACAGATCAGATGAATTTGTCAATCCACAGCAGAAGTTGAGACAGAGAGAAAGAGAAGAAATAACAAATAATTAATATAGAAAATAAGTGTATATTTCATTGTAGGAGTGGAATGAAAGAAGAGATGGTATGATTGTGTGAAATTGACACCCTTACCTTTGCTGTATAAAAATTTTTCTCTGCCCACATGAAGTCTGGGGTCTTTTGGAGCATGAATATTTTAAGAGTAGTAACTGAACTCTTTCTATCATCTCAACAGGTTTGTTCAGTCTTCCATTTTCCTTTTTACCAAAATTGAAGAAATTTTATTATTATGGTTCATGGTTATCATCACAAACTTCAAATTTCATAAAAATAGCATTTATGTTGACTCCGTACAATTCATACATTAGCAGTATAAGTCCAGAAGTTCCCGTGGTGGCTCAGCAGAAACAAATTTGACTAGGATCCATGAGGACGCAGGTCGGATCCCTGGTCTCGCTCAGTGGCTTAAGAATCTGATGTTGCCATTAGCAGTGGTCACAGAGGCAGCTTGGATCTGGTGTTGCTGTGGCTATGGTATAAGCTGGCAGCTATAGCTTTGATTTGACCCCTAGCCAGGAACCTCCAAATGCTGTGGGTACTGCCCTAAAAAGCCAAAAACAAACAAACAAATAAACAAAAACCACACCAAAAAACAATATGAGTCCATTGGACCACTTACATATGGGACAGATGTAGCTTTTACTAGAGGTTGTTGAAATAATTCAGTGGAGTAATAGCAAGAATATTTTCTGACACTGGGAGCTTATAAACTAATAGGGGCTCATGGTAAATGAAAACAGCTCAGCTTGTAATTCAGCATAGGACTTTAGTTGGATTTTACTCAGACAAGTCCTGAATGGCATAGGACTAACATGGCCTGAATAATTCTCCAAGTTTCCCTGAATGGCTCTTTCCTGTAGGTTTAAATGTTAAATTCCACTTCTGCATCAAACCAGGTCTGTGAGAATACAGATACATTTGAAGTCTTTGCTATCCTTTTTTTTTTTTTCTATCTACTTTTACATACTTTTCTAATAACTATTCCATTTTAAAAATTAAAGCACTCAGGTGTCATTCAAAAACATTATTGGTTTGTTTTTTTGGAAGAAATATATCTTAGATTTTAGAGTAGATATCAGGCTCAAAAATCACTGCAATTTTACAGTCTTTCTACAGTGGTTGTCAGAAATACTAGGAAATGGAAACACTTAGCACCTATTAAATAAAATTTTGTATTATAATTTAGTTTTACCTTTTTAAAATCTTCATATTCACTATAAAAGAAACTGGGTTGGTCATAAATTAGAGAAGAACAAGATCTGGGCATGATTAAAATGTTTTGTTTTAGCCTTTTTTTTAAAAAAGAAAATGCATATTAGAATAGAAGAGAAAACTATGTCTTCCTAAGATGATTTTCAACACTGAAAAATCATAGCAACTATTTTTGGCAGCTGACAAAGGAAAGGGACAAAATAGCCATGAAATCATAATGATTCATAAGTTACAGGGTACTCAGAGAAATAAGCTTTTTTAAAAACAGAATTCTATATAAGGTGCTTTTAAATATATTTGTTCACTCTGGTGCTGGACTCCTCCTTATAATTGTAACATAGAATTCTCCAAAACAAAGTTCAAAATAATGTCTGAAAAATTCAAAAACATTTTGATATGAAAGGGCTTATCAAGAAAAGTCTAAAAGCTTTCTTAAACTGAGAACTCTATGCATTTTCTACAAATTCATTTAAAACTAACTACAAAGCTTATTTAATGACTTCTGTTACAAAAGTCCATTTCTTCTTCACTAAAAAATTCTGTCAGAACCCATGTCAGAACCCATGTTCAAGTAAGTAACAGACTATATTCTGGTATATATTAAATTCTGAGAAAATACAGTATTCTTATATATTTGGCTTTTTGTGTCAATAATCATGTAAATATCCATTATTTTATGTGGCTCGATTTTATAATAACTTGGGATTTAAAAATTATTTTTTAAGTACTAAGTCTGCTTCAAATATATACTATGGAAATCTTCTTTTCTCCCAGAATATTCTGCATAATATTTCCTGCTTGCTTTACAAAATAACAAGAACGTGGCTATATGATGCCAGTCTGTCCACCTCACTTTACAAGAATATTCTCATTAATGATTGCAAGAGTCAGCATCTAAGTTCATATTTTGCAAAGGGACTATATTTCAGAATTCCAAACAAGGACTTAGTCCTGCATTGTGTTGTTCCTTGACACTCCTTGGGTAACATCTTTCACCTTTTTCTAGTAGATCCAATTATAAATGAAGATGAAACTTCTTAAAAATTATCATGTTTAAAAATATGGAAATACAAATTAAAGCTTAAGTAGGATCACCACACAATGTGATGAGATGACATCTTTTTTTTTTTTCAACCAGTAAGACAAAGACATGTTTCGTCACTCTATTTTGCATATATATATTTTTTTCTTTCCAGGGCCACACCTGTTGCATATGGAATTTCCCAGACTAGTAGTCAGATCAGAGCTGCAGCTGCCAACCTACATCACAGCCACAGCAACTCAGAATCTGAGCCATGTCTGCAACCTACACCACAGGTCACAGCAATGCCAGATCCTTAATCCACTGAGCAAGGCCAGGGATTGAAGGGATACTAGCTGGGTTCCTTACTGCTGAGCCACAATGGGAACTCCTGCATATGTAATCTTGATGTAAATATTCCTGTGTATCAGATGTTTTTGTTTGATAAAACATGAAACAAGTTTGAGAAAGAAAAACACTAAAGCTCCTGAATAGATTAAAATCTAATAGAGTTTTAATGCTCTTCATACCTTAGTCTACACATTAGTGTTACCTGAGAGTTAGAAGTGCAAGTTAATAGCACACCAAAAATACTGGATGAATATCTTTGGGAGTTGGGCTCAGGAATTTTCATTTAAAAAGATTCCATCGACAGATGATTGGATTCGGAAGACGTGGTATATATACACAATGGAATACTACTCAGCCATAAGAAAGAATGACATCATGCCATTTGCAGCAACATGGATGGAACTAGAGAATCTCATACTGAGTGAAATGAGCCAGAAAGACAAAGACAAATACCATATGATATCACTTATAACTGGAATCTAATATCCAGCACAAATGAACATCTCCTCAGAAAAGAAAATCATGGACTTGGAGAAGAGACTTGTGGCTGCCTGATGGGAGGGGGAGGGAGTGGGAGGGATCGGGAGCTTGGGCTTATCAGACACAACTTAGAATAGATTTACAAGGAGATCCTGCTGAGTAGCATTGAGAACTATGTCTAGATACTCATGTTGCAACAGAACAAAGGGTAGGGGAAAAAATGTAATTGTAATGTATACATGTAAGGATAACCTGACCCCCTTGCTGTACAGTGGGAAAATAAAAAAAATAAAAAAAATAAATAAAAAGATTCCCAAAGATTTATGTATACCTTAATGTTGAAGAAATGTTGACTAATGGACTTGTACTGATTTTAAACTAAATTATTAAATACATTTCCCATAATATTTGTATAATAAAATCATTTTATAATCTTCAATTTTTCTACTATGTGTATCATAATATAGGCTATGCAAATACACATATATAGTTACTATGTAGAATGTATTGTATATACATTATACACAGCATGTATACTACAAAAGCCCAAAATATATCACATTTTACTAATAAGTATATAACTTTCTAATAAAATTAGATCTAACTTTATTCCAGCAGGAAAAAAAATTAGTCACTTAAATCTGTTTATCTAAACCTTATAACTCTAAGCTTCCCAACTGTTCTTCAGGTAAATCAAAAATAATATTTTATTTGAAATATCAATAGAAAAATTAAAATAAATATTGCTCAAGTAAGTAGTCAATGGTTTGTTACCTTTGTGTCCCATTGGCCAAGTAGAAAGTAGAAAATAAAATGTTTTTTTCATAGCAAATGCAATTTATGTGAGTTGAATGTGATGTGAAGACATGCCACATTCCATATTGATTATGATTCCAAAATTAAATCATGATGACAGTTAATGGATATCTTATTTTATAGCTAAATATCCATTTAATATTTTCTGGTCTTTCAAATTATTTTACTTCAGCCTTCATTATTAAAGTGGAAATTTTTTGAAGAAAAAAGATTTCCCGGATTTTAAATTTTATTAGAACAGTGATCACATTATTCTTGTTCTTAATACTATTCCCAATACTAAACACATAGAAACACATTCTAGGCTCTAAGACATAGAATGTTGTAAGCAGCTATTGACTGTATGACCTTATACAGATTTGTATCCATGTGGAATGACATGTTTAAATAACTCCTTATATGTGTGAAGAGTGTTTTGGGAAATAGTAGTAGTAATTGAATAAATGCCTCTTTTTTTCATTAAGTTTTTGTTTTTATTTTTTTTTCATTTAATTATATTGGCGTATAGTGGACTTACAGTTTATATTAGTTTCAGGTATACAGCAAAGTGAATAAGTCATGCATATACATACACCCATTCTTGTTTCCATACTTTTTTTTCCCTTTGTTTCCCTCCCTGGCATATGGAAGTTCCCAGGTCAGGGATTCAATCCAAACTGGAGCTGTGCAGCTATGTCACAGCTGCAGAAATG
Organism: Sus scrofa; assembly: GCF_054392235.1. Classification (NCBI taxonomy): domain Eukaryota; kingdom Metazoa; phylum Chordata; class Mammalia; order Artiodactyla; family Suidae; genus Sus; species Sus scrofa. Next base: position 45,163,528 of record NC_139393.1, read on the forward strand.
CTGGATCCTTAACCTATTGCATGAGGCCAGGGATATAACTGGTGCCCCCATAGAAACAACCTGAATAATTAACCCACTTTGCTGTAGTGAGAACTCCAATTCTTTTTCCCAAACAGGTTACTGCAAACTCTTGAGTAGATTTTCCTATCCTATATAATAGGTTCTCATTAATCATGTATTTTATGCAGTAGTGAGTACACAACATTAAATGCAGGAACATATGCAACATAGGGGACACAGAAGAAGAGAGAGGTAAATGGCCAGAGAAAATATTTGAGGAGATTATTGCTAAAATCTTTCATAATATGGGAAAGGAAACATTCACTTGAGTTGAGGAAGTACAGAGAATCCCATATAGGATAAACCTAAGGAAGAACACACTGAAAAATACACTAATCAAACTGACAGAAATTAAATACAAAGAAAAATATTAAAAGTAAAAAGGGATAAACAGCAAATAACATACAAAAGAACCCCCAGAAGGATATTAGCTGATTTTTCAGCAGAAATACTTGAATAATTATCTTTGATTTGAATCAAGTTGAATTTATATTACCATACTTGGAAGGAAATGAAATAGTGAAATTTATCAATATATGGTTTAGTACTTATCTAACACTCACAGGTTCATGCATTACAGATAGATCATACATTTAAGACTGCTGCAAATATTACATCGTGATAAACATTATTGCATTAACTAATTTTCAATTGTGCTTACTACATAAGCATGTATTTATACTTTTATGTCAATTTGTTTGCTATACACACACACCCAGATTGAATGCAAGAACACACACTTTCATTTTAATTGCTTTTCCAAACCCAGAAAAAGTTATATTAAATAAATCAGATTCAGGTAAAACTAAATTGCTTTCCTATAATAATTTTTTGAAAACAGCATTCATGTATGTGATTTGAAAGGACATTTAAAATAAACTTTATTTATTTAACAGATTTTGGTTTATCAAATTACTGAGATTTATGAATGATACAGTTTGAGAACACTCATAAAATTAAATAAAATTCAATGTGTGACTTAAAAGACAGTTCCAAAATAGAATCGCCTTTAAGTTAGTTTGTGCTATTTTCTGCTTGTAGAACAAATACATAAAGAAACTGGGGCAGAAAATCAGTCACATTAAATTTACTACCATCAGAAAAAATGAGGTAAGCTAAAAAATGTAACTTTAGTTTTCATATGCAGGTAAGTTTCACAGTTAACAGAGTCAAGTAAAAATTACCACTAGTTCTAGTAAAATCTTCCACTCAAATGGGAGTTTAAAAATAGTTTAAATATCTTTACATGTGTTACATTTATTTTATAATGCTAAAAAGTAAGCAACCTTGCAGAGTTATTATTTCCTATTCCAATTATTTATTATTGTCTGCATGACACAATTTATCTAAATGTTTATAATATTTACAACTTAGTTGTTAAATAACATAGCAAAATTAAATTTCTTTTATTTTTCAGGCATTTTATACATTAGTAAATACAAATAATTCAGAGGCCATATTTTTTCATTTTATTCATATCTATCTATTATGCCACATGTAGAGTGTTAATTTTAACTACAAGTAGTGATTTAAAAAAAGAAACCATAGGGAGAAACCTGCCGTTGCACAGAGGGTTAAGAATCTTACTGCAGTGGCTTGGGTTGCTGAGGAGCCACAGGCTTGATACCCAGCCCAGGCACAGCAGGTTAAAGATCTGGTGTTGCTACAGCTGCTGTATGTCACAACTGACGCTGAGATTCAACCCCTGGCCTTGGGAAGTCCCACATGCCATGGGTGTGCTCATTAAAAAAAATACAGACATACACACACAAAGAAATCATAATAAACATTAGCTATAAGACCCTACAACTATCAAAAAGTAAATATCTACCATAGTACAATTGGAGACAGTGTTGAAAATATTGATATGAAGAACTCTAAAGCTGTCTGGCCATGGTGAAAAAAGTCTTTGCTTAATAGCTCTTTCCCACCTAAAAGTCTCTAATTAATAAAGTGCAAAACAACTTGTTGCAAGCATCAATCTATCATCACTGTAATCTTTTTATCTGCATAGATATCCACTTGTCCATTTGAAAATTCATTTGCAGAGATGAAAACTGAGTCAAAGTCACTAAAGAGCAGAGTGACTAATGCAGAGGAACAAATCAGTGACTTGAAAGATAAAATAATGGAATAACCCAATCAGGATATAAGACAGAAAAACAAATGAAAAAAAAAAAGGCAATATGAGATCTATGTGATAATATAAAGCAGGCCAATCTAGTTGTAATAGCAATTTCAGAAGAAGAAAAAGAAAAGGGGATTGAAAATATATGTGAAAAATTATGTCTGAAATCTTTCCAATTCTAAAGACAATAGTTATCAAGATATAGGAAGCAAAGAGGGCCCCAAACAAGTTGAAACTAAAGAGGCCCACACCAACATGTGTTATAACAAAAAAGAAATTTTAAAGATAAAGAGAGAATTCTAAAGACAGCAAGAGGAAACAAAGTATTAATTATAAGGGGACCCCCCCCATAAGGTTATCAACTGATTTCTCTATAGAAATACTACAGGCCATAAGAGAGTGGCAAGATATATTTGAAGTTCTAAAAGGGAAAAATTTGCAGCCTAGAATATTCTACACAGCAAGAATATAATTTAAAGTAGAAGAAGAAATAAAGAATTGCTCCAACAAAAACTAAAAGAGTACAACAATACTAAAACCATTCTAAAAAAAAATACTGAAAGGGATTCTCTAAATAAAAAGGAGTAAGAAATGGGATGGAGGAAATCACAATTGGAAAGCAATAACTTAAATAGGCCAGTATTAAAAAAAAAAAAACTATTGTAAAAGTGATGATCAACTCAAGAAACAGCAAAAGGACAAACACGAAGATGTTAAAAAAGGACTTACAAATCATAGAATGTAGGGAGGGGAAGGAAAATAAGAAAATATAGATTCTTTTTCTTTTAATAATATGTTTGAGCCTAACTGACTCTCAGGTTAAAATAAGCAGATATATAGAAGAGGTTAACATACTTGAAAAACAGGGCAACCCCAAATCAAAAACAAATATTACATTCACAAAAACTAAAAAGAAAAGTACACAAACATAAAATAAAAGGAAATCATTCAACCCCAAAAGAAAGGAACAAAGGAGAAACATAGAATCAACAAGATTTAAAACAGTAATAAATACATATTTATCAATAATTATCTTAAATATCAATGGAATGAATGTTCCAATCAAAGGACATAGAGTGGCAGATTGGATAAAAAAGCAAAAACCTGCAATCTGATGTATACAAGATACACCCCTTAGGGCAAAGGACACATATAGATTAAAAGTGAGAATGGAAAAAGATGTTTCATGCCAATGGACAAGACAGGAAAGCAGGATCCATTCATGAGGAGGATATTACAATTGTCAATACATATGTCCCTAATATAGGAGCACCCAGATACACACAACAAATACTAACAGACATAAAAGGAGAAATTGCTGGGAATATAATCATAGTAGGAAAATTTAACATCCCACTCACATCAATGGAGAGATCATCTAGACAGAAAATCAATAAGGCAACAGAGATCCTAAATGACACAGTAGAAACTTTAGACTTCATTAATATTTTCAGGACATTACATCAAAAAAGAATCAGAATATACATTCTTTTCAAGTGCATAGGGATTACCATGGATTGACTACATACTGGGGCACAAAACTAACCCCAACAAATTTAAGAGTATAGAAATTGTTTCAAGTATCTTCTCTGACAACAATGGCATGAAACCAGAAATCAAGAACATGAAAAGAAATGGAAACAACAACAACAAAAAAATGACTACATAGGAACTAAACAACATGCTACTGAAAAACCAATAGGTCAATGAGGAAATCAAGAAGGAAATCAAAAAATAATAAGATGAATGATAATGAAGACACAGCCATTCAAAATCTATGGGATGCCACAATGCTTAGAACGAAATTCATAGTGATACAGGCCTTCCTAAAAAAATAAGAAAAATCTCAAATCAACAACTTAACCTACCACCCAAAAGAATTAGAAAAAGGAGAATAAACAAAACCTAAAGTCAACATAAGGAAGGAAATCATAAAGATCAGAGGGGAATTCAATAAAATAGAGATTGAAAAACCAATAGAAAAAAAATCAATAAAATCAAGAGCTTGTTCTTTGAAAGGGTAGACAAAATTTACAAGCCTCTGCCCAGTTTCACGAAGATGAGGAGTGAAAGAAATCAAATGAAATATGAAATGAAAAAGGAGAAATCACAATAGATACTGCAGAAATACGAAAAAAATGAGAATATTACGAAATATTATATGCCATGAAATTTGACAACCTAGAAGAAATGGACAACTTCACAGAGACTAAAAGCCCACCAAAACTGAATCAAGAAAATATAGATTAACTGAACAGACAAATCACTAGAAATTATATTGAATATGTAATAAAAAATATCCTTATAAACCAAATTCCAGGAGTGGATGGGTTAACAGGTAAATTCCATCAAAATACAAAGAACTAATGTCCATTCTTCTTAAGCTTTTCCAAAAGGGTAAAGAAGAAGGAACACTCCCAAACACATTCTATGAAGCCACCATCACCCTAATACCAAAACCAGACAAAGACACTACCAAAAAAGAAAAGTATTGGCCAATATTGTTGAAGAATACAAATGTAAAAATTCTCAATAAAATTTAAGCCAACCAAATCCAACAGTATATAAAAGAGATCATACAACATGACCAAGTGGGGTTCATCCCAGATTCACAAGGATGGTTCAACATATGCAAATCAATCAACATCATACACAACAGTCACAAAAGAAATATCAAAAACCACATGATGAACACAATAGAAGCAGAAAAAGCATTTGAAAAGTCCAACATCTATTCATGATTAAAAACTCTTACCAAAGTGGGTATAGAGGAAACATACATTAAACATAATAAAAGCCATTTATGAAAAACCCACAGCCAATATGATATTCAATGGAGAAAAGCTGAAAGCCTTCTCACTAAAATCCAGAACAAGACAAGGATGCCTACTCTCACCACTTTTATTCAACATAGTATTGGATATCCTAGCCACAGCAATCAGACAAACAAAAGAAATGGAATATATCCAAACTGGGAGAGAAGAGGTAAAACTGTCACTGTATACAGATGATAAGATACTATATAAAGAAAAACCCTTAGGACTCCACACAAAAACTGCTTGAACTGATCAACAAACTCAGCAAAGTAACAGAATATAAGATTAACCTTTAGAAGTAGGGTGGATTTCTGTATACTATTAATGAAATTTTAGAAAAGGAACACAAAAATACAATAACTTTTAAAAGCACATCCCCCAAAATTAAATACCTAGGAATAAACCTGACCAAATATGTGAAAAACCTCTATGATAAGAACTATAAAACAGTACATAAGGAAATTAAAGAGGATTCAAAGAAATGGAAAGCTATTCCATGCTCCTGAGTTGGAAAAATTAATATCATAAAAACGGACAAACTACCCACAGTAATCTACAGATTCAATGCAATCCCTATCAAATTACCCATGACATTTTTCACAGAATTACAACAAACAATCCAAAAATTTATATGGAACCCCAAATTACCAAAGCAATCCCAAGGAACAAAAAATAAGCAGGAGGCATAACTTTCCGAGAGTTCAGACATTACAAGGCCACAGTAATCAAGACAATATGCTACTGGTACCAAAAAGACACAGACCAATGGAACATAATGGAGAACCAGGAAATAAACCCAGACACCCATGGTCAATTAATCTTCGACAAAGGAGGCAAGAATATAAAATGGGAATAAGACAGTCTTTTCATTAAGTGGTACTGGGTAAACTGGAGAGCCGCATATTAATCAATAAAACCAGAACACACACCACACACAAAAATACACTCAAAATGTCTTAAAGACTTAAACCTAAGATAAGACAACATTAAACTCCTAGAAGAGAATATAGGCAGAACATTCTCTGACATCAACCATACCAAAGACTTTTTTTTAGGTCAGTCTCCAAAGGAAACTGAAATAAAAGCAAAAATAAAACAATGGGACCTAATAAAACTGATAAACTTTTGCACAGCAAAGGAAACCTTTTATAAAAACCAAAAAGACAAGTTACAGAATAGGAGAAAATAGTTTCAAGTGATGCAACTGACAAGGGCTTAATCTCTAAGATATACAAACAACTTATACAACTCAACAACAAAAAAGCCAACGATCCAACTAAAAAATGGGCAAAAGCCCTGAATAGTCATTTCTCCAAATAAGATATATAGATGGCCTACAAGCATAAGAAAAAATGCACATCACTAATTATTAGAGAAATGCAAATCAAAACTACTATGAGTTACCCACACCTGTCAGAATGGCCATCATTAGTTAGTCTACAAATAACAAATGCCAGAGAGGGTGTCAAGAAAAGGTTACCTTCCTTCAATGTTGTTGGGAATGTAAATTGGTACAATGACTATGGAAAAACAATAGGGAGGTACCTCAGAAAACTAAATATAGAACTACTATATGACCCAGAAATCCCACTCTTGGGTATATATCTAGACAAATCTCTCCTTGAAAGTGATACACACACCTGTATGTAAATTGCAGCACTATTCACAATAGCCAAGACAGAGAAACAACATAAATGTCCATCAACAGATGAACTGATTAAGAAGAAGTGGTATATATATATACAATGGAATAGTATTCAGCCATAAAAAGAACAAAATAATGCCATGAATGGAATTAGAGACTCGCAAACCAAGTGAAGTATGTCAGAAAGAGAAAGATACCATTAGATATCACATATCTGCAATCTAATATATGGCCCATATGAACCTTTCCCCAGAAAAGAAACTCATATACTTGGAGAACAGACTTGTAGTTGCCAAGGGGGAGGCAGGGGTGGAGGGAGATGCACTGGGAGTCTGGGGTTACTAGATCCATTTGGAGTGAATAAGCAATGAGATCCTGCGGTATAGCACAGGGATATCTGCTGTATATCTAGTCACTTGAGATGGAACATGATGGAATGATGAAGGATAATGTGAGAAAAAGAATATATATATAAATATATATATATACACATATATGTATATGTATATGTCACTTTGCTGTACAGTAGAAATTGACAGAACACTGTAAAACAACTTAAATGGAAAAAATCATGTATATATTTTTGTCTTTTTGCCTTTTCCTAGGGCCACTTACCGCGGCATATGAAGGTTCCCAGGCTAGTGGTCCAATTGGAGCTGTAGCTGCTGGCCTCTGCCTGAGCCACAGCAACACGGGATCTGAGCTGCGTCTGCAACCTACACCACAGCTCATGACAAAGCTGGATCATTAACCCACTGAGCAAGGCCAGGGATCGAACCCACAACCTCATGGTTCCTAGTCGGATTCGTTAACCACCTCGCCATGACGGGAACTCCGAAAATCATATTTAAAAAAAATAATATAAAACAAAACATATTGTTTCTAAAGGGGACAGGTGATTGGGGGATGGGTAGACTGGGTGTTTGGAATTGGCATCTGTACTCTGTGCTTTATGGAATGATTGGCCAATGCTGACATGCCATTTAGCACAGGGGACTCTTCACAATATTCTGCTATAATCTCTGAAAGAGAATGAATGTGTATATATGTATAACTGAATCACTTTGTGGTATAGCAGAAGTTATCATAACATTGTAAATCAACTAAACTTCAATAACACAAAAAAGGATTCTAAAATTTAGTGTATAAAGCATGTTTTGGTGAATTTTCTCTTTCAGTCAATTTTTAAGAATTAAATACATGCTGATTTGGGTGGATATTGAATGAGAGTAATCTAATATTGTTGAGTATGGCCCATAAATATTGTTCAACATTATATGATACTCCTTAGAAAAACATGATCCTCTAATTTTAAGAACAATATAGGGCTACAGGTAATTGTCAACTTTGCCATACTAATTATCTGTATCTTTTTGCATTTTTCACCTAAATGATCCTAGTATTAGTTGCCTCAGTATAAAAAAATGCTAATTATATTAAAGTGATTTTAAAGAGACTAACGGTTCTGTAAAACTGAAATATATATTACTCTACATCTCATCTTTGGTAGCTAAAATGATCCAAGACTCAATCACTCTGCTAGACCTCTTTAGGAAAGAAAGTAGTAAAATTTTCAAAAACACCCTTACACAGGACAGAAAAAATATTCAGGAATATGGAGTCCTCATTGTGGCTCAGTGATAACAAACTTGACTAGTATCCATAAGGATGCAGTATGAGCCCAGGTCCTGCTCAGTGCGTTAAGGAGCTGGCATTGCTGTGAGCCACAGTGTAGGTCACAGGCCCGGCTCAGATCTCGTGTTCTGTGGCTGAGGTATAGGCTGGCAGCTGCAGTCCGATTTGACCCCTAATTTGGGAATTCCATGCGCCACAGATGCAGCACTGAAAAAAAAAGAAAAAAAAAATCAGAGACATAATATGCGAGATTGGGGATGAAATCTCTTACAGTTCTCAACATCAATACATTAATAATAAAAGAACAATTGCAGCTGGTGGTTGGTCTGTAGGTCTCAAATCTAAAATCACCTAGTTTATAAAACATGTTCTCTTTAAAGATGTTTAGGCAGTAAGGAGACTAGGACAAATAAATTTACTAAGAATTGGTTTGCACGAATTTAATCCAGGATTACTGATTTATAAAAAAAGGAATGTTCTTGAGACTGAAATGTTATGAAGTCTCTCAAGTTCCATTGAACCTGAGTCGGTTTTTCAGAGAAGAAACACAATAAGTAAAAGGTTTAGTGAAAGAGTTGAATCTCACATAAGAATAACAATATAGGGCAATGTTGGTGTTCAACATTGGTTAAACAAGGTCCCATTTTCACTTGTCTGCAGCAACCACTGGAGCAGAGAAGGGGCTGGAGCATGCCAACTTAGATTAGGTGGGCAGAGAAAAGACAAGAACACAATAATAGAATAGTTTATGGCCACAAAAAGGTGCAGAAATTTGGCATCTGGGAAACTTGCAGTGAGTCTTTCAGGGGAAAGTGAAAATAGAACCACTAGGCAGAAGAATTTCAAGACAACATTTGAAGTAGTGCACAACAAATTGAGTGCTAAAAAGGAAGATTTTTAGGACTAGATTTCCTTCCATTCTAATAACAATCCAGGAAGAATAATAGACAGGCTAGCATTGAAGGCATTCCCTAGACTGGAGTCAAACAAACCTGCATTCTAATACTCTCTCTGTCATTTCAGAAGCTCTTGCAAAATGTGGATAATGACAGCTACATTTTAACAATTTTCTAATGATTAAGTATGATGATATAAGCACAAAATAGATATTCATTTATTACTACTTTTGCAAATATCACTGATATAATTTCTTTCAGTAAAAAGAGAAGTAAAAAAAAAAACAACATTCCATAAACAAGAAAATCCTTAGTAAGAAAATCATATTTCAGAGGACATCCAAATTTTTAAAATGTCATATGATTTATCCAAGGCCCTCAGGAAGGTTCACCCTAAGGAATTTCCTCCCACCATGGTAATATTTATCTTAAGTTTTCAGATGGGTAAAATATTAAGTAGTTACGTATACATTTCTTAGGAAGATTGACATAAGAATTTCAAGAATTTATCGCTTACCCTCTAAATTAATAATTAGTGATTTAAGCAAAATACAGCAAGTGAGGAAATTTATTGACTTCTTGATTTAGGTCACAAATTTCCTTAAAGAGCTTCAACAAATAATGTGGATGGAAAAAAAAGAATAATGGGCGGCAGCCAATACTGAAGAACCTGGGATGAGACAGAACTGGGAAAGGGAGACTTTGCTTCTGATTCTCCAAATCAGTTTTTAGTCTTATTTTCCTATAAGACTAAAAAGGTGCAACTACTTTTTTCCATATAAACTTGATTCCAAGAAAGTTGATGTAATGTGTTTAGATTAAAAGTACAAGCTTGGGAAGTTCCCGTCGTGGCGCAGTGGTTAACGAATCCGACTAGGAACCATGAGGTTGCGGGTTTGATCCCTGCCCTTGCTCAGTGGGTTAATGATCTGGCGTTGCTGTGAGCTGTGGTGTAGGTTGCAGACATGGCTGGGATCCCACGTTGCTGTGGCTCTGGCTTAGGCCAGCAGCTACAGCTGCGATTCAACCCCTAGCCTGGGAACCTCCATATGCTGCACGAGCAACCCAAAGAAATAGCAAAAAGACAAAAAAATAAAAAAAGTACTAGCTTGGCTAATATAAACAAAAGCCACATCTTTATCTTGAAGTTTAAAGCAAAATTATACAACTACAAAATATCTTTAAAAGTGGAAAAATAGGGAGTTCCCTGGTGGTCTAGTGGTTAGGATCTGGTGCTTTCACTAATGCAGTCTGAATTCAATCCTTGGTCTTGGAAATTAAATCCCATATCAAGCCACTGCATGCCAAGGCCAGGAAAAAAAAAAAAAAAAATAGAGAAAACAGATGAGGCCCTAGTCTTAGTGTGTCTTTTTCCCTGTGGTATATGCTCTCGGTTATGGGACAAATACCTCCTTCTCTCCACACCAAACCTTGCAAACTAGAACTTTCACTGTAGCTTTACACCTGAGGAAATTCAGGCTGAGAATAACTTAGCTCATAAGTGGTTGAGGTAGTATCTCAGCTCAAGTTTACCAAACCTCAAAGCTGATGCTCTTTCCACTATTTATGATGCCTCAATGTTCAAAGAGCAAGAATGATTGTATTTTCACAACCCTGAGGGGGCAATATTTTATTAAAAAAAAAAAGTTTCAGTGTTTCAAGAATACACCTACTTGCAAAGTTCATTCTTGTGATCTAAGCTTTAGTCTCCAGGAAATACACACATTCAGCATGAGAAATATTCCTTTTTGTTTTTGAGTTATATTCCCAACGCCTGAAGTGTTCTTGCCCTTCCTTTTGGTCTCATTTTCAGCCATAAAAAGTCTTATTCTTCTTTCAAAATGGGGTTTAATAGAGACTATTCAATGAAGCCTTATTTATTAAACCCCTACCTCCTCCCAGTTCACACAAAACCTTGGCCACTTCTTCTGTGGCCCCGAAACAGAGGACATTTCTTCATGACAGCATTCCTTAATAATTTTACTTACTTGTTAACACTTCCTTTTCCCCTACTAGGCTATGACTTCTACAAGGGCAGGCATGCTGGTTTATTCATGTCTCTCTGTCTTTAGTGACTAACAACATGAGCAGTACAAGAGTGCTTAATAAATGCCTGCTAATGACTAAACGATTTTTTCTTGTTACATGCACTGTTGCATAAAAGAAAACATTTAACTAAATCACTTGCACAAAGATAGAAGCCAAAAAAAATGAATTTGAATTTAGGAGAATTTCTTTCTCCTTTCTAGCTCCCACAAATAGAATACACCTAAGGGAAATTTTACACTGAATCTGAGTAAGAAGAATTTCAAATTTGAGTAATCCTTTTCCTGAAATGAATCTTTCATTCTCTTTCTTTCCCTAGTATTGGTAAAAAGAATGGAGAGTACCAACTTATTAAGAATATCTAATTACTTTTATTTTTCAGACACTAAAAGTGCTTGGATACCACATAGTTTCATTATCTTCATTTTAGAGACACTCTGAATGCGAATTGCATCTGAGTCAGTCTATGCTTCCAGAAATGGAATTAGTTTTCTCCATACACTCAGGGAAGGTGATACATAACACAGGGTACATGTCAGAGTGTTCTCCAGAGCTGATGATTTTGATTCAGCATCCTACTGTTTCAAAAATACAGCTATATAATTATAATATGCTATTGAGCCTAATGCTGGCTTCGAAAAGGATAAGATAAAGGAGTATTTTTTAAGAGTTCAAAATGAATCACATAAATGTGTTCTTACAACATAAATAGTCTTATATCCACTTTTATGTGTTAGATTTATTAAACTGGATCCCTTGCGATAAAACTACCTCACAGTAAGTACAAAGGATACAAATAAATAAATAGAACTTCCCTCGGCCCTTCAGAGGTGATGTTCCTTTCTGTGACGGCTGTTTGTATATGGGGGTGAAGCGAAAGAGACCAATCTGTAATCTCTGGTCCCTTCCACACTGTGCACAGAGGGAGATTTCTCTTTGATTTGCAGCTGCTATTTGCTGAGCTTGTCACTGTTTGCAACTCTGCTTCTTGGGCTCACCTTAGGCCCGAATCCTCCTCTCTTAAAACTCCCCAGTTTCTGACTGTGACAAGCCAGCCTGCTCTGTCCAAAGCTTTCTGAGTTGAGTCTCATGACAGAGTGCTGGAAACCCTTCAGCGCATATTTTTGTGCTGTTCCATCTCCCTTAATGTCAACATCCTATCTGTGCCAGAACTCCTTGTTCTCAATGATCTTTCTACTCAGCTATGGACAATATACTCTTTCAAGGAGTAGTATTTTCATTTTGATGTTCTCTTTACAGTGTGATGAGAAAAATCATTTCTGTTTTGATACTGAAAACAAGGCATTGTTTATGACAACTCTCTGGGCCTGACTTTTTTTTTTTAAATCAGAAGTCATCAGAGTCAAATGAAGTGGATTAAAAAGAATGAGGATCATACGAATTGTGTATCCATGTCTCACTTATTTGATAAGCATTCATAAGGTTTTAGTTCATTAATTAAATACTAATTAATAGTATTTCTTCTGTCTTTAAGGCATTCTGATATATCTGGGGCTATGAAAAAGTGTAAGACTTAGGCACTTCCTTGTATCATCAACAAAGTTGTAGGAAGACAGATAAGTAATAATAAAAAATCAAGACAATGCTGTACATATTGTAAGAGTAAAGATTTTTAACCTAACATTGAAGAATTCAAAAGGGTTTTAAAAAGGTGTTAATAGGTACCAACAAATGGTGGATGGCATTACACAAATGTCAGAACCCAGAGAATGTACGATACCAAGAATGAACCATAATGGAAATTCTGGACTTTGAGTGACAATGACGTGTCAGTTGGGGTTTATCAATTGTAACAAATTTCCCAGTCTGGGGATAGATATTGAGAGTGGGAGAACTGGAATAGGAGCAGGAGGATATATAGAAACTCTCTGTAATTTGTACGCAATTTTGCTGTGACCCTTCCACAAGCCTCTTGTATCCACAACATAGAGGAAGAGAAAGCTGTCATAGTAAATGGTATAGTTGTACGCACTATCCTGCATGGAAGCCTTTTGGGGGAAATAATTAACATTATGTATTACTTATGTTCCTTCATTCCATGTTCAAGGTACATAAAGTCAACTGTTTTTGAATTAAAAAAATTGAAATAGAGAAAAGTGATAGAGAAAGCCCACATAAACTGAAGAATGCCCATTTTGTATATGTGATGTCAAAATAATAGAGTGGAATCAAAAATACTTTTAAAATATTATTGAGACATAAGGTGAAATAGGTACTCCACCACCGTTATTAATTTTCAATGGATGACAATTGTCCAGAATTGGTTAATTCTAATCTTTGATTTATGAAATCTTGTAATCAATAGTCTATATAAGGCAGTCTTCTATGTACTTATTTATGTACTTCTATCTTTTAATTGTATAAAAAAACCCTTAAACATCTATCAAATCTAGTACCCTGAAAATAAATTCCACCTAGCCAAGTGACCTCTTGCTCTTCTTTTCCTCCCCTAACTATTAATCCTAACTTTTTTTACTACATGCGCTTTTTTGTCTTTTTAGGGCCGCACCTGGAGCATATGGAGTTTCCCAGGCTAGGGGTCAAATTGGAGCCGCAGCTGCTGACCTACCCCACAGCCACAGCAACATGGGATCTGAGTCATGTCTGCGACCTACGCCACACCTCATGGCAGTGCCAGATCCTTAATTCACTGAGTGAAGCCAGTGATAGAACCCTTGTCCTTATGGATACTAGTCGGGTTCGTTAACCACAGAGCCATTACAGGAACTCCTATTTTTAGTTTTCTTTCATTAAAAAAGAGGTATCAGCCACATGAAATCTTTGAAACTTAATTTCTCACTTGGTAGTATATTGCTGAATTCATCCACTTTCTTGGATTGATTTTTAGCTGTCATATGATATGCCAGTTCTGAATATTCCATCACAATTTATTCCTTGAATGTAGGGTCCACTGATGGACATTTGAGTTGTTTCCAATCTGTTGTTATTGTATATGTCAGTGATACAGTATTTCTGAACCTGTCTCTGATGTGCAGGTGTATGAGAATATTTTATGTACATATACACCTAGAAACGGGATTCCTGTGCCAGAGAACATGGGATAAATTGATTGAAGAAAATAACGCAAACTGCTTCAGTGGTAAATCAGTTAGCTCTCCAACTATAAGAATGTGAGGAATACTGTCTATCTTCATAGTCTCTAACAGTTGGTATTGCTAGATTTATATTTTGTCAATGTGATAAAAATAATTACATCATAGAGTCATTGATGTGTATGTCTCTGATCACAATATGAGGTTAATCATTTTGTTCTGGTCATTGGCTTTATGTAAAATGCCTGTTCATATGTTTTATCCATTATTTTTCTTTTCTTATGTGGGTGTACTTTTCATTGATTCATATGTATTATTTATATATTTATTTATTTATTTAATAGTTATTTCCCTAATACTTTTTTTTTCTACTGTACAGCATGGTGACCCAGTTACACATACACATACACATTCTATTTTTGCACATTATCATGCTCCATCATAAGTGACTAGACATAGTTCCCAGTGCTACATAGCAGGATCTCATTGCTAATCCATTCCAAAGGCAATAGTTTGTATTTGTTAACCCCAAGCTCCCCAACCACCCCACTCCCTCCACCTCCCCCTTGGCAACCACAAGTCTATTCTGCACGTCCATGATTTGTGTTCTTTATATAATTTAGAAAGTAAACAATGACAGTTTATCAGTGTATAAATTGTCTTTTTACTTTTAACATGTCTATGAATAAACAAGAGCTCTCAATTTTAATGCAATCTAATTTGTTAAGGCTTTTTATAGAAGAAAAGCTCTGTTGGTATATTATTCAGTAAGTATTTTCCTCCACAATATCAAAAAATATATTTACAAATTTTTATTTTTACTAAAAAATTTACAGTTTTATATTTTGCATTTAATCTTTAACCCATCTGGAGTCATACATGATCTGAGATAGGGATAAAATTTCACCTTTTTCCATCTGAATAAGCTGTTTTCTACTTCAATTTATGAAAACACCTTTTAAGATTTGATGAAAGATTTTCAGATATTTATGGGTATTGTAGCATTTCAAAAGCTTTTGAATATAAAACAATTGCTACTTTATATCCCAAGGCAAATAATATCTCAGAAGTGGAAAAAGATACTCAACAAAGAGAAGGGAAGAATTGAAGAAGTAGAGTAAAACAAGTTGTGAATTATAATTTTTCATGAAATACACTTAGGACCTATCTGGTTACAGTAATCTTTTCCAAGAGGGTGTTACCATTAGGTTAAACTGCCATGAGTGTTGAGCATGATAACCTATAACCCTGAATATTTATCTAAAATTTCAATTTAATAAATACTCAATATTAATTTTTATCTTATTTATATTAAACTGTCTTACACTAAAACATTTTGAATGTGATTAGTATATCAATTGTCTGAAGGTAATTGTATTGAGGAGACTTGGGCAATATCATTTGTAATCATTTTGTCAAATAATAAGCACAATTACTTGCTTTGAAATTCACAAGCCAGAGGGGAAAATAGCATTTTTTTATTCATGTAAAAACACTTTAAGAATATAATTTTAAGAAAGCCTTGACTAGCAAATAAAATAGTAAAAAATATTTGGCTACCTTCAGCTCATTGTTAAACTTGTTCAAATGATCATTTAACAACGAAGAGTCATTTCCTATAAAATTTGTAACTTCAAATCACAGGATATAAATCTATTTTTGCATTAATAGTGTTATATAAAGAAGGTAATTTGTCAGGTTGAAAATCTGTATATTGTGAGTTGAATGTATACTGCATCATCCAGATACATCAATCAACTTATGTAATCACAAAAGAAATAATCCTAAAAGATACCGCTTTAAATTTCGATGACAGATACATCCTCATTCTCAAGAGCCAGAAAACTCCACAAGTGTTCATACAAAGAACCAAATAATCATCTAATGTCTACTTTTTCCTGTGTTTATATGATACAACCTATTACTTCATAGCATAGCAATATATCTGGTTTATTACTTTGAAATTCAGTGCTAAGTACTAACAGTTCCCCAGTGCCTATATAAATTATTTTTTGCTTTAAAATATCAGCATAAAGAGGAATGTATCTATTTCCTACATTTCACTTTTAATTGTACAAAATAATCATTGGTTGACTGTATTTTTCAGTTTTAAAGATGACTATATCCCCTCTTTATGTTCAGGAAGACTAAAACGATTTGTCTATAATTAAGTTAATTAAATACAATTACAATTATTTTCAATATCTAAACAGATATATTTCACCATTCGTACCATAGCTTTTGGCCAGGTAAGTAATTTGGTGACAATCTCCTCCTATTTGCACAGCATATGTCAGACTTCAGGAATAAATAGGCATTTAAGGTTCAAATTTTATATATGACAACATTTAATTATTGAGAAACAGAACAAATTGATTTCAAGCATAATTATAAAAATGAGGTCTAACAAATGAGAATCAAGAGAATAAAAAACCAGTGTAGTAAACCCTGCAGTCAAACATCCCTGTCATAAAAATATCGGTTCCATGCTTTAAATCTCAATTTGTTTTTAAGCTTGCCCTAATACTACATTTTACTGTATGTTTTCCAATTAACCTATTATAAACAACCTTAGTTACAAAGCTTTGTCTCAGAAACTAAATAAATACCTACATTCAAGTGAAGTCCTTCAGATTCTGTAATTTAGCACATTCCTTACCTAATTCTTCTTACCAGGTAAGTTTGGTGATTACTGTGTTAATGCAATTTTCCTAGGCCCTGATTGGATGTCAGCTTCAAATTCAAAAGAGGCTATACCAAAAAAACATTTTTACATCCTTTACATTTTTTGGTCCTAGTGAGAGTATTCAGTTATTATTTCAGATAATTCAAGGGGAAATGTACACATATATTTAAATTTTAAAATGATAAATAAATGAAAGATGAAATGTATAAAGGATAATACATTTATCACAAATTTTTATTGATAGATATAGATAGGCTTATTTTAAAAATAGTATTCCATTGTATTAATATGCCTTAAATTATTTAGAGATTCTCAGCTGATATACATTGAGTTATACAATAAAATCATTGTAAATATCTATTTTTCCACAAGCAGGTTTTCACTAGGATATATATTTGCTATGCTCTTCAGTGTTCTATAAGCCCTTGCATGGTGTTGTAGTCTGAAATGTTGCATGTAGAGAATGCAAACCTATATTCATAGCGCCCTTCAATTTCTGTAAAGACAAAATTATTGCTTTTCCAAAGAGAAAATGAACCTGTGTAATCAATCTGCCAGCAAATTTCCCTAAGTATTGGGGTCAGATCAAAGCCCAGCTACATTCTATTCTATTACTGTTTGGATCCATCAGTGAAAGTAAGTAGAAGATTCTTTGTGAGGGTAATTCCATGTTTCCGAGCCAATGTATAATCTCCATTTCTGCTTTAACGCTCCTATATTCATGTACCAGTTTCAAGGAGAGAGACTTTCTGTCATCCCCAGGACAAATCTGTGCCAATTAATCAATGAGTTAGAGCTGCATGTGCAAAAGGTAAATGCTACTACTTCAATCCAAAGAGGTCCACAAAAAAAGATTACAAGCAGAGGATACTTTAGTAATACAGGGCTTAAGATTCAAATAACTTTCCTTTAGAGAATAATTTTCTTACTCTACACCTTTTTTTCAGTAAGATCTATACCTTTGGATTTTATTTATTTAGTAGGTACCGGAATCACAGGTTTATTTCACGACTTCTGATATGTATGTTTGTAACCATGGCACCTAGATTACTTACTACTTCCTGCTCAGCAGGTCCAATTAGCATGATGTCAAAAACATTCTGGGTCAGTTGATGCTTTACTGAATACTAATAAATTAAAGTATCTTCAGGAGATGAGAAGTAACAGGACCCACAGATAAAATAGTGCATGTTTCTGTCCTTGCCATATGAGAACAGATTTTCACCATGTTAATCTATATTCCAAATCAACAGTTTCATAACAATCAACATAGACTAGATTGATTTTATCAAATAAAAGAATGTTGTTCTTCTCTTCCTTATTGTCTTAGAGGTGGAAATATCTTGTGGGCCCTTCAGTAAAATATAGGCAAATATTCAACTCTTGGGTCTCATATATTAATCCAGTTTCATATAAAACCACCTCCCTTATCCTTCTGCCTCTTCCTAATAAAATGTCAAAGAAGTTCCAGCAACTCCATCATATTGATATAAAGTCATCGTTTATATGCCTTAATTAAAAAAAATATATATATATATATGTATTGGAATAAACCTCAAGCACTCAGGCTAGAACAGTGCATCTGAAGTAAAGAATGACCTCTATATCTTTATATTTTCCTTATACTGTAACCTACAATCTACTCCCACACATGTTCTCATGATTCTCACCCATACTTATCCAGAACCTGCAATCTCGGTGGCATACACTATTTTATCCCAGGGACCCTATTCCCCTACTCATACAGCTGAGATCTGACCACAGTCACATATATAGATTCCATTAAAAGTGGCAAAGTCAGGTATTAAAACAAACAAACCAAAACAACAAAAATATTAGCATCACTTTGAGACAACTATTTTGAATGAGTTGTTTCATGGGCCCAGGGCAAATTAGAGCTTCACGTTTTTGAGGCTCATGCACTTAAATGCTATCATCTCAAATCTCAATATCACACTCATTTCCTTTATAACCCAGATTTTCAGGACTGAAAATAAATGCACTAATTCGTAAGACTAATTTTTTTCCTAAGTACAAGGCCTTGAAAATTCTTCAGAAGATAAATGAATTCCAAAGAACGTGAAGCCTGTATAGCCTGGCAGAAGGTTTGAATGTCAAGTGTTCCCCCCGCCCTTTTTAAAGAAATATGAATACTAAAATAAATTCCCTTCATTGTACTTGTATTGTATCTATTCATGCCAGAGTTTTTCTTGGACTTATAATATGTCAGATTTTTGTCCTCTCAAGAAGAATCTTATTGTTTTCATTATGAACTTCACACACAAGAGCTTTTTGGCATATATCAATAAGAAATACCCCAAATTGTAATACTGAGACAAGGAGAAAACATTTATATTAGAAATAAAAACCTTTTTATAGGATATTGATTTAAAGTGAGAAATTTAAATTATGTACAGCCAATACATGTTAACCAAAGCAGGGATGGATGCCTCTATCTTATTAAGCGTTAGAATGAAAATATACCAGTATATTTCAAAAAGCTAAGCTGTCATATTAAAATCTTCGACATGCCTAAAGAAACAATTTAAAAAAAAACATAATAATCTCAAAAATTAGAGCAGAAACTATATTCAGTTTATGTCTCAAGTTCTTAGGAGTAGTTTTACTCTATTTAAGTTGATTTTTGTTTCTTTGCTGGTTTTGTTTTATGGTATAGCAGAATAAAAGTATTATTGCAAGGAAAGATGCTATACTGGTTGATAGCAGAAAACAATAAAGAAAAGAAAAAATAGAGCTTTCTTCAAAAATAGTGTTTTTTGTTAAGAAAAAAAAATCTCTGTTCTAACCCCTGATCTTGTAAAATTCTACTGCATGCAATACAAATGGACCTCAAATTGTAGGATTGAATCACAGTCCCCTGGACTTACTTAATAGAAAGCACTCTCTTTTCCTCCACTCTTCCCACTTCTTGGGGGTTGCCTTTGACTGCACTGAAATAAAAGAGCTCTAGAAGCACTCTGTGAAACTTCCTTTACTCTGCTGTCAACTCATGTGGCCTCTCCTTTTTCTCTTGCCCCTCCCAGTGGTAGTTTGCAGATTGTGCTGTAGTTTCATGGCAAGAGAGTGGAACTTCTACAGGTTTCACTAAAATAGAAGAAAAAAATTGTTATACAGCAGTAGCTGAAAAAGATAAGAGAAAAGAGAAGGTAAAGTTTTGTTTGCTTATTTTCTTTTCATCTTTACCCCCTACTGCTGCACTGTGGCTCAGAAACATTTCTCAAATATACAAGGTCCTCAGTAAATATAAATTAAGGGAGAGGAAACATGTCCATGGTTCTCCCATCTTTTAATCACTAAAAGATAGATTACAAGTAATTGTCACTCTAAACAGAATATTATTTTTAACATTAAACACCTGAAAGTTTTTTTTCATACGAAATAAGGTGTTAAAAACTAAATATAAATCCAAACAAAAATCAAAAAAAAAAAAAACTACAATATTTTTATGTATGAGATGTAACTTTGTAATATTGATGCACTTATTTTAAAATCATGAAATCCCACTGGAAAAATATCTACAAAGTATTAGTTCAACTCCTCTTAATCAAAACTGTATATCATTCTCCCAGCTTACCTCCTCGATTAAGTAGAAACTCCATTTCTTCTATCTTTTCTTTTTCTTTTTTTTTGGTCTTTTTTTTAGGGTCACAACTTTAGCACCTAATCTGAGCTACAGCTGCCAGCCTACACCACAGCCACAACAATGCCAGATCAAAACTTCATCTGTGAACTACACCACAGCTCACAGCAATGCCCGACCCTCAACCCACTGAGCAAAGCCAGGGATCAAACTTGCAACCTTGTGGTTCCTAGCTGGATTCGTTTCTGCTGCACCATGACGGGAACTCCTCTTCTCTTCCTTCATATATTCATTTTTATTTTTATTTTTTGGCTGCACTCTCAGCAAGTGGAAGTTCCTGGGCCAGGAACTAAACATGCACCACATTAGCAACCTGAGCCACTGTAGGGACAAGAACTGGATCTTTTTTTTGTTTGTTTGTCTTTTTGTTTTTTTGTCTTTTTTGTCTTTTTAGGGCTGCTCCTGTGGTATATGGAGGTTCCCAGGCTAGGGGTACAATCAAAGCTATAACTGCCAGCCTACGCCACAGCCACAGTAACACAGGATTCAAACCGTTTCTGCAAACTACACCATAGCTCACGGCAACGTTGTCTCCTTAACCCACTGAGCAAGGCCAAGGATCGAACCTGCATCCTCTTGGATACTAGTTCGGTTCGTTAACCACTGAGCCAAGGGAACTCTGACAAGAACTGGATCCTTAACACATTGCACCACAAGGGAACTCCCCTTCATAGATTCTTAATTATTAAGCCAGCTTAATGCCTCTATAACAGTTCAATTATAATAGTTGTAAGTGTAATTCTTTTGAAAGAATCTCCTTATGAGTGAATCTGAGAAAACTATCATCTCTTATAAACCAGAATGAAGTTCCACTGATGTAATTATTTCAAATTTTCAGGTAGGGTAAGTTAGCATGAGGGTAATATGTGTATTACTGTCTTTCTAATGTTAAAACCCTTCCCTTAGCAAGAATGGTATAGAAAAAAAAAAAAAAACAAAACTGCTTTACATATAGTCAGACTATTTTCTGTCCAAACTATACATTTAAGAGAAGAGATGGTGTTCATGGCAGTAGGAGAGAAACCCCTTCACCTAAATTTTCCAGCTTAAGTTTCACTGTAAAGGTCACGTACTGTGTTATATAATCGTCACCTTGAAAAGTTCTTTGATAGCTTGAACTTTACTACTTGCAAGAAGTGCTGGGCTGCCAAGTAGAGTACATTTTCCAGGTTTCTGAGTCCCTGTTTGAGCTAAATAAAGTGTGACAAATCCCCTGAGGGCAACCCAGGCTTTTCATGCCATAAGAAACCCTGACTCAAAAGTTACACACTCAAAGTAATATAAGACTGCACAGCCAACTACAGAGGTTGCCTGCACCAGGAGAGAAATTCTCCTGAGATCATGTCTACGTGACATCTCCAAAATGCTTCTGAAGTGGCCAAGAAATAAAACCTATAATTTTTTAAAACAGAAAACAGCTGATTTAATAAAACAAAGAGGGCATGATCCTTTGGATTTTTTTGGATTTTGGATTTTTAAATTATCCTGGCCTGCTGACTTAATTAGCATTTGAAGGAAACCAATTTGAAATGAATCAATGACTATAAAAAAATAACTTTAAAACTTGAACAACCAGAACTTAACCATTAGTTAAACATCTCCTCATGTTCTGAGGTCCCTGAGATAGAAATCCTTGACCATAAACTATCTCAATTTCCAGGGGGGGATGTTGCTTTTTGAAGTGATTTTTTAGCTATCATGACAATAGTAGATTTCTTAATATTGGTTGACCAACTTTTAAATCCAGTTCTATTTCTTAATTTCTTAGGAAAATAAAGTGAGGAAGCACCTAAGCTAATACTTATCCCCCCCAATCTTTTTTCTAATATTCCAAATATCAAAACCTAGGAAGTACTCACTGCAACTAAGTGGCTAAGAAATGTTAAGGGATCAACATAAAAATGTACATTATTTTTTTTTTCAAAAGAGAGTTATAAATCAAATCCCCTGAGGGCAACCCAGGCTTTTCATGCCATAAGAAACCCTGACTCAAAAGTTATACACATTAATGCACATTCCTTCATTCTCTGGACAGAAAAATGAAATGGCTCAACGTGAGGAAGGAAAACCTATTCTCTTCTAATTTTCAATGCCTTATTTTCTAACATTTTCACACATAACATGTAATATCTTGACCATTCTCTTCAGGGTCAACTTTAAACATAGCCAGAGTGATTATTGTTTATGTCATCTACCCACTGGATTTTAGGAAAGTCCCCAAAACTTAGGCCGGTCCAAAGAGGCATTGCTCCTGGTGTCCTCTGTCTCTCAAGCCTTCCTGGAATCTCAAGTGTCTCTTCAGAAGAGGAAGGCCCATCAAAGCAGGAGTGGGTATGAAATTTCACAAAGTGGAAATGAGAGCCAAGTGTATTTGTATACCAATTAATTATAGCAGGCAGGTGTTATATAGTGTTTTTTGCTTACAAATAACTTTCTTGATATTTCTGGAGGGGCAAAATGTATTTTTTGTTGAAATAAGTTTGAAAACCATA